>NC_142507.1:49037500-51445833 GCF_057876585.1 Rhinolophus sinicus
ATTCAAGACATCAAGGGTAATACGACAACAGCTCTGATGGCCATTCCAGAAAAAGTTCCAAAATTACACTGATGGGTGGACTAGGCTCTGGCGTCGGTGCATAGCTTCCCAAGGGGAGTACTTCGAAGGTGACCATAGTGATATTCAGCAATGAGGTATGTAGCACTTTTTCTAGGATGAGTTCACGAATTGTCAGACCACACATAGCAATGCAGCGAAGGACAGTGTTTGGAAGGAAATACTGGCCACACTTAGGGGGTTTTGTGCTCATCAACAACATTAAAATGTCATTTATGAAAATAATAGAGGAAAAGCCAGAGTCCTACACAATAGCTGCTAAATGGGTCACCTAGGTAAGCAGTAAGAGAAGGAATTCACTTTCTGCCAGGCGATCAGGAAAGAATTGATGGGGAAGGTGAAGAGGAAGTGGGTAGAGCTTGGATGGGGGAAAAGATGGAAAGGATTTTGTAAGTAATCAAAGCTTTTAAGGGGGTATCCTAAACATTACGAATGCAAGCTCCTTGACGGCAGAGGAATTTGAAAAATTCTAGGCACATATAGTAGTAGGAAATAAATATTTGTAGAATGAATATAGTCTGCATTTGTGGAACGACTATAATTTGTGGAATCAATGTTTGTGAAATGTACAATTTGAATGTGATCTTAAAGAAGACTGTAATGATTCTGAGATATTCTCTACAGCAGAGTTCTCCAGATTTTTATGGACTACCACCACAGTAAGAAATGCATTTTTAACTTGTGCATGTAATCTATCTGTGTACATGCATGCGAGCTCACACACACACGTAGGCACACGAGGTGAACGTTTTAGAAAACAGGCCAACCTTTATACTTGTGATGCACTGTTAATTTCTACTCTGTTCCAGCTTGTGGAAAACAACACTGATCTCAGACCCACTCAATAGATTTCATGGCCTCTAATAAATTGAGACTGGCACGTTAATAAATAAACTGCTCCGGGAGTAGCGATGAAAACAAAAACAAAATACCAGACAAATAAAAATGCGCACAGAAACCAAATAGTGACTATAAATGTGTGAATTTGCCTGGATGCACCAATAGCTAGCCTGTGGATAAACTGATGGAGTGTATGACTCTTGTAAGTGCATTTAAAGAGTCTTAAGGATAGGAATGACAGTGATCACAGCAAAACAAACGCAAAATAAAACAGAATGTACAGTGTAGATCAAATTAAGCTAGTCTGGGTCTAATGTGACCAGTAGTCAGTTGGTTTGTCATTTCTGCTCCAGAGGGTAGAATGCACTTCAAGACACTGTAAACAAATTGCAATTGTCTTAAGTGGAAGGATTTAATTTCAATCGAACACAATGAATTTCCTCATCTACTTTCAATTTCTTCTCTCTTCAGTCATATTAGAAGTGATCGAAAGAATACGACCTTTTAATAAAATAGAAATGACTATATTAAGTTTAAAATGAGATGCACAGATCAATTTATCTAATTAAAAGCTACCCACTGACAAGTTTCCTGTTCAATGGTGTGTGTGTGTGTGTGTGTGTGTGTGTGTGTCTGGCGTTGGCCAGCTATTATGGTCATTATTATTTTGTATATAGCCTATGCTTGAAATTATTAAAAATTTCAATGTTTTGAGTTTTTCCTTTTGACAGGAAAATATCTTTGCTTTCTTTTAACGTTCAATGAGGGCTACACATGATTTCAAAATCGGCTTTCCTGTCCCACTTATACTCCCAGACACTGTTTTTTATTTTGCACAGAATAAATTTTAACTTAAAATAATTTCCACACCTACTTTGTTTAGTTAAAAAGAGCTATGAAACATTAAATTTAATTTATGAAGCCCTCTATTTGTGTTCCAGTCCTTTGCACATACACACTGTGGTAACGTGTGTCTCTATATGCCAATGACATTAGAGTTTCTGGCAAAACTCAGTGTGTAATCCATTATCACCTGTCACGAATGACTTTTAAGATCCAGCCAGATAGTTTGGAAATACCGCTTAGCTCCACGGAGAAGAAAAATCTCCCTCTGAAAGTGGTATGGCCCTCCCCCTTCAATCTGTTCTCCAAAGGAGTTTGGACAACTTTCAGCTTAGTCAATATGAAACAGTCCAGCGACTTACATCTTAAAAAACAAATAGAATTTTAACTGTTTCGAAAGTACTTCAAGAATATGCTTGTTGCTTAGAAAAGAAATGATAACAAATCTTGAGTCATTTTTTTTTTTCTCCATAGGGGAGCAAGAATCTTACATGTACCAGTTACAGGCCAGTGTGTCTTTTATTCCTTGCTTTAATGCTTGTTTTAGTTTCAAACTCACCAATTGAGAAGAACTGGAATCTGCCTCCTAGGATTTCCAACACTGTCGCACTTTCTTTTTTCTTACTCTTAATTGATTTTCTCAGAGAAAATAAAAATCCATCATTAGCCTGCCAGCCAGAGAAAATCACTAATATCCCAACATACGTAATGGCTTTTCTAGGCGTAGACACATAATTTTATTTGCTAAAATGTTATCAGATGGCTTGGTAATCTGCCTTATTTCCTATTTAATGGATAATGCTCAACTCACTGTCTTATCTGCAGTAGACATTCAGTAAGTGCCATCGGGAAATGAAGGACCTTCCAGAACAATATGAACAGATAAGCTTAGAGACCCTTTACCCAGTTTCACAAGCTGCAGTAAATTCCCTGAAGAGGCATTTACTACGCATCGCACTGTCTCGCACCGCTGTGGAATGTCCGAAAATGACTGCATCTTTGCAATCATTCCCTGTGATCAAGCCTCAATATCCTCACTTGTAAGGGATCTGGACTATGGTCAAATGACGTCTTCTGGCGTCGACCTCTAGTTAGATCCTCTGACGTGCCTTTCAGGGAACAGGCTTTCTCAGACCTCCAGGGGGCGCCCCATACCAGTTGTTAGGAGGGCCGGGGTCAGGCTGCCGGGAGGGAGAGGGTTGGCTTCCTGCCCCTTGCTCAGACAGACAGACAGACAGGGGTGCCCCATGAAGAGCTGCTGACAAGGACATCGGCATGCAGTACACAGCATCTTCCAGGGACACGCTTGGGGCGGGGAGAGTGTGGGCAGAGATGAGCCATCCTTACTGCGGCTAAACAGTCAAGGCTCATAACCATGAGTCTGTTTTGACACTGAGATATATTCAGTGAGTTCTAGAGAGTTCAGGACTTTGTGTCCACAGGGTGACAGCAGCTGAGTGATCACATCAGAATTGTGTTTCCCAGTTTTGAGGGCACAAAAATCATGCACGTTCACTGTATATTTGTATGTGTGAGTGTCTAGTACTAAAAATGCACACTTGGGACGATATATAAACATTCAAATACCTGAATTTTGAATACACACCTACAGTTCTCTAAACTGTCCTCGACTCAACTACCCACTCAAAGCTACATCCTGCCAGCCTCCCCAGCATCCAACACCCAACATCCCCTACCCCCCAAAAGGGGGATGCAGTTATTTAGGTGTGTATTTTGTGTTCTTACATATCCTGCTCAAATAGAAGCTCACTGAAAGCCAAAGGGATTCATTAGTGATTCGGGAACCCCACAGGGTGTGTAACAGCTATGGCTGCTCACTAGCAGATTCGAGAATCTCTGGGAGCCAGGGGGTGGGGAGAAATTAACTTGCTTTGGTCCTTTTCTGTCTCTGTAGACTTACACTCCTTTCTTAGGGAGATAATCAGAAAGGGTTCTCTATTGACAGGTAATACTTCAAAGTGGATTAAATTCCAGAAATATTTTTAAGCATGCTGTCACCTTCTACCCCAAAGCGAACCACCCCCTTGGTACTGGAGCCTGTGAGGATCTATCCCGTCTCTCCCCACAGCCCTGCACCTCAGTCAGACAGAGGTCCAAAACCCCCAGGCCATTCCTTGTCACCAGGCCGTCGTCCCCTACAGCGACCTGTTTGTACAGTTCTCTTCAACACCAGACACATTCGCTGTACCCTCTGGAACTCACATTCTGTATTCAGCAAAAATATGTCTGATCCTCAACCCCTTCTCTCTCTCATCTTCACCCCAAACTGGCTCCTCCCCGAAGATGCTCTCTCTGTGCCTTCTAAGGTGGTGTCTGTTTCTTTCCCACCCAGGGTGTCTGAGGTGTGTGTCCTCCTTCCTCTTCAGCAGCTCTTCCAGACCCCTTTCTACCGTCCTCCCAGCCAACTCATTGCATGTTTATGCTCTCAGGCTCCACTGTTTAAGGTCAACTACAGATACCTAGGTCTGAGTATTTCAGCCAGTTGCTCGTGTCCCACCCTTTAAATTGACTCCTATAATAATCCAGGACACTTTCAAACCCTGAGGGCAAAGAACGCCGAGGTGTTCACTGATTCCGCCTATTGCTGCTAAATGACTCTTTCCAATTGTTCTGTCCATTTACTCACTACCAGTAACTGCAGCTACTTCAGATCTCATTTCCAGCGTTCCTCTCTCTAACGGCCATTCTCCCTCATTCTCTCTAGTTTCCTGTCTCCAACAGTTTCCCAGCGCCACAGGAAGCTACCACCTACTGATCCCACGCCATTGTCACTATCAGTCAGCCTTCCTCAGCTCCTTTGTCCCCCCACTGCCTTCGACTCCAAGGTTCATCGTTCTAATCACAACCTTAAACACACACTCAACTCCTTCCCTCCACCATAGTCATTGAGCAAAACCACAACTCTAATGAAACCCAAATCTCTGGCGATTTCCTGTCATTCTCAAGCAGCGGAACATAACTGGAGACACAAACCATACAACCTGAAGGAATGATCTCCCATTCAAGCCTCGACCACTCACTTTGAGTGGGTCCTGGGGCTGCCCCGGAAGGAATCTGCTCCAGCCCTTTTCACCAGTCACTCTGCCACTCTCCCGGATGACTCTTTACCTCTTGTCCTTTCTTTTTAAACCTCCAACATCTCCTCCTGTCAGCCGCTGATCAGGCTTATTTAGTGAAGAAAACATTAAACCTAGGAAACGACAGAATCCGTTCCCACATGCTCTTCCTTCCATCGTCTTGTGATGAATAATGCCAAACCCTCCCCGTGGGCACTTGCTCGTCCCCTTTCCCCTCCCCAGGGGCAACTGCAATGGGATGAACTGTGTCCCTCCAAAATTCGTATATTCAAGTTCTGACCCCAGGACCTCAGATGCAGTGGCTGTATTTGGAAATACGATCTTTGAAAGGTTATTAAGGTTAAATGATGTGGGATGGCTGGGCCCTCATCTAGTGTGACTGGTGTCCTTATAAGAGGAGATTAGGACACAGACAGGTACAGATGGGAGATCAGGTGAAGACAGTAGAAGACGACGACCACACATACGCCAAGAAGATTGGTTCTCAGCAGAAACCAGTCCTGCTAACACCCTCATCTCAGACTTCTGGCTCCACAACTGTAAGGAAATATTAGGTAGGTGCAAAAGTAACTGCAGTTTAAAAGGTTAAAAACAACAGTAAAAACCGTAATTACTTTTGCACCAACCTAATACCTTTCTGTTGTTTTAGCCACCCAGTCTGTGGTACTTTGTCACGGCAGCTTTAGGAAGCGAATGAAGCATCTCTCCTGAATCCTTCATAGTTCTCCTAAATCATCAAACTTTTCCTTCCTACTAAACTATTCACATCAGCACACAAATAAGCTACATATATGAATAGTATTCCGCTGTTCAGAACAAAAGAAAACCCTGCATTGGTCTCACGTCGCCTCCCAGCTCTGCTCCCTTTACAGGAAAACTCCTCCGAGGACTCGCCTCTATTCACCGCCTGCATTTATTCTCTTCTCAGACATGTCTGAACCGACTCTAGTTGGGCGTTCTGCCACACCACTCCATCTAAAAGCCTCTTCTAAGTTCAGTGGTGACCTCACATGGCTGGGTTAAGTGGGCACTTCTCAACCCTC
Organism: Rhinolophus sinicus; assembly: GCF_057876585.1. Lineage (NCBI taxonomy): Eukaryota > Metazoa > Chordata > Mammalia > Chiroptera > Rhinolophidae > Rhinolophus > Rhinolophus sinicus. Next base: position 49,043,403 of record NC_142507.1, read on the forward strand.
ATCTGACTCACTTATCAGTGTCTGACATGGCTTCATTTGAAAGTCTTCTCTTGGCTTCTAGGACTCCGTTATTTGGTTTGATTACCCTGCTTTCTTTCTAATCACTCTTTTTTTTTTTTTGCTTATTTCTCTTAATTTTTGCTACCCTTTTTAATGCTAGGATTCCCAGAGCTCAGCCCTCAGATTTCCTCTCTGACAACCATCACTCCTAAGTAGAATCTCATTCTGGTGCCTTGGACACAAAAGCCATCCCTATGCTGCTGACTCCCAAATTTGTAGCTTGAAGCCAGTCTTTTGTCTGAACTATAGACTTCTCCGTCTGAATGCTAACAAGGTTCTGAGCTTGACTTGCTCAAAACAGCACTCCTGATATTGGAACTTCCCTCCAGCTTCGCTCTTGCTAGATTCTTCCTCGTCTCAAAAATGGTGTTCCAGCGTCTCAGGGCAAAAGCTTGGAGTCATGTTTATTTCTTCTCGTTCAATCACATCTCTCATCCAATTCAAAGCAACCCCGGAAGATTCTTCCTTTACATATACCTTAGAATCCGACCACACCTGAGCACCCCCACGGCCTCCCGCTCTGGTTCAAGCCCTCATCCTCCAGTGCTTGGATTAGTGCAGTCGCCTTCGCTTCCAACCTTGCCCCTAATGATCAATTCTGTAGCCAAAGCGATACTTTTAAAACTTGTCAGTCCATGTCTCCCCCACCCCCTGCACCCACAAATCCTTAACTAGCATCCTAGCACCGGGAAATCCAAAAGCTTTCCCATAACCTAAAGGTGTCATGCGATCTGGCCCCGTGACACCGCTCTGACTCCCCGTCTCTCACGCTCCCCCTGGCCTGCGTGCGCTGTGCCCTGTGCACAAACCTCCCTCTGTTCCTACAACACGCCACGAACCGCCTCGCTGCAGGGCCTCTGGAGAGGCTGCTTCCTCTCCCTCCGATGCTCTTTCGCTGATCATCTTCATGGCTCTTCCTCTCACATCCCTCAGGTCTTTGTTTTTCAATTACCTCCGTGGAAGACAGATCTTCCCTGTATCCTGCCTCTAAAATTAGTTCTCTATCCATCTATCTATCTATTAATATCTATCTATCTATCTACCTATCTCGATCTCCCCCACTCTGCTCTGCTCTGTTTTCATAGGACTCATCGTCATCAACATTTTTATATACGTATTTCTTGAATGAATGAAAAGAAAAACAGAGACATTTGTGAAAAGAATTTTGGTATGCTTATTTCAGATAGTTTTATAAAAGCAAGAATATTTTTCTGCCATCTCATTTTCCTTAATTAGTAAGTTTTGATAATTTTGTGGCTTGGAAAAAACAGCCTGATGCACTCCCCAACTTCGGTAAAAACCTTATTCTGAAATACAAAGGGGACACAGCCCCTTCTTTATGTCCTATATACTTAACACCAACTTGAATGACAAGGAATCGAAACCTAAAGGTTTCTGTTGTTACAGAAATCAGGCTGAGCCTAATGAAACAGAAATTCAGAAAACCACTGAAAATATTTAGACCTTTACTCAGTTTACAGTGGAAAGGAAATATATCAGGGAATGTCTCCTACAGTTTCATCTTGCTGCTCAGTTTTCTACGCTACTTTCTGGTACTTCCTGAATTTGTTTTATGAATGCATGACTATCGGGACTATTTTGCAGGTAGATGCTTGCTTTTATTAGGTTTGCGATTTTTAAAAACTTGAAAAAGAAGCAGCAATTGGTAGGAGGAGGAGGAAGGGGCACAGATAAATGTAATTGAGGCCCAAACAAAGTGGAGTGAACACCATTTCACAGGTTTGGTGAAACTCTGTGAAGTGACTTGTAGGGACATTTTAAACAAAATGAAGAAATTACTCATTACGGGAGAGCAAAATACTTCTTCAGGAAGCTAGGCATCATTTTCTAAGAGGTCCTCCTCAAAAACTACTGTTAATGGAGACAAAATCAATATACATTTGGCAACTTTTGCTTTAGAGAAGTGTATGTTCTGAATGCATTTCATAAACATTAATGATGGAAGCCTAGGGAGTTAACCCCGTGACGAATCACTGTCTTTTTACTGAAAAATCAAATTAAAATATCTTCTAGTGACCACTTAATTTTCCAAAGTCGTATGTCCAAAATCACCAAATTGTACATATTAAAATGTACAGGGTTTTTTTTTTTTTTTTTGTCTATCAGTTATATCTCAATAAAGCTGTATTTAAAAAGGAAAAAAAAAACCCTTAGGGCTGCATGTACTATTTTAAAAACACTGAATTAACCGATGTGCTCAATTCAATTAAAGTTCAATAGAGTAGGAAAATGTCCTGGTTCATAAAGAAAATTTCTGATGACTTTGATTATGCATGGTTGTTAACGGATTTCTGCCACTTAAAAAATTTGGAAATTGGGGACCTCTTTTGCTTGTGACTAAAAAAATACCTTAAATTTTTACTGTAATGCATACATATATATTTTTTTGCCATCACTTCACCCACAATACAAGCATATATTCTATCTCTTCCTCTAAATGCTCCGTTGAGGCAAAGAAATGATTGGCTTTACCTCGTGCCCGAGTGCTGCAGTAACTACAGAGGTTCGTGGCCCTCTCTTGGACGCAGTAACAATAGAAACTTAGAAAAAGGAACATATTCCTCAAAAAACATACCCTTCTATAAATCCTCTTCATCATAAATAATAACAAATGGCTATAATATATGTCCTACACTCATCCAATACTTTATAATTTACAAAGCACATCATCAACTTTTTGTCAGTTGATCCTCATAATAATGATATGATGCATAGTTTAGATACATTTTATAGATGATACAACTTAAGTTGAGCGGGTGTAGGCTGCTTGTTGGAGATACACAACTCAGCCGAACAAAGTTCAAATCCATACATATTCTGTTTAGCGGTAGAGGTTATACGCCTACAGTTCCCCACCTACAGTAACGTAACTTAAGAAGATACAAGACGTAAGCTTGTGTTGCCATCAGTGGGTTCGCGCAGGCAGGAAGTGAAAGGGAAGGAAGACTGTATCCCTGAGACAGTAGTTCAGATGGGCCTCCAAGTCTTGGGGTGGGAGCAGCAGGAGGGCAAAGAGGGTGGACTGGGGCAGGGAAGCTGTTTAAAGATGTATCTGCTCCCTGAAATCGCTTGAATTTAGACGTGACCTCAAAACCAATGGAAAAGCCTTCCTCAAAGCCTGTCTTTCATCAAGTTTCAAGGCTCTGAGATCAACAACTGCAGGGCTCTGACTTCTTCCTTCTGGTTTGGGGCACTGGGTAAATACTCGTTTAGAGCTGCCACCTCCTTCTGACAAAGTCTCACAGATGAAGTGTAAAACTGAGACTGCGGCCATTCGTGCCTATTAAAGGCCCCGAGGCACCTTTTACAAGAATTGGGTGATTAACATTCACAGTCTTGGCCTCCTTCCAACCAGCAGAAAGGAACTGTGTGCTTCGGCATTGCCTGGCCGACTGGTTCCGCTGTGCGGACTGCACAGGAACACACAGAGCAGGGCCTGCGACCCTGGCCGGCTGGGAAGGGCAGAGTCATGAAAAACCCATTCTCACTATGTTTTAATTTAGAACATCTGAGGACCACCTGGATGCAGGAAACCAAAGTTATTCCTGCCTTCAAAGGAGAGGAGAATCAAGGCTTTAGGAGTAATTTACTTCAATCAATTCCAACCTCATTTCCCTGGACTGTTTTGTGGAACCAGCACTTTTCTGCTCGCTGAGAAAGACACAGGCCCCAGGCAACGAGCAGATGCATTTTCCAGAACACCTGGTGGATACCCACCTAGAGCCGTGTCTTGGCTCTAGGTGCCGAATGGCAGTTTCAAGGCTAAACTATCACACCTATATGTGTATTTTTTTTATTTGGGGCTTTCTGCATTCCTTTTCTAAAAAAATTAAATTTGCTGGGGTAACATCGGTTAGGAACATTAGATAGGTTTCAAGTGAACAATTCCATAATACGTCATCTATATACCGTGTTTCCCTGAAAATAAGACCTAGCCGGACAATCAGCTCTGATGCGTCTTTTGGAACAAAACTTAATGTAAGACCCAGTCTTATTTTACTATAATATAAGACCTGGTCTTATATAAGACCGGGTATAATATAATATAATACTGGGTCTTATATGATATAAGCCCGGGTCTTATATTAATTTTTGCTCCAAAAGACGCATTTGAGCTAATTGTCCGGCTAAGTCTTTTTTTCTGGGAAGCACGGTATTGCATTGTCACACCTGTGTTTTAACTTGGGTAGATGGGACAAAACAAACAGCATCATGATTCCGAGTTACTGCTGGAAGTACGGAGGAAGGGTGGAGGGAGCAGGAGACAAATTTCGCCGAGTCTGGAACCCACTCAGATGTCATGCGTTTTGAATTTCAAACCTTCTGGTGTTCTGGTTTGCATATCCCTGGCAAAAAGGCACATTACTCCTAATGAGGTGTATTAAATGGCTTGGTGGACATCAACTGGTACTTACTGAGTGACCTATGAGTTGAGTGTTAATGAGTCTGAAACACTGTAAGTTTCAAACAATCTAAGGTTCAGAAGGGAACATGCAATGTGGAACATGGAAAGAACCTAAACACATTCTAAGGAATAAAGTAACCCCTTGGCTGCAGTAAGTAAAGTTAAAAAGAAAAAAAGAAGAAGAAGAAGAAGAAAAAAAAAGCACGTGCAACCCTAAAGTTTTGGCTTTGGAAAATAAGAGGTCACTAGAGGCGATTCTATTTGGTAGGCGTACGAAGGAGGACTGATGGTGGTTAGTGGCAGGGTTTTAACCCTCTGGGCTTTTTCATCACTAATATTTACGAAATTCCTACAGAATGCTCATGTATTCTCTGAAGATAAAGAAAGTGAAGAAATCCACATTGCTTAAAGTCTTTAAAACATGTCCGGGTCTCAGGTTACAGAGAGAAGGTAGCAACAAATGTTTGGAAACTTCAGTGAAATCAAGGGGGGAAACAGGTTTGAGGATTAGGCCATTACCACCCATGCTGTTAGGCCTATTTATTTTAGGAGGAGGCGTAGCTACATCAGATTCTCTGAGGGGATTCGATTTCCTTCCATTTTCCAATCTTAGGCGCTGCTTAACACCACTTAAGCCAATAACTCTTGAGATCTTACCCCCGGGGCCCAACTTCCGGCCAAGTTGTTTGGTGCCATTCTTCTGCTGGACTTTAGGTCATTTTCACGATTTCAGAGGCCAGGAGAGGTTGCAGATATGTGGCAGGTCATTAATAATTCAGGACTTGGGTGTCGTTAGAGAAGCAAAACCAAAATAAGCCCCCCAAAAGTTGACTTGGTCATAGGGTATGAATGGGAAAAATCTGAGCAGGCACAGTGAAAGGCTGGTCAAAATTAAAATGTTTTTACACTATTTCTCCTTTCTCCATGTTCTCACATTCCAGGGAAAGGGCCACGTGAAATCTTGGTTGAAAAAGGGAAGAGGCTTCTCTCATGTGTACCAGAGAACGATCATTTCCTATGCAAGTTCTACTTCGGGGGCTTAATTAATTAAGCACACAGACATTTATGGAGCAAGTACCAAATTCCAGGCACGACCTTAAAGGCTGGGGATAGAATGAAGAGCAAAGACAGGGCACTGAAGAAGAAACCATTTGGGACAGGCATGGCTCAGGACACAAGGTCAGCAGAAAGTTGAAAGTAAGAAAACGGGATTTTACCCTGGTTGTCCGCAGCGGCAGCTGTGACCTCTTCCAAAGCACTTAAGCCAGTAGCTCGGATTCCACTCCCAACTCATCTCGTAGCCGCCCAGCCTTGGGACATTCTCAAAGGGAGACTCTAAAGCGATCGCATTCTTTTGTTTTTGCCTTGGCATCTCAGATGGTGGCATTCTCAAGGCTGATTAGCTCGAGGTTCCTTCCCTGTGAAGCCAAAGCCACCATGTAATTTCCATCAGACCTGAAAATGATCCTGATTTAAAGCATAGATGGAACCCATAAGCCATCGTCTAATCATACTTAAGAATTAACAGTCCTGTGCTGTATGGTCTTCATTTCTTTTAATAGTAAAATCATTCTTAAAAATATGTGTCACTCTTTGTGGACAACCAAATAAGCATGATGACAGCCGAGTTTAGAAGTGAGTACTGCACTGAATGTCAGAACTCCAAAGCTAAGTCACTCTGTGACGTTGGGTAAGCCACTTAACTTTCCTCCTTATGCTTTCTTTTCTGTTTTCTCAGTATCTTTAATGTACCAGCTTTTAAAACTGGACTTAGGGTGAGGTAGAGAGTAGGTGAATGGGGAAGAGAAGTGTCTAGAAAGTTAAAAAACAAAACCCCAAACCTACCCCCTGCTCTGGAGAGGAGACAGCCTACTGAAGGAACAGACTTTGAAAGTCAATAATTAGAAGCCCACGGGACAGGACTGTCACTGAGGGGTGTGGTGGGTGTGCAGGGGACAGAGGAAGGATGGCAGACTAGGAGGGTGATGTGACAAGGCAGCCTAGAGGGACACACCCATGAGCTGAAGTCTGAGGAATGAAGAATGCCCTGCATGGAGAACGGGAAAAGACACTCCTGGTTGTTCTATCCTTGAAAAGGGATGTTACTCTGTGATTCTATTTACCTCTCAGCAATATACGGAGAACACAAACATAGAGCAGCAGACTCAGGAGCCCAAGTCTTCCATGAGTGCCAGAGCACTCAAGCCCCACCAGAAAACGATGTCGCATTAGTCTTAGAACTAACTTCTGATGGCTTCTCTGCCCCATGCCTGGGAAGCCTGTTCATCTTTTTTGGCAAATGGGAGAAGAGCCGTTCCCAGCTGGCTCCCTCATCCTCTCCTGGCTCAGGCTGACGCTGGGACTGACAGAGCTGGGGGCCGCGATGGCTCTCAGGGCTGCTGTAGGACAGACCCCCTGCAGCTCCTAGGAGAGAGTGTCACCCTCCCAGAGGCGAGGCTGGGGACCCGCGTCCCCCACCATTACCGTGGGGGGGCCTTCCTTACACAGCGCCTAGGAGAAGTGAGCTCAGTGCCCAGGCGTTCTAACTACTCTTCCCAGGGAGAGTCCCCGTAGAGTCTTCTGAGCTTGTAGCGGCCATGACACTTGTCGCCTGTGTATGGGCAGAGGATCGAGGGCACGTAGGTATAGTGGCAAAGGAACATGTAGGCCTTTCTAAGGCTGTCGAAAGCCTCAGGGTTACAGGGATTTAGTGTGTAATCAGTCAATAGCAGAAAGGACCAATATCACGTAATGCCAGCTGGGCCTGCTGCAGGGCTCAAGGTTAGGACAAGCACGAGGTTTCCCATGAAAAGTCTCGTGGGCACGAACTGGAAGCTCGCCACACTGTGTCCCACGCCATGTGAAATCCCGGGCCTCTGCTTCCGTACATGTGACCTTATAAGGAGGGGAGGACGCAGATGAGGTGATTCCTCAGAGCTAGATCTGACAGCCCATGATTCCCTCACTTCACCATGTACGTAAGACTTTCAAGCCAGGAAAAGACGACATTATTACATGGGAGTGGGGATTTTAAAGACTGATTTACTAGAATTGGTTCTAAGAAAGCATTATATACAAGAAAGGCGTTACGTTGAATATGCTGCATTTGTGAGCATTCTAGAAGCCTTCAGAGACAGAGTCCTCAATATTCAAAACTCCAGTGTATAAAAATAGAAGAAAAGAGTCCCAGGTAGGTTAAGTACAATACGTATTGCTCAAAATGGTGGAAAGCTAACATCCCTCTCCTTCCTGCCTGGTATAAAACCCCCAGTGGCTTCAAGAATAACCATCAAAGAAAATGCAGGAAGCAGTTGGGTCGGGAGATAGTGCCGGTTTACATGACACAGGAGGGTCAGGGTTTAGCCTTTTCCCCCTGGCCTTTCTGACTGTTTCATGACCTACAGCACATTGTGACTCTTAGGGCCTGAATTTCTGTGCCCCTCAAATTTGGGATGGCAGTGCTGGCCTCATGTTTCTGTCTTAGGGACGACTGATGAAGGTGTGAATGTTAGGCTTTTCCGGGTGCAAAGGTGCAAAGGAGCTTGGCTACTGGTGGCATCTGTGTGGCTGTGGTGAGATGCTTCCGTCAGGAGACGGTTGAGTGTGAGTGCAGGAAGGGCTCCCTGGTCGTGTAAGATCCTCCGGCTTCCCTGCTGTTGTTGTAACCCCCGTGGGGAGCAGTGGCCCTCTCCCTTGGCGGCCACCCCAACTCATACTACCTGACTCTCCCAGAGCATAGGAACCGGGCTCTTTCTTTCTCCTATCGCCCTCCAATTCATCCAACAAATATTTATCCAGCGCCTTCCCAGTGCGAGGTACTGTTCTCAGAACTCAGTCCCTGCCCCTTTGGAACATGTGCCAGCATGGGACAGACAGAAAACAGATGGATGGATAATAAATTTCTCATAATGGTTTATGTGCAAAGAAGGTAACACATGGGATCACGCGAGAGAAAGTGACTGGGAGACGGACACCCCCACGACAGGGATTCAGGCTCTAGTGGCCTGGGGTGGGGTCCAGGAATGTGCACTGTTAACCAGAAGGTCAGCGGATAACATAACGCTGCAGTTGGTCCTCGGGCAACCCTTTTAGCATCGTTGCGCTGGGGAATGTTCTGAGTGGATGACCCTCATGGCTGTGGTCTCATTTGTGAGTGCTTGGGAGTGGCCTGGGCTGTGCTTCAGGGTGAAGGTTAATGGCTCTATGCAGATTCCCACCTGAAGCTCCCTCTTCCTGGCACCCTTTCTCGCTTCCAGCAGCTGCCTTCTCGGCAGGGATAGGCCTTGCCACCTGTTGGCTCTGCTCTCCAACTCAGAGGATTAATGTGTTCTTATCTGAAATGAAAGAAAGAGGAGGAGGGGGAAGCAAAATTATTAACATGGTTCTCCTTATCTCTCGTCTCCCAGATCTGGTCCCCCACTTTCCTGGGTCCTCCCCCCACCCTCTCAAACCCACTGTGAGCAGCTGCTGGCCTCCTGGCCCGATGGGCCTCCTTGCCAGCTGTCTGACGTCACACATCAATCTCCCATCTTTACTGCAAATCTCTACTGATCAAATTTCACATTTCCAGGACTCTGGCCACAAAGCCCCTTTCTCTGGTATAATTAGTAATTAGAGAGAAAATGTTAGTGAACAGACACTCAATCCCCATCTGTCAAGTGAGGAAATTCCCATTCGAGCGGAGGCCTGACTGCCCTACCCAGGTGATAGACCACTCGTGCTCTTCTGACCTCCGTGGTTCTAATGGAAGGAGAGACCTATGTTTCCAAGTGTCCGTTTGGCTGTACACACATCTCCATGTTGGTATAATTACAAAAAGCACCTCTTCCCTTCTCTCGTCCTCTCTCCTGTCCTGCTTCTAATGTTATGTCAATGGGAACACCCTCAAAAGAAGTTCCTCTTAGTGAAGCATATTTCCTGAGCTGCCACTGTATCTCCTCGTGATTTGCTCCTACAAAGCCTGTTGCAGCTGCCAGCTGGTCACCGAAGGGTCAGAATTGTGAAAATGGGAGGTGGAAGGAAACACGTGTGGCATATATGACCCTTGCAGACTGGCCTAAGTGGGGTCATTTTAAGTGGAGGGCAGCCTTTGCTTATTAGCTTTTGTCACTTATAAAAGGACCTCATGAAATATGCCTCAAACCCATGCGCTGCAGAGCTTGGATTTTAGTCAGCATGTAGCTAACCATGGGCCAATAGCTCAGTGTGGAGACCTCAAACAAACACAGAAACAAATTTCCCCCCAAAATCTAATGTGTTTCTAGAGAGAGGTAAGAGTTTGCTCTTCTTGGTGTTGGTCGAACCACATCAGGGTGGCTGGATATTCTGAGACCTCAACTCCCCGAGGGACATAAAATCACAATAGTTCTGAGCACCAGAAGGTAAAAGGACTTTCGACTTTGCCATTTGAAGCACGGTTGAAGAATTGGGAGATTCGGAGAAGAGACCTCAGAAGAATGTTAGTTGTTTTCAAGGGATTTGTGTGCTCTAAGGGCTTGGACTCATCTTGCAGCTCCCAGAGGTCAATGTGGGGTGACAGCTATAGGGAGTGGGGTTTTAGCCTGACACACGAACACCGAAGTCGGAAAGTTTGGGACCGAATTCTGCTTTCTGCTTCTGCCACTCATTAGCTGTCTGATGATAAGCAAATTTCTTAAGCTCTCTAGACCTCAATTTTCTCATCGGTAGAGTGGGGATTATAACTGTCTTATGGAGTGGTGAGAATTAAATGAGTTATTACCTACAGAGAATTGCAACAGTGTCTGATACACAGTCAGCACCGGGCTATTTACGGCACCATCACTGGCCAGGAAGCTCAGCATATCTCAGTGTGTCTTCCACAAAATACGACTGCCTCCCTGAGTGTGCCCCCTGAGAACAGAGGTTTGAAATCAGATTGGTTGATTCCAGCCTCGAGATTCGTGATACACAGGACAGTAAAAGAATGCAAGTTACTTTTATTTCACCAAACATCTCCCACGTATTTCATCATGGAATCCTCCCTTAGTAGAGAAATACATTGTGAAATCCAGTGTTACACAGGACACATGAGCAAAAGCTGAGCGATAGAGTTGGCCACCCAGTGGTGCTGGTGGGAGAGTGGGAGAAGGGCTGGTTAGATGGGATTTCTGGAAAGGACCTCTGCTCTGATAAGTGTCTCAGGGGAGCAAGTGATGTCACACGTGAACACCAACAGTGACAGTGTGAAGACACCGTATGCATCACTTCCCCAAATCTCTCTGCCTTGAAAAACGGATAGAAATTTAGGGAGTGATGGAGAGAAAACAGAATATTCCATTCATTTAACATTCACAGAAAAGCTGTCTGTTTCTTTCAGGCCCTGTGACAAACAATGGGGACACAAAGATGACGGAGACGCCGCCCCTCCCATCAAGATGCATCAGCTGAGCATATGGCTTGCAATACAGTGGGATTGATTATTGCCTTAGTGAATTTTAAAATGAAAAGACCCCCAAAAAAAAACCAGACAGAAGGGAAAATTGGTTCTGATCAAAGGAGAGAGGTTTCTAAAGGTGAAGGTGGTTTCCTCCCGGGTCTCCCTTGTGAGGCGAAGGAGGGGTACATATAGTAGGTGGAAATGTGGGCCGGGGGAGGGTACCCATTAGAGAAAGGAAGATGGGGAGACAGACCTGAGGGAAAAGGTGCCAGAACAAAGACAGAATGAAGTTTGCTCACAGACAAGAAGACATCAAAAGTGATGCCACATTCAGAGATTACGGGGTTAAGGGCTTAAACCCCATAGGCTCTGCGGTGTCATCTTTACTTCTGCTTGAGACATCACTTTAATCAACTACACCCTTTTTTGAACTATTTGAGTCTTGGCTTCATTTGAAAAATGGGGGAGGGATGGAGTAGGTTTCTGAGACCCTCTCCTTCTCTCGTATTCTCTGACTCCATGACAGTTTAGAAACTGGGTCTCGCTTTGTTCTGTGTTCCCATAACAGCCTCTTACCAGCCAAACCCATCCTATGAAATTATAAAATCTTCACTTTAAATCAACCACCTTTAATTACCTAATTGTTTTACACTTTTCGGACCTCTTATTCATTCTTCTTTCTCATCCCTTCCTTTCAAAGGGAGATATTTAAACTCAGAATTCCACGTGTGGCTTCCCCTAGGGGTACAGAGATCATCCGTCTCCTCTGAATGGGCGTGACGATTCTCTCTCCAGCTAATTCTGTTGCCGCAAAACATTGCAAACTCATGTGGTTCTGGTTACGTGCTCCCAAATGCATTACTTTGCATTTTTCAAAGTTGAATCCCATTTCATTATTTTCCGCCCATATTTCTATAATCTCTTAATACCATTCATGTGTTCAACTGCCTGCCCACACTGGGGTCTGCTTCTTCTAGCTTGGTACCATCTGCATGTTCCATTAATCTTTGTCAAAGAACATTGGGTCTAATCCTTTGCTCCTTGTCTCTTTCCTATTACTAATAATTGCTTAGTCCTTTCGGATTTTAACATCTCATAGTTGGATGCTATCCTTAAAGGAACATTATTCGATATCCCCATTTTATAGATGAAGAAATAGACTCGGAGATGTTAAGTGAGCTGTTGGTAGGGCAGGACATAGAACAAAGGGGGACACTAAGATTCCCCTCTTCCAGACCGGGAGTGGCGAGGGTACATAAAGAACCTCGCTAACCTGGAGGTGGTATGGGAAGCAAAGGAGAGGGAGAGCAATGGAGGTGAAATAACGCTACATTTCCTGGCTCTGAGTAGAGCTGCACAACCACGGTGCCAATCGAATTCTCCAGCCCTAAGAGTCTCAATCACCCTGAGATGCATTCGTCATGCCAGTGCTATGTCCTCTCCCCTTCCACGCGCCTCTAGGAGCCTGCACGGGAGTCGGGGGTAGAGCTTCTCCATCCCCAACAGATAAAGAGAAGAATAAGGAAGAAGAATGTTCAAAATCCCCTTCCTCCTTTCCCAGTTTGGTCTAATGGTATTTCTTGTCAGCCAGATTCCTGGGATTCTTCTCCGTTCGTCGTTCGCCTTCAAAAATATAAGTGGTTCCTTCCATACACTTTTTCACGTTCCACATTATGGCTTATTGGTTTCCGCTCATCTTTGTGCAACAGGATTTCCAAATACCCGCTAAAATTATTTACACTTCATCTTACTCTGACCCATTTTTATGGCTTCCTAATTTACCAATCATTTGCCCGATTTGTGCGAGAGATCAAAGAATTTAGTTCATTATTTTCTGTTGCCTCGTCGTTACTCACTGACTTACTTAGAAGAATGTTTTTTCCCCCAGTGTCTTCTCCCATCACAACGATCATAAATGAAAAATATTTATTATTTTTAGACTGTTATCCTAGCATTAAGTCATTCTGTTTGTTTTTGTTTTTTGTTTTTTTTGTGTGTGTGTTTTTTCCCCCCTGCAAGTCTTGACTGAATCTGGGTCTGCACGATACCAAAACATCCAAAAGAAAAATAAAAATTCAGTTGAACCACTCAAATGTTTCTCCACTAAATCCAGATGTTTGGCAAGTGTGGGCAATCCTTCTGGATAATGAGTGATTCTCCTCAGAGTCAACACATTCATCTCAATGCTTTAATTAATAAAGACACAGCTCGACTGCGTTCTGTAAAGAATGGGAGTTTCCAATAGATTGAACCCTGTGCGAAAAGAACCTCTGACTCACACTTGTCTGACCAAGGCTGGGGTGAAGTTGCTTGTCCTGGGTGCATGCAATGGGCTTGTTACCATGGAGAATTGTGGGTTAGGAAGTGGGCATTATCCCAGCCTAAATAAATCCAGATGCAAAAAACTTAAGGGAGAAAGAATTAGGAACTTGAATCTTCCTTGGCTGTAGAATTGTGGTAAATATTTCAAAATATCCATGCTATCCAATTCTTTCAGTCTGCATTCATTTGCCTAACTTGTCCCTAATATAATTAAATGAAAAACACATATTTTGCATTTAGACATTAACTGCCATTCTGAAAGATTTGAAACAGTGAACACGTGGTGCCTTTTCCATTCTCTCAGTATTCCAGTGAAAAGAGTTTATCATCTTAATTTACCAAACAACTAGAGTGAGGTTTAGACAGTTTCACAGAAAAAGGAAGAAAACATTTTAAGACTAGACCTGAGTCCAGGATTATAGATCTGAGGAACTTTAAAGGTTTTGCGTTTTTGTTTTTTTTTCTTTAAAGAAAAATACCCATCTGATGCTTAAACTTGCTCCCAATTTGGCATATTTGTTGAGGTGTTATACAGGCAGGGAACGGCCTTATTATTTTTTAAAATTTTACCTCCAAATATACTTCTGTGTGGCTTCCATTTGCTGAACCTTTACTGCCCCCTTGCCCCACAGAACAATCCAGGTTGTCCTTTTACAGCACTGGTATCTGAAATAGTTGATCACATCCTTTACCCCTCACCACCCACCTGTCCTGAAATGTCAGCCAAGACCTCTCTTCTCCACCTACCTCTGCCCCTCCCCCGCCCCCATCATGAGGTCTGAGGTTCTTCCCCGAATGTGTTCTAGTTTGTGTTTCTCTTAAAGCACTAAACACAAGGAGGGCTATGCCCCCAGAGGCTGCCCTCCCCTGAGCCTGGCTCTGCGTGGAGTCTGGAAGCACACCCCCAAGGTGGGAGGGGGCCCTCACAAGCCAGGTCGACATGGCTTCCACCCTGCTCCCTATTTCACCTCCAAGTTCATCCTCACCTCAAAGGACTGACTTTGGGGTGGCGAACAAAAACTTGAGTCATGGCTCCTTGCAGCAGTTAACTGGTCCTCACAGCAGCAGCCACTACCACCCACCTTCTCCTGGCAGGGCTCCAGGGCAAGGTGAGGCCTCTGAAACTTTTACACAGCACTGTGACAGGTACCCCGGACCACCTAATGATGGAAAGTCTGACCTGGCAGGCGGTGATCCCGGCGCTCAGGCTGGAGGTAAGCAGCAAATGTATACACTCCCTCTTTGTGCCGGGGGAGCACCCCCTTCTCTCCCCTGAGCGCTGCTGAGGCTTCCACACATCTGTAGTCCCTTTACAGCTTCTGGCAGCCATTCTTGGGGCCCCCGCGGTGACTCCCCAGGTAAGAACAACTGAATTTTCCTCCCACCTTTTAGCTTTTCTCAGCGTAAGCACTGCCCCGTGCAGAATTGAAACTTCTTTGAATTGCGGTTTGTACCACTAGCACCTTGGGTTTACAAAAAAAAAAAAAAAAAAAAAAAAAGGGTAAAATTTCTGCCTTGTACTGTGACTGTAAAAACCCTTAACCTAATTTTCCAGCTGAGCCAATTTTGAATTAAATGGTTTCATGTCAAGAACATCAACAGCTGGACGGACCCTAACAGATCCTATGATAAATCAGCAGCTGCTGTGGGCAAAAGGTCGCTCTAATTCCAGATTCTCTGCCTGGAAAACACCAAAACAATAAATAAAATGACCACACAGATTCTGCAAAAGCCCCAAGGGATTCATGTGGGAGAGAGCAGAGGCAAGCAGCGCAGTCCTGGGTGGCCACGTTGGCAGCGCCCGTGACGTGGCTATGAGCTTCAATGAGCTGATGGGGCACAAACCGCTGGGCGGCCTCTGTCCTCGGCCTGTGCCCTGCCCCCTCACAGCAGAACCTGGCATGTCACAGCACCCCCAAAACAGATCCAAGAGGTAATAATGGTGAAGACATGCGGGGGAGGTGGTGGGGAAGAGAATTCACTTCACAGGCTAGTTGACGAAGCTTCACCCAATCCTGTTTAAACATGTCAGCCAGTTCCCAAGAGCTGCCCCCGGGCCTTGCCACTTCATGTATCTTCCCTCTCTCTCCACGCATCCTCAGGCCACAGCCTCCTTCCTCCCCGGCTCCTGCTCTCAGCTGAGTCTCCACCCTACCCTGGACCATCCCAGGGTTTGTCTCCGTCCATTTCTTACATGCAGCATTGTTCACCTTCTCAGCCTCTAATTGGCAACCCCAAACCATGGCCCCATGCAGCGAGCTAAGGCCTCTTCTTAGGGCCCACTCATCTTGGGAGGGGTAGGCGTGGGGGTGGTTGTGACTAGCAAAACATTTTCTTAGACACAATTTTCCCTGACACAGAGGTAAATTATTTAGGACTGTATCTAGCACATAGTACATTACCAAAATGGTAGATTCTAGCATTACTATTACATAGTACTATTTTAGAGGGAAAAGAAAAAAGCTCTGATACTCATCTATCTCTTTGGATTTGAAATTTACATCCAGAGACATTCTGTTGATTTTTAGTCTTAAGGACTTCTATCTACCCTTTGTGATTCCCAAACTTGGGCGTTCAAAAGAATGGCCTAGTGAGGCCCTCACAATGGTTCCTGCAACATTCTAGTTCTGTAGATCAGGTCAGGAACCCAGGAATCTGTATTTTGCCAAGCTCCCCCGGTGATTCAAGCGTAGGTGGTTTCGGGCCCAGCGTTAAGAAACACTGTCTCAGGACTTCCAACTCTTTCCTACTGTCAGTACTTTTCTCCTCGCATCCCTGCGGCCAGATCAATTTTCCTGAAGCCCATGCTGATCATTTCCGTGCCCCAGTCCTGTGTGCTCGTCCTCCTCACTGTACCTTACCACGGCCACCAACCTCTCGAGTCTCAGCAGAATTATTCCAAGTCGTTACTAACCACCCTCCCTGCTACTGCCCCTACCCCTTACAGTGATTGCACAAAGCAGTAGCTTCAGATGCTGCAGAGGCTTCCTTCAGGAATAAAATCCGGGTATTTCGCCTCTACTCAAAACCCTTCCGTGGTTTCCGATCTCATTCAGAACGGAAGTCCTCCAGGGCCCCTGTGATCCGGCCCGGCCATCTCTCTGGCCTCATTTCTTTCTTACCATTCTCCCCTTTGCACTCTGCTCCCGCCACAAAGACCAGGCCAGGGCCACTGTGTTTCCTGCTCCCTCTTTCTCTGTAAACAGAGGAAGTGGGTCTTGCCAACAAGAATGAGATTCTTGAATGTGGAGCATCATGTGAGTTTGAGAATGCACAGGAAGACTAGGGCATGTGAAAGCCTTACCCCACACCCAGCTGGATGGCCCTGATGGCTTTGGCTGAGTTTCTCCACTGCCCCTGCCAGACTGGGAGCTTTCTAACACTGATACACACGTCCAATTCTTTCGTCCACCATGACCCTCCTCTTCCCAGTTTATGTATAACACAAGAACTCAGTAAATGTTTCATGATGTTATTGGTACATGAAGACATGGCCCTTGATAGATACAGATTCTGGCCACACATACATCAGTTATTTCTGTCCTGTCCTCTGGACCCCAGCCACTTGGGCCCATCAGCCTCAGAAGTCAGAGTAAGGGAGTGTGACTGGATTAGCACAAGCCCATTCCACTGAGGAAGAGAAAACGCAGATGGAAACCAATTTCCCTTTGATAACTGAGGAGGAGCATTACACTTCTCATGGAATCACTGAAAGTCACACTTGAAAAAGGATTTAAATGGTATCCAGGTCAATTTTTTTACCGATACGTGATTTCCTTGCAAGTAGTTGGCCAGCCTCTGCCCAGACATCCCCTCCTTCCAAAGCAGCCCTTTACAGCTCAAATTGTTTTTTAAATTACCCCTCATACTAAGCCCAAACGTATTTCCTGCCACTCATGGTTCTAGACATACCATCCAGAATCATGCATTTCTTGAGATTGTGCAACACACCCTTTGTATAGGTGCTAGCACGTATTAAGTACACAAATAATAGCCTTTTTTTTTCCCACGTGGTGGTCTCCACTCTTATAATCATTAAAGAGAGCTACCGGTTCCTCCCTGGAAAGTAATTCATAATAGAGTTTCCTTTTAATAATTTTACGCCAGATCCTACCACTCAGAGACTACTGAACACGGTTCCAAGAATAACAACCATGGTCAGTTTATTCCACTGCACCAAGATGGTGCCTCCTTTCCTCTACGTGATGACAGTGTAGCTCCATCTGGAGCAACGGCCCCAGTGCTTTGTTAAGGCTGTGGTTTCGGGTCCCCAAGATAACCTTAAGGGACTCAGCACGAATGAGACTGAAGCTGCCTTAACTACAGTGTTGAAGGATCAGCTCCTGGAAGACGTCCCCCCTCACCTGGCCCAGCTGTACGTTTGAATTTTCACTGACTCTCTGGCTCCAGTGATCAGACGGACAGAGCCCAGAGCCTTGTTAGGGGTCAGTATATTCTGCTGTTGTCCGGCTCCTTGAAACCTTCACTCCTGGCTGACACGGAGTAGTGGCTCCAGGAAAGTTTGTGGGGCTGAAGCTGTAAGGACCAGGAGAAGACAACTGGTCTCTATAGCTGGGCCTTATCAGGTAAGTATACAGCCCACCATCAGATTTCTATCAGGCCCCGTCTCTGCTGGTGTGTTTCAATGTTCTTAAGGATGTTGTTCCTTAAGCTGATACTTCTCCATAGAAAACACACAGTAAAATGTCTTATGACACCCATGATGCCCTCGAGATGCCGCTTAAGCAATTGGTTTGTTCTTATCCTACAGACACGTAATTGATTATCTTTCCTCCTTTTTCTCTGCTTTCCAGGAAGCTCAGAGTCAGATTTGCAGAATTTCGACAGCAAATACACAGGCTCTTATGACCTTCATGTTCCATACTGGTCATTTTCTACATAATCTTAGTTGTTCTCCATATCTTTTTCCTTTGCATTAATTTTCTCACTTTAAAAACACCTTCGTGCTATATGTTTTTTGGTCATCTTCCTAAAATCCTTTTTAGAATAGGGCAGAGTTTAAATAAATCAGAAAAAAATCGTTTGCTGTAGCAGGAGTTCCCACTATGCTTATCACAACACCAGCCACTATCTGCAGAGCTTCCAGAAAACCCGAGGGCCCAGAGATGCAGGACGTCCCTTACGAGGGAACAAAGAAACAAAAGCAAAGCACTTCTGCAGACTGTAGCTAATGCCCAGAAGCCCACCCAGAAGCCTGAGAAACACGGGTAGACTTCCCAGGGTTAAAGTGCTTAAGGCAGAGTTAGTAGTCAGTAAGACAAGCCCCACCCCCGCCAGGGCATTTCCACTCTGTGGCTGTAGCTAGATGCTCAGCCGGTGCCAACTGGCACAGCTGTCCCCAGCTGGGGACTTTGGTACCACAGCAGCCAGCAGCTGGGGAGAGAGAAACCCTGTAGCCTGACCACCTCTGCTCAGAAATGCCATCAGCTTTAGACACCTTTTTGGCAAAGGGAGGTCTCCAGACATTTGGGGCTTATTTATTCATAAATTGGCTTCCCACCATGAGGCACTGGACCAGGAAGTCTAAGGAATACAAATATGGGCGATGCACAGTCTTCAAGATCAGCAAAATAAGCCCGATACAAAAATAGCCCTAATATAAGGTGAAATGTGTTAAGTGCCAAAAGAAGCATAGGTAAACTCCTATGGTAGTGGAGAAAAGGGTTCCTTTTAGCTAAGAGATCAGAGAAACTTTTCAAAGAGTTTGAACTGGATCCTGAAGTGGGCAAAGGATGGGGGCTGATTGCCAGTGGCGTCAACCATGTGATTGGAGGGTTGTAACTTTCAGTCCCACTCTCTTACCAACCTCTGGGGAGAGAGAGGGGCTGGAGATGGTGTTCAGTCCCCAATGGCCAATGATTTCATCAATCACGCCTGTGTAATGAAGCTTCCATAAAAACCCGAAAAGATGGGGTTCTGGGAGATTCCAGGTTGGTGAACATGGGAAGCTTTGGGGGAGAAGCATGCCAGGAGAGGGCATGGAAACTCTGCACCCATTCCCCATAGCTTGCTCTGGGCATCTCTTCCATCTGGCTGTTCCTGAGTTATGTGTGCTTATAATAAACCATAATCCAGTAAGTAAGGTGTTACTCAGAGTTCTGTGAACCTCTCTGGCATTTGCTAATTAATCAAACCCAAGGTGGGGGTAGTTGGAACCTCTAGTTTATAGCCAGTAGGTCAGAGCACAGGTAGTAACGTGGACTTACGACCGGTGTCAGAGGTGGTGGCAAATGGGGGTGCGGTCTTGTAGGACTGAGTGAGCCCTTAATCTGTGGATCGTATGCTATCTCCAGTAGACAGTGTTAGAAGTGAGTTGAATTGTAGGACACCCAGCCGGCATTAGAAGGATTGTTTGGTGTGGGGCAAAAACCCTCACACATTGGAACTGGTACCAGAACAGTAGGTGCCAAGGTCAAAAAAATATCTTAAGTCCTAGTGGAGATTTTAAACATAATCAATATGATAACTTCTACATAAATAATAAATGCAATGATAAATTCTAACACTTCTAGTAATACTCCACTCTGGAGACGTCTGCTATAGACAAATGCTGTCTTGCTGGTTTTGAGATCCAATTCCACAAGTAAGAATGTAACCTTAGATAAATTAATGAACTCATTTGTCACCTATAACACAGGTATCATAATAGACTTGTACCTCACGGCATTTTTATGAGGCTTCAATGAGTCAAGCATTTATGGTTTACACTGGAACCTGCTAAACAATAAAGGTGGTGTTTGCCGTTCTTGCCATTGTTATAATTATTATTACTATTTAGCACAGATTTACTGAAATATCTGTGGCGTGCCCTGTGGTTATCTGGAGGATGGCTACGGTACTACAAAGAAAAGCCTATCGAGACGACTAGTGTCCTCTGGCTGTGTGGCAGGACCGGCCACATTTTCACTTTCCTAGTCTGCAGCAACGTGGGCTGAGCAGGGTAGACGGGGAAGCTCTGGGCCCTACGGATGCTCCAGAATTAGGTACCGTTCCTGGCTCAGTCACCCACAAACCTACATTTGCTCGTCCAATAAAATGGCGATAACAGCGTTTACTCTGCAAGATGGCCGGGGAGGGAGTCTAACAGCCCACAGCTGTAAAGGGGCCGACAGAGTGCCTAGAAAATCTAGATGCAAAGACATTTACGTCCGCTTCGCTTCCACCTAGACAAAACTAGTTTGGTCTTTTTGGACATGGCCGGGCTTTTGGGCGGGAACGGCGAGGAGAACGGCGAGGCCAAAAGCATCGCTCCACGGGCTCACGGTGGAGGCCATCCCAGGCCGATTTCTCCAGTCCTCACAGCACCACGGGTTAAAGGAAGGAAAATATTGATATTTTATTGAATTACTCCTATAGGTCAGATCAGATATCACCACTGCGATCTAAATAATGAACCGGTGCCGGAGGAATGCGCAGCTGAGACGGATGAGCTAAGCCTCCCCCTGCCCTGACTCCTTCAAGACCCAGTCCATTGCTTCCTTTATTTAATTACAGATTAATTGAAAACACTCCCATGCTGATAAAACAATACTGGTCCCCGATTTGTTGATAATAGCCTAATCCTCCTGTAACAGTCCCACAGACACCATCGCGTGATTATGTCATCAATTTT
Source organism: Rhinolophus sinicus (assembly GCF_057876585.1). Lineage (NCBI taxonomy): Eukaryota > Metazoa > Chordata > Mammalia > Chiroptera > Rhinolophidae > Rhinolophus > Rhinolophus sinicus. The sequence goes on from NC_142507.1 coordinate 49,064,241, forward strand.
ACACTTGCAGGGTCTGGATAAACACGGCTGCCTGAGGTTCAGGGAAAGGATACACGCAGAGCGAGGTGAGCCAAAGGAGAGGGAAGCGGGGTGTTAGATGATTTGGGGTCAACTCCCAGGGCTGCCTGTCCCTGGCCTAGGAGGCATTCTGGAGCCTTTGGACGTCATAAATACATGACAATGTCTAACACTGTGCTTGTCACATAGTACGGGGTTCATTCATGTTAGCTGTGCTCTTCCTCCCCCCACCTCTCCTTCTCTATGTGGTTAGGGGAACTCGTGCTTTGCTCACCAGTTCAGAAGGTCATCTTAGTCCCAGGAGATCAGAAGCTATAATGGCACCCTCCCCAGCATCCAAAGCGCCGTATTAATCTGGTCTTCTAAAACCACCAGGGCAATGTGCAACCGCGGTCACTCCTTCCTGCTTCCTGTACACATGCTTATGCTTCGTCACCAGACTGTCACACCTTTCCGGAGTGAGGGACCCAACTGTGGGAGGTGGGCACCACCATGACTGACTCGCAAAGGCTGTGCGTGGGGGAGGCTGCTTGTGCCTGGGTAAGGAGAAAAAAGTACTGCGATTCAGGACAGGTACACATAAGAGAAGGGAAGCAACATCCCGGAGCAGAGCACTCATGTTATAAGAGCAAGTAAAACTGAGTTCATGTTCAAGCTCCCAGGATTCTGGGGGCCAGGCCATTGATTAGGACAAGACATATGGTCCCTATTAAAATAAGAGTCATCTCTCCATTATGACTGCCAGAATAATATTTTACCAGGAAGAATAATGTTCTTCTGTGTACTTTCACAGAGAGCGGAACGTGAGATGGCTGTATCGTTCTTTTGGTGGCTGGAACTCTGAAAATAGGGCAGAAGAAAATCAGACACTGTCTTTAAGGGACATTAAGGGAGCGGAGGGACTGGCCTCTCCAAGTTTTCACCTACAAGAAGGAAAAAGGGAACGGGACATGGGCATATCCATAAGGCAGAGAGGCCCGTTTCTATGAGAACGATCGAGGAAACATTAAGGATTCAGAGTTTCATTGTTCTCAACCCACTTGCTGCTCTCTAACCAATCCCACACCTCCAACCTCTAGAAGAAGATCAAACAGAGCTAGAAAGGTCTTCTTTTTCAAGACAGAATCACTGTCCTCAGTAAGTGTTCGTGTCATTTTCGCGGGAGTAATTTTTGAGATTGTCTAAAGGAAACCGAGCGCTGGTTAATGGAAACGGTGTGGAAAGATGAACAATATTTAAATAAACCCTCAGTCAGGAGTTGAGGGACTTACGGAATGTGTATTTCCATGGGGTCAGGAAGAATTACTTGCTTCCTCCTCCTCTGCAGCACGTGGCTGACACCCTTTCACTGTGCTTGTCACATGGCCCATCTTCTTCTCCCCCAGGCATGAAGCTTTGAGGGCTGGTTATGGGTCTTATGCATCTTTGAACTTCCTCCCCCAGCGAATGGATGTCTGACACATACTTAAAAATCAGCAACTATGTGCTATATGAAATAACTAGCGAGAGAAAAGAAAAAAAGCAAAACACAGGGAAAAAAAAAAAAAAAAACCAAGAGAATCCCAAATTCTTTCAGTCATAAAAATGTTCGCTTTAAATGTAATCAGAAAGTAAAAGCTGATTTTGCCTGCGTTCTAAGTAAACACAACGATGTGGGATGTGGACATTGATAAGTCAGCATCGCCTCACACAACTATTTAAGCTGCACTCAGACAGAGCTGGAGTCGGAGCCACAACAACTTGCAGTACAATGCAAGCAACGGCTTCACCGAGGTGAAGAGAAAGTCAAGTTCTCAAATCCAGTGCATGTTTATTAGGCCACGCCTATCACCCTGAGTGACTAATTTGCTATATTGAATCAGATCATCTCATTGGCAGAACCAAGATAAAAATGCTGATGGCAGAATTCAGCAATCCAGATGTCCGCTAGATCTCGCCTTGCTAAAACCAGAGAAAGCGGCAGATACATTCTTGATTTGTCTCGCTGATAATTTCAAAATGTTTTTAGTGGATAGGAATCAAGGAAGGGCTCACTCAGACTGCAGTTTCATTCTGACTAACCAAAACGAATGGGCTTATGTCAACTAGAATGTGTTCAGCCGCAAGTACCTTGATATCTGCGTGTTGTTTAATGGAAGAGCAACGACAGGGCAGATTTCCGAGTTGGTCCACTCAATGGCTCACTGCTGCTATGAAGAATTCTGGGCAATCTCTTCTGCCGAACGACTGGCCATGTCAGTTTCATCTTAAGTCTAGTTTCTTTCATGGCAATGGAATAATGGCTGCTGGTAGCAGCTGGATCTATTTTCCTTTTCATATCTACTAGCAGAAACAAAAAGACCCCCATTGGCTTTCTTTTAAGACAGAGGGGGAAAAAAAATGCCCCAAATCTTCAGCAAACCCTCCCTCACATCCCATTGGCTAGAATTAGGTAATATATTAATTTCTGAATCAATCACTGGCCAGGGGGATGGGATTTCCTGAAGACCTGTTGGGCTCAACCTTGAAGCTGAGGGTGGGGGCTGCGTCCCCTGAATCTCATTAGCAGCATGAGAGCGGGGAAAGACCTCAACCTAGCGATATTATTTTTAGGAAGAAAGGGAGTGAAGGGAATGGATGCTGAGATGGCAAACAAGAGGGCCCATAAAAGGCAGCGCTGTAGCAAATACACACTTTGACAGAATGGCCAAGGGTCAGGAGTTAAAATAAATATCTGGTTCAAATCAGGACTTCAGTCAGATGTTACCATCATAAAATTGACTTTTGGGATAAGAATATATTGAACATTTTTAAATATATATATATATTATTATCATTTACCATTTCCAATATTATTGGTTCATACTCACCAAAAGTATTACATCTATCAGAAATTTGCAAAAGGATTGCCTCTTCCTCTGTAAGCAGTGGAATTAAAAAGCAAGAGGAGTCTCCAAATCCTTGAAATAGATAGAAAATTCAAAGCAACGAGGTGATGGGCGGTGTGACCATTTCCTATATGGATCAAGGCTGTCATTAAGGCATCAAACATCACTTTGTCAGAAAGGTCCCACTGACTAAACAGATGAGCACCACGGAGCGTACTTTGAAGAAATACTGTACCCATATACTCTCGATGGCACAGAAGATGGCATTGTCTGAGAAAATGTGGACAAAAAGTGATTTAGAGGAGTTGGACTCAGAAAGTCACGGGTGACCATTTATTTTGCTTATGTTTTCCTTTTGACGTATACACAAGCATGGTTGTTATAAAACTACGTGTAAACTACTCTAGACTTGATTTTAATAAGTACACTTCCTAAATAATAAGAAAAAATGTTGGTGGTGTAAACTTTAAATTTGCCATGATAATGTAAGAACAATCCATCTTGGGGATGTTAGCTGTTAGATCACTCCCGAGGAAATACTGTTCATTTGTGACACTATGCAGGTACCACTCTTAACTCAGGTCATCGTGTACCTGTCCTGAATTGCAGTATTTCTCTTTTCAATTGCAGATACACATAGTGTATCTCTTATGTGTACCTGTCCTGAATTGCAGTACTTTCTCTCCAGGTCAGTGCTTTCTGGAAAGCTCATGTTAGAAAGATTTTCTAGCTTTCTGACAGTAACTAAGAAGAGTTACCTTTTCTTTATATCCTGGACTTGAAGATTTGGCTAATAACTATGACACTTGTTGCAGCGAACCTCAATTGAAGATTTGTGCGCTGCTTGAAGATACTTTCGGAACATTTTCAGAAACAGGCTTAAATTGTTCGTATTTCTCGTTTGATTTCTTTGCAATCACTTACTGCCTTTCCTAATTGCTTGAGATTTTTTTCTTTTGATCTTTTCATGCAGCAATGGAACCACTGGATCTTAAGATACCTGAATTGCTCCTGCCTACTCCTCTACACCTGCCTTCTCTGCATGCACACAAATGGTAAAATCGTCGCTGTCGTTGACTGACAGAAGGCTCTTTACCACGGGATTCACGAAGGAAATACTGAATACTCAAGGTGCGTCAGCTGATTACTTTGCAACGGGCTCCAGCAAACTACTTCCTTTAAACAGCTATTGCTTTTGCTAAATTCTGCTACGTAAGGACTGCCATTTACAAATCACAAAGTTCAGGCTTTTGTTGTTGTTGTTGGAACAGACTTTTAAACTTGTATTAGCTGTGGTTTCATTTTATTTCAGCATTTTTTATATTACAAGGTAATCGAGTCAACCGGCGGGTAACAGCGGCCCTTTGTCGTTTTGAGTCCATCTGATTCCGTTACATCATGCGGCTGTTCTTTCTGAAAACCCTGTTCAAGAGTGTGAATAAAATGTCTTATGCTTGTGACTGCTAAACTGCTGATTGTTCCATTTTCAGTGACAATTGTATGACATTTTCTCTATCTGTAACTAGTTCTTCTATTAGACTTACTATGTTGTTAGCTGTTTGAGACTCAAAAATCTTCTGGTAGAAGAATAAAGTAATAGCATAGCCTAACTTATCTTTAATCTACCATTCTCTGAAAAGTTAAACAAGACTTGTGTTTGCTTTTGCAAACTGTCTATAGCAGGTGGTCAGTGATTATTAAAAATACCACTGCTGAAAAAATAAATATGAATAAATCAATAAAAATACCGCTACTTTATCATGTCAGATTTTTGTTTGACTAATATGTCATTATTTTCTTGATCAGAGACGTATTAAATAATAAACATGTACAATGTTATTCCTAAACATAATTTAAAGTATTATAGTATAGTATGTTGGTTCACTTCACCATTTCTACATTAAATTCTAATCATTCCCAGGATTCCAAAGGCTCTTTCACTATGATGAAGAAGAGTTTCTCTATCTTAAGCAAGCTGAGATTTCATATTTGGGTCAGATCCAAGACAAGAATATGGGACTTGGGGCTGTAAATATCTAGAATAACTCCACAGGCGATCATGAACAAACTATAGGACATCATTTTACCATCTTGGGAGACGGGCAATGACTGGCTGGAAATAAGAGACCAAGTTAGTTACTTTTTAAGCAGAAATGACCCAGGGTCATAGGACCTCTGTCCTGCTACACGCAAGACGATACCACCTAGTCACTGATGGGCTGCTGGGTCTCCTTTCTGACCCCTAACTCAGAGACTCCAAGAGCATATCCTGGGTTGGGACAGATGTCATAACTTGTATCCCTTGTCCCTTAGTTCTTCTGCAACCATTTTCAAAGTTTATTACCTGATTTAGGTGGACAGAATTCCACCCCTACCTCTACCCCTCCCCCATGCTGCTTTCAATTAATTCATTGATTTGGTGTGTATTTCAATTCTGCATTCTTTTTATTTCCTTGGCCAGTTCTAGTCATAATTTTAAAAGGCATTTTAATGTCTTTACATGTAGCACGGGCCAGAACTCTAATACAATTCCATCGAATTGTGAATTTTTGTAGTACTTTGGCTCTCCAGCCACAACTTTAAAGACAGAAACCTTAAAAATCAAGAAAACATCATTTCTAAAGGAGAGAATGCTGCAAACAATTATATGTTCCCTTCTGCTTTGCAAATGCACGGTTTCCCTTTAGACGGGATGTACAGATTTTTACTGTACGTTTTGTAAGAACACTACACTTCTTAGTCCATCTGTTTCCCGACATAAAGGAAAGAAGTTGATGTCAGGCAGCTCTATGTCATTTAACCAAAAGACAATTCCCTGAAAACCAATTTGCCAAATGGTTAATTTACAGAATTGCTAATTAACTGGATTTACTTGACTTTTAAAAACTATTTATCATGTGTACAGTAATTCATAACAGCTTTTGGAAATTTCTGTGAAGATGTGCTGATTGATTTCTATTTTGTATTCATAGCAGCGCGCTGAGGAATCGTTAATTTGTTCCTGGCAGGTCCCTGCTGCTGGAGCTGGAGGGAGCTAGGGCATATTAAAGGGATCCTTTGCAGTGGAAAGGACCGGGAAAGGAGCCAGCACACGGCTCAGCCAGGGCTGTCAATCCTACAGATGGGGTGCCGGAGGGAGAGGCTACAGGGCAGGGAAAGGAGAAAACAGAGGGGCTAGTGTGGAATGTACCCTTGGATATAGTTCTTGTCTCATTTTTCAGCTTTGTTGAGGTCTAATTTACATAACAAACGGCACACATTTAAACTGTTCGATTTTTAAAGTCCTGCTATATGTATACACCATAGTGAAGGTCATGTTCATTCGCCATCATTCCCATAGTTGTCAATTACACCCATTTGAAGCCATCTGAAGTTGTCCCACAGATCGCTGATACCCTCCTGTTCATGTTTCCCACCTTTATTCCCTCTGGGTTTCATTCCAGATAGAACGGGTGACATGAGACCACCTGAGGCAACCATGCGGATAAAGAATGAGAAGAACAGATGAGCCGTGGATAATTCCCACCTTTTCAGTCTGGAAGAGGGGGAAATGGCGGTCGTGTCAAGAAAAATCAGAAGTCAGAAGAAGCAGGTACAGATGGTGACCTGACTGCTGCACGGGAAGATTCTTTTCAGAAAGACTGAAACAGAAGCACCTGGCAAACGCAATCCTTGAGGTCACAACAAGAATCTGACTTGGGTATCCGCTCAAGAGTGCCGGGGAGGTTAGTTAGGATGAGCCAGGCATTGAATCTTGGGGGAGCTCATGCATTTAGGGGGCACGCAATGTATGGAAGGTGTTCCATAGTTTATGATTCATCGAAAAATGAGAATGGTGTCCATAAAAGACGGTGTAGCACATTAGATGGCACAGGCCTCGGAGCCAGCTGGATGAGAGGGCTGGACCCAGCTGGCCTGTCGCCACCTTGAGCCCTTTCCCTCGTCTGGCTTCATGTGCCTAATGGTGTCACCTTAGGCAAGTTCCTTAGCCTCTGATCTTCTGTTTCTTCACTTTAAAATGGGGATTAAAACAGCTATTCATAAAGGTGTTGTGACAAATGATCAAGGTAACACAGTGTAACCATGAACAAGCTTGCCTTGTGAGACACAAAATCATAAAGCAACTGACTTCCTGCTTGTCTCCTGTCCCTTTACTTTTAATCAGAGGGGCAAGTTTCCCCCTGCCTCTTCCATGAAAACCTGCACAAATCCCATGCATTAGTCTGCTATCGCTGCTGTAACAAATTACCTCAGGCTTGGTGGCTTAACACACACACTGATTACCTTACAGTTCTGGGGGTTAGAAGCCTAAAATGGGTCAACAGGGCTGTGTTCCTTCTGGAAGCTCTAGGGGAAACTGTGTCCTCACTTTCTCTAGCTTCTAGAGGTTGCCTGAATACCCTGCATCCCAGTCCCATCCTCCATCTTCAAAGCCAGCAGCGTAGCATCTTCCGGTCTCTCTCTATCCCTCTGCTTCTGTAACAGCATTCCTTCCTTCTGTGTCTGAGACCCTTTTGATTACATTGGGCCAACAGGGAAACTCCAGGATAACCTCCCCATTTCAAGATTCTTCATCACATCACGGAGTCCCTTTTAAGGTAACATATTCACAGGTTCCAGAGATTCGGACGTGGACATCATCGGAGGGGCCGTTATTCATGCTAGTATCTATCCCATGACATTTCTGGTCATTCTCAGATAATACATGTGCCACATCTTTTAAAGTCACAAATAGAGTTTGAATTCAGGAATTTAAAAATGTAGAGCTCTATGTCGTAATCAAAGCTAAACTTTATTTAAACTTGTCGCCTCTACTCTTCTGCACCCAGTGCCTCTTTCAGCAGAAAGCGTGTGGTCAGCCCTGGAAAAAGGGTACAGTGGGCTCCTTTTCTTTTTGAAGCTTTCTCCTTTCTGCTTCTGAGTTCCCCGGATTAGAGCAGGGGGGAGAAGGCAGAGGTAGGGGAAATGGAAAATCTGCGGTGGTCTAGAGGACGCAGTCTGTGGACCTGGCAGATATTTAAATAATTCTGCCTTTCCTGGGTGTTTCTGGGAATTCTTTGGTGACCCCACAGGGTTCTCTCACCTAAAGGTTCTCCCCCATGCATTAATATTTGACTTTCTGCATGGCTACTAGGCATCCAGGGGTCTACCTCCAGCTTCTTCGTTGCTGGGGTTCTCTCGCCCCTCCAGGAAATTCACGCCAACCGTCCGGTTCACAGACAGCAAAGGCTTTGCCCTGACTTTGGGCATGTGGTCACTGCCTATACCTCTGCTGCTTCAGCCAGCTTCTATTTGTTTATATCCCTCAGATGCGGCCCAAACACCAAACTATTACGTCCCCCAAAGTTCATAGAAATTATATTACGATCTCATATTGGTCTCTTCAAAATCCCTCTTCTGGATTTGGATTTAGGAGGAGGCACTCTTCACCCTCTCTCCTTGGAGGGACAGGGTGGGAGACACACAGTACTGCTCTCGCCAAAGAAGACCTCTTCAAATGTATACCTCAGGACCCTTCCTATCCTTGACGTAGGTGAGTGATTGAGTCCTGGATGAGTTTTGTAAATCTCCTTTGCCAAATTGTACAAATTGGAATCAGTTGTTTCTTGGTGTCTCAGCATCAAGTTCCATTTTAGCATCCTGTTAGATTTGTCAAACAGCTACCAGTGTTTGGCATAAGGAAGACACTCAATAAATGTTCATTTCCTTCTTTCTAAGGAGCCTCGTGCAGAACGTAATTATAGATATATAATTAAGTTAGTCAACTGTTTTGACATTTTCCAGATGGAAACGCCAGAGAAGGTGTAAAGCACTCTTCTTAGAGAAATGTTCATCCTCTCTCTCCATTCTGGGCAGCTGGCAGTCCTCTTAACAAGGAGTGCTGACACGTTCTGATGCTCCTTTCTCTGGGACCAATTTTGATGACAGGCAAATACAATTTGACATTATTCAGGGCTGTAAAATTCCCCTTTCGTCCAGGCAATGTGCACATAGAACTGATTATCTTGGCTGCTCTGTGCGTTCAATATTTTAAAAAGCGTAGCAGGTAAACTGAAATTTTAGTATGTATCATTGATGTCACTTACCTGGGAACTCAAGCTATCGCTACACTTAGGGCGTGCCAGGATTTAATTGACTCCAGGTGAGTAAATTACAAGTCGTACATGGTTTACAATGCCTCTGTGATGGGCAATCACGGAGCAACAAATGGTTGGATAGCTGGTCTAAGCTTCCTGGTGAGATGGCTAACATACAGTTCAAGGTCTGGTTATGTCACTCACTCAATGCTCGAGTTGGATGGATCAGCCAGGGCTTGGTTTGATCTTTCTGGAAGGGCAATCTATTAGTTTGCCAGACATTCAAGAGCAACCAGACCCTACGGACCTCTCCTTCTAACAAAGATGTCAGCGCCCACCTCAGAGCTCGTCATGTCTCCACACCAAACAGGAGGCATAAAAGACTGAATGCCAACCAAGATGGGATGTCTCTACACAGACTGATGGGAGTTTCTTGTACCGAATTCCAACAGTTGTTTACTAAGATTTTAACAAAACTTTAGGCTCGGAGTCATAATTTACATGTGCATATAATTGTGGAAGCTTATTAATGGGGAGACTATCTTTTCACTCCAGCTTATCTTCTGTCATCATTCCTATGAATTCAATATCCATGCTGGAGATCCTTTATGCCCTTGGATTAAATAACTAGATGTGGAATCACAGGATCGAGGAATATATATGTATCTTTATTTTTGAAATATATTTCCCAATACCCTTCAAGATGGTGGATATCAAGATATACTTCCTCTAGAAGAGTGTAAGAGCGCCAGCTTTCTCAGGTTTTCATTAACACTGGTAAATTCTGTTGGCTCTTGATTGGGAAAGCTCCCACGCACTCTTAAAACTTGCACTTTGTTCCTTCGGTCGGGATAGCTCAGGAACTGACATTAGCCATTGCTTCCCACACTCATGGCTTGGTTTTTGAATCACGCATTAAGGTTGGACATAACGTTTAGATTTTGTTTGTGTTTTGGGTCATCAGTTTATCACTGGTGATACTCACTCTTATCTCACCCCTGCAGACTTATTATGACTGATGTGTAGCTCATGGCCAAGAGAGAGCAGAACTGAGATTCTGGGGAGATTATCACATAAGAAGAGGCCCTGAGGAACAAGGCAGAGACCCATTTGCCAGTCCTGGTTTATATCTTGGATTAAGGGCAGAGAGATTAATGAAAGCCTAGAAAAGATCCAGAGCTCCTTAAATTTCCCTAAGGTCAAAATTGGTCCCAGAGCTGGAAAAAAAACTGAACCTGTTGGAAATGGGAGAAAGAAGCAACTGGCTCTACCTGTGGAGCTAAAGGGCAAGGATTAGGAAAGTCAAGATCGCCAAGGTTTCTTTCCTTGCCTTCCTCCTCCTCTCTCTAAACTCTCACCTTCATTTACCTTAGTCCACTCTGATCATTTCAAACATCACTATGTACAAATGACCCTTAAATGTGTATTTCTAGCCCTGACCTTTACTCCTAACTCCAGTCTGGTTTAACAACTGCCTAATGAATATTCTGATCAGGGTGTGTGTGTGTGTGAGACATATCTTTAAGCTTTCAACTTCACAATGCATAAAAATAAAACTTTCTATTTGTTTCCTTTACTTTCCTCCACAGTGACAAAAAGAAAAGGAAGGGCATGCAGAGATGAGCCAGCACAGTTCCAGCCCATAAGCTCACAGGTTGGTAGGAACAACAGACAAGTACACAAAGACCGCAGGACGGGATGGCAGATGCTCTGATGGGGTCGGGCCATGGGACCACATCGGAACTCTACGCAGGCAAATTAGGAAAAGTTTTGCTGAGGGGTTGATAGGAAGTGAGTGAGGCCCTTGTTCCCAAGAGGTTTAGGGATTTGTCGTCTGGGCCCGTTCCGGGAATGGCACAGGGCTGAACTGAAAGTGTGTATGTGTGTGTGTGTTGGGAGGGTGGGGGCTACCCAGTCCTTATCTCAGCAATGAGACCCTCCACTGCAATGCTAGCTTTCACAGTCGTGCTGAGAACAACTGCATAAGCACTTATGGGCCAGCTGCTCTCTTAAGGCTTTTCATAGGTTAACTCTCACAGGTAAAAGTAGGTGATGGGGGAGCGGGGCCCAGATAAGGGTTTACGCATTTAGGCGGGAGCCTGCCTGGCTTGAACCCCCCATGGGTGCCAAAGGAGGAAGCATCCAGGTTTTCTTCTCCCAGTGCCCAGATTTGGGACACGGGGTAGAGGTAGGGCTGAGGCTTACAAGCTGTAAGTAGTTCCACTCACAAAATGGAGTCACCTTCTTTATTGCAATTCAGCACTGCATATTTCAAGAGGTGAAAGGAACGCCTTGGACACTGTCAGTCATCTCTGAAACTCGAAAGGAGATAAGGGGTGCCTCGATGAAACCTCGTGCTATGGTTGGCAGCTGCTGCTTTAATGGCCTGTGTCATGTGGCTTTCTGGAGAATACCCAACAACTGTCCTCAGGACGACTCTTCTGTTCAACACACGTGGGGCAAGAGCACTGTAACAAGTGTTTAAGGCGATCTTTAAAAGGATTCATTGCACAGTATCTAGATTATAGTAGGCCTGTGATAATTACGTAGCAGAAAAACCCCGCGATTCAGTGATTCTGTAATTTAAAAAGTTAATGTTTGCTGGCAGACATTCCCTTAGAGTACAAACGCATTACCAGTAGACGCGACACTCACTGCATGTAACTAATTTGAATAAATTGGTCAGTGTGACCTTCAGGCCTCTTTCTGCCTTGCTCCTTCCCCCTCCCACCCAAAGAATCACACCAGGGCTCAGAATGGGCTTGAACCTCGGTTCCTACAGTCTGGATTTCTTTCTGCTGGTGTGATGCTGAGAGACAACTGCAGACGGAAGTCAGTGAAGCGGAGCAGAACTGTTCTTTTATGTTTCATACCCCTCTTAAATCTCGCCCGGTGGCAAGCCTTTTCCAGAAGAAAAACTACGTCTTATACCGCTACGTCCCCCGTCCCCGCAATACGCCCTGCACTCAGGAGGTGCCCGATGATGTGAGATGACACTTACTGGGGGGAGCTGAGCCTGTCAATCACGCTCCCCCAGCTGAGGAACTCAGCACTCTTGCCCTTGAGCCTGTGGCCTTGGGCCAGCGAGGTTCTACCGAGCTGCTGTCAAGTTTTCCACTGTGTCCTCAGTTCGGCCCCAAATGGCTCTTACTGCTGTCCTCGCGCTATTTTTAGTCGTAGATCAGTTATCCCTGACAGGCAGTGATAGGATTAATGAAATGCACCCATGTGCATCTCTGAGGCTGAGTATGTGTGTCCCCAGCCCTCAGCGGTCTTGGGCAGTACAGGGCACGATTTGCAGGCTTCGTGTTTGGTTTTTTTAATTGTCTCCCTGTGGTGCTCCTGGCAGAGAGAGATCCAGGCCAGACAGCCCCTAATTTGTGGAAGGAATCTGATAGCAGGCTATTCTACACCACACATGGGACCTCGTGTTTTGCCCCATTCAGTCTCTTACAGCCCCCCGGCGGCTGGGGGAGGCTTTCCTTCTGCTGATGGGCAGGGGCTGACTGAACTCCATCCTGATTTTATGAGAACACGGAGTAACAGGTCACGCTGTGGGGATGTCCCCACCAATCTCTCATGTGGTGAAGGTGCCACATGCCTGGGACAGGGAATGTCGTAACACCCAGTGCCAGCTGGGGAGGCTGCACATGACGGGGTGGACACGGCCGTAATCACATCATGTTCTGAAACTTCAGCCCTGATTACTCTGATCTTTATCCTCTTCTGACCTGAAATGAATGCAAGGAATGGGCTCTAAATGGCCCCGTTGTTTCCAAATGCTCATACAGTGTTTGCCTTGGACTTCCCCGGTGGCAGCAAATCACACAGGGGGGACTCCAGCTCCCCTGACTTATTTATTTAATGATTTTAATTCTGGGGGTGTCTTCATGTCATCAAATGACTCTTGGCTCTTCTACCAGGGAGGTAAGCTCAGGGCGTTCCAAGTTTCATCTGAGTGTTTCTCCCATCAGTTGTCTTTCTTCTGAAGTCCTTTCCTGCTCTGTGCTCACACATCTGGGTTTATCTCCTGGCCGTCGTGCCCTCTGCAAGGACTTTATGGTCAGCTTAGAAACACACTGGGCAGGGAGACAGCAGCCTGGCGTGACTGCCTCAGATCTAGCAAATAAGTGCCAGCATGATTTTAGGGTCCTTATTCCGAAGGATAGAATCTCTTGGGAGATCTCAGACGCCAGCCTGCCATATTCCTATCTCTGCAATTCCTTTTTTGTGTTTTGCGGTGGGTGTCTAGGGTTCCCGGCAGAATTTTACCATCCTTTCCACTACCCTAGTCCTGCCTCCTCCCTTAACTGTCTCCTCTGTTGTTATTTCAAGGCTCTAGAGAAACTGTTAGCATCATGTAAACAAAAACTACCAAAAAAAAAAAGGAGGAAAAAAACACCAAAATCTTTTGTTTGGTTTATTTTCCTTGCTAATCAGGCAACAATTACTTATTGAGTTCCTAGTATTTGAATAGCAACAATGCTTGCCTGCCTCCCTTCCATGAAAACTCTCTAAATGTAACTTTTCCTACTTAGGATTTTTCTGTAGGTGAGACCTCGCTCCATACTTGGGATAAATTCAGGCCTGGGCCGAACAGGATACTAGAACTTACTTTAGTGATTCTCTCTTCTAACATTAAATAAGGAGAAGGGATCTCGAACCTTAGCGTGAAAGCTTCTGCGGGTTTCTGCCCCAAGTAAGACAGGACACTTCTCAGGCCGTGTCTGGACTCACTCTCAGCCTGGCCACATGCTGCCCCATCCACCAGGTCCCCAGGGCCTGATATCCTGATCCTTCCTCCTGGCCATGACCATGGAAGTACTTGGTGTATTCCTGCTTCCTGCTACCAACTACCAGACCTCTCTGCTTGTGCCTGTCTGCTCACCTGTGGCCCCCACCCCCACCCCGCTGCCTCCCTGCTTGCAGAGCCTTTCAGAGCTCCTGCCTCTCCTCGCTGGTCTCATTTCCTTATCTTCTGGGATTGGTTTCCCATTTGTACATCCCTGGATTAATATGTCCTTAGCCTCACGCATATTCAGAGCCACCAGCGCAGCTGGTCTCTGCAATGTATTCTATCGCCTCCCCAGCTACGTTATCAGACCACAACAGCGGTGAGATGTATTAAAGTTAAGGGAACGCCTTTCCCTTTAAGTGCTTGGGAGCTAGGGAGCAAGGTAAGATGATCCTGTATGAAGACTGCATAGGACAACCAGGGACAAAATTCTGATGTTCTGCTTTTAATAAGAGTGCAAAGAAGCAAGATCTTGGTGAGGACTAACACAGTAGAAAGAGAGTCGAGGACTGGTACAAAAAGCAGGGTGGGGCTTGCAGAAGGGGTAGATAGAAAGCGGAGGGAAAGGTGTTCCAGACAGAGAAGAGCTGCGTAGACGAAGGTGCAGAGAGGTAGGGAGAGGAAGGCCGTGTCCAAATGCAGGGACTGGCCTGCTGAGAATCTGGGCTGAGTGTGTCTTCACGGCTCCGGGCCTTCGGTGGCCAACAATCCCAGTGTCGAGAGTTTGAAAGAGAAAACGTGGCTGCGTCTTTGGCTTGGTGTGATGACGAAAGCTACCAGTTTTTAATACACAGGGCTGACAAATGGAACGGACCAAGTGTTTGGTGGGGGCTGGGACCCTCTCCCAGCCCTGGAGTGTTTGCTCTGCCACTTAATAAGCAGCCTCCAGGGCTGATTTGTTTTCTGAAATGTCACTGTACCCAGAAGTTTCCCCAACACTCTCAGCAAGGGATGCCCTGCACGGCAGACAGCCCTGGGGTTCTCACAGCCTGCGGGGCCCACAAATCAGCGCGAAGTCAGGGGACCTGGTGTCTCCACGGTGTGTGCACAGCACTGCCCAGGACCCAGAGCTCGCACTGACCTCATGTCCAGCTCAGGACTTCCCTCCCGGCTGCAAGGGAGCTGGTTTGCTGGGAATGTGGTGTCCCCTCCACTCCCCTCCGAGTCTCAGAAACATCATCATCATCAGCATCATGTTTTATCGAGTACTTACTATGTGAGAGGTGCTTTACAGGTAGTATTTTTCATCTTCTCAACAATCCTATCAGACAGGCATTATTACCTCAATTTTATAGACAATGGAATTGAGACACAGTGTGATGAAATCATTTGCCCAGAGGCCTACAATTAGTACGTTTGAAATTAGACGTCTGCCTCTATCCTTCCTGTGATGCCTTTCAGCTTCTAATTTGCTACTCTGTGCGCGTGTTGTGTGCATGTGAGTGAGGGAAAGACAAACTGACTTTTGAGTGTGTTTCTTAATTGCATCTACTTCCTGGCACTGGTTTATTTCTCAAATGTTTTTTCTCCAACAACATCCCCCAAATTATGTATCTTAGTTCTTGTCTTTGTCAAAAGTAAGTCCTCGTCACAAGTGAAAAGTGGATTGAAAAATGATGGTAATTTGGGGGACTGAAAGTTTTGCTAGAAATCAAAATGAGACTTCTGGTCCCCGGAAGACAGAAAGCTCCTAAGTAAGTCCGGCGCGACCTGAGATTGATGCCAAAGGCACAACGGACAGACAAACATTGGGAATCCTCACATCACGTCCAGGGATGCTCATACTCAGACCCTTTGGACCCTTCGGTTCTGGTGCTTCTCTGACACACAGGGGACCATCACCTGGTGTTAGCGTACCAGTCCCAGACTTTGAAGGAGTTGCCGACTTTGTTTTTATCCTGGCCGGATCGCTGTATGTCCAGGAACAATGAACCCTTCTCTCTCCCTGTTCCTTTCTCCGGCAAATATACATCAAAAGCCAGGCAGCAGGCTAAAGCGGCAGTAAATAATGACGCTGACAGCACGGTCCCTGCCGTCACTGGGGGAAAGGGACAAGGAAGGAACTCAGACGTAGGGTGGTGCGTGCTCTGATGCGGGAAAGCAGCGGGAACTCAGAGGGACAGATGTGGTCAGTGACGGCTTCCTCTACCGACACACATGGAGGCTGAGAACTGAAGGATGAGAGAACATTAGCTAGATGGGGGTGGCAAGTGTGAAAAGCAAGAGGAAAAAGTCTGAGCAAGGTCAGAGAGAGAGGCAAGCTATGCAAAGCTCAGGGGTCTGTGTCAGTCTGTCTGTCCACCTTGTACACGCCTGCAGCAGAGGGTCTACTGGGGTTGTTTTTGTCTCTAATTTTTATTTTCTATTGTAAAATATATTTAATCAGATAAGTAAGAAGAAATAAATAAAACCACTTATAAGCTCACCAAACAGATATAAGCCTGTTAAACATTTACAGGAATATCCATTTACACTTTTATATGCATATATTTATAGATAAGCATATGTTTATGTATAATTATATACCATCAAAAACGATTTTTAAACAGCTTGGTTTGCTTTTAACTGTTTAAACGAAGAAGGATCAGAACTCAAAGCATATCGGAATTCCTAGGGTCTCTAAGAATTTCACGAAAACACGGAGATAAAGGAAAATTACACAGGTAAATTATAAACCTCAGCTAGGAATTGCTACTTGCGGGGAATGGAACACTTGTTTTCTGGAAGGGGCTTAGTGCTCACTGAGGGAGTGAGGCTGTGCTGAGGTTTTATTCTGTAACACATGGGTCGCTCTTTGGCTGCCATCAAACTAAAGCCTTCACGGAGCTTGTCAGGCTGAGTCCAATGCAGGGCTGTGGCTATGACCTCTGTCACAGGGAAGTAGCCACAGGTTGACCTTGATGGTAAGAGCAGCAAAGATTCCGGCGTGGAATCAGATGGAGCTCATGACAGCTCCTCGTAGCCACTTAGCTTTACAAAGAAATTCCCGTCCAGGAGACACAGTTTTCAAAGACAACACCTGAGGACTCAGACGTGAGCCCTCGTCTAATTCCAGGGGCAGCATCAGGATGAAGTGGCCTGACTTCAGGTTTCATCAAGATTTCAAACATGCACCCTGCTGCTAAGGGTCGAATTAAATACGAAATCCAGTATCAACAGAAGGTTGAAGGTTGACGGACAGGGCTTCCGAAATGTCAGTAAGAACTGTTTCCGAATTACGCCGTTCAGAATTTCATGACTGCCTTTTCCTTCCTCTTCCTCTTCCTCTTCCTCCTTTACCTTTTGGATAATACAATACATACAAATGTTCCCCCTCATCAATGGAATGCTTCTATTTGCCCCACATTGTAACAAGAGCTCAGGAACACTCCATCACGTAATTCACACAACCGGCCTGTGGACTAGATATTCTTTCACTGATTTAACAGATGAGGAAACTTAGGCTTAGAGAAGGATTAACTAACATGATCGTTACAAATGGGCACACAAGTGGTCACACAGATGGAAAGTGTCTGAACTGGGATTTAAACCCACTTTGTCTGAATTCAAGGCTGTGCTGTTGGTACTTGTGGTTCGCTACGTGCTGGCTGCCAGAAGACGGGCCCAGCCTCCCGAGCCCTTTCATTTGCCGACAGCACTCCAGGTGGCTGGCAGCATGTGGAGGGGCACCGATAAATGAGGGAAAGCCTGCTCTAACCTTAGCCCTGCCAAACTGACTGCGGGATTTCGCATCACTCTGCAGCTCATCCTGGAAGGGACAGGTCTTGCTCCCGTGTGAGGCCGGAGCATCCACAGGCACAGCGCTCCCTGTCACTGTGACAATAGGAAGCCAGGGAAAGGAAAGCCATAAATTAGGCCAAGGGAGGGAGGCAGAGGAAAATAGATACAGACTGCTGACAAGATTAATATGCAGTTGACGGGGAACGCTTTCACACCAGAGCGCCAACAAATAAACACAATTCAGAAAGCTCATCCTGCCTTACCAGACTCCTGAGCCAAAGAAAGGGAGCGGATGAGCAAGAGAAAGGAAAGGAGAGGTCTGCGTGTGCCCGGGGCCTCCTCTGCCAGGAATCCCTCCCACAGAGGCACGTAGCTGAGAGATGATGTAAGCCGCAGGCCCTGCGAGCTATACATTTCGTGACCTAGACCAGGGACAGGACAGGCAGGGCCAGGCGCTGCAGGGGGTGGGCCTGGGGACACGGAGGGAAAGCAGGGGTCAGGGCCTTCCTGGTTGGGGCCTTCCCGGGGCCTGGGCTGCCCTGGGCTGCCAGCTTAGGCAGGTGTCATCTTCTCAGCGTCAGCAGACCTGGCCAGCCCTTGGCTAGACTGCTAATGGGCACTCGCCCTCCCTGCTGGAACGTCTGGGACCTCGGCAGGCTGCAGCTAAGTACTTCAGAGATAAGAACCAATTCCTCGATTTTTTATTAGGTTGAGCCGTAAAAAATTGCCATTTTGAAGGTCAAAAGTGGTTGAAGGTTGGCAATTGTATGTGGGTCAAGATAATAGTAAGGGCAGAGAGAGTTTTCAAACCCAGGAATTGATTTTAAAACTGAGGCTCTTAACCACTATCCCACACTGTTTTGCCAACTAATTCTCCTTGCTTGAACATAAAATCCAGATGTCGAGTTTGGCCAAGAAGAATTTTCATGATCTGATCTTTGCTTAGCTGGCTAGCTTCTCTCTCCCAGCAAGACTGAACTTCTGGCTGGTCAGCTGTTACTTTGGGTTCCTGGTCTTTCACATACGATCTTTCCTCTTCCCGGAATACTCGCACCCTCCTCTTTCACCCTGGATGTACCATTTCACCCTCAGGCCTTTATCATCATGGTACTTATCATGCTAGATGAGAACCTCCATGCAGTAAGGAACTGTTGGTCCTGTGATCTGTTGAATGCCTGGCACATGGATGGATGGATGGATGGATGGATGGATGGATGGACGGATGGACGGATGGATTACGTGCACTGACAGCCCCCCACCCTCAAAACGCATACACAGAGTCTATGACTAACTGGCTATTCTGAATTCTCAGTCTCATCACATACATGTCCAGTTTTAGAAAAACATCTTCACTTTGGCTGGAACCCAGCCACACAGCTTAGTGATGCATAGAATGTAAGTCAGGAGTTAAACAATTCAAGAACATTCAAGCATACCCTGAGGAACTAGATCAGCCCTTGGTTTTCCATACAATACAGTTTAAGTTTCTCACTTTTGCCATCTTTTTTTTTTCCTGTGGAGCCTGGCTTTCATTGGCAGAATTTTCCAGAAGTACCACTAATATAAACAAATAAAGCCTTTTGGAGGCAGTTATCAGAACTAGTTACGGAGTCTGATGCTGGTCATAGATGTTAGAGCTTTTACTGCAAGTGATTGGGAGACGCTCAAGTTAGCTGATAAGCTTTACTCAGTTGGATTTCTATGACATCTTTCCCCTGAAGAGGAATTTATGGAAGAAAATAGCTTCTCAGCAGTTAATCATTTCTAAGGATCACATTTGCCCCCTCCTTTTTCTATGAAAGCTGGTTGACATAGGTCTGTGCTGTGTAGACAGAAGAGTCTGTAAACTACACGTGCTGTATAAACATCTACTGAAGCTGGGCACAAGAGGTGATAGCAACCTCCTTGACAGTAAAAGCCATGGGTCGTATGTGTTAGGGAGACTGGATGGTCCCCTCTGGGCTAAAACGCTTCTAGGAGCCCTTCTAACGAGGAGATTTTATGATTCTAGTCGTACATTCTACACCCACCCATTTTTGTTGTTAGCCTAGCACATAATGTATATGTATATACAGAGGGTGGCAAAAAAAGTACGTATACACATTTTAAGAAAGGAAAACTGTATTAAAACTGTAGTAACATATACTGATAACAAAAGATGAATACAAGTCACGTTTGATTTCTGCAATGACAAGAGGTGCTCAAAGTGGTTCCCATCAGCTTCCAGACACTTCTGATTATGGCGAACTACTGCTTGAGCAACGTTGACCAAAGTGTCCACTTGCATATATTTTTTGGCACCTCCGGTATTTAAATATTATCATAGCTATATGCTATTTATAAACTATTTTAATCACAACAATATATCATGAATATATTTCCATGTCACCCTATTCTGTAACTTTGTTTTTAATAGATTTTCATATTCCAGTGTATTTTATAATGTAACCAATATTCTGATGTTTAACAGAAGGGGATGTCCCCCCTAATTTTTGGTATTCTAAACAGCATCAATGAATATCTCTACCTAAATACATTTAGATAAGTCATGAAGTCAAAAGATGTCACCTTTTGCAGGGTTTTTTTTTTTTAATCGGGGGACAGTGTGTTTCTCAGGGCCCATCAAGGCCAAGTCGTTGTCCTTCAATCTAGTTGTGGAGGGCGCAGCTCAGCTCCAAGTCCAGTTGCCGTTTTCAATCTTTAGTTGCAGGGGGCGCAGCCCACCATCCCATGTGGGAACTGAACCAGCAACCTTGTTATTGAGAGCTCTCGCTCTAACCAACGGAGCCATCTGACCGCCCCACATTTTGCAGGATTTTGATGACTACTGAGAGCTTGCCCACCAGCAGTCGGGCCAGGATGTTGAAGGGCCACTCCTGGTCCCGACTTCCGGGTGAAATCCATCTGCCACACGAGAAATCCCTGGGGACTGAGGGTGCCGATGGTACAGCCTCTCCAGGACACCCTCTCCTCCCACAGTGGAAGAAAGCATACTCGCTAAGCGCATGGACTTAGGGGTTACAATTTGCTTCAAATCCTGACTCCACTGTCTATCAACCCAACAACTTTAAGTGACTTATTTCACCTCTCTAGCTGGTTTCATCATCTGTAAAATGACAGAATCTACCTCACAGGGTTTTTTGTTGTTGTTTTTTTCCATGAAGATGATTCACATAAAGGGCTTCACACAGCCCCAGACAAGTAACTGTTTTGAACCATTAGCCAATAATTTTATTATATTATGTCGAGTCATTTACTCTTTGCAACGACTCTTTCCTCACTATGAATGGAGGCATGAGGTAGGTCATGGGGAAGAAAGGGAGACCAGGGGCTCAGGCTGCTCCAGAGGAGAGATTTGGGGGGCAGGGGGATATGTCCTGATCCTGCTGGGCTGCCTCGACCCTCTCCCTCTAGAATGTGCAGCAGTTGGGAAGGCCCTCCACCTGCCAGCGTCACCTGGGGTCTCACTGGCCTTGCGAGCTTTCTGCCTGTCGCCTCCCCTTGCTCTGAAGGCAGCTCCCCTGACCTTGAGGGTCCAGGACACAGTGTTGATCCCAGGAAAGACAGTAATAGTTTTGTTGACAGATACTTTTCAACAGCTGTGTGGTATCTGGGAGGCTGAGAGAGGAGCTGGGAGCAGAGTGACTCAGGGTTAACCCATGCTTGGCCCCAACCGTATGCCCTCTGTAAGAAACCCTTGTACTGCTGTCATTTTCTTTGTCTTTGAGGTCTGACTTTCGTTTTTTAAACAGACCCTCCTAATCATTTTGTTACAAAGGAAAAGTAACATATAAGGTTCCGAAACACACACGTTTTCAAAGCATTTCAAAGCATCGTACGTGGGAGAATACAGAGCAAGGGGCCGCTCTGAGAATGAGATGACCCTGAAGTGCCTGGGGATTCTATCACCTTGCACCTTCAAAGGCACATTTAACCTGCAGAAGATGTAACGTGGGTCCTTCCTTTGGAAGAGAGGACGGTGATTTATTTTGTTACATTTCATGGCAGGGTTCGTAGTAGGTAATAGTCACATGTGGTTTACATGGTTATTTTCCTATTTATTCATCATAATGTATGTGGTAGCCATAGCCAAGGCCTTTTTAAAAAAAATTACTCAAGTGCTTTAAAGGCATGACATTTTAAGTGCTAATCCAGTGGGACCTTTTCTAAGGCTGGTGTTGAGGGATAAGACTAACAACCGCTTGCAAGCTGACTCTGGTGTCAGACTCTGCCTTTGGCTTTGTTATATGCTGAGGGCAAATGCCTGGAATGTCTGAATCGCTGTAAGAAACAAGACAGGTAATAACGAGAGTCTATAGGAAAGCAGTTAACGACTGTATGTCACAGCAGAGGCTCATCGGTGAGACTACAGCCACATTCAGTTGGCTTTTACATACGTTCACTGAGAACTTGCTGAAACGCAAAATGTAAGCATTCTAGGGAATACTCAGTACCAGTCACCTTTTAGGGTCTCTGCCTTTGAGACACTGCTCCCCAGAGATGGAGCCCAATTCATTTAGGTTTAGCTGTGACACAAGGCAGAATGTGATGACGCTCAAATAAACAAGAAGCAATGGCAGGTCTTAGGGGGTCGGGGTGGCAAAGGGTAATTACTAGTCTAGTTCAGGCTTTGTTGCTAGACTTGGGTTTGGTTCCACACTCTGTCCCTTCTTACCTAGGGAAACTTATGTACTATTTGATCTCTCAACGGTACAGTTGCCTTATCTGAGAAATGAGAGTAACTAACTCCTGGTGTGTTTGTACAGTTGTACGTGTAACACTTAGTAGGGTGCACGACACAGAGCAAATAACTCCGTAAATGGTAGCTAACGGTGATGGGAAAATGAAGGAGGGGATGGTGTGGAGGGACGTGGCTTTGGAGAGACGTGAGCGGGATTGGAGAAGAGGACAGGGCTTCCAGGCGGCAAGGGTGGCATTGCCAATGGTGTGGAAGGGGATGAGCGTGCGCTGGGCACCTTCAGAAACCGAGACTTAAAGGGATGGGCTGAATGGAGGGTACACAGTGTCACCTAATCACACCGCAACGGATCTGGTCATTGTACCATAGAAAGGCAGTCTGCGGAGAGCTGAGGAAGGACCTAAATTCTCAGCTCGAAGGTGGGGGTTCATTTGCTTGGCAATGGGGAGCCCATTCATGCTTCAGGGGATTACTCTAGTGACACGGTGGCCGGATTGTAGGTGGAGGGAACACATTGAAGGCAGGCAATTTCAGTAACACTGGCAAAAGGTAAACCCAAGGCTCTTTCTACCACTGCAGAGTCAGGTACCACCTTAGACGTGAAGGGGCCTTTTTGGAAGGTAACAGTCTGACTTTGTGCAATGTGCTCTTTATTCTCGTGGCATCAGTCATTCCCCCAGGGCTGAGCTCATTTCCCCCTTCTTCACTTCATTTATCCTCCCACAGACAATTGCTGGTTTATATTCTTGCTTTATCACTTTGTCATCGTGAGAACACCACTGAGAAGCAGTCTCTAGGCCACTGGCCACTAGTTCCGGAGCCCGGCTTAGTTCACGTAGTTTGTCAAACATACTATAGAAGCCTGAAACTTTGGCTTTGGTAGGTCTGGGGCGAATACAGAAAACTTCTTTTCTGAAAGTTCCCCCGATGATTCTATGATCAGCCAGGTTTGAGCATCACTGTGCTAGATGTAAACGTGCTGAGCAAACCTTGGTCTTACTCGTTTGGGAATCTATACGGCCGATCCCATTATCTGTCCCCCAAATAGGTGTTTCATGAATATTTCGCACAGAGAACTGAGAAGTATTACAAGTGTAGAGAGAGGCACCCGATTTTAGGAAAATAATAATTGCATAACGCCTAGCTGGGAACCCAGGGCAATCTTTGAAAAGAACAATTTCTGTTTCTGTTCTGGCCGGGGGCAGGGCTGGAAGCCTGCAGCTTTCCTTGATTGATTGCCCTGTAACTTGAGGCCCGACTTTGACCTGAGGGTGACAGCACTGGTCTCCCCACTTACAAATTATTAAGATATTGTTAAGGAGAAACTAGGCATTATCAGACGACTCCATTTTTACGGTGAGAGGGTGAAGGCCTGATTTCTAAAGTTAATATTCAAAGCAATGCAAATAAAAACAAAGCTACTTTTAAGTTCATAAAACTGTTTTTAAATGTTAAGTACTAAGTGCTGTTAACGCTGTAATGAGAACACAATGACCCACCTATTTCAGAAAGTAATTTGGTATTTTATACCACGATCCCCAAATAGTTCACTTCGTTGGACTCAGTGATTTCAGGCCCATGAATACATTTTAAAAATTATCCAAAATATGAAAAAAAGATAACTGCACCAAGATGTTTATTGTAGAGTAAGTTATAAATTTGAAGCAACTAAAAGTCCCACGATAAAGAAACAGTTAAGTAAATAAATTGATGAAATTTTAGAAAGCCGTTAAAAAAGTGATGTGAGGTTTGGAACCGTCCTGGGGAAAAGCTTATGAAGTAAGTTAAACGAATTTTTTGTACATTAGAATTACAGTTACATAAATTATAATAAGCATATTCATAGCAGACTGGAGGGACACGCACAGAAATAATTTCAGTGTTCAGATGGGGGCAGGACGCGTGATCCCTTCCTTCCTAAAGGTTATAGGTTGAGTTTGTGATACTTTTATAAGTTACAATTAAGACACACACATACTCACAAGCACATACTAAGGCAGGTGACTGGCACACAGTCACCCAATGAGTCAGTAAAATGGCTGCTAGCACCTAGATACCCAGCAGAGTGCAATCCCCCACCTCCATCCCTCTGGGGCTACCACCCTATGTGATGAAAGAAGGGCATTTGGTTTTTGCTATGTAAACTTCTTCAGAGCTTAAAAACAAAACAAAAGAAATTCACAAGAACAAATTCCCCAGACAACCTTATTTCCCCTCCCCACCATTTTCTACAGGCCTTGTATCAGGAGGTGTGTGTGTCTGTGTGTCTCTGTGTGTGTGTGTGCGTGCGTGTGTGTCTGTGTGTGTGTTTTCTGTCTCTTTTGAAAAGCCTTTCCCTGCCTTACTTGAAAATGAGTCATATCTCTGCTACCCAGATTCACTTCTAGATCTTGCCAGGCTTTCCAAAGACACCTAGGAGAAAGCAGCTCATGGGGCAAGTGTGTAGTGTTAAATAAGGTCACGCTTGCTGTTGTGGGTGATCTCTCCACATGACACGACCCTATTTTTAACTGAGACAATTGGTGAATGACTCAGGAAGACCTCTGAAGCCAAATGGCAGCTCGGAGGCATAGAACTTGCTGTTAACTGAGGAGAAAACAACAAATGCAATAGGCTGAAACTGCCCATTTTCTGCTCTCAGTACATCTCGCAACCAAACAATGCTACAATAAACTCAGTTTAAAAAGTCTCACTCTAGGGCAGGCAGAGGTACGCTGCTGGTGCAATACGTTTTTCCTTCTGGTTCAGAAAATAACCTGTAGGAAAATAATTTCGGAAAATGCAAAACAATACATACCCCTTTGGGGTGTTCACAACATAAATCTGTACCACAGACTGTTCCCAGATGAATTTCACCAAAGACTGATCATTGTTGTGACGGTGGCAGTAAAGGCAGGGGAACCAAACATATAGAATGCGCCAAGGAACGCAGCCTGGGAAAAGCTGACCCAGTCTGCTATCCTCATTTCACCCATGGGAGAAATGGAGACCTAGGGAGTTCTAATAACTTCCCAAGAGCACCGAGCTGGTGGCTGCAAGAACGGGAATAAAGCTCGACTGCACTGGCCCCGGGCACCCAATTCTGTCTACCCCTCACAGTTACGGGGTCTACGACAGATGTGTCAATGAATACTGCTACTGTTATCCTTGTGTTTAATTTTCTAGCTAAGATCGGCAGTCTTCTGGCATTCTCAAATGAAATATATACAGAGGGTGCCAAATAAATGTACACACATTTTAAGAAATGAAAAAACTGTATTAAAATTATGCTGACGGTAACCACTCTGAGCACCTCTTGTAATTGCAGAGATCAAACGTGACTTGTATTCATCTTTTGTTATCAGTATATATTGATTATTACAATTTTAATAGTTTTTTCCTTTCTTAAAATGTGTGCACATTGTTTTTGGCACCATGTGTGTGCGCGCGCGTGCACCACAAATATATTTGTTAATCTTTGAATGGCATGTGCTTTATACAGAGAGGTCATTTCATTAGTAGCAAGGTCCTATGGCTGGTAAATAGTAGAACTGGGATTTGAAACAGAACTTTTAATGTCATGTTACACTGTCTGTCTGGGCTGATTTTAAAAGGAATTCATTACCTCTGTGGTAATTAAGGGCATTTCAGGCTGGGGACGGCCACTGAAGGAAACCTGTCTCTCCTAACTTAGGTGATGGGTGACATGTGATCATAAAGAGTGGGAAGGAAAGAGGCCACGCCCACTGCTGCAAACAGAGGAACCCCAATACACTTCACTTTGAAAAGGACTTCACCTTGTGTTATCTCACATGACCACTTTAAATATCTAAGGTGTAGTTCCCCCCCCCCCCCACCAGTGAGCCAGGTGCAGGACGCTTTGTCTAGAAAACCACCCTTTCCCAGCCCCATATTGTGCCTCGTTTTCTTCAAAACCTCCCTCCATCAAGAGATCAGAGGTCTGAGGGTGTAGCTGAAAATAAGCAGTGTGTCAATTTCACATAGCCTTGGCTTTGCTAAGAGACAGCCTCAAGGGCAAATTCAAAGGCACAGTGTTTCAGCAAGGGCTTTGGGTTAGGGGCTCAGAAAGGCCACGTGTCTTTCTGAGAGGGGGAAAAAAAGCTGGAAAGCAGGTCAATAACTCTAGCTGTAAGAAGAGTGGTTGCTTCCAGGCAAGTAAGTTGTCGGGGCTGAGGTGATGGGGGAGGGGAACGCTCTTAATTTAGGTCTAGAGTCATCGTTATGTATTAAGTGCCTGTAGACTTTTGTCTAAATTTTAATAAGCTACCTATATGTTTGGCTGGGTTGATTGAATCCACCTGAATAATTTCCTGCCTATTTCAGCAGCATTAATCATATGTACTGTTTCCTGACACTTTTACTAATGTGGTATAGGACATGGACAAAAGCGGTAGTTTCATTCTTTTGGCTGCACCTAAAATACCCATATATACACATATGGATGACTGGCACTTGAAATAGAGAAGAGAGTATATATTTCTATTTTAAATGGCCGGGATCTGTAGGTGAACTCCACTGTGAAGCATGCTAGGAAAAGATGAATTGAGTGATGGAATGAAACGAGAGCCGCCAAAAGATGTCTCAGTCCTCTTAAAAAAAAACAATGGGGTCACAGGGCAGAACATCTTACAGGTGAGGAAAGGGAGGAAACTCAGAGACTAAATGACTTTTCTCAAGGTCACATAAATAATCGTGATGCCTTCGGAATGCAAATCCAAGTCTGCATTCTTTCCACTACACCACGCTGTGCTAGAGGACAGCCCTCCTGTAGTCATGCTTTGTTTGCCCTTTCAGTGAAGATGCTGCAGACATTTCAGAAATGCAGGGAGCCTCCGATGATGGCTGCAAATACCAGGTATTGTGTTGTCCCTGCCTTCACATCTACATCTATGTGTATCATATGCATCGTGTTCTTTTGTGTCTGTAAAACAAAACTGCCCAGTATTGCTTTCATTAACAGAAATGTGTATTACCAAGAATGTTCAGCACAGGTGACGTTCTGGATGAAGACACAGTATGACTTCGGTGTTTGCTAGCCTTTAAAAGCCACTGTGTGACGCGTGCCTTTCGCTGTAAGCTTAGGGTAACCATATTTGACGCTATCTGTGACGTCCCTAGTCGGGGATGTTATAGAGTACTTGGGGCTGCTGCGAAAACAAAACGAATCTGTTGTGGCAAAAAGCATCCCATGACTTTGTCAAGGAACCAGTTTTTGCAAATTTCCCAACCTGGTAAATTTCGTAAGAGTCATGAAAAAATGCATATAAAAATGAGGATTAACATTTCGCATGTGTCTGTAGAAATACTTCATATGGGAAAATGTCTTAGTGGTTTTATTGTGCTGAATAATGCCAAAGAGGGATTATTTTTACACAAAATCTCTCACCTAACTAGGACCACCTGGTGTACAATTGCATCCCATAAACCAGTGATGTCCCAAATCCCCTTCCAAAACAAAAGTCACATCGCGGAGGCCGATTCTGTGCTAATTAGAAAGCACAGGCAGTTCTCCCTTCTGACTCTGGGGGGCTGCATGCTGCAATCTTTCAAATGCACGAACACAGCCACCATCCCCGACGAGCCCTCCACTATCTCTCTTTCCTTTTTCTGGCTCCTAAAGTGATTATTTAAATATCTTACCAATGTGTTGAGCATCTCAAGGAACAGTGTCTACATGTTGACACCTAATGTGTGTAACTGGTGAAAAGGCTTCAATTCTACTGACGGACTTCTCCTCGCTACTGTGAATTTCTTGGTGTAAAGTGTCACCGGCATTACTAGCAATGACAAATTAGAGGTTTCTCTTAATAGACAGGATACTCAATTGGACACTTCTTAAAGCAGTTTGAAAATCTCTTAAGCTTCTTTTGTACATCTGATGAAAACGACGTACTATCTCCCAGGAAAAATGTGTGCACACATTTGCAGGTGGTCCTAAGATGTTCAAAAGCCCCGTTACGCCATTAACCATCGCGTATGCCTGTTCTACGACGTCTACTGGTACAAACAACAGTGATACTCACTTGCAATATTATTATCAATAATTAACATTTATGCCCATTGAACCTGGTATCATGTGGTGAAACAGCTTCAAAGATCTGAATGCTCACGTATTTTAAGAAGGGCAAACTGCTCTCCCGTTTGAGATGAATTGGTACAGATTTGCAGAGGAGTCTCCTACACGTCTCCTCTGTGTGTGGGTATATGGGTATATATGGTATGTGTGGGGGGTGTATGTGCATAGTTGTGGGTGTGGGTGTATGAGTGTGTGGGTAGGTGTATATAGTTTACCGAGTGTTAATATCTGCTATGTTTACTCTCTCTGACTATATACACAAACATATGAACATTTCTATATAACTACATCCTTATCTTAACCAAGAAATGTAACGTATTCAAACTTCTACAATTGCCTCCTCATGTCCTCACATTCCTTTTTCTAAACTTCAGAATCCAATCGAGTATAACCTGTTGCATTTCGTTGTTGTCTTGAAGTTCCTTTAACCTAAGAGTTTTCGATGGCTTCTGTCTTTTGTAATGTGGACACGTTTGATGGGCCCAGAGACGTTGTCTTGGAGAATGTTTCACAATCTCCTTATGATTAGATTCACGTTAAACGTCTTTTGGCACCAGTGCCCCCTCAGTGACGTGGGAACTCCCTCTCAGGACACCTCGTGCTGTTTTCAGAGCACGCGCAGCGAGCGTGCGATTGGGTTCCTCGTGCTTTAGCCACTCTCGCGTTAAGACAACTGTAATCACACATAGGATACCACACACGCACATGCTCTCACACACACACACACACACAGCACACACTTAACAAGATCGGATTTTTTTTTTAATGTATCTGTTTTTAAGGTTGGCCACAGATCCAAGGAGGGTATTTCGGAAGGTGGTACAAATCTATTATTTCACTGGCCTCATCCCTGGGTGGTTTTCATGAAGGGAGAGGGGTTTGGTGAGAGGGCTGAGGTGTCTGCAGGCCGGCGGACCATGGTGCCAGAAAACCTGAATCCACAGTAGGTCGGTGGGAGCAAAGCAACCTGGTGAAAGGAGAGAAAAAAAGCAAGGGAGCCAGGCAGTAGCTGAGAGAGTGACACAGACTAGGACAGACTGACAGAAGACCCCCAAAACTCAGAGAATTCTAGACACAGTGTTTAGTAAATCTTTTTTGTAGTTTACTCGGGTTTGCCTTTGGCAAACCACATCTTCTTGTTTCTAAGAAATAAAAAAGGAGGAGAGGGCTTGAAAAGCCTTTTGGACAGAAAATAGCACTGAGAGAAACAATATTTTGATGAGTTAGTGCTAAATGAATTAGAAACATGTGGACTGAATTTCCCTTGAAATACAAATGGATTGAATAATTAATGGAAAAAGCACTTGGCAAAATGTACTTGAGGTTTTTATTGAACCCAAACCAAAACATTTGAAAATATTTTGAAATATGTGAAAAGTACAATATACATCTGGATTTACCCAACCCTAGTAAGGATACAGGAAATATTATTTTTATTTAACATTTATATGATAGCTGCAGTGTGCCTCCAACCTGAGGTATTTCTTACAACAGCCCTGTGGTCTGGATCGTAATTATTATTTTCATTGGGGGCAAGAAATTTACCAGCACTTGCAGAGTGGGTTTCAAGTCAAAGCTTCTGTTGCTCTGGGTGCTTTAGAGGTTTTTGTTAGTAGGAACACTGGGAACAGCAGACACGGAATTTGGGTCCAGTTCTCGGTTTCATTCTTACTGGACCCATCACGGTTGTAAGTCTTCTTGGTAGATTTGATCATTATGTAGCTTTTCCCTTTATGCCAAAGAGTACTGTCACTACACAGCTTTCTCTGCTGAGTGTCTGCCAAATATATCTGCGGTAGGCAGAATAATAATCTCCCAAAGACGTCCGCACCCTAATCCCTGGAACCAGTGAATATGTAACACCGCAGAGGGAAATGAAGGCAGCAGATAGAATTGAGGTTGCTAACCTTAAAATTGGGAGATTATCTGGGGTGATAGAATGTAATCACAGTGATCCTCAAAAGGAAAGAGGCAGGCCAAAGAAGAGACGCGAAACAGATGCAATGACGGAAGTCACGTCAGAAGGATGTGCTATAAGGACGACAAACCCATGTGGCTATCTTTGAAGGTGGAGGTCACAATGCAAGGAAAGCGGGCCGCCTCTAGGAGCTGGAGAAAAGGAAGGCAGCCCTGCCCACATTGTGGTTTGAGCTGAGTGAGACCCACATTGGACTTCCCGCCTACAGAACTGTCAGGTAATAAACTTGTCCTTGAAGCCACTACGTTAGTGGTCATTAGTTACAGCAGTGACAGAAAACAAATAGATATCGTACGACATCCTTCATTTTGAACCATCTGTGCATCTTAGCTGTGTCTCTTGCAAACAGCGTTTAGCGAGTTTCTTACAATCAATTTCACTTAGTGGCTTTCTTTAATACGCCTTGGTGACCCTCCCAGGCACTGCGCTTCCCTCCTCCTCAAAGGTAGCCACCAATCGTGACTTCCAATTTCATAACTTTTGTCTTTCGGTAGCTATGTAATCCATTCACTTTAGATTTTAGATTTGCTTTCCAATTCACTAATTTTATCTGTAGTTGTATCTAGTGGTTATTTATGCCATATATTCAGCTTTTCATATCAGTGACTATACTTTCCATTTATAGAACTCTCCTGACTGCTCAAATCTACCTTTTTTCTGTTTTAAATATCCTGTTTGTACTTTGATACATCCATTCCTTTACATCTGTGAACATTTCAGACATTCTTACACTTTCATTCAGATTGCTGTATTATCTCTAGGTAATACAGATGTTCCCTCTTGTAGGAATGCTGTCTCTCCTGAACGCTGGTTCATTTAATCAAAGGATTTGTAATTGTTACTTTTGACATCTTCAGCATAAAATGCTTTCTTCTGGTAGTTGTGTGTGTCCAGGGATGAGGTAATACTCCTATATACTAATCCCTGTGTAGAAACCCTGTGATTTCCCTGGACTTACTCCAATTTTCAAGTTAATTTCTCAGTTTTGAGTAACTCTAGCCACATGCATCCATGAACCCTACACCCACATACCGTAAAAGCCTAGGTTTTCAGTTCCCTTACATTTTCTACTTCCAGCTCCAAGTGGATTCTAAACGTCTTTGCTGCCCACCCCCTCCCTGGGCCAGACTCCTGGCCTCTCCTCTTCTGTGGGTGCTCCCCATAATTTCCCTGTGAGCCCCTCAACATTGGTCCCACTTCTTTGATTTAAGAAACTCAAATTCTCTCATCCTTTCTGGCACCTGGGGATTTTTGTTTCTTGACCTTGGCTCTGTATTTAATTGTCCCTTTGTATTTGGGGAGCAGGAGATTTGATGGGTTTGAAGGGGGAGGAGAGATTTTTCGTATCATCTCAGTCAAACTGATGAGAAGTCTGGATAAATCACTTAATCTCTTGGGACATCACGTTCTTCAAAGGTAAAACTGAGTGAATGACACCTATTTTGTGGAATTCTCGTGTTACTAAAATGTATTAAAAAATTCTCGTTTTGTTTTGTTTTGTTTTCACATTGTAAGGAATCTATCAATATGCTACGGGAAGAAATTGGTATGTCTTTATAGACAACTGCTTTCAATAATGTACTCACAAAAGAATATGACTATTTGTCCTGAATGTAACAGTTTATCATTTGAATGTCTATCAGTGTTGAGGAAAGAAGAGAATGGCTTGGTGAAGGTGTGTCTGTGGGCAAGAGACCGAAGATCGTCCTTTCACAAAATGTTGACATGATTTAGATTATTATTATAGTGGTCTCCAAACAAAGCAAACAGAAAAGGAGTGTTTGTTCACCTGATTCGAGAACGATTTCAATAATTCTGTTATTGTAATTATCTCCTCATATGTGTATGAAACTTGTATTGATCGAGTAAATGTCGACGTGCTAGATAGTTTATACATTATTTCTGATCCCATTTCCAGATGAGGATGAAAAGCTTTAGACGACTGCTGATGGGAGTAGTGTAAATACCGTGATCCTCAGAACACACAGCTGTGATTACGTAGATTACGTATGCACTAATATCTTACAATGTCGCTATCCTCGGGGTACACAGCTGAGAAAACAGAGGTCCAGAGGGCTCAGGTGAGTTGAATAAGGGGGCTCCCTCAGGAAGGGTGAGGTGCAAGTCACTCTGTGGACCTTTTCTCACCCAGTGCGCTCTTTCCGGTGTAATCTTACACCACTTCAGCCTCATTTTATGTGCTATTTCTTATACAGACCAAGTCTGGGATTTAAAAAAAAAAGTTTCTAAGAAATAAATATAATGGCTATACTGCTCGTCGTGACCTTGCTTGAACAATTCTGTGTGTCTTATTTCTTCTTATTTTTTCAAATTATCTTTTGCATTATTGGAATTAGTTGATCTTTTTCAATACACAACGTTCCTGACATTGGAGGTACCCATTTGACTTATCCATTCTGTCTTTTACTTAACAACAGTAAATTCATACAATGAATTGACTGATGTCTGTTGTTTCTTCCCCAGCAAAGGTCATGGCCACCAGAGGCCTTAGGGCATTTCACTGCCTCTTAGTATTGAAGTACATGCTATTGGAAAGTTACTGCAGACTATGTTACCTCTATCAAAACGCATTATCCATAGTCAAAAACTCTAATACTGTGTTCAAATCCTGCCTCTGCCACTTACGAGCTGTGTGACCTTGGCAAGGTGCTAAACCTTTCTGTGCCTACGTGGTCTCATCCATACAAAGGAGACAATAGTATCTGTGTATACGGTTGCTGTAAGAATCAGAATGATGTAGTATTTGTAAAGCACTAGAATGATGCCTCCTATTTATGTGCTTATTAAATAAAATGAATGAAACCTCCATCTTTCTAGACTTCAGCCACCAAATCGGTTATAGCCAGGGCTGGGTTTGGGGTTCCCTAAGTTCCTTTTCAAATCTGACGTGCTTCATCCTTTTGCTTAACATCATAAGTGGCCCGAGTGGGTGTCTAGACTGACCTTGGACTTCTCCAGGGGTGATCACAGCAGCACCTCTCATTCACATGCTTCAATAACCCAGTTGCCCTTGGATTCTGGGAAATCTAATTTTCAACTGTGCACGTAAATACTATGTGTTGCACAGAATTTACTCCCCCCCACCCAAACAGAAATCTGGATATTGCGTTGTCAGTCTTTGAGTCAAAGCGTTTTTCAAAACAGTCTGACTTTCAAGGTCCTAGATGTTTTTCTACTGTGATCGTTAATGATTTATTTTCTTTAAAGGTTACATTTTCTTTAAAGGTTACATATAAAGGTTTAATCTTTGGGATTAAAACAAACATGGCATTTCACTACTGTGTTTCCCCGAAAATAAGACCAGGTCTTATTATTAAGGTTTGCTCCAAAAGACGCATTAAGACTTATGTTCAGGGGATGTCCTCCTGAAAAATCATGCTAGGGCTGATTTTCCGCTTAGGCCTTATTTTCGGGGAAACACAGTCGTTGGCAACAGGTTAAATAATCATTTGTCCCAATATGTAATAACACAGACAGACTGTTAGAGCGCGAGTGGAACTGCAGGACCATCTAGTCTAGTCACATGTTTTTACAGCGCAGGGAATGAAGGCTCAGAAGGCAAGTGGCTGACCCGGCTGTGTTGCCAGCTGGCCAACTGAGGCCTACAACTCTGGTTTTGTAACTGACAAGATGATGCTCTATCTACCAGCCAGAGAGATGGGAACTCAAATTCATCTGACACACCACAAGATCCCAAACTACCTTTGCCATGACGAACAAAAATTCAAATTTTCAGTACAGTTTTAGTAGCAAGAGCATTCTGTTATATTGCAATTTCCTGAAAATCATGAGCATATGGTGTATAATGCAAATTCTTTTAACCAGAACATCTGGTTAATTGGAACACTTGGCTCTCTAACACCAGAAAACAGGGCATTGAGTGTAAAAATTTTGATTTTTGGAAGTGATACTAAATGGTAATGTTAGTAGATAGGAGATGTTGGTCTTAGGTTGTATTGATTTTCATAAGCTATTTAAGAATGTTTGCCATCATCATAAGTTGCATTTCTTGAGTAGACAGAATTGTTTGAGGCTTTATGTTACATGCTAACACAAGGTCTCTTCTTTCAATGAACGGTGAATGCAAAGAATGAAAAATATGAGTTATCATGCTCACTTTGTTTTAAATTGAGGTGAATTCATATGATACGAAGCTTAGAGAAAGCCAACGCTTCCTTCTTCTTCTTTCTGGCAAGTTCACAGAAAATGGAGAGAAAAAGAAACTTCGGGGAGATAATTATGCATGATATAAAAGGGTAGGAATACTTCGGTGGATGTGAAGTGTGATTATTCAGTTTTGTAGAGCAATAGTTTTGATGTGGAAATGAGAACAAAAGACTAGAAGGTACTAAGCTTTGCTACTGAGAAAGAACAGAGAAGCAAACAGGCAATAGAGGACTTGGAATTGCAGAATAAAAACCTTGAGATATATGTGAAGAGAAAATCTGATTCAGATGAATGTCTAAATCATGATCCTCTCTTCTCCTTGACAATTTATTAAGAATCTAAATTCTCTTCTTTGGCCCATTCCCAGATCAGAATTTCTTTTTTTCCTGTTTCACAAGGATCTCTGTCATCGTAATTATCTCTTATCACCTTTAGTTCTTGGTGGATAATGCAAACAAAAGAACAGTATCATCACAGAAACTAAGCTTGCATTTGTTTAAACACTATGAAAGTAATACAATTTCTTTTATTCTGAATCACCTGGGAGCCATGAAAACACATTTGTAAAACCACCCTGTCTGCCTGTCTCTTTCTTTCACTTGTCCCTTCATTATTAAAACCTTCAAGAATTAAAAGATTACAGGCTAAAGTAGCTATTCTCATATTTGCATACACACAGACACACACACGGTGTCAAAAATATATACACATTTTTAGAAAGGAAAACTATTAAAATTGTAATACTCAATTAATACCGACAACAAAAGATGAATATCAGTCACGATTGACTTCTGCAATTACAAGAGGTGCTCAAAGTGGTTACCATCAGTGTCCAGACACTTCTGATTATGGTGAACTACTGGTTGAGCAACGCTGACCTAAGTGTCCACTTCTCTACATTTTTTTGGCACCCCCAGTGTGTGTGTGTGTGTGTGTGTGTGTGTTATTTAAAGAGAGTCCTAATTCTAGGAATAGAACAATTTACAACTACAGAGCACCAGGAAGCATCAACCACCACAACTGGTCCTCTCTTTCCAAAGCCTGTATGCCAATGATTCAGTTCCCCCTTTCCAGTCTGAAGGAATAAACTGTATCTGTCTCTCCCCACTCCTCACCAGCCTGACAGTCAGTTATCCAACTCGTCAGAGGGCCACAGTGTATTGCTGGGGTGTCTGCCGGCAGGTGTGCTAAGCACTGGGTCACACCGCTCAGATGCTGGTGGCAGAACTGGCAGCATTTGCCCTCTTTGCTATGCCTGGAGCTCTGGAGGTGCACGGGCGGCTCGGAGGTGATGCCAGGAGGGCTCCTGCAAAGGGTACCCCTCAGCACTGTCACTCCAGCGACAAGTACTCACCCCCAAACTGCAGTTGCTGGCAAATGTGTCGCCACTGCATACAGCAATGGCGACATAAGTGTGCCACACATCTGGGTAAAAGGAAGACTAAATGAACATGCAATGCTTCTGTCTGAATTATGAGTCTACCTACCGGTATTACCGTTAGTGAACCATTGGTACCTGCAGATGCCATTACCCCACCCACACAGGAACACCTCCCTCCACCTGTTGGACCAGGGTGGGTGGGTAGGTAGGTGGGTGGGTGGGTAGGTTGGTAGGTAAATTTATAGATAGATTTCTATTAATGACAGAACGTGTTGCCGTTTACCATCTGTGTGACGACGTTGGGGAAGTTACTCAAGGTTTCTTGGTTTTAGTTTTTGCTTCTGTAAAATGGTAATAGTAATAGTATATGCTTTACAGTGTTCTTTCTCTTTGGTCCAAGCTAGGAATCAGTTAACACATGTAAATTATTTAGAACAGCATCCAGAACATAGTAAGCATTTAATAAATGTTATTTTGTTATGTTTCTTCTTATATTATTACTTTAAATTCACTGATCTTTCTAGATGTCAAGAGTATTCTTAGTTCAAAGGGCCATATGTCTTACTCAGCTGTGTATGCTCCGTACTCAACATGATAACGGGACACAGTCCCTCCCTACAGCCATGCCTCACAGATGATGTTTGCCTGACATAACAATTTTTTTTCTTTCTCACAATTTGGTCATGAAAACATTATCTTCTAGAACCAAGGAGCAAAATACCCTGAGGAATTCAATGTTGTGTTCCTCAACTGCACCCCATGTTTTTGCAAACATATCACTTATGTGTTCGACCTCTTCAAAGCGCTGACTTCCTCTGTCAGGCTGATATTGTTTTTCTTCCCCATGCAAAGAAAGTTTGGAATTCAAGCAGCAGAGATTTGAGTTCCATATTGCCCAAATATGTGTTAAATAGAAATTTTCGTTTGAAATGCAAACACCCTTGCAAGTAGTAACAAATCAAGAAACATCACGTGAATGAGTTTTCCAGATCTGTTTTCTAGCTAGAAGAGAGAGTTGCTAGGGGTGTGTGACTGATGTGTGTGTGTGGGGGGGGGGAGGGGACAGAGAGATGTGATGGGAGGGAAGTGAGACAGATGTGAGGAGAGAAGGGAGACAGAAATGGGGAGTCGGGCTGCAATAAGGCAAAAGGGCATAAAACACAGAATGAAGGGCACCAAGCAGCAACACCAGCCTCCTGATTCCAGGGCATGGCCAGTCTTCCCATTTCTGGGATCATTTTCAACAGTGGCTCCCCAGAGTGCCACAGCTAAAAGATTTTTCTTTATGGGAAATTACCTGTGGACGCTCTGGGGACCACTCTGCCTCCCAGACTGGGGAGTAATACGACGGCAGCCTAAGGGTTGGAGTATAAGCCAGAACTACCCTCAGTTTGTACTCCCATAGGCTGATTGCGGAAGTGTGTTTTTCCCTAGGTGTTGCTAACACTGTATATCATATTTAAACCTGTATTATGAAGTTGGGGGAATGTGATACCTTATTGTTTTAACGAGCATTTCTTAAACTCCTTGTGAGAGTAAACGTTTTTAGTATGTCTATTTGTCATTTTTATCTCTTCTATTTTGACTTGTTAGTTCAAATGCTTAACCCCGTTTTTCTACTGGTGTGTCTTGCTATGTTTTATGTCCACAGCTGACTTTGTTATCCTTGGTAGTTTCCGGCATGTTAGATGCGAAGTTCCATTCTCACCAACAGTTCTCTCTATTGTCAGAAAAAAATATCCAACAGTTGGAAATAGGACTCTAATTCCAGGATATTCTTTCGGGGCACTGCTGGGTGTGACTTTCTATTGATTGTCTATTTTTACAATTCTTTAGGGGCAAATTTACCATGAAAATTTTTGTCTCAGTAGAGCTTCAAATAATTACTGTCTGGTAGACCATATAACCCCAAGTTTTATAGACCTTCTGGACATTAACCCATTTTGTATCTAACCCATCAATTTATTAAATTGCCTATATGTACCTCAGCTTCTCAAATAAGCTTAAGACCAGTTTTACGACCTTACTGGTTCCCTCATTAATTAATGAGTTAAATACAATCTTTGACATATGTTCATTTTATATTTGCCTGAAAATCACGATTTTACCTTCTGAAAAATTATATTCTAACACTATCGGCTTTGAAAATTTCTCTCCACCTCCGTTACCTTTCATAGCTTTTACTGAATACGAGTTTTAAAGTTTATGTTCCTGGTGTTCGGAAAGTCAGATGTTGACCCTGTCCATACTCTCCTGAACTCCCCTCACTGTGAGCTTAAAATTAAAAACTCCAAGTAAAAAGAACCCAGCTCCTGGTCCCTTCTTTTTCACTCAAAGTACAGGGTTCCCTCCCATGAAGGCTGCCAGGACTCACAAACCTAACATTTTCTGTTTCCAGGTGGCTGCGGTGGAGTTTTTACGGCCCCACTTTCCATCTCACTCAGCTTAATTTTAATGGCTGCCTCTTTCCGGGGGTCTTAGGGAACTGTTCCAGGAAGGGTTATAACCTACATTAAATAATAATCATTAAAAAGGAAAGATAGAGAAAATAAATTCCTCCTGTTTACACATCCAAACCAAAGGTCATTCTGAACAAGAGTCTTGGCTGATGGGAGAAAGACATTACCCCTCATCATTTCTCGCCTGGATTTCTACAACTGCCTCGTAAGTAAATGCTGTCTCAGCCTCACACGCCACTTCCTCCCACCCCTCACACCCACCAACTCACACGTTCCCCATACGCCATTGAAATGATTTTACTCAGATATGATTGTCTGATTCCCCCAATTAAAGTCAGTGGCTCGTCTCACTGCTGCGGGGCTATGATTAAGCTGCTCCGTATGACTAACGAGGCCCTTTATTCTGACATCCCTGTTACTTTCCAGACGTACCACGTGTGACATCCCACATACTCCTTCCCTTCTAGCTGTTCTGACTTACACACAGTCCCTGAATGTCCCTTGCGCTCTGACACCTTCACGATATCGAGCGTGCTTGCTTCTGTCGAGAATGGCGTCCCCTCTTCTCCAGTTAATTTTTCCTTGTCTCCCAACACTTAGCGGCAGCTCCGTCTTCGCTTAGAGGCATGTCCTAATATCCATCCCCAGGCTGAGTTAGGTGCTTTTTTTGAGTTGCTTCTGGCAGCAGCTAATAAGCAGCCCCACCGCAGCACTTCATAGACTGCTTTAAAAGATGGCTTTTATTCTGGGTCATTCTCAGGAGACATGAATAAGGCAGGAGCTAAGTTTCACCCCTTTTTCTATCCCTAGGTTTGTCCCATTGTCCAAATGCAGGGAATGCTCAATAAATATTAAATGAATGACCTCATCTTAGGACTGATACCCTTTAGCAACAAGAAGTTTCTTAAGACGATATGGGAAGTTTTAGACATCTTTCAAGTACTCTAAATCATTATCAAACTAGAGAATTTAAAAAGGGTGCGAGAATTCAGTCACCTCCTTCTCACTGAAAAACTCTGAACATGAGCCAAGCCTATCAGTGTGTGTGTGTGCTGCTTCCAAGTGAAGTCATAGGATAGCGGTCCAGAATATGTGACAAATCTGCTGGTGTGAATTTCTTCAAGGAAGAGGGAGTACCCTGGGTTTCTCTTGAATCCCCCACAGGATCTCAGCTATAGCTAGCCGTTTACCAAGAGCTCAGTAAATACTTGTTGCTTGATTGACTGGTAGAAATATATATAGTCAGCGCTGCCAAGAAACGCCCAACCGAATTTATTAAGTGGTGACAAGTTAGTGATGCCACAGGGAAATTTGGGGATT
This sequence comes from Rhinolophus sinicus, assembly GCF_057876585.1. NCBI lineage: Eukaryota > Metazoa > Chordata > Mammalia > Chiroptera > Rhinolophidae > Rhinolophus > Rhinolophus sinicus. The sequence goes on from NC_142507.1 coordinate 49,103,819, forward strand.
ATATCATAGCAGCATAGCATGGCGATTTGGGAAGCATCTTACTGGCGGTCATCTTGACCATAGCCTCTGCAATTGAGAGAATTGGCCGATTCGCCTGCCCCATGCCCGCCTGCCCAAAAATATTCACTGTTAAAAGTTTTAAACCCCTTTTATGGTCTTTTTCTACCTGGCATTCTATAGCTTCAACGCACAGTTATATGACAATGACTCACACCTCCAGCTTTAATCTGTGTCTTCACTACAGACTGTATTTCCAAAGTACCTCGTACACGACCAGCTCAGAGAGGACCTCACTGCCTGATCCTGTTCTCCATCCTCTTTCTAGGTTAGTGGCCCCTAGGCTATTTGTCATTTACTAATTACAGATCATAAATAAATGACTGACAGTCTCTAGGCCTTGGTTTTTCTGACCCATAAAATTGTATAATACGTATTAAGCTTTACCTCCTAGGTATCGTAAGGATTACATCAATTACTCTACGTAAAGCATTTAGGACGGTTCCTGGACATTCTACCGCTCAGTGACTTGTTGCTAGTACTACTTTTCTCACTCAGTCTCACGACTTCAAAATCTCAGAGTTGTTCTCACTGCCACCCTGTCCTTTAGGTCCATATCCATGGTGATTAATTCTTGGACATTCTCCTTTGTATTAATTTTCTCTTTTCTAACAATTCTCATACTGGCCAGTGAGGAAAACAGACACCCCTTCAGGTGTACCTAACAGAGGGGCCATCATTCAGGAAATTGGTTTAAGGAGGTGAGAGCTAAAAAAGCAGAACGGGGACATTTAGCACAGGCAGGAGGCCCCTATCACTTCTAAGTCCAGAAGGACAGGGGGACCAGCCTGGTTTCCTCCCTCCTCTCAGTCTGCAGTCTTTCCCCCGGGCCTGTTGGCCGAACCTAGATGGAAGCTAGTCAGCAATGGAGACCAGGAAAGGAAGTCAGTTCCTTCTACTAGAAAGCAGAGCAGACGAAGGACTGTGAAGGAACTGTTACTTGAGTCCCTTTAGCTGACACTCTGTGTCTCTATCTCCCGCCTGCCCTCTCGTTCAGGCTCCCGCAGGCCTGGACGGTCTGTATAGCCTCCTTACTGGCCGTCTCGGTATCGGCCTCTTCCTACTCTAGTCCCTGCTCAGTATTTCCTCCAGAGTAATCTTACTATAAAAGAATTCCATGCATGTTATTCTTACTGAAAACCTCAGTTTGCTCCCTATTTCCCACAGGATAAAATCCAACGTCTAGACCATGGCCCTACCAGATCTTCCATTCTCAGAATCTAAGGTATTGAAGGTCAAAACTGGTGGAATAGCAGCTCTTTCTTATGGTTTGACCTAAGATCTGTCCTGTGGTATCTGCCATCATTTCTATGCTATAGGTGACTAGATATTCACACCAGGCCTTTTCATGCTCTTTCATCTTCCTGAAAACTTCCATGTTTATTTCAAGAAACATCACCTCGGAAGCCCTTCCATGGGCTTCTGGCGTGACTTGTCCCTTCCCTCTGCGCTCCCTCTGCATCACTCCCTGTGTCCTAGTACCTTTCCTGCTGCATCAAACTGTCAGCTTTCCTGCCTGTTTTCCCTATTCTGTCTCTTCCGTGTATATTCTGCTCGAGCACAGTGAACAGGACTTTGTGGGAGCTCGATAAATGTTAAATCAATGATTAACACTGGATATATTCACTGCGCTAGAATTTGCCTGACTGAACGATTCTGTGTGGGTTCCAACTGAGGTCCTGTGAAAACTGCTGTGTGAGCAATAGTGCCCTTTCTGTTCTGTCAGACCACATGGACTGCGGGGCAGATTTATGTCACCAGGTCTTCCAGGCAGCCTGGTCGGCACGCTGTGAATGGAGATTCAATTTGAAAATTACTTTGTGTCTATCCTTTAAGATTGGAGCTTTCCCCTTTGCACCTTTTCCAATGTTTTTCTCACCCATGGATTTTCAAGACACACCTGGCCATGGAATTATGGCTGCCACATACTAGGGTGTCCTAAGACTTTGGCTGATGAATCTAACATATTTGGGGTCTGATGTTTTTCAAGGAGCAGAAAGTTTCTTGGATATGGTAAAAACAGTCTAAAATCAGTTCGACCTTCCTGACTCGTCTCACGCTGCTAGGGCATTTGAGAGTTGACTCCTCTTTCTCAGAAGAGGAACTGGCATTAGTCCCAAGGGACAGAGAGTGTGTTCCCATAATTTTGTGCTAGCTTTACTGTGCCTGGTTTGGATGCACCCTCAGAGCTGGCAGCGTGGCTTTGTGTGATCTTTTCATTGATGTTTGAGTTGTCAATCATCTCTGCAGACCGACCTGGCTCCTGGTGCTTTTTATCGTAAATGTTTTGTTGGAGATGTCATTTGAAAGTGAGTTAAAACTGGATTGATTCATAAAGGATACCCTATCCAAGCCTTTTAATTAAGGGCTGCCTGGAAGTTTTAGGCACAGAAGGGAGAAATTCCACCTTTGGGACCAAGTCTAAAAGCAGATCCCACCGTGTTGCTCCTGCTGACCCGTGACCATAGGTCTCTGACTCTACGAGGTAAGTGCAGCAATGCAGGCACAATAAAGCACAAAGAGCAGCTGGACGAGGTGAGGCAGAGCTGGGGAGGGGAGAGAGGGGGACGCACGGCAAGTGATACAGCAATTTGCATCTTCTAAGCTAACACAGGGACTGCGCAAAATATTGGGAAATGGCACCATCTTTTATTTGGGACAGTAGCGTTGATGAGGTATCGCCTGGTCTGGCTGCTTCCTTCATTCCCCGGTGCCCTGCCTGGGACTATTCTAAGTACAGAATGGAAATGAATCTGGGCAGCAGTGATCCCACTTTTACAATTACACACTTAGCTTCTTAAGACCCCGAAGGAAATAATTAGCGTGAGTCAGTCACGTGTTTGTTTTTCAATTGCAATGTAGTTCTTTTTTATACATATACATATCTTCAATAATTCAAACATCTCTCAGAGCACAAATGGGATGTTATTCATCTTTGTACGATATGAGTCTTGACAGTACCTGACACATGGCGGCACTCAGAAAAGCTTGTGAATGAATTCCTGATATATGGAGAATGTATGGAAATCATACACGCGAGGTGAATTCCCAGCTAAGAGTATTCCTTGTTCCAATTTCTGGTATGACGAATGAATGAATGAATGAAAGAACAAACGAATGAATAAATGAATGACTAGGTAGATAGATAGGAAGAAAAGTTTCTTGGATTCTTCCCTGGGAACTGGCCTTGACCCAAGTTATTTCTTGCAGGACAAATACAGGTAAAGAACATCTACATTGTGTAAATGTGCACATTTAACTATGGGGTAGCAGTACCAGAAGTTCAATACTTCAAGATGGCAGCATTCAAGAGACACTGGTTTGACAGCAATGTACGGATCCAAGAAAGGAAAGCAGGACTACAAGGGACAGAGATGGCCACAGATGCACGAACGGGACCAGTTCAGAAGCTAAAAAGGTCAGCTACCCATTGAAGCCAACCATTCAGACACAGCCTAGCAGTGGGTACGCTAAAGGGCCAAACCAGACCAGACAGCACTGTGAGAGCTGGCCGTGCCTCACGGTAAATCAGGCCTCGATATACATAAGTGTTCCTCAGTGGCCGTCCCACAGAGACACACACAGAAACTGGTAATGTATGGGTCAGCACACACGTAACCTGGAAGCTCTGCCCTGCTCAGTAACTCCACGCCATTGGATGGCTTTGGAGTCTTGAGGAGCAAACAGTCAGTCTTGCACATAGTAGGCAAATTAAGCTGCCAGGTTTAGGGAAAACAATTTGTTTAAACATAGATTTCACTGTGGTAGAAATGTTACAAATCCAAGTGATGACAACAGAACAAATTCTTACTGCTAGGAAATGCAATCGTCCATTGGAGACGCAGAGTGTGGGCTGGCTGACAGTGGAATAAGCCGATATGGGTGAGTGTTTACCCATAACTTTCTATTATCTCTGAACTTATCATAATCATCAATTGCATGTATTAAGGCTCCATGGTACGCAAAGTTCTATCCTTGGGATTCATGATGAGAAAGCCACAGCCCTACAACATGAGTACTTTCTAAATGATGTATGCACTGTCAAATGGAAAATAAAAGCAAACTCATCTTTAGATATTAGAGATATTATGAGTTACAAGCCATCTCACAAGTCTAAATATTTAATATAAAGTACTTAGTTACTGGTTAATCCTTTCCCAGTGTAAATAAATTCTAACATTTACTGAATCTTTTAAATATGTCGGTCAGAATGGTTTTTCCCTCAAACTTCCCCAACGCCGCCCATCTCAATAAACAGCATCATTACCCACGCAGGCCCTGACCCCAGGAGTCAGACTGATGCCCGCTTTCCACTCACATTCCGTTCCTAACCCCTCAGCAAGTCTCACTGATTCGCCTTCCAGGCATTTCCAGAACCCACCCACTCCTCACGACGTCAAACACTTGCACCCAATGCTAAGCTACCACCACTCTTGTCTCGATGGCTGTGGTAGCTGCTCAGTGATCCTCTGGTGCTCACTCTTAATCCCTTAAAGTCAAGCATCTGCTAAAGTGTGACGGCCCCAGGTACGGCTCCGTTTGCAAACGACTGGCTAGAAATAAGAGAAGCGAGGTGCGAGGAGAAGGTCTTGCGTTCATGCTCCCAGGGCCTGAGGTCTCCCCAGTTCACCTGGTAAAGCTCCCGCCTGCTTTTCCTCATGGCGCCTTCACAGGCAGCCTCACAGCCTGGTATCCAACCCGTTCCCCATTCCCGATTCCCAACGTCCAGCTGCTCACTCATATTTGGACCCGCGTCCGCTACGCCTGTGGTCCCAAAATGAGACTTAAGATTCCTCTTCACCGGGCCCTGCTCCAATGAGTGGTCCTTCTGCTGTTGCTCACACTTCCTCTTCCTTCTCTCTCGTCCCAGAGCATTTCAAGGCTGACCTGACAGAACTGTGTGGTAGCCTACATCAAATCATTTACGAGACATTCAGGAAGGCCTCCGAATTGGAGACGTGTCCTTAGTCAGCTTGCTCTGCTGCCTGAGATTCTTACACAAGTGTTTTGCAGAAGGAGGGCAGTGAGTGGCTGTTAAAAGATGTACTAGTGAAGTGTGTCATGTGTGCACACGTGTGTGTGTGTGTGTGTGTGTGTGTGTGTGTGTGTGGAGAGAGAGAGAGGGACAGAGACAGAAAGACAAAAATAGAGCAATATGTAGGAAAAGACAGATTTATTTGAAGGAACCGGCTCATGTCAGGCAGCCCCAAGGACCCAAGGCAGACCAGCAGGCTGGAGACCCCGGGAGGGGCTGACATGGCAGCTTGAGCCCACAGCGGTCTGCTGGCAAACCTGCTTCTTTCCTTCGGGGATGTCTGTCTTTTTCTATTAAGGGCTTCAACTGATTGAAGCCTTCAAATGAAGCCTTCCCATGTTATGGCGACTAACCTGCTCTACTCCAAAGTCTTCTCATTTAAATGTTAATCTCATCTAAAAATATTTTCACAGACATCTAGAACAATGTTTGACCAAATATCTGGGTACCGTGGCCTACCCAAGCTGACATATAAAATTAACCACCGCAGAAGGCAAGTGTCATTCGGAGGAGGTAACAAACCCCTCAAGCAGCTATGTTATCTTCGACATAAATTACACTGTTCCCATCCCCTCGGTGCTCCTCAAGTACTTTCTCAGGTTACTTTTTATTTCCCTCCAAGATGTCATTAAAGGATCCATACAGGTACCCTGCAAGGAGCTGGGACTGAGAGAAAGTAATTCATGGTTCCCAAGTGAATAACTGAGTGGGCAATTTAAAACAGACTTGGAAATTCCATTCTGGATATTGCTTTTAGGTATCATTACAAGCTTGCTTTGAAAGCTCCTCTGAAGAAAGTCGCTGAAGGGTGTGGGGAATGTGATGGGGGTCCGCTAACCTGTAAGCGCCAGCAAGCCCAGGATGCACCATGTCTGTCTTACTCCCCATCATCTACAGCATCAGGTACTTGGTGGATGGATTGTCGATAAATGTTTCTGGAAGGAGTAAGTGGCCCTGTACGTTCCCAATTAAAATTGGCTTTACCTTCTGGATTCTGTATATGGTGCCTCTCTGATGACTCTTGTGATATCAGCTGGCTCTTTTTAAAATTCACGTGGGGTGGTGAGGGGAGGGCAGAACAGGGTATGGTGACAGCAGGCACAGTGGTTATGGCTGGACGGCCTGGGGTCCCCTCCTGGAGCCGTCACTTTTTGTCTGTGTGATACTGACTCTGTTATTTGACTTCTTTGTTCTTCAGTTTACTCATGTGTGACACGGGGATATGACAGTACTTATTTTAGAGAGCCATTTTAGAGAAGCACATGAGAATTCATGTGCAGTACTTTGTAGAGTACCTCACACACAGTAATATTATTTAGTACTGCTATTACTACTATTAATGCTGTTATTATAGCATTAGTCGCAGTAGAGGTACCAAGAGCAGCAGCAGTGGTGGTTACAATGCTTCCACTGCTGTTTAACTGAACGCTTCTTCAGACAGATCCCCCATAGCGACTTATGTCATTGCTTCTGGGTAAAAGCCGGGGTTCTGTGAATTACTTACAGTCAGTGAACTGCTATGCCTCATTTAAACAGTCTTCAAAGCTGACATCATAGCCCCGTAACCACCTTTTGGGCTACGATCCATACCCTCAACTCCAAACACTGGCTATTTCCTTAGGTTTGTATGTCCCCCTCCTGTCCCGGAGGAGGCAATACGAGACACTCAGATCACCTTTCATGCTTTCGCTGTGCACCTCTGTACTGTTTCTCTTCCTTCTAAGGTGACATTAGCTAAGCTCAGCAGGCGTGAGATGAGATGCCCTTAGTTTGTACAGTATTTTACTGCTATACCCTGTTATTTACAGTTTAGTCTTAGGAGGACACTGCTTGGTATCAGGGAGGGAGGGGAGGCAGTGGAGCTTTGAGTCAGGCTGCTGGTGCCCAGGACCCTGGGGACAGGAAGGGTGTCACCAGGTGTCCTGGCCAGCTTCCAAGTTTGGCTCAGTGAAATTCACCTCCTGAAATTGCCCCCTGTGCCGTCAGCTGGATATGGTGCTCCTCTTGGCTTCCTGGCCCAAACGGGGGCCCCCGGGGCTGTGCTGTGGCTGCGTAACAGCTGCTACGTTCCACCACCCAGGTGCTTGCGTGGGTTCCAGTGGCAGATGCAGTGAGAGGCGTATGCACAGCTTGGACAAGGTATCAGCTTGCACACTATTTGGGGACCCTCTGGGACGAAGGACTAGGCGGAGCAGAGATGCTATGGTGGTGACGCTCACTGACTCACTGCTATCTCCAGGAACCTCCCGGGCCTCAGCAGGGCCCGTGCGCACTTGCCCCGCCAGCCTGAGAGCCGGTGTGAGAGGCATCACTACAGCGTCTTAGCAGCAGGATGCTGTGATTGACAGGTGTTAGGAAGCCTCGGGGGTGAATTTCAGCTGCTAGGTCCGGCCAGATGGGAGAGGCCTCCCACATACGCCAGGATGGGGACGGGGGTTTCTGAGCTATCTAGCCCACTGTTTTACCTTGAATTTCAGAAATTATATATATATATATTTTTTTTTGTGGAATGCTAATGGCCCGTAACCCAGAGGAATGTGATAAACACAGTAGGGACAACAATGAAATCCTACACACTAAGAGTGAAGTCAAAACATTTGCCTGGTGGGGTGAGCCTCCCATGACTACATATCGGGAAGGAGAGAGAGAAAAGCAAAATATTTAAACTATTTAATTTTATGACAACAACCAAGCACTCTATTTATCAAAAAAATACCTGAAAATATCAGCTTCGTGTCCTGGGAATAATAGAAAGAGTGCATTCTGTCCCTTCTGGGAAACCTCAGCCCTTGAAATTGTGCAGACAACCTCGCCTCCCCCACGATTTCACACATTTCTGAGTCGAGCTTAGCATTTCAAGATTAATGCCCCAGTGGCTGTGGAAGAAATGATCTAGCGATTACTTGTCATTCATATGACCATGGAGACTGGATTTGGGAAACTGGACCTAATTTGTTCCAATGAAGTCAGGCAATGACTTGAAGTTGAACCACAAATATATGAAAATTCCTAGAACTGCATGTATTTTTCTCTCTTCTTTCAGCATCCTTTTCTTTTCCCCATCGCCCTCCCAGGTTTCTTTCTTTCCTCTAATTTTTTTTTTTTTTTTTTCCTATGTACTTTCCTTAACCCCAATCTCACTGTTGAGGAAGCTGAAAACAGTGATCTGGTAGGCAGCTTACTAGAAAAGGCTCTGCTCTCTGCCCCTAAATCAACCCTCCAGAAATCACAGGAAACCATAAGGAAGGTATTTTAGCAATGAACTTAAAAATTGTCATAAATCCCTGGAGAGGCTGCCCTGGGGACAGCAGCCTTGGGAACAGGGGCCAAAACAGAGCACTGGGAGGAGGTCAAAGGGATTCTTTCCTTCAGTGCTGCCTTGAGAGAACTGCCTGCCCCACCCCTTCTGAATCAGTCAATCCTGAGTCAACAGGGAAACTCAGCTCAGTGTCAAAAGCCCTACTGGTGAGAGAGCCTGGTAGTAGATTTTCACCCCTTCACCTCCGTCTCTCCAAACCTTCAGGGCTACGATTAGCATCCTAGGACACTTACTTACTGCACCCAGCATTGCTTCTTGGGCCCACTCCCATGAGCCCAATCACATGCCCCTTCCCAGAATTCTTGGTCTCATATTTTCCAATCTTGCTCCTTCCAGACTCTGGACCAACCACTGAAGTCCCTTGTCAACAGCTCAAGAGCCCAGGAAAGCCGTACCTCAGGCCACTTCTCTGTCCACAAAAATGAAACCACCAAGTGTAGCGCTTCCAGTTTTGCATGCCGGACAACTTCCCTTCACTACTACTTTTGAGAGACTCCCTGAGTGCCGTTGTAGTGTGACAGTCGTTCATGTTGGTTATTATGCCAACTCACCTGAGCCGGAGATCTTCTGTCCTCTTTCCAACTGGTTGTAGAGAGCTGCATCACCCCTGCCACAAGGCCGGCGCTGAGGGAGGGCAGGGGTCCAGGGGCCCTTGGGAGGGTTAAACCATCTGTTTCACACAGTTTACTGGCAGCTTCTCAGGCCCAATGCTGGAGGTTCCGTTTCCATGGCAGCTGGATCACTGCTGCTCTCTCTTGACCAGCTTCTTGGAACCGGAGATACCTATGTAAGAATGGCAAAGAGTACAGTCACACAGTCACTTGCTGTCCCATGGTCAGGCTCCCAGTCTCTTCTAGGGCCCGTAGCTTTTATCAAATAGTGGATAATGTCTGTTGCAGAGACACGATTGGTTTTCGAATTCTAGCAGTTGCCCTGAATGTGCCCACCGCAAAGAGCTGGAGGCTCCATAGTAACATCCTCATCCAGAACCCTGGCCACCTCAAACACCACAGGTGCTACCGTCTATGCCGGGTCATAAGGCCCAAGCTTCCAGAAGACTTGCTATGGAGCCTTGGGCCATACTTGAAACTAACATCCTTCTTAGTCACCTGATAACTGCATTAGAACATTATTCCCAAGTGAGATACATACTACCTTCCAATGTGAAAGAGGACACCAAACCCTGCGCCTCTTTCTTAGGAATGGAGGGTTTCACATGCAATAACTTGTCCTTTACCACCGAGAGGCTATGTCAGCATGCTCCATACCACTGCACCCCTAAACACTGCACTCGTGTAGAAGCCTCCTGAATTTGCATGATGTTATCTCCCACCCTCTGGCTTACATGTGTCTCATTAGTGTTTCTACATTCTGCTCACTGCATCCAATAGTTAGCTTCATGGTGTTTAAGGAAATGCAAACAAAATAAAAGTCTTCCCACCTACAACGTTGGCGAAGTTTACAAGACAATTTAATGAATTATATTTCTTGAGTTTACCAGAATGTGGGGAATTTTCGCTCCTAAGCATGAATAGTGAGACTATAAACTGATACATTTCTGTAAGCTGTACAGCAATACCTGTATTTGATTTCTATCATGTATATATGCACATATATGTATATAATTCATATATAATGTGTACATATAAAATCTGCATAACTTCTGATCCAATGGTCTCATGTCTCTCTCTTTATCCTAAAGAAATGTAAGGGGAAAGAAACACATACAGAAGGACTTCCATTGCAGCATTGCCCATCAAGGGAGAAAAATAAAAAGACACAAACTAAATGTCTACTAATAAAGAATTGCAAATAAATTAGAGTATATACATGATTTCACACAGTGAAACATGCTGCCACTGAAAGTTATAATGTAGAGCTATTCTGAGGAAAATAAAAATCATTTTATAAAAAAACCACTTCCTCAGGAAGTCATCCCTCACCCCTTAGGGTAAGTAAAATTCCTTGTAATGTACACAGCATCCTCGACTTTCCCTGTTACCACACGGTGCTCTTGAAAATTCTTGTTGAGTATCTATCTTTACACCTGTACAGTAAGCTTCAGGACAGGGTTTCCTCATACTTGCATCTCAGTTCTTAGACGTGTGCATATTTGATTCGATTCAATGGATGGGATTTGAATAGCACACTCCCAGTTACGTGACACATCTTGGCACATTTGTATATATGCACAGACATGTGTGAAAGGATGTTTGCTGCAATGTGAGCAGGGCCACCTCTGGATGGTAGGTTCTGAGAAATCGCTGCTTTCTTCTTTCTGCTCTTCTGCAGTATATGAACCTTTAAATTAGTATTAACCACTCCCACAAAAAGTGAAAATCATTTCATTGTCTTTTACATAATGCTCAACAAATATTTTTCATACTGTAGAGGATGGTGTTTTTCGCATAATACAATACATTTCATACAATCCAACATAGTGTCCCTTCCTCCTGTCCCACACATGTAGCTGCTTGGTATCAGAGCAAAACAATAACACCAGGAAACAATAAATCTGCGAAACCACTCCTCTATCATTGTCATAGCCAGCTTAGCCTAAGTGGTTTTCTGAGTTAGCTGCCGAGCCAATGAGGGGGTGGGCAGACCAACATGTGTTCTTGATTGCAAGAACACTGTTTTAAGATTCCAACAACCACCCACACACAGACGCTCTGCCTTTCTCCTACCTGTTCGACATTCATTCCGGCAAAATAGAATTTAAGGAGCTATGCCAGTCAGGACCAGCGAGGCCACGCTGTAGTAACAACGTCCAAATCCCAATGACTTAACACAACGAACATTTCTCTGTGTCTCACAGCACGTCTGTCAGGCGTTCGCTAGTGCTCTGGGCACCACACTCATCCAGGACAAGAAGGATGGAGCAGCCCCTACCTGGAGCACTGCCTCTCCCCCAGGAGAGAGGGAAAGACAGGTGGCATATCGCACCCAACTCTTAAAAATTCTCCCCAGAAGTAACACGTTTCTACTCAAATTTTACTAGTCAAAATTTTCTATATGCTTGAAGGGAGAACCAGAAATACTTGGTTTCTGACAATAATTATCAGAATAGCATCACCTTTTTCACACTCAAGCTATTTTTAATTCAACGACCTTATTTCTAGATCATGTTAACCATGCAATCATTACAATCATTTTCTGAATGCTTACTATAAAGTCAAGGCCACACCCTCTGCTAAGACTATGGGGCTTGATAGCTGCACAGTCTTTAATAATACTTTGCTCTACCACATGTGATTAAAACACTTCACGCATCTTTCCAAAGCAGGTGAGAACACTAGGTTATAAACACAAAGTTGTAAAAGAAACTTAAAAGCCCCCGTTTTGTGGGTTTCTTTACAGTGAAACTGCCAAGTGAATGGACCAAGAGCCAAGTGAGTCAGAATTACACACACTGAATGTAGGAGGCAAAAACACGTCAAGTGCCAAAATGTCCATTTTTGGCAGATGTGTGCAAGGGAGCAAAAGCGGTGCTGTCCTTGAAGCGGCCCCCACATTCTCGCTTGAGCTGGGAACCAGCCTGTACACCAAGTGTACAATCGGTGAATCAAACGGAGAGGCCAGGGAACCATGTCCTTCAGTGGCGTCTTGAGGAACAAAAGCTGAAAGATGGCTGAACATCTTCTTTGGACTCCAGATCAGGCCCATCTTCCCAAAGAGCTGGGTGGCACCATCGTGGCCATTGCCTGGGGCTGGAAGGCCCATCACAAGAGTAGAACAGTCGTGTTTCCAGCCTGTGAAAACTCTGTTGCCCAGTGGACACTTCTTCTAGGATGAAGATAACATCCCTCCGTGAGGCTGGGAAGCCATGTTCCCAAAAGGCTGGTTCACATTTTGTGTTAGAAGAATGGCGGGTGGGAGGTTTGGGTAGCGCTCTCTGTGGTCAGAAGGTGATGGTTTTGTCAACAACGTAATGAGAAGTTGAGTCGATGGACGGTTTGTTGGTGACCTTGATGACATGGTCAGTTCCCGCCGTGAGGTATGTCCCCCGCGAGAGTGTGGTGGAAGCTGTGTGGCTCAGGAGGGGGTATCAAACCCTGGTCTTTGGCCTCCATTCATCAGTGGATAATGCCGCTCCCTTTGTCACCATCAGAAGCCGTGCTTCTGAAGTCACAAGTGGCTGCATAGCTTCATGCCTTGAGCATGGATAACTCATTTCTAAAGACAGAACGTTCTTCTCATTCAAACCGCAGGGGAATCAAGTGCCGATGTTGGCTCTGGGGTGTTTAATGGTGATAGGAAACCCTACTGATTACTATGCTGGACCACTGTCACCCAGCCTCTCTTTTGCCAAGTTGACCAAAGGCCACCTAATTTTTCTTCATTAAAACATGAAATGTCCCGGAAAAAACAACAAAATTGTTTCTAAATGAAAACCAGTGAAACAGCTGAGGCTAAAAAGGGTTGGCAGTCTTCGTGCTGAAGGATGCAGTCTGCACGTCGCAGGCAGCCTGTGGGTCCAGAGGCTGTCACAGATCACAGAGGAATGGGACTCTTTCTTCCAACAGGAAGGGCCTCTGCACAGTGGTCTGGGCCCTGGGCCACGGCTGAATCCTACTGCCACACCAAAGGAAAACTGTTTCGCCCACAGATGACACTGTGACGAGGTTGAGAATACGTATCTACTCAGTTAGTTTTTCCTAAGCATGAAACAGCCTGGCTCGTCACAGGTCTGTGAGCTCCGCCTTTATTCCTCAGGATTCGCTCTAAAGGCTGTTCTTGGACTCACTCCTCCTCTCCTCTCGCTCTCTTGGGTACCCAGTGAGTTCATGTGGTCGTGGCTTCCCAACAGGGCCTCCCTGCGGTACCCACACTCTGTCCGTGCTGTCCCTCTTTCTACTTGTGGGCGCCCAGGCCCTGGTCCTGCAGCCTGAGACCTGCCCCGCTCAGATGCTTTAGATCTTCATTGTAAGTGAGGCAGTAATTCCAGCTGGTAACGCCAATGAGTAGTGGTTTACGCAAATGACACATCTGCATTATAACAGAGTTTTTTAATACCTTAATCCAAAAGAATGACCAACAGTAGGAATTCTGGGAAAAGGATGTAAAGACTTTTACACTTGGGGGAAGGGCAAGGATCTAGGACCCTTCCATCAAACCACAGAGGTGGCTGCTGACACAGCACACGGGTGAGGCTGGTTAGACAGAATTCTGCTGTGCTCTCAGGGACAGCTGTCCCTGTCATGGGCGCGCTCACTCAGGAAGGACGCTGTGCTTTATGGAGCTGTTTCATGTACCGTACTATGCCCTGCGTCAGAACAGCCATTTAGGTTCCACTACAGACCATTCCCTGCACTGACTACTGTGAAATTCAAATTTTACAGTTTAAGGAGGGAATTAGACAGTTCCTAAACCAAGGAGTCCCTGGTGGCCATTGGAGTATTTTGTTTTCTGCGTGCCCACCTACAAACTTCGCTTTGGTCTGTATAAGGCCCGGCCCAAGCAACATGGCTCAGGAATAGCCTGCCTGGATGTTTCCTTATAGAGATACAGGATTGTCTCTAACACACCTGGGGGATTGTATTGCCTTTTTTTTTCTTTAAAGTGATTTGAGATGTATAGCTTAGTTTTGGGACCAATTTGAGGATCAAAAATCAACATGTGACAATGTGATTTAAAAAAAAGCTTCCAAATTATTGGGTGGAAAATTTCAGGTTGCAAAGGTTGACACAGAGAATGACTTCAACATGTAAAAAATTATATAGAGATTAAAAACCCCTACATGTTAGCAACGGTTGTTATTGGGATAGTGAGATTATAGAACAGGTTTACGCTAAGAAAGAAAATAAATGTTGCTTAAAAATAAAAGGCACTGATTCTGGAGTTATGAGAACTTTATGCCAGTCCTGTTACTTGTACTTCTGACTGACTGGTTGTAAATCAGAGGTTCCCGAGACCTCCTCGAGTTCAGTTAATTTGCTAAAGCAGCTCACAGAACTCACAGAAACATTTTACTTACTAGATTACTGTAAACAGATATAACCCAGGAACAGCCAGATGGAAGAGATGCGTGGGGAAAATTACGGGGAAGGCGGCAGAGCTTCCAGGCCCTTTCTGGATGTGACGTTCTCCCCAAATTTCCATGGGTTAATTAACATTAACAAAGGACACGTTTATCACTCTCAACGACTTATGAAACTCCAAGGGTTTTGGGAGCTGTAAACCAGGAACTATGGAGGAAGACCGAATATATATTTCTTATAAGTCACAGTATCGCAACTCTGGTGATTTTTATCTTTTCCCCTTTGTTGCGTTTGGTTAATTCCTTTTCTAGCTCGAGCAGACTGTTGAAGCAAAGAAGCACCCAGAAACAGGTCATCTGTCTGCTCCCAATATCAAAGCTGACTCTCATCTAGTCCACGGGGAGTCAACCATCTTGAGAGTCAGGCTTTCACAACAGAGATTCTTAATCCCAAAAGCTACCTGTCTAGTCGTTAAAAAATAAATCCTAGGGGTTGGAATGCTGACATTTGCCATTATCAGTAATATAAAGAAGGGAAATTTTTTGTTTCCAATAAAGGCCGGCTGGAGAAGAGAAAGGAGGAAGTGTCAGATGGTTCTCACTGGTTCACCCCTTCCTGCACAGCTGAACCTTGACTGGGGATGTTGCGGGGAAAACATCCAAAGAGGGTTGTGGGGAGGTCTCCGAGGTTGACAGCGGGAGGAGGGCTCAGTGTTCTACTTCCCAGGGCACAGGCAGAGACTATTTTGCAAGCCCTGCGCCAAAGAACTGTGTTTAGCATAGTAACACAGAGGAAACTGTGGTGCCATATAGTGGCTCAGAAATGTGTGAAACATCCAGGCGTGTGAGCCCAGGACAGTTTCAAAGGACCCGCACAATAAAGCGTGGTGTACGAAGTCAGCTGCAATCCCTAGGCCTCTCAAGGTGCCCCCAAATCCGAAGAGGCAGAGGTTGGCATGAGTGAGGGGGGCGACCATGACAGCAAACTCCCAGCATCATGCTCCAAAAAGTGTTAGATTCAACCAGTTGCACCTCAGCAAAGACCAGCACAAGAGGCCCAGGGTGAAGACAAACCCAGCCAACTAACATCAGGGACCAGTGAAGGCCACAGAGAAGCACCTAGAGGTATGAGCCCATGTGTGAGCGTGTGTGTGTGTCTGTGTGTGTGTGTGTGTGTGTGTGTGTGCGCGCGCTGGCCAGCAGAGGGGGGAGTGGAGACAACACACTACTTTCTCCTTGAAGAACCTGAGTTAGTCAGAAAAATATTCTTAAAGAAGATTCAGAGTTTCTAATTTCCTTTAGTTGGCAAATTAAAATTCTATCTCTACCACTACCTCCCTTCCGCAGAGAAGGGGAGATGGATTGGATAAATATTCAGAAAGTAAAAAGAACTGACTAGACTGGGACGATGGAAGATTTCCAGCTAGCTTCCTCACTGCTTGGATGGTGGGACCACGAAAAGAGGGAGTACAGAACTAGCAGGTTTAGGTCGGAAGATGGTGAGTTCAAACACAGACACATTGCGATTGACTGGCTGTGGGACATCTTGACACCCAGATGGAGACAGACAATCAACCATCAAAGGTTAAGGCCCAAAGCAAAGGTATAGGCTCGGATTATACCATGTTTCCCCGAAAAGAAGACCGGGTCTTATATTAATTTTTGCTCCGAAAGACGCATTAGGGCTTATGTTCAGGGATTGTCTTCCTGAAAAATCATGCTAGGGCTTACTTTCCAATTAGGTCTTATTTTCGGGGAAACATGGTAGACATGACAGTGAAGCAGCTGTAATGAATGACTAGCTGACCTCAGAGAGCACTTACTTTGTGGCAAATTTCATGCGAAGCACTTTACAATATTGTCCCATTTGATCCTTACTTACAAAATAGTTACACTGAGGGTCAGAGGGGTTCAAACCCCTACATAAAGTCAAACAGGTAGGTGGTGTAGCTGAAGTGTACACTCCGTTTTTATTCCTAGATCATGTTTTATACAACACCCACAGCCCTGAGGAACCATCCGAGCTGATGTAAGGAGTAAGAGACCAGTGGACCAACGGTACATACCTGAGAAGCACCAGCATTTAAAGTGTGGGAAGAGGAATAGGTGGCAATGAAGGAATCAGAGAAAACAAAGCCAACCAACCAAAGCAGAACCAGGAAAGTGTCAGCATGTTCTTTTCATAGTTTTCTTCTCTGTTCAGAAGGTAAGAAGCAATAGTCGTTTACTCTAATTCTCAGTTTTGTTTTGTCTTGAACAAAAAAAATTCACCCCCTTTGTATCACTTTCCAGTTAATGTAGAAACTTTCTCTATTATGCATCCTCTAAAGTATTCATGTATGATCCAGAATAAAGTCAGTTAAATACACTTAAACATTAATTTTGAGTACAGATTTGAAGTGCTTTCATGACCATATGGAAACTTGTGAAGAGATATTAGGAAGTCCAAACAGACAGCATTCATTAGTTTACCCTCCGTCAAAGATCTCCATTATCCACACACTTGGTTCACCAAACGCAAAACTATTTTTTCCCTCCATTTCCTTCTCCTTCTCTCTCCACAGTCAGCACCAAATTCCCCCGTTGGCCCTTCTGAAACATATGGTGGTGGGGGAGGGGTGGCAGTGGGTGGGTGGGGGAAGGAGGGAGAAAAAAAGCTTTGCCTCTGCATTCCAACTGTCTGAAGAGCTTCTGCCTGGCCTTTTTTCAGCATTTGAAAAAAAAAAAAAAAACAATTCCACTTACATCTGTGTTCAAAAAAATAGAGAAAATACTCTGGAGTTAGAGAATGGAAGAAGCCCATTAAAGCTATGCAGAGATGAAACCAAGTATAAAGTTCAGCACATTTTTTTGAGTCTTCTCACTTTAGAATTTGCTGCCCAAATGTATGAAATATTGGCCTTTGGGATTTTTTTTTTTTTTTTCTTTTCTACATTACAAAAACAAAAAGACTAAGTAAAGGAAAACTTGTGCGTGGGGGGGGAGGGTGGGGGGGAACAAACTATGCACTATAATCATTTAATACTCCGTCCTGATTTTTATAGTTCTTATTTCCAAAGTAATATTCGTTTATTAGCAAAGTACAGCAGAAATCAATCATTTCTTCTTTAACGTCTTAATTTTCTTTCAAATTTTCTTTTATTAACCTTTTTTATTGATCTATATAACATGCATATAAAAAGTGGATTGCACATACATGCACAAACATACAGCAACGCGTAGAAATGGGTATAGTTCAAGGAGTTTTCAAAAAGTGAAAAGTTCAGAAAGTTCTCTCACGCGTGCCTTAGTCACTGCCCCTCCCCACCCCAGGGTAACCACTATCCTAATTTCTAACACCAGAGGTTACTTTTGTCTACTTCAATATAATATATAAACAAATTTACAGTGTATGAATTCTTTTCTTTTTGGTTTCTTTGGCTCAGCATCATGTTTGTAATCTTTGTTTACATTGCTGTATACAGTAGTTTATTTTCACTGCTGGGTGTAATGATGATGTTAGTGTATAATAACTGATTACAACACATTTATTTCAAAATTTGGGTTTTTACATTCCGGTACATATCATCTGGTGTATATATGGATATACTTTTCGGTATATGTCTGGGAATGTAATTTTTGTGGAACTGGGTATAGATGAACTTTAGTAGATAATGAAAACCAGTTTTCCCTACTATATGGTTGTACCAATTTACATTCTTACCGTCAATAAAGAGATTTTTCAGTTATTCCATCTGAAAGTTTTAGTTATTCTGGTGAAAACAGAAGAAGACAAGAGTTTGAGGCAAAAAAAATATTGAAGTAAATAATGGCTGAATGCTTTTCAAATTTTATGAGAACTGTAAGACCACAAATCTCAGAAATCTAATAATCCTCAAGCAGCAAAAATGCAAGGAAAACCATACAAGGAAACACATCACAATCAAGTTGCTAAAACCAACAGAAAAATGTTAAAAGCCATACCCCCTAACCCCGCAAAAAAAGAGACATTTAGAAACAGGAGAACCATAATAGGAATGACTGCTAAATTCTTAGAAGAAACAATGAAAGCCAGAAGGCAATGGGAAGGTATCTTTAAAGTGGTTAAAAACCCAGAATTCCACATCCAATGAAAATATTCTTCAAAAATGCAGGTGGAACAAAGCATACTCAGACAAGTAAATGCTAAGAGAATTTGTGGCCAGCAGCCCTACACTATAATAAATAATACAGAAGTTCTTCAGGGAGAAGCAAATAATACTAAATGGAAACTCAAATCTACACACAACATGAAGATTTACTGAATGGTAAACAAAGTTAAGTTTAAAATAACATATTTCTCACTCTTGACTGCTTTAAAAGATAACTGACTGATTAGAGCAAACATAATAATAATACATTCTAGGGTTTTCTAGATAGAGAAGTAAATGCATAACAGCAATTGTACAAAGAAGGAAAGGGAGCAAGATGTGTACTGTTGTAGGTCCTAAATTATATGTTAAATAATATAATATTAATTCAAAATAGACTGCTGTTATATAAAGGTACATAGAGTAAATATTAGATTACACTTTAAAAATAAAAAGAAGTACAAATCAAAACCAATATAAGATATAAAATAGTGTAGTAAAAGTTTCTCAATTAATGAAAAAAGGCAGGAAAATAGAGACAATAAAGACGAGATTCGACAAATATAAAATACAGTAAAAGTAGTAGACCTAAATCAAACAATAGAAATAATCACATGAAATGTGAACTATACACTCCAATAAAAGGGTAGAGATTGTTAGCCTGAATAAAAAAAGCAAGACTCACCTATATGCTATTTATAAAAGTTCCACTTTAAATAAAAAAACACCCAGAGGTTACAAGTAAAAGGGATAGAAAATACACACAATGCAAATTCTAATCATCAGAAAGCTGGAGTGGCTATAGTAAGATGAGACTGCAGATGTCAAACAAAAGAGAATTACTGAAAGAAAGGAAATATTCATAACGATAAAAAAGGTCAATTTACCAACAATATGTAATAAACCTAAATGTGTATACAAGTAATTACAGAGCTACAAAATGCATGTAGCAATAACGCATGGAAACAAAGGCAACAGACAAACCTGCAATTAGAGTTAGTAAATTTCGCTCTATTTTCTAGGTAATTGATAAACAAAAAGACAAAGTGAAACATGAACCGAGGGTAGATCACATGCTAGGCCCAAAACTCAATAAATTCAAAATGGCCCTAGTACTGAACACCTTTTCATCACTTCCTGCTTGCACCTTTTCATTGAGTCTCACAACTCTTCTTCAATTATTTCTTACTCCCTAATGCTCAAGAGATACCATTTCCCTATCAAAGAGACCCCTTTAAAAAGGAGCAAAGCCTGAGGAACAAACCACAAAGCAACTGCCCGAAAACATGGTCCTCTTGCACATGAGTTTTCAGTGTCCAAAGTCCCTTTACTTACACAATCTTCGTGAACTCTCAAGCCAATCCTGTGAGGGAAGATGGGTGGATTTTATTTAAGAAGTCAGCAAGGTGTGCCTTCCATGCTGCCCTAAATCTCACTTCAACATCTCCCGAGCCCAAGCCCCAATGGTCTTCTTCAGCCCTCCCATAGCGTCACCTGCTGCCATACTGGCAGCACCTATCCGTGCTCAGTCTTCATTCTAGAAGAACCCCCTACCATATTCCTTTTCTGCTATTTCAGTGCTTAGCAGCCCAGCTTCTCATTCCCTTGGTGTTCTGTTTCTTTGCTAGGGGACAGGATGTTACTTGATATATTGACAGTTATGGGCATTTTTGCTACCACCTCGTCTCCAGAACACACTTTGGCCTCCTGAAGGCAGTGGAGAGAAGATCTGCAGTCAAGTCAGTTACCCTGATGGTGGACCCTTCACCATCCAAAGCACAGAGATGAACACAAACATGGGTCCATCCTGCTGGGTGACACACCCATGAGAAACAGTGGTCAAAGGCAAAGATGAATTATACTCCATGAACTTGGAGCCCAGAGGAAATGGAAACCAAGTCTGTCCTTGCCCACATCAGGTAGGGCTCCCTACGCTGTAGGCTCTTTGAAAAGCTCCATGCAGACTAAATCTGCTTGATAATGCTGACCTCTCGTTCTCTTCCCCCTCCCTGAAATCTCAAGGTTGCCAACCTGGGAAAGATATCACGTCTTATTGTTTTTCCAGCCCTTAGGTCCATGGGTGATAAAAGATCTCTAGTAACTCCCACAAAACACTGAGGCTTCTGTCTGCTCTTACACTTCACGTCCATGTGTCTGGAGGTATCATTTAATCCCTGGTAAAAAAAAATACGCTAAAGAGAAAAATATATAAATGAACGTAAATGAGTCCTTGGCTTGTAGAAGAAAAACCTTTTCAGCATCAGTTAAGGGTAAAGAATAAGTAAGAAAACCAAGAATATGAACCTCTGTGTAATGCATAAGTATTTCTTCTCTGACAACTAGCTCTGAATCACATATCCTTTGGTGTTAAAAGTTCTATTTGATACCGTGACAATAAGCTGAAATTGATCTAAAGTTTCTTCTTCCAAACGTTCTCCTGTGCCTCAGCCTCGACCTTTGATTTGTCCTTTGTTCCATCCCTTTTGTCTCCTTCTCCACTCCCCAGATTGTGAATTTCCTTTGGTAGGCTGCTTTCATTCAGGTCAGATTTTGCTGAATGCCCAAGAGACTGATGTAATTCTGACCAGTGTTGATGGATTGAATAAAGTCACTAATCATTACGGGAAAGTTATTCCAGACAAAAGAGGAAGGGGGTTGAGAGGAAAGATACGGCAGGGGGCCTATGAGGAGGGGAGTAGTTGTCTGACTCTTGAAGTTGGCAGATTTCAGACAAAAACAGCGATATGTAACACATGGGTGTGATGGAATACATTAATTGCTGTCATCAAGATTTTAGATGCACTTGAGAGTTGCTGGCAGTCCTGGCATATAGAATTATCAAGAACCTGCTCTTAAGGAGGAAAGGTAAGCACTGATTATAATAATGCATGAAGGTCACACCTCAGGCAAGTGCTACAGACAAGTGTGCACTGCACCTTTATCGCTGCTATTTCTATCACCAACTTCTGGTTCTATCATTATCCTGTCTTAAGGGAGCACCAGGTCAGGGTGTCTGCCTCTTTGTCACCTTTCTGCCTGTCTGATTTGCTGACTATGGATCCCATTTGTTGGCGTCATGTAACATTAACCACGATTTAAAACTCAATACTTTGTAATTTTTCGAAAATTACAAACTGTTGAGTTTTAAAATCATGGGCCCTCAGCTTGTTATCAAACCACCCTAGATTAAGAGGTTAAATACTGTTGGATTGTCTATACAAGTATAAGTAGATTTTCTATTTTTTTAAAAACACACATAAAATATTTTTAAAAAACTGATTATACACCAGTCCATAAAGCAAGTCTCTCAATAATTTCCAAGAATGAGTGTAATATAGGCTTCACACTCTAACCACCATTCCAGGAAGTCAGAAATCAATGACAAAAGAAAAAAAATTAAAACTAACTTCTAAATAACAGATAGATTGTCAAGAATATCATGAGAGAACTTAGAAAATAAGTAGAACAAATGGGAAATGACAATACTACATATCAAAACTTTTAGAATATAGCTAAAGCAGTAGTTAGAGGGAAATTTATAGCTTTAATGTTACTACTTATATTAAAAAATAAATAAATAGATACTGAAAAGTAATGTGCTAACATGCAACTTAAGAGATCAAGAAGGAATGACAGAATAAAAGATAGAAGTGTTAATAAAGAACATAAATCAATGGAACAAAAAACAAAGAAACCATAAATAAAGTAAATAAAACCAAAGTTGATTCTTTAAAAAGATGAACAAAATACAAATCTCTCGTCAGACTGACAAAGAAAAATGAGAGAAACACAAATAAATCATATTTAGATGAAAAAAGGTATATTACAGATACAGCAGAAAATAAATGGATAATAAATTAATTTGATCCTTTCAAGGTTTAGTTTTATGATCTTTTAGAGAAAATCTAGAGTGGCCTTTATTCAAGGGATAACTTAGTCCCCCTAAGGCACTGCTTTTCTACAGTATCTACTGAGTGTTCTAGATAATCAATGAGAACCTTCCACAATGGCTAGAGGGAACTTAGAAGATTACCAGACCTGAGGAAGTTCTGGAATTGTTAGTCTTAATAGTTATCTGACACTTTGTATTTCCTTGGAAGTTGTTCTTTCCTCCCGAAATTTCAATCTACGCAAGCAGAGAAAGGTTTCAGCCAAACACTCAAAGAGATCCCTGTGAAGAGTATTGGAAACTTTTCTCTTAGTAGATCCCTCTTCTGGAGACTTAGGCTCCAAATTCTAGCTTCACTGACATCACTGAACTCTGTTCTCTGTCTCTTGAACTCAATGAGATTGTTGAACTCTACTCGGTGTCCAATCCTGGCACCATCCAGGAACTATGTGCAAAAAGCCTATGTGAAGACAGGGCACATCTCATTATTTTTCTTTTCTCAGTGATCACGGTCCTGTTGCCCAATGTCTAATATTAGTTTGCTCTATTTTGTCCAGTTTTCTAGTTGTTTACGGTATGACAGTAACTCTAGACATTCGGCTCTCCCGTGGCTAGTAGTGGAAGTTTCTTACAGTTATTTTAAATTCTTATCTGCTAATTCCAGTATCTGGATTGCCCATGGGTATGTTTCTATTGCCTGGTTTTTCTATTGATTAAAAACAACATCTTCCTATTTCTTGCCATGTCTAGTCCTTTCGATTATATACCAATAATTGTGTATCACATTGTCCAGACTGGATTCAGGTCTTTTTCCGTAATTAGTGTATTTTGCTCTAGAAGTCAGTTAAATTACTGGGGGATCACCTTTATTTTGTGATGTCTTCATTTTAGACTTTATAAAGGTTGGTCTATTTCAGTTTTTCCCTTAGTCTTAGGGTCAATACCGTGTTTCCCCGAAAAAAGACCTAGCTGGACCATCAGCTCTAATGCATTCTTTGGAGCAAAAATTAATATAAGATCCAGTATTATATTATATTATATTACATTATCTTATCTTATACCTGGTCTTATATTAAAATAAGACCAGGTCTTATATTAAAATAAGACCAGGTCTTATATTAACTTTTGCTTCAAAAGACACATTAGAGCTGATGGTCTGGCTAGGTCTTATTTTCAGGGAAACACAGCATTTTAGTCATGGGACATAATCTTTCTGTCTAAAGTGTGGTCATCCCGTGGTTCCAAGGTAAAGTCCACGCCACTCTAGCTGGACTCAAAGTGTAAACCTTTGGTCATCCCTGAAGTAGAGAGCCACTGAAATCTCTGCTCAGCTCTACCAGCCTTCCAGTCATTGTTTTGTCATTTGTAGTCTTACTCGGACTTGCACAATTCAGGAGTCCATCAAGGATTTGAAGAGAGCTTAATTTGTAGATTTGGAGGCTCCTCCCACCATCATTTTTCAGATTGCTTTTCTGTTCTCTGTATCCTCTGGCCACTGACACTGCAGCCTTTGAGTTCTTTCCCCCTGACACCACACAGATTTGGGATTACCCTCAGCAGAAAGGCCCTATAAATGGGAATCTCACCCAGTGTGGTCCTCTTCTATCAAAGGTCAAAGCCCTTTCAGTTTCTGACTACGTTTCATCACTTTCCAGTGCTTTATAACAGTTGATTTTTTTATATTGTGCACAGCTTATAATTGTTTTTTGCAGGAAGGCTAGTCTGATACAAGCTACTCCACCATTACACAAACCTGAAACCAGCTCTCATGCTTGACATACTCAGAAAATTGTATGCTTCCAATAGATTTTTAAATAAATTTAGTAGGTAAAATAACAATTGTATTGCAGCATATTTATGATTGGAGATTTTTCCAGACATTCTTTCAAACTTATATGTCTCTGTTGAAATTGCTGTCCTTCAAATCTTTTCATTCACTACCCTTCTTATATGAAATATGCCCTGATCTTAAAAAAGCTATTCATTAAGCACTGATAAGTTTTTAACAGTTATTACTTTTTCCAACCTTCTCTATATCCCGAAAGAGATGGTATCTCAATTCTCATCTTTAGATGAAAGCAGCTTCGAGAGAAAAAAATAACATGTCCAATGTTATACAGCTTAGAAACTAAGAAATCTGGGATTTGAACCAAGTATTCTGTATATCCTCTTGGACATTATGCTACTGACTCTTGGCATAACTCTCCAGCCAAAAGTAATCTCTTTTCTTTAAATTCCCTTAGCACATTAAATCCTTCTGGCCATTAATCATCGAAGTGTGTTTCTATTCCTCCACAGGCCTTGAAGTCAGAGGCCATATCTTATCCATGACCTTCCAGGAGAAACTGTAAAACAGACCTGGATTCAAATCCCTCTCTCTCACTTACTGGTTGACCTTGTACAAAATCATATAACCTTCCTCATTTTTTTCCACTCACAGAGTGGAAACTATAGCACTATATATGGTTATCGTGAAAATTAAGTAGGAGAATGTACTAGACTCATAGTAATAATCAGCCAGTATTTTTAAAGTTCCTTGAAGTTTTTTCCTAATATAACATGTTATTTAATCACCACAATAACCGTGAAGTTATTAGTATCTCCACTTTCCAGAAGAGAAAACTGGTGCTTTGCGGGGGCAGGAGACTTTGAACAACTGTTTCTGACTGAAAGACTCTCAGCATGGCCTGTAAATGCCTCTCCAGACACACAGATTCCTGCGCTAATAAGGAGCCCTTGCCCACCTTCCCCCTTACCTGGGGGCAAGGTGAAAGGTTGGGTAGCAGCTCTCAAATCAATCTTGGACCCTTTGCCAGCGTTCTCTGGTCTAATTGACTTCCTGCAGTGAAACCTTTATTTTGAAACAGGACTCCAGAGCCAGCCCTGGCTAAAAAGACAAAAATAATGTCGTTAACTCTGTTTGTTTTGCTTGGGATAAAGTGTCCTGAACTCATAACAAATGTCCTCTTGTTAGCAAATGGAAAAGCATAATTAAGCCGGCTTTTTCACCACTTTTAACGAGCTTTCAGTTTCCTCTCTACCTCACTCATTCATTTTTTAATGAGATACCAATTTCCTCCAGCCCAGTACTCACAGATACTTGAAGCCATAAAACAGACAGCTTTGATTTTTGTCTTAGTGTGAAGTTTTGGTATTAATTTATTCATCTGTGACCTGTGCCACACTCTCCTGTGTTAAATTGCCTGCTAATCTTTAAAAATTAACAGGATCTCTCAGGCCAAAATACGAAAGAGAAAAGGGAAAAGGAAACCAAAGAGAAGGAGGCTGGTGGAGGAAAGAAGGTTCCTACTTAGGGTAGCGTGGACACATTCCCATTTTCATCCTGCTGTCCTCGAGGCAGCATCTTCTGGAAACGCAGGCCCAGAATGAAGACTTGCCTGGTTCTCCGCAACCCTTCTCCAATTAAGATCCAAGTGTAACCCAGTCTGGCCAGACTGGGAAGCGGGTTGGGGCCTGGGTGACGTCAATAGAGACCACAGTGTGGGGCCAGGAGCAGCAGGAAGCTAGCTCCCAGATGTGTAGGTGGTGAAGGGCAGAAAGAAGGCGCTTTCTAAAGGCTGTAGAATCAGCCCAGCCCAGCCTGCTGCGGGACATCTGGACACAGGCATCCTTGGCAGATTTGGGGCTCAAACTGCTTATTTATGAAAAGTTATTTTTAAAGAAATAACTTGACTAGCTCCTTAAGACTTTCAGAAATCTCGGAGATGGGGACAAAGATTAGATATGTACTCAGCAAAAAAGAATATACCCTTTTCTATGCATTTTGCCCCAGGTTACTGGACATCCCATTTCTGTACTGGCAGTTGGAAACCATGCGGCCCTAGTAAGTCAGGGTAACTGTTTCGAACACAAAATGCACTTGCTTCCTTCCACCTTTATCTATGATTGCATTTTTCTTTTTTCTCTTCTGCATAAGTAGCTTCTCCAATCACCATCATAATTACGTTTCCCTCTTTAAAAACCAAATTATTGTGATATAATTCACACACCATAAAATTCAACCGTGTAAAGTGTACGAGTCAATGGTTTTAGGATATTCAGAAAGTTGTGCCAATTGAGTACTAGAATACAAATATTTGAATCATATAATACAAATAATTGAATCACATAATATATGGTTTTTTGTCATAGGCTTCTTTTAATTAGCGTGATGTTTCAAGGTTGACCCATATTGTACTACAATCAGTACTTCATTCTTTTTTATGGCCAAATAATGTTTCACAGTATGGACAGACCACATTTTATGTATCCATTCATTGGTTGATGGACATTTGGGTTTTTTCCACTTTGGGGACATTACAAATAACGCTATGAACATTCAAGTTTTTGTGTGGACATACGTTTTCACTTATTTTGGGAGTCCAACTGCAGGCTCATTTGGTAATTCTATGTTCACTCTGAGGAACTGCTTTTCTCACTTCACATTGCCACCATCAGTGTATGAAGGTTCAAATTTCTCCACAGCTTATCAGCCCTTATTATTATCTGTCTTTGTGATCAAAGCTATCCTAGTGGAGTGAGGTAGTCTCATTGTGGCTCTCACTGGCCTTTCCTTAATGGC
The DNA here is from genome assembly GCF_057876585.1 of Rhinolophus sinicus. NCBI lineage: Eukaryota > Metazoa > Chordata > Mammalia > Chiroptera > Rhinolophidae > Rhinolophus > Rhinolophus sinicus. The sequence goes on from NC_142507.1 coordinate 49,130,790, forward strand.
TAATGAGTATTTTTTTTCATGTGCTCATTGGCCATTTGTGTGTCTTTGGAGAGATGTTTATTCAAATCCATTGCCTGTTGTTTTTTTTAACTGGGTTACTCGTCTTTTCATTATTGAATTATAAGAGTTCTTTACATATTCTGGGTATTAGTCATTTATCAAATACGTAAGTTGCAAATAAGTTTTCCCTTGTGAGTTCTCCTTTCAGTTTTTTTAATTTTGATGAAGTTCAATTTATCTATTTTTTCTTCTGTCACTTATGCTTTCGGTGTCATTTAAGACCAGACTCAAGGTCATAAAGGCTTATTCTTATATTTTCCTCCAAGATTTTTATAGTTTTAAATCTAAAATTTATGTCTATAATTCTTTTTGAGTTCATTTTTGTCTGTTGAAAAGGGGTCGAACCTCACTCTTTTGCATGTGGAAATCTAGCTGTCCCAGCATTATTTGTTGAAAAAACTATTCTTTCCCCATTGGACTGTCCTGATACCCTTGTTGAAAATCAACTGATTATAAACAGAAGGGTTTATTTCTGTACTCTCAATTCTATCCCACTGCTTTATATATCTATCCTTATGACAGTAGCACACTGTCCTGGGTCCTGCATCTATGTAAAAGTTTTAAAATCAGAAAGTGTGAGTCCTCCAACTTTGTTCTCCTTTTTCTATTTTGGGTATTCTGGGTTCCTTGAATTTCCATACAAATTTTGGGAGTAGCTTGCCTGTTTCTACAAATAGGGACGCTGAGATTTTGATAGACTTTATATTGAATCTGTAGATTCACAACATTAGGTCTTCCAATCCATGCACAAAGGCTGTCTTTCCATTTATTTAGATCTTTTCAGCTTTCTTCAATGATGCTTTGTAGTATTCAGAGTACAAATTTTGAACTTCTTTCCTTAAATTTTTTTTTACACCTTCTTCATTTTATTCTTAATATTTTTCAAAAAATTTCAATGATAGTTGACATTCAATATTTCTTTATCTTAGTTACAGGTGTACAGCATAGTGATTAGACATTTATATAACTTATGAAGTGATCCCCACAATTAGTCTAGTACACACCTGGCAATATACATACTTATTACGATATTATTGATTATATTCCCTATGCTGTACTTTACATCCCGTCTTAAATTTATTCCTAAGTATTTTCTTCCTTTTGGTGCTATTGAAATGAAACTGTTTTCTTAATTTCATTTTTTGATCGTTCATTGCTTTTGTATGGTAACTCAATGGATTTCTGTATCATGATCTAGTATCTTGCAAACTCGCTGACCATGTTTCTTAGTTCTAATAGTTTGTGGGGTTTTTTAGTGAATTCGTTAGGATATTTCCCACATATTATCATATCATCTACAAGCAGAGATAGTTTTACTTTTTCCTTTCCAGTCTGACACCTTTCATTTCTTTTTCTTGCCTGATTATGCTGACTAGAATCTCTAGTACAAAGTTAAATAGATGTGGTGAGAACAGACTTTTTGTCTTGTTCTTGATCTTAGCTGTGTGTCTTTCCAGATGCCCTTTATCATGTTGAGGAAGTTCCCTTCTCTTCCTAATCTATTAAGTGACAGTATAGTGAAGGTGTTGGAGTCTGTGAAATGTTTTTTCTGCATCTATTGAGTTGACCATGTGGTTTTCATCCTTTTCCCCATGAATATGATGTATTTCATTCATTGATTTTTGTATTCCTGAAATAAATCCTGGTGTGCAGTCCTTTTTGAATGATGCTGGATTTGCTTTACTAGTATTTTGTTGGGGGATATTTGAGTCTATAGTCACAAGGAATATTTGTCTACAGCTTTATTTTTCTTGCGATATCTTTGCATGTTTTTAGTATCAGTATAATACTTGCCTCATAAAGTTAGTTAGGACGTGTTCTCTCCTCTTTTATTTTTTGAAGAGTTTATGAATGGTTGTAGTAATTCTTTAAATGTTTGACAGAACTCATCAGTGAAGTGAATATGGGTTTGGGTTTTCTTTGTGGGAAGTTTTTAAATTACTAATGAAGTCTCTTCAACTTTTATGGATCTGTTCATATTTTCTATTTCTTCTTGAGCCAGTTTTGGTGATTCATGTTCTAAGAATTTCATCTAAGTTACATAATTTGTCGCCATACATTTATTCATAGTATATCTTTATAATCCTTTTTATTTCTTCCAAGTTGGTAGTGATGTTCCTTCTTCCATTCCTTATTTTAGTAATTTGCTTCTTTTTCTTCTTGGTCAGTTTAGCTAAGGATTTGTCAACTTTGTTGATTTTTTTAAAGAACAACCTTTTTGTTTTGTTGATTTTCTCCATTATTTTTATTCTCCATTGTTTTTATATTATGTACTATCCTTTACTTTTAATATAGTACTTTTTAGTCTAAAACACACACTCACACCTTGCCACTCCCAACTCCTATGAGACCCAGAGGTTGCCCTCATCCCAGCTGTCCTCTTTACTCTGTCTCTTCATAGACATCATGGACTCCAAGTCACCCAGACTGATGTCACCTGGAGAAACATGGGTTACCCTGGCAATTATGTCCCATCACTATCAATTTCTCTAAACAACCCTACAGCCCATCTGCAGTTAAGAGAAGAAAGAACTCAGGGAGAACTGGGGAAGACAGAACCTGCATTTGAAAGGACTGTCAGGACTACCTACCTCATCAGTTTTTTTATGGCTATCGCTCCATGACTTCCGGTATTGCCTCTGTCTAGTTCTTTAACTTTATACTTATAACCACTTGTTTGATAAACTGACTCAACCATTGTCTAATACTGGGCATGCCAAGTACTTGGCATGCATTCCCCCTCTGTCCTTGCCCATGGAAGATCTTAGCATTTTTTCTAAGCTCAGATATGGCCTTACAGTTCTTCTCAACACAGGAGGACTCCACGTAACCACTACCAACCCCTATGACCCAGTGATTGCAATCCTAGGCATTTACACAATATAAATACATATATATGTTAACCAAAGACATGTACTATAATTTTCAGATCAACACTATTTGTAAAAGCCCCCAAACAAAAAATTACCGAATACTCATCAACAGTAGATTGGGTAAATAAATACAGTATCTTTACACAATGGGGTACTGAACAGCAATGAGACTGAACACTCTACAACTACACTGGAACCAAACTACTAACTACTAACATAACATGGAACCAAAGAAACCAAACACGAAAGAATACACACTGTAGGATTCCATTTACATATGGCTCAAAACCAGGCAAAACTAATCTATGCTATTAGGAATCAAGTTAGAAAGAATCTCGAGGGTGGTTTCTGGGGAATGTATACTGTTCTGTTTATTGATAGGATGTTCAGTGTCACCCAAAGTGTACTGAGTTTGTGAAAAATCATCATCCTGTGGTCTTGTTAGTATTTCTCTGCATGTGTATTACATTTCAGTATGTTTTCACCTGTTTGGTTTACTCATCTCCCGAAGTGGTTTGAGAACTCCTCCAGTTTTCAGGACCATATTTCTATTTCTTTGAATCTCCCCTGGCTTTAGGCCAGTAATGGAAATATAACAGAAACACGTTTGCTTTGCTTTATTTGCTATTTCTGTCCTACATTTCAATATTCCAGTCCCTGCTTAAATCCCACTTCTCGGAGTTTGGCTAGTCCCTGATTCTGTAATTACCCTCTATCCAGAGGGTACAGTATTCCTGGAAAGCTTTGTAACTGATTCCAACCCAGGCTAACTCCAGGGTGACCCTACTCACCCTCTGGTTTCTGTTTTTGAGACCCTGACAGACCTTCATAAGCTATGAGGTTAGGACTACTCCCCAGTAACCTAGATGGGACAAATCGACTTGGAATACACGAAAGAAGGAAACGTATTGGCACAGGAGCTTGTAGAGGATCTAGAAATCATACCAGTCACATGCTGTTCAGCCCTCAAACAGGAAACTTTTTAAGGACTGTCAAATGCAACAGATATTGTCATTCGTCTGAGTAGCAGGGCCACTCTCAGGATCTGAGAATTGGGACCTCAATGCCTAACAGTGCTGTGTGTTCCCTTGGAAGTTGATACAATTATACCTAAGCTTAGACCAAGCTCAGGGAGGTCAGTTGGATGAGGGAATATAGACTGAATTAGGTTGTGATGACAAACAACCCCCTAAATCGCACTGACTTATAACAAGCATTTATTTCTTGCTCAAACTATACCCACTATCGATCACCTATGGCTCTGCTCTATGTCATCTTCTTTCCAGGGCCCAGGCTGAAGGAATGATACTTTCCCAGGGATATTCCTCCTCTTGAGGTAGAGAGAAAAGAGAATACTCTGTTACGACTCTTACATTTTTTTCTCAGAAGTAGTACACCTCTCTTCTGCTCATATATGCTGAACTAGAGCAAGTAATATAACCAAGCCTAACATCAAGGGCAAGGATATATCATCCTTTCACATGGAGAAACACTGAGTATTTATAACAATAACAACCCATCACAGCAGGGAAGCCGAAAGGCAGACAGGGACGTGATCCCTCCCTCTATTAATTTATAAACAAATGGGAACAATTATTCACACTCCATATTCTTCTACTCACAATGTAATCTCTGGTATTTTTAGCCTGAACAATTAGGATGAAAACAAAGGCTAGATATTAGTTCAACAGACAACCATCTTTGCTGCAACCTTCCCTTGACCTTTCAAAGTCATCCTTCCCACACCCCTACATAATGTGGAAAGATGGAGCCAGGTGTCTTCCTCAAAGCATCTGCTAAATGGGAATGGAGTTGGAGCCTGGAATGTGTTGATTGATGTACCGGGATCCATTTATAGAATTATCCTCACCTAGGCAAGTATGTGGCCCGAAGAAGAAGTATAAAAGACAGACCCCTGCCAAGACCAAGACCGCGCTAGACTCCACCCTCAGCTTAGGGAAAGAAGACAACTCCTACTTTCGGAAAACGTCAAAAGGTTTCCTATGGAAACAGAAGCTGGGGAGGGAGGATGAATAGGCAGATCACACAGGATTTTTAGGGCAGTTAAACTCTGTATGATATTATAATGGGGGATATATGTTATTATACGTTTGCCAAAAACTAGAGAACACACAACTGAGTGAACCCTACTGTAAAGTTGGGGCTTTGGGTAACAATGGCGTGTCAGTGTAGCTTCATTGATTGGAATAAATGTGCCACTGTGATGATGCATGTTGATAATGGGGGAGGCTGTGCATGTGGCAGGGCAGGGATAGACGGGAAATCTTGTACCTTCTGTTCAATATTGCTGTGAATCTAAAACCTCTCTGGAAAGTAGTTTTTTTTGTTTTGTTTTGTGTGGTTTTTTTTTGTTTGTTTGTTTTAAATATAGAAATATTTCGCTAACTCTTGAAAAGCCTGAACAGAAGACCACCAAATGTCCAGAAACATCATTTCCGAGTCAGAAGGTGGTTTTGCCAACAAGACAGGAGTCCCCTGGCCTGTCCTGGCAGATCTGGTCAGAATCACATCCTCCAGAAAGTGCCTATAAAACGGAGGTCCCTGGACAGGTAAGCATACTTGGACACACAGGACTTCTAGTTTGTCTGAGTAGATGAACGGAGCTCCTCTTGTCCCAACTGGACAGACCAGCTTCTCCCCCAAAGCTGCAGAAACAGCCAGGAGTGTAGGCTGCAGGGTGATTGCTGAGTGAATCGCTGTGCTGTTATTTCCCCTTTCATTCCAAGCACAGGAAAGGTCTGTGACTACTGGTCACTGTTTGTGGAAGAAAAGAGAGGGTGGGGTTGAAGAAGGAAAAAGGAGGCCATGCAGCACAAAGCCCATCCTTAAATTCCTCTGAAAGGGGCAGGGCAAAGGAAGAGAGGAGGAGAAAGGGGAAATTACAAAAACAAATGTGTGCCCAAGACCCATCTGGAAGCCAGATACTCAGTGTGTGGGCAGAAAACTCTCTTCGGTTCCAGGTGCTGTCTCTGGTGGCTGTGTGGCTCAGTCAGCCCCTCCCTTGCACCAAACCACAAGCCATTCCCACTCGTCCAAGACACATAGCTTCATGTTGGAAAAAAGAGTTCTGTGAAAACCAACTAATACCGTTCTTTTCCCCTCCTCTCGTCTTATGACGGAGATTACAGATCACAGAAGCATGAGCTATTGGGATGTAAAGGGGCCTTAGAGAGTAGCAGTCATGGGAAAAGGAGATAAGGGACAAATGTGAATTTCAATTCTGACTCCCACTCATGAGCTAAGTAAACAAGTTCTTTAATTTCTCCAAAACTTAGTTTTACTAATTTGTACACTGATGATGAAAACAATATTACCTTTATCCTGTAACCATTCTTTATTTATTCATCCACCTACCCATTCATTTAGCAAATATTTACATAACATTTACTATATACCAGACACCACGCTAAGAGGTGGGTATATGGTAGGGAGCCATGGAGGTGGGGTTCTTGGCTTCATAAAACTTACAAGAGCTCTGCTAGGAAGGACAGACATCAACAATCACACAAATCAATAAATATATGTCACATGAAGCAAAAAGGATCTTGGGGTAGCAGCATTTCGTCTAAGATGAAAGATGAGCAGGAATCACTGGAGCGAAGAGAAGGAAGGTAGCAGTGGGGTAGGGTGATATTTTGGGGAGAGGGAACAATCTGTTTATGATGGTGCTACAGGAACAATGTGAAAATGGTGCCACAAGCTATGATTAAAAAGGAGAAAGGGGCCAGATCACGTTTAGCCTTGGGGACCACTTAATGGATTATGAACTTTGTCTGAAGTGAAATGGGAAGCCAGAGAAGGGGTGTAAGCAGAGGAGTGACCATTAAATAGACAACAGGTATTTAACCAAATGTTTTGTGTATGTGTGTAAGAAAAGACACGAATGTCTAATCTCTTCATTTTTAAGATGAGGAGTCATAAAACCTATCAAATGATTTCAAAATGGCAGAAGAGAATATGGTAATGCCGAATCCTGAACAAAATTGTTTGTTGGTTTGGTTTTTAAATAAGAACTCTACAGGGATTTAAATAATTGATGCCGTTTAAGAAAAGACTATCTATTTGACTTTGAATCCAGGAATATTCTCCATTGAGTGGCCCAGGGGTCCATGGCATTAGATCCACGGAGAAATATAATCCTTGCACAGGACATTACCTTGTAGGCAGTTATCCAATAAAACACAAGATACTCAGTTAAATTTGAATTTCAGATAAACAATCATCTTTCAGTATAAGTATGTCCCAAATATTGCATGGAACCTATTTATGCTAAATAATGTATTTGCTGTTTGTCTGAAATTCAAATTTATCTGGGCATCTGTAATTTTAGTTGCTAAATCTGGCATCCCTATGGTTTGGAGAGAGCATCAGTCGCATACTCATAATATTATTTGTTGGTTTTCAACTTTAAGAACTGCTTTACAGAAGAAAGATTTTAACAACTTTTCTAAGTAAAAGAAAAGGCATATGGGGTGGGTAAAATGGGTGAAGGAATTTGAAAAAGAGAGGGAGGAAGGAAGGAAGGAAGGAAGGAAGGAAGGAAGGAAGGAAGGAAGGAAGGGACAGAAAAGAAAAGAAAAGAAAAGAAAAGAAAAGAAAAGAAAAGAAAAGAAAAGAAAAGAAAGAAATAAAGAAAGGGCACAGATGACAGAAGATGGGAGATGGTGGGGAATGAGGAAAGGTAAGAGCAGCGATGCTTTTATCTTGAGTAGAGAGTTGAGATATGGTAAGAGCTGGCGTGTGTTACATGATCCATTTAGTTCAGTATTTTTTTATTTTTTTTTGTCCAGAAAAAGTTCTAACAGATTGTATTAGCATAGTGAACTTAAAGCATAAATACCTTATTGTTTCTGAGTACCCTTTTGGTCCATCATCTAATTTTTTTTTTTTTCCAAATACTTTAAAGTCTGCTCGGTACCACCTTAAGAAATGAGAAGCCGCCCGACTTTATTAAGTGCTATATAAAGTAGTTCACTAAAAGTCACCTTTATTCAATGCAGTTAGGACCCATAGTTAATCTGCTGGTCACATAAACCAGTGAGAAATCATAAAAATGATACCTACATACCTTGTGCACTTTATTATAATTTAAAGCATGTGAATGACTATTTATACGCCAATCTTTTGATGTAGGGCCAAGGCCTGTTCTTTGAGTATGATCCCTGAGTTTGAGTTCTGTGTCCCCAAAAGGCAGCACCTCTCATTTTCATTTACAGTTTCTATAAAATGGAGTGACAATTTAAGGACACTTTAAAATAATCGGAGTGCAGAAGCCTTCTGTGTTTTTCTAAAAATTTCCTCCATCTTCCATGCTGTCTTACCAACAGCAATTTTCTCATGAATTTACTGAATCTCTGCAAACCATTCAGTATAATTTCTTAGGGGGGGAAAGAACCTTTCTGCATTCAGATTCATTGATTTTAATACTCTTTAATCACATTATATAATTAAATAAACCATAAGATTGGGCTATATTGGGCCAACTTTCATAGTAGCGTAGAAAATCTACTTTTTTTTTTTCCCTCTTAATTTGAATTGTGGTTAAATTCACATTCCTCTTCCCAAAGGCAGTGTTAATAAAATAGTCCAGGTATTTAGGCAATTAAGTCTCCTTAGAGGCTGTACTATTGGGAGGCAGGAAACTAGATTAAACAATATCTGAAGACCAGTTTCACCCAAAATTTGCATCATGAGATACATACTCATGTCATTACAGTTTCTTAATATGTGAGATTTTTTACTTTCCTAAAGCTGTGGTGCCTCCATGGAAGGGTTTTATATTTCTCCTGCAACTTGGTTATTTCTTCTTTTCTTTAAGACCTTGAGGGTGGGCATGGGGAAAGGAGGAATAATCGATTTAAAGCCTGAGAAAAGTTCTTAGGAAAATAAGGGGCAGGTTATACTGGGGCTAAATTCTCAGATAACTTATATTCTCAATTCCTGCAAGAAATCTATTTTCCTGAATGTGTAATCTTACTTTCCAGCCTACATCCAGCTGGAATGCCTAACAGAGACATAGCTACATTAATAAAAAATGTTCTACTTAGTTTTCTTCATAAAATGTCAGCAATCCTTGCCTTATCCAAAAACCCCTCCCTTTTCAACCCAGAAGCTCCATGTCTTAAAGCATAAGAATCCTTTTTGCTTCTAGTATTACATTCAGTTTCAATAGTCCCAATTTTGCTTATCCATAAACATAAAGCTTTCCATTAATTTCTAGAACTGAAGGTTAAACAGGGCTTTTTTCCTTATGACGAATTTTCAGAAAAGCCAGATTTTTGCAACTACCTGTTTTTGTGTGTGCGTGTGTGTTTTCTGTCTTTCTTTCCTTTTTTTTCCCTGAGCTTCTTATAGGGATTTTCTGTTTTTAAATGTTCCTTGAAACCAAGAAAAGAGATTCATTGTTGGAATGATGGATTTTGCTTTTTGTTAAAAAAGACAGAGTGCTCAGGGTGGGGTCTGGCCATTTCCTGCCCAAAAACACAACTGTAAAGATCAGTCACGTTCAAGGCCCAAATAACCTGACAAGATGGCTTTAATGGCAACAGCAAATAAAGGTGATTCCCACCAGGGGGTCGGGGAAAGGTGGCTGGGTTTAATTCGCCCTTAATGAACAGGCAGTTTCTCCTACTGGTCACACTGCCACAACACAAGAGCTGTCAGAGCAGGCGGGACACTTCTCCAGAGAGCTTGTTTCCTTGGCTAAAATAAATGGACCTTGGGATAGACTTAAAGGGCTCCAAGGCTGCTGAAATCCTACCCTTCCGTACAGATGCAGATTAAAGGCTGGCTCCTTCCTCCACTGAACAAGTCTGAACTGAGTCTCCTTTATGGAAATCCCATTGTATTTCCTTCGATTTATTTTAATTCACTTAGATTAGATTTCCTTTTTTTAAAAAACCAATCTGACTTCCCCACTAGATTACAAGCAATCTGAAGAAAGGATCCTGTCTTATTTGATATTGTATCTCCAAGGCACTGTGCTAGGAACAAGTGGTATAGGATTTAAGACAAAGGTGCATTAATTTTTGAGATCACTGCCTAATGGAGGAGAATAATCTGTAAATAAATGTTGGCAATGCAATTTCCCATGGTTATAGTAAAAGTGGACACAAGACAATATAGAAACAATGAGAAGATGCTGATTCTGTTTGGAGTTTTAGCAAAGCACTCAAAAAATAGGGCGACACACACACACACACACACACACACACACACTCAGCTAAACAAATTGCATGAAGTCCTAAGAACACCTTTATATACATATAAATGTGGGGTCTATACATATAAATAGTAAACACTATTTGAGTTGTCAGAGCCCTCCATCACCCTTCTCTGAAAAGTACTCCTACCTCCCAGTTCAAGACATATTTGTAACTCTGACACTTCCCCTATCCACAGATGATTGGCCCGGGGAGGGATTGGCCTCAAGGTGGGCCAGTCCAACGCTGAGTATTGAATATCGTAGTGCACTGGATCTGCCATACTTACTACGAACACTTCTCATCTTACGCTACTCTGGGTACAACCAAAGCAAGTAGAGTTTCTTAAACTTGTACTGAGTAAAAACCACATCCTGGCAACAGACTGTTAAAGAAATCAATGGGATCAGTATCAAAAATGTATTGGATAAAGCCCTTATTGAAGGCTTACTGTATGTTACTTGCTAGCAATCCAGCCAATAAAGGGTAAACAAAATAGAGTCCCTTCCATTTGGGACCGGCACATAGAAAAAAACTACAATACATGGATAGCTACTAAAATCAGTGCGTGAAGCAGCTACGGGAGAAGAGAAGGTCTAGCTCTTAGATTGTGACCCTCTGGCTTTATGCTACTCTGAGAATCGTTGTGGGCACAACCACAAACCAGGGAAATGTTTTAAACAAGATTTTGGGGTTCCCCGACCCCCATCAAAATGCAGCAAAAGAAATCTGCCTCATGTGAACTCAGGTTAAATTCCAGTCAAATCTATCGTAACCTTTCTTTGTGGGTTTGTTTCTTCACTTCTTCACTTCGGGTCCCCGAGCAGAAGCTGAATAATTCTGGTCTGTTCTTTCCTTCTGGAAACCACGTCCTCGTGGGTTGCCAGGCCTCAAGGACAGAGCTCCAACATGCCAACTCTTGAAGGGGGGGGTGGCATCACCCACTGAGGGATCCCCAATTGGAAAAGTCGGGGATGACAGGAAGCTTTGTCTGGTCTCTCTTCCTGCGTTTGTCCAGTTTTATGGGAATATGAGCCTCACTGAGGCAGCTGGGGCATGTGTGTTAGCAGCTAACAGGGGCAAAAGCTGGCACGGAAAGGAACTACTTCCAGAGAAGAGATCCTGTTTCCACCATTACCACTTTCCTAGGACTTATTCAGCACCCAGGCTCCAGGAAGATTTACGAGCTGCTTAAAACATTCATGTTTGCTTACTGCTGATGATTGGAAATTCAAGGGTGAGAACTGGATTGTTAGCAGTCAGGGAGCCCTCTGTTCCAGGCCCAAGGGCTCAGGACACCCCCTTCGATTGGTCTCTCTGTGCCTGCCTTCAGCGCCTCCCCTGGGGCACATACCACAGATTTCCTCCTGGGCTTTCCTTGAATTTGCCAAAATTTAGCTAGAGTGCAACAGATTGGGAGAGCTAGAAAATAACCACAAAACCTGTACAAGAACTCCTATATGTGAAGTAGTTGATGGTCTACAAGGTACATTCACATATATTATCATCTGGTTCGCTTATTCATTCATCTAATCGTATATTCACATATCATGCATTTATTAGACATCCAGGGTGTGCCAGGAACTGAATCTTGCCCTTGTATTTTACAAATAGAGAATACTGCTTAATTTTGGGGGACCTGAGTTTAATTTTATAAAATCTATTTATTAACATTTTTGAAACATGTAAGCTGTGAAAAACATTATGTGTGGTATTATGAGCTGTATGCATAAGAAATACCAAAATTAATACGTTGGGATAAAGATAATACAGATATGATCTAGTGAGGGAAATATATGTATACACAAACAAAGCAAGGAAATAAAATGATGTGGGAGACGGAATGGGACTAAATAAGGGATCCCAGCTCCTGGGTTCGAACTGGAACAAAGCCTGATGTTGAGGTGTAGGGAGATCTCTTTTCGATTCTGATTAGGAAGAACCATCAGCACTAATCCCGTTCAAGTCTATGGGAAAGGGGTTATGCAAAGCAGCGTCTTTGACTGTGGAAGTGTGTTGACTAGAACAGTGGTTTTAGAAACTGGGCTCCATGGAACGCATGGGTGTTTTTCTTTGGTGCTGCTACACTCGAGAGCAGCTTTGCTTTCATCCTTTACTCACACTGAACTTAAGCAGGAAGGTTGAATTTGAATAAAGGGGTCTAAAGTTAGAAGGCGGTGGGGAAGGGGAGGGGGAAGAGGGAGAGGGAGAGAAAGAGAAAAAAAACATTACACTGGTCTCCAACATCCTGTGATTCTGTTATCATCACTATGGTGGTCCGCCCTTGGAGTATTCAAATTTTAATTTAAAGAAAATGACATAAACCAACTTGGTAATGGAATTCCATATATTACCCTAGAGAAGATTGTGGGGAGGGTTGCTGGAAATTCAAGTCTCCTTCTCCAAACCACCAGTCTCACTTCTCTCATTTATTTAATCCTAGCCCCAATTTTAGGTACTTAACAGGTTTAAATGTTATCTAGATATTTTAAGATATGCCTTACCTTAGCTCACAATACAGCTTCAACTCTTCCTACTTTTCAGTTTCTTAAGTCACCGCCTCTGTTTAATGCTTTTGGAAATTTTAGAAAGCAGAAGACCCCGCCCCTATTCGTTTCGGAACCTCCCAGTGTTTGCATCCGGGGACCCAGGCACCTAAGGCTTATGGGAAGGCAAGATGGCTGCGCACAGCCTTCGGCGTTTATTGGTTTATTGCTGAGGGCTCGTGGGGCTCTAAGCCAGGGCCCCTAGGGAGGCCTTCCGTCAGAAACGATGATTGGGACACGCAGCATGGACACAGCTCCAGCCTTTTAAGGAATACAGGGAGGTGTAAACGAGGAAACTTCCTTAGATTTGTTGAGAGTATGAATAATTCGTTAGCGAGAGCATCAGGACCTCTTGGAGTTTATGAGCGTGTCCCCTTCCCCACAGAACAAAGAGCCTCCCAAGCTCAGTGACTGCAGGCTCAGTGCTGAGATGGTTCAGTGCTGAGTACCAGCAAGTCAACAGACATGTTCATCTGGGTGCCCTGTAAGTCTGTCAATTCAAATGTGCAAAACCAATTTATTATCTGCTCCTTTACAACCCAAACTGCTTCTGTTCATGTAGATATCAAGGCTCTAGAGGTGGAAACGTCTTTCTTCTCCCCACTTCAGCCCATCTATTTAGGCCTAAGACGTATGGAGTGTACCTTAGAAATGTCTCTGAAATTTTTCTCTTTTACTTTATTCATCACTTAAACCTGAATTGAGCACCAAAGGGCCTGGATAAAACCTAGCCCCCCCCTTTTTTTTAAACTAATAATCTTGTAAGTCTGGAGTGTGGGACAAATAAATAGCAGCTGCAATCCAGTAGGCGAGATGGTTCAGTAAAGTTATGCACAGAATGCTCTAGGAGGGCTGAAGAGGGGGTGTCTAATATTCTAATATATATATATATATTTTTTTGGGGGGGGTAGCAATCCCAGATTATTGTGAATGTTCAGTCCATCTTTTTGAGTCAAACTAACCTGAAATGGTGATGCACGTTCTGTCTTAAAGGATGGATTTGTCAGACAGACAACTGAAGGGATACCGTGTCAGGCCAAAGAAACAGGATGGGTAACCATGAAGCAGCAGACAGCATGGCATTAGTGAGAAAGAGCAAGGTGACTGACAGCATTGGAGGGGAAGTAGTTAGAAATAGGGCTGGAGAGGTAGACAGGGTCTTGTTTTTCTTGTTCACTTATTTTGACTTTAAGGCAAAAGGACACCATATAATAATTTTAGGCATGGAACGGAACTGACCAAATTAGTCAGAAATGGTGGGCGGGGGTGGGGGGCAGATGTTGAAATAGTCTAGGATGTTAAAGAGGCAACGTACGTGCGTATTTCAGGGGACTTTATGAAGTTGACTCATTAAGACATTGGTAATAAATAGGATGGGAATGGTGGGAGTAGGAGGGATGAATACAAGCATTTGGAGGAGACTCTGGAGTTTCTGACTTGGACATATAAGTAAGTGGGTCACAGACCCCCATCTTTCTCTCTGGTACCATGGTGCATAGATGTTGATGTGAACAACACTGACTCCATCTTTATACCCGATTTCTTTTTGTTCAAGTTTTTCATGCTGCAAACGCTGCCTAACCTAACTATTCTCAGTCAGCATACCAATGCTGTTATAGTTAATAATTATCTGTGTTCTTTAAACTTATGCAATGTAGCCATAAAGATTCTTGCCACCAAAGGCCAGAATAGCACAGTAACAGATAAATATCAAATTGGTGTTGTCATCAATTCTAAACAATCATCCATCGCAAGCCCACCAGGAGGTAGGATTCCTGGCCCACACTACATTTTGTGTCCCTTTGTCTTGTCAATCAATAGTACCTGGCTATACTATAAGACATTTATTGTGACAACTGTCTGGTAGCAGAGATCGCTGTGCAGATTGCTGGATCGCCATCCACCCCAATCCTATTCCTGTGAAAGTAACTTAACCTCCGATAAATTCTGTTATAATCTGTGGAGTGGCCTGCCTCATTCTTCCATCTCAAGGTACCTTCTCTTTGTGATGTCCACCATCCCTTCACTCCACTGTCAGATACATCGCAATAATCTTCTAACTGCTCTCTTTGTCTTTGGTCTCTCCATCTTCTTCACTGAAGAGTTATCTTTCCAAAACTAAAATCTGATCAGATTGCCACACCCCCTGAAATCCTCACCCCACAACCCCAGCTACACCGACGTGCTCAGCGTGTCCCAGGCATAGTCTGCGTCCCCTTCTCTGTCTGTGCCATGTGGTTCACTCTGCTTACAAAGGGCGTCTTACTCCCATCTCCTGGTAATGGCGGCTGGTCCTCTAAGACTCAGTTCAGATGCCATCTATTCTACAAAGACTGTCCTTCCTCCCCAAGCACAGTAGTTCACACCTTCTCTTTGCTCTCCGTTCCCCTCTTATTCACAACTCTTCTAAAATGAACTTCACATGATAATGAATTATTGTATCTGTTTCTCCCACTATCTTCTGAAGTTTGAAACTATTATTCAGAGTTATATATCTTATTCTCACCAAGGTTTATAGAAAGGGTTTGCTTCATAAAGTGTTTTTTTTTGTTTGTTTGTTTTTTTTTGAGTGATGTTAAGAGTTGTCCCCTTAGCATTTTCTTTTCTGTGATTGTTCATAGTCACCACTGAAAAAAGGGGCGGGGGGTAGGGAGAGAAGAGGAAAAGCAGCAGAAGAAGAAAAAAAAGGCAAGATTTTGACTGGAATAAACATCTCATTGGAGAACAGGTAGCAGGTTTGAGAGTTTGGGAAGGACTTTTTTAAGGGTCAGACTGAACAGAGAGTTTCCTTATGAAAGCATCAGCAAGCTGACTTGTAAAGAGACGTCTGCTTCCTCAAGCCTATGAGAGAAAGTATTTTGAATCAAGAGTTTCTCATTTTTCAATTTGAAAAAGTTATCTGTTTAAAGGCTTTGACTTGTGTGTGTGTGTGTGTGTGTGTGTAAAGAAGGGGGATAAGTAAAAAAGAAGAAGGAGGAGGAAGAGAAGGAGGGAAGGAACGAGAGAGGGAGGAAAAGGAGAGAAGTGTGAGCAGGCGACTTTTTTCCATTTTTCACAGATTTGTGAGTACATTTGCAAATCTCTTTGTATGTGTTAGCATAATGTATCCATGTGTTTACGTGAGTGTTTGAGGGAGTGAGCTGTATAAAAATGTGTGGTTTTCCTGTGTGCAAGCAGTTCAACCGAGTGCCGTACATATGTGCGCGTAGGTAGTGCACCAGCGTGCTGGGTGTCTGCGGGACACTGGAAATTCTGAGAGCATGCTTGTAAGCACATACAGGATTCCAGCACTATGTTCAGTGTCAACATGTAGTAATTCTCTCAATAAAGATTTACAAATGAACAACTGTCTAGTAATATATTAAGCCCATACAATCATTCATGCATAATCTTTAGTTTTTGTCTTTCAAAACGGTCAATTTTGCAGAAAAGTTTCATGCACAGAACTTGGAGCAGCTGCAGAAGATGGCAAAAGAAGACAGTTTCCCATAGCTTCTTGATTCTTTGGGTGGGGTTTGGGTACGGGGGTCTGTGAGAACTAATGGCTGGTGTCCTACACCTACACGAGTGCCCCTGCCCATCTCTGCTCCCCGTTACATTAAACCAGAGACAGAGAAGAAGGGCTGGAGCTCATGGCCGTTTAGGATGGGAGGCTGATGTGGGCCTGTATCAGTGTTTAAAAGAAAGAGGGTGGCAGGCAGTGTGGTGCAAAGCCAGCGGGCATTAGGACCGCCGGGACCTGGGTCTGAGTCACAGCTCTGCCACTTTCCAGCTGGGCACCTCACACCATCTCCTCAAGTCTTAGTTTCCTCATCTATTCGAGGTCAATGACACCGACCTTCCCTCTAAGAGTGGCTGTGAGTGAAACGCCTTGTACAGAGTCCGGCCAAGCAAATATGAACGAATACTCTTATCAGAAGCAGTGGTTGAACGTAAAATATTGGTGCTGAAAGAGCAGCACCCACTTTCGTTTCGCTGAGATCTGCCAGGTCACAAGTCCAGTGGCAAGATGGTGACCTAGACAGGCTGGGAGGTGACTGAGAAATGCATTATGCCAGGCTGGCCGAGAACGAGGCTTTCAAGAACGATAAAGAATGGAGAGAGGATTTAGTCAGACTGCGCCCACCTACCCAAAACTTCCCGGAGTCCTGCCTTCTGCCTCGGCCTGATGCTTCTCAGAGAGTAGGTTTCATTGGGTGGGTTGGGGGAACAAAAGCACGCTGGCCTAAGACATCCACAGGAATGTGGGTGAGCTGAGTCTGGGATGCCGAGTACCCTGAATCCTGCAGAACGGAGCCAGTTGAGCTCAGAGTGGTGATTAAGGCCAGTATCGTATTTAATCAACGGAGTCATTAATTACTTTGAGGAGAATGCACACTTCATTTCTGATTCATGTGTCGTTTAAAAGGGGACATGCGGTCCATATGGTTCTGATTCAATCACACTTATATCATGGAAATAGACCGTCTTTTCTTTTTTTTCTTAAAGCCCTATGTTGGCCAAGGCATTCAATGGGTATTTTTAACAAGTAGTTTAAACCTTACTTCTTAAAAAACAGGAAGTGATATTTGACTCTGGGTAAGTTTTAGGAGTGGCTAAGTTTTGGACACTTGCAAATCGTAGGTTGGTTTCAATTGTGTGGAAACCAGTGTTTTGAACTTCTGAGCAAACTGTCTCAGAGAAGGCGAGTGGTGAGTATCCTGCTCAATGGTTTCGCTCTTTGCAAAATGTCCTCCTCCTGTGTAGAGTAACATGATCAGAAACAGCTTCCTTCCATTGATTCTGCCTACCTACTGTGTGGTCTCGGACAAATCCCTGACAGCTAGTCATTTGAAATCCACCAGTCACTTGAATTCTAGATTTTCTCTAAGGTTCCTTTCAGTTTGGAAATGCAGTGGTGCTGTGATTCTATAATCCGCACACATTTATTTAGAAAACACTGAACCTAGGTGCCTTTGGAAATCTAGGTTAAAATTCTGTACGAAGACTTATGAGCTATTTGACCTTGGGAAAAGTATTAAAACCGTAGGCCTCAATTTTATCACCTATAATTCTTTGAGGTAATATGTATTAAAGTAGGACCTAGTTCAAAGCAATCACATGTATCTTTATTCCTTTGTTTTTCCCCTCCCTCCTTCCTTTCCCTCCTTTCTTTTCACTTCCTTCCCTCTTATCTTTCCATCACATTTTTTTCACTCTTTTCTAATATGGTGAAGATTTTTATTTGCTTACACAATTTCTTCTCAAAAGACTCATCTGTGTGATTTCATCTCCTGTAGTTAGTGAACAGGTATTTCTGTATGATGCTCCCCACATTGCCTCACTACAGGTCCCCAAAATGGGCATTCCTAGGCTAATTCTATGGGTGAAGGGGCCTCATTGTTTTTGACAGCTCTTTATGCTTATAGACAAGTAGATTCTATAAAAGAATTCACCTTCTCACCCCCTTGAGGTTCACCTTGTAGCTTTCAGGTTAGCATATCACCTTCACTATAAACATGGATTCTCTGTGCTAGTTAAATTCTGTACTTATTCTTCCTTGAGAAAAAGCCACGCAAAAGCTTTTATACAAGTATATTTCTAACTATGACACTGCTAATGAGAAAGTCAAGAAATCTCAAGAAAGTCAGGAACTTCAGAGCCAGACATGGGACCAACGAAGCGAGCCCTACTGCACGTCCATGAGCAACTCTACAAATCATTCTGAAACCACATGGAGACTGTAAAACTTAGAGCTTCTGATGCCTGAACCATTGAAAGATGTACTGCTCCTTATAAGATGCGAATCAGGACATTTTTCAGGGGCTAAATTTGCTAACTCTGACCTTTAAGTACCAGTTCCTGTACTTAATATACTATAAAAACCACTTCAGATGCACTTGCCTGTCAAGCAACCTGTGTAGTTCAGAATTCAGCATTCAGACTCTTCACTTAGGATTGCCTCTTAGAGTAATGCTTCTCCAGCTCTAAGGTTCATGGAAATAAGCTGGGGGTCTTGTGAAAATATATTCTTATTCGGTAGGTCTGGGGTAGGACCTAGGAGTTTGCATTTCTAGTAAGCTCTGGCGAGGCGGGGGCTGTTGATGCACAAAACACACTGTCAATGACAGGGTCTTAGACGGCTAAGCATTGGGGACAAACCGAACCCCCAAATCACACACTGCATGACAAGTGTGACCTTGAGCTTTCACGAGAACGTGGGACTTACTACATGTGGGTTAGAGAAGTGATCGTCTGTGGTCTTCCTCGCCCATTTCAAGAGAATTTTTGGAGAATCTCTAAGATCATCCATGGCCTATCAAACCCTTCTCTTTGAATAATTTACTGTATCAGGGTCCTCATTACAACTGCATTTAAACTTATTCAGGATAGCATATTACCCAGGGCTTTTAAAAGCCACTTTAAAAGTTAAACGATAAACATTAAAAATAGTTCAGCTAATTGTGAGTTTTATACCTGGTGAATGTGCTCCTCACATGCTGACCAGGTACGAGCAGGTGAGGGTGTTTGATACGCACTTCAGCCCTTCCCAACGCACACTTTACAGTAGGGAATAAGCAAAACCTGAGGGGGCTGACACAATGCTTTCTAATCAGGTCCGGAGTCAGCACCATCTCAGAAGTGTCTGCCCATTCACTCAGCCTTAGTTTCCCCAAAAGCCCTGTGGGGTAAGGGGGACATCCTGTCTGCTTTTATCTCCTAATTAGGTCGTATTAGAGAGACGTCACCTCTGTCCACTGTGCTACCTATTTGCTTCGCTTCTTTCCTCCCCCATAACTTTCCTCTCCGTTCTTTCCCATTTGATGC
Organism: Rhinolophus sinicus; assembly: GCF_057876585.1. NCBI lineage: Eukaryota > Metazoa > Chordata > Mammalia > Chiroptera > Rhinolophidae > Rhinolophus > Rhinolophus sinicus. The sequence continues at coordinate 49,150,299 of NC_142507.1, forward strand.
GAATGGACCCATGCTGCTGCCAAGCCCCTGGGTTCACTCACAGAGAGTCAGAGGCAGTAAATAAAGTGTGTTTGTGGGGTGAACCCAGTGGGTGCCCAGCAGAAGCTGATGCCCGAAGGACGGGACTGAGGAGGGGCCTGCATCCGTGAGGCAACTCGATGGCCTTGCTCTGAATTAATGACAGTGGTTATCACGACAAAGCTTCCTTGCTCTCGCCCCCCCCCCCTTCTTCCTCCTGTGTTTTCACAAGGTCCGCAATGTTTCTGAGAAATAAAGCATGCTCTGCCATGCACTGCATTTACTCGACCTTCTTTCACAGCCTTCATCTAAGTTTTCGCTCATGTTTGCCAGGACCATTTTATTTAGGGGGCCCTCCCTCTTCATTTACTCAGTTCAACGAAATGAAGGAGGCAAATGGCTGTCGAGATGACTTTTTGCTTTGTAATTTTAGGAATTACCAAATCACTTGAACTCAAGCTTCCTCAGTCATCCTGGCTTCTCTGTGTGCACCATACCTTTGTAGACAAACGAGTCCCTTTACGCAAACGTGCACAAAAGGCTCTGTGCTTATTTATGCTGTTTAACTGAGGCCCCAAGACTGAGCATACATGTGGCAAATACTTGTACATGCCTTTATGTACACTTTGCAGGTAGCAAATGTCTGTGCATATCGACTTAGTACATGCGGCTGATTGGACAATTTATAAACTATGGAATCTGCGTGGGAAGAGTCCTCAAAGACCATCTTTTAAAATGACCCATCTGTAATGAACCTTCTGTATGCCTTCATCCTAGGGTCTACCAGCCAAGGCTTGACGACCTCAGGTGTCAGGAAACTTCCTACCTCTCCAAGCTACTTGCGTCATCTTTGCGTTACACACGCAGATGGGTTCATAGCTGCCTGGACCTGTGGCCGGGGCCCTATCTGTAACATGAATAGTTGATGGCAGGTCAGGGTTATGCCTCTGGAAGTCTGGGTACCATATGCAAGACGTACACAGGGCAGTCATCTGTGCTCATGCAAAGAGCCTTTATCGGAGGGTGGGGGTTGGGGGTCATACCCAGTGTGTGGAGCTATGGCTTTGAAGACTGCCAGTGAGTATGGATTTCTCTCAGCTCCTTGGGAGACCCTCTTAACTGCACACTTGGAATAGTTCCCTGCTTACAGTGCAGCCCTCTGTCAACAAGCAAGGAGAGCTTTAGGGCAGAAGCCCAGGACGTAGCCAGGCTCTTACAACTCCTCGCTGGGCCTTGGGGTGAACCCGCACGCAGATGTGGCTTCCAAATATGAACTGAAATACTCACACTTGTTTTCAACAACACCGCTCAGGTTAAATTTCACCCATTGCTATTCTGGGTAGGGAGTTATGGCAGCAATGCCTCCAGGTCCCTGGGGGCTGTAATGCCTCTGCAAAGCCATCTTTCAGCATGCTCCATTTGCTGTGCTTTCAAGGACTCAGCTGTGTAGTGGCCTTCACAAAAGTCAGCCCCAAAATATGAGTAGTGGGGAGACCTGGAAAGGGTTTCTGAGGAGAGGGAGCCCCTGGGACAGACCATTCCAGGAGTCTCCCTGCCTGAGTTGACTCATTCTTTGATATGTGGAAGCAACAGCAAGGGGTGGCTTCCAAGTGCCTGTCTGTGATGATGGATGAGCTTGGCCCTGCAGCCTGGGGAACAGATAGGAGTCAGCAGAGCACAGATGCTGTGAGGCAGCCAAATTAATCACTAATGGGAATGTACAAGTTGGGCCCTCATTAGAATATCTAACGGCCTAACCTCATTGCAAAGCAAGAGCTAACCTGACAGAATGGACTCTGCCCTAATATCTTCCAGGTCTTGCGAAGGTTGAGGCAGCAACTGATTCATGTGTGTGAACATTTCTCCAAAATCTCTCAACCATGGGGGAAAGATTTCATAGCCAAGAAGAGCATGGTTTGAAATGTACACTTTCTGCAGCCCTTCTGGGGTAGTTGGAGCTCTGAGTGGTGGACACTTGAGCTTTATCTCATCAGATTGGATCGGGTACATCTATATACAGGACAAGACAGAGCAAGACTCTAATCCTGTGGGAGTCCTGTGAGAAGTTCCCTCTTCTGCAGAAACATTACCAGAGAAACATGTATTTCATAGGTTAGGGAACTTAACTTTTTTTTTTTTTTTCCCATTAAGAAAGACTATATGACAACTGACCTAGATTAATGTGGCTATTTGGCTGTGTAGGAATGTGTGGAAAGAGTTGTTGACAGAAACCAAATGCATCTTGGGTAGTTTTTATTATCCCAAATTAGAAAGGAGGTGGATATCTTGATCTCTGAATTTATTTCTCAAATTATGAAACTTTTAGGGAACATATTTCTAATTCTAAGAGTGCCATGGAAAAGTGAAGAGTCTGGTGAACCAAGCCCAAGAATTCAGTAGAATTTCTGAATAAACAAGAAAAAGGAGTTGAGGGAAGAGATTGTTACCAGAAACTGGATCAGAAAAACCTATATAAAAATAGAATGGGTTACATCAGCTACCTGGCAAGTCTGACAGAATTAAGGTAGTACATCTGACCCAGGGAGACCTAAGCTCACAAGAGACACTGATCATGCATTACATAAAGACCGTCTAGTGGGTCTTCAGTGAACGTTCACAGACGAGCCATCCAGAGACAAGAGGGCATGTGTACAATACCAAATACGAGAGATTTGGAGACAGGCCTGGTTTGGAATTTCTATGAGCCTCAGACCATTTTCTATGGAATAAGGGTAATAATACCAATCTTGCAAGGCCATTGGGAGGATTTCAGATCAAATTTTTAAGTTACTTAACAAGAAGAGGCCTATTCCTGTCAAATATAATGATGTATAATAACACTAATGGTTCTTTCTTTAGCTCATTATCATGGAGAAAAGTTTAGGTTTGAGGAGCTTTCTGAGAGAGCGTATGGGTCTGTGTGGTAATCTAAACTTTCATCCTTCTTCTCAGGAAAATAAGATAGAAGTGCCACCCATACCAGGAAATCTCATAGAGAATGAGGCCCGTTTTTCCTAGAGATAAACTATCCCTGTCTGATGCAGCCATTTCTTCGATTTTCACAAATAGAGTTAAAACTAGCACTCTCAAGAAGAAAAAGAAAAAGGAAGAAAGAATTGATGGAATTAACACATGAAGACTAAAGATCTACTATAAATATGCTCATGGATTTAAAGGGAAAAGTCGATTATAAATAGGTTGTTCCTATTTGTTTATGGGAATCTCAAGAGAGAGAGGGAGACTAAAAAAAAAACACTGAACCAAGCAGAAATTTTAGAACTGGAAAATACAATATCTGAAATGAAAACCTTGCCGAATGGGCCTACTATCAGACTAGATACTACAGGAGAAAATATTAGTGAATTTGAAGACACTGAGATGGAAACCAGGCAAACCAAAGCACCCAGGGATAAAAAAGCCCACAAAAAAATGAACAGTGAACAGATCCTTTAGTGACTTATGAGGCAAAATGAAACAGTTTAACAAGTTTGTAATTAGAGAACCAGAAGTAGAGGAGAGATTGACACGGGAAAGGATATTTTTAGAAAGTAAGAATATTTTCCAAATTTGTTGAAAATATAAACCCACGGATCCAAGAAGCTCAATGGACTCCAAGCAATGTAAACAGACACACAGATAGAAGCATATTATAAAATTGCTGAATCATGATAAAGGTCCTCAAAGTAACCAGAGAAAAAGACACATATAACAGAAGAACAATAAGATTTACTCATAACTTCTCATCAGAAATTATGGAAGCCAGAAGATAATGGAATGAGATATTTAAAGTACCGGGGAAAAAAGAGTGAACCCAAAATTCAACTCCAGTGAAAATTTCCTCAAAATGAAGGTGAAATAAAGACATTTTTGTTAAAACAAAGTGGAGGATTTTATTTCCAGGAGACCTGTATTATTAGCGTTATTAATGGTAGTTTCTCAGGGTGAAGAAAAATGAAACCAAATGGAGACAGATCTACAGGGGATACTGAGAATGGTACGTATCTGGGCAAATATAAGAGACATATTTTTTTTCATTTCCTATTTTCTCAAAAGAGCATTGACCAGTTAAAGCAAAAATAATAATAATGTATTGTGGCATTTATAACACATTTATAAATAAAATGTATAATAAGAATAGCAAAAGTAATGGGAGAAGGATAATCGTAGAATATTGTTGTAAGGGTTTTACATTATACGTGAAGTGACATAATATTCATTCATAGATTTTGATACATTCAAAACCCTAGAGAAATCACTTTAAAAACTAAAACAGAAAGGTATAGTTAACAAGCCAGTAGAGGAGATACTAAATATTAAAAGAACACCTAATCCATAGATTATTGAAAAGGATACAAAAGGTTAAAAAGGACAGAAAAGGGAACAATAGCAACCAATAAATGCCATAACAAGAAAACAGATAGCAGTATTGCAGACAAAACCAACCATACTGATAACTGCATTAGAAAGTAATACGAAATATATTCTGTTTAGAGGTAAGACACTTTAAAAGCATGATAGTTTAAAAGTAATACAATGGGAGAAGATGTATCATGCAATCAAAAACACGTAAGAAATATGGCCTGACTATATCAATATCATACAAAATGCACTGAGAAACAATTGTATTACTAGAGACAAGAGGAATCTTTCATAATGGTAAAAAGGTCAGTTCATCAGGGGAAAAAAAAAAAACTAGTCCAACAAAATTAGGAGCAATTCCTGGTTGATTTTAGTCTACTGCTTTAGTTTAAAGAAATACTAGGCCATGAGAAGAGTATCCATAAGACATACAAAGAATGCTGAACAGTACACTGGGGCTAAGGGAAACTTCCTACGTAAGGACACACTTGGAGGGGGAATCACTCCCCAGAGCCCAAGTTCAGATCTCATTGGAGAAAGTATGGTTGCGACTCACAGAATAGCAGAGATGTTGCCTGTGCTATCCAGGCCATTGTTGGAATAAGTGGATATACATACGCAAAAACACAAACCTAGGCCATTTCCTTGTATGACATACAAAAAGGATAGCTCAAAATTGATCAACGATCTAAAGAAAACAGCTAAAACCACAACACTTCTACTGTGTTTCCCCGAAAATAAGACCTAGCCAGACAATCAGCTCTAATGTGTCTTTTGGAGCAAAAATTAACATAAAACCCAGTCTTATTTTACTATAATATAAGATCAGGTATAGTATAGTATAGTATAGTATAGTATAGTATAGTATAGTATAGTATAGTATACTATAGTATAGTATAGTATAGTATAGTATAGTATAGTATAGTATAATACAATACAATACAATATAAATAATACAATGTTGGGTCTTATATTAATTTTTGCTCTAAAAGATGCATTAGATCTGATGGTCAAGCTAGGTCTTATTTTCAGGGAAACAGGGTAGATGACAAACATAAAAGATAATCTTTGTGGCCTTTGGTTAGGTAAAGATTTCTTATATATGACATAAAAGCACTAACCATGAAATAAAATAAAATTGATGAATTAGATTTCATCAAAATTTAGATCTTTTGCTCTCTGAAAGACACTGTAAATAAACTGAAAAGACGAAGCAGAGAGAAGGAAAATATATCTGCAAAAAAACCAAACACCGATAATTAGCTTGTATCCAGAATATATAAAGAATTCTTATAGCTAAATAAGAAGACAAACAACCCAACTTAAAAATGGGCCAGGGATTTTTGAATGTACACTTACCACAGAAGATGTATGAATGGTATATAAGCACATGTAAAGATGTTTATTATAATTATTAAGGTAATGCAAATTAAAATCATAATGATGTACCTAGTATAATGGCTAAACTTAACAAGATAGGCAATACCAAATATTGGTGAAGATGGTGGTAGAGCAGCTTGAACCCTTATATGTTTCTGGAGGGACTGTACAGAATGGTACGGTCACACTGGAAAACAATTCGATGACCTCCTAAAAAGTTAAACATTCACCTACCATACAAAACACCCAGTTCACTCTTAGATATTTACCCAAGAGAAAACAATAATATATGTCAACACAAAGACTTACATTTATGTAGTCATTGCAGCTTTATTCATAAGTCAAAACTTTGAAACAACTCAGATGTCTAACTAACCTAGTTAATAAATAAACAAAAACCAGTAGATACATACTATGGAGTATATCGACACTATGGAGTACTGAGGAATACATTTTCGATTCAAAAACAATGTGGGTGAATATCAAAATCATAAATGAAATAAGATAGATACAATGCTGTATGATTCCATTTATGTCAATTTCTATAAAAGGCAGAAATTTGGTATCAGAAACTGTATCAGTGGTTTCCAGAGGCCAGGGTTGGCAGGGAGGGAGTTGAGGGCAGAGGGTATGACAGAACTCTCTGAGGTAATGGAAATATTCTGTTTCATGATTGTTGTGATGGTTACATGATTGTATATATTTGTCAAAATTCATTGAAATGTACACTTTAAATTGTTGAATTGTATTCTGTTCATTATACCTCAATAAAGCTGATTTTTAAAAAGGAAAAACTTGTCTCTACCTATAACGCTCGAGATCTGTGTATTTTATTGTATGAAAATATACGTATTTCACGAAATGAGTCAGACAGAAAAAGTCGAGAACCATATGACTTCACTCATATGTGGGATATAAAACTGAAAGCAACAAAGGAACAAGACAAGTAAATAAACAAAAAACATAGACACAGACAACAGTTTAGTGGTTACCAGAGGGTAAAGGGGGAGGAGGGTGGTAGATGAGGGTAAAGGGGATCAAATATATGGTGATAAAAGGAGAACTGAGTCTGGGTGGTGAACACACAATGTGATATACAGATGATGTATTAGAGAATTATACACTTGAAACCTATGTAACTTTACTAACCATTGTCACCCCAATACATTTAATTATAAAACACACAGACACACACATGAAAATATACTTAAATTTAAAAATCAAAAGGCAAAACAATGTATGGTTATAACTATTATGGAGAAAATTGAGATACACACAACAATTTTGGAAGAATATTTGTGATACACTTATGTAAGGACAGGGTGGAAACAGGTCTGGCTCTTGGAGGAAAGCTTGAGAAGGTAATTGTGGGGCTTGATGCCATTCCCAGACAGAGAGAAGAAAGAGACGTTATTCTGAGGATTGGGCCTGTGACCCTGAACTTAAGGTTTGGGTCCAATAAGCAACAGAGGGAAGTCCCCAGATAACTGACTTTAGGGAATGAGAGACACAGGCTGCCAATGTCCAGAGTGACAAATTTTCTGGTGAGAAGCAAGGATAACAGGTATGTGAAGGTAAAGAAAACCATTTCTTAAGGAAACAAAATATCCAGCCTCAATGCCAAAGTCATTGGAAATGGTAAATGGTATACAGAAGTCCCTTCACACCGCTAGTCCAATGAGGCCATAGCCAGCCGGCTACAGATGTTCCAACATGTGAAGAAGAAAAAGCCCCAACAGTCCATTTGAAGCAAGTTTTTGCTTCACATATTGTTTGTTGGCTCAGCACTTCATGCTTCAGTCAAATCCAGAGTCTAGAATGTGTTGTGGGCATCAAAACCTTGCATTCCCCCAGCATCTCTGCTTGCTCTGGTCAGGATTGGGGTTTTGACTTCTCAGCAGCCACAGGAAACCACTGAACTCAGATCCTGATGGGAAAGACTCTGAGGAGTGTGAAATCTGGTACGGTGCGAAGGAATGTTGTCTCCAGGAGTGCATAGAAACAATGGTTCAAGCTCTGGGAGAGTTTGTATTTGATCTAGAAACAGGCACTATCTGAATATTATGATTTTTTCCAAGAAAGATGTGAGTAAGAGGTAAAGCCTAGTGTTCTAAGATCAGGTAAATAATCTCTCTGTAATTGGTTGAATCATTTATTCACTTATTCAACAAATATTAGTTGAGTGCCTCCAATGCAAACACAATACCGCAGAAGGAAAAAAACAGCAAGATAATCTTTCTGTCTTCGGAGCTAAAATATTTTTAGTAAAACAAGAAATGCAGTAATAAGAAATTCTGTAGCCCTCCATGGTAAAAATAATAGCCATCATCCAATTGAGTCCAGTTTTGCTCAGAAACATCATATATTTGCTGTGAGTGTAACAGGCTCTGAAGCTTCCTGGGTTCAAATCCTGGATCTTCTGACTGTAGAACAATGTGTGGCACAAAGTAAGCTGTATTGGACTATTTGCTATTATGCTTTGTTTGAAAAGTATTATCTGTGATCCTCAATGCAATCCTATGAAATGGGGAGCATAATCCCCTTTATAAATGAAGACCTGAGGTTCCCAGAGGTAGTTGGTAATGGAACTGAGATTTATTTCACTGTGGCCTGAAGAGACCACAGAAACACAATGGATGATGTAGGATTTTATCTCATCTATGAAGGATGAAGTAGGCTTTGCAGTAGATGGGGAGAATGAAGAACAGTATTAGAGAATAAAGACATAGTACAAGCACAGGGACCATGGCAGGAGTAAATCTGAGAGATGAGTAACCCAGACTAGGTTAAGCTGAGTTTTTCTGTGGAATATCAGTAACTGTAATAAAGGTGTGAAAAATAAATGGAATTTAATTTGTAGAAATATTTTAATACCAAGCTCCGGGAGTTTAGAAGGTGTCCTGCACAAAGCAGAGAGCCAATGAAACTTAATAAGTTAAAACTGGAATAACCTTAAGTGTGATCTAGTCGGTCGCCCTCCTCTTTATTACTATCACCAGCTTCATTCCACAGAGCGCGGGCTCTTACTTCTGTTTTATCCATCACAGCTGGGTTTCGTAACTCTTGGCATTTATGATGAAAACTCTCAACGAAGTGGGTACAGGGGGAACATATTGCCACACAATAAAGGCCATAAGTGCCAAATCCAAAGCCAACATCAGACTCAATGCTGAAAAGCTGAAATCCTTTCCTACAAGATCAGGAACAAGACGAGGACGCCCACTCTCACTGCTTTTATTCAACACAGTAATAAAGTCCTGGCCACAGCAATCAGACAAGCAAAGGAAATAAATGGCATTGAAATTGCAAAAGAGGAAGTCAAACTGTAGAAAATCCTAAAGATTCCACCAAAAACTGTTATAACTAATAAATGAATTCAGCAAACTTGCAAGATACAAAATTATTAAGCAAAAATCGGTTGCACTTCAATACACTAATAATGAACTATATCCGAAAGAGAATTAGAAAACAATTCCATTCACAATTGCATCAAAAAGAATAAAATACCTAGGAATACATTTAACCAAGGAGGTCAAAGATCTGTACTCTGAAATCTATAAAACAATGATGAAAGAAACTGAAGATGACACATAATAAATGATAAATGGAAGGACATACCAGACTCATGGATTGGAAGAATTAATATGGTTAAAATGACCACAAAGCAATCTACAGATTCAATGCAATCCCTATCAAAGTACCAATGATATTTGCACAGAACTAGAGCAAATAATCCTAAAATTTCTGTGGAACCAGAAAAGACCCCAACAGTCAAAGTAATCTTAAAAATGGACAAAGTTGGGTATCAGTCGCCCTGGTTTCAAACTATACTGCAAAGCAACACTAATCAAAACAGTGTGGCACTGGCATAAAAACAGACATATAGATCAGTGGAATACAGTTCAGAATAAAGGGCCCAGAAATAAATCCACACTTATATGATCAATTAATCTAGGGGAAAGGAAGGAAAAATATACAATTGGGAAAAGACAGTCTCATAAATGGTGGTGGGAAAACTGGACAGATACATGTAAAAAAAAGTGAAACTGGACCCCTTTCTTACATCACATACAAAAATAAACTCAAAATGGATTAAAGACTTAAATGTAAGACTAGAAACCATAAAACTCTTAAAAGAAAACATAGACAGTAATCTTTTTGACACTTCCCTAAGTAATATTTTTTTAGATATATTTCCCCAGGCAAGGACAACAAAGGAAAAAATAAACAAGTGGGATTACATCAAAATAAAACCTTTTGCACAGCGAACGAAACCATCAACAAAACAAAATGTAACCCACTGAATAGGAGAAGATATTTGAAAATGATATATCCATCAAGGGTTAATATCCAAAATATATAAAGAACTTCTACAACTCAACATCAAAAAAGCAAACAATTCAATTATAAAATGGGTAGAGGACCTGAATAAACATTTTTTCAAAGAAGACATACAGATGGCAAACAGACACATGAAAAGACACTCAACATCACTAATCATCAGGGAAATGCAATTCACAATGCATCAAAATCACAATGAGATATCACATCACACCTTTCAGATTGGCTATTATAAAAAAGAAAGCAAATAAAAAGTTTTGGCAAGGATGTGGAAAAAAGGGAACCCTCATGTACTGTTGGTGGGATTGCAAACTCACACAGCCAGTATGAAAATAGTATGGAGGTTCCTCAAAACTCTAAAAATAGAACTACCACATGACCCAGCAATTCCACTTCTGGGTATCTACCTAAAGAAAATGAAAACACTAATTTGAAAAGATACATGCACCCATATGTTCATTGCAGCATTATCACAACAGCCAGGATATGGAAGCAACCCAGGTATCTGTCAATAGATGACTGGATAGATGTGGTATGTACACATAAAAGAATGAAATGCTACCATTTCCGACAATATGGATGGACCTAGAGGGCATTATGCTAAGTAAGTCAGACAGATAAAGACAAATACCTATGAATGCACTTACATGTGGAATCTAAAAAACAAAACAAATAAACAAACAAAACAGAATCAGACCTACAGAAAACAAACTGATGATTGCCAGAGGGAAAGGGGTTGAGGGGATTGGTGAAAATGTGAAGGGGAATAAAAGATACAAACTTGCAGTTATAAAATAAATAAGTCATGGAGATTTAATGTACAGCATAGGGAATATACCGTATTTTGCCATGTATAATGTGTACTTTTTTGCCCAAATTTGTGAGGGAAAAATAAGGATACACATTATACATGGGTAATACTAATTCTGTTTCTATATAAATGTTTTCAATTCTTTTATTTATGCTTATGAGTTAAAAGTGTAACTCTAGAAATCAATAACAATATCATATGTGAAATAATACCCTGGAATATGGTAATTGGTTTTGTTGAACTTGCAACAACGAAGAGTTCTTGGCCTTCTATGATGTGTAAATATCATAAATTTGTTACCGGTACATAAACTTTCTTGTACCTTGTATTTGTTCTTGTGTTTTGTAATTATTTGTTACATAAAATGTCTTGTACCATAATATGTTAAAAATTAAATGCTAAAATTCCTTTATCATACAAAAAACAAGTACCTAAATGTAAACAAATAAAAATTTGAATTAAAATGAAAGATTTTTTCCCCTGAAAGTTTGGGCCAAAAATATGGGTGCACGTGATACATGGGAGTGTGTTATACACAGCAAAATACAGTAGTCAATAGTATAATAACTTTGTACAGTGACGGATAGTTACTAGATTTATCAGAATGATCACTTCACAAAGTATATAAATGTTAAATAACTATGCTGTACACCTGAAACTCATATAATATAGTATGTCAATTACACAATAAAAATTAAAAAAAAAACTTGAGATGTCAGAGGGATAGTGGACTTAGGAGACATTATCACTTTGTGAGGGGTGCAAATGTCTAATCATTATGTTGTTTTGTACACCTGAAACTACTATTAAAAAATTAAATTTAAAAAAAGAAAAAAATTCAAAAGTAAAATGAACATATTGTTAAATGGAACAACATAAACATCAGAAGCATAATATTGAATGAAAGAAGTGAAATGCAGAAGATTCCATACCTTTTGATTCCATTTAATTAACAGAAAACAGGTCAAACTATTGGGTTAGAAGTCAAACTAGTAGTTATACTTGGAGTGGGTGGAGAATAGTAATTAAGAAAGGATACAGGATGAACTCTGGAGGACTGGAATACCTAATTCTTGACCTGGGTGGTGGTTATATAGGTGATCACTTTATGATAATTAATCGGTACATTTCATTTTATAAATTTTTCTGTATATGAGTACATTCTGCAATAAAAAATGTTTTACTATCCAGATAGAATCAGGACAAACTTAGAAGGCAAACTTTAAAGTTTTTATAATAAATATAGAATTCTTTATGATAGAATTCTTTATGACCTTAGTATAAGAAAGATTTATAATAAAACTCAAAATATGCAAACCATAAAAGATAATATCTGATAAACTTTACCATAAAAATCATTTTTTTTTCATTGAAAGATGTCATAAAATGAAAAGCCACAGACCTAACCAAGATATTTGTAACACACAACTAAAAAAGGATTAGCATTCAGAACATACAGGCAAGAAAATGGACAAACAATCCAATATAAAAATAGACAAAAGAGATGAACATGGTATTCATAAAAGACACAGGAATGTCCAATAATCATACCTGAACACAATCAACCTCATTAACAATCAGGCAATGCAAATTTAAACTAACAGATTGGCCAGAACTATAAAATCTGATGATTCCCATTGCTGACGCAGATATGGAGCAACAGGAACTCAGACACTGCCGGCAAATCATAAATTGGTATAATCACTCCATTGGTAGACACTTTTGCATTATCTGATAGAGTTAAAGATGTGTGTATACCTCATAACCAAGCAATTCCACTTCTGGAGATATTCCTTGAAAAACTCTGAAACGTGTACCAGAGATCACGTGTAAGCAAATCCATAGAAGAATTGTTTACAATAGTAAAATACTGAAAATACCCCATATGTCCATCAGGAGAAGAGAGAATACATTATGTTTATCCATACAATGGAACCTTAGACAACTGTGGAATTGAAAAGACCACGTGCATCAATATAGATGAATCTCAGGAACATAACACGGAACGATACAAACCAAGTAACAAAAGAATACTTAGTACGATTCTATTAAATGAAGTTTCAGAAAGTGGCAAAACTAACCAATTTATTCTTTGAGGACACACTCCTTGGTGGTAATGAAGGAAAGAAAAGTAAGGAAATGACAATGACAAAACGCAGCACTGTGATTAGCTTTCAGATGGGAAGGCAGTGCAGTCAGGAAAGGACCCACAGGAAGCTGTAGGTATTGGCGATAACCTCTTTGTTACTGGATGTTTGTGTGGTCCTTATTATTCTCTACACACGCATTGTATATGCTCTTTTGAAGCAGGATGTATTTCATGGTAAGTTGTTTACAATCCCTATGTATCCTCTACAGATAATGCATTGTTGGAGGCCAATGAACAGCTATGCTGCTGTCCAGCAGTAGCTGATGTTGAACTAGAACATCGATAAAGAGATACTTAAATGGTCAGTTCTAGTTTTCAATGTTGCCATTAAGTTTACATTTTGTTTTATGTCTTCTTATTGTAGGAATAAGAAAGAGAACACGTCACAAGTTGATGACCGGATGCCATTTCATACTGAACTTTGATTTTTCTCAACTATTAGAGTGGTGGTAGATACTGTCCTTTTTACTTGACAGATCGAGAAACGAGGTTGAGAGAAATTGAAGCAAATTGCCTCGGGCACACAACTAAGCCAGGTGACAGCTACTCTACTCCACCAGCTTTCCCCAGTGTCTATGCACAGAATTGTCAGCAACATCTAGCACGCCAGCACTCGGGCTTGGAAGCACTGGGCCAGCCTCTCTCTTTGGGACCCTCTCTGGGCTACGAGGGAGGTGTGACAGACCGAGTGCAGTGGAGGTTAAGTACCCATTTCCTCTGACTTCCTGCTTATCAGGCGTGGCTGTCCCTGTGCTGCCTGTGCACTTAAGCACCTCTGCTCTCTCCTGAAGGCTGCCGGCCCGCGCTGGGACCGCACAGGATCTAGATATTTAAACGTACATTTGCAGAGAGGACACCGTGTGCTTATGATTTAAGGAACAGCCTGTGAGAGTGTGGGATGGCTGAGGGGGGCCCAAGCCCAGTGAGTGAATGATCGCTTCATCAACTTGACATTCCCTCAGGACCCACCACCTACATAGGGGTTCTTTCCTGGCTATTTCCCCACCAGATGTAAAATGGATTAAATGTATTTGGCTAGAGTTTCTTGGGGACTCCTCTTTCTCAGGTTTTTCCTTTCCTTTATTTCCCTTTCTGCCCCCCCGCCCCCATTTTTATCTTCATTTTTATTTTCTGCACTCACATATGCTATCGCCAAGTGGTGCCTGGAGTTGCTCCGTGATCGAGGTGCAGAGACGGAGCTCCTGGGAACGCCCAGGCCTAGAACTGGGAGCTGAGCTGTTTTCCCAGGAGCCGACCGCTTTCTGCGGAAAGCCAGGCCCAGTCACGAGGGTGTTTCTTTCCCCCACAATTCAGCAGTCCAGTTTACCCTGGCTTTAGAAAAGACTTAGAGCTAGCTCAGAAAATTCTCCACAGCTTAAAATAATTCCAGTTGACTGGGAGGTGGATGAATTTACAAAACAAAGTAGAAAAGTTGCCACAGGATTTTTGTTTTCATTGGATTGGACTCACTGACGTTTAAGGAGAAAATAATGAGTGAGCTGAGGTCACTGAAGAGGCGGGGACCTTGAACTCTGGTGCCAAGATGGGGAATTACACTGCACGTGTGTGCCTGTGTACACACGTGCACATGTGTAAACACACAGATGTAGGTAGTAGGAATCATACTCCTGCTCAGTATCCTGAGGGTTAGAGACACTCGACAGCTTCTCACTTGCTCTAAAGTCTATTTACTAGTGGCGCTAAAATCTCCTCTATCTCTGCTATTCAAAAGTTGTCTCTATGGCTTGATGCTTAGACTTTTTAGGATCCCATGGTGAAAATGCATATTAACCACACAAATATCTGTTGAGAATTTCACAATGTGGAAGGACATTTACAGACCGTGCCTCGTTTACTCAAAACCAAGGAGTTGTAGAAAACGACGCCGGTCCAGTCCTCAAGTGTGAGAACTAGATGCGAAGCTGATATTTGACTTTGAATCTGCTCATAAAAGATCCTTAATCCCAATGCCAAGTAGTAACCATTCGTGTCTTAGCATCATTTTGTTTTCAGTTGGAAACTCAGCGTCACCTGACCTGGGCCTCAGACTATTAGCAGCCAGTCCCCAGTAGCCATTCAGGGAAGTGGTTTTGCTATTTTTTCCCTAAAACTTTGGTGTGCAGATGACCCTGAACAGAATTTTTCAGGAGGAGGAAGGGTGACTGTTAAAATTTCAGATTCCCAGGCCTACTGATTGCCAAGGGTGGGAACGGCCTTTGTAAAGCAAGCACCCAAGTGAATTTACATCCCCTTCCTAGACTTTGAGAAGCTGGTTTAGCGGCCACACCGTCCTTTCTGGACTCACTTCCACATCCCTATTCGGAGTTTCCAGGGCTGTCACTGCTTGGGTGAAATGGATCACAGTGAATGTACATCCCTGAAGATTCCTGGTTGGAATTTGATCCACTGGCAAAAATTCCTTCCCCATCCCACCCAACAATGCAGGATTTTTTTTTCCAGGCTGGCCCAGAGGAAAAGCCAATCATTGTTCTCATTCTGACTAATTGGAGACAGTCTAGCCACAAACATCTCCCTTTGTGCTTTTTCTCTTCTGCAGGGCTTGGGCAGGGCTGCAGGGAGGCAGCTGGAGGGTGGCCTGGGTGGGACCCACAGGAGAATAATTAACGACTGCAACGCCTTCTGTCACTAAGTCCTGAGTGGAATGCTGAGTCGAACAATGGAAAAGGTCTCTGCTGTCCTTGGGAATATTTTTGTTATTGTCCCAAGGCAAATAGTTGAGTGTCGAATGAGATTCTTTTATGTCTGTACTTTCTCACAATTTCTTGGAATTTCCTATGGTCTGTGCAGTAATGGCAGTTTGCTTACAACCTTGGAGTTTGCTGCCCTCAATTTGTTTCAGCTGGTCTGCGGAGCCTTTGGGTAAACTGAGCAGACAATAAATAGGAAAAGATTCTCACTTCCTTTTGCTTCCTTAGGGAAGCAAAGAAGGTAAATCATTGTCTCCAACATACGGCAAGGAACCTCAAGTTTTCTACCAGGAGCAATATCCTTTTGTATAAGAAAATACTAAAGAGGGCACATCAAGTAAGTAACACAGGATCTTAGTGGATGGCAAAGAGATGAGAAAAACATTTCTAAAAATGCCGTGTCCTCACATGGCAGAAGTGGGAAGGGAACTCTCTGGAACCTCTTTTATAAGGGCACTAATTCCTATTCATGAAGGCTGTACCCTCATGACCTAGTCACCTCCCAAGGGCCCCACCTCTAAACACCATTCCATTGGGGACTGGGTTTCAACACAGGAAGGGGAGGGGGGCAGCGCACCAACATTCTGTCATAGCCACGCTTTTCACAAGACACCTAACTAACATCTCAAGACCCAGGGTTTTCTTCACCGAGCACAATGTTGGAAAATCTGATCTACTGAAAAAGACTGCTGGATTTGGGGTCAGGCCTGGGTTAAAGACCATCTCCTTGGCAAGTTACTTAACATCTCTGAGCTACCGCGGTTTCGTGGATAAAATGGACATTACATTATCCATCTCTCAAAGCGATTATAAACATCGAATTAAGAATACTGAGAGTATGACCCCCATGCACTATGGTATGATTCCTCTTTCTGACTACTTACTGCATCTTGTACAATGGTTCATTGAAGGGGTTCAATCCTCAGTGAAAGAATAAATTAATTAATTGATGTCAGAGACCAAGAAACTTCTTAAAGGGACTTAATAAGAGAGCTGGTAGTTGATTTTCTCCTGAAAAAGATAGGAATGAGAGGCCAATGAAGGATACAGCTAAATCTGTTGGTTTATCTTTCTTCCTCTTTTCTGAGTGTTTTTGTAATACTAAAGTGTAGAAGACAGGATCTAATGTCAAGAAGATAACAATTATTTGCAAGACAAAAAAAAAAATTGATGCTACTAGAAATAGGAGAAATTTAAAAACAAAATCATCCCCCATGTTCTGGTAGGTGGTCCAGTGTTAATTCATTACAAATGAAATGTTAGCATTGTTCATAACCCATCTCATGATGGGTAATACATTTTTTTGGCTATATGACTATCCAGCTGGAAAACTAATACTTTTCATACCTGAAAGCTGTGAAGGTTCTCAATGGACCGCACCATTTTTAAGCATCTTATGAGACTGGTTGAACATTACAGGTGGAAAAAAGGAAAGCTATATAACTCATCTGTAGTTACGTAAGCACTACCTTTGAAGTAGTCTTTAAACATCTGGATGTTTACAAAGCATTCCATTGATTATATATTTGGTAGTCATGTCGCAAAGTGTCTAGCCATTTGAAAACATCTGGATGGTGGTATGTTCATCCAGATGTTCAAGCATGCGTAGATGTTGGACAACTGTAAAATATAACTTTCCAGTTGCTTGATCTGAATTTTTGCTGAATTTGTAGAACACTAAGTTGCGTAGCTGTTTTGAATCTGTGCCACTGGCCTGGTTTCATTCAGACTGACCAACTAAAAACAGGCTTATTTATGACTAGAACTCCTAAGTGTCTGAACTATCTATCCCACTGTGACCAAAAGTAAGATATTGTTTCTCATTTTCAGTTTACTTGGTGGTCTTTATAGGGGTTCAGAGGAGAAGACAGTGTGTGATAATAGACCGAACACCGTGATGGGGGGTGGAAAGAGCTGGGCTCAAACCCTGGCTGTACCTCTTACCAACGGTGTAAGCTTGGGCAACGATATTAACCTCTAAGTAGCAGTTTATCTTCTGTGAAAAAAGTGTAATAATAATAATAACTGATCTCTAGCTTTGGGGGTTGTTGTGATAATCAAATGAGATAATAAATGTTAACTTTTTTAACTGTCACACGATGTATCTCTCTATATATACCAACGTTAAATGTGAATACTCTTATTTTCTATTTCTCTCCAGAGAAATACAATTAGTACCACATGTGCTCATTTGTGTTAATATAAGGAATTTTTTTAAATGACTGGGAAACATATTACAATTTAAAAGAGAAAAAAATAAATGTGTCCTAAAATGCTGATAAACATTTTCAAGAAATTCTGAAACTGGCCTTGAATTTCCCCTCCCACTCTTTTAGTCAAATAGTCCTTTGCCCATAAGCCTTCTTCACGTTTCAACTCAGGTTTCTCTAAAGCTACTCTCTAGGCTTGAAATATCCTTCCTTCTTCTTTCTACATATGCAAATCTGAGGGCTGTTTCCAGTTCCATCTAAAATGTCAGCTTTCCCTATGAATATTGCACTGACCCGCCTACTTAAGCACCATGGCTTTAAAAACCTGGGTTAGAAATGTGACTCTTCCACTTAATAATCGTGTGACTTCGGCCACTGTAATTATTCTCCTGAAATTTTGACTTCTTCAGTAGGAAATGTCATATCTCACAGAATGAACTGACATTTGAGTGCACTTTGCATCTCCAAGCTTTTTAGAACAAGTTGATTAATAAGGTTCTATGTATCTTCAAATCCATCATAGTCTATCTGTGATTCCCATGACTTCTGTCCCCCGGTATCCATGCCATGTATAACCCCTCACTTTGAGTGTGAGTGTGCTTGAACGTGATACACTTCACTCCTATGGTTAAGTTATGTTACATAACAAAGTGGGAAAGGTTTTGCAGATTTAATTGAGATCCAACATCAGTTGATTTTGAGTTAATCAGAAGGGAGATTACCCTTGGTGGGCCTGGTTTCATCAGGAGAACACTTAAGAGACCAAGGTCTTCCTGTAGGAAGAGAGAGACTCAAAGTGAGAGAGACACTCCTGCTGGTCATGAAGAAGTAAAGTGCCACGTTGCAGAGAGGGCCACGTGGGCAGTGGCAGCAGGCTACACAGGAGCGGAGAGCAGTCCCCAGACAACAGCCATGAAGAAAGCAGAGAGCTGTGCCCCTGGCTGAGGACCATGAGCTAGCTGATACTCTGATTTCAGAGTTAAGACACTGAGCAAAGAATCCGGAAACACTCTGCGTGGACATCTCATCTGCACAACTATGAGATAATGAGTGCTATTTTAAGCCACTCCGTGCGTGATAACACGGTACTGCAATCGAAAACGAACGCATTATTTGTGTCTAAAAGGTCCATCATTTTTAAACACTTAACGCTCACGAATATCATAAGTTAGAGCACTCTTTTACAGAGAAAATTGTTCTAAAGCACAGAAATGATCTGAACCTATGAAATTGAAGTCGCATTCAAAAGAAGCTATAGTTTTACCAAAGTTGAGAAAATTCTATTTAACTCGATTGTCCTCTTACGATGGCTTCCTTTTTTTAGTTCTAAAGTAGTTTTATTTCCGAACTTTTTGTCACAACCTGTGTAACATCAAACAACTCGGTGCAGTTACTTCATCTTTTTCTAGGTTCCTTATGGCCTCTTCCAAGATCAAACAATTTGAGAAAAACAGCATGTAAATTTCTGACTTACAGTGATTCTTTTCTCCATTATCATCCTCAGTGCATTTCTAAATTAGATGAGAATACTCGTCTCCCACACCTTGAAATATGACTTTACTATGGCAGGCCAACATTTTAACATCTTTTCCATGGTTGGCAGTAATGACAGCCATCTCAGGCACATGTCTAGGAGCCTAGCTCCCCTTTCCATAAAGTTAAAAATCTTATTAAGTGCTTCTACACACTTTATGAAAACTTAAAAATGACCAAAACCTCTCATTATGAAAGTGTCCATATCATTGATAATCAAATCGTATCTTTTTTTTTTTTTTTTAGCAGTGTTGTATACAAGGTGTGTAGGACATTTAGTAAGTAAGATCTTTCCATTTCTGTAGAAAAAAGTGCATAGACTAAACGAAATTTGCCAAAATTTACATTTATACTGTCTGCCAAATATGCAGATAGATGAGCAATGTCTAGTTTATATTTAGAGAGTGTATCAACCATTTTTGTGATATTTTCTGTAGTTTCATTAAAATGTTTATAGAAATCAAGAGGACAAACGGAAACTACATTTTTTTCATGGTTCCATATGAATTCTAGAATTACTTTTTTCTATTTCTATAAAAACAATTCCATTTCATCAAAGTATTGTTAGTAAAATATAACAGAAGCAGCTTTCTACTGTAGAGGGCTAACAAAATTTCCCCATTTTGATTTATGCTCTGCTTGAGATCCCAGTATAATGACAGTAAGTGAATTCTCTTAAGCTTGAACTCATAACCATGAATAAATGTGAAAAGAGACGACAACGAATGAGAGATGGTGACAAAATTTCGAGATTGAAAGTGGATGGCCAAGTGGCTGTGGTCAGAGCAATGGAACACAAATGTGGCAGAGAAGGCCAAGAGAAAGAAGCAAAACAATTTACAGCCTCCAAGCAGGAAAGGAGAGAAACAAAGTGTGGCTGATTCTGTTTTTAATAGTCTCTCCTCTTTGAACCCTCCAAGGTGGGACCTCTCCTCCTACCCTTACCCTCTAATAATATGACCCCAACTTTGCTGATTATTTTAACATAAGAGCATTACCTTTCTTTTTTTCTTAAATGGTCTTGCGCTACCTTTTGAACGGAAGTGGAACCTGCCAGGGGGGTTCTATTTTTCTTAGGTGTTCAGAGTAAGCTTTATTTTAATATGGGGATTATAACCAAGACGGTCATGAAAGCAGACTGACCTATGCAGTGCTGAGTGGATATCAGGTCAGCATGTTGAGAATAATCACAGTCCTCGGTAAACAAATCCATGTCAAATCCGAGTCAAATGAATTAAGTCGAGAGCTCTGTTTAAACTGTAAAGTACGATCTTAGGGTCAACAGACATTTGAATTGGTCCAGTGAATTCTAAGGAGGTACTAAAAATAAAAATCAAGTTTGGACTTAAAAGTACACATAGCCTTTATTACTATACTGGGTTTGGTGTTGCTGCATTATTTTTCTTTTTCCAGCTTTGCGCTGCTTCTTAATTTCAGATAACAAGACTGTGTGTCTACTCTCCCCATTGTTATATGGTCTAGGGGTGGGCGTGTGGTCTCAGCAGGGATCACTGGCCTGGTGGGGCCCGCTCTGAGCTCGTACTACCAGGGTGGCCATTTCAAAAACATAATTTGTACTGCAAACTTTGCTAAACACTTTTCCAATAAATATCAAGGTAAAGATGTCCTTCAGCTGCCTTACCACTTTGTTTTTATTTTGGAGCATCACCATAATTATCCTACCTATCTTCTTTCATCGAGTGTGTTTAGGGAGCTTCTGTGTAGGTGTCTTGGAGTTTACAAAGCCTGTTAAGCTACCTTGTTCTGGATGTGTACCCACCCTGCACTTTTGGCTGGCTTCCCTCTTCTCCCTGGCATCCTCCTGTTTTCCTTTCAATTCCACTCTGATCGCATATTCAGAAGAGCGTAGACTATTTTATTTATTTTTTTTGGCCAATATCCAGTCAAATACTATAGTCCCAGGCCTACAGAGTCAGGCCATTCCATTCACAGGTAAGTGTCAGGCACTCTAGTTCTTAAATGAATTCTGAAGTAGACAAATCGCCAGATAATTAAGTGGTAAATAATAACAGATGCCCAGAGGGAAGACAAAAATGGAAAAGGTGGCTGTACTGGGATTAACATATTTCAGAGAGCGGGGACTGCTGAGTGGGGGCATATGTACAGTGATCCATGTACGTAAGGCCAGGCCAAGCCTTGGAGACTCAGAGGATAACTGAAGACTTTAAAAAATAAAATAAAATCAATGGGAAAAAGACCACCTAAGTCTTTAAGCAAAATGGAGAGCAGGAAGAGAGAAACTAACTCAAACTTGGTCCCAGACTCAGACGGTTAAATAATTCTTTGCAGGGAAAAATTTTTCTCTGCCTCCAGAATTGTACAATAAGGTATATTAGAGAAAAAAAGCAATGGACGTCAAGTTAAGAGACCTGGTTTCTCATGTGGTTCTACTACTGACAGGCTGTGTGACCCTGACCAAGTTCCCACCCTCAACCTCAGGTTTTTCATGCCTAAAAGGAAAAAGTTGTACTGACAAGACAGACCCCTTTGAGCTCCGGCTTTCTGAGTTACTGATTCTGTCACCTCAGCATCACCAGTAGGTTGGGAGCCCATCAAAGAAGGCCCTTTCCCCAAATCCAGTGAGACTGTTTCCGTAGGCAGGGGTGGACGTGAGAGTGGGGTTACTTTGTATAACCACACTCAAGAATCCAAAATCCCACTTTACTTGTTGGTTTGCCTCAGGCTGCTTAGCCGGACACCGAGAAGAGCGACACACAGCAGTTGTGCATTGTCACATGTGGCATGAGTGAACAGACGGAGGAGATGCCCACGTGAACACTTCTGCGCGTGTCCCTGTTACTCCATGCTTTCCAAATGCAGGCACAAGTAGGTATCCACACTGCCTCCCGCCCCTTTTTCTCTTAGGACAGTTTACCATCTTGGGGTTATTTATGCACCTTCTCAGGAAGAGGGAAAGTTTTTGCTTTTTTTTTATATTTTTCAAAATGCAAAGGTAATTGTATTTCTCAAACACCAGTCAGATCCTGAAGTGAGCTCCCTCAACTAGGAAAGAACATTAAACAGGGAAGAAGAGAGAAGTCAAGCAGGAAATCTGTTCTTATTCATGAAAGGTAAGGACTTTCCTGGTTTGATGCTGAGTAATTCTGGATTTTTATCCTACACATTTTGAGTATTACACCATGAGACTTCGGGTCTTGCTTAAATTCCATAAAGAATGTTGATCGTTTTGCTTTTGTAGGCAGTTGACCTGGTTAGATTTGGGCCACAATTTCCAACCTTTGTATGGACTTTCACTCCAATGTCAATTCAGTTTTCAAAGCCCAGGCACTGCTATTCAGAAATATCCTTCGTGCGTACTATTCAGCAGCCAGTCTGGGACCTGAGACGTGGCCTACCTGTTAGTTCACTTTTCCAAGTCTTTGATACCTGAATATGATCAGATCCACGTCTGCATAGCTAGGCGGTGAGCCTAGAATTCATAAAGAACTGTATGGAGTAGCTTTGCTGATTTCCTCTGTGAACAATCTCCCTGTTTATTCCCTGTCCTTGGGGCTCCCCTGTCGGTGCCCTAGCTAGAAACTCTCAGTGCCTCCCTCAGAGTTTTGGCTCCATTAACCACCACGGCTATCCTGACATTGTTTAGGGATTGAAAAGTGAGAGAATGAAAAACAAGAAAAACAGAAAAAACGGGGATTTCTGCGTTCTCTCTCTGAGTACGGACTGCCACTCCCTACTTGTTGAGTCAGGAATCCCGGAATGCTTCGTCTGCATTCAGATACTGAGTGCTCAGTTTCTAGTGCAGTGAGTTTAGTTTGGGGGACACTGGAGGAAAAAATGGTAAAACAACTGCTGATTCAGCGATACTCAGATTTCTGGACTTCTTTCCAAGTATGTCTGCTTTCATTTACTTTTCAGAGTCCTGAAATGGCTGCTTCATATGTTCTATCTAGGTTTTAGAGTTGGACGTACAGGGTGGGGTGTGCTTACTCCCTCTTACCCTGACCTGGAAACCACGGCACCTTGTTTTCCTCCTACTTCTTATCACTATCTTAACTTATTCTGTTATCTTTTTGGACATTTAGTTTTTGTTTTTTCTCCCATGAGCATGAAAGTGTCACGACAATAGGGACCTTGTCTATCTTTTCACCACTGTATTCTCACAGCCTACAACGGTGTCTAGCACCCAGTTTTGATTTAAGAAACATTTGCTGAATAGCCAAATAAATGGAAATAAGCTATGAGTTGGTCCTTAAAGTATAAGATTACGGCTTTGAAGAGGTGTACAGAGAAAAAACAAGGGGGAGTTTCCAGTCATTTAAGTAGGGGATAAGCAGCAAAAGAGGGGCACGATTATTTTGAAGGTGAATTAGTTTATCTGAAGCAGAGGGCTCATGTATTAATAGCAAAGCCACTGGTGATATACAATGAGACTAGAAAGATAAAGCAAATATAACTTATGTAGAGATTTGAATTACAGGCAAAGGCATTTACAATTTAGTCAGCAGGCAACAGGGAAGTGATAAAAGTTTTAAACAGGTAACCACCATGATCCAAGTTGTAGTCTAGAGGGATTGCCATGACAAGAACCGGAAGAGACTGAAGGCAAGAAGGCTAGTTAGAAACGGTCTGTATTGGAAGGTGATAATTTAAGAGCATGAACCCCAGAAGTGACGTGGTAGAAACGACGAGCAGGTGACTGACTTGTAAACAAAGCCCTCCCCGACTGGCTGATTCAGCCACAGTGGAAAGTGTCATTAGAGGAAATGACGGGATCCTCATGAAGAGACCAGGCAGGTTTCTCCAGAGCAGACAGGGAGAGACGTTAGCCATGCTTCTCTCTGGAAAGCAAAGCTCCGTTTCTCAGTCTTTTGAGATGGAATGTGACTGAACACTTCTTCCCCTCCATCTCTGTTCTCTGGCTGCCCAAGCCCTATTGCTCCAGGGGCTCTGACCTTTCCTCAGCTGCCTGGCATCCAGGCAAGTTCTCAGCTGTCAAATTTCTATCCAGGTGGCCTCCATAAATATCTCAACAGAATTGATTTTCTTTCATTTTCTTTGGCCTTGCTTGAGAATTTGTTGATTGGGAGAGTGCTTGGGGGCCGGCATGCCCAAAGATGGATAGCCACAGCTGCTAGCCATTTGGATTAATTATTACACCTGTGTCATAAAACCTGCATTAATAAAGAGGTGGCAAGGAAACTCATACCGCAGCCCAGACAGGACCCTCATGCCGTCCCAACTTTCCGGGCCCGTTGCTGGCATGCTGCTGCCATCCCACTCTCCTGGCATGCCACCTGGCGTGTTACAGATTACTTTCTCCAGCACCCCCATGACCAGTGTGTCTCTGAGTTTTCCTATGTCCTTTTCTTTTGTGTGTGTGTGGGGGGAGGGGTCATGGCAACTTTGGGCATGTGGGGTGTGTGTGTGTGTGTGTGTGTGTGTGTGTGGTTACTGTTGGTGAAGAAGCCTTCCGGGAAAGGGTGAGTCCGGAAGCACAGTTAGGAGCTAGTCAGGGGATAAAGCTGTGGCACATGAGGGATTCTTTTAGTCCGTGGCGTTTTCTAGAGGTTTAAGCATTCAGGAGGAAGGGAGTGGAGAGAGGTAGGCGGAAAAGGGAGATAGAGAGCAGACAGATCACAGAGGGTCTTGTACGCCCTTCTAAGGAGCATGGCCTTTGCTCCACAGGCAATGCGGGGCTTCTCAGGAGTTTATGTACAAAAGCAAAATGGGCTGTGAGTGTTCTAGGGTCTATTTACTCTTCTCAGATGGGTTCAGCTGCCCGTCTCACTGTGACAGGATCTGAGGTAAGCGTAACATAAAAGAGCAGCTGTTCAGTGTTCCTGTCTGTCGCGCTTCCCTCCCTCTTCCTGCTGAGAACCGTCTTCCTTGTTATCACTTCCCTCCTATTTCTTATCTGAAACACCTTTCAGACCTATCCTTTCCTACCTCTTTCTAGTCTACATCCTAGTCTGGGCCTTCTCTAATCACAAGACACCTAGCATATTACAAAGCATCCCTCTTGCCAGCTGCCTGCCCCTTCTGTCTGCTCTCTATACAGTAGAAAGAATCTTCCTTCTCAAAAATGCTGCTCAAGTTCCACTCCGGTGCCTTGAATGGTAAGCATGAGTCTCATCTTTGATCTACTGATGGGCTGTCAGAAATGTACATGGTTTTGTCTTTTTGAAAAATCAAATACAAATGCTTCATGCTGGTCTTTAAGACTGTCTGTTAACATCCTTCAGTATCCTTCTTCTTATTTATGATTGAGCTTTGACCTACAATTACTTTCTGCTCCAGCCAAGCAAACCTGCTTGCTCTCTCCTGTGCACCAGTGTCTGATTCTTGGCTGCTGGCTGCTTGAAACCTTAACTGCACACAATACCCCTACATGTCTTCCCCCTTTTTTCCCTCCAAGTCCCTCTGCAAAATGCTCCCCATGAGTCATCCCTGACATAGCCTTTGGACCCCACACATGGGGCTGGGGTCCACGTTAATGAAAGATCTATAGCCTTATGGGAAGCTATTGGCAATCAAGTACATGAAGGCTCAGCGTAGGTACTGAAAACATAGAATGAAAATAGCCTTTGTACCTTTAACCTAGGCTGAGGCTGATGAAAACAGACTAGCCTTCATAACGTGTAAGTCCTCAGTAGAACTTGTGTCCATGTTGCAGAGCCATTTGACACGTTTGGGGAAGTGAAGGAGAAAGCAGACACTCGCCTACGCAGTCAGATCTGGAAAATCAACTGTCAATAAATGAGGTGACAGATGTTGTGACCTCATAACACTCATGATACAGATAGATATAGATATATCATGTATCATATATGTGCAACAGATATCATAGTACATATATATGCTTTATATATTAATATACAATACAGTATATACCATATATAAATAAATCTGTATAAGAAATAGGAAACCTGGAGGAAGGAAGAAGAGAAAAAGGGCATCAATATGCCAAACATCAGTCCTCTCTATTCCTTGCCCCTCCCAATGTATTTAAATCCTTAAATTACCACCATTAATGTACAATTGTAGACAGTAATAATGAAGTTTTGTTTCTTTTTGAGGTCAGGAACAGATGACTTAAAAACAAAAGTGTAACGAGGATACAGAGCCTCTTGTAATTTTCCTTTCTCTTTACTGTTTTCAGTAGAGTGGATCATTCATGTAAAATAGTCCTAAATGATTTGGCATTCTTATGTAGGGTAGAGGCAGAATCCACTGTATTAGGAAAAACTACAGTTCTGACTAATTCTCTATCGTGCTGAGAAATCATTTTCTTCCCCCTCTTTCTCTCCTATGGTCTCTCCTTTTGCACGTCTGCATCTCGGCCCTATTGCTTCCTCATCCCCCTTCTTCATTCGATTTCTCTCCCTTCCTTTCTAAAACACATTGCTCTTAAAGGTAGAGGGGGGTAAAAATCATTAATCACACGGCAGGATACAATGCTTAGATGGCTGTACTTGCTGAAGGAGGTCTGTTTAGCATCAGCCGATTTTTCATTTCCTTTCAGTGGGGACAGTGGGTTGCTCTGTGTCCCTGGGGCCAGCCAGCATGAATGCAGGTATTGAGTATTCAAAAGGAGACGATTAGGACCAAGTGCTGGAGATATAATAGCATTTAAATTAATCTAGTACCGGTACTGGAGTCCTTCGGCCCCTCTTTTACTTCCTCTGGCTTAAAGATAGAAATTTTAGGCTAGACAATGGTCAGTATTAGCTTTGCATTGTCTGATGGACAGTGATTCCTTTCCACATCACTTATTCTCCTCCTCAGGTGAATCTTGCCTTCCTGAATTCTAAAAATTAAACTCTACACTTTCAAAGCATTGAAACACATGGTCAGTTTTCCCAACAGGACATTTGCTGACTTCTGGGACAGCAGAGACTGCTAGGGAGCTGCGCTGGAAACTTTTAAAAATCAGAGTGAAGAGTGAAATATCTGTCATCTTCAAGGATTTTGGAGATAAAGTTCCATCACAGTGGGAGACTCAAGATAATGGCTGTATGTGGAAACTGCACGGGGCAGGATGCTCACAGATTAGTGCGAAATCTCTTCAGAGTAAAACGTAATCTCACATTGTGTTTTAGGGCCCAAACGTGACAGGCTGTCAATCAAAAGCCAATATATATAAGCACCATAATACATTATCATCAAATGGGGTCGGTTCATCCCAAGATTGGCTTAAGATTCAGAAAAATGAACCAATGTAACCGACCATATTGACAGATAGGCCAGAGGAAAAAAGCATGTTTATCTTAATAAATGCAAAGCATTTGATAAAACTCAACACCTGTTTATGTTAGAAACTCTCAGCAAACTAGGACTAGAATTTTAATTTGACAAAGGCCATTTGCAGAAACCCTAGCCTACACAATGTTGTGACATTGAAAATGTCCCCCAGAGGTCAGAAACAACACGAGGACATCTACTCTCACTACTTTCAGTCACTATTGTACTCCAGTGTATTTTATATTTTAGTAGCAATTTGAAAATGAATCATAAAATACCGTTTATAGTAGCATCAAAACTGATGAACACTAGGCATAAAGCTAACAAATCACTGCTGAGGAAAATTAAAGATTTAGATAAATGGAGAGATAGCCCATGTTCATGGATTGAAAGACTCATGTTTTAAAATATCAATTCTCACCAAGTTTGTCTATAACGAACATCTATTATTTGAAAAAAAATAATAAAACTGATAACCCCCAGCAGGGTTGATCAAGTAAAAAATATGACCAAATGGAGTTAGTTTATTACAAGGTTGGCTGAGGATTCAGAAAAATCAATCAATGTAATTGACCATATTGAAAGATAAGCAAGAGAAAAAAAAATATGTTTATCTTAGTAGATGGAAAGTAAAATATATTTATAATCACAGAAAATATAAGTTGTCTAAACTCATCTGAAAAAAGAGATTTTCAAATACGATTAAAAACAAATAGACATTTATACATCAATTATACCTCAATTAAAAAAAATAATTAAAAAAATAGCCACATTTTGTTTGCCTGAGATCAACCCAAACATAATGACACAAAAATGACAGCGGTTTACCAGAAGAGGTAATTCAAATGGCCAGTGAACAAACAGAAGTTTGTGCGATCTCACTGTTAATGAGGGAAATGCAAATTAAAATAATGAAATGCCATCCTTCGAGTGATTCTATAAGTATTGATGAAAATGTGGGGAAATGGTTAGTCCTATGCATAATTAATGGGGATATAAATTTGCAAATCAATATGTCACTATGTAGTAAAATGAAAATATGCACATCTACACCTCAGAACTTCCACCTACACCTCAGAACTTCCACCTACACCTCAGAACTTCCACCTACACCTCAGAACTTCCACCTACACCTCAGAACTTCCACCTACACCTCAGAACTTCCACTAACATGATGTAGAGAGAAGTCTTGCACTTGTACAGCAGGGCGCATCCTTGAAAGTATTAACTGCATCACTGTTTATACCACCTGAAAATTAGGACCTATCTAAATGTCAGTCAATAAGGATGCATATAAACTGTAGCACACTCAGGGTGACCCTACCTTCTGACTGGCCTGGACAGTCCTAGGTTATGCTTATTACATTGATGTACGTATTAACTGAGCCTATTTTAATTTTCAAAAGAGGCCTGCATTGGATAATAAATTATATAGTCACTCTAGGTATAGCCATATAATAAAATACTAAATAGTTATGTAAATGATTGAAAGAAACATGCTAACATATTGTGTGTTAACCTGAACAAATCTAGAAAAAAAGCATATGTTGTATGAAAAAAAAATCAAACTGCAAATAGATATACACCTTCTCAATCTTACACTGTTTACATAAAATTTAAAACAAAAAGCAATACTATATATATATTAATACATATATACATATGCATATATGATATATAGTATGTGTGTATGTGTCTGCATACCTATTTAAATACAGTTTTATTTTTTTAAAGATCTGAGATTAAAAATGTCAAAATAACAGCTGTCAAAAGGGGGTTGCTATATTTTTGAAATTATTTTGTAATTTAAAAAAAACATTTCAATATTTTTAAACTGCTGGTGGTCTCATCAATCTTTGGTGCTTTAGAAAATGTTATTGCTATGGGAAGGAGGCTGGGCTAGGTGAGCTTTAAGGTATTTTTGAATTTCATTCTTCCATAAATATAAAAGCCTTTCTTCAGTAGAAGATGAATCATCCTTGCTTTGAGGTCATACAACAGCGTGACTTTGAACCAGCCACTGAACTTAAAATAAGAGTTGGATGTGTTGGTCTTGGATAGGTCTTGAGCTCGGAAAATACTTCTTTAACCATTTTTCCATTACCCAGGGTACAACAAAAGCAGTCTTCTGTGTTTGGCTAGATCTGAGGACACGCTTTGGTTTCTGGTCTCATCGGACCCATTGATAAAAGGTGGAGGCAAGTTTTGCTGGAGTGAAAGTTCTATGTCATTGCCCATGTGTTTGATACAGTAAGTTTACGTCTGGGGAGTTCGCAGGTGGGGTCATGAGCTTTTCATAGATCACAGGTCCGAGAACGGTTCTGTGATGAACAAGTCTGCTGCCATGGCTGGTGGGACCACATTTCTAAACAAGATGGTTCACAGCTGCACTCTCAACGTGTTTCTTCTTGCTTACTGAATTACTGCTTTGGATGGGATTTGGGAAAGGCTGAGGCTCTCTAACCACAGGGAATACCTTGGCCTAGTCAGGGGCAAGGAAAAAACCAAAATGTCTAGTGTGCTCCCAGCCTGGGGTTATCAGCCTGAGTGACCAAACACTAGTGTAAACCTGGTCCCAAGGTTCTTCTAGGACCTGCAAGTAGCCCTGGCGAAGCAAGAAATCTGGGCCAGTGCCCCAAGTGTTTCTCTCCTCAAGGGCCTAAACTGCTTCCTTTAATGTAAAGCTTAGTATGAGAAAAATGCCAGAGCTGATTGAATAGGACACTGAAGGCAAGCTCCCAGCTAATTCATAAATGATAAGACCTCTATACAGACTGAGTGAATCTCCAACGCCTCTCATAATATACATCAAAGGATGCTTTCTCTCATCATCATCTCGTTAAAAAAAAGCAAAACAGCAAACACTTTGTAATAGCGTTTTCCTACATTATTTAGTAAAGAGCATCAGAGTATTTGGAGTTAGACCTTGGGTTGAGCCCTAGTTGTACCACTTATTAGCTTTATGTCCAAGGCCAGGCCTTGAACCAGTTTCCTCGTCTATGAAATGGGTTTAAATGTGCTACCATTTATAATTATTCCATGAATCATCTTACCCACTGTAGCAATTTGATTGTATCTGACTCACTGTCCTCAGTGTACCATCTGTTGTACATTCAATTTCCCTCATTTACGTTTGCAAGTAATTTAAAAATAATAATGAGAGAGAGAAAGAGAGACCAATTCTGAAATGTGTCTGCCAAATGATCTGGCCCGAAAAAATTTTCTGAAAAGGTGTGACTACTTTATTTTAGGTATTCTTAGATATTTACATATTTTGACATGAAATACCTTCAGCATAGTATATAATTTTTCAATGGAAAAGACACTATGCAGGCCTGAAATACTGATTTATAGGATGTTAATGACACACACTAAAAATCACTGATTTGTTTTTTGACGGGAAATCCTTTAAAGCATTTCATTGTAAATAGAAACTAGCAAGGCAAGAATGTTGAAGGTTAGAAAATGGGATATATGTTTTAATGGTAATGTTAACCAGTCACACGGATCATTTATCAGTTGACTTATTTTGTTTTAACAGCTTCCCTTACTTCTAAATACCCATTCAAACAAAAATAATATGGGCAACACATATGCGATCCCTTTCAATCGAAAGGCTAGAGATAAATGAGGGATGATGGATAAGAGGTAGTACTGCCAAGAGACAGGTGTGCTCTATTGAAATGACCACTGGACTTAGCTTCAGGAGACAAGATTATGCCCCTATTCTGCCACTGGCTGGCTAACTAGCTAACAGCCAAATCTACCATGTATGTATGTCTCACACCGAGTGGGTAGTCAATATACAGGGGGAAATGTTTATTCTATTAAGTGTTTTTACAGCATCCAGTTGTATTCCGTATTTGCCTACCACATTTTCACCATCATTTTTCTTGTTCTCTTGCAGATGAAGAAACTGTACTTGAGTGACTTGTCCAAGCTGAGATAAGTAAAGAGATGAATCCACTTTTGGAGTTGTTGTTGGAAGACCTTGGTTCTAGTACAGGTCCTACTACTTACTAGCTGGTAGGGTTTAGGTAGCTGATTCCATCTTTTTGAACCTTAGCTTTTATATCTATAAAAGTCATTATTCTCCACATAATCTTAATGCATGGCAAAGCTGTGGACACAATTCAGTTTCCTGACTGGACAAGGAATTACAAACTGAACATTGACTATAAATATTTAAAAAGGCACATATATCATTAAGTCTGACACAGGAAGATGGTAAAAAATGCTATAAAACCATGTGCTATAAGATTATGGGAACAGAAGAAAAAAGATACAGCTTCCAGCTGGAGTAATCGGGAAGCATTTCATGGAAGAAGTGGGAGTTCCATTGGGTCTTAAAAGATAACAGCGCGTTGATGTCAAGCAAGGAATAACAGTGAATGGGTAAAGGAGAATCAAACAAAAGGAACAAAAGGCACAGACCAGTGAAAATACAGGTTTAATTTAGAGAATTGCAACTATATGAAAAGGTCTGACAATTAAGTTCGCGAACTCATCCTAGAAAAAATGCTACATACCTCATTGCTGAATATCACTACAGTCACCTTTGAAGTACTCCCCTTGGGAAGCTGTGCACTGATGCCAGCGCCTAGTCCACCCTTCAAAGCAATTTTGGAACTCGCTTTTTGGAATGGCCATCAGAGCTGTCGTTGTATTACCCTTGATTTCCTGAATGTCATCAAAATGTTTTCCATTCAATATTTCCTTTATTTTTGGGCAAAGAAGTCTCTGGGGGCCAGATCAGGTGATCAGGAAAGGTGTTCCAATACAGTGATTCGTTTACTGGCTAAAAACTCCCTCACAGACAGTGCCCTGTGAGCAGGTGCATTGTCGTGATGCAAGAGCCATGAATTGTTGACGAAAAGTTCAGGTCGCCTAACTTTTTCATGCAGCCTTTTCAGCACTTCCAAATAGTAACCTTGGTTCACTGTTTGTCCAGTTGGTATGAATTTGTAATGAATAATCCCTCTGATGTCAAAAAAGGTTAGCAACATCGGTGTAACAAGTTCATGAACTTAATTGTCAGACCTCGTGTGAACTTGTGTGTGGAACGGTGTGTCTCTTGTTCATTGTTTACCTCTGGGACCTGGCACAAGGTCTGACATGTAGTGATGGCTGAAGTCTACTTATTATTATTCGACGGTCACTTGACCTGTATTATCTATTTTAATTCTCATAACAACAAGAGAAGGCAGAATTTTATTTTCTCCCAGTAAAGATACGAAAACTGAAGCTTAGAGAGATCAATTAACCTAGCCAAGGCCACACAACTAGGAAGAGGTAGGGCAGGGACTGGAATATGGGCTTTTAACCATTATACTCTGATGCCTCCCCAGGCAGTAGAGAAGGCTCAGGAATAGTCTTTGAATGCTTTACATTAATGCAAAAATTCTAAGTCTATGTATATAATAAATGGGAGTGTTTGGGAATATGACAGGGATGAAGGCCAAGCTGTGTAGGCCTTTAAAACCTGCCTGCGTAGAGCTAAAACCACGCAGAGGAAGAGACACTTCAGCACCTTAGCATAGGAGGACTTATAATGCCCTTTTATTACTTTCTTTCAAAGAAGGCTACTCCAGACCCAGGAGATTTTCATCAGGGTTCACTGCTTGTGACCTTGAGGAAGATAACCTCTGTGGGTGTTCATTTCCTACTCGGTAAAACCGGGGGACTGCACTTAGTTATTTTTAAGTCCCTTTCAGCTCTCTAAACCTATGACTTTATGACATTAGGAACTGACTCAGTTTCTACCATGTGAACTGTCTGTGTTTAAGGTGGTCCTGATGGCTCAATCCCTGGAGCGGCCTAATTTAACTGCCCACTCCCAGTCCAAATCTCCAGGTTTTAATATCCGATGTGAATATAAGGCTGACTTTTCTCACCATTTTTTAAAATACACACAAAATATCTGAGAAGGTGAACACCCATAAATAAATATGGGAAAGGTTGTATATGCATATTATGGACTATTATACAGCAATTTATCATAATAAATTAGATTGGTGTACATGTATGCGCGTATGGGTTTTTATGAACAAGAATCTATTTTTTCTCTGTCAGGTTCTGTATAGTTTGACATTTTTACAACGAGCATTATTTCTTTTGTAATGAAACTAATCTGAGAAGGAAATTACCTTCACTCTCAAGAAAACGTACTTTTACGCGCTCTCCACAAAACGCGGACCACTCTCATCTTCCTCCTCTGACATGATGCCCCTCCCGTCTCCCCAACAGAAAACCACTCCTTTCATTAGTCTTTGACAGCTCAGCAGACTTTCATAGAGGTTTACTTAATATTAGCAAAATAAAATGCTCCCCCCACCCCGTTTTATCCAGATAGCACACTTGTATTATGCTGTGGAATATGCTTTCTCAAAAACCGTCCTAGAGACGGACGACTGCCCCTTGTCTCCACAGGAAGGCCTTTTGGTAGTAAACTCCCACTCCAGGGGAGCAATTTATGACATTCTATGTTGTTGGCAAGGTATCACTGGGATCACGTATGTGTCCATATGTTTCAGAAGAGAATGTCTCTTTAATGTTTAAAAGAATGTTAAACTATCCTATTTAATGTTTGACCCACAGAGAAAATCTGGGAATGTTACTGTTATCCAAATCAAATCCTTTTGTGGTTCATGGAACAAAAGAGAGAATGGGA
The DNA here is from genome assembly GCF_057876585.1 of Rhinolophus sinicus. Taxonomy (NCBI): domain Eukaryota; kingdom Metazoa; phylum Chordata; class Mammalia; order Chiroptera; family Rhinolophidae; genus Rhinolophus; species Rhinolophus sinicus. Next base: position 49,184,701 of record NC_142507.1, read on the forward strand.
ATACAGAACAAAAGAAAAGCAGCCCATCCTTTTTTACTTTTTGCAATAAAACTTGATAACGTTGAAATCTGCAAAGAAATTAAGGGTAGTTTGAGTTTTCAGAGTGTTAGGATGGCAAAGCTAAATGAGAAGTTAGAAAGCATTGACTGCAACCCCTGCTTTACAAATAAAGTCCAAAGAGGTGAGGTTATTTGCACTAGATCACACAACAGGGCAGCAGGAGAGCTGGAATCATGCCCTCCATTTCCCTCCTCCCACATCGAGGTAAACATACGCAGAGGCTCTGGATAAAAGGAGACCTGATTTGGGGTTTGGGGGTGTTCGGTCCTCCTCATCTGTAAAAGGGGGAATATAATTATATCCACCTCATGGGGTTGTTGTCAAGATTAAATTATATATATATGTGTGTGTGTGTATATGTATATATATATATATGTATATATACACACACACACACACACATATATATGTGTATATATATATATGGTGCCAAAAAATGTATACACATTTTAAAAGATGTTATCTATGCTCAAGCAGTAGCTCTCCCTAATCAGAAGTGTCTGGATGCTGATGGGAACCACTTTGAGCACCTCTTATAACTGCAGACGTCAAACGTGACTTGTATTCACCTTCTGTCATCGGTATATATTTAGTATCACAATTAATACAGTTTTTTTCTTTCTTAAAATATGTGTATATATTTTTGGCTCCCCCAGTGTATGGCTTACCATTCAAACGTTCTGCCCACTGTTTGTATTTGCTTTGCATTTCATCACTTATGTCTATTTCCAGTATATTCTATCTTGTTCTTACACTCATGAGGCAAAACAAGGCCGTCCAAAATCACCTTCTTATATCACTATTCTGTTCTTCCCTTGGAATCCTCAGTCTGCAGCTGAATACATCGCACTGTAAAACTGCCAAGTCACTTCTGTCTCAGAAAAACGAGGGTCTGTGCAGCTTAGGCCATGGATAGCCCGCTGTCTAAATAGCTTTCTTATCCAAATCACCTCTGAACTGCCACAATTTAGCCTAGAAAATGGTCCAGCAGAAAACAATGTTAGTAATTGTGCAGAAGTGTGATCTCCCACATGGCAGCCACTACCCATATATGGTTAAATGAATTAAAATTACGTAACATTAAATTTTTAGTTGCTCTGTCACACTAATTACATTTCAAGGGCTCATCAGCCGTATGTAGCTAATGGCTGTCATATGGGACAGTGCCGATGATAGGATCTGTCTATCACTGCCAGCCGTTCCACTGGACAGGGCTGGTACAGAACATCATGCCTGAATAAATGAATGGAGAAAATGTAGTTATTAACCAGAACCTATGGCTAAAGGCCACTATGACAAGCACAGCGCAAATCTTAAGGAATTAGAGAAGCAACCTTAGAGATGCAAAATGATTAAGACCAAACCCATGGGACAGGAAAAAGCTGATCAGCCTTGCAAGCCAGTGTAATGAATGAATAACAAAAGGAAAGAGTCCATCCACAGAAAAATGGCTCAGAAAATAGTGGGCGCCAAACTCCTCAGAGTTTCAGTTCCTGAATGTCCACAGTGAAGGCGTTGCCTATAGTTCCCGTCCTTGCCCAATATTCTACACGTATAAGCTTCAAGGAGCATTCTCAGTGGAAGACAAAGACTGTCCAGAAATGGAGGGTCCTGAGATGAGTATCCTGGAAAACTGAAATGTAAGCACAGGAATTTCCTTTGGGGTGTGGGGGGAGGGCCAGGGAGTGCTCTGGGCGCGTCCTGAAGGCAGCCTGGAGGAGGGCTCAGTAAGCACTTTGGCGTCCATGCTGCCTTCAGAGCTGCACATTCTTTTACAAAAAGATCTCGTGTTCTTCCTCTTGGAAAAGGTGAGACGGTGGAAGAAGTCAGACTAGTCCCCATGTGCAAATCCAGACGGGATCCACTTGTATCTAAGCGAGCTCAAGCCTCCTCCACTTATGCAGGACACCTGTTGTACCGAAACGCCTTCTCCCCTCACCAGGGCACAACACCCTGGTCTTCACTGCAGGGCTGCCTCAGAAAAACAAACTCAATGCTGGGAACAGTCCATGACTGACTATACAGACAGAGAGACCTCGGAGATACTGCGAGTTCTGTTGCAGACCACCGCGATAAAGTGAGTATCACCAGGAAGTGAACTTTTTGGTCCCCCAGTGCATATAAAAGTTAATGCTTGCGATATACTGTGGTCCATTAAATGTGCAATAGTATTATGCCTAAAAAGCTGTACATACCATAATTAAAATATACTTTATTGCTAAGGAATTCTAACCATCATCTGAGGCCTTTAGCAAGTCACACTCTTATTACTGATGGAGGGTCTTGTCTCAATGTTGATAAAAATACACTATCTAGGAAACATAATAACGTAAAGCATAATCAAGTGAGGTATTCATTTAGTCTCTCCATCCCATTTATGGAGTGGCAAATGCACCAAACAACTCACTGTGTGTGCCTGGTGTTGAGTCTAAAACTGTGAAGAGTGTGAAATACTTTCTACTTGAAAACTACCAAGTTAATCTGCATAGTTACACACACAGAAACAACGGATGAGAGAGTTCACTACCATCAGGTTGGCCATGCAAATAATGCTAAACGGAATCCAGTAGGTTGGTGTGAAAGGACACTACACAGTAACTCAAAGCTATATGAAGAAATAAGAATTTCTGTAAAGGTAAATACATGGGCAATTATAGAAGCTAATTTTATCGTAAAACTCGTTTGTAACTCCACTTCCTGTTTTCCACATGATTTAAGAGACTAATACATTCAAACATTATCAGTCTAAAAGCAAGTATTATTGTAACTTTGGTTAGTAACTCCACATTTGTTTTCCACATGATTTTAAAAACTAATTCATTACAAAATGAAAGAAAACAACTATTAGCTTATATTTTTGGAAACACAACTGAAAGATGTAGTTTTGTAACATTAATAACTGGAAGAGATGGGGACAGAGTTATATAGAAATAGAGTTTTTATGGTACTGAAGTTAGGCTAATATAAATTCATATTAGAGTGTTATAAATTTAGGATATTAAATGTAATCTCAATGGTAACCATAAAGGAAATACTTGTAGAATACACACAAAAAGAAATGATAAGGAAATTAAAATGTTTCACTACCAAAAAAGTCATTTAAATACTAAAAGAAGATAATACTGCAGAAAATGAACAAAATCCTGTAAGGCATGTAGAAAACAAATAGCAAAATGACAGAAATAAGTCCCTCCTTATGAATCATTAATTTAAATGTAAATAAACTCCACACACCAATTAAAAAATAGAGATTGGCAGAATGGATTTTTAAAAAAATGATCCAAGTATATATTGTCTATAAGAAGTTCACTTTAGATCCAAAGACGCAAACAGGTTGAAAGTGAAAGAATGGATAATGATATTCCTTGAAAATAGTAACCAAAAGAGAGTAGAAGTGGCTATATTAATATCAGAAAAAAATACACTTTATCAAAAAAGGTTACAAGAGACACAAAAAGATACTATATATTAATTAAAGTTTCAATACAACAAGAAGATAAAAGAATCATAATCATTTACATACCTAATAACAGAACACCAAAATATATGAAGCAAAAACTGACAAAATTGGAGGAATAAATAGATAGAGACTTCAATACCCCACTCTCAATAATGGATAGAGAACAACCAGACAGAAGTAAGTAAACCTAGTACTGGAACAACACAATAATCCAAGTAGATCTAATAGACATACACAGAAGATGCCTCCCAGCCACAACAGCATATACATTATTCTCCTGTGCACTGAGACATTCTTCAGGATAGACCATATGTGAGGGCATTAATTAAATTTAAATATTTAAAAGGCATTTGTCATACTAAGTATCTTCTCAGACCACAATAGGGTGGAGTTAGAAATCAATCAGAGAAATAACATTAGAAAATTTACAAATTTGTGGAAATTCAACAACACACTCTTAAACAACCAATGGCTCAAAAAAGAAATCATGAGGGAAATTAGAAAATATTAAATATGAATAAAACTAAAAACAACATACAAAAACTTATGGGACATGGTGAAAATAGTACCAAGGGGGAAATTTATACCTATAAACATATATTAAAGAATAAGAGAGATTTCAAATGAACAATCTAACTTTACAACTCCAGGAACTAGAAAAAGAACAGATTAAACCCAAAACTAGCAAAGGGAGGGAAATAATAAAGATTAAAAGAGAGATAAATAGAAAAGAGAAAAACAATAGAGAAAATTAATAAAATTGTTAAGTCAGTTCTTCAAAAAGATTAACAAAATTGACAAATCTTTAGCTAGACTAAGGAAAAAGAGACAACCCAAATTACTAAAACCAGAAATGAAAATGGGGATATGACTAATGATTCTACAAAAAAAAAAAAAAAAAAAAGGATTATAAGAGAATGCTATAAACAACTGTATGCCAACAGCTGGATAACTTAGATGAACTGGACAAATTCCTAGAAACAGAAAACCTGCCAAGATTGAATCACAAAGAAATGGAAAATCTAATAGAATAGACCTGTAACTAGTAAAGAGATTGAATTAGTAATCAAAAATCTTCCAGCAAAGAAAAACCCTGGACCTCCTAGCTTCACTGGTAATTTCTACCAAACATTCAAGAAAGAACTAACACCATTCCTTCTCAAACTTTTCCAAACAATTGAAGAAACAGGAAGAATTCCAAACTTAGTTTATGAGGCCAGCATTACCCTGATACCAAACCCAGACCAAAACCACTGCAAGGAAACTACAGACCAATATCCCTGATAAACAGAGAGGCAAAAATCCTCAACAAAATTCTAGCACAGCAAATTAACAGCCCATTAATAGGATCGAACACCATGATCAAGTAGGAGTTATCCCTGGGATGCAAGGATGGTTCAACATGAAAATGGACAAAAATATGCCACATGAAAAAAAAAAAAACATAGGACAAAAACTTCATCACCTCAATTAATGCAGGAAAAACATTTGGCAAAATTCATCACAATTTCATGATAAAATCAGTTAACAAAATAAGACTAGAAGGAAACTACCTCAACATAATAAAAGTCATATATGAAAAACTCCAATGAACAGCATACTCAACCATGAAGAGGTAAAAGCTTTTCCTTTAAGATTCGAACAAGGCAAGGACGCCCATATTTGCCACTTCTATTCAACATGTAATTTGGATGTCTTTGCCAGAGTAATTAAGCAAGAAAAGGATATACAAGGCATCCAAATTGTAAATGAAAAGTAAAATTATCCCTGCATGCAGATTAAATTATCTTATATGTACCAAACCCTAAAGATTCCACAAAAAAAGTTAGAACTAATAAATAAGTTCAACAGAGTACCAGGACAAAAAGTGAACACACAAAAACCAGTTGCATTTCTATACACTAACAATGAACAATCTGAAAAAAAAAGGAAATAAAATTATTCCATTTACAAAAGCACCAAAAAACATAAATTACTCAGAATCCAACTTAACCAAGGAGGTAAAAGATTTGCGTAACAAAAACTACAAAACATTGCTGAAAAAAAAGAAGATATAAATTAATTGAAAGACACCCCGTTAATAGACTGGAAGACTTAATAGTGTTAAAATGTCAATATTGCCCAAAGCAATCTACAGATTCAATGCAATCCCTGTCCAAATTCCAATGACATTTTTTTGCAGAAATAGAAAAATCTATCCTAAAATTCATATGGAAACCCAAGGGACCTCAAATAGTAAAAACAATCTTGAAAAATAAGAATAAATAACTCAGAAATATACCTTCACATATACGGTCAGCACTGGACATACCATGTTTCCCTGAAAATAAGACCTAGCCGGACAATCAGCTCTAAAGCGTCATTTGGAGCAAAAATTAATGTAAGATCTGGTATTAATCATATTATATTATGTTATATTATATTACATTATATTATGTTATTATAATATATCATATTATATCTGGAATTATAGTAAAATAAGACCGGGTCTTATATTAATTTTTGCTCCAAGAGATGCATTAGAGCTGATTATCTGGGTAGGTCTTATTTTCAGAGAAACACAGTAGTAGATAGCACATATTCAGTTTTCCATGAATATTTTTTAAAGGAAAAAAAAATATGTGGTCAGGACACACGTAATGTCCTCACTATCTTTCTGATTTGGTTTGAGATGTTTAAGTACAAATTGTCCAGTTTCAAAAATCCACTTGGCAGGGCTAAAGATTTCCTGGGCCATCTTATTTTTGCTTCCGCCACAGGACAAAATAAAATAAAATAATAACAATAATAATAATAATAATAACAATAATAAAACAAACCCTAAAATAAAATAAGTATTTTCTTTAGCTAATCAAGAATTTGAGGTACTCAACCTGCCACTTCCCCTTTTCTCCAGCTCTGGCTAATTTTTATGCATTTTATTGTAGATTTCAAATGTGCAAGAGAAAAATGCTGTTGTGTGCTTTCTAATCTGCTTTTCATTTTGATAAGCTTCTCAAACACCTGGCAGACTAACGTGGACCACCCAGAGGAATGCCATCTGAAACCTACCAGCAGCTTATGGTAGAGCAAGATCAATAGCTGACACTCTAGGCCTGACTTATTATTTTTCCATCTCTGCCATTTCCTGGCTGTGACATTGAACAGGTCACTTAACCTCCCTGTACCTACCTCTCTTTCCTTGCTAGGAGTATTATGAGGCTCCAAAGAAATCATACGTTTTAAATACTCTGTACTTCGAAAAATATAAAACGTAATGAAAGGATAAAGCATTGTTACAAACAAGCTGTATAAAGTGGAGCCTTAGAAATTAAGATCTTATGGGTCCTTGCGACCACCCACATTGCCATCTGCAAACAAAGAGAGACACTCTTTGTTTTTGTGTTTGTTTGTTTGTTGTTGTTGCTGCATTTTTTGGCAAAGGAAACAACTTATTTAGCTGCTAGAACCATATATATATATATATATATATATATATATATATATATATATATACACACATGTATATATATATATACACACACATAGTGACAATAGCATCAGCCTCCATTCGATAATCAACTACCCATATCTGTAAAGTATCTCAGACCTCCAATGACCAAGAGATAAATTCTCACATTAGAAATCCATTTGCTCGGATCTCCCCTAATTACCTCCGATTGTGTGCTGAGCACATGGGACAGCTGATACAGATGTTTAAATAAACAATGCAGTAGAACTTTTAGAACAAATGTCACCTTACTACCAAATAAGAGGGCCTGATGGTTGTTATAATCTTGCAGGAATGCTCCCTGGGTAATGCACTTTGTAGATATTGCTGGCACAGCCTTCCTGAGAATACCTGAAATAACACATTTCTTAGGCTGATCTCTTTGGGTTGCCAATGACAGAAAATCCAACTTAAAGGAGCTTAAGCCAAAAAGGGAATTTATTGATTTGATTGTGACGCCCAGGACGCATTTTGGTACTGGCTTTGATTCCTGTGACATAAATTCTTTCCCGTAATCAATTTCAAGCTCCCAGTGTGACATTACTGAATGTGGAGTTGGGAAGAAAGGTACACGACTGGCTTTGGAGAGCAGTACGAGCCATTCCAGCACAGCTCTGCCTACCTGCCAGGCAGGGTGCCGTGTGCCAAAGCTATCGGTAAGGAAAACATGGTCCTTCTCCTGACACAGGGAATGGGAAGGGAAGAAGGGGGGCTCTTAACATTTATTACAACATTAAGAATTTACCAGATGCCAGGCATTCAATTCCATTCTATTTGTTATAAGAGCTTAGACTCTGAATACAGACGGCCAGAATTTCAACACCGGTACTATAATTTGCTTAGCGTTTAATTTTGAGCAAGCTACTTAGCCTCTCTGTGTCTCGGTTCTCTAATCTACAGCAAGGGGATAGTAGTAACATCTGCCTCATACAGTTGTTTGGGGAGTGAAATGAATTGACACATGTAAAGCATTGAGAATAATTTCTCATTCATGGTGGGTATTCATCAAGGGTTTACTGTCTTACATTATTATTGTCATTTTCTAAGCCTAACAAAAGCCTTTTGACTGATGTGCTTATTATCTCCAGTGAAGAAATGAGAGGTTAAGTGGCTTGCCTAAAAACCAAAGTAATATGGGTAAGCTGGTATTTGATCCTAAACCTGTGTAATTCCAAGTCTCATACTTGGTCTATTTATCACATACCCATTGCAAACCAGAAGCTTTACGTACATTTTCTAATGTACTTTTCACAATAGTACAATGGATCAGAGTTTTCTATATCCATTTTATGATAAGAAAACTGAGGGTCAGAAGGGTTTAGTAATTTTTAAGGCCACACAGCCAGCTGGGATTTGAAGTGAGTCTGGAACAGAAATGTATCCTTCATTACTCTGCTAAATGACCTACAACTATTTTTACCATTATTTAGAGCTATGCTTCTTTCTACGCTGGGACAGGATGTGGCATATGGGTAATGTGGAATGGGCCGTAAGAGAGGTAGGAATCCAAGACCTAACAGCAACAGAAGGAAGGGAAAGAGGTTTGTTAGCCGATCTTGTGGGTCAGAAAGTGCTTCCTAGAGGAGGTGGCATTTAACTGGGTCTTGTTGGATGGATTGTAACAGGCTGATGGGATGCAGAGTGCATTCCTTACAGAGGAAACTATCTGACCAAAAGCATAAAAGCTTGAGGATATATCTATATTTGGTGAGTTCCAAGCAGACTAGACAGGCATCACGGGATGGGAGCTGAAGATGAAACAGTCAGCTTTGATCGTGGAGTGTGTTTCTGAGCACCATGCTAAGAAATCTGGGCTTAATGCTTTGGCGTTACGTAAACTGGCCTGTATTTTGGAAAACAAGGCTTGAAGCAATATGTAGGACAGACTGGACGGAAGGAGTCTGCAGCCAAGAAGATGAGTTACATGTTATTGCAATAGTTTATGCAAGAGATTATGAAAGCCAGAATAAGGGCGGAGTTGGAGAGCAAGGGATGGCTGAGAGACTTAGAGATATAACCTGGAAAAAAAAAAAAAAAAAAAAAAAAAAGAGAGATACCACCTGCAAGATGAGCTCCACTAATAAAACACAATAACTCTGCCTACATACGCGACCGGCAACACACAGTATTTTAATTCACCACATCTTTATTGAGCACTTACTAGAAGACAGGAACATGAGGATAACTACGAAATAGTCTCTATGCAAATTTTTTCATCGGTATTTACTATTTGCCATGTACTATATATACCAAGCCTCCTACGTGCATTACCTAAATGAATCCTCACAACAACCCTACGCAGTGGTTACTATTATTTTCTACAATTTACAAACCAGGACACCAAAAGTCAGAGACACAAAGGAACATACTGAAAGTGAGAGAGAGAGAGAGAGAGAGAGAGAGAGAGAGAGAGAGAGAGAGAGAGAGGCAGACAGACAAACCCCTCACTGTATTCCCAGTACCCAGCCCAATGCACGAATAATCACGTTAAACCCCTCTCTGGCCTGGACAGGTACCACGGCTCCTTAGGTGGCCTCTGTGCTTCTGTCCCTCCCTTACCTATGTCTTCTTTACCCACCAGTCAGAATTAATATCCTTAAAAACAAACCTAAGTCACGTCCCTGCTTAAAACTGTTCTGTGGTTTCCCCCTACACGGACAATACAACCCCAAGTCCTTTCCTGCAGCCACCCAGCCTGTGTCATTGGCCGCGACCTCCCGTTTGCTCTCTGGCCTTCACGGTCCAACATCACCCACCTTCTTGCCGGCGCTGGCACATTCTGAGCAGTTTCCCATCTCAGGGCCTTTGCCAATGCTGCTCCATCGACCTGGCACCATCTCCCCCTTTCTTTCTCAGCTAGATTCTTACCCATACTTTCTGTTTTGACGTTGTGTTTAATGGTCTGGTGCCTGAAGCATCATGCAGACCCAGGCTGGAGCCTGAGGCAGAAGGCAACAACAGTCAGTAGCAATACTGATCATGACATTATTTAATATTTTGATTTTTTTAGCATGGAATTTTTACATTCAGCTTTATTTTTTAACATATTGCATTAAGGTCTTGTTGATCTTGATTACTGAGTTTGTTGGCACCCCCTTAAAACTTGCCCCTGAGGCGATTGCCTCACTCCCCTCACCCTTGACCCAGCCTTGCTGAGCTGTCTCTCCCGATAACCTGCACGCTTCACAGGTGCAGGGACCATGTCTGCTTTGTTCACTAATCTGTGTACCGTGCGCAGCAGAGGGACTGGTACAGAAAAAGCGATGAGTGAAATCTGTTGAATATTTAAATGAACACTCCTATGTATCATCTCATTTCATCATCACAGTGACTTTGTGTTTGGGATTTCTCTCCTGTTGACAGATGAAGAAATGGATTTTAAAGCTGTTAAGGAACCTGGAGAAGGCAGGTACACCGTTCATTAGTGCACAGCAGAGCTGCGCCTTGAATCCAAGCCTCTGACTTTGGATCCCGGGCTTTCCCAGTCCACCAGCCTCTGTCCTGAGCTACACTCAAACAAAGACTAAACAGACATTCATCGGGGTTGCTGCAGAAAGAGGTTCCAGATGATATGGGAAGCTGGATTAGTCGACAACTATCCTCTTCAAATACTTAATATTCTTGAATTCGATGATGATCACCTTACACGATAGGCCCACGGGCTTCGGCATCGATAGAACTTGGTAACCTCAGTGTATTTGTCTGCAAAGTGGGAATAATAGTACCCACTAAACTGACCTCTTGTGAGCATTAACTAAAATGGGATACGTGAGTTGCCAAATACAGTGCTTGCCATAAGGCAGACATCAAGTGTTATTAATGTTAATAATGATAATAACAATAATCAACTTGGGTGAGAGTAAGAACCCTGGAGTTTGCCAGGGAAGCAATTCTCCTTCCCTCTACCTCCGTGGAAATGCCAGTTCTCCAATGGGAAGAGGAGAATGAGACTCGCTATCTCACTTCCGTACTTGCCTTCCCGATGGGAAGCACGTCCCTCAACCCCGCTTTGAAGTTGAGAATCCTAGGCTCTGACAAAGATCTCCGGGATTTCACCTGACACTTCAGCCTCCTTCCTTAGGTGGAACTAGTTTCCAGCAGCCTCCAGCCTAACCTTCATCCCTAGCCCTTCTCTTCCCGTCAGCACGATGACCTGGCACTTGGGAGGCACGGGAGGAGGCCCCATCTTCCCGAGCAGGTCACTCCCACGCAAGCAGCGTTATCTATAAAACATCTCAACGTGGAGAGAAGGGAGAAGAATATCTTACTGCCTGATGGTAAAGTCAGAGTGAGTGTTTCACGGGAGAGGGGATGGTTTCAATCATCTGAGGCTGCATGTGGGAGCCTCCTGGCTTCTCTCCTTCACCTTATGCCAGAATCTTAGTCTGAAAAGGCTGAACCAGGCCAGCGGCAGAATTATATCCAGTGCAACGCTTGCCCCTGGGGTCAACTTCATAACCTCTAGAATGGTGTGGGTCTCATAGCAGGCACCCAATAAACACATGCTGAGTGACTGATAAAACCTAAATGTATAACGGACAACTTTACACACATGCTCACAAATTTACAGGCCTCTGGTCTGAGGCATCTGTCTTTGGACACTTTCCCCTCTGAATTTCCTTTCATGTTTTTTTCTTTCACTTTTCTTGGTTCATTGGTTATGTGGCACCCGTCCATCTAAATGCATGCACACGCACGCGCGCGTGCACACACACACACACACATCAAAGATTTAAAAAAAAGATATGGAGATATAAGAGATCAATTTTACTTACAATAAAAGCAAATTGCTGACTGACAGTGTAATGTATGTACCATAGCAAAATTTCCTATTCTGCTGCTAGTTCAATTGCTAGGAAAATGTAAGCAAGGCTTGACTAAGTTTGTTCCATTCCCTGCACAATCTAATATTCTGGGTGATTTCGGGTGAGTTAATGAGGCATAACTGGCTATTCAAACCTGAGTGAGGGCGGCCAGATGGCTCAGTTGGTTAGAGCACGAGCTCTTAACAACACAGTTGCCGGTTCAATTCCTGCTTGGGATGGTGGGCTGCGCCCCCTGCAACTAAGACTTTTGAAAATGGTGACTGGACTTGGAGCTGAGATGCTCCCTCCACAACTAGATTGAAGGACAATGACTGATGGGTTCTGGAGAAACACACTGTTCCCCAATATCCCCCAATAAAATTTTTAAAAAAGTTAAAATAAAAAACCTGAGTAAAGCACACAAGGGAGCAGATTCGGAGACCAGAAAGTGAAGAGGGGAAAACGGGTTGAGAATATGTATATTGACAAAGGTGACAAGATAGACCAAGGGTAGAAAAGGCAGGGTCCTTACGTAGCTACCACTGCTAGTAAAACAGTCTGATCTGCTAGACAAGGCAAGAGCCCCACCGGGGATTTAATGTCACAGGGAATCACGTCCTGAGTAGCCATGGGGATGCAGTGGAGGGTATTTGAGATCGTGTGAAAGGACATACTACCCGGTGGGGAAACAGAATGGAGAATCCACAGAGAGCAACCTGGAGATGGGCTGTGGATAAGTCACTGTGCCCACGCCACAGAGACCACCACTTGATGTGGGGCTGACTGGTAAGAGCAAGGCATGCCCCACTCTTGGCAGGAAGTGCAGTGTAGCTGACTATAAAAATGGCCCCTCTGCAACTTTGCAGCTCGTCCCAATAAGAGGTGGAACTCTACTGTCCATCCATTGATTCTCCACCTGTGTGACCACTTGACTTACTGTGTCCACGTTGCAAGCAGATGCTTGAAAAGGACTTGCTCACTGGGGACTGCCTTTTCTCTTGTTCTTGGAACCCTGGCCGTCCCGCCATGTGAAGATTCCCAAGCTAATCTACTGAATAATGAGAGACATATGGCCTTGCCACCCTTGTCACCCAAGCCAACAGAAATCTGCCAACCATCAGGAGCAGAATCATCTAGCTGATTAGTAGCTGCCTGGGGCACAGGACTGAGCCGGGCCAAGACGAGCAGAAGACCCACCCGGCCAAGCCAAGTCTAAACTGCCGAAATAAGAATTATAAGCTAAATTAATGGTAATTGTTTTAAGCCACTGTTCGGGAGGTGTTTTTTTGTTACACATCAAAAGACAGCTAATATACAAGCGTACCACACGAGTCCCTAGGTCAGGGATTTGGGAACAAGATTTCTGTAAACAGAAGCACTCACTTTTTAAAAATTATTATTAAATTTATTGGGGTGACGTTGGTTAGTAAAATTACATGGGTTTCAAGTGGACAATTCTGTAATGCATTGTCTATATATCACATTGTGTGCTCACCACCCAGAGTCAGTTCTCCTTCCGTCACCATATATTTGACTCCCTTTCTCTTTTACCACCTTTACCTTCTGGTAACTAAACCGTTGTCTATGTCTATGAGTTTTCGTTTGTCTTCTTTGTTTGTTGTTTTCAGTTTTATATCCCACATATGAGTGAAATCATTTGGTTCTCAGCTTTTTCTAACTTATTTCACTTAGTATGATAATCTCAAGATCCATCCATGTTGTCGCAAATGGCAGTATTTCATCTTTTCTTATGGCAGAGTAGTATTCCACTGTGTATATGTACCACATCTTCTTTATCCAATCATCTATCGAAGGACCCTTTGGTTGTTTCCATGTCATGGTCACCAAGAATAATACTGAAATAACCACAAGTGTGCACATATCTTTACAGATAAATGTTTTAGTTTTTGGGTGTATACCCAGAAGACAAATTGCTGGATCATATGGTAATTCTATTCTTAATATTTTGAGGAACCTCCACACTGTTTTCCATAGCGGCTGCTCCAACGTACAATCCCACCAACAGTGCGTGATGGTTCATTTTTCTCCATAGTCTCTCCAACACTTGGTATTACTTGTCTTATTGATAATAGCCATTCTAACGGGTATGAGGTGATATCTCATTGCAGTTTTTATTTACATTTCCCTAAGAGCTAGTGAAGTTGAGCATTTTTTCATATATCTATTGGCCATTTGTATGTCTTCTTAGGAGAAGAGTCTGCTCAGGTCCTCTGTCCATTTTTTAATTGGATTATTTGTTTTTTTGTTGCTTAGTCGTAGGAGTTCTTTATACATTTTGGATCTTAGCCCCTTATTAAAGGTATTGTTTGCAATACCAATAAGTGCATTTAATATTGCAATATGGACATTTAAAATTTGCTAAGTGCCTCCAAGGTCAGGTCAGGATTGTTGCTGAGAACCTTGATTTTTAAATTTCCCTACCCATCTTGTGTGCCTTTTATCCACAGGAGCTCTTCCAAATCTTTTCCAAACTCTTCATATCCCAGACCAGACTTCATTTTTCTTACTTTCTCACCTGATGACCTTACCTCCCACATCACGAAGAAAGTAAGACAACCAACTGCACCCACATTTTCCTTCTCCTCCCCAACATGGTGGAAGCGATGTCCTCCTCATGTCTGACATTAATCGTCCTACTGCAGACACACCTACAGGACTTCCATCCCTGTCTCCTCTCTTGCATGTCTCCACCCTCCTTTTACTAGGTTTTTCCCATCAGAATGGAAACATCCCAATCATTCCCATTTTAAGAAGCCTCCCTGACCCCATTTTGTTCTTCTGAGCACCCTGTTTCTCTCTCCTCTTTCACTTATTGCTCCTAGGTCCTCTCCCCATTTATTTTCCAGCTTTGATTTTTATGCTTCTGCTCTCAACACTCCAGGAAATTGCTCTCAACCAAAGCTGGGGAGCAGACTGAGCCTGACAAATGCAATGACATCCACCTTGTACTTTCTGATCACATGTGAAAGGTATGAGCTGTCAGATCTGGTCTCTCCTGGTTTCCCTTTGGATGTTGTCCTGAAAGTGATCTACAACTTCTCCAAGCCAGAGGATGGCTGCTCGGTCAGTTATTTATTAGGAATCGTCACCCTTCGTTTCAGGATTGAAAGGGGAAGACTGTAAGACTAAATCTCCATTCTGGTTAATCCCGAGGGATCTGCATGATAACTGAGGATCTTGATGTGTGAAAACTCACAGCCAGAGGGTGACCTACTGTAAGGAACGCCACACCAATACCATTAGTCCAAAACAATCACCGAGCCCGAAGTCCAGGAGACCTGTATAGATGGGAGGAGAAGGAGAAAGCCAGTCTGACTTTTGTGTCTGGGAGCTGATCACGTCTAGAAAGGATGCTGCCATAGGCTTGTCCACGGGCACTTGGAACCCAGCAGCTGCCAACACTCACATTTGCCCAATTCTACTCACTACCCTGCTGGAGCCTCCTGTTTGCTCAGGTTCTTGTCGTCGTCCATGGGTTTGTTTTGGAGAAAAGTGACTTACAATCAAAAACCTAGCAGCAAGACAGAAATGAAAATGGAGGGTTTTTTTGTTTCCAGCTACCGCAACTCAGGAAAATACAAAAGTGGGATATGGGAATGGCCACAGTGCTAGCAGATTATATCCAGAAACAAATCTTCCTAACTATGAAAAGCAGCACTCACAAGAAAGCAAATAGACAAGGTCCTTTAAAAGCGATTAAAATGGGAAATTCCAGAAATTAACAGACAAAGCTAAAAGGAAACATACATGTGGAATGAGGAAAGGTAATGTACTACTATTACCTAATAAAAGTCTTTCCAATTGGACCACAAAGCAAAACTCACATTTATACTAAATACAAGGCACACACCTAAATACTGAAGAAAAAAAAATGGTACTTGAAGATTGTACAAATATATACTAGCTGGATACAAACAATTTAACACAAGATTACATTCAAGTTAAAAAAGCATTAGAAAACAGAGAGTACTTTTCAATGTTAAATTTTCTGTCAACAACAAATATAAAACAGTTATAAATAGTTATAGCAAACAGTTTAACATTAACGTCATAAAGCAAAACTATAGGAGTAAAAAGGAGAAACTGACAGAAATGAATTAGTAGTAATTATGCCAGCTATGTAACTCTCTCTGACTATGACAGGTCAAGGACCCATAAAACATTTCCAAAAATTAACCAAGCATTAGGCCACAAAGAAAACTTCAAAAATTCCCCCAAATGGAAACGTTATAAATTATATTCTCTAAACACAATGTAATAAAACTGGAAATCAACACCAAGCCAGAATACAAAAAAAGTCTTATCAACGGGCTATTCACACTTTATTTAAATAATTTTTAAGTAAAAGAGAAAACTCATATACAAATTATAGATAATCTGAAAAACTGAATTTCCTAAAATGGTACCATTTTATGTACTATCTGATATGTACGATCAGCACTATGGGATAGTATATAAAACAGGGACCATAATCTTAAATTCATCACCTTAAATATTTATGTTAACAAAAAAGAATAAAAATGAGTTAAGTATTTAACTTAAGAATTTGGAAAAACTAATTTAAACAGGGGTAAGCAGAAGAAAGGAATTAATAGAGAAAAGCTTTGTGAGCTGCATAATAAATGACATAGAAACAGAAGAGGTAGTAGAAAAATAAATTCAAAGCTGATAATTGGGGGGAAAACAATGATTACCACTAGCTAACAAAAATCAAGAAAAACACATAAACAGAAAAAGCACAAACCAAGAAATTATTGTAAGAAAATAACTACAGACTTAGAGAAAAATCAAAGATTATGATTTTTTTTTTTTTTGCTTAATGATACATAGACAGATTTTAAAACTTCATTAAAAGGACATTTTTCTAGGAAAGTATAAATTATAAGCTGTAACTCTAAAAAAAATGGACAATCTAAACAATGTCCTGGTAAAAAGCAGAAGTTGTCAGTAAGCTACCCCTTTGAAAAATAATCTAGATCCAGATGTTTTCAGAAGGAAATTCTGCCAAATATTTAAGGAGTTCCTAACTGTTCCTGAATGTAGATAATGCATGCATTTTATTATGTAATATGTTGATATCAAAACATATAAAAGATTGCTTAAGAAAATTAAAAACCCAATTAATATGTTAATAGCAGTGCATGAATTCTAAATGAAATATTAATAAATATAATTCAGGTATTAAAGGACTAATAGGTAGATGAGATTTATTGAAGAAATGCAAAGAAGGTTCCATTGGACTAAATCTAATAAAATTTATATTAACAGATCAAATGAGAAAAACAATAACAGTAATTTTGATACTTCTCTAGTGTTTCCTAAATACCAGGCATTATTCTAAGCACTTTACATATGTTAACTTGCCATTTTTCACAACATCCATATGAAATAAGAATCATTAGTCTTTCGATTTCATAGATAAAGACACTGCTATTAAGAACCACTGAAAACAAAACTTGACCAGGATGATACACTTAGTAAGTGACAGAAGCACTTTCTGAATTAAAGCAGCGTCTGGCTTCAGACTATCTACCAAACCATTACAGTTGCACTGCCTCTCTTTCAACATCTCCATAGATGTAAAAATTCCATTTGACACAATTCAACATCCCATCTTGATTTTTAAAAATACAGTCATAAAATACAAAAAGATGAATATGTCTTTAATACGATAAAATAGATCTATCTGTTCAAAACACAAGTTATGCTTCATGGAGAAACCATTAGAAGCATTCTCACTAAAGTCAAGAACAGAAGAAAGATTTTATTCTTTTGATGCAATTGTAAGTGGGATTGTTTTCTTAATTTCCTTTTCAAATAGTTCCTTCTTTGTGTACAGAAATGTGACCGATTTTTGTATGTTAATTTTTTACCTGCAACTTTACTGCATTAGTTTATTAATTCTAACAATTTTCTTTTTTGATGGATCTTTAGGTTTTTCTACACATAAGGTTGTTATCTGCAAGCATATACTTTTAGTATTTCCTTTCTGATTGAACTCCTTTAATTTATTTTTCTGGCCTAGTTGCTCTGGCTAGGACCGCCAATACTGTTTTGAATAGAAGTGGCAAGAGTGGGTATCATTGTCGTGTTTCTGATCTCAGAGGAAAAACTTTAAATCTTTCACCACAGAGTATGATGGTATCCGTAGGCTTAAATGACCTTTGTATGTTGAGGTACCTTCCATCAATACCTAGTTGGTTGAGCACTTTTATCACGAGAGAGTGTTGAATTTTATCAAATGTTTTTTCATCTAATGAGATTATAAATTTTATCCTTCATTATGTTACCGTGGTATATCACACTGATTGATTTGCATCGCAGGAATAAATCCCAATTGATCACAGTGTCTGATACTATTAATGTGCTGTTGAATTGGAGTGTTAGTTTTTGTTGAGGATTTCTGCATCTGTGTTCATCAGGGATATTGGCCAGTAGTTTTCTTTTGTAGTATCTTTGCCTGACTTTGGTATCAGGGTAATGCGAGCCTCATAAAATGAGTTAGAAAGTGTTCCTAGCTTTCCAATTTTGGAGAAGAGTTTGAGAAAGACTGGCACTAATTCTTTTTTAAATGTTTGGTAGAATTCACTAGTGAAGCCATTTGGTCCTGGGATTTTCTGTGTTGGGAAGTTTTGATTACTGATTCAATCCCGTTATGCATTATTGGTCTGTTCAGATTTTCTGTTTCTTCAATTCTCAATCATGGTGGTTGTGTATTTCTAGGAATTTATACTTTTTTTCTAGGTTATCCAATTTGTTGACATATAATTGCTCACAGTAACTTTTATGATCTTGTGTATTTTTGTGGTATCAGTTGTAATGTTTCCTCTTTCACTTCTGATTTTATTAATTTAAACCTTCTCTTTTTTCTTAGTTAAGGTAGCTAAAAATTTATCAATTAAACACCAACTATTGCTTGCACAGATTTTTTTCCCAATTGTTTTCCTACTCTCAATTTCATTTATTTCTACTCTATTGTTTCCTTGCTATTGTAAACTTTGGGCTTAGTTTGTTCTTCTTTTCTAGTTCCTTGAGGTATATAATGTTAGGTTGTTTATATGATGTGTTTCTTCCTTTTTAATGTAGGTGTTAATTGCTGTAAAATTCCCTGTTAGTACACCTTTCGTGGCAGGTAGAAGACTTGTTCACTGAAAACAATAAAACATAGATGAAAGAATTAAAGAAGAAACAAAGAGAAGGAAAGATAGCCGATGTTTATAGATTAGAAAGCTTAATATTATTAAAATGTGCACACTAGCCAAAGCAAGCTACAGATTCAATGCTATCCCCATCAAAATTCCAATGACATTTTTTACAGAAATAGAAAAATATGATCCTAAAATTCATATGGAACCATACAACCAGAATAGCCAAAGCGATCTTAAGAAAGAAGAACAAAGATGGAGGCATTACACTATTTGGTTTCAAAATATATCACAAAGCTACAGCAATTAAATCCGTAATTACTGGCATAAAGAGAGACATACAGACCTCTGGAAAAAGAAAGAGAGCCCAGAAGTAAACCCATACATACACTGTCACTGATCTTTGACAGTGGTACCAAGATACACAATGGGGGAAAAATAGTCTCTTCAGCAACTGCTGTTGGGAAAACTTGATATCTACATACAAAAGAATGAAACTGGACCGCTACCTTACACCATACATGAAAGTCAGTGGTAAACGGATTAAAGACTTAAACATAAGATCTGAAAATGTAAAACTCCTAGAAGAAAACATAATAGAAAAGCTTTTTGACATTGGTCTTGGAAATGATGTCTTGATATAACACCAAAAGCACAGGGCACAAAGGCTAAAAGTGGGGCTACCTCAAACTGAAAAGCTTCTGCACAGCAAAGGAAACAATCAACAGAATCAAAAGGCAACC
The DNA here is from genome assembly GCF_057876585.1 of Rhinolophus sinicus. Taxonomy (NCBI): domain Eukaryota; kingdom Metazoa; phylum Chordata; class Mammalia; order Chiroptera; family Rhinolophidae; genus Rhinolophus; species Rhinolophus sinicus. The sequence goes on from NC_142507.1 coordinate 49,204,425, forward strand.
TACAGGATGGAAAAATATTTGTAAACCATGTCCGATAAGGGGTTATTTTTCAAAGTATATGAGGAACTCCCAGAAACCGATAGCAAAAAACAAATAACCTGATTTCAAAAATGGGCAAAAGACTGTAAGGACATTTCTGCAAAGACATGCAAATGGCCAACAGACATATGAAAAGATGCTCAGTGTGATTAATGATCAGGAAAATGCAAATCAAAACCACAATGAGATATCACCTCCCATCTGTTAGGATGGCAAATACAAGGCAAGTGGTGACAAGGTTGTGGAGAAAACCCTTGTCCACGATTGGGGGGAACGTAAACTGGGGCAGCCACTATGGAAAACAGTACGGAGGTTCTTTCAAACATTAAAAATACAACTACCGCATGATCCAGCAAGCCCACTTCGGAGTATATACCCAGAAGAATTGAAATCAGGACGTCAAAGAGATATTTCCACTCCCATGTTCAGTGTAGCATTATTCACCACAGCAACCAAGATATGGAAACAATCGGAGTGGTCATCAATTCATGAGTGAATAAAGACAACGTGATATGTATATACAATGGCATATAATTCAGCCTGGAAAAGAAGGAAATCCTGAAATATGCAACAACATGAATGAACCTGGAGGACATTAGCGAAGTGAAATATACCAGCCACAGGACAAATACTGCATGATTCCACTTACATGATTTATCCAGAATAGTCAGTCATAGAAGCAGAGAATAGGCCTAGGGGATGGGAGATATGGGGAGTTGTTATTCAGTGGGTATAAAGTCTCAGTTATGCTAGATTAACAAATTCTGGGGATCTGCTGTACAACACGCTGGCCAGAGTTAACAATATTGAACTGTGCACTTCAAAATCTAACAGGCTAGATCTCATGTTAAGTGTTCTTACCACAAAAAGCAAAAAAAGGAACACAAGGAAACTCTGAGAAGTGTTGGGTATGTCTGCTCCCTTGATTGTGGGGATGGTCTCATGGGAGTCTGCATACGTCCCAACTCATCAAACTGTACACATTAAAATGTGTAGTTCTCTGTGATCAATTATACCTCAAAAAAGCTGTTTAAAAAAGAACAGAGGAAGAATGCCCGTTATCAGCACGATTATTTAATACTGTTTGAAAGGACTAGAAAACACTATAATAGAATTTAAAACGTAAAATTTAGAAAGGAGGAAGAAAATTATTAGTATGTGTAGATAATATGAATGTTCACCTGGAAAACCCAAGATAATACCTTTTTTAAAGTTATAAACAAAAAGATGAATTCAGGAAAGCAGCAGGGACCCTCTAGACCCATCAGTCTCCCATCACATGAGTGATGAGTGATGGGTACATAGTTTTCTGTTATTATTACTCTTAAAAGCACATATCATATATGGTCACAAACTTTTTAAAATTAAAAACAACATTTAATGGAAGAATAAAATTCCCAGGAATTTGTGAACTATTAGAGTTGTGCAATGGTCATGGATAGTACTTAGACAAGCCTAAAACCCTAGGCAGTAAATATATGTACCTACGACTGGATGTGATAAAGTAATTAGCAAATTTTACCATCAGTACATAGCTCTAATTCTGACATACGACAGACACTCTATAAATGTTTGCTGGATAAATGGATTGAAAATTCTTGGGCGAGGCCTTGAAAACTATAGGCTTAATTTTATTACTAATAGGAGATAAGGTTTTTAAGAGAATATGATGGAATGCTTTGACAATGTCCCCAGTGGAATACAGACCATTCAAAATCCAGAATAATAAAACGCTTAGGATTGAAGGGAATCATAGAAATAATGAAAACAACTCATCAATTCAATTAATCTAACAGCCTCATAGCCTCCCCCGCCCCAGTAGACATACAGCTTAATAGTTTTATTCACATAGCAGATTAATTTTAGGAGTCTCCTGTTGGAAAACTGAATCTTTGTAAGAAAACACTTAATAACATAGTCCTAGAAATACAGCTCTCTTATGTAGCATTTAGTACTTTATATGGGCCAAATGCTGTCTAATACTTTGAATCGATTACTTCTCCAGTTTTTGTTATTGTATTCATATTTCATAATTGAGGAAACCAAAAACCAGAAAGACCGAATGTATCACCTTATCACACAACTAGATAAAGAAATACTCAGCTGTGTCCAGAGACTGCACTGAGATAGCAGAGCTAAGTGTTCAGAATTAGTGATACGTGGTTCAGGGTGCACATATATGAGCTGCTTACATTAATTTGAAGTTTTAATGCCCAAATGATTCCATTAAGAAAGGCAAGGAGTAAAGAAGAGGACATGTGTCTTTGGCACCTGTGACCATGTTGTTTCCCCAGCCACCGCTTCAGATTTTTCGTGTCCCTTTGCTGCTCTCCCCACTGTATGTCATACCCTCCTAGAAGCAGGCTTTCCTGGCGACACCCCATGCAAACAAACCTACTATTCCTTTTGCTCTCTTCCTTAACGGACTGTGCCCATTTCATACCTAATCCCTCAGTAACCTGATAGATGACTAATTTTTATCCTAATCTTCGATAAACAAACTCGTAATTTTGGGGTGGGGGCTTAGGTGGTTTAGCATGTCATCTCTCGCAAGCACGTCACCATTGTAGCAGATGATGGGAGATGATGCGATCGGGATTTGAAGAGCTCTCTTCCTCTCTCACCACTGAGAAAACCGAGTCCGTCCTCAGCTTCCTGGAGAGGCACCTTCCCTACCTGTCACCCACACGGTTCCCATTCTAGCTAATCTCTTTCACAAGCTCCAGTTCCTCGTCTGTGCTGTTGCTAGAAGCAGTTAATCTGTAGAGGAAGCGCTACACCGCTGACAAAGCGTTTGTACCAACTCTGATTCTGGCAGCTCTCATGTTTGCACGATGTACCTGTATTTGCTTGGGTGCCAAGGCATGAATGCGTGAGCTCAGGGCTAGTCTTGCACGTGGCAGAAGCGTTATGAATCAAGGATGCAGATATGTCCTCCCTGCTACACACACAGCTCCCCGATTGCCTTTCCCCCATAAAACCCGAAATGTCCCACCGTTAGAAATTCATTCCTTTAGGCTGAAAGACAAACACACTTTAGAATTTTTCTGGCTATTCTTGGAAAACGTAGCACCCTATAAGTCGTTAAAATCTACGTCCTCGTTATCTGATTGCTTTCCCGCAGGGCAGCAGCCAAGAAAGCTCCCCGGGGAGTATGTTCCAGTTGAGGGATGCTGACTGGGGAAAGCAGAAGCTAAGTTTCAGGTATGGAGCACCGCCCAAGGAGGCCACACTAGTGAAAGCATCAAGCAGGGCCACTCAAGGTTAACAGAGGAAGCAGGAGGTGGGCTGCCACCTTGGACGGCTCCCAGAGGAAGAAAGGCACTGCCGGACAGCCTAAGGGCATGGCCCCAGTCTGATGCTATCTTCTCCTATTAGATCCAATGCCCTCCTGTTCACCTGCTCGGCACTTCCTAGGAGTTTAGGAGAAAGGACCATCTTCAGAGAGTTTCAAAGGGGTCAGACCACAGCCCAAACAAAGTTAAAAGATAAGTGGTACAAAATCAAGTTTTAACACTGGAAAGAGGACAGAGAATAAGGTGTGAAAGGTGACCCTGGTAGAGTGCATTTCAGACTTCTTCATTCTGCCCAGGAGCTATTTACTGCCAGTAAGCACGGGCAGAAGTTATGGCGCAGGGGCACATGGAGAATCCAGACAAGGGTAAGACATGGATAGCTGATAAGGCGAGAATGTCAATGAATGAATGGTGGAGGCAGTGGATGGAGACGGCAGCGATGCTGGGAGAGAGGACGCCTTTGGGGCACATGTGGAGAGGAGTACTTTTGAGTGGAACTTCACAAAAGCTTGAGAAGACGTGAAGGAGAGGAGGCCGGAAGGCAGTCTGGAAACAGGAAGTAGTCAGGGAGAGGCAGTGAGGCAGGAGCACAAGAGGCTGGCAGTGGTACCATTTCTAAGAACCTGCAGGGTGAGAATCGACTGCCTCGCTCAAATCCCAGCCCTCCCACTGGTGACCTTCAGCCAGATACACAGCTGCTTTGTGCCTCAGTTTCATCTGAAAAAGCGATACCAACAGTACCTAGCGCTTAGGGATGCTGTACGAACAGAAAGGACGAATATGCATGTAAAATGCTCAGGACAGTGAGAAACACATTCACCTGATAATTTTATTCATTAGCATTGAACGTTATTTTTGCTAACATAGAATATTTATAGCTGCTACCCACAGGAAACGGAGCTGTAAAGGCAAGATTATTCCTTCAATGTCAGATGACAATATGTGGGCGATGAGGAAGTGACTGGAGCTTTGGGAAGTGTCGTAATTGGGGAAATTTACCCTGGCAGCGAGGTGCTGGGTGTGCCATAAGCACAGGATGGAACGGGAGCTTAGAAACTAGAGGAAAAGAGACGGACCAGGGGGCGACGGCTACAGCTGACACAGGAGGTAATACGGTCCTGAACTAGGAAATGACAGCAGAGGTGAAAAGGAACAGGCCTGAGGGACACTGTGAAAGAAGGAAGGACAGTGTGTGGTATTTATTTGAACCTAGAAAGGAAACCCAAGTTATAGCTGTTATTTTGAGCTTTGTTGACTAAGACTAATATGGTGTCATAATTAAAAGCAGAAAAATCAAGATAAAAAATGATTTAGGGAAGAAGAGGGAGAACAGTTAGTTCAAAAGGTAATATGAAATTTAAATGAATGTACTACGAGCAGCTGGAGTCGCAGAATGAGAATCTGGGGGAGAGCTCGGCTTGATGTGCTGCCTTCCGAGAAATGGTCGAGAGGTTGATGAATGACTTCTCCGCAAGCAAAAATGCCAGGGGCAGGGGCTCTAACTAATGTGTGAACCTTGGGGTTCAATAGACTAGAATTATTGTATTCTCTATTGCTGTGATTCGACTGCTCTAGAACGAGGAACAATAAGGCATACATCCATGTTTTTCATTCATTTGGTCGTTTGTGAATATTCATGACATCAGTTTTAAGATGCCTAATGCTCAGCAAGTACTTAACACATGAAGAAATTCCATGACACTATCAAATCCTATCAGAAGCGCTTCCAGAACGGCCTACAGACTGTCACCACCTTGGGGTCCGCTCTGTGTCACGGTCTCTCTGACGTCACTGGGGTCCTACAGCACCTTGACCAGATGCAGGCAGGCTACTGCCCAGAGAAATCCAATAGCCCTTTCGAAGAGCTCTTCCTCATGACCAAGCACTTTCATTCAGCATTTACCAAAAGGATTTTGACTCTATTCCACTTGGTGTAATCAACAACTATAGTTGGAGTGTAGCGGGCAGACGGCCACAAGGCCTCACCTCGGCATCACGTACCCCACAGCTCACCCTTCCTCACTGTGGCGGGACGAGCTCCCTGGTGGGACAGTGCTTGGGGTTTGAACAGTCCGAACTGGGCTTGTAATGAGCGTAAAATCACCAACCAAACACGGCCAGTTAGCTCACGTCTTTAAAACAAAACAAAACCCTACAGCTAATTGTCCTGAAGTGCCGAAGCCACACCGAGGCAAAGCGCACTTTGTACCCCTTCTCACCTCCCAAGACCTGCCCCCCATCCTTTCTCCACCATCTCCATGGCAACCTGTAAAACAAGCCGTTACAATCCTGACATTGCACCAGGCTGACACCTTGGGCTGGGATTTAATTTTGAGTTATGACCGCGTTAGGAAAACATATGATGTGGCCGTTTGCTTACAGAAAGAGGGGGGGAAATCATAAAACCCTCTTTTTTTACGAGCTGTCGCTTGATTCGTTCCTGGAGCCCCAAGTAGCAAGCTTCTAAATCAATGTGTGCAGCTGTTTCGGCTTCTTGGAGCCCAGCAGGTGTATTGCTCAGCTCGGCTGCCATCTCCCTACACTCACATAACAAATAATAACGTCTTACACACACCAGCCATCCATCAGAGTTACTGCTGGTCCCAGGGAGGCTTCCTTCCCTCTTTCCTACAATCCTTTATCCTCCTCCTTTGTTTTCTTTTTCTCTGTTCCTTTTCTTGAACGGTAAATGTACTGCATCCATGGATTTTTCGTCACACTTTCTGGACGCCTTTAATTGAATAACCTTTGGCTCTTTGGGCAAGAGGAGAAGGAAGCGAAAAACGCACCACAGTGTTTATTTGTGTTTAACGAATAAAACAATAGAAGTATTGTGACCAGTGAAATCAATTAGTCTCCCTAAGCAGTAAAGGCCCACATCTGGTGTGACTTAAGTTAATGTTAGGGAAAGGGCTGCAGAGGCCCAGAGACCTTGCGTTCTCATTTCAACAGGTGACAGAGAAGGCAGAAAAGGCTAATAATACACTACAAGTGCAGAGACAGTGTGATAAATACCAGGGGGCTTGCCCAGGAGGTAAAATCGTGCAGGCCCATGACAACCAAATAAATGTTCCTTCTTAAGGCTGACCACTGAGAACCCAAGGGCTGGGTGCCAACTTGAGAGTATGCCAAAGGGGCAGCCCGTCTATTTCCCAGGGAAATGCAGAGAGAAGAGCTAGAACTCCTGAGATTCGTTGGGGGTGGGGGGCAGGTGAAGACAGATTTGACAACTTGTGGACTCTCCGATCAGTGTAGGTCAATGAGAGAGGGTTTTGGCAATGCCAGGCATGGTGACACTGCAGAGTGGAGGCTGCTGGGTGATTCAAACACATGACTCAGACCTTGACCTTCTCGTAGGATTGCTACACTTCGCAAAATTTGAATTTTAACTAAAGAATGAAAAATTTTATAACTATGTTCTATGTAATTTTTAGACATACTTATACTAAACATTTACTTGTTGTTTATCTGAAATTCAAATTTTACTGGGTATCCTGTACTTTATCTGCAATCCTACCTTCTAGGACCTTGCATGGTTTTTTGTTGTTGTTGTTTGTTTGTTTGTTTTCATTCGATGCCCTCCCCGATGTTTTCCATGTTGTGTTATGGATCAAAATCAGAAATGGCCTTAAGGAAAGCACGTCTGCCTTTTCCACACAGCCACTTGCTCATAACAACACCCGTTACATCATCTAGTACCTTTTAAATAAGAATGCATGGAGTGACTCCCCTTTAAAGCTTATTTTAAAAAATAAGTGTCGTTCTCATCTAAAGAGCTAGACTATATTCCTTCATCATAAATGTCCTTTTTGCCTTGATGCCTAGGGAGCTTGGAACTTAAATTGCTGTTCCAGTCCAGAAATCCTTTTGGCACAGGCCCATTTTTCACAGTGTGTTCTGCAGAACACCGTGCAAAAACACATGGAGTGGTATCCCTCCTTGGAAGTTTATGGTACTTTTTAGCAAATTAAAGGATCTGGGGAATTTTGCAGTAAAAACGTATCTGTTTAGCTTTTCTCCACCCAGAGTTGGCTTAATTTGTTTGATTATGGAACAGCCTTTTCGAGAAATACTGACTGATACCAAGTAGAACTAAGTGACTGAGTAACTTAGTTTGACAAATGCTGGCTTAAGGTTTTGATACGTTGATTTTCTCCTCAGTCTACATGACTTTTACAATCTATTGGGGTGGTGCAAAAGTAATTGCGGTTTTTGCAATGATTTTTAACCATTGAAACCACAATTACCTTTGCACCAACCTAATATTGAAATACCGTGTTTCCCCCAAAATAAGACTGGGTCTTATATTAATTTTTGCTCCAAAAGACGCATTAGGGCTTATGTTCAGAGGATGTCATCCTGAAAAATCATTCTAGGGCTTATTTTCTGGTTAGGTCTTATTTTCGGGGAAACTCGGTATTAACTCGCTTGGTCTACATGTCTTTTATTGTAAGCCAGCTCAAGACTTCCTTTCCAAGTCTGCAACCAATACATTCTAAATAAATAAGGAAATAAACGTCCTGAGCTGGGTGACGTGCATCACGTACTCGTATACTCATATACACAAGATATTTACAAAGGACCTATGACGCACAACATTCAGAGAATCATGGTCTTTAGAGAGAAGTCTTTCGTTCGCCTTCTTTACAACAGTGCTCATATATGTGAGGGTGCCACGTTCCCAAAAGAACCTGAGTCTTTCTGCCATCAGCTCATGCCCCCGTGATAACCCCTCCCCTGGGTCGGGAGCCCCTCAAACTGCTGGCACTCCCTGAATCCAATCTCTCCCAGGTGTTACCTTCCACCCCAGACACCGCTGAGTTCAGCGGGAGCTCCAGGCTTGGGAGTATATTACATATGCAGTACTTGGGGACGCTTTAGGGATAAAGGGGGTGGGGACCATGTGAGTTATTGTTCTAACAGTCTCAATTATTAACGGAGCCCTCCGGCAAGACCCCCTCGGTACCTACCAATCATTCCAGCACAATATAAATCTATTTGTCATAGAGAAATCGCATTCCAAGGGGGAAAGGCTCCCTTATTCATTCCAAGGCTGATGGCAGGTACCAGAAACCTGGAATGACAGGATAGTCCATGAGTATTTTTATTTTTATTATTTTCTCAACTCAGTTTCCAACAGCTGGTTGCCAGTTGCCCCCTAACGTGGACACATAAAAGCAAAACCTCAAGCACTGTGCCAGCCAGGATCACGGAAGAAACACAGCCCTCATAAATCAAGGCTGCACTGCTCTGCAGCTTTAACTCAATGAAGTGCATGTGTATCGGATAAAGGGGACAAGCTGCGACTGGGAAAAGCGGAAGGCTCCTCCCCCATGATCAGCCAGCAGCGGGTTGCATAAAGCTTCTGTCATCCTCTCAGCCTTAGCATTGGCTCAAGACCACACACTCCCATGGGCAAAGCTTCCAAGAGCCCAGTCCTGGCTCTTTCTAAAGAGAAGCCCAATCCCTGTTGTTGGAGCTTCTCCCCTCTTACAACTCAGTAACTAGAGTCTCCTGTGAATTAGGAAGAATAACCTAAAGGTTTGTAGGTTTTTTACAACAAGAATATTGATGAGAAAAGAGGTATTTTTCATCGACTTGTCATAATTTTATAATAATATTCACATAGAGGAGTCTTTCAGTTCACGTCCCACTCGGTTTCTTGAACTTCTCACCTCCACTACTAATGTTGTCTCCCACCCTACTCCAGCCACCCACACACACGCTCATCCCCACACCGTGCCATTAACAGTAAGCACACACCACATAAAATCTCAATTGTATATATACTACTCTCTCTGGCCAGTAGCTCCTATCCTTCCTTCCTACCTATTTTAGTATCCTGACTCCTGTCCACTCTTTGGCTTCACGAAGACCAGAAAAATTACATTTGCATGATTTTTAGTACCTTATGACCTTGCCTCCTTCCTAACCCAGTTAGAGACTCCAGTTCATCGTTATACTCACTGTCTTGTATAACACCATCAATTCCCTTGCGCAGCTCTCCAGTCCTAATTTGCACGCCTGGCAAAATCCCAACAATGACTAATCTTAAATTTTATCTTCCCCACACCCGTTTTTGTGCAGTTGAAGATGTGTGAACAAAAACACATATCTAAGTTGATGAGTCTTATTCTAAATTCATGACCAGTAACATCAGGAAGACCCCGTACTGCCTGGAAGTCCTAATACATTTCCACAGATTCTTCATTTTTCTACTCTTACAGATGCCACTGTTAACCTTCTCTTCTCTAAACCTCCTCATCTTTACTCTCAGTTAATGACCTTACTTCCTATTTCACTAAGAAAACAGAAGCAGTCAAAAGGGATCCTCTAAGAGAAAAAGAGAGTGAAGACACTAATACAGAGGGGAAACAAACTTCTTAAAAACAAAATACTTAATCCAAAAAAGTAGTTATATTAATATAAACAGATTAAATACTTCAATTAAAGATAAAGACCATCAGACTCAATTAAAAAACTAAAACCCAACTACATCCTACTTGCAAGAGGAACATTTTAAATACAAAGATATAGAAAAGTTGAAAGTAAAAAGGTCTAAAAAACGATACACCTTTTAAACACCAACTAAAAGAAACCTAGTATAGATTTACTGTCAAAATAAACCTTAAAAAAAAACAACTTACTAAATAGACATTTCATAATAATAAATGCTTACTCCCAAGGACATAAAACAATTCTAATTTATATGCACCTACTAATATAGCCCCCAAAATTTACAAAGCAAATATTGTCAAAACAAATGAAGAATAAATATAAATAATTCTACAACAACAGAGATCTTAACACACCTCTTTCAGTTACAGATAGATCAGGGATCTAAATAGTAGTACAATTTGAATAACACAATTAAGAAAATAATTGGACCACATAGATAAAATTGGAACAGAAACTAATAGGTTTACACAAAAGTAATTGTGGTTTAAAAGGTTCAAAATAAATGCAAAAACCGCAATTACTTTTGCACCAAACTAATACAAAACATTTCTAAAAATGGCATATGGTAAACCATAAAACAAGTCTGAACAAATATCTAAAGAGTGAAATTATTCAGAGTCCACATTCTGAACATAGTACAATTAAGCTAGAAATCAATAACAAAAAGATAACTAGAAAATCATCATGCTTAGAAATGAAGACAAAAACTTCAGGTCAATGAGGGACCAAGGAAAAAAAATCACAATAAAAAATTTTAAAGGGTTTGAACTTAATGCTAATACCACATTTCAAAACTTCTTGGATGCAGCTAAAGTTGTGTTCAAAATGAAATATATGTGCTTAGAGAAGAAAATTAATTATAAGTAAAACCATTTTTCTCAGCACCTATCTTAAAAAAGCGGAAGACAACAGCAAGTTAAACCTCAAAAGAAGCAGAAGAAGGAGATAATAAAAATAAAAAATAAATGCACCAGAAAAATAAATATACAATTAAGAGAAGCTATAGTTCCAAAGTTGTTTTTTTATAAAGATAAAATTTAATTAAATTAAAACTTCTAGCAAAACCAATCAAAAAAGACAGGAGACAGAGATGACCTATAGCAAGAAATTTAGATATTAATGCAAATCCTATAGAGATTGAAAACATAAGAGAATATTAAGGATAACTTTATGCCAATAAATTTTAAAATATAGGTACAAAAGACATTCCTAGAAGAACAAAACTTACTAACACAGACACAAGAATATCTGATAAGTCATATGACTTCTCATATATGTGTGTGTGTGTGTGTATTTTTAACTAAATCCATACTATTAAACCTATCCAACAAGAAAACTCTGTACCCAAGTGATTTTAGCAATAAATTCTACTAGCATTTATGCAAAAATAACATCAATCTTGTATAACCTCTTCCAAAATATAGAAGAATAAAAAACAATTACAACCATTTTTACAAAGCCAGGAAAATTTTGATACCAAAGCATAGCAAGGACATTAAGAATTATTAAAATTACAGTCCAATCTCACTCATAAATATAAAGAAAAAAATTCAAACAAAATATTCATAATTTGAATACAATTATATATACACCACAAGATACCACATCATGACTGAATTGGATTTATTATAAGAATCCAAGGTTGCTTAATATTTGGAAAGCAATCAGTATAACTTACCTATTAATAGAATAAAGGAGGAAAAAATATAATCGTAATAGTTGTAACAGTATTCCTAAAATTAAGCATCTAATCATAATCATGACTTTAAAAAAAAGCAAGAAAAGAAGTGAATTTCTTTAATCTAATAATGTATATCTACAAAAAGAAATCTAGAAAACATTATTTTTCATGGTAAAATGTTAAATGATTATCTTCCGAGAACAAGGATTGGAGAAGGATGTCCACTTATTTATTCCTGGTCAACTGTCCTAGCCAGTACAATATGATAAGGAAAAAAGTACAGGCAGAACTTCTATCTATGGTGGAGAAAGGAGCTCTACAAATCGTCCCTCAGATAAATAACACTGGACAAAAATTATTAGAAATTTTGATTAAGGGCCCTTGAAATCGACCAAAGGCAATCAACAAACTAAGTGTTCATTCATGAAAAACTACTGAGCTGTGGGTAAGAACAGTGGGAATATATGTCTTACTAACTTGGAGCTGCTTATCCCCTCTCCAGTTCAGGTAGCAAGGTAGTTCCCCAGAGAAGGGCTGTCTGTGAAACCAGAAGCTTTTCTGTTGGAGGGAGCTATCTTTCTTTAGAGGCATTGCCATTAAACGTAGCAAACGCAGCAGGAAATGAATAGAGAACTCCTACAGCCCTACTAGTCTAAGGTCACAGACTTTGTTGGGATGAATGGCAGACCAGAAGACTAGCTAGAAACTTAACAGGGAGATCTCTGAAATGAGAAAGTAATATAAGGGGTTGGTTAACTTTCCATATGTCCTAGCTAAGTGGTAAACTGTGTGTACATACAGGGGAGACCAGAAAGTTTCTAGAAGAAAATAAAAGGTATAGAAGGCTTAAAAACTGCCTGAACTTTGAAAGTACTACCAAACCTACACACAGATCCACTGACATAGGGTACAAGACTTAGTGCTGGAGATGTTTGAGTGCAATCTCATCAATCACTGGCTGATAACTAAGTTCTTTGGAACAGTGATGATCCCTAGGAGACAAGGCTAGAATTAAAAAGTAAAAATGCAAACACAAACTAACAAACTAAGCAGAAACACTAGCAACTATTCATGTGGTGTGACAGATTCCAATATCAGGCAAGTAACATGAAAACAAAACAAAAATCCAGCAACAATAACACCACCCAGGGGGGAAAAAAGGCAGAATCCAGAGTTGCTAAATGTTCAGTTTACAGCAAGAAATTATGATACATGCAAAGTAATGAGAAAGTGTGACCCATACTTAGAAGTATTCAATAAAATTGCCTTTGAGTGTGTCCAGATATTAGATTCAGCAGACAGATATCAAAGCAATTATTATAAATATTTTCAAAGACTAATAAAAGAAAACCAAGTTTAAAGAATTAAAGGAAAATATGATGACAATTACTCAACAAATGGAGAATATCAGTAAAGGATTTAAAACTGTCCAAAAAATAAACCAAATGGAAATTCTAGATCTGAAAACTGCTATATTGAAATAATAATTCACTACACAGGCTGAACATTAGCTTTGAGACGGCAAAGTAAATATCAGTGAACTTGAAGATACATAAATAGAAATGGCCTAATCTGAATAAGTATATCTTTTCTTTTATTCTCTACTTTCCTTAAAAGTAAAATTGTAAAAATCCTTAATTGTAACAATGTATTATTGGATTTGTAACATATATAGCTATAAAATACATGTCAATAACAGCACAAATTAGTGGGATCATTAATGTAGATATAGTTAAGTAAAATTGCTATATTTTGCTGCCACTGAGTCATTATTTGCCTGAAATTGAATCTGATCAGTTAAGATGCATATTATAGTTCCAAGAACAACCTTTAAGGTAATAACTCTAAAAATATAATTAGAAAATCTCAGATAAATTAAAATTATGCACTAACAATATTTGTTTAACACAAAACAAAGCAGCGAAGGAGGAATAGAGGGACATAAAGTCACAAGACATACAGAAAACAAAAAATGGCAGATATAAACCTAAACATATAAATAACAACATTAAGTGAGTTTAGACTAACTATATAAATCAAAAATAGTGACTTCAAACTGAATTTAAAAAGCAAGATTCAACTATATGCTATTTACCAGAGGCACACTTTAGATTCAAGACACAAATAACTTTAAAGTAAAAATATTAAAATATATATACCATGCAAACATTAACTATGAGAGTTATTAATAGTATCAGGCAAAATATACAAAAAGACAAGAAATATTACTAGAGACAAAGAAGACTATTTCATAGTGATGAAAGGATCAATAAATTAGGATAATGTAACAATTATAAATATATACATAACTAATGAGTTATGTACATAGAGCAAAAACTGATAGAATTGAAAGAAATGGACAACTCAACAATTAAAATTGGAATTATCAATGTTCCACGCTCAATAACTGATTGAACAACTAGAATGAAAATCAGCAAAGATATAGAAGACTAATACAATACTATTACAAACATGACCTAACTGACATTTACACAACACACCTCCCAACTACAGCAGTTTCCACATTTTTTTCAAGCTCACATAAAACATTCTCCAAAATAAACCACATGCTACGACATAAAATAAGTCTCCATAAATGTATGAAATCATTCCAAGTATGTTCCCCAACAACAATGGAATCTGATTAAAAACTAACAACAGGGATGAACTAAGAATGTTCTAAATGTTTGTAAATATAACAATACATTTCTAACTAACCCAAGGATAAAAGAAGAAATCATAGGAGAAATGAGAAAATGTCTTTCACCAACTTAAAACTAAATCACAACACATCAAATGTCTGAAATGCAACTAAAGCAGTACCTTGAGGGAAATTTGTAGCTATAAACGTTAAAAAGAAAAATGATCTCAAATCAATAAGCATTCACCTTTAAAAACTATAAAAGGAAGAACAAATTAAATCTAAAGCAAGGAGAAGGAAGGAAAATAAAGATCACAGTGGAAATCAATAAAATAAAAAAGAAAACAATAGATAAAATTAAAACTTATGCTTAGGAAAAGACTTTTTTAGATTTACAAACCTTTAGCTAAACTAAGAAGAAAACGAAAACAAAAAAGCATCAAATTCAGGAATGAAGGAGGAAGGGATATCACTACCACACCTACAAAAGTTAAAAGGATTCTATATCCATACAAAATATCAAAAACAACTCTGTGCTAACAAATCAGACCATTTATAAGAAATAAAAAAATACGCAATTATAAAATGTTAACTTAATTTAAATTTAACTGTAATAATTTAAAATTTTACCACAATCAAAAGACCAGGCTTAAATGGCTTCACTGGTAAATTATTTCAAGTATTTGAAGAAGAAAAAAAATGTGAATCCTATACAGACTTTTTCAGCCAAAGCAGAGGAAGAAACACTTCCAAACTCACTCTATGAAGCCAATATTACTCAGATAACAAAGCCAAAGATATCACAATTGAAGAAAAGTACAGATTAATATTTCTCATGAATATAGATACAAACATTTTTTACAAAATATTAACATGAATACAACACATAAAAAGGAATTATACAACATGACCAAATATAAAAGGAATTATACAACATGACCAAGTGGAACTTATCACAGAAATGCAAGGTTTGCATAAAATTTGAAAATCTATCAGTGTAATTCACCATATAAATAGAACAAAGAACAAATAATACAAGATCATCTCAATAGACACAGAGAAGCCATTTTACAAAATTTAATCCTCATTCATGATAGAAGCTCTTAACTAAATAGGAAGAAAAGGGAACTGCCTTAACCAGGAGAAAAAAAAAAAAAGGCAGCTCCAAAAAACCTACAGCTAGTATCATACTTAATGAGGAATGCCAGAGTGCTTCCCCTCTAAGATCAAGAACAAGACAAGATGTCCACTGTCACCATTTCTATGCAACATTGCACAGGAGGTTCTAGCTTATGCAATAAGAAAAGAAAAAGAAATAAAAGGCAACCATATTAGATAGGAAAAAGTAAAACTGTCTGTTTTCACAGATTACATGTTAGTGTATGTAGCAAATCTGATGAAAACTGCAAAAAAGCTAACAGAATTAACAGGTGAGTTTACCAAGATTGCAGGATAGAAGATCAATACAAAAAATAAATTGAATCTCTATAGACTACCACTGAATAATAAAAATTGGAAAATTACGAAAACAACTTTAATCATAATATCAAAAATAAAATACTTAGGAATAATTTTAACAAAAGAAGTGTAAAACATACACAAAATACTACAAACCACTGCTGACAGATATGTAGGATCTAAACAAAAAAATATTCCATACATATGAATTTGGAAGACTTAACATTGTTAAGATGATAATTTCCCCTAGATTGATCTATATTTTCAGTGCAATCCCAATATAAATATTAGCAGGGGTTTTTTTTTGTTTTTGTTTTTTTTTGTAGAAAATGACAAGCTGATCCTAAAACTTATATAGACACTCTAAGGACCTGGAATAGCAAAAACACTTTTTGACAAAGACGACCAAAATTTGAGGACCTATATACTATCTGTTTTCAACACTTATTATAAATCTCCATTAATCAAGACAGTGGGGGGTAATGATGAAAAAAAATAGACACACGGATCAATGTAATTGAACAGAACAGAGAGTCTAGTAATAGACCTACATATTTATTGCCAACTGATTTCTTCCTAAGTTGCCAAGGGAATTCAGTGAAAAGTGAATAATCTTTTCCACAAATAGTGTAGAATAATTGTGCATGTGTATGCAAAATAAATAAATAAATAAATAAAAAGCAATCTTGAACCATGCTTCACAACATTTGCAAAAATTAACTCAAAAACGGATCATAAACCTAAATATAAAATCTAAGACTATGAAATGTCTAGAACACAGAGGAGAAAATTTTTGTGACCTTGGGTCAGGCAAAGCACTCTTAGATACAAAAATCAAAAATCATAAAATAGATATGATTTTAAAAATCTGCTCTTTGAAAGTCAACACTGAGATGAAAATAAGATAATTTACAGGATGGGAGAAAATACTTGCAAGATACATATCTGATAAAGATATATAAAGAATTTTCAAAATTCAGTAAAAAAAATTATTAAAAATGAGCAAAAGATTTGAATAAGTACTTCACTAAAATGAGATACAACTGGCAAAGAGAAAATGAAAAGATGATCGACATCATTATTTATTAGGATAATTCGTAATAAAATCACAATTAGATCCCAACACCCCTCTTTGAACTCTGATGTGGTACAAGGCATCTATCAGTTTCATACATTGCAGGTGGAAAAGCAAGATGGCTCAGCCATTCTGAAAAACACTGACAAGTTTCTTACAAAGTTAAGTATGAACTAGTCTATAACTCATCAATCTCCTAGGTATTTACTCAAGAGAAATGGAGACATGCTAATATATCCATACAAAAATCTATATGTGGGTGTTTGGAGTAGCTTGACTGACGACTGCCAAAAACTGGAAACAAAACACACGTTCATCAGCTGGTGAGTGGACAAAGCATGTACATTCATCCAATGGAATACTGCTTAGCCATAAAAAGCAATGAATTGCAGACATTTTGAGCAACATAGGTGGATACCAAAAGCATTAGGCTAGTGAAAGAAGCCAGATTCATATACAATACGTTTATATTACGTTCTTACAAAGGCAACACTGTAGGGATAGCATTACTAGGGAATGGGGATAGAGGCAGGGAATTGACTATAAAAGGGAATATAGGAACTCCGGTGTGATGCAAGACTGTGTATCTTGATAGTGGTGTATTTTATGACAACTGTATGCCATGTCAAAATTCACAGAAATGTACACTTAAAGTGGTGGCTGTTATTGTGAGCTAATTGTACTTAAAGAAACTTGACTTAAAAAGTAAACGGGGAGTGGGGTGGGACTGAGTAGGGAAATTCATGAAACAAGAGCGGCCATTAGCTGATCACTGTGGAAGAGAGATGAAAGGATCAATCATTATTCTGCTCTGTCGACGTTTGTATGTTTCTATACAAAGGTTTTAAAAATCTGCATTTATAGTTTAGTCTTAAGGAAATATTTTTCGTTAATGATAATAATAACCAGGGAAGTACAGTACAAGTCAATTTACCACAAATAATTATGGTAAGTAAAGAACTACCATTAAGAATTATAGGTAGATAAATGCTACGGCTAAAGTTTGGGGATGAACAGATACATTCAAGTGTATTTATTTTTTATTTTTGTAGTATATGTGCTGCCAAAGCGAGCACCAGTTTTTATTTTTTAAAAATCATATAAAATAGCATCATGCATGTTGCAATGATGATACTGTGTCGCGAACTAAAGTTGAAAACAAATCCAATTTTACACTGAGCTTTTCAAATGTGTCATATAGTTTTTCTCCCCTGATCAAAACACTTCAATGTCTTCCAGTCCCACTCAGAGTAAAAACCGAAGTCCCTTCGAGGTCCTACATGATCTGTGCCCTAGCTAACGCTCTGATTTTATCTACTGCTATGTATTCATTCTCGTCAGCCATCTCGGGCCTCTTTGTCATTCTTCAAACACAGCCAGCCTGCTCCCACGCTGTCATCTTTCGCCTTGCGTCACCTGAAACTCTTATCTAAATAAACCAACAGCTCACTTCCTCACTGTCCCTCAGGCCTTTGCTGAAGTGTCCCCTTACCGGTGGGGACTTCCCTTAACACACTAGTACATATGTTTGCACATACATATGCAAACACACACGTTTGCAAAAAGCATCCATCGTTCTGACCTGGTCAACCCTAAGTCTATTAATTAAGATGCTACCTACGAATGCTGTACCCGCCAATCAGAAATTCACCCCACTGAGACCGATTTACCATCTTCCTTCACAAAAATAATGGCAAGGGATACATTTTTGCTATTAAATCTTCTGTCGAAAGGTAGTGGCTTAAACATACAGTTCTCTCTGATTCCATCTCCTTCCTGTGTATCAACCTACCTACCACCTACTCTGTACAAGGCAATGTGATGAAAGGTTCCTGAGAAGAGTAAGGTCTGAATAATGTCATCCAGAGTTTATAAGCCAGTTTGGGGAGGTCAGATCTTTACAAGAGAAATAACAGCGCCTCCCATAAACGGTGTGAAAAGGAGTATTAAAGACCATTAAGGATTGAGAGTTCACACGAGGAAAAAAATCACTGGACATTTGAAGGTAAGGCTTTACAGAGGAAATGGGTTTCGGACAGCTGAAGAATGTGCTAAGTGGGAGGAAGTGGAAGACAGCGATAGGACTAAGTGGCAAATATGAAATGTGCAAGGTGTTGGGGAGACATATGGCTGGAGTGATGGATTTGGGCAAGACTGCAGTGCTGAATAAAGCCGTAATGTCAAGTGGAGGCTCTGCATGAGGCAAACGGTTTTCTGCGTGTCAAACAGGCAGACGTGGCGTATGCAGAAACTGTGTATGTGTCTATTTATGCCTGCGTGCTCTCGTGTATGTGTCTATTATTAAATAAAATAATGTGGAGGATCTGATATTTGCTGGATATTTCACCCTTCTAGTCTGCTCTTCCTTTAAAAACAACTAAAAAGTGACGAGGACTTTATGCTTTGCATTCCTCTCCATTTTGGTCAGCTGATTTTGTATTAATGCAGGGTTGCCATAATTTAATAAATAAACATCCACTTGCATTAGCTGTTGGGTTATTAACTATTCTCCACACAGAGTTTAGACATATTTACATAGCTGCCGTGTGATTTATTAACTCGTTATACTATGCGAAACACAATTAGGCACTCCAACTCAGGGTATTTTGTTTGCTTTGTGTTCTGGAATAAGAACGAGAGTTCACGTATTTGTTTATTTTTCAGATACATTTTTTAAATCCCCAATGCTTTTTTTAATGAGTCGGAGCCATTAATGAGAGTAAAATCAACACAACTTAGTCATATAAAATCTGTCTAATAGGGCCCTTTCCATCCAGAGGGGAAGGCGAAAAAAACAAGAATTTGGCTTATTCTATGGCCTGTGCGTTAGGAAACACAGGTTTTCTTGACACAGGAAAGGAAGGGAAGCCTCCAGCCAGAGCCTCCCAGAGGGAAATATTTTGTTGCTTCCTGGGGTCTGGCTTCCTGCAGCAGTCAAGCTGTTAACACAAGTGCTGCTGTTCGGATCTAGGCAGTAAGAGTGGCTGGGGTGGGTGGGGAGGCGGCGGAGAGAAGGTGGTTAGAAGGTGAGCAGGGCTGGAGGGTGGGGCCTGAGTTCTTCTCTAAGTGTTAATGCAGTTAAGGGCAATCTGGTGTCTTTCCCACCTCATTATGCTTCTAGTAAAGAAACCTGTCAAAGAGGTGGAAGCTGGTCCACACACTGCCCCCATCTTTGTGACAACTGGAATTATGAGGCTGTCCCAGCAACCAGAGGGGACGGAGAGGCTTGCATGTAGCTACAGAAATGCAAGGAGTCAGTTCCCAGTGGTTACTCTCACTTAAATTAAGTTACATTAGCCAAGGTAATGTGAGTGTGTGTATGCATGCATATATGTGTATATAAACACACATACATATATACTACATTAGGTATCATATATACGGAGGGTGTCAAAAAAAATGCAGACACATTTTAAGAAAGGAAAAAACTGTATTAAAATTGTAATATAAAACTCAATATATACCGATAACAAAAGCTGAAGTCATGTGCATACATCTTTTTGGCACCGCCGGTATTTATTTTTTTATCAATAGCTCACCTAACAGTAAATAAGCTTGGCTATGAGATTTGTCCCTTTGAGCTGCCTTAGGAAAAGGAGACGGGTGGAAAGAGACTGAGCGGAAAGAAATACCCAGGAGTCTGCCTGGTATGAATTTCTTGGGTAATAGCGGTGGGGAAACAGCAAACTCAAAGGCATTTGGATTTGGAGGAGCAAAAACATTTTGGACTGTGGAACGAACACAGCTCTTCTGACCTATATCCTATCACACACAAAACAAAACACAACCAAAGCCGAAGTCAGCTCTCTGATAATGGCAGGCCTCGGTTCCTGGCATGACGCCTGACAGCTGGCAAGTCCTGAACGAGCGTTATTCTCTCCTACTCCCTGTCCTGTACACTGGTATGCCTCCAAAAAGAAGTACACTCAGTACATAAAGTCCAAATTTACACACAAGAAATATGCTTCTTATTTACTTTATAAAAGTATTTCTGTTTTCCTCGGCAAATTGATTAACACATTTGAACTATTATTCAGCTTACGACTACCTGCCTTGTATATATTTCAAGGACACACCAGTTACATTAAGTGAGGCAGAACTACAGACATGGCTTCCCAATGCGAGTAAATCTAATTTTTATTAGTTGAATCAGATATTAAATTTCCTTGGAGAGCTGGTAATTTGAAAGGGCCCCAAGGTGAATTCTTTTGGTAAAGCATAAACTCTTTCTGAATGGTAAAAAATTTCTGTGAGAGTTGATGACAACTTCTCTTGGCCAGAAAGAAGTGCTTGTCAAGTTTCCCAGCAGTGGAGTTTAGGCAAAGTTCAGAGAGCAGCTCAGGGAGGGTAAAGGAAAGTATAGGTTATGGGAGGGGGTGGGCAGGTCATCAGGCAAATCTATATGGATTTCTAACCTCAGCTAAAAGATGGATGCGTACTTTCCACACACAAAATCACGCGTGCCTACATTGGTTGTTTTTCAGATTCTGACACTGAGTTTTCCTCCTGCACATACTAGCTGCATTTGAGAAACTGAAAGAGCATTATCGGCTAAATATGGAGAACATTACATATGAAACTTCATGTGATGTATGAAGGTGAGATATATGATACTTAAAACTATGAGACAAGATGCGGCCACTCAAAGGAATGTGTGGCTGAGAAGAAGCGTGGGAACGACAAACCCCTGGGAAGCACCAATCAATAGTTAAGGCAAAGGAAAGACAAACTGAGAAGGGGGTGTCTGAAAAGAGGAGGAAAACCAGGAGACCGTGGTATTACAGGAAGCCAGTAAAAACAGCCTTTCAAGGAGAGAGTGGTCAGTCAGATTAATTGCTTTAGGTACCGTGTTTCCCCGAAAATAAGACCCAGCCAGACCATTAGTTCTAATGCATCTTTTGGAGCAAAAATTAATATAAGACCTGGTCTTATTTTAATATAATATAATATAATATAATATAATATAATATAATATAATATAATATAATATAATATAATATAATATAATATAATATAATATAATATAATATAATATTAGTATGGAAGGACGATGGACTTGGACATATAGGACCCATGCCTTTCAAACTTCAGCTGCCCCAGAGAGGCTACTTATAATCCACTAGCAGCTCTCACACCAAGACTGGATTCCGGTGGAAAACCTGAGAAGAAGGTAGTGTGTTGCTATTTAAGAGAAGAGCTATGCGCTCAGACGCTAGGCACGGGGATGGCAAAGATTTGTATTGTGGTAAATACACAGGTAACTGTACTCTTGACTGAATGGAGCGTTTCACCTTGCCTGCAAAATAATTTTTCTTGCAAGTAAATTTTGTGCTTTTCTCAGTAAGCAATTCGGAATCTGTTATTCCACATGCCGGTGACACCATGATACGCTGAGGCTATTTGTAGACAACACTGTGTTCTAGTCTCCTCTGACACAATTTCTGTGTCACTGTCACTTGAGAATTCCTAAACCTATATTAGTTGTATGTAGGCGCTGGTGGTTCATTTATTCTCTATTTATTCAATGAGCATTTATTGAAAGAAATCGCTATTTTGGGCACGCTGGGAGATAATCAGGATGAGCAAGGCATGTATCTAAACAAAACCTGCTAGATGAAGTAAGTAATAAATAACTACACATATGATAGAATTAAATACAGGTATGAGCACAAGCAAATTCTCAGACGAATGTAAACCAAGTAACAATTAGACCTAATGCAGGGTTGGGGGTTGATTCCAAATGTTTCAATTAAGAAGGTGTGTTAAGATGCCCTTGGCTTTCCTCTCTTTCACTGTTCTCATATATCTCATTTCTCAAATTGTTTACCATTTTCAGCTCTTCTTTGAAATCATTTCCAAGATTTTCAAATCCTACAGAATCCAATACCCAGTCTGCTGTAAATGCAAAAATTGATGTACACATGTTTCTCGAAGGAATATGAGCGACGCCACGTAGTTTGGTGGGCATTCGTGTGTGGGAACAGAGCCAGACCCTTTGCCCAGTGACAGTCCACGCCATGGACTGGGTTTGACATCAGAACACATGATGCTTGTGATGGAGGGACAACAACAGTTCGCCCCTAGCCTCCCAGTCACGCTGGGAGAATTTCCAGACAGCACCTCCAAGAGCGTACGTATCCTGTTTCAGCCTGCAAAGGTAATGCAGTGAATACAAACACAGCTGACAGGCAAAAGGTGATGCAGAACTGCCCGACATGGCTTGAGAAGTCAGGGAAGTTGATTAACTGTTATTTCCTGATCTATAAATCATCAATTTCCAACCCCTTTGTGTGCCATCCATAAAATATTGGCTGCGGGCCTTTGTTATACAAGGACATCTCATTTTTTACAATGACCTTGTAAATAATAATATTGCTACCATGAAAGCATATCATGCTGTAAGCCATGCAAAATCGGGTCACATATTTAAAGGGCTTTGGTAGTTAGGGAGAGCCTGCCACACTCGTGTGTGCCTGTATCTTCATTAAGGTTTCACATCTCAGAAACAGTACTCATTTGTACTAGTTTGCCAATGCAATCACTATGTATTTACAGAAAGATCGTCCTTATTAATCACCCCTCCTTAAGAACTACTAATGCTAATCTATATGCAGAACACTTTTAAGTTATAAAAAATTTTCATACTCATTACATCATTTATTTCACCTAATAATCAGTTAAGTATCATGTTCCCAACTTAAAAGATCAGGAAAGTAAGATTCCAAGAGAGGAACTTTCCCAAGATCACACCACTGCTAAGTGACAGAAATGCAACTATATACTGAAGGCGCCTGACTTTCAACAGCTTCCTAAATGGTTGTCTATTGAGGACATTTTTGCTACTGAAAGTAAAACTCATGAACCAGTAACATGGGCATCTCCCAGGAGCTCGTTAGAAATGTAGAATCTGCCTTTCTGCTGTGAGCCCCAGTGGCTGCTGCCAAAATGGGCCAGTTTATGAAACCTGGGAAGGTGGTGCTGGTCCTGGCCGGACGCTACTCCGGATGCAAAGCGGTCCTCGTGAAGGACACTGATGATGGCCCCTAGGACCACCCGTACCACCATGCTCTGGTGGCTGGACTTGACCGCTATCGCCAAAAAGGGACAGCTGCCGTGGGCAAGGAGAAAACTGCTAAGAGGTCAAAGAGCAAATCTTTCATGAAAGATTATAACTACAGTCACCTCATGCCCACAAAGTACTCTGTGGATGTCCCCTTGGACAAAACTGTTGTGAACAAAGATGTCTTCAGAGCCCCTGCTCTGAAACAACCCGATGGGAGGCCAAGGTCAAGTTCGAAGAGAGGTACAAGACCGGCGAGAACAAAGGGTTCTTCCAGAAGCTGCGGTTTTACAACTTTTTTGCTTCAGTCATGAAAAAAAAAAAAAGAAAGAAAGAAAAAAAGGAAGGGAAGGGAAGGGAAGGGAAGGGAAGGGAAGGGAAGGGAAGGGAAGGGAAGGGAAGGGAAGGGAAGGGAAGGGAAGGGAAGGGAAGGGAAGGGAAGGGAAGGGAAGGGAAGGGAAGGGAAGGGAAGGGAAGGGAAGGGAAGGGAAGGGAGAAAGAAAGAAAGAAAGAAAGAAAGAAAGAAAGAAAGAAAGAAAGAAAGAAAGAAAGAAAGAAAGAAAGAAAGAAAGAAAGAAAGAAAGAAAGAAAGAAAGACTCTCAGGCCCCCTTCCAGACTGACTGAACCAGAATCGCCATTTTTACAGGACTAGCATATGATTCACAGGAACATTAAAATCTGAAAAGGAATGAAATAGATTACTTCATGAATAATTATTCAATGACTGACTGAATGACATTACCATTCAGTCATTCACTCAGCACATGTCTAGCAAGTACCTGGTAAGTAATACTTACTGAATGACTGTCACTTGATACTTTTAATTGATAAGAGCTGCAAATTTTTTTTTAATTAAATTTATTGGGGTGCAAATTTAACACAGTAGGCACAGCTCTGTCTATAGCTGTCTACTTGCTTAATGATTTTGACTGACTTCATAGCTCACGTCAAATGACTACTTGATTAAAAAAAAAGATTTTTCCCCCATTTTTCCAACGAAATTGACACTAGCATAACGGTTTTAAAGGTGAACATGCCTTTCGAACTGCTACTTTTCCTTAATGCCTACGTCTGTCTCACTGGCTATACACCAGGCCACTGCGACCGGACGTCATAGCTGGTACCCTTGAGAACTCATCACCAGAGTTACCATTGAGCAGATGCTCAGAAAGAGTCACATGAATCAGTGAACCAGTAAAGCAACAATTTGGGGGAGGTTAGAGGATTATTCCAGATATTGTTTGCACAATTTCCCCCCCATTTACCTTATTTAATTAGTTAGATAGCTTTCTTGAAAAAAAAAAAAAACCGGCTAGATTTCCTCTTAATTTCTGTGTTCAGACAACTGATCTGCTGATTGCTGCTGTCACTGATTATTACTCCTGATTATTTAAATAACAATTCATTTTTTAGGACTTTGAAAAGGGGCTTAAAAGAGGTAATTACTAAATAAAGTTTAAACAGGCAAATATCATGAAGAAGACATTAAACTAGAAATGGAGGTGGATTTCAGGAGCATGGGGGAAAAACAGAAATAGAATCAGAATACTACTCAAGGGGATGTAACTGATTAAGGTATCAAGCTTACTGTTCTCTATTAACAGCAGTGTTTTTTCTGGAATACACTGTATGCTGTTTCCTTTCTCTCTTTCATTCACCCCTTACTCAACTAGTTTTGTCTTCCAACCCAGTCATCTTTCTTTTTATTCAGAACCCACATAATCAAATGTACTTTGATGACTGTATCATTCTTCTTTTGCTTTAGTTTGTATTAATGCCAAACTTGTATTAGTTATTTAACTTTATCATTACCTAAAGCACAGCATATCTTTGCTTCCTTCAAATAGATTATAACTAGAAAAAAAGCAACAAAGACTAACATTTTAGGCAATCTGGTCATTCTGGAGGTTCAGAGGGTCACATGGATTGTTATATTCCACCAACAGACCACCAATCTAACAACAAGATGGTCTGAGCATTGAATCAATTATTCCATGGATGCTTTTGTTGCAATTGTTTCTATGGAGACCTTTCGTTCAGAATAGTCTGACCCTTGGTAGCTGACATGCCCAACCTTAATGGGCCATTTACGTGGCCTCCACATTAAGAACTACATAAAAAACCCATATTTCTTCATGCCTATGAAACTATGAAATCGGGGCTGTAAGATTTATTCCTGACAATCTACAGGCTTCTACTGCAATAGGTGTTATGTTGTATTAACAGAGATGCTGTATATCTCTAAATAGCTTTTTTGTTATGGCACAATAAAATGTTTTATAACCAACAGAAGTTGCTGAATAATATCCAGATTTGGAAATCCATGTCAAAGTCCAGGAAAAGACATGAAATACATACTCCTTTAAGAGATGTAAAATCTGATTTTTACCTCTGCCACTGACTTCCCATTTGACTTAGAGAAATATAAAATCATAAGGTGAGGAGGTCATCTAAAGTTATCAAGTATAAGTACATGTATTTTGTAGCCTGCTAACTTCCAAAAGGATGTAATTGGCTTATAGATTGAAATGCCAGAAGAATACGATGATTAAAAGGATATGGACACTACAATAATTTTTGAAAAGATCTTCAATGCACTGTTGTCTTCACTAATTCCAGTATTTGGGCATTACCTTTGGCTCTGAGTTTTTGGGGGAATGAAAACAAAGCTAGAAATGTACTATCTTAAGTTCTCCCACCCAAATTTTCTAAGAAACTTGTGTACTTATTTATTTCGAAGGAGTCAACCCTGCTTCCAAAAGCCAGACAGAAAGAACTGAACATCAACCGGGATCAGTTGCCCTTGTTTCTGGGGCTGCCACGTGGTCTGATGAGATTTCATTCCTGGTGGAGATTTTATCCCCTTCGCGGGTTAGGCAACATCATAAGCTGGGATCATAAGGTTATGCTGTGTTTAGTTTACACGCCTGAGCTTAGCCATTCTTCCTGAAACATGTCAGTTGTGCAAGGGTGGCTGGGCCTAGAGAAGTTTCACCCATGAGCGGGGCCACTACCAGCTCTCCTCCAAAAACCCCAGCCGTCACAGAATCTTCTTTCTTTCCCTATGAATTTATTTTTGGGCCCCTCGATGACTTTTCTTTCAGTGACTCTTAATCACATTATTCCTAAGAGTAGCACTGAACCTCAAATGAGTCTCTTTTCTTCTCCTTCCAGGAAGATTTTTGATTCTGTGGATGTGTAGCCACTTCCCTGCTAAGACTCAGCACTGTGTACCGAGAGAGGTTGGGAGAAGTGGTTTCTGGAGGCTTTGAAGGACCATATAAACCATCCCCAGGAAAACAAATGGCCAACATGTGTTTGTATGACAAACTTTACGGGTACCTCCAATCTGCCGAGGTGCTATTCTAGGCTCCCAGAAAACAGCAGTGAATAGATCTGACCACATCCTTCCAACCATGGAGTTTACATTCTAGGGAAAAGATGAACAAACACAAACATGGAGCTATTGAATGGCAGGTAGTGGTAGATGTTATGAAAACAAAGAAATGGGCTAGAGCATGAGGCAGGTTACTTCAGATAGAGTTGTCACAGAAGGACAATGTAACATGGAGCAAAGTGAGGGAGCAAGCCACGTAGATTCGGAGGGAAGAAAATACCAGAAAACGGCATGTGCAAAGCCCTGATGTCAGGCCATGCGTGGCAAGCTGAAGGAGCAGCAGGGAGGCCTATGTGTTTGAAGCAGAGTGATCAGTGAAGTGGTAGATGAGGTTGGAAAGACGGCAAAAAATGCAGAGCCCTGAAGACCCAAGTAAGAACTCTGGATTGACTTCTGTGTAAGACAGGAGGCCTCTGAAAGGTTTTGAGAAGACTGATACAATCTGCTTCAGGTTTTAGGAGAAAAACCTCTGACTGTTATGTGGAGACTCAAGTGTGGGACATGGGGAAGGAAGGGGTAACAGTGGAAACAGAAAGAAAGCAAGGAATAGTTGAAAAAAAAGAGGGCAGTTAATGTGCCACTGGATTTAACACGATGGAGCTTATTGGTGACCTTCACAAGAGCAGTGTCATCAGACTGGTGGAGACAAAAGCTCCACCAGCGGAGCTGACTTGAAGATTCTAGTGGAATTCATTCATTCAATATGGCCTTTTTTTTGTTTTGTTTTGTTTTTTTTGTTTTAATTAGGCAAGGACTACACTTCTCACTAGAGATACCATAGATTAATGACACACTGGTTATTTATCACCAAATAGAAAGGAGACACACATCAGATGATAAATTATAACCCAATATAGTCAACACATCTTGTTGGAATGAAACGTATAGCACAGGAGCGCATTCACTGTTTTTCATGAGTGTTTAACCCATCTCAAAACTGTCAGACTTAGAAAACACATCAAAACATGTTCTTTTCTCCCTCAATTTGTATAAGACATTTTTAAAAAGAGAACCTAAACTGTTAAATGGCTTAACACACAGTAGTCTCGCCTTTGAAAGATGGGTTTTCTTGCTTTGCAATTCTTGGCTATTGTCCCATCCCCTTCACACACAGGACTTATAAGGGGTGATGATAAAGGATGAAAAAGGAAACGAACTATGCTGAGCAAGGACCCTTACGAATCTAGGGCAGGGTGTTTATATCACCAAACAACACAAGAGCTTACTAAACCAAGCAAAAGGACATACTTGAGTGACCACACCGTAACTCCCTCAAATAAACACCGTGACTGGATTTACTGGACTGTTTCGTGTGTGCAAGGATGTGTGTGCATGAACATGTTTGCGTGGTCATACAACTGAGTAAGTGCAGCTGTGTTTATTCAATTACAGAACATTCCACACACACAGAGAGCACATGTGTGGCTATAGAGCATTCCGATTCATTCTTGGAAAGTGAGTAAGTAGAAGAACTGTACAACCCATGAAAACCAGCGCACACTCGCTTATATACACAAAATTACAGCTGAAATCACTGCTTTGAAACCTGAAACTATTGACTCAACTGGATAACTAGAGGTAGTCCATATAGACGCACTTCTGAGAACAGTCACACACTTGATTAAAGGGACTGGAAAATTATATTTAAATGAAAATATTAAAGAAACTGGGATTCTATGACACGGGAAAAAAGCAAAGTGTGATAACTTACCGTTTTGAAATATACAAAAGTTACACGACAGAAGACAAGAGCCCACATTTTCTGACAATAGGAGAGACACATATGGAATCAGATGCAGAGAATGTTGTCTTACAAAGGTGTGTCGAATTCTGAACTATGTTGCAAAAATGGAGACTGAGATCTTGTTCAAGTTCAACAGATATTTTTAACAACCATGAAAACATTGAAATTCTCTGTAGGAACTTACTGTCTTTTCCACAAAACCCTCTCCTCCTATCGTGGTGACACATGGAGAGTTTAGGGTCCCACGACTGCTGTGAAAGTAAGAAGCCCGGGCAGAAGAGAGAGAGCCGCCAACTTCAAACGTCCGTGAGTTAAGCTGAGCAAGCAGAGAGCTTATACATTGCTGGTGGCAGTATACAATGACACAAACAGCTGGGAAAACTACTTGGATCTTTATCAAGTTAAACATATATTTACCCTGTGACCCACCAATTCTACTCTCAGGCATTTACCCACAAGAGATATGCCCCCAAAGAGAAGTGTGCAAGAATGTTTACAGAAGTTTTATTCATAGCGCGTGGATAAACCAATTGTGATATGGTCATAGAATGGAATACTACTCAGCAATAAGAAAGAATGGACTACTGATGCATGCAACAAAAGGATAAATCTCAAAACTATGTTTTAAGTGAAGGAAACCAGGCACAAAACAGTATGCACTGTACAATTCCATTTATATTAGGTTCAGGAGTAGGTAAAATTAATCTATAGTGATGGAAAACAGAATGGTGGTTGCCTAGTAGACAGAGTGGGGACTGATGGGTAGGGAGCAAAAGATAGCTTTTTGTGATGATTGGTTATTTACACAGGAGTATACGTTTGTCATAACTTATAAATTGTGCACATAAAATTTGTGCTTTTTGTTTCATGCCAATTTTACCTCAATAAAGAAAATGCAATGGGTTTCTCTAGACAGATACCTAGGAGTGGAATTGCTGGGTCATAAGGCAGTTCCATTTCCAGTTTTTTGAGATACCTCCATACTGTTTTCCATAGCGGCTGCACCAATTTGCAATCCCACCAACAGTGCACGAGGGATCCCTTTTCTCCACATTCTCACCAACACTTGTTGTTTGTTGATTTATTGATGATAACCATTTTGACTGGGGTGAGGCCATGGGGATACTAAAGACAGTTTGGGGAACATAATCAATAATGTTGTAAAGATGTTGTAGGGTATTCGGTGGACACTTGTCTCATTAGGGAGACCACCTCAGGGATGATGTAGATGCCTGATCACTGCACTGTAAACCTGAAGCTGAAGCTGAATAATAATGAATGTCAACTATAATTATACCTATATCTATATCTATTCACAAGAAGTGGAGAACAGCATAAGGAATAGAGACAGGGGAAATGTAATGGCCGTGTGCGATGTCAGAGGGGTAGAGGATGGGGGGAGGGGGGTTATCACTTTGTGAGGAGTATAAATGTCTAACTATTACATTGTTTTGTACACCTGAAACTAATAATAATAATAACAATAATAATAATAATAATAATGTAAAAACCCAAAAAAAGAAAACAATGAGGACAGCCGAATGGCTCAGTTGGTTACAGCGTGAGCTCTGAACAACAGGGTTGCTGGTTCGATTCGCACATGGGCCAGTGAGCTGCGCCCCCCACAACTAGACTGAAGACAACGAGCTGCCACTGAGCTCCCGGAGGGGCAGCCGGATGGCTCAGTTGGTTATAGCGGGAGCTCTCAACAACAGGGTTGCCAGTTCAATTCCTGTGTGGGATGGTGGGCTGCACCCCCTGCAACTAAAGACTGAAAACAGTGACTGGACTTGGAGCTGAGCTGCACCCTCCACAACTGAACTGAAGGACAACGACTTGGAGCTGATGGGCCCTGAAGAAACACACTGTCCCCAGTATTTCCCAATTAAAAAAATAAAGCAAGAAAATGCAATGACCAAAACCCTCCAACGACTTTTCATCTCACTTAGAATTAAATTCAACTTCCTTCCCATGGCCTCTGAGGCCCTCACTTTCTCTCAGACCTGACTTCCAATCAGTCTGCCCCAGGCACCCTGCTTTCCAACCTCAAAGGCCTCCCATATTCCCTGAAGGTGTGCGCACGCTCCTGCCTGCGACCTTACATGGCTCTTCCTTCAGCTACGAGCTCTCCTCCTCTGCATCTACGTAACCAGCTCCCTCTCTCATTCAGTCTTTGCTCACATGTCACCGCATTAGATTGTGTTCCCTAAATACCCTTTTTAAAATAGCAGCACTTGCTCCCAACACACACACACACACGCACACACACGATCTCATCACTCTTTATAACTTCTCCCTTTTCTTCATAGTACATATCAATCCCAGACAGTATATTATATATTATTCATTTTTTTTGTCTTTTTCTTCCTTCATATGTGAGAAATACTGCAGCCAAGACCTTTTTGTCATTCACTGATCTATCCCTTAGTGCCTAGAAAATAGCTGATACACAGATATTCAATAAACATTTGTTGGATGATCACATAGTTAAACAGAGGTTAGATAAGTGATAGCATAAAGGAAATACAAATATTAGTGGGGGAACAAACGCGACATTCCAGCCCTTTATTGTGGCGTAACACACCCCAAAACTAACGGCCGAAACAACAACAGCAGAAGTTCTGCTCACAGATCTGTGACGTG
Organism: Rhinolophus sinicus; assembly: GCF_057876585.1. Taxonomy (NCBI): domain Eukaryota; kingdom Metazoa; phylum Chordata; class Mammalia; order Chiroptera; family Rhinolophidae; genus Rhinolophus; species Rhinolophus sinicus. The sequence continues at coordinate 49,235,919 of NC_142507.1, forward strand.
GGTAGGACTCAGCAGGAACAGCCGGACTCTTCCACGCAATGTCAGCGTTGGGGGCTCGACGGGGCAAAACAGGACGCATGTTCAAGATGGCTCACTGACACGTCCGCTGGGAGTCGCTGAGCTAGAGGCCTGGGCTCTGCGTCGTCTGGGCATGTGGCTGGAGTCCACGAGCAAGCATCCCCAGAGACAGGCCGCTGAAGCATCCCTTCCACAGTATCGGATCATGTGAGCAGTCGCAGAGCCCAGACGAGGCAGAGCCCAGGGAGGGAAGAGAAACTCCACCACGTGATGGGATGCGAGCCAAGGAATTTTAGGGTCATTTTTTTACAGCCACCACACAAGGAGATCTTTTAGGTGTGTTCCACCGCCCTGGGTTTCTAATTCTGTGATTTGTTTTATTGCAGAGGTTTTTACATCTCACATGAGAAGTTACTTAACATTAAACTAAAGCCCTGTAGAATAACCACCAGCTGAAGTGCTGCTTATGTGCTAGATACACCGTGTTCAAGTATTCTATGCGCTACACCCTCATTTTGTTGTTTTTTAATTTAACAAATATCCATATAGTACTTACCTATATACCGGGCCCTGTTTTTGTTGCTTTAAGGATGAAACCTAATTTAATCCATGTCACCATCCCATAAATGAAGTGCTATTATGAACCCCATGCTTACAGATTAGAAAGCCCAGGCAAGAAGAAATGAAATGCCCTGAACAAAGTCACACAGCCAATGAGGATGGAGCCAGGATTTGAACGTGCAGTCTGATCCCATAGCCTGTGGCATTCTCTCCCTCTCCCTCCCTCTCTCTCATCCACCCAGCAATCCTATAAATGAGTACTACTGCTATCCCCATTTGACAGAAGAAAAAAACTGAAACTTAGAGCAGTTATGTCACCGTCCCACGGTCTGTTTACCTACATGCTCCCAGCATGGTGCCAGTATTTCATTCGCTGCCTCTCATCCTCACAGCAACATGTCAAACCTGAGAATCAAAAGTGAAGTAACTTGTAGGTCACATAGCTGGTCTCAGAGGTGGGATTCACATGCGTGGCCACAAAACCGGGCTTCTTCCCCCGGCAGTGCCCTCCTCGTCGCTGGCAGGGCAGTCAGGGAGGAACGGGACCGCTGACCCTGGAAGAACAACCCCTTCTGCACGGGGACTCCTGGGTAACTTCTAAGAGAGCTGGAACACAGATGCCCAGAGGTGACAAAGAGATCTACAGATTACTCGGACAGGTTTCTGGATGTACTGCTAGATTATAAATGCCAGCTCCATATTTTCTATCTCACTTAGAAAAGTAGTGCGACTTTCCTTTCTCTGCTCCAGGGTATAACCTGTTTTTCATTGCAGCCACCATCTTCAGCCCAACTGATAGAGGAGGAAGGTGAAGTGATGAAAGTCAACATCTACCCAGGGACCTCTTGTGGTTTAGTCAATTAATTGTTGGTCCTTTGGGGAGAGGGAAGTGGAAGAAGAGTGAGGAGCAAAGGAAGAGATGAGGGGGAAAAAACAAAAACCAACTAATCTCCCGAACCTGTCAGGATTCCTCTCAAGTTTTCCTATGACGATGTCCCCTGTGGCCCATTCGGAGCCATTTCCCAAGCCCTTTCCAGGTTTCTTTGATTTGAACATCTGCTTTCCTCTTTCTTCCCTGCACAGCCCTGAGCTTCCTGGATACATGGCAGTCAGCCTTTGATCTTCGGGCCCCTGGTTGGCGGCACGCTGTAAGTTATTCCTCCTCCAGTTAATTCTGGGCAATGAGGAAATCTACATCTCTTCCTTCTTCACTCTCTTTGTCACAAACCTCCCATCCAGGATGACATGAGGTGGACCAGCTCTCCCACGGGGACTCCCAGAACGCACTGGTCCTGTATAAGGATCGGGGACATCGGGCTATACACAACCCAGTCCCAGAGGCATTTTGTTAATCCTATCCATCAACCATCCCAAAGAAATCAGATTATCAGCAAACACGAAGTTTAGTGTAAGTCCCAAGCATACTTAGGTTAGGTACGGCGATTCTCCGGGGTATTTGCACCGTCACCATCACTATCGTGACTCGATTGCTGTCCACCACAAATTTGCTAGGATAGTGATCTAAGGGTGGGAAGAGCTGGAAAATGCATTAAAGACAAACTAATCTGGGGAAGACTAATTTGATAGTGAGAGGGCTAGCCTGCAGAAGCTTTTCCAAGTACACAATTATATTCTTTCTAATAATAAGGCTTATAAAATCATTCCAATTATCTATGTTCCTAAGAACCTTGGCATAATGAAGAGATAAAGATGATTTTCAGTCAAGTTTTAAGTGTAATTAAGTATTTTTTTCAAAATGTTTCCTCAAACCATTTGAATATTTCCAGCTGCTATTTCCATCATGTAACATTTGTATCCAAATTGTTTTTTAATGAATGAAGACAAAGGTGAATGTTAGACCATTTCTTAGGCAAATAATCATAAATTCTGAATAATGGAGATTTTACTGTACTACTTTTCTGCCCTCTGGGAAAAATCCAAGTAATATGTAAAGCGTTTCGTCTAGGGAATAGGACTTAGGTCCTATATTTTTAAATTATTCATTATAAGTTTCCCAGAGGAAACCATGTCCTCTTACTGTTAACTCTTGACATCCAAGGGAATTTTTCATTTTGTGACTTTTCCATAGCCAACAGACACTTCCAATTACGTATTAGTCATGGATTCTCTTTATTCTACAGGATGTTTCTGGTAGCTATTTCCCACCTTCTAACTGGTATGGGAATTTCTGGAAACATTTAATGTAATATCAGACAAAACTAAACAACTAGAGTTTTAAGCATGTAACTTTCTGACTACGTGGTATTTAGAAGTTAGACATAGCATGCCCCGTTCCGGATAATTAAGAATAAACTGTATTAGCCTATCACTTAGAAGAGGGTCATAGCGAGTGAAGAACACTATTTCTGTTTATACAATGATTTGTTGGTGACCAAAGAAGTGAAAATATATGCACACAATCTTACATATCATAAAACACAGAACAATGTGTTTTGGGCTGAAGTACTAAAAATATAAAGAGACCCTGGAACCAAGAAGTTTGGCATTTAGATCCAGGGTTTTTTAAACTGTTCTATGGCCACTACATTGAGCTACGTTCCAAGAACTGAATAGAATCCAGGGACGAGCAGGAAACTGAGGCAGGAAGAGTCACGAAAGGCATTCGGAGGCAGAGGCTCTCAGTGGGCTTGGGAGGCAGGGGAAGGAGGATGAAGCAGGCAGAGAGAGGGCAGCGTCTGTCCTGGCCGCGCTGAGCAGCGCCTGTCAGAGCAGACTTCCTCCCACTGGCAGATGTGTTCAGACCTTCTTTGAAGCCCAGAGCTGCCCTTGCAGGACAGGGGGTGAGCTGTCCTCACCCCTCCCAGGCAGGGGTTCAGCTTTGCAGACTCCATCATGTGCTCCTGACGGCCAAGGGCTATCTTTGAGCCCCAGCCCTCTTCTGGCTCCCCAGAGAGAACTGTCAGAGGGGTGTTCCGGGCCATAAAAAATGATCGTCTTCCTGGGGACTAGCTTCTTTCACCTGGAAAATGCAAGCATCTTTTCTTCCTGCAATCATTTGTCAGTGGGACAGGACCCACTGCTCTGCCCCCCTTCACTACCTGGCCCGTGGAGCGCTGAGATCAGCTGCTGCCTTGCCGTAGTCCCGCCTTCCTGCTCACTCCCCAGCAGCGTACAACCTACACACACACCTCTTAAGAGAGCAGCTCTCTGAAACAAACATTCCTCCACCTTTCCTGCCTACTTCCAATGAACCAATAAACCTAACAACTGGTGTTTACACAGCACTTACCTTCCAGGGAGCTCAGAGCAGTTTCCAGTAACAGACGCTAATCCTCTCCCAAGCTCTGAGTGGTAACAGGTATTAATACTATTCCCCAGTATACAGCAGAGGAAGATTGAAGTAAGGAACTCGGAATGGTTTGCTAATACCACCTGATCATTAGAAGGTTCGTTCATTCAAGTTGTTTTTTTTTCCAATTATGTCCTTGTCACTATGGAGTAAGGTATTTTCACATGTATTAACTCATTTTTGCCCAAATTTCCTCCATGATAATAATCACCTGAGGCTCTTGTTAAACAAACAACTTCCCCGGCCCCTGGCCAGGAACTTGGGAGTTTGTCCAGGTGACTTTTTCCCCCCTTTCTGTGAAGTACAGCATTCCAGATTGACTACTACCATTAAGGAGTTTGGGAAACACCATTTACTTCATTTAATTTTCACAGTAACCCTAAGTGGTATTATGTACCTTTACTGAAAAAGAAACATGTGATCAGTGTATCAATATAGAAGCCGAGTTAGGAAATCTCAATCAATTCAACCCTAACTCCCACAGTCAAGAGTTAACAGTTGGTTAATTTCTTATATTTCTTGGGTTTTCCCAGAAAATAATTAAAACCAAAGCTATTCACCTGGGGTTTGAGCTACCGTAATTCCCCGAAAATAAGACCTCACTGGACAATCAGCTCTAATGCGTCTTTTGGAGCAAAAATTAATATAAGACCCGGTCTTATTTTACTATAATCTTACTTTAAGATTATAGTAAAATAAGATTATAGTAAAATATACTTATAGTAAAATAATACTATATTAAAATAATAATATAATCTTATTTTGTTACAATATAAGAACGGGTCTTATATAATGTAGTATAATATAAGACCGGCTATAATATAATATGGTATAATATAATATAAAATATTAGTATAAGACCAGATCTTATATTAATTTTTGCTCCAAAAGACACATTAGAGCTGATGGTCCAGCTAGGTCTTATTTTCGGGGAAACACGGTGGTGACTGTTCCAAATGTTTTCCCTTTTCCAAAAACATGACATCACGTGTACAAGTCAATTGTCTGAGTTTCCTCTTGAATTTTGCCCCATCCTCATTCCACTGTTGTTACATTCTCCTCCTTCTCCCTCGCTTTCTTCCTCTCTCCCCCACTCCCTCGCTCATTCTCACTCTTCCTCCTCTCACTGAGATACTTGCGAGTCTCCTTTCTCTGTCACCTGCTCCGTGACCACAATAGGTAGGTCTGCATAACACCCACCCACAGCCCTAAAGACTTATTCCTGAGACCTTGTGCAGAATTTCTGTGATCTTCACACTGAAGAGGAACCATCTGTTTGTACATGACCCTGGTGTTCTTTTTCTTGATGGTTTCCTGGCTCGTCTCGCCTGCAGACTGCCAGGCTAGGGAGTAGCCCAGGGCAAGCATGGCACTCACAAGCCACATCTCAGTGAAAAGTAAATCAGTTAATTCAGTTGCTCTTATGCAGTCCATGATAATTTAATGTCTGGTGTTATATAAATTCAGTGGTTATATAAATTCACTGGTACACTTGGTTCTCTTATCATGCTAAGCGAAGTAAGTCAGACAGAAGAAGCTGAGAACCATATGCTTTCAGTCATATCTGGGATATAAAACTGAAAGAAACAAATGAACAAGATAAACAAAAACTCATAGACACAGACAACAGCTTAGTGGTTACCAGAGGATAAGCAGGGAAGAGGGTGGTAGATGAGGTAAAGGGGATCAAACATATGGTGACAGAAGAACTGACTCTGGGTGGTGAACACACAATGCGGTAGATAGATGATGTAATACAGAATTGTACACTTGAAACCTACATAATTTTACTAACCATTGTCACCCCAATAAACTTACTAAAAGAAAAGAAAGGAATGGAATGGAGAGAAAAAGGAAAGAAAAGAGGGGAAAAAAGCCCTGATTTGTAGTATTTGCAGATTTGAGTGGTGTAAATACCTTAACAATGCTTCATCTCAAACTACCAAAGATTTCAGAAGCAGCTTAAAAGCCTCCTGAACATTTGCCCATCAGCCCTTGTGGTCTGATGTGAACGAGCCGCAGCACATCACTGTGTAAATCTGACCCCAGAAACAAAAAATTCACTTTCCCCAGAACCTCTCCTGCTCCCCGCGGCGTTTAGCCACTGCGACAGAGATCACTAACTATTCCCCAGGCACATCGTGCCATCCGACCTCTACGCTCTTCCCCAGGCTTCTCCCTCACGTGGTCAAGGCCTCTCTCAAACGCTTTCTGTTCCCCGAATCCTCACAGCACCTGACCTGTGACTCTCTAATTATGACGTTACATCTTTCGATCTTGTATTAGAGCTGCGTTTTTACTTGTGTTCCACACAATTACCGAGGAAGGCTCTGTCTGCACTGCCCATGTATTCTCCTAGCACTGACACTGAAAGCCACATTTAGAACTATCTACTACGTAATTCCAATGCAGCAGGCACTGTTCTAGCCCGTAGGAGCAAAAACTTTGCGTTTGAAGAACAGGAGACCTTAAACTGAGGGTCTGCAGGAAAACTCCAGAATAATCAGTTTGTCCATGTAAGTTGACTACTAAAGCAATCTGTTTGGAACAAATTGATGACTTAAGTAAATAACTTCTACCCAGGACCATTGGAACAATTAGTCTAGATCAGGGCTCAGCAAACTTTCGATTCTATAAAGAACTGAAAAGTAAACATATTAGGCTTTCCATCTGTAAGTTCTGTACCCAAACTACTCAACTCTTCCACTGTACTGAAAACCTCAGTCTATGCCATCCATAAACAAAAGGAGCATGGCTGTGTGCTAATAAAGTTTTATTTATAAACACAGGTAGCGAGCCAGATTTGGCCCACAGGTTGTAACTGGCCAACCCCTGGTCCAGATACTTGAAACCGTTGATTTCCAAACTCATGTGACTGCTTTCGTTCATTTTCCTTTTGGTGTAAAGGTTCCTCTTCACTAGCTTGTAACTTCGCCCACTGTGATGTTCTTATTAATAATACTTGCTTAGGTCTAGGCTTTATTAGAGACAATCATCACTCTAAATGTAACTTAGCTCATCCACGTATGACTAGCACAGCCAATTTAAAAATCAGTGTGAATATAGGTTACACTGACTTTTCCAATGGTGATACAACTTACTGCCAATGTGAAGTAAAATGTCCTTGCTAGAGAAGATACAGCTATTATTGAGATGCAATGGTGACTGTTGTCATGGTATTACCTATAGACAATATATTTAAGTTCCATGAAGGTTGACTGTATCTTTAATGAAGTACCTGAGTTCTTTTTTCTATGGTAAAATCAGCATATTCAGTGCCCGCTCAGAACCAAGATTAATTGTTCCGTGGTTATAGATCATTTCCAGTGTATGACACCCCAACACCCTCAATGGACTGTTTCTTAGAAGGAGTCTGTATGGAGAAAACCCTTCCCAAGAAAATGAATAATAACTGGTGAAACAGATTCCTAAAGGTAATGATTCCATCCATAGAAGCTGGAAAACTGGAGACGGTCATCACAAATGAGTTCCTCACTGTAGCTGCCACAGTAAATGATGCAGCTCTTGTCCTGGGTGCACCACTGACCTTCTAAATGGTTGTAACTTTGCCATGGAACCCTTTCTGCCTTCTCCAGGCATGGGTATAACTTAATCCTTCCATCCTGATTCTGAACTAGACGGCCTGACTTGTGTTCCTGGCTTTGCCACTACTGTGTGATCTTAGGCAGGGGGTTTGACCTCGCTGCCTCAGTCTCCTCAGCTGTGAAATGGGATCACTAATAGCACCGACGCAGAAAGACTCGCAGCCATGCCCATCCAAGAGCAGTGGTTGCCAGCCTCAGCTCTCTGCCCTCCTCTGGAGCTTGTGGTAGAGGAGACGAGCACACCAGCTTTCTGGGGCACAATGAACCTCATCAGCTCCCGAGGTCTGCATCTCAAGACACCACTTCCATTTACACTGCTACCACCTCTATGATTTCTTCTTTCCTTCCAATCTGTATCGAAGGTTCTTTTTAACCTTACTACACACCACGATTAAAACGTCAGCTGAGGGGAAAGTTCTACACACATTTAGACAAACTTTTCACTCCTCTAAGACTGACTTCTTTTAGTGACAAATAACACTAAAAAAAATTGCGTTTCCATTGGATCTGGGTTATCTGGACAAAGCTTCGTTCCCATGTACATTTCCTACAGACTTTAATATCTCGCTCTCTATATTAGTCTGCTAGGCCTAGCATTAACAAAGTACCACAGATTGGATCACTTGAGCGAAAGGAATTTATTTTCTCACAGTTTTGGAGGCGAGAAGTCCGAGATCCAGGGGTCAGAGGCTGGCTGTCTCCTGAGGCCTCTCTCCTTGATTTACAGATGACCATCTTCTCCCTGTGTCTTCACATGCTCTTCCTTCTCTCCATCTCTGTGTCTCTTCTTATGTGACACCAATCACGTGGATTACGGCCCACCCTAATGACCTCATTTTAATTTAATTACCTTTTTAAAAACCCTGTCTCCAAATAGTCACATTATGAGGGATTGAGAGCTAGAACTTCAACATAGAAATCTGAGGGGAGAGGGGGCACAAACTCATCCCATTACAGGTCGTAGCATGTTGCTAATGGTCAGGCAATGAACAGGACTTTTACTGGTCAGGTAACGTTATGCAGAAAAACAAAACGAGTAATAAACAAAAAGGTGACGTGCGAGAGATGTTTGAGTAAAGGCTAAGTGTAAATTGCCCCTTCTGGGGTGAGTAAAGCTTAGCTTTGGTCTGAGCGTGGCGCTGGGAGCACAAGCTGGAGAGGGGAGGCCGGGCCTTGGCTCTCCGGTGGACTTGCTGTGTGGCCGCGGGTAGTTTCAAGGTCCCACGTCTCAATTCCCTCATCAGCACAGGAGAGTGGGATATCATCTTTCACTCCCAGGGGCTGTGACAGTGAATTAAGGCAAAGGCAGTCTTTGGGGTCCCTTCATGAGAGGAGCTGAAATGCCAACCGCACAGGCCGGGTCGCTTAGCCATTCTTCCATCATTCCACCTTCTAGCAACAACTTCCCACACTGGGTTTCCATCCTGCAGCAAATATTTTTGGAGGATGCAGAACAGCCCACTGAGATGTTCTGGAGCTGCAGCGCGCTGAGGGATCTGACTGTAAAAGCTTTCAGTTTGGCCTCTGCTGAGCTTCGAGCACAGGATTATGTTTTATTTTCACACTTACAGTTTAGGGCCCTCGGAGTCTCAACAAGTTCTCTGTCTTCCCTGAGGTTTACAACATCTGAAAACAAAACAAAGTCTTTCCCTGCAGGCTTTTCTTGGGCTGGTTTTAAGCAAAAAGAAAAAAGTTGAGAGGATGAAGCAAGGAGAGAGCTGAGCCCTAAACTATCTGGTAAATGCGGGTACCATAAATGGTGTGACTGTCCATCCTTCACCTTCTGTGGCTGTGTGAACAATCTGCCCCAGGTCCATTTCCTCTTGTGTATTTCAGAGGTTCCTTGGTGGAACTGTTCTGATGGCCTCGTGTTCCTTGGGGACCCTTCTGGGACTGAGATTCCTGAGACTATGACTCAAGGCCTGAACAACAGGACACAGCTGCCTTCCCTCACGCTTTCTCTGGGGGCATCATCCTAGCGTCTCGAGAGTTAAAATACAGAACGCCTTTTGGGGATCCCAATGCATTTCTAAATGATGCATTCGCCTCTTTCTTCCCCACATGATTTTCTTGTCGCTAATCCTTCCTGAGCTCATTTTCTCTTTTCTCCTCGTCTCGTTTGGGTCACCAGACTTAGAACCCCAAACTTACTCTCTTTACGTATAGCCCTTGCTTATTGGAAAGAATTGGGGGCACAGAGAATTTAAGCACATGCGCTCCAAAGCCCGCTCTACCATATACAAGCAGTACGACCTCAGGTAAGACAATTTATTTCCTGAAGCTCTCTCACATCTGTAAGATGGACTAACAATAACGCCTGACACTTTTATTGTAAGCAGCTCATAAAATAATATATTTTAATAGTGCCTATGCTAACATATAAATAATAGTCTGGAAAGAGGCACACCTTATATTTGACTTCACATTAACCAGGCCCCTCAAACTTGAAAAGCCCCAGAATTCTAATGTGGAAAATAAAAATAATTATAACTACCCTGCCTTCTTCACGATTAACTAGGGGGATTATGAGAGGCGTATAAAGGAGCTTTACAAATTGGAAATCACTGAAATGATGTTAAAGTATCACTTTCCCATTGCTGCTTCTTCCCAGGGTGGAGGATGACAGCTCTGATCGGCCTGAGAAACGCCGCCGAGGGAGGAAGCAGAAGTCAGTATGGGTGCTGCCCACTTGTCTAGTCCTTCTGGGACCCCCCCTTCTCTCTCTCCCCCCCCATACCCCCCACCCCGCTCCCTCCCTCAGAACAAAATGCTGTGTTGAAAGACTCTCCCTTTCTGTGTGACATGATTTCTTCCCGCACCGCAGGCTGTTTTCCAAAATGAATAACGGCCGTGCCATGTCTCTGATGAGGCAGAACACCGACACTAAATTGTGTCGTCGCTTCCCTCATGCCGTCAAGTCGCCTGCGGTGGCCCAGGAGCCCCGTTAGGGAATGGCCACCTTGGTAAGCTGGGCTGAGCCACAGCCTGTTGAATCCATTGCCCAGGTCCCTTGGCAGCCATTTAATATTATTACTTTCCCCCCTTTTCTTGGAATTGTGCTTCCTCCTGTCTCCATATGAAGCATGAGTGAACAGGGAGAAGGCTGGGAAGACAAGAGGCTCAAAACAAGAGCAGAAGATGATAATGATCTTATCACATTTGCAGAGTGCTTTGCCCTTCACAAGCCCCTTTAACGCATATGGTTACATCTGGTTCCTACAGCATAAACGCAAGCACACTATTTCACTTCCATTACTCAGTTCTTCATCTATAAAATGGGGGTAACGCCTACTGCAGAGGCTTGTGAGGATTGAAAAATAATATATGTAAAAGTCCAAAAGTGTGTCTGGAACTCAACCCTTCATTTATTTACAACAGTTATGGAATACCTACTGTTCTCAGATACTGGATGAGGCGCTGGGGATGCCAGGGAACAGGACACAGCTTACACCCCCGCCGCCGTGCTGCTACACCCTAATGGCAGGCAGTAAGCACACGCACACGAAGATAGCGGACAATATGAACAGAGAAGTGCGAATTGAGGGCAATGAATAATTTAAAGAGAGAATATAAAGATACATATATTTTTGTGATTCGGAGATCAAATAGTATTGGGGGTGAGGTGGGGAAGGGCAAAAGCAAGGATGAGTCTCCAAGTGCTGGCTGAGTCGGGGGAGGACTGTGTCTCCGGACAGAGAGACAGGACTGTGGAAGGAGAGACGGGCGGGTGTGTGGTCGGCAGCCTCCATAATGGCTCCCAAAGACCCCACCTCCTGCAGTCCATTCCCTTCCCAGTGAGACTTCTCTTCTTCCCAGTTCCTTCTGCTTTTGGATTTAGCAAAAAGGCTGTTTTCCATCCAAAAATAAAGATTCCAGTTTCCTAAGGAAGCCATTAATTCATCATTCTTATTGATCCACTTGACAGTTCAGAGATCCTGTGTAATAATTACATGAAAAAAGGAGTTCGACTTCTTTCCATTCCTCAAAATAAGTGAGAAAATCACCAAGCTTAGCCTCTAGGGTCTTACTCTGATCTCCTCTGGATCCATGAGGGACAGTGTGCTATGGAGATTTTTTTCTTTTCTTTGATTGTGGTAATAACACTTAACGTGACACCTAGCTGTTCAACTGTACAACACAGTCTTGTCACCTGCAGGCCCCATGTTGTGTAGCAGATCTCTAGAATTTACTCACTGTGCATAACTGAAATGTAAACCCATTGACCAGCGACTTCCCACTTCTCTTTGCCCGCAGCCCCTGGCAATGGTATATGCACCTATCCTGACACCATCCCGTCCCTGCAGAGAGAAGGATGCGGAGTAGGGGTGAGCCCCATGCGAAGCACGTTTCCACGCACCTTTGTCACAGGCAAAGCGAGCCCCAGGCACGAGGCCTTCCTCGACTCTGCCTCTACCCCGTTCCCACGTTCATTCCACATGCACTGCACACGTACACTGTCAGGGGCACCTGGGGTACAGTGGTCAATACCACGAATGGGGCTCTTCGTGAAGTCGAGACAGAAATACAGTCACCAAAAAACTACACTCCTGAATATGCAATTACGAAGGGTATGGACTATGACATAAATAATAGTCACTGTGAGAGAGAATAATAGGGACAGAGGGAGAGCAAACACCCGAGAGGAAGACCTATTTAAGCTGAGCGGTGAAGGTGAGAGTACAGGACAAATCCCTCCAGGAGAAGTGACAGCATAAGGCCCCAAGGCCGGCAGAAACATGGGGTTAGAACAACAGCAATAGGGGCAGCAAGGATGGAAACGTGAGTAAGGTGAGCGTGGGAGAAGCTGAAGTCGTACACGGGCTCGAGGGTCATACAGGCTTTGACAGATTATCATGACTTGGAATTTTATGTCAAGTGCAACAGACAAAGTCATTATAGGACTGTAAGCATGAAAATAATATAGTCTAATTTCATTTTTTTAAAGACCCTGCTGGCTTAAGTGTGAAGGATGAAGTGAATGAAGGGAGAACGAGTGGAAACCCAGAGGCTGCTTCACAGGACACGTCCACGGATCACGTGGGATGCGAAGGGCCGGACCAGGAGAGTGGTTGTAGCGACCAAGAGAAGTGGGTACATCAAGGTGCATGTTGGAGACAGAATCAGCCAGTTCTACGGACTCGGACGTGCTTCACCTGAGAAGAGGGATTCACGGTTTCTAGCTCACAAAAGAGACTCACTTCCATGGGCACGCTTTTCCTAACCATGCCTAGGATCGAGCTTGTTAGGGGAGAGAGCAAAAACTAGCCTCATCTTTTCCGCTTCTGAATTCTCTCCTTCTCTGAGCAGATGTGAGGAACAAGCTGCAGCTCTGTGGCTTTTGGATACAGTTGTCTTCCCTCCCTTTTAAAATCCTCTGAAATAATTCCAGAGACGACTCCTGAAACATTCCAATGGTAAATGTGTGTACTTACATCTAACCGGAATCCTTTATGTGAAGGAGGTTAAATCCCAGTTTCCGGTTGGGAAATGGCTTTCTACTACCGAACAGGGAGAAGTGTGATGTTTTTGCAGAAACCTCAGGACCTCCCTTTCTCACCTTCTTCTCCGCGGCCTCTGTGCTCAGAAGCCACTTTATCTGCCACGTATGGGATAGCAGGAGGAAAAGGCCATCTTCCCTGGACTGCTTCTGAGGAGGCTATTAAAAAGACAGCTTGACAGGACGTTTCTAGCATTCCTGATCCTGGAGGGCAAGCCTTCAGGGCCTGGCAGGGAGAGTGTGTGTGTGTGTTCTGGATGAAGCTGCTGTCTTCCCATCCAGATGGGCCATGATGTCACTGGAAAAAACCCTGAAACGTGCTGCAAGAAAGAACTTTTTTATGGCTCCCTGGGTAATATTCCCCATACGCTGAGCTTGAGGTGGGGAGAAAAAGAAGCTGAAAGGCTTTCCTCCGCCCCATCTGTCACTTGGGGCTGCAGGGAAAGGAAGGGCTGGAGGAAGGAAAGGGATTAGGTGGGAAGAGAGGGAAAAGCAAAAGGAGCTGCGAGCTAATCCTCTCTCCTTCTACTGCCTCTGCATCTCTACACAGGGTGCTGACCACACGGGGGTACAGCACTTTGAATACACACGTGACTCCGGGACGATGCTTGAGATCAGTGTTCCTGCCTTACTGATCCCTGTAACCTCAAAACCTGAAGCAATGCCTGTTATATAATAGATGTTCAATAAATGTCAAAAGAATGGAATTCTGCATTGAAGCCACATTATTAAATACCGTAGGAGTTATTTTCTATATGTCACACATCACAATAGACACCTCTGGATAAACTTTCCTCATAGCTGTTGCTTGAGGCAGACATTAATCCCACTTTACAGAGGAGAGCTCAGAAGCTTCGAGAAGGTAAGGAATGTGCCCAAGATCAGACCACAGGTACAGCCAGCGTGCAAGCCCAGGTCTGATCGACTCCAAAGCAATTCCCACTAGTACAGCCAGCCTTTCCCAGGCAATGACCACTCGACATTCTCCCCTACCTCAAACATAAAGCAGAGAGAAAAGCAGGCCATGGGAAGAAGTACGCTGGGAAGGTGAGTCCTAATTCAGTACTCGTTACGAACAGATTCTGCTACAACACAGTGCATGGATGCTTTTAGGAACATTGGCAGTTGGATTTCTTAGAATTTTCTAGCTATTTCCCACTAAGGAGCTTCAGTTACTGAAGTTGTGGCTTATGTAATGAGAAAATGGGGCTTACAGGGAGAATCATTCCCTACTTAGTTAAGGATGACCCAAATCAACTTTGCTTCTTCCACTTGAAAAATAAAAAAGGTATGGTGGGGTGGAGAGCGGGGAACGACAAGAAAGAAATGACCAAGAGTGGCTGTGGTAACTAATTAGTAGTCAAACGATTTTATTCCTTCACCATTACATACGCACGCGTTTGCAGGTAGGAGTTACGGCAAGGTTGAGGTACGTATCTTACTAATATAAGCACGTAAGATTTTAGAACTGAAAACTCTTTTCAGCCTTAAGTTGAGGCTCTAAACTTAAATCTCTAAGCAATCTGCTTCACTTCACGTCCAAGAAAACCTGGCCTAGAGGGTGGAGAAATTTGCCAGACTTCAAGGCAGTTAATGGGAAAAGTAGCCCAGAACCCAGGGCTTGGGTCCCCCACTTAAGAGCTCTTGCCGCTACGTGAAGGAAGCATCTAAGGCTGCAGGCGCCAGCCCTTACCCTCGCCACTCTGCTCTGGCAATGATCAAAGAATCCTCAGAGCCAATCTGAAAACGACAGTAGGTAGGATCTCCGTCGTGCTGAGCTGAGAATCAGGGCTTATCCACCATCTGTCCAGCTGCCAGCAGGAAGTTCAGAAGGTTTTGAGAGCATGAGGAGGGGGTTTTCCTCCCCCACAAGGAATGAAGGGAGATTCCCGCAGACATTTCCTCAAACACCAACGTGCCACAGAGAGACATTTTTTCCAGGTGACTATTTATGTAATCAAAGTTTCTTGTCATCTGGCAGCAGAATATTTTTTAAGGGGCAACTGTCTCTTTTGAGAAAAATATTGGGAAAATATTGTGCTTGGAATTGAAGGGAGGTTATTAAGCATTTATGTTTATTTGGGGTCAAAACTTCATTTAAAAAAACAACATAATTACTCTGAACTGGACAAGAATAAGAAATATATTTCCTAAAAGAGGAAGGTGTAAGTCAAAAGAGCAAAAAAGGAAGAAGAAAATAGATGCTATATAAACGAAGAAGCAAGAAAATGCCCTGTTGGGAGTTGAACAAAAAGGAGACCTGAGAATACAATATTTTAGGTGATATTTTGGGTTTTCTTTATTGTGTGTAGTATGATCCTTTCCTGTGACATCTCCGCCATCCTAGCTCTTAAATAACATTTTCTGCACTGGTGAATCCTTTGTATGAGCTGCAATGCTTGGTTATTTAGCTGGTTGGCCGGTTGTTGCAGAAAGTCCTGAAGATACAAAAGTTAACGTGATGGATCAGGAAGGAAACTTCAAAATATTGCTGAGAGAAAGTAAAGGTGATCTAATATACTTGCCAGTTTACGAAGTAAAAGACTCATTTTTAAGATGACAATTCTCCTCAAGTTAAAGCTGATTCTTAATTTATATGAAAATATAAAGAGTCAACACAACTTTGAAAAATAGAGAGAAGAAAGCTTAGGTGTTACGCTACCTGATTTCAAAACTTTCTATATAGCTACAATAATCAACACAGTGGGGCACTGGAAGAAAGACAGACATACAAATCCATACAGTAGAATAGAGAGTTCAGATACAGTGAGAGAGAGAAGGGGAGGGGAGAGGGGCGGGAGAAGGGAGAAGGGAGAAGGGAGAGAAAGGAAAGGACTGATTTTTAAAAAGGAACCAAGCTAATTCAACGGGGAAAATGAACCTTTTCAAAAACTGGTGCTGGAACAATTAGATATCCAAATAAAATAAAATAAATTATAATCCCTACCTCACACTATACACAAAAATTAACTAGAGATGATTTACAGATATAAATGTGAATGCTAAAACTATAAAAATGTTTAAAAAGATATATAGAAGAGTTTTTTTCTCATTATTGAACAGGCAAAGATTTCTTAGGGCATACCAAGCACTACCATAAAATATAAAATTAGAGTTCATCAAAGTAAAAGTCTCTTCACTTGAAAACCAACACTGAGAAAATGAAAAGACAAGCCACATTCTGATTAGAAATATCTGCAATGCATGTAGCTAAAAAATGACTTTCATCTAGAATATACGGATAGCTCCTACAAAACATTACTAAAAAGAAAAAAACTCAATAAAAGGAGTAAAAGTCATGAACCAATACTTAACCAAAAAGATACAAATGATCAGTAAGCACATGTAAAGCTGTTCAACAGTGCTGGACATTAGGCAAACCCCAATTAAAACCACAGTGAACAAAATTTAAAAGACAGACTATGAACCATTGGTAAGAAAGTGGGGCAACTGAAACTCTTATACAGTTTTAGTGAGAAAATATTACGACTGCAGTATATTACAAGTGTAAAATATTACAATTAATTTGGAAACAGGTCATTTCTTATAAAGGTAAATATATACCTACTCTGTGGTCTAGCAACTCTTAAATGATAGTTTTTTCTAAGAGAAATGAAAAACTATGTCCATAAAAGGACATGTGTAATATGTTCATAGTAGCTTTATCATAATAGCCCTGAACTAGAAACAGCTCAAATGTCCATCAACTGGTGAATGGATAAACAAGTAATATGATGCAGCAACGAGAAATAAACTACTGATACAGCGACAACAAGAATCGACCTAAGAAATGTGAGGTTGGACACAAGAGGCCAAACACCAAAGAATTCATGGTGTACAAATGAATTTATATGAAGTTCTGGAGTAGGCAAAACAAGTTCTGATGAAAGAGACTGGATCCGCAGCTACCGTGGCCAGGAGAGAGGGTATACTGATTGCAACAGGGCATGACAACACTTTCTGCAATGAGGAAAAGTATTCTCTATCTTGACTGAGGAGTTGATTCACATCTCTGCATACACTGTATACACACTTATCGATACTTGCTGCACATTTAGAATCTCTGCATTTGATTGTATACAAATTATATTTTAAATATAAAAAATAGAGACAATACTAAAAAGAATGGTTTAAGAGGAAGAAAATATACCAACCTAGATAAATATATATGATAGTGTTCCATTTTAAAAAATCAAATCTTTTATCTCAGCCATAACAAATATTTTATAAAAGTATGTTAAAACTAGGTAGGAACATAGCAGGAATAAAATGGTTAATATATTAAATATATATACACATATACAAATATATTATAAATATATACATTTATATATAACGTATGTGTATATATTTATATTTGTATATGTGTATATATACATATATATATATATATATATATATATATATATATATATATATATAATGCATTGTGGAGAATTATCAAAGATATAATAGTACGTAATTCTCTCAGTAGTGGGCAGCAGCTTCCAGATAAAAACACAGTGAATGTCGTGCAAAAGGAATGAAAATACTACAGTTATACCAAGGTACCAGGGTATAACTGTAATATTTTAGAACATCACGATAAAGAAATGAGTCTAAAATTTTCAAGAGAGAGATAAATGAGTCCTGTAAAAAAATCAGCAATTGGGATGGCATCAGAATTTTCAAAAGCAAAGTTAGAAACTAGATGGATAAATAAATAGCTACATCTTTTTGCGTGGAAATAATACCCACCTTAAAATTCTAAACCAAGAGACACATTCAATAAAATGTTAAGATTTAACATTTTCAGCCTCAAAAATTTTACCTATCACGGCTTCCTTGCTCTGAAATAAATTAGATGACGTGCTTCAGTAAAATGAAGGAGAAAACCAAGAAAGAAGGCATGGGACCCAGGAAACATGATCCAACACAAAAGAGGTGAAGATAATTCTCACGTTAATAATAAAGGCAAGTCCATGGGAGAAATTCCGCCACCGTCTACGGAGCCAGGAGCCCGTGTGAAAGCAGAGGGCAAAGGACCCCAAGAAGAAGTTGAAAAAAATGAAAAGATGACACAATGCATTTGGGCATTTTCATAGGACTTTTACAATTTTTTCAGAGCTTCCGGGAAGAATTGTAACAGGCATAGGACACGTGAAAAATAGGCATGTTTGTAATGGGGAGGAGAGGAAAAAAGCTGATATAAAGAGACAAACTCTAAATGTCATAATAGAAAGCAACACATAGTGTGCCCAACCTATAAATCAAGTAGCTATATAGGCAATATGTATTTAGCAATATAGTGATAAATGCCCAAAGAATTGGCTTAACTGGTTAAAATGTTTACCTCTGGAATGATGAAAATGGGAGAAGGGGAGCTTCTATTTCCTCCCGCCCCTTGTTTGTTTAACCTATGTAGATATATAATTTTAACCCCCCAAAAAATCATCTAAATTTAAAGAAAAATAGTTAAGAAAAAACTTATTATATTCAGAAAAATAAAAATTGCACAGTAAGGTAAATGTAATAATACAATGGATAGCTAACCTATGACATTTACGTAATCATGAATGTTGATAGTTAATTTATCCAAAAAACCTGATT
Source organism: Rhinolophus sinicus (assembly GCF_057876585.1). Lineage (NCBI taxonomy): Eukaryota > Metazoa > Chordata > Mammalia > Chiroptera > Rhinolophidae > Rhinolophus > Rhinolophus sinicus. Next base: position 49,254,499 of record NC_142507.1, read on the forward strand.
TAAAAAAAGACACTGGTACATGGGAAAAGAGAAAGTAGACTTACTTGTCCATTTCCCCATACGACTGTAAGATCCTTGAGGAGGGCTTTCCCAAAGTCAAAGACGATATGGACCCAGACTGCAAGGAATTTTAGAATTATGGGAAAAAATAGAAAAATGACAGCTATGCTATAGACTGTTTAGCAAATAATACGATAGAATATATTATGAGATCACATAGAAGTCTCATTGAAATGATGTTGGAAAGTCGGTAAAATCTGTAAAGGACTTTTGATTTGATGAATTCAAGTGAATGAAGTTTAAAATAAAGAAGGGTGGAAATACAACGGCATGTGGAAAGAGACAGAACTATGGAATGTGGTATGAAGTATTCTAGGAACTACCATTAGATTCGTAATAGCTGCTGCAGGAGGTGCAAGTCACACAATGGTAGGAGAGGAAACATCCTGAAGGTACAGACCAAGGAGAAATGCTGATTGCAAATGAATAAGTTATAATACATTTGGACATGATCTATATCCATTTCACTAAAAATCATGCTTATAAAAATACACACAGCCATATACTGCAATATGTAAATCATATACATCCAGATATACATCTATGCATACGGGGTTCTGGGGACAAAACTGGGCCAGATGATGTGTTTACGCAGAGTAACTGGAAATACCTTCATTAAATAGTTTCGTGTGAGTATCTGCCATGAATACTGCCACCTCCTTCCTCACTTGGGCACTGACGAATGACCGGTAATGACAGAGTAGTCTCCCTGTCCTAAAAATCCTCTGTGCTCTATCTATTCATCCCTCTCACTCCCCTAACTCCTTGCAACCACTAATCTTTATTCTGCCTCCATAGGTTTTCCTTTTCCAGAAGGTCATATACTTTAGATCAAACAGTAAGTAGCTTTTGCATATTGGCTTCTTTCACTTAGTAATATGCATTTAAGTTTCTTCTCTGTCTTCGTGGCTTGGTAACATTTCTTCTGTAGTGTTAATAATAATCCATTGTCCTCCTGACAATGGATTATGCGTGTTTATCCATTCACCCATTGAAGGACATCCTGGTTACTTCCAAGTTTTGGCAATTATGAATAAGGCTTCTATAAACATGCATGCAGGTTTTTGTATGGACATAAGTTTTAAATTCATTTGGATAAATACCAAGTAGTATTGACGGCTGGATCACATGGTAAGTGTATCTTTAGTTTTGTAAAAAAACTGTCACGTTGTCTTCCAAAAGGTCTGTACCATGTTGTATTCCCATCAGTAACGTGTGACAGTTCCTGTTACCTCACATCCTCACCAGCATTTGCTGCTGTCGGTGTCCCAGATTTGGCCATTCTAACAGGTGTGTAATGGTATCTCATTGTTGCCTTAGTTTGCATTTCACTGATGGCATATTATGATATGGAGCATCTATTCATATGGTTACTTACCATTAGAATTTTTTCTTTGGTGAGGTTTCTGTTCAGGTCTTTTGAGTTGGTTTGTTTGTTTCTTTATTATTGCATTTTGAGAACTCTTCATTTTAAATAACAGTCTTTTATCACATATGTCTTTTACAAATATTTTCCTACGGTTCTTTCAAGACATTTTTTCCTTATCTTTGATTTTCTGAAGTTTGAATATGATATGCCCAGGTGTAGGTGGGTTGGGAGGGGGTTGTTTTGAATTATTTATCCTGTTGGTGTTCCCTGAGCTTCCTGGATCTGTGGTTTGGTGCCTGACATTAATTTGAGGAGATTCTTAGTCATTGTTGCTTCAAATATTGCTTCTGTTCTTTCTTCTCCTTCTGGTATCTCCATTACACTACATTACACCTTTTGTAGTTGCCCCACAGTTCTTGGATGGTCTGTTCTGTTTTATTCAGTCTTTTTTATCTTTGCTTTTCATTTTTGGAAGTTTCTATTGTCATAGATTCAAGCTCAGAGAGTCTTTCGTCAACCACATCGAGTATACTAATAAGTCCATCAAAAGTCATCTTTATTTCTGTTACAGTGTTTTTAATCTCTAGCATTTTTTCTTTCTTAGAATGTTCATTTCTCTGCTTACATCATCCATCTGTTCTTGCATGTTGTCTACTTTTCCACTAAAGTCCTTACTGTATTAATTATAGTTTTTTAAAAAAAATTCCTGGTCTGATAATTGCCACATTCCCGCCATATCTGATTCTGGTTCTAATGTTTGTTCAGTCTCTTCAAACTATGTTTTTGTTGTTGTTGTAGTTTTGCCTTTTAGTATGCCTTGTAACTTTTTGTTGACTGGTGGACATGATGTACTGGGTAAAAGGAGCTATAGAAATAGACCTTGAGTAATACAGTGGTAAAGTGTGGGGTGAGAGCAAGCTTTCTAGTTCTTTGGTTAGGTCTCAGGCTTTTGGTGAGCCTGTGACCCTGGACCATGAACTTCATTAGTGCTGCTCAGGTTCCCCTCCCCACACAGGTGGAACAGGATGGCTAGAGGGAGCTGGATTTGGCAATTTTCCTTCCTCCAGGTAGCCTCTGGAAAAATAGTTTGGCCTGAGGGCAGGCCTTGTTAAGAAGAACAGAACACTCAGACACCCCTACACACACACACACACACACACACACACACTCACACACACACGAATTTCCCTGGAGTTTTCAACTCTCAGACTTGTCCACATTGAGCCTCCAGCAATTTGTCAATTATAGTTTATGTTTCCCAGCCCTGGGACTGCTTCCCATGGAGGGGTCTGCTTGTGGGTTTCTCCTCCACTAAGTTATGATTCTCTGTATCTGCTTGTCTGTCTCTCCAATTTGAGGGGTAGCGGTTTGCCCTGTGACCTCACTTCCCTGATGAATCAAGAAGAGCTATTGCTTTTTCAGTTTGTTCCACTTTTTACTTGTGAGTAGGATGGAATAGAGACCTCTGAACTCCTTACATCTCTCACCTGGCTTTCATATCACTTCATGATCCTTAAGCTTGTCTCTCTTGGAATAGCTATTTCTTTGTATCAAGGTATTTTATAGCCGTTGGAAAGCATTTTTAGTCTCTACCACGTGCAGCTCACCAGCTTTAAGTATAAAATCTCCATCTTGCAGCCAAACAGAACTGTGAAATCCCAGAGCTCCAGGAAAACATGGCTTCCCAGTGCACCTTGGGAAGGGCTCTGCAGGGCTAGCTGTCTAGAAGTGGCTTTTGTCTTCCTTTCAGCCTCTCTGGGCTGAGGTCAGAACAATTACAGACAGCCTTAATTTTGGTGGGTGTGACCTTCCACCGTGGTGAAGTTATTGTCTATGCTAACTTTCTATCAGAATCAAATCTTCTACCTGGCTGCAGGAGACAATGGGGTTGTGTTAACTGTTTTTATACATGGAAAACCAAGAAAGAAAAACCAAGAAGGTCAGCTTGGCTTTGGAAGAGTTTATCAAACTCCCCCAAAGTGATATCAAACTCTAGACAACCTACAGGCCACGTAGACAGCTGATCAAGTCTAACCATGAACACACCTACAAGAAATAGTATTTAACGGTGTTAGTCTGGGGACATTTTCTCAACTGTTGTTGCATCTTCCTACAAAGACCGAGTCACTGACTGCAGTCAGACACACACCAATTTTCAAGCATAAGGGAGAAAACAGTGATATGTAAAGAGAAACTAGAAAATGAGTGGATTCAGGAGATCAGGGGACTTGCCCTGATCCTTCCGATACTGGGTATGTGACCCTGTAAAGGGCTCTCAATTTTGGGGGCCTGGCTTTGTATCTGTGAAATAAGAGTCTGCCTAGATCATTCTTAAATTGGTCCCTGACTAGGTCCCATTTGCAGTGCGAGGAACGCTAGCACATGGAGCCATGCCAAGAGTAGGACGGTAGGCACAGCCCTGGACTGGACCCAGAATGACTGAAAACACCATCATCAAGTACGTGAGGTCAAAGTATCCCTCTAGAGGAAAGCCATGAATCAGAGCCAACGGAGAAGTACTAACCCCCAAATCTAAAGCCTTACTACAGTGCTTCCCCGAAAACAAGACCTAGCCGGACAATCAGCTTTAATACATGTTTTGGAGCAAAAATTAATATAAGACCTGGTAGTATATTCTATTCTATTATACTCGACTCTACTATATTATATTATGTTATATAAGACCCGGTCTTATAGTAAAATAAGACCGGGTCTTATATTAATTTTTGCTCCAAAAGAGCTGATTGTCCAGCTAGGTCTTATTTTGGGGGAAACACAGTATGAATTGCAAAAAGAAAATGAATATGGTGGTTAGGAACTGAGATCAAGGAGACGGAGGCTGGAAAACATTACAAAAGTGAACTAACAGTTCAAGACATACCTAAACCATGAGGGAGAACAAGGTGGCAAAATCCTGTTCCTGGTGGAAACATGGCAATTGATTCAGGGAGGGATTGGTTCTCTCTCTCTCTCTCTCTCTCTCTCTCTCTCTCTCTTTCGCTCTCTCTTTCTCAATCAGTGATTGCTGTTTTGAGTTTGTTTTTACTTTTTTTAAGGGTTTTATTATATTATTTTTTAATATTTTTTATTTTTCAATTACAGTTCACATACAATATTATATTAGTTTCAGGTGTACAACATAGTGATTAGACATTTATACAAGTTATGAAGTAATCACCCCAGTGAGTCTAGTACCCATCTGACACCATACGTAGTTATTACAATATTATTGACTATATTCCCTATGCTATACTTTACATCCCCATGACTATTTTGTAACTACCAATTTATACTTCTTAATACCCTCCCCTTTTTCACCGATCCCCCTAATTCCTCTCCCATATGGCAACCAGCAAAATGTTCTCCGTATCTATGAGTTTCTTTTGTTAATTTGTTCATTTCTTTTGTTTTTCAGATTCCACATATAAGTGAAATCATATGGTATTTGTCTTTCTCTGTATGACTTATTTTACTTAGCATAATACCCTCTAAGTCCATCCATGTCATTTCATTCTTTTTATGGCCAAGTAATATTCCATTACATATACCGTGTTTCCCCAAAAATAAGACCTAGCCGGACCATCAGCTCTAATGTGGCTTTTAGAGCAAAAATTAATATAAGACCTGGTACTATATTATATTATGTTATATTATATTATATTATATTATATTATATTATATTATATTATATTAGACCCAGTCTTATATTATATTAAAATAAGACTGGGCCATACATTAATTTTTGCTTCAAAAGACACATTAGAGCTGATGGTCCAGCTAGGTCTTATTTTCGGGGAAACACGGTAAGTACCATTCTTTTTTATCCACTCATCTATTGATAGACATTTAGGTTGCTTCCATATCTTGGTTACTGTAAATAACGTTGCAATGAACATATGGATGCATATGTCTTTTCAAAGTAGTGTTCTGAGTTTCTCTGAAAGTAAATACCCAGAAGTAGAATTGCTGGGCCCTTCTTTATCTCTTCTTAGAGCTTTGCTTTAAAGTTTATTTTGTCTGGTGTAAGTATTGCTACGCCAGCTTTTTTTTCATTTCCATTTGCATGAAATATCTTTTTCCATCCCTTTACTTTCAGTCTGTGTGTGTCTTTCGATCTAAAGTGAGTCTCTTGTAGGCAGTCCATGTAAGGGTCTTGTTTTCTTATCCATTCAGTCACCCATTCAGAACCCTGCTGGTTCTCTTAAAGGAACAGACCTAGTAAGTATATGGTAAAGCTTAATAATTTCAGGATAATATGTGATTTTAAAAATTATTTGGCCATAGTCCTCACCATCATCATGGTTCAGCTTCAACACCGATGATCATTGCGCTATGACTTCTCTTACCCTCTCTCGTGTACTTTCACTCATATTATCCCCACACTCCACATGTTAATTAGTTTTTAAGTTTTATTTTTCAGGTTTTCTTTATAGGCTTAGTTTTAGTCCTGGACTTCTGCTGGTAGCCTGTAGGTTTTATTAATTTAGGAGTAAATTTTTTTCACTGTGTAAAAAGCACCTGGTAAAGTTAGAGTTAGTGGTCTTTTTTTTTTTTTTTTTTTTTCCTTTTTTAATTTTATAGACTTTTCTTTAGGCAAAAACTGACTAAGTTGTTTTGCTGCAAAGGTAAGTTTGGCTTATGACTGAAATATTAAAAGTTACTCAAACAGTGTGCTAGTAGCTACTGGAACTGTAAACACAATTAGCAAAGGGTTCTTTATTTTCTCTTTCTGTGCCTGGTGGCCCGTCTGTAGGGTAGATGTTGAGGAAAATTTGCCTTCATTGGTTGAAGTGAGCTTCTGTCTATTAGCTTTTATCTGTTCCTGCATGTGAGGTGATTTCTATGCTGTGATTAGGGGTTGGGTAAATTCCCCCTTTGGTCTCATTCTCCCGAGCAGAGGAGATATGGGATGAGGTTGCTTTTCTGTCTGTGCTGTGAAGTGATGGTTAGCTTAGGGTTAAAAAATTTTTAATCAGGGGTTGGGAGAATTCCCTCTCTGTTCAGTCTGTTTCGCCCACATCAGCAGATGAAGTGAAGAAGTAGCCAAGTTATATCAGGACGACGTGACAAGCACATCGCCAGGCCTTGTTGCTTTTCCGGATGAACTGGCCCTTCAGCCGGATGGGCAACCCATTCACATCAGTAACTGCCAGACCCTCCCGGAACTGGCCATTCCCAGAGGGGGAGGCAGGAACAAGAAACTTGGCGCTAAGGTACATCAGAGAAAACATACAAGACGGACCTCAGTTGGCAGTGCAATTTTCGTCATTTGGTCATTTGTCATTGGTGATTCTTCATCATTCTAGCATTCTGAAAACTTTTCACAACATGCAGCTTACAACACCTGGAGGCGTCCAGACTTCCGGCCGCAGACCTGGTGAGGGCTGGTTGGTTCCCGATCTCCCCAGTGTTCCACAGTTAGCGGGCTTGAGAACTGTTAACATTTTAGAAGCTTGTATGCAGCTTGCAGCTTATGGCATCAAAAGATGCCCCAACTTCCAGCAACAGCAACAGCAGCAACATTCGTGAGAACCTGTTAATATCTTGAAAACGTGTATGTAGCTTACAGCTCACAGCATCAGAAGACACCTTGACTTTTAACAACAATGACGACGGCAACAGCAACACCACAGCATTCTTGGGAACTAGCAAGCAGCGGTGTGGGAGATGCCTGAGTTTCTCTTAGCTGCAGACCTGGCAAGGTTTTGATTTATGACTTTTCCAGTGCTGTTCTCCCCCGGTTTGGTGAATTTTTGGCATCTACTGTAATAGTTCCTATCCTATAAAGCTTATTACTCCTTTTGGATACTCCTTACTGATGTTATTTGTGTATTTAGCCAAGTGATTTTTGATCAATAGTAAACATATGTTGGGATCTCTTAAACTTATATGTATGTGTACTCCTTTGATATGACATTGTTATCAATGTATATAGTTTAGTCTTAACCACCTTTACTTTCTGACATTAGCACATTCTATTAATTGCCTTTGTCTTTTGCTATTGCATATTGCTAAATAAATTGATTAGATATTGCTAAATAATCAATTAGCCCCATTGTAGCCTGTGTCCCTCCCCTTTCTTTTCCCACTCGTCATTACCCTGTCTCAAAGAGTCACACCAAGGATAATGATATTTGTTTCTTCCCTGGCTTTTATCATTGTAAGAAATGAGACTGTCACATTCAGGCAAACACACACACACACGAATTTGAGGTCATTAAAAATGTATTATGAACTAGGTTTTCTTGAGCTTCAATTTAAGACCCACAGTAAGAAGAACAGTTAGTATAAATACTGAGAGATTGGAAATAATCTAAGTACATGGTAGATTAACATTTAACAATCCCGGTTCCTGCTACCTAATGGTATGTAACCAACCACCCTGAAACTTTTGTTGGTTTAAAAATAATACCACATTTATTTGGCTCTAAAAGCTGTAATTTGGATGGAGCTCAGTGGGGACAGTTGATCTTCGCTCCACTTGGTATCAGCTAGACAGGCCCTGAGGGTGGAGACTAGAAGCGTCTCACTCCAAGTCTGGTGGTTGATTCTGGCTGATGGCTGAACCTCAGTTTCTTTCCACACAGGACTCTCCATGTGGCCACTTTGTGTGAGCCAGTTTGTTTGGGTTTCTTCGTGACACACTGCCATGTTTGAAGGTTGAGCCCTCAAAAGAAAGAGAAAGCCACTACTGGGACATGACATCAGAAGTCACGCACTAAACAAAGGACCTAGACAGGAAATTCATAGGAGAAATATACAAATGTATGTGAAACATGAAAAGGTGCTCAGCATCACAATTAATTAAATTCAGACTAAAACAGACGTTTTCTTCCTAGCAGACAAGAAATATTTTTTAAAAACAGTAACATTTTATTACAGATGTAGAGAAAAAAATTGGTAGAATCTTAAACACTGTTGGTGAGTGTAACATTTTGAGGAAGGCAACTTGGCACTATCTATTAAAACTTAAAATATGCATTATCCCTTGGACTCGACAAAGTCTAGTTTTAGCAATTAATCCTCTAGAATGACTCCCACAGGTGTAAAATACATGTATAACGATATGTGAAAAAAGAAAAATTTCACATACTCCACATATTCATCAGAAATATCTTTATATTGATGTCGGATATTCTTTTACAGTTATTTAATAAATATATAATGTTATACTTTGAAATAAATCCCTTTTTACTTAAAAAAAAAAAAGTCATGTGACATCACTTCTGCCACATAGTGCTGATCAAGTCAGTTACAAATGTCCCCTCTGATGAAAGGGGAGGGAACACAGACCTCGCTTCTCAATGGAGGAGTGTCAAGGTCACATTATAGGAAGATCACGTGAACTGGAATATAATACACACAGAGGGGGCCCAAAAAATGTATACGCATTTTTAAAAAGGAAAAAAAACTATTAAAATTGTAATACTCACTATATAACAGTAACAACAGATGACTACAAGACATGTGTATACATTTTGAGGGCCCCCTCTGTGTGTGTGTGTGTGCGCGCGCATGCGCACGCACACCCCGTAATTAGAAAACCCAATCTGCCACAGGACCCATATAGAAAAGTTCCTCTGTGTCCAACCTTAGGATGACACTACTTCGCAACCACTACATATCAACCAGGAAAACAATTACACCCTCAGCTTCTTACTGCTAGTCATTTAGTTCCTTGCCTTTAGGAATCCAATGGATTTTAGGACAAAATGATGCATTCACTTTCCTTTTCCCATCCTAGAATAGATGTTCTGCTCTGGGCTCGAGGGAGAAAATACTGCCTTTGCCGTACCAGGCCTTCCCCAACCCACGCTCTTCCTCTTCATCAGAAATATATATATACGTGTATATATATCCAGGCTAAAGGAGCGTGCCATGATACAGCAAACCACCCACGTTACACCCCAAGATATGTCCCTTCTGAGTTTAATACACCCCATAAGTAAAGAAGAGCATTTCGGGTTAAGAAGAGTCTCCCTTGAATTTAACAAAGCAAAAGAAATACTTATTCCAAACGGGGGTTTAAACTGCATTATCTATTTCAAAATTATTTTGCATTTTTTCCATAGGTTTCTGGGCCAGGCTCGTAAACTAAGATTCTAGAAAGTTCCGTAATTCATACAAACTTTTGAGGTAGTTCTAATTTCCAATAACATCCTTAGTCCAAAGAAGTTCAAACTACCATCTTTTCCAATTAGTGATTTAGCTTGGTCACTGGTTCTCTCATTTGAAGATTCCTCTAAAAGCGAACTTGGGAATTAAGATACTGTTTTATTGAAACAAATGACAAACACCTACTGAATCTAGCAGCCTGAATCTAATGCTATTTCTGAGGACCCAATTCCAAACTGGGTCCAATTCCAATGTCTAAATAACTCTGTTCAAATGTGCTTTGGGGTTCAAGGCCAACTGGAGTATCAGGGGATATTTATTTCAGACAAAATGGGATTTCCTGCATTTAAGCAAATATGGCTACAAATAAGACTGTAATAGTTCTTACAAGATAACATATTTCAAGGTGAATTATAAATTAAACATAAACATATGTGTTCAACTTTCCTATGCCCCTCCCCCAATTCTTTAAGATAAACAAAGGCTTAGAAATTAAGCAGTGAGGGTAAGGGAAGAGCTTGTTCCTGAGTATACTTATAGGGGACAAGACCAAAAGCCTCCACAAAACACTGATGTACAACGAAGCACAAACGGGAATCCGCTTCCCCAGCTTTACCTCCCCAACCAACTGTATCCTAATTGAAAGGGAAAATGACATTATACTGTCTCCCCCCTTACATTCTCCAGACCTTGTAAGTCTTCTTCACTTTTTAAAGTAGGGGATCTGTTCAATATCAAGAGACACACAAGATTCTGCCTTTTCCCTTCATCGATGCTAATTTTCTTTTAAGATACAAATGGACTAGCAAGAAACCTGCGCCATTCCTCAGAGCAGAGCTGAACTGGATGAACTGGACAGTGTATCTCATTTACGTGATGACTTCACAGGGTGGGCACCCGGTCATATTAATTCTACCTCTGGAGCCCCTCTGGGGGGGCCCACGTGAAAGGAAAGGATGGATGTGAAAGTCTCCCTTACTATTTCCCACACCATTGGAGCACAACCTAACATTAAAGGATCACACATAGGAACTCTATATTCTTGATATGAACAGTAGCGATTTAGTAAACTAAGTAATTTATACGATTCGGTTGAGTGGAAACACACTTGTAGTCATTTCCCCTTTGTGGTTCCATAATCATCTCATTTACATATTTTCTACAGACAGATAAAAGACTATAATTACATGAGCACACTTTTCTGGCTGTTCAAATATTTTATATTAGGTCCAGGTGTCAATTAGGTATGCTATTTGGTTACTAGTAAAAGATATCAATATAAAGGGGCTTAAATAATGGAGAAATGAAGTTCTCTTTCTTGTAAAATACGTCTAGAAACAGGGATTTCAAGCTGATAAGCATGGTTTCATTCGGGAACTGAACTCCACTATCGTAGCCATGTCTTCTCTCTTCATGATCCAACAGGCTTGCTTCTCTATCACTGTCACTAGCCTGTAATTTTTTTCAAGGTCAAGGACCATTTATTTCCTTTTTTAGCTACAGCACCTAGCATATATCGGCTCTAAACAGTATTTGTTGAATGAATAAATGGATAGGAGAAAGAATGAATAAATGAATGAAAAATAAATGAAGGACAAGTCTAGTGAAGGTAGAATTAAATGTACCATTACTGCACAAGGCAGCAGTATATTTATTCCTCAGCACTTCACTTATAAAGGTACGTATTATAAACACCAGAGAAAATCTTATAGGGAGAAATGATATGTAAACTGGATATTGAGTGATGGGCAGGATTTGAATAGAAAATAAAGTTGTAGCTTGGTGCTAGCAATATAGGATTTAGAGTCAAAGACTGGTTTGCAGTCCTAACTCAACCACTTACTAGATGTGTGATTTGGGGCAAGGTAAAAGAAAACTCTGAGCCTACATCCTCATCTATAAAATGGAAATAATAATGTCTTTATCGATTCTTATGAGGTTTTCTCTTTCAACTCTTCTTTTAAATGTACAGCATCTCATTTCATTCCATGTTTCCTATAAATTCTTTAATAAATATGTACATTTTTAGCAAATTGTGATGGTTAATTTTATGTGCCAACCTGACTGGCCAAGGGATGGCAGATTACACAGTATTTCTGTGTGTATCTGTGAGGGTGTTACCGAAAGAGATTAATATTTGAATCAGTGGATTCAGTGAAATAGATTGTCCTCCCAATGTAGGCAGGTATCATATTATACAATCCACTGAGAGCTTCAACCGAACAAAACAGAGAGGATTTGTCACCTTCTTGCCTGCCTGTTGATCTAGGACCGTGGTCTTCTCCTGCCCTCGGACTGGAATTACACCACCAGCTTTCCTGGGGCGTCAGCTTGTAGAGAGCAGATCATGGGACTTCTCAGATTCCAAAATTGCTTGAGCCAATTACTCATAACAAATATGTTGCATTATATTATGTTATGTTATGTTATGTTATATATCGTATTACTCTCCTATTGATGCTATTTATCATATAAAAGATATATAGGTCCAACATATCTTTTATATACCTATCTCTCTATATATTTATATACCTATCTATATAGTTATATAGATACCTCCTATTGGTTCTGTTTCTCTGGATAACCCTGACTAACCACTTGTCATAAAAAACTTCATTTTCTTATTACAAAATACATTGAAATTCCTTCAGGAATAGCGAGTGCAATGACTGAAAACTTTAAGAGACTGAGAAACAGAAAGAGGGTGTATTAGTTAAGGTGATGCTAACTTAAGACAATTAAACTCCAAAAATCTCGGTGGCTTAACAAAGTAAAAATTCTTCCATTTATTTAAAGTTTAATTGATGGCTGAGGTTTGCATCCTCATTCACATCCAGCTAAGAGATGAAGGAAGAAAGAAAAGATTGTGTCTGGGGGTTCTTTACGGTCCAGGCTTATAAGCGATATGTCACCTCTCCTCCCATTCCACTGGCAGGATTCATCGACGGCCACACCTAATAGCAAAGGGTGTTAAGGATCACCTTAGATCTCAGCCTAACCACCAGTTCGGAGAGCAGTTTGCTGAGGAACTAGCCAGCCTCTGACACAGGAAGCAAGTGTGGCTGCGGGTTAATCATTTAAGGTTGGGGAGAGAGACGGAGGAGAAGGGGGGGGGGGGGGGAAGGAAAGCAAACAGAGTAACTTGACACTGAGAAGCACGCAGGAGCAAAATCAGGTCCGACCTTTTAGGACATGGAAAGAAGTTCTAATTTTAATCAGAGAGCAATGGAAATCTACTGAGAAGTGTCAAGCATGAAAGTGGCATGATCCGCTCTACCTTTTTAAAAGGTCTCTCTGTTGTAGAAAGAACAAATTTGAGAGGGGCAAGAGTAGAAAGTTGAGTGGCTACTGGAAAAGTTTAGATGGACGATGACCGTAGTTTGCTGGAAAATACTGACAGTGGAGATGGACAGGAGTGGATGGATTTGAGATCTATTTTGAAGGTAGAGCCAACAAGCAGAGAGACGACAGGTAACCATCTCATGAACAAATGGATGAAGGAATAAATGACGATGCCTGTCACATACTGAGCACACATTGTGTCAGGCTCTGTGCTACGAGCTTTCACGTGGATCATGACGTTTAATCCTTACAGCAATCTGACGCAGTGGGTATCACTATTTTCTCCATTTTTCAGATGAGGAAATGGAGGCTCAGCGAGTTTAAATCACTTGCTCATGGTTATACAAGCCAGGATTAGAACACATTCTGACTCAGACCCCTCACCAGACTGGCTCTGAACAATCTAGAATTCTCTCCTAAAGGTAAGACATCTATTAATGACAATCTCCAAATGACCCCCAACTTCTAGCCCACTGGTCCCCTCGGCCCCAGACACACAGAAGAGTTCCAAAAAAAGCACTGTCAAGTACTATAGGTAAACTCAAAGATGTTGGAGGTATTTATGGCGCCCATCTTTTGGGGAGTTCACATCTTGTTTTTGAAATCCCTGCCTTTGGTAACTCCTGTTAAAGCCAGTTGTAATGTACTTGTAAGATCAATTGCTCAGAGGAGAGTCTGTTCTGAATTAGAAAATTGTTGCTGCTAAGGAGCCCCTGGGGGCTGGGGAGCTGGGGGTGGAGGGCTGCACATGGGTTCAGCATGGCAGGCCCCTCTGCTGATAATGAATGGGGAAATGGGGCCGGGAAGGCCCACAGAAAGAAAAACACTTAAGCCTCTTGATGAAAGGCCAGATGAGAAGGTAAGTGTTATAATTCAACTGAAAATAAAAGCCAGCGGCAGGTTTCTCTTCCTTCCAGGCAGACAGCTTACGGGGACTGCTTTCCTGTAGCTATGGTGGCAGTGATGGATTATCTGGGAAGGTGAAGCAGCTGAGCTGATCGACCCCCTCCTCTCCAAGCCCTGAATCCCCCTCAGGCTACAAGGTTTCGGGGCAGCTCTAATCCCTCTTAGCCTCCACTCTCCCGTGGATCCCAAGACAAATCCCAGGAGTTGCACGGCCTGGAGAGCATCCTCCAAGCTGTTTCCTGAAATCCAAGCCTGAAAGACAGGAGTCAGCCTTCAGGTGCTTGCCAGAAGACTCCATTCATTACCCTTCTGGAAAAGGTTGCTTGAGAAGTCCGGAGCTAAGAAGGATTGTGTGAGACTGGCCTCAGAGGGAGCGCTGGCTGTGCAAGGGTGGCTCGTTCAGGTATGTCTGCAGTGAGCTTTCATTTCAGGAGGCCCTCAGCAAGCCTTCCTGGAGGACACAGTGTCGAGAACGAGTGGGGTGGGGAAGGCGGAGTGGGTCCTCTGTCCCCATCACTTCCTGCCTCTACTCTTTCATGAGGAGAACTTGGCTTTCTGCTCCTCTTACCTCTATCCTGGTTCCCATCAACATCGCCTTGAGATGCCAGCCCTTTCCAAGCCACTTTCTTTATATTAGGCACTCTCTGAATTCCTCAGAGCCTTCCAAGGACTATCGATCTGTCTCTAGTTTTGGAATTCTGAGGCTCATGGAGAAATATTTTTGGAAAAGAAGACCATCCTGGAGTTTCTCAAGTATCTGCACGTGGGTACCTATTATGCTCTAACTGGAAAGAGGGCTATGTGGGGTCGGGAATCATGGCCTTAGTAGTGAGACTCAGACCTGCTGGATTGCTGTTCCATGTTGTAAGTCAAGAAGTACTTTGTCGGAATTCAATGGTATACTGCACTTGGAAGGTTGCCATGTTTTATGTAATGTTTAAGCAAGAGTAAACACTGGACAAAGTCCTGGAAATCTTTTGGGGCCTGGGCTAGAGACCGTCCTCTTGGAATGGGTGAGAGATGAAGAATACAGAAGGATGACTTTTGAAAGTATCCTCAGAGGAGCTCAGCCGTGTCACAAGCCCAGACTCTTGGGGAAGACGTGACCATAAGTCTGGCGTCAGGGAAGTCATCACTTTAGAATGGATACACTGGTGAGAAAATGGGAGGAAAATCACACGGGGTAGAGCAAGGTCCAGCAAGAGAAGACTGCCTTGGTTGGGGACACCTGTTTTTATCCGCGAGCCTGACAGTGGTTGCGTGGAAAGGGACAGAGCTGAAGTTGAGGCCACCTGCTGAATTCAGATGGGAAGTAACTCCTGTGACCATGTCAGAGGTGGCACTAGCTTCCTCTTTCGATATTGACAGCACAAGGCTCTTCAATAAATTCAGCTCCAAAGCAAGAATTCAGGCTTTGTATCCATCGCTCACCAAACCTACTGCAGACCTATAATGTACCAGGTGATACGGTAGTTTCCAGGGATGCACTGACGAAAAAGACAAACAATCCCCAACTTTGTTACAGGGTAACACAGGAGAAGGAATGAAGTCAATGTGTACAAAACAGAATTCCCTCTGGGCTTCCTCCAGGTTTCCTTTTGTAGTGAATTCTATAAACTAAAATCCTTTTTAACAACTTATTCTTATTACCCCTACGGCCACTCATCACCATGTCTTGTACATTTTACCTCTTAAATATCTTCTAAATCTGCTTTTTTCCATCTCCAAGGTCCCAGTCCGGTGTGAGCCACCCTCTTCCGGAGGACAGAAAAACCCTCCCAACTATATCTCGTACCCGCTCTGTCCTCTCTCCCATCTATTCTTGACTGAGAGGAGTGTTCAAGATCAAGTGCAAAATCCTTCATCTGACCTACAGGGTCTTTCATGATCCGCTTGCTGCCTCTGTCTCTACTCTCATCAATTTCTTACCACACAGGCCTCTTCATTTCCTCAAACTTGACAGGTGCTCTCCTGCCACCGGCTTTACCTGTGCTGTCCCCGCCTGACCTTCTCTCTCATCTGTTAGTTAACTCCTGTTCATTCTTAGGACCTCAGCTCAACCATCACTTCCTTGGGGAACTCTTCCCTCATCCACTGGTGGGTTCAGATCTCCCAGTTAATAACCTCTCTTAGCACTACGGATCCTGTCTGCATAGAACTTATATAATTACTAATTACAGATTTGTGTGTTATTTAATTCAGTGCTGCCTCTCCCAGTGGAGTGAACTCCAGGAGGGCAGATTCCGCCCTGTTTTTGCTTCTCACTGTTCCTCCAGTGTCTACCACAGCGCCCAGACATGTATCTGTTAAATGACTGAACGAAAGAATGGATGAATCACCAATAAACTACTGGAAGGGCTCTGTGCTCTTACAATATATAACCTGAGGCGTCAGGGAAGGCTTCCATGAGGTTGGGATATTCCAGCACAGGAAACAGGTTGGTGAAAAGGACAGAGAAGCACACTCCAGGAAGAGGGAATGGCATTACAATGAGAGCTAACACAAAACGGTCATGGATTTAGACACATCCAGCGTGGCCGGAGAGTGGGGCAGAGGAAGATCAGTGCTCAGAGGTGGTGGAGAAATTAACAGTGGCCACAGAACCACGTAGAGCCTTTACCTCTACTGGACTTTATTTCCATGGACAGCGAAAATCCATGGAAGTTCCTCCAAGTTAAATGCCATGCTTGGTGTATAAAAGACTTTTAAAAGATTGCTCAGCCTTATTACGTAAGAGGCGTAGAAGAGAACAGGAGAAAGGGAGACTGTTTTGACCGCCATAACTGTGGCTTGCACGAGAGGCTATGACAGCCTGGGTCAGGGTAAAGGAGAGCTAGAGCAAAGCGGATGGAAGAAAATTTAGGATAAAGATTTGTGAAAAACTCCCAATAGTATGGGGACGGGAGGTGAGGAGACTGAGATAAATTGCTCTAAACTGCTAATAATAGTTACCATTAGGCAGGCGATGCGGAGGCAATACCAGGAGTGGTTTCGAAGGATCCTGGCCCCTGTTCCACAATGTCTCTTACCCAAAATAACAGCACAAACTAGGTAAAAACAGGGCGCTACTTACACTGCAGATGTAACCTCAAGGTAAGTCTTGCAATAATTCCCTCCAACTCCTAAGTTCCTCCTATAGAACCCTGGCCCCAAGACCCATTCATACGTGCTACTATAACGTTTAAAGCGACATTTTAAAATGTCATTTAACGAGCATTTTCATATTTAACTCCATGTAATAATCACAACTTGATTGTTTCTCAATCTTTCCCGATAGAAAATGGAAGTATAAAAAACAAAGCAAAACAAAAATCATGCCCCACATTACAGGGTTCAAAATGGCTGAGCCAGGGCTCAAACCCAGATGGGGCTGATTGGGAGGCCCAGACTTCTCATCATAAAAGCCCCTAGGTCCTTTCCTCCACCATGTGGCAAACTGACGTGCTGGGCAAGCTTCTCCTTAAAGTGGTTTGGAGCCCAGGCCTTCACACTAATGGGGTATTAGCATTTCTCTTTGCATCCATCCACAGGCATCCTTTCGGTTTGGCGTATTTTGACACCATATTTCCTATAGCAAAGGAAATGCTGTGGGATATGGGAGCTTTCAGATGTGGACTTAATTGAAATGGGTGAAGTTTGTTTTCTTTTATGTTCTATTTCTCTCATGCCTTCATAAGCTAGTGGATCCAGATGGCTGGAATCACCAATTAAAAACAAAGAGAACACTAGGGAAGGAACAACGGAGAGAGAGAGAGAGAGAGGGAGAGGGAGAGGGGGAGAGAGAGAGAGAGATACCAAATGGTAATTAGGGATGAGACAGCTGAAATGGCTTCATGATGGTAAAGAGCCTTTCATTCCAGGAGAATGTGTGTGCAAATTAGTCTTTTTCCCCTTCTGCACGGTAAAAGCAATCTAACATTAATAAATTGCCACCAGGATTCTTTATTTCTATAAGAAAATGTGTGCTGGTGGTTGTTTCCACAGTAATCAATGTGTGTCATTTAAATTGGATTGTCTGATGTAAAAAGGCTGAAAAGGCAACAGGAGCAGAGCCTTCCCTCAGGCTTCCGAGCTCCAAATCAGTGGTCGGGCAGCATGTGTGGCTCGTCCCACAGCTGCTGCTTGAGGACAGACTTTTTCAAGGTCCACCAGCCTCATCCCAAAGCAATTCACAGAACGAGGCTTAGCACCTTGGGAGCATGCAGAGCACCCAGGTTCTTACTTGGCAGTGAACATCTCAATTACAAACTTCCCTCAACGTCTGGTTAGAAACAGAAGCGAGAGGGGAGGCCGGTTAGCTCAGTTGGTCAGAGCGCAATGCTCGTAACACCAGGGTTACCGGTTCGATCCCTGCATGGGCCAGTGTGAGCTGTGCCCTCCACAACTAGACTGAAACAACTACTTGATTTGGAGCTGATGGGTCCTGGAAAAACACACTTAAATAAAAAGTTTAAAAAAAAAAGAAATGAGAGAGGCAGAGGGAGTGAGAAGATAGGAAGTGTAGAGTGGAGGGGGAAAGACACAGAGAGGGAGAGAGGGAAGGTGAAAAAAGAAAAAAGGAGGAGAATAGGAAATAGGGGAGAAAAAAGGAAAAGAGAAGGGACAGGAAGGCATCAGGAGAGAGGGAAGAAAAGGGAAAAGGAGAGAAGACCTTCTATGGGGAGAAGACTTACAGGCCACTTCGAAAAGAAATATAGTTATATGACTTTCAGATACCCGAAATATTGCAAAATAGGTGAAATAACTGCTTCTTGAACTAGGTTCACTAGTAGCAAATTTAGAAGCAGCTCTAAAATGATTTGCAATTAGCTTTACACTTGTTTATATCTATTAGAGATATAAATCTATTTGAATATGTTTGAAAACAGGTTTACTTAAGTGTATAGACTTAAATTGCTTGGAAAAATGTTTCAGTTTTTTTCCATAGATGAACTCAGATAAACTTCAGCTAAGTTACTCTCCAAATTATCACAAATTCCGACTAATAAAATTGCAATGATTGAGGTCTGGCTATAGACTTCATTCTCAAAACAAGTTCATTTCCCCCTGTGGTTTCATGTTGAACGAAGCTAAAACAAAATGTTAGAGTGACAGAAAATGACTGTAGCCTTTTTTTTCCTTCAAGCTTGTTCTACATCGAAGCTTGTGCTACACACACTCACACACACACACACACACACACACACACACACACACACCCATATCTCTTCCCTGGGATCTGGCTGCTGCCAGGTGTCACTCCAAATTACTGAGGGCAAGAATTTTGTTTGTCTTGGTCACCCCAGGCCTAGTACATTTCGGGGCATGATTTCTATTTTTTGATAGACATAGTTTGACTATCTGCATCCTAGTTTGGTTTCTATCATGGCAGCAAATAATAAACACTGCACTTCCTTAATGCCTACATTCCTGGGAGTCGCCATCTTTGAACTGATTTTGGTATTAACCTCCTTGGTACGACAGCTACACTTAACTTCTCTGCTGTTCTGATCTGGTTTGTGTCCTGTCCTTTGCTACGCGTTACACCTGTCCATGTGTTTGCTCCATTGCAGGGCAATACTTTTATAGCTGTACATCCACCCAAGGTGTCCCTGCTACGTTCTTGATGATCAGCCATGAGACTTCCATTAGCTGAGCAGCCAGAGAAGGGATCAAATACCAGAGGCAACTGGGTATCATGTAAAGAGACGAAACATCACAACTGATCTAAAGTGCTGATTTTCTAATCTTAGTGCACTTAGGAATCAGCTGGATGCCAAACAACCTAGGAGAAATGGATAAATTCTTAGAAACTCATCACCAACCAGGAACGAATCATGAAGAAATAGAAAATCTGGACAGAACACTTACTAGTAAGGAGACTGAATCAGTAATCAAAAACTTTCCAACAAAGTCCAGAACAAGATGGCTTCACTGGTGAATTCTACCAAACATTTGAAGAAAAATTAATACCAATCTTTCTCAAACTCTTCTAAAAAATAGAAGAGGAGGGAACACTTCCTAACTGATTTTACGAAGCCACCAATATCTTGATACCAAAGACAGACAAAGACACCACATGAAAAGAAAATTACAGGCCAATATCCCTGCTCAATATAGATGCAAAAATCCTCAACAAAATATTAGCAAACTGAATTCAACACTACATTAAAGAAATCATATACCATGATCAAGTGGGATCTATTCCTAGGATGCAAGGTTGGTTCAACATTCACAAATCAATAAATATGACACACAATAACAAAATGAAGGATAAAAATAGTATGTTCATCTCAATAGATGCAGAAAGAACATTGACAAAAAGTAACATCCTTTCAAAATAAAACTCTCAACAAATTAGGTAGAGATGAAACGTACCTCAATATAACAAAGGTCATATTTGACAAGCACACAGCTAACTTATACTCAATGGTGAAAAGCTGAAAGCTTTTCCTCTAAGATCAGGAGTAAGACCAGGACGGCCACTCTCACCGCTTGTACTCAACACAGTACCGGAAGTCCTAGCCAGAGCAATTACTCAAGAAAAAGAAATAAAAGTCATCCACATCAGAAAGGAAGAAGTAAGACTGTCACTGTTTGCAGATAATATGATATTATATATAGAAAACCCTAAAGACTTCACCAAAAATACTGTTAGAATAAACAAATTCGGTAAGATAGCAGGATACAAAATCAATATAAACCATCAGTGTGTTTCGATACACTAACAACAAACTATCAGAAAGAGAAATTTTAAAAACAATCCCATTTACAATAGCTTCAAAAAGAATAAAATACTTAGGAATAAATTTAATCAAGTAGGTAAAAGATTTGTACACTAAAAACTAGAAAATGCTGATTAAACAAATTGAAGAAGACACACAAAATAATGGGAAGATATTCCATGTTCATGGGTTAAAAGAATTACTATTTTAAAATGTCCATAGTACCCAGAGCCATCTATGTAGTCAGTGCACGCACTGTCAAAATCCCAATGGCGTTTTTTGCAAAAACAGAAAAAAACAATACTAAAATTTGTATGGAACCACAAAAGACCAAGAATAGCCAAAGCAATCCTAAGAAAGAACAAAGCTGGGGGCATCACACATGCTGATTTCAAATTATATTACAAAGTTATAGTAATCAAAACAGTGTGGGATTCACATAAAAACACACACATAGATCAATGGAACAGAATAGAGAGCCTAGAAATAAACTCATGCCCATACGGTCAATTAACTTACAACAAAAGAGGCAAGAATATACAATAGGGAAAAGACAGTCTCTTCAATAAATGGTTGTGGTAAAGTAGATATTCACATGCCGAAGAATGAAACTGGACTTCTTTCTTACACTATACATAAAAATCAACCCAAATGGATTAAAGACTTGAATATAAGACCTGAAACTGTGATACTCCTAGAAGAAAACATATGAGGCCAACTCCTTGACATTGGTCTTGGAATTGATTTTTGGATTTGACACCAAAGCAAAGGCAAAATAAAAAGCAAAAATAAACAAGTGGGACTACATCAAACTAAAAAGCTTCTGCACAGCAAAAGAAACAATCGACCAAATTAAAAGACAACCTATGGGTAACAAACAGTGCTTGCAAATCACATACCCAATAAGTGGTTAATATCCAAAATATACAAGGAACCCATACACTCAACAGCAAAAAAAAACACACTAATAACCTGAGTTTTTAAGTGGGAACTGAATAGACATTTTCCAAAGATGTACAAATGGCCAACAGGTATACAAAAAGATGATCAATATTATTGATCATCAGGGATACACATTTCAAAAACACAGTGACATATTACTTCTCACCTGTTAGAAGGGCTACTATAAAAAAGACAAGAGATAAATACTGCTGAGGATGTGGGTGAAAAAGGGATTTCTGATGCACTGTTGGTAGGAATGTAAACAGGTACAGCCACTATGGAAGACAGTATGGAGGTTCCTCAAAAAATTAAAAATAGAACTATTATATGATCCAGTATTTCCACTTCTAGATGTATGTCCAAAGGAAATGACATCACCATCTCAAAGAGATATCTATGCTCCCATGTTCATTGTAGCATTAGTCATAATTTCTAAAACACGAAAACAGCCTCAGTGTCCATCGATGGAAGAATGAACTAAAAAATGTGCTGTACATATACAATGGAATAGTATTTGGCCATAAAAAAGAAGGAAATCCTGCCATTTACAATAACATGAATGGCTTTTTTTTTCTTTTTCCTATAAAATATAAAACAGAAGCTTTGTTCTAGAGCACAGTTAACTTACTTTGGAAAAGTCTGATACCTCCAAACTTACACTTAAAATCTATTAAGTAGGAAAAGGATAGGATTTTGTCTGGGGCTTATTATGCCCCATTAATGAGGCAAGATTCTTCTGGGTAGTCTCCCAAGTATTCTGTGAATTATGGGGTCTTCTGTTCTGGCTGGTGGAGGCAGACACTATCCCTGACCCTTTGTAAGTGCTGGTATCAATCTCTCTGATCCTCTCAAGTGTTTTTTTCTCCAGCCTCAGATAGTTTCCTCACACATATGCCCTGCTCAGTAGCCTGCTAAATACCTAAGTGAAACCGTCCACAGTCCTCTGAAGTTCTCTCTGTGAAGCTCTCTCCTCTCCAGTGCTCTACTCTGAAACCTTTAGCTGCCCCCCTCTCCCAGAATCGGTAGCTCTGTCACCTCAACCGAAGAGTCTGCCAGACTTGCCTTTCTGTACCATGGCCTGGAAATAAACTGGGGACAATCATAAGCGACTTTACTCATTTCCTATCTCTCAGAGACCGTAGACCCTCATTGCCTGATGTCCAATGTCTCAAAAACCATTATTTCATATTTCTTCAGGTTTTTACCATTACTTTAGGTAGGTGAATAAATATTGTCCCTGCTGTTCCATATTTTCCAAAAATAGAATTGATCCTACAATGTTTATTAAGGGCAAGATTCAACAGTATCAAGATATCAAATCTTCCCCAAATTAATCTATAAGTCAATGGAATTCCAATTAAAATTATAACAGAATGTTTTGAAACTAGAAACACTGATTCTATAATCTGGAAGACTAAACTCCCATAACCCCGTCAGGCTTTGTCTCTTTACATCGTTCACTTGTCTTCATAGTACTTATCAGCCCTTGACATATTGTCTTTATCTGGTTTTGTTTCATTTTTCCTATCTTTAGTACTCTAGTAGAATTTAAGATAGATGCAAGGAGGAATTTTTTGTTCATTGCTGTAGCCCTAGTATCTAACACTAAATAATTAGTAACTGCAAAAAACAAAAAATACATGGCAAGACAGTTCTGAAAAAGAAGGCTGGTAATTTGGCTTACTCAAAACATTAGAAAGCAATAGCAATTAATATGACTTGGTTATTATTGCATGAATACACCCAGAGCTCAATGGAACAAAAAAGGAAACTCAGAGGTCGCCTTTATTATTTATAAAACTTGGTTAATATATGGTAGAAGAAACGTTGCAGATCAGTTGTGAAAGGATGCAATTTAGTTAACAAATATTCAGAAAATTGGCTTTCTTATCTGAAAAACAAATCTCTTCCTCATGTACATATTGCTTTTGTACCATATAAAAAGTAAATGCTTTATGCTTTAAAAGACCTAAATGTTATTAAGAGTACATTGAGGAATAAAAATATAGGACAATCTCTTTGTGACTCCATGGTAGAAACGGACGTTTTAGACATGACACTAAAAGCACATCTTATAAAAGGAAAGACTGACAAATTTGATTACATAAAAATATAAATCTTCTGTAACATAAAATAAAACGGTAAACATAGGAAAATATAAGATCCAAACTGAGAGAATATATTTGAAACTTATATTACAAAGAATTGGTGTTAACAATATATGAAGAAAAAAAAGGCCCAGGGGGAAAAACGGGAAAAAGTATGAACAGGAAATTCACAGAAGAAATCCAGACAGTCAACAAACACAAAAATGCTTATCTTTATGCATAATTCAAAAAAAAAACACCAAATACAGTAGTTGCCCCCTTATCCATGGTTTCACTTTATGCAGTTTCAGTTACTCACAGTCAACTGCGG
Organism: Rhinolophus sinicus; assembly: GCF_057876585.1. NCBI lineage: Eukaryota > Metazoa > Chordata > Mammalia > Chiroptera > Rhinolophidae > Rhinolophus > Rhinolophus sinicus. The sequence continues at coordinate 49,278,355 of NC_142507.1, forward strand.
TCCAAAAATATTAAATGGAAAATTACAGAAATGAACAATTCTTAAGTTTTAAGGTGTGCACCATTCTGAGTACCTGACTTCATCTCATCACACAGGCACTGTATCATCTCATGTCATCACAAGAAAAAGGGTGAATACAGTGTAAGATGTTTTGAAAGAGGATGAGACCACATTCACTTAACTTTTGTTACCGTACACACTGTTATTTTACATTAATATAATGAAAATTGTCCTATTTTTAGTAACTGTCAATTTCTTACTGTGCCTAATTCATAAATTAAACTTTATTGTAGGTATGTGTGTACGGTATATTATTATATATATTATATATATATTTAAAACAACATAGTATATACAGGGTTCGGTACTATGCACAGTTTCAGGCATCCACTGGAGGTCTTGGAACTTATCCCCCACCGATTAAAGGGGACTATTTCACACCCACCAAATTGACAAAATTAAAGTCTGTCTACCAAATTGGTAACAATGTGGGGGAAGCGAGCTCTCTACACTGTTGGAGAAGTATAACGTGGCACAACTATTTTGAAGAGCAATTTCAATCTCAATAAAGTTAAAAATACCCCCATCCCACAATTCAGCAGTTTTCTCTCTGGATTCACACCCTAGAGAAACTTTTGTACACGTGCACTGGGGTATATGTGGAGGGAAGTTTATTTGTTCACATAGCATTTTGGAAGCATGTAAATGCAGTCAGTATGGGGAACAGACAAATAAAATGTAGCCCAGTGAACAGGGTGGGTTTTCTCACGGGCAGGTAGGTCAAGGAGAGACTTGAGCCCATGTGGCCTAAAGCATCTACTATCTATAATGAATTAACTTCTTCCTGTACACTTAGAATGGTACTAGTTACCATCCTTGGGAAAATCGAGAAAACAGTCATTCAAATCATTGTCTTGGGTTTTGTGGTTAAATTGAAGAACATTGTTTGAGAAAGGCTGCTAACAGCAATTAAAGTCAATGAACTTGAACTGCATGGATGGGTATGGGTTGATCCCACCCCTAAGAAAGAATACGTTTTAAAAAAAACAAGATGCAATAAAATAAATATAATATGAAAGCATTCATGTAAAATTTTAAAACATAATAATACAGTATTATATATTGTTCTGGGATATTACTTCAATCTACAGTAAAAATATAAAACACAAACTGAAAAGGTATCTACTAATGAATGAAAGTAGTGATATTTGGGGAGAAGTAAAAAGGGAATGAGAGTGGGAAAGAGGATTTCAACTTTATAAGTACTATTTTATTTTTATTATTTTGCTTTCACATATAAAGTATACCTTAGCAAAAATTCAAACGACTACAGCTGAAGCAACATTGAAAGATATTAACATTCATTAATTCTAGGTATTGGATACACAGATGTTTGATAGCACTTCCATATATATTGTTTTCCAAAAAAAAAAAAAAAAAAGAAAAGAAAGAAAGCAATTAAAACTTCGACTACTCGTTTTCTAAAGAAAGTAAAAGACGACAAATTACTAGAACTCAATTCCTTTCCCTTTTTTCCTACATTCACTAACTTTCTACTGATCTATCACCAGTGTTTTACAGAAAAGGTCATTCCATTGTTTTGCTACATCCTGTCAATTCAGTATCCAAAAGCCTGACTCTGTTGTCATTCTTGAGTGCAAGAGGCCTGCAAACACTAGAAAAGCTTTTCACAATAACCCACTGGCTGGGAAACCTGAGCAAACAAAGAAGGGAGAAAATTAACTCTGGTCTCTAGCCAAAATAATTTGCTTATGATAAACAAAATAGACAATTTCCAGTTCCCACCCCCACAGCAGATTAAGACCACCTGTTGTTAATTCTCTTCAAATATTTGATAGTTCTTATTTCTTTACGTTTCTCAGTTATGTCATTAGCCTTCATTTTTACTTTAACCCATACAGCGCTGTTTGCTTTCCCTTGGCTCTCTGCTTTTATTAGTCACCACTTCTAACTTACTTCTTTCTGCTTCTCTCATCCCAAAATTTAGACAGGAACCTAAAACTATGGTTTTGTTACCCCCCAGCAAATGGTGTCCCACTTGGTGTGTCTTTCTGGGACTTTTCCAGGAACAGCCCCGGGGACTGCACTGGGGTGTGAACAGCCCGTCGTTCACACCCCAGGGGTGAGAGATGCTGGGTCTCCCACTTCACCTACTTGCAGCCACTAAATGCTTTCTCCCAACTCCAGACCTCCTCCTGTATCACTGACGGGGCCCAGCATGCAAGAGAATGACCTCGCGTTGGCTAAATGAAACGACTACTTACAGAGAAAAGGCAGGTTATGGTGAAAAGGAACATTAAGACTTGTCTGCATGCCGTAATGTTCCTTACGGGAAGGCATTACCTTCCCTTGGGCTAAAGAGACAAGGGAAAGGAATCTTCTTATAGAACCTAGTGACAGCGTGAGACCTGCTGTCGGGCTACTCTCGGAAACTGCAGTCTGGGAAGGACACAGCTGCTGAGACGAGATGTGGGGCTGAAATAAAGGAGTGAGCCGGGAAGCAACAGGCAACCTGTCTCTTTTGTCCTGCAATCTCCCACTCGTGCCTCTTTGGCCACACCCACCTCCAAGCCAGTCAGAAGGGCACCCAGGTGATACAGGCCTCAGATGTCAGCCTACAAGGGCCCCAAACTGGTTCAGTGAGAGTGAAGATTAGTTTTACGGGGGAAGGAGCAAACCGAGAATTACCAGCACACCCCTGAAGACGTGATGCTTCCACCTCCACATAAAAACCCTTCCTCCTTCAGGCTTCTGGTATCTGACTATACACCTCCTCTGCTGCTCCTCAAAGCTGTCATCTACCTGTGTCATCTTCCACTACAAGTCCTGCCACCATCATAGCAACTTCCTGGTGCGTGTGGATGGCCCTTCTGACAATCTAGCCCCCACGTTTTTTAAGCATGCATCTGTGCCCTAGTTCACCACCCCCAGACAGCTACTGATCATAGCATCTCGCAAAGGCTGGTGCTGCCTTTGCCGGCACAGAGCAAACAGGTTACTGATGCGATGTGAACTCCCTCAGTTTCCCATTCCCAAACATGGCGGCCTCCATTTTCCCTTCTTCCTTCAGTTTCAAAGAACAGGTTCTTTCTCCCGTTCAGAGCAGTCTATCTGTGCTTTTACCTGATCCCTTCCTGTCTGTCAGGACTGGGCTTCATCAGTTATGTTCTCTTCCCTTGTACTATCACCTTCTTCACAGATCATGTACTGGGCCGAGATCGTCTCATTCAAGAAAATAAGACAAAAGAAAATGAATACGTACTTCCCTTGATCCCATATTCTCCTCTGGTCGCTATCCTGCTTCTCTTCTTAGCAAGAGCCTCCCAACAGGCTTCTCGTCTACCCCTCCTTTCTCACACTCCTCCCACCAGTTAACCCTCGGCAGGCTGTCGTAGCCCCATCACTCACTCAACTGGACCCACTCCATGAAATAACTCCAATGATTTTCAAAATGCTAAACCCAGTGAACACTTTTCAGTGTCTTGTGGCATCTGACATTGTTGGCTATTCCCTTTTCCATTCTTTATGACTTGTAACGTAATAGTCTCGCCTTAGCTTCTTCCCAGGAAGAGTATCGATGGGTTTTCCTTCTTGGTTTCTTTCACTGAATCTACTTGCTGTAGCTCCTCCTTAAGTGCTAATGTTCCCTGAGATTCTGTCCTTGGCCCACTTCTGTCACTCTACATGACTGACACCTTCAGTCGATGTCCTACTTCATCATCTCAGAGCTTCAGCTACCATCATACTCTGATGATTTTCAAGTTCCTGCCTCCAGCCCAGACCTCATTTCCAAGTTCTAGACCCCACATATTTATTTAGCAAATACTTACACATAGTGCTTTCTATATTCTAGGCACTGAGCTTTACAAGTGTTAATTAATTTAATCCCACAATAACCCTATAAGGTAGATATAAGTGAGGAAAATTGAGGCACTGACAGGTCGTATAACTTGCCCAAAGTCACATAACTACTAATTGGCAAAGCAAGGAACTGAACTCAAACAGTCCGTGTTGTCCATCATTATGCTTCCCTAATGCTAGTCCATTATATGGACTCTTGGTATCTTCGTTTTGCTGTCCTCGAGTATTTCTAACTCAGCATGTTCAAAACCTGATCCGACAGCTCTCTAAAAACTGGCTTTTCCCACTCTAAACAACATTGGCCAGGCTAATATTCAGAGACTCCTTCAAATTGATAATTAAATCCTTTAATTATCTCTTTAATATTTCAGTAGACATGGTGGGAGAGATTAATTTAATAAACACTGCATACTTGCATCTTTATGACGGACTTACTATAGCCCTTGAAACAAGTAATATTTTGATATTTTTTAAATCGTCTTTTATTTCATAGTTCTCCATCACTCTAAAATAAATGACCTACTAGGAAGGAAGGAGTTTAACTCGTGTGGATATAGTGGAGAGTCTTTTTATAATACATTTCAAAGTTTTTATTTTTCTGATTTATAGGTCAGCAAAATATTTTATGACCATTTTTTGAGTAGTAACATTTTAGATAGATAATACAAAATAATCAAATGTTGTACAACATGGGTGTTTCTGGATCCAATAGGCCAGACTCTCTCTTCACATATGTGACAGGGTATAAAGTAAACTAAAATTACTACAGAAATAAACTTTCTTAACATGTCAATGAATGTTTTATCCATCTAGAATCTGTACAAGATTGTAGGTAAATTCATCTTAATGAGCTATGCTAAATGCTCCTAAAACCAAAAGCCAGATTTACAAATAAAATTCCTTAGCACTTTTCCTATAATATTTGAAAGGGAGAATCAGTTATAATTAGAATCTTGAGAACAAATAAACTCACTGTTCATTTTTGTATATATTCCCTGCAATATAATTTGGTCTCACGTTGCTAAATTAAGTGCAACAGGCCACCTAGCTAGATTATAGCAATGTCAGCAATTAGTCAAGTATTATTTGGCTGTGCATGCTGTAGTGTCAGTTCTACAAAAAGAACGCTTCCAAGCTATCAACGTTCAGTAACAAAATCTTGAAAGCAATTTTCTGACACAGCACAGTATGAGTGTTGTCCTATCTTATTTTTCACTTTAAATTCAAAACATTTCTAACAAAATGGGAGAAACAAATATATTCACTGATTCATTTCCACTCATCAAAGTGGAGTACATATTCTGAAATTAAAAAAAAAAAATCTTGCTAAACGTTGTCTACTTTCCTTCAGTTCTTGTGACATACTAAGATGCTTACATTTTAGCTAGCAAAATATAATAAGTCACATGTTCCAGGTAAATAGCATCTTGCCACACTTTAGTTAATTTCAGAATCATACTGACATTGGTGCTGGCCTCAGGTGACTCATACGGCTGCTCTCAAGTTTGGGGACATGCTGTGTAGCTACACCTTGCAATTTGAATGCATGCTTCTCCTCATTCCTCAGACGGGAGAGGGTGGCATCGAGGCAGAGGTGTTTTTATTTCTCCTCCACTTGTTAGTTTACCAAGATTGGGACCCATTGACCTGTAAAACACCGATCTAAGTGGTTGTATGTGGAAACCTGAGTCATGAACTGGCACCACAGTGATGATTTATGACAATGGTATTTCAGTATCTTTTATAGATTGATGCCTTGGGAAGCAGCTTACAGACCAAGCTCATCACCAAGCTCTGCATTCTCCTCATTGTAGGGACTATAAAAACTGTCTACCCAACGGTTTCCAAGACAGAAATCAGAGTCATCCAAATATTGCGTGTCGATCCTTTTCCCAATATCAGTACATTACCAGGCTTTTAGGTTACCAACCTACATACCTTATTAGGAGTGACTATGTAGCATTCACTCCCCACGCCCTCCTCAGCTCTAAGCCCCCTGAAGGTAGAAACGCTGTCTTATTCTTCTTTACACCAGTCCCTAGGGCAATGCCTGGCCTATAGCTTACGTTTGGACATGGTCATTGAAAGAAAGCATCAATGAGTGAGTACCTCTCTGAGCTGGCACTAGAAGTGTCCAGAGAAAACGATACGCATGAAGGAGCATCACACCGTTATTTGAAAATAAACTCACATGAAAATATACAACATGAAACATTGTTTTGTGCACCTGAAACTAATAAAAAAAAATGTTTTACACCTCTTTCGAAGATCAGGTTATCAACAATAAGTGACAAATATCACTTTGGGAATGGTTCACCACTAACAAGTAGAAAACAGCTACACCTTCCTTTAACATAGATTTGGACTGGCCATAAAGTGTGGTTCCTCCAACTGAGGAAGCAGCCATCTCTCAATAGATGTTACTATTTATAATGCAAAGAGGTCCAACTCTCTCTTCATGTACATGTGATGAAGCTTTAAAGTAAACCAAAACTATGTGATAAACACTGTAACACATAAATGCATGCTTTATCCACTTAGAATCTATAATAAATTCATACGAAATGAGATATAATTTAACAAATTTAAGAATAAGCCTTAGGCCCGAATTAGGGCTTCTTCTCTGCTTTTTACACTCTTCAAAACATTGTAACTAAACTTCTGAGTATATCCATGTTTGAATGAATTTTATATGCACTTCTTTCTTCAGAGACAAAGCCTCACAGTTTGTATTCCAGGACTCAGAGTTTCATTGCCTCAGCTATCACATTTGACTTGATTCACAGGAGGTCTGAGGCTATTTTGATGCTTAAAATCTTATGACCTTTCCCAATGGTTTTTTAAATTCTCTGCAAAAAACCTCTGTGTGCACACAAGAGAAAACTGAAAGCCTCAGCGTATCCACCCCAGACATTAGATCTTTCAACAGTCCCTTGTGGTAGTGCTACGTTGGAACTGACCTGCTTTACGAATGCAGCTTCTCTCTATTCTCATGAGAACGTCTTCACCTTGGAACAGGGTCCAGCTTCGGAAACATAACATGGCGATTTGTATCCTGCTTCTTTTTCCTTTAATTATTCCTTTTCCCCAACTCATTCTGTATTAAAATCATACTTTGGTTTCTTATCCTACATGCTATTTCCTCTCCTTTTTATCAACTCTTCTTGTAACTTCAGGTCTAATTTCTTTCCTAGATTTCTTTTTAAATAAACTAAATGTTACCCTTTCTCAATTAAATCTATACTTTTTGAAACTCAGAAATGATATTACTGTGTACATCCTTAGAACCATGTTGCTGACTATTCCACGAATATTGCAAATGGTAATACTAAGGTGTGTTCTTCGGTTGGAAATAATAGGAAACTATTACAAATAGGAGTTTATTTACAACAAGAAGTCCAGATATGGCCATGGGAGTTCTACATTGCTATCAAAGGACCAAGATTCTGAAGCTTTCCACTTCCTCAACCTTTTTAAGTGTGTTAGGCTATGCCACTGTGATAAATAAACTCTGACATCCTAGAAGTTTAGCCAAAAAAAAAAAAAAAGAAATGTGACCCATGGGGATGAAGCAGTCATTCAGGAACCAGGGTTCCCTCCATCTTACCCTGCGCGTGTAGTCAAGGTCATAATGGAAGGAGAAAGCGTGTACAGGATCAGGCCTGGGGGCTTTATAGACAGGGTAGGGGCAGGTACAACATTCGCATCCATATTCCTTTAGCCAAAATCCCATCACAGGGAGTCCTTTTACATTTTACTGGTCCCATGATCACTTCTAGCTGCAAAGGAGTTTAGAAAGCATTCCTTCAGTAAGAAGAGTGGGAAAATGATAACAGGTAGATAAACAGCAGTATTTACCATGGGATACAATGTTGAATAATGTATAATCTCAGCCTTTCGTGTGTTTATATTACAGTATGGGGGATATGCTACAGCCTGAGTACTACAGCAGAGATTTCAATAAAACGCCGTAGGAATTCATATTATAAAGCAGCTAACTCTTTTTAGAGGACTTAGGAAGGCCTCACAGAGAATATAACATTTGAATTGGAAATTAATAAAAGATTAGGAGTCTACGAGGTAAGAAATATGGATGAAATAATAGGATGATGTCACATTACATTCGGACTAACATTCTTTGTGAAAGAAATCATCTAGGCATTGAAATGTCACCAGAAAATTTTCTAGCAAACGGGTGATCTGATTGGCTTTATCATTGAGTAACGGGTGCTATGGATGGACTGTGTAACCTTACAGCTTCAAAAATCCCAAGACCCAGGAGACTCACATAGTCTTCAACTGTGGGAAAGGAGTGATGCGTGAAGAGGAAGAGAAGGCTATAGGGCAGGGATGCTGAGACCTATCTCACCGCGAAGGTCTCTGATAATGAGAATCTATTTAGTTTATCCTCCAATCCCTGAGATGTGTTCATCTAGCATCAGATGAAATGGTTCTTGGGATGGAACTTCTGAAGTTCCCAAAACAACCCACTGGGTTTTGATAATGAAAGCCTAAGAATAATTCCTTTCCTACCAACCAAAGTGAACCTCCCTGAAACTTTCATCTATTGATTTGAGTTTCATTCTTGCCAGTTAATCTTCTTGAAGGTCATAGTATATTTTTGGAAATATAAAGCACAGTTATGAACCTTTCCCCAAAAGTCTAGGCATATATAGAAAACTCACATGCAATTTTATAGGTTTGGAGTCTTTCCATGAACCCCTATATTAAGAACCCTTGACCTACAGCAACTCGAATAAAAGCCTACTTATGCTTCTCTATTACAGGCCCACAAATATTTGAAAACAGCTTTTATATTCTTTCACCTATTTGTCAAACACTAATAAAGCCATTACTATGTTCAAATACCATTCTAAGCACTTTATTAACCCATTTATTCCTCATAGCAACACTACAAGGCAGGCACTATTATTTTCCCTTTTACAAATAAGGAAGCTGAAGCACAGAAGAGTTAAGTAACTTGGCCAGTTTCACACAGCTACTAGGTGGAAGAACCAACATTCGAAAGTAGAAAACCTGACTCCCAAGCCTATGCACTTATCGTAGAGCACTTAGCACTAAGATACTTACTGACATTTAGTTTGGAAATGGGAAGTCTTACTTTCCGGACTATATTTACATTCTGTAACTTCTAGAACCCTCATTCTTCTCTAGACAATGCACGTTGTCCCTTTAAAAGGCGTTTCCAGTTCCAGACACTAGAAATGTATTGGTATAACATCAGAGTGGATCAACTTTTTCTGACAGCTGCAAAGGCGTTACTCATGCGGGAAAAGACAGAATGAAGAGGGCGGCCTGCGGTCTCATTCAGCTTCTTGCTGTTCTCCGACCCCTGGACAGGGTTAGGCAACGCTTTGGGATGGTGGATCTGTAAGACCTTGTTGTTCACCATCCCAGGCAGAGTCATGCATGGCTCCTTTTCCTCTCAGAATGAAACCGATCCCAGGCTCCTCTGCGTAATGGTCCCCAAGGGAATTTAGTGGTTCCCTCATTAGGAACGATACTACTAAATCCTAGCCTGGACCACACTTGAGGGATGCAAATTCCTCAATGAAGACGGGCTGTTCATCTATGCTGACACCTTTAGGTTGATTTTATTTTATTAGAAGGATTTTGTAACAGTTATCATGCCCTGGTTTACATAATCCTACACTTCCTTTAAGACAACGTGAATTGAGATTCATAGGAGTCTGAATTTACAATCGTGTGCAGCCGGCAGTGCTGGGACTCAAATTCAAGACCACAGAATACCACACTAGTAGATACATATTTGGAAAGTGGGGGGGTTGGTGGGGAGTTACTGGGATGTGATCCATCAAATTGTCTGAAGTGAGGTGTTTGGGAATTTGTTCTACAAGCGAATCTAAACTTCAACTAATTTGACTTAAAAGTTCTGTGACCTCTCGTAAGTGGGAGACTCCCTTACTCCGGCGAACCTACCCTCCATCTTTGTCTGTTGCTAATAATTTAGCCAGCGACAAGGTATGTTTAAAGATCAACTTTTTTCTGCTACAAACATGACTTCAGTCCAAGTATTTAAGCACCTGAACTCAAGTGAGGATAATAAATGTCACAGGAATATTTATAGCTCGGTATATGGAGACTTTCCAGGTCCCTGTTCTGCAATAACACAGACCCATCTGCTAAGGGCATTAGAGCGGTGTGTTGTTGCTTTCGTTTTTTTCCCAAGATGACAGGTTCTGAAAATAGAAAAACTGCAGAATGCAAAGACCGACATTGATTTTAACCCTTTTCTACTCTGATAATTATTCAATTAGAACTTAATTATCAAGGGCAAAGTTTCTGCACAGTTCCTGGCTATTAGACACAAGCCCAGGAGACACCTTACCTGTCATCATTGCGCTCAGAGATGGACCTGAGGATTTACTGTCTAGTTGTCAGACTTTGGGGACCTGGGGTTAGTCCACTCCCTAATCTATCGTTGGGATTATGATTGTTTTTACTGCTATGCTATAAACATGGCTACCACTAGTCCTATCATGAGCTAAAGGATTTCTCGTCCTCAGGTCCGAGAAAGAGGACATTTACACATCCACAAAGAGAGTTTATGTGTGTTTGCATCAGGAGGTTATTTAACTCCTCTTCCATGATTGGCAAGGGCAAGAAGCAGCTCTCTGGTCCCTTCTCATCTGTGTGTCCCAACCTCGAGAATTTCCGGAGAGTCCACTAAGAGTCAATCAGCTGCTATGTGAGAAAGTCTACGCATTCAGAGGTTAACACTAGAGTACAAGTCTAAACAGCACAACAAAGTGGAAGAATATCTCTTATGTGACTAATAAACGCATATTTCCTGCTGTACAAAAGAGTAGAAAACAATATTTGAATAGGTGAGGCTGCACGCCTCATGTTATAGCTGGGCTTCTTCTGCAATAGTACGCAAATTACATTTTCCACAACACACTTTCCTTTACAGCATAGTCTAAGAATATTTTAAATTAAAACTGTCACGTGTCTAGGGAACGCAATGCTTTAATTAATAAATGTTTACTGAATATTTATTATATTTGAGGCTCTATATAAACAATGGGATAGAAGAACGTGGGATGTAAACATTTATGAGACATCTATAATTGTAAGGTTTTACTATAGTGGAGGTTACGGACATATAAATAACAGGAGAGGGTAAGATTGCACAAATCAACCATTAGATTCAACAAATATTTACTGAGCTTCAACCAAGTACAAGGCTCTTGTTTTAGGTCCTCATCAAATAAACACGAATGACACCAGCCCTCAAAATCTTCAAGAGGTGAAAAACAAGAAAATAAATGTGATTAAGTCTTATGGAAACTATGATGAAAGGAATGCAGGAGAAAAAAAGTGAATGCCACCCAGAAGAGTAAGGCAGGCTTCATATGTGAACTGAGTCCTGAAACTTGAGTGGGTTAAGAGGGGAAGACCTCACAAAGCAAGACCCTGATGATTAGAGAAGCAGCAAAACATGTGGTAGAACGATCTGGATTCAAATTCTGGCTCTACGACTTACTGGCCTATGATCGTCAGCATGTGTCACTTTCCTCGCCCATAAAATTGACATAATAGAAGTTCCTTCCTCATGGAGTTAATTTGGGAATCAAAGAAGATAGAACACGTAAAATCATGGACACTGTACCTGGAATACAATAATTGCTCAATAAATGTTAGTACGTTCACAATAATGACAAAAAATATATCGGTAGTTAGTGAGAGGGTGAAGCGAAGAGAAAGGGTGTAAGAAAGTCTGGAAAGGTAGGCGGAAGCCAGATCTTGGAGGGTCCCATATGCATATTCGAGAATTTAAAATTTGTTGGATAGGCTATGGAAAGTTGGGAAGGGTCTTAGGCAAGGAAGAAATGTGATAATATTCAGATTTTAGAAAGAACACTCTGGCATTCGTATAGAGGATGGACTGGGAGAATTAAGAGTTAGAGACAGAGAGATCAGTCAGAAGCCTACTGTAATGATCCAGGATAGCTGAGCTAAGGTGTAGAAGTGGGAATTGAGGGGAGAAGTTTTAAGGATGATTCTGAGACATACAACAGATTTGTTTGTCAATTCCATGTGGAAAGTGAGGGGGGAAAAAGGACTCTTGAATGATTTCCATTTCTAGCTTTGGTGACTAGACATATGGTGGTGTCTTTCTTCAAAACAGTACGTAAAAGAATAAATCTTGAGAAGATAAGGAATTCAGAAATTCAAGGTAAGTTACACACATTTAACTGGTGCCATTAAGTGAACAATTCAATAGTTAGACATGGAAATCAGGGAAAAGGTCTCACTTGGAGATAAGACACTAGAGGTGAGAGCTGACAGATGGTAACAAGCCAGGAGAGTGGATGATCCATAAGGAGAAAGCACATGGAATTCGCTGTACCACGGCCGCCTACAGAGCCCTGTGAAACATCAATATTTAGAGACAGCGAAGACAACAGAACATCAAAAGGAGATTGAAAAGGGAAAAGACACACATGCAAATGTTAATAACACATACTCCTGGATATTACAAAAGCCGAAGTAAGTGGATTGAGGAAACTGTGCGGGAAAACGTGGTAGGATAAGAAGCCCAGCAGCCTGAGACTGCGACAGGACGTGAATGAAGGTACCCATGAGGCTACACGGGAAGGAACGCAAGCAAGGCTGGAGGTGAAGGGAAACAAGAGCTTAGAGAAGAGGTAAGATCTGTAGGACTAGAAATTGTAACGAGATCAATAAAAAGGAGGAATGAAACAGGTGAAAGGATAAAATATTGAAAAAATGAGTGACACAGAGAGTGTTAGTGTATTAGAAAATATTTCATACTTATTCAAAGAAATACAAGTAATGTAATTAACTCCTGAATACCTACTATTCTTTTTTTTTTAATTAAAGTTTATTGGGGTGACAATTATTAGTAAAGTTACATAGGTTTCAGGTGTACAGTTCTGTATTACATCATCTATATATTACCTTGTGCTCACCACCCAGAGTCAGTTCTCCTTCCATCACCATATATTTGATCCCTTTTACCATCATCTACCACCCCTCTCCCCCTACCCTCTGATAACCTATCAATCATTTTTAAGAAATAAATCAAAGCCATGGCTTCAAAGCCACTTTGGAAAGGCCCCTTACTCCATTCTTCCACAAAAGGAAGCACTGTTCACCACTTTGTGCTTACCATCTTCTGGCTCTTTAAAGCTTTATCACATAGGTATGTATTCAAACATAACTAATACATTGTTTTGCGTATTTTTGAACTTTTTTGTATTCTTCTGTGATTTCTTTTTTCCATTCCATATTTCTGCTTGTGAGGTGCACCTATATTAAAATTAGTTTTTTATGCCTTAAGCTATTTTTTTCTCCCTCGATCTTGTCAGAGATGTATCTGGCTTAATTAGTTTTCTCAAAGAAATGTTTGTCTTTGTTGATTGTTGTATCTTCATTTTTTCATTATTTTCTTCCTATCATTATTGACACTTTTTATCTGTATGTATTCTGTTATTCTTAGTTTAACTTATCAGTTCTGTGTTTAGCTCATTCTTTCAGTCTTTTTTCTCTTCTATTATAAACATTTAAGGCTACATATTTCCCTGTATTATTTTTGCTCCGTCTCAGAAGTTTTGTTACTTAGTATATGTTATCATTTAGTTTTAACTATTTTCTGAATTGTTTTGATTTTTTTCTTTGATTCCCATGTTTTCAAATTCCTAAGCACAGCAGATTTTTTATTAAGCTTTATTATTGTCATTGTTATTATTGTCAGAGAAAAAAATATATCAGTATATTTGATACTGATTCTTTGAAATTTACTTAGAATTGTTTTATCAGTAGTACCTTGTGAATTTTCATAAACATAACTGTATTCTTGAGAAAATGTATTCTCAAATTGCGTAGTGAAAGATTCTATAAATGTTCCTTACATCAGAATTGTTCATTGTTTTTATTCTTAGCTTCTAAATCATTACTGTTTGTATTCTTGACATTTTTGTTGTTATTGCTCAAAGGAGTGGATTTGTCCATTACTCCTTTTGTTTCTATTTGTTTTATTTCTTTTGTTATGTTGTTAAATTTACCCAAGTTTTTTTTTTTTTTTACATTTACCCAAGATTAGAATGCTTGTATCGTTGTAATTTTGAACTGACCCTTTTATCATTTTAGAGTGACCCTCTTTATTCCTAATTACATTTTTGCTTTAAAATGGTTTTGTCTGATATCAATGTAGCTATGACAGCTTAAGTTAGAATTTACCTTGTAGAGTTTTTATCACACTTGTATTTTCAATATGTTTTTGGTTTTTACATTTTAGTGGGTCTCTTTGTAAGTAGCATATACATGGATTTTGTTATTGTTTTAACTGAAGATTTTTATCAATTAACATATATTGTAATATATTTGCATTTGTTTTACCAACTCATACTGCACATTCTCTACTTTTAATGTTTCATGTTTTTACTTCTCCTTTCATGCATTCTTGAATTGACTGAGGTTTTTTGTTTTTTTCATTCTATGATTCTCCTCTTTTGGTTTGGAAATGAATTACTTGTTCTATTTTGTTAGAAATTATCCCTGAAATTTTAACATACAGATTAAATTTAACAAAGTGGAAACCGGTTTGTGTTGCAACACAAACAGCCACAGCACACTTTAGTCAATGCAACATCAGACAGTTTTTTAATCCTCTCTTGTTTTTTTTGCTCTTCATACTATTTCAGTCCTTCACATTTTTCATTTCTTAGTTATTTACTTGTATTTGTGCATGTTTAGCAATTTGCTTTGTCACAGTTTCTTCCTGTATCTTTTGATAGTCTTCTGAGATCTTCCTTCTTCATGAATAACATCCTTTAAAAGCACCATTAATACCAAGTGCTCTCAATTCTTTGGTATCTGAAAATGTCTCTATTATGTGCTCATTCTTGAAGGATAGTTCCATGGAAACATAATTCTAAGTCGACAGTTATTTTATTTCAGCACTTTCTAGATATCATTCCACATTCTCTTGGATTCCCTTGTTCTTGGGAAGTCATTTGTCTGTCCATTGCCATTCCATTGTAAGAAATCTGTTTTTCTATCTGGTACTTTCAATAAGATCAGTTGGTTGGTTTGGTGCTCTGCTGCATCACTATAATATGTCTAGAAACGGGTATGTTTTTATTTATCCTGTTTGGAATATGTTGTGCTGCTAAAGACTAAAGAGCCATAACAGTCATTGATTCTGGAAAATTCTATTCCAATCCACAATTATGGTAATGCTTCCATTAATGTAAGTCTCCTTCAATTCCTCTCAATGATGTTTTATAGTTTTCTGTGGTCTTTCACATCTTTCATAAAATAAAGTCTATGTTTTAAGTTTTTGATGTTACTGTCATTTTCTAAACACTTTGTGTTAGTACATGGAAATAGAAATTGATTTTTATGTATTGACCTGCATCTAACAACCTTGTCAAATTCACTCATTAATTCTAACAACTTATAGAGAATCTTTAATACTATGTAAGTACGGAAGTATATCATCATCTTCAAATAACAATGTGATTTCTTCCTGTCAATGCAGATGAATGTAGAAGCCAATATGTCATCAGCAAACTGCTAAAATCCTTTCTTCCTCTGCCCAAAGGGGTGTGAATAATACTTCATCTACAGGTTAATATAGCCCCTATCTGTAGTTCATGAGTCACAGGATCAGTTAGAATGAGGACTATTTATTTTTTAGATTGTTAACTTGTCTTCACAAATATTTAGTTCAATAGCTCATTTAACCTTGCTCAGAATTTCCAAAATCCCTACAGGGTTCAGACTGTGTGAAATTTCAACATGAAATGGATTTATCTGGAAGTTCATCATTAGAGATTTTTATACAAAATGTTCCCCTCACATCTAACTATAAAGTTCCTACAGGCAATACTGACATATAAATACACGTGGGTCCCTATAAACTATATAGTATATATAATACTTGATCTTTTTTATTTTTTTACTCTGCATGCTTACATACCAAGTTCATTATTGAGAAAAGAAGGAAAAAAATGAGATGAGGGGTGATTTGAAAATAAATATTTATCTTGATGAATTTGTACCTATATAAAAATTTACAAACTCAATTTCACTAGTGTTATAGTAAAGCTTAAATTGGATAAAATTTCCTAATTTAACTCAGGTCTAGCAGGAAAATTTTTAGGCTAGAGACAAAACAGAGAAGGGAAGATAAACCCAGATTTAGGGGATGTATGTCTTTCCATGCTGAGATTTCCTTTAGGAAAAGGACACTAGGCATGTATTCCGTCCAGGAAAACATCAACATTATCACCTTAGGACTTTTACATACGTTTTCCTCCTGCTTGAAAAATGTCTTTTCTCCATTCTTCATCATAATGATTCCACTTACCTCTCAAGTCTCAATTCAAATGTCACTTCCTTAGGTCCCTTTTAACCCATATGTTTCAATCTATATTTGCCTTCCCCAACTCATCCTGTTATATTTTAGGTACTTCATCATAAATTTTAATTCTATATTTGTGTGTCTACTAGTGGTTCTCAAACTGCAATGTGCTTAAGAAACATTTAAGGAGCTCGGGACATATAGATGATGTATTACAAAATTGTACACCTGAAATCTATGTAGCTTCACTAATAATTGTCACCTTAATAAACTTTAAAAAAAACTGCAGAAATTGTAACAGGAAAAACAATGTAGATTCTCCCACCTAACTTCAGAAATTTCCACTCAATACATCTTAAGTAAGACCCAGAAATCTGCATTTTTAACAAACTTTCCCAAGTAACCCTGATGTAGGTAGCCTAGGAACACACTTTTGGAAATTCTCCATGAGGGCAACAACCATGTTTCTCTACTTCAATAAATATTGGCTGCATCACAAATATTAGGACCCAAAATATCCAACACACTTTGGCAAGTGAGCCAATGGACTAATACCGCCTTAGGGTCAGAAATGCCTTCAGACCCAGGGAAGCCTTTCTAAATGGTAGGAGGAAGAAGTTGAAAAAAGAGAGATGGAAGAGTTTAGAGGGGAGGAAGAAAGGGAGCCGAGTGTTGGAGTTTGGGCCAGGAGTCCAAGCTGATGAGCTGTCAGCAGCCAGTCTTTATCGTGATGAGTCAAAGACTGTATACAAAACTCCCGCAGGGTATCCAGTCCAGAATTTCAGCTGGATAAGGGTACTATCTTCCTTTCATCGCAGCGCTGCTTTCAACACATCAGGAAACACCATGTCACCCTTTGACAGAGGCTGGCAATTTGAACTAGGGAGATAATTTGATGCTTTTAAAGCTGGCTGATATTTTCATTTGTGATTCTGCACGACAGCAACCCTGCCCTTTTCTCAGCTTTGTCCCCCATTGTGAGATTGGCAGCTAAAACTACATTTTAAGGCAGGGTTGCTGGTGACAGGCTATAAGGAAACTGTAAAGCCAGCATTTCTGGTATCTGATACCAGCACTCTAAGGGACACTGATGTATTGGGAAATGGCTCTTGTAAGGACTAAAAAACAAAAAAACAAAAAACAAAAACAAAAAAAACACCTGAAATTGACCAGAGGGGATTGAGAAATAAGGCCTGAGTTTAACCTCTGGAGCTATAGATAAGCAAGAATATAGGCCTTGTTTGCTGTTTTAGGGTGTAGAAAATATTATTTAGGGTCTGTCTTTTCAACTTTGTCTTCCAAGCATAAGTTAAGATTGGGTATGGTGAGCTTAAGGGAAGGTGGAAGTCTCAGCAAAATAAAGCATAGAGGAAACCAGTTTCTCAAAAAAATTAACAGAATAAGGAATGATAAGGTTAGGGCTGAAAAGAAAATCAATTATTCCATGGCAATCAACAAAGCTGTGTGAATTCTATCTGTATCTTTAGGGGAAAACAAATTTTGCTAATGCCTTCTTACCTGCCATTGTCTTTTTATACATTTCTGTCTTTAGAGG
Source organism: Rhinolophus sinicus (assembly GCF_057876585.1). Classification (NCBI taxonomy): domain Eukaryota; kingdom Metazoa; phylum Chordata; class Mammalia; order Chiroptera; family Rhinolophidae; genus Rhinolophus; species Rhinolophus sinicus. The sequence continues at coordinate 49,296,168 of NC_142507.1, forward strand.
TTCATTTTTACAGGATTGGCATAGAGACAATCTCTGACAAAGCAAAATATCTTTAATGGGTTCTCTCTGACTTCAGATCTTTGGCCTCTTCCAATCTTTCATCTCCTTTGAGCAGTAAATCCCTTCGCTCTTTCAGACAGCTCTTGAGACCAGGTTGACATAAACTGTAATATCTGCCAGGAAGCGTGGCAGCTCCGCTTAGAAGAACCTGGAGTGCTTTGGGAATACTTGGCTGCAAAGTTTTGTGGTAAGAAATGTGGCACCAAAGATCAGAGGAAATACATGTTTTAGTGTGAACTCAAGGGCCATGTCGTGATGACCAGAGGCCAAAGCTAGAACAAAGCCTTCTCAACCTATGCATCTACCAGCGTCTTCCCCATCTGGCAAGAAGGTTCTCCTCTTCTGTTTTCAGTTACTCCCAGTTAATATTTCAAACAGCATTTTTATTTCTGCAGCTCCAGATTCTAATCAGACCGCTGCCAATTTCTAAAGGCTTGTGTGCCTCCCATTGCTGGCCTGTTAGCTTGACTTTATCTGAATTACTCAAGTTATGACCATGCTGACATTTGGCCTCCAATCTGACTTTAATTACAATAAATATAAATTTCAGATAGCATTGTTTCTCTTATCCTAACTTTATGCCAGTATGACACTTGTAACTACCTACATCAAAATTACCATGAAAGGGGCAGGGCTACTAAATGAACACACATGGATTCCTGCACAAACATTTAATCAGGGTCTCTGTAGGGAAGACCTAATAATTTGCATTTGTTCCACTTTTGTGGAAATGGGACTTTCAAGCTATAGCAGAAGAACTGGTATTAGACTACCCCTCCACTATCAATAGTCATAGAAATGCACAAAACACATGAAACAATTTTCAGATATTGGAAAACATGCAGTACAGGATTGTGATCTCTGAAAGGAAATAATGAAGTGAGCTTCAAATCCCACCAGCTTTCTGCCCACAATCCCTTTCCCGATGAGGTCCCAGGAAAATATATCCCGAAGAGAGCACAGCGACCTTATTGAAATTAGCAGACAGAAATAAGGATTCAGTGCTGCCAGCACAGATGAAATTTGCGGGGCGCATTATTAACGACAGGAACCATCCAGAAAGTTCCCTTTAAGCTTTGACTGAAGGACACATGGAGAGATGCTCCAAATCCTGGCAGAAATTAACTGTCAGGGGTCTCTGAATTAAATGGATATTCCAGAGATCACGCAGGGCTGGGAGATGAAGCTATGGCCACCCAGAGTGGAGACATAGTGCTAAACACTCCAAGCGTTCAGTTCATATTCCCAGAAAGTTCACACTTTACGGGCAAGTTTACTCTCAGGTTAAAGTGAAGACAAATCTAGACCCACAGAACCAAATTCAAAGCCCCTTAAAGGAAGAGAGAAAACATCCACAATGCCCAATCAACAACTGAAAATTTCTTTTAAAGCAGCAGCGAAATCTGACCAACAACCAGAAGTAAAATCAGCCAATAGAATAGCCCCAAGGACAGAGGTGTTGGAATTTGCCAAAGAGAACTTTAGAAGAGCTATTCTGGTTCCACTTCCTTTTCGTACCTCTGCAGATAAACATTATAAACTTGAGACAATTACATAAAAATACAAGGACCTGAAAGCTCTTGAGAGTGAAAAGAGCCGGCAGATTCTGGATGGGAGTTGATACTTGGAAGAAGGAAATGTCAGGAGTGAGTTACCCAGTTTTATGGCTCTTAGCCTTAGTTTGGCCATGGCTGACATTTAGCACAGCAGCTAGAACGTTAATAGAAAACTCACACTCTTTCTGGGCTGAACACCCAGACTAGAGTTTGCTGCAACCACAGCAACTAGAAAGCGAGGGTAGTATCTCAGAAAGCAGAGAACCAGAAAGAGAGGGCTCAAAATTTAGTGTATAAACTCTGTCAACCACTCTGTCTGACCCTAAACTAGGAGTGTGCACAGCAGACAACTCAGCTTATACTAAAGAACACAAACGAAACTTAAGCTGCCAGTTAAGATGCAGAATTTAAAAATGTTAGCCCAACCAAGCTAATTGCATAAAACAAAATTTAAAAAATGCAATGTTGAAGAGAAATATAACATATTTTAGAGCCTTCAAAACATAATATTTACAATGTCCAAGATACAATCCAGAATTATATGTGAAGCAGAAAAACGTGAGCCATTCTCAAGAGAAAAAAAAATAACTGAACCCAGAGGTGACTCATATGTTCAAATTAGCAGAAAATAATTTATAGGAGCTTTTACATTAGGTTGGTGCAAAAGTAATTGTAGTTTTTGCAATTTTGTAACCTTTTAAACCGCAATTACTTTTGCGCCAACTTAATAACTATGTGCAAAAATATACAGGAAAATATGCTTGCCATGAATGAAAGGGATAAAATGAAAATATCTCAGCAGGGAAATAGAAATTATAAAAATAGTCAGATAGACATTTTGGAACTGAACAACACAATAGCTAAAATTTTTAAATTCACTGGATGGATTAAAAAAGCAAAATGGAGCTGCCTAAGGAGTCACTGAATTAAAGAAGGATCAGAAGAAATGTAAAAATTTGAAGGATGGAATAAAAAAGAATTGAAAAAACGAAGTGCCTCCACCACCTGTAAGACAACATACATGTAAACAGTCCAAGAAGCTAAGGAGAGAGAGAATGGGGTAGGAAAAAATGTCAAAAAAATTACTGACAATGTCCCCAATTTGATGGAAGACATACTTTTACAGACGCTAAAAGCCCAACAACTCTAAGCAAGGTAAATACAAGGAAAACCATGCTAAGAATGAATGTTAAACAGATGAGAACCAAAAATAAAGAAAATCTTGAAAGCAGCCAGAACAAAATGACTCATTACATATGAAGGGAAATGATATAAATGATAGCTAATTCCTCATCAAAAACTAGGGAAAATATAAGACAGCAGAACAACATCTGTAGAATGCTGGGGAAAGATACTTAACCAAAAATTCTGTAACCAGTGAAGACACTGAATAAAGGTGAAACAAAGACATTTGCAGATAAAAGAAAACTGAGATTATTCATTGCCAGTACACTTGCAGTACATGAAATGCCAAGGGATGTTTTTCTGGCTAATGGGAAATAATTTAGAAACTTGAATGTTCAGGAGAGAAAGAAGAACATCAGATATGGCAAATATCTAGATAAATGTAAAAGATGATTTTTGCTTTAAGTTTCTTTAAATTACATAGTACTATTTTTTAAAAATTACATTTTCTTGTGGCATTTATAATGTATTTGGATGGATAAGATATAACGACTTCAGCATAAGGGATTTGGGAAGGAGTAAATGAAGTTATGTCCTTGCAACATTTTCACATTTCATGTGAAGTAGTACAACATTGATGCAAATAAACAGTTAAATGTAAGGATGCAAATGAGAAATTAATACAAATAGATGCAAAGACATCATTAAAGTAATCAATAAAAATTAACAGTATAATTGAAAAGGCAACAAAGAAAAATGGAATTATAAAAACTAGTCAAAGAAGTTGAAACAAGGTAGAAAAGAAAAAGAACCAAAAGAAGGAGGAAACAAAACATAACTAGTAAAATAATAGACTTAAATACAACCATATCAACAATTACAAGGCACAGATTGTCGGGATAGATAAAGAATCAAGATCCAGCGATATGCTATCTACAAGAGATGCACTGCAAATATAAAAACACTGATAGGATAAAACTAAGAGGATGAATCTAGGACTTTCATTAAGCTCTGATATATAAAGAGGTTGGATGTCATCAACCCACCCCCAATATTACAACAAGAACAACCTCGAAAAACTGAATATCAACTTATTTTCTTAGGCCCTTTAAAGAAATGAGCTGGCGGGGCAAACCACAACCCCAAAAATCTGAAGAGACAGGCAAATCCAGAGAAACACAGGCAAGATCTGATGACCTGAGGCAGAAGCTGCTGGAGCCAAAAACTGGTAGGAACTCTTAACTAGTATTTTTGGCAACTTGCTGGAGGCCAAAGGTGGAATAGCCTGACAGGGAGAAACTCCTGGAAACTGCACATTTCCATGGGTTTTTATCTCTAGGAACTCTACCACATTCTCACAACGAAGGTTCAAGAAAGATCGCTTCCCGACTCTGGCAGAAGTGTGAGGAAAGTAATCATTATGAAACATATCCATGGCATACTCCATAACACAGGCCTACTCTCCATGAAAAATTAATATACCGAGACTGACAAAAGTAGAAAATTAGAACAGTCTTGCATCTATTAAAGAAACTGAATTTATTATCAAAAACCTTCCCATAAAGAAAACTCCAGGCCCAGTTATTTCATTGGTAAACTCTGTATTTAAAGAAAAAATAAAATCAAACTTACAAACTTTCAGAACATAGAAGAAACACCACAACTTGTTTTATAAAGTCAGCATAAACCTAATACCAAAAGTTAACTGTTTTTACAAAAATTAAAAAGAGCTCTGATGACTACAGATGTGAAAATACTAAAGTAACAGCAAATTAAATTCAGCAATATAAAAAATATTTTCTATTTATTACCAAATGGCGTTATCCCAGAAATGCAAGGTTTGGATATCACTCAGTATAACTCACCATATTAACAGAATAAAAAAGAAAAACAATATCACTTCAAAGGACGCACAAAATACACCTGAAATCATTCAATACCCACTCACGATTTAAAAAGCAAAACAAACAAAAACATCTCAGCAAACTAATTCCTCATGGTAATAAAGAGTCCCTTTTAAAACCTACAGCTAACATCATACTTAATGATAAACTATGAACACTTTTACCCAAGGACTTAGAAAAAGTTCAGGATACTCAATCTCACCACTTCTATTCAACATGATACAGGAGAACCCAACTATTGCAATAGGCAAGAAAAAATAAAGGCATAAATATCAGAAACAAAAACGTAAAACTATTTATAGATGATATACTTGTTTACATAAAAAATCCTAAAGAATTTATAAGTGAATAAGTAAATTAAGCATGGTAACAAAAGATTAATTTACAAAAACCAATTGTATTTTTATATACCAGCAATACGCAATTGAAAATGTAACTTAATAAAAATTTCATGTATAACAGCATCAAAAACAAAATACTAAGAAATAAATTTAACAAAAAATATTAAAGATATATATAAAAATGCAAGTTCTTACATATAAAACTAAAGCACATTGCTGAGAGAAATCAAAGCCCTAAATAAACGGAGAAAGAAACTGTGTGAATAAATTGTCCATTAACCTCTAGTCGATATATGGATTAATTGCCATTGCAATCAAAATCCCACCACCCTTTTTGCAAAATTTGATAAGCAGGTTTTAAATTTCATATGAGAAAGCAAGGAAGCCATCCAAAGCACTCTTGCAAAAGGAAAACAAGGTTAAAGGATAAATGTTACCCAACTTCAAGATATACTGTTGGAGTGAGGTCAGCAAAATGACAGCGTGGGAATTTTTGGTGATTTTCCACCCCCAAGAAACATCAATTACAACAATTATGCGCATGAAAATACCTTCAAAAGGGCCAAGGATTCCAGGTAAGGGATTGGAGCACCTGGATGAACAAAACAAAACAAAACAAAACAAAACAAAACAAAACAAAACAAAGGCCGTGAGGCGGTAAGAAAGGTAAATTCACAGGCCACCCATCACCGGTCCCCCAAGCCCGCGCAGCCCCGCACCCAGAGAGGACACTCTTTCCATGAAGGAGCTCCCGAATTCACTGCGGACCCCAGGGGCCCCAGGACCAGAGCAAACCCCCCAGCCCTAGGGGGCTCCCTGCCGACTAAGGGGAAGCCAGGCACTTGCCAGGACCCAGCGCCCCAGGCAGCTCCCGAGGCCTCGGGCTTCCACAAGCTCAGACTCCCAGCCCACCCGAGCGGGCCGACTCCTGCCGGAACAGACTCCTGGGGGCTCCAGGCACCCAAGCTCACACACAGGGACTCACTTCAACGCCACCTGGGTCCCCCGGCCTGAGGTGGCTCCGGAGGCAAGAAGCTGCCGCTGACCAGCTGCCGCGACTCCAGCTCTCTAGGCCTCTGCGCGCATGCCCGAGGCGTGGCCCTGGGGGCTCCTGGGGGCCCAGGTTCCCATCAGCCCTTGCGAACTCAGGCTCCGGGAGGGAAACGCTCCCCAGGCTCCTGGCCAGGCCCAGAGCCAGAGCCAGGCGGGCCGCCACGGGCCCGGGCTTGTGACCCAGCAGCTCCAGGCAGGCGCCCATGACCTCAGGCCCTCAGCCCACCCAGCGGCAGGCTTGCTGCGCCTGCAGGCCCGACCTCCACACCTGGGCAGTCAGTCACTGCCCCGGCGGGTCAGCTCAGGAGAATGGCCTCTGCTTTTCGTCCTTGTTGCTAGCGGGCTCCATAGACTCAGCCTTGTCAGTCTGGCTGGACCGAAACCAAAGCGGGACCTTTGCTCCAGGGAGGCCGGAGAAGCTGACTCTTCAACCTGCTCATCCTTTTCTGGTGAGTGGAACTTTTTGCAGTGGGGGGGATTCCTTGGTCGTGAATATGGCGCCCGTGATGACTGTGGGGAGGGGATGATGTAAGCAAAATGAAGGTGTCTTCCTTCTCGTGTGATTATTCTGGTGTTGTGTTGTTGTTCCACGGTGCTGCTAAAACTTCCTACGTGGACTCTGTAGGAGCTGTGTTTGTGTGGATAGCTGGACAATCATGGACGTTTGTCGGGGGTCGTGGAAGTGGATTTCTCCTTGTCACCATTTTTCCCTCTCCTTAAGAGAGAAGTTTGTCATGGTAAAGGCCTACGTTAAAAAAGAAGAAAGCTCTCGAATAAATGACCTAACCTTATCACACCTCAAAGAACTAGAAAAAGAACAAGCTAGACTCAAAGTTAGAGATGCTGAGAGCCTGACATGGAACAGCAGTAGTGGGATGAAGAAGGGACAGATTTAAAAAATATTCTCAAGGTAGAATTGATGAGATTGGTGACAAATTGGCTTGGACAGAGTTTGAACTTGAGTGACTTGGTGGGTAGAGAATTGAGCATAGAAGAGGAAGAGCAGATTAAAAGTAGAAGATAATTGGATTAATTGTCCTTAGGTACCTGTCGGTGATACAACCAAGTTAAAAAGTCTTGTAATTTGCTAGATGCTTTACCCTGGGTTACCTCATAAATAGACTCTGAGAGAAGAATTCAAAAGCAAGTGGTGTATTTTGGAGGTGGTCCTAGAAAATGCCAGTAGGTTAGTGGAAAAGTGAGGTTGGGAAGGGAAGGAAACCCTTAAAAAATGCTTTGTCGAACCAGGAACAACTACTATAGGCAAAGAAATTAAAGTTTTGCGTCACTGCTAAGCTCTAGAAGATGGTGTCGAATATACCTTAGAGTTACCACAACCTAGGGGTTAGATGTTGGGGTTGTTATCCACCAAATCTCCACCATGATTGTTTGAAAGCAGTTTCTGGATAATCTCTGCTAGCTTGCCTCACGCATAGGATGAACATTCTCTTATAGCCGGAAAAGAAAAAAATGCCCACAGATGGAGAGTAGCAGGTATTTCCTGTCAGTGGCCTTCAACACATAGAGGATGAATGTCAAGGGGACATCAGTGAGGCAGCCACGGCATCTGCTACGTTAAGTATATGGATCTGGAGTTCAGGGAAAGGTTTGGCTTAGAGAAAAAGATTTGGAAATCTTTAGTATACAGTTGGCCAACTGTATACCTCTGTCGTGCGGGGCATCCAGAGGGGTCTCTGCTCCCACTCCCCACATAAGAACGCAGGATACGGTGAGGCCAAAAAGGAACACCCACGGAGCCATAGGTAGGGGAGTCATACCACTATATTCTCGCTGGCAGCATCCGCCTCTCTGCAATCCGCTCTTGCTAGCTCAGCCACCATCTCCTTGCTAGCCCCCATTTGCTGCTAGCATAGCCATGACAGTTATATTAGTGGCCAATGGCTCACTGGTTACAGCTGACGGCCAACTAGCCAAAGCTGATGGCCATGCAGTCACAGTTGATGGCCATTTACTACCTGAGCCAGCAGCTTTCTACGTGAGGCCGAGAGCCTGAAAACTGCTCTTTGGGGCTCTGTCCCCACAACCTCCAAAATCACAAATTTACTGGGGTAATCAGTAACATGTCCAAATGTAAACTGAGGAGACAGAAAGAAGATATGAGCCAGTTACACACTCTTAAGTGTCCTGGAAACCAGGCAGTGTCCCTTAGAGGATGAAACAGTGTCTTTAGGGGACAGGCCCTAAAAAGGACATGAAGTTTACTTTGGAGGTTGGCAACATGCAAATAAGGACAGAAAATGGAAATTGCTAACGACTAGAGGAGAAAGGGAAGTTTCCCTGGTGAAGTTGACAGTGTCCAGGGAGACGCGTTCACCCTCGCAACAGAGTGTATGCCACAGGAGGGAAAGCACTGGATTCACCCACTGGTGGGGCTCTGAGAACGATAAATATGCAATACATCTGGCAGCATGAGAAAGCAATTCCAGTAGGAACTCTCACAGTGAATTCCATCAAAAGGGATGAAGTATGAGAGCAAGGCTAAGCCAGTAATCGAATGGATCCCAAAATACCGTGTTCCCCCGAAAATAAGACCTAGACAATCACCTCTGATGCGTCTTTTGGAGCAAAAATTAGTGTAAGAGCTGGTCTTCTATTATATTAATTTTTGCTCCAAAAGACGCATTAGAGCTAATTGTCCGGCTAGGTCTTATTTTGGGGGAAACACGGGAGGAGAATTTATCCTCTGGTGCCTGTAGATGAAGGAAGAAGTAACACTTCTTATGGTCACCCAGCAGTTGGGAAATTTACAGACACTATGAGACATTGTGGCTTCTGTTTACTACGTATCTCATGGTGTCCGTTGTTTTTTATTTTCCTTCAAATTGATCTCTTTCTACACCATTCAGTGTTCCCTAGTAGGGTGCACCAGTAGGGTGCATTTTTCAGGTTTCTGAGCAGGAGCTTGAGCCAAAATATATTTGAACCAGCCCCAAATATAACCCAGATTCCAGATTCCATAGCCATCTTCGATGAAAATGTTCCATTAGCCAGCATGTTGAGCTACCTAGAACATGGGCATGGAAAGCCAATGGAAAAATAGTGTTCAATCTTGGTGTTCACTGTGAAATTCTCCAAGAAATCCCTGATTTCACTTCACATATCCTAGTATTTCACACCAGGATCGGACATTGTCCCAATGCAAATCAAGCTCCTGGTGTTTTCAAATACTACATGAGTCCCAGAAGTGTACAAATAGGGTGTGTCAAAGAAACAGCCACTGCCATGGTAGTGAGAGGTATACAGACGGGAAGGAAATTGATCTTTATCCCATTTAAATTTTAAATGTATTAAGTTTCAGTCTTTGCAACTTTTACTCCTTCCATCCAATTTTTTTTTTTAAAGTCTTTCTAAGATTGGTGTCAATTGGAAAGTATTTGTATATTCTGGCTGTTATGATGGAAAGTGTGAATTTACAGAAACTAATATGTAGAGAGACGGTGGTAAGTTTAGTAGCGTGATGGAGGGGCAGAAGATGGGAGTGGGCTGCGTATGGGACAGAGCCAAGAAAATGAGACTCACAGACTGAGGGTCAATTATGCTCAGATTTCATAGTCTCCCCAACTTTGTGCCAAAGGCAGTGTGTTAGATTCTGGGTAAAGTCTTGGCCAAGAAAAGAGAGCCTAGTAATGTGTTGCTCTGTTTAGTAATGAGGCTGGTAAGCAGTTGGCCTTCATTCAGTTTTGCTGGCACATTCAGATAACACTATGCTAAGCTTAAGCATAGTTTTGAGGTTAAATAATCTTGTGTTGCTTTTTTACAATCGCTTTGTGGGGAGGGTATACCTAGATATAAGAAAGCAACTAACAATATAAGCTGCTTTCCCCAGATCCTCACTCTCTGAAAATATGATCCATTAACCTGGGGGAAGTGGAGCTGAGGAAGTGAGGTTGACCTCCCATTCTTGTCCGTAGTTGAGGTTTGGGGACAAAATTCATCAACAGGTATTTAGTGAACAGTACTTTAAAGGTTTCTTTTTCCTTGTCCTGCCTTTTTCAGAAAAACGATTAGATCTCTTTTAAGACTTGGGAAAGAACAGCAGCTAATTAGAGCTACAGGGAACTGCTTGAGGTATAAGCCAGCTGGCTCAACTTGACCTGTTTGTGACTGGAAAGTTAGTTTGGCTCCTCTGTGTTTTGGGTACTTTTATAGACTCGATTTTGTTTTTCATTCAGCATGATTTCATAAGCTCCAGAAAGTTAGCGCGGCTGGAAAAGACGTGTGCTTATTCTACTTTTCTAGAAGTGAGCTCTTACTGCTCGTGTGGCCCGCCCGACCCCAGCTGCAGGCTTTTGTCTGCATCTCCATTGTTACCCCATACCAGCTCCACCGCCACCTGCTCGCCAATTCCGTGAGCTCACCTCTTGGTTCTCACACTGAGGTCTTGCCATAAGCTTTGCCAAGTCTGGAATAATCAGAGCTGCTTTGGGGAGCTACTTCACTGGGGTCACTGCTTTTCTAAAAATCATAGTCTGCAATGAAATATGATGAAAGGTTAAAAAATAATATCCTAGAGTCCCAAAACACATACCAGTGTCATTACACAACACTTATTTATGAAGCCCCTTTTGAACAATTATGGGTTGGAGCCAAGGCAGGAGCTGATGGAGAGAGCGAGCTGAGAACAAATGTTGGCAGTTTTATATAAAGCCCCAAAACTATCTGAAGCAGCAACGGCTAGTTCAGTCATTGAGTATAGTCCTCAAAGCAAACTGCTCTTGTCCCATTTTTATATTAAATAATGGTATGCATTCTCACTACTGTCCAGCGAAAATGCTACATAATCACAAGTATGGTGTTGAGTCTAAGAAGCCTTTGAGCATGTCTGAGTAGTCGGGATCTAAAAAGACAACAGGAAGCCCTAAAGCTTGCCGTAGTGTTATTCCGTTAGTATAAAATTACCAAACAAAAAAGACTATCTGCCAAGTAATCCATATGTGAATGATAGAGAACCTTCCTGAAGCTTATATTCTATATTACAATGACAGTAACCAGTGTATAAATTCAGGAGAGGATCTGTATTATCATGTCTAAATTGTAGCCTCATCAATTGCATTCTACCTCATGTCAGAAAAAAATAAAGGTACATTAATCTCTGGCAGTTGGTCAGCAGGGGGGTTAGTAAAAAGGAGCTAATGAGTCGCTTTTGTTCTGTGTATCTCCAGGACTGTCCAGAGAAGAGACAGCCTGGAAAGAGGACCCAAATATTCATTCCTTTTGGTAGGCCTTCCTATATATGCACAGGGTAATGGCATCAGCATTAAGATCTCCCAAAGAACTCACGTTTTTTAATTCCACGGTTGCCAAGCGCTTGCTTCCCCTCCTAATGCAGGAGGAAATGTGAGGTAGGCATTGCGGGTTTGCTGTGGAGAGAATTGCTGGCAATGCTGAAAATGAGAGAAAGCCACAAGTCAGATACTCAGGACCAAGCAGAGGAGCAAGGCTCAAAAGTCAGAGAGGGAAGTGACTAAACTAGTCTCTAAAAAATAATAGCAGAGCCATAAGTGAAGACCATGCCCAATTACAAAGCCAAAGACAGGGAGCCCTGGGTAAGTAAGACCTGGAAAAAATGGAGCAAGTACAAAGAGCTGAGCAAGTAAAGAGGAAGAAGGGCATGGAAAATTACTACTTCTGAGGCATATGATGTCTGAGCTGGCTTTTAAATATTCTTTGTAGCTGTGTGAGGAAGGTATGCAGGAATGTTATAAGGAGCCAAGAGTGCCCAAATTAAGACGTTTTCATTTTATTCTTAAAAAGATATGAGGAGCTACTGACGGGTTTTAATCTCTGAAGGGACAATTATGAGCCGAATTCGAAAATAGGCAGAAGTGAAATAAACAGAAATAAAAGTTATGTATGTGATAAACACAATAAAAGTTATTGTTATTCATTAGGTGCCAAACCAACACAAGCACTAGCCATTAGAAAATTCCATATCCTCTAATTACTTAACCAGATATTGACCGCGCCGGAGGTGGGACGTTATGAGCAATCACCTGACCAGACCAGCTTTGACTCTTTGGGTACGGGAACAGTTCCATCTTAGAGAAAAAGTTTTGTTGACAAGTGTTATGTCAGAACACTATTATTCATGACATGTCTACTTTTTGCTCTTCTGTTTTGGTCAAAGACTTCATCGGGTAATTAAGTCAAATCCCTTCACTAATTGCCCTTGTGTTCCAATACAATTTTGTGGTTCGTGCCCTGTCACTTACAATCAAGGAAAAAAACAATGAAGAACAACAATTCATGTTTGAGAGAATGACTAAGAGAACTTTGTAAGTGGTGGGACAACTTTTTCCCTAAATTTCTTAAAACTTACAATCTGGAAGAGGGTCTGTCTTTATGGTGGGAATTGATGCCTGAATCCTGCCATTCCTTTCCACCTGCAAGTTTCTGGCTCACCTATAATTGCCAGCTCGTTTCGTACCACTCCATGAAGCAGCAGTTGAATAGACAGAGTGGAACATGTTTCCAGCTTTTGAGGGACAGTAACCCCACTTGCTAATGTGGCCCAATAAATGCCAGTGTCTGACCAGTCAGGTTAGCTGGCTGTTCCTCTCCAAGTGGGAGGAACCCGTTGGGGGCGGTGGAGAGGACGCAGAAGTCCTCATCCGTACACCTCCCCTGAAGGACCCCTTCTCTGTGGAAATGTGAAGAGGTAGAAAGACAGCCCTTTCTCCCGACAGTGATCAGTTTCACAAAGTCACAATTTTACTTCAGAGGAGAAATAATAACTGGCAAAACTAAGTATTTGCCTAGGATTATTGAATTATACCTAAGCAGGGAGTTGTAAAATACCTAGTGAATCCTGGACTGTTTACAGTGAACTTAAAAATAAATAAATAACAGGAAAGATAGGATAAATGCAACTAGATTTTTAAGTGCCGTAAAAAATTTTAAGAATCTCTGTTCCACTCACATGTTTTCACAAATCATCAGAAAATACGCTTTCTGATGAAATTATTTAATTTGGAAAATGAGAAATTTTGGAAAACTAATTTACAACTACCTTATCTCTTTACAATATGGACATCCTACTTTAGATTTTACAAAATAAAAAGTAGATGATCTGTGGATATAAAAGGATAAAGAGTGTACGCAGGAACACATAATTATCGAAATAATTCAGGCTCCAAGTGACTTTTTCCTAAAAGTATGTAGATAACTTAGTAATTATGATTATGATTATTGCAGTTTTCCAGTAGACCTTATAAAAATGGTCCTACTGGTAAATGGCTTTCTCCTTAGGCAAGATTATTCATGAGTTGCCACTGAAACAACCATATCCTGTCTCCTTAAATAGTACATATTTAAGAAGCTAACTAGAAAGAGGACCTTAGTCTATGGTATTACAACAACGTTTTCCTCCACATGCAGAAAACTGTCCCATTAAAAGAATCACACTAAACTAAATGATCAGATCTTGGACTCACTAACACCATATTTAACCTAGTAAAATAAATGGTCTTTTTAATACATAGCTAAGAACTGTACATCTTTGAGAGACCTTTGTAAGTGGTGGGGCAATTTTTCCTAAGTTCTGTTTATTGCCTACATGGTTATAGCAAATGAAATAGCCCAAATATTTTTGTCTCATCCTGTTCAACTTACTCAAATTCATTTGGCCATGACTTAAACGTGATTATTTTTTTATTATCCAATCCAATCTCATTCTTTTAAATACTATCCATATGCTGTCAACTCCCAGACATACATCTCCAAACTTGACCTTTCTCCTGAACTCAAACTCGTATACAAGCATCTACTCCACATCTCTTAATGAATGACTAACAGACATTCCAAACATAATACATCTCCCCAAACTTGTTCTACCTTTAGCCATTTGTTGATAGAACATTATCCTCCTGGTTTCTGAGGCAAAAACAAGGAGTCATCTTTGTCTGTTCTTTTTCTTTTACATCTCACTTTCAACCAATCAAATTCTGTTGGTTCCACCTCCAGAATATATCCAGGCTCTGACTACTTGTCATCACTACCATTGCTATCACCTGGGTCCAAGATTCCATAATCTCTTGCCTGAATGATTGCAGTAGCCTTTTACTTGGCTTTCCTTCAGGTCATCTTTTTCCTCAAACTTTGCATTAGCTCCGCAGTTAACTCAGAATGAAAGTCAAAGTCCTTAATATAGCCTGCAGGGCTTTAGACTGTCTGGTTCTGTGTTCCTATCTGGGCTACTTTCAAACTACTGTTCTACTCTAACCACGCTGGCATCATTGCTGTTCCTCTAACATATCCAGTCATATTCCTACCTAAGGGGTTTTGCCCTGGATGTTCCCTCTCTTGGAATAATTTTCCTTCAGATACCGATTAGCCAACTCTCTCACCTCATTCAGGCTTTTTCAAATGTTATCTTTTTAATGACACCCTATTAAAAAATACAAGCCACCTAACACTCCTCCTCCCTTATCTGTTCTATTTTTTCTTTTCTTTTTGATAGTCCTTATCACTTTAAAACACACTATATTATTTGTTTGTTTATTTTCTATCCTCCACTAGATTGTAAGTTCAAGAAGGTGAGGGATCTTGGTTCACTGATGTGTCCCAAGCACCAAGAACAATTCCTAGAAATATTTACTATAGGGTCTAATTTATCATTGTTTTTAATTAGAGGGAAAATTGTTTCGTTTTCTCCCACTGATTAAAATAATTAAAATACTATCACCATCATGTTTGGTACCACATAAAGGTCTATTTCCCCTCAACACTATGTGCATTTTCACAAACTTATGGTCAAAATACAGAAAAGTACACGAGACCCCTATGGGGCACCTAAACCTCTAAATAAAGATTGAGTTGGTAAATTGAAGACCAACGTGGTTCTTGAAAACTGAACCTGGCAGTACCACACATAGTCTGTGACCCTAAATCCTAGACCTAGATACTCTTATCTGTGGACGAACAAATTGGCTTACAAAATAACCAACTTTTAAGAGACAACTCGCAAGAACCATTCATGTTCTCTAAGCTATTGAGCTTGTTTTCTAAAGTTCTGATTCATAGAGCTGTAGAGGAAAAAAAGTCTTCCAGAAACTTCTGGCTGGAGATATTCCAGCCTTCAAAGTCAAGATGCAATGAGAATAGAAGTAGGGGAAGAAATCTAGGGATTATTCGTTAGTAACAAGAACAATGGACTTGAAGTTACAGCATGCGTTCCCCAGCAAATCAGCAGTTGAGCGACATGTATCAAAGGCTTGTTAGAGCAAAACATTGAGTCATTTCCCAGGAGTAGCATGAAGCTAAACTCAGAATCCAGAATTTTGCCAGGAAGACTACATTAAAACTGAAACTAGAAATAGATAAGAGAAATAATAGAAAGAAAATGAACAAAAAGACCAAGAACATGAACTTGAGATGATGCGGTATATATATTATAATTTTTTAAAAAAAGCATTAGAAGTCAAAAATAGAGACGGTGGATAAGAACATAGAGATACGAAATTGCAAGACGACGCAAGAAAATATTATTTTGGTGTGAAGATGTCAGCAGTTTTGAACTTACAAGTTATTTTACGCAGAATGGCTAAAACAAGATAGATAGCTACTACACTGATACAAATATCATTTACTGACCATCTACTCTCCATTTAGTAAATCAGAAATAGTAAGACTAACAACAGCAAATATTAGAAAATAGCCTCTACTTTGTCTATTTGTCTACTTGTAGTTAACTCATATGCAAATAAGAAAGATAACAAATATTAGAGGTGATCATGGATATCTGAGAACACAATTGATTTCATAATTTTTACATAATTAGCTACAAATGAGGACTAATTAGTGTAAGTAGGAAAGTACTGAGGTATGACACATATATGATGTCTGACAATTAAGTTCGCCAGTTGCCAGTGATGTTGCTAACCTTTTTTAATATCAGAGGGATTATTCATTATGCATTTGTACCAACTGGACAGTTAACCAAGTTTACTGTTTGCAAGTGCTGACAAGGCTGCCTGAAAAAGTTAGACGACCTGAACTTTTCACCAACAATTCATGGCTCTTGCAACACGACAATGCACCAGCTCACACGGCACTGTCTGTGAGGGAGTTTTAACCAGTAAATAAATAACTGTATTGGAACAGCCTCCCTACTCTCCTGATCTGGCCCCCAATGACTTCTTTCTTTACCCGAAGATAAAGAAAATATTGAAAGGAACACATTTTGATGACATTCAGGACATCAAGGGTAATACGATGACACCTCTGATGGCCATTCCAGAAAAAGAGTTCCAACATTGCTTTGAAGGGTGGACTAGGCGCTGGCATTGGTGCTTAGCTTCCCAAGGGGAGGACTTCGAAGGTGATCATAGTAATATTCAGCAATGAGCTATGTAGCACTTTTTCTAGGATGAGTTCGTGAACTTAATTGTCTGACCTCGTACATGTGCATGGATAGATGAAATGATATATGTAATAAAATATTTGTCATGTAAAGCAGATCATTTTGAAAAGAATAATGACCTGCCTTAAGGGACATAGCCAGCCTAAGATGACTTGGCATGGAAGAAAACAGGGGAGTATATAGTCTGTCTTGAGTCTCTGTCCTCTCTCAGATCTGGGGTTCCCCACTGTCTAATGGCAGCTGGAAACCAATGGGAAGAGAGCCTGTGGATGTAAACTCCAGGCTCCCAGGGTACAGAGCCAAGGGGAGGAGGGTAGAGAAGGGACCCGAACGTGCAAACAGAAGATAGCAAGCAGCTTAAGAATGTTCCCCTCTAATCCTAGTTACCATCATAAATAAATTGAACTTTTTAATTTTTTTCCCTGCATATACTGAGATAATTATACATTTTTTTCCTTTAATCTGTTAATGTGTTGTTCTAAATTGGTATGTTTTCTGATGTGAAACCATCTTTGCATTTCATGGATTAAATACTATTTTATATCAATGTATTTTTGTATACAAATAGTGATTTATTTTGCTGATAATTGCTTTAGAACTTTTGAATATCCATGTTTACAAGTCAGAATGGGCTATAATTTTATTATCTTAGCTCTCCTTGACTGTATTTTCTGTCAAGACTTCATTTTTATTTATTGAAACAAGTAAAGTAGATAAAAATTTTACATTTCCTAAGGCTTGGTAGAAGGTGCTTATAAAGCCACTGAATATAGTGCTTTATTTCAGGAAGAGGGTTTCTTAAAATTAAAACCGATTTAATTTGCCTACAATAATTGCTCCATCATTAGGGTTTTGTTGTTCTTCATTAATCAATTTTATTAAAATATACTGTCTTTAAATTTCTTTCATCCACATTTTCAAAATTATTGACCTTTAAAGTTTGTGACATCCATTTTTAAATTGGTAATATTATCTACTTCATGTGTGGTCATGTTGCCCTACTCATTTTTAATATTATTTTTGTTTTTTGAAGTTTGTCTCCTCTGTTTGTTCAAAATACCAGCTTTTATTTTTCTGGATCACATCCACTGTTTATTTGTTGTCTGTCCTATTACTGTTTTCCTTTTATCTATCATTTCCTTCTTTCTACTGCTTTGTTTTCATCTGTAACTCTTTATCTTATTCATAATTCTTTATGAGTTAAGCATTTATTAATTTTTAGTGTTTTAGGGGGTGTTTGTGTGTGTGTGTGTGTTTAGTTTTGTTTCGGTTTTGGTTTTCTAATATGTGCTTTTAGGGATATAAATTCCCCCTCCAAATACCATTTTAAGTGTATCCCACTAGTTTTGGCAAGTAATTCTCTATCATTTAGCTTCCAAGTATTTTTTAATTCACTATGATTTCCTATTCTTACTGTATGAATTATTTAGACTTGTGATTGTTTTAAGTTTTCCTTGTGATTTTCTTTTAACACCATTTTTGGGGTATCTTTTTAGTACTGATTTCTAATTTTATTGCATACTGGTCAAAGGATATGTGAAATTGCAAGAAACTTCCTTTCTGAATTAGTATGTGGTGACATTTTATAAATAATGTGATTTTGAAAGGAACGTGTAATCTCTAGTCCTTGAGTACAGAATTTATAAATTGTGTTATTGAAAGTTGATTAATCAGAGAGACATATGAAAAGTTCCCTCTATTTTTATAATTTCTATGATTCTTACTTTATGTATATTGAAGCTTTTTAGATGCACACATGCTCATAATAATTTGTTTTAGTTGGTATATGTTTCATTTTATCATAATGCATTATAATATTCCCCTTTATCCCTAATTGTGCTTGTTCTCTCATATTCCTTTTCTTCTTATTTTAATCTAACCAGTATTGATCAGCCTCATCTTGAGGATAAATATGGAATGCTTTTATCTTTTCCAATTCTCTGGTTATCTTTTAGTGACATATTGGGCAGAACCCATAGCTTTCCAATCACTTTCAGCCATTAAAAATTCAGTCCAGTCTAGAAACTGTAATCTCATATATAATCTAAGTTTCATCTCATCCCTATTCCCTAGCTGCATACTACCTTACCATTTCAAATCCCTCAACCACAAGCTTAACAGTTCCTCCATTTAACCAATTTGTCATCCAAATCAGTATTGAAATTTGTTTTATTCTTTTGTTGTTTTCAATTTTATATACCACATATCAGTGAAATCATATGGTTCTCTACGTTTTCTGTCAGACTTATTTTGCTTAGCATAATAACTAACAATTGTCACCCCAATAAACTTTAATTTTTTAAAAAAGGAAATTTGTTTTAAAGGAAAAATTGAAATAAGCAAAAAATACTAGAGAAAGGAATAACAAAGTGGAAGAGAGGGAAAACAAGAAAAGTTGGTTAAGATTACTATTAATTCTGACTCTCAGTTTTGCCTTAAAATATCTAGAACTAGGAATCCTAGAAGGAGGGGGGGAAAAAAGAGAGAGGGACAAAAGAAATAATGGCTGAGGATATTTTTCAATTTATGACAAACAGCAAATTAAAATACAGGAAGCTTAGAGAACACCCACTGGGATAAATACCAAAAAAAATTTATAGCTAGGCATGTCATATTCAAATGGCAGAAAACCAAAGAACCGAAAAACCTTAAAAGAAGTCACAGAAAGAACACACTTTACCTGTAGAGGAATAGGAATAAGAATTATATTGGACATCACTTCTAAAAATATTCTGGCAAGCAGAGAGTGGAGTAAAACACACAAAGCGCTGAAAGAAAAAAATACTGCCAAACTAGAATTTGGTATCCAGTGAAATGATCCTTCAAACGTGAAGGAGAAACAAAGACTCTCAGACAAGCAAAACTGAGGAAATTTTTCGCCAGCAGAGCTGCATTGCAAAGTCTGTTCAGGGAAGTTCATCAGAGAAAATGAACTCCATGACACTCTGGTAAAGGCAAAACTATGGAGACAATAAATGGTCACTTTTTTACCAGCAGTTCCGGTGGAGGGAGTACGAGTGGCTAGGTGGCACAGAGGACTTTTAGGGCAGTGACGCTATTCTGTGTGATACTGTAATGAGGGATACAGGACATTATTTGTCCAAATGCATAAAACTATAACATAAGGAGTGTACCCTGAGATAAACTATGGACTTTAGTCAATAAAATGTGTCAATATTGGTTCATCAGTTGTAGCAAATGTACCACACTAATGCAAGATGTTAATAAGAGGGAAACTGCAGGGACCAGAGAGGATATATGGGAATTTCCTGGACCTCTGCTCACTTTTTCTGTAAACTGAAAGCTCCTCTTAAAAATAATAAACTCTATTAATTTTTTAAAAATTAGTTTAAGTAAATATATATTGCATGTATATATGTATTTATGTGTACATATACATATATATATATATATATATATATATATATATATATATATATATAGAGAGAGAGAGAGAGAGAGAGAGAGAGAGAGAGAGAGAGAGAATTAGAGAGATTTTTAGGGCATCGTGGGGATAGGAATAGAGCGTTAATTATCTGGATAATGTGTTCAATGTATCACTTCAGCTTGTGCCAGAAACCAAGAAATTGTTAGGAAGAGTATTTTTTAAGACCCTAGTTATTTATTTTTCTTACTACATCTCAGCTTCATCACCTGGGTGAAGTCAGGATGTGTTGGGAACTTTTCCTGTGGGTCACTGGATTCCCACACAGATGATGCAATAGAAAAACAGCACACAAGCAAGGAAATGGTTTGACTTTGTTATGATAAAGAGAATTTTTGGTTAACCATATAATGTGCTGGAAATTAGACCTTGCACCCCAGGATCTCACAGCTGTCCTTCTGCCATCTAATTTTTCTCTGTCAGAATGTTAGAGCCATTGTAGAATACCTAGAAGACATTTTTTTTTTTTTACACTACATTCATGTATGAATTCCTACACTTGGAGTCCCTTGCTGTGCCGACGTGATTCAAAAGAGCAAATGCAGAACAAATGACTGAATGGAAAGGCTCAGACTCAGCAAAACCATTGAGAGGCTTTACTGGTGTGTTTCCTCGCCTTTCCTCACCCTCCCACATCCCTCATGGTGTTTACATTGTGGTCAGTGTCTTTAGAGCAATAAGGAGATGACAAAATGTTTTAGTTGGAGGTAGGTGACGGAGAGAGATCACACTGACATCGCAATAAATCATTCTGGTGCAAAACACATCAGAAGAGGCAAAACTGGACATGGACTGACCTATTAGGAGGCAGTTTGTAGTCTTCTAGATGAGAGATGGTTCTTCCCAGTCTAGAGAAAACTGCATTTTAACGAGACAACCCCTTCATTCAAAGGAAGAGAGTGAAATTTCAGATATTCTTGTTATTTAAGAAGACATGTTGAATAGTCCCAGGGCCCTTCAACTTATGCTAATTACCTTTAAGTACTAATATAGTTTTTGAAATTAAAGGAAAAAGCAGTGCAATCAAGCTTAATATTTCTTGCTCAACTAATCACCCAATGGCATTTGGTCTGTAGAGCCCATCTCATACTGATTGCTGAAGTCAATTCAGACCTAATGGAGTCATTTGAAGGCTTGATTTCAGCCTCGGTAAAGTTACATGATTTCTCTATTCTCAAGTGATCTTTAGGTTTTGCTGGCAAATAAATGACTAAAGCTGCTGGGTATTATACAGAATATATGACTTAACGAGTGCAATAAGGCTCAATTACTCATGCGTTAAAGTATATATTTAAGCAGCTATTGAGCCCCTAGAACCATGCTTGGCATTGGGGGGAATATAAAAATTCATAAGACACGTTATGTATCCTTGAGAGAACATATAGAGGAGGTAAAACGTACAGAAATAAACGTAAAGCAAAGAACAATATAAATGTTATTAAAAGTTACTTGTGAAGCTATGAATGTTCAGAGGAGGAAAAGATCTAAGAAAAACTTCTAAGATGATTGCGCTCGCATATATTTTACGTAATAGGTAGATAGAAGCAGAGGGCATTCCAGTTGGGGGCACAGCATGAACAAATTCAACAGAGTATTCATAGAACAGTGTCCAGTTCAAGGGAGCATGAAAAAATGTAGGGTAAGAAACTGAAAAGAGTGTGGAGCCAGATTATAAACACTCATGAGTCCCAGGCTAACGAGCCCAAGCGCTTACTTTATTAGTCATAGAAAAACAAATGAAGGTTTTGTTTTTGTTTTTCGTTTTTTTAATTTTTAATTGAGGAATATTGGGAAACAGTGTGTTTTGCCAGGGCTCATCAGCTCCAAGTCAAGCTGTTGTCCTTTGATCTAGTTGTGGAGGGCACAGCTCAGCTCTAAGTCCAGTCACTGTTTTCCATCTTAGTTGCAGGG
The DNA here is from genome assembly GCF_057876585.1 of Rhinolophus sinicus. Taxonomy (NCBI): domain Eukaryota; kingdom Metazoa; phylum Chordata; class Mammalia; order Chiroptera; family Rhinolophidae; genus Rhinolophus; species Rhinolophus sinicus. Next base: position 49,317,944 of record NC_142507.1, read on the forward strand.
GCCACAGCCCACCATCCCATGCGGGAATTGAACCGGCAACCTTCTTGTTAAGAGTTCGCACTCGGACCAACTGAGCCATCCAGCCGCCCTAATGAAGGTTTTTAAATGAGAAATTATCTATAAAGAGCAGTGATATATGGGATTGTAGACATTTCTTTTTCTTTTAAGACAACATTTCTCAAAAATGCCATGCTTGTACCTCACTTCCAGAAATGGTGAATTAATTGGGAATTAAGTGGGAATCCTCTCCGCCATTAAATGCAAACAAGATACTATTTTCGAGGAGATACATAGACCAAAAAAAAAGATGTGGTCCCTGCCTTCTGAGAACTTCAGTTAATGGATGTTAGATTACAAATAAATAACTATAATCTAGGGCATAAGTTAAGACTATAGTAAATAGATAAGCAGAGTTCTTGGGAATTCGGAAGGGGAAAGCTCTAAATTCTGTCTTCGAGGACTGGAAAATAACTTAACAAAGGAGTGGACTTTGATCTGGCTCTTGGAGAATAAGCAAGAGTGTAGTTTGATGGACAGAGAAGGGAATTCCAGAATAAGCGAAGAGCACAGGCAAAGGCATCGGAGTGGAGTGTGTTTAGAAAATAACAGTTTTATGTGACAGAATTTAAGAGTACTGAGAGGTTTAATGGGAAATTAGACCATAAACAAATGGACAGAGGATTGACTTACATTGCAAAGCATACTGTTCTCATGTTACAACGCCGAATAACCATGTCAGTGCAAATCATATTATGATTATAAATTAAGTCAAAATCAATACGTCTGATTTAACAATCTTACATTGGAAAGTTTATAAATAATTTAAGTTAGTTTAGTGAACTGAAAGAACGTCAGCGTCATGATCCCTGCCAATTTAGCCACACTTATGTTTAAAATCTTAGGTTTTAATCTCCATCGCTAGAATGAGTTTAGTATACAAATAAACACCTTATGGAATTACACATGTCTAGTGAAATGGTATCAGTGTTGTAATTCTCTATTTGTCTGTGTCCCCGTTGCCTGGGACCTTGTTCACGTCACCATGTAGCCTTAGTACCTGGCACACGATAAGCAGGCCTTAAATATTTATGAAGAGAATGAATGAATAAGTGACTGAATTGCAACCTATGTGCCTTACCACCAGGAAACTTTAATTCCGACAATCAGTAATTTCATAGATTAAATAATAAAATACCACCATCAAACCATCTCTTTCTTAATCACAGTTCAAATAATTATATCTTTCAATTAGTGGTAATTCTTCATGCTCTATTTTTAAGAGAAAGAGACACATTTTCAGGACAGAGCTATACCTTATATGTCATCAGCTATAGTGTATGAAGTTGAAAATAATGAACCTAAGCACCAAAAGAATAGTGACAACGCTTAATGATTATTTCGTGTTTTCGTTATACAAATTGCTTAGTATGTGTCCATTTATTTGAGCTACAGCCCTGAGAGGTAAGAGTCAATGAAACTACCATTTACAAATAAAACAAGTTAAATACCAAGTAAGGTCATAAATTGCTGAAGATCACCTAATTTTGAACTGTAGAGCTAACTTTTGAATATTAAATTATCTTACTACACATAATTGGAGTAGATAATATACTAATATCTCAAAAACATTTACCGTATCAACTTAACAAATTAACCAGAAAAATCTCACTAAAAAGAAACCATATTTTTCAAACAATAAAATGGTACACTTGTTTTTTATACCCTGTATGTGAACCCTCTTTCTGTTCAAGGAGTTTTCTACCAGATGAGTTTCGATGCCAGAACTGCCTCCCAGTGTGGAGGCTAAAAAAAGCCAAACACTTGATTTCCCAGCCTGTGCTTTGGCATGCGTATAGGCAGTTGGCCTGTATTTGGTGGCCTGTCTCCCAGACTTTGGATCTGGTTGCTGGTGCCACAAAGAAGCAGGGACAGTGGAGACCCCACCAGCAGTTTTTGGCCTGGCTTTGGCTGCCCGACCTCCCTCATCGCTGCCAGTTTGCCAAATCCGGATCTCCGAGCTTTCCAGGGATTCCAGGAGGTTTTCAATCAATTATTTTTCTACTTATTCAGCTGGACTATGTTTATTTGCTTGCAGTGATGAACCCTAAGTGACAGATGCAATGATGTGCCTCATTAATAGTTAGGTGGTACTGGCCATTTTGTCTGTCAAGAAGTGTTGGGTTTTTTTCACACCATATTGTATTACAGTCAATTTAGAAAAATACACTTGCATTTTAGAACGAAAAGGTTTAGGAACCAATACATTCATTGGATTCATGTTCACAATATTTTTTTTTTGTACATACCTCTACATCCTACAGTGAAAATTTGCCAGTGCTGTATGCTTTGGCCTGAAAATTAATGCTCTCTTATTCTTCTTGTGTTTTTGTCACTCCTCAGTCTTCAGAGCTGGCCCAGAGGGCATGATGCCCAACATAGCCTAGAGGTTCCCACGCAGGGATGCCCATCAGGATCCCCTGGAACGTTCTTCAAATGTAGAGATCCGTTAAATTAGAAAGTCCAGTACAGGGACACACGCTCCTCTAATGACTCTGTTCCAAACTTGTGTTTAAGAACCACTAGCTTGGTCTCTATTCTTCTTGAATTTGTACTGTGCTTCCTTTAGAGGAATCCCACTATGGTGGTCTCGTAATACAAATAACAAAGTCTAAGGAGAAATGCCTGAATTTAATTTCACCTCTCAACACCACCATTTTCTTCCTGATGTCTTCAGGAAACTTTCTCAAATATTAATGCATTGAATCATGTAGTCTTCCTCGTATTAATGGAGTCCTTATGACTTTATACCGAGAGTTTTCCTCTGTAGGCTGTTTTAAAAATAGAGGCCTGCAGAGCTTTTGAGTAATCACGGCAATTAGAGGATTTGGAGTTATTTTTTTAACTCAAAGTGATTAAAGTCCTATTGTATTATCATCACAAAAGAGTGAAAGCAGGAGGATGATGTCATCAGCACTGCGTGAGGTCAGGAAATTAATCATGACTTTCACAGTTCAAGCATCATCAAGTAAACAGATTGTCCAAGACTTCAACACCTTGTGCTTTCTGCATTTAAAAATCGGGTGGGTGCTCAGGGTTTTCTCGGACGTGCATCTGATGACTCTTCCCATTCCTTTCTATTCCACTCTGGGATTCAGATCAGTTGGAAGTAGATGTAGTCACACAAGACAAAGCAGCGTTATCCGTCCTGTGAGTAACCGTCATAAGGTCAAGTCCCATAGATCCCACTGCATTGCACATTGTGGTGCGAACGCTCTCTCCCTAGTTTGACGGTTTTTTTTTTTCAGGTTTCATACTGTCTTAAGCCTGCATTAAATCTCTCAGGGGGAAAAGTTTCCTTACAAAAGTGGGAGCTGATGACATGGTGGTTCTTTTTATGGCTTCCTCCTGAGTGTGAAGGAGTCTAATCCCAGGTGCCAAGTGCAGTAAAAGATCATGTGATAAATACCTTCATACTTCTGGTCCTGCCTGTACTGTGGTGTGTTACACAATATAATAAGCTTTCTTTTGAATGGTGTCTATTTTTGGTGGCATAAAAATCTGTCCCTTTCTTTGGTAAGGTGGAGTATGATGCAAGCAGAGGGATGGAGGGGGTTTCTGAACATATATTTCTGAGGACAATCTTTCAATTATACTCAGTACATAGTATTCTGCTGAAACCTTCGTTAGGACGACAGCTAACACCGGGACCTACATTCAAAGAGGCTGACTGCAGCAGTGAGCGAGGAGGAGAGGATGGAAAACAATATCTGAGAAGAACTCAAAAAGGAAAACAGAGGTCACATAGGTTTAGGTAAACCCAGAAGCCATGTAGGAGAGAGTTTTGTGAAAGAAGCAATGAGAGGATGAAGGTCAAGGGAACTTGCGGAGGGAGCAGTGAAAGGATCTTGAGCTTGTTTACAGGCTGAATGGAAGAAACTGGTAGGAAGAGAAAGGCATTGAAGTACAAGAACAAAAAGAGTCCCAGTGCCAGAGGTGGGGGGAGGGGGGGAGGAAGATCACTGGGCAGCAAATGAGATGGCCACCTCTTCTCAGCGGGGGTCCCCGCTCCTGCTGCACAGAGAACATCTAGAAATGTATCTCTGTCTATACCTCTCCCTTCCTCCTTGCCTTCCATCTGTGTAGATTTCTTTTCTCGTGAGCAAAGTCAATCTCTGTATATAGGTAAATAAAATGTGATTGATGTTTGCCACATACACAATTGCATAGCCTAAAGAACACAAACAGAGTGAATTGACCTAGAATGTCTTTAAACCTATGCAATAAGCATGTACTTTATTACTGCGCTAAAAGAACAGTTATAATATTGCACACAGAGAATGGAGAATGGATCACTTTTATTCAGATACCATCTGAACACTCATTAAACACCACTGGTAAGATCCTTTATTTCAGATATCATGACCAAATGGATCTGGATTAACCATGTACTCCAATTTGGTTAATTATTCAAGTTTGGCTAATTATTCAAATAATCTAAAACACGTTCCTTTTATATTACATCATGTAGGTAGTCTTTCACTTTATTGAACATAAAAAAATGACACAGCCAAAATTCAAGTCAGAGGCGTGATAACAGTGGAGAGAAAGAACTGCCTCGTCTGTAATTTTAAATATACTTTCATCTAAGTCCTGAGTGCTCAGTAGGCTAGATTAGCCTTACAGAAACTTTTTGCCAAAATAAATTTTGAAAGAAAAAATTGTTTTAAGTACTATACTAAGCTTTTAGAGATATAGAGTGTCCATTACCAATGCCAAAATCATGAGAATGACTACAATATAGCTATCACTTAACAATCTATATCCCCTCCTTCTTGTGTTCTACAAATACTTCTTGCGTGCTTACTATTTGAAAGACACTGCTAGGTAGTGGGAGATAGAAAAGTAGATAAAATACCAACTCTGCCTTTGAGGAATCAGCAATCTCATAGGAATAAGACGTGTTCGTAATTAGTAATTATGGAAACAATATGTAATGCTGTGAGAGAAGCATGGTATAAAAACACTACAAATAAGTATAAAAGTTTATATCCTTTGATCAAAAATTTTACTTCTGGAAATCCATCTAAAGACAATAATCTGAAAGAGAAAGGGAAAAATTCAATGTAAAAGGTAATCATTATATTGTGACTTCTAGTAGCAAAATAATGTTTAAAAGAATTACCAAAAATAGCCATATGTGTATTAGTCAGGATAGGCTAGGTTATGCCATGGTAACAAATAACCCTAAAATTTCAGTGGTTTGTCACAACAAATGGCACAATCCAGTGTGGGCAAAGGGGGCTCTTTTTGTCAGCTTTTTTCCAGACAGTGATTCAGGAATCCAGACCCTTTCGGTTATAATTAAGAGTTGCGATATGTGGAGTATGTGGATTTCAAGGGGAGAGATCTTACAGGGTATTTGTAAGGATCGGGCCCAGCAGAGGTTTGCATCACTTTGCCCACATCCCATCACCTGTAACTCAGCCACAGAGGCCCCACCTAACTGTAAGGAAGGCTGTCAGTGCAAACTTATTATATGCTGGGAAGACAAAACAGTACTGTGAGCACACAGCCTTATCTCTGTAACATACAGTTGATAAATTGGACAGAAATATATGCATGTTTTTATTAAGAGTTTACAAAAAGTATTTTGTTATAATAGTTAATAAAATTTAGCTTGCAAAGATGTATCATGATTGAAAAAAATGTGTGTATAGAAAGGACTGGCAGGAAATATACTAAAATATTAACAGTTACATGGGATAAAAAATGACAATTTTAAAACTTTCCTATGTGCATTTGCATACTTTCTCCAAAAACAATGTTATTTTATCACAGAAAAAAAAATTAAATGACTTGAATTTCTTTAAGAACGTGTTATAGCAATTACCATACTGTTAGAAATAACTGGAAATCAGATCCTCCAGCGAGGTGGCAATGAGGGAGAAGGGGATGAGATGGGTAGTAAATGAGGAGTGAGTAGCATTTGGGGATCAAAGCACCAGACTGGGCACAACATTGAGAATCATTCCTGAAAGGGGACCGGGCCCTGAGAGGAATGAAAGCCTGGATTTGTGCAAGAGCAGAGGGCAGGTTGCAGAGTGGCTCTGGCGTGAGGTCATCGTGGATGAGGCTAAGGGTATATAACCCACTGTGTGAAGGAAGACGGAGGGATCACGTGCCTCTGTGAACGTTGTATCGAGTAGAGGAATGGAACGTTTCCTTCTAGAAAGACGTCCAAGTCCCAGCATCCCTCAGAAGCCACAGCAAGCATGTGCATTTGGACATTTGATTTCAGATTTACTGCACTGAGTTATGTACGTCCTGTGTACCGATCACATAAAGCCCGTGTAATTAAAATCCTGCACCGAGAACTATGGAGCTCTTTGTGCTTGCCGTCTAAAATCAACATAAATCTTCAGTGGTATCGCTTGCTGACGTTGGGCACCTGAACGTAGAAAACTACTTCACCGACTTGCAAACACACTACAGGTCGCTGAATTTTTCATGCCTATGTATGTGCTTCTACTTTATTCCGTGGGAGTTAAGCCATCTATCTACTGCTTGTTTTGTTAGGTTTGTTCTTTAAGAACCAATTGGAAGGTAGGGTGGAGGCTGATGTTCTTAGCTCCTCTGCTGACCTTCAGCCAGGCCAGGTCTTACCACCTTGCTGTCTCCCCCGGGGTCTCACTCAATGCCTAGCACCTGGTTTCTTTCTTTAAAATAATTACCTGTTGAATGAATGATTCCTGACAGCTGCCTTTCACAGCTGTCATATAAGTTTACACATCTTAAATCTAATTTTTACTTTAAAGCGAACTCACTGAATATCACTTCTGATGTAATTTCTCCCAAAGCAAATTGCTCTAAATCTTTGCAGTCCTTTTTCAAATAATAAGGTCAGTTTGTGTAACTGTCCCACAAAAGCTTGTGGTGTGCCATCTAGTGACCAATGTCGCCAATATCTGTACCACACTAAGGACATTTGTTAAATTTTCTATTAATATTTGAGGGGAAAGGCATTGTTTTCCAAACAACCATGTGTGTGTTACATACCTGATGTATAACACTCAAATAATAGAGGAAGAATGAAATGTTGGCTGATGTTGGCCTCCTGCTGTGAGGCATGCCTACAAAGTGTCCTAAATGACATCCTCTTCTCCTCGCTGTCACCAGCGGTTACTCGCCGCACACCTACAGTGTGCAAGGACCACGAAATGTACAAAAACCTTCTGACACGGTACTTTCCCTTCAGGCATGATAGGCACACATTTTTAAAAAAACTACCAAAATGCAAGGCAGTTCCTGGCAAGTGACAGATATTTAATGTATATGACTACACACAAGTGATAACTAGGTTCAGTGTAAAGGCTTCCAGGGGTGGAAAAAAGTAAAAGTGGAAAGAGGAATGTCCTAAAAGGGAGAAAGTAGAAGCAATATTCATAAAGAAATAAGGTAAAGAGCCTCGAAGCCATGCTAGTAACATATTCAGCCTTTCTCCTGCATCCGGTAAGGTATGAGAACGTCTGAAGAGTTTTAAGGAAGAGAGTAACATGAGTTAAATGGCATTTGAGCAGGCATGTAATGTAAATGATAGTACAAGTCCTCTCTTAAAAGAGGAAATAGGATACAGATTAGAATTTTTTGATCCTAGGCCAACACAACAATTTACATAGTGCAGTCTATCTAGAGGATGCCTGATATTATTATATGGACGAGCATAAAATAATATTGGTAGACAACGTCATATTTTTTTTATTTTAAAAAATATTTTATAGACCTATTGCCCTTGCTAGATGAGCCGAGTAGGGGATGGGCTTGATTTCCATATGGTGGTGTGTGTGTGTGTGTGTGTGTGTGTGTGTGACATCCTCTCTGTGTTCTTGTACATGAACTCTCACAGATCCAGGGGAGAGTTGAAGATGTTTACTGGATCTCAGTTCTAATGGTGAGGCTGAAAGGTCCTGCCCAATGATTGATGGGTTCATGTGGGGCAACCTTCACACTAGCAACACAACTTTGGTTGCTAGATAAACACAGGCAGAGGCATCCTACTTCAGTGATTTGCAGCAGTGACGGATGGCAAACGTTTTTACAATTCTCCTTTCACCAAGTAGGACACATCAAAATGACTTGGCAGGATGGAGAAAAAGTATTAGGTTCAAATGACAAATAATTACCTGACACCAGCTGAGTTTCCTCTGGAAGGGGTATTATAAGGCTGCAAGTAGCCAGCATGTCTATGACTTCAATTCTGATAATGTATTAAGAAAAGTAGGAAAAAGGTGGCGTCTCCTAGGGGAGCAAGCATTCAAAAGTGAAGGCTTCCCTTCCGCCTAATTTGTGCCGCCATTCCTCTCTTTTAGCTTGACCCGTAACATTGATTATACTGGGAAACACACATAAAAATGTATTTCTAAAAGCTCTCTTACAGTATTTATTTAATATGGGAAAATCTGTGTCAAAAAAAAAAAATGTATCTGCCTAAACGCAAGCATATCCACACAGAAGATGGTCAAGAGGTTTGATGGTGTTGAATCCTTAATAAGAACCCCTTACATTTTTTTCTGGGTTTATAAAAACATTGTTTTAGATTCATATTTTAAGTATAAATTTAAATGCATATTTGGGAGCCATCCTATGCGATCCATCAAAGCTAGGAAATATTCCTGATAATGACGAGGGGAAAACAAGGAAGCAAAAGGAGTGAAGGCAGCAGAGCAGTTATTTCAATCAATCTTCTGAAAGTGACAGAACAATTCTATGTGTATCAAGGAGCTCACCGTCTTACCGATGAGCATGAAGGTGTTTTCAGCTCTCTGGTTTAGTTTTAGTTCCTTTAATGTGCCCTCTTCCTTTAGGCCGCAGGGCCTTTGCACATTCTGTGCCCCTTGCCTGGGGATCTTTTACTCTAGCCCCAGCAGCTTTCTGACTCTTCTTAATTCCTACACCCTTCAGAACCCAGCCCAGCATTATCTCCTCAGGACTCCTCCCTAATTAGCAGCCAGCCCGTTGCTCACTGTGTTAACTAACCTCCCCTGCTGTGCATGCGTCTTACACCCATGATTCTTCTAGACTATAATAAATAACTTTGGAAATAGTTCATCTCTTGCTCCTCCTGCAGAGTGAGAGCTCCCTGAGAGGTAGGCTGCCACCTTTTGTCTCAGCTGTGGCTTCAAGGAAGGAGAGGCAACTGAAATGAAGCACATTTCCAACCCTCCTCCTGAATCACTGCCCCTGACCCTACCCAGAAAAGTGCCCCTCCCAAGGCCGCTGCGGGCCACCCCCACCCCCCACGCCCACTCCCCACCCCTCCACCCCTACCCCCCGCCAGCTGCTCTAGCCCCTCCCACGGCGGTGGTGCCTTCACCCAGGCGTGGGCCACCTCCAAAAGCAACAGCAAGTACTTTGAAGTCTGTGGATGCTTTCCGCACCTATTTCGAGAGCCTGGGGGGCAGCCTCCCGCATCGTTCAGAGCTACGAAGGGGTCCGACTTAGAACGATGCTAGGAGCTTGGCTAGTAAGGAAGTAGACAACTAGACTTGAAAGTTCTTTGAAGGGATTAAGGACACATTCTAAAAAGTATTTGGAACTAGGGGTAGTGATGGACAGTTAAGGACAAATACAGGTCGCAAGGCCTCAGTGTTGAGAGAAACATTGATTCTGACTAATTTTTTGCATACTTTATATGAGCCATTAAATGCTGTTATTTCCATTGGCTGCTGTGGAAATACAGACAGAATAAAATCCAATGAATGTTAACAGCAAAAAATTAAGGACTTGGCACAGCATTCCAAGGCTGATTTCCTTAAGGCTCCTTATGACCTTGCACATTTTTGGCATATCATGTTTAGGATGATTTTTGAGAATTAGCCAACATGGAGTCTGTCGATAGGAGATTTTTTTTTTTTTTTTTGCAACTGCAGCCTCTCAGGGGGTACCAAATTTGATCATGGAGGCTGTTTTTGTTGCTCATTGAGTAGATTATTCCCTTGGTATGAGGCATGAAAGTGATACTGTACGTGTAATCTGTAAATCTGTATTATAGTTAGATCCCACGCGTCTGATTGTCGTGATGACTATTTCAGTTGTGTATCCAGTGGTTCTGAATGTTTCAATAGCGTGGCCAGAGCGACGTGGTAACAAACTGGTGGAAAAGGGGGAGGAATGTGACACTTAGCAAAAGAAAGTAAAAGGGTGCTTGTTGTCTGATTGTAAAAGAAAGCCAGGTGTAAATTGTACTTTGGGACTTCGCCATAAAGAGTGCTGTCTTCTCCCTGCTGGATACATTTGCAGAAAGAAGACTCCTGATTGTGACTTAGAGGAGTGTTGTACCGGAAGCTCAGAGTTCCCACCACAGATGTGTATTTACAAGATGGAACCTGTGTGTAGTGACCCCCACTGCTAACACAGTATTTGCAGTTCTCACCTTCAGTAGTGCAAGCATTTTTGGTCAAGAACCAAAGAATGGTCCAATTAAGGGTTCCTGTGATAAAGGAGATAGGTTTTTCACCTGTGGTATTTCAGGCATTAGTTACCCCAAGAAGGTGTTCATTGAATGACACATTGTGCCAAAGACTACAGCGTGGCAATGCTAAAGGTATCTAGGAAGACAAAACACTGTTCCCCAATTGAGACTTCAGTGAAAAGCAGCAGTGCCCCATGCTGAGGAATACACTACCACTCAGCAATGATGCTGTCGGCTTACGTGAGATTGGCGTGCAAGACAGCGCCCCATGTGGCAAGAATGCAGCACATAGTCATAGGACCTGTCAGAGCACATCAGTACATGACGTGACTGTCTTCTGGAAAAGCACAACCAACAGGGGTGTGCAACATGAGAAATATTGGCATTGCAATGGCCCTGACTTGCTGTGGATATCCTGGAAGTGGAGGGAGCTTTAACGTCAACTGCCAGGGAATCCCACAATCTCTTTTCTCATCAGGGCGGCCATTGTAGTCACTTTTCACAAAATAACCTCTAAAACACATGAATAAAGAAACGTGTCACATGTGTGGGATACAACTTATAAAGCAAAAACAATTCTTTTTTCAATTTAGCCATAGAATCTCTCATTATCTTATGACCATACCTTATTTAACTGACAAACATGAAAACCATACATATATGGTTTTTAAGATGTATCCATGTGTATGTATACATCGGTATATCTTAAACAGAACTTGAAACTTGCTTATAAGTTTCTATAATGTGCTTTTGCAAATGGCAGGAGAAATCAACCATTAATTGTCTAAGCGTTAATATCATTTTTCATAGTCTTGGCTCCTGTAGTTTAGACAGTAAAATGCCACTTCATATTAGAATGAAGTGGAATTTGTTTTCTTTCTATACCTAATGTTGACAATGAAAAGATCCTGTCTTGTAAGCCACCTGCTTTTATAAGCATGACATAATGAATGCTAGACGATCTGTGTCAGCCATCTGACCACCTGCAGAAAAATTACCTGTGGAACTTGTCTAAATAAATATATAAACAAACAAACATTGACAGTGCCCTCAGGAAGAAATATACCTGTCCATATTTAAATTTTTCAAGATAATACTAACACTATGGTACGCAGCAATCATAAAATTTCTGAATTCTATGTTTTTAGTACTAGTTTGGCATATAGACAATGAGACTCCCAGTCATATTATTTTAAGGAGAAGACTAGGTGAACTTGAGTGAACATTTAACCATTGCCATGGAAACACTGCCATCTAATCAGTTTTCACTGTTTATAAGTGTTGTAGTTATATGAACTTCCAAAGTTACCTTATCCCTTAGCCAATCAGCCTCTTCCAAAGTTTACAGTTATCCACCACCTTTGCAAGTTACTTACAAAGTACATCAGCAATACCTTGATTAGAGAAACTCTATCAAATGTGTAAAGCTCCCAAAATTATGGCCAATTAATTTTAGTAAAGAACTTCTGAAGAAAAGGTAGCATATTACTTAACCTTCCTGAGCTTACCTTTCCTTTTCTGCAGGGTTACAGAAGGATAAGCTATATCATATATTGAGTTATTGGCACAAAGCATCAACTCAGTAATTGATTACTAAAATTATAACTATTGTTACTATTCACTGGTCAAAATTTGTGTTTGGCCTCCAAATGTCAGTGTACCTGCTTGATTGTTCATAAAGCTTCTGCTATGGTGAAACTATTAAAGGTCAAACTTGATACTGTAAAGTTGCAAAGGAAACGAGACAATTTCATTGTTATAAAACTTCAGTCTTTCCTGCAGCCACTTACTGATAAACTCCGCATGTTCATTTCATTCTAGATTTCCTTGTCAATATGAATCTCTGTGCTTGGTGTTCACACCATTCAAATTTCATCTTAAAGTTTCATGAAAAGTTGACTCTTGAGAAATTATTGCTAGGATTTGCAAATTGCAACAAAAGTAACTTTTATCCCACTCCCTGAAATGCATACAAACTAGAATAGTTGTTACCAGGCATCTGTCAAGATCAGAGACTACAGGTCCTCCAGATTTCTTAATCAAATTTAAGCTTTGGCAAACTGGAAAAGAAGAATATACATAACTTACTTTATAAAAACAACTTCGTTTTTAGAATTTTGCAGTTCAGACTTTGGTGACATTCCAGTATTACTCATTTGGAAAAATTAAGTTCATATCATAGCTTAAGTGGTGGTGTTAAAATATAAATTCATACCAACACTAGAAATATGTAAAGGTCTTTTCATAATCGAACAAGTGCATGCACATACTCCTGTTGGGTTAAATGCTTGGGAAAATTTTGTAGGAGGTGCCAAGTCTATTTTATCAAGGATATAGCAACTGCAGGTGGAGTAGAGGAATTTAAAGGATTTATACATCCAGGAAGAAGGTAACATAAAGATGAGAAGCACTGATACATTTTAAATAAAATTTAACAACAACATCAATAAAACAACTTGTCACAGTTCCATTCCAGCAATGTGTTGGATGAGATATCCTAAAGAAAAAAAATTGTATCTCAAAACACCCAGAAAGGCAGGGTAAAATATATCCTTTTACATTTATAGCTAAGTTTGCAATAAGAAAATGTCCAGGAGCCACAAAACAAGAGAAAGCTGCAAATTCGAATTGACCTTTGTGACCCTGGAGGCATTTATCAATCACATAGGGATTTGGATTTTCACAGTTATATCATGGCAGAAAAGAAGGCATTGGGCCAAAATGAGAAAAAAAAAGAACTAAATAACACACATAATGCTTGGGTTCCTAAAAAGGCACACCCTCAGTGAAAGGATAGATTGGAAGATAAACCTAATCACTGGAAAAGAAAGATGAAAAGTAAGATTGTGTGTTTTATCCTGTGTGGTCTCATAATCATCAAATTGCCTTCGTGCAGATTTAGCTTCTAATTTACTTCAACAACAACAACAACAAAATAGTATAAATGAGAAAAAAACCAAATGTATCAACAATCCCAATAAATATAAATGGACTAAATCAGTAAATTAAAAGGTAGAAATTTTCAGCTTAAATACAAAAACAAAATTTGGCTACAAAATGAAATCCAATCTAAAGTATAAAGATACCAAAAACTGGAAGTAAAAGGATGGAAAAATATATTCCACCTGGTGTTAAGTAAAATAAAGTTGAAGTAGCTATATTAATACTAGGCAAAATACATTTTAAGTCAAAGAACATTATTATAGAGAAAGACAGTTACTACCTAATGACATAAAGTATAATTCACCAAGGAGCTATAACAATTCTAGAAACTTATATGCTAGTTATAGATTCAAAATATATTTTAAAATATGGCAGTTAAAAGAAGAAAATCACAAATCCACATTGACAGTGAGTGATTTAAATATATACAAAAAATGATAGATCAAGCAGACAAGTAATGATTAAGGTAGAGTATTTGAAGAACACAGTTAACAATGTTGAGTAAATGTACATATTTAAGATACCAAACTTAGCAAATTATAGCATGTCCATTCTTCTTGCCAGAAATTGACGTTATTATAGCAGACCATAAAATAAGAGTCTACAAATATAAAAAAAAAATAAGTACCATACATAAAATAATCACCACAACAATGAAATTAAGTTATAAAAGAATAACAAAAGTGATAATCTCAGAGATTTAAAAATGTATTTCCAAACCCAAATATCAAAGAAGTAGTCAAAATGGAAAGTATAAGATATTTAGAACTGAATGATATTAAAATGACTACATTCAAAAACTTGTGAGAGGAAAACAATGAGGAAAATATAACTAAATGCTGATATAAGGGAAAGTGAAAACAAGTTAGCTACATATTGACTTAAGGGAAAGTATAATAAATCCAAGGAAAGTGGACTAGACAGAAAAAAGTAAAAGATAAGGGCAAACATTTATATAATAGAAATAAGTGTCATAGATAGGAACCACAAAGTCCTGCAGTTTAAAAAGCTAGTAGACAAAATTCTGGAAGAATTAATTGTGGGGAAAAAACAAGTCACAAACCAGAAATACTAGGGCGAAAGAAGACATATATGCAGGTAGATTTAAGACAGTAAGAGAATAGTGTGAAAATATTTATTTTAGTAAATCTGTAAACATGGATAAAGTGAAGAGTTTTCTGGAAAATACATAATCAAGATAGTAAAGTAGGAGACCCAAGCTGCATCCTCCCACAAAGAGCAACAATTAGACATGAAGATAAATTCCTGGAAACATAACAGTTTACCAAGTATGAATCATGAAGAAATAGAAAATCTGCACAGACCAATAACAAATAAGGAGTTTGAATCAATAATTTTTAAAAATCTCCTAACAAAGAAAAGCCCAGGACAAGATGGGTGAATTCTGCAAAACATTGAAAGCATTAATGCCAATTCTTCTCAGATTCTTGAAAAAGTTGAAGAGGAGAAAACACTCTCAAACTCATTTACAACCTTGAGTTACCCTGATACCAAAGCCAGACAAGGATAGAACAAGAAAAGAAAATCATAGGCCAATATCTCTGTCACATATAGATGCAAAAATTCTCAAAATACTAGCAGGCCAAATTCAGCAGCACATTAAAAGGGTCATACACCATGATGAAGTGGGATTTGTCCCTGGGATGCAAGGATGGTTTAATATACGCAAATCAAATATAACACACCACGTTCATGGAATGAAAGAAAAAAATCACATGATCATCTCAGTAGATGCAGAAAAAGCATTTGACAAAATTTAAAATCCTTCCATGATAAAAAACTCTGACCAAATTGGTTACTGAAAACATACCTCAGCATAACAAAGGCCATATGTAACAAGCCCACAGCGACCATCATACTCAATGGTGAAAAGGTGACAAGCTTTCCCTGCCAAGACAAGACAAGAACCAGACAAGACACTCTCACCATTCTTATTCAACATACTACAGGAAGCCCTGCCCAGAACAATTAGGCAAGAAGAAGAAATGAAGGCATCCAAATCAGAAAGGAAGGGGTAAAATTGTCTCTGTTTGCTGATGATGTGACCTTGTATACAAAAATTTCTAAGGACTCCACCAAAAAGCTCCAATAGCTCATAACTGAATTCAGTAAAGTTTCAGGATACAAAGTAAACTTGTAAAAATCGGTCACATTTCTTAAACTCACAATGAACTATTTGAAAAAGATATAAAGAAAAGAACCCCACTCCCAACAGTATTAAAAATAATAAGATATTTAGGAGCAAATTTAACCAAGGAAGTATAAATCCTCTTTACACTGAAAACTATAAAACATTGATAAAAGAAACTGAAGAAAACACAAATAAATGGAAAGATACCCCGTGTTATATGTCAATTATATCTTAGTAAAGCTGGGGAAAAATATTAAAGGAAGAAATAAACTGCAAATCTATGATAATTTTTCCAGTAACATGGTAGATTGAATTATTTGTTCAGAATACTTGCTGCATCTTTTACCAAGCCCTCCTAGTAGGAGGAACAGATTTTCCATCCCATTATTTTGAACAAATAATTAAATAAAATTCCAATTTCCTATCCAAGTGTTTATAATGAGATCCTCTTAGAGCACTTAAAATGTCTCAAATCTAAATCCTCTTTTCCTTAGAACACTCTAGTTTTCCTCTCTCACCAGCAGCTATTGTCATAACCACTGCAATCATCATTCAATGGGCATTTCTGTGGCGAAAAATGTCTGTGTATCAAAGAAAGCCACTAACTCAGGCAAATGCTTAAATATGTCTCTCCTTCCCTGCCACCTCCTCACTGATGTTCCCGGCTCAAATCACTATCACTCTGCTTCTCCTCTTACAATAGTTAATTCCCTAGCAATCCACATTATAGCTTTTTTTCTCATCAGTTGGGCAGCTGTGTGCCACACCCTGCCATTAACTTTTATGAGTCGTGGACGTTGGTTTTCCATTTGCTGTTACACATGGTTTTCTGATGCTGACACTGGTTTTCTCAGGCCGGTTCGCCTATTTTCCCTATTTGTTAGAGGCAGGTCAAAACTCATTCAAGGGCAGCATAATAGAAGGCTATCATTTCAGACTGAGTCACATAAAAGTAAAAAGAAAAGTTAGAAATCAAAGGCACACGCTCCATTTTTCCTTGAAATTTACTTCCCAAATCACAGCCAGCACTCAAATCTCTAGGATTCCGCCCATGTCTAGTGAAGGAGGAAAAGTTCCGCGATGAAACCAGAATAGAGCCAGAAAGCATCTTAGGGTCTTGAGTAGAAAGACACTTATGGTGGCAAACATCAGTTGGTGCCAAGCATCTGTTATTACTGTAAAAAGGCAAATAAAAGCTTCTGCCAGGACCTCAGCAAGCCAGAGAGCCCGGCTGCCTGGAATCCATGAAGAGCAATTGCCACACCTCTAACACATGGACTGATAAAGCAGCTTCTGCAGTCCTTAACTTTTTGGTCAAATTTTGTGTGGTCAGAGCTGGAAAAACTTGTTAACCATCTTTGGAGTGTCCATTCTTGATCTTGAAATGGAAAGGAAAGTAGAAATCCCTGAAACTAAAGATTCCACATATTTTAAACAAAGCCAGTTTCCTGGAATAGCCTTCTGCTGCAGGGAAGCTATGAAACTTGTATCTTTCTATCACCTTTAGGATTTCCTTCATAGTTTTATTGTTTAGACACTAGCCTTTCCAGGGCTCTAAGCCAATCAGGAATTGCCAGCATGTAAAGACTGGCCAAGCATCTGAAACTGAAATTGTCTCACTAAGGGAAGAATTGAAAAGGAGTAGCCATAGACTTCTACAAGCATCTGAGGGTACTTAGCCATATTTGACTCATAAACTCCGAAGTGTGGAGGAAGAAGAAGGCTCAGAATCTCCTAGTCCCCTCAGTTTACAAATTTGCAAGATGCTGCTGCAGTAGGTATGTTGTATTTGCTTGCCCACCATCCCTTTCCTGTTGTTCTGGTGACAGACTTCACTTTTCCTAGGGATGGAACCATAGCACCCCTCCCCCTCATCCTGCCCTCATCAAGGGATGGGTATATTCAGCAAAGTATGCCAATCAAGTGCTTTCCCCATGGGATGGAAATTGGAGCCAAGTCCCCACTAGGGCAGGGTCCCCGGGGGACAGCTTATCAGTTTCAGACTCAAAGATCCCTGGAACCACTTATATCCCCAAGCTGGCTGCTCACTTTTTCCTTTGATTCTGTGAAATTCCACGTATCTTTCCAAGAAATTCTCCCTGCCTTGCCCCCAACTTAAATTTTGCTTAAGTTAGCCAGAGTTGCTTTTGGTTTCTATAACCGAAGAAACTGATACTGAGACCCTGTCAAGGTGGGGAAGAAAAATCTCACTGTTCACCTCTGACCATGTTGTATGAGGCACAAAGCTGGTTTTATAAGCAGGCAGAGCAGGTGGCCAGCTATGAAGTGTAAATAACACCCTCATACAGCCAAAAATTATGCTTTTAACTGAGTAACCTTACTTGAAATGCCACCAATTTAGAATTAAGGGTGGTCCTCTTAAAATGAGCCTGTGACTTATTCATCATCCAATATCAAGTTGATTGCTTACTCTAATCCCCAACAAAGGTAGGCCTGGCTGTGTAGAAACATGAGTGGGAGATTGGAAGAGCAGAGCAGGGTGGAGGGTGGACATTACAGTGGACAGTCTAGGACAGCCAGAGGTGTCATGAGGCAGCAGCATCACCTGTGGTCCTGTGGCCTGGTAGGTAGTTACCTCAACCCTGCCTTAGGATGTCGTTGGATCTGGTTGAGATGCTGGCAGCCCCCACTGATGGGGTCCCTCCATGATCAATTTTAATACAAGTTTGGCCATCACTCACCTGCTTTATCAACAGTTCACTGCCTCGTCTACAGGGTAAAATCCAAATTCCTCAGCATGGCTGGGAGAGCCTATCAAGATCCTGCTTTTCAACCTGGTTCTTACCGCTGGCCCATGTTCACTCACATTCCAGCTATACTAACCACTTGTCTTACCCGACACCTATTCCACTCACCCCGCTGCCGTCGTGCCTTTGTCCATGCTTTTCTTCTATCCACAGTGCCCTTTCCTTGCATCTCCCCGGCCTCACACTATTCCCATTATAAACTCAGGTATCACCGTTGCCAGCAAGACCCCCAGGACCCCTTAGAACTGTGAGGTGTGATTAAAAAATATGGTGAATGTTTAAAAAAAAAAGGTTATTACAGTAAAGACACACGCCATTAATCCCCCTCAAAACACTCCCCCTTGCTTCGAACACACTCATCCCATCATTCTTGCCACTTTCTGAAGCAGGTCTGGGAGTCCTCTTTCGTGAGTGTCTTTAGTTGTGCTGTCACGGCTGCCTAGATGCCTCGATGTCCTGAATCATTTTAACTTTGGAGAAGAACCAGAAGTCACACAGTGCCAGATCTGGTGAATAAGGCAGATGAGGACACACCGTAATGTTTTTATTTGACAGAAATTGCCGTACCAGAAGTGAAGTGTGACATGGAGCCTTTCCATTGTGATCAACAAATATGGTGAATGCTGCTGCCGAGTGCCATCCAACGGAAAGGCAGGATCTACAATACGGGAGGCAGCGCATCAAACCTTGGTAACTGTGTGACAAGTTTCAAGTTGTTTGGTGCAGTCGGGTGTGAGCTACGGTTGAGGGAAGGTGTGTTTTAAAATGTGCCCTAAATCATCCTCCATCATGACAATGCTCTGTGTCACACATCGCTTCTGGCATGGCAATTTCTGTCAAAGCATTACAGTATGTCCTCTCATCCACTGGATCTGGCACCATGAGACTTCTGGCTCTTCCCCAAAGTCGAAATGACTCAGGACATCGAGGCAGCCACAACAGCGCAACTAAAGGCACTCAAGAAAGGACCTCCAGAACTGCTTCAGAAAGTGGCAGGAATGATAGGATAAGTGTGTTTGAAGTGAGGGGGAGTATTTTGCAGGCGAATTAATGGCAATGTGTCTTCTACTATAATATATTTTTTTTTAATATTCAGCGTATTGTTTGATCATACCTCCTAGGTGTCTTTTTTCTGTTCTGTATTATCCTGGAATTTACATTTTAACTAACCTAAACACAGCAGACTTTAATTTTCCAATTATGGCTCTAGAGTGTCTTCAGGATTTTGGACTGTCATTTATCTGTATATCCTTAGCACCCAGAATATAGTAGTAGGCTCCCAATAAATAAATATTCCTAGTAAATGAAATTCAGTGTTCCAAACTGAATTGAGTTGCCCCTTTAAAAAAAGCACTTCTTCACTATTATTCTTTATAAATAATATTATCGTCCATACCATCGACCATGCTCAAAGTTTCATCATGTTTAAATCTTCCCTGTTCCTCTTTACCTTTAAGCATTCAGCACGCTTAGTGGGCCAAACACCCTAATCAAAGAATTACAAATGTTTGTATCCCGTAAGGAAAAACTGTTCACTTCTTTACCATTTCCACACAAGATTACAAAAGACCATGAGTCTGCATTACCCACAGCAGTGCCCTTGTCATTAGAGTTTTCTGATTTGAACTTTGGTTTATTAAAAATAGTAGTAAGTTATTACGGTGTCCATTTGCTGAGGCAACCAAATCCTCTGGGTTTAGTAATAAAAGCTTTAAATGGTACCACGTATCTCAAAGATAGGAACATCCACTGCAATAAAATTATCACCTCAGTCTAGGAAGAAGGGACACGGCCTAAATTGGAGCTGGTGGGGATTAACTCGGAGGAAGGCAGGAGCAGCTGGTAGACATTCTACCTTGAGCACACAGCATTCAGAGTTAAGATTAGCTTCTCAGAGACCTTCTTTAAAAACCACAAGCTCCTTTCACTCTTTTCAACAGCTGAGGCTTCCAGCTGAGAGACAGAATACTTGCCTATCTTAGAATATTTCCCTGCTCAGTGATTGATTGATATGTTCTCCACTACTGTTGGGATGTGGAGGGTTAGGGGGGAGCACTCTTACATATCGCTAGAAAAAAATGTGAATTGCTGCAGTCTTTTTTGGACAGCAATCTGGCAGTTTCTTTTAAAACTAGAAATACACATACCCTTTGACCCAGCAATCCAACTCCTAGGAATCTATCCCACAGAAATAAAAGCACGAGTATGTGGGGAACTAACAGGGCCAATATTCACCGAGCACACCCCCATACAATGTACCAGCCAGGGTCTGCTCTGATTGGGCTGTACCTGAGCCATACCGGTTGTTAAATATTTTTAATGCCACCTCTGGATATATAAATAAAATTTTACATAAGTGAGATTTTTAAAATTATGAGCACTCTTTTTCCCTACAAACTCTGAGTGTATGCATGTGCCTTGCTTTCTTCCACCCCCTCTGTAGCCCCATCTTTCCAAGTAATCAGTGTTCTTTAGTTTGTGTGCGTGTCTGTGTGTGTGTGTGTGTGTGTGTGTGTGTGTGTGTGTGTGTATGTGTGCTCATATAATTCATATATAAATATATGTACTTATGCACATAAGATTTGGGGAGACTCGTAGTTTATAAAAAGAGGAGACCATATGTATTCCTCTTCATCTCGCTTTTTTTCTGTGCATTTAGAAATCCCTTCCGTTAAACGAGAAACTCGAACTCGTTCTTTTTCATCTCCATGTAATATTTATGATCTGATGTATCACAGTGTAGTCAACCATTCTCACATTAATAAGCTTTTGCTGTGTTTCTGTTTTTTTCCTCTACCCCAAAGAATGCTGCAGTATATATACATCCCTGTGTTACCAAATCCGATAGGAGACATGTTTCTACTACTGAGGTAGAGCATATGTTCATAAATTTATGAGCCCCTTGAGTTTGCATTTCTCTGGATTGCTCTTACCCATTTTTATTGTGTTTTTGTCTTTTTAGTCTTGATATGAAAGACCTTTGGATGTTTAAATATTGTTTTCTCACAAGCATTACAGATGAGTTATTCTCACTTGTTTACCTTTCATCTTGCTTATGATATCTCTTACTATACAAACATTCTTAATTGTTATGTAAGAAAAAAAAAATCAGTCTTTCCTTTTATGTCTTCTAGGTTTTCTATCTCGGTTTAAAAGTTCTCACCCCAAACCTAGATGTGATATATGCTCCCCGCAATTTTCTTCTAAGAGTTCAGAATTCATTTTGAAAATTATATTAGTATGAATAAAGAAGTAGTAGACCTTATTTTTCTTCTAAATGGATAAGGAGAGGGAGGAAAGAAAGAGAAAAACTATGTCTGGGCTTTTTCTTCTGCCACACTAATTTTTAGAGCTATTCCTTTGTAATTATCTTTACAGAATATCTTTGTATTCATTATTTTGGAGAAATTGACATTTATATTTGTTACATTTTTTCACCCAGGAATATGGTATGTCATTACATTTTTAAAAATCAGGGGTCAACAAACTACAGCCCATTGGCCAAATGCAGCCATGTCCATTCATTTATATCTTGCCTATAGCTGCAATTGAGCGGTGTCAGCGTTAACTAGCTGCTACAGAGAACACGTGTGCCACAAAGCCCAAAATATTTACTATTTGGACCGTTACAGAAAAAGGTTGCTGATGCCTGGTTTAAATCACAGTTTATGTTATTGAGTAAAATTTTATACTTTTACTCATAAGTACATTTCTTGTTAAATTTATTTCTAGGTATTTTCTTATCTTGGCTATAATGGAGTTGTTACGCTGGCATATTTTCCCCAACTCTATTCCTCACTGATTATTGTTATATAGAGAATAAGAATAACACAAGTTATGTCTTTTGTGTGCCAAGTCTTCTCTTAAGCACTTTTTACATAACCCAGCTCATTTAGTCCTTACAGCAAGGCCGACCACCAAGCGACAGCGTTCCACAGACTTCAGCAGCTCTTCTCCAGGGTCCTTGGTTCCACTCAGTCTCCATTCTTCCTCTTTCAGACCTTTCTTCCCCCAGCGTTTCCCACATTCTGTCAGACATTGTGGTGTATCGCTCAGTAGTATCGCTCAGTAGTGGTGCTTTCTTGATCAAATTCTAGCTGCTACGCACTTTTTCTTTGTGCTCTTTCTCCTTTGCCCAAGTCTTCATCCTTTTCCAAGCTTTTAAGTTGAATACTTAGCACATTGGTTTCCTACCCTTATTTCCTAATAAATATTTTAAAGCTGCACATTTCCCTATAAGCATTACTTTAGCTATTTCACATGAATTTTGAAATACAGTCCATTAATTTTTCTTTAGTTCTAAATGTTTTTCAGTTCATGATTTCATTTTTAACCCGAGGGTTGTATATTAATAGTGGGAAAATATAGTCTGTATGATACTACTACAATTTATATCTTTTTAATATCTACTGGTTTGCTTGTGTTCTCTATTTCTTTTCACACCAATTTTGGCGTTTTAATTTTTCCCCGAAATGTCTTCATTTTATCCAGATTATCAAATTCATTGGCATAAGATTATTAGTGTGACATAATGGGAGAAAGAACAATTGCACGGGTGAATAAATTGGGCAAGTTACTTAGCTGTTGTGTACCTTTCTTTCTTCATTTGTAAAATGGAAGTAATAGTGGACCTATTTCATAGGCTTTTCTAAGAATTCAAATTACTTGGAACTGTGCTTCACACATTCTAAATAAACACTTAACTGTTAGCTCATTTTATCATCGTTATTTACTCCTTGGGATGTATGGCGGCTTCCTTTGTGCATGGTCAAGTTTTGTAAGTATTCTGTGTGTGCACCAAAATGTGTATTCAGTGTTGCAGAAAGCTCTGTATATAAATAATAGCTGAAGCATATTAATTGCACTGTTCACAGCTTCTGTATCTTGGCTATTTTTTTCCTACCTCATTCCAAGAGGATTGTATTAAAAGTCTAAAACTACAAGAGTTAATTCATCTATTTTTCCCCGCAATTGGTGCATTATGTATTTTGAGGTTATACTGTTAGATATCAATAGTCATAATTATTATATCTTCTTGTTTTATTATTCCTATTAAGATGGTTAACACCCCATCTTCTTCTGGTTAACACTTTTCCGTTATTTCTTGTTCTATCTTTTCTGTTTTTCAGTTTCTGTATCCTTTTAAGTTCTATCTTTTGGACATTGAATGATATTCCTTGAGATTTCTTTCAATCAAAACTAAGAATCTCTCTTTTAATTGTTGAGTTTAACCCATTAAATATATTAATTCATTGCGATTACTATTATATTACTACAGTCCTACTTCACATATTCTATATCCCAGACTTTTGTGTTCTTTCTGTCGTGTGGGGTGGCCTGTGGGGTCTCTGGTCCCGCTCCCCACATAAGAACGCAGGATGTGGTGAGGCCAAAAAGGAACACCCACGGAGCCATAGATAGAGGAGTCATACCACTATACTCTCGCTGGCGGCTGGGTTGGAGAAACAGGAACCAGGAGCCACACAATTCTCAACCCTCATTGCACCGCTTGCAGGCTCAGCCACCATTTTCTTGCTAGCCCCCATTTTGCTGCTAACGTAGCCACAGCAGTTATATTAGTGGCCAATGGCTCACTGGTTACAGCTGACGGCCAACTAGCCACAGCTGATGGCCATGCAGTCACAGTTGATGGCCATTTACTACCTGAGCCAGCAGCTTTCTATGTGAGGCCGAGAGCCTGGAAACTGCTTTCTGGGGCTCTGTCCCCACACTTTCTCTTCATGGTTTTCTAATGAAGAGAATAAAAATTGTTTTCCCTAATGGTTTAAATTTTATTACATTGTATTTTGTTTTTGCAAAGATTGTCCTCAACCCTAGATTCAAATGTAATGTTTCTTACATTTATCACTCTCTATATCTTCTTCTCAGTAAGACAGTAACTCTGGCATGCCCTCACATTTATGTGCTTTTTCCCACCCCTCTCCCACAAGGTTGATATTGTCTAGATTTTCAGTTCTGGTTTATGTTACAAACATCCAGGTTTGGGCCTGAAGACAATGGGTATGCCTCCTCCGGGCTTCATTTTCCCTTCATACCAGCTAGAAACTATGGAATCCCAACTGAGATCAAATAATGATAATGCCCTAGGAGATGGCAGAGCAACATGGTAGAAGGAAATAAGGCCCCTAACATGATAGCATGTATAACACATGTGTATATGTGTAATATATGTGCATTGTATAAAATATATTCCATAATGTATATGATATATATAAAACATATAGAATAAGCAATTCCCAAAGTGTGGTCTTCTAACCTCCAGGGGTTCCTAAGAGTTTTTCAAGGAGGCCATGGGTAAAAACTATTTTCATAATAACACTAAGACGTTATTTGTGTTCTTTCATTAAGTTGGCATTTGCACTGATGTGCAAAAGAAATGGTGGGTAAATTGTTTAGCACAAATCCAGGAAGAACACTGAACTGTACTGGCAGTCATGTTTTTCACTGATACATACGTGCAACAATACAAAAAAATGCTTGTTTCACTTAGAGATATCCTGGCGAAGCAACAAAAATAAATAATTTTATCAAAACTTAACTATTGAGCACATCTTTTTAGTATTCAGTGCAATGAAATGCAGAATGTTCACAAAGTACTTCTGCTACATATGAAATAAGATGGTTGTCTCAAGGAGAATCACCTGTGTGAATAAGTTGAGAGCTGAACTATTAATAGTATACAGACACACACACACACACACACACACACACACACACAGGAAAATAATTAACAATATTTCTTGCTAAAGATAAATACAACTTTTAAACAAAAGTAGAATTTTGGAAAAACACCTTGAGCTTGACCCCTTTCTAATACTTAAAGACTTTCCTGATGAAATTGGTGATATTAATGGATCTAGTTTTCTAATAATGTAAAATAATTTGGTCAACATTTGGAAGATCTGCAAACTCAATGAACCAGTATTTTCCACATTACCAATGCATGATGTTACTAAACCACGCATGGGTCAAAGATTTCTTCAAAGTGCACAAGAGATCAATGTATTTTAGTGTAATTGTGTATGAAAGTTTTGTTGATATAGTTTCAGGTTTCACATTTCAACAATTAAGAATACACCACTTGTCAAGTTTTGGTGTAATATTAAAGAAGAATATCCACAATTATCTGAAAAGGCTGTTAAAACACTGTTTCCTTCCCAGCTACATATGAGGCTGTATATATGCAGCAGGATTTTTCTCACATCCTTCAACTAACCACAAAGTATTACAGATTCAATGCAGAAGCAGAATATGAGACTACATTTTTCTCCTACTACGCAAGACATTGAAAAGCTTGGGAAAAGGCAAACCATTGCCACTCTTTATTATTTTTTGTTTTTAAAAATATATTTTTCATAAAATATATTATTTTAATATATAATGAGTTTATTACTATTTAAAAATGAATGAATATTTTTAATTATCAGTTTTAATTACGCATGTGGTAAATATAGATCTATTACTACCCACATGTTCTAATACACACATATATATACCCACATGGTTATACACAGTGGTTATTACCCATATATGCAAAAGCTAAAAGCAAAAAATAATATTTAACAATGTAAAGGAGTCCTAAGACCAAAAAGATAGATAATCACTGATACATACAAAGATATATTCTCAAATCATTGGATAACACTGCATACGTAACTATTAAATTGAGACTGTGTGTGTGTGTGTGTTAAAGGGGTAATTTGAGTCTTCTATGTCCGTAGTAATTTTTGACAACTAGATCCATCAGTTTTGAAATAGGATAACAATAGTATAGACTATTTCAATTAGTGCTCACAACAAGCATATGGGATAAGGTGCTGTGTTATCCTCTTTAACACATAAGGAAGCTCAATCAAGTAACTTGCCCATGGTCATATAATCCATATTCTTGGTTAGGAGTTAAATATTTAGTTCTAAAGTTGGAGGTAGAGGATAAGCTCATATAAGACATACTTGTTTCCAGAGACAGAAACTCAAAGAATGTGGATTAGGTGCAAATAAGCTTTCTGCCTGCCTTCCATCCTACTAGGCTGCATGGAAGAAGGCTGGGAGGATCCCAGTGGAGGATAGCGTGTCAAGGGCTGCAGGGCCCCACACCTCCACAGGTCTGGTATGTGTTGCCAGAGGAGAGAGGTGGGTGAAACCTTCCAGCAGCCCACTAGTTCTTAAAGAAACAGGCCAGAGAGAAAAAGCTCTAGCATCAGTTGGTCTGAACAGGTAGGTGCCACAGTGGCCACCATGATTAGCTTTCAACCCAGTGTACATAGTACCATCTTCTAACAGCTGCTCGCGTCTTGGCTGCTTCCCAGCCTGTCCCTTCCCATGTGGAACACTCATTCCTTCTGGGGATCCACCAGGAGAGACAAAGCCCCTTGGATGCCTTCCCCTGCTAACAAACACCAGTCTGGCCAGTTCCTGGGGTCACCTTCGCTTTTCTACTTGACTATATAATTCTTCTTCAATTTGTTTAAGCAACATGCTTATGCTGCAATTTAAATAATATTCCCAGAAGAGTTAAAAAATAATCTTAGATCCGCAGAATTTATAATCACATATTCACGCAACCTAAGAGACTATCAAATCCTACCACTTTATGATGTAGATGAAGTCCTGAGGCCCAGAGAAGAGAAGTTGGGACAGAGCTTGCCGAGGCCCCCTGGAGGGATTTAATTTTGCTTGGTAGTGAACAGTTTACCCTTGGGACTTTAGAGAATTGCTCTTGGGCCCTACAGTCCTTCCCTTTCGCAGAGAGCGCGAGGAGATTGATTGTTTAGGTTCCCCTTACCTGGGCCCCCACCCCAACCCAGGATAGCCAAGAACTACCTGGTATAAGAGCGTAAGATTCAGGGGCTTTGCCTCCAGGAAAACTCTTAGTTCAGATGTAACTCCCCAGATTCCTGGGGATCAGGTTGAGGTAGGCACTTCTGAAATTTCATCCTCACTTGGCTTCTGCCCTTTTCCTCTCCTGCTCCTCCAGCTCCTTTCTGGCCTCACCCAGGGAGCACCAATAGGTCCCTTGTAGCTGAATGCATGTCTAGGAGTTTGTTTCTGGGGAACCTGCCTGGGACAGGAGTGGATGTCCCATGGCTGCACTTCCACCGCTCAGAGGCAAAACCAGACAGAAGTGGATGTCTTCTGCCTCCTAGTTTTTCATCTCATCACAGGGATTCCCTGAAATTCAGTGGCAAGAAGTGTAATGCTCAGGTCACCCAAAGTACCACATCTACCCAGACGTCCTTACATTGATCTCTTGCAGAGTTGCTTCTACTGAAGTGAGTTGGTGTTCTGCCACTGGCCTCTCTGAGGGACACAATAAAGACTCGTATAGCAGTACTGTGTGTATAGTAGCTAGCGGACCAAAACCAATACCTACCACGTTATCCAGCATCCCCTTTGCAAAAACCTACAGGAGAAATTCTTGTTAGACTCCATTACCGGCAACCTCTTTGCTTCTCTTAAGAACCCAGTGGTCTATTTATGAAATGGTCAGAAAGGCTCCTAGAGTTCATACTTCCTCCTTTTATTTTGACTATTAGAAAGTTCAAAAACAAATTCGCAGTTCATATTCACTAACCTTGCTGTGCCTTCTGGCATGTCTGTTGCTGACTTTACCCTCATTGAGCATCGCACACTGTTTGTCTTTGCCTTAAAATACTCATTTTTCCGTCTTTTGATACGTAGTTTTTCATCTGTCCCCAAACCAAAGTGAAACACAGTGTTGAAGACACTAAGAAGATCCCAACAGTCCATTCTGTATCGAGAGTACAGAATACTTTTACTCAAGGAAAACAGTTCTGCAAATACGAGTGTGAAAGTGTTACGCCCTGTTTCTTCCTCATATTATACTAAGTTTTCCACTGATGATTTTTAAATAATTTATGGAAATCACTATGTTTTTCCAAAAACTATCTCCACAAGATTACTGTGGGTGATACCACAAAACACAGAGACTTTCTGTGTTTAAATTATTACAATATAATTTTTCCATGGTTTAGTTTTTAAGATTGTTTCCTGTATCATTACTATAGTAAATGTTTTTGACTTCTGTTACGTTTACTGCAATTTGTACTCATTAGGGAAAAATTTGTAGTAAATATTCCCAGCATTTCTGTAATATTGGCCATAACAAGTAAAAAGGATTTTCATCCTAAACCATTAAAAGATTGGCACTTTCTTTAGCGTGCCAGTTCCATTGCCAGAAGTCTCTTTTTAAAGGCAAAAACAGGACCGTTAGCGATATTTCCTTGACTAATACTTACCTCATACTAAAAGGTACCCCAGATAATACTAGCCCGCACTTACTTATTCGGCATTTATGCAATGTACTAATCTAAACACTTTACATATATTAACTCGTTTAATTTTCACAATGACCCTTTGAGATAGGTACTATTATTGTCTTCATTTCACACATGAGGAAACTGAGACCCAAATACTTGCCTCATACTTTTCCTTCTTGTATGGGACTGGGGAAAAGCGGCAAGAGGTAGAATCACAGAGAACTTAAAATATTTTTGGTTGTGGTCGCACAAAAACACAATAGAATTGCCAGCGTGGAAGTCACGGTTTCTGGCTCACAAATCCCAATTTAGTTCCTCAGTTCTCTCTTATACCCTTATGAGGTTAGCTGTACCTCCGTCTGTCTTCTGTGTGTTTCCTGAAAGACCTCACAGGAAGAAGACAGTGGCCAAAAACCAGATTCACAGTCCCCTAGCCAAATGTTTGTTGAATAAATTAAATTTGCAACGTATTCACAGGAATCGGGAACAAAAGCTGGTGGGCAATGATCACCGATAGTAAGCGCTATAGTAAGAGACGAGCATTCGATCAAACAGCATCACCAGCAAAACCCTTAATCTGTCTGTCTGTCTGTCTACCCGTCTATCTATGACCCTGTGTTGGAAAAGAACAAAGGAAGTAAAGAGTCATAGTTCTTGTCTTTTGGGGAGTTAAAATTTAAAAACCCGTGAACATCAGTATTACACATGAAGATTAAGCAAACAGTGGATGCAAAGAGGAAATAACTCATGTGTAACATGCTTCTGTCACGCCCGCGTTTTGCTCCCGGTAGAATGAGAGCGTCCTTCCCTTCCTACATGTTCACATGGAAATTGGGTTGCTCACTGACATGCTCTGTCAGCTCTAACACTTGGGTGCGTGTCTTTGAAACACCCTCACTCCGGACCAGTGTCCAGCAGCAGTAGCTGTTGCCCTTTAGAATCTTACAGGTCAAATGAGACCTTCGAGAATGAAAGCATCTCAGTGTCCTCAGCCTTCTACACAGCCTTGGGGTGTGACATGAGGGCATAGGAGCGCCTCGTGCATGGCTCAGAGTCTCCTTGTAGAGTGGAACTCAGGAGTTGTTTGGAAGAAATGAATGGGAAAAAAGCAGTCGATGCCATGGGCAACTTAAACGATGAAAGAGTTAAAAGCAGGATTAGGATGGTGAATGGGGTGTGGAACAGATTTTCCTAAATTAGCTAAGTGAAAGGATAGGAGCATAGGAGATGACAGAAAATCAGGGATACTCTAACATGACACCTTGGAAGCGCATAAAGTATGAAAGTTTGAGTTCTAGCATAATATTAAGTCAACATGGGGCCCCGATCACCAGGCCTGGGACAGGCCCTACAAATGGGAATTACGTGCTAAATATCTGCTGTTATGAAGACAGTGATGGGGATGGTGACGATTTTAGAGAAACGCAAGGGTGCTGTGCTCAGGTCTCACACAGAGAAGAAGCTTTGGTGGTGTGTTTGTTGCCTTTTAATGTTTGGAGTCTATTAAGGAAATAAACATGGAGCATGAAGCATTTTTTTAAAAAACGACACGTGGATCTTTAAAAACGCCAAGGGGAGTAGTCTCAGTCGTGGTCAGAACTGAAGCTGGACAGTAGGAGCTGTGAGTGACAGCTGTGCACACGCCACAACTCAGCTCGAATTTTCCCTAGAACTTTGGCCACACCTTCTGGCTCTCAGCACCTATTGCGAAGCCTGATTTCTCTCTTCATATTCATACATACAAGGTGTGATAAAAAAATATGGGAAATGTTTAAATTTTTAAAAATGTATTATAGTAAAAGACACATTGCCATTAATCTCCCTCAAAATACGCCCCCTTGCCTCGAACACACTGATCCCATTGTTCTCGCCACTTTCTGAAGCAGTTCTGGAAGTCCTCTTTCATGAGTGTCTTTAGTTGCCCTGTCGTGGCTGCCTCGATGTCCTGAATCATATTGACTTTGGGGAAGAGCCAGAAGTTGCACGGTGCCAGATCCAGTGAATAAGGGGGATGAGGACACACCGTACTGTTTTTATTTTGACAGAAATTGCCATGTACCAGATGCGATGTGTGACACGGAATGTTGTCGTGATGGAGGATGAAGTAAAGACACTCATGAGAGAGGGTTTCCAGAACTGCTTCAGAAAGTGGCGAGAATGATGGGATAAGTGTGTTTGATGTGAGGGGGAGTATTTTTTTTTTATTAGTTTCAGGTGTACAAAACACTGTAATAGTTAGACATTTATCATTTATACCCCTCACACAGTGATAACCCCCCTCCCCCCATCTACTATCCCTCTGACATCGCACATACAGCCATTACATTTCCACCGTCTCTATTCCTAATGCTGCACTCCACTTCTTGTAACCATATATATATATATATACACATACATATATATGTATATATATATATATATATACACACATACATATATATATATATATATATGTATGTATATATGTGTGTGTGTGTGTGTGTGTGTATAGGTATAAAATTATAGTTGATATTCATTATTGTTCAGCTTCAGCTTCAGGTGTACAGTGCCTTGTGAGGGGGAGTATTTTGAGGAGGGTTAATGGCAATGTGTCTTTTACTATAATAATTCTTTTTATTTAAACATTCACCTTAATTTTTATCACAACGCATACATCAGTAGACCCTGACTTCCCCCACCGTGCCACTGCTGTCTGCCAACTCATCTGGATTTCAGCAGGACACAGGGACTGATCATTTCCCTGTGGATAAAACTCTGGGTGTTCTCGGAGAGCGAAGACGATATGAATACGGTGAAAAGGCTCTTTGCATATAGCACTGCTGAAAATGGAAGAAGGGACTTGTGCAGGGAAGGTGACGTCACAGCCCTGGGTCCTTCCTGTCTACTGCTGCATACAGTGAAACCTGGACTTGCAAATAATGAATAATATCATCATCAGGAATCACTCCCACATGGTTTTGGAACATCTTTATAACCTGAGCATCTGTAGGTATTTGAAGAAATGACACGAAGGTGGATGGCACATTCAGTATCAAAAAGAAGATGCCCTCCTACCTCGGAGTTGTAGATTATACAAAATGGAGGACTTTGGGGATGTTAGCTAGAGTACACTGCCTCAGAAGCACAGAGGTACTAAAGAGGCTTGTGTGGGAGCCAAGAATGGGGCTAGTTAAAAAGGAGGAGGAATTTTTAAGCTAAGGAGAAGGCCATTGGCTTTTAACACATACAGGGACTATAGAGAGCTGCGAACCATCAGGAGAAATAACTAGCAAATGATAGGATAATTGCAAACAGATGTATCGGAAACTACTGACGGGGTTTAGAATTGTGGATTTTATCAAATGGTAATTTATCCTGGAACAAATGTCAATCAATGAACTATCCCATTCCAAAACCAGGATTTATTTCCATGGTTTGCCAAAATATCATAGGAGAACAATTATTACTGAGACAGTAACCACTCTCTCAAATAAATGTAATATTCAGAGAATGAGTCATTCTGTGTAAAGGATACTAACTGGTAAACTGAAAATTATTCAGAAAACCCTTTGTAATTCTTGTCTGCTATATTGTTGGAAATGATTTCCTACGATTTTCCAGAGTATGGTGAACATAATAGAAGTTTTCCTGTGGTTGGGAAACGTGATGTCCCACTCTTTTTCACTGCCCGGGACTCTAGGTGGAAGGTGTGAAGAATGGGGCTGCCTGTCATCCCGAGGCCCCCAGTGCTACCCAAGCCCAGGGGACCCCATTCACACTGAAAAGTGGGCTCCAGAGTGTCAGTCACATCATGAATGGGTCCCCTGGAAAGACAGAACTGTCTGGCAGTGTTACTGTTACTGGTTTAATCCAATGCCTGGTACTCATTTGTTTCTTCCTTCTTTGCTTTTTTTCCCAAAAGCAGAGAGCTGGAGAGAGACAAAAAGGGGTGGGTATGATGAATCCACTTGGTCTAAAACAGTGGTTTGTAACTGAGGACTATTTTGCTGCCCACCCCCACCCCACCCCAGGGGACATTTGGTAATGTCTGGAGATAGTTTGGGATGTTTTAACGACGGAGGTGCTACTGGCATCTAGAGGGTAGAGGCCAGGGATGCCACTAAACATACTACAAACCCCACAGCATGGAATTATCCAGCCCAAAATGTCAACAGTAATGAAATTGAGAAACCCTGGTCTATGGTTTTATTATTCATTTGTGGTTGATTGTTTACTTTCATTGGTTATCAAATGGTATAGTTCACATATGAAGAGCTAATTAAAAGAATAGGATTATTTTGAGAAATTGAGGGAAAGTAAGAGTTGAAGGATAGGAAAGGAACTACTTTTGCTCCAAGATTTGAGTGCTTACTGTATTCCAAGAGCTGTGCCTGGTACATGACTTACCACATTCACTAATTCAGATAGCTCTATGACACAAGTGTTTTTCCTACACTCTCTTTATGAGCAGACTCTTCTCGAATAAGTAATTAACATACACTTGAGGAACTTGTAAGTAGCATACAGGGAAAATGAATTCGAGAGGTGAGGCTAGAGGACTTACTTAGGTCGCTACAAAATAGGAAGAAAAAAAATCCACTCAAGTAGAATCCAAAAGCACCTAAGACGAACTATATCACATGTCACCTACAGTCTAGTGGCATAGGCTCTTTTATTTTTCCACAAGGTGATATCTCCCTCCCCCAATCTACGACCCCTCTGACATCGTATATAGCTGTTACGATTCCACTGACTCTATTCCCTATGCTGTAAAGACAAATACCATATGATTTCACTTATGTGCGGCATTGGCTCTTTTGTCTTGTGGGTCAGTTCCTTTAGTCAGTCACAGGAACAGCCGGCTCCTCTTCCGAGTACAGGCTGCCCCTGAGCCAGTTGTGCACACATTCTGAGCCCTGCCTGGGCTTCTGACCCACGGTCTGAGCCTGTGGGCTCAAAAGCACTGTTCGAGGGGAATGGAAAACACTCTTGTGGGTCTGCAGAGCAGTGGTCCTGACCACCCCGCAATGGGACAGGTACTGTCTGTGTCAGGCATGTATAAACCCACACACAGCAGGACGCCACGATATTCTTCTGGCTCGCTAGGAGGCTGTCACGCTGTCAAATTTATTATATCTGAGCTGTGCCCACCAGCAGTGGCTCCTGCAGTGTCCTGGGGACTTTGGGGTACTATCCTGTATTAGTTAGATCGGCAAAGCGAACCTAGGGATGTGTTCCCGTCCCTCTAGTTCTGTAGCTGCCACCGGGGAAGAGTTTGCCGTTGGCGGGAGTCGAGGTCCAACACTGCAGCAAGGGGCGGCCCATGTTTCTCCTGTAAAACTGCTGGTTATTATTATTCAGATGATTTGAAAGTATTATACATCAGAGCCCATGAGGAAGGGAGACGGAGAAGAAATACAGCCTGGTCATGTTCCTGTTTTCTGCTCTCAAGTTCTTATCATTAACTCTTAACTCTTGTCCTTTGCCGTATCTCAGGGAAGCCTTTTCTTACGTTCCTGACATCACTTGTCTTCAGCTCCTGGGTTTCTTTGAGGTGTGTGGGCTTCCGAGTATTCTGTGAAAGTTCAGCATGTTAAGCCTAGATGGAAACTCGTGATGCCTTGCTTTTTGAGCCAGGACCTTATCTATTCCTGTGTGCCCGGCTGCCACTGGGATTTCCCTTCACAGTCGGAAGAGCACCCCTCTCCCCACCTCTATCCGCTCTCCTCCCAGAGCTTCAGTTAGTCACACAAGAGCTGTAGGGGAAGACAGACCTGCACAGGTGTCTCAGCAAGCTTCCTCATTCCAGGTCTGCTGTAGTCCAGGACTTCCGGCTGCCATCTTTCTCTGGGCCCTTTACCTCATGCATCATATAGTTAGCCTCCACTTACTTTGTCTTTTTTTCTAAAATTAAGCAATCTTTTAACAGAAAAGAATAGTTTTATTTTAATTTGATTTATGGGGGTGACATTGGTTAGTAAAATTATTAATACGTATATAGGTTTCAAGTGTACAATTCTGTAATACATCATCTATATATCACATTGTGTGTTCACCAACCAGAGTCAGGTCTCCTTCCGTCATCATATATTTGATCCCCTTTTCCCTCTTCCACTACCCTTCCTACCCCCTTGCCCTCTGGTAAGCACTAAACTGTTTGTGTCTGTGAGTTTTTGCTCGTATGTTTCTCTTGATCCTTTGTTGCTTTCAGTTTTATATCCCACATATGACAGAAACCATATGTTTCTCAACTTTTTCTGTCTTATTTCCATTGTATATATATATACCGTATCTTCTTTAACCAATCATCTACTGAAGGGCACTCAGTTGTTTCCATGTCTTGTCCACCGTAAATAAAGCATATATATATATATATATATATATATATATATATATATATATATATATATATATATGAATAAATGTTTTCAAAATTTTCAGGTAGATACCCAGAAGAGAGATTGCTGGGTCACATGGTAGCTCTATTCTTAAATTTTTGAGAAACCTTCATACTGTTTTCCATAGTGGTTGTTCCAATTTACATTCGCACCAACAGTGCATGAGGGTTCCTTTTTATCCACAGCCTCTCCAACACTTGCTATTATTTGTCTTGTTGATAGTAGCCATTCTGACAGGTATGAGGTGGTATCTCTTTGTTGTTTTGATTTGCATTTCCCTAATAGCTAGTGAAGTTGGGCATCTTTTCATATATCTGTTGGCCATTTGTATTTCTTTTTAGGAGAAGTGTCTGTTCAGGTCCTCTGCCCATTTTTTTAATGGGATTCTTTGGGGGTTTTTTGTTGAGTTGTATGAGTTCTTTATATATTTTGGATATTAGCCC
Organism: Rhinolophus sinicus; assembly: GCF_057876585.1. NCBI lineage: Eukaryota > Metazoa > Chordata > Mammalia > Chiroptera > Rhinolophidae > Rhinolophus > Rhinolophus sinicus. Next base: position 49,353,396 of record NC_142507.1, read on the forward strand.
CTTATCGGAGGCGTTGTTTGCAAATATCTTCTCCCATTCGGTTGGTTGTCTCATTTTGTTGATGGTGTCTTTTGCTGCAGAGCACAATAGTTTTAAAACCTACTTTTAAAGTCCCATCAATATTCAAGTATGACCTTCATGTGAAAACTCTTCTGATTTGGGAAATGCAGATGCAATTATTGAAAATCTTAAAAAAAACAATCACCTGCACATCAACAAATAAATTGCAAGTACATAAAAAATAATAAAAGAACTCCAGGGTTCTTGTTGGAATCTTGGAGTTTAAAATGCAAAGGTTTTTTTTTTTTTCTTTTCAACAACCTGCTAAATGAAAATGTGAAAGGGAAATTAGGTAATTTAAGCAGTTGCAAGTTTCTTTTAAATTGAATCCATGGGAAAAAAAAGTAAATGAGTAGTGAATACGGTTAATTATACCTCTGAACAAAATAGGTGGCTGCCGACAGAAGTGTGATTTGAAGGATTCCAGAAAAACATACTCACCTAAAAAAATCTCCCCACTCCAGCCTGCCAGAGTGTTTTCAATGTCATCATTAGAGATTTTGCCTTTTTCTTTAAGTAAATATTATCATGTATGGTATACTTATTAAAATGTAAATGCCTCTGGTAAATAAGTGAATTAAATGGTGTTGATTATTAATATATTAATGAGACTGAGGGAGCAGGTTATAACCCAGTGGGATGGCATTAAAGAAATGAGATGTGTGGCTAAGTGTGCCTGGGAGTCCCCAGAAAGGCCTCTGTACAGCTGAAGGAATTAATCCTGGTACGGGGTAGAGTAGTTGCAAGAGGAGAGAGTCTGAACAGCCAGGGTAAACACGAAAAGATGTGAGGGAGGAGGAAGCAAGAAAGAGAAATGAGTAAAAACAAGGAAGTGAAAATACCTAATTCACAATTTTTCATTGCCTGGAAAAGTATCAGTCTGTATAGCTTTTCCCCCTCTGTCTGACATTGAGCCTCTGAGAGTTTCTAAAAAAAGAACACTTTTCCTCCAACTCCTCTTAATGCGGTGCTTAAACCCAGCTTAGCACAGTGCCTTTCACGTAGTAAGCACTCAATAAATATTTGATTGATTGATACGCACTCGCCTGTCAGATTACATGTCCTGCAACTGACACCACATCTCAGGAGGCTCTGAAAACTAAGTAGAAAAATGCTCACATTCAACATGAAGGAGACAGATGTATTCCCACAGTTAATGGCATGCAACCACTTGACTGGGTACATACAGTGGGACAGCACCCCACAATTGGCATTTATGCCATTTATTAAGATGTACGAGAAGCAAATGCACTCTTACCTCTCCTGGGATAGATATCAAGAGAACTTCCCAGCATAGGTGATTGTGGCCAGAAAACCAGGTTTAATCCTCCTGTGTCACAGAGTTAAGATACCAACTCACAGAGATTTACAGTATTCGGATGCATTCTAAGTGAGCAAGGAAGCTTAGCCTCCTGAGAGGATCCAGCCTCGCCTCAGTGAAATGGACCAAGAGGCATTAAGTCCTAGCTGGTCACAGATGGAAAGCTCTGAAAGGAATGCTGCAGTCCTTTCATATGCCAGAGTATTATGCTGTTTGGGAAGTTCCATACATTTTTCTCTAATGGTACAAATGAAACTGTAAGCTGCTGTTAGTGAATAAAACCAGATTGCTCTGGGCACAGAGCCACACCAATCCAGGCCTAATGTGTCAACCAGAACTGAGCTTGGTAGGTCGCCTCTGCAGAGCAAGAAAGTTATGCTAAAGAGATGAGAAGCCTGCAGTTATTCCTCGTGGGCAAATCAATCTAGCTACTGAATTGAAAAAGACTGTAGGGGGTCCAGGGCAGGAGCCTGGAGACGCGTTAGGGACAGCATTGCAATCAGCTGGGCAAGATATGATAGTGGCGTAAACTAGGATGGTAACAGGGGAAGTGGTAGTAAGGGGTGAAAATTCTGCACAGAGTCTAAAGGTAGAGCTGAGAGAATTTGCTAATGGATTGAAAGTGGGATAGAAAGAGAGGAAACAAGGATGACAACATCTGTGGCCTGACCAGTTGGATGGATAGAGGTGCTGTGCATTGCATGGAAGTGCAAGGTTCAAGGAGAAAACCAGCTGAACTTGTTATAGTTGAAATACCTCTTGGACATCCAAGTGGATACATAAATTTGGGAGTCATCAGCAGATAGATGGTGTTTAAAAGTATGAGGCCAGATAACACCACTTAGGAGGTTGGTAGAAAAGAGCGTCCAAGGCCTGACCCTGGGATACGTCAGAAGCAAATCTTGGCCATACTGATGGAGTCTTCTAGAGAATGGGTAGGAGGAGGCATTCTGGGATCACTGACCCATTGAGGACCAAATCACCATTATGGGACATGACTGTTTCCATAGATAGAAAATCAGGTGTGTTAGAAGCTTGTATATCCTCTCAGTAAGCATTTCATTATTTGTAATGTCGACATGGGGGAAATTGAATAAAGAATCAAATAATTATTCTATGAATAATTAGTAAATATTACTCATTTGGTTAAGTTTAGTCAGCCCACCACTCGATACATATTTTATAAATCCTCCTTTTTCTTCTGAAAAGAGAGTTTGGGGACTGAGTCGCCTTAATTCTGTACTTCATTTTGCTTGCTGTAGACCTAGAGTTTCCATAGCAAAAATCAAATGGTTGACCTGTTCATTATTTGGTTAATTTGAGTTGTTCAAATAGAGAAAACTTTTAACTGGAATACTTGATTTTGCCTTTGCGTTTAATCACATTAATTAGATACAATTTACATATGTTTATAAATTCCTGGAAATCATATATCCATTTTACATGATTTAGGAATTGAGGTAATCGAGGCACATAGCTTTGGACACATAGAAAAATATTAACCTCTTTGAGGTAATGTTGATTGGATGGACGGATGGATGGATGGATGGAGAAGCAAAAATACATTACACAAACCATCCCTAATGATTAGTATACACAGAGACCAATGAAACTGAGATACTTTCTATGACCTTATCTTAATGAAAAGAACAGGACTTTCTGGTACACACACACCTGACTGTGACTTCTCTGCACCAGTATGGTTGTTAACAAGCCCACAAAACTCATGCTAGATAAATATTCAGAAACCACCTCTTTGATAATATCAATACCTTGATTAAAAACCCCCATTGAGGATGACATCGGGAAGATGGCAGAATAGGAAGTGCTGGACTCTTCTTCCCCTCATGGACATACCAATTCAATAACGATACATGAATCAATTCCCTTTGTGAGACATTGAGAAACTAGTTGAGAAGCTCCTGCATCCCAGGTGTATGCAAAAACAGTTACATCAAAACTGGTAGGAAAGTTAGAGACATCCACTTAACCACAATCCCTAACCCCAGCACAACGCCATGTGATTAGGGAAACCCCCAGCTCCCAGCTTCTCCCTGAGAAAGGACAACGTTGGAGCACATCCAGTATCCCAACTTTTCCAGATGATGCTCAAAGGACTGGCTTCACCTTGCCTGTCTTGGAGCACTGCTAGAACCCTGTATATGCTAGACCCTTGGGGGGCTACAGAGAGCAAAGATGGCAGTTTGAACTAGCAAGCAGATACTTGCCACAGGAGAAGTCCTGACTCCGTACAGAGCGAGCAGGCAAGGGGAGAAAAACCCAGTTCCCAGCTTTTCCCTGGGGAAGGAAAGAGTGGGACTGGATGCCAGACATGCAAACTTTTCTGGACGTTGCCCAAGGCATGGCTGCTGTCATGAAGCACTGATGAGATCCAGCATATTTTAGAGCCACTGAGAACAAAGAAGGTGATTTGAACTAGAACACAAGCCCCCTCCAAAGCCCTTCCCCCAGCCCAATGTAGAGCACTGAAGGAACCTGTCACAGGCATAATCTACACATCTGGGAGCCACTCAGAACAACGATGGCAGTTTAAATTAGCATGATGGTTTGGGAGGCCCGCAGAAGCTCTGGCCAGGTTCCTCAGTGAAGGTCTTCTGTACAAGGCCAGGGTGTGAAGACTGGAAGAGGTGCGAGTTTTTCCTAATGCGTAGATATCAGCACAAAGTCAAAGAAAATGAAGTAACTGGGAAACATAATCCAAGCAAACTCCAGGACCTGGATAAACGCCAGGAACTGGCCCTCATGAAACAGATATATGATTACTTGACAGAAAATTCAAAATAACCATCATAAGAATGTTCAGCAAGCTCAGGAGAACAATGCATAAACAAAGTGAAGTTTTCAACAAAGAGAAGACATTAACACGTCCCAAACATAAGTCATGGAACTGAAGAATACAATAACTGAGCTAAAAAAAAAAAAAAAGGGAAGGAAAGAGGAAGAGAGAGAGAGAAAACAAAAAGAAAGAAAAATTAATATAGGGGTTCAACATTAGACTAGTACACAGAAAGAAAGACTCAGTGAACTCAAAGACAGATCATTTGAAATTATCCAGCAAATAAGCAAAAGGAATGAAAAAAGCTTATGGTTCACCATCAAGCAGACTGATTTATATATTCGCCTCTCTATTTAGCAACAACAGCAGATAGACCATTTTAGATTCCACATTTGCTTTTCTATGGACACTGCCTACGTGTCACAAAGAAGTTCCAATTTCATATCATTACACCCTCCTTTCAACACCCATCACTACCCTTTAATCACTACCAAGGGCTGCCTCAAATGCAGGAGGTGGGCTTCCGATTACTAAAATAATTAGCCAAGTAAACAGTCAATTTTGATGTAAGGAATAATTGATCGTTGTGCCTTTCAACAACGTACTCAACCATCACGCAAAGCCTCGGCGTAAAATGTTAAAAGCCACTGGTTCCAGTCTCCTTCCTTCTCTCCTCCCCCACCTTTTCCCTGCCCTGCCCTAGCACCTTTTCCTGCCAAGTAGGCTTGCAGAAGGATTTCCTTACTTCTTTTGTATTTCTTATTTTCCATCTTCTCATTTGGAACAAAGGCTTGCTGTGGTCTTGTTTTAAATTTTGTGTTGGACCAACGTGGCCATTGGTTAGAGTGGAACAAAGTGAAATCCAGTCTGGAAAATGATAATGCTGCTTTCCAACTTCTCATCACTGCATATTCTGCCTGCCTTGGCTCCAGAAAATTCTCCAGTTATTTCCTTTTGGCAGCACCACGTTAGTGCACTTAATAAATCTGGACTTATGAGAGCGTAGAGTAGCCTTCCCAACTTTTTTTTTTTAAGTTATGGGCATTACTCTTTCCCTTAGAAAGAGTGAAGTAAAACACCTCCTGCTCTTTGTCATTTCTGGCTCTGCTGTCAGATTCAGGTTTTGCTGCTGTTGGTCCAGCTTCAGGACGGGCAGAGTAAGGGCTCACCTCCCTGATAGGATTCAGGAAGGTCTGGGGGAGTTCTGTAGCCCCAAGTTCTTTCCTCTTCTGCAAGATAATCCGTTTCACCCTTTAGATGTATTGGGTGCTTAAAATTCTCCCATTATAATGTATCACCAGAGATTATGCAACTTAAATGTCACTTTCTCCATGAAGCCTCACTTGATTTTCTCCACTCACCTTCGCTTCTCGCTCCAGATGTAATAAATCAACTGCTCATCTTGTTGTTGTGGTTAAAACTGATCATATTCTATTATACAATCAGTTTTTATGTTTCTGTCTCCCCTGCTAGACAGTGAAAGTCTCAAAGGTTAGAGCCATATCTTATTAATCTGTGTTTCTCCAGGATTTGACACATAGCAGAGTATCAGTTAATGTTCCATAAGTGAATAGAGTGCCTGAGAGTCCACCGTACATCATGCCTTTGGATTCCTTTCCTACAAAGCTGCTGCATGATGCAAATACTATTGGGTAGAATATGATGGTGTAATACTAATTCCGTGATGATTGTTGGTAAACTATTAAAGCATTCCTCTCGACAGGGACCAAGATCCGGATGAAACTATTAGGGGTTGGGGAGCGTGCCAAAGGATGATTTAAAAGGGAGAGAAAAGGCCCACAAAGGGAGGCCTCAAAGATTATGTACTTGAGGATTTTGATTTTTAGGCCAAACATCTCTCTCAGCTCGAGGCTGATTTACTACAGAGAATTATGCTTTTCAAATGTTTGCCCACAGAGGATGCAGAAGTTGACTGTCACAATCAATCTGTGGATGCATTTGTATCCGCAGTGTAATGGGGTCCACGAAACCTTACCCAGAGCCAACATGCCTTTAAGCTGGAACTCAATGATGCGCCTGTAAAAATGGCCCAGCTATTACCCAAAACCCTGGCAAGCTGGGGGGCTCTTTTCACAGCCAGCCCCCTGGGGTTCTCCAGTGGCTCAGTGTGCCCTGCTGTACCCCAGCTCATGAAGTTGCTGGGTTATACAGATAGACATTAATTACTCAGAATTAAGAGCCTACATGTAAATGCTTATTTTGGATAACTCGGAAGGTTATTCTAAAGAAGTACTGTTAACTCCCTACTAATTTTGACTTACATTCCAAAAGCTTTGCTCAGAAAGTCCAGTCAGTTGGATAAGAATTTATTAAAAAGACACTACACTTAAGTGAACTGGTTTTGTTTTCAGTCTTCTTCCTGGCTCCTCTCCCTGAAGTATCCTTAACATCGAACAAGATTGTCTCCCCAAAGATTAATTTACTCATATATATCAGCACCCCTGGAAAAAGTCTTCATAAATATCCAACTGACTTTTGTGTTGCTGGTACAACTTTTCTGAGTAGCCGTGTTACGGTACTTACAATAGAGGCCTCCCTTAAGGAGAAAGACAGGGGTGAAATTCTGTCTGTACTCCCCTCTTCATCATAGCTACTGCCCTTGGTACTAGCAGGCTTCCTGGGACCAGGACGGCTAAGCATACTCTTCTCCAAACATCAAACTCATTTAAATTTTCATCCCAAAAAGTACAGGTTCTTCATTGATACCTGCATCCAGTTTCAATTTTCCTTTTAAGTGGTTTGCCCCACACCCACCGCTTGCCAAGGTTAATATCTGAGAATTAAACTATAATATCCACATCTCAGAATAAAGATCTGAAAAGTCACCTTGATGAGATGCTAGCTTCCAACACTAGCTGTAAGCACGACATCGTTACCATCAGAAAGCTCTTATCTTCCTCCTTTATTTTACCTTGGGCATGTTATTTAACTTTTTATACCTCAGTTTCCTCCCCTTTAAATTGATAAAAACATACTATCTCATAAGATTGTTTGGGATGATATCAGTGAAAGGTTGCACTTAACACAGTGCATGGCTTGTAATAGGCCCTCAGACAATGTTAGGAATTATTATTATTAACATCCACTAATAGACCAGTATGTGCCTTATACTATGAAAGAAAAGGGCATATAATTATGAAATTTCAGAATACCAGAGATAAAGGAGTCTAGTACATAGAGAGAGAAAATCCAGATAATATACAAAGTATTTAGGAATCAGAATATCAGACCTCTCAACAATAACCACTGAAGCTATAATAGGATGGAATAATACCTTAAAAATTCTGAGGCAAAGTGATTTTCTGCTTGGAATTCTGTGTATAAAAACAACCTAACTCTCTAGTGTGATGGGAGAATGATACATGACCATCAGTATTCTAGGAGAGAAAAGATAATACGTTTGTAAAACAATATAGGAAGCCATCATGAAAAGGGGAACTGAGTTAAAAAAAAAAGAGAAAGAAAGAGAATAATTGAAAAAAAAAAACTTAAGAGAGTTAATACAATGATTCAAAAATAAGTACCAGAAGATAAGACAAAAAATGTCTCAGAAATAGGGGAAAAAATAAGTCAAAAGACAACAGGAGAGAAACAAAAATTAACCAATTCAGGAGCAACATTCAACTAACAGCAGCTCCAGAGGATCAGAATATAGACAAGGAGGGCAACAAAATTACCAAACAAAACACGACAGCTCCCCAGAACGGAAAGACATGAGCCTCCAGATTAGGACACTCCATCGTGTCCTTTATTATGGGCGGGGGGAAAAATACTATGAATGGGGAAAAGCACATTGCCAAGAAAGTTCAGAAGCATTGCAAGAGAAAAAAATAGGAAAGCAGAATGACGTCAGATAGCCCAACAGCAACGGCTGGAGATAGAGGAAAACAGAATAACGGAATAATGCCTAAAACATTCAGATGCACAGCCCATCTATCCATCTAGCGTGACAATAGAATAAACACATTTTCAGACCTGCAAGTCAACATTTTTATCTCCTCCACACCCTTTTAAATATACTTACCAAGCATTCCATCCAGGAAATGAAGGTATGTGCTCGTAAAACCAAAGCATAATGAGATTTGGAATCCAAGAGTTCTGTTGTAATTTAAAAGCAAAAGGAAGTCCCGTTTTGACAGGAGGAGATTCCCAGAAGACAATGGTGACGCTGGCCTGGAATTAAAGGTAAGTGGGAACAAGAGGCTAGATGACTCTAGGAGACTGGTACCTAAGGGCAAATGCAACTGACTGCTTATATGATCGTGAGCGCTTTTGTAACTAAAATTAAAAGGCAGTTGGCAGATCTGTTGAAACATGTGGAGAAAATTAATGATAGATGCATAGAAAACCAAGCAAATAAAAAATAAAACAGCCCCAATTCAGATCATGATTTCTACATACCATTCCCCAATAAAAGGAACCAAAAGCCTTTGGAGAAATGGCTGATTCTAGGAGGAAGAAAATAAAATGCAAAATGAGACTGGAGCATCTTGTAGTGCCAGAAGGGAAGGAAGTGCTCAAAAAACAAAAGGATTGGAGCACATCAAGGGACGCAGGAATCACCCTGAAAGAATTTCCAATGGCCAGAGCTGGAACAATTTGAACAATAAAATAAATCCAAAGTATAAAATAAGATAATCCAAAATATAAAATAAGTATCCACAAATGCACACTGATATAAATAATTAAATAAGCACATGAGGAAATGTACATATCTTTACAGAAGAAACCCAAATAACTTACGTGGATATCGCTGTTTCTTCCAAGAGATGAAGCTTAGTTACACCTCTCCTTGAGTGTGAGCCAGACTTTGTGATTTGCTTCCAGAAAGTATAGAGAGCAGAGATATACATGGAAACTAGGTGAAAGGTATATAGAAATGTTGTTTCCTATCTGCAATTTTTCTGGAAGTGTAAAATTTTTCCAAAATTAGAAGTTTAATTTTTTAAAAGCACCCATTCTAGATCAAAGATTTGTAGAAAAAGAAAATATGATTTAGTATACTACCTGGCTCTGCATTAAATAATACTTACATTGTCACAATAAAACAATTTCCAAATACTAATTTAACCAAAAATTGCCTTATAAAAGACCTTTTATAAAGGCCTTCCATCGCTGTGATGGAAAAAGGGAGGGAAGAAAGTAGCGAAGCTTGTGAGAGAGACTTCAATCCCATTTATCATAGGTAGTCATTAGGTGACTGTATTTAGTGTTTTATTTGATCCTTAAAAAAAAAAAAAATAGAACTCTGTTCAACAAAGTACCTGGGTTTTTGTGCCTCCATGGACTCAGAAAGGAAGGACGTTCAAGAAAGAAAATTATTTACAAGTTTATCCAAGCCTTGTCTAGGCCTGAGGAGCTACCCAAACCTGTGAGAGTTGTAGCCGTCCGCTCTGCAGCATTCTTCCGTCATCCTCACACGTGAGGCCCAAAAGAAACATTTTTTGAACCAATGAAGTGAGTGTATGAGTCGTTGGCGGAGCTCACACTGCATATTGGCCTCTACACATACATCATCTCATTGAAATGCACAGAACACACTGCAAGGTAAATAGTGTTTCCACTTGACAAATTAGGAAACTGATGTTGAGAGGTTCAATATTTGGCTTCTTGTCACACAGTCAGTAAATGGTAAGCATGCTCTAAACACAGCTCGGTCTGGCCCTAACATCACGTATCCCCCTCCCCGCCCCCCCTCCTTTCAGTGAACCCCAAGGGAAGAACAGGTGAAAGATCAGAATGGTGAGGGGCCAGTCTGGAGAGGCTTCTGGGGGACTCCAGCATGAAACAACCGGAAGAAAACAGCAAGGTGCTTTCATGATCCATCCAAACAAGATGCATGAAAGCCCAGGGGACAAAAAAGAGCAAGACACACAAGAAATCATATGGTGACTGGCTGGGCGGGAAAATAAGAGTGAAAAGGAGATGGTTAATGATTCAAAAGCTTCTTCGTATCAAGTACGATGGCTTCATTCACCTTTTAACCATCGCTCTTTTTAGCATTACGTTTAAGAGTGAGACTGACGTCAGCCTACCTAATTCAGATTTCAACTCTGCAACCTTAGGAAAAATACTTAACCTTTAGTGCCTCTGTTTCTCCATTTGTTAAATGAGCAATTGTGTGTTCCTCATAGCATTGTAGTGAGGATTGAATGAGATAACACATGAAAATGAATAAAACTTTATGTTGTTTTGTACACCTGAAACTAAAACTGTGCCTGGCACATAAATGCTGGCTGATTGCATCTTACTTGACTAGTCATAAAAGAGAGTTGGGTGCTCTCCTCCGGCCTGGTCCGTGCATCTTCGTAGTGTTGCTAACTGGTTGGAAACAGGAGATGCCGGCATTATATTTTAATGGAGTCAGGCTTAGCCACGAGAAAGGCAGGCTTTTACACTTAGCTGTCCCGTAGCAAACCCTGATTGGCTCCAGAGCCAGTGTCTCTCATTAGCAATGTGAACGAGAACAATGGGCCATTATTTGACCGCCTCAGATCGAGACATCTGCTCTGTTACATAGCTTGGATTCATCTTTCATTCTCTTACTCGGTCAGAACATTTTATTGGCACTTACCATGAGCAAGGAACTCTGCTAATCCCTGTGTCACCTAGAAAGATATCAAGTTTGGTCCCCATTCCCTATTGCCTGGGCTCTTGTGATGGCATGATGACTTATCTCCCTGTCTCCTGTCTCTTCTCTGTGTAATTCAATTTATATGGAGCTCCAAATAAGTTTTTAGAATGTAAAATGTGCATCATGTCGTTTTCAGCTCAGAAATCTTTTATAAAGGCCTTTTCTTTCCCAAATAAAGTCTGGCATGGAGTGGGAGGAATGAGCAGGAAGAAGAGCAGAGCTGGTCTTACATGCCGTACAGGACCGAAGACCTCTTTCTGGGGGCCATGGGAGGAGCCATTGAAAAGCCGTGAACAGGAGGTGATAGAATGAGATTTATATGTTAAAACATATGCCATTCTCTGGCTGTAGGATAAAGCATGGATTTCGGTGGGGGGGGGGGTGATGATGGAGGAAGGGCGACCTGTTAGGGTTCTGTTCTAATTTTCCAGTGAGAGGTGAGCAAGGCCGGACGAAAACAGTGGCAGAAGGCACACAGTAGAGTGAACCAATCTAGAAGTGGTGAAGGAAGGAGGCTGAGAGGATTTGGTCAGAGTTTGGATACAAAAAGATAATGCAAGTGAGAAGTGGAGGATGACACCCAAAGTCACCTTGTCTCAGACCTCTGTTTTCTAAATGGGGAGAGTAGCCTTTGCTCTACAAGAAATAATATAGAGAATAAAACGAGTAACAGGTGCACATCAGTGGTAAGCTTTTGTAATTAAGGGGAGCGATTTTGGTGACTCCTTCAACCCAGAGCATCTGTTTCAAGGCAGTTTTCTGTGTTCAGTTACATAGAGGAGGATAAAAGGTCTAAATCTGTAAAAAGTTTAATTTCCACCTCTCCAAATTCCTGTTAAAATATGCATGCCTTAATGGAGGAGACTGTGCCCAATTCATTTTGGATGCCTCACAGTACCTCATTCATGAATTTGAGTACCAAAAAAAAAAAAAAAATGGACCTGAAAATTCTGAATTACAAAAATGTCATAGAGTTTAACATTTTCCTGGGTCAAACACACTAAATAGTGAAGGACTCTTACATTTAACTGTAGCTATCACAGCTTCCTGTGCCAATGAATTTGAGGCAAAGCCGAGCACCAAATATTGTTTGAGCACCTATTATGTGTCAAACGATTTCACCAACTACAGCATCAGGATACAACCTTCCTCTAAGGTAGATTTAATGGCACACGAGGTTCAAAATCAGAACTTGCTCAAGATCCAATGGCAAGGAATTAATGGTAGACTGAATCCAAACCTCACACCTAGGTCTCTGCTCTGCCCGTAGTCCACCCCATTTCTGAAGCATGGGAACTAGTGCAACAAAAAGGGGGTTTGCAGGCCCCTCCTGAACAATACGGCCGTGTGAATCTAGTGGCAGATCAGAAAAAGCAGGCGTTTCAGTCACAGTGCGTTTAGGCAGGAGCCGCGCACTCATCGTTTTAAGTGTTAGTTGGTAAATACAGCTGAAAACTAGTCTCTTTTTGCTGGACAGCAATATTTGTAGCACTTAAAGTGTGTGAAATATTAGTATCTAGAACATTTGAAGAACTGCCAGAAAAAAAGATGATCAACTCATTAAAAAATAGGTCAAAGAACAAGAACCAGAATTCCATAGCATAGAAAACATAAATGGCCCTTGAAGAGACACTCAGCCTCATTATGTTGCTAGGAAACAGGTTCTTAGTGGTCATCGCAGGAAAGAATTCCAGGATGTGCCACGCACGCAGGAAGTAGATTTATTAGGACAGGATAGTACGTTCTGAAGGTGGCGAGGGCGGGCAGGCTCGGAGAAGAGCAGTGCCCCCAAGTAGTGGGGTTTGGGAATTTTTCACACTACAAATGAAAGATTGGAATATTCCAGACTTAAGGGTGGCGTCCTAGGCAAGTCCTTATTACCACTCCTTCCCATAGGGAGGGGACATTTTTGTCCTTATTTGGTTCTCTTGGAACTGTCATGGCGACACAGGGTGGAGAGTTTTCTTGGCTGCCAATAGCATTATAATCTATTATAATCAGCTAAAGTTCACCTGAAGTGGTAAGATGGTGTCCTGGGTCCTATCTCGGCCACCGAAGTCCAGTTCCGGCCGGATTGGAGTGGCACTTTCTCATTAACTGCTGACCTTGACTCCTCCTTAATGGCCGGCCTTACCCTCTCCTTCCTTTTCTCCCCCCACCTCCCTCATAGCCCTAGTCTTCCTGCCTGTAGTAACATTTAATCATCACAAAAAGATGCAAATTAAAACACCACAGTCGTATCTAATATTCCACTCACTAGATGAACAAAAATTTGAATAATTGAAAGCACCAAGAGGCACTAGGACATAAAGCAATTCTCATGCATTATTAGAGGGGATGCAAGTTGGTACGACCACTTTGAAAATGTCTGACATTACCTAGTGCATATAAATATGATTATACTTTGTGGCTAGAAATTCGGCTCCTACATACACACACACCCTAGAGAGAAATTCTTGTACATTTATGTACCAAGAGACATGTACAAAGGTCCGAAGCAACATTGTTCATAAAAACAAAAGGGAACAAAATATCTATAAATACTAAAATGGATAAATGTGGCACATTCATAAAATGGAGCACTCTAGTGGAGATAAATTACCCACAACATTAACTTGGATGAGTCTCAAAACCAAAAGTTTTAGAGAGAAAGAAGCAAGTCACAAAGACACACAGTATGATACAATTCATATACAGTTTGAAAACAGAAAACTAAAGACTCTGTCTCTTAGGTATCCAGCTATAGATGATAAACATTATGTAAAAAAATAAAAATAAAAAAACACATTCAGGATAGCGACTCTCTCTGGAGATTTTGCTTTAACATTCTCTACATGGTACGTATATATTTTATAGACGTTTGTATTATAATTTATTCACAGTGAAAACTTTTAAGCAATAATGAGCTTAAACTAAAGAAGTAACAACTGCACATTTTCACAAGGAATTCCTGTAGGCTCTTTGTCAGCATGTGGTCCAGCATCAGTGGGCTTCAGAAAGCAGGCTTTCCTACAGGTGCCAGCAGGAAGGGGAGAAAGAATTCATGGCGATTATCCGTGGTGATTAGAATCCAGTGCAGAGGGCTGCTTCCCAGAGCTGAAATCCACACCTGTCTACCCTAATCTCAAACCTGAGACAGCAAGCAAGGAACCAAGGCTGAGTGACCAACGATCATAAACCGTGATGGGACCATGGGAGAAAGTGAGCAGACGGACTGACTATCCCAGAGAATCCGGATGGAATGGTCAGAATTGCTATGCCCTTGCTTTTTCCGGTCTTCTCTCCCCACCTTGCTTGTAAACCACACAAGGGAACGTCTGTCTTTTACTTTCTTCTACTTTTATTTTCCTCTTACTTTTCTTTCACCCCAGATAGCTTTCAAGTAAACATATCCTGTGTCTGTCCAGCAATGGGGTAGATTACTTGATAATTACATAAGGTCATTCCTGAGAGAGTGTAGTCCACCCTGAATAACTGCCTTGGAGCATATTTATTTCCCAGCCAGCAGCCCAAATGCTGCTGTTTTTCAAGGCATTTTGTGAAGCCCTTTTTTATAAGTCACACACATATGCACACGTGCAAAACCAACCTCTTGACTTTAAAGTCATACCTTCAGTTTTCCTAAAACAAGACTGTTCGTTTTGATCAGCGCTGAGTTCACTGGCATTACGCAGCATAGCAGTGTTTCCCAGAGAAGAATGTGTTGTTCCATTTACTTTAATTAAGGATTGTGCTTCGGGCTTCAAAATCAATTCCAAGTTCAGTACATTTTCTAAAGCTCATGAATAGCCGTAGGGTAATAAAAAAGAACCTGGCGCTGGAGTCAGTTCTGAGTTTGAATTCAGATCCTCCATCTGTGCTGCTGTCTTGAGCAGGTCTCAGGTTCTCTAGGTCTTGCTTTCCTGAACGATTGCTCTTTAAGCGTTGGTTAATCTCTAAAATGTTTCCTGGGAGGGCCAAAGAAGAATAATACGAAATTACTTTGTAAACTGTTATACACTGTGTCCAGGTAAGAGTTTTAATCCTAAACCTAGAAAGCTTAAATTGAATTTCTTTTATAAAAGATCACGCTTTGAGGTTAGACATTTTTGTATCCCCTTTCCAGACCTGTCTGACCCCACACAAGTAACATTCTCTAAACTGTGTTTTCCTTAGCTGGAAGATTGGATTCGTAATAGTGCCTACCTCTTACTGTCACAGTAAAGGATTGTAAGATAATCCATGTAAATACTTAGACCTATCCCTACAAATAGTAAATGCAAAGTAAACAGTTTATTACAGTTACGTACGATGCAAATCCTTTCTTGGGCTCATCCCCACAAATTAGGTTTTCTCTTTTCCTAAGATCATCAAAGTTTAGTCGTGAAATTACTGAATATCGTACACTTAGAATTGGAAAATGAATGGCCATGAACACACAGATACAACCATATCCAAAAATCACTGATTCGGCAAGTTGCTACAATTTTTGAGCCAATATATCCAGTGCCAGGCACTGCTAGACATTTTACAAACATCAGTTTAATTTCATCTTCACAACAAGCTTACCAGCAGGTTATAATTGCCAATTAGAAAGCTAGTCTCAAGGAGGTTATGAAAATTTGCCTGTGATCACACAGCAAGTCAGATAAAACCAAAATTTCAACTTAAATATTCTGTCTGACTGTTAACCCCATAATATTTTTTCTCTTTCATTTTATCTTTCATTTCATTTTGCATCCCTTCTTCCTTTCCTTTCATTGTTCAGTTTTAATGTAACAGTCATCTAACTCAAATGGAAATCGTTGATGCTGATTAATGCAAGCAAAGGCAGCTGGTCCTGAATCGTTTGTGCTGTTGACAATACGTGACCCGCAGAACAAAAGAAAGACTAAGGAGGTGTCAACGTAGGCTGTGCGAGGCTAACTGCTCATCCCTCTCTAACGGGGACTGCTTTCCTGCTGTGATTGACCCTTAAGAATGAGGTGTTTGGGGGGGGATGAGGGTAAGGAGCTGGTGCTACAACAGTCTTCATATTTGTGTTACTACCTTCAAAGGGTGCGCCCCTTGGGGTGTTCTACTGAAGAACAAGGTGTGATTGTCGTTACATAGTTTCATTTACTTGCAGCAAGTAAAGGAGAAGGTATCACATCCAAAGCTCTGTCTCCTGAAAGGGAGCCTAGCCACTGCTTATATACACTATTTGGTTACTTACATGTTGATTTCTACTTTACAGTTGGCTACACTTATGTGGTTGAGTTTTGTCAAGTCCATCCTGTTTTCAGTTGCGTCTGCAAAATACCGTGCTCCATTTTCACATTTAGCAAGAAGAGCATTTAGTAAGAACTGCCCAGGCTTGGAGCTATTTGTCCTAGCTAGCGTTTGGGCCAAGCTAGTCCTAGCTAAGTCACTACTGGTTCCATGTACTGGGGAACTGAACTTGGAGAATTGACAATCATTCATCATGCAAGCATCAAATATTGATTGAACACCACTTTTGAGCAAGGGGTTGTATAAAGTACTGAAGATAAAAATGAAGCAGGCCCTTTTCTTGGCAAGATAAAACAATAGGACCTGTCCTCCGCCATCATGCGTTGCTTAGGTTGCAGTCTAGACTTTCCACTGAGTTTCTTTCCACGAGAAAGATATATAATGAAAGATAAATATTAGGAGCAAAATCGGATCTTTTTCGTGCTGGTAACATGGTAAATTCTGCTATAGACTTTACAAAAACCTTTATGATGATGATTTCTTCATAGAGAGAAAAAATAAAAACATTATAGTTGTTGCGAAACTGAAACAGCTTCGCGCAGAAATGAAACCAATTGTAAAGATGTTTGACGATCTAAAAATTACAAGGTAAACCAGAGAAGGTTGGATGCGGTTTGGCCACCTACCTGACAAACCCAGTTTAATATAAAGGAGGCAATTCCTCAAGAGCAACGGGATATCTTGACTTTTTTAGAGACTCTGTTTCAGTAATTGATAGAAATGCTCTGAGTTCCCTCTGAGGAACAGGGGTCTCTGAAATCCCGGTGTAGCCGTGGGAGGCCCTACCTGAGGAAAAGACACCAAAGACAAAAAGGCTGTCATCCCTTCCCTCTTGTCTCGTCAGCAGTGAACATGGCTCCTTGGCTGGTCTCTTTGTCCTCTTCTGTCAGCCCACGGGCAGCTAAGAACATTATTAATCTTTGCTCCCACCAGCCACAGTGTCTTAAATCAATTCAGACCATGTGTGCACACATCCTCCACTGCCTGACTACAGCGTCATAGCAGAGATGCTGGAAAATGCGAGCAGGTGCTGAAAGACGTGGTCGTTGTTCAGCAAGAGCCTTTCACATATGAAGACCCTCTTTCAGTTTGTTGGCTACGTTTGATGGGGCCAGGGAGATGTGAGCAGGTTCTCGTGGACAACTTCTTGGAGGGAGTCAGGATGCCCTTGAAAACGCTCCTCCCCTCGTATTTGAGGCCTTGGGTTGCATCCAGCAATGTATCAGCATTAAATATGTTAGCAGACAAACTGAACCTGACCCCAGAAGATGCTCAAAGCTATATTGTGAGTTTATTAGAAATGCAAGGTTGAATCTTAAGTAGGCCTGTGGTAATGGGCCGTCTCACCTCATCCACAGGTAATCAAAAAGAACAAGTCTCTCATTTAAAAACCAGATATTTGGCCATCGATGTGGAGAAAAAGCTTAATCAGAATCATCAGTCAGATGCTTTCAGTTGGGTAACTCGGGACTCGGGCTCTACAGGGGACTGAATGGGCAACCCCCCAAAAAAAAATTTCATATGTCGAAACCCTTATCCCAGTAAGATGGTATTTGGAGGTGGGGCTTTTGGGAGGTGATTAGAATAGGATTAAGGCCCATACAAGAAGACCTCATAAAGAAAGCTCACTCTTTCCACCACGTGAGGATAGAATAAGAAGTCAGATGTCTGCAGCCCAGAAGAAGGCCCCTTCCAGGACCTGACCCCACTGGCACCGTGTGTGAGCTCAGACTTCTGAACAGTGAAAAATAAATTTCTGTTGTTTGTAAGCCACCCAGTCTGTGACACTTTGTTATAACAGCCCAAACTAAGATAGGACCCTACGGAAGAATTCTGAAAGAAATATTTAGAATTCAACACCACAAATTTACTTTAAAAAAAAGTATGATATACATTTTAAAACCAATTAACATATTGTGTAGAAATTTGGGGACGGGGAATAAATCAGACTTGGATCCTATCCTGAAATCATCTATGACCGACCTAATAGGGAAGATAAAAGACATAAGTAACTACAGTAGTACCTCAGTTTTTGAACATCTCTGTTGACAAACATTTCAGTTTACGAACACCGTAAATTTTATGGATCTATGGTATCATTGGATAGTAAAATTCATGCTAAATTTGTAGTTTTAGGGTTTGATTTTAAAGATCTGGAACGGATTAATCCATTTTGCATTACTTTCTATGGGGAGACCATGCCTCAGTTTTCGAACGTTTCAGAACTCGAACGGTCTTCTGGAATGGATTACGTTCAAAAAACGAGGTACCACTGTAGAATGTAAAATGGACGTAACAGATGGTAGAGTTAGGGTCTGTAGGATTTTTAGGAGATGAGAAATTTCTTAAAGCTGGAGGAATCAGTGGAAGATTTATGAAGAAAAGAAAGGGCATTGAGGGATGCTAGGATTTGATATGTGGAGAAAGGAGGAAGGAGAAAAGAGAGGAAAGGTGCAGGGGAGGCATGGCTTTTCCAGAGCAGACTAGCCTTTAACTAGATAGGAAGACACGAAGACACGTGAAGGACATCAGTGGCGCATTAGTGCAGGAAGTTTGGCAGAACAAAACCTCAAAGGACCTTGTGCAAAGCAGCCAGGTCACAATGTGGCACGAAGCAGCCCTCCTCCAGCTCCCCTTTTCTCCTTCCTCTGTTCCCGACAGGATTCTTTCCAGAAAGTTACCATTGATAACTCCCCACTCAATGCCATGACCTTACTGAAATCAGCCTGAAACCCAACACCTCTCTCCTTTCTTCCCCAAGACACTTCCCTTCTCTCCTTGACAGGATGCACGGCCACAGAGCAGCCTGAGCACCAAGTTCCCACTTGCACAGATCTTACCAAGAGCCCTGTGGCGTGGCAGCCTGCCAGGCCCCAATCACTTAGCCGGGGGAGCCCGCCATGGGGGAGTTCATCTGACGTGCAGAATGAGCCCCCTCCAAAGGCGCTGCTAGGGCATCAGCGCTAAATTGTACCTGACATTTAATTCCAGCTTTGGGCAGTTCTGTGTGAAAGTTGACTTCAGTGAGACATTGATCAGCCTGCAGCTTTTCATGAGCTTTGACACAATCAATTTTCTCCAGTGGATTGGGCGATCATTAGCTGACTTCCAGAAAAGCTTGGGTCATGCACAGCTTTCTGCAGGCCTCGGAACTGCGCGCCGGGAGGAAATGATGAAAAATTGCTGCTGGCAAATGACTGCCCCCTTCCCTGCAGCCCATAAGCAACAAGAGTCTACAAGGAGCAGACCCACCTTCAGTCCCATCACTTCTACAATCTGGGTCTTTGAGAAGATTAAGGCAATCCTCCAGTTGACTTAGGAAAAGAGGACAAACTTGGATGAGAGTCTGCTCACTTGAGGTGTCTTTACAATCACGGCTAATTGACCCAAACGTCCTAACTCTCACCATGTTTACTTACCCAGAGCTCTATCGAGGTGGAACTAAAAATAAAGCACTTGATCAGTGTGAGTCCATTTAACTTACGAGGTTTTGGTCAGTGAATCGATAAGCACCTATCGTGTTCTTGGAAACACTGTGAAGGCAAAACTGACTTTTAAGCCACTGACTCCCCACCCTTATATGCAGAACTGCCTGCCCCAAGACAGTGTAGATAAATAACTTCCTGCATTGCATGAGTCATCAGATACAGAAAGGCTCGCTTCTCCCAAAACATGAACCACGTCACCCATGTCAACATTTGCTCCCACCTCTGTGCCCAACGGTCCGCTGAGTTCCTGTCACACAGTCAGCATTCGTTTAAAAAAAAAAAATGTGTCTGTTGGATAACACAATGAAAGGATGACGGAGAGAGCGACTATCCAAGGAAGCTGTCTCTTTCCCCAAACACAGGCTTAAGTCGAGGATGGGGTGAGCAGTGATCCCCCCTTTCTTCTTGTGGCGTTGATTGGGTTCTGCATCTAAGCAGGTCTCAAGGACTTTCTTTGTTTCCACATTTTCCGCTCTTTTTCATCCCTCTGTCTCTCTGCTTTCCTCTTCAGCTTCAGTTTTCTCCTTCATACTCCCCTCCTCCTTGCTTTTCTTTCCCTCGCCAGTACCAAGTGGCATAAGGATCGCAGAAGATGTGGTCAAGATTTGACGTGTGGTTACTGTTGGATAAATGTGGGCAAACCTGAAGTGTTGTCAGTCGTTAAAGAGAATGCTAGGTCTAAAGGGACTCTTCAAATCGTGGGATTCATAAACAAACAGTAGAGGTAGCCATTCCCTGCCCGACAGTTACCATTTAAAGCCTACCCATTCGTATTATTTCCTGTAGATACTGCTATTTTGTGTAAGGTCCTGTGCCAAACGGTTTGAGAAAGATTGATCTTGACCAGTCCTCTTATTTTATGGATGTGAACATGAGCCATAGAAGAGACAGTAGCTCAGCCAAGGTCCTAGAGTGAGTGAGGAGTGAGGAGTGAGTGGTGAGTAGCGAGTAGCGAGTCAGTAGCCAAGTGGTCGACAGCTACACTGCCCAGTATGGTGGCCACTAATGATATGTTGCTACTGAGCACTTGAAACGTGGCTATTCCAAACTGAGATGTGCTGTTTTGTAGTTTCAAAGACTTAGTGTAAGAAGAATATACACTATTTTAGTAATGTTTTGTTCCGATTACATGTTGAAATGATAAGTTTTTATTCTATTAGGTTAAATGAAATACATTATTAAATTAACCTGCTTATTTTTTTTAATGGAGCGACTAGAAATTTAAAAGTACCTCTGTACCTCCAAATGTATATCTGTTGGACAGTGCTGAACTGAAATGCAGGCCTTTTGCCCCTGCAGAGTTCTCTTTACGCCCCAGTACTACTTTCCTAGGCTTTATTTGTTAGTGTGTCCATTTGTTTGCTCGCTTATTGTCATGAGCACCAGTCACAGCCCACTCAGGATTTCATCATATTTGTCAACCTTAAATCAAAGGAAATGTAATTTAAAAACCAATCATTCTGCTTTACAGCAAAAACGAAAATGCTGATGTACACAGAAGGAATTATTTACGTGTACTCCTTGTGTCGCTCTACTTTTGCCTCGCAAAGGTACAGGTGGCCTTAGAGCATAAGCTCCGGGACTTAATCTGCCCTGGTACACACACACACACACACACACACACACACACACACACACCAAAGATGCCGCTAGGCCCAGTGTCTGCTAACTCAGTGAGAACCCCTGTACAGGACAGGACCCAGAAGCTGCCACGGCCGCCCACCTGGCCTCAGGACCGCCTGGCCTCACGCTTTGGGGAGTTTGTTGTTACTGAAACAGAAGAACAATTAGTCCAAGTACTCAGTCTCCTCTTCCATCACCACCTGCCCTCTATGTCATCTTTTTACCAAGTTCCTCCTGGAAAGGAATTCAAATACGAAAGAGCTCATGGGGCTTGGGATCAGAGCCTTTTATTCTACTGTGAACTCAGAGGGACATATAGGGGGCAAAGTTCCCCTAGAAGGAGGGGAGGAGAAAAGTGGAAGAGAGCCCAACCTTCTGCTACCGTTATCTTGCCGAGGATTCCTTTTCTTGGCTTCTTGTTCTCTTTTATTCTGGCCTCATCCTCCCAACCTATTTTGCTCTGAATGCTTGTCATTATAGGTTGGGTGGCAGAAAGGAAGAGTGTCTCTTGATACAGCCAAAATCAGAAACTGTCTGGTGTGCAAAGACAGGCCATTTGCCTGCTTTAGCCAGTAGGACAAAGCCTTTCGATCAGATACGATCCGATTGGCCGACTAAATGCAAAACGCTTGGTGCCATGCGGTGTACACAGAGGGGAAGAAATCAACCTCACCCAGCCAGCCCTGCCACATCGCTGCCCCGTGACATAGTCAGAGTATGCCACCCAGCCCTGCATTCAGAGAAAATGAAAATTCTACCTTCTGAAGGAGATGACCTCTGTACACAGCATCCTTGGACGTCCAGCTTAGTCAGATACCTGATCAGTTTTACTTTAACCGTTTTACTTTTCTTAATTTCCATCTCACTGATCCTCGTAATCCCTTAATAGGAGCTTCTCTGTGGTGAGGTCATGGATTAGAGGTGCCGTTCCTAGCAGGGTGTGTCAGCGTCATCAGTAAACTCTGCCTCTGACTCTCTGCATTGTAGGTGCCTTTTGAATATCCCTATCAACTACTGTTGAGTGCCCCCTTCCTCTTGCAATAACTTCAAATGGAAGTATTTTTGTTAAGGCATCTGTTCAGAAGCTTGCAAAGGAAATCGGGGTGTGTTGCCTGAGTAGGCGTTTTCCCCTCCTTCAAGATTCATTCAGTGGAAATGTTCCTTGCCTAGCAAACACTGCTGCCCTTGGCCCAGGAAGTAGAGAACAGAGGTGATTCCGGAGAAAGAAAGAGAAGCAGTCCCAACTTAACTAATCAGAAGGAGTCTATATTCTAAGGACAAACCTAAATCCTGCCCCTGCCCCGACACAGCAGAACACATCCTTCCCAAATTGTCACCAAAGTCAGGCCGTAAAAACAACAGCTGTCACCTGGGTCGCTTCTGCCCCGCCCCAGCTTCTGCGTGCCATCTTGGATGGTCATCAGCCACATGTTGGCCCAGACTCCAAGGGCCCCAGCACATTCTCCTGAACATTCTGTCACATTACTCCCAAGTGCATCTGTTCAAGGGCATTAATGTCTCACTTTAACTCAAATTACTTTGTCCCTCCTTTACTCTGAATAAAAACAAGAAAGGGAATAGAAGGAGGGTGGAGGGGGGAAAGAGTGGGTCTGTAGGAGGAAGCAGATGTTATACTAGGGCATGACTAGCTCAGGGAAGGAGTAGGAAGGAAGAGGGAATAATTGGCGTTGAACCCCAACAAGCCAATTTACTGAATTATTAGACAATGTCAGATATACATCTTGATTTTACAGAAAGTATAAAGCAAAGACTGTCAATTTACCTTTTAGGGCACTATTGGGGATTCAACTATCTTGTCCGCTATATTAGTTTCCTATTACTGTGTAACAAATTACTCTAAAATTTAGACTTTAAAAAAAACCAAAAACCAAAAAAAAAAAAAACAAAAAACATTGTTTCACAGTTTCTTTGGGTCAGAAATCCCGGCCTGGCTCAAATTCTCTCATGAGATTGCAGTTGCAGGCCAGGGCTGTGGTCTCATCTGAAGGCTTGGCTGTGGGGGATCCACTTCATATTCATTCTGTGATGGTTGGCAGGACTCAGTCCCTCACACTAAGGATTCTGCTAGGCCCAGTGTCTGCTAACTCAGTGAGAGCCCCTGTACAGGCTAGGACCCAGCAGATACCAAGGCCGCCCTCCTGGCCTCACAATTTGGGGACTTTGTTATTTAAACAGAAAAATAATTACTACTCCAACGACTCAGTCTTCTCTCCAATCTCAGCCTGGTTTTTGTATGATCTTTATATTGAGATCTCCTCACAGGGTGTCTCATAACGTGGCAGCTGGCTTTTCCCAGGTTGAGCCATCGGAACGACAGCCAAACAGTATTCCCCAAATAGAATTTTCTACCCTGATGTTAAAAGGTTATAAAAGAAGGATGTAATTTACAAGTTCTATTCCAACACTTCTCTCACTCTGTTCAGTAGAAGTACATCAGTTAGCCCCGGCCACATTCAAGGAGAGAAGATTACACAAGTAAATGAGTGCTAGGGATTATTAAGATCATCTTGGAGGCTGCCAATCACATTCCCTTTCATTGATTCATTCTGTCAAAGGTAGGGGTTTTACATGAATTTACAGCATGTGTTTCTTAACGTTCTATAGATCAATTAGAATTAAGGTATAAACAGTACTACCATGTGATGATTTCGACTAAATCATCAATCACCAAAAACAATTTGACTAAAAGCAATTTTGTTAAAATAGAGTGGTTCAATAACAATTTGGTCAAAATAAATCGTGGTCACTGGAGAAATAGAAATATATAAGCAAATAAAAGTAGAACCCTCCCAAATCCTTAAAGGCAGATGAAAATGCCTTAAGATTCATATGGAGTTGCAAAAAACTTTCCATCATGTACTGAAATAAACCTTATCTCAAACCTAGAGACAGACTATTCATATTCCAAGAAATTGTCATATTGGTCAGCTTACTTCATAAGAAATGGCATTTGGCCAAATTGCCATCAACTGAATCAACCTATCCCATGAGGGGGACAAAAAAAAGTAACTCACTTTAGAGCAAGCTTGTTGCATTTCATGTCAAGATTTCCAGGGTAGGTGACTAATGTTGGAAGGCTGAGAAATGGTGCTAGTAAGTAACAAATTACCCAAAACTTAGTCGTTTAAAACACTAATAATAATAATTTATCATCTCTCATGGTTTTTGTGGGTCAAGAATTCAGCAAGGGCTCAGCTGGAAGTTCTTACCTAGGCGCTCTCGTGCAGTTGCAGTCAGATGTCAGCTGGAGCTGCAGTTATCTGAGGGCTTGACTGGGGCTGACACCACTTCCTAAGTGGCTTCATCACATGGTGACCAAGCTGGTTCTCGAGGTTGGTGGGAACCTCAGATTGTCTCCACTTGAATATATTCATGGAGTCCTTGCGTAGATCATGGTATGGCAGCCAGCTTCCCCCAGAGGGAGAGATCTCAGACACCAGGGGAGAAGCTGCAATGCCATTCATGACTTGGCCTCAGGAGTCACAACTTTTACTTCCACCACCTTCTGTTAGTCACACAGAGCCAGCTCTGGTTCAAAGTGGGAGGACCCTACACAAGAGTGGGACTTTCAGGAGCTGTGGATCCATGGGGCGCATCTTGGAGGCCAGCTATCATATAAACAAAGAGGATGGGCCCCACCCAACACGTTTTCTATAGATCCTGCTCTCGAGGACCCTCTGTCTCGTTATACAGATAAATACTGGCCTCCTCCTTGGTTTCAGTGGGTTCTAAGTTGGGGTAAGTTCAGGCTTTTAGACTGCGTCCAAAATAGGAACTAAAGTACACTTTATGGTAAGAGCCAGTCTTCTACATAAGAGCTGCCTGGTGGGATATTACAGATATCACGGAGGGCCTTTTCCTAGTAAAATGCCGAGCCCCCAGCTTGGTGAATAGAGCTTAAATTCCCCTAGAAACAGGCAAAATGCTTTTACGTATTTAGAGGAAAATCTTAAAGTGCATACGCTCCAGGGAGAGGTAACATACTGGTCTAAATTTGCATCAAGGTGTGAATGATTGGTGACAGATCTTTTCCTGAGAAGAAAGTTTCATAGAGTTTGGGCAACAAATAGAAAATGGAAAGACTCCACAGGAAAATATGGGAGAGGCTTCCAGGGAAGTGGAAGTCAAATCACTGACATCACTATTTTTCCAGGACCCACACTTATCCCACAGCGTTTCAAAAGGAGAATTACAGAAAGTTAAGCTATAGTAGCCAAAGAATAGTTATGAGTCCTAAAATAGAGTGCAGGGAGGAACTAGTAATTGGAAGAAGTGTAATTTTGGGGGAACTATATTTTTGTCTTTTGATAAATGGTTTCTCCATGCATGCTGCTCTACTGCGTTCGACCTGTAACTGCTCTTTCCTAAGGAATTATAGATACAAGAAGGACAAAGACAGAGGAGATGGCATGGAGCTCGATACAGATGCAGTCATAAATCCACACTTGGACCAGAAATAAATTACTGCTGCCAGGCTTCTGCTGGTCCTTTACACTATCTGGAATTGTCCCAAATGGGCAGAAAAAAGTATGCCAACCTTGGCCTGTATTTGGACAAATGACTAAGAGCTGGCTCTGTAAAGAGTGTTTTTAGGTCAAATCCCATGACAGTGAACTTCAAGGAGCGTGGGGGAGTGTTCAGACGCTTCCAAGGTTCTGCAATTTGGTCGTACCAAATATTGCCTGAGATCGCTCCCAAATACCTGAAAGCCAGGCCAAGGCAATAATCCCTACTTGAATTAATTATGACTTAAGATATATAGCTCACAGACTGTAATTTTCAAAAATGTGGAAATTGTAATACCTAATACCTTTGCCATGTCTCCCTTTTTCCTGCCAGAACCAACTATGCTACCACATTCTCTCTTTCTGTTAGAAAAAAGTCTTCTTCCATCTCTTTTTCTCTTTGTGAGCCATGGCCCCAAGATGCCATGTTTGTCATTACCAGTGAATGCTGTCACAGAACACCCTGTCCCATGTACCACACCATGCAACCACATGTTTCCTATTCTGGCTTTAGAGGAAAAAGCCATTCGTACAATTAGAAATTTGGCACACACCAAAAGTGTCCCTTCATTGGAGTGCTAGCCCTTATAAGAGTGTTTTCCTCATGGAGCCCTTCACGAAGGAGACACTTACTTGTGAAATGTTTGTCTCTGGAAAGAGATGACAGAATCTAGAACTTGATGTGGCAACAGAAGAATTTAAAATAGTGTCCCTTTGCCCGCTTCCTTCAACTAGACTTCAGACTGTGCTTGTTCACTGTTGTAGCTTGGTTAAGTAATGAAATGTCTAACATATGGTAAATACTCCATACATATTTATGGAATGAATCAAAGTGGATAGATGATAAATAAGTCAACGGGTGAATGAAATGTATCATGACTCTTCCCCTCAACTATGATCTGCTACCTCACAAATTCTATAGAATTTTCCAAACCCTAGAATTTAGCTCTATACCGAAGATTCATCTGATTCTCTCTCACACGTTACCATATTCCTACTAGTTGACCCTGGTTTCCAGACACCTGGACACCTACCTCCCTTTTTCCTCCCCAACTTCCTTCTAGTCCCTCCTGAGCCCCACAGATAAAACACTTTTCCATCTCCAACTGCAGAGCAAAATTCACCATATCCAAGAGAAACCAGAGCCCGGGAAAATATACCTACTTGCCTCATTACGGCTCCACCCAAACCCTGATATCAGTCATTCATGCATTCATGTATTGGTTCCTTCATTCTTTCAATAAATAATTGAACGACTTCTCAGTGCTATTATCCATAATGATACAAAGACACATCCATTATGGAGCCTCCAGGAATTACAGTAATCAAAATCTGGCAAAAAACAAAAACAAAAAGAATTTATTCCTAGTGCTGAATCCCATTTCAGTAATGATGGTTATAGGGAAACTGACATTAATGAGTCTGTACTATGTGCCAGGCACTGTACTGGGCACTTTCCATATGGCATAAAGAATCTTGACTATAAATCATGGGCAGCATCCTTGGATGCTGTTTAATTACCCTGGGTCTACATGTCCAAGAGAGTTCCCCAGCTCCCCACATTTCCAGAGTCCCCTGGCTGTTGTGAAGCCAACAACTGAGTCATAGCTAATAGAAACAACTGTAACTGTCAACTCACATTCCTTACTTGTGTTTGCAGAATTGTGATCCCACCACAGCAAACTTTGGTTTGGGACATTATTCAGTGTTAGAAGATCAGGCCTGCATTACTCCCAGGCTTTACAAGAAACCTCACTTCAAGTTAGTCACAAGTGGATGACTGAGTATCTGAGAATGAACATTAATGAAATCAAGTATAAACTCACTAAGATCAGTCTTTGACTTTATGAAACTTTGACCAAATAAGTATATCCATATCTCATTTTCTTTTCTCATTTCAGCCTCCGTCTCTCTTCTCTTCTCCCCTTGTCCCCAATCTCATCCCCCCATCTCCAAATGTCAGTGGTTTCCATGCTTCTTAGATTTGGGCACAGTGAACGTAGCTCACCATCCAAAATGCTTCTAGGTTTGGAGACCTCCTTGAGTGTCGGGAAAGTCGAGGTGGTTTGCCAGGTGTGTGAGTTTTCGGTGTGTGCCAAAATAATGTGCCAAATCGCTCAGGAAAGAATATAATATTTTCCAGTGTCCAGATGAGCCAATAAAATATGTTTTAAATTCCTGAAATATAAATGGACTACGTTTTGTGAAAAGATTCTCTGTTATAACTGAAAGCTGGCAGAACAGGGAGCAACCTAAGGGGACTTCTCCTCTCTGACTTGAAACCCCCGGGGGAAATGAGGTTTTCACCTTTAATCCGGTCTGGTTGCCAATGAATTCAGTATGACTGGACTTCACATTTTAGATTCCATGAAATTTCCTTTAACAAGTAAACCCTTGAAACTTGACCTTTTATGATCATAAAATTCCACACCATTTAGCACGTTTAGCAGCACCTGAAATGATGAGTGAACATCTTGATTCAGTTTAGCATAGTGAGCGTCTGATAAAACAAGAGCCTCCGGGGCCTCTCTGAGGTTTTATAATTAGCTTGTGCTGTCATCAATGCATGATCTCTGTTGTCTTCCTGATGAATTATGATTGTTACAGCCAAACCCACTGTGGGCAAAGTTGTGAAAATAGAAGTATCTTCCAGGTATTCCATTTGGATAGACGAGCAGAACCGAAAGGGCACATAACGTCTGAACACTAAACGTAAGAGATAGAAACGGTGTCGCTTTCAAATGGAGCCCCTGTCAACTGGTGTCACAAAACCCTCCGTGTCCTACTGGTCTTCCTTCCAAAAGCACAAAAAGTCAAAAAGGAAATAAGGATCAAAAAGTTCAGTGTCAGAAGGTTGTATAACTATGCAGATGTTTACTTACACTAAATAAAATTATAATTTCCCCCATTGTCTCAGAGTTTCAGAATATTCTTGTCTTGGTTTTATCACAGCCAAGTCCTGAAATACTAATAATACAGGTCTGTTGTAGGGGATTGAAGAATGAGAAAATTCTCCAGATGTTTATTGTGGATTATTAGCATCAATAGGATGTTCTAACTCAGACTTCTCTTCTACTAAAGAAATATTCTATTTGGATTATGATGGTGAACT
This sequence comes from Rhinolophus sinicus, assembly GCF_057876585.1. NCBI lineage: Eukaryota > Metazoa > Chordata > Mammalia > Chiroptera > Rhinolophidae > Rhinolophus > Rhinolophus sinicus. Next base: position 49,382,228 of record NC_142507.1, read on the forward strand.
ACACAACCCCAGTCACAAAGTAGTAGTACTTGGTGCCTATACAGATCCAGAGACCAAGCCCACCCTAAATTCCTTCCTTCCTTCCTTCCTTCCTTCTGTCCTTCCTTCCTTCCTTCCTTCCTTCCTTCCTTCCTTCCTTCTTTCCTTCCTTCCTTCCTTCCTTCCTATACATACTTACATACATATAAAACCCTACAAGGAAATTCATCCAAATATTAATGACAACTAACTATGGATAGTTGGAGAAGAGTTATTTGTTTTTAATATTTTCAAAAGTTATGACTAAAATAATGTATCACTTTTCAAATACAGGGCAGAGTGAAAAAAGACAAAGGGAATAGCCCCCCCCCAAAAAAAAAAAAAAAGACAACTCATGAAATTTGCAGATTCTAGGCCCCAGCGTCCCCATTTCAGTGGGTTTTCTCGGTCTAGATATTGTGCGACTTAATTCTCTGGACTTCATCTGTAGTGCTTTGTCTTCACACATGATGAAGGACCCCAAGGCTGCGTACTCACAGCCCTGAACCGTCTGCATCACCTTGCACCAGTCAGCGCTCCTCTGTGTGCTGACTGCATGGAATCTACCTCTGAATTGCGTCTGGACCCACACACTTCTTCAGCGAGGGTAAATGTAGGTAGCTAGAATTCCCTCTTCTCCATCTCCTGCCAGCGTGTGCAGCAAGGCCCTGAATACAGCCTTGATCGTTTGCATTGATTCAGCTCCTACTGATTGGGTAAAACTAGTTTAAAAGACTTGGCAGATTCCACTCTGGCAACAGTATATTCCAGCTCTGTCTCTTGAAACCACAGAGGGAATAGGATACAGAATTCCTCTTCATTTCCTGTCTTCAAGGCTTCAAGGGAAGCCTCTCAGGGTTAAACAGCTGCCACATTCCACCTCTAATGTAGACACATGTAGTGGAAGGTTAAGTGATTCTAATAATAGGAGTTTGCACTTGAGCACAACGAAAGTTTTAAAGTGCGTTGAGATCGTCAAGGATGGAAGTATACAGCTATTAATAGCCCCTAATTAAAAGAAATAGGCTCTGTTGGATTTGAAACTTGAACATTCTTTTTCATGGCCATACCTACCAGCCAAAGGAGGAAGAGAGAAGGAAAGCAACAGAAACAGATTCAACAAAGCACTGAATTTCAAAAAGATCTGCTCAGTTGACTAAACCTTTTGACTTTGCTTTGATGTTGCCTAGACGTATCTATTCTGGAAGAAAATGGTGATTAACTTTCCCTGAGGTACACTGAGGTCCCTTAGGACTTGCTGAAGTGACACGGGTAACACAGCAGTGTTGGAACTGTTACAAGGGGGCCAACCAGTAAATAACATTTATTGGGAGAACCCTTAGAAGTAAAAAATCTTCCCTTTGTTTGTATCCATGTTGGACATCATGGAATGGATAAGAATAGGTGAGATACATCTACGCCGGTGGGAATGCAGATTGGTACAGCCACGATGGAAAACAGTATGAAAGTTCCTCAAAAAATTAAGAGTAGAGCTACCATGTGATCCAGCAATTTCTCTTCTAGTATCTACCCCCAAAAAGTGAAAAAAATTATTCATTAAGATAGTATACCCCTATGTTCATTTGCAGCATTTTATATCGTAGCCAAGATATGGAAATAACATAAGTGTCCTTTGATGGATGATTGGGTAAAGAATGTGGTTTATATCTACAATGGAATACTACTCAGCCCTAAGAAAGGATAAAATGACTACCATTTGTGACAACACGGATGGATCTTGAGAATATTGTGCTAAGGGACATAAGTCAGATTGAAAAGGACAAGAACCATATGATCTCATTCATATGTGGGATATAAAACAGAAAACAACAAACAAATAACTAAACAATCACACTCACTGATCCAGACAACAGAATGGTGGTTACCAGAGAGGAAGGGGAGTGGGGAGAGAATGAAGAGGGTAAAAACGGTCAAATATATGGTGACAGAGGGAGACTAGACTTTGGGTGGTGAGCACCCATTGCAATATACAGATGATATATTATAGAATTGTACACTTAAGAAAAAAAAGAATAGATGAGACATACTGTCCATAATATCTTCAATCTTTTGTCTGATGCACCCAGTATGATTTTCAAAATATCTCAGAATACTGACAAACCTTAGAAATTACTATAGAACATTAATCGACAAGTCTATGAAAACTAACACTACCTTTTAAATTAGAGGTCATAAAAATTCCTTCTTGGTCTGGCTCAAGAATTCTGGTCATTAGCCAGCCTATGGACCACAGAAGGATGAAAGACCTCCTGGTTATCCTATACTGTGAGAACAACTCCAATAAAAAGTTGAGTGCTATCCTTGGTGTGACTCAAGACATTTAGGTTTTATGAGACATCAGAGTAAATCTCTAATTCAGAATAGTAACATCAAATGTTATATTTTTAAAAACATGACTGCTACCTAAGACCAACCTTTGGGCTACCTGGAGGCCTCTCAAGACAGTACTGCAAGGATTATGGTTTTATGGGAGGGTATACAGAAGGAAACACCTAGAAAACAGATCTGTGCTGGACCTCACCTTGTTTATGACCTCACGTGGGTCCCCTCACTTCAGTGAGATTGTCTCTGTGTGAACACCTCAGTCTAAGAGTTTATATACTAAGTATGTGTATTCTACCTCTAATGGGAGATACAGGGGGGGAAAATGGTCCTCTGGTCCCAAGTTACACGTTTTGATTATGTGGACATCCATCCCCACATTTGAAGGGAATGACACAACACAACACCTGGAAAGGTATAAAAATAGCTGTTTTATGATTGCTCAGGATTGGAGTAAATACCAACCTCTTATTTAAAAAAAAAAAAAAAAAAAGTTTTATAACATTAAACCCTTCCATTTTTGCCTTTAAAAAAATCTCGTCCTAATGGTTCCAGCTTTAAGTATTTATTAGATCACAAAGATGTGTGTCAATAGGAAAAACTATCTTCATCTTAAAAAGCTCAGGAAAGAAGACCTCTCTGAAAGTTATTTCCAGAGGACATGGCACCCACTTCTGCAAATATTATTTGAGCTTTAGAATTTTATGCATATAATTTGCCCCCAGGTTTTTTTTGTTTGTTTGTTTGTTTGTTTCTTTTTGTTGTTGATTGAAAGCCATGTCTCCATGGTAAAAAGAGAGAAGCCAGCAAGCAGTAAGAGCAATTAGGGTTAATTCTGACTCCAGATGGATTTCTGGTCAACACTGATAGGTTGGCCATTAACATTGCTCAGATTCCTGTATAAATTACATACACTTCCACTAGATGGATGTAAACCACATTTAGCTGGAAATTAAATCGTTAACAGAAAGCACTCAGCAAAACATTAAGTGGATAACCTTTTATTTCTGATGCCACAGCCAGGAGGACATCTGAAAAGACTGTACCATAAGGAAAGACTTCCACTTATTAGCACAGGGCATTCTAGATAACACTTGGCCAGGCAAATATGTATAAAACCTTCCCTCCCACTCCCATAGAAAATAACATTGGAACTGACAACATAGTTGCACAGGGAAGGAAAGACACCGCCCCGTATTTCTGAATTTGTGTAAATTAGTACAGCACTTAGTAGGAAAATAACTAAAGCATGGAAGTGCAGTTCATGAAATCGTGATGTTTTGATAGAAAACTATGTTGTAAAATTGATCTTTGCACAATCTTAAAGAAGAATTTTTAAATGGCCTTGATTATTAGATCAGCTCTAGTACAAAAACTAGGCCTGCATAGAGCGGAGGTCTTCATGAGCTAGAATAAAGCATGAAAGCACATCGTTAGGTCATGTGAAGTGAGCATCTGAAATTGGAAGACCTATTGTAGATTGCACACTATCCACATCTGGTTAGAGAAATCAGGCAGTTCCGTGAGGATAGTTAATAGCAATACTACACTGCAGTGATAACCGTATGATTTAAGCTTAATCAGTGTGTGTTTGTGTAGACATACCTTATTCTTCTAAACCATTTCCCACTGACACTACCTCTTCCTAATTGCTCAGTTCCAAGGAAGTCATGTTGGATCTGTTCCTGACCTCCACCCATGATATCCAACAGTCATAGAATCTTGCCAGTTATCCCTTTCCTGCCACTCACAGTGTCCTTCCTCTCCTTCCCGTATGCCAGGTTTTCATCAGTCACTATCCGAATTACCAACAGTAATTAGTCAGTTTTCTTCCCCGTCTTAAATACCACTGATGACAAATTTTCCTTAAAGTTTTCCTTTCAAGCTGTGGTTATTCCACTGCTCGAAAACATACAGGCGCTCTCTGGTAGATGCTATGTCCAGTGCAGTCTTGTCTACCAGCCTTTCCAATCAATCTGACCCAGTTTATCCAACCGCACTTCCCATTGGCCCTCAACATACTGCCTCCATTGGTTGTGTGTCACTTCCCGTAAACATGCCCTGTGCCTTTTCACGCTCCATGGCTTCGGTGTACACTTCTGTCGCAATTGCCTCTCTTAATTCAGTTTCTCAACTGCATTGCAGATTTTATTAATTCATTCCAATATGCATAGATTCATTCATTCAACTTGGTAAGGACGATATTCCAGATAAAAAGAGCAAAAGTGCTCAGTCAGGAAAGAGAACTGTTGAGTGGCTCCAAAGTGAAGCGCTAGGTGGCGGGAGGAGAGGCTGAAAAAAATAAAAGGTCAAATCACAGTGATCACTGAAGTATAAGCTGAGAAGCGCATGTCAAAAGAGTTACTGAAAGACTGTTTTAAACTTTTCGTCATTTAATTATGCTTTTAATTTTGTAATTACATATATGAAAATATATTTTTATATAATGCATAAATGCAATAATCATACGAACTGACGATTTTTAAAAAGTTTTTGTTCTCCCTCCACATTTTCTTTTTTTTGGTTGGCCTTCCTTTATCCTTCTCTCCCTGTCTCTGTTCAAATTATCTTTACTCACACCCAAGAAGCCTGTGTTAATAACCAGTGTGTATTCATCTACCTTTATTCTAACCTCATAAGGCTTAAACAGACACATGCACACACATACAAGGACTCTTCTGATTTGTTTGTTTTTACAAAATTTGATCATACTATATACATTTTTTACATCTTGTTTCTCACACAACAATTCTTTGTGGAAAACTTCCAAGTAAACTGATACAGCTTTAATTCATTCTTTTTTATATATTGCATAACATACCGGTGTGTGGATACACAGCTTATTTAATCATATCTATAAAGACGGCCATTTGTTTAGATTCCATATTTTGCCCCTACTAACATTATTGGAATAAATACCCTTTATTCTGATGAGATAGATTCCTGGTGCTGAAATTGCTAAAGGCGGCTACGTATACTTATTTTAATTTTTGATAAGGTCGTAATGCTTCCACCAGAAAAGACTGTATTTTTCTATACATCTCTTTCAGCAATTCTTACTGAGCTCTTTTACATTTTTGCCTATCTGGTGGCCTGAATTTAATATCTCATTATTATTTGAATTTGTATTTCTCTACTAGTGAATTTTAGCATTGTTTCATAGGCTTGTAGCCATTTGGATTTACTCCTAATTGTTAGAATTTTTAATTGTGAAAAGTAAAAAAGGTAAAAAAAGAAAATCATGTAACAGCCAGTAATATACCCACTCTTCAGACTTAATGCATTATTGCTGTTTTGCCTCATCTGTTTCAGATTTCAGGTTTGGAATGTTGCAGATACGGTTGATGAATCCCTCCCCACCCCACCCGCACCCCCGCCTCACTCTATCCCATTCCTTTCCCTCCATTCTAGGAAATAACCAATACCCTAGAGCTGGTATATATTCTTCTCCTCAATATTTTTATACTTTTACCAAAAATATAATGTTTTGAATGTGTATTCTTTAATCTCTCTACTGATCTGGACTTGATGCCTTTTACCACTATTCTATTAGTGGGCATCCATCTTTAACATGTACAGTTGGCATAACAAGGTCTAAAGTTAATCAGCATCTCCGTCCTTCCGAAAAATGCAGTGCCCTCAGTGCCTTAATGATGAGACCTACCTCCCATACTTTGTGATTTTATTTTTATCAGCATGTTTACTAATTTCTTTGAATTTTATTCTGGCTTACAGCTTTCCCTTTCTTCTGAGACCCTTCTTTCTGCAAAACAGTCTTCAGAGGTTCTTCCAGTGAGATCTATGAGAGGTCAGTACTCTTGAGTTAAGACTTTAGCACTCTAGGCTGACAGGATGTCTGGGGTTTTTTCCTTAGCTATTTAGGATTTTATTCTGTTGACCTCTTTATCTAACTTTTAGGCAGCTTCTTTGGTCTCTGGTTACATTTCACTGTTTCTTTTATTCTCTATATTGCAATTTTACTACAAGGTATGAATATGTTTTTCTTGTCTTGCTTAAGTCTCATTGTGCTTCTTCAAACAGGAGTTCGTGTCTGGAATTTTTATTCTGAAAAAATTCTTAGCTATTTGTGTTTAAATATTACCTTTCCCTTAGTCTCTTCTCATTTTCTCTCTTTGGAACCATATATATATTATTCTTTTCATTCTAACCTCCATGTTTCTTAATCTCTTGTCCATATTTTCTGTCCCTTCATATACCGCACATGCCCAGTTCCGCGTTCTGGGCAATCTCCTCATCTCTCTTCTTCCAGGCACTAGCCTCATGCAGGGGGTGCATTTCAGCTCTTCCCTTTCATGGGTCTACAGTAAGTCTCCTATGGCCTGGAGTATATTAAAACTTCAGCTTCTCATTTCTTGGACCTATCCCCGAATCCAAAACCCCTCTGTAAGTCTTTCATGTCAGTATATACAGGGTCAAGGTCAGAATGCTCAGACAGGTTGGGCCAGGCTGCTTCAAGCCTCCACTCATGTCAAGTGGAGGGTTTATTTGTCTGAAAAATATCTTTATTTCACTGTTGCTCTTGAACTAATAACAGTTTTACTAGGCAAAAAACATCTAGGTTTACATTTTTCCTCCATGGAGAGAAGACTAAATGTGGATAATGTAGATTGTCTTCAAGTATCTGAAGAGTTTTCCTGTAGAACAAGTAAACTTTCCATGTCACCCTGCAATACAGAACTAAGGCTACTAGCTGTCTGCTAAAAGGAAAAGGCTTCTGGTTCCTATATGGGGGAGTCTCCCGACATTCAGAGCTGCCAAAAATGGTGTGGACACTCTCAAGTGGCACTACAACCCCCATCCTTGGAGAGGTTTTCGTGATAGAGAGGGCACAACTAAAGCAGACAGATATTTGGCAGGGATGTTGTAGGCGTGATTCAAGCCCCAGATCATTGTTGAAATGATTGGGCTTTTAGGTTTCTTTCAGAACCAGGAACCTCTAATCCCTGTATATGACCTAGATGCAGTTCCATAGTATTTGCTATGTGACAACAGTTGTGCAGTCTTTATTGATTGGGTGAAGGTGTCTGTATTACGCACGTCCCAAATTCTCACTCAGTGCCTTATAACAAACATTTGTTTCTTTGCTCACGTTACACGAGGGTTGTACTTTGGCTGTGGCTCTGCCAGGCTATGCTGAGAACAGCTCAACTTCAGCAACAACATGCGTCTTCTCCTTCTGGGACCCAGGGTGAATAATCAGCCAATAACTGGGACTGACTGTTCTCGAGGTAAAGGGCAGACGCTCCAAGGGGGTGCAGAGAGTAACGCCAAACCATACAAGCCCATTTAAACCTTTGCTTGGATGTGGCTTGTGTCATCTGCTTATAGTCCGTTGGCCAAAGCAAGGCATATGAGCTCTGACAATTAAGTTAGGGAACTGGTTGCAACGCTGTTGCTCACCTGTTTGGATATCAGAGGGATTACTCATTATGAATTTGGACCAACTGGACAGTTAAACCAAGTGTACTCTTTGGAAGTGCTGAAAAGGCTGCATGAAATAGAGGAAAACAACCTGAACTTTTGGCCAACAATTCATGGCTCTTGCATCACAACAATGCACCAGCTCACACGGCACTGTCTGTGAGGGAGTTTTTAGCCAGTAAACAAATCACTGTATTGGAACACCCTCCCTACTCACCTGATCTGGCCCCCAATGACTTCTTTCTTCACCTGAAGATAAAAGAAATATTGAAAGGAAGATATTTTGATGACATTCAAGGTAATATGATGACAGCTCTGACGGCCATTCCAGAAAAAGAGTTCCAAAATTGCTCTGAAGGGTGGACTAGGCACTGGCATCCGTGCATAGCTTCCCAAGGGGAGTACTTCGAAGGTGACCGTAGTGATATTCAGCAATGAGGTATGTAGCAGTTTTTCTAGGACGAGTTTGCGAACTTCATTGTCACATCTGGTATGGCCCATCCCAAAGTCAATGGGGGAGGGAAATAAACACATTCTATGGGAAAGTTTAACGAGGGTGGGAAAGAGCCAGCTCATACTGGCTTGCAACAGCCAATTTTTTAATTTCAGGAATTTGTCCAACTGATTGTTAAAGCATCAGTATCTTGAAACTGGCCATGATGAAAATATTTACAGCATGGAAGTTGGAAAATTTTATAAGTCAGACGTCTCTCCCCACCCAAGAGCCAGTTGTTAAACATTTACCAGCACACCACTAGAGGGAACCAATAGTTATAAACAAAACTGTCTACCATTGTTTCCTTGGCAACCAGGGCCTCTAGGAGACCAACAGTAGCAATGGATGAATAACACCTAAAAATTCTTCAAGGCGTGCCTCTCTGTACCAAGAGGTCATAGGGCTGGTTTTCTTAGCTCACAGGAAAGAATCAGTGTCACTTAGGCCCCCTTGAATCACCTTCTGGCACACAAATTGAAACAGAACCAAGAAGGCAAAAACCCATCCACCCTCCCATGTCTTTAATGAGCTCAGTTTAGGGTCTTCTGTTGCCTTGGCAACATACCTGACACTAAAACTACTTCCAGTTCCCACTTCTCTCAGCTACTTTGAGTATTTCCAGTAAAGTACTTCCATGCTTTTCTGCTCTCTTGGCACACTCTATTGCTGTCACCCGACATGAGCTCTCAGGATGGTTTCCAGGCTGGGCCCCCCACTTTAGCACACAGTCCCTTCCTTAAACTGGTCTCTAATTGAGTCCAACACTTTCTTTCCTGCAGTGTGGGCTGGATGGTGCTAAGTGCTGTCACTTAAGGGAACCCCAGGTGCAAAGGCTGGGCCTCCCCCAACGCCACACTGGCCACCTCCCACACTCACCAATTGACCTGCCCTGTCAAGTTTTCCTAAGCTAGTGCCCGAAGTCAGGGGTATTTATGGGTTTCCCCTGGAGACCAGCCCATCCTAAGGATGATGAAAGGATTACTGAGAAACCAACTTGAAAGGATACCAATAGGTTTCGGCAGAACTGCCTCCGGAAAGCACCAAGGCTGTGTTTCTGCACGAAATCCATGGCCATTGGCCCCCTTTGTCCTTCTTCTATTGCTCCCAATTTCCCTCTCTCAGCCTCCCCCCCCCCCCCACCCCGCCACCTCCACCGCTCCAGAGGGCTGGTTCCAATTGCAGGGCCATTCCTGCAACAATCTCTGGCAACTGGAGTGAAAGGTGCCGACAAAGAGGCCCTCTCCACAGCTCCCTTTTCACAAGAAGCATGTATCCAATTAAAGGATTTTAATTAAAATGCTTTCTGTAGCATCCTGTTTCTACTCACTGTTATAAATTAAACTTGACATTCTCTGATTTAACAGGTGGGTAAGATTATTCTGAAAGCTGCCAGATGAGAGGAAATAGAAGTTAGGCTGAAGGAAGCTGTGTGCCTGGAAGCATGAGCGTGTGTGTGTGCACATGTGCACTCCTATTTGCACAAGTATGCAATTGTGTGTGCATTTGTCTGTCTTTAAATGGGTTTTGAATGGTTCAGTTTTACATGTAAAAGTCATGATGTAGCACGAGGGATTCCCAATCTAAAAACTGAGAATCTCGTGCAACATCTTTAAAAATCTCAGCATTACCCATTTGTACATTTCTCATGGGTGACATTTCTTTTCTAAGCATCAGCTCAGAAAGATCTGTAACCTGCATTTGTTGTTTCCAATCAATGGCATTTTAATCCACATTACTTCCTTATGCAAGCAGATAAGGAAGGAGCAAGTTTCGGTGTGACTGTTACAGGCGTCACCTCTACGATGCTTCATAATCAATCCTCAAATTAAATATTGCAAGGAGTTCTTATAGATTGTGCAGGGCACCTTTGATGTAAGTTGGCCTTTCCAAGGCCCACTTTGTTCCAGCTAAAGTAGTTCACTCACGGGTCCTGAACATGAAGTGGGTTATCTGAACTCCATGCTACTGCCCCGGTCATTCTCCCTGCCTAGACCTCTTCTCTCCAAAACTACCTTCTCTCCAACACTACCTTTCCTTCCAGATCGGCTCCTGTCTCTCCTTCCCCATGAAATTCTCCCTGATCACTCCAGCACCTTCTCTCTGCTTTAAATATCTATCATTCAGGCATGTGTTCAACACAACCAAGCAGCATTGTAGGTGCTGAAAGTACTGCAGTGAACAAAAACAAATACAGAATGCATTCAGTGGGGGATGCATGCCAGGAGAAAACAAAGCCAGTGGAGTGGATAGAGCGTTCTTGTGTTTTTACCAAATTCTGTTGTCATTATGTAAAGTTTTCTAGGTTTCTAGCCCACTTCTCCCATTGGATTGTACTTTCCTTGAGGAATGGAGTTCTGTCCAGTCCCCGGGGATAATTAATACTCAGACTATCTAAGGGTAGTAGAACACAGGCAGTCATCAGTGAGAGTGAATCTCGGCCATCCTAGTGTGTCCCAGCTGGACGTCAGCCCTACCAAGCTCAGGGGATCCCCCAGGTCTTGGTATTCCTCAGTATAGTGGGATCCACACAGTGCTTTCATAATAATGGTTGTTTTCACATATTATCTAAATGGTGCTCTCGCGGTCTGAGTGAATGTATGTCAGTCAACGAGCCTGACTTACTGTTCAAGAGCAGCCGTTAGGCACTCCTCAAGCAGGGTCAGACACTTCCCACTAAGCAAGCTGGGTGAATTTTCTTCTCAGTCTTAACTCATCAGATCTGCTGCGCTCCTGGGGAAGATTCTCCAGGAAAACTAGGACCTTCAAAGACTTTGCCAGGGAAGTCCTAAAATTGCAGCTTCACCATGTAAGTCCCTTGGGGGAGAGTACTTTAGTAGAAAGATCGTGGATTTGTAATTAAGCAGATCTGAGTTCAAATCCTGCCTTCACCTGCTGTTTGTCTCAGGTACTTAGTGAGCCTGGTTAATTAACTTTTCTAATGTTCTGTATCCTTAATTATAAAATGGGAAGGACAATTCCACCCTTGCAGTGTGGTTGTAGAAAATTAAATGAAAAAAGTGCAAAAAGTCATGGTACCTACCTGATACGAAATCGGTGCTTTGTGAATAGTAGTTATTGTGGTTATTATCATTATGTGTTGTTATCGAAAATGGTCCAATCACACATGTGGTCAGTCAGAGAGCAGATGATACAGATAGACTCACCTTCGTAAGCTAGTGGATACCTCTGGATGGCTTATATCGCGAAATGTTCAGAGGTCCACTGTTACCCTGCTCCCACCTTCTCATATCCGGGAAAGTCAGAAGAGGTGCCTACACCTCACATACACAGCATCCCACAACACTGCGCTCCCCCAGAGGACGTGCATCTCATCTTCCCTCTCTTCTGTACCTTCATTTCTTCCCACCCCATTTCTCTGCCATTCCTGGTATAAGGCTCAACCCACAAGATGAAACAAAAATGTGGAGCTGGAGATCTTGGAGAAGAGGCACTTAAGTGATTGGGGGAAGGGCATGATTGGATGAGTTAAGACTTTTGAGCACAACTGAAGGGGCCATACTGAAGTCCAGTGAACCATAAGCCTGTGCATTCAGTGAGTAGTGAGTGCACACTTTCCTTTGGAGACAACTGCCTCAAGCTGGAAAGAGGCAAACCTAGAGGAGATAAATGTCATTTTCCACAGCAGCTTTTATGATTACGGAACTTGTTACTGCCAAGAAATGATGCGAGCTGCAAGTATAAATGGCTGCAAAAAGGAGTAAGGAAAACCTGTGGAAGACCAACCTATCTTAGAGTTCAATAAAGAAAATTAATTAAAATATTTGAGGTGTCGTGGCAACAAAAAACGGGCATTTACTAAAGCCCCTCTATGCCAGAATTGTGCTCAGTGCGGATGGAGAAACAAAGACCTAATGAGCAGGTCCCAGGCCTGAGGAGCTTAGAAAACAGCAGAGGTGAGCTGTGCCCACACACGGCTACGGGGCAAGTTAGAGTCTGGTGAGCAGCAGTGAAGTGCTATGCAGAATCACAGGGGAAAGGGCTGTGGCTTCTATTGCAAGGCTCCAGGCCAGGTGTAGCGTTTGACCTGCACAGTTGAAGGGGGTTAGAAGTTGGGCAGTGGAGTTAGAAAGGGGATGTCGGCCCCAGGGGAAAAGACTCACCTGAGAGTGACATTCAGAGTGATGGGGCCCACCCCCTTTCCTCCTGCTGGCCCCACAAGTGCTCCTCACCCGCCCTCCTTTGTGGGGGCAGGGCCGGGGAAGTAGACAAGACAAATAAGGAAAGGTAAGTGACAATATGGTTAGGTGCCTGCCAAATGCTAAGGGAGGGGACGTGAAAGATGACATCTGAAGTCTCCTGCCAGCTCCAGAAGAGCCTTCATTGCTTGTATGTTTCACTCTTGCCCAAGAAGAGTCCTCAGCTCCCTCCTACAATAAACTCCCATTTCTGCGGGGCTTAGTATGTGGTCCTCCAAACAGGACGGAGCTAAGTCACTCGCAAGCTAGAGGAGGTTAATCAATGGAAAGCGCATGGCACAGGGTCGGGGGGCTAAATTAGGACTGAACATTAAACAGATAAACAGACAAATACATACTTACAATCTGTGATGCACACGCTACAGGAAGAGATGGTGGTACGAAGACAGAGGGTAGTTGACGGACGACATAAGGAAGGCTGGTAAGGGTTTCCAACCCTCTTCAGGGACAGGTCTAAATTGACCTCAGGTGCCATATTTAGCTTCTCAAATGACTTCCCAGTGCCATCTCACAACTCACTTTCAGCCCCCTTACCACTTACACACAACTTTCACATATACCACCTCTTGAAAGCATGTATAGAAAAATATATACCGTGTTTCCCGGAAAATAAGCCCTAGCATGATTTTTCAGGATGACATCCCCTGAACATAAGCCCTAATGCGTCTTTTGGAGCGAACCTTAATGTAAGACCCGATCTTAATTTCGGGGAAACAGTAGAAGAAATAATTTCGAAAACTATTGTTGTAAAGCCTGAGACCCTAGTTTCAAAGCACAAATGGTCATGCACCATCTAAGTATCTACCTTTTAAGTCCCTGGTGGGGGTGTGGGGAGGGGTCTGTACATGGGTCCAAACATTTTCCCCCAAAGCACCCAAGGAGATGAACTTGCCCAAGATGCACTGTATTTCTCATTCCAGGAAGAGGCCTGCTTATGAAAGAGTCCATGTTTGGCCTGTCGGTAAAAGATGAGTTTGCTTAGCGGTTATGTATCACTCTGTCAGTTCTTTTGGCGTTGAGTAAGAAGGGTATCAAATCTGCTTGTGTTTCCTCATGAAGAGACTGACTTGTTACCCAAAACTTCTCAGTATGAAAATATTGGCAGCCAAGGATGGAAATCCAGGCCCAGAGTATCAGAATTAAGCAGGAGAGTTCAGGCCTAATACGGAGAATTGACCTATCTGCTGTGAAAGAATCAGCAGTTAAAATGTACAAGCAACTATGGGAACGCCCTGAAGTTAAAACAGAAATGGTTTGACCCTATCTTTCACAGAGGTACACGCCAAGAAACTATATTTTATTCCTCAGTGGAAGGAGAAAAGAGGATCCTTTGGGGATAATGTTTCTCAGTTCTCAGCTCTCCATTGCCCAAGCTGGTCCACCGACGCATTGGTTTGCCTGGGCATAGCTTTAACAACTGGAGTCTTTCAGACTTTGAATGCAAACCTATTCTTACTCTGGAATGCCTGCTGATGGCATCTCAGGAACACAGAATGGTTACTGTAGTAACCCTCCCTTCTGCCTGTCTCCTTGCCCCAATACAGACATGTGACTAATTGTCCCTACCCTGGGACTGACCCAGTTTTAGCATCGAAAATCCCATACCCCGGGAACCCCAGTCCCCACTAAGCCAAAGTTAATCGACCTGTCACAGCAGACCACATCCATCCCTGAGCCACCGGGGACTGGGGGCCACACCGCGACTGGGGAGTGACATGGAAATGTACCTGGAACAACACAACAGAGTGACTTTGCCTCCTTCACCATTATATTGGGGCCTGAATGTTGAATGAAGAAAAGCTTGAATTCCATTTTTCTGTCTGGACTAAAAAGTATGAAAGTTACAAAATGAGAAACATACCCAAAAATTGTCTTTTATTCTGGATGAATGAGCATGCTCCTGAAAATCTCAACTGAAGGCCTCATCCTTCATTTCAGTTGTTTTACATGGAAAACACTAGCCTTTGTGGTGAAACATGGTGGCTGTTGTCTTACGGAAAGCTTATCTTTCTGTTTCCTGGGTAGCAGAGAGTAAAAATGCAGTTTCTCAACTGTGCATTGTACTTTGAGTCAATGGAGAGATGTGGAAGAATAATCTGAACTAAGTGAGAAAGCAAAATACCAGTTCCTATTGAGCGTCTATCTTACAATCAAGGTCTGAACATTGGGAAGAATTGAACAAGTGCCATTAAGAAGGAAATGTCTTCTCAGAGGGAGAGAAGGCAATAAAAGATACGTCATCTCTCTCCTTCCCAAAAGTTGGTCCATAGACTGGCTACATCAGAATCACTTAAAAACTTGTTAAAGACACAAAGTCTAAGCCCTGATTCTAACGGATGGGGATTTAGGTCTGGGTAGACCAGGGAATCTAATTTTAACAAGCTCTCTAGGTGATTGCTGATGAGCAGCTAGTTCTGGAAACCTTGACTTCAACAATTATAATGGTTTTAGTTGCCAAGTTCACATGGATTATTCTCGAAACATCTCCCCAAGAGGCAATAGCAATTGATGGTTAAGAGATTGGGTTCTCTTAGGATATAACAGATCCTAACCATCTAGGATAGAATCCTGGTTCTGTAACTTGTTAGCTGCGTGAACTTGGAAAAGTAAATGAATTACTCTGTTCCTCAATTGCCCCATCTAAAATGGAGATAATAATAGTAACTTCCTAGATTTGTTGTGAGGTTTAAATAAGTTAGAAAAGTGTGTGCCACATAGTAAGTACCCAATACGTGTGAGTAGTTCTTATTCCAAAAGAACTGGCAGATAAGAGCTCAGAATCACCATCGGTGATTCTGCATTACAAGTATGAGAAAGGTGGCAAAAAACTAAAGATAATCTATACCAATCTTCAAAAATAGCAAAGCAGTGCTTTCCAGAAATGCACATGAATTCTAACAAATTTCTAGAGCAATGCACACGATAGATTATTATGAGAACTCGGGGAAAAAAATCACTAAAAACAAGTGTGGGTTCACTCACAATGCATAAACTTCAAACATTTCAATTGTTATTAACATCTGTTCTTTCATGGTTATTTTCATAGTGTCTTTCTGATGAGTTGGAGCTCAGGAAAGAGCTATCTCAAGATGCATATGTTTAAAACAGAACTCTTTATTCTCCCCCACTGCTGTCTCTCCTAACTCTTCCCCAGTTTCCCATCTCAGCAATGGTACCCCCCACCTCTGCGGAGACCGGGGAATCATCTTGACAACTTGATCTCGAATTCACACACAGACAAATGCAGTTCATCAGATAAGTCCCATAAATTCGGCTGCCATAGGTTCAGTGTGTCTTGGACCTGCCCACGTCTTCACCCTCCCTCCTACCAAATGGCGGTCTCATCATCCTCTCTCGTCTCCCAGCTTTCAGCAGCCCCCTGCCTGGCCGCCTTATTCCCATTCCTCGTCCCTAGAGGGCGTTCTCCAGGCAGCAACCAGAGTGGGCTTGCTTTTTTTCCAGGTTTTGTTTTTATCTTTTTTTCTTGTAGTATGTTTGATATGTGACGTGTAAATTTAAGGTGAACAACATGTTAATTTGATACATTTATACATTGTAAGATGATTGTTACTATAGTGATGATTACCTCATCTGTCACACCATGTAATTATCATTTCTTTTTAGTGGGTGGAATAATTAAGATCTAGGCTGTTAACAAGTTTGAGGATTACAAAACAACATTGTCGTCTGTATTCACTATACCATTCGTGACATCTCTAGGACTCATTTATTGTTTGTTGCAAGTTTGTGCCCTTAACTAACATCTGTCCTATCCCCCCACCCTTCATCTTGTTAGCCACCATTGTACTCTGTTTTTATAAGTTCGGCATTTTTAGATTCCACGTATAAGTTATATCATGCAGTGTTTTTCTTTGTCTGACTTACCTCACTGAGCTTAACGTCCTCAAGGTCCATCCATGTCGTCACAAATGAGAGTGGGCTTTTAAATATATACTTTTTATGTCACTGTCCTGCTTAAAACCCTTCGTTGTCTTCCACTTGCATGACGTGCCCGCATCCCGTCCTCATCCCCAGTTACCCCTCCGTCCAGTTTCCTGCCACCGCCCTCCTCATACACACTGGCTTTCTTCCAGCAATTCAAGCATGTAAAACTCACCCAGAGCCTCCCGGCCTACAGTTCCCTCGGTCTTCATGCTTTACCCCAGCTTTTCACGTGGCGGGTCTGCTCTCCTTCTCCGTGTCTCTAAATGTCTCTTCACAGAGAAGCTTCTCTGACTATCCTCACCACATCTAGAATTATTCTATGGAGCTGCACCTTATTTATTAGCTCTGTGCTGCCTATCGCGATTTGTAATTACTTTTTTTTTAGCTTATTTGCTTGCTTCTCTTCCCAACAAGACTGTAAGCAGTGTAAGAACAGAGACCATGTCTGTTTTACTCAGCACTACATCCCCACAACTGTGTCTGGCTTATAGTAGATGCTCAAATATATTTCATGGATAAATACACTAACGAAAGAAGTAAATTCATAGACAAGTCAACAGCCATACCCAATGACTGACTAATAGACGTGTTTTTAATGATGACGATGTAATGTATGTGGGTTTGGGGTGGGGCGGAGAGGATGGTATACAATGAAAAGATTTCCCTACTGTAATTTCAGGAAGCATGAGGGGCCGCAGCTAATGAGATGCCCCTGAAATCTTGCCATAGTTGCCTGTTATCCTTGTGAGCCAGCCTTGCGGGAATTATTTCATTTGCATCTTCTCCCCCCTCCAACCCTGCACAGAACTTGGCCAGATCCACAATTAGGGTTAATAAACGGGCCACCAGTGAGATGCATTGAAGTGAATAAAACAGCCTTCGAGCAGGACAACAGTTACTGCAGCTAGTACGTCATGCCTTGTGGCATTGGGTAGGGAGCGTGGGGAGTGGGTGAGACCGAGGTGGGTAGCTCAGCTGAAGCAAATCCGCATCCACTAGAGATCCATTCCTCCTCTCTGAGTTACTCCCCGCAACAAACCTACACCAGAGTTGTTGGCAAGGAGCCCAATGGGCTGATGGAAGTTCCACACCCACACATTCTTCCCCAAATCCAGGTCTCTGGCTGAGGTGCTAATGAGCAGCCAAAGAGCCAGAGGTGAGCAGGAGGAGGGGCAGAGAGAGCCTGGATTATCCATGACCTGTGTCATCAGTCCCTGAAGATTTGGCTTAACTGGATTTGCAGAAGCCCCTGTCCACCTGAGAGCACAGGAGAATTTCAGAGGAGATGATAAAATACCAGGAGTTGAGACACATCCTTGTTAAAAGTGTGCAAACATTGACAGGACGTCCCTCACAGGTGCCTTGGGGGCACTGAGGATGGGTGTTGAGTGCTTGTCAGTGGAGGCTCTCTGGCTGCAGAATTTCTTATAGCTCATTCAGTCACAAAAACTGGTATGACATATTTAGGCAAAGGTTTCTGGAAATGATTTCCCTTCACCACTCCCAAGGCTTAATTCTGTAGTCTTCCTCTTGAGAGAAGTAGTTTGGCAAAGTACAACATGCAGAGTGGTAAATCAGGTCTCCAAAGAGGACAAAAGCGTTAGTTTGGAGGATTTGCAGATTTCCACGGTGTGAATTCAAACTACCAATGTGACATCACTGAAGACAGAGTCAGGAAGAGGTGGGCAGAATCAATCGTTCCAAACTGGTATGCGTGACTCCATCGTACCTCCAGCACACACAGATTTTAGCAGTCAACAGGTTAAACCTCAATGCCAGGTCTGCCCCTTACCAGCTACGTGACCTTGGACAAGCTCCTTACCCTCTCCTATACGTCATCTTTTAAACAGGGACATTGCAAATAAAATATTTATTAAAAACATAGGTATAAAGAAATCAGTGCCAAGCATATGATCGGTGCTCATTAGATGGTAGAAGATGGTGGTATTACTGCTAATGATTTACTTCATTCAAAGATCCATAATTATTGTAGAGAACTGATGAGTAACTAAGCATTCCTGTATTTGCTTTTTAAGAAAAGCCATGGAGAGAAAATTCCAGAAGCAACACTTTCGGAGTAGTAGAAGTAAGCATTGAGCTTTAAGAAGGCCTGAAAGTTGAACATTATGCACAACTCATTTACTGTGGTCCTTTAATATGGACCCAGATAAAATTCCTGGGAAGTCTTACTGGAAACTGTGAACTTGGGCCATGGGATACAACAAAGAGGATCAGTGGAATCCCTAGAGTGAATTTTCACAGATTAATTGAGGGGACTCACTAAAAAATTCTAGAAACTGAAAAATACAAATAAAATAATAATGATCACAAAACAAATTGACAGCAAAATTCCATTTGAAAACTATTCATGGTCGAAGATATGTCCACCTAGTGCTGAGTGAGATACATTCACCTTCATGAAGTCACTCTCGGCAGATATCCAGGCTTATACAACAAGAACTCACCAAGTTTAGAAAATGACTGTGCTGTTTATGTGGAAGTCTTATGAAAAGAAGGAATCAGGATGGTGAATTTCGGTGACTGAGCAATGTGACTAGGAAAAGTTTGCATTTCACCATTTCATTGGCCCAGGTATCTGTGAGCAGACATTTCACAGTGAGGGAAGCAGATCATCGCTTACTTGTGAATGAATCACTGAAGGCTGACACGGGGCCAGGCGTCGACTTTGTGCAGTCTCCGGGGTGTCCTGGGAGGGGTCGGAACACCACTGGCGCCAGCTGAGGGAGCAGCCCCCTTTGAGTCAGGGCTGGAGGCAGCACCTCCACTAGCGGGTTTGGACATTTGGGGGCTCACTTTCATCTTGGGAACAGTGACATCGTTGTCCAAGACCCAGATGGCCGTGCAGTCCTCAATGCTTGGACCAGAAACCTGGACAGGAGGGGAAACTCTCTGGACTTGGCCTAGTAAAGGACCGTTGACCTTTTAATAACACAGGCTCAAACTGCGCAGGTCTGCTTACACGCAGATTTTTTTTAAATAAATACTGTAAATGTGTTTTCTTTTCCTTATGGTTTTCCTAATAATATTTTGTTTAGCTTAATTTATTGTGAGAGTACAGTATATAATACTTATAAAATATGTTGTAATCGACTGTTTATGTTATGGGTAAGGCATCTGGTCAACAGTAGGCTATTTATTAGTAGTTAGGTTTGGGGAGTCAAGAGTTATACATAGATTTTCAACTGTGAGGGTGGTCGGTACCCCTAACTGCCACGTTGTTCAAAGGTCAACTGTACTTCAAAGCAGGAGTTCAGTGATGAGGGAGGCTGCAAGGGATGATGGAACCAAGACTCAGCCTGATGTGTCTGGGCATTGAAATGTGTCCGCTTGTGTATGTGGGTGGGGCCACTTTAAGAAAAGCCAAGATACGGAACTCTAAACGGGTTTATAAGATAAACCAGGATCCGGTCCTTCTTGTTACAAATCTTCCTCTAGAAAAATATTCAGAATAGGATTCTTGTATATATCCTAGTCTCTGCTACTGTTAAAAATATGCTGGAGTCACGAAAACTGGATCCACCCCCCTTTGATTGAGCATACCGTTTGCATAAAATACTGTGCCGCTGTATTTAAATGAATTTAAGTCGATGAACTATGAGTTTGGTTCATGTTCTTTTTGGATCATTTGATCTAGGGGCTCAGCTGTTTTATAAATATGAGGGTCAGGTCTAGTTCAAACTGATACATGAGGCGTGTTTATATTTCTTCGGTGTGCATGTGTATGTTTGCGGGGTTTTATTCTCATGATTGTAGGAAAGGCTTCACAGCAGTTCAGAGTTCAGAAGGAGATGCCTGGGTAGTTTCTGGCTGAGTGCAGTAATTCAGCCAGGGGATCCGGTTCTAGCTCCATTCAAGCCGTTGTGTGTGTGCACGTTGTTGTGTGTAGATGTGTGAGTATCGAGTGTGAGCACATGCGCAGATACACCCGTGTGATGTGTATCCGAGCTCATTGCACCCTGTCACCAAGCGCTCAGCTCTCGATTGTTGAAGGACCTCTGGGTCACAGGAAAGTCCTCCCTTCACAGAGAGAAGAGCAGTTCGTTCCCTGTGACTGTGTAGGAAGGTTGTGGAGGCAGCGCTCCTGGACGGATGGCTGCCCCCTGGGCCGGCCCTCACCCCACGTTTGCTCAGGCTGTGTCCCCAACTCAGACCTCTTCCCAGGCTCCCACTTCTCTCTGGAAGGGGAAGACAGGGCAATGACCTCTATCAAATTCATTCATTCAGTAGATATTTGAGCATTTGGGGTGAGCCAGGCTCCATTCTAGGCTCTAACACGATAGTCATGTCCCCTTCTCTCATGGACCTCACAGCGCTCTTCATGAGATGTGGCCTCTTGAATTACAATAACTTTCAGCAATAGGGCAAGATAGGTTATATATACTTAAATTTTTGAATGCTACGGTTTGCTAATATTTGGGGTGCACTGTTTCAGTCTTGCCTCTCTCTAGCCAGACGTCCGTAAATGGCCATCTTACCTGGTACTCACCATTAAATGAGATGATTTCAAGACAGAAGGACCTGGAAATGCATCTGAAATACAGATGATCCTTAGGAGGTATTTAGGTCTCTGCTGCTTTTATGTCGAGTGTAAGATTTGCTTTCAAGAGTTACTGTGTGTTACAGTTTGTTTAAAGACCCTGTGTGAATATATAGCGTAGTGGATTTGGAGAGGAAAGTGACTTTTACTTTTATTATAAATCTGTTCTTCTTCATTTCATTTCATTATTCAAAAAATGTTTATTGAGTCATTACTGTGAGTCAGGCACTTGTGTCTCAGGCTTTATTAGAAATGTTTTCACATTCATTACCTGAAATGGTCCAGAGAATTACCCTATGATGTAGACAAAGCAATTATCTTTACTGTTGTTATTATTACTATTCCTGTCGTAGTCCTCAGTATCAAGGTCAAAGAGTTCAAATGCCCTTCTCAGTACCGCATGGCTGAGAAACAGTGTGGGCAACTGCTAGGCAGGGGTTAAGAATATAGAATCCGGAGTTCTGCTACTTGGGATAAAATCCTGCCTCTGCTGTGTGACCTCAGGCACGTCACAACATCTCTGTGCCTTGGTTTCCTCATTGGTAAGTGGAGAAAGTAACAGTTCCTAGCTCACAAGGCTGTGGTGAGAATTAAATTGAATATTGCAAATTAGACACTTACAATGGTGTCTGGCAGCTGGGAAGTTCACCGTTTTCATCAAACTCCGTCTTATGGTGCCACTTCCTCTATTTGTGGCCTCTGTCCACAACTCCTGCCTGATTTCACTTTGCTCAGGGTTTTTATTCCCTCAGACCGGAAGCATTTACATTTCAGACTCTCAAATTCCCCTGGAAATCCTGACTAGTCTAATCAAAACCATTATGGCAAACGCCTTATGACCAGCAACCAGGAACCAATTCAGTCTAACAAGTTTTTCGCTTTCCATAGGAAAAAAAGTTATATTTTCCAAATCCGCCCTTCTTCCCTCATGGAAATTAAACCTGGGATTCTGGTATGCATGATAGTCTTTTCATTGAAGCGCTAATTATTTTTTTTATAGCAGAGGTTAAATTTGCCTCCAAGAATCCATACATGCTATAATTAATATCCGTACAGGCAAGGATCCCTTGAGAATTCTTTTAAAAAGAAGGTTCAGTTTACTTTAGTTTGGTTGAAGAGAACCTCTGTGATTTTTGTTTCCACACACTGACCCCTTAGGCAGCAGTCAGTCAGCTTGCATTTCCTGAGCGCTTATCTTACGCTGAGCCCAGTGATAAATCCTGGAGATTCTAAGATAAGTAAGAAGTGGTTCCTGACATCACGGCCAAAGGCAAATTGGAGAGGCAGCTGCCCTATAAATGGGTGACCACATGGGTCACCTCATTTGATGAAATCTGATGTGGAAGGCGCGTTTGAAAATTGCATGCTGAGTTCACTTCTTTCGGTGCTTTAAGCAAATTCAAGTTGCCAAGACACTGATGGATCTCATAGGTCCAGGGATCTTTGTTGCAAGCATAAGAAAATATTGGACCCATTCTGCCTGTGAAGTCACAGAACTGGGGGAAACCCTGAAGCGTCATGGCCAGAACAGGGAGAGGCTTTGGCCAGGTGGGGAACTCCGTGACGTGGGCAGAATATCTTGCAGCAGAGCTCTCGGGCCCGACATCTCTGTTCTCTTGGCAAAAGAACAACTTCCTGCTTCCAAGTCAATAGGCTTAAGAGGCTTAAGGAAAATGGTTCTGAAAGATGCTCGGCTATCCAGAAGTTCTCACAAAATAACATTTCAGTAAGTTCAGTGTGAAAGAATCAGAAACAGATGGATTAAGTTTCCCATAGAATACCCAGGGTTTAACCATCAACCCAAAAGGGAAGCCATGTTTGGCCATTGTCCAAGTCAGAAAGAACCCTTCTAGGAGGATTTGGGATGTTCTGCCAAACACCCAGCTCTGTCAACTCCTTTGTTTTCTGTCATTCCGCAACTCTGGAGCCATACGTGAAGTAAGTTTGGACACTGCCGCAGCCTTCTCCAGAATGTGAACCATGAAAAATGCAGTCAGATGCCCTTTAGTTGTGTAGGTCCGCTCTCCAGTGTGTGTGCCTTGGACCAATGGTTCTGGGAGAGTAAAGCTCCCCAGCTCACGCTATCCCCTCTGCCAGCGAGGCCCTTCACTGCCTAATTAAATGTTTCGTGTCTATTAAGGCCCACCTTCAATGCCAACTTCTTGGGGACGTTTTCTTTGACCCTCATTCAACCAGCTCTCCCCCACAGGCTGATAACTGCACTTCTTGTTGGGTGGTTCCAGACAGCTGCCACCAAAGAGAAATCCTCCTTGTCCACAAACCAAAGGAAGAGTGAAGGCCAGTGAGCCCCTCTGAGAAGTAAGTCTGCACCCCAGGGCTGCCGCACTGCACAACTCCAGGGGACATCGTTAACTGCATTCTGTGAGAATGGCACCGGCTATAACAAGACACCGTGTGCAGGACACCTCCTAGGCAAAAGGGCCACCCCGCCATACTCCTCAGGACCCCACCTCCTCACTCTCGGCCATGTGCACGGATGGCCTGCTCCCCAGACACGGGGACAGGAGCACACACTGCAGTTTGAAGTGGAGGGAAAAGTAGGACCCAGCCATTCTGACAGGCATTTACATAAGAGAAAGATGTGGAATGGTCTACATACGTTTGTCCAGATATAATACACCTCAGTGTTTCTCAAGATACATTCTGTGGGATGTTTGAGGTGTTGTACAAAACTAAGATTCTCTGGCCAAATTAATTTGGGATTCCTTCAAGATTTCTTACAGCATATAATATGCTATCTTGCATTGTGAGGTTCCGAAGTGGAAGTGGAGAGAGTTGGGTACAGTATTTCCCAAACTCATTTCATCAGGGAACCTAGTTTTATAAAGAAAGCTTCATTGTGGCTTTCAAGTATAATTGGCATACAAGATCCTGTTAGTTTCAGGGGCACATCGTAATGATTCGATATTTATATACGTTATGAAATGATCACCACAATAAGTCTAGTTACCATCTGGCACCTTACAAAGTTATTACAATATTATTATTAACTATATTACCTCTGCTTTACATTATTCCACCACAACTTATTTATTTTGTAACTGGAAGGTTGTACCTCTTAGACGCCTTCACCTATTTCACCTGCCCCTCCCTCTAGCCGCTCCCCCTCCGGTAACTTCCAGTTTATTTCCTGTATCTATGGGTCTGTTTCTGTTTTGTTTTCTTTGTTTGTTTTGGTTTTTAGATTCCACATGTAAGTGAATTCATGTGGTATTTGTCTCCCTCTGTCTGACTTACTTCACTTAGCATAATGCCCTCTAAGTGCATCCATGTTGCCGCACATGGGAAGATTTTTTTTCTTTTTTATGGCTGAGTAATATTCCACCTTTATGTAATACACCACATTTTTTTATTTATTCATCTATCAGTGGACACTTAGGTTGTTTCCATATCCTGGCTATTGTAAATAATACTGCAATAAACATAGAGGTGCACCCCTATTTTTTGCACCCCTATGCATTTTCTTTGGATACATACCCAGAAGTGAAATTGCTGGGTCATAAGGTAGTTCTATTTTTAATTTTTCGAGGAACCGCCATACTGTTTTCCATAGTGGCTGTACCAATTACTGTTTCCATCAACAGTGTACAAGGGTTCCCTTTTCTCTACATCCCAGCCAATACTTGTTATTTTTTTCTTTTTGATAACAGCCATTCTGACAGGTGTGAGGTGAGCTCTCATTGTGGTTTTAATTTGCATTTCCCTGATGATTATTGATGTTGAGCATGTTTTCATGTACCTGTTGGCCATCTATGTCTTCTTTGGGAAAATGTCTATTCAAAGCCCATTTTTTAATTGTGTAACTTCTTTATAAAATTTGGATATTAACCTCTTATCAGATGTATGATTTTCAAATATATTCTCCCACTCAGTAGGTTGCCTTTTTATTTTGTTGATGGTTTCCTTTGCTGTACAAAAGCTTTTTAGTTTGATGTAATCACATTGGTTTATTTTTGCTTTTGTTGCCTTTGCCTGAAGGGTTGAACAAAGAAAATATTACTAAAACTAATGTCAGAAAGCTTATGCCTATGTTTTATTCTAGGAGTTTTATGGTTTCAGGTCTCACATTCAAGTCTTTAATCCATTTTGAATTTATTTTTGTACATGGTGTAAGATAGTGGTCCAGTGTCATTGTTTTACATGTATCTGTCCAGTTTTCCCACCACTTATTGAAGAGACTGACTTTTCCACATTGTATATTCTTGCTTCCTTTTTCATAGAATAGCCATATACAAGTATGTGTGAGTTTATTTCTGGGCTCCCTATTCCATTTCATTGATCTTTGTGTCTGTTTTTGTGCCAGTATCATAGTTTTGATTACTATAGTTTTGTAGTGTAATTTGAAATCAAGTAACATGATGCCTCCAGTTTTGTTGTTCTTTCTCAAGATTGCTTTGACTGTTCAGGCTCTTTTGTGGTTCCATACACATTTTAGGATTCTTTGTTCTAGCTCTGTGAAAAATGCCATTGGTATTTTCATAAGGATCGCATTGAATCTCTATATTGCTTTGGGTAATATGGACATTTCAACAATTTTAATTCTTCCAGTCCATGAGCATGGTATATCTTTCCATTTATATGTGTCGTCTTAAGTTTATTTTATTGGTGTCTTATAGTTTTCAGAGTGCACGACTTTCACTTCATTGTGGCTTTCCGAGAGCCACATAAAAACAGAGAAAGTTATGGTTTCTCACCTTTTTACAATGTCCCACCTCAGTCTGACTGTCTCACTTCAATCCTATAATAGTTACTCTGCACCAGTTGTCCTTAATGTGAGGCCCGTGGATGGGTTACAAGAGGTTTGTCAATGCCCTCAAATTGCATGCAAAATTGTATCTGTGTATGTATTATCAGGAGAGGAATTCTCAGATTTGGGGAGGAATTCAAGACTCCAAAGTAAAGCAAATTGTCTACCAAACCCTTCTTCAATACCTGGCACAGTGTGGTGGGCAGGGAGTTCCTTTTATGCCCAGGAAAATGAGCATGTAGAAATAAACTCAAGAACATAAATGTTTATCTCAATATTATCATCCCTTGCTCTCACTAATAAGGTGAGTGATGTTCCTAATATGGCCCAGAACTCTTTTCTAGTCAGGATGTGGAATTTCTACTTTGAAAGGCCTGGTTTGGCATTTAACCTGATGATGAGAATTCTGATTTCCAAGGCCCTCACCTCACCCTCTGCCATTCCACCAACAGGCTGGCTGGCAAGGGCGTGGATGGCAAATCCATTGAAAGGGCCCCAGATGCCTTCAGGCATCCCATAAATGGGCCTCATTGTACAGGAAAAGGATCCAAGAAAAAATGAGGGAGTTCAAGAGATCAAGATGCATTTTCATTGATCTTGGACTTGTAAGAGCTACACCATCAATCACAGTCATTTAAAAATTCGTATTAATGGCCCAGAGTGCTGGGCTCCCATATGGTTTGTCTTTGTAACATTTGGTTTGGGCATCTCTTTGGAATCGGCATGAGAATCTGTCAGTGTCAGATTCAGACCCACGTTTGCTGCCTCACTCCCGGGCAACAGTGTAAGGGAGGAATGGAAGAACGTGTCCTTAAATATATGCTTCAGGACGATGGATATCTGGGGCTCTGGGAAGGAGCCAGAAGACTGAGAATCTTTTGTCTTTAGGAGAAAGCAGAAAGCTGAAGTGAGATTCAGCCAGGCCAATGAGAAGGTCCTAGGACACATCCTGTTACAATAGTGAGGAAGCAGCATGTCTGGAAAGGAATTCTGCCCCATCCCATTTGTCCCAGATGCGCTGGTGGTACCAGGAGCAGGGCTGGACCTCATGCTCCCTGGTAGAGAAGCAGTGGGTATTTGAGGAGCTTTGTGTTTAGGACTAAAGAGTAGGAGTTGAAAGAGCACCAGAAGGCACAGCACCGAGGACCAAGGTCTTCCTTCTTGCTCCCTCTCCTGCCTTCCCTGACGCAACGCAGTACAAGATACCTTGATATAGGGAGAGGAAAGCTCAGCACTGCACCATCCAGAATGGAAGCCGCGCATCACACATGCCAGTTGAAGACTTGAAATGGCTAGTCTGAATTTGAGAAGTAGAGTACATGTGACATAGACATCAAATTTAAAGACTTGATGTGAAAAAAGATTGTAAAGTATAGCATTAATAATTTTATATTGATTATATGTTAAACTTTTTTCAATGGTTTTGCCTGGTTTTTAACAGCTTTATTGGGGTGTAATTGATATAAGAAAAATTGTACACATCGAATGTATACAATTTGATGAGTTTAGGCATGTGTATATACTCGTGAAACCATCACCACAATCAAGGTAATAAACATATTCATCACCTCCAAAAGTTTCTTCACACCTTGTTATTTTGTTGTTTGTTTTCTTTGTGGTAAGAGCACTTAACATGAGACCTACGCTCTTGACAAAAAATGTAAGTGCGCAATCCAGTATCATTAACTATAGGCACGATGTACAGTAGACCTCTACGACATAGTCAGGTTGCATAACAAACTTGGGTTAAATAAAATATGTCGTTGAAACTGACTTGTCCATTTCACTTTTTTGTGCAGCTACTAAAATATTTAAAATTTCCTATGTGAGTGATAGTACGTTTCTATTGGAAAATGCTGTTCCAGAGCATAGCTATGTTAGTTTCCTAGGGCAGCCATAACAGCACAGAGGAGGTGGCTTGAAACAACAGAAATTTATTCTCTCACCGTTCTGGAGGCCAGAGGGGTGAAATCAAGGTGTCAGCAAGGATTCTGGAGGACTCTGAGGGAGACTGAGTCTGTTCCGTGTCTCTCTCCTAGCTTTCAGTGGTTGTCAGAGATCCTTGGTATTTCTTGACTTATAGATATGTTGCTCCAATCTCTGCCTCCGCTGTCACATGGCTTCTTCCTGGTGTGTCTCTGTGTCTGTGTCTTTTCTCTTCCACTTATAAGGGTACCAATAATATTGGATATAGGACCCACCCTACTCCAGTATGAGTTCATCTTAATTACATCTGCAAAGACTGTTTTCAAAGCTCACATTCCAAAAAGGACATGAATTTGGGGGAAGGGGGTCATCATTCAATGTAGTATATTGGCAAACTTGTCCTTTTAAGGAAGCAGGAGCTCGTGCCTCCCGTCCATGGAGGACACACATTTCCTCATTAGCAAGGGGTGAGGGAAGCCTACCATGTCTCCCTCCAAACTCACCACACAGACCCTGAACCTGAAAGACCTGCTGTCTCGTGAGGAGCTTGCGGAGGTAAAACATACTCAGGACTGGAAATGAGGAGACAGGTCCTAATCCCGGCTCTCTCATTGACCACCATGGTGGCCATCAGCAGAAATGCTAAACCACTCGGAGCCTCAGAGTTTCCCCACGTCTGCAATGGAAATCCAGGCCCCTCCACTTCCAAGTGCACAAGCCAGCTGTGAAGATCACATGGATAATTTTGAAAATGCTTTTAAAAGTATGTATAATCTATATGCAAATGAAAGCCTCTGTTACAGGCTGCTGCCAACTCTGGTCTTTCTCTATAGCTAGAAAGAAACAGGAGAGTCACTGAATGCTGGAGGACCTGGGCTCTCTGCCTCCAGCACAGATGGAGATGGACTCCTGCAAAATCCTCCATCTGAACTCCTGCCCCCAGAATTGTCCCTTTCAGTTCAGTCTTTCCACGGCAGCCAGAGGGTTATTCCTTTAAAAAACAGTAAGCATGATAATTTAATCATGTCACTTTGTCTTATTGTTTTCACAAAAGGATATGTGTTCAAATAATGAATTAATGAATGACCCCGAGCTTTCCTGCTTCTGATCCAGGGAGAGGGGAGAGTCGGGATGATCGTCTGCTGGTCTCCCTCTGGTTGAGGCCCCAGTTTTGGAATCAGGCGAAAGAAACAGAAGAAGATCTTAGTTGATGAAAGATTTGAAAAATTGTCTGAAGGAGGGACGAGTAAATGGGCACTGTGCTACCTGGAATACACACAGCCCTTCGGAGGAGACCCCGGCCATCTCAGCTACCTGGACCAGGCCCATAGGCTGGGCAACGAGCAGCACCTTCTGGAAACCGAGACGGGGTTCCAATGGCCCATCGGAGAGACGAGGGCCAGAGGAAGCCTGAATTAGAAACATTTGCCGTTTCTCATTAGGCCTAAGAAAGTTATTTATTTTGTTTTCCCCAGACTGTTTGATTTGGCAGATCCTGGGTGAAATGGCATCGTCTTTTCCCAGGGTCCTTGAAGCTGCTTGTTTGTTTTTGCAATTGGCCGTTTTACAAGTAGGGGTCACGAGCTCTCACACGAAGGCCTGATGTCACTGGTGAGCACGTTACTTCACCAAAATGCAGGGCTCAGGTGGGGTCAGCTGAGTGGCAGAAGGACCAGCCTGAGGAGAGCCGTACATTCCCCACCTTCGGGACCGATGGCTACTGTTTGCAGCTCTGCCAAGGAGCCTTCCAAGTCCTCAGCCGCCAGTGCGCCCCAAGCATCTCTGAGTCAGCTGAATCCGCTGGCCGTGCCTCCTCCTCTCCCTCCTCCTCCTCAAATTCCCAGGGCTCCGGGCATCCCGTCCAGCCTGTTCCGGGAGAAGCTAAGCCGGTGCCTTTTAGCAGAGTGACCAGATGTCCCCACTTTACCTGAGACACTGGTAGTTTATGTTTGTGCAGATCTGACAGTCTCCCCTTTTCTCTCAGAATTATCCTGGCTTAGATGACAACTTGTAAGGACACACTATGACCAAACGGCTTTCCAACGAGGGTTCTTTTGAGTAATTGTAGCCAAAGATTCCCAGAGCGGTAAGTTTCGTCAGGCAGTAGGTTTGGAAGATAGCACACATCTTGTCCCAGACAGTCACGGTTTGTTGGCAAATGAAGGGCTCTGAGAAGTCCCTGAGTAAAGCTGTCTGTTTAACTTTGCGTACCCCAATGCACCCAATATTGATGAAACCATAGCCCTGAGTTTTAATGAATACCTAGTAACAGTGTATTGGAAAATGCTTCTCTGAGGTGTTAGGAACCCAATGTGCTGCTCCTGTCAGATACCAAATTTCAAAGAGATCCCTCGGGAGAAGTGCGCAATCATCGGAAGGGTAGATGCTGCCCTTCGCAGGAATCCCTGTTGGTCACAATATAGTTTTCAAACTAAAAATCAGGCACTGTGATCTGACACATAGTCTAAAAATGAGACGAGAGATTTGAAATCAGGACAGAGCCAAACACGTGTGAGTCCTCTGTGCACAGTCCTGCCGCCTTTCTCCCTGGTGGTCGGCTGCAGGAGAGGTGTTCAGCCTCTCATCAGAAGCCTGTGTGCTGGTGCCACTAATGGGTTCCAGCTTATCTCAGACATTCTCCCAGGACAATCCGGAGGTACCATTGCTCCCTCCCTCCATCTTGCCTGCTCTATACAGCCCAGAAGTCAGCCAGTAAGAAGCTAAGTG
Source organism: Rhinolophus sinicus (assembly GCF_057876585.1). Classification (NCBI taxonomy): domain Eukaryota; kingdom Metazoa; phylum Chordata; class Mammalia; order Chiroptera; family Rhinolophidae; genus Rhinolophus; species Rhinolophus sinicus. Next base: position 49,412,668 of record NC_142507.1, read on the forward strand.
ACCTGACACAAAAGGAGCTCACAAATGCTTGCAGAGGCCTCCCTCCATGGGGTCATAGCAGTCTCCTCTCTGATACATGGGGTAGAAATATACATGACTGGATCTTCCCTGCCGACCCTGTCATTGTCACCATGGCAACAAAGCACTGACTCTTGTACTTCTGACAAATCTGGGTGTCTGAAAGAGCTAAGTCCATCCATTGTCATACAGGAGATATCTGCACAAAAGAGACATCTGCAAACATTACAGGCTGAAGACACTCAGAGCATGGAGAACTGGACATCTGTGCTTTCTTAGTCATAAATTTAGGATTTTTTTCCTTTTTTCAGTCATGTCTTTTATTTCTCCACTCATAGGCTAATAAAATATTTCGGGCTTTGAAATTTCTTTCCCCATTTATTACAGGGTTGGTTATGGTCTTACAGGTAATCTTTGACATTCCTCTGAAATTTTAAATGGTGCCTAGGTGACATGCAAGCATCCACCTCTTATAAAATGACTTCCGCGTGACCCTCAGCAGAGAATGAGTTAGTGTGGATTCTGAATATTTCCTCTGGCCATCCATAAACTATTATCATCTTAGAGTTATCGATGACATCAAGTCACCTTGTCCTGGGTCCCAAGACATAGATCCCCTTTGATCTTTTGGGGAAATTTTTCTCAACTAAATTGGACACATACTACCCTGGAGAAGTGTACAGATCTGCACACTTCTTGCCCTCTCAAGCCATGTGGCTGCATCCTGGCCTCTTGAATACCAAGGACTAAACTGGAAAGGTGAACCCAGTTATTAGTACCATTCATTCCCGTAGAAATTTCTGGGAAGAACATTGAATGTAGCTGAATGGTTGAAAAATAAGGCCTGCAGGACTTTATGAAAGACAAGGGTTGTTTCTCTGTGAAAGGAAAAGGCGGAAGATGGTTTACAGTTTGTCATATAGAAATAACGTCTACAGTTCCACCGAATAAGAAAAAGTAGCACTCGCCAACGATTTGATTCTGTGGAAGGATGCTGGGAGAGAAACTTTGGATATGGGTTGACTCATTCATCCACTTCTTGTTCATTAATCACTTAATGAAAATTTGCTATGGTTCAGACGCTGCAGCCCTCAAGCGTATAGAGACCAGAAAGAACAATTCGCGTTCTTTGGATACTCACGGACTAGATGGCATGACAACACACAAATGAGTGATCACTTATGTGAGTTAGTGCTAAGAGAGGGGAATGCGAGTCCAGAGGACGCAGCAAGTGACTGTTGATATTTCTGAGCAATATCTTAAAGAAGTCGCCAGTCCTCTCCTGAACAAAGTAGACAAGGGCATTCCAGGCCAGTTAAATGGTCTCCGCAAGCGCAAACGAGTGTAAAACAGTATGGCACGAGTTAGTACAAAGAGCAAATGGGGAAGTGGTGAGAGATGCGACTGCTGCTAGATGGCCCAAAGGCATGGGGGTGGACAGCTGAGGTCCCCACCATTCAGTAACTCTTAAGATTCATGACTCTTTTTCTCCTGGCTGTCACCAGCTTTTATGCCCCGAAATGATAGAGTAGCTCTTATTAACCATGTCAGAAGCTCAAAGTGGAAGGTCAGACTCAAGCAGGAGAGGACCATGCTGATGGATTTCCCTGCCCAGTTTAAGAGGATCCGTATGCTCCCTGGAAGTTGACTGCACCAGGGCGAGGACCAGCTGCTATATGCTTCGCACTGCCTTATATGTAGGCTTTTCCCAGACAAACGGATGCCTGGCCCAACCAAAGACTCCCCAGCCACAGGAGAAGTCAGGCTGGTGTTTGCCTGCCTTAACATGTCGTCATCATGCCACATCCAGGGACCTTTACTGAGGTTGCTTGAATCTAAAGCACAGAACCATCTGCAAAGTTGGTGTGAGTTTCTGCTAGACCAAAAATAGGATCTGCCCCACATTGGAAAGAAAGCAGCACGGCCCTCAAGAAGGCAAGCTTCCTCAAAAACTGAGCCCAGGATTGATTCAACAGGCAAAGCTGTATATAGTAGCTCAGTGGGGAAGGTGGCAGGGCCCGTGCTTTTCCATGAGCTTAAGCCTGGAGCACAAGTCCCCGGGTGTCTTTAGAAGAAGTCTGAGTAGCCAGCATCGAAAGACTGGAGCTGGCAAGGAATTGCTACAGGCACATCCTGCCCCCTGTCTCATGCCTTCTCATAAACATTATGGAAGCCCTTTGGCTCAGAAGACTATTTCTGTTTGAAATGTATGATGACTCCTCCTAGAAATAGCCAAAAATCGTTTCTGTGGCACTGAGAGTCCCAGGGAGCTAAGAAGTTTTGTCTACATTATCTCTCTGAACAATGAACTTTTTTATTTATTCTTCTAGAAAATTTCCTGCAAGCTCAATTTGACTGTCCCTGTATTGACAATTCTGTTACCAGGGCTGGTTTCATGGATCCCACATTCAGAAGGGCCCACACGTGCCGTAATAATATCTGGCTTTGTGGTAACACTTTCTTACATTTCCAAAGTGCTTTCACATCTGTTATCTCATTTGATCCTCGCAATTAAGCAGCCAGAAAAGGAGAGGAAGTTGTAGAGAAGATATAACCTTGAAGTCAGAAGAGACCTGGGTTCAAATCCAGACTGCAGTAATCTCAGGCTAGTTAGTGATTTAATTTTTCTGACCCTCAGCTTTCTTTTCTGTAAAATAATATTCCTACATGTCACAGTAAAGTTGGTGTGATAATTATGTAAAATAATATGTGTGACAGTACCTGGCACACAGCAGACACGGATTAGGTCTTCCCTCTTTTCTATCTCTGCTCTCTTGCCCCAACTCTCCCAATTTGTAAGATACAGAAATTGAAACAGAGTTTTAAGTCATCTGCCAAATGCGGTATTCTGAGTCCCCTGAAAAGCAGGAGTCAAATTCGGGTTAAATGTGCAAAGATTTTATTAGGGGAAACGCCTGTGTAAGTGAAATTAGAGGGAGATAGATAGAAAAAAAATGATGGTAGAGCCATCAAACCAAGTAGCCCTCAGACCAGGAAACAAGTCTGACTCTGACTGAAAGGGAGAGTGAGAGAAAAGTGAGTGGAAGTGTCCTAGACCCTTGTGCTGTCTAAGGAAGATTCAGCAAGGTCATTGGGGAGCCCTTCAGCCAGTTAGAGTCAACAGTCAGCTGAGTCACATCTCCCAGGAATGGTCTCGCCTTTGGGTCCCAGCCATGCTCAGTCATCAGCTGGAACACCTCATGGGAGGCATGGCCTCAGAGCACACGAGGCTGTGGGTTTCAGGGCATCGCATTTAAGCCTTGGTTAATTATTCTCTGTATTTGGAGGGCTCTGACGTACATTTTCATATCTACCACATCCAACTTCACTTTGTGTCAGTGCCAAAGCAGTTCCACTCTTGACTCTTAACCTGCGAGGAATTCAATTAGCCCAACATCGTCCTGGACTATGAAGGGAGTTACTCTTGACCCATTGTTTCCTCAAAGAGCAGGACAGTTTTCTGTCGGAATTCGTAGTTCTGCCTGGCCCCAGACACCGAGGGTCTGTCTGCTGAAGGAGCCTTTGCCTTGTCTCTCAAGGAAGTGAAACATTTCTACAGAATGCTTTTCTCACTGCTCAGCTCAACTGGGTTTTTGGAGCCGAGGAAAGGAGACTCGTCCAGTCATGGTAACATGACTCCATCCATGCGTTAAAGGTCAGTCAGGGGAAATTATTCAAAAGTTAAATATCTTTTGGCTGTAAAGGTCCATGATATAATTTTTAAAGGAGAAAACAGAAAGAGATGTGGGCGAGGAAGGAGGAGAGCAACTTCTTACTTACAAAGAAGGTTCACATACACTGCTGTGTTGACCCATTACTCTGAGAAGTGTGTGAAGATAGGTTGGGTGATCGTATGATTCCCTTTTTTTTTTTTTTTTAAATGTGGAAATTAACATTCAGAAAGGTGAAACCACTTGCCCAGATTTCCATAGCTCATGAAAGGCAGAGCTAGAACTCCAGCCCATGTCTCCGTCCTCCTCCAGTAAGACCGGGTCTACAGGACACCAATAAAGCCCTTCAAATGAATCATAGAAAATGTTAGTCATTTCAGCAAATCATTATTCTGGCAGTTCGATGTCCTGCCCCAGCTCCATACACTTCCTCTCAAGCTTTCTTAGGACTCTAGAGCCCAGGATGTAGAATCACTGCCGCCATTCATGGGAGGGAGAAGAAAAGATCACAAAAACACAGTGCCACTTAATCAAGAGTAAGCAGATGGGGGGCCGAGAAGCGGAAGAAAGGAGAGAATAATGTCTAGTCCTAATGAAGCATGAACCCTAATAAAGGAATGTTTCCAAAGCAATTTAGTTTTACTTTATTGTTTTCACCTAAGTGAACTTTTAGTAGAAATTCTTCAAAGATTTGCCTAAGAAACAACAATTATTTAAATTACATGTTTTTCATTCACTCAAATGATCCTAAGTCAGAGTTTTTAATGCTTAGAACAGGGCCTGAAAGTTAATCTGCGTTTCTCGTAAATATTAAGGAAGATGGTCTAAACCAATTAGTGGAGGGGGAAAAAGAAAATAAGTGGAGGGGGAATTTGCCATTAACTCACTTAAATGAAAAATAAAAACCATTTACCCATTTAGAAGCATTGATTTATTTGCCAGCAAAGGTATATACATAGTAAGTTGGGCTTATTCACTGAAAACAGATATAAAATGAGGTAAGATTTAATTGAGTTGAAAATAATAGGATAAAACCAAATTCCTTTTTAAAAATATTATCTTAGTCATTCTCAATACCTAATTCAAACCAGTTTTCTTATATCCTGCTTCCTCTTTACCACCACCCCCTCAACTTCACACATACACACCCTGCCCAGTTAATCTAAATTAAAGAAATTTTACTGTGTCTGAATGGTAAATTTGTAGAAGCCTGTTTCCATGCATGATGTCAAATGAGAAACTGGAGGCTCATGGCAAAAATTTTAAATAGGCATCATGTCTTTTATTTTTCCACCTCACAAAATCATAGCACCAAAGCTTCTAACCAATTTGGGAGTCCCTTTAACAATATCCTTCAAAGAAAGTCCCTCTGTCTCCACAGGAACTTTCCAGACCAAAGAGTTCTTAGAAGCAATGCCAGGAATCATGGCTTTATAGCTTGACTTCAACTTCTAGAAAATCATTTCTTTTACTTCAAGTTCCAGTCAACTCTTCAGCTGTTTGAAGATATTTATCCTAGTATCCATGCGTCGTCTTCTTTCCACGTTATACGTAAGAGATTTTGCAAAGTCACATGACGTCTATAAAGAAGTTGGTCCGATTTCTTTGAACACCTACCTTGTCGTTATTCTTTAAGTATAACACATAGATCTGAACTGTGCCGCCATTGAATATGTAATTCCTTTCCTTTCACTAGGGTTAATTTAACAGTGTCTACCTCGTAGGTGTGTGATAAATAGTAAGAGAAATAATCCAGACTGTTAGTGCGTATTCAGCTCTTGGGCACACACAGCTGGAATGTGTGTTGCAGTCAGGGGACACCATGTGACTGAGTCCCAGGCAACGGAAGGTGGGCAGAAGTGATACATACCACTTTCAGAGCTATCCTCTTACCCCCAAAATGTTCTTGTGTTATGACCTTCCTTCTCTTTTGTCATCTGCCTACTGAGTGGAGATAATTCCAGGGACCCAGGGGAAGGCGGAGCCACAAACAGAAAGAACTTGAGCCTGCATCCCCACTCTCGCCTGACCCACACCGCACTGTGTAACCTAGGCAAGGATAAAATGTTACTGTATGAAGCCACTGAGATTTCACAGTTACTTCAGCCATTAGCCTACATACACCACTGTGTATGTTTAGCTGATTCTTTCATGTAAAGACACAGTACAAGGTATAGGAAACGTGCTCAATAAATATTGGCATCATTACCACTGTTGGTACCTCTATCACTACTGCCACTGCAGTCCGTCCTCCTGCAGACATAGTCTGACTGGAGTCCAGTGTGTGATTACCTCTCTTGACCTAGTCGCTTCCGCCTGAAATTGAATCCACTATTTTAGGAGTAGCAGCATACTTTGACTTAAATTGAAATTCCAGTCAACAACTCCAGAAAAAGAAAGAGAAAAACAATTTTATTTTTTTTTTACATTTGCTTCATTCAAAATAATTCTTCCCCTTTCTGTACTTTCAAGAACTGAACATTTTAAAATCTAGAACTAAAACTAAATAAGCACTTCTGACACATTTGCTGATTTTCTTTATTGGCCCATTTTGAAGATTAGCAATATATTTTTGGATGTTGACTTTCTCATTCAATGCATTATTTACTCTCTGGATTTTTAGATGAAGTACGAATTTTTCTGAGATGTAATCTGTTTTCATCCAAATGGCTGATAAGTCCAGGTAGAGAATCCTGTGGCATAGCTGAGGACCCCCTCGAGAACTGAGAATGGTCTACTCATGAACAGAATTTGAGTTCTGCAAGCTTGGACTGTATTGTCATTCAACCCAGTCTCACCATCTTGTCAACTAAACATCTTGAAATCTTTGTCAAATATCACACCAGTGGTGTGATTGGCTAATCCATAGTGTTTTCCTCATCGATTAGTTTAGTAATATTAACAACAAAGTTAAAATGGGATTTGCTTGGAGTAACTTTTTTCTTAACAGTACTGTCTTTTCTAAACCATCTGTTGTTTTTTCTAAACTATTTGCTGTCTTTCTCTCAAACCATCTGCTTGTTAATATATTCCAGAATTTTGCCTGGGTTTGACACCCTGTCTATAAGTACTTAAAGTCTCTTCCTTCCCAACTCCTCTTTCAAAATAAGGACATCTTTCTCCACTTTTTTTTAGGACCTTTCTCAATATTTGTCATTTCTTCACTATTACCAATGATCGTTTCCTCATCTCATCGATAAATGCTTCTGGTACTCAGGGTCTGATTCATCCAGATCTAAAGAATTGACCTTTCTGACGTCTGAAGTTCACCACTCTAGTCACAGAAAGCACTTAACAACTACTAAATACTGTAACCATGACTACAGATAATCCCAGAGATAGGTCAGGAAACCTTATCTTATGTATGGAGCACCTCCAGACTGGGAAACCTGCGTGTCCACTCAGCTACGTGCCGAGGGTCTGCTATGTGCCAGGCATTTAGCACACATACCCCATTTAATCCTACCCATGAAAACTGAGGTTCAGAGAGAAAACTGACCAAGGTTACACAACTAGAAGTCAGGCTGAGTCAGGAGTCAAACCCAAGTCTGCCCAGTACCTACCATAGTTTCTGCCCACCCTGTGAGCCCTACCCACATTGTTATTAAGACTCTAATTCTGTCTTCTCACCTACCTCAATTCCCTTTTAGTTATATGTGTTGTACACTTCACAGCATTAAGACACTTCTCCCTGCTGAAGAAAATGGGAACTTGTCAGAAATTGAGGTACTTTGCTCCCCTTCTCGTGTCTATCGTACGTTCTAAGCATTCGCCAAATGACCGAGCATGTTCTAGCAAAAGGAGTTTTACCGTTTTTTTCACAAGTTTCAACGTACCTTGTACTTTCATGTCGACCTCACTCCCCACCTTTCACCTGAAATCCCCTGGACCGTATTGGTGATCCTTGGTCCCTTTACGCCCTCGGGATATGCATTCTGCTCTGTACCAGCAGTCCACATTTTGTGCATCGACACTTCTTTGAATCCCACACCTCTAAACACCAGGGCTCTCACTGTGCCCCCTTCCTGTGCAGCCATGATCTTCGACTGGGAGAGTCTCCTCAGTGCCCTGTCCACCCTCCTTCAGGCTGGTTCCAGGCCCTGATAAGTGGACTTATCAACTAAAGACATAGCTGTCCACTACCTATCCTTCAGTATCAGCCGAACACTCCAAGTCTCCCTTTGCCTGGAGGCATTTTCATCTTTGGAAAGGACTGATGAAGTGAGGTATAGTGATTCTAAGCACAGCTTCTGGAGAGAGACTGCCTGGGTCCAAATACTGACTTGAGCACCTACGACCTCTGTGACCTTGGGCAATCTACTTAACCTCTCTCGGCCTCATTTATTTCTGTGTATGATGGGGAAAATTAATAATTCTAGGGTAAATGTTGGCTGTTACTTACCATCAGGCGAATCTTAAAGAAGAAAGTATTTGAGAATCAGAAGCCCTGAGGGTTGCCATTCAATTGCGTGGGTGGTTACCCCTTCTACTTTGCAATAAGCAGCGACAGAACTTCTGAGCTGTAAATGTCACTACATCCAAGCCAGAGGCCAGAAGTTACAGACTCACATGCCAGGGAAACAGACCGGATGAAGACTCTATCAAAATGGAAAACTCGTGACCCTTCTGAAGAGGGCAGCCCTACTCAGCACCCACATGAAACTGTGGCCTCCATCTTAATGAATCTTGCTTTGCTTTTTTCCTAAGAGATAACCCAAACCCCAGACTTTTATGTAAAATCTCCCAACTTTTAAATGTTGATAAATTATTTTTTAAATAGTTGGCATTTTACATGTTTACTAACAACACATCAGCAGTTTACAACCTTAGGCCTGAAACCTGAGGTCTGAAGCCCCGCTGCCCTAGTCACAGAAAGGACTTGTAGCTACCACATGCTGTAGCCATGACTACAAATAATCTCAGAGATAGGTCAGGAAACCTTATCTTATTTATGGAGCACCTCCAGCCTGGGAAACCTGCGTGTCCACTCAGCTATGTGCTAGAGTCACCCTTTTTTTGTCACAGATATTAGTTTACCACAAGACTGCTCTTGTCAGATCCCCCAGAATCTCCAGGTCAAATTCCTGGCCCATCCCAAGATTCCAGGCACTCACCGGTGATCTTATTTATGGTGTCACTTACTAATGGTGCTGAGATTAAGAACCTGATGAAACAGATGCCAGGCAAGCTGTTGCTAAAATTGTCTATGTATTGTTAGAGTCGGGAGGACCGGCCCCTGCCCCCCCGCATCTGTGGAAGTGAGGTTATTGGAGCCAGCACCCACTGTGTTCACTTGTGGGTCTGCTGAAACCCACAAGACGATCCATTTGGGGACACCAGTGCTGGTGGCAGCTGTTGAGTAAGCCTTGCTCATTTGAGCATTATGAGAGAGCTGCAGAAGCTTTGATAAGTTGCTGAGAGCCAAGTCTATCTTTGGACTCAGCATAATTTTCCAGCAGACGCAACCCATAAAGACTAGAGCTAGGGTTAACTAAGATTTAATACCTACAAGTAGCCAAAATATATATTTAAAATTTTGTTATTTCAGTGTTGTTTGAATTGGCAAAATAAATAAATAAAATAGAAGGGACTTAAAAGTTTGTCTGCAGAGAACTGGATAAAAATTATAGTACACTCATCCTATGCAATAGATACAGCCAGCTATGGGATAAATGTAATTAATTTTTTAAATCTTTCTATAGAATATGTGGGTTAAAACTAATAAAGAAAACAAAGGAAGGAAATGAAAACCTGTGAATGTATGTGTAAGTAGGTATATGAGTATGTGGGCTGAATAGAATCTGGAAAGATACATACCCAAGCAACAATAGCATGCCAGGAAAAAAAACTATTTTTATTGAACAGACTTGGGCATTTTGTTTTGTTACAACAAGCAAGAAGTAATTTTTTAAATTAAAAGTGAATTATGTAAAGAAAATATTTAATCCTTATCAGATTAAGCCAATTTGTAATTAATTTAGCACCTGTTCTGACTCTAATACCTTGCTATATATCATCAAAAATATTGAAGAAGAAAAAAAAACCTCCTCCAATCCTTGAGTATTATAGTATTATAACCCACTAGGGGAACATATATATATAGTGTCTGTAAATACTACTTAAACCCAAGCAATCAAGTCCTTCCCTTTTTATAAGTGAAAGAGAGCTATCACTCCTTTTTTGGAGATGAAGGAAACAGCCTCAGAGAAGCTGAACCACCATCAAGTGAAGGCACTAGGTCCTCATTCTAAATCCAGAATCTCCACTACCGAATGTTTAAAGATAAATGTCTTCTTTGGGTTTCATATTTGTCAGAGTGTCATGGCTCTAAAGAAGAAAGGCTGTTTCAACAAAAACTAAGAAACCTTTAGAAGGGCTTAACATGGAAGTGAGGTTCCCAGGTTTCAAGCTTGGCTTTCTACACACGTGAGATGTGTCAGCTTATTGCTGGTCCTGTTTTCCACTTATGTCTTTAAGCAGACTCTGCTCCAAAGACCCAACAAAAATCATGGATGCAACCCAGCTATCTTTCATGGAGTATCAGAGGTGGCAGAGACTTGAGAAATCACCTCTTGTGCTGTCTCAATGTTAAAAGATGGGAAACTGAGGCCCGGAAAGACCTAAAGACTGTAATACAGCTGATTGGGGGCAGCGCTGGGACTTGAATGTACTGCCATTTCAGCCCATGCATATGATGCTCCTCCTCCTGAATGACCCAGTTAGACACGGAACTACCATTCCCGGGTAACCCAGTTTTCCGGCAGGGGCTCCCACCAATTGCAGCCCGACCGAGGCAAGATTCTCTGTGGTCTCGAGTTCCTCTGATCAGCTGTAATGACGCCGGTAGTCATGCCATTCTAATCATGCCTTTTTCGAATCAGCTTTGCTAATTGGTTGTTTTCTATCAGGAAGACAGATGGACAAACACCAGCACAGCAAGCATGTGTCACGTGCCTACTCTACAGCCCTCACTGAGAGCAGGGCTTTTGATCACATACTCTTTGAACAATCTAGGAGGTACATTCTGATCTCCATTTTACAGCTAATAAATGATAGAACCAAAGGCTCAAATCCAGGCCTGTTAAAAATATATCTAGGGCATGTGACCCATGCGCTGCTTTCTGTGGTGTAGCAGGAAAAGCATTGGATGTGGCCCAAAGACTGTAGCTTCTTGAGAAGCAAAATATGCTTATAAAATCTCTGCTTCCAGTGGGGGGTCAGTGGAAATCAAATCAGAGTGCCTTTTATTCTGTCATCTCCTGACCTATAAAAGTGAGTTAGAAGACCAGACTCTTGGAGAGTTGCAGCCTCCAGACTCGACAAAAAGTCTCTGCTCGTTTCTTATTGTTCCAGATTCCTGGGTCTTGTCCTCAGGCCAGCTTCCTGGTCTCCTCTGATCACGGCAGCACTCGTTCGGGCAGCCCGTGAAGTCTGTTATTCCTTGGAGCAGAGGTTAGGTCTTAGGCGGAAAAATCCTCTAAATCTTGTCCTCTAAGTTTCTTGAAGTGGGCATTGAGGAGAGCGGAAGCCAAATAAAGCTGCTGCTCATTTCAGTCTACAGGTTACTGTACGATGCTCCTGCCTCCCAGTTCGGATCAGGCCTACTGCATAATGCAGTGGGAGCAAAAGGGTGGTTTTGGGTGCAACAGCAGGCCGCACGGGAGCTTGTTCCTGCACTACCGCTCTTTGCAAAGCAACGTTTTCCCTGAGATAATGAGCTGGAATGAATACAGCCCTACTACTGGTTCTTCTTTAATTATTTCTCTACACAGAAAGGACTATGTCATTGAAAGTATAAAACGCACCTAAAAAAATATTCTTCAGTGAAGCCCAATAGAATCAAGGTGTGACATCCCCAAGAACGGCCAAGGCACAAAAGAGCTAGTCATGCTGGAGGCCAAGTTAAATAGCACATAATGTTTGATCTCTGGGTTCTGCTCGCGCCCTTGACTGTAGGCTTATGAAATGCCTGAACAGGCAAGACGGCCCCTGTTGAATCTTGCTTGACTTGGCCCTTGCATGGGTAACTCTTCTGCGCTTTGGCTTCGCCCACACATCTCACACCTTCCCACAAGTGACCTTTTCACTCTGTGCTTGGCTTTTCTGTGGTGGGTTAAGTGCCTGCACACATTCACCTCATCAGCTTCCTGGTGTGAAGATGACGTGGCCATCCATGGTACTGCTCTCCAGATATGCAAGAAGGTTGACGTTCTGCTTGGCTTCCTGCGGTCCTTTCTGGGCTAATTATGGACTAAAATGGACATGGCAAGGTGATGTTCGAGCCCTCCGTGTCTCCATGATGCTGCCTCTTGTAGCTCCCTGAGTTGGTCAGTACTTTTTTTTTTTTTTTTTTAACAAACTGAGCTTCCACGTATCTAATGACACCTGGTCCCTTGAACTCTAAATCTTAGAGCATGTGTTGTTATTTCCTAGCATTCCAGAGCCATTTCCTCTGATATGAAATTTCCCAGCATTCTGCAGTCATACTACGTGGTGTAGACGTGGGCTACTGCATTTCCGTGGAGCACACGATAGGCCACCCTGACTATAGGCCCTGGTCTGCAGCTTCTCCTGTGTCTGTGTTAAGCAGGCTTGCTATTCATCATCCATCACCTCCAGGAAGTCTTCCTTGAACTCTGGATTGACCCATCTGCTTCACTTGTGTATTCCCATAGCATCCGTGTTTATCTCTATCACAGCATTTCCTCACTCCAGTAATTGTTTCTGTCTCTGCTCTGTCTACCCGCTAGGCTGCCATCTCCTAAATGGTGTGGACCAGCTCTTACTTAGCTATGTATCACCAACACCGTGCACTGTGACGCACACAAAATAGATGTTCCGCACACGTTGCTGAGCCGTTGTTGAAGGTCTAGTTGAATAAGTTTGGGGGAATGTTATTCCCAAGCCTGTGAATGCATTCTATTCCGGAAACTCTTTTTTATGGCCAGTATTCTTTTGTCACAAAATATTAAGGTATGGCTTGTGTTGACACTCAACTAGGAGGGCACACATCCAGCGGAAGATGTCAGCCCAGAAAGACTAATTAGTTTAAGACTCGACGGGTGACTTTATTTACCAGACCTTCTGGAGGACCACGTTGAGGGGGCTGCCTGACTTCCCCCGGGCTCTCACATTGTAAGAGATAAGGAAGTTACGGCCACTTTGGACTGGCCTTCTGTCTGCTCTGTAGCTCAGTATCCTCTGGCAGTATTTTCCTGAAGTCCCCCCAAAAAGGCTTTGCTGGGCTTCATGGTCATTAGCAAACCAAACTGTCTACTGTGACATACGGACTCTCTGTATCAACTTGCCAGCCACACGCCCACCACACAAGCATGCTTCTGTCTTAGATACAGATCGGACGCCCCCGAGATAATCTCTGCCAATGTCAGCACCGCCTGTTTCCTTGAGGGTAGCTCTGGGCAGCTACATAATAGAAGATCCCTGGGTGATTAAGTCTCAAGGAGTCTTGTACCGTGGTGGCTTAACCAGAAAACAGCCCTTCCAACCCTAGATCCTCTGGCTTTTGCCCTGATTGTTTAACTAGGGCGTCAGTCTACTGTAATGCTGAATGGTGAAGGAGCCCATCCCCAGCCCAGAGAGTGATCCCATGTTAGGGTGAGGCTTGGAGAGCTTTAATGAGAAGATGGAAATAAGCCCATGTTGCAAAGAGACGAAACCAGTATTTAGGGAAAAGTTTCTATCCATGAAGCATGAAGCCATCCTTAGACCAGCAGCCTCTGGAATTGGGAAATGGAACCTGTGGCGGTGTTTCTACGTGGTTCTGGGACCTGTTTCTGGATGGAGGGGTTGCCAAACTAGTTCTCCTCTGAGAAGAAGACTAATAAGTGAGGAGCCCTGAGATGGTTGTTGGCTCGTTGTGCTGGGTACCCCACTCTGCGAGCCTCCTCTCTGAGGTCAAAAGCCTGGGTGCTGACATAGGGTTAGACAAAGCCTAGTTTCAGAAGCCAAGTTTGGAAGCCGTGAAGGAAGATGTAACCATTCATAGATCTTCTGGGACTGCACAAAACATTACATGGCAAGGCTCTCCATGCTTCTGCTTTGAAGTAGGAAGTGTCATCCTAAGGCCCACAAAAACTACAGGCTGAGTAGAATGGGATCCTCACACTCTAGGGATGGCCTCCATATCCATTCAGTAGTGATGCTATCATCTGAGAATGCCTGGGGCACTCACCTGGCCCCACAGACTTTCCCAAATGGAGCCATTGTTGTAGCTGGACCAGCCCTTGTGGTTCTTATTTACGATTGCAAGATACACGTCAGCAACAACTATTAGGGAACTTGGAAAAAAACAAAGTTTTTTCACAGGTCCTGGAGGGTATAGGCATGCCTGGTACAACCTAGCAAGGTTGGGGGCGGAGAGAGAAGACCTGGGATTCTACCCTTATTGGGGTGGAGGGTCGGGTGCCTGGGGTTTCACAGGTTCACTCTTTCCTGGTGAATTTAAAACATAAGAGCAGGAATTAAAGGGTGGGAAGGGAAAAGCAGGATCACCCAAGCAGTTAGTTATCTAGGTTACCCAAGCCTCTCTAAAAGGGGAATGGCATGGGTGGGGCAGCCTGTATCTAGTTGTGTAGCTGGCAATATGTTTATTCGAGGTGGACATCTTTGAAATGGAACCACAGCAATCAAAAGCTTAATGTCAAACACTAACATTGCAATCAGAAAAGCTACCAATTGTCAGGCACTTACATTACAGTGTCGTACTCGGAATCATCCTGGAGGAAACCAAGTAATAGGTGATTTCTTCTAAACCTGAACTATCTCAGGGCAGGGAACATGACCTACCTGTAGCATTCTCCGCATTTTACCCAGGTAAATAAATGTAAAAACAAGCAAACAAAAAGCCTTCTCTAATAAGTTAGCTAAACTTCTAATATGTTACTTAACAGTGCGGGCTATGAATAGGGCCCCCTGAGTGTACCCTTGAGCAAGACTCTTAGCCTGTCTGTATTTTTTTTCTCTTACCTATTATATGGGCATAATAATAATACCTACGTGATAAGATTGTTGTTGAGACTAACTAAGATGATGTATGGAAAACACCTAGCTAGCATATAATAAGCACTCGGTAAATGTTTCTTTTTTATAGTTAGTACCACTTGAGAAAAGCTTATTCTGCATATTATAAATCCTCAAGGTATTTTAGGAGTGGGAAGGAACTCCTTCTGAACACGAGTGGAGTAAAGTCAACTGCTCCAGGTTAAAATATTGGAGAAGCTGGGACTCGCAGGTAGCCTTCTCCTTACCTGCTGATTTCATAGAAAATGCAGGTCTCAGAAAGTAAGTCTAGACCTGCTCAGGGGCTTGTAGACTCCCTAGTGCCTTACAAATCTGTTTCCTTTTCTTCCTAAATAGTCAACTAGACTATAGTTTGCAGCTTCTCCTGCAGTTAGGTGTGGCCACTGGAGTTCTAACTATAAAATTAGGAGGAAGTCACGTAACCAATCCCAGGCCTGACTTATAAATACCTCCCATGTTTAAGCTTCCGTTCTTTCTCTCTCTGCTGCCTAAATGGAGAGGTACCAAGCTATGTGTTGAAGATAGTGAAGGCTGGAAGGAGCCTGGTGGTTCCCGGAACCACTGCTTGGAGAAGAGCCACCTAACGAGGCAGCCCGTAGTGGATTGTGAGATGCGTGAGAAATAAACAGTAGTGTGTTCGTATTTGGGGGTTTATCTGTTACATCATCTGGAGACAGCTTAGGAGGGGCTTTGCCTACCGGTGGGTGGAGGAAGGATGTGAAGTGTAGAAAGATGGGGAGAACTGCAAGAATCCTATTCATAGAGTCCAGAAACTTCTCCTAGAATGAGGAACTGCTGGAGGGTTGCCTTGACAATCCTTTGGCAGCCCCCTTTGTTTGCTTCAGCTTTGCTGGGTGAAAACACTAAAAGGAACTCCAACGCTTTTTGGTTTTCTGGGCCTTTGCAGGGCCTGCAATGAGGTCGAATGGAAGCAGAAAGAGTGAGGAGGAAGCATCTGAAGTGGGAAATGCCGTTAGGCTGGCTCATAAAAGATGAGTGCTGTGGGCAGTAAAATGAGCTAAGAAGGAAAACATGATGACTGTTTTCTGGGCCTTAAGCAGCAAGGCCCCCTTTCACCGTCCCACGTGGCACTAATGCCTGGCTGCAGAAAGCAAGGGGCTCTGTGCAGAGCTCGGCTCAGGGAGAGTGGCCGTGAACCTGCCCCTGGGGCCCTGGCCCGGGGAGAGGGCTGGTGTGGCAATGTTGCAGGGGCTAGAGTTTGACTCTGCCATCCCCGCCCAGCCCCCACTGGTCCTTTCCAGGGTGAAGGTTCCCACAGAGACCTTGGAGGGCATCCTGAATTGCCCAAAGCTAGGACATCGCACATAAGATATAGGAGTCCAGAGTCCTGGTGACAGGAGCAGATGTGAGATTTGACTTAAGAGAACGAACGTCTTCTCCCCCACCCCCACCGCCATCACTCATTGTCCCACGGAGAGCATACTCTTCTGAACTGCGCTGCCTCCATTTATAAAGTTGCCATGACTTCTTCAAAGGAAAATTCTGGTTCACCTTTCTCCACGAACACTTCTCTTTCTATTAGAGTCCCCATCAATCTCACTTTTAGAAGAACGTAGTGGTGGAAAGGCCTGGGTTGGAGGCCTCCCTTTGTTCCTTCCGAGCTCTTACGATTCTGTGCATATTACCAACCTCGGTAGGTTTCAGTTTCCCCATCTATAAAATAGGGATTGAAATACAAATCCTGTAAGGTACTTGCCAGGATTATAGGATAACTTTGCATAATGTGTGACATGTAATAAACACTCAATAAAAATGTGTTTCCATCTACAATCGTGCAGCATATACAGACAAGCCTCAGAGATCCTGCACATTCGGTTCCAGACCACGACAATAAAGCAAATATCGCAATAGAGTGAGGCACATCAATTTTTTTGATTTCCCAGTGCCTATCGAAGTGATGTTTACATTGTACTGTAGTCTATAAAGTGTGCAACAGCATTATATCTAAAAAGATAATGTACATAACTTAATTTAAAAATGCTTTATTGCTAAAAAGCGCTAAACATCATCTTTTTGCTGGTGGAGGGTCTTGCTTTGATATTGATGAAAATGCAATATCTGTGAAGTGTCACAAAAGAGTTATGTCTGTATGATCTTTACCACCAACTTAATACTTTTATTGTTCAATGTTTCATATGCATATATCTTAACTCCTCAGCCAGGCCGAAATCTTCTCGAAGTTAGAAATTTTCTGTATCCTCATATAACGGAACAGTTCCAAGAACATTGTAGCATACCAAGCTGTATTTAATATTTTTTATTAATTGTGGTTCATTATTACCCTGATTGTTATTAATTGGTGATTTGATCATTAGTTTTAACTTTTTAATAAAGTTGGGTAGAAGGGATAACTCTCATTCTCTGCCAAGGAAGTCATGAAAATAGGGCTTGACTGGGGCTATATAGAAGATAAATTGTATAAAAGGCCCCAGTCCCAAAAGGCCAGCAGCAGGGCTTCAGCAGATAAGTATCAGTGCCACAAAGCCCTGGGAAGGACAAAAAATGCCTTGCCTCAGCTGACATGAGACCAGCAGAACGCATCTTCCAATGAGTGTGTGGCTGCCCACGGCAAAAGTTGGATTTAGCAAATTCTAAGATAATATCTGTGTCAGGATGGGGGCAAGTTAGTATCTAAATTAAGTTTACATGAATCTGTCACAATACCATGAAGAACAATAAATCACTGTTAATTTAGATCCCATTAATCCGGAGGGAATGATAATTCCGCCATGCAACCATGTTGTAATATCCTTGAGAAATGGGTTTGGTCGACAAACTGTGATTCTGTGATAGGCCAGGAACTGTCCTAGGCATTGAGAATGCAAAGAGGAACAAGACAGGCTTTACTCAAGAACCGTGAGCAAGGCTGGAGCGTCTTAATTTACAGAGGAATAATCTTTCTATAGCCCTGTGTATGTAACCAGTACGCCAATTATAATCATTTTCACATTTCATTGAAGACAATTGGGCAGAGCATATTCTCGACAGTTCCTTATCCAGTTTATGTCAAAAATAAATATTTTTTATTGCTTCTGTTACAGATAGCAACACATGCCATAATTCAGATGTAACCGACTTGCATTGTTCCAATTAATCCAGATCTGTATGTAATGCTCTTAAATGATTACTGAAATTATTATCCTGTTCAGTGAAAACATGGAGACTTCTATGTCAAGTTTGCCCCTTGGCGTATTATGATTACCTGTTGCCTAAAACTTCAAACACTATTAGACCAGTGAACAGTATTTGGTGTGTTGCTAAATCAGAAAGAAATCACCATAAGCTGCATATGCAGTTGTTTTAGGTCTCCTGTTATGAAGCTGAGGGTTGACTGCAAGATTTCCAAATAGGAGAGCCTTTTTCAATTTTGAGACATCTCATGCCCAGAGGGCCTACAGACCATGGGGGTCCTTAGTCACCCATTGGCCCAGCTCGATTTTATCGGTCATCTGGAGGTTAATGAAATTAATGGGCATGCCAGTGTCTGATGTTATTTATAAAACAAAAGCAGTGATTAATTAAGATTTTTGCTCCCCTAAACCAAGCTCCGTTTCTAGTGAATGAGTGTGGGGATCAACAGTTTGAGCCACCCTAATGAAATGGGTCAGTGGGCTCCCAGGGTAACGGTCCGCCAAGAAACCATTCGGGGTAGAGGTAAGAACAGGAGATTTCAAGGCCAGGCTCTGCTGCCTCCCAGCCCTATTTAAGTACAGGCAGGTCACGACCTTTGTAATCCTAGTCGTCCATTTGCAAAACAATACTTCCTGCCCTGTTCCCATCTCAGTAATTGTGAGGCTCAAATGAGATAATATGGGACTGCGCTTATGAATTGAAGAGCCCTCGTCATCATCATCGTGTGGTGCCTTACAACTCAGAGTCACTCCTCCGTGCTGTGGTGGTACATTCAAAGGAGAGGGTATGTATTTAGCATTAAACATAGTACCAAGTAAGTCCCAGCCGCAGAGGTAGTCTCGCTTCACCACTTAGACTGCATCTTCCTCCCGATTGTCCCCGTGCCTCGTGGGACTGCTGGGGCTCCAGAGGAAGGACTGTGGTCATTGAGTCAGATCTGGTTTCAAGTTCTACTCCCCTCTGTGCTGGGCTGCCTATACAGGTATGATCCTGGAAACGCGGGATCTCTCTGCTAGTTACTAATCATAAGGTGAGGATGGTAACGTTTTCTTCATGATGGGGTCTCAATAAAGATGGTGTAAAGTAGTCACAATGACAGGGCTGGGCTCATTGTGAAGCGTAAGGCTGATGCAAAGGTTGCTATGGATGTTTCCCAGATGAACAATCACACAGAAAACAATGGCAAAGATTTTATTTAGCGGCTTTCTGTGCTTGGCACTTAGAAACAGAGTTCCGTGCATAAGGGCAAATTTTTATACACCTTTTCTTCATACATATTTTACATACCCTTTTTATTGCCCCCTTTTTTAATATTCATAATATTGAATTCCCCACTAGGCACATAAATACACTTATCTACAACACTTCAAAACCAAAACTCTTAATAATATCTGTATTATTTTACTTGGTATTATTTGCATTTCCACACCATTTTAAAAGTTTAGCTGGCACCAAACTCCACTTGTTTTCTTATCATTAAAGGATTTGAAGGGAAGGGAAAGATGAAGGAAAAAACCCAAAACATCAAAATGCAATGAACTATTGGATAAAAAAATGGAGATCTAAGGGCAGATGGGAGGATGTAGAATTCTGGCCCATCTGCAATTCCCTGGAACGTGACAGGATTTCTCCCGCCGCAGGGGCTGTGGGGCAGGTGGTCCAGGTCAGGTGTCTGGACCTGGCAGGTGAGAAGCCAGACCACGGTCGCCTCTGCGCTTGGTTTCATTGCCGGGATTGTAACACTCTTCCTTCTTCACACCGCTGAGTCCCCGCGAGGCTGCGCACTCGGGAACGGGGAACAGCACTTCCTGTCTTGTGCACCCCTCTTCTGGATCACGATGGTCAGAGCTGTGGGATGGAGATGCTTTCCTTGCCCTGGTTCTCTCTCACCAGCACCCTGACCAGGCACAGTGTCCCAGAGCCGTTGACTCATCAATAACCCCAGGATTCTTTCTATAACCTGTAGGGGGGACAGGAAGCAACAAACCAAAAGCAAACTTCCTGGGTGAATCAGAACTCTCGTCATTGCTCACACTTTCTCTCTCAGTCTTGCTCTCCGCCTCTCTCTTGCCCTCTATTCTTTCTCTCTCTCTCGCTCTCTCTCTCTCTCTCATTCAGCTGCTC
Source organism: Rhinolophus sinicus (assembly GCF_057876585.1). Lineage (NCBI taxonomy): Eukaryota > Metazoa > Chordata > Mammalia > Chiroptera > Rhinolophidae > Rhinolophus > Rhinolophus sinicus. The sequence goes on from NC_142507.1 coordinate 49,432,674, forward strand.
TTACACCCTCTTTTCCACTCGGAACGTCGATGATATCATATTGAGTGAAGACAACCAAAGTTTTCAAAGCAATCTTTTCAAAAAGCCAAGTCCAGGTGTAGTACTGATGTCTTTGCACCCTCATCGATGGCAAGGGGTTCCAGGATACATGGTTCATTCCAGAAACGGGAAGCTGCAGGGGACAAAGGTTGGCAGCTGCTGCTAGCCCAGTCCATCTCGTGTGGTACAAATTCTGGGTGAAAGCACCCATTCTGGGCCTCCCTCCACAGAGTTCGCCCAGTTCTGAGTCGTGTGTGTGTGTGTGTGTGTGTGTGTGTGTGTGTGCACGCATGCATGTGTCTATGTACGGGTAGGTCTGTATGTGTGTGTGGCTAACTTTTCATGGCTGCTACACACTAGCATCTCCCTTAACATTATTATAAAATGATTATTCAGTTTCTTCAAAGGCCACTCTGGAGTAGACGATGCTTTATAAATCGAAGCTTTGGGAAGGCAGGAGAAGGGCCACCGAGTTGGAGGTGATTCACCGCAAGTATACTTCAGTGGCTTGAAAGTCTCTTCTTGTTCTTGGGTATATGCTTTCCTCCGCCAGAAAAAAAAAAAAAAAAAATACACAGTTCCTGTGTTTCAAAGGCATTGGGCTCCCAGGAGGAGGATCTGCCCATGGAGACGCCGGGGCCCTGGCTGCTCTAGGCTCCGTGTGCGTGGACCGGCCATTAAACCATGTGGACGGACATCTGGGAGGAGGAGCCGGGGACCGCCCCGTACTGCCGGCCGTCGCAGGTGTTAGTGGCCTGCTGGTTATTGGGTGACGGGCTGATCATGTGCATGCCGTGCTCCATCCCCGTGGGCAGGTACTGCCGCTCTCCGAAGGCCCCGTTGGAAGGAGAAGAACAGAGTAAAGTGCTTTGAGAGGCGCTCAGTTTTTCTGGGCTTGCAGCTAGCCGAGGGGAAGTGGGGAAATTGTATCCGTACAGGTTGTAAGGGTTGTGGAGAGAGAAGGCATTGTAGGAGCTCTGCTGCATGTGGCTGCCCCCGAACATGTGTGGCGAGGACGAGGTGGAGGCCGCGTTGCCTGCCTGCATGACATACTGAAACTGGGACGTGGGGAAGGACCCCAGCTGGCCGCCGTAGGCTTCCATCTTGCTGTTGCTAGGCAACGAGGGAGGCGTCGGTATTCCTGAGATCAGGGATGGAGTCCTCTGAGGCATGAAGGTTTCGGAGGGCTGCGTGGCTGAAGCAGTGCCACTCTGGAGCCTGTTGTAGCCACTGTCACTCAGCCCTGGGTAGCTCTGCAAGGCAGCCATGTTGCTTCGGGCACAGGGCGGGTAATCAGAGAGGTTCAGGTTACACAGCTGGCTCTCGCGGCAGCCCACGTTGAAAGTGTTGGGGGCCAGATGGAAAGTGGGAGGAGAACAGGATGGAGATAAAAGATGAGAAGAAGCTGACGGGGATGGTGTCCCAGTGCTGGAGGTGGTCGGGGAAGTGCCTGTGCTGCCTCCTGAAAAATAAAACATGAATGCCATTGAGACGGAGGCCTTTTAAGTTGTTGGGTCTGTCAGGCCAGATGCAAGCCACGCGGGAGGTGCCCTCAAGTGTCCAAGATGGGCTGACTTTTACAGAACCACTGCTTTCCCTTAACTCAGCAAACTTATGCTAAGTGATTCCACCTGTGAGTGCAAGCGTACACACACACACACACACATACACACACTCCAAAAGGGGATGAAGAGGGTTGACAAAAAAGAACACTACATTCTTTTGTTTCTCTAGGAACTAGATCTTAGTGAGTCTTGTTTTTTTAAAATAAATAAATAAATAAATAAACCTCCCAGTATTCACTTTGCCACTTCTCACCATCAACTTCCCTTTCCAGTAAGACGTGTGGTCATCAGCATTAAAATCCACTAGCTCACTTTTCCCATTCTCAGTGGAAATGCATTACAGAAGGACTGTAACCTGGCACTGTTGCCTACTTCCCCATTTTTAGTCTTCCACCCAAACAAATAGGACCCCAAATCTCAGGACCTTAATCTCAGAGGAAATGGGGTCCTGGGGCAGGGCGCCAAGTCCAGGCCGAGGCCTGGGAGGGCTGAGCAGAGGGGCTCAGGTAGTGGGAACTGGGGTGTGGGATTGAAGTTCTGTCATAGGAAAGACATTATGAGCACAATTATAAGAGCTCGGTTAGCAGAAAGCAAAGCGAACTCAAAACGAAATCATCCTGATCCACAGGCGCTGCTACTCGCCCTTTATGAGAGCCTGTCATCTCAGACTGGAACAAAGATTGTAAACGTCGTCTTCGGGTGTGATAAATATAACAAGAGACCAAACAGGTCATAAAGTCAGGGGATCCACATTCTACTCCCAGCTCTGCCACACTAACCCCCATCTGACCCTGGGCACATTGCTTTCCCCTCTGGGTTTCAGTCTCTTTATCTAGAAGGTGAGAACTTGAGTGAGATCAGTCATTCTCAAGCTGGCAGAAGCTGCAAGCTTTCAAAACTGCTGAAGTTCCAGAATCCCACCTCAGACTAACTAAATGAGAATTTCTGCGCGTGGGACCTCCATATCCATATTGTCTTAAAAGCTCCCCAAATAATTCTCATGTGCGGCCCACGTTGAGAACCCAAATTCCTTCTTTCAAAGGACCTAGAGTAGTGGTTCTTAAACAGGAGTGTGCTTGTGAAAACACAGGCAGCTGACTCCACCCCTAGAGTTTCTGATGCTGTATTTCTGGGCCAGGGCCTGAGAATTTTCATCTCCAGTAAGTTCTCCGATGAAACTGCTGCTGCTGATCTAGGGAACACACTTTGAGTTAGGTCCCTTTCATCTCCTACAGTCCCTGAATGTGTATTTGAAAGGGTTGCTCTTACGGCGTTTAGATATTAGAACTGGATTGGTGGCTGATGGATGCACCAGCAGACGAAAGGCCAGCTTAACCCAACCTACTTCCAGTGTTGTCTCATAGTTTAAGAAAGCCAAAAATGACCTTTCCAAGCCCCCCCTTTCCCAGGTCATCCACTTCCTGCCTTGCCCATTGGAAGTTAAAGACAGTGGTGAGTACTGGGTCTGCTGGAGCTTTCATTTGAATTCCAGAAGGAGTAGCTGCTTTGTCTTCCATACATAGGGAATCTCCTTCCTTCAGAGTGAAATGGGGAGTTTCCTGGAGTTGTTGAGAGCTGTGATTCCCCAGGGCACATCCACAGCTCAGGTAGGGACTCTTAGCACTTGAGCTGCTGTGAAGGGGTAAAGGCCATTTTAAGTGGAAAGGAGCAGGAATAAGGCTTTTATCAGTGAGGGAAATGTGAAGAAAACCAGCAAGATTCCAGATCCTGAGATGATGCAAAGAAGCCAAAGTGTGCCAGGCAGGAGGGTCCAGATGTGCAAATCGAGACACATCAGAAAGGACCTCAGAGTTCATTTTTAGCAGGAAAAAAAAAGGCGTCGGCCTACATCCCCAGATATGGGAGTCGTATTGGCTGTAGACGTACAAATTTAGCTCTTAGGTATTCATACTTTTTTTCAGAGTTCACTTTTGACAAAGCCCAACTAATACCATCTCCTCTGGTCAAAAAAATTTCCTCAGTGAATTTCCAAGGTAGCACTGGATTTCGTTAACAATAGCTGCTGATTTTAGAGTCATTTCAGGAAATCCTCCTTCCTTGTTTCTTGGTAATGCCTTAAATTCCTTTAAGAGAGGTAAAACTATTTTTCTTCCATAAGTGGAACTAAGGCCAACATTATAATACCTGTGGAAGAAGTAAGCCAGCCGCTGACCATGGCGGGGAGAACACCAAGCCCAAGTCCAGGTCCACTGGCCTCCATCCAGCTAATGACCACAGGCCAAGTGGGCTATGTCATCTGTGCAGTGAGGGCCTCAAACTGACAGGTTCAGTTTCCATCCTTCCCAGAATCGTGTTCATGTCTGAGGATTCAATATACTCTAACGTGTGGACGGCCAATAACACAGACTTTCCAAGGAAGGAATCCTTGCAATATAATGAAAGCATCCTGGAAGGGGAAGGCTGAGAGGATGAGGAGAGCACAAACATCTCCTTTCTCGTTCTTGTCACTGAACAGCCTCGCCTGCAGGGCCTTACGGGAAGCTTCGGAATCCGTTTTCTGTAAGCGTGTGCTTCCCCCTACACATTTTCCTCGCCTTCCACCCTAAATGCCACGAGCTTCCGTGAAATAAGTGCTATGGCACAAACGGGGAAACTTGACTCCAGCTGTAAAGAGAGTTGTGTTTTATAGGCTCTGTATCTGGTCTCCTTTCTTTGAAAGTCCGGCCCTGCTCTCCCAGACCTGGTGTTTATGTCGCCCCCCAGGAGACCCCCGCTCAGTACACGGAACTGTCCCGGGATAGGTATGCTCCATAGGCACTGGCCTGTAGCAGGAAGTGCAGGATGGACCAGATGACTTTTTACAAGTCTAAATGGTTTTCTCGGACGGCCCACGATGGAACGAATGGTACTGATTTAAGGCCTCAATTGGTTTCACTACAAAAAAAAAAAAAAAAAATGAAGGGAACTATTAACAAGTTACAGGGATTTCTGCTGAGCAGATGAGAGGCACATGTTACAAAGTTTGTAGTCAGCTTGCTTAGGCTTTTAAATGACACTCCCTGGAAATGAGACTTGGTGGCCTGCTGAGCCTCAGGGGGTGGGAGCCCCCATACGAAGGAGCATTTGAGGTGGGCAGAGCAAACCTGTCCAAGAGAAGGTTACAGGGCTTTCATTCACTTCGAAGAAATGCTCAAATGTAAAGTACTCAATACGGATAATAGCGATTTTTCAGAGTCCACGGAAAAAGAGAAGACTGCGGTCTTCATTTTGTGGAGAAGCAAACCGAGATACTGAGAGTCTTTGCTCTCCTATGATCTAACGTGTCAGCTGTTAAACAAGGTTGATAGTGCCAGCCAAGTGCTACATAAGCATAAGGAGACAGGCCGCCCTTCCTGTGCATTTCAACACTTGGCATCGAGGCCTCTCATCGCACAAAAGCTAGGGCAGAGTGGGAGGCAGGCCACACGGACACGAGGGGTCAGAGCCGCATGCCTCCCTCTCCTGCATCGTGGTCTCTTCCCTTCACCCTAATCCCCTCTGTACCCGCCGGGTCCAGGTGCTCCAGGGCCCTGATTTAATCTTGATTTAATGGGTGAGCATGGACTGCAGAGTCCGGTAAAGCCCCAGCCCAGCTGTCTTACTGACCTTACCAAGTTAGTCTCTCCATACAAATGGAATTACAGTTATGTACGTGGCAGGGGTGTTCTGACAAATAGATGAAATAATACACATTACGAAGTGCACCTGGATATGAAATACTTGTTTCCTTTCGTCTTCCCTTGTATGAGGAACAAAGAACCGAAGGAAGGAAATGGAATCTTGGGGCACTTGGGTTCTGCTGGGGCTGGCTCTCAGGTGTGGCCTGACCATGTTGCTGACCAACGTGCCCTGTCAGGCACTGGTGGGCATGTTATGTCACAACTACATGCCCCGAAGTAACAGGCTGGAAGAGGTTCGTGGCTCTGAATGCTAGAGCACTGGGCCTGTGACAGTTGTGGACCCATGAGGGCCATATTCCCAAAGGCTAAACCAACTCTCTCTCTCTCCTCTCTGAACTCTCTGTCCCTTCCCCCTCACCCCTGCCCGTGATGGAAATGGGAAGCCCCATGTCTCCGTCTCTTCTCAGATCAAACAAAGCAGAATTGAACATAAGTAGGTCATTTGGTGTCTCTCCCACTATCCATGAAGGTCTTAACCCACTTTTGAGTGGTGACTAAAATGGAATGCCCATGACTTATTTATTACATAACTGAAAGTTTGTCTGCTTCATCCCCTTTCACCTTTTTCACCCATCCCGCCACTCCCTCCCCTCTCACAGCCATCAGTTGGTTCTCTGTCCCTGTAAGTCTTTCTGTTTTGTTTTATTCATTTTTTTTCGTTTCCCCACGTATAAGTGAACAGGGATGTGACGTACAACCTATGAAATATAGTCGATAATAGCATAATAACTCTGTACAGTGACAGACTTCTAGTGATCACTTTTTAAAGCATATAAATATTGAATCACTACGTTGCACACCTAAAATGAATATAATATTTTGTCAACTTTAATTTTAAAATAAATGAATGAAAAATAAATAATTCAGTTTTTAACAATGTGATGCCCTAACTAGCCAACATCTTCCTGGCATTCCAGGATCAATCCCCCATCCTGTCTGCATTCTGTCTTACCATTGGCTAGAACTGAGGAGGTAGTCATTAAAATTGATATTCAACATTAATTTGCTCCAGTACTCAAGTCTAACAGCCAAAATCACCAAAAAGAATACATGCTTAACCGTGAGTCCATACAAGGACAAGAGCCTAAATATACTTGTGTTCCATGAAGACAAGTTCATGTGACTGTGAAAATCCTGAAGACCGAAACTCCTGACTTTTGCATCTTGAAATTGATCACTTCCAGATTGTAATGTGGAGACTTTCACATACAGTTTCCTTTAGGGTTTATTTTTTTGTTGTTTTTCTCCCCCCAAAAAAAGCTGCAAAACAGTAAAACAAAACCCATCTGGGCAAGTAAGGAATAAATTTCCATGTAATCACTTGGTTCCATGAGCCAGACTCTTCCCTCCTGCAACTTGATGGCATCTGTCCCTTTGAGGCTTTCAAACAGGTAAGAAGTACAGTGGGAGCACCCCATGGTCCGATTCCAGGGAATTAACCCCAGCAGCCACAAAGTTGAACGATCACAGCCCTGTTCATCCCACGTAAGGAACTACCTTTGGCGAAAATGAGCCAAACCCTTCTCAAAACGTGAATGTGAACCATTACAGCGCTAACAGCAACTGTGTGGTTTCAATCTTAGAAACTGACTCCTAGTGCATCCTTCTCCATAAAATTTCAAGACATGCCTAGATCCCAATCTCTTCCCTGTAGAACAGCTTTTCATGTATTCGCCCAATTCTCATTTCTCACACTGGTCTCTCTGCTTCTTAGAAGACCCCGTTTTACGCCTGCCACACTCCCTAGGTAGACTGCCCCCATTTTTTTCACTTTCCATTAACTTGTTTGTTTCTCTGCTACTTGTTTCACTGCCTTCCTTGCTGCAGTGTACGTCTGTTGTTATTGTAATTTAGAACTACTCTGCCTCTCTCCTGGCAATAGGACACGGTTTCCCACTGAGAAATACCCCCTCTCCCACTCTCACCCCTTCCCCCTACCTCCAGGGAAATCATGTTACTCACACCTGCACAATCAAGGCATCATATTCCCCACTCCACCCCCCACCACAGTAATTGGTTCAGGGGTGACTCAATTAGAGTCAATGAGACTTAGTGAGATTTTGCTAGAAACCTTAGGAGAGAGGCACGTGACCTTTCCCATCAGATTTAAACCTAAAAGGATGTAGGTCCAGGGCTGCCGGCAGCTATGTTACCACCCTGGGGAGCCTGAGAATGGAGTCAGGTGGGAGACGATGACAGTTTGGAGTGGGGTGGTGGCACGGGCGATTAGAGATGTGGATGGATTTAAGAACTTGGTAATAGTCAGATACGGTAGGTGGGAACGGGGTCGAGACACATCCAGGATGATGAATGGCTGGTGGTGTCCTTCCCTCAGTAGAGGGCGCCGAGTCTCTGAGGTAAATCATGGCCTCCATTTCGGACACATTGAATATAAGGGACTTTGGGGACAAACTAGAAAACGTAAGCAATAACTGTTTGTTTTAGTGGGTTGTTTTGAGATGCTCTCTAACCCCTGTCCAGAGATCTTCGTGGGCATTACTCCTTATCTCAGGGATAAATGAGATTTGCAGAAATTGGCAATCCTTGAGTCGTTACAGTGGTCACACAGTAGTAGTTCAGAGGCTGCTGCTACCCAGTCAACTGTCCTCCTTTCCCAATCTTTTACTAGTATGAATTTGCTCAGTATCTGATCCCGCTCCCTGACCAACCTCTAATGCAAATCCACACCAACAGAGAGACCCTCAGAATCCTAACTTTTAACTTCCTGACAAACAGTAAAACACCCAAAGGTGTTGAAATCTGTCTAGTGATACCTGCTACCAGGTGAGGAGAAGGGAGGGCTTCTGTAAATGGCAGGTCTCCTCATTCCCACAGATGGAGACATACTGCCAGCTCTGGTGTCACTGGTCCAGGATGGGTCCTTTTAGCACAACAGTTGTCAAATCACTTGAAGACGCTGCTCACAAAAGCTCTCAGGTGTGTCCATACAAACAGGATTGAACGTGGCCATAACTGAGCGAGGCTGTTATCTCTTCTCCTTTCTCAGCATTATCTCAGTCAACTTCCCCAAGCGTGACTAGTTAGTCCATTTTGTCCCCGACGCTAGCAATGTTCAAGGAGAAGTCATTCCTGAAATATAATTTCTATCTCCAGATTCTCCAAAAGAATAAATTCCCATGTCTATTCTAAATGAAATGAAAATGTCTGAAGACTATAGACTTGACTTCATAAAAATGAAATACAGACCTATTTAGAGTTAATGTGCAAGTTGTTGGAAAAAAATCATCAATTCGAAGGATTTGTGTGTGTGTGTGTGTGTGTGTGTGTGTGACATTAAAGCTGTAATAAGTTAAAAAAAAAAAAAAAAGAAGAAGAAAAATGATGTGGTCTGGTGGAAACTGTCCTGTCAAGTACGAGATCCACTCCAGAATTCTCAACTCAGTCCTGCCACCATTTAACTGCAGATATGGCACTAGACTGCTCTATGCCTCAGTTTCTTTTTTGTGTAAAGGGCAGAGGCTAATGAATCCCATGCATTCTTCCCGTAAGAGAAAACAACTATAGAGAACACCCATTCGATCCGTTTTTAAAAACAGAAGGATTTGAGTTTTCGCAAAACTGGCTAATTCACCTAAGGGCTCCCCTTGAAATGTTGTCAACAGATGGATCGAAATAAAAGAGAAATAAAAATGACAGCAAGGGCAGGCTGAGAAAAGTATCCTTAACCTCCTCCGAGCAGAATGGTTGATCCAACCTCCAGCAGCGGTAGCCCAAAACTGTGCTGAGGTCACGTATTGGACCTGCCAGGTGGTCACGTGTTTGAAGCTCTGAGGGAACACGGACACCTGTGCGAGTCAGTCATTATCTGGATTTGAGGTTCGGCGCCAACGCTACCAATACCCTCATCCCCAAAACGGAATTGCTACATGGTCAGTCTGCCACTCCAGTTCCCTCCAGAAGCTCACCACCCTCTGCTTCTTCTAAGACGCAAAACCAGTTCCACACAGACAGCTGTGTCTCTTTTCTTCATTTTATGAGTGAGACTGTCCAGAGTTACTGGAATTCTTCGTTCTTAAGGGAAGAGGGCATGGGTATTGTTACTTTTACGTCCTTTGTGAACGTCAAGAAATCAAGCCACATCTTTTGTAATAATGAGAATTTGGATAAAGTTCAGTGTATAGTTCAAAACTGTATTCCAATTAAACTATTTAATAGAGTCTGGGCTTTTCCGCTAGCCCGTCCCACTGCCATATGTATCCAATAATTCAAGCTCCTTCCCCACCACCACCAATAAGCAGGGGAGTCACTGAAGAAGTGTAACGTTGTCTTTGAAAGTTCAGTTTCTCTCAAACCATTATTTGCAAAGTGTCCACAATACATGTTCCTATCGATACATTTTCAGTAGAAGTACCACTTAACCTGCTATCTGTACACCTGAGCCACTCACGCAGGTTCCCCATTCATTCTGCACCTGCCCCGTGGCCCCACAAGGTGGTGAAATGCAGGCTGTATCCCCAGCCTCACTCCACGTCCACACCCATACACATAGTAGGTGGTTATGCCCCAAGATGCAGTCAGTGACGCTGCCTACCTGAGCCACAGTGACACCCAGTGACCTCATTCAGTGTTCATTAGGTACTTCCTGGGTGCCAGGCCCTATGGTAAATCTTAGGACACAGCCGTGAGCACAGTGTAAGCACGAATGCCTGTTCTCAGGAACTGGCAGTACCCCTGCCAACCTCTCTTACCAGCCTGCATGATACAGACACCTCCTTAGCTAGAGCTTGGAAAGTCAATGAGTAAGGCAAGGGCAGATAAGCAAGAAGCCAGCTCAAAACTAAATAGGATCAAGTAAGTGTCTCTGCATGATCCGTTTTAATTTCTAACACATATTTCTATAAATGGCCTCACGAAAAGTCCCTCTTTTGTGGGTGAAGAAACCAAGCCCCAGAGAAGTAACATGCCCAAGGTTATATGGAGAGTTAGTGGCTGTCAAAGATAAGGGACCATATTTCCCAACTCCCATAAAACCTCTGCCTCTTCAGGGTCATGGGGGCCTCAGAGCGGTGCAACACCTGAATATGTATTGACCTGTTAAGTCACTTCATATGAGGGGCTTCCATTTCTCTTCCACTTATAAAAAAAAAAAAGATAGAAATTTTCTAGATCATTTGCCTCACTGGATCCCTGTAAAAATGAATGGTCTAATCATGTGTTGAATAATTAATCATCAAGAAGGCAATTTCTCTTGTCCCTGATCCATTTCCTCTTATGTATCCATATGCAGAGACCTGGGGTGGGGGTGGGGGGGTGAAGACGATGATGATGACAATTAGCATGTACTGAGTGCTTCCTACATTTTGAAATACGTTGTCTCATTTAATCCTCACAAGAATTCTATTCTAGTCTCCCACTTTGCAGATAGGAAAACTAAGTGTCAGAAAGGATGAGGGGCTTGACCAAGGTCACAAAGCTAGGAAGGAACAGTGTTGAGAACCTAACCCAAGTTGTCTGACTGCAGAGCCTATGCTTTGAATCTCTCTATTCATCTTAATACCTGAGCGATTTTAGCATTTTTGGTTACAAACCTATTTTAGTGTATAAATTGCCCAAAGCCCCCCTGAGCAGGAAATGTAATATAATGTATAGTCAGTCCAGTCCTAGAATGACCTCCCACATTACAAAGCCACAAATTCAAAAACTAGGATTCTATGAATGGTGACCATTTGATGGGACAGAATAAGCACGATCTGTAATTTTAATCATTGTCACTTTGGGGCAGGAAATGATTGGAGAGGGAGATTCATAAGGCGTCTGACACTCTGGACAGCTTTCACTCAGGTATCCAGGTGAATGGGTAAATGCGCCTGGAAGAGCCACTGACTGGACTGAGAAAAGGAGTTGAAATCTGCCCATGAGCCATCTGTACACATGGCCAAAGATTTCCCATCCTGAGCTACAAGGGGAGGGGGTATTAGAAATTGGATGCAAAGCACAAAGCAGTGGGGGATTGGGGGTCCACCCAGCCCATCAATTGAGAAGCGTGTTGCACAGAAGCAAAAGGAGAGAGAGAGCACGAGTTGCAAAATTCAGATGGGCTTTTGGCAGCCGCCTTCTCACTGTCAGACCTGGAGCAATTTATTCCCACTGTCCAGAGCTAAGTCTTTTCTCACCTACAAAACTAGAATAAGAAAACTGGTAAGACTGCCATGAGCAATAAATGAAAAAGATCTCTTCAAATACCAAGGGCTGCGTGAATGCTTAGGGATAGAAATGAGCGTTTCACCACTGTCATTATCATGAGCATATAACCTCGCTTTTAGGAAGGGAGAGAGAATTGGGGGTGCCGGGTGAAATGCTGCCTCTGGACTGGCCTAGTCGCACAAGTGAGGATGCTTTAGTTATTTACGGAACTACCAAGTTCTCATCGCTCAGTGGCTTGGCTTGGCTTGGCTTGGGGCCCGATGTGCCGTATTCAGGTCAGCTCCCACTCCTCCCCAGCTCTAGCACTGGGCAGAGGCTTTGCCCCACGGCTTTACCTTGCTGCTTTTGCATGGTAGTGAAATCCTCAAAGGTGAGTGTGCGCACAGGGGGTCTCCAGAAGGCATAAGTCTCCATGATGGCTTCCAGTCCGGTTCTGCAGAGAGAAAAGCAAGACACTGTACATCGTCCCAAGAAATGCACTGACGTTTTAAAGATCCTGGCTGGTTTGTCTGGCTAGTGGTATATACGCAGGCACTGAGAGATGGCACCACCAGGGTAAATTAGTCTGGCAGAGCTCAAGGCACCGATGACCCTGGGTAGCAGGAGGAAGAAGGAATGAACCCAATTCAGATTATTTGCAAGCAAGTCATAACTATGATGGAGCTGCACTCTGACCTTGCTTCAAAGGAGGTGTGGCATGCATGGAAAAAAACATAAGTGTTAAAGGTCAAGGTCACTAATGTCATGAATAGAGTTGAGCAGAAAGTAGCAGTGGCTGTTTCTCTAGCACAGGACGACATCATGGACACAGTCTGTCCCAGAGTCACCTCCCCCACTAGGTGTGTGGAGTCAATGAAACCATCGAATTGCTGTGGCTTTAAAGGCTCCTTAAATCAACAGAGACAAGCGAGTCACTAGAAATAAAAGGAGAAATAAGCAGCCAAATACACTTGAGTTTCTGTTCAGTAAGAAACACCTTCCTGAAGCCAAAAAAAAGAGTTTGGTTTCAGAAATTACACCCCAAGCAAAAAAGAGCAATACTTTTCTGCAAATATTTATCTATATTGTGTAATCTAATAATCAAGCTGGTCTTGGAGGGTCCAACACTTGGGACTGTCAGACTTCTGGAAACATCCAATATTTTACAAATCCATTAAGGCTTCTGTTTCATTGATATTGGCAATTCCATTAATTGTACTATGCACACACTGTCTACTTGACCCTTCAGTAAATTCTCTCTGGATCATAGGTGTGAGGGGCGGAAGGACATCGTTGTACCAGAATTAGCCAGCTTATCCCAGACGTGTTCTTGCTAAGACTCCACATCCTCAAAACAGTATCGGGGGGGTTTCATTTAAAGTTTTGAACACAGCTTCTGATTATTGACTTTTCTTTCAAACTAGCTACTTCTGTCTTAAGTGGAAGAAGAGGACGTACAGGGACTGCGGGGAAGGTAGGAGGAGGGTGGAGAAGGGGCCTAAATCACCCGAATATAACCTGGTGTCCCTTCCTGGAAAAGACAAGCTTTCCCTCTGGAGATGAAACTTAGGCTGCCTGTTCTTCTCCCTAGGTAATACATTTCCAGAGTTCTCTTCGGTTTTGCATACCAAGAATAAAGTGAGAAGTTTTATTTTAAGTGAGAACAAATATCCTTTCCTTAGACATGACGATGAGATCCCCTGAGGCTCTTCTCAGATGAGCTGCTGATACACTGATTGGCTCTTTTTGTTGGAAAACGTCCTCTCTGAACAGGCCTCACTTGAACAGTTCACTTTCTAAAGTCTTCTCTGGAATCTTGGAGGCTTTAAATACACCAATGTTGGCAAATCAAACTCTGTATTTTTAGAAGAGGTTGAGAGGAGAGGGTGTTGCATGGTGTTTATTAGCTGTTAATCTGTTAAAAGTAGGAATAGAGGACATCTCCACGTAGTCACCCTACATTAATGTCGAATACAGTACATGAAACTATTTGTGGAGAGAAAGAGTCCAGGCAATTAGAGCGTTCAGAATAATAAGGGGATAGGCAGATAAAGCCATGCTGAGCCTTGGCGAATATGAGAAATAGATAGGACAGGTTTAGGTCTCACTGCCTTCATTTGGAATGTTGGTGGCCCCCCAGAACATCTTAGGGTTCCCTTCACTGCAACTGGCGAGGTCTTTATTATTCCACGTCCTATTCCATTCGTCCCAAGACCACGTGCCAATGATGGGTACAGAATATTAGCTCAAAGAACAGGCCCTTCGCCTTCCATGAGGTGATAGAAGACTGGGAAGTAGCAATAACAATGCCGATATCCTGCCAATCTGACGTTTCTTAAAGAAACAGAAGATGAACTTGGATTTCATTTTCAGAACAGGCAGAAACGCTCTGGAAAATTAATGATGTAATAATTTTATGTAAAGCAGTCAGCTCTATATAGGATAATGACCATTTATCCATTTATCCAAATCTAAGATCTAAGTGAAAAACTAACTTAAGTTAAAGAACCATAGATTTAAAAATTGGGGGGAACTGTGGGCGTCATCAGCTTCTACTTCCTATGATACCATTTTGGATGGTTATCCAGCCTGTGTCAGAGTATTGCCCAGGGAAAATACTCAAGTTTTTTGACAGATCTATTAGAAAGTTCTTTCTAACCTGGGGCTGAAATCTCTAATGTAACTTTTACTCTCTGGTTCCATTACCACTGGGAAAATGGTGAGAGTGCCAGACATTTTCCACAACCTCATCAGGAAGACGTTCCTTAGCTGTGAAGAATGTAATGTATGACTCGTCACATACGGATGCACCCGTGGTCCATCCAGTTCAGAGGTCATTTTGGTGGTGGAATTGTGGGGGAGGGGCTATGACTATCAAAACAGAATGGCCAAGATCACACATTCCTGACCACACTTTCTTTACTAATCCACTGTGGATTCATCTCTCATCAATTGATCCTAGACCCTAACTGAATCTATTTATAGAGTCAGAGTGTATCTTTTTAGCAAAATTAATCCTATTCGTTTACTATATGCCGCCATCTTGTTTCTCCTCAAACTGCATGAAGCTTCATTGGACAGAGCTAACTGTTAGAAAGTACTGGTTCTAGATATAAGGATTTGGTGAAGCGCCATGGCAAGATAATTATTAGATCCCTCGCCTCTCTCCACCACTAGCTTGTCTACTTTGGATCCCATAGTTTTTTTGCTTTTTTTGTTTTGGGGTTGTTGTTGTTGTTTTTATGTTCCAGGGCTTAGCAGAATGCCTGTTTCATGGCAAGATCTCAACTGATATGAGTCATTATTTCATGAACTTTAACCAACATTCGTTCTCTAAGTCTAAAGCTTAGGGAAAAAACTTGATGTGAAATCAAGATTCCGAAGACAGAAGGGATCCGCTAGTAGTGGAGACTTGGGGGTCGTTTCAATAGCCGACTACGTCTTTCTCCACTCGGGTCTCAGAGAGGTTTCAGGTTTCCTTTGATTTCTTCCTTTCCGGTCCTGGAATTTCTGACCTTCAGCAGAGACTGAGTCCCTCCTCTCGTCTTCTCTTACGAGAGCCCTTGCCCACCACCCATGAACACTTTTAGCTACTTGGATGTCTACTTGAAGTTTATCCTGAGGGACACACTGTTTACTTAGTCACAACATTATACCCTAGTTTTGTAAATTGTCATCTCAAGGTTTTTAAAAGTGAATTCACTGTCTAACAGACTTTTTGAAAAAAGCTGTCTTAGGTAACCACATATCGTTAACATGTTCCACACACAGAGCCTCTCCCGGTTTGTGACCCACCCGAGACCTGATGTCATCTCTGAGGTTTCCAATCAGAGATGATCAAATTGGCAAGGGTTCCCTTCTTGCCTTCTTTTCCCTGTTTGCGCCAGTGACAACAGAGGCCAGATCCAAACCCCCTTCGTACATTCCTTTGGCTTTAATCACCTCTTTGATTTCCAGGCCTTTTCTCTTTAGACTTTTCAGGCTGCTCACTGGCCAAACCAACAGAATGTGCTGAAGAGAAGGATGAAAAAGAAGGAGAGGAAGCAAGCCAAGAGCTCTTTAGCAAATTGGTGATGTCCCGACATAACTGAGTTAGAAAAGTAGCCTGTGAAGAAATAGCCTTAAAAATAAAAAGTTGGGAAGGAAGGAAAGAAGGAGGGAAGGAAGGAACGAACGAAGGAACGAAGGAAGGAAAAGGAAAGGGAAGGAAGGTCTTCCAACCAACCTTCTCATTTTTAAAAAAAATGCTGGAACATCCCTTTGAAGTTCAGCAAATTTTTGATAATTATAACAATAATTGTCACTATATTCATGAACCTGTTAGACAGCACATCAATGCATAGTTTCTGCTTTTTATTTGTCTTGAGAAAGAGAGTTGCTTTTTACATTTCTTCCCTTTCTTTTCTCTGTAGTTCTGACTTTTGACTCTTTCCTGTACTATTTGCTGGTGATACTGGTAACAGAGGGAACATATGTTAGGGGTTGATAAGACCCTCTGTCATCTGTCAACAGAAGACAGCCGAGGGCTAAAAGAAGTCTGCTGAAGCGAGGTCTTGAAATCATAAAGGAGTTATCCAACCAGGGAAACAATCATGCTGGGTTTAAGAGATACAAAGGCGGAAAAGACTAAGGTCTTTACCCTCTAGGAGTGTCCTGTTCAACAAAAAGAGAACATGTATTCCCTATGCTATACTCTACATCCCGTGACTATATATATATTAAATTATAGTTGACATAGGGAATAGAGTCAGTGGAATTGTAACAGCTATATACGATGTCAGAGGGGTCGTAGATCGGGGGAAGAGGGTTATCACTTTGTGAGGGAATATAAATGTCTTACTATTACATTGTTTTGTACACCTGAAACAGAAACAAAAAAAAGGAAAACGTCCAAAAAAAAAAAAAAAGAGCATGTAAATGACTAATTTCTGAACTCTGTGACAAATGCCACACTAGAGATATGTAGAAGATTCCATGGAGCCCGGAGCAAGAAATACTTCATATACCCGGAAAACTCAAGGAAGATTCCAGTTATTTGATCTTCCTAGTAAAGGGTGCTCAGCAGTTTTCCACACAGGCAACAGGCAGAAAGAGCTTCCCTAGCAGAGTTCACAGTGTATGCAAACATGGAGGGATAAAAGAGAAAGCATATTCTGGGACCTGAAAACACTTCATGGTGACTGGAGTTCCAGTGCAAGATGCGGGGTGTGGGCACCAGGGATCGTTCTTCCATGTTAGGTGCTTGGATTTTATCCCATGGGATGCACTGTACCCCTGATCTCCTGCCCGTTCTCTTCCTGTTCCAGCATTTTAAAAGACACAAAACCAGAATATACTATTCTTTCAGATCTAACTACCATATCTCAGCATTCTCATCCTTTTTCTTAGACTGTCTTTGGCCCACTTTGGCCTCCTTCACAGGATCTGGAATCGGTTCCTACATATAGATTCCCCAGGGTATTTGTTGTCCACAGATATTCTAAAAGACCTCCCAACTGAGGTCTACAAATTGGCAAAAACAAACAAAACAAGTTATCATTCGAAACTTGGCTTTAGATGGTGCGATGGGTACACCTACACGAGGAATTGGCTGTCACTGATGTGCCTTCAGTGGTTTGGATGCACAGGTGTCCAAGGGACAGATGCTTGGAGTTTAGTTAAAATTGTTCCTTACCAAGTGGTTCCAGCTTGGGAACCCTGTGCCCACTTGGAGTCTGAATAGGTCGGCATGGCAGTTCATGAGGAGTTTTCACTGCCTCAAGAAGTACGATCAAAACCCATGAGAACCTAAAGCAGGCTAACCAAAATACTAAGCTTCTTTGCCTCTGACTGTAACAGTCCGATTTGGTAATATAACTCACACGAGGGCAGATGAGCACGAGCTCACAGGCCGGGCTGCCTGGGATGACATTGCAGCCCCGCTGCTGCTTACAGCAACCTGGGCCAACGTATTTAACCATTTCATGCCTAAGTCTCCTATCTGTAAAATGGAGGTCACCCTGACACTACTACCTCCAAATTGTTCCCGAATAACTGCAGATTGATTGACGACAAAATATATCAGAACAAGAGAGAAAACATAATGAAAGCTCAAGGACCGTTGGTCTAAGTCGATCAAAAAGAAATCTCACCAGCTGCTCAGGGCTGCGACCTGTAACGAGAGGAAACACTTACTTCGCTGGAGCACGAAGCTGGTGTCAGCCCTCTGGCTCCGGATCGAATGTGGAGGGATGTGTGTGTTACCTAATTCCATTTCTCAGTCTCTCCTCACGGAACCAAAAACGTGTCCCTCAAGCCCCTGTAGGCCTCATTATCTTGCAGATATTTCAGACTCCAATATGTTAGCCATTAAAAAGACGTCACTCTGTCAGATGACACCATCCCTGGGCAAGAGCCATAGATAACAAAACAACTGCCAACCTCCCTTGGCAAACCCACATGGCCAAGAGGACAATGGTGGAAAAGGTTCACGACAGAGGAGGGAGAATAAATAACAAGGCCGAGAAAAATGTTAAATCCTGGCTCAAAGACCGTAAGCCAGGGGGCATGATAAACGGCTCTGGCTTGGGGGTAGGAGAGGAGTCTGGCAGGACGCGGCTGCCAGAGTCCGGTCCGGGGCCAGCTCCCTTGAATTGTAAATGCAGCCGTACCTGACAGGGAGTTCAGCCCTGACAGGTCTGCTCAGTGTCCCCCACTGTGCCAGGGATAACAAAAGAGTATGCAAAACCTACAGAGGCTAGAAAGATTGCCAGGAAAGAGCAAGGGGAGATTGGCTGGAAAAACAGCCAGTGGCTCTAGGGAGAACAAATGAAAATACAGAAAGTGAAAGGGAGAAAGACACTTGGAAAGTCGCGCTAGTTGAAAGAAGGCAAGCGGTCCCCTCCCTTGCTCTAAGCTGGTTGTATGAGCCTTCAGGAGCGACAGGGTACCCGGGGTGGGCCAGGGCGCCGTTGTCTGCTGTCTGGCGAGCTGTGCCTCACAGAGCGGAGTGACATGGTTTTTCTGGATGCTGACTGTCATTGCTGCATTTGCAAATTCTGCAAGCGAGGACCTCACTGCACTCAGTTTTACCACCAGTAAAATGGGAAGCACTGTACCAATGCCAGCAACTCGGAGATTAAAAATGGACAGCCCGGACCACCAGTAACTATGAAATGTTGCTATTATTTGTAGACTTAGAATTTGAATGACTAGAAATAAATAGACTTACATTTGAATGACATGGTTGAACTGTATGAAAATTGCTGATATTTTACCATTCTTGACCTACAAATGCAGTAATTTTATATGTTCAGCTTAAGAGATAGATAGGGTGGAGACAAGATTCGAGATACCCGGTGGTAATAGGGAGCTGTAGTAACAGATGGGAACTGACATTCACCTTGCACCCTTCCTTCCCCGACTTCCAAACAAAAGGTCTTGCTTTTGGGTCTAAACAGAGATGAACGGGCGCCATTTCTGGGACAACTTTCTAGCTGACTTTTCCTCTTCTGTTACCTTTGGGCACTCTGATCCCTCATCCCTCAGCCCTCTTTCTCGCTGCACACTCGTCTTGATGGGGTGTTGTGAGGAGGGGCTGGGCCTTGACTGGGGTTCCTGTCTGCCCAAGGAAGTGGTTTTTCATTCCATGAACATGGCCTTGGCATAGCAGCTGCTTGCACGGGGTCGCAGGAAGGTTCTTTACTCCCAAATATTTTCCTACCACCAGTAGAGATTCCTTCCTTTGGGTTAAGTATGTGCCTCGTGAAGCACCCTCTTCCAGCAGCGAGTACATCCCTTCCTGTAATGCACTTAATGGCTCCATTTTTAGATCACCGTCCCCTGAAACATGTAAAGGGATACTAGGCACCAAGAGGGACAGCCGCCAACCACATTCCCAGCAAACAGAAGTGCTGGCTGAGAATGAGCTCAGACGGCGATTGCCTCCTACACCTCATCGGGCAGGCCTTACTGTTTTCTCAGTGAAGGGCGACCTTTGCAAACTACTTAGCTATATAAACCAACCTCCCCGATACAGGGCCTGCCACCGGCTCCCTTCTGACAGTTTCTAAGTTGTGGTTCAAGCATCCAAGGGTGGCCTCCACAGAGAAAGAGGTAACCTAAGAAGGTCCACCAACTCCCTGAACTACAGAAGAGCCACTCTACCTGGCACCTGTCGTGGGACCAACAGCCGTGGCTTCTGGGCGCCATACCGGCTAGGAGTACGTGGAGGAAACCAGGTCACATGGAACAGCCCCCCTTGCAGTTGTGTTAGATGCAGTGGAGACTGGGCCTAGGGTAAAGCCCAAGGTCAAAGATAGGATGAAGGTGCTGACCTGTGAGAACCCAGAGTCATGTACTCCATGCACTTTTAAAAGAAGTTCGTAGAACCTCTCACTCCCCAGACAGATCAAAATTTTAATCCTTTCCTTTTTACATCTATGTTTGCTTTGGAGGAAGTCCCTGGGGATGATATAACATTTCCCAAGCTGACGTGGCTGTTCTGTGAAATCTCGGCAGCCGCTCCTAACGGGGGCAGGCCTTTCTCGTTAGCTGTGTGCCGAGAGACCCACGCAGCCCTCCTGCTCCTCCGCTGTCCCCTCCACAATGCAAGGGCTCCGTGGTTGTAATGCTCCCTCTAGCTGAGCACGACAGGCTCTCCTGGCAGGACAGGTGCGCTCCGAGGCTTCTCCTTGACCGTGAGACTCGGTAAAAAGGCTCTTGCTTCTCTTCAGCTTCATGGCCTTTGTCTTCTCTTGAGAACCGGCTTCTCACTGGAGTGGCCAACCCCAAAGATGTCATTTTTTCTCTGCTTGCTACTGAGCAGCCTGTCTCAACCAAAGCTCATTCTGTGTGGGCTCAGCCTCTGGGACCCCTTCTTTCCTGAAACTCACAGACTCTGAACGTCACTGGGTGTCTTCCTTCTCCAGGGAACCAGGTGGCACAGACATGTCCCCACCGTCCAGAGCCAGCTCAGATGGCCGATGGGTGTGTGTGTGTCTAATCCACATTTAGGGGACATGAGTCTTACAGCAGGACTCCAGCTCAGATTGGAATCAAAATTGCCCCGAGTCTGTGAACTAAGCCTATTTATAGATTTACTCTATTCCTGTTCCCTTCTTAGCTGGTATGCAAAACTAGCTCCCCACTGTTGCCGAACCTGAGTCGCCCTTGGTTGAGGTAAGGCTTTCTCACTCCAGAGTTCCTGGTTTTTAATTTCTCTGCCACGTAGCAATTCTGTCTCACTGTTTTGTGACTAAACAAATAAGTATTATTTTCCGCTGTATACATGACACTACAGGAAAAAAAGAAATCTAAGAATAGAAACCTGAAAAAGGTACAGGTCCATTCCAAGGAGCTTAGCAGGGGCAGAGCCCAGGAACACAGACCACAGGACAGGTCTCGACCTGAGGGAACAGGAAGGCGCACTGTCTCCTGCTGGGCGGAGACATCTCCCTGAGGGGACTCCGGATAGTGTGCCCTGGGGCTACAGGTCTGAGCAAATATATACTGACACCTCACACCCAAAGCCAGACTTGGGCCACATAATTTCTAAGAAATCTAGAAGGAGGAACAATTTAGAAGTAAACAGTTTCCCTCCCATTGCAGATTCAATGTCTGGAAGCAAAATCTGTCAGGGTCTCCACTCCAAAACGCCCAGCTGGTTACTACTCTTCCCCACAGCGCGATCTCTCTCTCTCTCTCCATCTCTCCCTCTCTTCGTCTCTCCCTCTCTCCCTCTCTCCTGGTGGAGACTTCTAAGCAGGGACATCATCACATGGGAATGAAAAGTAGCAGCTCCATAAGTACAGTGTGAAGGGCGGCGACCTTCTCACAGTCAAGTGTGTGAAAGACCCTTTCTAAAGAGCAGGCGGAACTATGACAGGCTCTGATTATGGTGACACCACAGGACTGACCCTGTGGGCTCCGTGGGGCTCCTGCTGGGGTTCTGGAAGGCCCCAGGAATATCCCCTTTTGTCCTCATTCCAACCGAGAATGAATTCTGAGCAAGACCTCGGAGCCCGATGCAGCAGAGACCAAACTACCAGGTTCACGATTGATAAGGGTGTCAGGCAGAGGGGTGAGGGCTCCCCTGAAATAAGCTGACTCCCCAGAACGGTCAGCCTTCTCTGCTGGGCTTGCCACACCATGGAAAAAGCCCAGAAGGCACACTTGCTGAAGACAAGCACATCCTCAGGGCCCTCATCCCAACAGTCAGATCAGTCACTCTGGTTCCCATTAAGGGGAAGGAGGAAGCGATGGGGCTGGGAGCCAGGGGTACTTCCCGTGAATATCTCTTCTCGTTAAAATCGGAAGAACGGGAAGTAAGCATCCTCACCACAGCTCCCTCACGTTCTCCTCTACCCTCAGAGGACGCCAGGACGCCCTATGGTACAACGAGGTGAAGCTTATGGGCCAAGAGAGTCACAGGAGGCATTTAAAGCGAGCGTGCTAGGCGGCTGTGTCCCCATCTTCCCTCCTGCTCCTCCCTTCCTGAGCCTCTGGACCACACTAGGATGGATTGAGAGCGACAAACCTGAATGTATTTTGGTTTGAGGTTTGGCAAATTCTGTAACTCCAAAGTATTCCACAAATGTTTTGTGTTCTGCACAAACCAAAAAACATTGGCCGGGCACTTCCCCCCTAATTTTTAAGCCCATGTGTTTTTAAAGGAAATGTAATCCGTATGTTTGGGGTACATTTATATGCAACTCAGCAAACCATGCTCGTCTATGAGTCGTTTGATGTCTGAAATGCACGGTGAAGATCATAGATTTATAAGAACTCTGTTAGCACGAAAAAGGCAGTAGATGAAGCAATGAACTGAGCGCTGAGGTTGGCACAGAACCTCCCGTTCCCAGAAGATTTATAGATAATCCCCTGTATCCTCATCCATCAATCTTTACAATCTGCGAAATGGCATTCATAAGTCTTGCCCTCATCGGATCCTGCAGGCAGCTAGGGAGGATTAAAGTGTGATTATCAGGTAATTGTGAGCGTTTTAAAGAGAGAATACAAGGGCCACTGTACTTGCCCCAACACGTTTATTTTGATCGAGCTTCCCAGAGCACTGGAGGACAAACGTGGCTTCTACCTTTAATGGTTCATCCTCGCCCCATCGTGAGACAGGTGACTTCCATGTCATTGTGTCACAGTTTCACCTGCTACGGAAGTTCAGCCTGGCTTCCTGTCCTTTACTAGGGCACCCCTTGTTCCCAAGGATAGAGAGTGGATGACAAGTCATGGGAGAATGTACAAAGACAGGCAAAGCACATACAGGTTGTTTTATGTGGAATATAGAAGACTCTGGGTACTTGAGTAATATCTTTAAGTAGAGGAAGGATTTTTAGAGAAAGAGTTCTAGTCTCTATATCTGTTGAAAATGAAATAAGTCAAGTTTAAATTGTTAGCATGATACAGCACAAAGTACACAGGCTTTGAAGTCAGGTGGGCTTGGGTTTAAATCCCTGCTCCAGCCTTACTGTGTGACACTAGGAAAGCTGCTTAAGCTCTCTGAGCCTCAGTTTCCCCATTTATAAAGCGTAAGTTTTACAAATGAAGATTAGAAAGAACATGAGGTCTGGAACACAGTAAGTGTTCAGCCACTGATAACTTCTATAATTACTAATATTACTCAACATAGCCTTCAGGTGAGACTGGGACATAATGAGGAATTATCATGTCATCAGAAAAATAATGAAAGAAAGCACCGAAATGGGCTAATGAAGATCCGTAGTTCTGCCTCCCTGGAGTCCTTACAAAGAAGAGCAGTTCACCAGGCAGGACAGACAAATAACTGTGTGTCCTAAGCAGTAAGACTCTCACCAACCTTAAGGCAGACACAGGCCAGGGCCAAGTGATATGTCAGGGTCCCTTCTAGCCCAGTGAGGAGACAGAAGGACCTCAGGACTTGAACTGAGATGTCATCACAACTTCCTAACCAGAGGCAAATGCTTCAAGATACATGGTCTCACTCTTAAGATTAAAACATGCCTCCAGTTCCCAGGGCATGGCTCTAAGGCTAGTCAACCCACCCTATCTATTCCAGTTTCCTGCTCTGGGTCATGGCTCTAAAAAACAAGGCTCCAATGGGAGAGAAAAACAAAGGGAAAAAGAAAAAAGAGCAAGCGACGGAGTGCCAAGAAGAAAATAAACACTCCATGCCACTGGAGAGACAGAAGGAAAGAAAAAGGAAGTAATTGAATAACTGAAGTCAGTAGGGTTGGTCCCTGGAGACATATAATTGCATCTAGAGCAGAAATTCTTAATTTCTGGTCAGAGACCTTTCTGAGGATCTGAAGAACGCTGTAGACCTCTCCCTGGATAAAGGTGCACCTGTTCACCCACACACAGTTTTACCAACAATATCTGAGAACTCACGCATCACATCCATGCACTCCGAGCTAAAGATGTCAAATACTAGAGGCTCCTACATGAGGGGCCAGCTTCTATTCTGAGCTCCGATCACGAACAAGGTCTTCAGCAGTAAGCCCAGGGTGCCAGCCCTGAAAAGGAGGCGACAGGAAGCCGCTCACAGGCTCGTTCTACGACCTGGACGTGGAATGTAAACTAATTGGGAGGAAGAAGACTGGGCATCTGAAATGAAAGGTATGGGCTTTCCTTCTTCACTGGCTACATTTTGAAAACAAAGGCCTTTGTCTTACTTGAAACAAAGAATCATTGAACAGGAAAGCATTTGGCCTGGAGTCCATATGTCTGAGTTCTCCTGTGGCAGTACCACTAACTAGAGGGCTTGACCTAGAACGTATTACTCGATTTTGTCATCTGCAAACTAGAAGTTTAAGTGGATTTGACTTCACTCAATAGATATAACCTTAAAACATTGAGATCAATAAAATTTTATAGAAATCTAAATGTATTTCAAATATATAATAAGAGTGTCATAAAGAAGTGCTTTCGAAAGTCATTTTGTAAAGGAAATGATCCCTGTGACTGATTTTTAGCATAAATCTGAGTGCTAATCCTCATATAATGTGCTCCATAGCTCACAAAGTAACACTACATATAACACTAGACAGTTTACCCGAAAACTCTTGCAGAGAAAATACCAAAGAGAACTCCTGACAATCTGTGTCATTCAGACGTGAAGAAATGCCCCCAAATTAGGAAGATGTCTGAACACTCAAGTAAATAGTTACGACAAAGCCTGCACACTTTATAAAATACATGTGCCATATCTGCTGTTTCGGCATGATTTCTAGAAAATGAAATTTTCCGAGAGAATAACCTTAGCTAGGTCTGATTTCCCTGGCAATTTCCCTTCTCTTCTAACTCTCCGTGGCTAACTTTTCCATTTGAGATTGGAAGGATCTAGAGAAAAGGAAGAAGAATTAACTAGAAAACACCACAGTCTCTAAGGCCAGTTACAATAGGAGCAGATATCCCATAAACTTAAACAGCTTCTAAGCATTTCACTGTGTAACAAGCTAATCAAAATGATGGTGTTCAGTCATCAAGAAAGGTGGTACTCTACTAACTCTCTTTATTAAAGCAGGAAACATCTAATACATTTTGGAAATATTCCCCCCAGGGGTAGGGGAGCGGGGGGATGGCTAATTTTTTAAAACAAAGTTTTAGCTCTTAAAGGTAATAATTTTGTGAACATTTTTATTTGCCCGCAATTCATTGTTTTTTGAGAATGAAACATAAATGGAGATGTGGCCACACAGCTACGTACAGATGCTTATCAGAAAAAAAGTGGCAACCTTTTGATGATAACAAATCACCATAAAATTTGTTTCAAGTGGCTGAATTACCCAGTATGATGCAGAGGGGGAATCAGCAGAGGGATTTGATCTGCTGATTTAGAGTGTGTTAGCAAAGAATTTGGATAATTCAGCTCTTACGGGGCAGCTTTTTGACCCTTGGATCAGCTCTCCATCTCTCTTTGCCTGAATCAGCTCAGTGGTATAACGTGTAGGTGTTTTCCACCAATGGGACGTGGGGGAAATAATGTCACAGAAAAGAAATATCAGAGAGTCTCTGTCCCAATTGTTCTTACCTGTTTCTTCCAGAATCTCTGAATCCTTTAGCAAAAGGATTCCGGTCGATTTTTAATCTGGTGATCTGGAAAGAAACAAAAAAGCATGAATTGTATTTATATGAATGGACTTCCTTTTTGGTGGTTCCTAGAAATCACTCTGTTAGCAGCTGTTGTTTTTATTTGGTTTCCTTTTAGTTGGGGATTTAAACTGAAGTTGATACAGGACTTGGTCCAGGCACACAGATGTCTGACCCACTTGACCCACTTCTCCCTAAAAACCAAGCTTTTCCCAGTATGACTCTGTCAACTCTTTTTCTGCTCACCTTTCTTGCCCCAAAATGGTGCTCAGTCACGTTAGACAAACAAAGGCATGGAAATGGAAAACTGGGTCCATATGAAAAGTACTTGTTGAATGAATGAGTAAATGAATGAGCAAGGGAGTGACTAACAAACCAATGGACTAACAGCCAATCCAATCAGGTACAATCAAACCACCAGATAACCTGCCTCCACCTGAAAGAGCCAAATAATTGACTGTATTGCCCGTGTCACCTAAGTTGTGCCTTTCCTGCCATGAAGGATTGTTCATTCAGTGACCCGAAAAGGTCTCATAAAAGACACAACAAAGTAGCTAGAGTTCTGTCAAGGTTGCACCCAAAAGCAAATCTACAAACGTGTGCCAGGATGGGGCCGGATGCAGCACATCTCAGCCCGTCTCCCAGGCTCATCAGCAAAGCAGAAGAAACAGAGGCAGCTTCACAAGGCTGAGCAAACCCAGTGCACAGAGCTACGCATTCTCGGAAGCCGTCTGGTTCAGCCGCCACTCAGTGCCTGAGTCCCTCTCCGTCCCCGTCGCCTCCTAGCCGCCTTCCCTGAGTCTCTGCGGTGGTTGGATACATTATCCTCTTGACTCTCTCTAGACTAGAACAAGCCTGACCAACAAATTCCATGTGCGCTCTGGTGTTTCCACTTTCAGCCCTGGTCATGGGATGCGTTTTGATACCTTCGCATCTGAGCCGGCCGCATGTTAATGACTCACTATATTCAAGCAGTAGAGACTTAGGGGTGAGGGCTAGGGAGCCCAGGAAAGGAGGCAGGCACCCTGGATGGAAAGTTCATTCTAGATGGTCTTGTTCAAGACCATCTTCCCATTTCTAATCATTGAGAACTTATCATAGGACATCTCGAGTTGTTTTCTGTGTTGCAGATTGTTCCAAGTCCTTCTTCCGATAGCGTGGAATTCCCAAAGCCACAGTCTTTAAATGTCTTTAAAACACAACGTGAGATTCTGACAAACAGACTGTGAGTTGAAAATACCAAAGTTATTTCTTTTCCCTAAACAGTCCTTGCCTCCAGAACGACGTACTAATAATGCAGCACTAATAACACAGCGAAAGCAATTTTACATCGATTTTATAGACCAGAGCAGGAGCCTGAAGCTTCGGCTTTCTAAAGTCCACCGTCTGCCATGTGAGGACTGAATTAAATTTAAAGACTGTCGCTGCGTTCTGTTTTTGACTTAAAATCAGCCCTCTCTTCCTCCATAATCCACAGCAATAAACCACACACCATATTTTCTTTTCAAGTTGGGGTTATAATATTTTATTTTCTCTTTCAAGTTGGCTTATCCTGTCTGACTCATTTATGAGAGCGGTTTCTGATTTGTGATTGTGCTGCCATTTAGGGGGGCCTCCACAGACCCCTGTAAATATAATAACATTCTAGTTCATGGACCTGGGAGAAATGGTTGAAAACCTGTTTCTCACAGTTCACTGGATCTCGGGCCAAAGGGCCTGTATGCAGCTTTAATAGGCAAATGCCACCGTTAGGAAAAACAACACCTCTGTACTTGTTTCAAAGCTTTTAATGTGCGATTTAGAGAACTTTATGAAGACTGTGGTCGCACTCCTCATTACTGATTTACTATCGAGTGCCTTTTGTGTGCAAAGTCATGTGACAGGAAACACAGGTGACAGAATGGTGTAGAGTCAGTATATGTCTGTGCATTGTCCTTCCCCCAACCTAAGGAGCTTATAATTAGAAGAGAAAAACAGACATACACACTGAAAATTACAATGTCAAACTAAGTGATAAGGTTTGCGGGAAAGGCAGGGTGCCGTGAGAGCTTAAAAGAAGTAGCGACTATTCCAAGTTAAAGGTTTCACCTTCGAGGTAGCACGTGAGCCAGGCCTTGGAGGACGTGTGGGTTTCTCATGAAAAAATGCAAGAAGGGGGAATAAGGGAAGTATTTCATAAGAAAAGTCCTACGTAAGCCAGAGCATCAAAGTGGGAAAGAATGAAGCATATTCAAGAAACCTGGAGGACTCCAGTTTGACCAGAGCACGGGGTAGGGGAAGAGCGGCGGTGAGAGAGAAAGCTGGAGGGCCTGGCCTGAGGCCACTTCACGGAAGACCTTTATTACCCAGCTTAGGCATTTAGATACCCTGAAAACAGAAGAGAACACTTTTAGCTTTATAAACCAAATTACCCCATTTAATGCTTGTGCTGACAACTTTGGCTGTATCTACAAACACCAAACAGGACAATATTTTGGAGAAGAAAGCCAATGTATTCTCAACCTCAAGAAGCCTTAGTTTCTAAGAGTCCTATGGTATCAAGAGCCTGCCTAGTAAACTGAGATCTCATGAGTGTCTTCCACCTTGTGGAAAAGGATGCAAAGGTCAGCTGGGCCATAAAGCTTGCTGTCCGGTGGAAGATAGGAACCTGATATAAGGTGAATTCTCAACAGGTAGAAAAAGAAGTTCAAAATCCTCTCCTTCCATCCCAGTAGAGTATGAGAAAGACGAGACAGACAGGTGAAGCAAGCAGTTGGACTTACATTGCCTTATTCCCCAAAGCAAACCACAATCCAGGGGTGGGGTCGGGGAGACACAGAGGAACCTGGCAGGGTAACCTCCATACACATACGGGGATTGCTGCATCAAAGTAAGAATGCCCCCTGGTCTGAGGAAGCACCAAGAGGGCTGAGTTAGGATCTCCAGGCTTCCCATGGCCTTTCTGTGGTGGGTCAGGGACTGAGAGGTCTTCACATGCCATGATGGGGAAGGCAGGGTGATCCTAACACAGAGATGCTGGAGTCTCGGCGGGACCCAAACAGAGGGCCTGGATGAGACCTGAGGTGAGGCTGAGCCCACCAGGGAGGCGCAGGAGGTCCTGACCGAGGCAAGAACACAAAGCACAAGTCCAGCAGTCTCCTCTCAGTGCAGCGTATCAACCAAGGGACCCAAGGACCAGACCACACACACACACACACACACACACACACACACACACAGAGCAGAAGCCAGGGAGGCCCAGAGAACAGCACAGGAACCCAGGTGAGGACTCATAAACCCCTGCACATAAACCATACCTCTAGAGGCCATCTGGAATAGTGGGAGAGGGGAAGGAAATATGGGGGCAAAAACCAAAAACTAAACATTGACCCACAATAAATCAAGTTACGTGAAGGGATAATAACCCAAAATAGAATTGGAAAGTTTACATTTCCCCCCTACCCTGCCCCAATGCAGAGGTCACAGCTTTTTGGGAAAATCAACTACAGAAAATTATTTATATATATATATATATATATCCACACTTTAGTAGTTAATTTTCACCCCTATTCCGATCATGTTTATCAACTAGATCCTAATATGGCTGGCTGTCTCTACCTCCCCACCTTAGAGCAGGCCCAGCATCCATTGACTCAACTGCTCTAAATAACCCGCAAACTGACTCCCTTCTCCCGCTCTTATCCCTGGCCAATCTCTTCTCTACCCAGCAACCAAAGTGATTCTTGTTAACACATAATTAGATCATGTCATTCTCTGCAGTGGCTACCACTATACTCAAAATTCAATCCAAACTCCCTGCCTGACCTTGCAGGGCCAGCATGCCCGGGCTGCCGCCTACCTCGCCGTCCCCACCCACACACCTGTTCCTGGTTCACAGGCTCCAAACTGAGCTGCTCTCTGTGCTGGAATGTGCCCAGCTCCCTGCCCAGGCTGTTCACACTCGCTCTACCTCCAGACAAAAATACCCTTTTGCACGCTCTTCACATAGCTGACTCCTCGTCCTAAGTCTCAGTCTAATTGTTATCTCCTGAGAGAGGTCTTCCTTGACCATCCGTCCAAAATGGCAGCACTTCTGCTACTCTCTTGAACTGCACCCTCTTTAATTCCGTCTGGACTATAGGTAGGAACCATGTCTCTTTTATACACCATTTTATTAAGCAGAACCTAATAGGACATGCTATTCATGCTCAATAAATATCTGGTCAATGAGTGACTGAGTGAGTGACTGAGTGACTGAGTGAGTGAGTGAGTGAGTGAGTGAGTGAGTGAGTGATGATGTGGAAAACAGGGGTCACCAGTCCCGAAGCCATAACAAGCCTTAGAGAATATAGACCAAACAATCCCTTCAAACCTATGTGCTTTCACTGCAGGCATTACAGACGAAAGTCTTAAATGTCCTTCCAGTCAGAGCAAGGTCTATTAGTAACTTCCTGTGCAGCCCAAGCTATTCGACAGCAGTCATGTTCAAACTGGGTCCAGTGACGATGGGGAGACATGGAAAATACAGAGGTTAGGGAAGCATTTTTTTTCCACTGATTTTATTTCCATAACCTTAGACTGATTTGTGTAGTCTGAGTTATTGAAGACGGTGGCATGAGGGGGTGGCTGCTGGCCTGCCACCATTCATTTTAATCATTTTCACTGACTTTCTTGCCTAGGAACATAGAGACAGTACATAAATGAGGTATACCTCACAACACACAGCGCAGACATAAATAGCACAACCTACAAGGAAAATGAAATCCTGAGTATGATTTTACAGGAGTGAGGCTGAAAGGGGCTGCCTTTATTAACACTTTCTTCGTCACTCTTAGGTTATTTTGCCAAATTGCTTAAAGGGTGTTCCAATGGGATTTGTTTAAAAAAAAAAAAACCTTAGCCTGTATGCAAAAAAAATTCTGCACTGATTTGATTGGAAAGTTAGAGCAAAACTAGCTCAATACTTTAGGATATAATGAGTAGCTCAGAAATCCTATTGAATTTGCTTACACAGACCTGGCTGTGGTTGCAGACTTCCTATCTGGTTCATGTAGCCAATTCTCATCAAGAAATAAGACTGTGTTACCTGAGGAGAACAGGGCTGTGTCTTTTTGAAATCTACTTTCCTGTTTGGAAAAAAAAAAAAAAAACAACTCAAGGTTCAGCAAGCTTTTTCCCTTAGGAAGACAAAGACTCTGCAATGGAAATTTCCTGCTAATTCCATGAGGACATGTTGGCGTCAGCCTCTTCCAAGAAAAAGCATAAAGCGTGGAGTCACCTTTATTCCCACCTCTACCACTTTATTCTCCACGATGAGATTCTGGGCATAGTGTACCTTCCTCTCTGCCACAGGCCTGCCAAGTTGGCACTCTGAGAGCAAATAACAGTAATAATAACTTCAGTATGCTAGCAGCCCTGGGAGTCCGTGGGTCAGTCGGCAAGGGTGGGAGGGAGGAATGGGAAAGGGGGAAAGAAAAGCATAAAATATTTCATGAAATAGAAACTCTTTCTTCACACTTCACTACTACTTATATCCAAAAGAGCAGAACCAAAGATACATAAACTGGTAGTAGAAGTGTGTTCACTAGTCATTCAGCCATTTTCCGAGGATATATGCAGAGCTATCCACTATGGGACAGACACAAATCTCTGAGAAATACAGAGATGGAAACCCAGACAAGAAAAAGCTAAAGGAATCCATCACCACCACCAGTATTACAAGAAATGTTAAAGAGACTTCTTCAGAAGAAAACAAAAGATCAAAAATACGAATAATAAAATGTAATAACTACATGCCTATCAATGATTACTTTCAATGTAAATGGATTAAATGATCCAATCAAAAGACATAGTGGCTGTATAGAAAAGAAAACAAGACCCATACATGTGCTGCCTGCAAGAGACACTCTTCAGATTGAAAGACACACACAAACTGAAAGTAAAGAGATGGGAAAAGATATTCATGCAAATGGAAACAAACGAAAAGAAAAAAAAGAAAAAAATGGAGGTAGCAATACTTACACCAGACAAAATCGATTTTAAAACAAAGGCTGTAACGAGAGACAAAGAAGGACCCAGCAATTCCCAAATCAACAAACCAACAAAATGGAAACAAACTCATAGATACAGAGAACATTTTTGATGGTTGCTAGGTGGGAGGGGCATTGGCGAGATGGGTGAGAAAGGGGAAGGGATTGAGATGTGCAAATAGCCAATTAGGAAAACAGTCACAGGGATGTAAAGTACAGCATGGGGAATATAGTCAATAATATTGTAATAACTATGGTATCAGGTGGGTACTAGACTTCCCGGGGTGATCACGTCATAAGTTATATAAATGTCTAATCATTATGTTGTACACCTGAAATTAATATAATGTAAGTCAACTGTAATTGAAAAACGAAAAATTATTTTTAAAAAACGTGAAGATGGAAGAGTCATCTTAATTAGTGATTTCTGGGCTTCAAAATTTCATAGATCAATTCTACTTTTTAATTATTTTTTTCAATTATAGTTGGCATTCGATATTATGCTATATTAGTTTCAGGTGTACAGCATAGTGGTTAGGCATTTATATAATTTACAAAGTGATCCCCCCGATAAGTCTCGTACCCACCTGGCACTGTAGGTAGTTATTACAATATTACTAACTGTATTCCCTATATTGTACTTTACATCCCCATGACTATTTTCTAACTACCAATTTGTACTTTTTAATCCCTTTACCTTTTTCATGCAGCCCCCAACCCCCTCCCATCTGGTAATCATCAGTTTATTCTCTGTATCTATGAGTCCATTTCTGGTTTGTTTGTTTGTTTGTTTTGTTCTCTAGATTGCACATATAAGTGAAATCATATAGTATTTGTCTTTCTCAGTCTGACTTATTTCACTTAGCATAGTACCATCTAGGTCCATCCATGTTGTTGCAAATAGTAAGATTTCATTCTTTTTTATGGCTGAGTAATATTCCATTGTGTGTGTGTGTGTGTGTGTGTGTGTGTGTGTGTGTGTGAAGAATAGGTGAATATATATTCTTTATATATATATATGTATTTATGTATAAAGAATATATATATAAAGAAGGGGTGATAGATAGATGGATAGAAAGATAGATCACCTCTTCGTTAGCCAGTCATCTGTTGATGGGCACTTGAGTTGCATCCATATCTTGGTCACTGTAAATAATGCTGCAGTGAACATAGGGGTGCACATACCTTTTTGAATTAGTGTTTTGAATTTATTCAGATATATACCCGGAAATGGAATTGATGGGTCATAAGGTAGTTCTATTTTTAATTTTTGGGGGAACCTCCATACTGTTTTCCACAGTGGCTGCACCAATTTCTAATCCCACCAACAGTGCACGGGGTTTCCCTTTTCTCCACATCCTCGTCAGAGGCCAATTCTAATTCCCTCCCTTCCAGCATTTGAGCAATCAATGTTGATATTCCAATTATTTTGATTCTACCAAGTAAAGAGAGTTAACATCGACTATCTCCTGTCATCATTATTCCATAAAATAAATGATATTTTAATATCAAAAAAATTTAAAAAAACAAAATAAAATAATGTACAGTCTACTAAAATGAATGTTTACATTTATTTAAAAATCCCTATACTGTTTTTATTTTTCTCATCTCTCAGTGGACCCAAAAAAACTTCTCCATAGACTGGTGACTGAGAAGCACTGATTCAGACCAAACCATCCATTTCAAATAAGAATAGTGAGGTGGAGTGATTTGTGAAAGGCAGGACAGTCCATTAGCTGCAGAGCGAGGTCTAGAACTCACTTTTAACTCCCTACCTGGTGTTTTCTACCATATCACACTTTTTTTGTAGAAAGTGCAACCTTTGCAACCTTTGTTCTCAGAAAGCTCAAAATATTGAGAGGAAGATAGGACACACACACACACAGAGGTTAGAAAGTGATAAAGGTCATGAGAGAGAGATAATCAGTCACTAACAGTTCCACGAGGGAGAGCTCATTTGCAGCTGACAAAAATGTAAGGAAGGTTATAGGTGATAGTATTTGCACCAAACTTGAAAAATAGAAGGAATCTAGACAGGTAAAGATGAAGGGGGAGGACATTCCTGGAAAGACAACAGCATGTGCAAAAGCAAGGCAGCTACAGAGTGCAAACAACAATAAAATTCTAACTCGACTGCTGAACTCTTGTGGATGCAAAATGAGAATTAACGGAAAATATGCCTAGAAATGTCGTTGGTAATTACCCACAGAGGATCGTAATTGAAACACTTGGGATCCTGGGCTTTACTCCCTAGGCACTGAGGAGTCACAGACCATTTTTGACAGAGAAAGAATGCAGTCAGAGCTGTGCTTCAGGAAGATTTCCTCCGACAATGACTATACGTGATGGCTGGTGAGACCTTAGTTTGAAGTCCGGGAGCCTCTGCTCAAAGCTACCACAGCAGCCCAAGGTGGGGGGAGGGCAGGTCCAGAGCAAGGGCAGAAGCAATGAGATTAGAAAGAAGAAAATATTCCATCAGTAGAAGCAACAGAGTTTAGTGGCAGACTGGATGGGAGAGCGTCAGGTGTCCAGCGTGGGTGACAAGATGGAGGTCAACAGGAAGCGTAGGCTTTGACAATGGAGTGGACTGAAAGGAGTCACAAATGACCAGTATAGTTGGAGTATTTCGTTTACCAGCAACAAAACACCATGTCCCCACCTCTCAAGTGGAGACCTGTCCAACTGGATCGGTCTAGAATATTGTGGGGGTTAAAAAAAAAATGTTTACAGACATGAACACTCTAATAATTTTCAATACTTGAAAATCATGTGTCATGTAACCATAAATGGCTCCCAACCATCATTAAAAAGCATGCATAAATTATATAAATGTCCAACCACTATGCTATATTCCTGAAACTAATATAAAAATATCGTGAATGTCAACTGTAATTTTTTTTAATGTCATCATGCAGGAAAAAAGGAGGGAGAAATTATAAATTCCGAGCTAACAGAGACCTGAGAAAGCATAGGCCAATGGCTTGGAGTGGTCTTCATTTTCTTGGAGAAGAAAGTGAAGCCCGGAAAGACAAAATGACTTGCTCAGGGTGACACAGACAGCTAGTGGAAAATTCAGGACTGAAAGCCAGGTCTCCAAATGTCCCGCCCTTTGCTGTGTGTGAAGCAGGACACTGCCTTTCCCTGGGAAGACTGGGTAACATTTCAGTTCCATTCCCTCTGTTGTCCTTCCCTCATTGTGTTCCTCCAAACAGTTCCCGAAAACATGGAGAACCTATCACTGACTTTTTCCCTCTTGGCTCTCATAGGCCTCCAAACCATTCCCTTCAACAGAAATATAGGAAGTAAACAATGTTGCCATGAAATCCTAATTGTTCCCATTCTGGAAGGGAAATTAAAAAGACAGTAATAGGTGACTAGCACTCAGAAAAGAGAACCGTTTATGCTACCCAGCACCTTCAAGACAAGTCTGAAAATTATTGTTAGCTCACAGCTCTGAGTTACGGGATGCAGACGGCAAGATTCCCGGGGGAAAGACCTGGGGTTAGTTTGCTTTATTACAAGTCGCTGTATTATATTAAATCACAGCTACGCAGCCAAAGGGAATGTTAAAACAATCATGCTTATTGGTTTATCCAGAGATGGGAAGCTTGTTAAACAGGCAAAAGCCGTTATCTTGACTTCAAAATGGGCAGAATTGAGCATGACTCATCTATTCTGAATGTCAGCACATCATGAATTCACCAACGTGACATGAGAACAGAGAGATCAAAGTAGTTACCTGTTGATGAATATCTTCGAGAGACAAGGCAGCTCCTTCAATTCCCAACAATCCACTTTCTCCTTAATGAGCACTTTATTCTTTAAAATGGCCTCTACTCCCCACCGTCCTCCATGCCTTCACAGACCCAATCATTTAGCAACGTCAGCTGACTACTGTTAATTGGACGCCAGGTTTGTGTCAGTGACTTTATATATGTGTTCCCTCCTCTAGTCCTCATAGCTCTGTGAGGCTGGGACATTTTCAGACCAGGAAACACAAGTTGAAGGGCGTTAAGACAGTTGCTCCAGGTCACACAGTTCACCAGTAGAAAGGTCAGAAATCAAACCAGGTATGTCTGTGCCCAACGCCATGATCTTCATCATGGTTTCCCACCGCTACCACTGCTCCCACCCCAGTCCAGATATAGACAAAATATTTATACAAGGAGAATGTACTCAGATGCCTAGGAGAGAAGGTTGGCGAAGAGAAAGGGATTTTAGGTACCCGCGTGTGGTCTTCTTTCATTGTCACAGTGAGTTGTAGCTTTCTAATTGCAGCTTGAGCTGTCGTAGTGACCCTACTGGCTTCTAGAACTGAATGAATTCATCTGTGTTCTGGTTTGTTCTATAGACTAAATTCTAAAATCGTAGTACTTCTTCCCACATCTCTGCCTTCATGAGAAACTAATGATTAAAATGGTGGTTGGGCAGCCTTGGGGACAAAGTCCAATCAGTTATTCAAAAACTTTGGCTTGTTCTCCCTTCTTCTGAACCCCAGTTAATCCCAGTGTTCTGCTTGCTTCAAAATCCATGTAGCTTGTATCAGAGCTTGAGTATTGAAGTTTTCTGTAAAGACCCTCTATGGCCTCTGCAATTTTACTGTGAAGGAGTGTGAGAGGATTTAGTAGTTTTTAAATGGTGCCCAAAACAAACTAAACCTCTTCCTCTAGTTTAGATCAAATGTGGCATCAACAAGGAAACTCCGACGTTGGGAATGCTTTATAGCTACCAAGAAAACCCAAGAACCATCTAGTACTTAATATTTACCGGACTAATGGGTTGTTGTATATCGAATTCCTCTGAAGATAAAGAACATCTGAGGAATCTTATCCAGGTGCACTATGAAAGAAATGCTCTTTCTGTGTGAACCAAAGGTTATCCAACTCACCTTCACCTGCCTGGCACACCATAAGCCCTTGATAAATATTTAGTAAATAAATGCTTCTCCTCTATCGCCTTCTTTATCAGAGCACTAAGCATAGTATCGAATACCAAAGGTATTGAATATTATAAGTTCATTTTGCTCCAAGCAGGCCCAAAATGAAAGTGAGGAGTCTATCAAGCAACATGAGCAAAAACTCTTTGTTTCAGGAAAGGATTCCCCTGCAGGATCTTGTGAATTAGAAACACATTCTAAATTACAAAAGTGAGATTCACACACAGCTTTCAGGGAATTGCATAAAGTGAGATCATTTGTAAATCCACTTAGTCACCCTCCTCTAAAAAGAAGTTTGTGTAGAATACCCAGAATAATTCCAGGCCTGGTCTCTCTCCCTCCCTCCTCCACCCACACACCTCTATTCGTCTGGCTAATTCATATGTGTGTCTTCACATCAGAAGAAGCATTAGCTCTTCCGGGAAAACTTACCTCATTCCTTAAACCAAAAAAGCACCCTGTCTCCATCTGTTGTTAAATTATTCCACTGTCTTATTGTTATGTATTTACGTGCCTTTCACGCAACTAAAACTCTCCTTTGCCTAGTGAGAAGTAAGTCTTCATCTGCTCAGTTTCTCTACTAAGTGTGGGACATTGTACATTCTCAATAAATATTTTTGGAATGAATGAACATATTACGGACATAAAAACATACAGATCTTAGGGTGTGGCTGGTGACCCCATGGAGGTAAATTTAGTCTGGAAGTGAAAATGAAGCTGTAAGTGAGTCTTAAATAGAGTTTGAGAGGCCCGGTGACTTAAATGCAGCCAGGTGGAGGGATCCGTGGAAAATTGCAGGGAAGAGGGAAGGAAGGAATCAAACCTCAGTACTTGCAAAGGAATTGCAAATGATGAGGGCCATTTGCCAGGATGTAGTAGAGATGGTGAACGTGGGTACACATACAGAGAGACACGAAAATGACTTGGGAGGTTTGGTCCGCTTGAGCAGAAGTCTTGTCTCTGATCTAAATCTAGACCACTCCAGCTGCCACTAGGCGTTACCCCCTTGTCATCACCAGTGCCCTGTGTGCACCACCAGCTTGCTGTCTCTCATTCCAACCCTTCAGTGCCAAGCAGAAGACTAAACGTTGCTTACCCAGAAGCATGAATAAGCTCCTTCAAAAGCAGATAGAGCAGGAGACTCTCCAGGGCAGCCTCTTACCTGCTGGTTTTGATAGGCCGTGACTGTGGTAAACACGGTCTCGGGAAAGTTGAATGTTTTCACTCCGTCCCCCACAGGCACAGATTTGGTGGGCGAAAGGTCGCTGCTGAAATCCTTGCGAATCACGTGAACGCGAGGCTGGTATTTGTGCATAGAGTGCAGAATGATCTGAAATGAGAAAGGGAGACGCCGTGCCACGGTTGGTTGGCTCTAAAAGGGCCCTGCCTCTTCTCAAGCTCTCATGCAAGTAAGAGTCACAGGCTAGAAGCCTTACAGGAAGAGTGCAGACTGGGCACGGGATGTACAGGAAACCAGAAATCAGTGAGGGGAGAGCATTGCATGGAACCACACAGCAGAGTGTCCTAGCCGTGGGCAGTGGCTGTACTACGTTTGCTTTAACGGTGTAAATACTGAACAACTGCTCTATACCAGTGGGCACCACTCCACTAAAAGGTCTCAGAACCTCCGTCATGTATCAGTGGTTCCCTCCTGCATCACATTTTCAGCGTGGGCTCATGCCGTCTTTAAATTCTACAAGCTATTATTTGTCCTTTGTTATTGAATTTATGGACATTCCCTTATGTCATGTGAGAGTACATGGTATGTGTGTGTTCTCCCTTCCGCAAAAACTTGTCATTTTCTTCAAGATAGGAGCCATGGTTTTCTCTCCTTCCCATAACATCTTCCCATAGCACCCAGTATGGATCCTGGCATTCAGTGAAAATTCAGTGTATCTTTTGCTGCCGAAGACAGATTCATAGCCTCGGGTGCTCCAGTTATACTTGGAAAGACTTAGGGCCTATTCGTCTCTTATAAATTCATAAATTTCTTGACAAATCAGTCAGAACTGTCACCTTAGTTGTTTCCCTGCGTTTGTGGCCCTGTGAGGTATTCTACCGAATGTTGTGATTTCTTCCACCATTTTTTAATTCATCCTGTATTTCTGTCTCTGAGTTCTCCCCTAACTAGACTGGGAGTCTCAGACCACAAGAACTCTGTCTGATAAGCACAACCGGACACACAGCAGACACTTGCCAAATGTTAGCTTTGTAATACATGAAATTTCACAGGAAGAAGAAAAAACAACTTTTACGCTTACTTTCTTAAGATGGCTTAAAGTGGCATGGAGATTCTTATTTCACCTGTTTGGAAAAGCCTGGGGCTAGCCCGCTCTAGAGCAAAGAGGGGAAGAGGGAGGAAGAGGGAGAGGGGGGTCCTTTCCACTCACGTGTCCTTGGTCGTCGAGTTCATTGTTAGTCAGCTTGAGTTTGTCGAAACTGACCACCTGTCTCATCCAGGTGTCTCCAGAAGCTAGAGAATCGGGGTGTATATAAACTCTTGGGGGTACGGGGGAGTCGGCATTGCCGGCCACCATCCACTTGGAGCTATGATACACGTATCTGAGATAGAGAGGGAGAGAGGAGAATTCAGACACAGATGCAGAGAGGGGATAGAGACCCAGGAAACAACCAGACACAGGAGAGAGGGGAGACAAAGAGGTGACAAGAATGGAGAAGCAGTAGAGATTCAACAGAGAATACAAAGGATGAAAAGGGAAGGGTAAAGATCACCAGGAGAAACGAGATAGAGATGGAAATGGAGCGAGAGATGGGGGGGGGGGGGAGCAGAGACGTGTTGTGTTTAATGATCAAAGCTGCAGCTCTCACAAGGAAAACATTCCCACAGCCCCTTTTCTTCCTCCTCCCTCGCCTTGCCTGCACCCTTGTGTGCACACAGGCGTCCTGAACCCACGTGGCTAGCTACGGCAAAGGTATTTTACTGCAACCTTTCACCTTCCAAATGCAAACCATATAATCCGTCGGCCACTTGTTCGGGATTTGGTTCCTTATTGAAAACATCTTCCATATTGTCCTATAAAACACAGCCATGTGCAGAGACCCTCCAAGCCTCTCACCGGTTAACCATTTCCTTGCCAAGCATCTGAATTCTGCGGGATTGCTATGAAAAATGGAGGAGGGCCTTTGCCTTAGTGCAGCCATGGCCAGAAACACCACCCCGCTTCCCCAGTTAGAGTTGTCATCAGCTGCCAATTATTTCCCCACAAAACCTCTGGCAATGAGACGTTGTCGGTCACAAGGGAGGTCAGTTTTTCAGACTCTGCCCATTGCCCTGTGGTTCTGAAGAGTGTTCTCCATGGACCTGATATTCCCCGCTTCTCAGTTCTAAAGGCCACGTGGAACCTGGACCCTGGCAAACACAGGCACTCAGTCACATCGCAACTCCCAAGATCCTCTAACACAAGAGTGGAAGTGTCTCCCCTCTGAAGTCCTGCAATCCAGACCACTTCCCTCCTGGCCATCCGCTCACCCATCATGCTAGTCCAGGTTCTCCCCATTCATCTCTCGCCTCCGAATTCATGGGTTTGGGGCCAAGTTCTCAGATATTTCCAAATGAGCCATGATTCACTGATTGGATTGCGATCTCCAGAGATCAATTAAGCCACAACTTGTTTCAGACAAGAACTACATGTAAGCCACCAAGAGACAGAGACTGTGTTGGCTTTTCGTGACTTTGAAGGAAAATTAATTTAACAAACGCACTCACAGCTCATATTAATGACCAGGAATTCTCACTAACTAGATGTTCTTCTTGGGGTCTCAACCAATTCTCCTGTTCTTCCCCTCCATGACCCACAGGGTAATCCATCAAATCTGTGATCGAATGTATGACACTGGTCCATTTCTCCTTCCCCTTTCAGAAATAAATCATCTCAACTCACTTAGTCCTTCAGAAACCAAATCATTCAATATGTTAATCACTTTCAAGGTTAACTGAATTAGTTTTAGACTCGAGATCCATTTGGTTTTTGCTCCCCTGGCAGACACTATACAGTCCCACTCTCTCCAGAGATACAAGGGGGATTCCAGACCAGCCCACTGTTGAGTCCTGATATTCTACCTCTAGTGACTTCCTCCCGCCTGGTGCTCTGCCACAGGCCATTTGCATATCCTCCATCCTTGTTTTCCGTACAGTGCATTATACAGTGCACTGTTAAAGTGCCTCATCTAATGAGTTTAAAGAACCGTTCTGGAATGTGAGTGACACCCACACTTCTACATCTCAGCATCGTTCCTTACCTGTATCTTTTATTGTCCACAGGTACAATGTCCATTGCTATGTAGTACTGCTGGTGTGGATCCAGACCGGTGATTTTCACTCTCATGGCAGGAAACATCCTCCTAGGAAGGGGAATAAAGTAGGAAGCTCAGCAATCAGAGGGGAAGAAGTAAAAGCTCAGAGCATCTATTCTCATTGGGAACTCGAAGCGTACCAAAGCCAGTGTGTTCCAGTTCTCAAAGTTGGCCGATTTTCTTCCCTTTGGAAATTGCCACTATAAAATATGCTGAGGACTTAATATTGTAGAAATAGCGCCTCTTCTTAAATTGACCTATTTGATGATTTATACACCCAAAGGGCTCATACCGTACCCTGCTTTATACTATTAGTTAACTTTTAATGTGATTAGATAGATGGATGGATTGTTAATAGATAGATACACAGATATGTGTGTGTATTTACACGTTTCCTATTAGACTATAACTTTTTTAATATACACTTGTACGTAACATAGTTGATTAATTTATATACTTATTCCCCCAGTTGATTGTTAATGATTGTAAAATATTTATGATTGATTGAGTCTATTTGAAAATGACCACTCTAAAAAAATAATCTTTCAAGAAAAGAAAAAAAAAAAAAAGGAAGGTGCTACTAGTTCCCAAACAAAGGGCCACAAATGGTTTGTGTTTTTTTTTAATGCATAAAACTGTAGAAAATTTTCTGCAAGTTCTCAGGCTGTCAACATGTGTGTCAGAGGACGGACCCTGTGGAATAGGGAGCAAATACCAAATGAATTCTAGTGGCCTCTGGGCAGTACCTTGTTTCTACCACAATGGCTTGTTAAACTTGCCAAAGCAAGCGAGGTCAGGATATGGCACTTTACAACTACTCTCATAATTGAAGAGGGAACAGCCCAAAAGCGGTATTGTGTTTCAGGGCGTCCAGAATAAAACTCACCATTCCCCTTTAACCATAAGAAAGAAGAGAAACACCACGCTCTTTTTGCATGTCCTTCGCTTAGGAGCCAGACGTTACAAGTGCTCAGTTCAAACTTTCGGATTGCCCTGAACACACTCTAAGGCCCTTGTACCCAAAATGCCACATTCAGCTTCACCATCTGGGGCCATTTAGTGGAGCTGGGCAGAGCATGGCGCTAATGAGGTCAAGGTCACAGGCTGGATCCACACACGGCCTAATTGGCTTTGCTCCATTTCACAGCCACAGACCAGGCCCTGACCCCAGACAGCCATCTTGCAAATGTGCGCTGGTGGTTTGCATGAGGGGCTTTCTGTGCTAGTCACACATTCCACTGCTCACCAGAAGCAACTCAAAAAGCAAATGTCCTCTGGTAGTCAGTCAGTGACATCACAATCATAATTGGGGTAAAGCACAAGAGGGACTATAGACCTTGGAATAGGCATGATGGCTAATTCTTAAGTATTTGCTAAGAATAATATAGAACTGTTCCTTCTTTCCCAGCTTATAACTTTTCAGGAGCTTTTATTGGCACATCAGGTTAGATTTTATCCCTCTACCCTCCCAAGTTTAATTAGAAAGCCTCGTATTTGAGTCTTTTGATGGGCTCATGAAAATCGATGGTGGGCTGTTCATGACTAAATCTCACATACGTGATAGGTGAGGCACTTTGATCCACGCTAACGATCTCCAAAAAATGGGGACCCTTGGTCTGTACATTTAAATACAGGTCAGTGATTGCCCCTCTTACTAACAATGACTTATGATTGCCCTGTATATATAATAAATGGTTGGAAAGCATCTTACCAGGAATGGAGAGAAAGTCCTCTCACTTGCTATCTGACATAAGAAAATGGGGTTCCTCTCAGCCATTTATAGAGGCTGTTTTACACTGAAAGAGATGAATTTCTTTACTTGATGACTTCAATAAAAGGGGTTAGGTGTTTTAAAATTCAATACCTGTTTTTTCTGGAATACTTATATGACTTTGAGTGGACTTGCTACCTGTCTTTCCCCAATACCCAAGTTCTAAAATGAATGAGCTCTGTGTGCCTTTAGATAAGTCATTTAACACCTATTACACAAAGGAAACAGACGAGATCATCTCTAAGGTGCCCTCTTGCTTTAAAATTCTATGACTTTATTGAAATTCTCTTCTTAAAAATTTACCAAAAATTTTCAGCACAGAATATCAAGTGAAGTCAGAAGACCCTAGAGAAAAATTAATCTTTCATATTCACAAAATGAGGTGTGTTTGGTTTTAATTTTATAGCTAAATTCAGGCGAATTGTTTTATGTTCCAAACCCATTAATCCCTACAAGCACCTCTGTCCATGGTGCTGATTGTACAGATTATGTCAGGACGTCCAGAGATTGAGGGCCCTGTAGACGTCCTGAATGAACAGGACTACAGTTTGGGGAGTGAGAAGAAGCAGATGGTGACTAAGATCTGCTCAGGAAAAAGAACAGTCAGACGTAACTAGTGTCACTGAATAAAAGGTTATGCCTAAGGAACAAACTGTATGTCTGTGCTGGGGCTATCTGGATATATTCAGGTCTGAAAGCAAATTGGTGAAGGTAGAGATATAGAGAAGAAAACACTGCAGAAGAAATCACGAAACGAGGTCACAACAGAGATGACAATGAGGTGCTCAGGTGACCCAACTTCACTGAAGGGCAGGAATCAAAGGCGTGATATCAAGAACAAAAATGACTGGACTACACCGACCCCATAGTAGGCAGTGAAAACGCAAAATAAAAACTGGAAGATCTTATAGGCAAAAAAAGTAATATGTTCCCTGTATCCAACCAAGCCCCTTGCCAAAAACTCTTTCCTTGAATGACC
The DNA here is from genome assembly GCF_057876585.1 of Rhinolophus sinicus. Classification (NCBI taxonomy): domain Eukaryota; kingdom Metazoa; phylum Chordata; class Mammalia; order Chiroptera; family Rhinolophidae; genus Rhinolophus; species Rhinolophus sinicus. The sequence goes on from NC_142507.1 coordinate 49,476,171, forward strand.
CTATTTCCTTCCACGCTATCATATCTCAAAATGTAGAACAGGACAAGACTGAAACCCAAGCCACAAAAGGGAGATGGCATGGAAAGTAGTGCTCCTTCAAAGTTGCTCTTGCCGCCTTTTAATGGTTTTATTCATTACTAAAAGAGAGAAAGAAGAGGGTTCTAGAAGAGAAAGAAAATGCACAAGCTTTCACGTTGATTGTAACCTCATGTTTTTGTGATATCTTATTGTATTGGGAAGTTTCTCTATATGCATTCAAGTGAACTGGACCCACTGAAAATATTCTTTTACTTTAAACGTCCCTGGTCATGAAGACAGCTTATGATCAACGAGGTGGTTCTTTTTGGTCTCCATGACATGAGACTACGTAGCTTGGCTTTGAAAATAGGAAGGCAGTGTAATTGTTTTACTTTCAGTGAACTATCCCTCTGTACTCAAAAATCTTAGCCCCAGTTTATTTTTATTTAAATCATTTCATTTTTAATCCAAGGCGGGGAAGCTACCACCATTTCCTAACAGTGCAGAGTTGTACACAGGTGAGACTTTTGTTTTAGAGCCATACAGATCTGTGCAGGATTCTGGATCTTCCTTTACTGCCTGGGTGGCCTCAGTCAAGTTAATTAACCTCTTTTGGACTTTGCATCCTCATCCATATATGGGATTATCATACATTACTCTATAGACTTCCTGTGAAATTTAAATAATATAGTATATATGGAGTATCCAGCACAAAACAGGTACCTAACTATGGAAAATTGAAAGGTACCAGTGAAAGAGTAGCTTAATTAAAAGTGTTTATTTCAAGAGAAACTGTTTTTGATACCTTTATCATCTACTTAAATAGTTTTGCAAGAGTTTCCACGAGGTTGCCGTCTGTGTTTTGTAATAATTTCAAGCCCACGATAAAACACAATGGGTCAACAAGCAGGGCTCAGGAGATAGGCACCAAACCCAGTTCTTACCAAAAACAAAATTCTTACAAAAACATCTGGCTGTTTTAAATGCCATAGAAGATGCAAGCTGTTGTTTGGGGAGCAAATGTTTTCTCTTAAAAACATGGAAGGGTGAAGTAACACCTGCTCTGGAAATTAGTTTGGCTGTCATGTACCGTGGGTCTCCAGTATTAACTGAAATACATTCGTAGGCGAAAAATGTTTGCGAGGCCAGAGGTGATGGAGATTTGAGTCACCCTTGGGGGGAAATGGCAAAATCATAGTAAACACGACAAGATCACTTTGCCCAGATGTCCAGATGCAGAAAAGTGAGTGCACGTGGCTTTGACTTCAGCAAGGCGGCCAACCGCCAGTAAGTGAAAAGAAGAAATGCAACCGCTCCTGCCTCGTCCTCCGCTCTTTGAAGTTGGCCATTCAAAGGAACGTGTCCTTACCTGCCCGCCTTGGTAATGATCATCTCAGTTCCAATGTCATGGAACCTCTTCCAGAGGTCGGCACACTGCAGCTCCACCTGAATCTCCTCCATGGAAGACATGGCAGCGGGTATGGAGACGGCAGCACCAGCGCCCAGGTCAGCGTGAGAGTCAAAGGAGCAGGAAGTCCGCTCAGTGAGCGCCTCCGAGTCCGAACCGGTGCTCTGCTCGGAATCTGCCAAAGAAACCATCAAGCCTCGGGTGAGAAACTGCTGCACTCCCCGGCAAGGCTCCTGACCCTACAAGAGGGGACGCAGGCCGGGGGGCATGGTGGAGGGGGAGAGAGGTGAACAAAAGGCAACTGAAAGCTGGGAAGCTCCAGAGCACAGCACTCAGGGTATTTTATTATTTTTTTTTATGGTTTGTTTTTGTGATTTACAACCTTCTTTCAGGTTTCGTGTTTCCAACGTGCCATCTGGGGTTTTAGTAAGTTTTAGCAACAACTGAGGAAAATTGGTCCGCAGCAGGCGCTATAAAGAGCCCTCGTGTCACCATGTTGAAGGGAGTGAAGCCACATGGGGGCCACATTTTAAAAATAATAATAATACTAATTACAGACTCTAGCTCCAAATCTAGATTAGACTGTTTCACTTGGAGTGGCGGGCAGGGGAGATTCAGTCCTAACAACATATTCTGGAATTCCATCCCCTTCAGCATCACTGCCCATCAATCATTTTTAAACACAGCGGTTTTCCCTCCATGGATATATCCTGGTCATCAAAAGTTAATGAAAATTTGGGGTGTGTGGGGGGGGGAGGTGGAATCTTTAGAATCACTTTGTCGTATATCTGAGTAAACGGCTTTTCCTAAGAGTTCAATCTGGCCATGGTGGATGAAAAAAAAAAAAAATCCGTTGTGAGGCAAGGATGTAAGCATATGGAAAAAGTTACCCAAGAAGGCGGTTGAAACAAAGGGAATAAATGAGTTCAGGAGACACCTTGATTGGTTTCTGAAGTATGGGCAGAGGGGAGGGGCGATCCAAACAGGAAGGTAGGATTCAGAGCAACCAAATAAAAAGCTGCCACGCTGGGCCAGATGGTCCTCTCCTCCTGTGCGTTCTGTACTCACGAAGGGGGGTGGGGCACGTCGACTAATGGACAAGGCTGGAGGCAGACCAGAGAATTTTCAGTCATTTTTTTTAAAATTCCTTACTTTTAGGGGCCTGGTGCCAAGAATTGTATCTCCTAAGATTTCTAAACACTCAGATTAGGTAGGACAATTTCCTTAGGTCAGGTAATACTGAAAGCCAAGCCTAACCGTCTATTTCTCTAGCCCACCCTTAATGTCTGATTGCTTCCCCTGCAGATAGATACATACATAAATAAAGGGTGGAAACAGTGGCGTCTAATACTGACACCTGAGTTTTCAGTGCTGTCAACGGTCATGGCCTCTTGGGTTTCTGTCTCTGATACTAGGAGGAGGGAAGAAGGATGCGGCAGAGCACCACACCATCTTGCCGCCATGCTTATTTACCTGCAGCAGGTTTCTAGGCCTGGGAACAGCCCATCCCATGATACCTTTCATTTGCTTTCCTTCTAGCCCTGATGTGTTCCTCTCTCAAACCCAGGCAGCATTTCTGTCAAGAATTTCCCACGGCTCTGCCAAAGCCCACAGGGAACAAAGTGCCATTTGTCTTCGTCCTTCCCAATTGCTCACCCTTCACTTCTGAAGACATTCAGGGGACTGCAGAACGGACCCAAGCTCCTAAATAACAGGTAACTCTCTGCCCACGATCTTTATCCACAATCACTAGTCCACTCACATCTTTACCAAAGAAACAACAACAAAAAAGTGTTATAACTAGGTTTTACACGTCCAAACATGTAATTTTATACCTTGGGCCAAACGGCTACTAATGTTGGTCTCCTTGAAACACGGGAAAAGGGAGCTACTTATCTAGGATGAGAGTGGCCGGAGAGTGACACTTCCCAGCCTGATTCTTTATGCCTTTCAGTAGCACAGCCATTACATCATCACGTACTGCGCCAAACACATTCATTCCCGTCCTTGGAGACACAGATTCCCAAGTCCCAGTTTGTTTCTGGGACATGCCAGGAGCTCCTCACTTACCAAGAGTATTGTGAATGTTTCAAAAACTTCTCAGCAAGAGTTCTAGAAAACAGTCTTGTCCTACCTTTGGGAGCAAAGTGTTAGGAAATCTCCCGGCTATAAGAGTGCTGTCATTAGGAAAAAGTTGGAAATAGACATCCTAAGTAAGGCCCCGCAGAAATTTTGGACATAGGATTTCTCCAATGCATGTTTAGGAAAGCGGAGGGGAGGGAAAGATGTCAGTGCACTAAGTGACAAATATTTAATGGTAGCCGAATGGACTGGAACACTCTGACTGAGACTCACTTTGTCATCTGGAATAACACGGGACCTCAAAACGTAATATTAAATGGATTAATGAATAACCTACGACAACTCACTCAACCACAATGGACCCGTTTCCCCATCATGCAATTAAAAGGATTGAACTGAAAACTTGTATGATCTCTTCCACCTCTAATGACTTGAGGAATGTAAGAAGAAGGCAACTTTCAGTGATAACCCAGGCAACCTCAATTAGAAGCATCAAACTTAAAACTGGGCAAGACAAGTTAAATGAGGAAAAAGACTGGGGGCCCAAATTCACCTTATTACAGGAGTTAAAGAATGGAACGGGTATTCTGTTCATAGTTTCAATCAAATCAATCAATAAGCACCTATCAGCACGTGGCCTTATATGAGGCACCACATATATAATTTGAAACAGAATCCCAGACCTTGAGAAGTTTCCCAGTTAGTGTTGATTAATTATGTGTTTACAGAGTGCTTACTGTGTGCCCAGTATTGTGCTAGATTCTGGGAAATACCAAAGTACACAATGGAGCTCCTCTTAAAGAAATTTACAGTACAAGTGGAAACTGGGCACTTTCACAAGTAATCAGAAACAAAGACGAATACTACCACACAGGTTTTCCACACGATTATATATTGTCTTGTATGTCTCATCGGAATCCAGAAAAGAGGGATCCAAGAAGGTTGGAACAGACCAGGGGAACCCACGGTTACTAGAAAAGAAATGGACAAGTCTGTGGCAGCGTAGATAGTATTCGCCCATGGAGAGGATTTTCAGAAACAGTTATTTGTTTCCCTGGAAATATTCTGTGTTCCTCGATTCTCACTCACTCCCAAAATAGAGCCCAAGTGACTTTTATATGTGGAATGTAGGCATCAGCCCATGTTTACAATAACATGAATACACCATGTAGTTTTCCATTCTCAGTTTCTCAGATGTCACAATTTGTAAATAAAATGCATATCATATTTTATATAGTTTTTTAGAAAAACTCCTAGAGTGCTTAGGAATACCTGTGACATAAGCTACCCTACAATAGCCTTAAAAATAGTAATCTCAGAGTCAAGATCAACAGCCTAGGTAAAAATAAAGTTCAAGCCTTTGTAAAATGCATTTCTAAATCATAGTTATATAAAATATTTAGGCTAATCAGATCAATTATTTCAGCTGTTAATCAGAATGCATAATCAAGTTACCTAAGTCACAAATGTAAGAAATGCGTAGCAGGTTATTTCAATTAAATCAGGTCCTCCGTTCTGAAATATGAAGATCAGAAAAACCTCTGTGTTTTCAAGTTCTTTTATTCTTGGCAATTTGTGACTTCCTGCCTTCAAACAATAACCATTAGGAACTCATTTGAATGACCTAGAAAGACTTCTTGGTTATCCGATGCCTCTTGTGAATATTATTTTAACAAGGGAAGTTTCAGTAAATCAGGAACATAAATGATAACATTACATGTTATCTAAGGAAGTTAAAGGAGAAAATCGAGGGAACCTGTACTGAGCCAGGTCACTGGAGAACATCGTGTGACCCATAGGGTCAAAACAACGTATCTATTCCCATCCCAAAAAAGTCCCTAAAAGAGAGATTCTAACCATCAGTTCATAGCATTAGTCATTTTCCATCTCTGACCTATCTTGTATTGAGAAAATAGACACTATAACACTATGTTCCCACAGAAAGTTGAGTTTAGCTTAGAGGGAGTTTAATTCTCAATTCATACAAATAGTAGCATTTTGAAACAGTTTCTTAATTTTTATTTTACACATTACGTAACATATCTTTCCACTTGATGAGGTAGACATGGCATATATTTTTATGCCCATTTTGTGGATGAGAAAATTGAGACTAAGAAAACTTGAAAACAACATGGCCTAGCAGGTAGGTCTTCTGCCTAGAGATCCAATGATCAGGTCTTCCCAAGGTCATATGAGGGTCAACTCTGGCCAAAGCAGCCAGCAGTTCTGTAACACCTCTCAACTATTTTGACCATCCTTACAACTAAAATGGCTTAACATGTGTGCTCTTGGCCAAGTCACATAACTATTCTGGTCTCCCTTTTCCTTAATCTTTATAGCACCGCACATGCAAATTTCATTAGGAGTGCTATAAACTCCCTTTTAAGTCTAATATTTAATGGATGGATTGGTAGTACTGCTTAAAGACCACCAAGTCTAATAAGAGCAAACCAACCACAAGAAGTTGATTTGGTTGACATGAACAGAAAATGCCTGAATTATATGTACTTTGATTTGATATCAAAATTAGACATTATTAAAGCATATTTCACAGTCTGCCAGGTGATTTTCCTCTCCACTTAATTAATAATGTTGAGGAATCTTTCATTATGACAGGGAACAAAGTTACTCCTGGCTCTCTGTTCCTCACCAGACGTGGGGTCTTGGAAAGCTACTTCGTTTCACAGAGCCTCAGTTTCCTTCTCTGGACTATTTCCTTATCTTTCCTATTAGGGGCTGGGGTAAGATATCTTCTTGATCAAAATATTATATTTGTATCTTTATGATAAAATGGAATCTAATGATTCCGTTGATTACGACATCAGTGACATTGGACAGTGAACTCACAAGAGGTACCCCAACCAAAGAGTGAATGGTCCCACACCTACTGAGCACTTACTGTGTGTCTGACACTCTACTAAGATGTTTCATACATAACATCATTTCACAGAACAATCTAAGAGTTGTTATTACCTCCATTTGATATATTATTGACACCTAAATCCAGATTACGTCAGTTCAACTTCCTAAGCATTGCAGGCATATAAGACTCTATTTAATTCCATTTTTAGTTCACCAAACATTTCTGCCTTGTATAGATCAGGTTATATATTAATGGACCACAACAGATGACACAGGTGCTTACTCTGAAGGAGCTCACAATCCGGTGGGAAGGACACACGAACTGTAAAGAAAACTGACCATGACAGGAGCTCCGACAGATAGATATAGGAGCACAGTGTGAAGGAGCTTTGAAGATCAAGCACCTCAGTGATGAGAGCACAAGAAGAGTTCACAAAGGGACATTTGAGAATGGACTTGAATTATAAGTTGCATATGAGCAAGCAAAGAAATTATGAGGACAGAATTGAAGACAGTGGGAACGGCATGAGTAAAGATTTGTCATTTGGGGGGAATTACAAGCACACTGATATGGCCAGAGCTTAAAATACATCAGGGAAGAGGGGAGGGGAGATGCGAGATAAAGGTGGAAAGTCAGGTTCAACCCAATGAAATGACTGTTTATTTAGCACTTACTATGTGCCAGTCACTCTTCTAGATTCTTGAGACATCATCAGGGAAAAAACAAAAATCCCTGACCACATGGAGTTTATATTCTAGGAGGAATTTGGGTGTCATAATATGGATGGAGTTTAGACTTTATTTTCTTTATACCAAAGTTTTCTTTCAAATAAAGGCAGTGATACTTTTGTCTTCCTTTCCAAACTTGAATGCTTTGCCACATCTCCTGGATGAACGATGTGCAGTAATAGCCTGGTTTCAGTGTTGAACATGGGTGGTAGACAATTATTGTAGAGTCAGATAAGAAACGGAGAATTATCTGAGAGTAGATGCCACTTCCATAAGACTGGGCCTCATATTTTACCCCCAGGAAGAAAATAGTTTGACTATTTTCAATGGTTGTCAGGTGGTGGTTGTCAGGTGAAAAAAATATTTTCAAATAGTTTGAAAATAGTTTGACAAAGGAGAAAGACTCAACCCAGACGATAATCAAACAATCATGTCTTTTTTGTTTGAGTCTTTTTATTCTGCCAATAACAGGGACATGACTTTACCAAGTGGTACTTTCTATCTGATATCAGTAGGGCAGCCCACTCTTCCGTCAACTTTCTAAGTCCCAAAATCTCTAAAACTAACGCTCCCACAGCCAGCCGTCCCAGGGCTCGCCTTCACACCAGGGTAGACATCAGAAGCTAATAGCCCAGGCAGCACTCTGTGTACCAGGCTCAAGTAAATTCCTCTTTCCAGATGACCTCTGCAGTGGAAATTGGTTCTGGGATGTCAGATTTTATCAGGTAGCTAAGAGAAATGCAGTGATGAACGTTTTCGTAGGGTAATTCTAAACATGGCAGAAGCGAGGCATTTGGCTTGGACATGAGTACGGGCTGAGCCCAAATTTGATACCCGGGCCAGACCTTCAAGCGAATGAACTCTAACCCAGGTTGGATCAAACTGAAATTATGATGATAGCAAAACACTCAAAGGAGGCTGTTAGATGATTAGTAATGGAATGAAGTGGCTGAGCTCTCCATGCCCTCCGAGTTCTATTTGGGAAAAACGGAGAGGTAACCTGAAACCCACATCCCGTGCCAATAAGCCAATTAAGAAGAGTAAGAGCATGTATCTCTCCACCTGACAAGCACCACCTCTCTCAGTGGTACACAGAACCAGAGGTGAGGACCCAGAGTCATCCCTGAGATCTAAGCCTTTCAAAGAGGCTTTGCAAAGAAGTCATTTTTATATCTGTTTCTCGTTGAGCAGACAAAGGCTCAATGTCATCAAAGGTTCAGCCTCTAGTGCTCCAGCATGCTTTGAAGGTGAAAGCAAAAACAGGGAAGAGAAGTAAGAGTAACACTACACTCGATGGTTTATCTCCGTGACCTCATGCAATTTTTGTAGGAAACCCTGCAAAGGAGGCATCCTTGCTGCCATTTTGTAAAGGAGGAAACTGAGGCTCGGCAAAAGGAAGAGGCTTTTCTCCTGTTTTAGAAGCAGGAGATGTCCAAGTGGGGTTTGAGTTGGTCTGGCACCACAGGAGATGCTCTTGCCCCACTACCCACTGGTGTCCATTCTCTGAACCAGACCTGCAGCGCTGTGTTCTTCCCACTCTGAACCCAGCCACGCGAAACTCGTGTTGAGACTGCTCGGTCACAAGAGAGCTCTATGGAAACTAAAACTATGTCAGTTCTTTGGAAAGAGGAGAAAATTCAAACTAAGGTCATATGGGACTGTTTCTTTCTCAGTAGCTGGGCAGTTTTGTTCAGGAATGTTTTCGGTCTCTTCACTGACTTCACATTATTTAATAAGTACATACAAGTGTATAAGGCCCTTTTTTTGTTGTATTTCATTTCCTATCCCGTCCCCTCCCTCCCCCGGGGTAAAAACATCCAAATGTGATAGAGCACTGAAGATCACAATGTCAAATCACTCTTTTGCTTTAGCCTAAACCATAAGCAAAATAAAATTAGAAGGTACTTGGAAGATGTTTGGACTTTGAGAAATGCATAATGACAGCATTGAAAGACAAGAAAAGGCAGCTGAAGTAGTTCCTACTTGTGCCGAATTTGGTTTATTTAGTTAGGCTTAACTCAGGTCAGAGTTCAGGGCCCAGAAGTTTTTGATCATTTTAAATGGATATCTATCCTTGAGGAAAATTCAGCTGATAATAACATATGTGAAAGCACTTTACAAATAGTAAAGTATCAAATTAACATGTAAGGTTATTTGCCAATGATCAAGTCAAACAGAAAGACCAAGAAAAAACAAGAGCACATACAAGTCCTAGATTTTCTAGGATAGTCCTAATTTCAAATACTTTGTTTTCATTCTCCCCGTAAAAACATTTTGAGACCAAATTTTGGTTCTGAAAATATTCCTGATGAAAGCACAGAAAATGCATAAATGGAATAGTCAAAATTTGGTCACAAGCCATGTGGTAGTATCCGATCTAAATGTCTCTAGCACCAGAAGTCCTCCAAAAGTTGATCTTAATTGACTGGGTGGTCTTCAAGACAGACCAGTCAAGTTTAAGCCAGCAGCTGTCAACACAGGACCCTCCCGAGGCTCTTGGCATTTCTACTGGGTGAAGGGACACATGAGCTCATCCCCAAGCCAGTGCTTGTTTGTCCTTCGCAACTACAAGTACCCCAACCTCCCACCGCCACCACCCCCAGCACCACCGACATCTGCCACGGTGGCCTTTTCATTCCCATGAAGTGAAAAGGAAGGCTTCCCCGCAAGGCCCTAGAACTTGGCCTTGTACCTGCTTAGGATATTTTCACTGAGCACCAGTAAATAAACAAATTCATGCTAATGCCCAAAGGGGAAGAATGAAGCAGCCAGTTACCAAGCAACAAGTGTCATTTAACTATGACTTCTGGAGACAGTGCCCTTGAAGGTGGTCGTTTCAAATATGTAAGTAGGATAGACATTTGAGCACAGCCAGCCAAGGGATATGCGATGCCCTTCAATTTATACTCGGGAGACCACCAGCTACGCTAAGTAAGCTTCAAAGCCACCCAACCTATCGAGCCAAACCTGGAGAACCATCCTGTTTAATGACTGCAAGAGCCACATGGCTGACAACTATGTAACAACTTCTCCGGCAATCTTCTGAATTCGTCCATTCAATCAGTCATTCATTTATTCAGCAAATACTTATTGATTAGCGTGGGCCTGGCAATGCACTAGGTACTGTGAGGGGCACAAAACTGAATAAGATACGATATGACCTATGTTCTCAGAAACTTACAAAATCATTTAGGAGACAGGACAGGTCAATAAATACTCCTTAAAAAAAAAAAAGGAGAGTAGTCAAAATCCAGCATGGCACATAACACGCTGAGGGCTGGAATTCAAACCACCAAGTTCTAAAGCTCACCTCTTCTTTTGCCAACGGTCTAATCTTGAACAAGTTACTTAACCTCTTTAAGCCTTAGTTTTATCATCTGTGAAATAAAGAGATTATTAGGACCCACTTTGTGAAATGTGTATGTGTCACTAACAAAGTGTGTGTCTGTATTTAAGGAAACACTTGATTCACAGTAAAAGAAATGTACGAATGCTTATTTTCATGTATTATTATCTCAGGAGGAGCATGGACAAAATGCTATGGGAGTTTGAAAAGGACCTCTTGCAGCACAAAGGTCTTTTCTGGACCTAATGAAGAGATGTCTGAAGGATGAAAAGCAAGAGTTGAGGAAAGGTGAAGGATCTTCCAAGAAAAGGGAATTTGATGGCAGAGGCGTGGCAGTCAAGTCTACCAGACAGGTTTAGAGAACAGCAAGTAATTCAGACCACGTCTGTGTTACTCCTCTTGGATCCTGAGCACCTGGGACAGTGTCTGGCACCCATTATGCACTCCAAATGGTTTTTGTGAATGAATGAATGAGTGAATGAATGAATGAATGAAATGAGTATTTAACGAAGCAAGAGAAGAGAGATTTGGCCAGTCTGAAGCGTTGGGAGGATAGGCTGAAGCCACACAAAGGATCCTGAATGCTGTTTTGATCTTCTTCAGGAGACCAGGATATCCCTGGTGATGAGGTATCTGTACTGAACACCATGTTTCCAGTGAAATCCCAGCAGGATGACCCCCACACATAATCTGAACTATAGGAATCCCACGAGCTCTTCCTTCCACGACTGTGAGTTGTGTTAAAACTGATTGGCAAGGACTGACCTAAAATCTTTCAAGAACAGCAAATGAGTCCAGTGAACTGAGTCACTTCTGTGAGGAGCAGTCACAGTCGGTCATCTAGAAAATTCTCAGCTAGGAATTCTCCTCCCCCTGAACCCAAGAAGAGAAGGTGCTTGTGGTCCTGAGCACAAAAATGAGGAAAGTTCTCCTACAAGTTCTGGCGGGGTGACCAGGAGGGCAGCAGAGATGTCCTCTCATTCAGGAATCGGCTGACACCTGGACCACCCACACACAGTTAGTGCCGCTGCTGCCTGCGGGAAGTGAGGTTTCCAGAGACCTGCACAGAATCACACAGGCCCAGCTCTGTGACTTTGGGCCAGTGGCTTCACCTATCTGAGCCAATTTCCTCATCTACAGCAACAGAGATGCTGGTGGCTTTTGGAAAAGCCCCTAGCACACTGTGGGCATATCTTCAATATCCTTCCATCATTTGGAAAGGGAGGGGACCCCAAGGGTTAGATCTTTTCCCAATCATTTTCCTGTCCACCTCTGAAAGGGAAAAAGAAGGTTTGTGTTCTTCCAAAGGAACAAAAGCAAATCCTAATCAGGACAACTTTTAACGTAGAACAGGAAGAGATCACATGGTGGAGAAAATCATTCAGAGCTTGGAGCAACTGCAAGAAAAGCCCATTTTTGTGTGCGTCTACTTAGGGGATGCTCTCCTGGCCCGTGATGGCTGTCACACTGTTTGCAAAGAAAAATCACTAGAATCTGAAAGAAGAGAGAACAGTGCAGACCACTGGGAGGAAAAAAAAATGATGTACATTGGATCTTCAGTAAGGAAATGGGGCCAGGGAAGCAAATTCTGGCCATGAGCAGAGCAGCAGAGATGGACATGGGCAGAAGCCACCGCCCACGAGCACCTCTCCTGAGCCGTGGGAAAGAGCTGGGAGGCCACAAGGCCCCTGACTCCAAACTGACAGCCTTGCCAAGAGCACTCACTCTCCAGCTCAGGATAAGGACAGTACACAGCAAGGAGGCAGAAGAGATCTAGTGCCTGAGTGACCCTTTCTGAAAGCGTGAAGGTGAGGGCTGAGAGTCGGGCATTGTAACCCTATGTGACAAGTGAGACCAGTGACACTCAGCCAAGGTGATGTGCTCAGCACCGCCCAGCCCGAAGCATCAGACAGATGAAAAGAACCCAGGTCTTCCTCCAAAGCTTGAACTCACCCACCATCCCACACCACCTTCAGCAACCCGAAAATCAAATGCTTGGGCCACAGAAAGGAATCCACTTTGGGGGCACGGGGCAAACACAGAGAGTGAAACAAATACCCTGCATTCATTGTATTCGTCAGTGTCTATTTGTAACTCACCAGCCCCAGCTTGAGACGCTTGTAAAACTTAGAATCCCACCTTTACATCCCAAATCACTAGACCCCTCCAGGAAAAGCCCACCTCTCAAGCCTCTCCTGTCTTTTTTTTTCCCTCTAAAGCCCTCCCCAGAAGAGCATGAGTTGCCAAAGGAAGCTCACCCCAGGTGGATTTTTGGTGATGGCCAAGAAAAAGAAAGTGGAGCAAGGTAAGGGACTGCGTCTTCTGTGTAAAACATGCTCTTCCTACCTCTATTCCTGACACCTTGAGCCATCTTGACCAGGTCGCTTGATTCCACCCGTTCCCCAGCTGACACCTTGGCTCTAGCAGGCCTCTGTTTCTCCCCAGGCCTACCTACCTTGAAGGGTCAGAATGACCCTTGAAGAGACAGTGTCCTCCAAGCGTGTCAGCAGTTCAGGACTGACCTCTTCTAAAACAGCTGACGTGTCGCTGGGTGTCTGTTGCCTCCTAAAGGAGCGTAGTATTGCCGAAGCAGCAGGATTTTCCTTGCCAGAGTTGCTCCTACCCTCCGCCCCATAAGGCTCTGGACTGCCTCTCCCTATCCCAGCCCAGGAAGACTTCGAGCCCAGGGGCCGTGGCATTTAAGCACTGTCAGAGTTCCCACTTCAGTCCCCGTAGTGGTGCCAGTTCAGCATCTGTCATGATGACCCAGCCTGAACTGTATTTAGAAGCTTCGGCCATGGCACCAGGTCCCAGCCCATCTCCGAATGACAGGAGATTTCCTGAGCACCTGGGCTTGTGATTCAAATGGTCCTCCCGGGGAGCGGGGGTCAGGATGACTTGCCCATGGTCTGCTTCCTGCTCAGGAAGGTACCTGTCTGTTGAAGGCCTGTCTCAGACAGTCCGTCTCACCAGTGCCATTTGTGGTGCAATTTTTTTGAAATCCATGCTTTTGATAAAGCTGGCAAGACATGGCAGAGGCAAGACAGAATAATGGGGAAATCGGTCAGAAAATGGGTGTACTGCTCTGTCTGTGGACTGCTCTTACAAAGATAAATTTCCCTGGGATTACATCCTTAGAGATCAGAATCTACCAATATTGCCAGCGAATAGAGGGGCCTGCTTATGACTCTTGGGTTCTGGTGGGACAGTACCTAATAATCCCCTTCATCCTGGCAGCCCTATGCCAGTCTGGAAAGTAGCCTGCTGGAGTCCAAAAACAATTCGAAGTGATTCCTGGTTAGCGGTAAAAAAATAAAATCTCATATATTTATATTTTAATGTAATCTCCACCCAGGCAGGCAGACGGATAACTGCATAAACACTGATCGCTGGGCTGTAGTTTTGCGGGTCACAGCACACAGAGGGGGTCCAGGGCGTCCACTCTGCTAGACCTCAGGAGAAAGAAGGGCTTTTTCCCAGTTGACCCTCAACTCTCTGCCCCAGTGTTCCCGATCCCATGAAGATACCCTGTCATTTAAAAGGCATCAGTGTTTGGCCTCTCCCCATTTCTGGGCAAGGACCCAATACCCAGAGAATGTGGTTTTAGGATCACGGCATCTAATCCATTCAAAGATTATTTTCCCCCCTCCTGCTCAGATGGGTGTGTTAATCATCACCACCCTTTGTTCTGTAATAAATTCAGCCCCACTCATGCCAAGCCTCTATGCATCAGTGGAGTTTAAAGATGGCATTTTGACAGGTCGGATATTTAGAATCAATAGACCACCAACCAGTCAAAAATCTTAAGTAGTTTTAGGAACATGTGGAAGTAATTTTTTCCAAGAATTCACAAGTCTGGAGGATGAGATCTTATTGATGGCGTGTGGGCTATTGTATATATTAAAGTATTACTTTATATACCATATTCTACATATAATCAAAATTGATGTAACAATGAAGGCACATTTTCCTTACTATACCAAATATTACATGTGTTATCAGATACAAATTACCATGGAGTATACGTTCTATAGCATCTTTTAAAAAACCAATAAAAGACTAAGATAAAATGATAGATGGCTATACAATGACTATACATGTAAAATACAAATGTTATGGGCTAGGGAATTTCATAGAAATCAGAATATTTTCTGTGACACGGGCTGTATACCTACATATTAATTACAATCATCTCAACTACATGCAGTGAATCTTTCTGTAAAGGAAGAAATTATTCCATAAAATATTTCTGGTTTTTTCAATGAAGAGGTTATTAACCTAAAGTCAACGGATCAGCTTTGGGAGTTTCTAAGTGACCTCACATTTTAAGTTACATTTGTAGGAGCCTGCATTTTTCTGGGAAGAGGATGTGTGGTATTTAAGGGATTCTCAGAGGAATCTGTGACTTGCAAAGGATGAAGACCACTGGTTTGATAAGTTTTTCTTCAAGTGGGACAAACGTCTCTTCTTCTGCTGTAATGTAAAGAATTTCCCCTTAGCCAGATATTTCCAATGGGAGAAATATTCCAAAGAATCCAGCACAGATTATAGCGGTGCATCTTAGTAAAAATACCTTCTTAGTCTCCCTAACAATGACCAAGAGGTTGTGTTTCTCTGTGAGTGTGAAATGGTCATGTGGGACCACCCCCGCTTTTTCCACGTGGTTCTTTTTATCTTTATTTAACCACCTATATATGTATGTATACATGGGTTGGTTTTTTGTTTACTATAATCCGTAACAAATTATTTGGGGAAGCGGGATGATAAATGATAACACTTTAAGTCAATGAAAACAAGGCTTCCCCTTTGGCCTTGCTGCTTTCACTCTTCCATACTCTCTTGCCCTCCTTCCGCCGCTTATCAGAGAAAGCTCAATGGCACAGGAACCCGGGTCTCGCCAGGCTATGTCTCCTGATCTGTATCAGAGCCACAGCAAGTTTGCTATTGCAGGACACACAGTTCAGTCCCCTCGCTGGGGACATGCTCTCGGTCCATGGTCCCCAGCCCTCAGAAGAAGCCTTCCTCCTGCCCCCCCACTCTCTACTCTTGCCCCATGGCCTCTAGGGCACTGCCTGCACCTGGTACTAGAGCCCAGAGGCAGCTCCTCAGGGAAAGCTGGGCACAGTGAGGTGACGCTGTCTCCTGCAAAGCTGCCAAGGCTTTCCTAAAGGCCACGGCAACTGAGCCTGCCCCCGAGAACACTCTGGAGGACTGTTTGTTTGCTACCAAGAACCTCCCTGCCCTCACAATCTATTTTTACCACCCTGTGACGCCAGAGATTCTACTGTCCTTAAAGTGAATAATAAATACAGTACACTCTCCAGTATCTACCGTTCTGTGGTGAAAGCAGCCCTGGATTCAGAACCAGAAGGCAGGAATTTGAGCCCTGGTGCTGACCTTGATCTGACCTTGAGGAAGCCATGTAACCCAGCCAAGTCTCCATTGACGCATCTTCGGAAAGTGGGTAAGGAATCCTACTGCTTACCCAACTCAGTGAGTCTTCAGCGGGGTGAAATAACACAGATGAAAGCACTTTGAAAACTAGAAGTGCCTTAGAAATGTAAGTTATCAGCACTGCATTTAATCATTTAACCCGCAGAGATTTCTCCCCGTGCTGTAAACATCGTGCTAAAGCCACACTTACTTTACAGCGCCCATTAAAGACAGGAAACTGAGACTCAGCAGCAAAGTGGTGACGTGAGAAGACCTGCTTGCTGGGAGCCTGGCTTCTCTCCCCTGACCCATCCACCATCCCCTGTGCTGCACACTTAATCTTCTCTCGCTAAGCTACTCGCGACTGCCTCGTCTTTAAAGTGGAGCTGATAATCCCTAGCTCCTGTGAGGCAGAGATCTAGACAAAATGACCTCCCCCGCATCTCGTACCACGACGGGGGACCTCGAGGTGGAGTGGGGACTGGCACTCAGCTCTACTGACCGATGGGCCCCATCATGTCATTGCTGCTATGGCCTTTGAACCACAGTGCCCACCCAGCTCCCCAGGGACGACCCTGTGGACGACCCTGTGGTATGACAAGATCCTGAATTATCGATGAAAAGCCACAGTACAGTTAGGTTCTCTCCCATGCTAAGTGCATTTTTCTGTATTCTGATTCTCTGTTAATCAAATTATTTAGCGTCTTTTCACTGGTCAAGCAAAATAGCCCATCCCCTCCTGGGGCAGGCAGACTCCTTGAAACGATCAGATTACAGTCCACTCCATATCACACACCCCGTGTCATGGAGGTCACCAGGCTGTAGGATAGTTATTTTGGCCAGATCGCTTTAATCACTACTAGTGACAGGAGGCGCTGTTCAGTCCCACAGCACAGTGTTTTGTGCAGAGCCCCATGGGCTTTCCAGACCTGCAGCCCAGGTGGCCTTATGATCCCCGAGTGTGAGACAAAGGCCAGTCCCCATGAAACCTCTGCTTTGCCATTAAGTTACGGAGCTGCTCTGGGGTCTGACCCTCCTGTCTCTTTTCTCCCTGGGCCTCAGTGGAGCTCTTCCCTCAGGGCCTCCCTCACTTCTTTGCTCCATGGAGTCCCTGTCGTGGTAGGACTCTACCGACCAACCGACCGTGTTTACACATTTCTTTAAACCTGCAAGGAAATGCCTAACAAAGGAAGCTGCCATTGATCCTCCGTTCTTCTGAAGCATGCTGTTTGTGGGCCCAGAGGAAGCGACTTCCCTTCCTTTCACAAAGACCCTCCCGTGGCTTAGGCTGGGAGTACACATCTGGATTCCGTTCTCACAAAACTGCTTATCCCTGGAGACAGACACTCTGCTAACTCAGTCTTTAGAAGAAAGAATGCGATGTATTTCTTGTCATGGTTCTAAACCAAACTACCTGTGAAAGACCTCTGTGTTCTCATTGTTTATCATTTAATTATGAGCCAACATGGTCCTTGATAAAATACATCCTCTTAGGCAAAGAGGGCAAATGAATTTTAATGTATACGTCAACTCCGGTCATTTGATGATGGCAGGTATGAGGCCCAATCTAAGCTCAGAGAGAAGAGTACCAGATCGATTAGTGATGTCTGCCATGGGCACAGCAGGAGGGATAGCACCCTACATTGTTACAGGTTCGCTATCTTACTCTTTCCAAGGTTTCTACTGAAACGAAGCCATACACAAGTCACTATGCTGTCCCTCTTAACCTGTTTTAAGGGAATAAAGGCTATTATGTCATTGTTCATATTTCGTGTCTTTCTTTCCAAGTGGGCCAGGTTTTCCAGAGGCAGCAGATAGGCCTCTCATCTCTCTCGTCTAGCAATAAGGTCATCATGTTAGCAGACTTCCTGTGCTCTGACACAGTTGTGGTTTTAATGGAGAACTAATGTCTTCATCAGTATCTGTGCTATTTCACACTTCATTTCCTTCCCCAACTCTTGGATGAAAACCATCCGGTCCTGGTGATTTACTTTGTGGGTGTTTCTTTCAAGTTACTTCCTTTCTCTAGCGATGCCACGCAAGCGTTCTCAGGGCTCCAGCTGGGGAGCACCCAGCCTTGAAACACCAGTGTGTGACCAAGTCATTCAAGAAAGCCAAAGGCCTTGGCAGGGAGCAGGTGGGGAGGCCCTTAGCCGAGGTCTTTGAGTCTAAGGGTAACAGAAGCAGCTGCTACTTTTTCTGCCTCTCGGTCAGCACTGGTTCCATGGCTCAAGGTGGTCCAGATTGCAAGGACCCTGAGAACTGGGACAGATGGGCAGAAAACATAGAAGCTTTGAACTTGTGATCCGCAGTTCAGGCTGTCCTCCAGATTTCACAATGTGTTTCTCAAAATCTCCAAATAATCGCAAGCTAAGAATGGTCTTAAACTTCTTTTACGTGTCCTATGGCTGTAGCAATTACCCAACTCCAGAATCTCTAAGACAGTGCTAATTTCAGATATTCCATTCTGTGCTCCTTGAAATACATTTGCTTTTAAAATATATAGATAGATCATATACTAATATCTTGCTTGAAAAACTATCCTTTAGCATAAGTACATAATAAATACTTTACTTTTAATTTGGTCCATTCTGGCCACATGACACCACTGGGAGAAATGAATAAGGAGGGTGAAAAAGGGAGTGTCACAACTTCAAAAAAATGGAAAGGACTGCTCTTATGAGCCAGACATAGAAAGTTCTCTTCCATCATAACAGTCACGCAGCCTTGAGGGCTTGGCATACGTGGCTTGTGAAAGAGAGATTCCTCTGCTGACTTGAGGTCTGAAGCTTCATCAGAGCTGGGCCACGTGTGACTTGTTCTCCACTGGAAGGTGACATGAGGGACTGAGGATGAAGGACCCAAGATGAAGGTGGCAAATGCAGAGCCAAGACCCACTGGCATAAAGAGAACCTCTCCCTTCATGTAACCTTGGAACAGAAGTCCCCATATTGTGATATCACTTTTGGCCTTGAACATGGTTTAGATGAGGACCAGAGCCATGTTGGACCATTGATGTGTTGAGGATCTGCCAATAGCAGCAGAAGAAACTATGTAAGCACCTTCTCTCAGAGCAAACTCCAAAGGTAGGGCCAGGCCGAGGCCTTCCTGAGAAGCCCGATTAAGTGGCACTGGCCAGAGCTGCATGACCTCGGATGGGGTTTTGCTCTTACTGATTTATTTTCTTAAATAAACATCTCATATTCACGCATTGATAACGATGGCCCG
Organism: Rhinolophus sinicus; assembly: GCF_057876585.1. Classification (NCBI taxonomy): domain Eukaryota; kingdom Metazoa; phylum Chordata; class Mammalia; order Chiroptera; family Rhinolophidae; genus Rhinolophus; species Rhinolophus sinicus. The sequence continues at coordinate 49,495,277 of NC_142507.1, forward strand.
CACCTCACCATTCTCCAACAGGTTCGCTTTACTCAGAAGGCCAGACAGAGTTCCAACACCATTACCAAGGAAAAGAAGAAAAGACAGCTTCAAGGTCTCAAGGCTTGCTGGTATGAAAGCACAATGTGCTTCATAGTTCTCACGGGAAGAGCGATGGGTCAGTCTCAACAGCCTGTGACTTTGGTTCTTTGTCAAAGAAGGCAATGGAAACATGACATCCCAGCATGTCACTGTGGAACTCTGAACAGGCGCCGACATTTAGGCCCCCAAAAGCAGCACACGTGAGCAATTTTCATCCTGCCGCAAATGTCAACCCTTAAGGACAAAATCATTACCCAATTCTGATGCCCTCTGGCTATATGCAGTAAAAACAGAATACTCCAGAAAACAAATGACTGGGGAGAAAAAATAAACAAAAAACCAACCTCATCAGTAATGTCATAAAACACCTAGTTTGGAATAAATTTCCTTGACAGCAGAGAAAAGATTCTCCTTACCCAAAGACTAGACACGTCCCACTTCCATCAGTCAGAAGGATGACACAGTAATGGGGAAGACGTTTATCTCCCCACAGTAGGAGATACTGTCTCCAGTTGGTTTGGGGTTCTAAATGCTTAGCACAGTTCTGTGGAGTTCCACACACAGGCCATTGCTAACGTGCCATTCCACAGAATGAGGACGACATTTCTGCTAAGGAGCAGGAGTAACCTGTGCTGCTGCTACTTCTCCCAGCTGCAGAAGGGCCACTGGAGGGGTTTCCAGCAACAATAATAACAGTCGTTGGCTCCTAGCCGGGGGCAGGAGATCTGCGGGATCCCAGCCCCTGGTCCTCCCGCTGCGGCTGGCAGGGTCTCCAAATAGCTCTTGAGCTGTCCTTGGCAGTCATTAAAGTTCACCTGCTGTAACCACAGGTGCCATTTTCTGCTTTGCCTCATGGCTTTGGTTGCAACACCTCATTGTTCCTGACCCCAGGTGATGAAACCTGAAGGTCACCACTGATCTGGGCCAAAATTGCTTCCTGTTCTCATCGCTGCCAGTTTGCACCACTCACTCAAGGTCACCAGTCTGATGTCAGTGCCCCCGTCCCTTCCTGGGCCTCCTTCCTTCTCCAGACCTGTGGCCCCTCCACGTTCTCTCTCCTCCCTGTGCCATCCATCCCTGCGGCCAGTGCAAGAGGACTCTGTCCCCACCAGTGTTAGATATGTGACTGCAACTAGCGCAGTGCCTTCAGCTCACAGGGTGGCCGATGATACAAGTAAACAACAAGGAGGGCAACCTTTCCTTTTTTTATGATTTTCTGTGCTTAAAGCCAACCATGTCTTCCGATTGAAACCAAGACTCCCCATTCTCAATTATTTTAAGTGTGAGCTCTCGTCTCACCCTCACTGAGTGGCAACAGTTCTGGGCCCACTGTTTTCCTAAGACTTTTTACAGTCCTGAAGCCAGGCATCAGTTCCAGAAGTTTAATCCCTCCGTCTCCTAGGCAGCCGGCCCTAACACAGCCTTAGACACCCACCAGTACCCAAGCTGGGCACCCTCATGAAATATGGCTAAACTTGCCCAGTGGGCTAGCCATAGGAGATGCAGCAAAAGAATCGTAGCAACTCTTTGGCTCCGGGAAGGCTGACCAGGACTTTTTCCTGGACTGAGAACCTGCACTAGAGCCCACAAAAGACAAGATTCAAGGACTTCTTTTACTTGGAATTCTTCTATCTCAGAAAAACAAGTACAGGAAACCACCAAGAAAAGGCTCTTAGCATTTAAAGGGATGGTACATCCCATATTGAGATCTCTCCTCAGCTCGGGCCTCTCACAGCAATACAGAAATAGAGACGGCAGCCACAAAAGGAGGCTGGAGGACAGAGAAGTATGGCATTTTTTTAAAAAAGTATATAGACCCAATACTGACACTTTTTTCTATATTGCTAGAGACCGGTTCCCAGCCCATGGAGAGCTGAGAATAGCCTCTCTAAGACTTCATTATGTGGTAGAATTCATGAAGGCCCTGATTCTAATGGTAAATCACATTTCAAACTGCATTTTCATTATTTCACAGTTCACACAACAAGATTTCAGATGGGAATGGGAGATACACGAGAAAGGCCGTGTGCCTATGTGTATAATGTTACACATGGGAATTATCTGAAAAACCCGTGCCTTCCTAACCCAGCACAAATGCTTTACACATTACACATACAGTTTTTTCAAGTTTCTTTTCCTTCCTTCCTTCCTTCCTTCCTTCCTTCCTTCCTTCCTTCCTTCCTTCCTTCCTTCTTTCTTTCTAAGTTTATTGGTCTTCACCGTCAAGAGTCAACAATTTTCCTCTGCATTACATGAAATTTTTTCATGAATATTTGTGAATATTTTCTTACCCCCTACAAAGGTAGATATTATTTCAGCAGATCTGAATTCATTCTAAAATAAACAGGGACAAGGGGTTGTCTTTATTTGGAAGGGGAATGGGCCTAACCTAACTATTGTGAGCTGTCTATAAACGGCCCTTGCTTACCCTTCTAAGTTCTCACATCCAGAAAGACCAAAGAAAACCCCATGTCCTAACCCTCAAGAATTGTCCCATGACAGCCAGGTGATTCTGGGAGAAATACTAATCTTCACATGGACACTTGGAAAAGCATCCATCTGATCAGCTACTTTCCAGTAGACTGTCAAAGCCTTCTTTTTCTCCAACCTGCAATCCAATCCAACTATAATTTGAAGACTAAATGTCACAAATCGACAAAGTCAGTTGAACCTTTGGGGACCAAAGACAGCTAAGGAGTTCCCCTACTTGGCTTGCTAAAGCAAGGATCAAAGGAAGCTTGGAATGGGTGCAGTATCACAGCCCTGGAACGGAGGTCAGGTATTTGGCCTTTTCCTGGCTTCCAATGATATTGAATACAACAGATAAATTAAGATCAAGGCACACGGCAGTTCTAAAAGCACCAGCCTGTCCCCAGGAGATCCCAGGGGAGAGCTGTCATCCACCCCAGGCCAGATCTTGTCCTCACTTGGAGGAATGCCTGTTAACATAGGGGTGGATTACACATAACAATGTCTAATCAAAAGCCTTATAACCTGGTCACAGAAGCGAGCAAACTCATCAAGAGCATTCGCTTGGCCAGTGAGAGATCCTCAGGCAGCACAGGACAGAGCCGACAAAACTCACTTCACTCCGGCTCGCGATGAAGCATGTGTATGTGGAGAGGTGATTACCCAAAATAGCAAGAGAGCTCAACTGCTTACGGGAAAATCTGACCCTTTAACTGAAGGCAAGCATGGCCTACCAGCAAATCTCAAAGACAGGAAATATTTCTGGGCTTAATAACAAGCCGATATTCATTTCAGGTTGGGGGATTTCCCTAATCCGACCATTGGTGTTCGCAGTGGAGGCATACAGCCATCCTAGCTGGGAGCTCTGGGTGACTTCACAGGTCCTTCCTTGGTACAGCCTTCCAAGTTCTACCAGCACCTACACCTACCATGAAAACGACAAGGTCCCCACACCTCCTTGGCTGGAAGAATTCCAAGAAACCAAGCTTCAGACAGCATGAGGCCCAAGGGGAAGGCTCAAGAAGCAAGTATGAAGAATGGTAGCCATCTTTCCAGAAGATATCTCCATGGACACCTACATGGTGTCATTTCAGCGTTGCCAAGAAGGCTTCTCTTGCCCTAAATTTACCTACAGCTTAGCATTGGATTCTGCTAGACCATGGTTTTATTTTTATTTAAAAGAAAACTTTTCAATATATAGGAGGCCCCCTTCTTTTAAAAGGCCATCTGCTTTTTAAATAGGGAACACTGTGGTTTAACAAAAAAAAAGATATTTAGGAAAAGTGAGGTCTGGAACTGCTATAATGATTTTGTTTCTACAAGGGAAAGTCTAGAGACACTCCAGGGCCACAAGGTTAAGCTAACACAGCAGAAGCTTTATATTTACACGAGTGAACAAATCTCATCACTCTGTCTCCCATCACACACATCCCAAAGCAGTGAGACCCCACAGAAAACCAATCAATCAATGGATAATTCTTCAGCATATACAACTGGGAAATGCCAATATGTATAATGCAGGGCCTTGCCCCCAAGGCATTTACCTAGACTGTAGACAGTGTGGAAATATAAAATTGTTGGGCCAGGAAAAAAAAAAAAAACTGGCATGCTTTTCTGTTAGGACACTCTTTTTACAAGGATCTGGGAACACAGCTCACAGAGTAATTTTACAAAGAGTAAGAGCTCCCTGCTGTAGGACCATCAGGGAGTGAAAAAAGGCAGAGCATCTCATAAGGTCATGCTCCCCTGCTTCAACTCTACAGCCCTGTTCCAGGCTCCAAGGAGTGCTTGTGTATGGAAATCTAGTAAGAACCCAGGCTTAGTTACAGCGGCCCACTCCTCCCTATGTGTGTCCCAGTAGATTTACAGCCCAGGTGTGAAAGGTCATCTATAAAACAGTTCATCTTTCCAGGCAAGGTAAATGCACCGAGTTCATCCTAGGTCTCTAAAGACCTCCTGTCCTGACGGTTATGAGCTGTGGGGTTTTGCCTGTCTTCTCCATCCCCATCTGTAACCTCCTCCCCAGAATTGGGAACACTTATTGTTGACACCCATATACCATGGTGATGATTTGTGTGCTTTCATGCGGTATTTGCCAAGGCTTAGTGTATGCTCTTCTTGTTTTCTCTACTAGTATATAAACTTCTTAGGAGCAAAGACCGGTTTTATGCTGTACAGAATCAACAAGAGCTAAGCATAGAACAAACCATCACTCGACAGAAGCATATTGAATGAGTTGGGGGAGTTTATTGTAGTTCTTAACAAACACACCCAAATAAATCAATTACCTAAATCAGAATGATATGGCATCAGTGTACGTGTGTGAATCAGACCCAGGTTTGAAATGCCAAACCAAAGCAGAACACTGGATTCAAAGAAGACTAACTGATGACAGCTATTTACAGGAAATGCTGATGACGTCACATACAGAATATGTTGCATAGTACAGTGAACACAGCAAATAACATCCAGTTTGGATTCCACACCCAAACTCCATCCTCAGCTAGAATAACCTACCCAAAAGGAAAATAGTTAGTAAATTAAAATTCAATTGTATTGTTTTAGGGTTGGGACAGGAAAAGTACAAGACAATCCTGGAACATCTTGTTACGTTAGAAAGTTAGAAAGTGCTCAAAAATAATGGGAAAATGTCAGTTGGAAAGGACTTCCAGTAGCCATGGCAGGAGTGATTTGAGTATCAAAATTAGTAATGATAAGAACAGATTATAATCCATTAAATAAAATAGGTCCATGAGTCCCTGCATCCACTTAAATAGAGATAGATTAGATAGATGATAGATAGATAGATAGATAGATGATATATAAATAAATAAAGATAAGTAAATGTTTTAATAATAAAAATAAAAGCTCTTCCTTACAGTAGAAGGTCAACTAAAAGTATAGAAGGGATGATGGAAATAAAAATATTATGATCAGTGGACTTCTAGCTTTTAGTCCAGCATGGAAGGAGCTTAGAAGTCATCACTCCATCTTAACAACAGGTTAAAATCCGAACAAACTGAAAACTCGGCAACTCTTCTTAGATGTGTCAGAAAACTAAGGTCACAGGGTAAACCACTTCCCCCCAAAATTGGAGAGACAGTCAAGCAGATACTGAGAATCACAACTTCCTGGAGCAGAAACCCATGAACACAAACTTCCTTGGGAACAAGTGCCAGGGTAGGAAAACCTAAACTGTAATGGACAAATAGCTAGAGGTTCGACATGGACAAGTATGAGAGTTAAAAACTCTAGGGGGACCCAGTCACAGGGGCTCCCACACTTTTGTGAATTTTACCTCCAGCAGCTCTCCATAGTGAATATCAGAGAAAAATCCCCTCATCCTTCCACAGGGGATGGAAAAAAAGGAACCATTTTGAAATATGCCAGGGCATTCTCTTCTCAATAAGGCCTGCCCTCATAAGAAGCTGTTTACCACAGCTTATCATCCCTGGGGAGAAGGGAAATATCCAACTGCAGCCCCACTCTAGTCATCCTGTCCCATCCAAGGGGGATAGAAGAGAAAACTGAGAAGCACTGGTAAAGTTTACAGTACAGGAGGGCAGCTCACCTGTGCCCTAATCAAAGGACTATAGGACACTACTACTCCTCATACATTACCACCACACCACCAAAAGCCTATTTACTTCAGTCCCTTTCATATAGTACATCAGGCAAAAAACAGTCTGAAGAGATTAAACAAGCGTCAGAGCCAGAGTCAGGTATGGCAGGGACATTGGAAATATCAGGCCAGACATTTAAAACAATTATGATTAATATACTTTAATAAAGGCTCTAATGGAAATAGTAGACAACTTGCAAGAATAGATGCATAATGTAAGCACAGAGATGGAAATTCTAAGAAAGAATCAAAAAGAAATGCTAGAGATCAAAAATATAACAAAAATAGAGAATGCTTTTAATGGGCTCATTAGTCAGACTGGACATGGTTGAGGAAAGAATCTCTGAGCTAGAAGATATAACAACAACTTCTAAAACTAAAAATCAAAGAGGAAAAGACTGAAAAAAAAATAGAATATTCAGGAACTGTGGGAAAACTACAAAAAATGTAACATATGAGTAAAGGGAATACCAGAAGGAGGACCGAGATAGGAATAGACGTAATATTTGAAAGAATAATGACTAATAATTTCCCCTAAATTAATGTTAGTCACCAAACTATGAATCGAGAACCCGAGAGAACACCAAGGAAGATAAATTAAAAAAAAAAAAAAAACCCACAGAACTGTACCTGGTCATATATTCTAACTTCAGAAAATCAACAATAAAGAAAAAGTCTTGAAAGAAGCCAGAAGGGCAACATAATCTTACCTATAAAAGAGTAAAAATAAGAATTATTTCTGACTTTTCCTCAGAAACCACACAAGCAAAAAGAGTGGAGTGAAATATTTAAAGTACTGAGAGAAAAAACAACCAACCTAGAATTCTATACACTGCAAATTTATCCTTCAAAAGTGAAGAAAAAGGGTATCTGATGGACACATGTCTTATTAGGGAGATCATTTCATGGACAGTGTAGGTGCCTGACCACTGCACTGTACACCTGAAGCTGAAGCTGAATAATAATGAATGTCAACTATGGTTTAATATATATATAGTCACGGGATATGGAGCACAGCATAGGGAATAGAGTCAGTGGCACTATAACAGCTACATATACGATGTCAGATGGGTAGTAGATTGGGGGAGGAGGTTATCACTTTGTGAGGAGTATAAATATCTAACTACATTGTTTTGTATACCTGAAACTAATAATAAAAAAAAGTGAATAAAAACATAGAGACTTTGTCAAATAAAAGTTGAGAGGATTTGTTGTCCATAGACCTGCCTTATAAGAAATGTTGAAAGAAGTTCTCACAGAGGAGGAAAATGATGTAGGTCAGAAACTCAGCTGTACATGAACAAAGGGAGAGTATCAGGAATAAATAAGTGAAAGTAAAATAAAAACTTTTATTTTTCTTATTAGTTGACCTAACAGATAATAGCTTGTTCAAAATAATAGTAGCGACAACGTATTTTGTTATTTATGCTTATATATTTATGTATGCTTATGTGTGTATATGTGTGTTTTTATGTGTATATGTTTTTTATGTATGCTTATGTGTGATATGCACATACATAAGCATTTATGTGTAAATGCTTATTTATATATGCTTATATGTATATATATATATATACATGCACAAGCATATATGCTTATGTATAAGTGAAATGAATGACAGCAATGATACAAGGGTTGGGAGAGAAAATTAGGATTATTTTGTTATTATAAAATATTATCACTTATACTACCTGTGAAGCAGTATAATATTATTTGAAAATACACTTGGATTAGTTATAAATGTATATTAAAAATTCTAAGACAACCACTAAAAAAAGTTTTAAAAAGAAGTATAATTGATAGTCTAAGAAAAGAGAGAAAATAGAACATATGAAAATGCTCAATTAAAACTATAAAAGGTAGAACAACTATAGAAGACAAAATAGGAGCAAAGAACAAGGTAACAAATAAAAAAGTAATAAATATGGTAGGTATTAAGCCAACTATAATAATCACTTTAAACGTCAATGGTCTAACAATACCAATTAAAAGACAGAGATTTTTAGAGTGAATCAAGAACCAAGACCCAACTGTATGTTGTCTACAAGAAACCCACTTTAAATATAAAGACACACACAAATTAAAAGTAAATGGGTGGAGAAACATATACCATGCTAACGCTAATCAAAAGAAAGCAGGAGTAGCTGTATTAGTTTTAAACAAAGCAGACTTCAGAGCAAGAAAAGTTATCAGGAATAAAGAGGGTAATTACATAATGATAAAGGGGTCGGTACTCCAAGAAGACATAACAATCCTTAATGTGTATGTGCCTAACAATAGAGCATCAAAATACAGGAGGCAAAAACTGATAGTACCAAAAGGAGGCCTGCATAAATCCGGTATCATAGTTGGAGACTTCAACACCCCTCTATCAGAAGTGGGCAGAACCAGGAGGCAGAAATTCAGTAAGGACACAGTTGAACTCAACACTACCGTCAACCAACTGAATGCAATAGACAGCTATAGATTTCTTCACCCAACAGCAGAACACACATTCTTCTCAAGCTCACATGGAACATTCACCAAGATAGAGCAATTCTAGGCCATAAAACACACCTTAAATTTAATAGACTAGAAATCACACAATGCCTACTCTCAGACCACAATAAAATTGAACTAGAAATCAATAACAGAAAGATAACCGGAAAACCCCCAAATACTTGGAGATTAAACTATACACTTCTGAATAACACATGGGTCAAAGAACTCTCAAGAGAAATTTTAAAATATGAACTAAATAAAAATGGAAAAATTATCAATGGATGTTAAAACAAGTGGGTGAAATTTTGATTAGGAGCAAGAGACACAGTCTCAAAATCTCTCCATTAATAATTTATTAGTTTCAAAGCAGATCAAACTAACCGTACAGTGGCAAGAACTGGTTGACACTACTTTAACCAAGTGATCAAACTTAACATCACCAACATGGAAATTAATCTTATTGTGGTAATGATTTCACAATACATACATGTATCAAACCATCACATTGTACACCTTAAACTTACACAATGTTATATGTCGATTATATCAATAAAACTGGGGACAAAAAGCCTGGGAAAAAAGTATCTAGGTAATATCGTCTCAAAAAAAAAAAGTTAACACCATCAAAATTAAGATAAACCAATACCATGTGCTTTTGATCTGGTATACTACACACACATCACTTCTGTGGTATTCCTGCCAAAAACGTATAACCTGAATCTGAACATGAAGAAATATCAAGACAAACCCAAAATTTGGGGACAGTCTGCAAAATAACTGGCATGTGCATTTCAAAAAATAACAAGGTCAAGAAAGACAAAGGCTGAGGACCTGTTCCAGATTAAAGGAGATTAAAGGAATTTGACTACCAAATGCAATGCATAATCTTGGATTAGATCTTGGATCAGGGAAAAAGAATATCTGTAATGAACATTAGGACAAATGGTGGAAACGGAAAATGGACTGTGGATTATATAACAGTTTGTATCAACGAATGAGGTCTCTAATTTACTAACAAATGGTTCAGAAAACAATTATACACACACACGTGCACACACAAAGCAAATGAAGCAAATATAAACAATTTGAAACTGAGTAAAAGGTATACAGACAGAAGTTCCTTGTTCAGTTCCTGCTACTTTTCTATAAACTTCATATTATATCAAAATCAAACGTTAAAAAAATGTTTCATTTGGGGAAATATCAAAACGATTTAACAAAGTCACTACATTGTCAGAGAACTGAAGAGTCATTCATAGTCTTTAAAATTAGATTAACTCTGTTGACACCAGAATTCCAGAAGTCCTAACAAAAGTTTGCCTAACAAAGTTGAAGGTTCAGAATGGGTTCTCTGGTTCCTGCCTACCTCCATTAATATGAGAAATTTAGGAAATCAGACTTGATTATGGAATATTATATTGCACCAATTACTGAAGAGTTGGATGAAATGCCTAGTTCTGTGAAACAATGAAAATAAATAAATGTTGAAAATGCAACCATGTACTTGACAATAATCCAGGAAGAAAAAGGAAATGAAGAATTTGGTCAGTTTCGGACTAATCCACATGAGTGGCGAGACCTCGATCCTTTAGCTCAGGATGACGCCTTGACACAAAGCTTCTACCCCAAATCCAGGAGCCAGGGTTTCCCCAGGGCAGGGCCAGGAATAAGATGAGGAAAGACCCTGGCGTGGAGTGCAAATTTAAGGAGGCACCAAAAAATTCAATAATCAAGATAATATTTTCATGAGATATTTTTTAAATCAAAATTAATACAAAAATCAGTGATGAACAAAATATCAAAATATTAAATAAAGACAGTGTTATGGACTGAAAATTTGTGTGCCCCCCCCAAAAAAAATCATGTTAAAACTCTAACCCCCAATGTGATGGTATTTGGAAATGAGGCCTTTGGGAGGTAATTAGGGTTAGATGAGGTCATGAGGATGGGGCCCTCGTGATGAGATTAGTGCCCTTACAGGAAGAGACACCAGAGAGTTTTCTCTCTCTCTCTCTCTCCCCGTCCCCCAACCCCCACCATGTGAGGACACAGTGAGAAGGGAGCAATCTACAAGCTGGGGAGAGAGCTCTCACCAGAAACCGACTCTTCTGGACCTTAATCTTGGACTTCCCACACTCCACACTGTGAGAAATAGTTTGAAGCCACCCAGTTTATGACATTTTGTTATAGCAGCCCCAGCCTTCTAATATAGACAAGATGGGGATTGCTAACTTTTCCTTTTGCCTCAGGCTCCAATATCACTGCAATTTTTTGATGTTTAGTTTACCCTGGACATTTTTCACATTAACTTTGACTCTGTAAAAACTACTGCACTAAAATCGTACGTCTTGGTTAGTGAGGAGGCTCCGCCTCACCCTAGTCCTGGCCCTGCTCTAGGAAACACAGTCTCAGGTGTAACTGCTCCCACCACAACGTCTTCACATATCGCCACCAACCCAGCATCTCCCAGCAAAGTGGCCACATATCCATGGTTTCCAGCCTGCGTTTTACCAATGTCTCGCCTTGTTGGGCAATGCCAAGCTGCTCACCAACTCCCTACCACTCCACCTGGGCAGCCCTGCCTCTGCTGCTTTCCAGTGGCCTGGTTCCCCAAAAGGAACATACTAAACAGATGTCTCACCCCAAGAGAGGCAAAGATAGAGGCTGGGATAGGAAGCGAGGTGGCAAATCGATAAGGATGTTGGGCCATAATTAATGTCCCAGTGTTGTAAATACTCTATAATAGGGAGTCTAACTCCGAGAGACGATGTTTTACCTAAGTCGGCAAAGACTCTCACCTCTTCCATTAAGTATATGTAATGGGAAATGAAACACAGGTTCTGGTAACTTTCCTTGAGGGAGAAGGTAGGAAAAGCAAGTAAAGGGAGGTAGAATAGAGGAAGGAATAATTAAGTGCCTGCTGTGTGCCAGGGTCTGTGGTAGGTGCTTCCCACATTGCCGCAGTGAGTCTTTCCAACGCAGAAGGATACACTCTGCCCCTATGCCAGAAAGCTTTCCGGCGAACAAGAGTATGTATTTATAGACATCTGCAAGAGAGACCATCGGCTCTCCCTGTTGGAAGGCAGAAAGCTGTGGTCTGCCAGGTGTGCAAGGCTTCTGCATCTGAACGTGAAATGTACAGAGTGTCTCGGGCCGGTGCCTGAGAGATGATGCTCCTTGATATTTCCAGTACCTGACCTCTGTCAACACTGCGGGGGCTCCAGTCTCTGTGGCTGGAAAACACACACCATCCCTGCCAAGCTCAGCTGAGCCCGCCCTAGACTTACCATTGCTATGGCACCTCTTTCATTCCTATTGTTTTCCCCTTCTCCTAAAATCGCCTTAACACTCTGCACACTAGCAAAGTGTAGAGCTGTGCTCCCCAGAACAGTGTCCATCCTACTCCCGTATCCCAGTTCATCGTTGCTGCATAGAGAATGAACTCAGTCCTGTGTGCCAGGAGAGCTACCTATAGACCAAATGAGAAAGAGATGAAATCTGACCTCAAAACCAGAATAAGCTTAAATGTCTTCAATAAATTCAACACATCCAATAACGCTGATTAAAACTTGTTAGGAGCAGGTGTCTCCTCCTTGTACAGACACCTGGAATATATTGCCTTGGGGTGGAGCAGGGACGCCTGCCCCTGTGGCTTCCCAGAGAGGAGAACCCTGTGCCAGAGACAGTGTCCCCGCATCTCTCCTGCACCCCCAGGAAAGACCCAGCATCTCACAGATTGACAAGCTGGAGAGACCCTGGAGCAAAACAACTTCAAGAAAGAGGGAAGGCGGGGTGAGGGAGAGGAAAGTCTGGCAGGGGTTGGTGGGTTTAAGTGAGGCGGGATGGGGGGGCCCCTCGCCATTTCTGCCTCTGCTTTAGGCAGACTCTGCGTCGCGCTGTGTTTACGGGCCTGACGTGACTTTCCGCCCAAGTGTACTTGCTGGGCTTCCACTGGACAACTTGCCACCTTCCACACAGTTCAGGTTTCATCTGAGTCACACCAGGAAGCTCTGGCTTCAAGAACCCATTGCATTTTCACAACTGGATGGAAACAATGCAAATAAGACCTAGCTCATCACTGCACTTACGCCTTCATCCGTGCCACCAGGTCCGCCAGCTAACCTTTGAGGTGACTGAGTTGAGTGACCAGATTCAACGACTGAGCCTCTCCAGGCTTTGATGTCCACGGCTGCCAGCTTCCCAGGACCCCAGAAGAGGGAGCCAGTTCCAGAAAGCACCACCGTTCGCACATCAAGGTAGCATGATCAGGAGGCCACACCGGAGAGGGAAGCAAAGGCCTGCGGGAACGCACGTCAGGGCAGGAAATACAGCTTGTCATTTATAGGACATGACACGGCCTCCCAAACAGGCTAGCATGTGAGGTGGCAGTTTCCCTCAGGACCAGGGCTTGTGTTCCACAGCGGAGCGGGTGTGAGGAAATAGGGACAAGTGGCCGCTCTGACTCAAGCATACCGAATTTTTGCTACTCACTGCTTTGCAGGGAGGAGGGAGGGCAGGAACTGAGCTCCGGTCGACCCAGCAGTGGCTCGGTGATTAAATTAATCATCCTAGGCTTGGTCCAAGCCATCCCCCTGGCTTGGTGAGGGAGGAACAGTTTGTTACTGTTCTCTCGTGGACACTGGGCAGCCATAGCCAGAGACCGGCGGGCCGCAGCGGCGGGAGAGGCTGGGAGCAGAAGAAGGGATGGCAGGGGTACCAGGCGGTGGGGGCAGCAGGACAGGGGTGACACCACAGAGACGAGGCATGCATGCAAGGTCTTCTTTCATCCGGGTCCCGTTTCCAGGAAACCTGGTGGGAATGAGGACTAAACGTGACTTGCTGGCTCCCTCCCAAGCCAGGCTGGGTCAGGCGCCCTTGCTCCCACAAGCACTGGTCACCCTGTACTGCACTTACGTTTACGTATCTGTCTTCTTGAGAGCAGGGAGTTTATCCACCTTTGCGCCTCCCAGCACCCACCTGTCTGCCCAGGTTAGTGCTTGTTGAATGAGTGAATGAACAACAGCTGTGATGAAAGTGTGAGTCATTCCCTCCACTGAAACTGGGGGTGGGGGGGTTAGGGGGTGCTGTGTTGTAGAGCTGTCTGCACAGCACTGGTTAGGAGACGTAGCCATCTCCACTGGGGCAAAGGAGTGTTGCTCAGGGCCTGTTTGTCACTGCCGTGTGGCCTAACCTACGCTGACTGAACTCTGACCGCCCCATTCTTATCTTTCCCCGTCCCACACTTTACCATCTTCCTTTACTACTGTCAGTGAATCTTCCGAAGGCGTAGCCCTATTGACCAAACATCTGCTGATATTAATTACTCACTAACTATGGGTGACTGCATGTCATTCTTGTAACAAACCTTTCTAAATGAGGAAATTGAAACCAAGAGAAGTGAAGCAACCTGCCCACGTTTTCAGAGCCAGGAAGGGACAAAGTCACAATTCAAACCTAGTCTAAGTGCCTGACCACTAACTACACTCCTCGAATTGCAGGGAGTCTAAAGACCTCCTTCCCCGTTTGTCCTCTGTGCCTAGATTTTAAAGTCCTTAGGGCAGAGCCCATTTCTTAGTCAGCTGCATACTGGAAGGGTTCGATCACTAGCTGTTGAATTTAATTGAATGGACTATTTGCCTTAGGCCTCTTGTAAAAACAATCCAAAGAGCTTGTGCACGGGTCAAAGAAGGCAGAGGCACTGGGATCAAATAAGCAACGTGGATCGCACTGTTCACAGCCATTCTTTGGAGAAAGATGGGAATAGTCATGTGGCCGTCATACTCTGTGTCCCCCTCCAGGCTTTTCCAGTGGTTCCAATTCTTTCCTACTACAGGAAGGGATAAACACCCTTCATATATTTCCTCTCACCCCCAACTGCAAGGAAAACAGTAACACTAATTAGTTGTAACAGGGTGTTCATTTCACACGGTTCTCAGCAGGTTGCCCTGCCGTTCTTTGAAATGGTCTGGAAACAGCCTTGATTTTAAACATCTGAAGATAATTGAACCAAAGTTGCGCCCAGAAACCCTGAGTGACATGCCTTTTATTCTCTCCCTCACTAACAAGAAATGTTTGCTGCCATATCTTATTTACTCAACACCTTGAAAGCCTCCGGCACCGATGGCTTGCACCCCAGGATCCTAAAAGAATAAGTTAAAGTAATGATTGGTAATAAATGGAGGAGTGGGGAAGCCTGAGAGATTTAACAAAACCCTATGGCTGTTTAAAGGGGAGATAGAATTGCCCCACAGACCTATAAACTTAAGCTCTGTGCCTGGAAAAAATAGGGAAGTGGAGGTAGAGCTGGACAGAATTTATGACAAGATCAATTTGCAAACATTTTTCAAAGACAAGGATGTTAGTTAGCAAAGAGGGAAACATTTTCTAATATATTGTTAGCAAGTGGGTGGGGAAAGAGGTTGTCATGCTCTGTGGGTGGAGGTGTAAATTGAACTGCATTTTTTTGGGGGGAGGGGGTCAGGGAATTTGGAATATCCATCAAAATTTAAAATGACATAACTTCAACTGCATAACTCTAATTTCTGGAATTTATTCTATAAATGCTAGCACAAGCATGTCCAAAAGTAATCATGGAGCTTTATTTATAGAAGCAAATTGAAAGCAACCTAAAGGCCCATTAAATGAGGTTCAATAAAAATTATGATAAATCCACACAATGGAATATTTTGTGCTTTTAAAACAGCGGGAAGGGGGGAGCCTGTAAGTATGTTTATTTAACAATCTCCAGTATAACAGTTCAAAACTGAAGTCGTAAAGTCCAAAGTACTATGTGTATTATGCCACAATTTGTGCTTTAATTTTACTGTTTGTATATGTGTATCTGATGGTTCATATATGTATGTAATCATTCAGCTAATGACTCACATACACCATCCATGTATCTGGAATGATGCGAAACAAACTGATAACAGGGTTGACCCTGGGATGATAAACTAGGAGACTAGGGAAGGGAGATTACTTTTCAGTTTATGCTTCTCAGTGATGTGTTGTGCTGTTTGAATTGTTTAATATGTGTGCAAATGATCTGAGGGGTGTTTTGTTTTGTTTTTAATTTATAAGTAAAAGAGGAGTAACAACTTTCACAGCCTATGGGAGAATTCAACGATTCAACACAATCGTCTAAGACACAGAGGTGGGCCTGGTACTTTAAGGGGAAACAAAGACTAAAATCCATGTTGTGACATTGCGGCTTTGATTCAGTCTTTCAGGGGAAACCTATGAACACACTTGCCAAGCAGACAGTGATTTGATAGGTATAGAGGTACCCAGAGGCCCCTCCCAGAAGGAGGTACCTGCTGACCACTGTCACTTAGCAGGTTTTTAACAAACAGTGAAGAGCTGGGCAAACAGTACAGGTAGACATTCTGAGCCCTCAAAAAGAGGGAAGGAAACTCGCCCCCCACCCGTAGGCCCAGCCCTCAGCCAGACCCCTGTAGAACTAGAGGAAAACCCACTGTACATTCAGAGGGCCTCAGAGTGTAAAGCAAGATTCTGCCCGCTGCCAGCACACCCTTTAACCTCGCACCCCATTGCCTAGGGGCTGGGGCGGTCCTGCCACTGTGGGAAATCGGCAGGTGTGGCCCCGAGCCCTGCTCATACCTGGCCGTGATCTTAGGCAATTCGGCTTCATTTGTTTTCCTATTTCCAAAATAAGATGAGTAGTGGCTCCACTGTGTGTGGTTTTCAGAGGATCGAATGAGATTATCGACGTGATACTCCATCCTAAGACAGACAGTGCTTTGAGAAAACAAACTGCCATACAAACGTACAATGTTAGCAGTATGACACAGGTGACCTTTTCTGCAATTTGACTAAATTTGTCCAGTCAGTTGGTTCAGTCAAAAGAGTCAGTCTGATAGCCCAGCACAAACAAAACCCAAAGCTCTGATTCATTTATTAATTGCCACACGCATTTATTGAGCAGTTATTGAATGCCAGGGTGGTGTGGCGACAGGAGATACAGAGAGAAGACAGATTCCTGATCGTTAGGAAATGCCAGGTCTAGTCAGAGGGGTCATGAACAAATGATTGTACTCCAGTGTCATCATCACAGTAGTCTATTGAAGGGACAAGCAAAGGGCCACAGGAGAAAAACAAAAGGGCTGACTTTTATGTACTACAGCCTCAACCTTCAACTACAGACTCACCAAATACCAGACTAATAACAATTGCTCACTACACTGCATGTTTATTTGTAAAGCAATCTGCACGTGATGGGTAGTAATTTTTTGTAACAGCATCTTAATCAACATATTTGTTTGGTATTGTTTTGATGTAGTCAAGCCTCTCGTTGAATCATTTCAAACCTAAAGGACCAAAAATGCCCCCATAACTGGTGGTCATTTCAGATTTCACAGCGGTAGGAACATCGGGTAAAAATTTTGAAAATGACCTATAAGTAGCAACATGATTAGACAATATTTTAGTCAAGATAACTTCAAATGATACATCCGCCACCATCGAGCTCGGGTTTTATGTTCATGATGTGTCTGCCAAACAAGTGTTTTCCCTCAAAAGAGCAGCTCGTCCACCGGTGGGTCACATCCATCCGCTCAGTGAAGGAAAGGGACAAGGTGGAGATAAAATAAACAAAGCTGTTTGTTTAAAGCCACGCAGACGAAAGTAAAGGTTAACCAAATGTTTCACTTTTAAACTTGTGTTTTAGTCAACTTCTGTTTCAGTCAGGTCTAAATAGCTTTCTGAGTTGCAAATATGAGGCAAGCTCCCCAAGTTAACCTGCATAAAATTAAATTTCATTCTAATTTAATTCACTTCCAGAATGGTATTCTGTTGCCAATGCGAAAACCCTAGAGGAGTTTTATTTTCCGTGACCTCTATAAAATAACAAGTTGCATTTGCCACAACCAGAAAAACATATCGAGCCTCATTTGCCAAGGGAGCTTGTAATCAGATACTACTTACTGCCCCACGTTATTTCAATAGTCACAAGTCATTCCTATTAAAGCAAAAAAAAAAAGTACTTTTTTGACCTTGCTACAATAACGAGTGTTCTCAGTTGTGACATTTATTTGGGTGCTGGTAGAACTGTTACAATAATTTGTGTAACTACAGGTCCCCGAGCACTACTCTCATATTGCAATCCTGTGCCATCTTATCTCCTAGGCATTCCTAAGGAAAAGACAGTGGTATACGGCAGTGGTTTCCCAACCTGGTTGCCCATCAAAAGCATCTGACGACTTTTCTAGAACACAGATTTCACCTCCTTCCCCTGGCCAGACCTCCGGAAAGAAGTGTCCAGATTGGGGACCCAGAATCTATCCTGGTCACATTCCCATCAGGTTCATTGGGCCGTCAGCCTCATATGGAGAACCGTGTTTGGGGTAAGGCATCCTTAAAAGCACCGGGTCTGCTAATCAGAGGAGAAAAGTTGGTGGCAGTGAGGGCTTCACAGTTTCCGAACAAATCAAGGAAATTTGAGTATGGATGGACTCAGATGATACAAAGCATTAGTATTAATCATGTTATGTATGATGATGGCATTGTATTTAGGTCAAAAAAAATGACCCTAATTACTAAGTGGTGACATGACATAAAGTCGGAGGTTTGCTTTAAAATGCTGCAGCATAAAAAGAAAAACAGAGATGCAAGAACAAGTGTGGCAGTAAAGGTGGATGGTGAGTTGGTGCGTCAGTGTTTGTGGTACTTTTCATGTTGAGAAATGTTCATACTAAAATGTTTTTTAATTGTCTGCAAGACAAAAATAATAACTGGAGCCAGTGTCTGCCATATAAGGCTGTTCTCCACTACCTCTGACAGATAGCTGGTTGCTGTGCTGCATTCTCCCCGTTTACCTGGAAAAATAAGGGTGCAGAGAGCGTAGGTGACTGACCTGGATTGCCACCTGCCTGAGGCCTGTAGGTCCCTGACATTTTTTCCCTCGTAGGAGCCTTTCTATTCAATATTCTACTCTGCAAATGGAGTTCGGGCCCTTTGCCTGGCCACAACTTACACAGTGTTTTAGAAGTTGACCTTCGTAAAATATTTTGAATTTTTTGTTAAGAAATTCCCTGAAACCAGACGCTTTGATTTTTCAGTTAGAAATATATTGAATCAGGGAGCTTGGCAATCCAGGAGGTGAATTCCAAGTCAAGTAAACAAAGTGGGTCCATTTTCAAGCCCCTCCCCCCAAAAAATACAGACTCTGTTACAGGAAGATATGACTTAATTTTAGCAAATTTGTTATATGAAAATCTGGCATTATCAAAGTGATAGGAATTTGTCTAAATTATACCAAGGGATTTTTTATTTTTTTATTTTTTTATTTTTTTTGCCCTCATAGCATTTTAGTCTGGAACACCGATAAATAAGAAACACCCTTTGTACAGTGAAAAGTAAGCTTATCCTCCAAAGATTCTATGTACACATTTGATGAAAAATTCACGTACTTCAAAAAGTGAGATAGAGTAGCGCTCATCTAATAAGTCCCACTGGTTAAAATGAATAAGTATAAATTTATTTACAGAGACGACTCAGCTATCCAAAGAGGTGGTGGTGATATTTTGCGCTCATAGGCAAACAGGCTGTGGTGTTGATACTGCCAGGTTACGGAGGAAAGATCTAGAGGCTCTAAGCATGGAAACTTGTTTGAGGGGCTGGTGGTTACGGTTTGGGCTTCTGCAAAAGGGTGTCGGCGCCATACTTCCCATCCACAGAGAAGCATGTGATGTAGCTGCCGCATGACAGTCTGCCATGAACACGGCCCCCACGCCAGGCACAGGGGGCCTCCCTCTTTGACCAGACACCAGGCATCACATTCAGTCTTGAGTACCAGATGCTTCCAGCTTTCTTGAAAAGTATAAATGTGGGTGGGATTAGAAGAGTGTTGGGATTTCCCTGAGACGGAATGGCCCAAATGCCGTCATCACCATATCACCCAGCAGGGACTGTGCACAAGAGACGGGTTAAGCGCTCTTGCAAGTCATGAACGGCAGTTGGCATGGTGTTCAGAGCATCTCTTTCCCAGAGTGTCTGCACCGAGGTCCTTCGCCTCCTGGACAGGTGTACGTACCCCCTGTGCCTAGTGCAGCCCCAGTGTCCTGCCGCTCCCAAGCACCCATCCTCTCCCTCACGCAGCAGGGCCCACATCTTTGTGAAACAAAAGAGCACTCAATCTGGGTGGTGATTTTAGGGACCTTCTGGGGTTACTGTCTGTGATGAGTCATCCTGACCTGAAAGCACAGCTCAGGGGATCAGATGAAGGGAAGCCCATCGTTCAGTTAAGGATCGGGATGTCACTGAATAACAGTGAACGTTTCAACCGCTTATGGGCCATGTATGCTCATCAGGACACACAAGAGAGGTGGGCCAACAATCCTGCGTGATCTACCACGAGAGCTTGGTGAGTTGTCACCTGCGCCCCTCCGAGCTTTGAGTTCCTGGGTCCCATTCCCTTTTTAAAGAAGACCCAGAGTAGGCACTGTGTTGGAATGGCAGACTCCCAAAGACACCGGGACATTCAGCAATTCCTAGAGTCTGATGGGTATTAAGATTCAAGGGCCTACAAACTCATCTTGCAGAAGTATCCTCGCGATACAGGATCAAAGAGATCCAACCAGAGGAAGACTTGATCAGGGTCATCCTGCCTGTGTATATACACGGTGCAGAGTCTTTTCCCACGACCTCGAGCTCGAGGCCTCAACTCGGCTCAGGTCTGTCAGCCTCTGTGTAAGTCTGTCTCCACTCCGCTGTGTTTAGAATTTAACAATGGCTTGGAAGCCACCAGCCTGGCAGAACCCATAATGACAGCGGGTGGGTCCCAGCGTCAGCCACCACTGTGGGTGTGGTCAGTGAGAATCCAAACTAAGACAAGTTTGGAGAGCCTTTTCCTCTAAAGCAAGTTCCAGCTACACACAGCAGTAGGAAAGGTCCCAAGAGAGTGGACAAAGGGACCTAGCAAAGAGGCTATGTTTCTCCTTGAGGATTGGAGTAGGCCCCAGACAGTACTGAGGATTTCATGTGCAATTTGACAGGTGCCATAAGGTACCTGGCACTTGATAGATCTCTGTCCCTGCTTCTTCTTTATGACTGTGCTGGTTCTCAGAGCATCTCACAGAGCTGCCTCAGCCCTCCATCTTGTGCAAAAATTACCTTGTGTTTCAGAGGGTTTTCTCCCTTTCCCTCCTGTCAACTTGCTTTCTCCCCCATCATGGGGCCGAGGCCTGAGCTGGGACCTCCTGTCAGTTCACTCACGTATTTCCCACTGCTCACGAGAATGTAAAGCGAGAAGAATTCCTATCATTCTGCTTCAGCTTAACCCAACTCTACGTTCTCAAGCAACCTCACGCAATCTGTTTTTTATTTAGAGATATTTTTGCACTTCTGTTTAACACTGAGGATTTTCAGATTGCCTTTTATTCTATTTCTTTTCCTCCCTTGCTGGGCAGAAAACAGAGGCTGCCAGGAACATAAGAACTGAAACAAATAGGGAACAATGGGGCCAAGTGGCTCCTACCACCAACTAATTGTGTTTCTAAATGCTAGCACCTCGTCGAGGGGGAGTCTGAAATAGACTCCATGCAGAGAGCAGTCAGCGATTTCTAGCTACAAAAATGCCTTGTTAGTAGTACAATTTGCTATCCTTCCCTTCTTACTAAAATCCACTGGTCTTATCTCCACTAGAGATAGAGACTTGAGAGTATAAAGATATCAGTTGACACATCCAGGATCACACCTAGAGGCCACTGGCAGACACCTCATGCTGGGCCTCCAGGACCATGTTGAAGCCAAATCATCTGTAAACTGGCTGCACTGGCTACAAAACCCATCACTAACTTCTGACAACTACCACTTCAGTGTAACAAATGTTCACGGAGCGCTAACAGGGATTCTAAGATGAGTAAGACGCATTGCTCTCCAGGGTTTTCCACTCTACTCGGCTTCGGAAACAAATCCGTCCTCCAAAAAGTTATCATTTCAAGGCAAATGTCTTAAATGTCATAAAAAAGGTACAAAGTATTAATTTTAGAGGCTTCCACTTCACCCCTTCTGCTGTGACCAACTTTACCATGTAGAAAAGATTAACCAAAAGCACCACATGTGTATGTGCACGTATGTACATGCACGTGTGTACAAAGATGGCCACAAAGAGAGTCAGTCACCCCAAGTCACTGCCTTGTAGCTAGCGGCATCAATTGTCCAAGAGTCTGAAGGTTAACGCCAATCTAACAGGACAACAAGAAGATAAGGAAAGAGAGGGCTAAAGTCAAACTGACCTGCGGGTAGTATGAAACCTGCAGGGCTTGTTTGGAGCCAAAGGCAGGATGAGTCTTGCCCAAAATGGTCTGATCAGATTCCTCGGTGAAGCCCTCCTGGCAAGAGGAACGTTCTGATGATGGTGGCCAGTGGGGGACCCCTGTATTTTTACCATCTTGGCTACACCTTTGAGAGTTGCAGATGACCTAGCTGAGACTCCCCTTGTAAGTATCAAATCACAGAACACACAGGCACCACATTGGGAGGAAATCATAGACCCCTAAAAGAGGATCTCCAGCTAGCAGGCTCCAGGAGAAGATAAAGTTGGTGGAATCAGAACGTTCTTCCGTGTCAGCAATACTGGAGTTTTCTTCTGAAGTCATCACACGTTCGAATCTGTACATCATGTCAATTAACATTTACAACAAATTGCCCTTTTTCATTGTGGAACATTTCTGTCATATTAAATGCCTAAGATGGGTCTTGAAAATAGGATAAACTTTCTTCAGAAGGAAGTTTAGGGGAGCAGAAGGAGGTAGGTGCTCCAGGCAGAGGGAAGGGAAGGAGCAGCTGCGTGGAGGATGATAAAAAATCAGCCTGTGTGCAGAGGAAATTAAAACAGTATCTCGGCAAGATATCCCTTCTCCCATATTTCCTGCGACATTATTCACAATAACCAAGACATGGAAACGACCTAAGTGTCCATCAACAGATGGATGGATAAAGAAGAGGTGCTGTGTACATACAATGGAATATTACTCAGCCATGGAAAAGAAGGAAATCCCACCATTTGCAACAATATGGATGGACCTGGAGGGTATTACACTAAGTGAAATACATGTAAGTCAGACAGAGAAAGACAAATGCTGTATGGTATCATTTATATGTGGAATCTAAAAAAGCCAACTCATAGAAACAGAGTAGAATTGTGGTTGCAAGGGGCTGGGGATGGAAGAATTGGGGAGGTGTTGGTCAGAGGATACAAACTTACAGTTAAAAGCCTTACAGTTAAAAGCTGAATAACTTTTGGAGATCTCACCCATAGCACTGTGATTGCAGTCAACAATAATTTGTTACATACTTTCAAGTTGCCAATTGACTAGATTTTAAATGTTCTCACCACAGAAGGTGGTAATAATATTGCAATGTCTAGGATCAAATCAATACGTTGTATACCTTAAACTTATACAATGTATGTCAATTATATATTTTTTAAAAAGTCAGCCTGTGTGAAGGAATGTGCTATGCATGGGGCAGCAGTGGAGATGAGCTAAGAAGAGTCGTTTGAAAGCAATCCTGTGTGTGACACTCCCCAAAAGCTTTCTCATAAGAACACTGAAGAGTTTCTGAGTTTTCTCAGTTCACCAAAAGCATGATTATGAGCAAGGTAGACGGATGATAACACTGAGTACTTTCTATGTGCCTGACCACGCCAAACACTTTGCACTTGTTACCTCACTTCATTCTCACCACAGCCCTACAGCAGGTATTATTACCTTCACTTTACGTGTACACAGCTGAAGCACAGCGTTCAGTCACTTGCCCAAGGTCACACAGCCAGAACTATGTGCTTGGGGCAGGTCTCCCTGACCCAGACCCCATGCTCTTTCTTCTCTGCTGTGCAGTGTTGCTTCCTTGAGCTCTGTTGTCTTAGTTTCCCACACCAGCCAGTTTCTTCTGCTTCTAGGATATAAAGGACCATCTGCTTTCTATAACATGGCATACTCACTCCCTAACAGAGGCCATACAATGCAGTAGAGAGTTGGTGCTCAGCTGACAAGATGACGAACCAAAAAGAAAAAAAAAAGCCTCAAAATTCCGGAAAGTTGCTGGGTGCAAACCTCTCAGAAATCTACGTATGCACATGCCCAAAAAGGTGCCCCTGCAATAAAGCCAGATCTGTCATTCTCAACACTCACCAGCAATGAGCCACACAGCTGTGGAAGCCTAACAATCTGGGCAGGAAAACAGACAGGCAAAGAAAAAGAAGAATGCAGTCAAGCCCCAAGGAAAAAAATGTTAACATCCGGAACCAATTCACCCACGCAGGCTGGAGAACCGTTACACCCAGCTCTTCATAACACGCCTTGGGCCCCTCCCCCAACTCTCTCTCTCTCTCTCTCTCTCTCTCTCTCTCTCTCTCTCTCTCTCTCTCTCTCTCTCTCTCTCTCTCTCTCTCCAGGGCTTGGATTACTATTTGCACACCGCTTCAGCAATCAAATTGTCCTGTAGGAAGCACCTTCGGCAGTACCTACCGCCCAGTCAGAATATCACAGAGATGTCTTTAAATCTCTGTGATGTCACAGGGTAATCTGGGTAATGCACCATTGCACCAGATGGGATCTCACGTTCCCAGGATGAATGCTGGCCATGCAGTGAGTGCTCTGAACATTGGAGGAAAAATGAAATGGCCCAGGCCTGGCTGGTTTCAGATCTTGCAGAATCTACATTTCTAATTGGACAGATCTCCTGGGTAAGTTCCCGTAAATCACCTAAGATTGCAGCATTCAACTCATCCTCTGCCAGACTCTATATTTCAAGAGTTTGGCTCCACATGGGTTCCTTGGGAAAGGAAATGGGCCCAGAAATTCATATGCTTCTGTTGTTACAAGAGCTTATCAAATCCCATCAATCGTTGCCTGCACAGAGTGGCGTGGGCAATAAGGGAAAGCAAAGCTTTAAAAGAGTCATGGAATGTACATCGTTCTCTTTTTAGCGTCTAAAAGCTGCATTTCTATCACTGGGCACAACACAAGAAGATGATACACCTTACAGCTCGACAGCCAAGAAGCACATTAATGCTAACGTCCGCCCACCAAAATCAAGGGGTGTAGTTTTCCTCCAAATCCCTCCTGGAGACACCAGACTTCCTAAGAGAGGAAGGTTACTTGGAGTGGGAGGAAAAGAGACAGAAAGACAGTGAACAGGTGGACCCCAAAATCCCTGTGAAAACCATTGTTAAGTTCCCTAAAACTCCCTGCCGTGATTACACCCACTTACAGCGCGTCAGAAGAGCAAAGGAGCGTGGGGGTGTAACGGGATTTAACTGGATGAGAGATTTCTGCAAATAACTGATCCCATACCAAACAAGGCTGCTCTAAATAGAGCTGTTACAAAGTAAATGAATCAGAGCAGTCACTCAGAGGTTAAAGCGAAAGCCATGACTCTGAGAGCGGGGTGTACTTGCTGTGGGTCCTCAAGGCGGTTTCCTAATCCTTGGGCATTAAAAAGAAGCCACTGTGGAAATCAGAATCTCTTCCTTTGTAAATTCAATCCATGGCAAAGGGATTTCAGCTGTGATTGCTGAGTTTGAAAAAAAAAAGTCAACAGTACTTAGAAATGCACGAATTGCTCGTCACTGCAACTGATATGTTTCTAAGCTTTTCCATTTTGAATCAATTACCAATAAGATTCCATCCATCCCGTTGTGAATGGAGAAGGGAATGGGTGAAACAGAGCAGTTAAAGTTTCCCCTGAATTTCACTGCACAAGGGGATTTAGATTGAGGAGGTTTTAGATCAAATTCAATATGTAGCCACATTTCAGACACTTTGAGATTTCTGTGCATTAAAATCAAAGAAAAGCTTCACATTGCGAAGCCTGCACATGAGCCATTCCAAGCATCATCCACGGCTTAGAAACTCAACCCAGCATCACCGTCACACGGAGGCATCTCCTAGCAGGTATGGAGAAGGCACCTTCGGACTGGAGGGACCAATCATAGGAAAGGAAGCTAGAGACCCAAAACTGTAACCACTCTGTCTCTCTCTCATTTATGACTTTACAGTTTCTGTTTGCGGGGATAGCATGGACCGCAAGCATACATTTCCATCTACAGAGGTTCCGAGTTCTCTCTAGAGCCCTGAAGGACCATCTGTCTGCAAGGGGAAGGCAGTATCATCTAGCCCTTAAGCATGTTGACCTTGGAGCCACAGGGAGCTGGGTTTAAATCCTGGCCAGGCCACTTCCAGTGGACTGGAGCTGTGTGTCTGTGGGCAAGTTATTTACTCTGTTGGGGCCTCCATTTCCTCATCTGTAAAATGGGGAAAGTTACCTCGTCTTGAGGACTATTGGATGAGGGAATGTGACAACCCATCAGCCTGGTACAGGGTGTATCCTCAAGCCACGAAAGCTCTTCCTGGTTAGCAGTGTGGGCACTCTGAGATAAGATGATGCTTGTAAGATTGGGGAAGTAGGGAAACATCTGTCTTGAAAATAACACTCGGAGAAGAGAGTCCATTTTGAAGACTGAGACCTAAATTCCAACCAGGGCAGAGCAGCTCCCTCCCCCTCTGGCTGGTCAGGCAGGGGTGCCCAGATGTGCCCTGGGCCCCTTAAAGGAGGGAGGCTGGGGAGGGACCCTTTCTCTGTTCCTCTTCCCCTGGGAGTGCACCTTTGCCCTCTGCTGCCAGGAATCAATATAAACAAAATCTGGGGTGGAACTAGTTTTATTTTTTTTTTTAATATAGTAAATGATGAAATCCAGCTTCTGTTTTCTGGAAGGAAGAAAAGTGTGCAAAACTGTGCAGCCAGATGTGAATTCTAACGCAGTGGCTGGACCTTCTGCTGAAAAGACTTGCCAGTCTCTCGTCCTCAGTCAGCTTGCCATGGTTCATGTGTTGTGATTATGTTTTAAGGAGTTGCTGTTTGCTTGTGCCAGCCACTCGTGCTAGGCTCTGGAGATACAACAAGGTGCCTGCCCCACAGCAGTTTATGGCATAGAGGCGAGAGGGGATGACCTGTAAATCCACAAGCTCCATGATGACAGAAGTCAAGGGGCTGGGACAGCAGACAATGGGGGTATCCACTGAGGGTGGGGAGCTGTCACTGGGGTGTGAAGCCCAGCGATAGAAATCTGTAAGGAAATAACATCCCACAAGGTAGAAACCTGAGAAACCCTCCTAGGTGAGTGCTGGGCCCAGTTTTTCGTCTGACCCTGCCTTCAAGTTCAGCAGCTATGAATAGAGGCCTTGAATGCTACCCTGTCTTCTGATCTATCTTGTTGACAAGCGTTTTGCCTGTTACTAAGTCATCCTTTTAGCATTCTCACATCTCTGCCAGATCAAGATCTCAGCTTAGCAGACTAGACATGGAAAATAGTTACTAGTGCTTTCCATGAGGCTCAAATAGTATATCGGGGGCAACTGATGGGGGAGGAGGTGATTCCACCAATTTGATTTACCAGTGATGAAGTAGCTTTTCTCAGCCTTCATTTTTTTTCAGAGCCATAGAGTTTGTCCAGCTATTCTAAGAATGGCACCAAAAAAAAAAAAAAAACCCAAAATGTCCAAAGCATAAAATGACCTGCATTTTCCTTAAATTCACAAACGCCACAGAATTCTTTCAGCAGGGAATCCTAAAC
The DNA here is from genome assembly GCF_057876585.1 of Rhinolophus sinicus. NCBI lineage: Eukaryota > Metazoa > Chordata > Mammalia > Chiroptera > Rhinolophidae > Rhinolophus > Rhinolophus sinicus. The sequence continues at coordinate 49,522,525 of NC_142507.1, forward strand.
ACCTACACAAGCAACAGTAGGTTACATCAAACACAAAGGACCAGCCATCACTGATCCAGGACTTCTGAACATGTGATCTCAATCTAAAAACTTTTCAAGAGCTTTATGAAAGCTCTTAATTCTGGCCATAAAAAAAAAAAAAGAAAGAAAGAAAAATTTTGTTGTTGTTGTTTGGCTATACTGTTACTTTCTACAACTGCAGAAAAGCTTCCCTCTTTCCAATAAAGTAAAGGATGAGTCAAGTGATGGCCAAGATACATTAGGAGAAAATGGTAATATTAAAAAAAAGTTGACGATCACAGGCTTACAGCTGAAGGGGCCTCAGGTGTCATTTGAGCCTTCCTTATTTCACAAACCAGGAACTGAGGCGCTATCAGGGGCTATAAAACAACTTTAAAACATTTTTTTCCCAACATTTATATGTCTGCTGTTAAAACAAACATTCCTATTTGTGACAGTAATGACAAGCCTACTACTAGAATCTAGGTCTAATTTAAGCTAGTCTAGACCTCTTTCTACCATAATACATGGATATAATCTAGAAAGCTTTGTACTGTAGTGAAGACGCGTAGATGTCCACACGAGCAATTAAGGTTTCTGGACCGTTTTGCAATGCAACATTCCTCTGCAAGCTTGCTGATACGATTACTTTTCCAACTAAGCCCTTTTTTTCTAAACGGCACATAGGTTTATAGGAGAGAAGAAGAGGGAGATCCCTTCCCCAGCTTTGCCACACAAAAAAATAATATCATCATCATCATCCTCATCATCATCATCAAATAATTAGGCCTCTGAATTAAGGAAGCTTTGTCAAACCCAGAGAGCATTGCTGTGTTCACAGCCACTTATTACCACCACTAGCTGCCCCTCCCCACTGTGAAAAACAATGATTTATTTTTCAGCAGCAAGAACGTCAGCCCTGAACCACCCCACCCCAGTCACCTAACCCCTAGGTCCCAATTCTGAGCCCTGGGGCCGAGTGTGCCTGACGCTTCGAAGCGAGGGTGCCCCCAGGCGGGACGTCCCTCTGCCAACGCTGAGCGCTGGAAGGGAAGCCCAGCCCTGGGCCCTCTCACAGGGCGTGGTCATGTCTCCATCTACTTTATTAAGCTGGGTGGTTTCTTTCCTTTTTTCTAAGAAACGAGTTACTTCATTGTCTTTAATATCTGAGGAGAGTGTAAGGACAATTGTTGGCTTTCCCTTTGTCTCGGGGAGCAACGCCGGGTTTGGGGCACGGGCACCTCCGCGCTTACGGATCGCAAGCGCCAGGGGACCCCTCAGTGTCTGGAAGGGACAGCATGACTCTCCCCCTTAATGGGCCGGCTATGATATTTACTGACCCTAGAATTACCCATTTGGAAACGGTTAGGGAGTAAAAGTTCTTCAGGCCGAGGGATTCTTGGTTCCTAATTGCTAATGTCTGAAGTCAGTTTGATTCCTCGAAAATTTGTTCAGCCTGATGAAAGCAAAAGCCCAAACTCCCCTCAGGGCACGAGGTGTAAGATCCTCGGGTTCTGTTCCGTATTTGGTTTGTTGGGGGGGGGGGGTCTCCCTGCTTTTTTGGGGGGAGGGGCTCTTTCCCCGAGGCCTTCCCGGTTGCCCCGCGGCCCCGCACTTCTCCAGGACGGACTTAGGGCCGCGCAGGGCATCCACCGTCGCTCAGGACGCGGGCCTGGTTTCTAGGCCCGGCGGCCGCGCACACCCGCCGGGACCAGGCCGAGCGCGGGAGAAGGTCCGCGGGCCCGCGCGCCCCGAGGCCCGGCCGCCGCTGCCGCTCGGCGGCGCCGCCAGACCCGGACGAGGGCGGGCGGGCGGCCCAGGTCGCTAACTTGGGAAGCTCTCCGGAGCTGCCCGCTTTCCCCGCGGTGGTTTCGGGGGCAAAGATGTAATCCTTCCTCGGTAAAACGTCATCTGAAATTGTTTTGAGAGTGGGGAAAAAATGGGCGTTTTTAACGTGTGCGTAGGAGGTTGGGGGAAGGGAACAGGATGTGGAGGTGAGGGGAAGTGGGGGGAGGGGAAAGAAAGGGGGGCTCACTGCTTTCCGAGCCCCCGTCCGGGCTGCGACAATACACTCTGGGCTGTGGGACAGTAAAGGGGAGGCAGCGGAGGTTGGCAGTAAGTATTTGGATTCACCCTGATGAGAACGAGGCGCTAAAACTCCAAGGCTTGGTACATGACAATGACCTCTAGTGATCCCATCCGAGGGAACTAACTCTGTTATCTGCAGCATTTCGGTTTTTAAAAGAAGTCTATATTAGGCTATCACGTATGCAATCCAGAATTAGGAGTTTGTTTTTTTAATCCTCTAAAGTGTGTGGCAATTTGGGAACAGCCCATTGCAGCCTCCGCAACTATATTGTAGAAAATACAAGAGGACGAATCGGGAGAAGAGTTTTGCATATAGTTCCTGTGGGTTTTTTTTTCTCCAAATCACAATGTTTCTCTCGTTATTTCTATTAACCATTATGATTACCCAGATATCTCTCAGTAATTCCATTAACATGGAAGACCATGAAATTACTCTTCAGAATCTTAGGCAGCGGTCTCCCCACCCAAAATAAAGATGGTATGGTTCACAAAATGAAACGCCAGTTTTAGTTAGAAAAACGTCCACTCTCCCTGTTCTGTTAAATTGCATCTGTAACAGTCTCGTTTTTTTAGGTATTTTTCTCTTAGACGTTGATCCAAATCATCAATTAAATTTGAGAGTTAAATGAAAATGCCAATAACTGGAAGTTTCAACTCTGGGATTCTCTTGAATTGTCAAAGGATGTCTAGAGATGACAAAATTTCTGGCTCCCCAAATTTTAGGTGTCCCCAGTTTGTTAAACTGACTCTACACACAAACACACACACACACACACACACACACACACACACGCAGTTTCTTTTCTCTGAAATAGATTATGTACCATTCAGAACCTAATGTTCACACATAAATTTGTGTGTAAACACCTACACTTACGTATATATTTTTTAATACATTTCATACACTTATGTATAAAGGGCAAAGCTAGACATTGGCCGATACAAAGAGTACAGCACAACAAGTAGCGAGGTGAAGGCCTATTTTCACCTCTGGTATCAAAAGCTCGTCATCAGTTTGTAGTCAGCAAAACGTCCTGCTGCAAAGTGAGGCCACTAATGGCACTGAATAAACGTTGATTTGTCGTCACCAGTCGCTTGGATTCCCCACCTCTTCCCATTTCACCTCCGGTTCTCCCTACTGAGTCTCATTTTCCACCCTGACACTTAGAGCAAGGGCCTCACTTAAATTAACTAATGATTATCCTTGCCCAGAGAAGTGTAAACAGACCCTAATTTATAAATTTGCTAATTGCTCTTCCCCATGCAGACCCCTGGGTATCTCAGTCAAGCACATATAAAATTCAAAGCTCACTGGAAACCAGAAAAAGCAAAGCAAAAGTAAACCACATGGAGGAGAGAAAGAAGGAAGAAAGATTCCACATCCCCCCAGTTCCCTTCTTTTCTCTGTGGAAAAGTATCCCCAAAGGTCCACACTAGAAAATCACTTGAATATTCTCTCCTGCTGAATGACTCTGTCTTTTGGGGAGTAAGAAAGCAATAACCAGCTACACCCCAGAATAAAAATTGGATGGATTTCTGCATTTCCAGAAAACGGAGTGAAATGCCAATCTGCTCTTTACCCCTGTGGAATCTGTGCAGTCCAGCCTTGCTTTTCTTTTCTTTTTTTTAATCGACAGTCACCTAAAGAAAGAACTTACAGATTTAAGAAGTACTGCAATCATTTTTCTCCTGGGTCCGAGAAATTAACTTCTACCAGAGTCCATAATCAGGATGTCAAAAAAGCCTTCTCATCTTATTAATATTATATGTTTGGCAATAGAGAGAATGATTGTGACAGACCTGGAATTTTTCCCTCTTTAATACTAGCAATGCCCTTGGAGAGGCTTGGATGAACAAAATGTTTTCGGTCTTCGGAGCCAAAGCGTATTTGTCCCTCTCTCCTTGTGGCCCAATATGAAGGATTAATGATGAGGGACTTGCTTCCATGAAATTCTTATCCGCACACGCAAAGGAAATTATACAAATAAATGGGGAACACAAACCACCAATACCCCATATTTTTAGTTTTGGCTCCCGGGTTGGGCATCTCATACCCGTCTTCACTCGCTCCTCACGGGCCTCGTGTATTAAAGAGATTTAAAACCAATTCTCTTTAATAATTAAAAGAGGTTTATGATACCATTTGAAGTCGCTGGAATTTGGGGGGGGGGGGACAGGAAAATGGCAGCGAATATATGTCACTAGAATGTCAGTCCAAACTCCACTGGAAGAAATTGAATTCCTGCCACCCCTTGCGTGAACGTCTTACCTCGTGAACTTTTTCCTTCTGGGAGTTTTTACCTATAAAATCAGGAAACCCAAAGTGGCCAGCTCTGAACCCAAAAATGTGTAATAAGAAATAGCGTTGGGCGGGGCATGGAAGACACGAATTCAGAATCGTTGTGCCCGTAAGCAGCGAGCTGATCTGTCTAGAAAAGCCCTGGGCATCCATTAGGCTTCTGCTCTTTGGGCCCGTCTCCGAGGGGCAGAGGCGGTTTGGCGGAGCCGGGCAAGGGGCCGCCCTGCACCGCGTAGCCAAGAATCCAGAGGCAGTCCCCCCCCCACGCCCCGCACGCTCCCTTGTTACCCGCATACCTTCCACACCCATCACACGGGTTTCTGAACCCCCACTGGGGGAGATTGGAGCGGGGACCTGCGGAGGTGCAAACCGCAGCACGCTCCAGCACCGCAACCCAAACTCCGCGCTGCAGCGTTCTCCCCGTTCCCCGGCCTCCCCACTGCCGTCGAGCGGTTTGCTCCATCTGTGGGATGGAGTGCGTTGGAATTAACTCCTTCCTAGTGACTTCTATCGTGTCACCGCGCCAGTGCTACGCAGAACGCCTCCGAAACTCTCCCTACCGCCCAGAGGCCATTGCGGTGCGCTCTCCTTGCCCCGCGCATCCCGAGGGCGTCTGATTTAGCCACGGTCCCACGAGCGCTCGTAAAAGGCATTTGGCAGTCATCCCCCAGCAAACCACTATCCGCACCAGCCTACGACGAATTTAGAATTTGCCTCTCTCCCCCCATTCCCCTTCAGACAAGGTCAGTTACCAAAGGGGCAGCCACTGACAATGCCGTTTGGACCTAGCAGGCGGGAGCCCTGGGTTCGTCTGCGGGGCTCAGGCCCCGCACCCTCGAACCCTGCACGGGTGCAGGGACGCGCATACCACCGGGGAACCAGAGTTCCTCACCCGGGACTCTATCCGGGGCAAACCCCTGGGCGTCGCGCCCCGCGTGCCACACACCCTTGCACTGCGGTCCCAGCCCTGACCTGCGCCCAGGTTGGTGCTTGCCCCGAACAAGCATATTCTCTCTACTGGCTTCGAATTCACCAGTTGTTTCTCCATTTACTTAAACGTCAGTGAAGAGTCACTTCCTCCGTTTTGACCCTGTGTTTCCCTATTGGGGGTTGGGGAGGAGTGGAGGAGTGGGATGGGGATTCAAATCTTGGGGCTCTACTCGGAGCAAACAAGCCATAAACTGGCATATTAATTCTCGTGACCAGATGATCTCGACAATTTGAAAGAAAGTGCCCTGGGGCGCTGAGAGAGCTTTTCTGGTGTCATTTCACTAGGGACTGCGCAGACAGACGTGTGCACGGGGGAATGTGAGTGCCTGACGTGTGTGCACGTGTGCGCTGAGTGCCAATCTACCCGCGCGTTCTTGTGTGCGCGGCTTTGTGTGCCCACCCGCGTGCATCGCCAGCTCCTAGGCCGCCTAAGCGCGGCGGATGCAAGGCTCAAGCCCGCGGGTTCTGGAGGGGGAAATCACCCCCCGCAGAAGGTTTAAATTATTTCGCTCTGCGGGAGACCCGGCCTCGGCAGCCCTCGGCTGTGGATTTGGGCGGGAAAGGCCCAAACCCGAGCTGGGGAGCCGGGTGGAGCAGGGGTTGCGGTGCAAGCGACGATGGCGCCGCCGCGTGCCTGAAATATACTTCCAAGCCGCCGCAGCCGGAGCAGCTGTTCCCGGCGAAAATTTCCTCTGTTGCTGCTGGGGGAGAGGCGGGGGCGAGCAGGCCAGAGAGCCAGGCTCCTCCGAGATGGGTTTTGAGACCCTCCCCAGCCCTCAGCGGCCGAGTGCTGGCGGCTTCTTCAAAAGACGCTGAGTGCTGGCCCCGGAGTAATAATAAGGGTACCTCGCAGGCCCTTCTCCAAGGCCCTAACGGCCTCCGGAGGTTTTCGGGACCACCAGGTTCCGTGGAAATTTTTGAAATACATACTGTGTGTCCTCTGCTGTGTGTGCCTACAGCGCGCAGGCCGGGCTGGTCCCCCGCTGCCGCAGGTTGGTGCCCCAGGCTGCGAGCGCTCAGCGCCAACTAAAGCCGGCTCTATCCGGACGCGGAAAGAAAAACGGGCTGCGAAAAAGCAAAAGGCCACGTCTTTGAATAAAAGTGAAATTAGTTCTGACCCTTGGTTTGTCTGAGGATTCCGAGATTTTGAGGCTCGGACAGGGAGGATGGAAAACGATGGTACCAATCAGAGAGAGGGGATGGGGAGAGTGACAAATAACAGTCTGCCAGGCAAGTGTCCTGCGTATGGGCACGCGCGTTTACTCTTTCCCCAGCTCTGTGGAAATTTTGCTCTTGTTGTCTTTTGGTTTTGTTTTCTGTTCCTGACTATTTATCGGCCTAGGGCGCTTGAGCCAGGCAGCCGGTCCAGCCCTCCTCCGTCCTAATCGGGAGAAGAGAGTTTAAACAAAATTGTGAGGCCCAGCAGCAGGGCAAAGACGTGGCCCGGTCACAATGGAGTCGCCAGTGCCCCATCTCCCACCTCCACCACCATATACACACCTTTAAATGTGTGTGTGTGTGTGTGTGTGTGTGTGTGTGTGTGTGCACGCGCGCGTCTGGGCGCTGTGTTAGAGACAAAAAGAAAGGCCTACAGGGGACCCGAAGCCCTGGCCGTGCCTTCCGATATCACCCGGGCGCAGCCGGAGCCCGCAGCTCCGCCTCCTCCGCTCCTCCGACTGCCGGGTCTCCACGCCACGCGCGCCCTTTTTCTGAAAGATCTTTTCTCATCCCACGTCCGGTTTCTAAGAAAGCCTTGGCCACTGCGGGTCTATAACTTGGAGATCTCCAAGGGGACGAGAGCTCCAAGTTGGAGTCCCGTCGGCCCACGACGCAGCCAGTCTCCGCCCGGAGCCCCGCTCCGCAGAAGGACCGCGCGTACTCTCGGTTTCCGGCTTCTTCTTCCTCCCGGACCTTTGCCTCACAGACATATTTCGTTTTCTCTAAATCCAAACGCCCACCTTTTTCTTTTTTGAAAAAGTGATAAAGGTGGTGGGAACTGATCCCCTGAACTGTTAATAAAGTGCTATGTTAGGTCCTCACCCTCTACCCCCGTCCTGCGGGAGCTGCGGGAGCGAGGGAACCGCATTCTGGACACCCAGTCCTCACGCTCACGTCCCTGGACTGGTCGGTCTCTCCTTGCCCCAAGCCCTCACTTGTCTCCCCTCGCTGATGGCTGAGAAGAACGGCGGCGGAAAGAAAACTTCTGAGTCTCTGATTATGACCCCGCCGGATTATGTTGGTCCTTTTGAACACGCGACCCTAGGCCGGCTCCGGGCGACCTGGCCCCACTCCCTGGAGAAAATTACCCGGAACGGGGTGTCTGCCACGCGCAGTTAAATAACTTCTGCGTTTTCCACTGTCGGGAAAGTAAAATAAACTAACCTCCCAAGTTGTCGTAAGGCCTGAAAGAACTTCCACTACGCTGTGTGAAGGCCCAAGCGAGATTTTGGCAACAAATAAATGCGGTGAGGAAATAGGGTCTGGCCAGAGATGGGAAACACACATTAGCCACACGTTCCTTTCTGGGTTGCCCACACAGGGGTCCGCGTGGACAGGCACCCGTGTCCAAGTACAGGGGAAGACTTGAGTGGACGAAATAAATCTCCTTTAAAATTTCTTTTCATCGACTAATAAAAATAATTCCCCAGCACTAAACCCAAATACCATAACGGTCCACGAGAACACGGAGAATTCATAAAACTCGGTCTCTGCAGGTCACCCGCTAATCGCGTTATTATTAGCCTCAGGAGCATGGAAATTGAACTGTCACTGCCGAAAGCGAGAATGTAAGCGACAGCTGTCCCTCCTTTGGACGGCCAGTTTTCCAGCCCCCAAGCTCCTGGGCCCACAGCTTCCCCCATCCTGTGAGGGCGGCTCGCTGACCCCGGTTTACTCCCCAGCCCTAGCCGGGTCAGAAAGAGCACCTCCAGAATAGTTTTAGAAGTCCTGGCTGGAACGTTTCTGAAGTTGAGAGCGTTGCGTGTGTGTATGAGGGTGAGCGCCCGAGCAGGATTCTTCCGACCACAGCTGTTCCCCGGGGCTGTTTTGCACAGTTGAAATCTTGGCACCTAATACAAAACGTTAAGTTGTCCCCCACCCCCAGGATTCTGTTCAAATACAGACATGGACATCCGCCCCATGTTTTACGTGTTGTGTGCATATAATGTGCACAGATCCAAGACACAAATTAAATTACCTCTATTCCCAAATACACAGAGGTGTGTGTGGGCCGTGAAGTGACCCAGGGCGCAGGGTAAAGGGGTCTGACATACGTTCCTCTTTCCATAAACGCCAACAACGTAGAGATATAATTATGCCCTCTCCTCACAGAGGAGGGGAAATTCAACAACTTGAGTCCCAGAACAGTCGGGGGAGGGGGGAGCGGGAGGCGAGGGCCTATGTTGAAACCTAAATGGGATAAACTGGGCATTTCCCGAAACGAAGGTGTCAAGCCAAGAATTCCGCGCCGGGTGTGCTGAGCTCTTAGAAGCGAGTCCCAGCCCCTCTGCGCTCCGGTCCTTGCCTGCGATCGGCGCCCCTCCTAAACCTAGGGCCCTGCAGCCCCACAGCTCTGGGCACCAGGAACACTGAGCTCTGCTCCCAGAGGAGGAGATGCGAGCAGGGAGGCCTCCTTGCTTGAGGATGGCGACGAGAATGCAAGGCGTAGGCCAGTGCCCTCAAATTGGTTCCGGCGAATTTGGGGGAGGCTCAAGGCATTTGCGCAAAAAGGAACCCGCGTTGGAGCAGGGCAGGGCGTCAGCGGCCAGGGCCTCCCTCCTCACCACTGCCCGCCGGCTGGCCGCCCGCCTCCCGCGGTCTGGCCCGATGCACTCACCCGGGTGAGGCTCCAGGCCGTGTGCGGCCGCGTCCTCGGTGTCTCCGAGTGGGCCCGCGGGGCTCAGCGCCTCCATGGACAGGTCCAGCCCCTTCTCCTCCCAGTCTCGCAGTTTCCGCTTTTTGTTTGAGCCGATCAAGGCTTCCACGGAGAAGGCATGTGCTCGCGAGCTCAGGGCGACTGCAGATCTTCTCCTTTCACTCATCTTAGCCGCCCGCACCCGGGTCCCCGCTCGCCCCGCTACTGAGGGAGCAGCCCGCGCCCTCACGCTCCGAGCGCCCGCCGGGCCGGGCCCGGGAAAGGCGGCGGCTCAGCGGGTCCTCTGCACCTCCCCCTGTGCCCTCCCCCGCCCTCCGCCGCCGGCTGGGACCGGCGCCCCTAGCTGGCCCTGCGGCTACGAATGAGCGCCGGGAGCAACGCCGGCTCGCTGCATGAGCGCCCGCGTCCTGCTTCCCACCCACCCGGGCAGGCGCTCACAGGCTATACAGACTGGTGGACTTCATCTTTTTTTTATTCTCTCTCTCTCCTCCCTCTCCCTTTCTCTCCTCCCTCTCCCTCTTCCTCTCTTGGTCTTCCCGTCCTTCCTCTGATCCAAACTTCTGGGAAACTTTTTTTCTAAATTCCTCCCTTCCCGAGGAGCTGGGGGCAGGCGGTGCGCTCCTGTCCGTGGGGCGAGGGAGAGGGAGGGGGGAGGAAGAGAAAGACTGAGGGGAAAAAAAGCCAGCCCCCGACCAATGGCGAGGAAGGAACAGGAGAAACCCTGAGAGCGCGGACCAATGAGCAGAGGGGAGAGACTGAGGCTCGGGCCAGGGCTCAGAGCCCGTCGGCTCGGGGTGCTCCTGGGCCAGCTTTAACCCCTGGCTTCCCGGTGTCCCGTGGGTTCGCCCTGGGGGGAGGAGGGGGGGCGCCGAAATCGAGGTCGATGTGTGCCGTTACAAACTCCTACCAGCCCCAAATCCGTACCTTTTCCTCCCAAATCTGCTAGGTCTCACAGATGCTCCAAGCCCAGAGTCATTTGAATTACAGATCTGGAATTTGGGGGCTCGGACAAAATGTCAACCTGTCCAAAACACCAGAAAACTACTCTGATCATCTCGCGCCTGTCCCCAGATGCTTTGAGATCTGCTGTTTCCACGCGGATTTCGTCACACAGGTTCTTATTTTCCTGTTGCAGGATTTCTTAGCAACTCTGGTTAACGCAAAACGAAAGAAACAAACCAAAAAAGCCCCATCACTATCCAGAATCTTGTAATTCAAAATCTAACGATTGCTTCCTCCTTCCAGCTCTACCTGGTGGAGAAGGAGACGTAGGCCCCTCAAAGCCGGAGGCCGCCGGTGGAGCGCCGGGCTCACCGCGCGCTCGGCAGGCGGATCCCGACTGGGCCCGCACGCAGCAAATGCTGCCCTTCGCTTCCTTCCGCGCGGATGCTGAGCCGAGCTGCGCCCGCTCGGGGCGCTTGTTCTGGAGAACCCTCGGCGACCGGCTGGGCGAGAGCAAACAGGAACTTGGACAGCGTAGAAGAAGCTTTTTCAAAATTCCCTTCAAATCGATCACCTCGGGAGCCCGGCTCTCCCCGCCCCGCTGACCCTCCCTCTACCCTTTAAAAAAAAAAAATCAAGACAGTGCGGTCGCCAGAGATTTCTAAAGGACTTAAAATCCAACACTTCTGGCCATTCTGATTTCCCACACCCCTTCCCACGTTGCACTACTGGTCGCGGGCCGCAAGACACCCGGGCCCAGCCCAGAGCAAGTTCAGAGGGGCCGAGAAGTTGATCCTACCGAGCTGGAAAAAGCTCTCGGGTTTCATGGACCACGGCCTCGCCACAGGCTGATCGTCGCGTCCCAACACCCTGGTCCAGACGCTTCTATCCCCGCACGAAGGGGCAGAAAAGAGCCAGCTCCTGGGAGTCAGTGACCGACCGAGAGGCCCAGCAGACAAGTCTTGCCGAGAGCCAGGCCCTAGCCAGCCTAGGGCAGAGGGGCCCACGGCGTGTCACAGACCCCCCTAGAAGGAGCATCCAGCGGTCCTTCCACCCTGGGGCAAGAAGGGAGGGCCTGTGAGGCCTCAGAAATGTCACATTCCCCTCCTGACCACTGAGGGACCTGGGAAAATCCAGCCCTTGCTGTTGTAGTTGGAAGTACTCTGGTCCTGGAGGCAACAGTCGAGGGTGGTGCATGTGCTCGGGCCTCTTAGGAGGAGAGCAAAAACAGAAAAGCCACTTTGGCAGCCCCTGACATTGGGCTCCAGCCGCTACGACAAGAAGCTAGCAGCCCAGCAAATGCAGAAAGAATAGTGGAAAGACCACTAGATGAGTGTGTTCCAGCCAGGCTCGGCCTCCTGGGCCTTCCAGGAGCCTGCCTCTCAGGCTTGGGGGTCCCCAAGAACCCTGGGATCTGGAAGTGCCGTGCTGAGCCCCTCCGCACCTCCCGCAACGCTGCCTAGCAAACTGTGGACGCCAGGGTGACGTGGTGCCCTGACCCCCACTTCAGTCACCACTGGGTATTGCTTCCGGGAGCCGCTGACCACGGTGACCACGCATTCACCACCACCAGGCTTCAGCAAAGGAGCTGGAGACATGGCCAGCCAGGGGCACAGTTACCTTCCCCGCTGCTCAGACCTCTCTTTCAGCTCCCAGTGGTGGTGTCACTGCCTGCGGCTGGAGCCTTCCCGGACCAGGCCCAGCAGGGTAGCGAGGGGGCTGGCCTCTGTTCTTCCCAGCGTTTTCCTCCTCCCCCGTAGCCTGTCTCTTGCATCTCCCTCTGGCAGCCACTTGCCTTGGCCTTCTCGCACATACCTGGTTTGGATTGAAAAGTAGACGCACCATAGGCCACACACCCTCCCTGAGGCCAAGAAAGTTTCTCAGAAAGAGGACCTACATGCAGACCCAGAAGGCCTGCACTTCCTAGGTGTCAGGAGACCTGCAGAGAGAAGTGAGCAAAGCCTTCAAGGGCGGACATCTGCACCTCACCCCGAAGCATGTGCTCAGCAGAGAGTGCTTGGAGGAGCGCCTGCACCCTTCCCTCACGTTACACAGAGGTCGTCCCCACCCTCATCCTGTACCTACACATATCCTAGAAAAGTAGGTTAGGCTAACAGAACAAATCGGACGTTAATGAAGCCAGGCTCGTTCAGAACAGTCGTGAAAATAGGACATTTTCTTTTTTGTGACTCTAGGTCAATCTGCATTTCCCCCCCCAGGGACATGCACTCCTTGGTGTGGGCCTGTGCTGAGGGGAAGAAGGTCTGGAGAAAGATTAAGCATGAGGGTTTCATATCTGTGACTTTGGTGTGTAATTTTATGCAATTGGGGAGAAGAAGAAAAAGAGGGTTGGGGGGATTCAATGTAAGAATCTGGGAGTATGGGATGCATTTTCCTTCCACTCATTACATCAAAAGGCTTTCAAAATCTCCTGTTATGCCAGTTTATCTCTCCTTTAGCTTTTAGGACTAAGAGTGGGGTCCCCCACTTATGAGGCTAATTCCTGAGGCAATCCCCAGGTTTGCCAGCCACAGCCTAGTGGTGCGAGCATTTAAGGTCTGTTTCAGCCCGGAAGCTGATTGACAAGGATCAAGCTGGAGGCCCCGCCTTACCCCCTGCAGCACCTCCCCCCACCCAGTGATTTTTAAGCACCTGAGAAGTCAGGGGGGATCTGGGAGGCGGGGAGGAGGAGAAGAGGAACTCACTGACCACCTGTAGGGACATCAGGGGAGTGAGTGGCCACGGCTAGCCTCCACCAGCTGGAAAGCCAAGAAAGGAAGGCTGGCACAGTGACTGCTCACCTAAAACTGGCCATGACCGTGTCTTAATTTTCCTAAGAAGATACAGTTCTGCAGCCTAGAAGCAAGCGCCCTGGAAAGGGGTTCCTAGGTACTCTCCACATATCTGTCCTTTCCTTCTGTTTCTCCACACTAACCACCCGGAATCCCACCACTGCCAATACCCCAACACTCAGGGAAGCCCCCAGACGCTGTGATTCTGCAGTTTCGAGTAACTGAAAACAACGTTTAAAATAGCAGTTGGTTGACCAGCAGGTCGTGTTAGGCCGCCCTTGAACACGCAGGCAGGACACCCGGTGGGGGGCTTGAGAACGACAATGACTTTGGCCCGACCAGGCAGGCACAGAACATGATGAGACGACATGGTGTCGGAGGAAGCACCACGCTGGGGACTCCAGGGCAGGTGGAGCCTGGCAACCAGCTCCCGGTCCGCTCGAAACTGTGACCTTAGGCGAGTCAGTTCATGGCCTGTGCCTGAGTTTCCCTGTCCGCAGGATGAAGGGGTCCTAAATATGCTATAACGGACGGAGCAAGGCAGACAAGAGACAAGATAATCGGTGGGAGTCTGGACAGACTTGAGGTCTTAGTATCGCTGTGATCGACTCTTCCGGGAATGTGAGGCCAACGGACCCACTTTTCACTTCTCTTCCCAAATTGGCGCCCGGTGATGGGGTGGCTTGACTGGCCTGGAGCCCTCGGGTGGGCGTGGGAGGGAGCTGATTTCGGGAAGCGCCTGCGCAATACCCGCCCGCGGGTCCACTCCTGTAGACCGTGTCTCGAGTCGCCGGGAGCTGCGGGACCGTCGTGCGTCGTTGACTATTCAACCACCCCCTCACACTTTAAAAAAATAAAAGTCCGTGGGGGCGAAAGGGTCTTTAATGATGTTTTCTTGTTTTCGCGAAATAAAATCTTTTGTTTTTATTTTAAACCAGCAGCGTGCCCTCCTCTCGGTCCTTCCAGATGTTTGCAATAAAATCGCAGGTTTTGCCTTTGGGACTGGAAATAAAATTTAACGGCCTTCACTCTGTAATTATTCTCTTAGCTCGCCCTTCATAAATTTATCTGCTTTCTATCGGCGTTGGGGTAGGGGGCGAGCGAAAGGGGAGAAAGCCCCGATTTTATATTTGTGACTATAAAAAAGCGCCACCCGGTTTCCTGGCCTTCGGCGGCCGCGGCGTAGCCCGAAGAGCCTGGCCGGGCGGGCGGCAACATTGCGCTATTGTTCGCTGACTTGGGTCTGCCCAGGAGCCGGGCCCTCCACAAAGGGGGCCTTGTGCGGCCAGGCCCGGAGCGGCTGCGCCCAGGAGGCGAGGAAATCCTGTTCCCCCAGGCCCAGCTCCTCTCTTCCCTGTGCAACCCGGCCGCCTGACCTTGGCCCTTCGGTGTGCGCCTTTGGCGCCGGGCGCCAACCCGGGCTCTGCCAGCCTTCGCAGGAAGCGGAAACCTCCAGCCAGCGCCGAGCCCACTGAGTGCGAAGGAGGAGCCCGCCCCAGGATACCCAGGCGCTAAGGAAAGGCCAGCCTGAGGCTCCAGGCCAGAGGACTAACTGGAAGGTCCCCCAGCCCCTCTCCTTGGCTTGGCCTGGTCTGGGCTGCAGGGGAACATTCCACACCCTCCGGAGCACAGGGTTGCTTGGCAACCCCAGGCAACTCAACCCAAAGTCAACGGATTTTGAAGCCACCAGCGTGACCCCACTCCGGAAATAAATGTGGGTACATCAGTAACTACGACATACTTGTGTAGGAAGCTTAGAAGTACAAGGTTAGTGCACGTATTTTGTGTGACTGCACAAAGCCATGGTGTATGTATCCAGCAGCACACACACACGTGCACACCATGTACAGCTACACGCGGTACTCACACACCTTTCTGGAAGCAGACATGCATGTAGAAACAACACATGCTCGGGTACACAAAGTCACACTCAGGCATGTGGGGAAATATCCCGGCCACACACTCCACTGGCCCCCAAACCTGCAGGAATCTATGTGTGCATTCGGCAGCGTGCTGCATGCTCCCCACCCCCGACACCTCCGCACCCTGGCTTCTCCTTGGCAGGAAGCTTAATCCATGTGGCTGTCCCCTCACCTCCTCTCCTTCATCTGCACAGAGCTACCTGCATGGTCAAGGTCACTTAGGTGACAAACGAAAGGAAACACGCTAAGCTCCCAGCCTTGAGCCCTCACCCCTTGAGAGAGCCACCCAGTACCTGAGCAAGGCCAGGGTGTTCTCCAAAGATGGGGAGACCCAGCAGGGTCTGGCAGACTGGGCAGGGATAAATAGTGGCAGCAAGCAGGAGCAGCAGGGGTTTGTCCTGTTTTGGTTTTAAGCGCATGCACCCCCTTCCACGCTCCAGCCAGCCCGCCTCTGGCCAGAAAGCCAACCCCTTGGAGGCAGAACTTTCCTAGGCAGGGCATTCTTTGGAGTTCTTTTGATACCAGAATCCCAGCTCCTCCAGGTTTGCTCCCTAAATGTGACTCTATCTCCCCCTTCCTGTTGGGTTTGCAGGTGCTTGGCTAAGCAAGGTTAAGAGTTCCATTTGGTTTTTCCCCTGAAAGGAAGGATTATCTAAAGTTTATGGGGGTGAAGAGGGGGAAGCACCAGGCCCCACAGTCTAACAGCCAGCTGGGACCCTGGGACTTAAATAAGGTAGTAGGGTTCCTGGCGGGGGTGGGGGGTTCCGGGGGTGCAGGGAGGGGTGCGGAGCCGTGTGTTGCCCCCCCCCCACAAGGTCCAGCAGCTAAAGGTAAATGATTTGAGGTATAGGGCCTTGATGTGATGGCTTTTTTTTTTTTTTTTTTTTTTTTGCCAGAAGTGTTTAGATTTCACTTGTCACTAATAAAAATTGGCCACCCAGGAGCAAAATGTCCTTGGTAGAACTATGCCAGCTGGCCCGGCCCTGAGCCGTCACCCGCAAATGTGGACAAGTAGATCTTTACAGCCTCCTTGTGGAGCAATCTCTCCCTCTCCACGAGTGGAGAATCAATTGTCCATTATACAAGGAGAGTGGAAAACAGCTCTCCCACCACGCAGCTCCGAGGAGGGCCTGGGGAATTAGGTCCGCGTGTATGCAGTGGTCCGGGCGGCTGGCCCTCAGACTGGGGAGGACGGAGCTGTGGAGGGGCCTGTGCGCTAGCTCATGGGAGACTTTTTGTTAGTTTCGGCCCATAACTCACAGGCCACCTTTCTGGCCCTTCTGGGTCAAAACCAAATCAAAGGGGGTGGAAAAGAATCCAGAACTCTTGGGTCAGATATGCATGGAATTCCTGATGACACTCAAACTAGCAGGGTAGGGAGATTATCACCATGGGGAGCCCTGGTGTCTGGACAAATGCGCCCTCGAAATGGATTTTTATATTAAAACGATGTATATAATATGTATCCTATATGATATAAAACCAACTATATATATGTGTGTGTGTGTGTATATATATATATATATATATATATATATACACATACACATGTATATTATATATAGTTGTTTTCTAACTTGAACAGTCTTCCAGAACGAAGACACACATTGGGTGTCTGTGGAGCGTTCCAGGGCCTGCTGCGGAGGCAGAGGTGGGGGAGGGGAGCAGTCCCACGCTGGTCTCACTCAAACAGCTGCAGGAAGCATTGCACTCTGGTCCACAGCCAAGTACCCCAGAAAGCCAGGGGCGAGGAAAGCTGTCTATCCCTAATCAGGAAAAATGTTCCCTTAACTTCACATACTTTCCAAGGACTCCATAGGACCGTCAACAGCACCAGCCAAACCAAGGCATTCTCAGGGCAGAACAATCCATGAATCCACGTTCTCCTAATTCTCAATGGTGTCTGTAGTACCAGCGCCCCAAAAGAACTCTGCAGGGCAAGAGCCAGTGGCCCTGGGGTGAGCGGGAACTGTAGCCCTGACACCTGCCCCCAATGTCACTCCACTTGGCTGCCTTCACTGGAAGTGAAAACTTTTGACCCAGCTTTTTACTCTGTCGGGCCCTATGCTAAGAGCTTTCCATGCAGTAACCATTCCACCCACTTGAAGTTCTATGAACCAAGAACTGGTGTCACCAGCCCCATTTTACAGAGGAGAAGACTGAGGTGCAGAGGGTTTATGTCACTGGCAGGGGTCTCACAGCTTTTCGTGCAGGAATCTAGCTCTGGAGCCAGAGTTCTTGTTCCCTATACCCCCAGCCTCTCTAGGTGCAAACGCACTTACATGCAGTTTGCATACCTAGGTTCTCTCTGCTTGCAAGTGACGCAGGCAAAGGGTGTGGAAGTGGGGAGGCTCCATTGGAACTGCCTGATAGAGGCGAAGAAAGTCCACCCCCGTCTGAAATGCACACGCGCAGGCCTTCCCAGTTTGAGCGCAGCATCCTCGCCAGCGAGGAGATAAACCCGCAGGAGGTCCATCCGGACTTCCCTCAGGGCGAGGCGTGGCCAGGCGCCGAGCAGGACAGACGTAATGCCACCAGCCACACTGGTTGCTTCCGGGAAGAGAACTGTCGTCCCTGGCGGGGCTCAGTCAGCTAACGATCCAGGCTCCGAGCTCCGTTTGGGCTCCGGTGGCTCCGCGGTACCGGCCTCTCCCCGCGGACTCGCCAGCCCCCGGCGCTCCCTCGCTGCGCAGGGGTCCAGTCCGCTTGGGCTGCTTCTCTTTGAACTGCCGGTTTCCCGTGGCTCCGACTCTTTATTGGTTCAACCCCGAACCCACCTATTCCCCAAAGTTTCCTGCCTGCCACCCCTCACCCCTCACGCGCGATCCTCCGCAGGACACTTTGTGAGCTGGTAACTAAGGCGGAGGTGCCTGTCTCTCTCCAGGGGGATTTGTCCCCGCGATGGTAGCCGGTAGCCAGGGCCATGCAGACCGTCGCCGCCCTCAGATTGGCAGTTTCCTGAGGACAGGGTGTGTTACTCCGGCCTGGGAGCCGTCTCCCTAACTCCAAGGTCGCTAGAGAGAGGCGGCTCCCTGAGGTGACCCCGCAGATGTTTTCACACTGAGTTCCCTTCCCGCCCTCCTGCCACCCCCACCCACCCACACATTCGGAAGGCTCAACTGCCAGCTCCTCCTTATATTTTAATTTTTATTTGTCCTACTCCGGTCCGTTTGAAGTGCAAATAAGAAATAGGTCTTGTGGCCCCAGCTCTGATGGGTATCGGTCGTTTACTCCTCAAAACAGCTGAGGACTCGGAAATCAGGTTTGTCGCAAAGGAGGGGACCGAGGGGGTAAACGCCTCGGTCCTTGGGGCCCAGCGTAAGGGAGCACTCCGGAGTTCGGAAGGAAAACCAAGACGTGGGAGGGGAAGCTTTTTGGCTTAATTTGGTGGGAAAAGGGAGTAAAGCAGAGGTTCCCAGCGCCGAAGGAGGGCTCCCCGCGAAGCCACAGAGCATCCCCGGAAGCCGGGCAAGCCAGGGGACACAGGCTCCTTGTCGTCAGAGCCCCCACCTTGCAAAGGGCGCGCCTTGGCAGTGGTGCCCCCAAGTCCCGCGAGACCTTCAGGCTCTGAAGCTCCTGTTGAGTTTAGTCGTGTTTCCCGTCCGGGTGGCTTCAGCCTCCTGCCTTCGCCCAGGTCGCAGGCCTAGCTCATCCCTTCCACCCCCAGCGAAGGTAGGCTTGGGGAGCCGGGGTTGCGGGGTGAAGGCAGCTGCGAGAACCGTCCCGGGAGGGTCCCGGGCTCTGGCCCCAGCCGCTGCTTCCTGCGGGATCCGGAAAGAGGGAAGACGGTGAAACGCAAGAAGACCTTCCCTCCTCCTTTTTCCCTTTTCCTGATTTTGGTTTCTCGGTGGAATGTTGGCAGCCTCTCTTCTCGGGCTATTTCTCTCTCTCCTCCTGATGGCAATTCCAGCCTCACTGGCAGGCTTGCTCCGAGCAAACACTCCTGTAGTGTGTGCCGCTTTCTGTGGGTGGGGTGGGTGTTGCCCCAGCAGTGAGATGCCCGCGCTCCTTTCTGGTGTTCTCACAAGTCACCTCCACCTGCGTCCTTCGTGCTCGGAGGCTTCCCTCAGTGCCACAGATGCATTTTTCCACCCAACCAGGTGACCACGTCTGCTCTCCTACCGGTAGCTGTCCTGGACATTCTCTTGCCGCCTTTCCATCTATTTTTCCTGAGTGTTTACATTATAACTGGAAGCCGAGCTCGCAAGTGTCTTTTGGGGAAAACTGTGGGGAGAGAGGTGAGTCAGTGGGGGTGTTAGTAAGACAAAGGAGAGGCAAGGTTTGTGCAGGGAGGGTCACTGAGCCCCTCTCTTTCTGTTTTCCCCCCAGTTTCCCACCGGGGTCCCTGAAGGCTCTATCTGGGTCCAGCAGTGTGGGTGGGCAGGTCGCTGGTGGCTTCCTTAGAGCCTGAAAAATGTGGGTTGGGGCTTTTAGGACTAGAGGCTGAAGAAAGTAAAAGCTACAGAAACGTCAAAGGGAAAGGAAGGATAGAAGGAAAAGACCAACCTTAAGCGAGAAAGAAAAAAGAAAGGGAAAACAACAAAAGGAAAGAAAAGGAAACAGAAAACAAAGGGAAGGAAAAATAGAAGACTAAAGGCCAGGACTGCTTCAACTCCTGAAACCTCAGCCCCACTCTTCATCTGGGCATAAAATCGGGGTGCCCACTCTAACCCCTATTCCCAAAGGAGGATTTGGGGTGAGTGGGGGCAGCGGTTTAGGGAGAGGGCCTGGAATGGGTCTTCTGGGCAAATACGTCAGGCACAGCAGAGCTCCTGTGGCCAGCCACCTAGGGTTTGCAGCCCTTGGCGAAGGGTTCTTAGCACGAACCAGACTCCCACAGAGACCCCTGTGGCCTAGCGGGACCAGCCTGCAGACTGACGGGCTAGGTCGGGTGAGCCTCGTAGACCGCTGGTTCAAGCATTGACGTGTTGGATACAGAGTCCTCGGGTCTCGAGAGAGGAAAGGGAAGAAATTCCAGTTAGAGAATAGAAAGAGAGGCTAGCTATGAGGTGAAAGGGCTGAGGACCCCAGGGAATCAGAGACTCCACACAGGCCCTAAAGCGGTGGGAGTTTGGCCAGATCGGTGGAGGCCGACGAGGGACGGCCTTTCAGCTGGGTGTGAGAGTGGGAGGGGTTGGTGGGAAGCCCGCGGCGTTTGACTGGCGCTCTCGTAGTTTAATACGCTCCCAAATCTTAATCCAATTTGAGGTTATTAGTCAAAATGCCAGGAAAGGTTGCACGTCGGTTTTATTTCCCCGGGCCGGCAAAGACCGATGGGGGACTGGTTGATATTGCCTTCCACCCACCACGTCTGCAACTGCCCTCACTCCTTTCCTGGCGGAGGAGAGGGTGGGGGGCACCGAGTTCTCCACTTGAAGGCAGGAGGTGGTTTTTCTCTCTGAGCTGCTCCTCCCCTCTCTTCCAATTCAATTCACCCAACGGGGAGCCTCAGTCTTAACCTCGACGAGGGCACCCTCGTCCCCCACCACCAACCTCTCCACACCTTCTGTCCCAAAGACAAATAAAGCCCAGCTTCCTGCCGGGGGTGAATCTCACCGACCGGTCTGCCGGGGGAGGGGAGGGCGCAGAGGAATGCGCCGCAAAGCCGGGAGAACAGATGTGCCTGGCGCCCCTGGCCCACCCCTGGCCCGGCCCAGAAAGCCTCTCCTCAGCCCTGCGCCCGCGGAATTACATTATTTTCTTCCCGGTCCAATCATCTTTTTACAGAAAAAATATTTAAAGAAATATAAATTGCTGCTTTGCGAGATCAAAGTGCCGCTTTCTGGTGCATCTGGCTGAGCCGGGAGATGGGGGAGGGCGAGCGGTAGAGTGGCGCAGTCACAGTAACCCAACTTCAAAGTGTTCGCGAGAGTGAATTTTGGCCAGTATATTTTAAATTCTCTCCCCCTCCAACTACGCGGGGTGCGTAGCGGGGAAGCGCGTAACTACGCGTGTTCGGGGGCGCGGAGAAACCTGGCCTTGACCAACTCCGCACCCGCACGAGATTCAGAGCCCTGACGCTCCTGTCGAGACTCCGGGACTGTGCGGGGGGGCGTGGTGAGCGGGAAGGCGAGGGTGGCTACTTGCAGACCGTCGAGTCACCAAACACCCAAGTAAACTGGCGGAGACGCCGCCAAATCGCTATATGCCTCTTCAAGTAACTGTCAGACGCTCCAGCCACCCCTGCGCTCAGGCTGCCATATCACTTCTGCTCCGACCGGAGGACTGGGGAGAACTAGATTAGGATTCGGATTATTCGGGGGACCCGGGTCAATCCCAGGCTTTCCAGGCAGAGGGTAGCGTGGATCTGGATTGTGGATTTGTTTCCATGTGACGGACCACTGGGCAACTATGCAGGCCTGGGGAATTAGGCCGGAGCTCCCTTGGCCCCCACGCGCTGTCCTTGAGCGAAGCGCGGGGCTGGCATCCGCCAGGCCGAGCGCTCGGAAGTGGGCCAGAGCGCCGGCGCCCGCAGCCGGGAGAGGTGCGCCCAGAGTTCGCAAGCCTTGGGAGTTTTTGCGGCCAAAGAAGTGAAGCCAGGTTGGGCTGAGTCCCGGGGAGGGGCCGCCGCCTCTGCCGGCGGCAGCGATGAGTGATTTTACTCTCGCGACTCGGCACCCACCTCCGGAGCAAGGCGGTAGGGAGACCGCCACGTCCCCACTGGGCTCCTTGCGCCCTTTGGGGCGGGCCCGGGGTGGGGGTGGGGGTGTCAAGCCGGAAGACTGGGCTTCTCCTAAACCCCAGCCGTCTTTCCTTTCCTGGAAAGACCAAGTGCACACGCAAAGTCACCTCGACTACATTTGATCTGAGTTGTCCCTGCGTGGCTATTTCTGAGTATTTAAATTTCAGAGTTTCCTGCCAGGATGCGATGGGTTAACACAGCCGATAGCGCGCCTGCTCTTCCCTGCCCTGGGTTCCACGTCTCCTGGGCCGCCCACGGGACTCAGTCTCCCATAAGACTGCTGTTGCCCCCTGAGGGGGGGCATGGTGTAATTATTCTCAATTCGAGATAAGAAAACCAAGGTTCCCTAAAACTTCATTGACTGGTCCCCTAGGTTACTGAGCGGCAAAGTTAGAACCATTACCCAGCTCACCTAAGAATTCTTGTTCTTCCCACCCCGAGGGTGATTCCACCCGTCTCACGCTCCCTTCTCCCGCCCGTCACTCGAGGTCATGGCCCCGGCAGCTGGAGCTGTGCGCAGCGCCCGCGCGGCGCGCCGGGCATCTCACCTCAGCCAGGCAGGTGCAGAGGTGGCGGGAGCAGCAGTCGTGGGTCGTCTGGCCGAAGGGCAGGAGAAAGCTGGCCGCCTTTCTGCTGCCCGGTGGCTGAGGGGGCAGAGAAGGGGGGGAACAGGGCTGGGGAAACCGCCGTCAGCGGGTCCCGGCCCCGCCTCCCCAACACAACGTCCAGGAAACCTCGGAACTTTCCATTGTCTAAGGAGCTTCACTAAACAAATCGTCCCTATAACTATGGGGCTACGTAGAAGAGCGGCTCACTGGGGGGTTAAGGAGACAAGCGGCCTCAGGAGGAGCCCGGTGCCGGGAGCCTGCCTGCTGGGAAGTAGGACCGGAAGCCCTGTGCCGCTGGGAGCGCAGAGCGCAGCGCCTCGGTACTTCCCGGTGCTGCAGTCAGAGAGCTAAGTCCCCGGCGTCTGCGCTCCAGCAGGAGTTGGGGGGGGGGGGGGACGGGGGTCCAGGCCTGGCCTCTAAGGTTGCGGGTGGTCATGGCAGGGAAGTCAGGCAGCGGCGGACTTCCGGGAAAACGCGCGTTCCTTGGAAGACTGATGACAAACTACCAACCCGAAGAGCCAGGTTTCTGGATCTGAATTTGTCACGATCGCCACCCTAGACGGTGTCGGTGGTGAAGCTTCCCTTTCCTTATCTACACAGACGTTACCGCCCCACCACCCCTAGATACTTGTTCTATCTGCAAAGCTTGCGCGCCCCACTTTGCCTGGCATGCGCTGTCCTGCAGCGTGCACTCCCCATCACCCCAGCCAGCCCTTGGAGATGGATTCTCAAGAGGCCCAGGGACTCGGACGACGAATCTTCTGTTCTTCTCACCACATTGGGTAACAACACGGTAGCTTCCTCTCGGGAAACAGCCGCGTGTGGGCGTAGACCCGACTCACTGGGCCATCCGGTCCGGAGCTAACCTTGCACAAGTCTCTTGATCACCAAATCCACATTTCTCAGGTGTAAACCTGGGGCGTTTGAGGCAGCTTAAAAGAGCTTTATGGTTCCTGGGACTCGTCACCTGTGGCGCCCATTCTCAGCACACTTATGAGCATCTACATTTGAATCCCCGCCACCTGAACCCCTGAACACCAGCGCACAGACCCACTCTGTCTCTCTGTCCCTCTAGGTACTTTTCCTGCTGGCTGGGCTGGTTTCTGCTGGGTGATTAACGGCCTCAGATAGTGTAAGGAATTCGGCTTCTCAAGCTCAGCATTTTCAATTCCTTAATTTGTCCCTCGGTGACCGTTAGCGATCGCGGCTGTAGATCACATGGGGGCGGGTCAGGTAGAGGGAGCAGCTGATTCAACACTGTTGAGTTAGGATTTGGTTTCGTTCTTTAAAGGCGATTCAGAAAGTAGCCCCCGGAGAACTCCAAGAAGGCGTCAGTCAGCAGACTGCGGAGGTCCCGCCGCTAGGCTAGCCTTTGGGTTGTCACCACTCTCATTCTTTATAAACTGTAAAGCGCTAACAAATCGCAAAGCCCCTCTGGGCCTTAGCCTCTGATGTAGGTGGGGCAGATAGGTGGGGAAACGGAGAATCCCAGGCGTCCTGCCCAAGTCCAAGGCCACACTGGGAGAACTGTGCTCTCCCTCAGGCCTGTTCCCGGGACCTGCTGACTACCTACCTGCCCCAGAGGCAACAGGTTGGAGTCAGAAACAAGTTAGACTCCCCTCCACCTCGGATGAGAGTTTGCTGCCCCCTCCCCTTACCCCACTCTGAGTTCTGATGGCTGTTTATCTCATTTAAAAAGGAGGTGTTGTCCCTGGGGGACGGCTGGGGGTCTGACACTTTCCAAGTTGCCCCAAAGAGCTGCCACTATTTCTTTGGCAGTTTTGGTTTTAGCGGAGCTTTTAAAATACTCCTTTCCTGCCTCTGCCCCTCTTTCCTTTTGGATGTAGCAAGCGTCTGCCCTGGGAGGTGGGGGGCGGTGGGGAGGCTCTAGAGACAGCTCCCTTCTTGGACCTCCCAGACTCCCAAATGCTGGAAGGAGTTTGAGGAGAGACACGGAAGATGAGGAGGGAAAGGGAAAGGTCTTTGTCCTTGTTTTCCTGGGTCTGTCAGGCTGGGTCAGACCGTTCAGAGGGGCCAGAAATTAGCTCGTTTTCTCCTCTGCAGTGACAGGTTGGCTGTCATCCTTCCAGCCGGCTAGTTCTCATAAAGGTCTGGGGGAGGTGGGAGGGAGAGGATATCAGCATCCTCTAGGTGGCAGCAGGCTGGCTGGGGCACGCAGAGGATCCTCCAGCTCCCTCTGAGGGACGAGGACCTGGGGACCACTGGACAGCAAGAGAGAGACCCACTGAGCTCCCAGGTCCTGGCTCTGGACGCTCTTCTTGGGGTCACCAGGTTTGTTATTTCTGAGGCCACACACTATTGTGATGAAATATATGTTTTTGTGAAACAAACCTAGAGCAGGAGACTAGTCTCAGCCAGGCGGGGAACAGTGGCTTCTATCCTTCCCGGAACTGCCAATCCTCTTCCAAATTAAGACCCCAAGCTTTCCTGGGAACTTGGTGGAAATTCTGTGGAAATGCTGAGTGAGGCTGGGTCGATTAACAGGGGCGCCCTGCCTGTTTGCAGGCCTGTGAAACCCAATCAGTATGCCACCTAGAGAGAGTATAAGGGTATGTTGAGGTGATATCAGCCAAAGAACCTTTACAGAAACAGGAATGTGATCTGGAGGGAAGTAAGGACGGGACCGAAGTAATGAATTTGCTTTTACTGGCTGACTGACAGGCTTGGGTGGGGGTGGGGTACATTTACCAACTGGTTGCAGTGACCTGGCCTCAGGCAGGAACACTGGGTGGGAGGGTGGGGGTGTGGGGGGGGTGAGGGCTGCTTAGGAGAACTGGAAGGCAAAAAGACAGATACAAAAATTTCCCTGATGTTCTGGGCACACAATTCTTTGTCGCATGTATATTACACATGCATATACCAGCTTATTTAGTTAAAAAGTTGCCTTGGACCGAATAAATACACACATGAGTTCATTCATTCACTCAACAAATAATCATTGAATGTCTACCACGTGCAGGGCATTTTCCTAAGCTCTCCTTTGTAAAAATGTGTGTGTGTGTGTGTGTGTGTGTGTGTGTACAAGTTCATGTAACAAACTCTGATTTGGCTTCATGGCAGGTTAGTGAGACTTTCAGTTCTGAACATAGCGATGGCACTTAGACTTCTGGATGCACACACACTTTGAGTCATTGTCAGAGGTGGTAATGAGCCTGCTGTTGCCCTAGGAGTCTGCACTTTGGCCACTGTGCAAACTGTGCAAGTGGGGGAGGGACGGACTTGAGCTCCAATGTCCAGTCCTACTACCTTTAGGGGAAGTGCTGAGAAGCAGAATACATTACATCCCTTTGAAACCATGTTTTTCATTTCTAAAGCCTGTCCCCTTTCCAGGAACATTCTAAGGATCATGCGAATCAGAAACTCTGCAACCAAAAAATTTATTTTCCGTGTGTATGCCCGAGAGAAGGAGAGATTGATTTGGGGCAATTTCCCTAGCTGCACATTTCAATGGCACGCTCTCACACACAGAGGCACACGTGCACCCAAATGCTCTCATTACCACATTACTGTACAAACTCATTTACACAGTGTAATCCCACCTGCAATAGAAGCAGAACGGGAGAAGGCTCTATTCAGTGTTCCCCATTTCCCAAATCCAGAAACTCTACAGGTAGGCTCAAAGGACCACTCAGCTTTTTAACAGCCATTTTCAGATGCCCTTACCAACTTAGCTGCTTTATCAGTGCTGGACCAGCCCAGCAGAACCTAGCCTGGACCTTAGAAGCTACTGAGCCAGTGGCCTGGTTTCATGGCATAGTGGGTTAAAATCAGATCTACACCCCCCTGTGGCCGAATGCTGAGACCCCCTAAGACCCACCCGAGGCTCAGCAGCCTTGGAGTAGGCATTTGCATGTACAGGAATGTTCCTGGGCAGTGACTTTGAACTCTAAGATCCAGGCCAGGCAGAGAGGTACCAATATAAGGATTCGGTCTGAGAAGTGCCTTTTCTGGTCTTATTGCGTGAAGGACGTGCGTGACAAAGGGGTGGAGAGGAAGGTAAAACGACCCAAACATAGAAAAGCTGCAATGGAAAATATGCCGCTGACGGGACTGGGGGCAAAGGCGGGAGTGGGGACTGAACACTTCCGAATTCGTCCACATGCCGCTGCGCGCAAGCACACCCCACACCATCGGTGGAGGCGGGTACAGTTTTCCCAACGCCGAGGCACTGCGGTCCGGAGCTTTTCTTTTTCCAGTTTCAGAGGCCAGTGTAAATTGCACACGACCTTCCGAATTGCCCCTTCACCTTAGCTACGTCTAGTGAAGTGGACAACGGAGAAAATCCAGTTCTCCCAAGCCGCAAACATTTTCACTTTCACCTTGAACAAGTGAAGTAAACGGCCTTTCCTTTTCTGACCATCGTTCTTATTTTTCCATCTAGACTTTGGAAACGTAGCCTGGGAATTAAACGCGCACGCACATTTCCACTGCACCTGTACAGGTGTGACAGGCTCACGCCCCCGCTGCGCTGGGTCGCTCAGTTTCCCAGCCAGGCGGCTACCATCCAGATAGAGCCCTGGCCGCGAGCTTGCCTTCCTGGCCCAGGTTCAGCAGTGGGGCCCGCAGAGGTGCGGGCCAGAGGGAGAGGCAGAGAGGTTGCTTGCGGACCGAGCTGCCTACCCGCGCAGGAGCTGGGCGAGAAAAGTTCAGCCGCGCGTGTTGCTCGGGCGCAGGAAGCGGGCGGTGCCAAGTGCACCCATTGCAGCTCTGCTCTTTAAACCCGTCGCGGAGAGGGGTGGATTCTCCGCCAGACTCGGTGCTCACCCGGCTAAGCTCACGAGCTCCATGCGCGACTCCGGCGTTTCCGGGCTATTCCAACGCAGACCAGGCTGCTGCGCCTGCCTTTGTCCCAGGCGGGAAGCCGACGCGCGGGGCTCGAGTGGGCCTGCAAGGCAGAAAAAAAGTTAACAGGGAAAAAAAAGGGAGGAGAGCGGAGGGCCCGAGCTCCTGGATAGGGCCCCCTTGGAGGCCAGGTCTGCGTCCAAATATGCCTTTGGGTCCCGCGGGCTTGGGACCTGACGCTACCCGCGAATTCACACGCTAGACACGAAGAGACTTCGACGTGGGGTCCCCGGCGCCCTTTGACCCCTCTTGAGGTTTCCGACCAGAACCTCATCTCCTCGCAAGACCCCCCCTCCCGCGAACACCCCACGTGAGCAGGACGTGAGGGGGCCAAAAGGCGTCTTCCCTTATTTCTAGGGGCTCTGAAATGAAGAAGCGCTGAGCCATTAATCCATCCAAAGCCAGGTATTGTCCTCTTCTCCGTCTTCTGGAAGAAGAAGAAAAAAATGCCATTTTGAGCTTTAACAATTTTCTTTTCAGGTTTTGAAAAGTGACAGCCTCTCCCTCTTTCCCATAAGGGCCAGTCCCGCAGACACAACTTCCGGAGAAATGGGCCGGCGCCCTGATTTCCGTGGAGCCTGCGGGCGAGGGCCCCGCGCTTGGATCGCCCAGTTCGCTCTGCGCGGACCCGCATGGGGTCCTGGGCTGGAGGAGGCCTCCACAGTGGGCTCATCGTTAAGGCCAAGGTCAAAGCCAAGACCTCGGAGCCCATTTGCTCCGAGTTCCCCGCCTGATATTTCGCCCCTCGGGAAACGTCGCTTCTTCCTGATTTGTGAGGGTACCCCCTTCTTTGCAGGGCAGGCCTGAAGCAGAAGGAGCCAAAGCCTGGGGAAGTCCCTGCTCAGAAAGCCAGACACCCCGCCGCTATTTTGTGGAGCGGGGATCTGGCTTTGTTTCGGGAGCGCTCGGTGCTCTTGGGTTTACTTTACACTCTCCCAGCTCGCACGCCCGGCTGCACGCGCGCTCAGCCGGTTCTCGGGCTGACCGACACACATGTCCACGAAGGGACACTTACTCGAAGGGACACATGTACGCGAAGGGACGCATGCACACGAAGGACGCATGCACATGAAGACACACAAGCACGCGAAGTGACAAAACCCTCCAGGCCCAGCGCTCTTGCCCACGCCCAGGGGAGGCCGCGGTCGCCTTCCCTTTCACGGACTTTATCCTCTGGCACATCAAGGTTTTAGGGACTCCTAATGCTAAGACATTAACCCTTTGAGTGGGAAAGAGCACGAAGGTTTCAGACACTCGCGTGGCCTGACTGCGAAGGCTGCAGCTAGTGAGCCCGGAACGGCGGGTCCCTGGAGACGCCCCCGGAGCGAACCAGGAACCGCACGCCTGTGAAGCACAGCTCAGCACTCTTCTGGCCGCCGCGCCTTTAGGGGCAGGCCTGGGAGCCCGAGCCCGTGTCTCCACGGTTGGAGTCAGGGAGCGCCTCGCAGGGTCCATGCCCCCGTCCTCCCTGTGCTGACAAGTCCCCGCGCGGTCGCAGGCGGGAGCTGGGGTCTCAGAACACAAGGAGCTGGCCCGGCGCGGTGGCGCAGGGAGGCGGGGGACTGTTTGTGTCGGCAGGGGGGCGGGGGAGGGAGGAGAGGCTTCGTAAGTCCCCGGAATGCGGGGAATCCCAGCCTCTCTCTCTTGCCATCCGCGCTGAGGTCGTTAGTATCCGCAGTCTTCAGCCCCCCCTTAGCTTCTGAGGCTTTCCATTTCAAAGCCCCAAAGGACAACTTTTGTGACTCTTCACAACTCCTGCCCATTCTCGTGGTATCACCTCCTGGCTGCTTGAGGAAGTGTAGGGCTCAGTTCCTAAGCCGTCTCCCCCCTTGCGCTTTTTTTCTCACCCCTCAACTTCAGATAAAGAAACTGAGCACATCCAGGGGGGAAAAAAAAGTACAATTTGTGCTAGAATAAGGCAGAGTAGGTTTAGCAGTCACAAGACTGCCCCCAGGTGATGGTTTTCAGCAATAACATTTCTGGGCAACTTGAGGTTTCTCTTTTGCGCCAGTGTCATCAGTGGTAGAGACATTATTGAATCCAAACGTTTATATTAATCTCCCAAGAAAAGAAGAAATGGCCTTGAGAAACCTTCTTCCCACAGACGCTGAGAAATTGTTCAATTTGTCTTTCTAGCCTCACTGCCGTGAACGTTTGATAACTGTGCTTTCAAGATCAAACTCTTCCCTCCCCAAGGTGCAGACCTGCTCCCACCCATTTCTTTTTCTTCTTCTTCTTCCCCCACCCCCTTCTCCGTTGTTTCCTCCTTCTGAAACAATAGCATAGGCTGCTGCAGTCAGTCTGATGATATAATCCTTAAGGCATTCACGGGCAGACCAAGGGCCAAGCTATCAAAGGGTTCAGCTTCTTCTTTTTAAAAGCTGTTTACTATTCAGGAAATTTGGTAATTATTTTTTTTTCTTCATGTAGTGGCATTACCCGCTTCCTTTTGATATTAGATCCTCTGTGGGCCCCTAGCTTCATGCTGTAGAGACAGGAGAAAGATGAAGGGGCTGAATTCTGCATCAGAATGTAATTTTCCTTTATGTCATCATTGCTGCTAAAGACCAGCTGAGGGCTTCCAAAAGAACAGGAACCCCCAGAGCAGGCAGAGTCCTCATATTTCCAGGGGCAGAAGAGGGTGCCGATTTCATTTATTTTTTTACACCACAAACATTTTTTTTCGTACCTCACTCAACCAAATAACTTTCAGTATTTTTATAGTAGGCTGGAAGAAGCACCTCAGGAGGGGAAAGGGAAGACAATAACCAATTTTTTTTTAAAAAAATCATTTGTTTAGAATGCTTCACAATGAATCATGGTATTTCAGGGTGTTCCTGGTCAGTACTGATACCCTGGATAGACTCGGTTTTCCCCGTGCCCAGCATAGAGCCTTGCTCCTGACAGGTGGCACTCGATATCTGTTGAATGAATGGACAAATTGTTTGAGAAGTATGATGTTGGTGCAAAAGTAATTGTGGTTTAAAAGGTTAAAACCGAATATAAACAAAGGAGTACAGAAGGGATTGGATATTTACCTCCATTTGGTTAAAAACCCCTCCATGATCCATTTCTTGAGTGAGATCCATTTCTGTGTTCTACAAAGCAGGACTATTATTGCTAGATTGTGAGGGACTGACCATGTTTAAGTGGGTTTAAGTTTTGTCTCCCTGACTAAACTGTAACATACCGAGATCAGAGACTCAATGTTAATACTTACGTTACATATAGTGTCTTGCATATTGCTGAGGACACTGCTCAACCATCTTGGAGTACGGTGAAGAGAAAGACTCAACTTAAGATGGAAAATGTTAAGAGAAATTTAATGTGTGGGCATCCCTCTGGGCAGTGCCAGGCTTCCCAGTAGATGGGGAATAGTGTTGGGGGGGGCGGGGAAATTTCTGTTCTGACTCCCCCTGCGGTTGGGTCATACCTCCTCTTGCCCAAATTCTCTCCAGAACCAACATCCTTTCCTCCGGTCCCTTCCCACATTGGCTAGGACAGCATAGAGAGGGGATAAGTTGAGCTGAGGATAACTTCCACGTTACCTCTCACCCCATTCCCCCATCCGCAACTTTCTTCACTGCTCCGTTGTAAGCTGTGGTTAGCTCAGTGGGTTTGTGTGGGTACTCATGAAACCCTTACAAAGGTTCCACCCACTTGGGTGCTAGTTAGTTTGGCCTTATTCCAAACACATCATGATAGCCTTTCTTATAAATACATGCTATTTGGCCAAAGGGAAGTGCGTAAGTGCCACCCTTAATCTCCTCACAGGAGATTATGTTTTTGGAAAAGTTATGCCAATTGGATTTTCTCATAGGAGCCAAAGCATCACACAAGTTTATGTGCCTGTGTCGGGTTATGTAATAAAAAATCTCCAAGGAGATTTCTGTTTTCCACTTTCTTTTATATTTTTCATTTAAAATTTCCCCAAGGCAAAGATAGGCCCTCAAGATCAAGTTGTCTGTCATTTCCTTGTGGCTTTCCAAATAGAAAGACTTTCTACCTATAAAGCACAATACACAAACACTTAAAATGCTGGCCTTCCTCGCTATTGAAGCCTGGTGGTGGTGGGGTGGGGGAGGGAAGGAGAGGGTTTGTAGGTCCCCAATAGCGGGTTCCTGCAAATGCCCTTCATCCCTCCATTCCTCATTATGTTTCTGCTTTAGCATGTACTCGTACAAAAGTCTCAAACATTTGAACTGAGTGTTGGCTAAATTAGAAGGCAAACACTACTCTGTTGGGTTTGGTGCTAAATCCACCCAATCAGAAGTATTTTCTATCTCAGCCATACACCCTTCATGTTATCTCAGGATGGTGACTAGCAGCTCTCACTAAGGCAGAGCGCTTTCCTTTGATCAGTTAAAAAAAAATTTTTTTTTTTTTAAAAGGATTCAAGGACTGAAAGCTGACTGGAAAGTAATGGGGCTGATACATATTTTTAAATACCAGAATTTATTTACTCAAATTGGAGTTGTCTTTCCCAGAAGTTACCCTAGGGTTCTAGATCTCATTCAAATGAGTGCTCAAAGCAGTTTTGGAATGCCTCTTTCGGAAATGACTTCAGGGATAGTTTACGGGCCACATAAAAGGCTGCATCGTCACCGACTCCAATACTTTTTTTCCTCCTTGCGCACTAATATGGGTGTACTCCTAGAAACCAAAGCTGCCCAGACTGAGGGATTCACTCAAAGCTACGAGTGTCGGGGACAGAGCAGCACCTTTGCCTAGAAAAAACAGTGTCACTTCAATGGTGTCCTCATGACAGAACACAGAGCAAGCAAAGGGGTGACCTAAAGTAATCACGGGCCAGTCCCAACTACATCCAGTGGCCCCAGCCCTCCAGAACAAGGCAGCACCAGGAAACCAGAGCAGATTCCGAGAGGAGGTGCACTTACCTGGGAGCCCCAGATATTCTGGTCCCTTATGAGAGAGCTAGAGCTCGTTCCAGGACGGCATCCCTATTGGAAGTTTCTAAGATACCCTAAGATGGCCTCAGAGGATTTGCGCTCAATTAGCTGTCAGGCCCCTCACCTTGCCAACCCCTCTAAACAAAACAAAATGAAACAACAATAACAAGTGCTTTAGACTAGGAGTCATACTAGTAAGGGTCAACAGTGGAATTACAAAAATTTGCTGGTGGTTTAAATGATGATGGAACATCTATAGTTTAAGAAATAACAGTCCAGCGGCCAACCACAGGTTTCTGAGTGCCCCCAACATAATCCTCCAAAGCATGGACAAGGAAGACTCCCTGCTCACTACCCAGCCCAGGTCTGCCCCCTAGGATGTGCTAGAATGTGTGTGTGTGTGGGGGGGGGGGGGGGCATGTCTCATGCTCCAGGCTATACACAATACTGGCAGCTGGAGGTGGAGAAAGTGTCCCCTTTGCTTCTCACTGACACTTCCAGACTGTTATTCCTCTCTCACCCCTAAAACCTCTGATTTTGGCTCTCATGCCATTGCCTATAGACTCCCAAGGCCATTCCCTTTTACTTTTTGAAGATTTTATTCCCAGCTTGCTCCGTCTGCAGCGCTACTCTGGGCTTTGTCTTTGTGGTTGCACATTGAAGTAAATGATCTTTGCAGTGCCCTAGCTTCTTTGACCTTCTCTCCGCCGGAGACCATATATTCCATCCCTGATCAGCAGTCATTCCTCAGGCCGTACCTCAGACTTCGTCAGGACCAAGAATTGCACGCCCATATCTTGAATTCAAGCTCAGACCAACACCTCCCATCTTTCCAGCTCACTCCCTCAATCCTTGGACACCACTGGGACTGTCAATCTCTTGAGGGTGCCGTCTTCTCACTGTCTCCACACCCCTCTCGCCCTCGTCCCCCTGCTCTGTTAGGGCAGGTGGCTCATTGTTGTGTATGCTTCGGTCCTTTGCCCTTTGGCTCTTTTGTTGCAGTCACCTCGCAGAGGCCAGGTCTAGGTGAACCCAAGTTTGCTTACGTTCTGCCTACACCCATACAGGGGAATGCGGCTGGAGAAAACCAACCCACTGCTGTGAGCTCTCGGAAATTCATGTTTTCTCACCTCGAGAGAGTTTGTAAATGCTGCCCAGCAGTTCTACTGCGTTTCTCCAGTCGTTCTCTTTCCTTTTCGCTAGATGACTATTTCACAGCTCCTCCGCCCTCCTCAAACCTCCAACACGTCTTCCCTCACCCTAATTCTTCGCGGAGGACCTGGAGTCCTAATTCAGTAAGAAAACTGGAGCCACGAAGAGATCTTCTACCTGCTTTTCTGCCATGTGTAAAGATCCATCTGTGCCTGTGTCTGTATGTTCTTCCTTCTCTTTGGTCTCCCATTGAACTTCAGCCTCTTCACGTGTGCTCTGGACCCCCTCATCCTTACTTCCTCAAGGACGTGCATCAGTGATTGTCCGCTCTCACTCATCTGTCATCCGACTTTTCCTCTTTACTGGGTCATTGCCATCAGCATTCACACATGCAGTGATGGCCCCCAACTTAGAAAGTAACAAAACCCTCTCTTGACTCTATAGTGTTTTCATACGGTCCCATTTCTCTGCTTCTCTCCATAGCATTACTCCTTGCAAGGGTTGTCAAGGCCGCCCTCTCTAATTTCTCTTCTTCCATTTCTCCTTAAACCTATTCAGTTAGACTTTTGACCCCACCATCCACCCAAACTGCTTTGATCAAGGTCACCATGACTCCCCCATGGCGAAATCCAACAGTCCTTTTTTTGGAACTCACCTTACGCGACACACATTAGTTCTTTTCTGAAAAACAGCTTTTTCACTTGGCTGCCAGGGCATCACTCTGTCCTGGTTTTCCTTGTGTTATACTGGCCTTTCTTTTTCAGTCTCTTTACTGCATATTTTCTCATGTCCCTCCACCTCTAAACAGGTTCAGTCCCTGGTCTCCTCTTTTCTCTGCCGGCGTTCACTCCCTTAGAGATTTCAAGACTCCTGGCTTTAAATGCTATGTCTATATTGATGACCCCCTAGTTAATATCTCTAGCCGGGACCTCTCCTTGACCTCTAGTTTTAAATATCCAACTGCCCACTAAACATCTCCACATGTCCAAGACCAAGCTCCTGATCTTTCCAGTTTTGCTCCCTCCTACGGTCTTTCCCAGCCCAGTAAACAGCAGTTCCATCCTTCTGACTTCTTAAGTTAAAAATCTTAAAGTTATCTTTGACTTCTTTTTTTCTCTTTCTCAAATATCACAACCATTCTGTTAGCTAGATAATAAATGCTGGCAAGAATGTGGAGAAAAGGGCACCCTTGTAAACTGGTAGAGCCACTATGGAAAACAGTATGGAGGTTCCTCAAAAAATTAAACATAGACCTACCTTATGACAGAGCAATTTCGCTTCTGGAAATAGCTGAAGGAAATGGAAGCACTATGTTGAAGAAATATCTGCACCCCCGTGTTCATAGCAGCGTTAGGTACAACAGCCAAGATGTGGAAACAACCTATGTGCCCATTGATGGATGAATGGATAAAGAAGGTGTGGTATATATATAATGGAATATTATTCAGCCATAAAAAGAAGGAAATCCTGCCACTTGCAGCAACATAGATGGATCTTGAGGGCATTATGCTAAATGAAATAAGTCCGACAGAGAAAGACAAATATTGTGCGATCTCACTTATACGTGGAATCTAAACAAACAAACTGTGGGGACAGAGCCAGGAGTGCAGTTTCCAGGCTCTCGGCCTCATGTGGAAAGGTGCTGGCTCAGGTAGTAAATGGCCATCAACTGTGACTGGATGGCCATCAGCTGTGGCTAGTTGGCCGTCAGCTGTAACCAGTAAGCCATTGGCCACTAATATAACTGCTGTGGCTATGCCAGCAGAAAATGGGGCCTAGCAAGAAGATGGTGGCTGAGCTGGCAAGCGCAGATTGCAGTTAGGACAGCAGGTTGCGGACAGTGTGGCTCCTGCTTCCTGTGTCTCCAACCCAGCTGCCAGCGAGAATATAGTGGTATGACTCCCCTACCTATGGCTCCGTGGGTGTTCCTTTTTTGGCCTCACCATGTCCTGCGTTCTTATGTGAGGAGCGGGAGCAGAGACCCCGCAGGCCGCCCTGCATGACACAAATAAACAAAAAACCAAACTCATAGAAAAAGAGATCAGATTTGTGGTTACTAGAGGTGGGGGTGTGGAGAGTGCCAGAATTGGATATAGGTGGTCAAAAGGTACAAACATCTAGTTATAAGATAATTAAGTTCTGGGGATATAATGTACAGCATTTTGACTATCATTAACACTGCTGTGTGGCATATTGGAAAGTTTTTAAGAGAGTAAATCTTAAGAGTTCTCATCACAAGGAAAAAAAATTTGTATCTATATGAGATGATGGAAGTGAACCAAACTTATTGTGATCATTTCACAGTATGTGTATGTCATGTCGTTATGCTGTATACTTTAAACTTATACAGTGTTGCACGTCAATTACATCTCAATAAAACTGGGGGGGAAAATCCTGTTAGCTCTACTTTCATAAATACATCTCAAATTTGATCGTGTCTCACCATTTCATTACTATTACCCTACTCCAAGCCTTCCCTCTTACATGCATGATTAAAATACCTTTTGAACTTGGTCTCCCCACATCTATCTGACTCCTATAGTCTATTTCCCAACATAATAGCCAGCATGAACCTTTTATAACGTCAGCCTACCGTGGCTTCCCAATTCCATTGCCCTAAAATAAAAGCCAAAAACCTAACAAAGGCCTAAAAGCCCTTGGTTGCACTGCAGTTCCCACCTCGTTTACTGCTCTCCCTCTCATTCGTTCCACTCTCGCCACCCTGGTCTCCTTGCTACTCTGTAAACCAGTCAAGCACCCTCCTGCTTCAAGGCTTTTGTGTTTGACGGACCCCCCCGTCTGGACTGGTTTTCCCCCAGACATTACATGGCCGTCTTCCTCACCCCATTCAGTTTTCTGTTTAAATTGAACCTCAGCAAAACCATCCTTTATAACCTTATGTAAAATAAGCACCGATATTAATTGGCTAGGGCTGCCATAACACAGTACCACAGACTGTTCAACAACAGAAATCTGTTTTCTCCTGGTGGGAGGATGGAAGTCTGCGATCAAGGTATTGGTTTTTTCCGAGGCCTCTCTCCTTGGCTTGCAGATGGTCACCTGCTCACTGTGTCCCCCCCATGGCCTTTTCTCTGTGCACCCCTGCTGTCCCTCTATGCGTTCTGATCTCTTCTTATAGAGACGCCAGGCAGATTGGATTAGTCCATTTTTATTCAGTTACCTCTTTAAATGTCCTCGCTCTTCTCAGACAATCACATTCTCAGGTGCTGGATATTTTCTTTATATTTCTACGTAACACTGATCACCTGGTGACCTGCCGTTTACTTTCCTGTTGTCTCTCCCCACTACAATGTTAATTCAAAGAAGGTGGGGATTTTTGTCCTTTTTTGTTCATCCTTGTACTTCTTGTGTCTAGAGCAGTGCCTGGCACACGGTAAGCACTGAATAAATGATTGCTAAGTTATTTAATAAAATTAAAAAGGTATCTGTCCCTCGAAGCCATTTGAATTTGCAACGCTTAACCCCCCCTCTCTCCCTCAGGGTTGTTTTCAATCAATAAGCATTTATTCAGCATCTATTCTCTGCCCCCATAGTGTGCTCCAGACTATGCATAATTTACAAAACAAAAACAACAATAAAATCCCCAATCTTTTTGTAACAGTATGCTCTCAAAGTCACTTATAAACAAGTACATTTATGATAAAACATACCAGTAACTTATGGTGTAAACTCCAAGTGCCATAAATAGATCAGGTGGTACCAAAAGACTCAGGGAAAACTTACCTGTAAAATGCGAATAACGATTCTTATGCTTTACGCAGGTTTGTGAAGATGAAATGTGGTTAGAGTTCACCAACCACTTCTCCATATGTTAAATTAGGAAAAGATTGGAAAGTTATGAAAGAGACTTCTGGGGGTCACGTAAGCTCTCTTGTGGAAGATTCAGGCGGACCAAGAAGGAGTTAACCTGCCCGGCAGTGCCCAGGGGCCTGGTCAGCCAATATAAGCAGATCACAGTGATGTAATTCTTGTAACATGAGTCCTTGCAGGGGTGCAACGGTGGGGCATACTGGGGCCTCACAGAGGAGCCCCTCTCTAGCCAGCCCACACAGTTCAATTTACTCTCAATAAAAATGCAATAAAAAGCTCACTTGCCTCCAGACTGTTGAATGCTTTTGACTCTGAATTATTTGGAATAGAAATCCTGACTGACAGTATTTTGGGAAAGAAGATGGATGAAGTATCCTTAAAGGGATCAAGGAGGGAAAGAGGGAATAAAGTGGTTGCCTTTTACCAACCTGGATGGTAGTTTAAAGATATTGCAAGAGTATAAAAACATATAAGCCAGAGTTGAAATAATTTCTAGCAGCAAATGGCAGACCTACAAAATGACTGTGTATTTCTAACAGTGGGTGGAGAGGTTAAAACCCTTTTTTTCTAGAGATTCACATAGCTTTGGGGAAGGGGGGCAATACTAATTGCTACCTTTCCATTATCACAAAGTCTAGAGTTCCAACGTCTCAAGTCTGGCTAATTTGGGGCTGTGCCAACACTTCTTCTCTATGTTAGCATTATACAAAGAGTTTAACGCCTATACCAACGACATAAGGTCAGTTTGCTGTGTGTACTAATAATTACCTATAATTTAGGTTTCTGATTATCTACAGATTTCATTGATCTGGGTTGTCTCTTGTTAATAAGAATAATGGCACACTGGCTTTACTCAGAAAAATCACAAGTTCTTTTCAGAATTGCATCCATTGTCTCCCATGTTTGCTCTACCTTTATCATCCATTAAATCTGAAGTGTGTCCAGGTTTTTATAAAACACACTGAGTCCAAGAATCTCTATCTTCAGGGATCTCCTGCCGAGCCCATCACCAATCCCGTCTTCCTTGGTGATGTCTGGCCCAGCCTAGAGTTCTGAACACTGAAGCTGATGGGAATAAGGGTGGTGATAGCCAAGATGGTAGTTTCTAGCATATCAACATTAGACACTTTCAGAAATGATGTGAACATTCCTCACTTGCGCTGGATGCAATTTTATGACACTCTCACTCATAAATTTAATCCATGCTCAACTGTTTTTATTTCCAGGTCATATAACCCTTTATAGGGTAGTAAGTACTGTAATTTTACTACTCACGGTGTAAAATAACTCCCTCTTCTTATTTGTCTCTCTTGGCTTCAAAAGCTCCTCATTAATTCTAGTAGTGATGATCAAATCTCTGTTGATCTACAAATGTAACTTCAGTTATTTCCCCTTTTAGGATGTTCATAGACCCAATGACCTAAGTTTTTAGCCTGTTTATTTTTTTACAGATTTTTTTTAATTAAAAATATAGCTAACCTACAATATTATATTAGTTTCAGGGGTACACCATTGTTATTCGACATTTATATATCTAAAGGAGTGATCACCGTAAGTCCAGCAACCATCTGACAGGGTACGATGCTATCACAATATTATTGACTATATTCCCTATGCTGTACATTACGTCCCCATGACTTATTTGTTTTATACCTGGAAATTTGGACCTCTTATTCCTCTCCCCTCCTTCCCTTTGAAATTTATCAATTACAGTTGACACTCAGTATTATTTTATATTAATTTCAAGTGTACAGCATAGTGGTTAGACATTTATATAATTTAAGAAATGATCTCCCTGACTAGTCTAGTACCCACCTGGCACTATACATAGTTATTACCATATCATTGGCTATATTCCCTGTGCTTTATATCCCCATGACTTGTAACTACCAATTTGTACTTCTTAATTCTTTACCCTTTTTTCACCCACACCCTCAATCTCCCTCCCATCTATCAACAATCAAAATATTCTCTGTATCTATGAATTTGTTTCTGTTTTGTTTGTTAATTTTGTTCTTAGATTCCACATGAGTGAAATCGCATTGAATATGTCTTTCCCTGTCTAACATACTCCACTCAGTACAATACCCTCCTGGTCCATTCATGCCACCCCAGATGGCAAGAACCCATTGCCTTCCCTGGCCGAGTAATATTCCGTTACATATATGTACCACCTCCTCTTTATCCATTATCCATCAACAGACATCCAGGCTGCCTCCATATCTTGTCCATTCTAAACAGTGCTGCAATGAACATATGGATGCTCACATCCCCTTGAAGTAGTGTTTTGGGTTTCTTCAGATAAATAGCCTGAAGTGGGATTTCTGAGCCCTTCATTGTCTCTTCTTATAGCCTTTGTTTTAAAGTCTCTTTTGTCTGGTATAAGTATTGCTACCCCAGGTTTTTTGTTGTTTTTTTGTTTCCATTTTCATGAAATACCTTTTTCCATCCCTTTACTTTCTGTCTGTGTGTGTCTTTCAATCTGAAGTGAGTCTCTTATAGGCAGTATATATAAGGGTTTTTCTTATCCATTCAGCCACCCTATATCTTTTCATTGGAGCATTTAATACATTTACATTGAAAGTAATTGTTGATAGATATGTAGCTGTTGCCATTTTATTATTCATAATTTTCATTTTTTTCCCTGTCTTAAAGAAGTCCCTCTAACATTCCTTGTAATACTGGTTTGGTGGTGATGAACTCCTTTTGCTTCTTCTTGTCTGGGAAGCTCTTTATCTGTCCTTCAATTTTAAGTGATAGCCTTGCTGGGTAGAGTACCCTTGATTGTAGGTCCTTGATTTTCTCACATTGAATATTTTGTGACAATCCCTTTTGGCCTGCAAAGTTTCTGTTGAGAAATCAGCTGACAGTCTTATCGGAGCTCCCTTATAAGTTACTAGTTGCCTTTTTCTTGCTGCTTTTTATTATTATTTTTTTAATTAAGGTTTATTGGGGTGACAATTGTTAGTAAAGTTACATAGGTTTCAGGTGTACAATTCTGTAATACAGCATCTATATATCACATTGTGTGTTTACCACCCCGTCAGTTCTTGCTGCTGTTAGGATTTTCTCTTTGTCTTTAACATTTGCCATTTAAATTATAATGTGTCTAGGTGTGGGCCTGTTTGGGTTCATCCCGTTTGGGACTCTCTGCACTTTCTGGACTTGTCTGTCTCTTTCTTTTGCCAGGTTAGGAAAGTTTTCAGTCATTATTTCTTCACATAGGTTCTCAATCTCTAGCTTTCTCTCTTCTCCTTCTTGTATCCCTATGATGTGAGTGTTGTTATGCTTGATGTTGTCCCAGAGGTCTCTTAAACTCTCCTCATTTTGGGGGGGATTCTTATTTCTTTCTGCTGTTCCGATTCGGTATTTTCTGCTACCTTGTCTTCCAAATCGCTGATTTGATCCTCTGCTTATCTAGTCTGCTGGTAATTCCTTCTAGTGCATTCTTCAGTTACTGTATTTTTCGCTTCTAACTAGTTTTTTTATGGTTTCTATGTACTTTTTAATGCTTGCTATCTCTGTGTTGAAGTTCTCACTAAGTTCCTTGAGCATCCTTATAACCATTGTTTTGAATTCTGTCTCTGGTAGGTTGCTTACCTCCATTTCATTTCGTTCTTTATCTGAATTTTTCTCCTGTTCTTTCATTTGGGACACATTTCTTTGTTCCCACATGTTGGCTGCCTCCCTCTATTTGTTTCTATGTGTTAGGTGGATCTGCTATGTACCCCAGTCTTGGCTGAGTGGCCTTATGTAGTAGGTGTCCTGTGGGGCCCACTGGCACAGTCTCTCTGGGCACCTACCCCTGGTGCTCCAGAAGTGTCCCTTGTGTGTGCCCTCCTGTTACAATTGAGACTTGGTTGCTATTGGCACATCAGTGAGTGGGATTGACCCTTAGGCTGACTGGCTGTGAAGTTTGGCCACGTCCACAGCTTATGGGCTGCTGTGTGTGTGTGGGGGCTTACATCACTGAGTAGGATTTACCCCAGTTGGCTCTGGTGCCTGTTGAGACCACCCTTTGTGTGTGTCGCTTGTGGGGCTAATTGGGTGGTGTTCTGTCGTGGTCTGAACCAATCTCCAAATATGTTGGTTCTGGGGCCTCTTGGGAGGGGCCCTGGTGCAGGCCCAGGTCACCCACTGCCTGTGACTGTTTGGGAACTACCTGGTAGGAGCTACAAAGTGATCCACAGTTTTTTGCTGCCTGTACTAAACCTGGAGGCACATGGGAGAGGCCACACTATGAACCGAGGATATGTGCCACCACTACCAGGCCGGGGGTAGCTCTGCAAAGAACCAGGACACCCCGAGGCCTTCTGCCACCTGCTGGCTCCCTTGAGGTTCAGCCACTGATAAGAGCCTCACATGCAAATTGGGTGAGGCAGGGTCTCAGGGAGTCACTAGAGTGGAAAGAGTTGTGGTCACCAGGTTAATGTAGACTCTGGTTTTGGGCCTGGAGCTACTCAGCAAAAACCTTAGAGCACACCGAGGCCAGTTGCCACCCTCTGAGGGCCTGCCAGACTTTGATAGTTTTCTAAGAAAAAGTGCAATGTGGGCAGGGCAGGCTACTCACAGACAAAGTGCCTCCTGCGTTGGGGAGTGGGTGGGGTACAGTCCCAGTGAATCAGCAGAAGGAAGCAGTAGAGCTCACCAGGCCAATCAGATTCAGATTTGGCCAGAAGGGGCGGGCTCAACAGGGAAAGATGGCGCCTGCCTGTTGCTTGTATGGGAGGAGGACTTCATGCAAGGAAAATGCCAACTGTCCTCCAGTCTTCCCCCAAAGCTTCACACCTCAGTCTGCTCCCCTGTATGTCTCCGAGGCCCCCTGAGTAACCGTCCCTCCGCTGGAGCCCAAGGTGAGTGCCTGCGAGAGAGTGAGTCTGTGCACGGGCCGTTTAAGAGGACGTCTGGGTTTCCCGAAGCCTTCCTTCCCACCTGGATGGTCAAAATCCCCACTGTTTTTCACAACCAGATGTTGTGGGGACTCTTCTTCTTGGCACTAGTACTCCGCCTAGCTGGGGAGACTGGTGTGGGCGGGCTGGGGTACCTTGCTCCTTTGGGGGGAAATTCTGCGGCTGAGATATCGCTCCTGATTCTCAACCACTACATGCAGGTGTGGGGCCCACTCTGCATCTCTGCTTCTCCTACCAGTCTCGACGTGGCTTCTTCTTTATATGTGTAGTCATAAGACTTCTGCTCGGCTAGACTTCTGATGGTTCTCTAGGTTGATTGTTCTATAATTTAGTTGTAATTTTAATGTGTTCACAGAAGGACGCAGGTAGTGTTTACCTACTCCACCATCTTGGATCTCCCATGGGGTCTGTCATTGTGAAATTTAATAGTTAATGTTTGTATGTTTGAGCTCAGCACTTAGTAGACTGCTTTGCTGAAAATAGGTGCTCCAGTCTCGCCTGTTTATAAATAATCATATATATAAATAAAAACAATTTAAGCTAAATTATTTTGAGTTAATCTGATGAAAAGGTGGGCAGAGAGGAAATAGCAGAAAGTCAAGACAATCATTGTTTTTATGACTCCTTGACAGAGGCTGGGTTTTATTCCCTTTTTATTCCTCCAGCACAGGGGCTCTCAAATATTAGGGTGCAGCTGGATCAGCTGAAGGGTTTGTTCAAACCAGTTGCTGAGTCCCACCCCCAGAGTTTCTCATTTAGTAAGTCCGGTGTGGAGTTTGGATTTGCATATCTACTAAGTTCCCATGAGTCCTCACCTCCGCTTCTAGAACGAGGACTTTCTTCTGGAATATTGCTGAGGAATAACACCCTTCTTGCTCACTAGCTGTCTGGTTCATGGTGGGAACACTTTCCTCCCCAGGTCTGGTTCCCATGGTCATGTCTAGACAAGCCACATAGTGCTTTGTTTTCTTAAATTAGCTCCTCTTTGTGGGGGAGGCTACTGCACACGCAGGGAACTCTCTGGATCTATGCATTTGAACTGACGATTGCGCTCCCTGTGGGACAGGCGAGCGAGGGAGACCTGGTGGTAAACACCAGGCACACTCGCTTCTTCATCCTGTGTTCTCAGATAGGAGACGGGGCTGGCTTTCTTCCCAGGAGGAGTCTGTATTTTAAAATCTTCTTTGAAAAAGGGATTAAGGTGGAAAATGATAAGCCAGTGACTATGTAAAAATCAGACCAGTTTATTCTAAATAGAATCATATAATGTCACATCATCTGCTTTTCAGAAACACTTTTAGAAAATGGTGACTGCCAGCCTAGCCTAGCGTGTATGTGTATCAGTAGGAGTGCGGAGGGGATTAAAAAAAAAAAAAGAGTTTGCATGCCAGAGGGCCATCATGGTTATAACAAATGCTAAATATTCTATTTGTTTGAGAACTATTGAGTGTGACATTTGGAAGCCATATTCCAAATAATTAGGACCTAATGCCATAGATGATATACCCAGAAGTGCATGGCTCAAAACACTTTGGCTCGAGTTCCTTGTCTGCCTCTTACTGACTTTCCATGTTTATCTCCATGTAGTCAAGAAGGCCGAGGGTGGACGCTGTGCTGCATTTCTAATTCTTCATGCTTAGATAATGCCAGCAAAATAGGTGCTCTA
Organism: Rhinolophus sinicus; assembly: GCF_057876585.1. Lineage (NCBI taxonomy): Eukaryota > Metazoa > Chordata > Mammalia > Chiroptera > Rhinolophidae > Rhinolophus > Rhinolophus sinicus. Next base: position 49,566,054 of record NC_142507.1, read on the forward strand.
CAAAATGCTTGTCTACTGGATATACTAGGCTGATCCACAGGGAGCTACCAGATTGGTTGGTAAAAATCATAACCAAACCTTGACAGTTTCATATGGCTCAGTTTAATAGTTCCATCCTCATTTTGCTTACAGATGGCATGGATTTGCTTTTCCCTAAATGTTTTCATGTTTCCGGATCCTAGTGTCTCTTCAGAACCCCATTTCTCCTACCTGGTATCGTATTTCTTTCCTAAACATCTTGGTTAATCCCTCATTCCCAGGCTCACCCAGCATTTGTTAGCTAGTAACTCCTCTACATCATAGGCATGTTCTAGTTCCCCTGTGCTTTTCACGAAAGAGGCCCTGCATAAACACTGCCATACTGCTGAATTACATATCCGAGGATAAGTCACTGACACTCTGAACCCCCGTTTCCTTACTGGAGAAAGAAGATAATCCCTAGCTAACATACCAGAATTGTTGAAAGTTAACATATAAGGGTTTAAAATGATTAACAGTAAAGCCTCCAGGTTGCTCTGCCAGTGAGGGTATTTGAAAATGTTCCGTGATGGTGACAGGGAGTCAGCTTTCAGCTCAGTTTTGCTTGGAATGGACTCTTCTCAGCCAACGAAATTTTAAAAGGCCCATCCGGTTGACAGAGTGCAAACAGGATGTGGATCACACAAGGAGAACGCATAGTCAGTGAGAAAAAACACAGAGTTGTCATGTTAAAGACCCAGAGCTGCCACAGGGCACGGTTACCCCCTTAAACCAGTAACGCAGGCACACAGCACTTGACAGAGTGACCTGGAGGAAAACAAAGGCTGCAGGAGAAAGCAACCTAAAGCCTGTTGTGTGCACAGGTGAAGAACTTTGGGGGAGTAACTATATGAGCATTGAAGTAAGAAGGCACAGGAAGGAAGAGGGAGGGAGATGTAAGGGCTGAAATCACGGGACATGAATAGGGCATCCCAAGTGCTGAGAGAAGAATCTAGATCGTCAAGAAGGGGCAGGTCACTCCCTTGGCTTTCTAAGTAAGAGAAACTAGAGACTAATACTGTGGGTGTGACTTAAGGCTAATTGCTGAATCTTACTTATTTGAAAAAGTAGCACCAATAGTTCCGATCTTATAAGGGTGATATAAATATTAAGTGAGATATTGCATATAAACACACAAAGTGCCCCACACAGAGCAGGTACATAATACACGCTAGCTCTTATCATCTAAGTATTGTTTGGGAAGCTCTATGGTCTGTCGTTCTCCGTAATCCTTTTGCTAGCTTCATGAATTCTCCAGGGAGAGTCCTCAGCTGTATGTGCTTGGTCTCTTACAGGCCAATCCAGTAAGCTGAATGCCTAAAGCAGTGGTGTCCAAAAGACATTTCCATGGTGACGGAAATAGTCTCTATCTGCACTGTCCAATGTGCTGGCCATTAGCCACTGGGCACTTGAAATCGCTGTTGAGGAAGTGAGTTACTTATCTAATTCGAATACATTTAAATTTAAATGGACACATACTGTGTTGGACGGTGCAGCCTCAGAGCACATTACCCCAAACACACCAGATGACATTCTGCAGGAGCCACCGTGGCCTAGCAGGGCTCTGGAACAGACAACCTGACTTTATCTTTTAGAAGCTGAATGATCTTGGGCAAGTTACTCAGCCTCCTATGTCTCGGTTTCATCCTTAATAAAATAAGACTGATAATAGCATACTTTAGTGGGTTATGAGGATTGCATGAGAGAATACATGTAAAGCAGTGGTCCTCAAAGTTTAGCATGCATCAGAGTTACCTGGGAGGATGCTGGCTTTATCCCCAGAGTTTTGATTCAGTCGATCTGGGGTAGAGCCAGATAATTTGCATTCGTAATGTGTTCCCACGTGGTACTCAAATTGCTATGGGACCACACTTGGGAAAACACTGTGCTAAGACATTTAGTATGGTGTCTGATACGCAATAGTGACAGTTATTATTCTCTGATTAGCATCTTCAAGGTGTTTCAAAGGTTCATGAAAAACAAACTAATAAGCCTCACACTTTATTAGGAATCGCTAGCTCATTTTCTGACATTATTTTGATAAATGTTTGTGAGGCACCTACAAAAGGCATGATACCCCCACTGAGTGCTGAGTGACAGTCCATCAGGGTGGGTTTGGAATGGGGTTTGTCAGTGCGTGGAGCTACAGAGCACCGAGTTACCTGACCGTTATTATAACTATCTGAAATATCCGTCATCATTTCAACTCTCCATAAAATATACAGAAAATAACAATTGAAATCACCTTTTGAGGTGAGGCACAAGAGAGTTCTCCCCGATTCTTCATCTAGAAAAAAAGATTGTGCTGAGGCCTGTAAATGGTTAAGTGGAAGGGATGTGAAAATAGATCTAGGGTCTAGCATTAGCTGTTTTTTGTGTGTTTTTTTTAATTTTTAATTAATTAATTAAATTAAAAAAAATTTTTTTTTTATCAGAGATCCTGAGATCCCTGGGCATATCTCTCAATCATTATGGGCTGATTGTGGACCTGATGAGCCTTTGGGTCACTTTCAAAGAGTAATATCAGGGTGCTCACAAGCCCAACCTCACCTGTGCAGGGTTTTGCTCCTGGAAGTTGTCACAAGTCATCTAGTTTTTCTTCCCTGACATTCTTTCCATGCTGCCTTTAGTTCTATGGATGAAAGGTGCTGCAAGGGGATAAAAAAAAACCCACACAGACAGACAGACAATAGTTTGATAGGTCCATCTTTAATTTTGTCATTTTCCAGTATTCATAATGGGTTTCCTTTGAAAGAAAAAGCAAAGTGTCTTGGAAGAAATATGCCCCAAAAGGCTCTAAGACTATAGAGACCCTGTTCCAAAAAAAGTTCCCCAAAATGGTTTTTCAGTTTGGATCCCGCCACGCGGTATTTTGTGGATTTTTATCTGTTGGTACAAGGACCACTCTACTTCCTTAAGACACATGAGTAAAAATTCTTCACCCAATATACTATTCTTTTACATATAAATAACAATCATTATACTCATTGGCAAAAAAAAATAAGCAATTTCTCTTATAAAATCAATCTTGCTGACAGATCCTGGTAAGTCAGGGTTATCGCTTCCATTTTCAGGTGTGGAAAATGGAAGTGCTGAGAAGCTAGGTTTCACAGTGACTTGTTCTTACTTAGAGACTGAGGTGGGGTGAGATGAGAAGCTTCTATGCACTGGGAAAATCTGATTTGTCGGCCTCACTACTGTAGGAGTCTGGCAGAGAATCCTAGAAGAATCTCTGCAATAAGCTTGGGAGACTGAACTTGGGCCCTGCCTTGGGGGTTTGGTGGAGGAAATGTGACTGAGGTGGGCTGAATCCAGAGGTAAAGCAGGCAGCTGTCGGTTGATATAAACGGTGTATTTCTGATATAAACAGTATCGGTAGTTCAGGTCTTGTATTTCCAGTACCCACCGTTAAAATAAGGCTGTTTAGAGTCTCAGACATGCCGCCTCTCAGGGTTTTGTGCTGATCGCAAAAGCACTGCTCTTAGGAATAAGGAGAAAAGGTTTTGATCCTGGATTTGCTTCTCACTTACTGAGGGATACTGTCCAAGGTAACTGTACTTCTGAGCCTCACTTTCCTCAGGGATAAAATGGCAATTCGTCTCCTATATATTTCACAGGGGGCTAGGGAGATTAGACTGACAGAAGAATGCAAGGAAGTACTTATTAAGAACATAATCCAGGAAATTGGGTTCTTGTACAATGAATAAATCAAGTTGAAATAATGCAACCTTCTCAGAAGGTTCTATCATGTAGTTCTAAATTAAAAAAAAAAAAAAAAGGAAACAAAACTTGCTGAAACAGTCAATGTGGTCTCTTGGGAAATAAGTTAAGCAGTTTTAAAAGATTAAAGCAGGCCCCATCTCAGCAACAAACAAACTATAATAATAATTTTTTTTTATGAGATGTGAACACAAATTGGTCCAAATGGTATCCCAACGATGATAATTCTAAGACCTCTGCATATTATTAAGAAAGGGTTAGGATAAAGTGTCCACCTGTGACAATACATGCTTGAGAGACACAAATGATACCCCCATTTGCCAATTACTGCTCACCTCAGTCACATCTGTGTGGATAAATTCAGACCCAGGAGCGTGCCTCAAAAACTGAGGATTGGGACAGCTATGACGTCTTTGCTTTTTTTTCTTTTTTCTGGCCACAGCATTTTGCTGAGGGGATTCAGAGCATTGCTCTGTTTGAAGGCTACAAAGCACTTTTCATCAAAGGAAGCCGGTAATCAGGCACACCAAATCAAATGTCCCCAAACTATCATTGTTGTTGTTTTTTTGCCTGTGAGGAAAACTGCCTTTATCGGAGTACAGAGACCACACAATAAAAAAGCCTTTTTTGAGATGAGCTGAAACGTCCTATAGAAACCCCACCAACTCCTTCACCTCCTGGTACACAGGATATGCCAATTCCTTGGCTTTTGCTGACCCAGCTTGTAAAACCTTCTGTAAGTGGCCCTTGTCCATCTTCAGTTTTGCCATTTCGCTCTTAATTGGAGCAAATTTCTCAATCACGGCGTCCGCCACCACCAGCTTGTAGCGAGCCGTGTCGATACCAGCACTGCGGCGGACCACTTCCTCCACTGGGAGTCCTGTCACTGCGGAGTGAATGGCAACCAAGTTGGAGACGCCCCCACGGCTGGCCGGGTCGTAGGTGACCTCGGAGGTGAAATCCGTCACAGCCTTGCGGAATTTCTGCACTATCTCCTCCGGGCTGTCTGTTATCCTGACGGTGGCCAGTTTGTCGGGGTCTGATTTTGACATTTTGGCAGAAGGATCACGGAGGGATTTGACCTTCTTCATTGAGGCTTAGGTGAAAACACCAACACACACACATGCCCAAAACAAAAACAGCAATTAAAAAAAAAAATCACCAGGAATGTCCATGTCTACATCTTAAAAAAATGCCAATACCAAAGGATTTAATTATTTTTATCTGATTATATAAATATCACATACTTGTTGTGTAAAATGCAAGCAATTTATACCAGCATGAAAGTAGAGATATCTGAAATTTGTAATAATACTGTTTACATTTTGTCGATCATATTTTTATGCATCTTTGAATGCATATATACACATAAAAATGCATAATCTTATACAAATTAAATTGTATCAATCACACTGTTTTTGCTGGGCAAACCTTTTAAAAAAGTACTATTTCTTTCCTGTCCCTCTCTCTTGCTCTCTGTCCTTCTCTACTAGCTAGTCACCTCTACCCACAGCCACTGCCCTTCCTCTCCCCAAACTAGTTTGAACAGTGTGTGGCAATCCGTCAAATTCTTTACCCACAATTATATAAGTATATACCAACACACACACACACGAAGTTTGTTTATTACTCTGATAGAATCAAGATGTTAAGCTGTGCTTCATAAACCAGTATTAGTAATAATTGCCCATTTTAGGGCTATTACAGAAACATATAAAGTTGAAATAGGTAAAATCATAATAGGCCAAAACATTAAAATGTTACTTATTGCTAAAAGGTTGATTTCAGTGCGTCGGTGCTCTGAAGTTCTCTGTGGGAACTGTTGGAATAACTTAGAAATTCATACCCGCCTTATGTTTCTAAATTGTTCCTAGGCACACGTTATACTCCTTGAAAACGCTGTCAGCTTAATAAAGATGGACAGAGCTTAGGTTCAGTGATTCCTGCCCCTGCCACAAGTTTACACAGCTCGAAAAATGTTGATAGAGATTTACAGCTTCTTTCCTTAAGAAGATGCTAGACTAGCATAGCCTTGCAAGCTGCAGCTGAGGGCTCAGATTCAAGTGGGTGGACTGTATGTTCCACCTGAGCTGTGCTTTTAAGAAGGCAGAGTGTGAGGACTTGGTTTTACCTAGATTATGAGCTGGCAGTTCTCAGTCTCATGACTTTTGTTTTATTGTGAACAGGGACGGCAAGGGAAACTGGTTTTGGCATCAGAAGAACTCAGTGTAGAACCCAGCTTTGCCACTAACTAGATACAGGACTTGGACACAAAGTTAGCCCGCCTGCTCTACCAAATGAGATGTGTCTATATATATATATTTGATAAATTATGTAATACTTTGTTTAAATGAAAGGGATTATTTTTAGCTTTTAGTCTCTCCCATACTTTTCAAGCTTTTTTGGTTGTTTTTTATCCAATGAGGATAATGGAGTTAATTATCCAATGACGTCTACTAGTCCTACATGACAGGAAACAATGGGGATTCTAGTTACAAATCCTGAAGCCCATCCGCGAGAAAGCCAAATTTAGCCCCAAGAAAGTTTTAAGCTTCAGTTCGTCATCCAATCCTCTCTCCAAAACATACCTTGATGGGTCAGCCACATGTTTGTTACTTACTGAGAATGGACTTGGGGACCGGGAAGACCTCCCCGTACTTCTTGTTAAACCCTCGAGCGAGATCCTGGATGAGCTCCATGTGCTGGATTTGATCCTCCCCAACAGGAACGTGTGTGGACCTTTAATAAAAGACAGAGAAACTCTGCAAGACTCCTGCCTATCCGGAAATGATATTGCAAGCAGCTGTATTTCCTGTACCTATTTCACGGGTGGTGTTCAACAAACGTTCACCCACTACAGAGGGCATGTGGAGACCCACGTCTTTATCTCGTGTATCAGACAAATGCCAAAGAGACGTTTGTCTACTCTAGTTCTCTTTCTTCCATCGCAGCGGAATATAGCCATCAACACCCGTGTGACAAGATCTTGCTGGGAGGAAGGAATGGTATCTTAAATAGCACATGCTCCAAGCATAATTGTATTTTAAAACCACTCCTCGTTCTCTCACCAAGTCAGCACATATTATCCTAGCCCTGACCAGATGCTTTTTACTTCAGAGCCTGGGCTCACACTTGAAAGACACTCCACCCTACTCCTCAAATCAAACATGGCAGACAGCTATTGAGGCAAAAGGTTTTCCTCCCTGTCGTGCAGGGAGTAACCCAAGATCTTTTTGGAATATGCTCCTTTGTTTTCAAGTAAATTGCAATCACAGGACAATTAATATGCTGCAGGGGAAAAAAAAACAAATGAACAAAATCTCTCAGTACTATGTAGACAGATCTCAAAAATGCTGAACAGAAAAAGCAAGTTGCTGATGACATGTAGCATTCGCTGATATTTATGTACATCTTAAATGTACATATGGAAATACGACTACGCATTGTTTACGGATGCTTGTGTGAGTGTAAACACATAGTGGAAGCCCCTTACGCATTCACGATTGTAGCTTCCCCCAGAGAAGGAGGAAAGACAATGGGCTTGAGGAAAGGAACAAAGGAGACCTAAATTTTCTCTAACATTTTATTTTATTAAAAAATGAAGACACAAACCCAAAATTATCAGAATATAGGGACTTTACTGATAATTATTTTAATCCCATACATAAAGCTTGCAGCATTAGATCGTCAAACAAGGGAAGAATTAAGCATTATAGAGAAGACTGGATGGGGAAAACTTTATACGGAAATATTATCGGGGAAGGAGATGGGTGATTTTAAGTTTTTAATGCTTGGCTGGGGAGATTACATTTGATAATACAGTTAATAAAGTGCTGTCGTTTCTTGATCAAGGAAGTTTCATATTCCCGCTGTGAAAGGAGCAGCCTTAAAGTGAACTTGAATATTTAAATAATTGTACATTTTAAGTGGAAAAATAACAGATTTTCAAAACAGCCACAGCAAAGGAAAACCACTAGACAGCCATGGTGTTTTGTTATAGAGAGGAGAACCTCCTAGCTCCTTGATTAATTAGTGGTTCTTGAAATACTGGCAGAGATCTTTTATTTTCCTTGTGAATTACTGTCCATGGGCTACTGGTACATTTAACACAGTTGTCTAGAGCAGGAGGAAGTCAATTTAGTTTTGACTAGCATAGACACTAGGACAGTAAAATAGTTGAGGACATTTTGAAAAATTTTGCAATATCCTTCATAATTTTGCAATTATTTTTATTTTTGCAAATTACTTTCCAGTCCTTGTTCTTATCTATATGGATGCATATTTTTACATAACTGTAGTTATAATATGCATACCATCTTTTATGTAAACCTAAGAGGCATTTACCATGTTTCTATGTGGTCTTCATTAATATAATTTTTTTAATAGATGCATAAGAGTGTTCCTATACTATAGTTACAGAACCATAAGGAACTTATATTATTCTGTGACAGATCTTTTGAGTATTCATATAGGGGAAAATTTTGATTCCAGTGGAAAAAAAATTTTTTTTATAATAACTCAAAGTCCTATGGAGACAAATCTAATGAATGAAAGTTCAATACTTTCTGGTCAAAAACAAGGTAAGACTGTCAGTTAATTAAACTAATATTTATATCATAAAAAAATCTGAATATATTTCCAAAAGAAGAGCTGCTAAATATTTTTAATATTAAATAAACACTAGGTGTCAAACAACTCTTTGATATACTTTTACGTGAAAGCAATAAATGTTATTTATTAAACAAATCCATGGATATATAGCCCCTCATGTACTCATGCAGTTGCCGTGTGTGTGTGTGTGTGTGTGTGTGTGTGTATGTGAGAGAGAGAGAGAGAGAGAGAGAAGAGAACACACAAAAGAGCACAGATTTTGGGGTCAGGCCAGCTTCAAATCCTGACTCTGCCATTCTTGTCTTGTGTGACTTTGGGTAAATCATAGACTTTCTATCATAGGCAACTTTCATACTATAAAATGGGAGTAATAATATTCACCCCATACTATTGTTTTGGAGATTAAGTGAGGCAATGCATGTAAAGTGCTTAACACAGTACCTAAAATTTGGCAAGCCTTCAAATAACGGTGGTTATGCAGGGAATAAAATCTTACCATGGTATATATGTCCTGTATTTCAGAAAACTGTTCAAGACACACCCCCTACATAACTAGAGGGTCCCTCATTACCAGACTCTGATTCCAACTTCTCTCCAGCGTGGCCAGAAATAGGGCAGTTTGTGAGGGGAGAAACAAAGCCCAGGGTTATCATGCATATTAAGCAAGGTGGATCACCAAGAGCTGACGTAATATTTATGTGTAAATTTTCACTGGAAGGTAAAAGTAAGAGAATCAACAGTGCCATGCATTGGCTATTTTTCTCCTTTTGTCCCCTAAATGGAGACATTTCTATTAATAAAAATACAGTCTTGGCCCTCATGTTCTCTCCCACCACCGGGGAGCTTATCAACACGCGGAGCCACATGCCTCTTCTCTTCTGATGACTTCTAGGGCTCTGTCTCTAGCTCTGCCATCTCCCGGAAGGCTCAGGACCGCATCTCTGCCCTCCTACTAGGTAGTGGCATTAAATATTCCACATTGATGCCCAAACTCAACATGGAAGAATCAACGTTCCCAGTTTGACATGATATCAGCTTTGTGCTCCAAGATAATCTATCTGAATTTCTTACTAGAATATCCATGAAGACAGAGGAAATATAAATAACTGAAAACTAGTACTGAGAGTTAAAACTGAGGATTGAATTTGAGAAGCCTTTGCATTAACGGTGAAGGTCAACTGAACTGAAAGAGCAACTGGTTGAGCTTCCTGTGGGACGTGGTCAGAGCAAATGCCCCCATTGCTGGGCCCACTGCTCTACCCCAGGACACAGAAGGTTTTCTGGCTATGGATGGGCAACACTCAAGGAACATTCGTTGAATGAATGAAAGTGCCGAAGGGGAGAGACTAAAGCAGGACGAGCTCTGTAGCATTGTATCCCGGTGACGGTTCTTTTTCATGGACTACATCTTACCAGAGAATGTAAGAGCCAGGCAGGCAGTGGGAGAGAAAACCTAGCTCAGGCCGGCAGTATTTACCTAGTTGAGAGACACAAACAGTTGGATGAGGAGTATAGCACCGTATTCTGCTTTCCTGTTGAATTCTCAGCGGGGAATCCAACTAGCATCCAAGTAGAGAGAAGGTAGGCAGAGGCCCTTTTGATTCTGTCTGCTGGCAGACACTATTTGAATAGAGTTTTCTGGTTTCAGTATGGATTTTAAACACCCAACACATAAAAATCCATCAAACCCACAAGCAAGTAAAAAAAAAAAACATCCCAGTACGGGGCCTATGAAAAACAGTGTAGGACAAAGGCAAGACTACCGTACCCCGAGGAAGATCAGACATTTGAAAATGAACTTTTATGAGACACAGATACTTTTGCTTTGTTTTTTGAACAGAAACTGTTTGGTAACTCCAATAGGATTCAAAAAGATGTGGCTGTTTTAAGACAAGAGCAAGAAGCCACAAAAGGAGAAAACACAGGTGGTGACAGAAGACAATAAAATGAAGAGAAAGTGAAATGATGAAACAAAGAAAACCAAACACATACTAGAAGGATCAAGAGTGGTGAGCAGCGGAGGCATAGGACAGGTTGTGTTGGTGATCTGGAGGAGAACCGTGATGCTTTTCAAGGACTCAGAGAAAGAGGAAAAAGCAGCAAATAAGGGGTTCGGACCATCCCTTGGTCTAAGAGAAGGGTCCTCCTGAGGAAGGCATCAGGCCCATCTGGACAGAAGCAATCACCGAAAAGAGAAGGAAACCTGACGGAGTTAAAAACAAACAGGCAAACAGACAAAACTGAGCACGCATACTGAAGGGGCCCAACGAGTTTCAGGACGAAACACTGAAACACGACCCAGAAAAATATTTGAATTCTTAAGCAAAAATCCTATAGGCCACAGTCAGGAAATAAAAACAAAAATAAGAAAAATCAGGTTGCTAATACAATGGAACAGTGTTTACAGGGTGGAGAGAAAAAGGCATTAGAAACCTAGCCAAGCTATCTTTTTTGTGAACTATAACCATAATTACTATGATGATAGGAAAGTAGCTAATAGCTATTGAACACTTCCTATACGCTGTGCATACAAGTGCTAAGCGCTTTTAATGTATTGTTATTGGACTTAATCCCATTTTATAGATGAGGCATGTAAAGGACTGGGAAATTTTTTGAATCAAACCTAAGGACTCAAGAACTCAGAAATGGAGATGCTGAGGTATTAAGACGGGCTGTAAATACTGAAAACATAAAGTCTAAATTTTGGTCACAGTTTGAAATATAAAATAATGGAATCTAAAATCAATCCATTTATAACAACCAGCTTTGTTGGAAATCCCAGGTTAGTTAACAAAATCAAAAGGAAGTGAGTATAGATTGGGGGTCCCAGTGTGGATAGGGACCCATCTGACCGCACGCTGTCATTTTTTTTTTTTTTTGCTTGGAATGCTTTTTAAAAGACTCAAAAAGTGTTTTTTTTTAAAGTGAGAAACTGACATACTAATGGCCAGACAATACATGACCAAAAAACTATGACCCCAAACCTTGGGAGCAACCAAACGAGGAAGCCAAACCACAACCTCTGGAGCAACTGGCCAAGAAAAGCCAAGACTTGGCCAGTAACTGCCGAAGTCCCAATCTTTGTTCAGCTCAGGACCAACCAGAGAATTGCGTTCCCCAAACCAATCCCATAAGGTGCCCCCCTTCCAGTTAGCCAGCCTCTAGCTTCCCCAATGGCGACAACCTCAAATCAGAAAGCATGCCGGAATCCTTCCTTTCCTCTACCACTTCTTGCACTGCTCTCCTGCCTTCGAGGCCCCTAGAAACACAAGCGATGGTAGCTGACTCCCTTGCTGCGGCAAGCTCTGAATTAACAGCCTCCGTGTGTTCTCATTTGGGTGGTCTTTGGTTAGTTCAAAGATGATCGCGACCAGGATGAAACACAGCAAGTACACCTTCTGAATGAATCACTGGAGTAGACAAAAGCAAAGACAACACAATCTATCTAGCCAAAGACACAAAACAAAGAATCCGAAAACAAAACAAAACATTTAATGATGCGGAAAAATATAAGACGAAAGAAGCAGGAGGCAAGTGTTTTGAAAAAACACATACAACATGGATTCACATAAAGGCAAGGCCACAGTGCTTAGAATGTGGACTCTGGTGTCAGGAGGTTCTGGGGTCAGATTCTGCTCCGTTGCTGACCAGCTGGGTGTTCCTGGGCACATTATTCAACCTCCTTCAGCCTGTTTTTTCCATCTTTAAAACTGACTAATAATAGTTCCCACTCATGGGGTTCTTTGGGGAGTAAAATAATACACGCAAAGCCTGCAGTGCTGGCTTCTTTGTTTCAGGTCTAAGCTTAAATATCACCTCCTCAGAGAAGCCTTCCCTAACTACAGTCCCCAAAGTTGGTTTCCCTCTCTTGTTCTTTTTCACAGTATCCTATTTATAATCCCAACCTAATTATTTTATTTCATTTATTTGTTTATTTAATTATATATTGTTTTCTCTCTTGTTAGAATATAAGCTTTATGAGAGCCTGTCTGCCTGGCTTTTCAATGTAATTCCAACACCCAGTCGAGTTGCCTGGTATGTATGAGGAGCTCAATGCTTATTGGATAAATGAATTACCTTAAGAGGAAGTCATTATAAATCTATAGGAAGTCACTATAGTTTTATATCAAGATAAAAATCATGATAAAATCAGTTCGTGATAAGTATAGAGGATAAAAGCACAGACTCAGAAGTCAGACTATCTGAGTTTGTCACAGCTCCACCAGCGAGAGGCGGGTTATCATAGCCACGTTTCTTTTTTTCTTTCTTTTTTTTTTTTAATTTAATTTGTAGCCACGTTTCTTAACTTGTCTAAGCCTCCATTTCCTCTGTAAAATGGAGATCAGTGCTTACCTCCTACAGTTGTTTCAAGGATTAAATAAGATAACCAGACATAGTACTTGATAATTAGAGCTCAGTAAACACTCGCTACCGATAGAACGTACATTCATTAATATGTGACGTCATGAAGGACAAAATGGTAAAATAAAAACACAGACCCTGGTGTGAGGTACATTGTGACTTTTTTCAAATCTGGATCATTTTACTTTCTAATGGCTGACTCACACCACAAACATCAATATGGACATATAATCCCAGAGCCAGGCACAGGCCCGGGCAGCGATGCTGATATGTGTGGGTACAAAACCCATTTCAAACTGACAATTCACATCTCTGATTAGGTCATCGCAAAGCATAAACGGCATGCGGGAGGAATTCTGAGAATTCTTTTAATTTAGGGAAAACAGGGACAGAACAATGACTAAGAAAGGCAAACTGCAGGGACCATGACAATGGATTAAGAAGTGGTTTCTCTTCTTCTAAGGCAAGTAAATGAATTTAGGGAATTCCATAAAATGATAGCTAGGGCTCTCTTCCACGCGGCCAGGAACCGAAAGTCTCTGGCTAATGAGTAGTAAGTAACAACCAAAACGTTCCTTTTCCTGTTTCCCTCCGTGCTCATAGCCTTGCATATGCTCCTCTCTGAGGTGTATCTACATTCACACGCCCCACCTTTCTACATTTCTCTTCTTGGACTGGACTTGGCTACTCCTGTCTTGTAATTACAGTGAGGCTGACATGCAGAGGTCCCCTTGACTCGCCCGAACCAAATTAGCCAACAGGGCAGGTTAAAAAGCAATTACAGTAGCCCATAGGAAATCACAATGGACTGCAACTAACACAGAAAAAACAATTACCATAATCAATACACTTTAAGCACATCAAAATGAATATTTCCACATGTCAAAATGGTTCCAGATTTACAAAGCAACCAAACTAAACAGAAAACACATTGCGTTTTCGTAATGACTCTGCATGCGTCTTTGCCTTATGTCGGATCCTTGCCTCTTTTCTTACAATTCTGTGAGGTTTTGCCTTTTTTTTTTTTTTTTTAGAAAAAAAAGGATGTAAAACATTTTAATTTTTTTCACCTGGTCCTATTGCTCCATTCCGGCTTCTTCATCTGATTTTAGTTTGTTTGTTTCTCGTCTTTCTTCCCTCTGCTCCTGCTGCTCCTTTCACCTCCTATAATTTATCTTGGCCCTCACTTCTCATCCATTGAGTTTACACTTTACATTAATTCAGACTGTCTTTGATTCCGCTCTCTTATGGGGCTTATTTGCAACCTCTCTCCTCATAGTCTTCCTTTCACTTCAAATAATTTAGTGCTGCTTTTTAAAAAAATTTATACCCTACATAATGATATCCATATTAATACGTCTTCTCTTTTTCTCCATTTTCTTTCTTTTTTTTTTAACTTACCCTGAGTGTGCTTTCTTAGACACAACATAAAACAAAAGTCTTTCATAATTTTGATTGTTATAACTTCTGTCACACAATAATGCGTCTGATCTTCTTCTCTGGTGACTGAACCATTTTTCTTTCGCAGAGTTCCTCGTTGCATCTACGTTTATTTGGGACCCAACCCCAACCCCCTGGCAGAATTAGTGTCTAGATGAATAATCACTGCCTACATATATCTGCTCACAGAGATCTCTCTCTCTCTCCCGCTCTTCCTCCCACCCCTTCTCTGGCTGTGTTTGTGAGTTTTCCGTGCTGCTGCCGTTAACCAGCCTGGCTGGGGCTAGAGCTTGGTGCTGTTTTTCGTTTCGTAAATGATTAATTTGCCGTCACTGGTTGCTTGTTGGATATACTGTGATGACTCTAATTTAGCAATTAGTCATTGAAGACCTACTGCTGGGTACCGTCTGCTGGGTATAGAGATACTGAAGAGAGAGATACTGAAGGTTTTACCTCCTAGGGCATTAGGCCTCCAGGAAGAGAGAGAACACTGCATGGATCTCTACATCCTTGTGGCTGGTCCTCCTGCAATATTCCGTCCTGCCCGTCATGAAGTCCTCGCCCTTTTCCCTCCTCACATCTCTTAAGTCCATCCACTCTCTTCCTCTTTCCTGTCATCTCCTGGTCCCAACAGACAAGTGAAGGCGCCTCTTAATAGACTGCCCCAGGAGCCCTGTGCCCTATGAGTCACACTCGGTATTTCCATAGGTTTTCTTTTGCAAGGATAAATGGGATCGTTTCATGCTGTCCTGAAGAGGCACAAACGCCTTCCCAGTGCTTTTAGGAGAGTGTACTGGATTGTCTGGTGACATCTCGGCACCCTTTCCCCCCTTCTGGGTTATTTCCTGATTTTCAGGGGCTAGCAGCCTGGAAGCTACATTTCTCAGACTGCCTTCTAGTAGGGCTCCGGTTTAGTGGAGGACGTGCCTGGGAGCTGGAAAGGGAAAGAGAGGAAATTATTGCTTTGGCAGTGGTGGGTGGACATCAGCGGACTGCTGAAATGAGGTTTGGCCAGCAGCTTTCAGGATCTCATAGAAATTTGGGACAGATGGGAATCACAGAGAAAGGCTGTAATTAAAGAACGGGGAGTCTCCAAAGCGGTCTAAGAAGTGATTCTCTCAATTGTTCTCAATGTCGGTAGTCCGATCCGCAGACCTTACGGTACCTTAGTTCTTCCCAGGAATTACCAAGCCGGGCATTTCCAACCAACCGTTTCTCTCTATACTCTATGTTTTGGGTTGGTTTTGGGTCTGCTTACTCATAGTTTCTTGAGGACTCTGTTTCCTCATTTGCCTGTCATCTCAGCTTTTGCTTTCATTATCTTTTCTCTTCCCATATTTCTCTGTTCAATTTCTTGAGAAAGAGAAAGCCGTCGGCCAAGGTAATCACTCTCATCCTATTTGAGTAGACTTAGTGATACCTCTCTAAAACGTCACCTCTTTACCTGTAAAATGGGTATAACACCACTTACCAGTCTCAGAGCCGTTGTGAGAATCTGACTAGATAATGTGTGTGCAGCAGCTAATACGGTGCCTGGCAAACAATTTTCACCACATGTTAATTTCTCCTTCCTCTTCCCCTCAGTCCATGCATGGTGCCTTTTTCTGAAGTAGAGGCATCACAGGTACTTAACAAAGTGCCCCCCGCTCTGTGTATGTGTGTAGAGAGAGAAAGTGAGAGAGAAATATTTACTGTATAGTCAACTATTTGAAATTACTCAGAAAAATAATGCAGATGCAAACTAAAAATTATGAATGCTTGCTATTTCTGAGTATCAAAATTTTGTCTCTCTTCAAATATCTGCTATTTTATTATATTCTCAAGCTGAAGATGGTCTCAGCTCTCCATTTCTGGATTCTTTACCAAGTTCCGCCAGAACAATTACATAAATCTTTCATACACTCCTCTTCCATTCCCTTCCTTCAAGCTCATTCTCCAGTACACCACGTACCACTCATTCTATGCTGATTCTGACAAAATCAAACACTAAATCTATACTTGGCCTACATCAGCATTTTATGAAGAGGCCATATATAAATTTACTGGTAGGAGAAAATACAAATTTTTTATCTATCTATCTATCTATCTATCTATCTATCATCTATCTATCTTTCTATCCATCCATCCACCACATTTGTGTTTTTTTGTGTCTGTCTCTATTTATAATGTAAATATTCATATACATTCTGGCTATGACCTTTTTCAAAATCCAGAACTACCTGAACCAAAATCAAACAAAAAATACCCCCAAGTGCATGAGCACTGGTGTAGAGAAAACAACATGCAGCCTAAAAATCGGACCTGAGTTTGAGTCCTGCCTCTGCGACTTATTATCAAGCAATTAGGAATTCTTAAACTTGGGAGGGAGCATAAGGAAACCGATGAGAAGTGTATGTTAACAGAATAAATGCTGTGGGGAAACCAGAGCTGGTTTTATTGTACCTGTCTGCACACTCTGTAGTGGTCCAAAGGACACCCATGCCCAGGAAACGTGGACTATGTGTGGTGTGACAACAGTTCCCCTGGGAGGAGTCTGAAGGAAGAAGGCAGGAGAAAACAGCGCAAAGGAACAGAGTCTATGAGCCGAGCAGGTTCTAGTTCAAGTTTACTCTTTTTCACAGCCTTGAGCTCAGAGGATTCTCCCATTACAGTTCTTGAATTGTTAAGGAAATGTACCATGCTTACGTGCCTCTATATCCTGGGGCTAAAAAAAAATCTCAGCCTTTTACTCTATAACGAAATTGCCCTTGAAAATGAAATTAGATAGAAGATTGTTGTTGTCAAAGACATAATCATCACCAATCATAACCAAGGGACAGAAGGCAGGCACAGCACTGGCTGGCCCATGTTTCTCTCAAATCCTTTAATAATCCTGTGCAAGATAATTATTATACGCATTTTACAAGCAAGAGCAATCAAGGTTCTTCACAGAACCTTTCTAAGTAAATATGCTACATGGCTGGGAAATAGATTATCAGATCTTTATTAGACTTTCACTTACTACTCCTGGGGAAAAGTATTCTAGACTTCCCAGGATAAATAAAAAGTCACTTATAATAAATAATAAATGCTAACAGGAGTCCAGCATTCAAATTAGAACAACCAACAGACACATACTCTTTATATATAAGTTTTAACCATAATTAATTATGGCCTGCATATAATATTGGATATTCCTTATTTGTAAAGCTACGCAGTTACTCTTCTGGCTGTTCCCATCATAACTGCACAAGGACTCTGGGGTCATGCCACAAGGTACATACATTGTCCTCTCCATGCTATTGTCACATGCAAAGAATTCGAGTTCTCCTAGGGAAGACTCACTTACAGGATCAAGGCCTTAGGGATGTGGTGAAAAAAGACTAATGGAATTTCTCTTTCCTCAGAAGCTTTCACAGTAGCAAGGCTTGGCCAGGTGTGAATTATGATCTAGAAGCTGATGTGGAGATAACAGAGAAGAATCAGGAGAGGGAAGGGGCCAGAAGACGGGACAAGCAGTACGGAGAGTACAGGGTTGGCATACTCTGGCTGTATATCCTTGAGACCTGTAAGTGGCAGCAGTAGCTGACTAGAGGATTATGGGTCTAGGAAAAGGGAGGACACCCTACATCATAAAAAACTTGCTCTCCACCTGCAGGTCCAGTACAGTAGCCAGTAGCCACAGGTAGCTGTTAAAATTTAAATGAATGAAAATTAAATACAATTTACAATTCAGTTCCTCTGTCAACATTTCAATAGCCACGTGTGGCCAGTAGCTGAGGTCTTGGACAGCACGGATATGTTTCCATAATTGCAGGCAAGTTCTGTTCAACAGCATTGCTTTAGAATCTAGACCCTATGACAAATCAACATTTAAAACTCTTGGAGTTGAATTATTCCTGGGGAAGAACGTATTGCACAGTGGTTAAGAGCACAAATTCTGTACGTAAACCATCTAGACTCCAATCCTGGGTTCAAACTTTGCTAGTTCCATGATGCTAAGCAAGTAATTCATCACTCTGGGCCTCAGTTTCCTCATCTGTAAAATGGGGATGATAACAGTCTAACTTTTGATAAGGTTCTTGTGAGGATTGAATGCGTTCTTGTATGTAAAGCACTTATAACGTCTCCGGCACATGATGGCTATTTAAGCATTAGCACTCAACGTTATCACTGTCACACTGGAAATTCCTTCTATAATTGAGTACCTATTACTGGGGAATAGAGGCAAACTGATACCTGCGTCTGATCCTTTCTACGTTCCCCTTCCCCATGGACCCAATCTTTCTGGGACAGGTTAAAACACCCTCTCGTTAGCACGAGTGTGGATAAGACGGGGTAAACTCTGCTCCTTACTTGTACAACAGCACGTCAGCTGCCTGGAGCACTGGGTACGTGAGTAAACCCACAGTTCCATCGTGCTTCTGCTTGGCAGTCTTTGCCTGTGGGGGTGAAAAGAGAGGAGAGAAAGAAATCTGACGTGAACCTAATTATACTGCTAAATTAAGAAATCCTTAAAGCAAGCAAAGGGTAATCTGAATCCACCTGTCATAACATTACGTCTCAGTTCCTTTTTAGCAATTCTAGCCATTTTGTAGTTGGCTCGCCTTCACGCTCCAGGCTTAGGCGAGTCCAGTTCACCGCTGCCCCGCTAAAGCACTGCCACTACGTTTATTCATTTTATCAAAGCAAGGGTGCAAGAGTTTTCAAGGTTCCAAATAAGATGCAGTCTAGATTTCACAGGTAAGGTCAGAAAATGTCATGAAATTAAATCTCTATAAATTAACATGAGTTAACATCAAACTGCTTATTGTTTATCTGGGAACACCTCCCCGAAAGTCTCACAACATGTTGTTGACCAAACGGGAATGTTCCCTCAAAATCACACTTAAGAAAACAAAAAAACAAAAATCATGGCATTTGGAAAAATGAAACAGAGAAATTTTAATCTACCCATGGTGATTATCTGTATTGATCTTTAGGTGCTAAAGCAGTGAGAGTAAAGCGATTCCAATACACAGGACAGGTTGTATAGACCAAAATATTACCTTAATGGGGAAGCTGATGGAAACACCGGAGGTGACATTAGAAATATTTAATGTCACCTATTGTGACAACTATAAACTACTAGTGTGTATCCACTCAGTATGAACCCTAGAGGTACCCAGTACCCTGCTGTGGTTAAACGGTGCTGATGCGTCATTTGTTCTCTGAGCAGAGTTACTTATTAGCAGGGAACAACTCTGTGTAGCTCACTGATAATTGCTTCTAAGGCCTAGGGATCTCATTGCTTATAAAATGAGAAATAGACATTTTGTCACGTAGATAAATCTCATGTGTCTATTTAATATGAATTACTTCCCAGAGGCCCAATTATTTCTGAATGAACTGAACAACTGATTTCATGAACTTGCATGATCCCAGGACCAAACTCATGGGCTCACATCACGTGTCTCCCACCAACGTGCAGACACACCCTTTGAGTGCGGGTCTGAAGAGCAGCCATTTCTCTCTTTCATCGTCTTACTGTCATCGTTTCATAACTGAGTTGCAGACTTCACTTTTCTGGTTACTTCCAGTAGTTTCTGGGTTTTGGCAGTTAATGCTATAGGCCATTTAAAGGAAATGTGAAAAGTTCGAACATACAATCCCTTCAGTACCTTTCCTTATGACAATGTCCATGAGCAAGGCCAGTTCGCAATGATCACTGGGTAAAGATAATGACAGTTTAATTTGGCAATGAGCAAATGGGAAAACAACCCAATTTTTACAAATTGCTACTGCGTTCAATTTGTAGTGTTTTTTTTTACATCAGAATACTGAATCTTGAAATTACCAAGAAAAGGGAAAGATGTGGAGAACACTAACATTTATTGAGGGCTATTATGTACCGCAAATGCCTTCCATCTCTGTTAGCTCATTAATCCTCCAGATGACTCTGAGCCCTGACCCCACCTTTCTATCCCACTGTCCTGCCGCTCACTGCCCCAATCAAAACCAAGGTGCTCTTAGATCCTTCCCTAGCACTAGAACCCCTCCTCTTCCACCTCCACACTTTCTGATGACTTGTTTAATGGTCTCTTCCCAAAAAGACTTGCAAGCCTCATGACAGGGGCTGCATCCTTCTGTCTTTGCTGACTGCTGTATACCTCCAGCGCCTTGCGTGATGGGAGACTCACAGAAGGCATCACCAGTTTTTGTTAATGAAGAAATGACCAGACGAGGCAGTAACACTCTCTAGGATAAGGCTGGCATTGGAAATCCATGTTTCTGCCACAAATAAGAAATTACGGGCTAGTGGGAAGGCGTCTCTAGAATATCAGTGCATTCACACGTCACGTGTTGATGGCCCGTCCTTAGACACTACTTTTAAGTAGGAACATTTCTCATGAAATTAGTATTCAATTCTTATAAAAAGGATTTCAGTAGTCAACTGAGTGTTAGAGTACTGTGATAAAATGAGAAGGTTTTGCCTAAAACAAAAATATGGTAGAGAATATGACAAAAAGGTGTTTGTGATTCCTGGCAGGTAATGATTTTGTAGCATCACCAATACCTCTTACTGAGGCTCTGTCTGCCTCTGCAACATATGCAAAGGCTTCTGAACCAGCTTTTGAGAAAGCCAACGGCCCTGAAAATATGCTGGAAAGAAGCTGAAAACTGAAATTAATGTTGACGTAGTTGGGGGCTACCTACCCTTGGGTTATCCAATTGTAAAAAATGGAAGCAAAGTACTATGAATTATCCAATTTACCTTTTGCAGTCAAACGTCTAAGAAAAAGTACAGTCTTAATTCTTCTGTGGGTTTGAACTGTTGCCTGGATTCAACTTTATAAATAAATAAAATATGTTGTCTCTTCTCCCCACAATGAAAACATTCTTGCCTGATTTGCCAGTTAATTCCAGTGGCGTTGGGACAACTTCAGAGTCCAATAATCCAGAAATTGTGACTATGTGTTAAGTAGAATGTGGTAGCTTCAAAGTCATTACCAAGTCTATCCAGTGTCACTCTGATTCAACCACACGCAGATAAAATCAAATACTAAATTGGATATTTTTATCCAGTTTTTACGTTCAAAGGAATCTTAACCCTTTAACTTTCCGTTTAATACCCTGAGGCAGAGAGTTTAAAGATAGTTCTTTCAGCCACCAGTGAACAGCAGACCAGGAATGGCAATAAACTCGGGATTCCCAGAACCTATCACAAAAATAAACAGAGAGGGAAAAGAGTAGCTGTAATGAGGACCTTGAACTTCTTTCTGATTATTAATCAGATCACTGGCATTTACCTTCCACTGGTGTAAGTGTTGTAATCGGGGTAGTCTGACCATGCAGGTAAGGATCCAACTTAACTGGGTGTGTTCAGACACCTAAAGAAATACAGTAGAACATAAACAAAGATGGTCAGTGTTTTCCTGCATATTTGACAAAAACTAAATAGATAACAGGTATTACCTTAAAGGGCTGAAAATATCCCAAATCAAGGTAATTTAAAAAAGGACAGATGAAGGGGACTGATTCACAATGCATAGAATATTAGGTGAAGAAGAAATCTTCAAAACTAACCAATACGATTACTAGTCTAGTGTTTAAATCCTCTTTACGACATCCTTAGCAAGCAGCTGACCACACTGTTACAAAAGCTTCAGGGAGAGGATTTCATTATGTTCTGACACATCTATTCCATCTTTAAAAAGCCAAGATTATTAAGAAAACACACACACACACACACACACACACACACACACACAGACATTCAAATCCGTCTAAATAACTGCTAAATATATGAAAAGCAGCTTTAAATACCTTACATGTAAATGGCAGAGAAAGGTACTGAACTTAAAGTTAAAGACTGAATCTTTTAGACCGAGAATAATTTGAAATTCAGGAATCACTTTATCATCCTAAAGGGTGTTTTAATATGTTTCTAGTTGTCCCTCCTTCTCTTTTCTTTTTCTCCTCCTTCCTTTTTATTCTCTTAAAAAGAAGCTGTCTAGTCAACAAGAAAATATAACCTTTTCCCAATTTGTTTTCTTCTTAACCAAATGTAATCAAGTAAGCAAACCTGGCAACAATTGGGATGATTCTTGGGCCTAAGCCAGGTTCTAACCGATAACCTGGAATTTAAGGCCTATGCGTCTTGTTTCTGGACCCTGGGGAGTCCGAGCCCTTCATCCATTGTGGCTTTATTTGTGTCCATATGATTTCCTTAAAAAGCAGAGACTGTTGCCAACTCTGAAAAGTGGCCCCAAATGTGTTCTTTGTGGGTTTTACAAAACGAACATAAAGGAATGGAGCTGAACCAGCCCAGGCCTATTTTACGAGCAAGGAATCACCATCTGGCCTAAGATAGTTTCTCATTTTTTTCCTCAAGTCATGGAGGGGGAAGAGTTGTTTTTCACGTGTTTGACAAGGAGTCACTTTTAATGTTTCGCAAGCCGCTGGGCTACATCTGTCCTCCTTCTTCCAAGAGGCATTTGGGTTTCATTGAGGGCAGTGATTTTGACAGCACTGTCCATGCAAATTGCTAACTGCTGCTGTAAACAAACAGCTATCAGATAAAAACAGTAATCCTGGATGGAAGTAAGTGGATTATTGCTTCTAATCAGCAAGCAAAACACATTCCCATTAGAACTAATAAAACAAGAACTGGGTTTTGACAACTAGAAGTAGGAGGGGATTTTTTTTTTTTTTTTTTTTTTTTTGTATCTTCTTTACTGGACTGGGGAAAGGAATGACAACAGAAAATAATCATGGTCATGTGGAAAGAGACCAGATGACTCCTTCTCTTCAGCTCGGGCTCATGTGCCCAGCTTTGGGGACATGCAAAAAGCTGGCATCAGGTCTCCACGAAGTCAAGCGTTTTCCGTAGAGTAGCTTTTTATTTGGACATATGGAACGAGACTGAGTTAATATTCTGCAGAGATCTTCCTGGTGTTTCCAAAGAAGGGGGCATAAAATTAACCCAATTTATTCTTATACAGAAAAAAAGGAGGTCAAAGGCAGTTAATTTTCACAACTTATCCTTACTAATTATATAAGAAGGGTAGTACACTTCAGGATTTGGTTCTCTTAATGTACTCATATTAATGACAACTGCTTTCTATCCGGAAAAAAAGTGAAAATAGTATTTAAATACAGTATATTCTGAGTTACGTTGTGAAATCACAAACAGCATAACAATCTGATCTGTGTTAGCTGCAGAAAAACAAAAGATGGAACAATACGGTGGCCTGTTGCATAACCACAAACAAGTCAGCAGTGACTGAAGAATTCTGATGCATCTAATAGTAACAGTAAGGATATGCCTATTTGTCATTCGCAACAGTTTTGTCTGTCTTGTTCATCGCCGTAAAACCACAGTCTGGCACGCTGTAGGTGCTCAATAAATACTCGTATTTGTTGAATGTATGAACAGTATCAAAGGCTGCAGACAGGATGGTTGGAACCAAAAAGAATCCATTAGATGTAGCGACGGATTTGTTGGTAACCGAGGCAAAAGTATATTCAGGTGCAGTGACTGGGATGGAAGCTAAATTATCGGGGGCAGAGTTGAAGTGCGACTAGAAGGCAGGAGATGAAGACAGATGAACAAGAAGAATAGCAGCGTACTTATGAGCTCTGTCTTTGGAGTGAGGCTGCCTGGATTTGAATGCTAGTTCTGCCACTTAATAGCTAGGTGACTCTGAGTAAGGGACTTATCCTCTCTGTGCTTCAGTTTCATTTCTAAAATGAGGTTAACACTAGTATCCACCCAACAGTGCTTAGAATAGTATCGAGCACACGGTAAGGGGTCAACAAAAGGTAGTTACTATTGTGGATAAGTTTTAGGGAGACTTTTGTTTTAACTTTTTATTTTGAGATAATTATAGATTCACATAGAGTTTAAAGAAATAATATAGACAGATAAAGTCTACCCTTCACCCATTTTCCCCAATGGCAACATCTTGCATAACTATCGTTCAATATCACAACCAAGAAAATGAATTTGACACAGTCCATCCACCCTATTTAGATTTCATCAGTGTTATACGCACTCGTTGCGTGGGTATATTTAGTTCTATGCAATTTTATCACATGTGTAAAAAAAATTTTTTTTAAGGGAGGCTAGAGATGGCAATAACGGGTTAGAGAACAAAAATTTTGTTTTGCTTTTTAAGGTGGGATAGACCTACTCTCTGAAACATCTTTCACTGAAACAAGAGGAGGGGAAACAAATAAGGATGAGGTTATATCTGTGGGATGGGAGTGCAGAGCGGAAAGTCAGAGGACTTCACATATAATGGGCTCTATTATCTCTGAAAATAGAAGACAGGGTGATTAGAAACAAATGGGGTAAGAAATATACTCAACAGAATTGCTGGGTTTGATAGCAAAGAACAAAAGATCTTCAGGAATAGAGTTATATGAGGCTTGATGTTTCATGGATGTTTCTGTGAATTAAAGAGGGCAATCATTTGTAACATACATTTTGGGGAAACGCTGATATTCTTCAAGGTAGACTAACACCTTCTGCCTAAATAATAGGTCTTTTAAAAATTTTGCAGGAAAAAAATGAAATTGATTGCATCTTTAACTTTCTTCAGGAAGGATTTTTAACAGGATCCAGTAAGTACTATACATAAAGTAAAAAAAAAAAATCGGGGTAAATTAAACTACATTAAAATCAGTAACTTCTCTTTGTCAAACACTACCATTTATAGAGGGAAAAGGCAAGTCACAGAGTGGGAGGACGTATGTGCAAACCTCCATAGGATATATTGCTATACAGAATATGCAAAGAACTCCTACAAACTGATAAGAAAAAAAAGCCGCTCTCCCTATGAAAATCGGTCAAATGCATTACATGCAAATTAAAGTCATACTGTGATACCACTACACATGCATCAGAATGATTGAAGTGAGAAAGCCCAATCACGCCACCTATGGCAAGGATACTGACTAAATAAGACTCTTATACATTGCTGTGTGATGTAAACCGGTAGTGTACCAACTTTGAAAACTATTTCCACTGACAACATTCATATCACACCTGACCGAGGTAGTCCATTTCTAGGTATATATCTAACAGGAATGTGTATACGTGTCATTGTTCACAAAAATATATGTGCAAGAATATAATGTAACAGCCCCACATTGTAAGCAATCCAAATGTCCACCTACGCAGGATGGATAAACTATGATATTCATACAATGGAATGAGGATGAACGAACAATTCCATTCAACAACATGAGTTGATCTCACAAGTGCAATGGTGAGTGAAAGAAGTCATACACAAAAGAGTGTGTGCTAAATAATTCAAGTTATATTCAGTTTAAAGTATGTTATCTTCGGGGAGGGATGGTTAGTGACTGGAAAGAGGCACAAAGAGCATTGTGGGTACGAGTCACATGGGTGTGTTCAGTTGTTTGCAGAAATAGGTAAACGGCTAGTACATCTGACAATGTTGGGCCCTGAATAAAATACAATCAAAAGCTTCTTGGTGTTTAAAACAAGGTGGAGGGACTTCAGGGATAGCAGCATAATAACCTCTGAAAAATCTGCTCCTTCATAAAAGCAACAAGAACACTAGCAAAAAATGGTCAAAGTCAACTTTTACAGAACTCTGGAACATTAACCTGCGCTGGCAATAGAATATTTAAGAAAAACATCTGAATCTCAGTAACAACAGAGAGCTTCGTGGCATTCTGACTGACCTGCTCCCATCAGCCTGTGGTAGCCATGGTAACCAGCAGCATCGCCGCGCGTGGACAGGGAAGATTGGGTTGGAGGCGTCTCAAAAGGGCCCATCCCCAGAGAACTGTCGCTGTCTTGACCTGTCTGATAGCTCCCTGGAAAAGCCCCATGCAGTGTCGTTATCTCACCTGACTTAAAGCTCATTCAGTGGGGAAAAGCCAGCTCCCTAGGACATTTTTCAGAAATAATCAGCCGCAAAGAATTATGACAGCTGCCTGAGGTGCTGATACCAGCAGGAGAAAACAAGAGGCTGGCCAAAAAACTTAAAGGGAAAAGCTGCGACATGATATGGCCATCGGGTGCTTTGAAAACACCTGACATCCTCCCGGGCATCTAACAGGCCACAAACGTGCAGGGCTATGACCATCCAGGAAGAGCCTGAGAAGAGCCTCATCTCTCTCCTCTGGCTCACCGGAGGCCCCGTGTCAGCCCCTCAGCCGGGGGTTGAAAGTACAGGATCGAGGCATTTAGAAATTTCTGTTCCATCAGTACCTGAGCACTAAGCTACCCAGCAGAGACGGCAGTGGCCAGACAGGACAAAGCACACCGACTTTCCAGAACTGCTGCAGAAGTCACTAAACAAACACGCAGCACCCACAAACATGAACCCCAGGTGTGGGGGTATTTTCATCAGGGAATTCTAACAAACATTTTTTAAAAATCAGTTCTTCACAATCTCTTCCGGACCATAAAAGAGGGCACACTTTCCTCCTTTTTCCAGGAGGCCAGTATGATCTTAATACCGAAAGCAGGCAAAGACTTCACAACAATAGAAAACTACAGATCAACACCCCCTGTGAATGAATACAGATACAAAAATCCTCAACAAAATACTAGCAAATGAATCCAGCGACATATATAAAGAATTACATAACATGATCAAGTGGGATTTATTCCAGAAATGCAAGCTTGGTTTAATAGCCAAAAAATCACTCCAGGTAAACAGCAAGGAACCGAGAATAAAGATTGAGAGAGAGAGGAAAAAAATCAATCACTGTAATACAGTAATCTAGACAACATAGTACTGGAATAAGATAGAATATATGGATCAATGAAACAGAATTTAAAGTCCAGACATAAATCCATACATTTTCAACAAGGGTGCCAAGACTATTCAGTGGGGGAAACAATAGTCTTTTCAACATAATATGCTGGGACGACTGACTATCTACATGATGTATATACATGCAAAAGAATGATGTTGGATTCCTACCTCATAGCATATGTAAAAATTAACTCAAAATGGATCACAGACCTAAATGTAACAGCCGAAACTATAAAACGCTTAGAAAAAAACATAGGAGTAAATCTCCACAACGTTGGGTTAAGCAAAGGTTTGTTAAATGTGACAACAAAAGCAGAAGCAAAAACAACACCAAAATAGATTCATCTTTGTCAAAGTTTTAAAAATTTTGTGTTTCAAAGGATATCATCAAGAAAGTGAAAGATAGTTCAAAAAGTATGAGAGAGATTGCAAGTCATATAGCTGACAAAGAGCTTATATCCAGGATATATAAAGAGCTCTTACAACTCAACCATAAAAAGATAACCCAGTTAAAAATAGGCAAAGGATTTGAAAAGACATTTCTCCAAAAAAGATGGATAAATGACCAATAAGCATAGAAAAGATGCTCAACATCCGTAGTCATTAGGGAAATGCAATTCAAAACCACACGGAGATACCACTTCACACCCACTACGATAGTTACACTAAAAAAAAAGACAGACAACAACAGGTTTGGGGAGAGAAATGGAGAATTTCGAATCCTTACACATTGGTGGTGGAACTCCCATACACAACAGGATAGATGCTTTCAAAACAGTTTAACGTTCCTCAAGGTATTAAATATAGTTACCACATGACCCAGCAATTCCACTCCTAGGTGAATACCAAGATAA
Organism: Rhinolophus sinicus; assembly: GCF_057876585.1. Lineage (NCBI taxonomy): Eukaryota > Metazoa > Chordata > Mammalia > Chiroptera > Rhinolophidae > Rhinolophus > Rhinolophus sinicus. The sequence goes on from NC_142507.1 coordinate 49,593,820, forward strand.
ATGAAATTACATATCCATATAAAAACTTGACACAAATGTTCACAGTAGCATTTTTCATAATAGCTAAAAAGTGGAAACAACCCAAATGTCCACCAAACTGACGAATGGATGAACAACATGTGGCCTAGCCATACAATGGAATATTATTCAAAAATAAAAACACAGGAAGTGTTGATAAATATTACAACCTGGATAAACGTTGAAGACTCTATGCTAACTGAAAGAAGCCAATCACAAAAGAACACCTACTGTATGATTCCATTTGTATGACGTGTTCAGAAACGGCAAACCCATACAAGACAAGGTAGATTCGAGGCTGCCAGGGAGAGGGGAGCGGGGCAATGGGAGTCACTGCCAATGGGTACAGGACTGCTTTTTGGGGTGATGAAAATGTTCTTAAATTGATGGTAGCGATGGATGCACAACTCGGTGAAATATACTAAAAGTCACTAAATTGGACACTTGAAATGAGTGAATTGTAGGATATGTGAATTATATTTCAATAAAGCAATTTAAGAAAATGATGGAGTTGGAGTTCATCACAGCTATTCTTTGACGCATCACCAATGAGTTATTCAGTGGCGATACGGATTACATAGTTCAAGCGGTCCTGGTTTTCTGGTCTTTGTCAAGATCTCTATTTTCCTCCACACGGGACGAGCCCTCCAAAATGGTTAGTGGGGAGAATGGGTTCTCATCAGTGCAGAAAGATAAGAAGACAGAGCTGCCAGTGTGTTTGGTGAGACTCCCCGTCTCACTGAAACCCATTCCGATCAGGTTGTCACCTCCACCTGTCCACTACGACCGCTCGCCACTGTTGGCAGTGAGGATGGTTCAGACACAGTCAGCATCTTAATTGACATATTTAGCAACATTTGACATAACTGACGACTTCTTTCACCATCATTCATTTTCTTCACTTGGCTCCCAGATACTGTATTACGGTAGTGTTTCTGCCTGTCTCCATAGTTTCTCTTCTCAGTCTCTTTGAGAGGTTCCTACTCAACCCTGACTTCTTAATATCACAGGCACGCAGTTTTCAGTTCTTGTTTCTTCACTTCGATTCTCTTCTGCACTCACTCTCTGCAATTTCATCTCATCTCATGGCTTGAAATGCAGTCTGTGTAATTGATGACTTCGAAATTTGTTCACTCCAGCCGGACCTTTTCACTGAACTCCACACTCATGTATCCAATTACCTGTTCAGTATTTTTCTGTGAATATGGAATGGATATCTTCAACTCAACACATCCCAAGCCAAACTCCTGATTGCCCATCCCAAACCTGCTCTTACCCACTGCTGTCATCTCTATTGGTGGCAACTCCGTCCTTCCAGTTACTGAGGCCAAAACCTAGAGTCACTTTTCACTCTTTTTCTTTCACACTCCGTATCTAATCCATCTGCAAATCTTATTGCTTCTACCTGCAATATATATACCGGGGGTGCCAAAAATTATATATATACATGACTTGTATTCATCTTTTGTTATCGGTACATGTTGAGTATTACGGTTTTAATGCAGTTTTTTTCCTTTCTTAAAATGTGTATGCATTTTTTTGGGCACCCTCGGAGGCAAAATCGCCTCTCACCTGGATTCCTGTAATAACTTCCTAACTGGTCCCCTGACCTTCCCTCTAGCTCCTGTACAGTCTATTCTTAACCCTGCAGCCAAAGTGTCCTTTTAAAATATATCTCATGTCACTTCTCTGCCCCAAATCCTGCATCACCCATTTCCTCTGAGTAAAAGTCAAAGTCCTTACAATGACCTGTCAGGTCAGGCATGATGTCACATTCAACCCTGTCACACCTGCGGTTCTAATCCTACTCCCCCTTCGGTCCCTCTGATCCAGCCATGCTGGCCTCCGGGCACCCTCCCACCTTAGGGGCTATGTTCTGGCTCCTCTTTCTGAGAGGAATTCTCTCCCCCAGATATTTACCTGGCTAACTCTCTCACCTTCAGGTTTTGCTCAAATATTACCTTATCAAGGGGGCTTACCCGTCACCCCACACTGTTTAAAATAGCATTCTATTTTCCTCAATTCCACTCCCAATTCCCCTTATTTTTGTTTCTGTATAATCTATCACCTTCTAATATACTTTATGTCTGGCTTATTTATTATAGTTATTACTTATTTTGTGTTACCCCAATGGAGTAAGTACCATGGCGGCAAAGATTTTTGTTTTCTTCACTGACATAACATGAATACCTAGCACACCGTAAGTTCTCAATAAATATTTGTTAAATAAATGTCTGAGTGAAACGAAAGGTTTATTAATAGGGGCATGTCTAAATAAAATGTATCATATTTAGAGAATGGCATACTATACAACTAATAGAAGAAATAAGCTAGATTTATATGTATAAACATAAGTGGATCACAAACATATTGTTGTATGAGAAAAGAAAATTGCAGAAAGTTACTACAATATGGCATCACTTAAAAATAAAAAATAAAAAAACCACACAAATAAAGATATTACATATTATTCATGGGATTATACACAAAAAAAAACAGGTATAAAAAATTGGCTAGATGGATACACACCAAATCCAAGATTTTGGTTAACTGGGGATAGAGAAAAGGAACTCACGGAGGAGGGGCAAAGGGAATAAGTAAGAAAAAGGATTAAGGGGGCCTTCAACTTTATAATTATTTTTTAATATGAGGAAGTCACACAAATATGACAAAACATTAACAATATTCATCCTTGGTGTTGGAAAGATGAATGTTTGTTATATTATTCTCTGTATTTAAATTTTTTCCCCAAAAAATATTCAATTAACAAAAGAATAGAGACTAGCATGGTTCCAAAAGATATAGCTGCTAAGTATCAATCAAACCCATTCAAGCAATAAGCCAGTTCAGTAAATACTGGATCAAATGTCTAAGATTCCCTCAGTGCCCCTTAGGATTTTACTATTTCCCATAAGTGTTATCTTCCCAGGAATCGGGTCCTATAAGTTTTTGTTAGGACACTTGGAAGACTGTTCAGACTCACAAATTCCCAATTATCATTTCCTCTTGGAAACTAGTGATTTCATGCTAAGTTATTTTTATTAGAGTCTTATCATGCCCATGACAAATCCCCTTAACAGGAACCTTGTTTGGAGATCTGATTTTAATTAAAAGACCTCTGCTTCAGTGATAAACTCTCATTCACTCTCTTCAACTGGTCTGCCTCCTGTCAGTATTTATGTTCAACAGTGCACATCTCTCTGTACACATCTGGATTTTTCTATACTTTTTCTTAGTCTCACACTTCCAAAGCTAAATAGCTTCCATCGGTCTGCTCCTGACTTAAAAGTCACCTCCACCTAAATTCTATTGCTTATTGTATGTATGTGTGTACATCTGTATCTTTTTATCTCTAGCATTATATCAGTCAGCTTTTTCTAGGGTATGCTGGGTAACAAATAACCCCCCCAATATAAGTGGCTTACAGCAATGGTTTCTTTCTCATTCACTCTACCTATTGGTAGTTGAAGGCTGGCTATAACTCTGCTTTATACACCTTCTCATTCCAGGACCCAAACTGAAGGAGTACCTCCTATCTGGAACATTCCATTCTAAGTTAGAAGGGAAAAGTGCAAAAGAGTTAGAACAAACATGAACAGCTATGAAAGATTCTGCTTGGGCATGGTGTACATCATGCCCACTCACTTTCTGTTGGCTAAAGCAAGTCACATGGACAAGCCCAACATCAGGGGGTAGGAATAGATGCTTCTGCTATAGGATGCACTGTCAGTTACATGGCAATGCAGGAGGACACATCATCCTCACACAGGGGGTAGCAAGCGACTGCTCAAAGGTCAGATCTGGCCTGTGGATGGTTTTTGTTCAGCCCTTGGGCTAAGAATGGTTTTTACATATTTTAGAGGTAGGAACATTTAAAAAAAAGAGAGAGAGAGAGAAGGAAAAGGCGAAAGAGGAGGAGGAGGAAGCGGGGAAGGTGAAGAAATGGTGGTGATGGCGGTGGTGACAGAGTCTGCATGTGACCTGCAAAGCCTAAAATAGTTACTATCTGTGCCTTTACAGAAAAAGGTGGCCGATCCCCATTCTTACAGAAGATAAACACAAATAATTCGGGACAATAATCTGCCACAAGCATCCCCCCAAAATTAGCTAACTTGAGGAAGGATAAGAGAGTTACCCTATAGAGAACAAGATGGCAGACAGTATATATAATCAAATCTATCTCTCCAGTAAGTTTTTATTTTACATTTCTATGTGGGTGTATCTGATAGCCCCAGGAATTTAGGTCCAACAAAACAATGACGTTTTTTTTGGACTACATCAAAATTAAAAACTTTTGTTCATCAAAGGACACAAGCAACAAAGTGCAAAGGCAACCCACCAAATGGGAGAAAATGAAGAGCTCCTTCAACTTAAAACAAAACAACAAACAAACAAACAATCCGCTTAAAAAATGGGCAAAGGACTTGAATAGACATTACTCTAGTGAAGCTATAAAAATGGCCGACAAGCAAACAAAAGGCTGCTCGACATCACTCATCATTAGGGAAACGCAAATGAAGCCACAATACCTTTCTGAATGTTTGAAATAGTTCTTAAAAGCTCCCCCAAACTTTTGACAACAAAGTGTTCTGAAAGTAATTTATTATTGAGTATAAAGTGAGGCACTGTCATTAATTCGACCTTCATCTTCCAATTCCACTCCAGCTTTAAACAAATCAAGGAGCCTGGCGTGGCCGTAGTGTGTGTGTAGTAGGACGAGAGAAAGTTAACGTTTTCGAGGTATTATACATCATAGTTCTTAAATATCCCTATTATAGACATAAAAAGGGGGTTCAGAGAGCTTGCGTAACTTGCCCAGTGTGTCACCGTGAGAAGAGGTCACAGTGAGAAACAGGCCAACTCTACCTGGCTTCAAAGCCTGTACCATTTCCACTATTGCTCTGATATTAAAAATAAACTCTTCTTGAAAGTATGAGATAGGACCTAAGCCTGTGGTCCAGGAAGGAGGTGGTGAAAACACGACAACTTGCTCACCAAATCATACAGGAGCATAGGTCTAGCAAAGGAAGTGGTAGTACCTGAAAATGTTTTAGAGAAGAAAATAACATGAGGAGTTAGGATACCGGGGGTGCCAAAAAAATGTATTCACGTGACTTGTATTCATCTTTTGCTATCGGTATATATTATTACAATTTTAATCCAGATTTTCCTTTCTTAAAATGTGTATACATTTTTTGGGCACCTTCTGTCACATAATAATCTTCCTAGCTTCTCTTTCTTATTGATGCCAAGGGCCATTTAGATCCTTTGTATCTCCCTTGAAACTTGGGAGGTGATGCCAGTTTTACAAATAGATTCCTTAAGTCCATTCATCTATTAGATGCCCTTGCGATTATGAGTTGAATGTGTGCCTGTTGTTGGTCGTCTAACAGCTTTGAGGGTCCAAGAAATATAAGTTTGTACTCAAATATGCTTCCAAAATTACTAAGATAAGCGAAAGTTTCGGCCTCGGCGTTATACCTCTAAGATAAGAGACAACGGGTTGGGTATACTTTTTCTTTGTATACAGTGAGCCAGGACCTCAAATAGTCAGTTCCCTGGGCCTTCATGCAGAAACTGACTCCCCCATAGTCCCTTTCATGATTAGTACTGATTTTAGTTTCCTGGGAAACAAAACATGACTCTAATTAGAGAATGAGGCCACGTTCCAAAGCTGCAGATTCCATTCTCCTCCCTGGACTCTTTCGCTGGACTGTTTAGGCCCTCTGTAACACGATGTCTGATGGTCAAAACTGTCCTTTTCTCCTAGCTTTGGCAGAAAGCCATGCCGAAAGCTATGGACTCCAGCTTTTATTTTCCATCTGCAGGGTGATTCGATCGCAAGGAAAGTAACAACTAAAGATGTGGAGACACGCCCCTCAGAGAGTGCTGTGGGAATCACATTGGATCTGCACTCCAGTCTGCTGGAAATCAAAGACCATTGACTTTGGCACTGGGATGAAAACCTCTGCCAAACACACACATAGGCGGGCTTTCTCTCTCCTTTCTCCGTTCTCTCTCTCTCTCTCTCTCTCTCTCTCTCTCTTTCTCTCTCTCTCTCTCACACACACACACACACACACACACACACACACACACACACACACCTTTCAGAGGAGAAGCTCTGTTAAATTCCCCACATATGGCAAACATATTTTAGGGGAAGCACCATGACTAGAGGCCAGTGGGAGAGAAAGAAAAAGAAAATAATGAGAAAAATCTTCAATAAGCCTAAATTGTTCCAGTCAGACTGCTGAGAAAGAATGCGAAGGATTGGAGATGAAAATTATTGGTAAAAATCAGCATTATAACGTAGCTAAATTCTTTCCGTACTTCAAATGATTACTAGAACTTACTCTGATGTATTTATACCATTATCAGGTTATTTTGTATTCAGATGATCGGATTAACTTTTACCAATAACTCTTTAAAGCAAAAATTGGAGGGTTTTCTGGTTGTTTTGTTTTCAGAAAATTGGATAAATCAATTCTTAACGTATAAAGCAGGTAACTTAGAGATCAGCTGTAACATGATGTCTGATGGGGAACTAGTCTTTATATTTAGCTCTAAGTACTCTGCTCAATACAATGGATATCATGAAAAGAGCATACTACACAAAACAAAGGTTTTTTTCTCTAATTCACAATTTCAAAAATTCTTAATTTTACTTGTAAATAACTGTGTGTGTGTGGGAATGCAGGCATAACTAATTTTAACTGGCATTGGCTCCCAACACTTTAAGTATAATTGTTTTCTAAAATCCTTTCCATTACATATTTAACGGTCAATTAAATGCACTACAGAATTCGCAACATAAAGGAACTAACAAAAAATCTTGTGAAAATGTAAACAGCGGGTCTCTAAATTACCTGTTTTATAAGCATTGATTTATCAAATTTTCTGAAAGCACAATAACAACACAACAACAAAAACCCCTCCACTTTCTGCTTTAAAAGAGTTACGGGTAAAAGTTAATCAGATCATCTGAACACACAGTAACCTAATGATGTTAAAACGATGGCTTGATGTTCTCAGGGTCCTCATTCTGTGAGGGCTTTCTATAAGCTGAGTTTAGATTTTCACCCCGAGGGGATCAGAGAGGTGCCTACATATTTTAAGCAGAAAGTAGAGCGCGGCTAGTGTGTGGGGAATGGGCTATGCGTTTTTGAGACTGACGCAGGAGTGAAAGGGTAATTTAACTGTCCAGACAAGAAATCATGAGTCCTTGAGGTCAGCTCTGGCTTTCCACTGCTCCTCTGCCACCAGCTCCTGAAGCAAAGGCATGGTGGGGGCAGAATAAGGTTCTGCCCCATGAATATATATTCCTAAAGTGGTGCCTTAGGACGAAAGAGTCCTGGATTTGCCACCTAAAAGCTGTATGACCCCAAGTAGCTAATACCAGGCATCCCTCAGAGATGGTTCTAAATACATTTTCTAATTTACTTAATCTCTTCATACTTTAATGTATTAATCTGTGAAAGAATAGTAATGCCTAACTCATGCACTGTTTGGAGGCTTAAAAGAGAGGTCATATACATTAAAACGCTTGGTAAATCTTACACATTTCAAAAGATGAGTTTTCTAATAAACGTGACTCTCAATGTTTTTACTAGATCTAAAAAAATGCTGAGCATTTTCAGTCCCCGTCTTTTAGAGACTCCACAAGTTGACAAAAACTGTTAATTCTGGATTTTTGTATTGCAAAACATAAAATACAAACACCATAATGATTCTCTCACTTCTTAGAACACTGTAAATACGGGCCAAGTGTTTAAAATAGTAACTGTTTCAGGGAGACTAGCTTATTTGATTATACTTATACTTGAGAATGATTCTGAGAAGCAAAACTCAAAATATGCTTTCAGTTTCAAGATAAAGCATAAGGAAAACTTCCCATCATCCTCTGTGAACAACTCGAAGCGTTATGGCCATTCTAAAGGAAGGATATTTAGGCTCTCCTTTCTAGGCAGTCTGTGGGCACTAGGCAACCACAATTCTATTCAAACTATTAAAAATGGTTTTATGGGATGCTAGTATATAGCCACTAAATATCAGCTAACAGATTAGTGCAACAAAGAGAAAGCAACAAAAAAATTAAGGCTTATTGTTACGTTCAAATGAGCTAATTTTATAGCAAAGAAAAGAAAACCTGATAAGCATATCAAAGGCATTAAAAAATGAGAGTATTAAAAAAAATTAAAGTTTTCATTTTTTTAAGTGCCAAAAAATTAACTTTATGGGAAATACAACTTTATCAATACATCAAACGGCATTTAAAAAACAGAGAGAGAGAGACTTAAGATCCGTAATATAATGTGTGGACCTTGATTGGATCATCATTCAAACAAGCCAACAATAAAAGACATTTTGGGAGAATCAGCATAATTTGAATATGGCCTGGGTATTAGATGATAATTATCATTAACTTTGTTAAGTGTGGTTATGTAAGAAAACTTCCTTAGTTTATAGAAAGGCACACTGAAATATTTGGGGGATGAAATGCCATGATGTGTGGTATCTGCTTTAAAATACTTCAACAAGGAAACAACATCAATGAGACAAATCATAAAATGTTAGTCAGTGATGGGGGTACAGTACACTATTCTCCTTACTCTTCTATATACAGAGGGTACCAAAAAAATGTGTACACATTTTAAGAAAGGAAAAAAAACTATTAAAATTGTAATACTCAATATATACCGATAACAAAAGATGAATACAAGTCACCTTTGACGTCTGCAATGACAAGAGGTGCTCAAAGTGGTTTCCATCAGCGTCCAGACACTTCTGATGATGGCGAACTACTGCTTGAGCAACACTGACCAAAGTGTTCACTTGTATACATTTTTTTGGCACCCCTGGTATATTCAAAATTTTCTTTATTAAATATTTTAAAAAGGAAAGAGGACCCGATACAATATGCAGTCTGTCCACCGAGTTGTAATAAGGTTGGTTGCCCCGGGTGAGAAGTAAATGGCCCAGACCAAGCATGCCTTCAGGCCAGAAAGATACCTGAGGAAGGCTTTCTGGGACAAGTTGTGGATGTGGGCTGTCCAGCACTTCCCTCAGATTTTACTGGCCGGCTATCAAATTACACCCAAGGGAGATGAAGGCAGGGATGGGAGGCGTGGAATTGTAGGATAGGTGAGAGTTGTACTGAGGCCACTGAGGAAACAGTCAACACCAGTTACCTCTGCCCTCTGACCTAGACCCACAACCACTCGGGGAACCAATGAGCTCATTACAAACCCTAAAAAAAAAAAAAAATCAGAAAGAAGGTGATTTTATTATCCCTCACTTACAAGCCAGTTCTTACAAAGTCTCTCATATTGTGTGTTACTCTTTCAATTGCTATTTTGAACAGCAAAGTACCAGGTGGAAGAAGACACCACAATTATTCCAAACATTAGATGCGTCTGGAGGTTGCTGCCAAAAATCCTTTACAAAGGAGAAAAAAATGTATAATCTGGTAACCATCCCGGGGGGTATGAGCTCAATGTGCAAGTATTGGAAATGGTTGTAAATACGCCTTTAATTTCAAAGGTCACTTCGAAAAGCAATCTGGCCAGTGCTTACTTTACAGGGATTAGACATTTTCATCTACACGAAGTAAGGAAATAGGTACTAGGAATACAATTTTTAGAAACACTGTATAACATAAGGATCCAAAGAGAGTTGGTATCATAAATGAGTTAGGGGGAGTGAAGATGATGTACCCCGGAAAATGCATCAGGCGACTCAAAAAGTGGCTCTGATGAGACCAGTATTGTTGGAGACGGATGTGAGCAGTTGGGATAAACATTGTTTCATGAAATCTGAGAGGTAAGTTCCTTTCAGAGAGAAGGGAAGCGTGCTTCTGAGGTAGGACAACCAAAAGGGTGAGAGATCTGGGGACAACTAGTTTGAAGAAGGTGAGAACTATCGGTAAAGGACCTGTAGGGTAAGGATGGTGCAAAATAAATGTCTCTTGAGTATTTAAAGAGCAGTCACGTGGAAGACAGAGTGGATTCGTTATGTATTTTTGAGAGAAGTAGTTAAATGAATGGAAGGAAATTATAGGGAGGCAGGTTCTGTTCAACATAAGTACTTTTATAACCATTAGATCGGTCCAAGATTGAATTTGAAAAGTTATGTGTAAGTCAAGGCTTTCTGACCACCTGTAAGGAAGGAAATTGAAGTCAATTGCCTTTATGGTGATTTTAATGATTAGATTTTAATATTTTATCAAATTTATATCTCCAAGCTGGCAATAAGTTTAACTTGGTAACTGCATTTATTTTGTGGAGATACTCTTTTCATTTCATTTTTTTTTTTTAATGGTTGCTCTGTGTGAATCATTACATTAAGTTCTATGGGTGATAAAACATACATAAAACCAATCATTATCAGAAGTTTATGATCAAGGAAGGAGACAGACACATGTACAACACACACCACACATGTATACTTGGTAACATGTGCCAAAACACGTATAACATACCAATTCCTTGGCTAGGGCTTTGTCACAAGGTTAAAGCAGCAAAGTAATGAGGGTATGATCCAATTACCATTTTCATCTTCTTTGCTAGGGAATCTCTTAAGGACCCTGTCTCTCATCCAGGGTATCTGCCTGTCCAAGAGTAAACTGATTCAAACATAGTGAAGATATGAGTCAAATATTTTGGCTTTGTTCTGAAGCCTTTCTTGGCTTGGACTCAAGACACTGGACGTTGCCTTCCAATTTCCTAGCTCGTTCTCTCAAAGCTTCTCGAAAGCTATTACACAAAGAATGAACAGTGGGACTCACCCAACAGGCCTTCCAAATGCAATACCCAATAAAGCAACATGGGAGTTATGTAAAACCACCGGTCACTGAATTCTACTTTGATCCCCGGGAGATTAGGTAACAACATGAAGTCATCCATTTGAATGCGACCCAGTATAGAAAACAATTCCAGGATTGGAAGTACGAATGAGACGCAGCTTTTTGGTATATGAAGCACTATAAATTTACCAAGTAGAGTGGAGGAAACGTTGAAAATCACTACTGCATTATAATGGTACTTAATTATACAAATACAGGGAAAGCATTAACATGAAACCATCACATCTGATGAAGTCACCCTTGAACACATTTTAAAAAAAAAATCACTACGAGGAGCTTTATAGGCTCAAAATTGCCCTCAACTATTCTGACAGTGAACATTTTCTTGGTTCTAATCTGAGAAGCTGACCTGAGATTGTTGGAAGAGGACGCTCTTCTCCGGGTTTATGCCACAGGCAAGAAGAGCAGCAGTCATGTCCCAGATGCTCTGCCGGAGGACGGCCGGGTCTTGCGGGACAGTGATGGAGTGTAGATCCACGATGCTGTAGAGCACAGAGCCGTGCTCGCTCTGCAATCTCACCCAGCTCTCGATGGCGCCCAGGTAATTGCCGAGGTGGGGGATGCCGGTGGGCTGAATGCCGGAGAACACGCGCTGCACGCCATCTTTCTGGGACAGAGGAAAACAAACCGATTTGCTTTTGAGGCAGAATCCACGAATCCTATGTTCAAGTTACCATAGCTACGACGGCTCGTCCTAGTATTTTTTAAATTGCAGTCTGCATTTATTTTGTGCCTGCTCTGTCACAGAGCAGGGACAGAAAATTATATGTAAGACGTGGGAGTTTTTTTCACTCGAAAACTTCCAAATACAAACTCACAAAGGTCTGCATCCCCAAGAGAATGCAATCTAATTGGAGACAGAGGATATGTTTATGAAAAGATAAGTAAGTATAATGTGGCAACATGACCTTGATCAGTCTGGAAAGATAGAAATAGTGGGGGACAGGCAGGAGTTCCCAAGAGGAAAAGATGACTGTGGATCTGGGGGTCAGTGAGAAACACTTCAGACACAGAATCAAATTTCATTAGTGATTAAAGGGGCCTCTAGGGTTTTTCATGCAATTCCATTCATTTTGCCATAATATTATGGCCAACGAAGGCCATAGTATTAAGGGTAAAAGCTACTATTTACTTAATTCGATTTTCTTTAAAAATAATTGCTGATGTTAGCAATATTATATAATAAAGTGTATACATTAATTAAGTGTAATTAGTTATATAAATTAGTATAATTAAGTGTGCAGGATATTGGGCTAGAAATTTGGAAATCTATACTCTAATTCTAATATTACTTCTTGATAAAATATTGAACTTTTTCGTCTTTAGTTTCCTTTTACTTTTGATACATCATCCTTGATTTTTTTTAGTACAGCAAAAGGAGTTTTTTATTCTGTGTAATTTTCTAAATTGTAAAAATATTGTTGTCATGGTCATTTTCCCCCACTGGTTTATACTTTCTAATATTGAAGTTATAACAGGAAATGAGAAGAAAAAAATATAATACAGGGTGAAAAAAACACAATTTTCCCATTTAGTGATTTTGCATTCTATAGTGAGGAACCAAAAGTGAATATATATCAGTAAATGCGCAGTAACTGAAAGATTGTAAAATAAATAAAATGTATCATTATGATTTTTAACAACAATAAAGATATTAATAATCGCAGCCATAACTTACTGGACAACTATTATACTATGTTGCAGGCATTTATGCTCAGTGCTTTATATACATTAATGAATATAGTCTTTACAATGCTCATATGGTAGGATATAATTACCTCCAATTTGCAGATGAGAAAACTGGGGCTCACAGATATTAATAGGTTGCCCATGGTCACACAGCTAGTAAGTGATGGAATTAGGACTTCAAGCCAGGTATCGCTGGCTTCAAAGCCCTTGTATGCTCTTTCTGCTAGCTACCATGTTTTTGCATAGCCACCGTCTACTAAAGCCTTACTACATTCATTGCATTAGTTTTGCAACTTTGCTGTAGGTTTGAAAATTTGCACACACACACAAAAGTTACAGGGATAAAGAGAACATTCTAATACATGTACCTTTGTGTAACTGTGTGCCAAGTTTCTCTGGTGTATACACCTAAGAGTAGAATTGCTGAGCCATAAAATATACACATGTATCTTCAACTCTAACTACAGTGTCCTCAAGTATTTTTAAAAATGTAACAATTTGTAGTTTCTACTACCAATTCCTGTTACTCCACAGCCTCATTAACACTTTGCCAGCATTTTCAGTTGTAGCTAATCTGGGTGGAAATGAGGTAGAATCTCATTATGCAATCTCATAATTGCATTTCTTTGATTATTAATTGAAGTTGAAAATTCTTATGGTTATTGGCACTTTTTATTTCCTCTTCGTGGGGAGCCTATTCAAGCTATTTTGCCTATTTCTCTCAGATTGGATTGTCTTTTTATTGACTTAAGAACTTCTTTATATTCTGGATACTAATATTTTGTCAATTATAGGTGTGTTCAATATATTATCTCACTGTGTAGCTGTCTTCTTTATGTTATTTTTTGATGAAGAGATGTTCCTTATTTTACCAAGTATATCATTTTTGACTATAGATTTTTATGTCATAGGAGAAATCTTTTAATACCCTGAGGTCATGAAGCTATGTGTGTTTATACATATATACTTACATAAAGCATATATATATATATGTGTGTGTATGCTTTTACCTTTCACACTGAAGTCTGTATTCATTTGGACTTATTTGCATATGGCGTGAGGTAGGCATCCAATTTCTTTTTTTCTTTTCTTTTTTTCCTATACAGATACCGAATTGTTCCGGTACCACTTATTGAAAAGATTGTCTTTCCCCACTGCACTAGAATGCCACATCTGTCATAAATCAAGTATCTCTGTATGTTTGGGTCTATATCTGGTCTTTCTAGTCTGTCCCATTGGTCCACTGGTCTATTTGTCTATCTCTGTGCAAATATAAGACCACAATTGCCTTTTTAATAAATCCTGGGGCCTGGTGGAGAAAATCTTTCCACCTTCTTCTTCAAGAATATCTTACCCATCCTTGGACCTTTACAGTTCTCAATACATTTTAGAATCATCTTGTCAAGTTCCGAGAGGGAAGAAAAAGGGTTGGGGTTTTTAATTGAAATTACATTGAGTTTATAGATTGCTTTGAGGAGAATTGACATCTTTATAATATTGGATCCTCCAGTCCAGGAAATCATATAGCACTTGAGGGTCTAATGTGAAACATAGTAACCATAGTTGGTAACGCTGTACTGTATAATTGAAATTTGTTAAGAGACTAGAACTTAAATGTTCTCATCAAGAAATAATAAAATATGTGAGAAGATGGGTTAACTAGATGAGGGGAATCCTTTCACAATGTATATTAAATCACCAGTGTTCACTTTCAACAATTTTATTTGTCAGTTATACCTCAATAAAGTTGAAATTTTAAAAGAGTGACATTAAAAAGTCCTCTTTATACCTAACACTAGCTCCTAAGAGCTAATCTACTTTAGATATGTGAGTGCCAAAGTGACTTAAATTTTGCCCTTCCCTTTCCGCAGGAATTCCAAATCCTACAAATATGGTCTGTTTTCCCCATACCAGCTTGTTTTCCTCTCTGCTTCTGAGATAATAGCCCTAAAGAACAGTTTTACATCATAGTTCCATGATCCAGAATTGCACTTGATCTAAGCACTCAGGAGACATAAAAGATTTGTGACTCTGAGGTTATGAAAAATATCTTTTAAGTAACCGAGAACAAATATAATCTTACCATTTGAAACCACACACACACACACACACACACACACACACACACACACACACAGCCTTCAAATGACTAACTCCCCAAAGCATAATTTAGAACCATTATTTAAAAAATAGTTTGTAGTTGAGAACTGAGGCTGGGAGGGAGGGAAAGAGGGAAAGAGAGAGAGGAGAGGGGAAGAGAACTTAGCACAGAAAAGTACCTCTCAGTGACGCTTCGTCCAGTACCTTGGGACCTTAACCAGCTCTGGATTCCTGATATGGGAATAAGCAAAGGAGCTTTCAGTGAGGTGAAAAATGATTAATGGGCTTTAGGGACTGTTGATGAAGAGAGAAAGCAAAGCAGAAAAACAAGCTCTGAACTTAATAAATGGAAGAGAAAAGAAAAAAATCCAGAAATAATTGACCTAGGACGAAGAGGGGCTGTTTATGTGAAAGTAAAGGATTATGAAGAATATCATAGAATATTAATCAAGAATATGAAGCAGGGTTATGATGGAATATCAAGTTGAAAAACATAATATGAATATTTCCACAGCAATCCCTCCATGATCAAACTAAGGAATTATTCCCCAGGAGAAATGGAGGAACTAATTCTTGAGAAAACTAGGAGAGAAAAGCAATAGAGGACAGACTGTGGGAAACAAGAATTGTGACCAGTGGGAATGGACTAAACATGATCTAATACATCTTTTGCATTCTCTAGTTTCTGTGATTCTATACGTCCATGCAGAGGGAATGATGTTAGCAAGAAATAAGAGCAACAAGAAATGTTTTGTTCAGTGTTCAAGGAGCCATTAAAAAAAATACAGCCTCTAAATGAGAACTGGATTCCTGGCCTTGAAAATATACAGAGTGCGTCCTGCTCTTCTGCGCTGAGTTTATGTTCCCGTCTGTTCCCCCTGCAAGAGTCAGCAGGCAGCCTGACGGCGTGGCAGGGGAGATACGCCTGATACCATGAAATCATGGGGCTGGAATGCGGAGTGAGGGTGGCGGGAGGATGGGGGTTCTGTGTTCAAAAGCACTAGAGTTGGGAAAAAATGAAAATGAAAGGAGTATGGCTTCCCAGTGGACAGGAGGCAAACCACAAAGAAAACAGCTTCAAGACTAGCCCACAGGCATTCCCTCCTGGTTAAGCCTGGAGCATCCACCTACAAGCCCATCACAGTGTACACGGGATAAAAAAGGAACATTTTTACAAAATAGAGCTTCGTTTCTATTTCAGGTACATTTCCTTTAACACATGCCACTTCCAATCAGTACTTTCATCGGCTCATTTTGTAACAGAATCAGCGTTACCAATGAGCGACTCCAGCCCTGGGATTTGAAATGTTCCAGAAGCAGGGTGGGTGTTCGAACCAAAGGGAGAACATACTTGCTCATCTGATGGATGTACATAAAACTCTTCCTTGAGAATATGCAAAAGTCATAATTTTCTTGATTTTAATGACTGTACCCAAAAGCAATTCAAAACTCCTAAGCTGTGAATTATGGCAAAAGATAATTTTTGTGTTTAACAAAAGAGAGCTCCTGTCTTTAATTCATAGTGAATAAAGTACATTAAAAGAAGGCTGCCTACTAGCTTTGAAACACTTTCAACTTTGGGATGGCGGTGGGAACCAAGGACCTCAACAAAAGATCTCAAGACTCTTATTACAAAGTCCTGCTTGCGTCCAGGTGTAGCATCAATTGTTCACTCATCACACCTGTTTTACTCATAGTCAAAGGTACACCAAAAATTTGGCTGCACAACCACTATGTCCGATTGGTTCCATGAATGACAGGTTATCACAGATTGCGATAAAAAAAGTAATCAACAACATTGTCAACTAATTGGGATGAAAATCTCTTTCCATAAGTCTGTTTATTCTTCTAATTGTATATAATAAAAAAAAAAAATGCACCTTAACACTTTCCTTGGGTGGCCGGTTGGCTCAGTGGTTAGAGCACAGTGCTCATAACACCAAGGTCGCCGGTTCGATTCCCACATGGACCAGTGAGTTGTGCCCTCCACAACTAGACTGAAAACAACGACTTGACATGGAGCTGATGGGTCCTGGAAAGACACACTGTTCCCCAGTATTCCCCAATTAAAAACAAAAACAAAAACTCTCCTCGGCTCCCTGTAACTGTTTCTCAATTCGGTCATATGACAGCCGACTGTTTCAATGCTAAGTTTGAATACATCTTTGTTTTCTTGAAAATGCCTTTATGATCAATCAGTGATTTTAGAGTTGAAACAGAGGAGACCTGGCATAGAAAAATAGCACTTTAGCCCCCGACTGGGAGGACCCAGGTGCTTCTCTGAAGCTTTCCTTGGCCACAGCTCAGCATTGTTCTGCCGCAGTCAGCTCTTTCTTCCAGAAAGTACGGAGCTCCCTGGGCCTGCCGAGAAAATGCTGACTCAGCACCAAGAAAAATGGGTCTGTTTCTGCTTGGAAATGAAAACAGATGCTCAGACCTGGGAATCAATACAGTAAGTATTAATTCAATATAGGAGAAAGCAGGTCTTATATCATCCCCAAACAAGCAACAACATGCAGGCCAACAATTAAAACTGAAGGAAAAATTATTTCTAAAAAAAATGGGAGGAGGAGGTGTGACTAACCCATTAGACGGTGATTTCCTTAAGGGCATAGACGACAAGCACCTTAGTACATATTATTAGGCTAGTGAATGAGTTTAAAAGGAATACATGTGACTTTTTTGTTTGTTTATTTATTTTTTTATTAGTTTCAGGTGCACAAAACAATGTAATAGACATTTATACCCCTCACACAGTGATAACCCCCCTCCCCCATCCACTACCCCTCTGACATCGCACACAGCCATTACATTTCCACTGTCTCTATTCCTGATGCTGCACGCCACTTCTTGTAACCATATATATATATATATAAACTTGTAGTTGACATTCATTATTCTTCAGCTTCAGCTTCAGATGTATAGTGCAGTGATCAGGCATCTACATCATCAAGTGATTTTTTAAAAGTTTTCTACAGACTTATTGGAGCCACCTCCACGTTTTAAGAGCGATGCGTCTGTTTTCCTTACGTGCCCTGTACTCTCCTTTCATCAGATGATGGAAGGCTTTTGCAGATGTATTTTCCTTCTTGTCATGAACATTTGCTATCAGAAATATTCCCTGGCACTTGTACGTTCCCCGTCTCGTTTGATGGAGGTAGGAATTACTGGCTTCCCTTGCCAGGGAAGGACACCACAGGGTTCAATTACCTGCACGAGGTCACGGGCAGCAGGGACAGGTCGGGGTCCGAGTTCTCACCAGTTCTGTCTCCTTCCTTCACACTGGGCTGCATCCAGTTTAAAACTTCTTGACTTCAGGGTGGGCCTGGCCTTGAAGAACCCTCACTGCCACCAACAGCTCCTCTCCACACACACACACACACACACACACACACACACACACACACTTCTCAGAATGGGGAAGTATGCTGCAGAGATGTTTGCCAAAAGGCCAAGGGCACACAGCTGGTGCTACAGCTGGACCACAGTCCAGAACTCCAGAGCTCTGCCCACCAGACCACATAACGCTTGTCCCTAGGTTTGCACATCTAGCATGTCGCTTTCTTCAGGGGCTATTTCTTTTGTACCTCGAACATCTCTTTGGACTGATTTCCTTCAGGTCTTTCTTTTGTTTTCTTTCTTACATGTCAAACAGCACTTCAGTGAATCTCTCCCTGTCACACAGAGATGATACATATAAAATCTGGGACTCTGGCCCCCAGGAAAGATTGCAGCTCAGCGCAGCTCAGATACGTTTAAATGCAAAGGTTCTATGTAAGCACAGAATAAACTGGCAAGTCCCTTTAGCTTTCATTGGAAAGGTGATTAAAACTCAATATATTTTCTAAACATGATGTAAATAATTATAACCAAATCAGCGAGGGTCCAATTCTTGACATAAATATCTTAAACACTGCTGCATAATTTATTTTATATTGTATGGAATAGTAAATATAGACAAGAGATCAAGAAGTACTAACATTTCAAAAGTATAAAGAATGACCTGAAATGCTTAAGGTAATACTAGTTTTTCCTCATAGGAAAATTTGAACATTGATCTTAAAGTGTTGAGAGATTATCTCGGGAAGATTTGATTTCATCATTACCTCGTGTGGCCAGCTAAAGGCTTAGCCTCCCAACCGTGGTCACTGGCCACATATCCACATCAGGGCCTGTCTGATGTCCCATCTTCAGCTGATTGTCTGAGAACATTTATTCTGTTGCCAGCTACGCACACCAAAATCCTCAGACGGTTACTAAATGTGTGGAGATTAGATTACACCTGTTTTAAAACGTTTTTAGTTACGTACTCTTTTCCAAATATAATATATTCGTATTAGATCTGCCCAATATGTAGAACAGTCCAAAGAAAAGCTTGGTAGGTGAATGGCTAATGGGAGCGTGGGGGAGGGAGCCCAGTAGACAGGCTCTGAGGGGCTTCCTAAAGCACAGGTTTGAAATCCCCTTGATTGAAGATATCCTCAAAGTATTAACATTGGTTGAACATTTTTAAAAATGTCTTCCTCAGGGTAGTGGGAAACACAGGAGAAGAAAGTTCTCAAACAAGAAGGTCTGGGATAAAAATGCAAATACCATGAATGTGGACTTAGGTTTATGTGTAACTCTTCTCATTTCTTCTTCCGGGTTAAAGTTCAAACTCTGTGTGGCACTTAGTGCCTTTCCCAGTCATCCTCCATCAGCCTCCAAGAGGAGCTGACCTACTTACTTGTCCTCTTTGCGTAGCTCATTATCCCCTGTCTTCAGACTGTTCCATCCAGGGGTGGCTCTGATTCTGAAGGGTTTAAGGGGAGCAATCTGGTGTGAAGAGAGGGTTGCTCCTGCATATAGACTAGCCTTTTAAAGTCAGACAGTATGATTTCTTAAAGGGTGGGGGGCAACCTGCTAAAGCTTCCTCAAGCATCCATGAGCTTCCCTAACACTGATATTGCCAGGACAGCCTTGGAGGCAGTTGCCCTGGAAACCATGATTGGGACGGAAAGAGGAGAAGGAAGGTGGAAGGAAGATGGAAGACATTAGAGCTGAGGTTCTCACAGGTGTGTCCCCTGTACCAGCAACATCATCAGAACAGGGAACTTGTGGGAAAGGCAACTCCCACTCAGACCTCCTGACTCAGAAATTCCAAGGACGGGCTTATCCCAGAAGAAGAAATGAGAAGAGTTATGCAATCTGGGCTTTAACAAGCCTTCCAGCTCATTCAGGTACATGCTCCAATTTGAAAGAGATTTGGGGGTTACCGATATCTATTCTTAAAATCCACTTCAACTACATAAAATAAGGCCCAGATGAAAATATTATACAAGTGAAAAAGAGAAGCTACCATCTAAGCCAACAGTTCTCAATCTTGGCTGCACGGTGCTCACCTGGGAGCTTTAAAAAATACCGATGCCTGGGCCCCTTCCTCGGGGATTCTGATTTAATCAGTTGGGGATTTGGCGTGAGCATCGGGATTTTTCAAAGCTCCCCAGATGATGCTCATGTGCAGCCAAGATGGAAAAACCAATGTTCTAAGCCAACTACTACACAATTATTCTCCAAAGCTGCCAACCTGCTAGGAAACAAACACACACACATGTACATAAAAGACTGTAAAAATGCGAAAAGTAAGTTCACTTGCTTATAATTTACATTTTAAGGTAACAAAAATCCTTGAGACAGTGATTTATTAATGCATGGTCAGAGGTCTCTTTGGCTTCAGGCAGTTCTGACGTCACACTCTGCACCCATGAAGGTCAGCCGATTACGAAGGTGTCGTTATAGCCTCTACGTTGGTGAGAAAAGATACCTGTGACAACAAGTAAGGACACCACCTTCCATAGTTCGGTAGACTTGCTTGGCAATGTCCAATTCATAAATCCTTATGGTTCGGGGATTTAGGAAACATATGTAGCTTGGACTTCACCAAGAAACTAATCTCACTAGTAAGGTTTTGACATCAGAATTGAAATCAATAGAAAACAAACTTATCTCTGCATAAAAAGCTCTTTTCTACCCATTTCCCTGTCCAGCAAACTGTCTAACTCCCTCTGAGCCCTACCAGAGAGCCGGAATTCAACGCTGAAGTAGGTGGGTCTCATGTTTGGCTTAGTTGGTTGACTGAAAACCTGGACTCACAACAGGAGGCCTCAGTTAAGTGAAGCTGAGACGCCAGAGAGTTTCATATACAACATATGAAACAAGTCCATGACTAGCTCTAGGGTTCTGAACCTTTGAGAGAGACACAATATGAACTTCTTACAAGGCACTTACGTTATAAACAGAAAAAAAAATTTTTTTTAAAAGTTATTTTCCTAAAGACAGTTCACGCGCACACAAAAGAGACTCTCTTTGGTTGTCCTGACCACTAGAAGGAGAAGTCTCCTTTTCCAGCCACCCATGGCCCCCTTTCTCATCCTCCAACCTGTTGACAGGTACAATCCCCAAGGTTGTTTCAACATTTGCATCGATTCACACCCTTCTGTCAGCTCAGATTGTTAACTCAACTTTAGACTAAGTTAGAAAAGTGACAACGTCAAGCAATACAACAGGATTAGGATAACTTGTGTGGTTGTGAACCAGGGTTAAGCCGGCGCTAGGTCCAGGTTGTCTGGGTTGAAGTCGTGGCCCTATTACTTATATGGCCATGAGCACCTACACGGTGGGGATAGTAATACACCTACCCCACAGGGTGGCCAGTGCACTGCTACGAGTTTATTAGGGTGAACTGCTTAGTGCCTGGCATGCAGGAAGCCTCCCTAAGTTATCTGACCAGGTCAACATTTTAGGTGTTTATATATTTTGACCCAACCATACAATGTAGAGAAATCTGTCTTTCAGAAATGCTCATACAAGAACATAAGGCTATCTGGCTTTCCCTACACGATTCTTTAATAACAAATGAACTTGCAAGCAACTAAATGTCCACCGGTTCGGAGAATAGGAAATCAATTCATGGTTTTATTTTTATGGGATGGAATACTGTGGAGCAGATAAGAAGAATATAAATACTGAGAGCACAGAGTGGGGTTGTAGAGGCCCAAATTGGGAGCCCGAATGCCGAGCCCAATACCCACTCTGCAGGGCACTAGCTCTGCGTCTTCAGGCAAGTCAGAGAACCTTCTCATCTGTAACGTGGGAATAACAGCATCCCCCTCAAGACCCAGGAACAGTGCTTAGCAGAGCGGTTCTTTATAAATGTTTGTTACACAGTTGAATGCAGACAAGGAAGGAGGATACACATCAAACTTAATAATGGTTACCCCAAGGAATGGGAGTGACGACTTCCTTTTTGACACTTTTGTACTATTCAATGTGTTTTACAGGCATGAACATTTACGGTAGCCAAATTTTAAAAACGTGTAGTTTTCCTGCATATGGCTGATTGTAATAGTAATTGATGTGTGTTAGAGTCTCATACCAACTGGAACGTCAGTCATTACATTTTCATTTTCCGTAACGATAAACAAAGACATAAATAAAATTAAAGGATTTCTTAAGCTTACATACTCCTATGAAGTTATTTGTTAGACGGAACTAGAATGGAAATAATATAATGTAATAGACCGGGCATGAGTTTGGGGGATCAGACAGTGCTAGGTACAAATTCCACCTACATCTCCTAGTACCTTGCACAAATTAACCCCTCTGAACCTCAGTTTATTTGAACAATGAAGTTAACAACGCTAATGGCTAACATGGATTCAGTACTTACCATGGGCAGAGTACTATAGCAAGAGCTATGAATGCAAAATCCTATGAGGTAGGTAATACTGCCATCTGTGTTTTACAGATAAAAGAAACTGAGGCACACAAGGTCTCAGTGAGTAGTGCACAGCTAGTAAACAGTGGAGTCAGGATTTGAACCTAGGTAGATCAACTTCAGCTTGAGAGGGAGACTATGAGTGCCAGGCACTCAAGAAATCGCTTTCACCCTCTGATCCAACTACTGATGTTACCTTCTAGAATGTATGACTTAAAAATCTGCTTTGATGCTATGTTGTGATGAACTTGTCAGGGGATGTGTGGTTCTCTCTCTTGCACTGCTCCCACCAAAGATAACTGCCCTTCTTGTTTTCATGCAGAAGTGGGGGTCCGTCCCAGGGCAGGTGACAAGGACAGTGTCTTATTCATCTGGGCAGCAGCTTCAGTGCTAATTCTAAACACAGGTGGTGAGAGAGACAGCCAACAGGAAGGGGGAAGGAATCACTGCTGACATGTGCAAGCAGGAAGATTGATGGTTTCCCTCTCTTTTTCCCCAATGCGTCGGCCTGGGGGCAGAGACACAGGAGCTGCTGTGCTGGGGACAGTGAAACACACAGCACAGTGTCTACCTGCTGCAACGCTGATTAATGAGACTGAAATGACACAGAAAAACAGTCAGTGCTTCGGAAGGAGAATTCACAGGCCTTTCTTTCTTTAATGATTTCAACAAAAGCAGTTCCCATAAACCGCCCGGCTTGAACTGGAATACCCCGGGGTTCGAGCAAGGCAGGGGTATCGTGAGAGGAATGCAGGGAGTTAAGGGGGACAGTGTGTGGGGAGTTTGTAATGAAGTAAATTCACTTAGGATCGGATGGGTGCAAATCGTAATGAATGAACTCCTCTCTTCCCCTCTGTCTGCTTGGCTGAAAAATGTCACAAAGTTCCAGGTGAGATAGTTATTTACCTACCTAACAATGTAAAGGGGACACGAGCATACACCATCGCAAAGATTTCCCTCTGTTTAAAGCACTCTTGCTTTTTTGAGCTGGGAGACAGCACCATCAATTTTGCATGTTTAATGTAGCTGCATAATATATACCTTCTGACAGTATTTTCTTTTCGAGAAAAGATGAGTTTTAACACCAAATATCATTTCTAGTACGTACTATCAACTATCTATTGGACATATCCATTTGGATTTCCCACAAGCAGCTCTTCAAACTTAACACTATATCCCAAACTAAATTTACTTCCTGTCAACTCCCCCCTGCTCTTCTGTATTTTCAATGCTGGCTAATGACACAACACCCCCCTCCTCCCCCGCTCAGTCTCCAATCATAAGATTCCCTCCTTTCCCTCACCAGCTTCTGTGGGTTAAAATCCTGGCTCCTCCAGTGACTAGCTATGTGATCTCTACCGAGTATTTGTGCCTGAGTTTCATCAAAATTTTAATTGTACTACTTCATAGGGTTACTGTAAGAATGAAATAAATTAGTACATAAAAAGTGCTTAGCATAGTGCCTGGCATATAGAAAGTGCTCCATAAATATTAGCTAGGATTGATCTTACATGTTCTCACCACACACACACAAAATTATAATTACGTGAGGCGATGAATGTGGCAACCACCCTTATTGTGGTAACCCTTTCACAATATATACGTGTATCAAATCATCATGTCGTAACACTTAAACTTACACAATGTTGTGTGTCGATTATATCTCAGTGAAGCTGGAAAAAATATTAGCTATAATTATTAACATCATCTAATCGGTTGCTAAATCCCCGGGGTGTTACCCAATGCAATCTCGCTTCTCCTCCTCCGTCAATGTAACCTAAACCCCAGTCATCTCACCTTTACTGTTTCATTACCTTCTATCGGACTTTTATATCCAATATACCACCACCTGAACTACCTTTTTAAAATAATGACGAGTTCTTCCTGTCCTATAGAATTCAAGTTCAAACCCTTTAAATTCACGTATAAAACCCTTCATAATCTGACCTCACTCACATGGAGCTTACTTAGACATACGAGGGGCAAGTATCTCCATAAATGAACCTTAATGAAGCAAGTGAGAAATCCTGTGAGAAATTTTGGGTTAGCGTTTTATATTTAACATTTTATAAGATGCTATTTTTCATTAATCATCCTAGCACTAGAGCCAGTAGCATATTCAACTAAAACCACAGGAGTCATCATTAGGATCTAGAATTTAAAGACTGACATGTAAAAAAATATTTATGTACCAACTGACCTATTCCAGGTGAGATTCAATTTATCGCATTCCCATTGCTTGGTGTATTAGTGGGTTGAATATGTCCCGCCCACCAAATTCACGTCAACCTGCAAACTCAGAAAGTGACATTACTTGGAATCAGGGTCTTTGAAGATGGAATCAGTTAAGATGAGGTCATATGGGAGTAGAGTGGGCCCCTAAGTCCAGTGAGTGTTTATCTTTATAAGAGAAGACACATAGAGACAGAGTCATGTGACAACGGAGATAGAGACTGGGGTGAGGCAGCTATAAGTCGAGGAATGCTATTGTTTGCAGGGAGCCACCAGGAGCTAGGAAGAGTCCAGGAAGGGTTCTTCCCTAGAGCCCCTTCAGGGAGAGCGTGGCCCGGCTGACACCTTGACTTCAGAACTCCTAGCCACCAGAGCTGTAAGATAATACATTTCTGCTGTTTGAAGCCATCCAGGGTGTGGCATTGGTTATGGCAGCCTCAGGGGACTAACACAGCTTGCCAGTGCAGTACACTAATATGGCGAATCTTTCAAGATCTGTCACCGGCCAGGCACTGAGCTGCTTCTCCAGAGCTGCAGAAGCCCATGCTGGGCAGTGGCTACCGTGACTGGCCAAACCACAACCATACATAGACAGCGGTGCTGAGATGCAAGAAGCATTACAGGGTAGATCACGTCAAAGAAACAAACAGCCAAGGTAACTAAGGGGATGGAAGCATGGATGTAGTCGCTGGTATTGTTCTAGGAAAATGAAAGTTCTGGAATCATATTTGCATTGATTCCATAAAATTATGTACGTGGTTAGTTTTGCTCCATTTGTTTCTTCCATTTAAACAGTAGCTCTGAAACTTTCACTGTGGTGTATAATCAGTCAGAAAAAATGAAAATTGAAACTTGCAAACACGATTCCCTTTGGTAAAAAATATTGATTGTGTCCCACTTTTCTGATGAGGTAGTATGACACACGCTATTTGAACTGCCATGATCTATTATTCTATAAAAGGACTTTTTTTAAAAATTTGAAACCTTAAGAGATTGGGTTTTGTTTTTTGGCATAATTACCCCAGCCCAAATGGTTTTGAGATATAAGTTTTCTATAATAAACAATGCACTTCTACTTTTAAAAAATTAGGTAAGCATGTCTGGGATTTTTCTTTGAAGCTCTTTAGAAAGAATTCTTATACTGCTTTGTATGAACTAAATAAACTTAGGGGAAGAAAAGAATAAAATTCACATTTGGAAACCAGTGTCCGCTGGTCATTAATTCATCTCTGTCTTTATGTTTGAAAGATTATCTGGATAATCTCTGGAAGCTCTCATTGACAGCCCATAATGTTGGAGAGCAAATAGTCCAACATATCTTTGACATGCCACATAGCTTACTGCATGTCACATCTTTGGGCCTCTTACGTAAGTTCTGAAAAAACTGGTAGTCTGCATGGAGAGGCAGAGACTTGTCAGAGGAGTGTTGGGGGCATTTTAGGATTTTCGATTCCTCATACTAATTTACCTTAGAATTTTGCACAATTGAACACTTAGCTCTTCCTCTAAAACTTCACCAACAGATTCAATTTTCTACTTGTGTTTTCGTGGCGACATCACAATTCTGATTTGCACTCATTCTGTGTGTGTCTGTGTGTGTGTGTGTGTGTGTGTGTAAAATAACACTACCCTCCTTAGCCAGTTGTCTCATTGTACCCAATAAAATTCAAGAATATTTCTTTAATTAGGAGAAACTTTCCTGTCCTGATTGTTTACACAGATTGATGACATTTTTTTCACGCTGCTATTAAGCTGCCTTATCACGTGTTGAATAAGCTGAAGAAATATTTATCTCATTTATAAGGCAACACGGCATAGTTGTAGCATTCCTCTAATTCCAATTATTTCATTTGGGATTTGAGCATTCTTGTACTAAGCAAGCTGGGAATGTATAAACCAAACATAATGGTTCGCTTTTATATTTCAGTTTGATTTCCGAGAACTCCAAAACACTGCCTTTATTTTCCAATGAGTATTTATCATGCCCCTTGGTGGTTAACGCTATTTTCCAATCAATTTTCAACTCTGATTTTATCTTTATGTATTTTATACTTTTATGTGGGTATATTCCATTTTTGTAATTATGCTTTGGGCGAAAAATGGTAATTTTTCAACAGCTTCACCACAAAATCAGCACTCACACGCCGACTATATTGATTTTAAATGCAATTTATTTCTGTTTTTGAGACTCCTCTCCTGTCTCTGATTGGAAAATTTTAACGTTGTACATAATTCACCTCTATGACTAAATTTTAGTAGGTAAAATAATTAGTCAAAACATTAAAATAAATATTGCTCTCATTTTCAATAATTTCAATTAGATGATTTGAAAGTACAACTTGGAAGCACATTATTTTTCATTTACTTAGATGACAAATTCCCATATGCTGAACATATACTGAACAATAAAACACTTGGTACTATAGGTGACACAATTGCTTGCCAAAATAGGTAAACTCGACATTTTTTGTGAAAAATAACACTGATTTTTGTTTTGCTATTACTCAAATCATCATAGCTACTGAGAAAGGACCCACAAATGCTCATTTCTGAGCCATCAAACAGTGAAGAAGAGTGAGAAATGTATGCACCAAGCAGAAGAGAGCTGTTTTGTGTAGACAGAGCCCCACCTACCTGGGTAAGGTTGCTGCTATTGAAATGTCATCAGTTGAGTTACACTAAAGGGATTGTCTTTATTTTCCATCTTGATGAGAATTTTTAAAAAAAAACACTACTGCAGAAAAAATAGCCA
This sequence comes from Rhinolophus sinicus, assembly GCF_057876585.1. Taxonomy (NCBI): domain Eukaryota; kingdom Metazoa; phylum Chordata; class Mammalia; order Chiroptera; family Rhinolophidae; genus Rhinolophus; species Rhinolophus sinicus. Next base: position 49,621,231 of record NC_142507.1, read on the forward strand.
ATGTCCTTTCAGAGATGACTTATGCAACAAAGTCATTTTGCAAGTTCTCTCACATTCCTGACAATTTTACCTTCTTTGCTGGTCCCCACCCTGCCATCCCTGCTGAGTTAATAAGGCCCAAGTCTACCTTTTCAGCCTTTTCCTTCCACCACTCCACTCTGTGAATTGTATACTTAGTTCCCTCAAGAAGCCATACTCCTTGTGCAGTCAGTTCTCTCTGCCTCTCTCCACTTGACAAATCTCAACTTACCTCTTAAGACCCAGTTCAGATGTTACCACGTTTGTGAAGCCTTCTCTACCTTCCCAAAGCAAGGAGAGTTTTTTCCACCTACAAGCCACCTACAATGCTTTGTTCGCCATCTGGGGTTGTTTTCTATTTTACTTTCCTTATAAGTCTACTACCCTCACCAGCTAGTGAAATCCACATGGGTAAGAAGCATGTGTTTATTTCTAACATCAACAGAGTGGAGGTTCAGTATACGTACACGAATGAAGTAGCAAAGAATACTAACCATATGCAGCGTAGAAAATACAGGAGCTGGAAGACTGGTCTTCACTCAGTAGCCCCAGGAGAGAGGAAGAGAAGGGAAGGACATATACCACGACTAGTAGGGCATTTTCAGATGATCCCTTCCCAGGTTACCTGTGCAAAGGCTAGCCATCTTTCAGACATCAATACCTACAACTATCAGAGTGCTTTCCCAATTCTTAACGTATTCTCATTTTAGTCGAATCTATCATAAAATAACCCTGGAATAAAATGTGCTGAAAAAAACCCTAGTTTTACGAACCCATCATAAAGTTGCTCAACTCTCCTTAAAATGCAAGCCATCTTAAATGAAAGCCGTCTTACCTTACGGTGCTGAGTAGATTTTATGTGATAATTTCCTGACATTTTATTTTAACAATATGCTGTTAAAGAGGCATTGACAAGTATACTGGGAGCTCACAGTATAAATTCAGCTTGACTTTTGACTAGCTCTGCCCTTGGGTAGAGTGTGTCTAACCTACAATAGTGTCATTTCCTCTTTTCTGGAAGACAAGTACTGCATGCACCCCACCGGGCACCCCCACCAGGCACCCAGGAGCACACCTAAACCAGTGGGGGGCGGGGGGCAGGGGGGAGGTGAGACACAGCAGAAGGCTGCCATTGATGGGAAAACCGAGTGGAAATGTCTTGATACTTCTTTCATCTGAATCTTTAGAAAGGATAAATTAAGAATCTCAAAATCAACATCAGATGTGCGCTGACGACAACGCGACAAATCACCTCTTAAAACAAAATATTTTGAAATCTAGTTCCTCCCTCGCTCACCTGCTGCTACTAGGGTTCAAGGGGCCTGGGGTCCTACTGTGACAGTACCTGAAAACCAAAAGCAACATGGAGAAAAATGCTTTGGTCCTACTGGTGTCCCCGGCAGTACTAAAGAAACAGCCAACTGCTAACGTTCACCGGTAGGTTGAAGAGAAATGCAGGTTTCCGTATCAGAATCACGTTAACTCCCCTTCGTTAGGGAATAATCAATTTGAAATATTCGTTCATGGATTTACAATCCAAACAAGGCCATGCTATTATCTATGAAGGATAATAAAAAACCATTTTTCCCCCAGTGATTAAGTCACATTTTCCTAGCCTCATGTTAAAGAGACTTCCTCTGCGTTCCACAGGTGCTCGATCTACAATTATTAAAAGAATGAGAGTTTCATCACCAGTTTCTTCTTTATTCTCATTGAAAGATAAAAGACTGGAAGTCTTTTCTTTTCAAACAATGTCTATTCCTGTCCTCCTTTCTCTTCAAAGTCTTTTACTGAAGGGAAGGCCCATGCATGAAGCCTGGAAAGTTGACGTTCATGTATGTGACACAGGTGCCCTCACATGGGTTCCCGAGCCTCTCTAACACATCATGCTAGTCATTCAGTTTTAAACAGGGAGATACGAACTAGCTCAAAGTTACTGGAACATTCAGAGAAGAAGGCAAAAGCAGGAAGGTCCAGGGTCCTGGGGGCCACTGAAACTACAAATATGGGCCCAAATAAGACATTTCTGAACATGGGTCAAGCAGCAGAATAATGTGCTAGATCTAACCACTCGCCCTTTCATCCAGCATTGCCGAGACAAGACACCACTGCTATCCCTCATCCTGAGGAAAGCCAATACACACAATTTGGGGCTTATAGAAAGGGTACCATCTACTTTATTAAGTCCTGTTTGCAAACTGCAGGCTATTATGGGCTTAGTTCAATGATTACATTTAATTTCACCTAGCCTTTCATTAGGAGTCAGGGGTAGTTTAATAAAATTAAAATAAACTTTCAATAAGCACGTACTAGATACCAGATCATCCATCCATCCATCCATCCATCCATCCATCCATCCATCCATCCTTCCATCCATCCATCCATCCAATATTTGCTGAGCACTAACCATGCACTAAACACTGTGTTGGGCACTGGGGCTACAAGAGTGACACAGTCCCTGCCCTTGACAACTCTACAGTCCAATGACAGATCCATCCCAGCTAATTCACTGGTCCATTTTACTTAGAGCTAATTTTAAATCTCCAGTCTACTTACCCCCCCTTCTATCAGATGACCTCAGTTCTTGGTTTACTGAGTTCAGTAGACAGGACCGTCTTCTCTACTACATACCCCTAAGTGTTTCCATGTAGATAACCATCTTTTCTCCTCTTTTGTTTTAAAGAGAAAAATCCCTCTAACACGAACTCTATTCCACAATGCTACTGATTCTATTCTTTCTTATGTTCTTCAGACTCTCTCTCCAAGTGTTCCTTTTCTTTCTTCCATCTTTAATCTTTATCTCTTTATACAGGCTTTCCTATGGTGTAAGAATATAAAGAGGTCTACCCCTATCTGGATTTACTTCTCCCTTTCCTACTCTTCCCAAATATTGCTGGGAGAACCCTATCCTTGCCACCAACACTTTAACTTCCCCCCTAACTGGTTTCTTACCCACCAAGTTACAAAGCTTTTCTATAACCAACAATGGTCCCCTAATTCTTTAATCCAATGGCCTCTTCTGTCTTGTTGCTCTTTAATAATCTGTTGGAATTTATCAACTGACACTGTTTATGACCATCCTTTAAAACACTCTCCTTTGATTTTCATGAAGCTACACTGGATTGTATGTATTTTAGCCTCTCTGGTTTCTCCAGTTTTGTCTCTGTTGGTTTCTGATGTCTGTTCTTACTCTCTAAATGGAGTCCTACCCCATAACGGCAGTTTTCCACTAGTTTCTGGAATGACAGGTAATGTTCACTCAAAAGAGAGCCTCCTTTATCCTCGTTTTTGCTCCCTACTTGGGTCAAAGAATTGCTTGTTGGGTTGATCAGCTTCAAGGACTGTGACGGGGCCATGTTTGTTTCCAGAGGAGTCTTGCCCTTTCTGTCATCCTTGTAAGCCTGCCTTACAGCCAGGCCTGGCTCCTTGGACTTTCTCTCTCCTCGTTCAGGAGACCAAGTTGACCTCTTGCACCCTCTATCTCAGGTAGCTGGTAATTCACATCCCAACATTTGGGTTTGGGTTTAGGTCAAGAGTCTTGGGCATAATCAAGTTTATAGAGCTATACGTTGGGGTGTCAGCTTCATACCAAGTTGATAATAAAATAGTATTTTAATTCTCATATGCTACATATATATATATATATATATATATATATATATATATATATATATATATATTCTATCTCCATCCTCTGGCATCTGTTAGAGAAGGAAGCCTGAGATTTAAAGGAGAATTGGTGCCTCCTGGACCTTAGGCCATAATGTCATCCTTTTTTCTCCTCTTCACTTAATTAGATTAAAAAGTCGAATAATACATGCTTCTTGTAACAAGTCAAATAATATAGAGATACATAAAGAAGGAGGATTAAAAAAAAAAGTCTTTCCTTCTTCATCTTACACCCAATTAAAGCAATGAACATTTAGACTCTGGAGTGTATACACACATGCCTTTATCAAAAAATATGAAAAAATTTACATATGTAGGATACATTTTTAAACAAAATTGCAATCATATAATACATTCCTCTGACCTTGCTTTTTAGTCCCACTTCACAATATGCCATAGTCAATATACGGAGATGTAACAAATTGTGTTTAATATCTTTTTTTTTAACTTTCATTTATTAAGTGTGTTTTTCCAGTATCCATCAGCTCCAGGTCAACTAATTGTTTCAATCTAATTGTGGAGGGCGCAGCTCACAGTGGCCCATGTGGGGATCGAACTGGCAACCTTGTTGTTAAAAGCACTGCGCTCTAACCAACTGAGCTAACCGGCCGCCCCTGTTTTTAACATCTTAATACCCATAATATTAGGACCCTTTCCCCCTCGTGCATAGACTTTTACAATAATCTTTCTACTGGTGTCCTAGCCTCCATTCTCTTCCTCTTGAGAATCATACAACATACGAATATTAGAATTCACTAAGTAAAACAGCAACATTTCTGATGAAAAAAGTGATGTCTCAAGAGATAAACTGACTCGCCCAAGAACACTAAATTAGTGGGAGATATTCATTCATTCAACAAATAATTGTGAGCATCTACTATATGGCCCTTGTATTGTGGATCTTAAGTCCAGGAAGGGACGTCCAAAAATCAGGTAAACGAATAACCACAATGGCGCCTGCTACAATGTGAAAGCCAACAAGACGATCTCACTCTCCTGCTCCAATCTCTCCTGCTCGCTAATCCCCGAAATTCTCTAGCAGAACTGAAAATCTTTTCATTGACAATAAACAGTAAAGGGCTTAGCATGCTAAATATTTGATTGGAGTAAAAAAATAACTAAACTCGTTTATACTAAAGTGTATCACATAATGACAATCACAACGACAGCAATACATATACATTGAGCACTCTGCTGTGTCAGGCTCTTTTCTTCACAATCCTTGCTTAACTGTCACAGCAAACCTGCAACAGAGGCACTATTACTGGTCCCATTTTACAGATAAGGTGACTAAGGCACAGAGGGATTAAGTAACTTGGGTCGGAGGTGGCAGGGCAAGGAAGTCTGGCTCTAATAATGAATGACTTGATATCACAGGCTTTGTTTTCTTCTTCTCTGTTTTTTTTTTTTTTTTTTTTTTTTAAGCCAGGGAGGGGATCTGAGTGTAGATAAACACAAGTAGGAAAAACAAGTCACCAACTACAGAAAAGGACAGGCTATCCTGAAAGGAGCCAAATAAAAGCTGAGTACAGTAAGTCCTCACTTAATTTCATTGACAGATTCTGCGACTTTATGTGAAATGACATATAACGAGACCAGTTTTACCATAGGCTAATTGATATAAACAAGACTTAAGATCCTAGGGCGTGTCATCAACATTATAATGAAATGACGTTGGACAATGTGACATTATTCAAGGTCCTGCTGTATGTGCACAAAGCTTAGTAGGGATAATTAAGAATCGTCAACATCGCTTTGCTTGATTTATGTTTGGAGGCGATGTTGTATGTTTTCTTAATCTAGGAGAACTACTTATTGTGCTCAATACCAGGCTATCTTAAGAGAGAAAAGAAGAACAGGAAGATTTTGAGGGTAAAGTTCCTGAATGACAAGATGGGAGTGTAGACAGTACCAGTTTGGAGCAGAGGAAGTGATAACTGTGGTTCTACTGGAGACCCTGAAAAAAGGACAAAACCGGAGTGTTTCTGTCCACAACACCCCGTTAGTGAGCTGGCCAGAACCCAGCAGGGGCCTTTGCAGCTTCCTAGGTCACTATGAGAGATTTGGGAGTCACCCTAGTATGTATTGAAGGTGTAGCTTGGGGACCATTCCTACCCACAAACAAAAGTAATGTTCATGGTTAGGGTTTGGCAACTCTTCCTGCCATCCCATCCCTGTGTAAGACACAAAATGGCAATGGTGCTACAATTTTACCTACTGCAGAAGCTACACATTCATCCCTAAGCACATCCCGCAAAGACCCCCCAACCAAAGCCTGCTTTAGCGGAGCTTAAGCGTTAGACGGCCTCCAGCTACCCTAAAATACAGCCATATGCCGTTCCCTGGCATTACACGTCTCAGTATGCAAGGCTCCGCCCCGATCCCAGAGGACACCAAATGACATGCCGTTGCTTGCTGTTGCTTCCTATCCACATTTTAAAATAACAGAATAAAAAGGAAAAAAAAAATGCAGCCACAATTGGCTCCAGTTAGTGTGAATAATGAGATGGGGTTGTCAGATTCCTGGAGAGCCGCCAGCATGGTCATTAGCTGGCCAGATACCGGGCCCCCTTATAAAGAGGATAAAAAATACGATTTTAAATGAGGTTAATTTTAAGGAGACTTTAAATTTGGCACTGGGGTATGGGAAGGAACAATCTAGGAATTAAAATCCTCCTTACATTAAGGGCCCTCCATAAGAAAGGGGCTAGATTGGAATGAGACGGAGCTTCCTCAATCTTGGAAAGCAAGCCTTGCCCAATTAAAATCGGGTCGTTTTTTGAAGTCTGTGATGGAAGAATCCTAGCTTTGACAAGTTGGCAGTAATCCTTGTGATCTATTTTACTAGGATGGAGATACATATATATATATGTATATATATAGCAAAACTGGAGAGCAGACCTTGCCTGTGATCATTAGACAGACTGGACCGAGTGCCCCAAGCCTTTGATGCCCCTGACATATTATTTTCTGGATGGTGTCCAGGAACCCAATGCAGAATAGCTTTTTCTCTACTGTATCCAGATGGCAAATGGAAGAGATCAAATTCAACAGTTTCAGGGCTAACCCTAATGGATGTGAAAGGCTGGCTTCTCTACTAGCTTCAGGGATCTACAATCCAAAAAAAAAAAAAAAAAAAGGCCTTTGAACAAAGAGACAATAATTGGCTTTTTTTTTTTTTTCTCTCTCCCTCTCTCTCTTCAAAACTAAACCATGGATGGGGTAATCTGGTTCAAATCCATCTTCTGGTTGAAAAGGACAGCCAACTATCTGATCAGTTCTAATCACCGACACTCGCATGACACTTTCTGTGAAGAGCAGATGGGTCCTGCACTTAACATTCTGGACAGCTCTTCTTTCCCCTTCAGGCAAATATTTTCAATCTTCCTCTATTTCCTCCAAAATGTTCATAAAACATATATATATGTATTCCTAACTGTTTGGCAGCAGCATCTCATAGGAAGTTTTCACACCCCCATGAAAGGCTGAATTTCAGAATTGGCAAGCATGAGCCTTACACATTTGTGTTACTGTATAAGGGTACACGGGAACTTCGCTATAAATCCATGTGTATAGGAAGCAATAAGGTCTGAAGGTCTACCTCACTCTCCAGACAAGAGGGTTAATTTATTGAAGTGCCAGCAACACCTCGTTATAAAACAAGTTCACATGAAAGTGCTCGGCGTAGATCACAAGACGAGCTTTATAATGAACAAATGGTACAGGAGGCAACAGCAAGGAGAGCTCAATATTTGAAAGAAGGCAACACGTTTACCTTCTGCGAGTTCATCCACAAAACAGAAATAGGGCAACTTAAAGTAGCAGTTCTTAACCTGGGTGGACGGACTTGTGAAATTGTACACAATGTTTTGAGAATTTATGTACATATTTTACTAGGTAGACGGTCCACATTTTAATCAAAAGAAATAGTGCCCCCCCCCCAACCCAAAGTATAAGAACTCTGAGGACAAGGCTTAATAGAAACAAGATGAGGTACATTAACATATCTAAGGAAAGAATATGCCCCCTGGATGGGTAGAAGCTTAGAACAGGAAGCTGTAGTGGGGAAACCTTGGCCATGTGTTTAAAGACTGTCCAAGGGAAAGGGTGTTGTGACACAGGCCACAAATCTGTCACCCAAGGACTATGTCCCGTAACGGAGATGGAGCTTTGGGTTATCACTTGATTGCAGTAGCCAAGGAGGTGATCCAATGAACACCCCTTGCTCTGATCCCACACCCATAGACTCCCTTATTTAATAATTTGGCTCCCCAAGTAAATTTGCCTGCAAGCAGAGACAAGCAGTGAAGGAAAGTCACTGGTACTCCTGATCATTCTATCTTCACATATGATATGTGGTGTGCATGTACGCATGTGTGGTATGTGTGTGCACGGACGCACGTGGATTGGTCTAAGAAACATTCTCCTCGCTTGGCTTCCAGGATGTCACCTTCTCCTACTTTTTCTTCCATCTATATGGCTACTACCGTGTTTCCCCAAAAATAAGACGTAGCTGGACCATCAGCTCTAATGCGTCTTTTAGAGCAAAAATTAATCTAAGACCCAGTTTTAGTTCAATATAATATAAGACTGGGTAATATAATATAATATAATATAATATAATAATATAATATAATATAATATAACATAATATAGTACCCTGTCTTATATTATATTGAACTAAGACCGGGTCTTGGATTAATTTTTGCTCCAAAAGACGCATTAGAGCTGATGGTCCAGCTAGGTCTTATTTTCGGGTAAACACGGTAGTATGTTAACTGGTTCTTCTCATCATCCCAATCTCTTAACGTTGGAATGTTCACAGGCTCAGTACGCCGACCTCTCTTCTTCTGAAAACACTGCCTAGATGATCACACTCCATCTCTTTAAGCACAGTCTATACTGAGGACTCACAAGTTTATATCTCTCTCTACACCTCTCTCTTGAGCTTTGGTCTCATATGTGTAACTGCCTGCCTGACATCGCCACTTAGATACTCACTAGGCATCTAAACTCCGCATGCCTAAAACTCAACTCCTGAGCTGCCCCTCAAAGCCCTACTCCTTTTGTAGCCTTTACCAATTCAGTAAGTGGCTAATTCATTCTTCTGGTTGCTCTGGCCGAAAACTTGGGACTCAATCTTGACTCTTACCTTTCTTTCATCCTACAGCTAATCAATAAAAAAACAAAAACAAAAAACAAACAAACAAACAAAAAACAACGTGTTGGTTCTATATCCTTTAAAAAATAAATATCCAGAATCTGACCACTTCTCATGACACCATCTTTGCTACTCATCCAAGTCCAAGCACCCATCATCTCTTGCTCATGTCTTGTACGAGCCTAATGGGTCTCCGTGCTCTTAGCTCCTCTGTTCTATTTTTAATGTAACAGCCAGAGTAAGGCTTTAACACCTGCATCAGATCATGCCATGCCTCCAAACAAAGCCTTCGGTAGCTTTCCAACTCACTTCAAGTCAAAGAGAAAGTCTTTAGAATTGTTTCTAAAGTTCTGTACAACTGACTTCCCCACGTCCACCTGCTGTTAGCCATCTCCCGTCATGCCCTACTACTATGGTGGGAGCACAATGCAAAAGCAACACGAGGTTAGAACCCTCGCTCCTTCCCCTTCCCAGCCGTGTGCATTTGCTGCTCCTGGGACCTTCCTTACATCTGTTTTACAGAGCCTCATCTGTAAAAGGGGGCTAGTCATAGCACTGCTTCGTAGGGTTGTTATGAGAATGAAATGAGTTAATATTTGCAGAGTATTTAGAAAAGCATCCAAAACATAGTAAGTAGTATATAGTACCTGTTAAAGAAAGAAAATGTTCACTCTTCTTCAGCCACACTGGCCTCCTGGCTGGTCTTTCCACATGCCAGGCTAGCCCCCACCTCACGGCCTATCCATTCTTCTTTCCTCTGCCTGACACGCTCTGCCCCAGAACCCACCTCGTACATGTTCTCACCACCGCAGGTCTTTCCTCAATGTCATCTGCTTGGAGACCTTTGCTGCCCACCCAGTTTACAACTGGAATCGCCCTGGACAGTTTCCATCTCCTGCCCCTGTTTTATTTTTTCTCCAATATTATCATCTAACACACTCTAAGCTTTAATCACTTATTATTTGTCTCTCCCTCTGAAATGTAAGGTCTTTATCTGTGTTCTTCACCAGTCTATCTCCAATACCTGGAACACAGTAAGTGCTCAATATCTTTTGAATACATCAATACATATAAAATATTCATGACCTGATCACCCCCATGAATTGGGGAGGAGGACAGAGTTCACCAGGTAACAGATCCAAATAATACACCACTCAACAGGGTCTTTTACTAGTTCAGGGGACACTGGGTAAAATGGTCCAAAATGTCCTACATGACTATGTCAATGGGAGAAGAGTAGATGTTGACATTGATTCAGCAACTTGTTGTTATCTTCCCAACTCTCAAATACTCTCCTAAGTTGATTAAAAAGCGTCGGAAGCTCTCTTTTTCTATGCTAATGTCCATTATCCAAGAAGGGTTCAATTATCAGGTAGACTACCCATCCAGGACACTATCATTCAATTCTTTGTTTGATCTCTTCAACCTCAATCACTAATTCCCACAGTCAAACCCTGGACCTTGTTAGCACCCAGAATTCCTGTTGTTAAAATCATAAATGTCAAGACTCGGTCTACACCCCTCCACCTTTCAACTTTTCCCTGCTTTTATTACCACTATACCTGCTCTCCAAGCTCATTTAGAAATTAGAGCCCCTGATTTTTCTATTTTTTTCCTGGTGCAGCAGTCCCTATCTGTCCTCTCTTCTTCCCGGCCCAGCCGGGCCCCAAGGTGAATCACTTGGACTCTGCTCTCATGAGCAACCCCCAGCTCCCCTTGCCATTGTGTCTCAATGGCCACGCAAAAACGCCAAACCTGGATCAAGGCCAGACAGCTCATTCTTTCTTATACACCTCGATAACTGAGCACTCTGGGTGAAAAATCTCAAACAATGCAGAACCTACCTATTCATCTAAATTACAGTTTCTAATCCCAAGTAGACCCTCAACCCTCAACACTGCTTATTGAACCCTTTTTAAAAACTTACATAGGGCTCACAATGTGCCCGGTACTATTCTAGACACTTATAAATATTAACTCGTTTAACCCTCACAGTAATCTTCTGAGGTAGATACTATTATTGTCTGTGTTTTACAGATGAAGAAATTAAGGCACAGAAAGGTTCAGTGACTTGCCAAGGACATACTAGTTAGGGAATTCAGTGGTAGAACTTACTAGCTCCAAACCCTGGCAGTCTGGCTACAGAGTACAAGCTTTTCACTTTTAATTCCTCATACAGATGAAGAGAATTAGGGACAGAGAGGTTCAGCTAATTGCCCCTCGAAGTCTAATTATCAAGTGAAAGAATGTGGATTTGCACCCAGACAGTCTGACTTTAGAGCCCATATGCTAAACTACTAACCTATTCCATCTCCTCAGGACTTAAGCCCACAGAGGGAATTATACCCATCAGGTTTTGGAGTGCCTAGATTTCCCACCCCATTCCCAACAAAGTGATCACAGCCATCTCTATCTCTCTCTCCCAGGCTCAGAGTTGATCTGTGTCTCCTCGAGTTCCCTTGTTTGCGCTGGACCACAGTTCCTCCAATTCTTTCCATCTCTTTCCTGTATCTCCAACCTCTCCATCTTTACTGGCTCCTATAACCATGCTCAAGTCTCTTCTATCCAAAAAGACCCTACCACCAAAAAATTCAAATGGTCAGGCCATTCGTTATAGCTCCCTTCGCTCTCTGTGAAATCTTCCTTCTCATTCAGGCTCCTCAAAAGAGCAATCCTCACTTCCTTACCTCTTGCCTCACTGTAATTCATCTTCTCCACCAATAACTTTTCTATGATGTTGTCGCTAATGTCATTAGCGATATGCCCATTACAAATATTAATGGGTAATATTTTGTCTTTGTCACCATACTCTACCATGTCTTGCTCTTCATTCCTTCTTCTCAGAAATTTTCTAGCCCCTGGTATCCTTAGATCTATACTCTAATAGTCTTCTCCCACCTCTGTCTCTTTTTTTGGATTCTTCAACTCCAGTCTCTCTGCCAGAGTTTGAGCCTACAGAGGGTTAAAAAAAAAAACACCTGACTTTTAAAAATTATTTCTTCCTACTTTACAGGCTTTTCTTGATGTTTTCTCTGTATTAAATACAACTTTAGGTGGTATTCAGTGGACAGTAATCCTGTCAGGGGTCATGGTTTTGTTACTGCTTTTTGGAGAGCCATTTCTCTCTCCGCATCCCTTCTAACATGTGGGCCAAATGGAAGCTGGATGACCTTATCTCCCCATGATTAGTCTAAAGGTGGACGTTTGACTTTCAAGAAGACAGGTGTCATGGAAGCCTGACCAACAAGTCTGCTATTTAGACAGAAAAATAAGAGGAGAGGATAAGCTGCGTCTCTATTTGAGTCATAGATATGTTAATATATTCCCAATCAAAATGAAGGACACATGGTGTGCCGGAGAATCTCTGTTCCATTTTAGAATGTGAAAGACAATGTGGGAGATGTCACGTGGATGCTGAAACGCTGGAATTTCTAAGACATTGAGAAGATTTATGGGTACAACTGATCGTTGATTTAACAAGATGTCTGGTCACTAGTCAAAGACTTACCAGGAAGATGTTACAATCAAACCTCTTCTAATAGAGATAGCATTCTGTGACAATTCTATCATTATGCTTGGTTGATTTCAGGTTTTATTAAACACGTAAATGATAAACTGGTAAGCAAGTATAACAATAAAACTTTCCTCGACCAACCTTTAGAATGCCACTAGGCACTTTAAAAAAAGAAAATATAAGTTCTTTGTAATGTAGATATAAATTCTGCCTCAGTCACACTACTCTACTCTTATGGTGCAAAGAAAAATGCAATAGCATTCGGTTGAAAGTTTACAAATGGCCTTACCATCTGCATAGCATAACAGTACAGTGAAACTTAGGGCTTTTTCTATATCTACATGGAAAATACCAAGATCCATAGAGAAAAGGTGCTAGGCGTGGTTTGACAGGTTGCTTTCAAGGGACCTAAAGTAAACAATTAAGACAAATGGCAATGTTGACACAATAAGTGAGCTTTTTATTTCCTTCATGAGTTGAAGAAAGCATACTCTTGGCTATAAAAGCAAAAAACACATCAATTGTTGTAGAGATAATATGGCACATTTAGTGAACCAGACAGTCTCTTGAGGCAAAACTAACCTCAAAATAAAATCTTCTTGTCTTACTCCTTAATCCTACACTCTTCTGTATACAGAAATAACAAGCTTTAGTACCAGATAAAAAAGTAGAAAACCCCAGTATATTTAGCTACCTCTGTGAAAAATAAAATTAGGGTTAAAGTGGTGATAAAAGTCATTTCTAGCAACAAGTTGGAAATTCACAGCCTACAGGACAATTATTAAAATAAACGTGGTATTATCTCCCAATCACTTATAAACATCTGGATACCGAAGGTAATAATCAGATCACTTATTAACTGCAGCAAACCTTGAGCATCTTCTGTAGTTAAATTCATAAAAACATACACACAAAACATACGGTTTAAATTCAATATGCTAAATGTCAGTGGTAGGTACTTTCTCATATCTTATCTCATTGGTTTTATTTTTCACTGTATTCATTCACACAATACTCAATAAATTGGGCTCTTTCTGATACAGGAATCAGTAGGCCAAAGATTTAAGCAATCACTCATTTTTTCACACACATAGTTATCATAGCCAGCGTGCAACAGGAAGGGTTCTTCCTGTCCATCTTTCCCAACCACAGGTGGCTTCCAGGGACATCCTCCTGTTGAAGTCAACCTGCTGAGTGGCCGCCTAAGGCTGCACCTATGGAAGAAGGTATGTACCATAAACTATTTCCCGCTGGAGTGTTCACAAAAGGTCCAAATAAAAAAAAAGAGCATATTCTCCATCTGTCCTAAAGTAAATGCCTCTACACAGAGACAGAATATATGGAAGGATGTGTTCGTTTCTAGAAGAAAGGTACAAAGTCCTGTACAATTTCAAAATGGGAGCAATCATTTCCAGCTTCAGAACAAAGTTGTCTGGAACCTACATAGGAGTTTTTGTTAGTGTTTGTTTTTTGTCTCGTTTTTGTTGTTGTTTGTCTCATAAAGAATGGTGGAAGACAGATAAGAATGAGAAGAAAGGCCTTTCCAAAAAGAGATAGTGGCTTTTACAAAGAACTGAAAGGAAAAAGGCCTGAACAAACTTGGAAATTCTATGAACTCCAGGGCAAGGAATCCATGTAAGACAGCGATGCCCTGGAGTGTTTTGGACCCGGTCTGTGGGAGGTCTTGAATGTGAGGTCATAAGGAGTGCACAGTTTATGAAAAGCCCCCAAAGGTTTCTGAGCAAGGGAACAACATAACGAGAGTGCTGCTTTTGGGAGATTAATCTGACCAGACCAATTTGTGGTGCAGACAGAGGGGTAGGATAGTGCGGAGACGGGGGAAATCGAAGGATTATTAAGACTGTTAATGGTAGAGGAGAGAAAGGTGGCTGAGAAGAATTATATATTGAAGAACTCATCCTCATTAGGCACGGAAGAGCCACTAGGTGCTGTGCATTGGCCAAGGGACTTGATATATATGGCAGGATGTCAAATCCACATAAAATCCCTATAATGTATTATTATTAATCCCTTGCAGATGAGAAAGCTGAGGTGTAGTGAGGTCAAGTAACTTGCCTGGTGTCACACAGTTAGTATGTGATAGAGCCAGGCCTGATTCCCAAAGTCACACACCTTCTGCTTTATCACACTTTCTCTCAGTGAAGAGCCCGTCAACTTTAAAATGACAAGTAAATGTTTGTGTGACCATTTATCCTCTAGATACTTGCTTCTCTAAGTTACTGAATTGCATAGCTTGGTGGCATGGAGGTGGCTGGAAAGTTGCCAGCTATTCGAGAAGCCAGCATTGCCTGCAGAGAAGGATTTTCCTTCACAACTGAAATGGCCAGGTGACTAATACCCACAGAGAGCCAACCTGGCTCTCTCCCCAGAATGGGCAAGGGCTCTACATCGTCTGGTCCTTAATATGTCCCCTGGGACTCCACCTTCATCCTGCACACTTACGCCCAGCCCAAGTGATCTCTTCTCTCTTCCAGGAAGTTTATGAACTGTCTGCTTAGACCATCCTCCCCATGGGAGGACGGGAATCCAAATCGGGGATTTGAGTAAATAGCTCCATTTGCCTTCACCATTACATTCTCCTGCTTCCCCAAAGGAGTCCAAAGTAACACAGTGAATAAAGCATGGGGCTGATTGAATGTACAGTAGAAGGGCCCATGCAAAGTCTCTGTTCAGGGAAGCAGCCCTTTGTCTGGTGTAGAAAATAAACTCTGGTCAACGTTGCTAATTTTAAAGCTTCAACAGCATCCTGACTGATGTACTAATTCACTTGAATTCAATTAGTGAGTTACTGACCCTTTTAAGAACTCCTCGGAATGAGAATCCTTTAGAATGAAATTCTTACTTATCCCTTGTAGAAATGGCCCACAACACTCATTACTTTCATCTCTCCCATCTTCCCACTTTGTACTGATGCTACTTTTGAAGAAAGTACTCGGCCATAAATCCCAATTAGACCCTAGATAGTGGTCCCCTGGCCATCCATCAGCGGCAGCACTCACCACCTCCCCCCTGCCTGCAGGGCTGTGCACAGGTTGACCTTTTAGCTATAGCCTGTGTATAAACAGCACTTCCTACATGCACCTTGGGACTCATGTGTTAAAAGCCCTTATTTTACACAGGGTAATCCTAGTGGCAGTAGCCAAATAGAGACATGGAGATAAATTTACAAGACAGCTTTGCTCCTTTCTCATAATTCATCGAGCCAAACAAGACTGTAGGAACAGCAACAACAAAGGATGATTTATAATTTCTACTCTGCATGTCACCATGGCAAGATATATAAGTGGCTTTCATGGAACAGATTTAAAAGTTGCAAAGCAGTTATCAGTGTATTATCATGGGTAATTTGTTCCAGAATTTAATGTCACTTGATTGCTGTTAGTGTACTGAGTTTGGAATCCGGCTACTTTGGTGTACATCGTGGCTCTAACACTTACTTGCGAACTGTCTGAACTTAGGTGAGTTATTTAACTTCTCAGTACTCATCATCTATAAAATGGGGCTAATAGTAGCACCTACCTCATTGGGTTGTGAGGATTAAATGAGCTAATGCGTGTCAAGTGCTTAAAACCATGCTCGGTACATGGTAAGCCCTCGATAGACGTGTGCTGGTGTCACCTCCCCCATCATCAGAATGTTTAGTAATAACCGAAGTTATCACAGTCTGTCACACCAGGGCCTCCAAATAAATTAAACATTCAACAATTTTAGTACAAATAAGAAAATAATATTCACTGAACTAAAACTCTACAGAATATTGATATTTACTTATTTAGATTTACCATCATTACAAAACTGGTTAAAAAAATGGGAAGCCAATGTAAATTTAATCAGTGAGTAGAAATTTTAGATGGCTACATAGTGAAGTTGTGCTCAAGATTAAATGAGACGATGTGAAGCATTTTGGAAACTATAAAGTGATATGTTAGAACAGGGTATTATTATTAGTGAAAAATAATAGATTCCACTTGAAAATGTTTTACAAGTTGAGATTTGTTATTTTATTTTATGCTTTCAAATACCTTGATGAAAAATATCTATAACTATTGTCCAAAGAGCCTAGGATAAGAATCAACATAACCACGGTCATTCATTGAGGGCTCCATCCACGCGGAGCTGCCTGGCACTGTCATAAGTCACAGCCAGAACACCAAGATAGGAATGCGAAGGAGAAACTGGCATCCCTACGTGTTGGTCGGTGTCCTGGCCCAAAGGGAGAAGCGGAAGTTGTGAGAACCTCCATGGTTATCGCGGTCCCAGGTGGCTTTCACGGAACAGATTTAAAAGTTGCTAAGCAGTTATCAGGGGGCCGGTTAGAAATGGGGTGGCTGGCCTCTGCTTTGTAGGAGACAAACAGGCAGTCAAAAGGATGGTTCCTTAGCCAACCAGAAGTAAGTTCAATAGATGTAACGAAGACTGTGTGCCCCCCCCCAAAAAAGAATTAAAGGTGAATTTTTATAAATGATTAGCGGACCAAACAGAACTCCGATGATGGGGTAGTGTGAAGGCCTAGATGTGACCTTGCTTTGCGCAGTATGCAGGAAAGCTAAGAAAAAGTGTTAAGCCTCCAACTGGGAATAAAAGATCAGGTATTGCTAAGAAATGATATATAGAGCAAACTATACATGCCTAAGCAGAGTTAAATTAAGTCAAGCTGGAGTCAGTGGATCACTCCTGGGTCTATAAATTATCTCTGTGCATCCGGTGTCTCACCCTGGCAGGGCTTCCACCCCGAAGGAGTCAATTTCTCCTGTGGAAATTCAGCAAGAAGCCTTAGGCCTCCTGTTGCAGTCTCCAGAAGAGCAATTCCTGAATCCTGAGTGGTGGTGGGTAGAATAGAATCCAGAGCAAAGCTGGAGGAAGTGCTCTTTGTGAGGTGGCTAGAAGCCAGGTTAGCCGTGACTGAGTGAATCCAGAATCATCTTTGTGTGCAGAGATCGGCATGTTATGGAGAACTAAGCTGTGTTTGGAGAGAAAGAAAGAAGGAAGGAAAACTGACTGCTGTTATCTTACGTAGACTTGTGTAGCTTAAGATAAGTAGAATACATGTTGCATTTTGTTGCTAAAATACATATATATCAAAGTAAATACTCCTAAACTACTCATGCACAAGGCAGCTCCTTAAATATAATCCATCCATCCCACATGGTCCTGAGCCAACAAACTCACTTGTATATTTAAGGAAGCTGAAGTAGTTTTCAGACTTCATCGTAAGAAATCCAAGATTTGTGGCATCCTCTCCGGGGCCCCTGGCTGCGCGTGGAGGGAGGGCAGGGGGGGCTAGAGAGGTCAAACAAGCAAGGCGGAAGGTAGTCCTCTACTCCTTCAACCAGAAAAGCTCTGCTTTTATCTGATTTATCTCACAGGGGTTCATATCAGATTTTACTTGGTAGGAGACCACTACTGGTCAAGTGGCAAAAACACAGACAAGGCTGGGTGTGCATCCTGGCTCGGCCATTTACTAGCTCTGTGACTTGCGAAGTGACCTCAGCTCTCCACCCCTTAGTTTCTCCTTTTACAAAAATGGGTAGAATAATATTTCCAGGATTGATGTGACAAATAAATAATATAAGGATGTACAGCACATGGGAGGCACGAACTAAATTAGTCCCTTTTCTGAAAGACATAGGGATATGTATGTATATAGGCTCACATACATGTATAAATACATCATTGCATAAGTCTCTGCTTATGGAAGACAGTTCTTCTGTAACCTGCAGCCATGCAGCAGATATACTGAGAAAGGACCTGGGCTCAGCAGCCTTACTCTCTTTAGCATTTCCTGGCGGTGGCTGCCATCACATTTGCAAGCATAAATCCTCAGCATGTATCTACTAAATCCTCCTCTATATGTTCCGCAATTACCATCAGTGGTTTTCATTAGCTACTCAAAGATATTTTTAAAAATTTAACTACAATTATTTCTAATTAGCTAAGGCAGTTCGCAAGGAAAACCAACCTAAAGAGCATTTTAAGCAAATGGACTCATAGACTGAGCTTCAAAGAGGTTTTAGATTTAGAAAAATACATCATTTAAAAATAAATGTATGTTTAATGCAAAATAATAACAATAATAAAAGGGGCTTTAGAGTGGATCCACACAACACCCTTACTTAAGAAAAGCACCAAAATGAGGTAACCTGATCAAACTGGCAGTTATCTAGCAAAATACCCAGATGACTACAGCAGCTCCAGATAATTCTCCAGGCTGATTAGGTCACGTTGCATGTTGGACGGACAATACACGGCAGAGAAAAGTGAACAGAAAAGTGACTGGGAACACTACCCATTTGAATGTCATTAAGATCACAGAAACACCTACAGGAACAAATACAAATTGCAAAATACGGAATGAAATCCCGATAGTAAATTTTACCATCCTAACTCCACAGTTAACTCATTTTGTGACTTTAGGCAAGTTCCTTAACTAAAGTTTGTTTCATGATTTAAAATAAGGTGCTAATACCTGCTCTCAAGCCTTGTTATGAACGATCTCTCTTCTGGGGTATTCTTGCCAAAATCCATGAAAAAACATCAGACAAACTGGTCTACAAAATAATTGACTGATTCTCTTCAAAAGTGCCAAGGTCGTGAAAGACTGAGAAAGTGCCATAGATTGAAGGAGAAAAGACAACCAAATGCAATATGGCATCCTGGATTTGAACCCAGCCCAGGAAGAGACCAGTGGAAAATCCGGTCAAATTTGAACTAGGTCCATAGCTAGTATTGTACCAAGTTACTTTCTTGGCTTTGATCATTGGATTATGATTAAAGAGGAAGATTGGTGAAGGGTATATAGGAATATTCTGTACAAATTGTGCAACTCTGTAAATCTAAAATTATTTATAAATGAAAAAGTTAAAAGAGAGCAATTTTTTTTAAAAAACCTTGTTGCAAGAATTAAACACAAGATCAAAAATGTCATATATTGCCTATTTTGGGGGCAGGCATGATTTCTTCATCTAATGGCTATACTTAGTGGCCACTGACAGAAGGAACAGTAGGTTAATACTGGCTCAGCCCAGGTTCGGACAACTCTAAAAGAAATGTGTTGTTCAAGTGTGATAAAATGGGGACAGTGTATACTACCACTGAGTGACTATAAACCTTGTGGCAGAACTCGAGGAACCATCAATATTTCACCCTATGCACAATAAAACCGTAAGTTAGTGTTTCAAAAAGAATGGATTCTGTGTTTGACTAATGATGACAGGCTTTTATTTACCTAATGCCATCAGCATTTAAACATAACCTGTCAGATCTGCATTCTGACTCTGGGGTTACCCTCATCTTGTGACACTTCAACAGTTTTCTGTCAGGTAACACCTGGCAAAATAAACCGCTTTCATGCAAATTGTAGGCATCTCAAAATGAGGACTGCTTGCTACAGTTATTGGTTTTCTCCCTATTTTTTATTTTAAACTTGGGTCTACATTTCGCATTGAGGAGCAAAAGCCTCCCTCTGAGATCACTAAAGGTCGTCAATGCCAAGTTTATTACTCAAGATTTTGGCTTTTTATGAAAACATTAAAACAACCTAGGAATCACAATACACCAGCATCACAATTTCCAACAGGGAGCTATGGATCCTCTACTTCCACTTCTCACCTCAGGGAATAGTTTCGCAGCCAACACTAATAACGAGCAACTTAGCTATTTCTTAGTTTGAGATAGAATCATTAATATGATAAATCTACATTTCTTTCTATTACACTATACGCTTGCAAAATAATTTTTGTTTTCTACAAAGGTTATGAGATATCATAAAAATGTCTAATGCATCTGGTTCAAGAATCCAATTCTTCCTTCACATATTTCTGCATCTGTTCACAAAATCTCTTTGACTTCAAAGGAAGCTTTTCAAGAGAAAAAGAAGATACAGGAAAAGTGGCCATAAATTTTTAGTAGTCCTTTTCTAAGGCCATTTTAAAATAGCACTGTGGGACAAGTATCTCAGAGGCCTAAAATATCACAGATGATATAATGACTATGCATTTATATGGAGATTTACGCTTTAAAACTGTATTCTAGGCCTAAAAGTGATGGCTCTTCAATTTAGAACATGTGAAAAATATGGAAAGCTTAAAGAAGAAAACTTCAATCACTTTTAATCTACTATTTTGGAAGACCAAAGCAAAACAAAAAAAGTGAAGAATGGTTGTTTCCTTACAGTCTTTCCTCTGTGCATATATTTACGTAAATATTTATTTACAAATATTATATTGTAGTTACACTATTAATGCAATTTTGTATCTTTTCTCAATTGGTCTTTCAAATGATGGCAGTAGTCCTTCTGTCGTTTCTAATGACTGAAAATTGTATGTAGTTTCATACTTTAAAAAGGTATTCTCCCTTATATTGAATTCTTATTCTACTCAAAGCTGAATCAAAAGTTTGGAACACTAATCTGTTCTGGAAATTCTACATCTTGAAACACTCTAGATTAACAGTTGATTAACTTTAAAATAATCATATTCATAAATACCACTGAAACAATAGTAGAGGTTTAAGAAATGTTTTCTTTAGCTTTTATAATGATTTAGTCCTCTTAATATCTCTGGGCAATCGTTAGTGGGCTCTAGTTTGTTTTTCTTTTCTCTTTGATTCTTCATTTCTCATATAAGACTGGGTTTTATATAATATAAAACCGGGTCTTATTTTAAGACCAGGTCTAATATAATACAGTATAATACCAGGTCTTATATTAATTTTTGCTCCAAAAGACGCATTAGAGCTGATTGTCCGGCTAGGTCTTATTTTCAGGGAAACACAGGGAAATCAACCAAGTCTGGTTCTGCAGAATCAAACCCTCACCTTTCAAAGGGAGGAGTACTTGACGGATTTATCTAATTTTGAATCAGTTCTTACCTAATGTTGCTGTCTGAAATTTAAAATAACATTTAAATAGCTGTTTTGTTGATGAAGAGCTTTCCAGTAGAATATCCTTTAATCCTTATAAGAATCTTGCGAGGCTCATCAATGAAGAGAACTTAAGCAGAGAAAGTGGTTTATGGGATGATTAGAAAAACAAGTTGAACTTAAATCTTGGTTTTCATAATTAATCTCACTGCTCTACTTTGGCTTCTTAATCGCGGAGCCATAGATTTTTCCAAAGGCTGAAGGAATATTAATGTGTCCATCAGTCCAACCCTTCCTCCACCCATGTTGCTAAAGAGAATAAACCCGGCGAGATCCAGTGACTTGTCGTGTCACAGAGCTAGCAAGTGGCTGGCGAATCCCTTGACCTCTGGTTTCCTAACTTGCAGTCCACTACTCTCTCCCATTACCAGTTACCATGCAAAATCCTCACACCTACGCATTGCAACAATGACTGTACTAGGACGCCAAGAAATCACCTAATAATCACAGGATCTCAAGTTTCTCCTTAGTCCCCAGAGGGCACCTCCTAAGAGATGCACGGCAAAGTGCCCACCCCCTGAGATGGCACTTGAAGACGTTTAGTCAATGAGTGAAGTCAATGGCTGAATGAGGGAAAGGGGGAATTTATATAAACATATATATTTTCTCTTTTGATAGGAGGCTAAAATTGCAAATACTGACGAGACAAGTTGAAGGCCGTGTCATGCTCTCAGGAGGACAGAGCAATGGTAACAGCCGTGCTGCCAGGCCCAGGACAGGATGAGGCACTTTGGCAGCTTGTTGTCATTCCTTCTCAGAGCCGGCGACATCTACTCTGGATCAATGAGGGGGAACGAGCATTTGCTCAAGTGCCGCAGTGCCAGAGGGAGGACATCACAAACTGAAAACCTCCCGATTCCAAACAAGACGTCTCATTGCCTCGCTGGCACCCCGGGCTTGCAGCGTGGGAAGCACCGTAAAGCAGTTAACAGACCAGGAGAAGGTGGGCACTCCCAGTGGGCACGCTCCTCCCACCAGGGGCGCGGTTACGTCATCACGCATTTTGCAACGTCGCCACACTCCGTTGTAAGAGGGCAGTCTTAAGCAGGGCAGCTTTAGGAGAGGCACGGCTGGGAACCCTCCAGAGCAAACGGGGGGAGCGAAGCTAATGGAAGGAAGGGGGACGAGAAAGGCCTAGCGGGAATGGAAAACCGGCCAGAGAAGGACCAGCCTGGGTTACCTGGGGAGCGGGAGTAGCTTCGGGTCCTGTATGAAGTGCCCGGATGAATCTCCAGCACCCACGCGCCTTCCGCATTGAGTATAGCGCCATCTTGAGAAGGGCGGAGCCTTCTGGTCTTGAGTGACATCTGCTCAGAGAACCGGTCCCAGATTCGCCGCTCTTTAGCTTGCTGCGCCTGCGCGCACGCCCTCGGGCGCCGGCTGCTGTGCAGCTGCCGCGGGGAATCCGGTCTTTGCAGCGCAGGTGGGGGCCGGAATGGGGTGGGGCTTGACTTGAGTGTTTGCTAGGCTTTGCTCAGGCTTCCTGGAAAGAGAGGCTCCTTCGGGGATATTAGTAGCGGCGTTTTAGACAGGAAGAAAGTCAACTGAGTTGTTTTTCGGATCCTAGCCACCCAGAGTCAGCTTTCAAGACGTTTCTCTACGAATGGGGTCTTTCCAATCTTTTTAGAGAGCAGTGAGTGGTCTTTTGAGACCTATGTGGCGTCAGTTCATCTGATCTGCAGACGTTTGTTGAACCCTACCATCTGCTAGGTACTGAAAGTACAAAGAAAGACATAACTTGCCTTCAAGAAGTGTATGGCCTCGTGGAGTAGCAGATAAATAATGCACTCTTTGGAGTTTTAGTAGAAATAAACACCCAGATTGGAGAGGAAGAGTGGTCAGGATTGTGGAATTTCAGCCTGGCCCAAGGAAGCCTGATAAGTATAAGGTATCAGAAAAAGGTGATACGTGATAGAAGAATTGTTCTGTGTTTTGGAATAAATCAATGGAGTAGAGTTAACAGAGTGCTTTTTGCTTCTGTTAGTGCACCCCAAAAGCTCCCAGACAGATAAGATAGATATCGGGTGAAAATATAACAGATTCGTCAGAATTCCTTTGTATGTTTTGTTGTATTTATCTATTGAACAAATACTGAGAATTACAATGTTTTCTTAGGGAGAAGAAGGAGATAAATGGAATAAGGATGCCCATACTCTTAAAGGAACTGAGCTCTTAACAGGTTAAGTTAAACTATAAATTAAAACTATACATTAAAATCTCAGCAGTGGTGCAGAGTACTGGTGAAGTTCAAGCATAATTGGTATAGTATAGATATAAGCAGGGAAGGAATTGTAGGGATGACAGCAAAAAAAAAAAAAAAAAAAAAAAAGCAACTGAGGAAATCAAGTCTCATTCTGCAACAAAACTGATCAGTTTAATTTTATCAAATTTGAGGTGTTTACAGTACTTCCACATGTGACGCCCAGTAGATAATTAGGTCTGAAACTCAGGTGATGGTTTGAACTGCAAAACAGATAATTGAAGCCAAAGAAGCCGTGAAACTGTCAGGTAGTGTTTGTGGAATAAAAGTGGATAGTTGGACGATGGAAATTAAAAAGAGTAGGCAAAAGATGCTTTACAAAGCCCACAATGCAGTACTGAAACCCAGGAAAGATTTTGCCAGTGAAAGTGATTGATCTTTATAACGATACACAGTATCCCTTGTAAATACTCAGTTTTATAAATGCCTCAATGTTTTGTACTCAGCAAAGCATTAAAATACAGTTCCTTTTGCAGGTATGTTACTAATTAGATTCAATGACCTTCGGAATTAGTAAGATTCGATTTATGACATACTAAGCCATCAGGATTGTAAGATGAAGCCTAGAAATAAGATGAGGGTTACAGCAGAAAGCTGTCAAAGAGCCTGCCCACTTTATTTCCTTAAACAGTAATTTTAGCTTTTTTATCTGCCAGGACTCACATGACTGATAATACTTTCACAGGAGATATACTCCCACTAAAGAAGGTATAACAGAACACAAGTGTGTAATCACTTCAATATCTGTATTTTTTTCAAAGTAAATTACTTTCAAACTTAGTAATAAATTGTGTTTCCCACCACAGTGGTGACCTGGTGACTCTTGTCATTCAGCCAGCGAGGTTGCTCCTTGGACAAGAACTATACTTCGTATTTCTTATATTTCCCCGTGCATATAGTCTAGTTCCTTGCATAGAATAGACATATCTTCTAAATCTAAATTTTCATTTGACAAAGTGCATGACTAATTGTCATAGGTTGATAAGCTTTTAACAGCCAGAAGGGCCAACTGACAGTAGAAAAGACATCAGGCCTATTAAAAGCAAGCTGGTTTTGTCTGCTTTTGTACTTTTTTTTTTTCACAGCGTTCTGAAACCTTTTGGTGTCAGGGAAAGTATCACCAAGAAACCATCATCTAAGCTCACCATCTTGTGCTCTTCTAAGAAGTACACTATATTCATATTTTAATAAGGATTCCAAACATTAATCTTGAATCTTAAGGAAAATATAGTGAATCTTTTAAAGAAAAACTGTGTCTTGCACTTTTGAAATGTCTCCATACCAATGGTTAACATTTTAAAAGTTTGTATAACGTAGGGTTAGTTTGGTTACACGGGAAGTTCACCTCAGGGGATATTTCATTGTCCAATGGTGTTTTTTTAAATGAAGCACCGCTATATTTATTGCTATCATTTGGTAAGCCAAAGAATTTTAGTAAAATGAGATATAAATGTTGTATTGAAAGCAGACTTCAGAGAAACTTACAATTAAAAACCTTTACCGTCATACACTTATAGCACGCCCGGTATGGCCATATAATATGTTCAGGTTTACGATTTTGAACACTTGTTTAAAATGTGGTTGCTCATCAGCACTTTTATTTTATAGTAACTTTTGATAATTTTGCTCTTTTCTTAACATTCCCTGCAAATCCTGTCCTGCTTGAAACAATAGATTAAAACCAGACTGGCAGTTGGGGGGAAGGCTTTCTATTGCAACCATGTGTGTCAGAAGAAAGGA
Source organism: Rhinolophus sinicus (assembly GCF_057876585.1). NCBI lineage: Eukaryota > Metazoa > Chordata > Mammalia > Chiroptera > Rhinolophidae > Rhinolophus > Rhinolophus sinicus. Next base: position 49,646,533 of record NC_142507.1, read on the forward strand.
TTAGGTTTCCTTGTCCAGAAACATCAAGGGGAACCCCCACCTCCACAGACACACCTCTATTCCTCGGTAATGGAGAGTTTATATCTCGTTAGATTTAAATGGGATAAGGAAAGAGTTTAAACCCACTCTTAGCTCTCGTAGCATAATCAGCCCTCAAGTCTCAAAGTATCCAATTTTGTTTCTCTAATTTAATTCTAAGTGTCAGATTGGTATTAGATGCTGATCAGGGTAACGGAGAGTTACCTTACACATTTATTCACTTAAAGAAGAATTTTGCAGAATGCAAGGACTAGATGGCATCTGTGTTCAAAACTTACTTAAAGCAGAGTCCATTCACCTCTGACCTTTTATTTATATCGAATATGGTTTTTGTTTTTTGTTTTTAATATAGAGAAAGAGATTCTACATACAATGAAGGCAAACTTTTCATATTATGGGATACAACTACAGTTCTCTGACCATACCGTCTCATGCTGAACTTATTATAAGGACTTACAGTGAGGCAGAGTCTACCCTTGAATGAGATAACTTCCAAGAGTCATTGGAGTATGTGGGAAACCATAATGATTTGGAGATTGTTCTGTTTCACATTTGGCTTAATTCTAGTTTTGCTCTTCGTACTAAGCACCTTGACAAAAATCACACAATGAATATGCAGGGATAGGAAGAACTGATTTCCAGATGAGTGCCCTACTTTAAGTGACAGCACTGTCACTTAAAGCTGAAATCGCTATAGCTGGTCCCAGGGAAAGGCACACCCCTGTGTCATTGTCATGCTTCACAGAGTGACGAAATGGCTCGTTTTTAAAGGGTTGATGCTCTCATCGCTCCACCTCTGACTTTGAAAGAGGCTGTCTTCCCCCAGTAGGTTTTGAGGAAGTACAAATTATAGCATCTTCTTTGTGTAAGGAGGCTTACCTGGTCATTGGGAAAGCTACTAAAGGGTTTTAAGGAAGGCATTCATATCAGCTTTTTTCCTGGAAGATGGCCACCTAACAAAATTAAGGGAGACACTGGCTGGTGTGGATAGCAAAATGGAGTTCTTCTCAGAATACCTTTCCCTTAAAATTAAGGTCCAAGGCCAGCCATAGTTTTTTTCCCAGATTTAACTTCTTGCCTTAAGGACTCTCTTTCCTACTCTACAACGAAGACATTTTGATTGGAGTTGGGAGAAGGTGGGGGAGGGTGAGGAGTTGGAGCTGACCTAAGCGAGTAATTTTCATGTATTAATCTTCAGAGAACTGACTCCATTACTTGTCGAGTCCTGAGGACCAGGAAGAGGATGGATTATATGGGATGGTGCAGGTCCCGGAATTCCTGTTCATATTTGACGCTTTCTCCCGATTCTCTTTTTCAGACTGCTGTTTCAACATTAGAGTACAAGCCTTCAAAGAAGACGGAGAATTGCTCTCTTAATGAAGTATGGATATAGAATGGAGAGAATAATGTTGGAGAAATGTAAGAGACTATTTTCAATATTCCCCATCCCACTGTTCACCCTCGGTCTTAGGACATAGGTTCCATGGAGGAATGGAGCTTAGAAATTAACAAACTAAAGTTTAGAAAGCTCATTTTACCTTGTTGTCTATGTTTGCATGCTGTAGCTTTTCCAGATGGTGTGACCCTAAAGATGAGGTCTTTATGTTATCTGCACATTCATTCTATTTTTAAATCACCACCCTGTGTTCCCCAGCAACTTCGTAACTGTGGTGAATGGACTTCCCACTTCCGAGTTTATGTCTTACAGAAAGAACTACTGTGTTTCCCCGAAAATAAGACCTAGCCGGCAATCAGCTCTAATGCATCTTCTGGAGCAAAAATTAATATAAGACCTGGTCTTATTTTACTATAATATAAGACCGGGTCTTTATAATATAAAATATTATAATATAATATAATATGATATAATACAATATAATATAATACCAGGTCTTATATTAATTTTTGCTCCAAAAGATGCATTAGAGCTGATTGCCGGCTAGGTCTTGTTTTCGGGGAAACACGGTATAGCAAGGTCTCCAAAAAGCTTCCTGCAGTGTCTTTTAGATAGGCCCTTTTCTGTTTTGTCTGTGTAACCAGCTACAGAGATCCCTTCCCACACCCTGTCTATCTGGTGTAATGCTAGGATCCCAGCCATGACTGCTGCTTAGATCTTGATCTTTCTAAAAACAACATCGAAAGATATCTTGATCTGTCTAAAAACAGGGAGGGTGTTAACCTCACTGTCTCAGTCAAATCCCGTCCTCACTAGTCAGATTCCATTGGACTTTCCAAAAACCCACTGACAGCTATGTTTTTCTTCACTTTTTGTTCTTAATAAGTAGAACTGAGCGTGAACTCAAAGAAAATTTGTATGCTGGACCCATTACTGATCGCAGTGAACCATCTAACCTGTATGTGCCTTTTTCCCCCCTTATTTGTGAAATGAGTGAAAAACAGGAGGGTTAGATGACATACACTGTAACTCTTGTGGTTCTAGGAACTAGTTTCTGTTTGATCCAAAGTTAGGTTCATTTAGAAATACAGAGATAGATGTTACAGTCAGGATCCAAATTTCAGCGCATACCCCCGCGCCCAGTGTCCATGGCAGACGTGTGTGTGTTACGTGCCGGTGAGTCAGCTCCCACTGATAGCGACCCTGTGAATGAGTGACGTCCACCGTGTCCTGTCCTCACAGCCCTGCTCAGCTTCTGTAGACTCATGATAATGGCTTCTTTTATGGGGTCAATCCATCTCATGTTTGGTTTTCTTCTTTTCTTGCTGTCTTCCAAAGACCCCTGCCTTCTCATGTTGTACCCAAAGTAGGACAGCCTCAGTTTTGCCATGGCAAATACTGAGATACAAATATTGAGAATAGGCCTAAACATTTCTCTCTAGACTGTTCTACAGGCACCTACCTTCAACCGAGTAAAATTGGCCCTACTTGTCATCCTGTCATGACAGGGTTACATTTATTAAAGACAGAGAACAGGAAACTTTTCTCAGCCAACTGTGAACAGGAAGTAGCTTTCCACAGTAGCTTTTCAAAAGGTAAATAGGAAGAGTTCCTTGATCAATTTTCATCTGTCTAGCTACTTTAGGTAGCAGTTCACTTAGTTTCCAACTGGATTGCTTTTTGTTGTTTCTCAGAAATATAGTCATTATTTTGTAATTGGCCATCACGGTGATTTGCATGACAGCTGCTAATCCAGAGGGGGTTCTAGGAGAGAGTTATCCAACAGGTGCTGTGGTCTTTAGGAAAAGAAGGTAGCCGCTGTCCACCCACACTTGGCTAGAGAGGGGGATGAGGTGTGTGTTGGGGTGGGGGTGGAGGGCAGTACCCTGCCTCTCTCTCTTCCCCCCTCTGATCTTCTGATCTTTTATTTCCTCCCGTTTGCTGAACCTCAGGGCAAAGGAGCATGATATATCTGATCCATAAAGTTCTGTTCTTTCCCCCTCTCCCGCCCTCCCCGCACCCCAGAAGCACAAACAGGATACACCATAGTAGACAGTGGATTGGGAAGGCCAAATGGAAATATTCAGTACAGAACTACTATCCATTTACAGAACGAAAAATATAACTGGGGGGAAAAAGTGATAAAAATCTAAATCTTCTTAGAAAAAGTTTCTAACCAGGCTTAAACTTGAAGGCAAGACCATGTTTTCATCCCTAACATAGCAGAGTACTTGGGACATCAGAGGAAGCCTCAATAAATATTGGCAGGTTGATTAAATGAACAGATGAACACATGTGAGGGGAAAGAGGGAGGGGGTATGGTGAGATATTTTAAAGATAGACAGTGCAGGGAATTGGGGAAATTTTTTTAAAGCCTAGAATAAGCCCTGGAAACATTTTTAAAATCTCTGATATATGCTTGCTTTCTTGTGGTTTGCTCTTTCCACTGAAAAGCAGAATGCATAAAATATTCTGATTAGTTGAGGGTTATTACTTAGGTTCCAACTAATGTTTTATATATAAATCTAAGTTGCTGCTTCTCTTTCTGTTTGGCCAAATCCCTGTGGGAGGGAGCAGCATTCCTGTGGTGGGTAAAATAATTTCTATGGAAATTATTCCAAACGCAATTTCTGTAAACACTACGTGAAGATATGATTTATTTCTGGGTTTAGGCCTTGTGCTTGCATCATCTCCCTATTTATCATCAAGTTTTCTGCTTGCCAGCATCTCTACTTAAGGATCTGCCCATATCAGTTTTGCGTCTAAGAGGATCAACTTCCTTTAGGAGGGTTGAGGCAGTGGAAAGCGAGAAAGAAGAGATTGTTTTAGGAGGCAACAGGTATATTGACAAGAGCACTGGACTTTGTTCCCAGTCCCGACTCAGCCATACTAGCCAAGTGACAGTGGGAAGTCCTAAATCTCTCAGCTGGTTTTTTGTCTAAAAGAGTGGTTGGACCAGGTCATTCTCAAGATTCCTTCCAGTCCTTCCGTATATAAGCTTATGCTCAGGCAGGTGTCACATTTTTAACTCAAGGATCTCCTGGTACTTTGGAAATAACACCTACAAGGCTGACAGGCTGAAGTACCCTCCCATTTAGATGGTCCTGCTGAGACCTCACTGATTCTTTCATTATTACGTTGTGAGTTTGTAGAAGAGCCAGAAACTGTGCCTTGCGTAATCTGGTGTTGGAGGTAGTGAACCGCACTGTGACTAACTTGAATAGAGTGTTGTTAGTTAGAAAAATCATGAGATAATAAGATAATAAGACAAATGGTGAAATAGGGAGTCTTCTAATATTATTGCATGTATCTCCTAGGGGTTGGGGGGTGTTTGGGAGCCAGTGTTGGGAGAGAGCCAGGAGGCAGAGTAGGGATAGAGGAGATGGGAGAATCATTTAGCTGTAAAGGTTGTCAGGCGAAGGTGCCAATGCTTTTATTTATTCATACTGTCCACTCATTTGATGGACTGAAGGACTAAAAAGGTAATCCTGTGTCACTACCGGTACCACGTATGATTCTTCTTATATGTTATCACGTGTATCACCTTCTTCTCTTGGCTCCAGTTTCCTAGTTTCCACTCTGAGACCTCAGAGACAAAAGGAATTGGAAAGCCAGCATTCTTCCCTCCCTCCCTCCTTTCGTTCCTCCCCCACTCCCATCCTTCCGTCCTTCTCCCTTCCCACCTACCATTAACCTGGGGCATCTAAGGCACTGGGGATCCACGGAGGATAAAGACGTGGGTGTCACCACGGAGAAGCTGAGTACCCCAGGGAAGATTTCTTGTAAACTTGTTACAATGGAATGGGGTAGGTGCCATTCTAGAGCATGGACGTGGTAGTGTCAACTCAAGTCCCACAATTTAAAAAGTGTTAGCAGCTAGGGAACTCGGTCTGAGTCCACAAAGTCACAGACAGAACAAAGAGGCACATTTTGGGGCCTCTCTCTTGGTCAACAGGCACAGCTCCCACGCCAGCCCTGGCTATGCTTATCAATTGCTGTGGTACCTCGGTTTTTTAACGTAATCCGTTCTGGAAGACCATTCGAGTTCTGAAACATTCGAAAACCGAGGCACGGTTTCCCCATAGCAAGTAATGCAAAATGGATTAATCCGTTCCCGACCTTTAAAATCAACCCCTAAAACTGCAAATTTAGCATGAATTTTACTATCTAATGATACCATAGATCCATAAAATTTACGGTGTTTGTAAACTGAAATGTTCGTCAATGGAGACGTTGGAAAACCGAGGTACCACTGTATATTGTCACTGTTAGTTTGCACCATGGTAAGGAGGAGACTCCCATGCTTAGGGCACAAAAGGTCACACCAAATTGTGGTTTCTCTTCAAAGAATAACATTCCTTTTGAACTTCCTTTGTCTGTTATCTTCGAACTGCTTGGGAATCAGGGAAGGAAACGTAGGGCATCGGTAGCTCTGACCGTGACCATCTTAGGAAGACCCCACAGCAGTCGAGGTGCCACCCTTGTTAAAATAACAACACTGTGTTCAAGTTAGTCGCAGTGCGGTTTGGTGCCTCCGACACCAGCTTACTAGGACGCTCAGCGCAGCCTCGTAGATTCTTAGACCTTTCCTCCAGTTGCCTGACACATGAGGTGGTGAGATGGGCCAGGGAGACACAGAGCCAATAACATATAAACAGACTCTGGGGAAATTGATGTTCTGGTATTTACTCATCCAGCAAATACTCACTGAGTGTCTGTCGTGGGCCAGGCACCATGCTAAGTGCCAAGTACACAAAGCTGGATAAGACACCGTCCGTGTTCTTTGAGGTCATAATTTAATGGGGAGACTGCATACAGCAAACAGGATTTTAGGGAATACGTCTTTGTGTCAAGGAGCTCCTTTAATTTCCTTCAGATCGCACGGTGGGGGCATTCCGGGGCCCACTGCTTCCGATGTGTATGACCTTGGACAGGCTTCCTAAGGGTGTGGGCCCCAGTGTCCTCATCCAAGGATGGGGCAAAGGATCACGAGCTGCCCCAGTGCCCTCACAGCACTGAGATGAGTACTGAGCGGACTTTTGAAGGAGGTGCTGAATGGGATTTCGAGTTGGAAAGAGGAGCAGGGGGCCTTAGGAGCGAGAACTGCATGAAGGGAGCAGGGACCTACAGTTGAACAAGGTATACAGAAAGGTGAGGGGGAAGAGAGGAAGGTGTTAACACGCCTCCCTGCTGGGTCTGTTCCCTCAATCAGCAGCCAGGGCATGTCCCCTCATGGCCACTTCTCTGCTCAGAACCTTCTAGTGGCTTCCATGCCGTTGGGGAACAACCGCAGTCCTTACCCAGACCTGTAAGACCCGAGTCATCTGCCTTCTCCATCCCAGCCCCCTCCGTGCCCTCTTTCCCCGTCGCCGGCCCCTTCCCGTTGTCTGCTCTGGACGCATTGGTTTCCTCACGAACCCCCAGCATTCATCCGCACCTAACATATTTTACCTAACTTGTTTTTTTCTCCCCTCGAATGTAAGCATCATAAGAGCAGTGACTTTTGTCCCTTTTTATTCTGTGCCCCATAAGTTTAGCATGTGCGTGGCTAATAACATACTTGTTGAATGAGTTTCTCCAGTTCACAGATCCATAGAGGGAAAGTGGGTGAGGTCGAGGTGCACTTTAGAAAGAGAGTCTGGACTCCGTAAGTCTTAGGTCGTCTGCCTTTCTGCCCACAGGCCCTGCAGTAGACAGAATAATGGGCTCCAGAGATGTCTGTATCCTGATGCCCAGAAACACGGCAGTGGGTTTTGCAGGTGTGATGAAGTTAAGGATCAATTCATTCAACCAACATTTACAGCACATATTGATATATCTGATTTGGCACAAGAAAAAGGAAAGATAGGAAAGGAAAATTTTTACATGTTTATGTAATTTTTTTTTAAAGCAGTGGGAATAACTGTGCATCTTACTTTAATGTGAGGATTTCCAGTATTTTTCAATTTAAAAAACAGTAACAAATATGTTCTGAGAGATACTTCAAGCCAAGCACCATGGTAGACACTAGAGATAAAAGAAAACTTCTGAACTATACACATTTACAGCTCAATAGGGATCACAAGTGAACAGAAATTGTCCCACCGAGGACGCAGGTGTCAGCAGGGAGGGAAGCAGGGTGTCGCTGGAGGCCCAGAGGACAAAGCATTGGGCTGGAGGGGACAGGAAGTAGAGAATCCCCAAAGTCACATCTCAGTTGAATGGTCTGATCGCTATACCGGAGGTTTTGCTAACCAGTGGCAGCTGTTTTGCGGGCACCTTTTCCACCGTCCCCATGTCCCTGCCTGGTCCCTTCACTCACTGCCTCCCACACCCTGGCATGACACAGGCATTTTCGGGCCCTTTCTCAGGAATCTATTTAGAGCCATCGTCCTGTGCAGCCCAGGAGGAGTCACCGCCCATGACGAAACAAGGGAGGGACTTGGAAGAAAACACCATAAACACGGACAAAGCCAAGCAGGAAATATGCATGTTTTCATTTGCTTTCCCCAAACAGGATGCTTTCACACCACTTTCTGTAATCCAAACAGTATGTTTCTCCTTAACTATGAAGATGCAGTGACTGTCTAGCGGAAAGCCCCAGGAGAGCTGTTCTTCCCCCACGATGGGGTCCTCCCCCTCGTGGTGCTCCGTTACCACCCTGTGCTCCCCCATTTCATGGGGTCTCTCTCCCCCACCCCCATCGCCTGACTGTGTTCTCCACGGACCCCGGAGGTCCCTGCAGAGCAGTGACCTGTCTTGCTTGAGGTTGTATGAGACATATCCTGCACACGAGGGGTACTCATACTCCATAAATCATTGCTTCATTGCATTGAATGGTATAAAACAATGTAGGTGCTAGTTTAGACACATTTTGAAACATCTGAAGTGAAATTCGCATTTTGGAAGGCAAGAGATGGGTTTCGATTTTAACTGATGATTTCTATCAGAACATAAAAATGTTCCCACAATTCTCAAATGAATATTCGCCGATGATATTTCTGCCTGGCTTGACAGGCTGAGGACGGGGGACAGGTTGAGTACATAAGAAAAACTGTGTTTGAATTGCCGTCTACCTTGTGACTGTGTAGGAGAAGGAACATGGGATCCATGCGGAGAAAATGCTCTGAAAACTCCACCGGGGGTTGCAGACGGCAGTTCAGGTTTTCACACAACTGCAACAGGAGCTGCCTCTGCGCCCAGGCACTTGCAGATCCACACAGACCTCGGCGTTTGGATGGGACAGGAAGTGGTTACTTGTCACAGAACATCCGGGACTTAGGGCGCAGATGGTTTCTCATCATTGGCCTAGGTCAGGAGGACTCAGGCTTTCACTTAATCGGCAGTGAAGGGTCTCAGGGAATCTTTGAACAATAACACTGTTCAGGTACCCACGTAGGGAGGTCACCTCTTGATTCGTTTTTTGAAAATTCAAATCACACAAGTGACAGTGACACGTCCGGGTGCCATTTCATACCATCCCTGACTTCTCAGAAGCAGTGGGCGCCAGTTGTCTTGTCTGGCAGGGTTTGCTAGCCCTGGCTTTGTAACGGTCCAAGGAAACTGCAGCTCTCCAGGGGGATTGCAGAATACTTGTAACTATTCTAAAAATGAAATTAAATACTCATTTTTATCTTAATTTACATATGCCACCCAGTACTCTCAGATGTTAGCGCTGTGGGAATGACATGGCCAGCCACCCGAGGCTGTGACTCTGAGATACAGCTGGGAATTCTCAGAATACGATGGCAATGGTCCTGCAGTCCAGTGCTCTGTGGCTTCCACCTGAGCCAGCGTGAGGGCCAGCCAGTACTTATCTCTCTTTGTGGCTGTAAAAAAGTCTTGTAGGTCCAAGACAGTCAGATATTACTTCGTAAAGCCTTAGTAAGTTCTAGTAATTCTTCATTTCTCTCAAATCTCCCCGGATAACAAAGTAACAAAGTGTCCGCATCTTACCATTATAATGTAGATTTGGTACGAGGAAGCTATTTATTTCTCGGTCTCCAGGATTGAGAAAGTCAACGTATAACAAACAATTAGGGACGTTAGGGTCTTGGTTGGGGAGGCAGAAGTCCTGCGCTCTCCATCCCAGGCTCTTCACTTACAATTTCTTGCTCTTTTCCTTTTTGCTTACGCGTATTTGGGTGTGTTGCTAGGGAGTTTGGATGTGTTACTATAACACAACAGAGATTTATGTAAGACAGACCTAACTCGCTTATCTTTTCCCTACCAGGCCTACTGCACCTTAGACAAAACTCAATCATTGTCTTCCGTTATGTGGAATGGCTACTGAAAAGGAAGGATGTAGGAAAAAGGAAACTTTCAGGGGACAGTGGGAAACGAAGGCGTCGCGACCTACTCAACAGGGAACTGTAAGTAGGAGTCATGCCCAAGAATATGGAAATTGCTCATTTAAAATGCTTTTTTTTAATTTAAAAGAATACATGCACCTGGTTAAAATATATACATATATATCAAACTCTTAAAATACAAAACAAGAAGTAAAAGTTCTCTTCTCCAGTGTCCTAGCTCAACTCTGGAATCCCACTACTGAAAGAAACACTGTTAGCCATTTTTTGTGTATCCTTCCGGAAGTATTCTATGCACGTTACAAAAATGTCACAAACAACCAAGTGCTTTTTTCCCCTATAAAAGCTCTGCAACGTCATTTTTTTCCCCTTTACTGTGTCTTAAGCATCTTTACATAGCAGTAAACATCTATACCTCAGTTTAAAAGAAAATTACAAGTTTCTTTGTATACCATTAAATGAGACTATCATTATTTGTTTATACAGTCTTTTTTTTGGGCAACATTTCCGTTGTTTTTAGATCATTGCTATTGCAAGCAGTGCTTCCGTGAACACCTTTGTAAATATATATTTGTACACGTGAGAATATAAATCTAATATCTTCAGGGTAAATTTCTACAAGTGGAATGACTAATTCTCAGATTAAATGTATTTACATCTTGATAATTATCTCCTAATTTATCTCCAAAAATGTTAACCAATATCTACACCCAACAACAGTGTTTCCCATTTGCTCCCATCCTTGGGAATTTGTTTTTATAAATAGCACCATATAAATACTATCATATGTTACCCCTGGGGTTCTGGCAAAGACTTTTACTTTTTGCTTGTAAGGAATACACCATATAGGCTACCCACCTGTGAGACCTGGGGGCGGTAACCCTGTGATACCAAGATGCAGGCGCCCTGGGATGTCCATACATGTCTTGCAATGTTACTATCTCCCCATGAGGCCATGATCCCTAGAATGAGAACTTATTTTTGAAGGATACACCTATAATACAAGGGACAGTGGTTAAGTACTGCACTTAGCTCTCCTCTCTTGCCTCTTAAGGACAATACAATCTGTGTTTCTTATTTCTAATTATTCTAGAATAGAGTATGCTCAAGTCCTCTTTTCCTCACGTAGACGGGAATACAGTGGTACCTCAGTTTTCGAATGTAATCCACGAGTTCTGAAACGTTGGAAAACAGCCGACGGCTAGGCCTCAGGATCTTACACTCAGCGGAAGCTGCGTGACATGTTCGACTTCTGAGTCGTGTTTGAAAACCAAAGCATTTGCTTCCAGGTTTACGGCATTCGTAAACCAAAATGTTTGTCAGTGGAGACGTTCGAAAACAGGTACTACTGTACTTGGATCTATCCCCAAGTTTACCTTTTTTGTTTGTTTGTTCTTAGTTTAGAAAACCCACATGCTCCGCTCGCACGACTATAGTAGAAGTTTTTCGGGGAAGAATTCTTTGTAAAACAATATCCAGATTCAAGGGAAAATACCTGAGTCACAAAAATTTCAAGTCCAGTCTGGTCTGCTACAAAAGATGTTTCTATAACATCAAGTATCTCATATGCAGTTGGTAAATAGGAAAATGATGTCAGTATAGCATGGAATTTGTGGAACTCAGACATGGTTTTCCTAGGCAGAGAGAGCTGGAATATCGGGAATAAAATTATAACCCTCAGTAAGAAAGGAAATACTTTTAATGTGGCTGCTGCTAAGCAGTAGTTCTCTCAGCTGTATTTTAAGAAATTTAAAAATAAGTGCTTGATTGATGGCGATAGTACAAAACGTATAAACCCAACGATGTGGAATTTGACATTACCTAGCATTTACTTTTGGTTATGGGCTGAATTGTGTCCCCTCCCAAGTGTGCTGAAGTTCTTACCCCAGTACTTCAGAATGTGATTGTATTTCCAGATGGGACCTTTAAAAGAGTAAGGCAAAACGAGGTTATATGAGTGCACCCTAATTCATTATGACTGGTGTCCTCATAGGAAGAGGAAATTAGGACTCAGACAACGCACCCGTGTAGGGACACGGCAAGGAGGCAGCCATTTGCAAGTCAAGGAGAAAGGCCTCAGAGGCAACCACCCTTGCTGGCACCTTAATCATGGATTTCTAGCCTCCAGAACTGTGAGAAAATAAATTTCTGTCAGTTAAGCTCCCCAGTCTGTGGTGTCTTCTTATGGTAGCCATACCAAACTTAATACACTCTCGGACACGTATTCTGGAGATAATACTTCCATGATAACAGAGCAATATCTGATTAAACTTATTCATTGTGGTGATAGTTATGATAGCAAATTAATGGAGACAACCTAGTTTCCTTCTATCGGAGATTGGTAAACTGTGGTGTTTACCAATGGTTAACACAGTGGAGTATGAAGCAGCCATAATATACAATGAGCTTGACCTCTGTGACCTGATAAGAAGTTATTTCTAGGACATACTCTTAAGTGAAACAAAAAGCAAGGTGCCGCAGAGTATATGTAGTACATCACCTTTTGTGTTAGAAAAGAGAAATAAAAATATGTGTATGTATTTGCTTATTTTTGCAAAAATAAACACAGGAAGGATAAATAAAAATGAAAGTGGTACTTGAGGTGGGGTCGGGGGCAGGTACTAAGCTGGATAAGATAGGGATGGGAATGGGACATCCTTGGGCATATCTTTCCATGTAGTTTGAATTTTTAAATTATATAAATGTTTTACAAATTCAAAATAAATTAAATTGAAAGGACCGAAAGAAACAAACCCTAAAACTGAATACAATCAGAAAAAAATAAGCCCAACCCCTTATCAAGTTGATAACATAACCATGAAGACAAAAAAAAATTAAAGTAACTTTTGAACACAGTCACCTAAGTGGGGTGTAGCCTAAGGATCAAAAGATGTGTCACAAAATCTGGAATTCAGTAGCTTTGTTTTTAGGGTTGGTGTTGGAGTACTGAATTCATTTTATGATATTTGTATTGTAGGATGGAGCAAAAGAAAAATGTGACAAGGCAGTTGGGAACTTGGGTTCTCCTTGTGTAAGAAATAAGGAATGGGGAAAGGTGAGAAAGAACCCTGAAATTGGAGGATGCCATTAGGAATTCTGTGCCGCTGAGCACAGCTAGAAATTAGCTCTTAGTTTTTAAATACCATTCTTCACTAAAAACAACAAGGCTTCTTGGCCAAATGGCTGATTCTAAGTTTGGAGCAGGGAAAAACACAGATGCCCCCAGAATATCTAGTACCAGAGATCGGGAGGGGTCCAAGACTCAAAAAGACATGCTTCAGGGCACAGGAGCTGCCTTGAAGGGGCTCCCAGTGGCCACACCGGAGAAAGTTTGAGCATCCAAAGAATAACATTTAACACAATAATATATTATGTAACATATAATAATATTATAACATATATAATACGTTGAGTTTTTAAAAATTCATGTGTCTGTCGTGACACTATAAGAGAGCAAAGCAGAGGGAGGGAGGAAAACTAATACATGTAGAAGGGATGATAAAATTACAAATGTACTGTTTTGCAACCACCAATGCAATGATTGACTCAGATAAAGATCATACATGGTGGATGTTAACTAGAGTTATTGTGGGGATCATTTCACAATATATGCCTATATTGAATCATTACATTATGTACTTGAAACTAGTGTTACATGTCAATTATATCTCAGTAAAAAATTGAAGACTGAATAAAGGATCAGTGGGGAACTGTGATTGGAGTATATAGTAGTCATACATCTCAAAATATTGCATCACAGATTGCTTATTAATTACAAAGGGAGAGGATATCTTTGCAATGGAGAAACTCCGCAGATGCCACTTATACAAGTGATTAAACTTAGCATCACCAATGGGACAAACGACCTTAGGTGTATCTACTGTGATCCAATGGGAAGGGTACAACATCACCTGTGTAGTATACGTGCCGAAAATATTTAACCTGTGTCCAAGCTTGGGGAAGCAGTCAGACAAATCCAGATTGTCGGACATCTTTCAAGACTACTGGCGTGGGCTTTTGAAAAATGTCAATGTCATAGAATGTTTAAAGGCTGCGGGGAGGAGGGCTATTTTAGATTATGGGCGATAAAGAGACTTGAAAACTAAATACAATGTATAACCCTTGATTTGATCCCGGATTGAAAAATAGCAAGAATAGGACAGTATTGAGTCAGTTAAGGAGATTTGAATGTAGACTCTATATCAAGTAACGTTATTATATTGGCATTAACTTTATTGGTATGATAGCAATAACCTGGAAACAGACTAGTCACTTATTTTTTTCAGGTACATGCTGAAGTACTTAGGTTGAAATATCAAGGTATCTGTAACTTACATCAAATGGTTCTTCAGCAAATAAACAACTGCTTGAAGTTTTATAAGTTCAGGTTTTACATTTAGATGAATAATCCATGTTGAGTTAATTTTTGGTATTTGGTGTGAGTTATAGATTGTAGCTTACTTTTTTGCATATGAATATAAAATGGTGCCAGCACCATTTATTGAAAGACTGTCCTTTCTCTACTTCATGCCCTTTCCACCTTTGTCAAAAACCAGTTGACCATATGTGTGTGAGTCTATTTCTGTCCTGTTTGTTCTGTTCCATAGATCTATTTATCTTCCTTTACACCAATACACAGTCTTGATTACTGTTGCTTTATAATACGTCTTGAAGTCAGGTAGTGTATGTTCTCTAACTTTGTTCTGCCTTTTCAAAATGTTTTAGATATTCTAGGGCATTGTCTTTTTCATATAAATGATCAAATCAGCTTGTCAACATCTACAAAAAGAAAATGCCTATCGGTTTATAGATCAACTTGGAAAGAATTGACATACTGACAATATTGAATCTTATGATCCATGAATGCAGTGTATCACTCTGCATTTTAGGTCTTTTAAGATTTAGCAATTTTTTGTAGTTTGCCAGGTTTGTCCTTTACTATTTTATATTTTTAATGCTATTGTAAATGGTATTCCTAAGTTTGTAGTTGTTGCTAGTACAGAATTGGTTTTTGGATATTGATCTTGTGTCCTGCAACCTTGCTGAACTCACTAATTAGTTCTGGTAGCGTTTTTGTTGCTTCCCTAGGATTTTTTACATAGGTGATTATGTCATCTGTGAATAAAAACAGTTTTATTTCTTTCTTCCCAACTGGATGCCGTTTATTTCTTTTTCTTGCCTGTTATACTGTCTGGAACCTCCACTATAATCTTGATTAGAAGTGGTGGAGCAGACATCTTTGACTTGTTCCCGATTTTAGAGGAAAAGCATTTAATCTTTCACCATTAAGTATGATATTAGCTGTAGGTTTTTTGTAGATGCTATTTATCAAGTTGAGAAAGTTTTCTGCTCTTAGTTTGTGGAAACTTTTTTTCTTTTTTTAAATCAGGAATGTATATTGGATTTTATGCTTTTTCCTTTGTCTATTGAGATGATCTAGATAGATCTTTTAGTTTTTCTTTTTTGTTTCTTCATATGTCTGAAAAACGATTTCCCTTTCAGTTTGTAAGATATTTTTGTGAACTACAGAATTCTAGCTTAGCAGTTTTTTTTCTCTGAATACTCTAAGGGTGTTCTACACTAGCTTCTCAATTGCATAGTATCTGATAAGAAATCTATGTCATCCTTATTACTGTTTCTTTGTATGTAAAGTATCATTTTTCTCAGGCTTCGTTTAAGCTTTGCCCTTTATCACTAGTTTTAAGATATTTGATTATGATGTGCCTTGGTGTAATTTTTCTTCATGTTTCTTGTGCTTAAAGCCCATTGAGTTTCTTGGACCTATGGGTTTATATCTTTTATTAAATTTGAAAATATTTTAGGCATTTGTTTTCAAATCTCTCCTCGCTGCCTTTTCCCCCCCCAGTGCCTCCAATTTTACATATTTGGTTGCTTGAAGTTGTCCCATGGTTCAGTGATGCTTTATGTACTTTTTTTTGTTCTTTTTTTAAATCTCTAGCCTTTATTCTGGATAGTTTCTTTTGCTGTGTCTCCACGTTCATTTATCTTTCTTTCCATGATGTCTAATCTGCTGTTAATCCCATCCAGTGTATTTTTCATTGCATACATTTTAGTTTTCGTCTGTATATCAATTAAAAATTATCTTCCATGACTTTATTTAACATGTTCAATCTTTCTTCTAGTTTTTTGAACACATGGAATACAGTTATCGTAACTGTCCTTATTTACTAGTGCTATCACCTATGTCACTTTTTAGCATTTGTTTTTATTGATTATTTTTTCTCCTCACTATGGATTTTACTTTTCTGAATCTTTGTTTTTGATTAGATAACATTATGAATTTTAATTGAAAATATTGTTTTACTTTGTTCTGGACTATGGTTATTTGGAAAGAGTTTGATACTTTTGGGTCTTGCTTCTAGGCTACGTTTGGTGGGACTAGAACAATAGTTAGTCTAAGGTTAATTTTTCCCCACTACTGAGGCAAGAACCTTCTTATTATTAACCTTGGACTCATAAATTATGGTGTTCCACTCTGGTTGATGGGAATGGCTACTGTGCTGGCCCTGTAAAAAATCTAGAATAGTTTCCTCCTGTCCTGTAAAGCGGTTCATTCCCTAGTCTCAGGTAGTTTCCTGACTCACGTGCTTGATCATTACTGGCTAAAATCTTGAAGGGGACCCTCTATAAATTTCAGTTCTCTTTTTGTGTTATTCTCTCCTTTCTGGTTCTCTGCCTGAGAACTGTAGCCCTAAGAACTCTTACCTATACTTCAACTGAGGGAGACCACTGGGCTCTACCCAAGTTCTCTCTGTGTGACGACCTGGAAACTCTCTTCAGTAAACTAGGCAATCCTAGGGCTCACCTTACTTATTTTCCATCACTCAGAGATCAATGGCCTTCACTGCTTATTTCCAATATCTAGAGAGCTATTGTTTCATATATTTGTCCTGCCTCCCTTTCTTTCTCTTTCTTTCTTTCTTTCTTTCTTTCTTTCTTTCTTTCTTTCTTTCTTTCTTTCTTTCTTTCTTTCTTTCTTTCTCTCTCTCTCTCTCTCTCTCTCTCTCTCTCTCTCTCTCTCTCTCTCTTTCTTTCTTTCTTTCACTCTTTCTCTTTTTCTTTCTTCCTCCCTCTCTCCCTCCCTCCTCCTTTTCCCTCTCTCCCTTCCTTCTTTCCTTCCTTCCTTCCTTCCTTCCTTCCTTCCTTCCTTCCTTCCTTCCTTTTTCCCTTCCATCCATCCATTCATCCATCCATTGGTTTTTTTACACAACAGGGTAAATGTAGCCCTTGTTACTCCATCCTGGCCAGAAGCAGAAATCCCACACTATTGTTTTTATGCATTCTAAAATTACCCTTGAGGCAACCTCTAGCTGATCTGCTTTCTGGCTGATGTTCAAGTTATGTCCCACACAATAATTACTGTTTTTGTTAGTGCTCTGGTTACAAAGTTGACTGTTTTTCTCCATTTCCTTTTTATTTTAACATGCAATTTTATGGTATGCAATGTTTCTGCAGAATGAGTATATTGTGGTATAGCCGTTATAACCTGTCCAATTTAAGAACCTATGCTATGGTTAGCGTATATTTTAGGCAAAAGCAAAGAATACATAAAGAGATATTTTTACTAACATTTTCAAAAATGGAACTAAATGGTCTGATCTTTGAGGGTAGTTTTTATTTTGTGTAAGTCATTGTATTAATATTTTCCTTTCCCACAGTTCCCAGTACATAGAGCCTCAGAAACTTTTGTTGATTTCCTATAATAGATCTGTTGACAATTCAGGAATATACTGTCATTTTCATTATTACGATTATTACTGGCTATTATGTATTGATTATCTTTGTAAGTTAGGCACTCTGCCAGGCACTTTATACAGTATCTAATTTAGTCATCACTATGATGTATGTGTGTATATATATATATATTTCAGTCCTTTATAGATAGGGAAATGGATTCAGGGGAGTTAAAAAACTGGCTTAAGATCCCATGGCTGGTAACTGGTACGATTCCAAACCCAGGTCTGTCTGATTTTAAAGCCCAAGTTCCTCATGTAGTTTTGTCCTCTGTTCCATGAAACATAACGAAGCTTAGTGTTTGTTTTCCTCTCACAGGAGCTATCGTCATTTTTCTTTCATTCTCTTAAAGAAGGGAGTAAAAAGAAAATTGTTTTAGGACAGGACAGTCCAACGTGGGCAGAGTTAGTTGGTGGAGTAAGCATGCATCTTGAGTTTTCTGAATTTACTCCAGATCAGATTTGAGTCCAGGGTGATTTCACTTGGCTGTATTATACCTGAAGACCAGGAATAGAGTATGTTCAATAAACTGAAAATATGCCGGAATCTCTTGTTTCCTTTTAAAATAACGGTAACAGTTTCTACCAATAGAGATGTCTATATTCGTCAAGCACACACCAGTTCTTTGAGTCATGACAAGAAATGTGTTTTGCTTGGAGAATCTTTCCAGAGCTATGCAAGGGCTCTCTTACGAAGGGTCTACGGGTAAAATAGATGAAAAACTCTGTTTTGAGCTCAAATCATTTTCTTTGTAGTGTGGTATGGGCTGAAGAAACATGTTTCCTGCAAAAGGGAGGATAAAATTAGAATGACCTCCCAATGGTGCGTTTTCTAGCTTCCCACGTGTTGCTCCTGTACAACCAGGAAGCCAGATTTCGTGTTACTTCCGGTTTGGGTTTGAGTTGGAAGGGCCAAGAACAGGAGCCTGACAGTGGAGGAAGCGAAGGAACGTGAGTCCAGATTGTCCACACGGGGCAAAAGACGCTTGGCTGCATGGGCACGGCCCAAGTTTATCTGAATTGCCTTCCCTCTCGGTCGAGGTTTACCATTAGGTCATTGGTACCTATCACTGACAATAAGGGATTATTTCTATTAAGCACTTTGTGTTTGTCCAAGAGCTTTCTGTCATTAATCATTTAACTCTTGTTCCCCATGAGACTTCTGTGAAGTAAAATGGGAAAGAAAGAACAACGATTCTTATTTTACAGATAGAAAAACTAAAACATTTTTGTCCGCCCCTATTACACACTGACAGAGTTAAAGCCATGCATTAGAATGTGGGAGAACCAGGTCGGAACTTTGATGAGCTTTTGTTCTACTACAGAAGCAGGGTTTTCTGTTTTTACACAAAACGGACTTGCATATTTTTCATTTTGAAAGCAACGTGATTGATACCGAGGTGCACTGAAGAAAAAAACAGACTTCGCTTCCTTATATAGTCTGCAAATCTTACGGAGTTCCCACAAATTTTTTGGAATCCAAATATGCATTGACGTGGAAGTAGTAAAGATTGTTAGGTGTTGCTAATCTTGATTTTTCTAATAAGAAAGAGAATATAAGCAAACACATCCAGTGTGGTTGTGAATAATCAATAGCAAATTATAAAGGGACTTGGAGAGGATGGCATTGGAGTTTTGCTGCCTGGAATTTATCTGGTGGGCTTCCTGGAGAGGGTGTGTTTTGAATTTCAATTAAAAAAAAAAAAAAAGATTTCAAACGCAGTATGTTCTTCCGCCCAGATGCTTTGAAAATTTTTTCCTGTTCCTATGGAGTGTAAACACCACACACACACAAATTGTCAAGTATCACAAGAAAGAGGAATTGACCGAGGGGTCCTCAAGGGCACATTTCAGAGTCATGGAAAGGAAATGAAGACGTTTTCTGACCGTGAGAGCTTTCTGATCTTTTAGCAATGAGGTAGTTCAAGGGGCAGATGAGTTAGGGTGGGAGGGGGAGGGTGTCAGTGGCAGCCCTTACAGCAAACTAGATGAAACATGGAAACATTACTTCCGGAATCAGTGTGCCCTCTGGTGGGGGTGGGACATATAGTTAGAGCTAAGACTAACTTCCTTCCTTTGGCAAAAGACAGACCTTGGATTCAAATCCATCTGCAAGCAATGTGACTGAAAATCTTAGGGGCCTCCTTCTTAAAATCATATGAACGAAACCTTCCTTATTCGTTGTTGAGTGAAATAAAAGAAAGTGAAAATTGCTCACATGGCATCAGAGGCAAATTTGGGTTATATTGGGTCTGAAGCTTATGCAGTATTGGAGTTCTTTTTTAAGAAAAAGAATACACAGCTATGTTTATAAAATTAGGTAGTATTTATTTACAATGAGAAATGAAATCACAACCAATCACTAAAAAAGTAACCAACAAATGGACGAACACCACAAACATCACAAATTCCAGGAAAACAATGTAAAGTTTTAATTTGTTAACTACCTAAAATACCTCTGTTAACGTGTGTGTGCCCGCGCGCTTGTGTGTGTATATAGACACATACAGATATATGTGTATTCTGATGGCCTCTTCACATGACAAAAAAAATTGTAACGTGTAGAGAGAATGAAAACATATTTAAATTTTCCTCTAGTATGATTCATCAAAATTTGTTTGTTTGTTTTTTTAAATTTTATTTTATTAAATTTATTGGGGTGACAATTGTTAGTAAAATTACATAGATTTCAGGTGTATAATTCTGTATTACATCATCTATAAATCCCATTGTGTGTTCATCACCCAAAATTTGTTTTTTTATTATTGGCAGTTTAAGAAAATTTTTTTCAGCACCACAACTTGTTCCTTGTAATAACGTATGCAAAAATTTACAGTTGTTAAATTGAGAAAAACTATCAAGGTTTTAATGAAAGAGCTGGAAGATTTAGATAAGTCCTCCATGGCTAGCTTCTGATTCTGTACATTTCAAATCTCGTTTCTCCTCCACCATCCTCTTCATTTCGGGGCTGGGTGTCGTAGCACACAATCACATCCCAGCATGATATACCTTGGTCCCCCAACTCCCTAGAGGAACAGACAATGACAGGAGTGTTTCTGGAATCCATTGCTATAACTGGATGGCTAGCAATCAACCACACACAGACGGGATGTGAACCACATGATCCATCCCGCTCCCCTAGAGCTAAAAGTATCTTCAACTCAACTCCAAAGCCACCCCACACAAAGGGAAACAGGGCAGAGGGCAAGTCAAGGTAGTATTAACTCATTGGTGTTACACACCGTCATCTTGTCAGCTTTACAAAAACATATAACCACGCCCACACGTGGATAGAGCCCCTACCAGGGACTTGTAAGGGGCTCATGCCTTTAGTTTCGTGATCAGTTGCCTCTCCGTGTCGTGTCAACACACTGAACAATTCTGCCCCCATACTGGCAAGTCTTGCTGGAAGTGAGCAAGGTTCTGATGGGGATTTGGGGTTACAAGTTCAGGAGATTCCCTAAAGACAACTTGTCCAACCAGAGATGAGACAGATCTCCTTCAGCAGTGGTCGGGACACTCCATGAACCCAAGCTTTGACAATCTGTTGGTGGCATATTAGAAGGAAACTTTTGTCCCTCTTGTATTTTGCTGTTTTCTCCCAACATCAGCTAGTTACATTTGAGTTCAAAACTTTTCATAGAAGCTGCCGTGATTTACCTGACTCTGAACTCTTTCATCTTGCAGAAAAGCCCTCTTGGAGCCCCACGATGCCCTTGGAGCATGGTACCTGGAGGAGCTGGGGGAGAGCTGGTAAGTTTGTCAAATGTGCCTCAGGGCCACTCCGCCTGGTCCTGGGCAGAGATACTTTCGAGACGGGTGTAAGCAGCCGTTGGGAAACGCGCCCTTTGGTGTGGTGGTCATTCCAGAACGTAACCCCTCTCAGAAGCGTGCTGCCCAGGCTCTTGTAAGACGGGTAAAACAAACAAAGCTGCCGCCTATTTGGAACATACGCTGGCTCCTTCCACATCTGTAGGACATTTAGCTCCTTGCATCTGGTAATGTTTGTGCAAATATAATTCCATATTCACTAATAATTCCTGGGGCTAAAAGCCCCCCCTTGGGTAACCTTGTTAATATTCTCTCAAGGCCTGGTGTGAACGCCTCATAGCATTTTGATTAGAATTCAATCTTGTGTTTTTTTCCCCTTCTCTGTCTCTTTCTCCCTCTCTCCTCTCATGCTTTTTTGGCCCCGGGTTTCCTGGCCACCCACATCAGGAGACATTCTCCCGCCCTTCCACTCTCCATTCTCAGTTTCAAGGAATTTCCTTGTGTCAAAGGCAAAGTGTGATTGACATATTTTTCCCCTCTTAAGAGCAGTCATCTCAGTGTTTCATTTAAACATCTCCTTATGGGGCTCATACAGTCATTACCTGGGTGAAAAAGGGACCCCCTGCCTTACCCCCCCACACACACTCACGCTCAAGCACTGGCTCAAACCCACTGTAGCTCAGTGTTTTTATAGACTTTTAAATTGCTGCTCTCCTTCCCTTTTTTCCTACTTTTTTTTTTTGGTGTGTGGGGGGGGGCGATGGTTGGCACTAGCAAATGATTCCCTGGTGTGTTGTACTCCGAACCTTAAATTTTAGTTATCTGCAAACAGGTAGACCAGCTGCCTGCTGCCAGTGCCCTCCGCCTGCCAAGAAAAGCATTTGTTGTTCGTTAGACCAGTGAGAGAGCATGAATACGTAATAAGTTCTCTAGTTTTGAATTCACCACCTCTGGGCAGGTTGTGTTCCTTTGGTTCTTTAGTCTTACTTGACCAGCTTATTTATCTCTCGGGAGAAGAGAACAGAAAACAAAAACAAAGCAAATTAGCCACAGCATGAGGAATTATATTTAAACCCAAGCACAATTTCTTGGCAGCGGAGTTCATAATGTTTGAGTGATTCTGGAATGTATGCACTCTTGCTGGCTGTCTGATCATCGAATTACTGTGGGTTCTAAGGGCTTTTGCCTGAAGGGGACAGATGAGATGACCTTGGAGGGTCACTTGCAGCTTTTTAATTCCACAGCAGTCCCCTTCTTCTCTGTGATGGGCCACACTTCTCATGGTGTTGGGGCAGAATGTCTTGCGGGGATTCCTTATGTCTCCTGAGTAGCCTGAACTCGGCCCGCTACTTCTCTATAATGAATCACATCTCCTCTTGCTGATTATGATATGCTGTCTACTCAGAGCTCCCAATTGCAGGCAGCTCTGTTGCCATGCAATGATTATATTCTTAAGTCACTTCTTGTGCCCCGAAGGTAGAGGCTTAGATGTGCAATAACAAAACTGATTATTTTTTTCCTGCTGGAATTTTAGTAATAAAGGTAGCTTTAATAAAAACCTGTAAGTAGCTGCAATATCTTAATTTGTGGCACAAAGCCAGCATTCAGTGACATTTCACTTTTAATCAGGAGTAATGAATGGCCTATTTGTAGCCATTACTAAAAGCAGTCTTATCAACATCGTGTGACATAAATACTTGCTTGTCATAATTACCGTCCGTGTTATGATAAACAAAGCATGAAGCCAAACAGGCAAAGCAGACATGTGTTCCCACATGGCCAGTAACAGCAATATGTGTCTTATAAATTGACGTTATTATATCCCATTGCTTTAGAACTTGGCTGTAGAGGAAATGCCAGTACTCGCCATTATATAAACACTCATAGGGATACATGTCAAACCATGGTCCACCCAGACTCTGAGTCTACAAGTAGAATTATGGGATTGTGTGTGGAAAGTAATGATTCCCCTCAAAAACGCTGGCCCAAAAAGGGTAGGATGGACTTCAAGACATTCCTAGCTTCTCCCTGTTTCCTGTTGCAGGTTTCTAAGATCCATTCACAGAAGTCAAGACCTGAGGAACTTATGTAGTCCACAATGTAGCTAAATCTTTTCTGCACCAACTTTATATTTGCAGCCTGTATGCCCACTTGTGGTAATAGGTTTCTTAAATTCACTCCCTGTTTTGGGGGGGTCATACTTCCTCTTTTTTGTTGTGTATCTGTTTCTTTCAAACTCACGGAATTTCAACAAGTTCTAGTACCCCAGAATTTGGTTAAAGAGTGTGTGGTTCACCATTTTGAAATCCTCTGTGACTTGGAAAACTTTAATCAGATTTTTATTTCATACTTCACCCATCTGTCCATTCCCTCTATCACCACTTTCATCTTTCCAGATGGATAAATGAGAAATTTTCACAGTTTTTCTTCATGTAGACGCCTTTCCTCTTCTCCTAAACATTTCAGATGTGATGACCGAAATCTTCAATACCTAAGTCATGGTTACTAGTATTGCATATCTCAGTTCACGTTGATACAGGCTAGAATTTTTTTTAGAAGAGTCAGTATAATATGTCCTTGTGCTTTTGTTCAGCTTTTCTGCAGTATTTCTGTGTTTCAGGTAATGAGAGCAACTTTATTGCTTGATCACCATTAATAAGTTTAATACCTAAGCTAGTAATTTCTAATTTTGGGGGGTAGTGGAAATGATTTTTCAAGTGAAAAGTTACATGGAATACAAACATATGAATGTGGTGTAAGCAGCAGGAGTTGGGGACAAAAGCCTTCCTCGTTTGGCCTCCTCCTGGTCTCTGAGGTCCTCCTTGAAACTAGAGAGTTCCATGAAACATGGAACATGCTTTGAAAAATCACCAAGATCACCAGTCTCCAAAGTGAGTACCAAGCAGTGCTCACTTTAAAAAGCTGGAATGCGTGCATCCACATTTTCTTAGCCAATTCTTTCTTTACAAAACAGATTAATTTTGAAATGTGGGCTTTGTTCCAGGTCCCTCAAGTACCCCCCACCCCACCACCACCACCCCCGGCCTCATGGTTCATTTATAACTATGAACAGCTATACATGATACATGGTTCAGCACAAAGTTCGCTGACCTGGTGACCTTCAGCTGTGGGACAGCAGGACCGCAGCCCACTTCTGAGGTGTTCTTACCCTCTGATGTTTCTCAGGGAGTCTCTAGGAGGTGTCTTGTTTGTGTTCCCCTCATTCCCCATCAGCAATGACAACTTAGACACATTGTCTCTGAGTGGGAAGTGGCTCTGCTGCTCCAGAAAGTTCTCTGTGGTTCCGTGTATGTCAGTGCTCTCTGAGGCCACGGCAGCCACCACTACACTGCCTCTGGGTGATGCCATCCCCTCTGCCCAAAAGCGGACACAGACCCTTTCTTTAAGACCTCACAGCACATCCAAGAACAGGTTGTAACACTTAATATCACTTTCTTTTTGTACAGCCTCAGGTATAACCAAAAGGAAGCATATACCAAAGTCACCCTACCGCTGGCAACTGTACATCCTTATGCAGTCTGCTATAGGCCACATTTCTGCTCAGCTACTAGAGAAAACTTTCCAGCCGATAGCCATTCTCTCCTTTTGTTATAGAAAAACAATTTTATTTGAGATGGTGATGATGCAGGCAGGCTAAAAAGATAACTTCCCTAGCCTCTCTTGCAGCTAGGAATGGTTCCAAGACTAAATTCTGGCTAATACAACAGAAGTAGACTTCTGGGAAGGCTCCTTGCAGGAGCTGATACAATGGGAGATGCTTCCTTTTTGCCTTTTCTGTCGCCTAAAATGAGTATGTGCTGACGGGTTACAGCAGCCATCTTGGATCATGAGATGGTCTTGAGGCTGAAAGCCAAATGCTGAGGCTGGGACAGCACAGAGAAGGAGATGGAGTCCCTGATTGCATGGTGAAGTCACCACAGTGTCCTTTGAATAGTTACTTCGGGACTTTTTTGTATGGTGTTTGGGTTTTCTATCATGTGTAGGCAAATGCAATCATGTCACGGTAGCCATGAGCCTGCCTTCCTTCGTCGCTCTGGGCTGCTTAGCTCTTGGCCTGGTCCCACTTGTCTCCATCATGTGGGAAAGTCCTTAATTATCTCTAGCCTCCTCAGAGCCTCTTCCCAAGAGAACCAGGGCCCCAGAGAGAGGGAAGTCTTATCCACAGTCCTCAGTCCAACTGCCAATTTTTCATCTACTGACCCGGAAGCTGCCTCTTTTACAGGAAAATTTAGAGTTGTAATGATTATTCCCTCAGACCCTACTCTCTGCCCACAGGGGTGTGGCCTCACCTGCTGCAGCCAATAGTAGGCACGTCGTCAAGCTCAAGTTTCAGCCACAGCTCAGTGCCTTCATCTGGTAAATGGTGAAAAATTAAAATAAACACAAACCACAGTGGTTTGAAAATACACTGTTTTAGGCATTCGTTTTGGAATCCCTACCAGAGTGCTTCTTAAATTTTATTTTTGGCTCATCTTACTTTTTGGCTTATCTTACCCATATGTGCATCTTCTTAGATCCACAGCAACACATGACTATAAACCCAGACACGTGCACACACACTAGTGCATTTACTTGTACATGCACACATAGATTTTAATATCTACTTGCACATCGAAACATATACCCTTAAGCGCATACTCTGGCACATTGCTACACAAGCTCAAAGGAATATGGGTTGAGGTTCAGTTAATAGGAAACATAAGAAATGCAACTAAAAGGATTAGGCAGGTAGATTACAACAGAGCAAAGCAACTCCCACCGGACTCGTACTCGTTTTTAATGGCATGGCAAGAATGTGAATTATCTCTGTGCTCGAGGGATAGGCTAAATGAGAAGCTGATTAGGAAGATGGCCTAATGCATAGCTCAGTGTGCTGCTAACCTGCCCTGTCACAGCATGGCCATGTCACTGGTCACTTCTCGATAGCAGAATGATCGTGACCTATCATGAGCTCCTTCATAGTAGCGGGGAGCTGCAGTCGCTTTTTCCAGCTTCATAGATACTCAGCAAAATTTTGAAATGTGAATGAATGACGAATATACTCTACACAGACTGCCCCCGGCCCAGAGACTGTCTGACCCTCATTGGGTATGCGTGGGGAAGGGAGAAAAAGCAAGCAGAGCGGCCCCTGGGATCCAGGACAGCGCAGGTCCAGGGAGATGGGAGCTTAATGGAGATAAAAGGCCTCTATGGTGACATCTCACCCCCTGGCCTGGTGGCTGGTGTGGTTCATGAGTCTGCCAAGGTAAAGATTTCTCTAGGACGTGATCCAAGGAAAAAGACATCCATTGCTTTTCTGGAGAGGTTGCTCTGGAGACAGAGACAGACAGAAGACCGAGACACTCTGTTTTTCTTTTCATGTTTTTGTCTTTTTCCTATTTACGTCCTTGACTGTTCCTCCCCTGTCCTGGTGTTTGAACTTGTTCAGTACGTGTGTGTATGTGCCGACCACGGCCTGGCCCTGCTGTCATTTGGCCAAATTACACACATCTAGGTCTTTTCATCTTTCTTTATGAACCAGTCTCTCCAGTGTATTTAATCACTTTGGCAGTTCTTTTCTGAATTCCATGCAATTTAAAAATAAGCTAAATTGTCACCCCTGTGGATTGAAAAGCAGGCTGTTGCAAAGCCCTGCAGAGCACGAGCCTTGGTTGGGTGCATGTGGGGGAGAGAGAGCCCCATGCTGTTCTACTGTCTCTTCCCGTCTTCTTCAGCAGTGACGGCCTGGAAAAGGTGGGGACGTAGGGAAAAGGCAAGAAACTGGGCTGGAGGCCATGGTTTTGTTTTTCAGTTTTCCTACTGATCGATTAGTTGATTGGTATAGGTGGATGCTCACATTTGTTTCAGCATCCAGAGGGTGCAAAAGCACAGTCAATAAACAGAAAGTATTGATTGCTTCTGTTGTCACCTGGCCACCCAACTTTGAAGAAGCAGCCCAAGTAACATGTTTCTATGTGTATCACTCCAGAGATATTTCAAGCAAATACAGTCAAATGTGTAGTTACGTCTGTGTGTGCGTGTATGTCTCCTCACCTCCATTTTTATACACGTGGTGATTACTATATGCATTGCTCTCCTCTTCACTGTTTCTCTTAGCAGAATATCTTGGAGATTTGGAGATTGGTTGGTCCATATTCACACTAAATAGCTCTTTTCCTCCTTGTATGGCTGTGTAGTTTCTATAATATAAATGTGTTATAATTTTATAGTCTACAATTGAGTATTTATATTCTTTCTGATTTTTTTATAGTCACTATCAATGAACAGTTGGGGGTCTTACCAATTTTTCATTACTGATCTTACCAATTTTTTATTATTTCTATTTACCTATGACAGTGCCTCATTGAATAACTTACACATTTTGCACATGTGAGTAGATACATAGGATAAAATTCCTGGATTAAAAGGTACGTGCAACAGGTTGTCTAGTTCAAGTCAGACTGATTTGTCAACTTACCCACCGCTAATGTCTAAGAATACCTGTTTTCCCCATATACATACAAATGCAAAATTTTTAGAACTTTGACAAGCTAGGGGGAAAATATAAGTCAGTTTTGTATATTTCTTTTATTATGAGTCAGGTTACTTTTCACAAATTTAAGAGCCATTTGAATTCCCTTTTCAGTGGACAGTCCATCTCCTTTCTTTACATTTCTATTAAGTTGCTGATTTTTTATTGATTTAGCAGGCTCTTTATATATTAGGGAGATTAGTTCTTGGTGGTATAAGTTGCAAGTATATTTTTCTGTTTGTCATTCTTTTCTATTTACATAGATGAATATAGTCATCTTTTATTTCGTGATTCCTGGATTTGACTAACTTAGATAAGGTTTGCCCACTTTGAGAGTTTTTTTTTTTTTTTAAATCCCGTGGTTTCTTCTAGTACTCAGATAAATGACAGGTACGTCAAGCTTTACGTGTTTCCAGATGGCTACCCAGTTGTCCCAGTGTCATGTATTGAATAATCTATCTTATATCTATAGATTTGAAATGATACCTCAACAATATCTAAAATCTCCATTGCATTTGTGCCTCTGTTTGAGATTCCTAGTCTGTTCCAATTATCTGTCATGCCAGTATCACATTATTTTAATTATCTGTAGCTTCAGAATTGTTTTCTTAGCTAATAGAAATAATTCCCTTTCATTACTCAGAATTTTTGTTTCCCTGTTCGTTTTTTTTTTTTTCTCGTTTTTTTTTTAATGTGTATTTTAGAATCAGGTTGTCTAGTTCAAAAAAATAATTTTGGAATTTAAAAAAAATCAGAGCCATGTTAAATTTATAGATTAATTTGGGGAAAGTAAGCATCTTTATGATATTGCTTATTCTTCCCCAAGAATATGACAAGCTTTTTCATTTGTCTCTGTGTGTTTACGTAAGGAATATGTGTGTTTTCAGTAGCATTTTAAAGTTTTATTCTCATAAACTGTGCTAGTTTCTTGGTAATTTTATTTCTTTTTGGTTGCTGTTATAAATTGAGATCTTACATTATTTCTTCTAACCGTGTGTGTGTGTGTGTGTGTGTGTGTGTGTGTGTGTGCGCTTTCTGCTGATTAATTTTGTAATCACCAGGAACATTCCCAAATTCTCTTCTGTTCTCTCTGAGTTTCTCTTAAAGGTTCTTCTAGGCCACTGGTTCTCAACTCTGCGCTATTGACGTTTTGAGCCAGATAATTCTTTCTTGTTGGGGTGGAGGACAGTGGGGAGGGAGGCGTTGCCCTGTGCTTTGTAGGGTGTTTAGCAGCATTCCTCACCTCTCCTGGGTGGGGTGATGGTTCTGGGGGGGGGGGTGTTTTGCGTCTGATTAAGAACCATTGTTCTAGTCTACAATCCAGTCTTTATTATTTCCACACTCTTCCAACCCACTGCTCTGTGAGACACTATTGGGTCTGATCACAGGAGTGGAAATAGCTAAGGCCCAATGTTTTGTTCTGAGAACAAAGTGTGCCTGGAAGTAGCCATGGAAATGATGGTTATTTGTAGCTTATGGCCATGTCACATGTAAAAATCAGTCACAGGTACAAATCTCATGAATTTAAAAGTTAAAAGTAATAAAAAGAGGGAGGCAGAATCTATTGCTTCTGTATGACACAGCGTGGATCTGTGGTGTTTGGCATGTTGTCTGGCTGTTGAATGTGAGACCACTGTCTTCTCAATTGGCTTGAATCACAGCATTTTAGGCGTGAAGGGATGTCATGTTCCTAAAGGCCTGGCATTATGTCCTGTACTGCTTTCACACTCCCAATGGTATTGTACCACTTTTGCATTTCCTGTAATACTTACCACTGTGTTGGGTACATGACGGGTGTTCAGTGAAGCTGATATTTTGCTAGTCTAATCCCTTTAGCGGCATACTTTGGGTTCTTTAGGGAAAATCATGTAGGACAGCAGGAAACATTTAGTACTTGAAATAAAAATGATCTGCATTCAAATCCTAGTTAATAGTCATTAGATTATTAGCTGTTGTATACGAATTAACTAATCTCTGTGAATATCATTTACAAAACAGTTATAAATATTCTTACATTGTAGGGTTGCTGTGGAGATTTCATGAGATCACATTTGCAATAAGAGCATAGCGAGATCACAGTGTTTTTAACTCTCAGTTAAAATGCAGGCCCTCTATATGCGATAGCTATTATTATCTTCATTATTATTAGGTGAACACAAGCTCTGTATCTGAAGAATCAAGACTAAAACGATCTAAATTTTCTATTAAAAATTTAATGTATAAATGTAAATATTGGGAAAGTTATTTAAGACTGGTTTAAGGTTTAATACTATTGAAGATCAGATATTTCTGTAAGAATCATCCATTCCAAGCATTTCTTATTTATTGGAAATAGACTCTTTGAGAGTCTGCGTAATCTGGGCCTCGTGATTAAACCAGTCAGCTTCATGGGTGACTCTTGCCTATGGAATTCAGTGTTGACTATAGAATAACATGGGATACAAAGGGGAAAATTTGTTCTTTATCATGTTTTTATCAAGTGAAGCAGAGTTTAATGGCTGTATTATATTATTGAGCTGAACTTGCTTATTGTTTTGTTAAAGCCCTTTTCAAGTTTTGAAATGTCACACACATTCGAAACATACACAAAATTTAAATGTACTGTGTAATAAATAAGCAAAGAATAGGTAACCTCTGCTCAAGTTACGAAATAGCACATTACCAGCTCTTAGGACAGTGTATCCCTTTTGAATCACAACCTTTGCCCCCTTATTTTTCTTTATAGTTTTATCACCTGTGAATATGCCCCTTATTCATATAGTTAGGATATTTTCTAAACTATGTTATATCTGTTTTTCAACTTTACATAAATGGAATGATACTATATCTATTCTTTTGTGTCTGGCTTCTTTAAGTTTGTCACGTTTTCTGTGTTTTTTGCTGTGTAATATTCCATTGTATGAATATAACACAATTTGTTTACCCATTGGACTGTTGATAAGCAGGTGAGTTATTTTTAGCTTAGGGCAAATATGAACCATGTTGCTCTGAGCATTTTTGTACATGTCTTGTGGTTGACAAGTACAGAAATTTCTCTAGCTTAAGTACCCAGAGATAGAATTCTGGGTCATCGGTCACGTGTAACTTCAATTTTCAAAGGCGGTTGCACTAATTTATATGCCCACTAACAGCAGTGTGCGAGGTCCCGGGGCTCTACGTCCTCGTCACACCTGATATTATCGGATTACTCATTTCTGTGAACCTCGTGAGTCTGTGGTGGAAATGCCTTGTAGCTTTAATTTGCATTTCCTGAAAGCTGAGAATCTGAGAATATGCTAATTGGCCGACTGAAATTTCCTCCTTTGTGAATGACCTCTTCTGCCTGTATCTCTGCTCGGTTGATTTTGCTTATCTATTTGTAGGAATCCTTTTCATATTCAGGATACTATTCATTTGTCAGTTATATGTGCTACAAATATCTTTCCCAATTTTATGATGTGTTCTTTCCCTTTCTTTATGGTTTCTATTGGTGAATAAAGTTTTACATTCAAATGTAGTCAGTTTATCAATCTTTTCCTTTTATGATGAGTGCCTTTGTGTCATGTTTAATAAATAATTCTCTTTATGGAGGTCGGAAATATATTCTCTTATATTATTTTCTGAAAGCTTAAAAGTTTTGCCTTTTATATTCACGTTTATAAATTGATCTTTGGGTGTTGTCTGAGGTAGGGATCCCAGTCCATTCCCCAATTCCCTCCCCTGTCATATGCATATTGAATTCCCCGGGGCCATACATGGAGAGACTGTAGTTCTCCACTGCCCTGAAGTTCCCCTTCTGTCACAATGAATGAGGCGGTTGCTGGGCTCTTTTCTGTTCCATTGTGCTGTTTATCTAATCCTGTGTAAGTAGCATTTTTTAACTTCTGTAGCATTATAATAAACGTGGGTGATCTGGTGGACAGTCCACCCTCTTTGTTCTTCTTAAAGAGTGTCTTGGTTATTCTTAGCCTTTCACAATTTATTACTGATTGTAGAATCTGTTTGTCAAATTAAACACACACATGCACACATACAGAGACGTGTATGCGCATGTGCACACACGTATGCAAAAACCTGTTTGGAATGTGATTAAATCCATAAATTAATTTGGGATATCTAACATCTTTAGAATATCAATTTTTCCAAATCATCATGTGTTTCTTCGTTTATTTAGGCTTCTTTAATGTTTTGCAATAAAATGTTGTAATTTTCCCCTCAAAATTCTTACACATCTTTTGTTAGATATATTCGTAGGTAATTAATTTTTTAAATGATACCTTTTTTTATATTTTTATTTTTAAACTGTTTGTGGCTGGTCTATAGAAGTAAAAATAATTTTTGTGCTTTGATTTTGTATTCAGCAACTTTTCTAAATTTGTATTAAATATAATTATCTGTAGATAATTTTTGTTTTTCTGCATATACAATCATGTCTTCTTCTAATAATGAATTTTGTTTCTTTTCTTTCCAATCTTTTTATCTGTTATTTCTTCTTCTGCCTCATTGTACTTGTTACAACCTCTAATCGAATGTTGAAAGGAAGTGAAAGATAGAAATAAGATTGTGGACCTCTTGCTAGTAGTCACTTACCTCAAAGGAGAAGCACTTAAAAATTCACCATTATGCGTGATGTTGATGTATGTTTCTTTGTCACATTAAATAATTCCTTTTTATTATGAGTGGTTGTTGAATGTAGTCAGATATCCTTTCTGTATATATTATAGTAAGATGATCACATGATTTTCTACTTTATTCTGTATGTAAGGTAAATGAAATCAATAGATTATTTTTAAATGTTAAATCAATCTCACATTCCAGGGAGACACCCAACTTGGTCATTATGTATTGTGTTTTAAATATTGTTAAGTTTTCTTTGCTAATATTTTCTTAGGATTTTCATATCCTTGTTCAGAAATGAGATTGGTGTGTATTTTTCTTTCTTGAATTGACTTTGTTAGCTTGTGCTATCAGTGTTATTCTAGCTTCATTTGGTGAGTTGAGTATTACATAATCTTTTTCTATTTTCTGGAAGAGTTGGTATAAGAGTAGAATTTTGTCTTCCAAGAATTGTTGATGGCACCCATCATCAAAATAGGTACATACAAATTTAGGACTCTTCTACCTTCCTGGTAAATTAAACTTTTTATGATTGTGAAGTGACTCTCTTTAACATTATCATATTTATTATATTATTATAAATATTATTATATTTTAAGGTTTTTGGGGGTTTTTTGCTCAAAAGTTTATTTTATCTGCTATTAATATATCTAAAAGCTTCCATTTGACGTTTACCTGGCATATCTTTTTCCTCTTTTTTCTTTCAATCTTTCCGTATTCTTATATTTTTAGATGTATCTCTTATAAATAGCATTTAATTGTTGTTTTGTAATCCAGCATGACAATCTTTGTGTTTAATTAAAATATTTAATCCATTAACAGCTAATATAATTATTGATATATTTGGATCTAAACCTACACTTTATTTTTTGCTTTTCTCCTGTTTTATTTTTCTTTCCTTTTTTAAAATTCTTTTGTATTTTTTTTTAATCATTCTGTTTTTCACTTGCTTTGAAGATATACACACTATTTCTATTGTTTTGGTTTTTAGCCTCACAGTGGCAATATCATCCTTAACGTGTCAAAGGTTAATATTAACGAGTATTTATCACTTCACCTGAAAAATATAAAGACATTAGAACAACCTAACTTCATTTAAACCTTTTTGACTGATGTGCTGTTGTT
Source organism: Rhinolophus sinicus (assembly GCF_057876585.1). Lineage (NCBI taxonomy): Eukaryota > Metazoa > Chordata > Mammalia > Chiroptera > Rhinolophidae > Rhinolophus > Rhinolophus sinicus. The sequence continues at coordinate 49,680,034 of NC_142507.1, forward strand.
CTCATTGTAGTTTTTCGAACCAAACAGACTTATGAATCTCTCACTTTGGGGAGCTGATTAGGTTTTGATTGTGTGTGAATTGTTTTAAATAAATTGGATGGAGTATAACTTGAACCCTTTTAGCAACCATACCTGACATGCAATTAAAATATTTTTCCAAAGATACTTCCTATCTCTGACATTTCTCAGATCAAAATTTGTGTGCCTGGAGCTGAGCATATAAGACTAAATATGACACAGGGCCCACCAACAGTGGGCCCAGAATGTATTGTGGCAACAGGCATTTAAACAAGTAATTTAAGTAAACCGTAACAAACGTTATAATAGATAAATGTATATAATGTCAGGTTGACATGAAAGTAGAAAATGACTAATAGTCAATCTGAAGAAAGCTTCACAAAGGATATGCCATTTGACCTAGTCTTAAAATATTGTCAGGAATTTTCCAACCATAAAAAGAATGGAAGCAATTCATGGCAGAGGGAATAACGTGTGAAACCCTAGCAGTGTGAAAACATGGAACGTGTGGTTGGTGACAAGGAAATAGTTCTAAGAACCTGCAGTTTCGGGCAGGTGAGAGGAACTGATGGGAGGTAAGGCTGAGAAGGCATATGGGAGCAGATAATTAAATTCCTTGAATGACAAGCTAGGGAGGTTCGATTTTTGTTGTCATTGTTGTTGGCAGTGAAAAGCCATCAAGGGGCTTTAAATGTGGAAGTAAAATAAATAGATTTTTGCTTTAGAATTTGCTAGTACTGGTATGAAGGGTATCGTAGAAAGTGAGACAGACTGAAGGCAGGGAGATAATTATGATGTCACTGTTGTATTATAGTTGCGTAGCCAGAAAACCTGAACTAAAGCACGTGAATAAGAAAGAGGATGATGGTATTAGAAGATGACTTTGAGTGACCTAATAGATAATAAATACAAGGATAGGCCTGGAATGCTTAATCTTTTTTTTTTCTTGGATGTATGGCTAATGTTTATAATAACTGATTTAATGTCCTTGTATACTAATTCTATTATCTTAGTCACTTCTGGGTCTGTTTCTATGGATTGATTTATCTTCTCATTGCGGGTCATGTTTTCCTGCTTCATTGAATGCCTGGTTATTTCTTATTGAATACTAGACATTGTGAATTTTACCTTGTTGGATGCTGATTACTTTTGTATTCCAGTAAATATTCTTGAGTTTTGTCCGAGAACACAGTTCAATTACTTGAAAAACATTCATCTGTTTAGATCTCTGCTTAGGTAGGACCAGAGCAGCATTCAGTCTTGGACTCATTTCCCCCATTAACAAGGCACACCTCTTTTGAGTGCTTCACTTGATGCCCTGTAACTTTTGCAGTTTCTCACCGTGGTTAGTGGCAACAGGAACTCTTTCCAGCCTTTTGTGAGGCATTGTCCTCTGCAGACCTTTCAATGGCTGTTTCCCCAGCCTCTGGGGCCTCTACTAGTTTACTCACACACGTACTGAGCAGTACTCAGCTGAATACTTCAAGCGGACCCTCTGAAGACCTCCAGAGCTCTCACTCTATCTGTGTAGCTCTTTTCCCTCTGGTTCTCCCCTCTGTGTACTCTAGCTGCCTCCGCTTTCCTGGACTTCCCATTCCGAGCTCACTAGACTATACCTTTCCCTGTAGTGCAGCCTTGAAATTCTCTCCAGGCAGTGAGCTGGGCAATCCTGGGACTCGTGTCATTTGTTTCCATTGTTCAGGGACTTCTGTCCTTTCTTGCCTAGTGTTTTAAAATCATTGATTTTTTTATATTCTTTTTTTCCCAGTTGTTTCGGGAGGTAAGGTAAGGTCTCTGTTATCCCTCATGTTTTCGTCTCAATCTTTGTTTTATACAGTTACATCTTCAATCCATCTGGAATTTATTTTTGATGAGAGAAATATAGTTTTAATATTTTTCCCAATGGTTAGCCAGTTGCCCAACATCATATTTCGAAATGTCACCTTTATCGTAAGCCAAACTTTCATGGATATTTGAGTCTATTCCTGAACTCTTTTGTTCTATCCCTTTAGTTTTCCATATTTTATTGAATTGAAAACCTTTTTACTTATTGAAGTTACAAAATATATTGTGTTACCTAGTAGAGCTAATTATCTTTTCGTCTTTCTATTTCAAGATTTCTTTGAACAGCCACACATTATTTTCTGTGTGAATCTTAATACAGTTTTCAAGTTCCTTCTCATATTGCAGGTGTTATTTATTGGGATTGCATTAAGTGTATAGGACCGAGACAGGTTTGAAGTGGCAAAGAGAAGAATTGGGAGAGTACAAGTTCATTGACTTGCATTTTCCTGGTAAAGTAGGAGGCAATTTTCATGGTAAAAGAAGAACCAAAGACAAACTATGAGGGAGTAGGATAGAGGTGAGATACAGACTAAGGGTAAATGAAGAAAGTTTGAGTCATATGTGCTGTAATGAGCGGGGCTGTTGAATAAGGAGAGCGTGAGAGGGCATATAGAACATTGACTGAATATCACAGGACTAATAATGAACAGTCATCAATGGGTATTCGTACTGCCATGTTTCCTTTCTCTGAAAATACAAAACAAGCCACAGAAGAGTCCTGGAAGCAGTGTTTATTAACAAATCATGGCCCTCCCAAACAGATCTCCAGGCATCCCATTTCATTGAAAAACGCACGTCTGTCTAGTTCACTGTCATACCTCCAGTGCCACACATCCTGCCTGTCCATAGTTGGCAGTGAATAAATGTTAGTGGGATGAATTAGTTCATTTCTGAATGACTTCCTCTGAGTTCTGCGTAAGATGCTACTATGTTGTTTTCTCTGCCAGGCTGTCTTCAATTTCAGGGTAGTCTTTATCCAGCCAAAAATCCGAATGGTCAGTTCTCCAGTTGTCTGGAAATGGGGAAACTTAACGGTGGATTTCTGCCGCTATACAAATGGGCACAGTCTTACATTGTTGTTTGAGAAAAGACTTCTTCAGTCTTAGACTTCTTAAACCTTTATTCCAAGTTATCCAAGTTATTCGCGTAAATGGGCTCAAGGGAGAATTAAGACAAGGGAGAGTTTAGGGCAAAAGTAACATGATTTCTTTCAACTATTCAGAGGCATTCATCTCAAAAATAGCGCTAAAGAAGGGAAAGAGTCCACACTGTATTAATGTGCGATTCTACTTAATTTGTCCCTTAATGAACTGCGTACTCCACTGTTTGAACCACTGAATGGTTTTGAAAAGTGGATTCTCTTAGTTAAGTATCATTTTCTAATAATTGTCTCTTGGATTCAGCATACAGTTTAGGTTGGTATAATACCTTCATCTTGAAACATCCCAAGGTCATTTCTGGTGGAGGAAAATAGGACACTCTGGTTTCAGGGACAAAGTTTATTCTTCTTCTGATAAGAAGATAGATTTTACATACTCAAAGCAGTCTCCATGCAAAGGTCAAGTATTAACAGGAAAAGGAGAATTTCAAACATTCACAACCCACTTAGACATTTTAGCTCTTGGACTGATGAAAACTTTTGTAGACCAAGCAGATTCACTTGGAGCCTACTTCCTCCATTTTAACATTTATTTTATTTTATTTTAAGGGAAGCAAGGCTTGAAATGTTTTAATACCCCCTTAGAGACTGTTTGGCTATTACATAGCCCATAAAAAGCAATATTTGGATGATTTAAAGGGAAATGAATCAGAAATTTAAAGGTTCAGTTTTCCTTGTATGACACAAGCTTTTTCCCCCCAGAGTCAATAAAAATGGCCCTTAGGGTAAAACAAATCTTGGATTATTGAAACAAAAATTATTATCTATGCATATGCAGATAGTAATGTCTATTTTAAAATTTTACTTTAAAAATATTTAGACACTCAATCTTACGTTTGTCTGTGAATTAACGGATCTAACAACTTGCCCAATTTCTGCAGAAAGGACAATTTTCTTGCATCAAACCTCGTTAACTTAGTTCTGTATTTCAGAGCCATGTGGAAATGTGATCTCAGTTCCCCAGGCAATGTTTTCCTGAGGTTTCTCTCAAAAGCTATTTTAGGCTTCTCAGTTACACACCCTAACGGGAGTGGTGGTGGTATAGTCCAGAGTCTCCATATAACTAGTTGGCAATATTTTCAATGTGGCTATTCCTCAGACATTTAATATTTATTTCTTCTTACATTTAAACAAGTTTTTTCATTTAGGCATTGGACTTGTGTGATATAAACATTTCTGTGTGGGTGAAGATATGGCTTCACCCTCCATTGATGGAAAAGAAATGAGAGTCAACAAACCTGGTTTTCTTTCCTCGCTCTGCCACTACTTTCCTGAGTGACACTGGGCAAATTCCATCAGGTTTCGGGCCCTGGTCTCCTCAGCTGTGGCTAGATGATCTCTAGGATTCTTCTCACAGCTGATACGCAATTTTGGCACATTGTAATTATTCCTTAAATAGTAACATTTATTTTTATTATGAGTTTCCTTTGTGGTGAATATTGGAATATCTTAATTTTAGATTCCTCAAGAGCCTAGAAGTTGAGTCAAAAGTCTTGGACTTGTGTCTTGCCTCAGTATTTACCAGCTGTATAGTCTTGCGAAATTGTCTCGTTTTTTTAAAAACTCAATTTCTTCATCTATAAAATGGGGATAAAGGTAATACTGTAAGGCACAGTTCTTTGTTGCAAATAATGGAATCCACTCTGGCTAGTTTAGGCAGAAAAATAACTTGTTAAAAATATTAAGCAACTCACAGAATCCTCTGGAGGGCAAGAGAACCAGACTTAGACACGAGGAGGCCAGAAACAACACCGAATGAGACTGTAGCATGAGCTCCAGTGAAAACACCATTGCTGCCAACACTTGGCAGCCTCTCTGCTTCTTGGAGAGACACTGGAGCTTGCATTATAATGCGTGGTCCTGGCTGCCAGGAGCCGGGCCATTGAGGCCCTGTGGCCATGTTCACCTGGGAGGGATGCCATTCATGCCTACCTCCTCTCGTATTAGCTTCCAAGCTGAGGACTCATATCAATGTATCTCATTGGCAACACCCCGATCACATGTGTCACGTCAGCTCCAAGGGAGCCTGGGACAGTGACTTCTGGCTCTACCTTGGGGGTTCCAATGTGGGAAACGCTCCAAAACTCAGAAAAGATGTTCGGAAAGTATTGCACAGCCTCTAACAACTCTACCTGGGTGAAAATCAATGCCCTGTGTAAGAACCCCTGCACTATATAAATGGTGATTACTACCTTTTAAAGCTTATTTTACTATTCAAAGAAAAATAAGGTAGATGAAGCTTGTAAATGTAAATTGCCTGGAAATCTAGCCAGCTGTGCTTTCTGTTTAAATTTTGGATATACATATTCTTATTATAAAAAATTCATGAAGTATAGAAAAATTATAGGGAGAAATAAGTATCATCCAATAATCTTACCAGCAGGTAACTATTCTTACCATTTTGGTTCATACCCATCCATCCATCTAGTTTAGTTATAATTATATAATATGTATTAATACATTATACGTACACATCTGTATCATACATACACACACACAAGTAAATTTTTATGTATACACATATAGTAATTATGTGTGATTTATACCCAATTAAAAAACTCAAACAATATGTCGTGGGCATCTTTTCATGCTAATAAATATTAATCAACATCATATTTTTAATGGCTGCTGTGCATTTATCTGAATATACAATATTTACAATTTTTTTTAATAAAACACCTATTCATGGGTAGTTTCCAAATTTTTACTTTTATAAAGAGAGTTATGATGAACATTCATATAGCCAAATCTATGCTTGGAGTAATTCCTTATGGTGAATTTAGAGAAATAGAATTGCTATTTCAAATATATGCAGTTGAAAAAAACTTTTGATTCATGCAGTAAAATTGGTAATAATTTATACTTCCCCATGCAATATCTGAGTCTGAATTTCCCCACATTATCGTAATACTTAGTATAATCAACCATTTTTATTTTAGTCAGTTCATTAGGAGAAAAATATTAATGTTTAACTTGCATTTCTTTACTACTTAAACATAGTTCACATATATTTATTTTCCACTTACATTTCTTTATTTGTGAACTGCGTGTTTATGTCCTTTGTCCACTAATAGATTGATTTTTAAATTTTAAGTTGGTTTTTAAGGCTCTATGTAAAGATGTTAAACTTTTGTCTTCTGTGTGTTCTTCAAATATCTTTTCCAGGGCTGTCATTGCCTTTTATTAAAATTGAAGTGAAACATACATAGTGAAGTGCACATAGCAAAGTTTATAATTTGGTACGTGTAGATCACATAACAACCACCTAGATCTGGAAACATAACATTTCTGTCTCCCAAGAAGGCTCCTCACGTTCCATCCCCGTCAATAGTTCCCCACAGAGGAAACCCCTGTCCTGACACCACGGATTAGTACGGCCCGTTCTTGAACTTCCTGTCAGTGGCCTCATACATGAAAAGAAGTCTCTGGCTTCTAATTACCATTATGTGTGGGAGAGTCGTGATGTTGACATAGTTAAAGTAGAGCCACAACTTGCCCATCAGTAAAATGTATAATAATGGATAAGAAGTAATAATGGATACTTCAGTGGTGGTTGTGGAGGTAAATGAGTTGCTGTAAGTAATTGAGTTATGGGCAGATACTAACTTAATGAGTTAATGCAAACACTAGAACAGTGCTTTGCTGTGGAAGGTATTAATACTTAATAGATGTTAGCTACTAGTATTATACTACTTGATTAGATTTGCTGATTTTTTATTTAGCGCTTTTTTGGCGATATTCATAAATGAGTTTAGTCATGATTTAGCATTTGTGCATGTCTGCGCTTTGGTCTTGTATTGTTTGGATACTGCATTATGTTAGCCAATGGTAGTTTCACCTACCTCGGTGTTCTTGCCAGAAGTTGTGGAACGAACCCTTACCACTCACATCTCCCCGGTATTCCTCCCAAATCTGCCTCCCAGACACATCTCAGGTCTGCTGACTTTCCTCCATCACTGCCTTCTCCAGTCTAGGCCGTGTCTCTGTCGTCACTCCTTTTTTCCATTAAAATAGTCACCTCACGGGTCTCCCGGTTTCTGAACATGTGCCCCTTCCCACTGCAGTTAGGCTAAAACCGAAGATGCTTATCAGGGTCTGCCATGCCCTTCCTGTGATGGCCCTGCCCGCCTCCCCACCCCTGGCTCGCACCAGTGTCCCTGTCACCCCCATGCCCCGGACACACTCCCTGCCCGGCGCCCCACTGCTCATCCTTAGCCGGGCCAATCCCCACTTCTTTCTCACTGAAGCGTTTCCTGATGTAGCATATAAAACAGATCCCTGTGTAGTTACTCGTCTTACCTTTTTGTTTTTTTCTTAGCATTCAAACAATGTGCAATTATGCGTTTATTTTATATGTATGTTTGTTTAATACCTGCCTCTTAGCTCTGGGAGGTACTATTTTGTTGGCCACTTCATCTGGCATAAGGCTTTGCACATACGAATTGCTCAGTAAATATTTACTGAATAAATGGCTCCCATTCTAGTGGTGGAGACAGATACATAAGCAATCGCAATGAGAGGAAAAGCCAGAACAGATGTATGGAAATAGATGTCAGGGGCACAGAGGAGGAAGAAAGAAACTGCAGGGAAGCCCTCCCAATGGCAGGTTTCGGAGACAGTTGCTCATTGACTAACTAACCTCCCCTGAAATGTTATTCTCTCGTAGCTGACATGTTGATGGCACTCTATTACCGTTTAACACACAGGGAAGGAGTTGGGTCCATGGCTGATATTAGATGCACCAGTCCCAAGGGACTCAAGGAGGCAAAGCTCCCGCTGAGATCTTGGCTCGCACACAGCACAATGGCAGCTCTGAAGGGGCAGAAGCCCTCTGCACCCCCAGCCCTGTTTATTTTCTCCTCCAGCAGAAGGGGTGGCCTAGGTCAGCTGAAGTGGTGCATCCTGGTGGCTATTTATTGACCCAAAATGGTATGCTGACAGACATGTGACCAGGCAGACACAGAGGCCTCACTTCTCTGCACCCAAGGTTGTGACATGGCTGACACTTCCCCGCACAGGTCCTGACTTCTCCAGCTGCTGCCGGGGGTGCTGGTGTCTCAGGGATGGGGGTCAGTGCAGCCGGTGTGCCCCATGGTTTCCGTGCTGCCGCCTGGGCCTCTGTCAAACGGCAGTCTCGTGATGTTTCCTGTGAGCCCCGCACACACATGCCGTCACCTAGCCTGTCTGTTTCAGTCTCTTTCCTAGCTCATCCCCCTCGGCCTGAATCCCACTGCATGCATCATAGGTTGCCAAATGAGTGGTGTACTTTGAAGAGGGAAATCCTGGGTGATACCAAGAATCCTCCTTGTGGTAAAGCCACGGGCTCTGCTTTTGCTGCAAAAAGGAATTGTGTGGTCATAAACGTGATCTTTTTCTCTCTTCTTAATGTTTTCCTTTCCATTTGAGTGGTTTTCTTTCCCATCTTTTCCATTATAGCTGACTCTATTTAATTAATTTTTACTTTAAAATCCTTTTTTTGTTAATAATTTTTTATTGTAGTGGAAAACCGTAAAAAGCAAATAGGCAGGTTAAAATAATTGTTTTAAGACTACTACTCTTGTAAACACTACCCATGAGAAGCAAATTCTTCCGGTCACCCCAAAAACCCCTAAATGCCCCCCATCAACCACTACCCTTCTCTCTCTGCTAGAGTAACCACTATTCTAACTTTTATTGCAGTCACTTCCCACTTTTCTTTACAGTCTTATCACCTAAGTGTACGTCCCTAAGCACTAGTTTAGTTTTGCCTGTTTTGTTTTCTTTTTAACATGTCTTAAACATCTTATAATTCATAGGTTTTTTTCCCCCTCCGTTTCCTTATTTTTCCTTACAATTCATTTATTGAAGATATGGGATCACGTGCCTGTAGAGTTTCCTACAGCCTGGATTTTGCTGGTTGCTTCCCTGGAACAAAGTTTGGCCCGTTCCTCTAGTTTCTGTGTTTCACTCATCCCAGGTTCTTTTCCCTGGGGGAGGGGTGGGGGATGGGCATGACAACCTAATGGTGATACCTTCTTCCTTCTTCAGGAGGCACGTATGTCTCTCTTTTTGTAACATTAGTGGTCATTGATGTCCAGTCCACTTTCTTAATTCATTAAGATTACACTGATACTCCAGTTCTGGTATTCTTCATGAATTTGTTGCAACACTCTAATTCAGTATGCATGTAATTTTTGTTTTGGTTTTTTTCAGTGGTACAGTTTGCGTAGGAAAGGTAGGATAAAAGCTATTTACCAAAAAATGGTTGGTTCCCTAGCATCTTCTAAAGATATCAATTTGGTTTTTTACAGTTGACTTTGTAAGTAGTTAAATAAGCAACTCGTCATGTAAGACACTGACATCCCTTCAGAGGATGTCACACGTCCTGGAAGAGAGAATGGGACCAAGGACAGGGAATGGGCAGCCCCTGAACCAGGAGACAGGCCAGCAAAGGGCGAGCCCGGGGAAGAGCCCAGCAGGTACATAAGCCTCACGTTTGCTCAGAGTTGACCTCCTATTTGCAGCCAAGTACATTTATGTGTAACGCGGATTACTGTGGTCACACCAATGTATAGTCAACCCCTGGGATGGGATTCAAACGCGGCCTTTGAAGACACTCTGCGTTTCTTTCATACGCAGCGTGTGATCTCTTCTTGAGATTTGGCCGCTCATTTTCTGTTATTCTATTCCTCTGTCCCACCCTCTTACAGGGAATGTCTGCAAACCTCAGGTGTGTCTCAGCTCACCGCCAGCTGCGGTTTGATGTCTCTCCTATTTTTTTTTTGCTTTAGGAGGAGTTAGGGATCGTGGACCAGGGCTGCATTGGGGGGTTGAAGGGTGAGGAGGCTGGTGCTCTTTGTAACTAGAAAAGCATTTCAAGGTGAGGCTAGAGTTCCTGGCGGGGTCCTACTTGTCCTTTGAGCAATACCAGCTTTTAAAAAAATTTTTAATTGATATATAAGTCACGTGCCATACAATTTACCATTTAAAGAATACAATTTGGTGATTTTTAATATATTCAAAAGGTGTTGTGCATCCATGGCCACTATCTCATTCCAGAACATTTTCACCCCACCTAGAAGAAACCCTGACCCATAGCAGTCACCGTCCATTATGCCTGCTCCGCAACCTCTGGCAACCACTCATCTACTTGCTCTCTCTCTGTGTTTTCCAGTTCCAGATATTTCATATAAATGGAATCATACAGTATGTGGATTTTTGTATCTGACTTCTTTCACTTACCATGTTTTCAAGGTTCATCCACGTTACAGCATGTATTAGTACTTCATTCCTTTTATGGCTGAGTGCTAATCCCACTGTGTAGATATAGAATACTTTATCTATTCGTCAGTTGATGGACACATGGGTTGTTTCCACCTTTTGGTTATTATGAGTAAGGCTTCCATGAACATTTGTGTACAACTTCTTATGTGTGCATATGTTTTCAGTTCTCCTGAGTGTGTACTTAGTGGAACCGCTGGGTCATATAAGTATGTTTACTTTTTTAAGGAGCTGCCAGACTGTTTTCCAAGGAAGCTACACAATTTTATAGTCCAGCTAACAATGTACAAGTGGTCTAGTGTCTCTAGGTCCTCATCAATACTTCTAAGCGTTTGTTTTATTTTAGCCATGGTAGTGAGTGTGAGGTGGTGTCTCATTGTGGTTTTGATTTGCATTTCCCTGGTGACGGATGTCACTGAGCATCTTTTCCCATGCTTATTGACCACTTATGTATCTTCTTTGGAAAATATTTTTGAAAATACTGTACATGCTCCTAGAGAGATTTGGCTTTTGTTGCTAGCTCTCTCTAGATTTTTTCTTTTGCCGCTGCTCTGCCCCTTAAAAATATCAGGGGAAAATCCTAGAGTATTCTTCCTATCTGCCCTTTGATCGTACTTTTACTTGGAGAGCACTGCATAACAGAAGCAGCAGACCTGGGGTGCGAGCAGAGCGAGGAAAGGGGGCAATGGTCTCATTTGTGTAATTTGAAAAAACTCCTAAGAGAGAGTGAAAAACTCCCAATCTTAGTGCCTGTCTCACTCTTTGGGTCCTATTGTCGAACAATTCCTCCTTTGATAACTATAACAGAGTGAGGGAAATATAGGTCCTTGAAATCATGTTTCTTTGTCTTAGAAGGAGAGAACAATAAAAAATAAAAGGGTCCATAAAATAGCTGATGAGACATTCATGGACAGGACTGGTCCAGGCACCTCTTCCTCTGTCCTCATTCCTTCTTCCCTAACTCTTCCTCCTGCTCTGGCCCTGAAAGTCTTCCAAGTGGCTCTCAGGTATCCTCCTGGAAAGAACATTAAATAAACTCTGTCCTGTTGAGCTATAGGAACTCCATTGTGTCCTCAGGGCAATGTGAGTTATGAACAAGGCTCAGTTACTATCTGTGTGCTAAGCCCCATGCTAGGTGCTAGGGCCAGGTTACAGGAATGATACATTAGTTTCTTTTTCCATCATCTGTTCAACAAACATCTTTGAGCACCTACTATGTGCCAGACTCAGTGCTTCCCTGAAGGGCACCAACTTGGCCAAAAATAACTCGGACCCCAGGTCAGCGTTTGCTGCATCCTGGGGGGATGCTCCCCATATGAAGTGGAGCCCCAGAAGAGAAGAGGCAGGTGGAGTGCTGAGTGATGTCTCGTTGAGGTGTGGCGTCATGAGGCATGGCCAGGGGTTCGGCTCCCACCGTTGGCCAAAGAAGCCTGATATTCCAAACTCAGAGAGGAAGGAGTCTCATTGCGATGACGTGCATGTGGAAACAATGCTTTTGAGCTTTTGCACATTTTCCTGAACTTCTCCTCTGATACCTTATAGGAGGCTCTCTTATTCCATGTGCTGATATTATTTATGGAAGCAAGAAGTAAACTTAATCCGTCATCAACCGCCAGGAGGGCATTAGCACTTTAAATATAATCTTATTGAGCGCCCTGCACCTTTTCAATTGCCATGTCCTTTTTAGTCAGTGTCAATTAGTTCTCCATTGCTGGTTTTAGTTTTCTACTTGATAAGCAAAGGTTTTGAATCCATCTTGATTAAAGCGGTGAGGCCCCAACTCCATCCTGCCAGCTTCCTTTGAAGTTCATGTAAACTCTATATTCAGATCAGCTGCCCAGGGCACAGAGAAAGATGAGCTATGAGCTGTGACAACATGAGGGCACCAGGCCAGATGCTTCAATGCAGTCAGCTCCTTCTGGGAATGGAATCACTAGAGTTTCATCTCTCTGGAATGGTTTAGGTGTGGCTGAGGGGGGAAAACACACGAATCAAAAAAATGAAAAGATGATGTCTCAGGTCTCTTCCAGGCGCTAATTTTCCAAATTAGACTAGGATCTGTTAAAGCTGGTGGCAGCCTTGCCAATGCTCCAGGTTGTCCAGAAATCTGGATTCTTCCAAGATGTCCCATTTGGTAAGTTGGATGCTTGGTTTGTTATGCAAAGGAAATCAAGAAAGGAAAGCATGGAAAATTGTTAAACATATACCGTGGTATTTTCCTCATATTTGTGCAACAAACACTATGTCTTCTTTCCTCTTACAAGTATGCCTTTTCTCTTAAGTCTCTTGTTTTTTCCTTCTCTCTCTCTCCCTCTCTCCCGCTCTCCCTCTCTCCCTCTCTCCCTCTCTCCCTCTCTCCCTCTCTCTCTCTCACCAGTATCTTCCCTCCTTTGCCTCTTTTTCTTCCAGTTTTTCCTCTTTACACATAGGTATTTCAGGTAGAAGTCATGGCTCTGATACTAATACATTTTAAATAAGCCACTTTACCTCTTTGGTTCTTCATCTGTAAAATACTGGTATGATGACCCTTAAATTCCCTTCTGATGCTAAAATTCCACAATTCTTTGAAATACGTGCCTGTTTTGTTCAGATAACCCAACTTTCTTCTCAACCCCCCTTTGAAATTTATGGAAATTGACCATATCATAGCTGACAAGCCAAGTGATAACTCAATCCCCTTTGCTTTCTCTTTGGGGACCCCTTTGCCCTGCATCAATATTAGAACGTCAGACACACTCTCTGACACTGCCATGCCCCCACCCATCATCCCAGAAGCCTCAGAATAATGGTGAGATGCCTCTGCAGCAGCAGCTTCAGACATTTCAGAGGCATCAGAAGCTCAGGATCCGGGAAAAAGGAGGGGGACGTCAGAAATCACAGCTTTTAAAAAGGAGTACTTTTTTGTATGATGTTGAACTCCCAAAGATTATTCTATATGTAGCTCAGATTGCGTGCCCTGCTTTCTATGCCACGTATTTTTAAGTTCTTTCCCAGATAGGCTATCTAAGAGAGCCCCCTCTCCCAAAAGGAATGATTTTTTCATTTTCCATATGGTACATGCTAGCAATCCTGGCATTTGACCACGTTTATACAAACATGCAGAGATACCTATAAATTATTGGACTCACCCCAGTTTGAGTTTCCAGCTATGTACTACAATCATTACAGCTGTTCTTACTTTAGCCCCAGAAGGTATTTTGGTCCATTTATATGGTTGATTACTCATTTATACCATAGACTACATTTATTACGTTGTTTGGGGGTGGGGAACATAATAGATATTCACTGGAGACACCAAGAATCTATATGTAAGCCAACAGTTCTTCCAACCGGTGGAGGTCCCCTAACTTGGGTTCTCCCACCCCAAAGAACAGCTGACCATCAGTCACCCAGGGCCACCCCACACTTTGAGATAACCTAGGGAGAACCTGGGTTTCTCCCCCAGAGTATTGAGATTTGAAGAGAGCGAGATGCCAGGAGAGCTAACAGCCTCACTTTTAAAAATCTGGGCCCTGTCCAGCAGATCTGGGACTCGTCGGTGGGGAGGGGACCACGGGTCTTAATAATAGCATTGTAGCAGTCTTGGCAGTAAAGACTAAACTGAGCTTTCTCACTCAACTCCCTCCTCCCGTAGCCCCCTATTCATCCTCGTCCCCACCCCGGTCTCGGTGCGTAGCCCAGGCTGAGCTCACATCCCCTCAGGTCCCCCTAGGACTGGAAATCTTGGGCTGTAGCCTGGTGCCAGCGTCCGGGCCAACCTGCAGGGGGCGCACTAAAGCAACGGCGTCCGTCGCGGCTCTGTCACTGAAGTACTCCGAGAAGTTATGCCACTATGATTTGTCATTAACCCTGCAGTTTATTCATATAGAATCTTAAGTTTTAGGCACTTCTGCCCCTCAAATTATGTTTTTACTTTTTCATTTGTGCCTCAAAATCACCAAGCGAGGTAGCCTGTGTAGGGAGGGGAAATGATCTCACCAACTTTTACTGGGAATCGGTGGCAGAGGCTGGAAAGTCAAGCATCTTGATTCCTAGACCTGTGCTTTTTCTTCAAAAGTTCTTTACAGTGAGGATAATAATAAACAGAAAATACTTCTGCTATTCCTTTTATTTTCATTTTCCTCTTTAAAACGTTGACATATTTTATTTATGTCAGTTCTCCTGAGATCAGTTTTCATGAAACTCTAGTACTTTACTGGCTGTCCTCCATGCTCAAACAATGTTGGGTAGGCTCTCCAGTCTTGTTCTGATTTATTCAGCAGATGGAGAGTTATTATCAATATTTCTTCAGAGTTCGAGGGGGTATTTTTGGATGATAAAGTTAGTTTCCATTTATCATTTTATCCCCAGTGCTGGCTTTGGGGGCTCTGATTTTTGCTGTGTAAATGTGAGCCATGAGATTGCATTCAGTTGAGTCTGTTTTTAAAGTCAGAAGAATAGAGACCAGAATGCAGAAATATATGGTAGCCTTTGGCAACTTGGTGGATATTTTTACTTAAGGGGAAATCCAGCCTTGACTCCGATCTTTATTTGTACCTCTTCAGAGCTGGAAGAGGTCATTGCAAACACTTAGTAATTCTGGGTTAGGCCTCTTGTTCTCGCTGATGCAGAAAATGAGACTCAGGAAAGTCAGGGGACCTGTCTGAGGTCACACAGCTACTTGGTGGCAGTGCTGGCGGTAGACGGCAGGCCATTAGTTCTGGGTTTGAGACTAGACCGCAGGGCCTATGGGAAAAGAGGGCGGCTCCATCTGGAGAGTCCCTGAGCTGGATTCAGCTCGGCTTAACACACACTCCCTGAGGCCACCACAGGGAAACCAGCAAGGGCCTGTGTGGCACCCGCACGGCTCCATGGGGCTGACGCAGCAAGTCCAGCGCCATCCTTTCCTCAGTTCAGTTCTGAGGGGCCCCGGGGGTCAGGCCTCCTGGGATGTTGCCATGTCTGCATTGAAAAACCCCCTCTGAAACCTCACATCTTTTACTTGGATGGATGGGGCTCAGGCTTTTTCTTTATTTCCTGTGGTAACAAAAAGCAAGGCCAAGGAGAGGCTTTCCTAGGAAACCACAGGAAGATTAAAAGGCTGTGGAGAAGGAATGCGTTTTGGATGTGGAAGTCGGAGCGTTCTTGGGCCCAGAGAAGAGCCTTCTCGTTATATTGCTGGTGACCCTGCCACAGCTGGGGCTTGGCAGTGGGAAAGACGGGAGGCAGGAGTGCCCCATGTGTGGGTTTGTGCCGCCCTGACCGCAGGCGTGTGCTCCGGACACCACCCCGCCGGGACTGGGCGCTCGGAGAGGGCCAGGAATCCTCTCCGGCCACCTTCTCCCTCTCTAGGAGGCATGAGGGCGGTGGGGGAGGAGCCAAAACTGCTAAGAATAGCCACGGTCTCTGGGACTTACTCTTTCCAAGGAATCAATGGAATTAGAAACGAGATATTAGCTCTAATCAGTCACACATGTTGGGTTCTTAGCCCCTCGGAAAAGAATTTCTGACTGCGGCTCCTCCCCCAGTGGGAAAATGCATCTACACCTGTGGACCTGGCAGGGCCCCTTTTCTGTCCTCTGGAGGGTCCAGGACAAAAGTACCCCTTAGTATGTGCTGTCAGTCTGTCATCTGGTCTGATCTGAAGTGGCCAGACTTCTGACTAAGCATCCCCTATGTGGCTTTTCAACAAGTGCAGAAGAATGTCAAGGCACACAGAGACCCAGACGGAGCCAAGAAGTGGGGTCTGGAGGAGAATTCCACACCCCTCCCTTCATCGTATTTGCTTATGTTTTTGAGAGGTGGGGGCTGTTTGGAGAATGAGACACATCGTGAGAGGGTGGGGTTTTTTATGTTTTATTTGATTTTTTATTTTATAATAATTTAAACCTCTGAATAACTTGGCAGGAATAGTCCAGCGAACCCCTGTGTGCCCTTCCTGTAGATGTACACGTGGTCAGCAGGTTTTCATCGAGCTTGTCAGTTTCTGGGTACGGCCCCCTGACCACCTCTACCAGAAGCCCCCCCAGACCTCTGCACTCAGGACCTCAGGGCAGCCGGGGGTGCTACATTCTGCACCGTTCCCCAGGCAGTGTTGATGTTTTCGTACGTGGGAAGTGCCCTCTTGTGAGCCCCACACCAAGTCAGGTGTCTATTAATTTGCCCCTTAGTTCTTTGTGTGACCCACTCCACCAGCTCTGAGGAGTGGTCCGAATGTTGTGCTAATTGGTGTCTTGTCAGTAGGCTCTGCGTTACACCTTCAAAAAAATAAACAAGGAGAATCAACCCCTTTTCCGTTTCCAACATAGCACTCTTCTGCTTGGTTCCTATGCACGGCCCTTAGTCACAGACCTGCAATGAAAATAAAATCTCATGCTAAGGTTCTTGCCAACTTTTTAATAGCTTAACTTACGATTCACGTTGAAAGTTGGTTTTATAGCCCTGGGCCTGTGCTTAACTGGAAATGTCCTCTGTGAATTATTTGTGTATGGGTGATGGGTGTGAATACACACGCACACGAAACGCTAGTAGAACTTTTAAATGTTAACATTTCCGTATTCCAGAGGGAGCACAGAACAAAGTTAATTTTCTGGAGAGTTTCGAAGTCCGAGATGTAGTCTACAGTTGTTTATATTTTGGGGCCTGCATTATGTCATTTAAAACAAAAGCAGTTATGGAAACAGGAGTGGGTGGAATGGGAAAGTGCGGGGCTGGGTGTTCAGGGAACGAACAGCAGATTAGGTGTTGGCACATTAAAATCATCATCAGGCAGCAGAGTCGTGGCCGCGTACGACACTGCAGCCCCTCCCCAAATGCACCTTCAGGTCAGTAAGCGTTGCTCAGAGAGACTTGTGTTCTCCCAACACGGCGCAGAACGCGGGCTGGATGTTCGCTGAATGCCCCCATGAGTGCCATGCCTCGGCTTCTTCTCAAGGTGCCACTGGCACAATTTCGGGGCTCAGAGAAGGCCGGAAGACCTGTCATCCTGCCCCGGGGCCCCCACGTTGGTCTCTCCTGTGGCTACCACCGCTGGCAGCCACCATGTTGTACAACCTTAGAAACCACTTTGACTCACATGGACTAGAGTGTGAATGGAGACCCCGGAATTGGGCACCCGGCAGCTCTGACTGCCCTGGTTACCTGCTGGGAGGCCTGTTGTGGCTGCTACGGGCACAGCCTCCCAGGCAGAGCCGACTGGATTCGTGGGGCTCACGTCAGCACTCCTGGTGCTCACTCGCTCACAAGTGCTGCTCCTCTCCAGTTTGGGGCTGCTGTCCCAGGGAATCCTAGGGCCCATTTGCCTTTAGGGAATTCCCCCTTTCCCCCCTCCTCCCCAACACCTTGTATTCTCAGCTTTCCTGACCCTTTTCTCTCAGTGTCATAAATGCCAAGAGGATCTGGGACCCTTGGAGTTGAAGACATTCCCTTTATCGAGGTTCTAATGAAAGGCCTTAGAGTTATGGCTCTCGGAGCAACGCAGGATAAATATGATATTTGGGGCACACACTTTTTCAATTATGGGCAGCTCAAACCCGGTATTGCTCCTCATCCATCTCAATCTGAAGGCTGGTGGGGAGGCCGCTCCTAACATCTTTGCACACTTAATCTCAAACCCCACTCATGCAGCTTCTAAATTTTTTAAGATTAATCAAATCTAAGTCTTGCAAAGTGCACACTCTGATTTATATAGGTTTTGGCAAACAGGCGCACCGAATAAAAACTGTCTTAGTTGGAAATGACAGCGACAAGGGAATAAGGGCCGGAGAGTGGTGCCAGGGCGCCCTGTTTAGATGAGCCAGTGGCAGCTCCTGGACCTCTCGATTAAGGAACTCTGAACTTGGTGTTGTATTAAGGCGGGAGCCGCTTGGTAACATGGCTAGGGTTCGTATGGTCTCTAATCCTTAGATTTATTTTTGAACTCTGGTTCCCATGAAGGAAAACTCTAGAAAATTCAGTCTCAGACATAACGGCCCCAAGCTTGTGTTACAGGGGCTGGAGACGAAGGCTGGGAAGTTGGAATCAGCCCTGGCTCAGGAGCTTATCTAGAAAGAAGACCAACTGCCCAGTGACCATGGCCCAAGTGGACCAGTGATTTCGGGCTTGATTGAAACCATTGCTATGCAAGCAGGTCCAATATGATGAATCAACATGGCAGCAATCAGTATAGGATAGTAACACGTGTATAGTTAGGCCTGGCATGAGTTCGTGGTTTGGGGTTACTATTCCATTATAAGGGTTTCCCTGCTGTGAGTTAACCTTATCTCGGCCTTAACCTTGAGCAAACTTAGACTTGTCCCCTAAGAGCACTGGAACTTGAAGCCATTTGGCTGGCAGTGCCCTGTTCCCCTACCACGGGAAGGGAATTGACGGAGTCTGGCTGGCTGGCTAAGTGGACAAAGTGTCAGCCCACGAGGGAAGGGTTCAGTAGGAAACTGAGGCAGAAACTCAATCGCACGAATTGGGTTGTCTGATGGGAGAGAGGAATAGTGATGGCTTGTCAGGCGCAATACCAAGCACACCAGGTACCGTGCAGATATACGTGTTTAGGTTCCAGACCTCAGATAAGGGTCTGAGCCCCTAGAAAAGCACTGGTCTTCATCAGACTGGCTGCAGAACTGGTTGGGGGCATTGT
Organism: Rhinolophus sinicus; assembly: GCF_057876585.1. Taxonomy (NCBI): domain Eukaryota; kingdom Metazoa; phylum Chordata; class Mammalia; order Chiroptera; family Rhinolophidae; genus Rhinolophus; species Rhinolophus sinicus. The sequence goes on from NC_142507.1 coordinate 49,698,927, forward strand.
CAGAGGAGCAGTACCTTCTATGAAAACAGAGGAGGGTTTAAAATTAGCATCTCGGAAATTGTTATTTAAAATCAACGTCTGGGTTTGTGTGATTCTGGTATGCATTGTTTCGCGTTTTCTCTTAAAGTCTTTTGTAATAGAAGACGAGATTCTCTCACCCCATCATACTCACTGAAAAATGTTCCTAAACAGACAGAGAAATACCAGAGGAAAATCGTGCACCTCTGTGCACAGAGGACAGTGAGAATTCAGAGCACAGTTTCGCCCGGCATGCCAGGTGTCTGGCCTGCCTGTGCAGAGTTCATTCCTCTCTGAGAAATAAGATTAACATACAGGAAATTGCAGGGACCCATATAAGCCAGATGGTGAATGCCATAGGGATTCAGAGAAATGAGTGATAAATGAGGTTCACGGTCGCAGGGAAAGGCATAAAGGACCCAAGGACAGTTGGATACAATTGGCAGGGAAAGAATGACAGTGACGACAATGAGAGAGGCGCAGTGTGCTCACGGGCGGGTGAGACGGTCTCCAGCAGGGGGGGCACAGAGTAGGGAGAGAGAGAAAGGGGGGATGTTTTAACTTTTAATCTTTCGTTGTATCCAGTCCAAAAGACTCACTGGAGGTTTAGAAACATCTCCGACCACTTCTGAGGCTTCAGATTCACTCAAGGGCAAAGCTGAGTCCAAAGGATTTCATTCAGTGGCCAGGTGTGGTCATGAAATCTAGGTCCGTTAATCCAGGTGGCTTAGACCTAGAATTTGGTTGAGGTGGACCAACGTTTTGCATTTATCCCCTGCAGTTTCCGTGTTGCGCTCTCTCTGTCACCAGTAGCAGCAGCAGCAATAATACTGATAATACACCCGCTCTGACTTCATGTGCCCCGCACCGGTTTTAAACTCATGCAGTGCATCAGTTCATTTAATCCTCACGTCAACCTGATGACGTAGGTACAAGGATCACGCCTCTGTTCTCAATGAGGAAACCAGGGCATTGCACAGCTTCTCCTAAGTTACCAATAGGGTGACCCCAATGTGCTATAATGGCACAGCTCACAGGTGCTTTGTTGGGTTTTGCTTTTCATTCTTATTACACTTGTTCTTAGGGGCCTTGAACCATCTTGAAGGAAATATTTGAAACTGGTGCCTGGCCAAGCATCGCTTCCTTCCTGGCATGTGGGGGGTTCTGGATGGTGAGCTACCGAGCGGCTGACCTTCCTGCCCTGGACTTCGCATTGGGCAAATTAGAATCGGCTCCACATCCGGTGCTGCCTACCTGGGCACACGCCACAAGGTAAGGCGTCACAGTACATCTGCTCTTGGACGGGAAGCCTTGAAACTTCAATTACCTTCCGTTGCGGTACTTGACAGTTCTCTTCGTGTGATTATATCAGATCTGCAAAGCATTTCAATTGCTTGAATTCATTGTGTATTGACCATAAGCAAAGCATGGCAGGTGCTGTCAGGGACATGGTGATGAATAAGAAAACGACTCTGGGGTAGGCAGATAATGGTAACAAAGCCAAGGACACCACCGAGTGACAGGGCTGGGCTGGAGCCTGGTCTCCGCTACCTGCGTACAGGACTCACAGGCTGTATTAAGTCACTTAACTGCACTGAACTCAGTTTGCGGACTTGTACAGTAGAAAGAATATGAATTTATCTGACAGGATTGTCATGAAGATTACATATTTTGATAAGTATGGTGTAGAAATGCTGAGAAGTGCTCTCTAAATATTAATTACTATGTTTCAAATATAATCAATTCTCCAGTAGAAATTTTGTGCTTTAAGGAAGGGGAGTGGGAGTTACCTAGTGCGAGTGTCTATTAGCTTTGGGTGTAGATAATTCACTCTCCCTGTCTAGTCCGGTTCTAGTCATTTGTCACTTTCTCTTTTGGGGTGTAGAGCCATCCTCATGTAGAGAACTGATGGAAAGGTCTGGGAAGGAACGGCAGGGAGCTGGGGTGAAGAGAACGGGTGTCACTGTTGGAATGATTGGCGGTTTATTTCCGGTCGGAAAAACATACACCCATGCTCACCCACTGTGTGTCCACATCCACGGATTAATCTGGAAATGTTCTCAATAAAGCAAAGCTTTGACGTACACCTGCTGTTTGGTGGGGAAAATGAGCCACAAATATCAATCCTCATTATTCTCTTTCTTTAATTATGTCTGATCTTCCAAATATAGGATCAGACATCTACCCCCATTGAGACCTCCTCTTATAAACATTGATTGGTTCATTTTTTTTGGTTTTTTTTCATTCAATACATAGCAATGGAGAATTTGCTATGTGTCGGATCCTGGGGCTTCAGACATGGCTAAGGCACAATCTCTGATCTTACATGTAAACGGGCAATTTCAAAATGATCTGTTACGTTAGGTGCTGCCACAGGGAAAGGAAGGGTGTGTGGAGCCCAGCTTAAACAAGAGTGCAGACACAGCTTGGGGGCAAGGAAGGAAAGCCGTCTCGGAGGAAGTGCCGGCCATTGTCATGGAAGGAGGAATAAACAAGATGTTAGAAACCACTCACCCAAGAAAGGTGGCAAGATACTGGTATTTGAAAAACCCTCTTGGGAGTTTTAGACTCTTTTAGATGATCCAAATAACTGGATTATAATGTCTCTAAAATTCACATCATGCTTTATTTCAATGTATTTAAAAATTAATTTTAAGGTTACAGGGTGGGATTTTTGGTTCCACTGTTAATAATAACACACAAAAAGTGTTCTGTTTTTTTTACATAAAGTAGAAAGGGCATGCCCTGAGGAGAAAAGAGCAGTCTTTCTTGGGATTAGCAGAAAAGCAGTGACAGATTACGTATTTCCTCTGAGGAAAACCTGCAGCAGACTTTCATTGTCAGGAAGAGGAATACTTTATGACCTTCATAAGGAAAAGAACAGGGCAGCATTCCTGTTCAAAGTCATGTATGGAAAAGAGGGAAAGGCTTAAGGTCAGGAGGTTAACTCATCTCTATTTTCAACTCTATTTTTTTAAAAAAACAATCTTCCTCCAAATTCTACCTATTCACCTTTTAAATGTGAGCCCATACTAATGGAAATAAGTTTTTCGTTTTGTTGCTTAAAAGCACAGTTTTTGGGAAAAGCAAGGCCTGTTGCGAAGACATTGATTGTGCTGCCTTCTCTCTGGCTCCGTAGTCCAGGCCAAAGGGGACCCACAAGGTTCAGATATGGTGGCCGCAACCCAGGCAGCCGCTTTCTCAGTCAGCTCCTGGGCGGAAAAGGAGCAGTGAATGTCGATGTGGGGACAGAGCCAGGAGTGCAGTTTCCAGGCTCTCGGCCTCACGTGGAAAGGTGCTCACTCGGGTAGTAAATGGCCATCAACTGTGATTGGATGGCCGTCAGCTGTGGCTAGTTGGCCGTCAGCTGTAACCAGTGAGCCACTGGCCACTAATATAACTGCCGTGGCTACGCTAGCAGCAAAATGGGGGCTAGCAAGAAGATGGTGGCTGAGCTAGCAAGAGCAGATTGCAGCTAGCAAGAGCAGATTGCAGTTAGCACGACAGGTTGCAGCTAGCAAGTGGGGTTGGTTGTCAGAGAGAAGTGGACGGCGGTTTGCAGATAGTGTGGCTCCTGCTTCCTCTGTCTCCAACCCAGCCGCCAGCGAGACTATAGTGGTATGACTCCCCTATCTATGGCTCCGTGGGTGTTCCTTTTTGGCCTCACCAATTCCTGCGTTCTTATGTGGGGAGCGGGACCAGAGACCCCGCCTGACACCCTGCGTGACAGTTGACCTGTCCTAATAAAGCGACAGACACCCCAACACCATCTTCCAACGCGCTGACTTCATTTCCAGTGTGAAGTTTGAGTCGATGGAACCCTTGCCAGCTGCGGAGAAATGGGAAGTGCACTGAAGTTGGAGGCCGAGGCCTGGGTTGCCGTGTCACCACCACTTACTTGTTGTGTGGTCTTGGGCAAACCATTTAACTTCTCTGAGCTCAGCTTTTTCATTGGTAGAGTAGTGGTCACGGGAGAGAGGTCCTTGGATGGCCTTTGTAGGCGTGTGGTGTTGAATCTTCTAGAGTGGCACTGGGTAGAATGAGTAAACCCCCGTGTTTGACCGCGACTAGCATGGTGCCTGGAGCAAAGTGGACTCTCCGAGATGACACTCTCCTGTCTTCATTCCGTCCCTGGTGCTGAGCACTGAGGCTCCAGTAAGTCAGGTCCTGTCAACCAGGAATAACGTGCTCAACAACGTCTGTTGCTCTGGCTGGCCCAGCCACTCTATTTCTGGGGCTTGGTGGGTAGAAGAAGGTAGAAGAAGGTATGAACCACTGAATGCTCCCTGCACAGATGAATCCGCGTCTCTGGAGATCGCAAGCACTGAGGTAGCAGCTGACTCTTTTCCATATTTAGGTTTCAAAATCAAATCTCTAAACGAGGTAGAGAACCAGTTTAAAACTGGCGTGATCAAGTGCTTCCAGCGATCCGTGTCGCAGAAATGGGAAAGTCAGCTTCATCAGAAATGCTTAGGAAAGGAGGCACTAGCCAAGGGTGGGCCTGGTTTGGAGGGTGTCAACATGCAGATGGGGCATGGAGGTGGGGGTGGCAGGAAGTAGGGAAGGATGCCTCAACATTCCTTCATCAACTGCAAATTGCTTTGTAAGGGAGGATTCCCCACTCGGGATCAATAAGCAGTTCTCAGCTGATATTCTTTAAAGCATATGAAAGTGTGGAAGCAATCATATGGCGGGGGAGTTTCCATGTGGTCCCAGGCACGCCGAGGTGGAGGAATGAAAGCTGCCCTAGAGAGCTCGAGAGAGAGGAAGGGAAACAGCTGTGAGCATCTCTGGAAGGAAGAAACCTGTAATATACTCGTGCACACACAGGGTGAGAAAGAGAAGGAGCAGAGAGACGGGGCAGCAGGAAACAGCACATTTCCACTCATTTCACTTTTGAAAACATAATAGTCTTGTTTAAAAAAAAAAAAATCGGGAACTGGTTTACACTGCATGAGAATTTGTTTTCAACAAATGAATAAATAAGTCAGGCTTTAACTTAAAAAATAGAGTTCTCCACCTTTCCTGGTCACTGTCTCATCAGCGTAGGTTTGACAGTACACAGTAGGTCAACAGAGTTTAATACTATAGTAGACAGTACAGCTTAATACTAATCTCACTGAAGCTAACTTAGTTAGGAGCCAATGAAATCGAGCAGACTGATGCAAAGGTGGAAATACGGTGTGTTCTGCTGCTGCTTCTGCGTGGGCTGGAGCTCTTTGTTGGTCTGTAAAGCAACCAAGTTGATAGGAACATATGCTGGGAAACTAAATCAAAAGAAAGGTGGAAAGGGGGGAGGTAGCTACCACCTACTGCGCTGGGCGGCACACTAGTCTTTTTGAGTCTTTGTTTCCTCATCTGATGAATGAGGATAATAATACCCATCTCATAGGCTTGTTGGAAAATGAGATTAAACAAGGGCGTAAAACAGGACTTGACCTCTAACCCTAGATACCGAGCAAATAAATGTTGGTTCCCTTCCTCTGGCAGATCCATAGGTCCCACCATGTTCTCTGGGGATGCATTTATTGACCGCCGTGGCGAAATGCTCTTCCGGTCATCTGTGGCAATTGGGGCGTTGTTGATCAAGTCTGAGTTTTCTCTTCAACTTCAAGGGACAAGAGTTAAGTTTAGGAGGGTGGATATTTGTGTTTCTTGCTGTGTCAGAGAGTTGCTGGTTGTGGGAAGTTGGGAGGTGGGGTGTGTAATGCCTATTTGGATGCCTCTGTTGATCATATACTAGATGGTTGTCAAGCAGCTGAAACAACTCCATTTTCTGGCATGATTTACTTATTGGTGGCCTTCCAGAGAGATAGCCTTAGAGAGGTTCCCCAGAGAAACTCAACAGTAAGTGTCTAGTCCTCTTGGATATCATGCTAGGCACTTTGAGATGCAATACCTCATTGGATCCTCAGACTTACCCTAGGAGGGAATCTCCACTGTAAGGAAGGAGAGAATGCAGCTGAGAGATTGATTTGCCTGCAGACTTACTACAATCAGTGTCCGCATTCTGAGACAATAGATAAATATTGAGCCAGAGATACTTGTGAGCTGCTGGAAAGATAAGGAGAGAGGAAAGAGTCAGGACCAAATCTGTGAGTATTGACTTAAGGTCCTCATTGCTTCTCTGCTGTGTACGTCTCTGGACTTGTTCTCAGGAGGTACCCAACACACACGGACTCTCCCAACACCCCATAGCACGTCCCCCAGAGATAAGGGCAGTAAGTCCAGACATAAGGAAGTCAGCTGAGGAAGTAAGCCCCAACCATCTGCATGCCGGGGCGGATAGCTGCTCACGGAAGGGGCTGTTTCAGAATGAACTTCATCTCATCGATGAGTTTCATTTCATTGCCAAACAGACATGCCCAGGTTGGCCATGAGTGCTTCTCTAGAGAGGGGCCCAGTTGTGGGATGATTTATAGGGATCGTGTTACTCTATATTGTTGCTTTTCTTACAATGATAAAGAGACCACCACATCTTAAATACCAGCATCTTACAGACATCACCTCATTTGATTCTCACAACTCTATGAAGTAAATATTGTCACTCTCATTTTAGAAACAAAAGGGCTCAAGGTGGTTAAGAGGCTCGCTGCAGATCACAATAAGTAGCAAAGTAACCACACACAGTGCTGTCTTTTCAAATACTCGAACATGTGGTCTTTCCACATGTCCACGGCGTCTCTCACAAAATTAATCTCTACCTTGAAATGGGGCGTCAAGCCTGAGTTTTGGGATTCAAAGTCGGTTATTCTTCTCAATAAAGCTCTTCCTCTATAAAGTTAACTTCCGTTCCTAAACCCCTGCACCGAGGAAAACTCATGGACCAATGATAGAAGATGCTCTGCCTCTTCCAAGGCATCTCCCAAGTTTATGATCCCAAAGCCCAGGATGCTCCTCCCCGATTTCAGTTGAATCATTCGTCACCCTCCATCAGGGATGCTAGCAGGATTGTTGATTCTTTCTTCCCAGTGTTTCCTGTACTCACTCCTTGCCATCTCATCCCACTGTCACCACCCGCCTGTGTTGTTTCAATAGTTTCCTAACTTCTCCTTGCTTCCAGGCTTTCCCCACTCTAAATCTTGCTGCTACATCAGTCTTCCCAAAACGTTTTGTAAATGTCACTTCTCATTCAGAAACATTCCATTGATATGAGGCAGCCATTTAGACTGATGTTGGAGAAGAACAGTTAGTGACATGAAAAGGAAAAAATGTCCACAGTATGTTATTCAGTGAAAAAAAAAAAAAAAGGGGAGGCGGGTTACAAAATACACCAAATGTTAATCTGGTGATCTACGTGTGGTGGAATAATGGATGACTTTCTCTTCTTTTCTGCTTATCTAGAGTTCTCTAATTTTTGCGATACACATTATTCTTGTGATAAGATGCAACAAGCAGAAGTTCCTGTAAAAAAAAAATCATTAAATGGCACTCAGGATAGTATAAAATAGAACAGTAATGAGATTCCATTTTTTCTATTTGATTAGCAAAAAAGTAGCAAAGGAGTTAGAATCGCCACTGTTGGCAAGTGTGAGGGGGAAGGTCTTGCTCAAGGTGGGGACGTAAACTGATACAACCTTTGTGGAAGATCAGGTGCAGGATTCATCACACTGAGACATGTGCGTAAACTTTAACCCAGCAGTTCGGATTTTAGGAATATCTGGGATAGAAAGACGGTTCTCAAAGCTTGGTCTAGACCAACAGCCTCAGAATCATCTGAGAACTTGTAAAAATGCAAATTCTCACTCCCCACCCGCTGACCTCCGGGAGTGGCCCAGGAATGGGTGTTTTAACAAGACTTCCAGGGGATTCTGACGCACTTAGATTTGACAGCCACTGCCTCGGAAGGAAGTACTCTTCTTCAGGAAGTACCTTTGTGTGAACAAAGGTACAGGGTAACTAACTGTATGATGATATAAATTACTACCTTCTTTTATTGTTGTAAAATGAAAAACACTCTATGTATTCAATAGAGAAATTGCTAAGTAGGTTATACTCATTTATCCTCTGACGTACTATGCGTTGGTTAAAAAGTATTCGCATGAGAAGTTCATTAGTACATGTGGTTTAGTAAAAAAAAGCAATTTGCAGAAACAAATATCTATAACATTATTAACCACAGTCAAAATATACTTTATGTACTCATGCCATAATTTTTCAAACAATAAATTTACTTATTACTTAGGTAAACAAAAAATCCTCCCATTGGCTCCTATAAGATAGAATTCAAACTTCTTAGCAGGTGATAATGGTCCTTTGTTATCTGCTTCAGAGCTAATTGTCCAGCTCTGAGCCCCGTGACCCCTAGTGTTTCCATAAAGAAACTCTGTTTCTGTCAAAGGGTTCTGAGGATGGTTTCATACTTAGTCTTATTTCCATCTTGTAGTTGAGGAAACTGAGAAGTGTAAGTTGAGTGATGACTTGTCGTGGCCACAAGGCAGCATTTGAACCTGGGCCCAGCCTCCCACGTTCCAGCTCAAATGCTTGTTCCAATCCTCCAAGCTAGTTGGCTGGTCGTTCCCCAGACAGTCTGGAATACACCTTTCTGCCTCTGCTCATGCCATTTTCTTTCTCAAAAATGCTCCGAATCCAGTCTCATGTCCTCAATGAAGCCTTTCTCGGGGGCCCTAATCATGGGGGTCACCCTGAGGCCCTCCACCACGGGGTCAGACCTCTCCTCAGATGCCGAGCCCCCTCACCTGTCCTGCTCTGGAGCCCTCCAGGTCTGTTTCTCCTCAGAGACTGACACCTTGGGGCAGGGACTGCTCTGTTCTCCTTTGTTCTCAGCATTTGGCCTGCAGTTAATGGCTGTAGTTGATGCAAACGGTGATAGATTTGTTATCGACACATCAAAGATTTTTGACTTACACAGCAGCAGGGACAGCCATCGGATAGGCAGGCCCCCAGCACCCCAGTCCTTGGAATTCAGGAGTCGGAGTAGGGATGCAAATGGGACTTTTCTAATAGCTTTTCATATAGCTCGGACTTCTGAGTTATACAAATGTTTTACTTATTCACAAAGTAAAATTAAGTATGCAAAGATGAAAAATAAAACAAGCCTTACAATTGACTACAAACAGAAGCAAGTGAATTGAGCTGTATATCCAATTCATAACCACACAGAGGAAAAGTACTCAAGTCAAATTCTATGTGCATTTTATCAGTGGGAAATACTTGTATTCTAGGGATAAAAAGAACTTCAAAGACATTTTAATTTTACTTAGTTGGTTATTTCTTAATAATTATAATGCTGCTGGAATTCCAAAACTATTCTGTGTGTGAGTATATTGTTGGACAAAGCCAATAACTCACTATATTGATGTCCTCACGTGGTAGGCAGAATAATGCCTCCTTCCCCAAAATGTGCACGCCTGGAACCTGTACGTGTGTGATATTACACAGCAGAAGTAACTCCGCAGACAGAATTAAGGTTGCCTTAGTTTAGGGAGGTTATTCCGGCTTATCTGAGTGGGCCCAGTGAAATGACATGGGCCCTTAAAAGGAAAGGTGGAAGGCAGAAGAGTCAGGTAGAGAGATGGAACAAGAGAAGGAGCAGCCGGAGAGAGTCAAATCGTGCAAAGGACTCAATCTGCCATTGCTGGTGTTGAGGATGGTAGAAGGGGACCAGGAGTCACAGCGTGCAGGTGTCCTCTGGAAGCTGGGACCAGCACTCAGCTAACAGTCAGTAAGGGGCAAGGACCTTAGTCCTGTAGCCACAAGGTACTGAATTCTGCCAACACCCCAAAGGAGCAAGAAAGCCGATTCTCCTCGAGACATTGCAGAAGGCAGTCAAGTCCTGCCAACAGCTTGATCTTAGCCTAATAACGTGGGTTGGGACCCACATCAGAGCTCAGCAGAAATGTAAGATAATTAATGCATGTTGTTTTAAGATGCCAAACTTGTGGCACTTGGTTATTGCAATGTATTAGTTTGCTAGGGCTGCCGTAACAAACGAGTACCACAAACCTGGTGGCTTAAACAACAGAAATGTATTCTCTCCCAGCTTAGTCTAAAATCAAGGTGTCGGCAGGGTGTTGCCTCTGAGGACGGCAAGAGAGGAGCTATTCCGAGTCTCTCTCCTTGGCCTGGACATGACCGTTTTCTCTCTGTGTTTTCACGTCATCTTCCCTCTGGATGTGCCTCTGTGTCCAGTTGTCCCCTTTTCATAAGGACACCGGTCATAGTGGGGACTTCATGTTAACTTGATTTCCTCTGTAAAGACCCTATCTCCAAATAAGATCACATTTTAGGGTACTTGGGGTTAGGGAATTCAATATACAGCAGGTGCCAAAAAATGTGCACATAGTTTAAGAAAGGAAAAAACTGTTAAAATTGTAATACTCAATATATACCGATAACAAAAGATGGCTATAAGTCACATTTGACTTCTGCAATTAGAAGAGGTGCTCAAAGGGGTTCCCATCAGCTTCCAGACACTTCTGATGACCGCGAACTACTGCTTGAGTAACATTGACCAAAGGTTCCACTTGTGTACATTTTTTGGCACCGCCAGTATATACATACACACACACACGCATGTGTATATATGTATATTTGTACATACACACATATATACATATATGACTTACGAGTTATATTTTATGTATACACTCCCCCCAATCATGTCCACTGAAAGGACCTAAAAGCAGTCACATCACTGCAGCAGTGAGCACACCTATCACCCTGATCTGGATATCTAAAAATCCTTTCCCTCTAAAGAAATCAGGGCCCTTTGAAGAAATGACTGCTTCTGGCTCTGGTGCAGGGCCAACCCAAGTGAGCCTGGGGAATCTGGGTGTGCCAGAAAGAAAGGAAATACTTAAAGATTAATGAGGTCATGTCAAGAGGACACAGGATCCAGCTTGAAGGGGTTCCCACAGGCCAAGTTTGGGATAATTTGAACATCAAAAAGAAAATGACAGTAATGGATTATAATCCATTGAAGTTTTTTGAAAAACGTCCGTGAGTCCATAATTATACTCAAGAAAAAGGACTGTTAAAGAAAAGACTTCCATCTACTAAACGTAGAAGGAGAGATAGAATTAGAAAATCACAGTATTTCAGCCCCTAATGTAATAATGGATTCAGGCAGGATAAGCAACAGATGGTAAGTACTGAGCAAAAAGTTTTAGATGACAGGGTGTTCACACAGCATCAGTATATCTCCGCACAATTGGTTTATTAATTAAAAAAGGGGGGACGTTGCTTTTTTAAAAAATGGAACAATTTGTCAGTTACTGCTTTAACAAAGTGTTAGCATCACCAATAGTGGAACAATGTGACCTTATTTGAACCTTTTGATATGAGGTACACCTTTGGATTATTTTTGCCAAAAAATATTTAACGTGAATCTAATTGTGAGAAACAGCCATATAAATTGAGACTGTGACACATTCTATAGACAGTTGGCTGGGACTCTTCAAAAAAGTCCATGTCATTTAAAAAAACCTCAAGTCAGCGGGGACCATTCTAGATTTAAGAGAAACTAAAGAAAACACCACATACCATATGCAACCTTTATTGGATTTTCAATTTTTTTTAAAAGGTGCTATAAAGACATTTGGGGAACAATTGAGGAAATTTTAGTGGGAAGTGTATGCTAGAGAATATTATGAAATGTGTTGCTAATTTTTTCTTAAGTGTGGTAATAACGTTGTGATTAGTTTGAGAGGGTCCTTATTCCTAGGAGACACATGATGAAGTGACTTGGTTCACTGCCGTTATATGTGCAAGGTTTTGAAAATAGTTCAGGAAAAACAATGTGTACTAGAACTGGCTTTTACCAGCTCCTGAGAGCAGATAAATATTCAGGAATTTTGCAAGGCATTTGTTAAACTATTGACTTAAAATTAGCGTGGAATCAACCATGGGTAGGACTTTTTAGGCCACAGAAATGGACAAATACTGCAAATGAGGGCTCCCCCCCTCACCCCGGCAGACCCAGTGTATCAGCATACCACTGCATACGGAATCAGATGTTAGTAGTTGGCAAAACCATTCAACTGTGACTTGTATTCAGCATGGTATTCTTTCAGCTTTTGTGTAGTTTTTAAATTTTTTCCAAATAAAAAGTTGGGAAAACCGGAAAAGGGTCTTCCTTCCTGGGAATCCTGAAAGCCACAGAGAGAAGGATCTGGCAGAGAGAGAGAGGGCACGTGGGAAGCCGCTGGGAACCTCTGCAGAGGCGTGTCTGGGGACCACAGGGGGAGGAAACATGCCCTGCTTATTCTAGTATGCACCAGCCACTCCCTTCCTTCCCTCTGGGCCTGGGGCTGGGCTGCTGTGTTGGTGGGTTGCCTGGGTTTACAGGATGCTGTAGGAAGCTTCTAGTCCTAATGCCTTTGGATGAAAAGGTCTAAGGTAGCCCGTGGCTTGCGTGGTAACTGGGGCCACTGTGAGTAGCCCTTGGTGCCTCTTCATTCTCCTTTTCTTGACACTTGTCTTTCTATCATTAGTTCCCTGTTGCTCTACTTCTCTGCGGCCTCTGTACTACCACTTCCGTTCAAGAACGGCCTCCCCACACTTCTTGCTCAGTCCTCCCACCCTTCTAGGAGCCTGGCAAGACCCACCTCCACTACAAAACCTCCCCACGATACCCTCTGCCCGTCTTTATCACGCCCCGTCCACGGATGTCTGTTATGTACACGCCATCCTATTCTGTTTCAGGATTCAGTTGTGTGGCTCATTTTTTAACTGATCTCTAAGCTCCTGGAGGGCAGGAACTAGATTCATACATGCTTGCTGTGTAAAAACACTCCTTTCTCGCAAGTAGAGGCTAGCATAAAATATCTGTTGGATTCGGTTGAATGTGTTTCCTCTCTGTCTTATCTCTATTCTCCTTTTTTCCTTTTCCCATTGTTCTCTCATTCTCTTCTTCCCATTCTATTCCCTACGTTTGTCCCAGGCCTGCCCAGGCTCTCATTAGCTCACTTCTTGCCCCTTCTTTTCTCCTTCTACCGGGCCCTGCAAGGCTGAAGGCGTGGCTGGCCCTGATTCTGCCCTTGCCTGTGGAACGTTCTCACACCTAATTTCATGGCAAGAAGAAAAGCTGCCTCAAAGAACCATGGGCCATTATACACTGTCCTCAGTCAGGCTATATCCATCCCCGGCGTTTCCCGGCTCCACAAAGGAAGCAGCGTGGGGGCGGCACGAAATGCTCAGACATCTGCCTCCCACATTTTTTTTCTCTCCCATCCCTTCTCCACCCGCCACCACCTCCGCCCCGCTCCAACTCTCTGGACTGATTTCTTGTGGTAAGATCTCACACATTTTCTCAATCTGTATGCAAACCAGGTAGGATTGACAGCTGAAGAAAGCCGCACATTGCCTGGGACTGGAGTTATCTGGTCTCCCTCTGAGGGGAAATCTTTGAGCTCCGTGACAGTGCCTCGAAGCCATGGCCCTTGTCCTCGACTCTGCCCCCGGCCCAGGCGAGCGCCTGACCCCTGCTAATGTGTGGGGCCTTCAGCAGCAGAGCATTGGGGGGAGGTAACCAGAGCCCCGTGCATGCCAGTGATCCCTGTTCTCTGAAGGGATCAGAGTGTTATTAGAAACCTCGCCTGCCAAATTCGGGGCAAATGTAACCAATTTATTAATGCTGAAAAACCAATGTGTGAAATTAGACCAAGAGGAGAAGGGCGCCAGCCGCGCTCCCCACTTCCTGCTCTCCGGCAGTGGCAGAGGGAGGCTGGGGGACAAAGGGTCCTGTCTTTGCAGGAGGACGTTACTGTCCTAATCCCATGTGATAGTGACAACAAATATCCCTGGCCACAGCTGCAAAGGGCTGGGAGATCATTGCATCCACCATGGCCGGCCTGGCGTCAATGCCTCAGCCTGCAACTCGCAGGCTGTAAAGAGAACTGGGCAGGAAGGTGGGAGCTTGGGCCCCCCTGTCCCGGTCTGCTCCTCACCCCGGGGAGCAGGTGGGAGTAAGGGAATAAGAATCCTCTGCATTTGAGTTCACAGTGTGTCTCAACTTCTAAACCAATACTGGGTGCTGGTCGCTTCGCCCTTTCCTATAAACGGTCTTGGATCAGGCTCTCAGTGTTTCACGGGTGGTTGCCATTTCTCTCCAGCGAGGAGGGTTCCTTCAGAGCCGTGTCATTTTTATATGCCTCCTTGTCATTGATTGCCCTCTAAACGGGTGACTGAATTTAAAAAAGACATTGACAGTCACTGTTTATTAAAGGATTACTGTATGCCACGTCATTATTATACATCACCTCATTCAGTACCCACACAGATGCCCTCCTGATGTGGGTCTTGCTATTGTCGATTTTCAACTGAGAAAACTCAGCTCAGAGAGTTAATGAATTTGCCCAAGATTATAAGTTTGAGTAGACAGGATTCGAACCCATGTCTGTTTAACTATGTTCTTCAACACCCAAGTTTAAGGAGTGGAAACCCCACAAAATTGGGGGGTAATCTGGTAGGATCGTCAAGACACAAAGACGGGCAGTTTTCTGGCTAAAGCTGTCATGGAAAGGCTCATATTTCAGATGACCAATCTTCAAAAAATTGGCTTACCATAAAAACAATAGACACCCATTTCACGAGAACATAAAGAAGTCTCTATGGTGATTAACGGAAATTTAGAAACTTAGAAGATGCAAGGCTTTTGGGAGATTGGCATCCGTATTGTACAAGCCTATGGGGGTAGGAGACAAGATCCGGTCATTTCAGATTCCTAGCTACCTAGCTACGGATTTAGATTCTGGCTGAATGTCATTGATTTTGTTCAGTGTCGCCACGTATCATGTCTCCACACTAAAGGCAAGGTGGTGGCTAGCAGGGAAGTATGATTCGTAAATCTTGAATTAGTGTCTTGTTAATGTTAGGTTGGTGCAAAAGTAATTGCGGTTTTTGCAGTTTTTTTTTTGTTTTGTTTTGTTTTGTTTGTTTGTTTGTTTGTTTTTTAACCTTTTAAACCACAATTACTTTTGCACCAATCTAATAGTTGTTACTGAAAGACTAACACTTGTTACCTGAAATAGCCTTCTTAGTGGGTTGTGGACATGATTATTGGAAGTTGCCAATGGAGTCCCCAGGCCCAAATGCTGTTAAACCCACAGATTTGTTATCTCTGACACTGTGCTTGATGCGTTAGTGCTGTGTTTGGCCTGGCGTGATGTGCCCTGGGGGCAAAGCTGTCCTCCATTGCTGGTAGCTTGCTCTCCCCCTCCCCAGTGTGCACTGATGGGTCAACAGGTCCTGAGACTGTGTGCCACCAGGCAGGAGTCGCTGCCTCCCGATTGGCGCGGAGGAGGGTCAATTCCAGCACCACTGAGATCTGAAAGGAAGGTTCAGTCTTCATTTTAAATTAAGATCCAGTCCAATTCCTGGTGTTCATTTCGGTGTCTAGAAGGCCACCCATCATTCTTCCTTTCTCCCCTATAAGCCCCCAAATCTCTTAGGGAAATAAGACACTCACTAAACAAACCAACCAACAAACAAACTGTAAGCTCGTGAAGTTATAGTTATGCATTTAAAAACAATTTTTAATGTCCGGGAAAAGTGTAGTTTTTTGTCCCTACAGTATATCAGCAGTGAAGGGCCCCCTGGGAGGACTCAAAAATTGGGTTTTCCTCTGAGAATTGAATTAGTAAAATTCACACTCAATGGCAGTGATTAGTCACAGCGTTTAAGGGTAATGCCGTTCCAAAAATAATAGTCAGCATAATGCAAAGCAGTGACTGTGTAAGTGTCCATCCAACCAAAAGTAGAGCCAGAAATCCTCCCAAAGAGAATGGCTGAAGCATAAGTGTAACTTCGTAAGAGAAAATGGAATGAAATCTATTCCATTCTATTTGGGAAATGACTGTCAGCAGAGGATAAAAAGGGAAATCCGAAGAGCACTGTTCTTAATCTTTCAGGGCCAAAGAAGCTATTTCTAAGTGGCTCTGAGCACTGTGGTTCTCTTGGCAGAAGTTCTCTGGGTGTGAAAGGTCATAGGTTGGCCCCTGATAGGCCGAGCCTGGCCCACAGACAAGCTCTGCTTGGCCCACACTGTCTTGACTCCTAGTATTTAAAAAAGTTGTCAACTAATTTCATGTAGAAAAATCCAGGTGTCTAGCTTTGGTTGAAAAATTGGGAAGACCTGGATTACCCTCCTGTCAACCACGGGCTGGAGCTCGAAGGCAGCAACTGCTCCCTTTGCAAAGGCCTGCACTTTCCAGTTTGCCACAGTCCCCACTCTGCCCTATTGTCACCTGCTCCCTGACCTGTTTCCCTCGTCTGGGTGACACTCTCCTGAGCCCCTGTTGATTTTTGAGTGCGTGACACCCTAATGGGTACCCTTGCCTTCAGCTACTTGAACTGAAATTAGCTTCTTAAGACCCTGAACTCTCCTTGTTCTGAGTCCGTGCGCAGCTTGCAAATGTGTGAGAATTTGGCTTGCATGTAATTTGCCTATGAAGAAAGAATGCATTGGTTTTCTGCCTTGATCACCTTGCTCCTCAGGCCAAGGTCCACAGAGTAGATGTAAAAAGGCTTCCGCTTTGCAGTCAGGTGGATCTGGCTCCAATTCTGGCACCGTCACTTACTAGACAAGGTCACCGTGAGGCCTCGTGGCACCCTACCAGTTATCTTCTGGACACGTTGCCCTGGGTCACCTTGGGCCACTTACCAGCATATTCAAGTTGCAAAAACATTTTTTATGAGCAAAATTGATACCCCTAAGTCACAAATGGCCGCAAAATCCAACCAACAACAAACTTAAGTTTCTGTGGAGGTAGTGGACATTCCAAAAGGATAGAATTGATCAGCAAAACCAGCTCTGTGGTGGCTCTCTGTTCTAGAGAGGCAGAGGGGAAACGCGGGCTAGACCGTGGGCTTGGAATGAGCTTAGGAGACTTGTGTTCAAGTCCTAGTTCTTTCCTTTGTTAACTGTGTGAACTTGAAAAGGTCATTAATTGCTCTGAGTCCCCCCGATATACATTCCCTCCTCACATACCTAATTGAGACTTTGTGAGGATTAAATGAAATAAAGAGTGGGGAGACACTAGGGAAACCGTACAATGTATGGAATTGTACATATTAAAATTTTTAGAAGCCCCAGCGAATGCAAGAGTGGAAGTAGTGGGAGAAAAATCCGTGAAGTCCTTACCAGGAGAATCCCACCAGCCGGAGTCGTGCCAGGCTCTGAACACCCGTAACTATCAAAGTACCAAGCGTACGTCAAATCAGACTCTGGTTTGTGAAATAAAGCAGTAATATTCAGTGATAAGGGTGAGGGAAAGGGTCACAGTGTGGGTAAAAGTGTACGCTGGAACAAAGAAGGCAATTTGTCAGTACCTGTCGAAATTTTAAATATGCATACCTGTTGACTCAGCAGTTCTCTTCTAGAAATTTATCCTACAGAAACACACGGTGAGCAAGAGTACCTGTACAAGAATGTTCAAGGCAACATTATTTATAATATAAAACTAATATGGGGATGGCGAATGCATCTTGCATATTCTCACTCTGACTACTATGTAGCCATGAACAAGAATGAAGTAGACACATTTACAGTTGACCCTTGAACAACACAGGGGTTAAGGGCACCAACCCCCACGCAGTTGAAAATCTACATATACCTTTTGACCCCCCCAAAACTTAACTACTATTAGCCTATTGTTGAGTGGAAGCCTTACCGATAACATAAACAATCGATTAACACATATTTTGCATGTTATATACTGTATTCTTACAATAAATTAAGCTAGAGAAAAGAAAATGGTATTAAGAAAATTATAAGGCATAGGAAATACATTTACAGTATTTATTGAAAAAAAAAAAATCCGTGTAAGTGGACCTGCCCAATTCCAACCTGTGCTGTTCACGGGTCAACTGTATACTGCAATGGAATGGGTATCTGTAGCGTGTGATTGAATGAGGAAAAGCGAGCTGCCGTACAGTGTAAACAGTGTGACCATATGTTTAATAAACAGCCCAGGCATATGTATGTACCTAAAAAATTTCTACACATACACAGATCTAATTTTTAACATTGACGTCCACTGGGGAGTGGGAGTAGAGTGTGAGAAAGGAGGGATTTCACTTTTTATTTGCATACTTTTATGTTACTTGCCTGTTTTACACTGATCGTGCACTACTTTTGTAATTTTAAAAGCACAGTTAAAAATCAAAAAGGAAAATTGAAACCAATCCTCGAGCTTGGGAGAATAAAGTATAAGCACAGAACCGAAGCCCAGGGTAGGAGTGAGGTTAAGGAACATTGCGGGGGCACGGAGCCCAGAGAACCACGTGCATGGAGGCCCCCCAGCCGTTGTTCCCACTCACCTGACCACGGACGTTTCAGGCCCACACCTGTCCTCCCGGACGTGTGCTCTGGCGGGGAGCCCGTCGGAGTCCGCATCGTAGCTTCTCCTGCGGCAGTACTGCTAGCCGTTCGAGCGCTGACATTCAGGGTTGCAACCCTCACCTTCAAGACTGACAGTCGTGCCTGTGGGGCGAGGCCCTGGGGCTTCTGAGAGAAGCTGTCCTGCTGTCTGTGAGAATTTGGCTGGACCGCCCCTGCCCTTGACTTCTGTGCTTTGTTTCTTTACTAACTCTTGGTGGCTTTGCCCTTGGCTTTGACCACAGATCCTGCCTCTGCCTCTGCTCCAGTCTGTCCCTTCTCTTGTGGGAATGCACCAGCCGCCTCTGGCCGGTCCCACGACTCAGGTTTTCTTCAGCAGCTAGGTCTGGGCATTTCCTTCAGGACCTAATCGTCTCCCAACCCGCGTTTAAGTCTTGCCGGCCCGTCTCAGCATTGACGCAGCCAGCGTGGGCCCACGCATAACTACAAACATGACGAGAACGGCAAGACAGGACAATCCTGGTCAACACATGTGGAGCCCTGGGACACTTGCCATCTGGGAAGAAGTTGTCCTTCAGAGGTGCTTCCTAACGAGACAGACGACGGGGACGTGCGTGGACGGGGAGGGTCAGGCCAGCGTCACAGCACTGTGTCTGTAACAGCCCCCAACACTGGGAGCACTTGCCCGATGGGGCACGTGTTTTCTAAAGCAGGGCTGTATGGAAGGAGACGGCAGGCCGCCATTGGGACCCAGCCTCCCTCTTCGCTTGCCGGGACACTGACCTCTCCAAATGACGATCTTTATTTCGTGACACAGAGAGAACATGTGGTGTGAACTTAAACCCTCGAGTGTGACTCAGACTGTGGCCCCACATGGTTAGGGAGCGTTCTCCCGCAAGCAGGCCGGGTGAGGTCTGGGCACTGACGGCAGATGGTGAGAGAGATACAGCTTCTCCACGGGCTGGAACTGAAACCCAACCTCAATCAAGTTAAGAAATCCTCAATTAAGACTGTCTGGCCCTCTTCACCCTGCCAGCTTTTAGGAGCTCAGACAGGATCTCCCTAGGACCCTGCACAGACGTATTTTGTCATAAAATTCCATATACATTTTCCCATCTTCCTGCCTCTTAACATAATCCTTTAGTATGAAGGGTGATTTTCTCTTTCGAATCCCAGGTCTGGATTTCCTGCCAAGAAGACAGACATTCAACACACCCGTGCACCCAAGAGCCATAAAGTACACTAATATTTTACATCTGAGAACTTTAAAACATTTATATGGCACAAACAAACAAAAACACCCATAGCCAAAGGCCAAAGGCAAATAACATGTTGGTGAAAATATTCAAAATAAACATGACAGGTAAAGGGTTAATTTTCTCAATTCAAAGAGCTTTTCCAAATTAAAAAAAGAGAGAGAGAGAGAGAACCAATAACCAAACAAACAGGGAGTTCTCAGAAAATGATAAAATACAAATGACCTGAAATATCTGAGAAGATACCCCAGCCTCACCGAGAATTTTGTAAATGTAAATCAAAACAACGAAAAGATATTTTATCAAACAGGTAGGCAAACATTAGAAAGTTTGATATATTTGATACTGGGAAGAAAATGTCAAAGTAAGAAAAATTTGTATACTGTTAGTAGGAATTTAAATTAGTGCAATCTGTTTGGATCACAGTTTGGCACTATGTCTCAAAATTTTTAAATGTCCTTTGAACCTCTCCTAAGAATTTGTCCCAGAGATATAAAACTAGCCTAAGATTTAAAAAAAAGAGAG
Organism: Rhinolophus sinicus; assembly: GCF_057876585.1. Lineage (NCBI taxonomy): Eukaryota > Metazoa > Chordata > Mammalia > Chiroptera > Rhinolophidae > Rhinolophus > Rhinolophus sinicus. Next base: position 49,719,027 of record NC_142507.1, read on the forward strand.
AGAGAGATACGAATAAGAAAAGTAGAATAAGATAGATGAATATTTAAAAATCTGAAAACAATCCAAATATCCATCAGTATGAGATTCATTAAATAAAGTTATCTTTTATTGCTACAATTGGAATACTATTTGGCCATTACAAATAGTGAATATCTATGCATTGGGATGGAAATATTTTCTCCTATAAGGGAAGGAGGCGAGATACAGGGCAGCACGTTTAGTATTATCTCATTTATAAATAAAAAAGATATTATATACACATGTATAGTGACATATGCTAAACAATTTTTCTGAAAGTTTAACAAAGTGTTAACAGTTTGGCAGAAAGATCTAGTGGGAGGTAGTGGTATAAAAGGTTTTCATTTTTCTTTTTATACCTTTCCTATGTGGCTACCTTCCTCTTCTTTAAGTAAAATAAACTAAAAAGTTGAAAGCACAGTGCGGTCTGGTGTATGAGAAGTGCAGGTGGGGACGGGCCCTGGTTTGCAGAAGATAAGGATGGGCTTCGTTACCGGGGGAGACGAGGGGTGTCAGGAAGCCTTCCTGGATCAAAGGAGGCCTGGACTTAATTTTTAAGGATAAGAAGTTGTCAGGTAAAGATCAGGGTCAGGGTGCTCCGGGTAAAGGATATTTGCAAGGGAATAGAGGTGAGAGAAGGCAAGACATGTTTAGGGAATTTAAAAAAAAAAAAGTTTGTTGGAGCGCAGAGTCATTAAACAACCAAACAAACAAACAGCTGGCTGCGTAGAGGCCCCGTTCCTTACTGTCTCAAGGACTTTGGACTTTTTCTTAAGGCAAGGAGAAACCAATACAGAATTCTGAGTAAAACACCTGTGAAACCTTACTTTGGACTATCATGAGTTAGAGTAACAGCAGAAAGTCATGTAACTTCAAAAGGGGCAAGGGGAACTGAGACTCCAAAAAGTAGAAGTGGAAGACAAGATTATTAATCAGGAATCCAGTAGGACCGAGGGTCCTTCTCTTAGTTGCAGGTGACAGGAACCCAAGTTTAACTAACATAAACCAAAAAGGGGATTGATTCATGGAAGCCGTGAACCCGAGGCTCCAAGAAGCTCCGGGATAAGAACTGGTAACACATAAACCTATCAGGACGCCCTGCTTCTTTGCATCTTCCTATGTGTTTTCTTCCTGGTTTCTTTGAGATGGCAGGTTTCATGGCTGCTGGCGCTCCTTAGCTCGTACATTCCTTGCATTTGTTTATTTATTTAACAAATACTTGTTGAGAACTTTCTGTACCTTGCACCGTTCTCAGTGCTGGGGATATAGCTCTAAACTAACCCAAAAGCTCTATTTTATGGCAGAGGAATCAGGTAATGAGCAATCTATAATATAATGTCATTAAGTACTGTGTTATAATGCTTCTTGGAAGAGGAAAAGGGCTCTTCCAGCTTCCGTTTCTAAAAATTGCAGAGAAGTGTTCTGATTGGATAGGTGTGGGTCCCGCCCCCATCTTGCCACCATGACGGGCAGCCCTCACTCACATTCCATGGGTGTAGTTGATGTGAGGGGCCGGGGATGCAATTCCTAAAAGAAAGAAGGCACGTTTCCCAGAAAAGAGGGAGCGGACTAGGTAGACAAAAACATTTCTTGTGTTTCCACGACCGTTGTATTGGAATTACTGGTTTACAATCTCATTATCCCTCAGGCAGTCAAAAACACATTTCCTGGGAGCTTAAGGGTTCCTTGGAGAACCAAAGTAAAAAGAGAGCAGAATAAATGCAAAGTTATTCAATAATGCTATTATGTTGGAAGACACTGTGTGTGCACCATCACAGAAGGGCCATCCTGGGGTCATCCAACCTGGGATGTGACAGGTAGGATCGAATTCCTTGGCAACAACTTTAAAGATGTGGGTTTTTCACATGTCATTTGTTTCTTCATTAAGTCCTTCATACTCATAAAAACAAACATTGAATGTATTTTATGTTGAGTATATGTTATATGCAAAGCAAATATTCTAAGCTCTGAGAGCAAAGGTACAAAAGGCACTGTCTCTGTCATCAGAGAAATCGAAGGCAGAGCAGGAGGCAGGCATATTAAACGAATAACCCAAAAGCACTCTAAGTTCTGCAGTGCACATAGTATGATAGAAACAGTGGCCGCACTGCTTCACTCTTGGAGGAATCAGACGAGGCCTTGCAGAAGTGGTGACATTTGAAACAGGCCTTAAAAGACAAAAGTCGCTCTGTAGGTAAAGGAGAGGGGTCAGGCATTCCAGAGATAGGAAACAACAACTAAGGTACAAAGGCACAGAAGGGAGTACACGTGTGCCTGGCGGGGAAGCTAGGCGAGAGGGCTGTAGTAGAGAAGGGAGTGAAGATGAAATTGTGAAGGAGGCCATTTCAGCGACTTCAGATTTCAGTCCTTGGGCAGCAGAAGTGTCAGGAGACAATCTGTGTTTTAGAAAGAGGCTGTCCAGGAGGAGAAAAGTCTGCAATTGGCTCTTTAGAAGCTGTTGACACAGTCCTGGCAAGAGATATTAAGAAACTAAACTCAGTCCAGGGCCACAGGATTCGGGAGAACAGAGGAGAGGTAATTACAGAGAGGGTAGAAGACGAGAGGATTCATTGACTTTCTACCTTGCACCTGGGCCCCAAGATCGGCACTTTACATACCTTATCTACTCCTTACAGCAGCCCTGTGAGTGTGTAAAATACCCCCTTACGAAATTGAACATGCACAAGACTGACTCGGGGTCCCAGGAACATTGAATGGCAGAGCCAGGACCTGAACCCAGGTCTGCTGGGTCCCAAAGCCCATGCTCTGTCTCCCCAGTCACATGGAACCAAAAGGACTGGGTGACTAGGTTTCCATCATCCCTTACTTTCTCCTGTGCTTCGTAGGAAGTGTTATAGACACCGGCCCTCACCAGCCCTGGGGCAGAGTGTACTGTGTTAGGTCACACAGTGCCGAGGGAAGGAGTACGTCTTACATCAAACAGAGGTTGGAGGCCAACTCAGTGCTCCCCCATTCTAGGTCTGTATTCGTTTTCTGTGGTTGCTACTACAATGAATTGTCGTAAACTAAATGGCTTAAAACAGTACAAATCTATTATCTCACAGTTCTGTAGGTCAGAAGTTCAACCAGGGTCTCCCTGGGCTAAGATCAAGGTGTGAGTAGGGCTGAGTCTCTTTCTGGAGGGGCGAATTCCTTCCTTGCCTTTTCCAGCTTCTAGAAACCTGGGTCGGGGCCCGCTTCCTCCAGCAATGACAGGTCGAGTCTTTCTTCCATCGCATCGCTCTGATCGTCTCTTCTGCCTCTTTCTTCCACTTTTATGGACACTTAGGAGTACATGGGGCCCACCTGCATAATCCAGGGTAGTCTCCCCATTTTAACGTCTAGTGATTAACAACCTTAATTCCATCTGACCCCCGAATTTCCCTTTGCCATGAAACAGAACGTATTCACAGGGTCTTAGGATTAGGGTGTGAAATTCTTGGAGGGGTGATTATTCTGCTACCGCAAGTTTCTTCGTGTGCTGTTAGATTTGCATCTTGTGCTAGTTCTGGAAATTGACAAGGAGAGGCTCAGGGAAGCGGTGGTGAGTAAAGAGTTAACTAGCCATCCAGCAAACACAATGACCCCTTGACAATGTCCCGAGGTGTAGACCAGTGGGCCAAGAGCTGGGCCGTTGGGGTAGGCGGCTCACATCTTGGAAGAAAAGCCCATCAAACCATGACCAGTGGAAACCAGGACACCAGTCACCTGGGAAACCAAGTAAACATAAACATACAGCCATCCATCACTGCCATCTGGAAAAAATTGGGTAGCGAGGGTCTTCCTGTTAGACCCTGCTCTGGTATTTATTTGTGTAGCTGGAGATCCCAGACCAGCCTTTCTGTCAGCGATGCTTCAGTGAGGTGCGTGGGGCTGAATCTCAGCCTGGAATTAAAACATACCACCTTTCCGTGTGCATGTGGTTGTAAATATTACCAGCAGACGGGTCACTCCAGAGATAGGTGTCCGCATTTCCAAGTCTAAACAATCTCTGTCGGTCAGATGGGGAGGCCCCATGTGCTTGTGGGCAACACCGTCTTAGAAAAAGTCTGGATCCGCGTCAATGCTGCACGTGTTCTGCTCTGCCCAGGAGTTAGGGTGTCCAGGAACCTGTCCTCCCCGCTCCACTCTGGGCAGTAACTTGGGAGATGTGCTTGGGGCAAAGGGGTTTTGTTGGGTCTGCGGTACAAAGGGATGCACTGCGTTACCTGGGCTCTGCTCCCAGGAGTCCTCACTGTTGGTCAAGAATGTTTTCAGCTGTTGCTCCAGCAGTGGTGAGAGATTCGCCCTGCTTCCTCCACATGTGCCTGCCCTGTCCCCCAAGTGACTCAGAGATACTGACAAGGCAGCTGGCTGGCGTTTGCAGGGGCAAGTCTGAGGCATGGATCAGAGCAAAGTGCAGTGACCCGTGCAGGGAACAAACCTATGACCTTGGCCTTCTAAGCACTGTATACAGAGCACCCCGAAAGTCCATCCTTCAGTCAGGTCCATATGCACCATGGCAACACTCAAAGGCTGCCTGGCTGCGGAAGGAACATTCAGACCAAGCTAGATTTCCTAGTATCATGTTGTTTCCACTTCCCTTCAAGACCCAGTTGGGAACCCCCATTTTGGTGATACTGAGTCAGAACCAGACCCACTCTTGATGATCGTGGAGTCCTGGGGCCCTCGTAGAGACTCCCCCATGGTCATTCCTGGTTACAGTGTGAGGTCCTAAGGGGCACGGACCATGCGGTACCCAGTCCTTGGCACAGAGTGGATGCTTAAAGCATGTCAGTGAAATGAGTCACAAACATGAATAAGTGACATCAACACATTCCTGACTTTTCTTTGAAAGATGCTTCTCAAAATCCTCACTTTCCTTATCACTTGTTTCGTGGATGGGAAATACGCCAAAAGAGTACTGCCCATTAGGAATATAAGCCCCAGTGCAAGCCGCACAGTATTTTTAAATTTTCTAGCAGGTACATTAAGTCAAAGAAACAGAAGACATTAGTTTTAATGATATTGCATTTTATGTAACCCTATATATCATTTTACTTATAATTTGTATTATAATAAATTTATTAAGAGTATAATGCACACTAATTATAAATTGAGTATAAATACAAATTACATCAGTTTTATTATGATAAAATTATAAATTTATTATCATTTATGTAACAATTATGGAGATAGTTTCCATTCTTTTTTTGGTGCCACCTCTAGCAACACGTCTCAGTGCAAATAACCACAGGTGGCCTGTGGCTACTGTATTGGACAGTCTAGCTCTAACTACTGTCCACTCTCATGCTCAGTGTCATTACTAATTAACGTCTGAATGACCCCTAACAAAGAATCCTTATTTTATTAACTCATTAGGAAGGACCATGTTGATAAGCACCATTATTTCCACGTTACAGTTGGAGAAACAGGCTGAACTGGGTAGAGCTGGGACTCGAAACCAGGGGTTGTAAGCCCCATGCTTCCCAACACATCACATACGGCCATTCCTTTAGGGGACCTCAGCAGAGTATCGCACAGATGGGGTTGCCTCGGGAAGGACTCCAGGGACGTGACTCTTACGTTTTAACTAAGTGTCATGTGATAGTTAATTTCGGTCAAATGGTTTCGGTGACATTTTCACGGCCACATTGTAAGGGTCATGGAGTCATGGCATTTAGACGTTTGAGAACCACTGCCTGACTGTCTCCTGAGTTCATTGTTTCAGCAGCTGTCCCAGCTCTGGCTGGGCACCTTCTGAATCCGAGAAGAAAAGGAGACACGTGCCTCCTGTGCCATTACATGTAGCGTCCTACTTTCCATTAGTTTGTTCATTTCCAAGCTCCAAGGAACTTGGCTGAACCTTTCAGTCCTACTTCCAGAAAGAGAATTGAATTGATCTTCATTCTTTCCTTTCTGATTTCCAAACAGTAATAGTATTTGATGAACACTTCCCAGTTTTATTCCCAGAAGCCTGTGGCCTCAACTCCCTTCCGCATTATGCTCTCACATAGACTTAATTATTGTAATTTTGCGGCATTAATTTTTGCACAGTCTGTCTGGCCTCTAATGCCCCCTTGCTTGAAATTCTAATGCTGTGATTTTCCTCTTCAAATCCAAATCATCTTTGGAAAAGACAACCAGTTTTTCACCCAAACCATGTCCAAACAGGTCTGGTCCCCAGACCGTATCTGGCATGAAAAGAGGCTCAGTATAGCACACAATAGATGACTGTAGTCTAATTTTAGACCAGATGGTTCTAGAGACCATGTTTCTTCTCTGTTGACCCCACTTTTTACCCCCATCAGACCAATTCCTCGGGGACAGACCCTGACAGGCATCAAGAACATGCAGGAATGAACACAAGGATTTTCCTAAAACACATATGTGATCCTGCTAACCTCCTGAGTAAGACACTGCAGTGGCTTAGTACTCACTCCAAGATGAAGTCCAAACTCTTGAATCGTGCAACAAAGCCCTGCATGTTAGAACTCTTTCCTTCCTCCTCAGCCTCCTCCCTCACTGGCTTAGACCCATGCTCCAATGGTACCTCCATGCCTGCGGATTTCCTAAAAATGGGGCCAGGCCTATGATCTCACAGCTGAATGGCCAGTTCTCCCAACTGCACCCACTGTGTACCTTGCCTACACTTACTCATCCAGAGTCTCCCCTGACACTCCCCGCCCCATAGAACCGACCACTCTTTCCCAACACTGTCCACGCATCTAGCACGAGCCTTGTAACACGCTGCTGTACTTTCTGTTTACGTGGCTAAACAAAAGGCACCTGGGAGCAAGAACTCTGTCTTGGTTGTCACTGACCCTCCTTTGCCTATCAGGTGTCTGGTGCATGAATAAGCATTTTATTTATTCAGAAGGAGGGAGGAATGGACAGTTAGTACGGAGGTAGAGGGACGCCCCACTCCAGAGAAAGAGTTTCATCTATTTGCCCCTCATGTAGCTCCTGCTTCTCCTGTCTAGGTGATATTTAGAAATCTAAGCCTCAGGAAGGTGCTGAGACTTTTGGCACCTTGGAAGGTACAAGCAAACTAGGTGGCAGTGGAGGAGAAAAGCAAGTGGCTGATTGTGTAGCATTTCCTCTGGGCTTAAGGAAAAATAAACAAGGGATCCTCAGGTACCCTTTTAGGTTTCCCAGCTGAGCTTAGCAGGGAAGGACAGGAAAGGAGGTAGGATTCAGGGCAAAAGTCTTTCTCCGAAATAAATTCCCATTTGACTGGAGCTGTATCTTATGAAAGCGTGATGTACGAAGTGCAGTAACAGTGAGGACTCAAAACTGGGAAGGGAGGTTCCTGGATAATTACTTGATGCCCAGAATTTTAAAATGACTCAAGAAAATGCAGCAGAATCTGAAAGGATTGGGATGATTTATCTGTGACTTACAGAATCTAGGGAAGACTCCTCTCACAATTTAGTCCTTAAGAAAAGGATTAGCTTCATATGGAACTGACCTAATAATTGGGGGCCTTAGTAACATGTAGTGGTTCCACCCTCCAGTAATATATTTCTTATCAGACTAACCTATGAACACGCATGTACACACACACACACTCAGGCACACACACACACACATACTCAGGCACACACGCACATACACTGGACAAAATATGTTTTTAAAAATACTAAAGATACTGGAAATCGATTAAAAGCAGGAATATGCCAGAGAGAGTCAGTACATGGAAGAAGGAAATGCACTGTGTGTTTCCAGATTTTATAGTTTTTAGACTGAGGCAGGCTCTAGTCTACACCAGGCAGAGTGGCTAAAACTTCAGTATAAAATCCACAGCCTTATGGGCTAGCGGAACCAGTGTATGGAGCAACCACCAGTAGGAATAAGAGGGAATCCCCAAAAGGGTATAGGGACAAAGAGGGGGAAACCCAATAGCCCACATCCCTGACTGGCCCTCGAACTATGCTTATGTAGGGCAGACACCAAGCCATTTAGTAAAGCTGAAAGCGCTGAACTGAGTCAGATTTGAGCTGTTACCCTCAGCAAGGGAAACGTTAAAAGGGTAATAAGGAAATAAAGTGAACACCTTTACTCCAATAAATTTGATGACTTAGATAAAATGAACAAATTCCTTGAAAGATGAAAATCAGCAAAGCTTACTCAAGATAAACTGACAGTCCTATAGTTACTTAAAAATTTGAATTCACAGTTAAAAACCTTCCCAAAAGACAACTCCCACCCCAGATGCTTCACTGGTGAATTCTGCATTTAAGGAAGATACCATGCCAATTCTATAAAAGGGAAAAAAAAAAAAAAACGTAACGGGAAGAAAAACTTCCCAACTCCTTGAATGAGACCAGTATTACTCTGATACCAAAACCAGACAAAGACATTATAAAAAAATAAAACTACAAACTAATATTCCTCATGAAAACAGCTGTAGAAACGTCTACAACATAGTATTAGCAAATCAAATTCCCCAGTATCTTAAAATGATAATCCATTGTGACCACCTGCGGCTTGTCCTTGGAATGCAATATTGTTCAATGTTGGAAAATCACTCAATATAATTTGCCATCTGAGCAAATTAAAGGAAAAAACAAACAAACTATGTGATCATCTCACTCGATGCAGAAAGATCACTTCACAAAATTCAACAACCATCCACGAGGCAAACTCTAAGCAAACCAGGAATTACAGTTACCTTCCTAAGTTGATAAAGGGCATCTGTGAAAAACCTACAGCCAATAATATCATACACTGGTATTCAGTGAGAGACAGAATACTAATGCTAACATCAGAAATGAGGTAAATATGCCCCCTTCACCACTATGCTTCAACATCATTCTGAAAGGTGTCAGTGCAGTAAGGCAAGAAAAAGAAATAAAAGGCATAAAATTTGAAAAAACTAAACAAAACTCTACGTAACTACAGATAACATGATTGTCTATGTAGCATCTGCATAGAAACTTGAAAGCTTTAGGAGAAAATGTAATAAATTGTATGCAAGATTTATATGCTGAAAACCTGAAAGTATTACAAGAGAAACAAAATGCTTAAAATAAATAGAAAGATACTCATATACTATGTTCATTAATAGGAAGACTCAATATTGTTAAGATGTCAGTTTTCTCCAAGTTGATCTATAGAGTCAATGCAATTCCAATCAAAATCCCAGCAGGTTTTTTAAGCTGATCCTGAAATTTATAAGGAAAAAAAAAAATCAAAGGAGCTAAATTAGTCAAAGCAATTTTGAAAAAGAACAAAGTTAGAGGACTCACATTACATTTTCAAAACGTACTAGGAAACCACATTAATCAAGACAGTGGGGTATTAGTGAAATGAAAAACACAAAGATTAGTGAAGAATCCAGAAATAGGCCAAGGCAATTCAATGGTGAAAGGATAGTCTTTTTAGCAAACGACGCTGGAACAGTTGGACATCCTATAAGCAACAAAATGTACCTTGACTGATACATTAAACCATTTACAAAAATTCACTGGAAAATGGATCACAGACCTAAATGTAAAACCTACAAGTTTACAAACTCCATAAGAATACATAGGGGAAAATCTTTGTGACCGTGGATTAGAAAAGACTTATTAGGATACAAAAAGCACAACCCATAAATGAATGGTACTTTTAATAAAATGCAAATACAAGATTGACTAATTGCATATTTCCAAAACACATATCCAAAATATATGAAGGACCCTCATAACTCAATACTAAGAAAACAAACATCCCAATTTAAAACTGAGCAAAACATTTGAACAAACACGTCATCAAAAACATCACATGGGTGGCAAAACAGCTCACATAAAGCTACTTAACGACATTAGTAATTAGGGAAATGCAAATTTATGCAACAACCTGATACCACTTATTAGAAAAGCTGCTGGCAAGAATGCAGAACAGTGGAACTTTCATACATTACTGATGGGAATGCAAACTGTGCAGCTTCTTTGGAAAACATGCTGGCAGTTTCTTGTAAAACAAAATACACAATTACCATACCACTCAGCAGACCTACTCCTAGATATATACCCAAGAGAAATGAAAACGTATGTCTGCGCACAAACATTTGCACAGATGTTTCTAGTGGCTTTTTATCCATGATTGCCCCAAACTGAAATTATTCAAACGTCCATCAACTATTGAATGAACACAGAATGTGGTGGCACACCCATGCAGTGGAATATTACTCAGCAATAAAATAGAATGAACTATTGATACGTGCAACAACCTGAACACATTTCAGATGCGTTATGGTTAATTGAAAAAAGCTAGGCTCAAAACGCTACATACTAAATGACGACATTTATATGACATTCTGGAAAAAGCAAAGTTTTAGGGGAAAAAACAACAACAGATTAGTGGTTATTTCTGGACTAGAAATGTAGGGAGGGATTGAACAGCAAAGGGGCATGAGGGAACTTTTGGGTTGAGGAAAATGTTTGGTACCTAGGTTGTGGTGGTGGCTACTAGACTGTAGGAGTTTGTCAAAATACACAAAAGGGTAGATTTTATTGTATGCAAATTGCTCTTCAATAAACCTGACTTAAGGAAAAAAAAAAAACTAGAATAGGGTCCTTTGTGACAAAGTAAAGCAGGTTTTTCATTGGACTGAAGAAGACACAGCTTTAACCTCATTCTTCCTATTTGACCTCACCCTTTGATAGAAAACAGAAATGGTGAAATTGATATTTGCTGAATGGAAAAGAAAACATCAGGTTATTTTAAGTGTAGAAAATTAAGTGTAAGTTTCAAATAATGAATTAAGGATGCATTGTGATAACTGAATTATGGGTTATGACAAGGCAATGAACAAAGGATACTTGAGAAGTGTATAATGGAAACTTTCTCTGATTGAGTATCAAGTAAAGTTTACTTCGCAGATGAGATTACCGTGGATTGTAACTTGAGAATTAAAATTCACAGAAGTAGGCTTTTACATTTTTTATTTAATTTTAAATCAGCACCTTTTGCTTTTTTTTTTTCCTTTTGGCTAGAAAACTGGAATCTAGATTTCATAAGAAAGCTACCTTTTAGGTGATATACTCTAGCTCATTTATAATTCAAACTACAGTGCCACGTGCAAAGGCATTTTTTTAATTACTAAAAAGAAAAGTAAAAGGCTTAGGCAATTTTCAGGATATATAATTTATGAAGGGGACAGTTCAACTATATTTTAACTTACAAGTAATATTTGGAAAAATTAGAAATTTTTAAATAGCTTAAAACTTGGGCCAATAGGAAGGAATGGAGACTACCAGAAATGGTAAATATGTAGGTAAATAGAAACTTAGTTTTTCTCCTTCTGATTTCTTTAAAAGACATGGTTATTTCATATAAAGCTACAAAATTGAATTATGCAGTTTATAATATAAGTAAATATTATATAAGCAAAATGGTACAAAAGATGCAGCTATAAATGGAAATACACCGTTGCTATGTAAGTTCTTACTGTTTACATGAAGTGGTATACTATTAGCTTCAAAAGGCCTGTGATAAGTTTAAAATGAATATAGTAATTCTTAGGGCAATTAGTAAAAACAGTGCAGAGATGTATAGCTAAAAAGCCAACAGAGGAATTATACGGGAGTGCTGAAAATATTGAATTAACCTCCAACTCCTAAAAAAAAGGAAGAAAAGAGGAGGAACAAAAACAGGATAAAGAAAATAGCAGCAAATTTATAGACCTAAATTCCACCCTGTCACTAATTACACAAAATATAAATTAGCTATACACTCCATTTAAAGGCATAGATTGTCACACTATAAAAAGGGAAGACCCAACTAGCTGCTGTCTACAAGAGATGCTCTTTAAACATAAACACAGATAGATGCAAGGTAAAAAGAAAAAGATACTCATTCAAACATGAAGTCTAAGAAGGCTGGATTGGCTATATTAATATCAAACAAAATAGACCTCAAGAACAGGAATGTTACCAGAGATAAAAAGGAACATTTCATAATGATAAAAGTGTCAATTATTGAGGATGACAGAACAATCATAAATGTGTATGCACTTAACTAGAGAGATTCAGAATTCATGCAGCAAAAATGGACAGAACAAAAGAAAGAACTAGAGAAGTCCACAATCATAGTTCAAGATTGTAACACTCCTCTCTCAGTAATTGATACAGCAACTAGATAAAAAGATTAGTAGGGATAGAGATTTGAAAAGCGTTATCAACCACCTTGACCTAATTGATATTTATAAAACACTACAGTCAACTATACAGTACACTTTCAAGTTCCAGTGAATTGTTCACAAAAAAGAGAGACTATTAAATCTCAATAGATTTTAAAAAACTGAGATCTCACAGAATATGTTCTCCTATAGAAATATTAAACTAGAAATCAACAATAAAATTTCTAGAAAAGTCCAAATAATCTGAAATTAAAAAACAAATTTCTAAATAGCCCAAAGTCAAAGAAGTAACCACAAGGGGAACTGAAATTTATTTTTATTTGAATGATAATGAAAACACAACATTTCAAAATCGGAGAGATGTAGCTGAACTTAGCAGACTGTAGAGGAAAGTTTATAGCATTAAATGCTTATGTTAGAAAAGAAAAGTTTAAATTCAATAATCTATGTTTTTACCATAAAAAAGCTAGAAAAACATAAATAACTAAAACTCAAATAAAGAAGTAAGGAAGAAATTAAGAGGTGAAATCATAAAATACAAACCAAATAAATTTAACAAAGATCAAAGTTGGTTCTTTGAAAATAATAATAAATTTTATAAACCCCTGACACCAATGGTGAAAAAAAAAGTTTAACACAAATGAACCAATGTCAGGAATGAAAGAGGATATCACTACAGATCCTACAGTCATTCAAATATAATAAGGGAATATTATAAACAATTTCATGCAAATAAGTTTGACAATTTAGATAAAATGGACAAATTCCTTGAAAAGCACAATTTACCAATCCTAGCACTAAATAAAATAGAAAATCTTCCCACAAAGAAAACTTCAGGCCCAGATGATTTCACTGATGAATTCTATCAAACATTTAAGGAAGAAATTATACCAATCTTGTTGTTAGGATCACTTCTCAACTCACATTTATGAGAACAATATAACATTTATGATAAAACCTGACAAAGGTATTCCATCAATTCCAGTCCATATTGATATAAACAAAAAATGAATAAAACTTAAATTTACTTCGTTAACATAATAAAGGATAGGTATACTCTCCTGTGTCTTCAGTAGATGTATATAAGCCACTTAGTAAAATTTAGAACCCATTCATGATTAAAAATACACAAAACAAAGCAAAAAGAAAACAAACATACACCTCCTTGAAAACCAGAAATAGAAAGGAATGGGGATGTCTTTTACCTGATAAAGAACACCTATCAAAAATCTACAACAAAATCAAACGTAATAGTGAAATATCTTTTTCCTAAGACTGAAAATGAGATCTCTGGTCTCATCACTTCTAATTAACGTGGTAGTAGAGGTCTGGTGTTGCAATGGTGCAATAAGGAAAGGAAAAGAAATAAAATGTGTAAGAATTGGGAAGAAAAGTAAAATTTATTATTTGCAAAAAATATAATTGTGTAGCTAGAAAATCCTAAGGCACTTATAAACTTTTAGAGTTAATAATTTAGCAAACTTACTGGACTCAAGGGCAGTGAACAAAAATTAACTGTATGTATGATAGTAATAAACAAAGAGAAAATGAAATGTAAAGAAAATACAATAGAATAAAAGAACATAGGAATAAATATAATTAAAAATGTGGGGGCCAACCCGGTGGCTCAGGCGGTTGGTGCTCCATGCTCCTAACTCTGAAGGCTGCCGGTTCGATTCCCACATGGACCAGTGGGCTCTCAACCCCAGGGTTGCTGGTTCAACTCCTCAAGTCCCGCAAGGGATGGTGGGCAGTGCCCCCTGCAACTAAGATTGAACACGGCACCTTGAGCTGAGCTGCCGCTGAGCTCCCAGATGGCTCAGTTGGTTGAAGCGTGTCTTCTCAACCACAAGGTTGCCAGTTCGACTCCTGTAAGGGATGGTGGGCTGTGCCCCCTGCAACTAGCAACGGCAACTGGACCTGGAGCTGAGCTGCGGCCTCCACAACTAAGACTGAAAGGACAACAACTTGACTTGGAAAAAAATCCTGGAAGTACACACTGTTCCCCAATAAAATCTTTAAAAAAAAAAATGTGCATTACCTTACACAGAAAACTATGAAACAATATTGAGAAAAATTAAAGAGCTAAAACAAACAGATTCATGAATTAAAAGACTTATGACTATACAGATACCAGTTCTCCATAAATTCATCTATAAATTCAATGTAATCTCAAGTGAAATTCCAATAGAGTTTCTTTTTAGGAGTAGACAAAATTTAGGGGGAATTTTATATGGAAACCTAGAGGGACAGGAATAACCAAGGGAATCTTTATGTTTACAACTTGGTTTGTAGCCAACATTCTTCTAAAACGTAGGTCTTCTTGTCCCTGATAGTGTTTAGTAGGATACATAGTATAGAGACGTCCTATGTTTAAAAAAATGAGTCCATGGTCAAATCAGTTAAGAAACCTCTTAGTTTAATACAGTTAGTGTTGTTCATGCTTTTTTTTCTTTTTAAACTACAGATTTCGCAGACTTTATAACATTCTAACATGCGTCTTGATGTACTGAGGTGATATATAGTACGATATTTGATTACGCTTTACGTGATATTTGATTATCCCTTATTTGATTTTGAAACAAATCCATGTTTGTGGATTTACAACTTGAAGAGTTTTAACACCAGTGTTCATAGCGGCATTGACCATAATAGCTAAAAGTTAGAAACAACCCAAATATCCATCAACAGATGAATGGGTAAACAATATGGTGGATAAACAGTGGAATATTCTTCAGCCATAAAAAGGAATGAAACAGTGACACATGCTGCCACGTGGATGAACCTTGAAAACATTTTGCTAGGTGAAAGAAGCCAGTCACAAAAGGATAAAAATTATATGCTTCCACTTTTATGGGGTACTACAATAGGTAAATTCATAAAGGCATCATTTAAAAAGAGGTTACCAGGGGCTGGGAGTGGGGGTTGGGAATGGGGAATTACTGTTTAGTGGTTACGAAGTTTCCGTTTGGGATGACAAAAAATGTTCTGGAAATGGACGGTGGTGAGGGTTGTGGTAATTGTGAATGTAATTAATACCACTGAATTAAACACTTAAAATGGTAAATTCTGCGTTACGCATATTTTGCTGCAATAAAAGAAATGGCCAAAAACAACTTGAAGGATTTGAAACACAATTTGGGAAAAATGGACTCCCATTTACCCCTGTATACTACATATTTATTGGTTGTCCCCTGGCACCATTTTTCTCATTCCCCTTTTACAGTGATCTCTGTTTTCATTTGAGGATTATGTGGTTTCAGGGAGCTGATTTTACTTCTCCCTTCTGGGGTACATTTTACATATTTTAGACCAGGGTTCAGCAAACTACAATCCAGGGTCCCAGTCTTGCCCTCCGCCTATTGTAAGTAAAGTCTTATTGGAACACAGCCATGCTCTTTCATCTGTTCATCGTCTGTCTGCTTTTGTGCTGCAACAGCAGAGGTGACTAGTGTAACAGAGATCATATGGCCCCATGCCTAAAATATTTACTATCTGGCCCTTTACAGAAAAAAACCCTAACCTCTGTGCTACATGAAACCAATTAGTATATTGTGTCTCCCACCCAAGGATTGCTCCAAGGGTGGGTATGCGGCTTTTCCTGCGTGGGTATGTGGCTTTTGCTGGTCTACTCAGAGTGAATCTCAGGAATTTTGCTTAGAAAACTGAAGAAAGCTTTCCTCTGAATGAGAGTGGTTTGCAGATTTGAGGCTTTGCCATGCTGCAGCCAGTTTGGCTGCCATAAGGGAAGCCAGCCTGAGGCAGAAGCTGCAGGTGGAGAAGGTGAGCGTGAGAGAAATGAAGACTAAGGTAGACAGAACCCAGATGAAACTGTGTCCCTAAACTTAATTAGGGAGAAGACGGCCTATGCTTTAGAAGAATGTTGGAGCAAACTATGCCTGAAGTCCTGTATTACTTCTGGACTTTTCCATCTCATGAGTCCATAAATTCACAATTGCTTAAGGCAACTTGACTTTGGTTTTCTGAATTACAACCAAAATCACCTCAACTAATACCGTGTTTCCCCTAAAATAAGACCTAGCCAGACAATCAGCTCTAATTCGTCTTTTGGAGCAGAAATTAATATAAGACGTGTTCTTATTTTTCTATAAGGCTGGGTATAATATAATATAATATAATATAATATAATATAATATAATACCAGGTCTTTTATTAATTTTTGCTCCAAAAGATGCATTAGAGCTAACTGTCCAGCTAGGTCTTATTTTCAGGGAAACAGGGTCTATGTTCCTATAATCTCCATACACTTTATTTCTAATGCCTGCCTAGTATTTTATCTTAATGATATATTTTACTTTACCATTCTCCTAATATTTAGAACTTGGATTATGTAATTTGAGCTATTAAGTCTGCGATAAATCTGGTCATTAAAACTTTTATCTTGTGCTCGCTTCGGCAGCACATATACTAAAACTTTTATCTGAATTTCCAATTCTTTTCATGGAATTGATTCCCAGAAGTGGAATTACTGGGTAAATAATATTCTTACAGCTTTTAACATACAATTCCAATGTGCTTTTTTAAAATGTCACCAGAAATGAATGAAATGTCTATTTTGCCTTTGTTACCATTTTTAATCTTTGCTATTTTTAGGATGAATCCTATTTCATCTTTAACTTTGATTTTCTTAAATTACAACTGAGAGCGAACATAATTATCTTTATTAGCAATTTTCATTTTCCATTTGCTGAATGTTTGTTCATGTCCATTGCCTATTTACGGAGGACTTTCCAGCATGTTGAGTTTTGAAAGAATAAGTAGAATTCCTCAGGTGGGCAAGAGGGGAAGCGCAATGAAAAATAGTAGTATGTGTGAATGCAGAGGTCTGAACAGTGAGGTGTATGTGGGGACCTAGAGGTTGTGTGGCACGTAGAGTATCAGGTACTGAGGAGGGGAGAAGGTGAAAGGGAGGTGGGGGAGTCGTGGGCTGTAACAAGCTGGCAGTGGAGGCAGCAACCAGATACTGGAGAGGCTTAACTGATATTGCTAATTAAGTGTAAAACATTACTGGGCCTTTAAGCGGAATATTTTGCCTGTTTTTTCAGCACTTTGGCGGCTCCATTTGCAGTCACATAAGTGGGGTGTTCATTTTAAGCACTTTTCTCTCTCCGTTCATGTATAGCTCTGTGTTAGACTTTTGTTGTAAGTGCCTTAGTGTTTGGTAACACCTGCGTTTAAATATTTTAACATTCAGATCATTGATTCATTTAAATTGTCTCATCCCTCCTGAGTTGACATTTGTAAGATTTCTTTTTCATCTGCTAGAAAAGTAGGGCAGCTCAGCACCCCTAAACTCAGGCCAATGCATTCCTGTTTTGTCCCGGCTGCCACACCACCTACTTACTTCCCCGGGGGATCGTGGAGGGTGATGAGAGTCTGTGGAATCAGAGACCCACTCAACACTTCCACAGCCTGCCTTAGTCCGTTCAGGCAGCAGTAACAAATGCCCCAGGCTGGGTGGCTTATAAACGGCAGAAGTTTATTTCCCGCAGTTCTGGAGGCGGGAAGTCCCAAGATCAGGGTACCAGCAGGGTAGCATTCTGGTGGCAGCTCTCTTCTGGGTTCATAGCCGGCGCCCGCTCGCCGTGTCCTCACATTGTGAAAGGGGCTGGAGATCTCTGTAGGGTCTCTTTCCTAAGAAGAGCGCTACTCTCAGTCCTGAAGGCTCTACCTCATGACTCAAGCACCCCCCAGAGCCCCACGCCTAATGCCGTCATCTCTGAGGGTTAGGATTTCAACATAAGAATCTGGGGGGGACACAAACATTCCAACCTTGTCAAAGACCTACGCTTGGGCTTCCCACAGAGGGGCAGGGTCAGCTGGAGGTCTCACCTCCAGCCTGGAGAATAGCTGCTCTCTGACCTGGCCAGGCAATGAGCCATCAGTGACTTCCATTAAAATCTCAAAAAGTGCCTGCATGGCTCCCATCTCTCAACTCTGACGACCTAGGACCCAAGTGCCAGAGTCTTGACCTGGACCTACCACAAATGTAGTCAGTCTTGGGAAAACCATGACGCTTCTTTGTCGCTAAAATCTCCTGGGAGTAAATTCGGTAAAAGGCGCTGTGGCTGAAAAGAGGAGATCTCGCTGGGGTGAGAAAGGTGGAGACCTTGACAAATGTGTGGAACATCAACTATTTCGTGCCTTTCTCTTATTCCTTTAGGTGAGTGCTTTTCAGCCCTGACTATACACTGAAATTTGCTGAGGGAAGTTGAAAAAATACCAGTGCCTGTACCTCATCCCAGAGGTCCTCATGAGCAGCCAGAGTCGAGAACCTCTGGTCCAGGTCATGGCCCTCACCTTGGGGGGCCATGAGGTCACTTGAAAACAGTCTCAGCACTGGCATGGGGGCAGGGAGAGAGGCTCGTGCCGATCTCCCTTATGTGGGCTCCCCTGGCCTCCCAAAAGGCCCAGCTCTCATCACTTGGTGACGAAAGTTGCCCTTACGAAAGTTAATAGGCTTTAACGTTCCCTGAAAAAAGGTACTTCTAAGGTCTATGAAATTGTGACAGAATTTCCCCCTGCAAGGAACTGTCCCAAGAATAATGCTTTATATTATAGAGAAGAACAAAGCTGCACAGAATCCAACTCTACCTATGACCAACAGATGGCGCTATTGGCCAATGTCCAGCCATTTACATCTCTGCCAGCCATTTATTCTTTAATATTTGGAATTTTTGCTGCATTTGTGCATGATTTTGAGATGTTTTTTAAACATTTTTTTGACTCTACATACCTTTGAAGTGCAAAAGCAGTGACAATATTAAGAATGCTACTGATAAAAGGAGCATAAACATTTCAAAATGAGAGGAGAGATAATTTTTAAAAATAGAAGGTGGTGAGAAAATAAATGGAAGGTTGCACATACATATGGAATTAATTTTTGATAGAAACAATCCCAAACGGCAGAGTGGATCACGAAGCCTGAGAAAAGTGTTATGCCTATGCAATTGACGATAATAAGCAAAAGATGCAGAGGCAGATGAAATGGAAAACTTTATAGTGTGCAGCTAGAGAATTACAGTACTTGGTGCATGTTTTATCATCACCACCAGCTCTCCAAGTGCTTTCTTTTCTTCCATTATCATCCAGCCAGCCAAAACCAAACAATGTGAATCAGGCTGTTTTTAATTCTGGAGGAAGGCTGGTGGTGGTTTTCTAGAAGTTGGAACTAAGCATGATAAAAGTGCTGCTACCTAAACTTCTGGAATTGTCATGGACAGCCTATAATGTGAAAGCCAGCTCAAATCTGTACTACTTCAAGGTGGCAAGGCAGCCCAGTGTGCTGTAACCTCAACTGCTAAGGAGCTCTGTTCCCCGTCACACCTGCAGGAATGACCGAGGAGACGGGTTAGATCAATGGATTTAGCATAGATCAAACAGGCCCATGTTAGGAAGAGATACCTGATAGGCTGTATCAGCAAGAGGGAGGAGAATGCTGATACATTCTTGTATCAGCAAGAATGATTTAAGGCTGGGAGAGTCTGGCATCTTCTTAGTCACTGAAAACGCATGGGGGAACTGTGAGCTCAAATCCTTTCAGACATTCTGAATGTATAGTGTATCAGTCAGGATTCAATCAGAGAAGCATATGTATTTAGAGATTTATTGCAAGGAATTGGCTTACGTGATGGTGAGGGCTGGCCAGGCAAGTCCACAATCCACAGGGCAGGCTGTCAGGAGGGGCAGGCTGCCAGGCTGAAGCTGCTACCCTCAGGCTGAATTTCTTCTTCCGAGAAGCCCTCGCTCTGCTTTTAAGGCCTTTCAACTGATTAAACCAGGCCCACCCAGAGTATCTACAGTAACCTCCCTTATTTAAAGTCCACCCATTATGGATTTTAATTACATTTACAAAGTACCTTCACAGCAACACCTAGATTAGAGTTTGAATAACTGGGGACTGTCGTCTAGCCAAGTTGACACATCAAAAAGACCGTCGTCACAAATGGTGTTTTGCAATCTAACCTGTTTCTGAAATGTTTTTAGATTAAAAATGGGGTGCGGGGTGGGGGGAGATCGTATCCTGTAGACTCAGGAACTGGACATTTATGTAGATGACAGAGATGCCATTGTCTAGAGGATCTGCGGATATTCATTCATTTCATTATTCGACAAACGTCGAGTACCTACTACTTCCTAGCCACTGAATGAAGTGTGGGGACTCTAAGAACACTGTCCGTGCCCTCAGTAAGCCCACAGGCTAGTGGGAGAGACAGAGGCACAGAAAGCTCCCGTACCTGTGGCGACTGCAGTGGTGGTTCCGATGAGCCTCTAACCTGGCTTGTGAAATCCAGGAAGTCTGGCTGGAGGAGGAGGAACGTAAGCGGGATCTAGACTCAAACCTTGTGGGACATGGCATCTAGGGAGGGAGAGAAAGGATGGCAGACCAGTCATCACTGATCATCCTGGCCCAGAGCCGATGCTGACATTGTCAAACACGTTGTAAATGACATGCCCGGGGCAGAGTCTCACAGGTCATTTCTGTTTCACAGTCTTCCCACCTCTGTGTCTCTCCATGTGGCTGTTAATGGCGTGTCCCTGGCTCCTCACCCAAGCCTCCAGCCTTCATGGAGGTGCTGCCTCAGCCAGGCGTGCGGTACATGGTCCAGGTGCTCGGGACAGTGGCGTTCTCCTCCCACCTCTGCATGACCAGGTCATCTGCTTCTCTTGGAAGCATCCCTCTCCTGGCCTGTTTCTTCACCCCTTTACCCACGAGTACTTGCCCCACCTTTTCCCTCTCCCTTCAAGTAACGGGTCTCGTGCCCTGGTCCTCTGCACTATTCATTAGCGTGTGAGTCTCTTCGTTTTCAAAAAGGATTCAGTAATGTCTTTCCTGCCTCTCCCTCAAGAAAGTGAGGGTGAAATGAGGCATTGTGTGAAGCCCCTTAAAACTGGTACTGCCTCATAAAGGTACAGAACAGACTAGGTGTTACCATCCTGCCTACGTAGTTATTTATCCATCCATTAATCACTCCTAACGTGTGTCACTAAGCATAGAGGTCATCTTTGAATCTCTGGGACCTAGCGCAGTTTTTTGCACATAGTAATTGCTCATTAATTATCTGGCAAGAACAATGATAATGAAATCCTCTGAGACTTTACTTGTAGAGAGCCACACCGTTGGTGCTAGAATGTTTCCACCCCCTGCTTCTGGCTATTCGGTTCTTCATGACTCCACTCCCCCATCATCCTGGCTAAGAACGCCTTTCCCACTCACTCACCCTCGTGTCCGGATTGAGTACCTTCTCCTGTGACCACAGAATCCTCGCCACACTTCGTTCGTTTCTCTGACTGGAGTAGGCTTTGTGTCTGGACAGGCGGGGGGGTTCTCTGAGGTGGAGGAGTGTGTTCTAATCATCTTCGCCAGCACCGCTCAGACCCTGGCACAAGGCAAGCAAGCCATAAACAATCAATGAATAGCATGCCATCCATCCCTATTGATTTTTGTCTCGTTATTAGCCTCAGGCCAGATAGCCTGTTCTGTAGAGGAAATAATGCTCAGACATGTGCTTAGAAACTGCTCCTGTGTCCTAGTCAAGTGAGTAGAAAGAAAATGGAGTCAGGAGGTACGGGCTGAATTCCTGACCCTGTATTCTCTTAGGATGTGATGCCCAGAGTTATACCCCTTTGAAGTTTCTCTCAAGCAGATGCGGTGGCTTTCCTCAGGCTGTGTCCCTCACAGGGCTGGGCACATAGGAGGGAGGTGGCATCGAACAGCGACAGCAAAGTACTCCCAACACCCAAGGAACTTCTAAAGGATGCTGGTGAAGGAAATTTCATCCTCCCTTATTTTCAAAAAAAAATTTTTTTAAACCTCAAAATGGTTATGCGTGTCTGTAACACTTTGGACTCTTTGAGGGGAGTCAAAATGTCTGAATTTATTTTTGTCTGTCTCAGATCTAACCCAGAATAGGCACTCAATAAATATTTATTGATTTAAATATCTGTCGAGCGTGTACCCTCAAGGTTGGGGCAGAGCTCTGGTTTTATTGCCCTTAGTTATTAATCCATCTCTCAACTCAACCATTTCCTGTTGGTATGAGGTGCCTGGCAACGCGACTCCCTAGCCCGGTTGCCTTTTCAGACAGTGAGTCAGAAATACAAAGGAATTCAGAGTCGCACATTTCGGGGAGGACAGACGCAGCCAGGTAACTCATTTTTAATAAAGGGCTCAGAATTGCGAATTAAAGCGTGAACTGACACGCATGCTCTCTTCTGGAATGTGGCCGCCAAAAAGCCGTGGTCCTGGGGGTCGATCTGGGTTGGTTCAGCAACTTGCAAATGCTGGCTGGGCTACAGGAAGAGTTTGTTGCATTAAGTAATTTATGGGGTGTTAAGAAGTTCCTTAAGCTATTATTAAAAACATGCAAACTCCTCCCTGGTTAGACCTCTAGTAAGTCAGACTTCTAACTAAGCAGAACTGATGGGCCCTCTTTTGATGTTTAATGAGTTCTGCAGCAGATGGGAGATGTGACAGACAGGGCTGTGGTGGTGATTTACTGGTCATGAAACAGAATGATGAGAGCCCTCGCCTGAAAAAAAAAGAAAATGTAGCCGAAAGGACAGGTCTCCCCCCTTGCCTTCCTCTCCCACCAATCCCTTCCCCTTTCTTTCTCCGTGCAGTGCACGTGTTTTTGATTTCCTCATCCCCGTGCCTCTCAGTGCTGGGATCATTTCCATTCAGGCACACACAGAACACTGCAAACTAATTAGCCTTGGATACAGCCACAGGAAGTCAGGCTGCCAAATCCTCTTTCCCCCACAATTCCTCAACTTTCTCAGCCTGCCTCAGGCCCACGGCTTTGCACTGTATAAGTTGCCAGTTCTAATTTTGCAATTTCCCTTCACCTTATCAGATATGCCCCAAGCCTGCCAGCGGGCGGAGAGGGGAAGGCTTTGGAGTCCTCTGGACTCCTTCCTCTGGCCCCTGCTCTGCTTCCCCCTCACAATTAGGGAGTCTTGTTTGGATACAGTTTCAGTGTTGACTTGTTAATCTGACCTGGGTTAATGCTTTTTAAAGGAGAGCACTGCCCATCATGCAAAACTCAGGAGAGCTCCCCACGGTCTCTTCCACCCACTCACAGCTGCACCTCTCAGGGGCCCTGTACCTCTGACTTTTCTCAAAGGTTAACCCATTTTCCCACGAGCTGTAGGTGTCAGCTCTCCCCCCACCAGTTTTGATTGAGAACCCTAGGCACTTGCTGGGCTAGGATATGAAAGGGAGATGGAGAGATGGTAGCCTGGGCTCTGGGTTCAGGCAGGGGAGACACGGCACCCGGGCTTCTAAGGCGCACCCCTTCCTTGGAAGCCCCCGGAGTCAGAGGTGGCCAGATCTGAGCCACCGACATAGAAACTGGGTTGTCAACATTTAAAAATCAGATTCCACGTAAAAATCCAAACTGCTCGCTTCTTAGGAAGAAGTGAGATGTGGACACACCGGGCCAGCATTCAGGAGCTCCTGCCCCGTGGACGTGGATGTGGACGTGCCAGTAGTGTGGCCTCTGCAGGTCAATGCGGCCCCCGCCCCTCTCTGCCATCGTCTTAATGCTACCTACCTGGCTCCTGCAAACGTCTGACTGGAGAAGGGGAAATTTAATATCGAGTCCCGAGAGACTTGGCAGGGCTTCCAGCCTGTCTTTTCTTCTTTTCCACAGTCATTTCATCACATCACAGTACACGCCACATTACAGCAGCTGCCTGTGGAGGTCGTGGGCTTCCTTCCTCCTTGGCCCGTGAGCTCACTGAGGGCAGGGACCTCAGAGACCGTTTCACGCCACGGACCCAGTGATTGGCACGGCGCCTGGGTGCTCAGTGCGTTTTTCTGGGAAGGTGTTGATGATTTGCTTTCTCATTCAGCACATGTTTATTGAACGCTCCCTGCACGGTGCTAGGCGTTAGGTGTGATTCAAAGGTCGTGAGACATGTCCCTTAGTGAGCTCGGAGAGGAGGAAATATGGAAGTAGGAAATAAGATTTCATGACACAAAGAGGATTCTAGAGGCTTAAAAAAATGTGGTTTTGGTGAAGCACGTTCCAAGGGTGAGCTTCTCAGAGGAGGGCGCCCTTGCTTAGGGTTTTGTAAGTTGGGTAGGATTTGGGCAGAGTACTGACTTATTTATTTTTTTAACCCCACCTTTTGTCTCACCTTCCATTAGAGGGCTCTTCCTCTGGGCTCTAATTTTTATCCGAATCTGCCAGTGACTGGACTATATGCATTTCTAACAGTTGCTTAATGACTTTGTTTCTGTGGGGGGAGGGAGGGGTGGAAGGCAGCTGGGATGGGAGCCATGAACTGCATGAAGGCCAGCAGAAAACTAGATGCATAATAAATATGGTGATAATGCGGGGGGGGGGGGGATCATCGAAAGTCTTTGTAACGATGATAGTGAAATAGCATGGACAGAAGGCTAAAACGTAAGATGTACAGAATGTGAAATGCAAAGCAGAAAAAGGTCTTGTCTTTAAGAGCTGCAGTGAACAAGACGTGCAGTGTCACGGAACAGTGACATGTTCTCCTGGGCCTGTGGCCGTGGACTGGATTGTAAATTGAGTGGCACAGTCCACCCAATCCTTGTGAATCAAGGAAAACCCTCCCTTGGGCTGTCTGTGTCCAGTGCTTGGAATTCCCTTTCCAGGCAGCCTTTTCGGTGTGACCACCATTTGCCATTCGGATGGGAATAGTCTCAGGGACCTTTCTTTGCTCTTAGAACCTTGCTCCAGAGAGGCAGAGAAATTCTGATTATGAAGGTTGCAGGGAGGGGAAGGTAGTTGACCGGGAATATTTATTTCAAAGGACTGAAATATGGCAAAAAAAAAAAAAAAAACACCCATATCTATGCCTAACATGTCTTCTTTCATAAATATTGGCTAGTACTTGAATTCTTTTAACATTGAGATAGACTCATCAAGTATATGCTTGAATTTTGATCAAATCATGGTGGATATCATTAGAGAAACAACACTGAGGAGAAGGGGTTAGCAACTTACCATATACAGTTTATATAGAAATACTCATTCCAGGAGCCCTATAGAAAGATAACCTTCAGTGGTCGTGAACTTTAAGATCTTGGACCTGTTGGGGGAGGGGGATTGTGTGTGTGTGTGTGTGTGTGTGTGTGTTTAATAAACTGGTTCACAATAAAATGAAAATTTCAGTTCCAGAGGGATTTGAATTTTCACGTTAGACATGTTGCCATCTATAGGAAATCCGTGTTGTCACTCACCCATCCTGTGCCCATTACAGACATTGCTAATTGATCACAGAGCTTGTTCCTAATGCACTAAGATTTTTCACGAAAAACTTCTCAGCACTATTTGCAGCTAGCCACACAACCTACTAAAGTTAGCATTCAACTTGAAACTTACTTGCCGTCATAATCTAGATCTTCACAAAAACAGAATATTTTGAAGACATGTTTTAAATCAATAACACTTGTAGAAAACTTCCCAGTTCATATGCACTATACAGTTTAATCCATCTAACATCCCTGCAAGGACGGTATTCTAATTTCTACTTCATAAATAAGGACACTGAGATTTGGCTATTATGAACAATGATATTAAAGAAAGATGGATATTTCACTGCTGGTTAGTTCTGTCGTCTTAGAGCCAATGGAGACCTGATTATATAGTGAGAACTCCAAATTGCTAGGCTATATTAGGATTTACATAGTAGAATTTCTTAGACAAATGTAACCTTTACTCTCCCTAATCTCTCACTCTGATTTTTGGATATTCTCTCTCTCTCTCTCTCTCTCTCTCTCTCTCTCTCTCTCTCTCTCTCTCTCTCTCTCTCTCCCTCCCTCCCTCCCTCCCTCCCTCCCTCCCTCTCTCTCTCTCATCTTTTCACTTAACCATTATGCCTCCTTTCTTCCTTTCTCTTCTTTCCATAAAGCTCTATATCTCTATAGATTATAGCACAAGACAAGGTTTGCCCACCCTAGTGGAGAAGTCGAACCTTTGCCCAGCCAAGCCCACACCACCAGCATTCAGCACCCTCTGGGGAGGACAGTTCAGCCCTCACCTGGTCAAAAGCGCTCACAACAACAGTCCATACCCAGCAGAGGTCTGTGCCTTTGGAACTTGGCATCAGAAGGATCCACATACAGTGTGAGCAATGGGTCGATTTGTCCTCTGGTTTCCAAATTACAATCAGGTAACATGTCCAGTTTGAAGTTAGCCAAAAGGCTCATCTCCAATGGTAGGAATGACTTGACAGTTAGGTATTTCCCAGCCACACATGGCCCTTCCTGCACTGCAGGCTGAGATAGGATTTAAGTAGCTCCAGATCCCAGAGTACTGTGAGGAAGTACCTAAGACAAGTTGCTGAGAAGGGGACAAAATCGGCACATCTGTTACTTTGAAATACATCACTCTAAGAACTGACATGAGCTTTAGGGGATCCCTCCCTCCCTCCGTTTCTCCTTCCCTCCCTCCCTCTTTCTCTCTCTCTCTAATATAACTAATTTTGAAAAGGAATCAACCCTTAAAGAGACCGTCCAGGGTTTGCCCTGGTATTTGAGATGGGGTACCCCCCACAGCTTATCAGTACAGGTTTTCTGAGGTTTCAGTGGTCTTTAACCATCAGACCAAATAAAAAAAACAGGCAAATACAGTTGTCAAGACATAATCCTAATGTGTGTGTATGTATGTATGTATATATAAAGTACGTGACTGTATTTTAAATCGGTCTTCAATTGTGAAGTAGGCTAGACCTACATGGCCCACGCTGAGTCACAGCCCAATTGACTTGTACGTAATCTACGTAATTACTAAAGTTTTCTCAATTTTTTTGTAGGTAACTTGGGGGCTGCATTTATCCAGTAGTGATAGAAATTGGACTTAAGAATCTACATGTCTGAAATCCTTCTGCAAATCCTATGAATGATTTTCTGAGGGGTATCTAATTCTTAACCTCATATGACTATGGTGCAGAATGAACAGCATCTCCTAAGGAGTTACGTTGATAACGAGAAGACGTTTCTTTGTGGTCTTCTTCAACTGTATGCTCACAGTCTCCCTTGGGAACCATGAAATCTGCTTATTTCTTACATAATCAGAGGATTAAAACTCACGAGGCAGGAACTTGGAGTTCCATACCTTCTTTCAGTTACTAATTCACTATTAACCTCCAATAAATGAGTAAATCGAATGCACATTTCCACATTATTCATTTTAATAACTGTTATCACCTTCTCTAGACCTGTTTTTCTGTGACTAATGACAAGTGAGCTGCAGATTTGGCCACTCGTTCTGGAAATCTGGGTTACATTTGGCTCAATGTACGTAAACCGGGAGCCTCCTGGATAACAGGACCCAAACCCAAAGAGAATTGTTAACAGTTTATTATCAAATAGGAAAACATTCCATTATTGGAGTTAGCAATCATCAATCAATAAACCAACTGGAGAATACTGGCCTAGAACAACTACTTCCTTTTTCTTGTCACCCATTTATATCTCCTATAGGTATGTTCTAACAATCACAGTAATGCCCTCCATCGTTGAGACGCAAAACCCCACACAGCACGTTAGATACGGCCGCTTCAAAGTTTCCTAAATTGTTTACTCTAATACCAGTGTTGTTTTTTTAAATTCGATAGCTCACGTTTTTGCTCAGTATCCTTGGTCGTCGGGCAGAAAACCATCTACATGGATATTCTCGTCCTGTTATCATCAGCAGCATCCTCAAAAGTCCATCTTTAAACTTTTAAAACCTAGGCTATGTTTGGTCTAGCTGGCTGCAGAGGGTAGTGTTGATTATAAATAATGAACTGATATAATTAGGTACTTTTGAAGTTCAAGGCTGCTGGTGGAGAAATATGTTTTTATCCATATAACCATTATTTATTGAGTGTGTGCTTTGTGCCAGCAGTGAGCTAGATGTTGAAATGCAGTAATAAATAAGACAGACGTACACATTGCCTTCAAGGCACTTACATTCTTATAGAAAGACAAGCAAATCAAATGAGTAGCATAATTATTTAATTAAGAGGGTTGGATTAATAAATAGCTGTCTGCTTTCATTTCGTGGGAATCAGAATTCCAAAATGACTCATCTCTGAGCATTGTAGATATCAATCAGACAATGGCCAAATGTTTACTTCTCTTCCAAGTGTTCACTCTTCATCTATTCATTGTTATAACTATAGTGTTTTAAGCACAGCCGTAAGCTGAGTTTGGAGGGTGAGAGGGAAGAGAGCAGATAGTGTTTCTTTTTGTTGGTCATTGATGGACGAATCATGTGTTTTTAACAAATCACATGCTTTCTCCAGGGTTCAGTCGTGCTGTTTATAAAACTAACCCCTTTATAGGAGTGAGGCAACAATACACAATATTATTTCTGGAATCTACAATCGTGTTTCTCCACGTGTAAAGAAAAAATGGGGCTGGAAACTCTGGCCGCCACAAAGGTGCCCGTGGGTGAAGACTACGCTTTTTGGGGGATGCTGACAGAGCCCCAGTGTGACCGTCAGGAGGTGTGAGTTAGGGTTGTAACAGATCCAGTTTTGTGAACTTGGGCAAGTCAATGAGCTATTGGTGTGATTTACTCTAAAATGGGGGGGAATGGAAGACATTAGAGTCTTTCATATTATTTTTAGCAACATAAATTTTTCTTTTGTAAACTTCACACAAAATCTGTGAAAGAGAAAAAAAAATCTCATGAACACAGTGTTGAAGGGTTGCTAGGAAGGAGGGGATAAGAGGGTGGGTAGAGAGAGGTGGGTCCCTGACAGCTCAGTTTGTCCTCCTTCGCTCCCTGTAGTGACTCCTGAAACACCACTTTGGAGCCCGTTGGGTTCCTTGATGCACAGTTTGAGAAGGAGGAAATCCCTTCCTTGCGAATACCATGGGGGCTAATATAGGCATCACGAGGCCAGACCTCCTAAAGGTGCAAACTGGAAAGGTACCATCACCAGCTCACGTCAACTAGCTCACCATCAACAGGGCAAGGCTGGGGGAGGGCTCAAGTCACGGAGTGTGGAATCCGGTTCCAGTGACAGGAGCCTCCCCCAAGCCGCTCACTCCAGCCCCAACTCTGCACCAAGTCACACCACTAGGTGGAGCCGACACCGTAGCCGAAGGAAACCTGCGCACACATTCCGCGGGAACTGAGTTCTTGAGCAGGTTGAAGGAGAAAAAAAAGGAAGGGCATCGTGGGAAGTGATGTGTCTGCATTGGTCTCCACCTGCAGACACATCACTGGAATTAAACTGAGAGATCACTTTTCCGTTCCACCTAAGCCCTTTGTGAACTTTAAAAGGAAAGGTTTAAGTATTCAAGTTACCAATCCATTGGTCTCTATTGCCACCTGTAGCGTTCGTGGAGGCTCCCTTCAGATGCTGGTTTAATAGCAACACTATTCCTTAGAAAGAAAAAAGGCGTGAGGGTATGCGCAGCCTTGGAAGTCACCATCCAACCATGTCAAAGTGGCCTCCTATCCGTGGCTTATACACCTCTGCTGATAAGGGGCTCATGAACACGTGAGGTAGGCAGCCTGTTTCTTTCTGCCGCATGTATCTATCATGAAATCCTTCTTTCTATTGAGCCCAAATTTGCTCCTCTATAGCGTCCATGTTTTGCTTCTGATTCTGGTCTGTAAAGTTGCAGGGGATGAATCTCCTCATCTTCATGACAGTCCTTCCAGTATTTGAGAAGAGCTGCCATGTTTGCTGAGCGTCTTTGGTTTTCTAAACCCAAACCTCTTCCTCATTGCTTGTTCCTTCAAACAGACTGTAATCTTTTCACTGTAACACTAGAATCATCTTTCTGGCAACCGACAGATGTATTAGGTTGGTGCAAAAGTAATTGCGGTTTTAAAAGGTTAAAAATAATTGCAAAAATGGCAGTTACTTTTGCACCAACCTAATAACGTAGTCAGGGATTCTGACCTCAGACCAACAGCTGTAGAAGTAGTAAACACGGGATCATCTTGCAATAATGAGGAGTGAAGGGGACCGGAATGCAAGACGTGGAGGCACCACGAAAGGTGAAGGCAGAGAGTGTGGGAAACGGAACTGGGAACGGCGGACCAGGCCAGGTCGGGGAGGGTCACTCACTCCTCCTCGTCATCTCTCTGTCACCCATCCATCTTTGCTTTATTCTACCAACAGGTATCTACTGAGCGATTGGCACTGCACTAAGCCCTGGGAAAAATACAGTGAACCAGACAGACATGGTCCTTGCCCTTAAGCAGCATGCATTCCATTGGGGGAAAGATGGACATGAGTCAATAAAATCATGTAAATAGAAGTGGCAGCAGGGTAAGGATGTAATGTAACCAGGGGCCTGACCAGGTTGGGGACAGACAGCAGGGAAAGCTTCCCTGGCACAAGGACCGTTTCATTTGATATCTAAAGGAAAAGAAGTAATGACTAGACAAAGAGGAAGTGGGTGCTCTGAGTGGAGGTGAGCGTGGCGGGCAGAGGAAACAGCATGTACAGAGGTCCTGAGGTTGAGAAACTGAAAGAATGCTGGGGCTCCGGGAGGACGGAGGTGAAGGTAAAGTGATGAGAAATAAAGCTGGGCAGGGGCAAATGTAGGGGACCTTGAAGACCAAAAAAGCAGTTTATCTTTTGATCAACTAGACACTATTAAAGGAGTATTGCCATAAGGATTTTTCAGTAAGAGGCTGGACTAGGTCTATGTGTTAGAAAGATCTGTGGCAACACGCGTGGGAGTTTGGACGGGGGACCCACTTGGCACAGGGAGCGCCTGGGGGTGGGAGAGTAGAATTAACTAATTGTGCAATGATGAGGGCTGAGTCCCAGACTCTCTGACAGTGAGGAATCCCGAGAGGAAACTGGAGCAGCTACTCTAGCTGTCTCGTTGTATGACTGACCTCCAAAGGGAAAGGGATTGAAACGACGTGCTCAAGGTCACGTGGCTAGTTGGTAGCAAAGGGAGGGTGGGAAGGACTGTCTACTCGGCATCCCACTTTTTTTCTTCCTGGAAAAGATAACTTGGGCATATCAGGAACTGATAATGTCTAACGATGTGCGTCTTAGACAAGGAAATGTAGAGGCTGAAACCCAGCTGTTCACTGAAACACGTGTTTCCACAAGATTAAACCTTGAATAGGAGACCCTTGGATTTTAGGTTGCTCTCCGTGGGCCTGGCTTGTCATTCTCTCTCTCCGCGGTTGTGATTGTAAAAATAGAAGCTAGGTCTAGAAGGGATGTGGTCTAACGTTTAGTCTGGCGTTTTCCAGCCGTGTGTCACAGCTCAGCAGGGAAATGCCTGCCCTTCAGAGGTGAGCTGCCAGTGTGGACTCCGTTTCCGACCATCATGAATTGCTTTTACGGCAATATTGCCTCTGAGGGATGCGTGGGTGTATACATTTCAGTGCGTATGGTTAGGGCTTCCATAGCATAACGTCATCGTTCTGATCCTCTTTTGGATGGATGCTGCAATGCTGAACTAAGAAACGCACAGAGAAAGACAAATAAACGGGAACCTTTATTTTTCCAAAGAGAGGCTCTTGGTACTTTTGAACTAGTTCTGTAAACACGTTCTTTTTGGTGAGAACATCCATTCGGTCTTTTTTACTGGGGAGAAGACAGAGAAGCCACCCCTAACCCGAGGTGTCCACACAAAACATCTCAGTTCCACTCTGTGCAGAATGTTAACCTGTGCCAGGCACTGTTCTCTGTGCTTTATATACCTTCACTGAATCAGTTTTCACAGTCATCCAAGAGGCAGGCATAGTGGTACTTCTATTTTCCATATAAGAAACCAGTGCTCAGATGGCTGAGGTCACGTCCAGTCACGAGGCCGATGAAAGAAGCAAAGCCAAGTTCACCTGTTCACAAAGTGCTTGCTTTCTGCCCACTACACCAAACCACCCCTGCCCAGCTGTTTCATTCAGGGTGACAAGTGGGTAGGGACTGTAGGTGCCGCCAGGGTGACAACGTGGTGAACATGGCACTGGCTACAGGAAAAGCAGCAGCAGAGGAAGCCCTACCCTGACTCCCAGGCCCTGTTCTGTTTTCCGCTCCTGTCCGGACAGCATGCTCATCTCCCCCTGTGGCAGAGGTTCCGTCTAGTCCTGGAGAAAACCTTGGCCTCTAACGTTCTCCCTCACAAACTGGTGGGAAGGAGGGGTGCTTTGGGGGGCGTGGTCTGTCCTTTACTGGATCCTTGAAACCCCGCCGAGAGGGGAAGGGAAGGGAGGGGACAGGAGGGGAGGGCAGGGGAGGGGTGAGGAGGAGAGGGGAAGCCCAGGCTGCTTGGACACTGTTCTCTCCACACCCCTGTACCTCGACCTCTGTCACAAACAACCTTCAACCAGCATTTAACCTTCTACCTCTTCATGTTTCATTGGGTTTTTAGCAAATTTCTTCCTCACATTTTTAGATCCTTTTTAATGATAAAGGGGAAACATATTCAGCATTTTGGACTCTGAACAGCTCACGGGGCACTGTTTTTCTGCCTTTGATGGCACTGCCGTCGGGGCAGAAACCTTCCATTCCCTTCTCCCACCGCCCCCTTGCCCCAGCCCAGGTTCCCCACATTCTGCCTCCTCACCCTGACCCCCTCTCGTGCCTCCTGCCACCTCCCCACCCCAACAAAGTGTGCCAGGCCTGTTCCTGTGTCTTCAGAATGTCAGCATCAGCTTGGAGTCTGCCCCTGCCACCTCAGTAGGTACCACCCTGAGTGGGGCCAACACCAGTCACTGTGGTGAACAAATGATGACTGGCCTCTTCTTCCAGCTGCCCTGCCCCCCTGGGGAGGCCCGTGCCCCTCTCTTCTCTTTCCTCACACTGCCCCCTTCATTGAAAACCTGCAGAACAGAAAGCAAGCAGAGACACAATGACATACAGTATTGTATTCCTTCATTTATACGGTAAACCATTTCATGACCTAGTCTTGGGCCGGCACCAGGATTACAGGTGAGTGTGAGTTTGTCCTTGACCTTGGGCTGGCATTCTATCCCAGAGAACAGCATGTCCTAAGGTAGGGGTGAATCACACAGACATGATGAAAAGCTGCAAGGCAGTTTGGGACTGTTTGGAGATGAATGAGTCCGGCATGGAGGGACAGACACACAGACCATGGGGGCTGGACAAGGTCCAGGTCGTGGAGGGAACGCGTGCCCCACAATAAGGCATTCCGAATTCACACTCTGGTCACCAGGAGCCAAAGGGGTTTTAACTCGTATAGTGTCAAGGTCTTAAATGCATTGTAAAAATGGCACTTTGGGGTAAAATAATATGGCTTACATTATTGCCTTTCCCAGGAGAGGTTTATATTCTAATAAGAGTCAAGACTCCAGCATAAATGAAACTCTAATATTAGAATTCAGGAATCACAGTGCAGGCGGGGCAGGGGTTTGGGGAGAATAGATTGAGACCCCCGTCCATGGCGGGCACACCAGAGAGTCACTCAGGGCTGGATTTCCCACATGCCCTGTGCCCTGCCTGCCCGGTTTCCATAAGTGGAAGAACATTAACAAGGGAAAGGAAAACCAAAGTCCCTGAGCCCCCACCGCCAGCTCACTCCTCCGGTTAAAACTTTCTGTGGCGAGCAACAGACTGAGAGGATCAAAGCCGCTACTTCCTTCGCTTTGATGTGTGGTCAGAGACAGGCTCCAATGTCGGAGGCGTGTTGCATTTCATTAGACCTGATGCTAAACCTCCTAGAGGTCAGGGTGCCTGGCTGCCCTAACCTGGCGATAACCAGGTTCCCTTGGCTGGAAGTAGCAGCGGTCCCCCACTCCCTTCAGACCCATTGGGAGATTCTACAGGTGGAGACGGAGTGCTCAGCAATGCTCTGATTGTGGGGCCTCTCTTCAAGCTTGCTCTTCTGCCAAAGGAGCCCCGATTCTGAATTCGTACGCTTTCTGCATGTCAAATTTTGGAGCTTCAAGCAGGTATGAAACGGGGCAAGCTTTGGTATGAAACACGTCATTTTCAGCCGAGGCCGCCCTCTCTTTCTCTAAAACAACGCTGGCAACCCCAGCTGATTGCACGCTCTGGGTTTTCCTTTGGCCAAGTTAGGGGAGCTCTGGGTAATGGCACCAGATTTGCTAGTGGTATTGGACGAACCACAGTACAAACTCCAATTAGCCTCCCTCCAGAGAAAATATTTAACCATAAATTTTCTCCTGTTTATAAGACAAATGGGTTAAGCTGCACACGCGGCGCTTATGCCCAAAGGAGCGTGTTGCTTAGCAGTTCTTGGTTTCAGGCTGCATTCAGAATGTGCTACGGGAAAGCGCTTTTAATGGAAACACCGAGACTTGCATGAATCAGGTCTGCTCACTTCCCAGGCCAGATTGGGGGCTGGGGCAAATCCCCGGGCTTATCTCTCCTGGGGACTGAGCTCGTCTTGTCTGCAAAATGGGGAAATAGTCCTTGACCTTTCAATGGGTGTCAGATTCCCCAAATGTGTCCTTAGAACATTTGAGAAATCAATGAGCGTTGTCCTCCAGCAGGAAAAAAAAGAGTGAGAAGTCTGTTGGACTTCCGTTATGCTTTCGTGATTCTTTTTATTTTCCCTGCCTTGAGAGGCTTTTCCTCTTCTCATTGCTCAGGGCTTCTGCACATCTTCTCACAGCCCTGAGCGGGAGTGGCCTCACGGCCCTGTTTCCAGAGCCCCCTTTCTTGTCTCTGCCCGTCTTGGGGCTGGGCCTTATACCTTCCTGTCTAAGCTGCGGCAGGAACCTTGCTCCTCTCACGTCTTGTTCCTGTTGATGGAGAGCAAGGCAGGTGCCTCTGCATTGTCACTGCCCCTAAGGACAATTAAAAGAGCCCTGTCCTTGCTGGAGTTTTCTCCCTGCTTGTCTTTTGGAGATAGGGGCTAGAGGAAGAACCAAATGTGGGGAATTGACTGCATCCTTGGACCTGATGCTCTTTGATGCCCGAAGACATGACCTGGAGACAGACAACCTGGGCTTAACACCTGGCTCTGCCACTCACATCCAGGTGACCTTCGAGTGAGTCTCTCTTAACCATTCGAAGCCCAGTCTCCTCATCTATAAAACCTGCTCAGAGCACGGTGTGGGGAGTAAGGGAACGAGGCAGCCTTCACCTCCCTTCTGAAGGTAACCTCCCACTCTTCTTCCTCCCTCTCTCTCCCACTGGTCTTCCCACTGGCCACAGCACACTGAAGATGGCACGCCATATTTGGGCCTTGGCCTAAGCTTTTCTCCCTGGCTAGAAGGCCCTTTCCCCACTTTCTGTCTTGTCCTATCCTATCCTCCAACTTAAGCTCTTTTTTCTCTGGGAAGGCTTCTCTGAGAGTTAGTAACTCCCTCATCTCTGAGGCTTTAGTATTTCAAATATATATTATGATGTGATAAGTCCTGCAAGTTTAACTAGACTAAGAGCTCCTCGAGGCAGGGATCAAGTCTTTGGCGTCTTTCTTTCCTTATGTGGCACTTCTGTTAATAATAATAGCCACCTTGAACTTACTGGGAGCAGGCAGTGTGCCGCTACTTGTTCATTCATTCATTCGTTT
Source organism: Rhinolophus sinicus (assembly GCF_057876585.1). Taxonomy (NCBI): domain Eukaryota; kingdom Metazoa; phylum Chordata; class Mammalia; order Chiroptera; family Rhinolophidae; genus Rhinolophus; species Rhinolophus sinicus. The sequence goes on from NC_142507.1 coordinate 49,754,630, forward strand.
GTTCACTCACCAATGTTTACTGGGGACCTATAGTAGTCCGTAAAGCCTATTTAAAATGTTTACCATGGGTGCGTATGTGCACATGCTGAAAAGGTTAACATTTGTGATCTTGACTACACAGGCTGTCCGTGTCCATCTGCCTTCTGTACTAGTTAATGGGCCTTCAGACACTGGTCAGTGCCTTGAATACTGAACAGAATTGACAGGAAAAAAAATTCTCCCTAAAACACATTGTAATGAAAATTAAGAGTATCGAAAACAGCTCCTGGGGTAAAGGGAGACAAACTACAAAAGAACAAGAATCTAATTGATATCAGACTTCTCAACACTGAAAACAAGAAGGCACACGGGTAATTAACGTCTTCGAAATGTGGCCGGAAGGAAAGGACTCTGAACCTGAAATTTTATAGTCTGCCAGGACCTGAGGAGGGCGTCATGAACAGAAAAGTATGATCACCTCATTCCTGTATCTTGAGGTTGAGTGAGCGAAAGCATGAAAAGCATCAGCCTGAGTCGGTGTTGCAGCAGAAGTCATGAGGAAGAGAGAAGTCTTGTTCCCCCAGACGCTCTGTTCCCAGAGTAATGCGTGTGCTCTCAAGTCCCCGGCCCTCCTGTGCCATCTATGGCACCAGCTAGGGTTGTGATCGTGGCAGCCAACCCCATTCTTAATGGGTTGCTTGTAGTTCCACCAATAGCTGACTCTCCAACCCCCTCATTCCTCCATAGTGATTGGAGGAGCAGTGGCGTCCCATGTCCTTCCAGCCAGTGAGAGTGGCCAGGAAACCTTTCTGACCACCCCCACCAAGTTCTGTAGGAACCATTAAGTTGGCCCAAAGAGGAACACCAGAGAGAGGAAAAGTCAGCCCACTGGTCTGGAGACGAGGGCATACAGCAAACACAGAGACCAGACCTCGGCATTAGCAAAGAATTAGAGAGAGGCTTTGACCAAACGGACAAAGTGCCGACTCCACTAGGCACTGGGCCAGGTGCTGGGAACAGGACAGACCTAGTCCCTGCTGTCAGAGGGAGGGAGGTAATTTCCAAAGAGGGCTGCCACCAATTTTTCCCCCTCCCTGCATGTTCATACCACTCCTTTACTGATGAGTGTTTATTTCTCCTCCCCTTGAATTCATGGCTGCTTAGATCAAGTGACATCCTGGGGCTTTTGGCCTTAGGCTTTAAGACGACTTGCCATTTCTACATTCTTCCTCTTAAAATCCAGCAACTGTACTGTGAGAAGTCCCAGTCGTGGAGAGGCCACATGGTGGCCCCCAGTCACCCCCTAGCTGGGCTTCCAGCTGAGAGCCTGCACCAACTACAGCTCTAAGGATAAACTGTCTTAGATCCACCAGCCTAGTGCATCCCCAATGACCAAAATAATGGTCGACACAACTTAGCAGAATAATCACCCAGCGGACAGACACCTGTCATCCTGCAGAATCTTGGGAGTGAATGAAATCGTTCTTTTAAGCCACTCAGTTTGAGGTGGTTTGTTACACTAGAGGTAACTAAAATACAAAGCTTCTAGTTGAGTGGAGAAGATAGTAAAGACAAGGGAGATGATGGTAAAACGTGAGTGTGCAGGATAAGATAGGAGTATAGAGTGTGTCCTCAAGGTGAGAGCTACGATGAGTAAGAGTTACCTAGTTGAGAAGGTGGAATGAGTGATCCAGACAGAGGTAAGGGCATGTGGAAAGCGGAGAGAGAAAGAAACCAGCATAATTTTAGTGCAACCTGACCTTGGCACATGAGAAGGAGTAAGATGAGAGGCGTGCAGTAGCATTTAGAATTTGGACATTGTCGTAAACGCAATGGGAGGTCTTTAAAAAAAAACCAAAAAAAAAAAACCGTGAGGCTAAAAGTAACGTACAAGGTGTGATCAAAAAATATGGTGAATGTTTAAATTTTTAAAAATTTATTACAGTAAAAGACACATTGCCATTAATCACCCTCAAAATACTTCCCCTCACTTCGAACACACTGATCCCATTATTCTTGCCACTTTCTGAAGCAGTTCTGGAAGTCCTGTTTCGTGAGTGTCTTTAGTGGCGCTGTTATGGCGGCCTCCATCATTTTGACTTTGGGGAAGAGCCAGAAGTCACATGGTGCTAGATCCAGTGAATAAGGTGGATGAGGACACACCGTATATTTTTATTTGACAAAAATTGTGTACCAGAATCAATGTGTGACATGGAGCGTTGTTATGATGGAGGATGAAGTCAAGACACTCACGAAAGAGGACTTCCAGAACTGCTTCAGAAAGTGGCGAGAATGATGGGATACGTGTGTTAGAAGCCGGGGGAGTATTTTGAGGAGGGTTACTGGCAATGTGTCTTTTACTGTAATACATTCTTGTATTTAAACATTCTCCGTATTTTTAGATCACACCTCGTAACATGATTTGTCATAAGTTTCACGTTCTCTACAATATAATGTGTGTAGGTACTAACAAATCCAGCCAATTTTTATCACACCCTTTTTTGTGTGTGTGACTGGGTGGGAGAATAAGAAATCTTTTGGGGTGTGAAATTCCCGTTGCACTCTTGGCTGGTGTGGGGTGTGTGGTACTTTTGTTCTTCGCCATGGCAGCTCTGGTCCCCAGGCTTGGCTGCCTTCAAGTGAGCTAACAGGCGGACTGGGACTGATGGTTTCCATATGAGCTGCCTCCAGAAGGCTCTTGGCATAGACTGGTACGACTCCATCTCCAGTGTTCAAACTTGTTGATCAGTCTATCCCAACAACCCAGCGGAGACGCCTGCTGTCTTTCAGGAAATTCCATGCTCCTGGGCCAAGCCCATTGTTTGAATGCCCCCGAACATCTCCCAAGGAGCTGCTCTAAAGCCCAGCCAGAAAGAAGAAATAGATACAGACCCAAAGAGACTGGAAAATGTGGGCAGGAAGCTATAAAATGAGATGCAGCTTGGAAAACTACAGATTGTTACATCTGGGAGAGAAAATAATATATCACTAGCCATCCCTGCACCCCCCTCCTCCTCCAGCAAATATAAATATACTCAAGTGCAGGGGCAGACGCAGATCACTGTTAAGCGAACGACGTTGAAGCTTCGGTCCCTCCCAGTCCTTGGGAGAGCCTAGCAACGTGCTCTTCATATGGTCTTATAAATTTGCAAAAGTAAGCTATTTTTGCATTCTTTGTCTTAACTAGGACGCCCAAATTGTATGCGTTTCATGCTACACAAAACGTGGATCTGCCCCTGGGCAGGCTGAAATCTTTGGTGACAAATAAGCGACAGTGTTGGTGGTCACTCTGCTAAATAAAAACCTCTCTTCCTAGCTCAGGCAACTTTGTTGGAATAGCGCCTTCAAGCCATATGTGACGAAGTTAGGCTCCAGCCCTTTCCGGCACATCTCTGGGCAGGGCTGTGGGCATGTCCGGGGGTTACATGTGTGTGAGCACAGCTCTTGCACAGTGTGATGCTACAGACTGGTCGGCCGCCGAGCCGTGGGATGGAGGAAATGCATTCGCACACCACCAGCCTTTTGATGCCAAGCCCCTAACGTGGCGTTGCTCTCTCCCTCTCACCAAATCTTGCCTTTGGTATTAGAGCGTGATGGACTCTGTTCACTCGGAAGTAGGGATAGCTGGGAAGTGACCAGAGGTGTCTCGAGACGGAGGGGGCTGTCTTCACATTACTGGGATTCAAAGTCTTAGAGTGAAAGAATTGTGTTTTGCTGGTAGATTTAATGTCCCAAGTGGCCAGTATGGACCCATAGGATTTCTGAGCAGCATCTGAAAACCATGGTGGGCTTCGGGATTAAGCTGTCCCTCTCCTTTGTGTGGGGTCACTCCTGGGAGTCTGGGAGGCACCACCTCCCAGGCTCCCAGGAAGAAAGCGTGGGATGAGTTTGTTGAAAGCTCATATACAGTTTTGATTATATTCCACACAGAAAAAACGTTTTCATCTATTTCCTATTGCGGAAACTTGCCCCTGTAGGAGGATGCATGTGATTGTCCTGTGGTCCCCATACCGCCATGCCATCAGTCACACGCCCCCAGGGGTACGCGTACCCCAGTTGGAGAAGCATGCTTTTCCTCATGTTGCACGGAGCTTGCAGGAGCAGCTTTGGCTCGCAAGAAAGGCCTCTCACAGCATGGGACAAGGAGGAGTCTCCAGGATCTGGAAGGGTTTCAAGCTTTTTCTCTTTCCAGTGGCAGCCCCGAGGAGGGCTGTGCTTCTTCGCCAGTCCCCTAACGGTGCAGACATTTGGCAGGACCGGCGCCCAGCACGGACAGGCTGGCTTTGCCAGAGGCGCCGTGGAAAAGTGGCAATGGCGTCTATTGACAGTGGAGGTGTGCCTGGCTTGGCTGGGCTTGGACTTCGTTCGGAGCCCTGGAAACGGTGCCTTCGCCAGAGCAGCACTCCCCGTTGCCAACGCCTAGACTCTGTCCCTCTTGTCTCCCTTCTGGGTGTGAGTGTCCTTCTCTGCTCTCCTTCATCTCAAGTTTAATGGCGTCACATTTACCAAACAACAACTTCCAGTTAACGAAGGCAGACCCTGGACTCCTGACACGGAGCAAAAAGGTGGCATAAGTGGGATTAGCCTTTGACTCTCCCTTTCTTGCCTACCTCCCTGTCCCCGCCACTTTCTGTGTCCTGTGCCCCCCATAGCAATTCCCTGTCCTCCAGGCCACAGGGCTGTGATGATTCAGATTTACGAACCGTGGTGAAAGGACCACGCAGGGGCGACGTAGTGGCTCATTCCTCTGAGAAATAACCCAGAGGATTGCAGAAAGATGGACATTGAACACTAATAAATCAATGTTTAATAATAAACTCTGAAGCATCTACAGAGGAATTTTGTCTTGCAGTGGGCCTGTCCAGCGCCCCTCAAAGCATCACTCTTCTTACGGGAAAGGCAAGGCCTACCCAGGATGCCCTTCCCTAGGCTTGAGGACTACCTGACAGCAGAACCTGCCTGGGGCACGCCCCGGCACTCCAGACTTTCGGTGTTGCTCAGCTGAGCCAGGATTGATACTTGGGAGATGGAGAGATGGGCTTCTCAATCCCAGAGGCGGTCCTTTGGTCCAAGCTCTGCTCCTTCAAGGCACAGTAACTGCTGCCATGCTGTCTGCCTAGAGCTTGTAAAGAACTTCCACAGGCTGGCTGCCCACTCCTCCCAAACTGAGTGCTGGATGAGGAACCCTTCAGCCAGGCAGGCCTCTGGGGTCCTTGGTGACCGTGCACTCGGTGTCTCAGGAACCCAGCCCCAGCCAGTGAGGTGCAATGGAGTCCCACGAGAAAGGGCCTGCTCTGAGACATTCACTGATGTCTGTTATGGCTGTTCCTCTGTTTATCGCTGGCCATCCAGCTTCTGAGGCCGCAGGGTTCTCTGGCTTCTTCCCACCTTTTCTCTCACTCTGCTCTTGTCCTCTGCACACACACGTGCTTCCACCATCCCGTCCTTCCTCGCATCTGAGTTATTCTCAGACTTCCTGCCTTTCACCCTAGATGCTTCTTTTAGGTGCACCTCAACCTGACGTTAACCCTGCTTTTGCGTGACATCCTATGCAGGCCCCCGCACCCCAGGAGTAGTCCACCCCACCGGGTTTTCCCCTCCCTAGGTCAGCAGTGGAAAGCGGGGTTCAAACAGCGGGCCCCACATGTTCAAGGGCCCCGGAGAGGGTTGGGCAAAAACAATTCCAGTAACTGCAAATGAATGCACATGGTGGGGAAAGTGCCAGTTGTAATTTAAGATCAAGAATAACAGTGCCAAGGGGGAGAACAGAAGAAGGGTGACACTGAGTATATTCACCTCTTAGTCTTCTTGTCACCTTTCACTTGAGCTAAACGAATGTGATTTGTGGCCCCAGTATTCTCGTTGGCTAGTGTGAGAGGCCAAGAAGACAGCAGCTAGTTTCCAAGTCAGCGTGGCTCTACACGCAGAGAGCCTCTCAGCAGCCGGGCTGGCCATGTTACGGGGTCACCATTCCCTGCTAACAGCCTCTGGCAGGAAACACAGAACGCCTGCATCCTGGCTGTGTTTCCTTGCCCTGGACGCCATCCTGTTTGGGTGGGTCTCGCTGTCTTGGCATACGTGTGAAGGCATCTGTCTGTTTCCCCCATTCTAGTTTGGGCTGAAACTGATTTATTCCAAAATCTGTTATGTATTTAGGATATGTCATGCCCTGAATACTGGGTTTCACTGCTATTCAAGTAACTTGTACAATTAATTATACTTTATACGCGGGCTATTAGGGGTTGAGCTGGCATGAAGCATGTATTTTGGGCAAGAATAGTATGCAGATGTCGTGTCACGACTACACCAGTAGCGGACATTTATGGAGTGTGCTGTGGCTTGCAAAGCACTTTCACACACATTATTGCTTTGGATCTTCACAGTAACCCCCCGGAGGTAGGTGGCAGAGTAAAAAAATATATATGACTCCCATTTTACAAATGATAAATGTGGCACTCAGAGAAGTTAAGAGTGACACAGTCCAAACTTGAGATTCCAAACTCGACTCAGAACTCATAAGCTAAAAAATATGCCACACTAGCTCCTGGGGTGCTTTAGTTCCTTGATTTGCAATTCTCTGTCCTTCGCCTGCACTCACTTTTTATTTCACATCTTTATTGGGATATAATTGACATACAATACGCTGCACAGATTTAAAGCATACCACTTGATAAGTTTTGACATATGTGTATACCCATGAAATCAACACCATAATTAAGATAATGAACGTATTTATCACCCCCTTTGTAACCCCTCCTTCTCACTCCTCCCTACCATTCCCAGGCAAACACTGATCTGCTTTCTGTCACAATACATTAGTTTGCACGTCTTAGAATTTTATATAAAGGGAATCATACAGTATGTATTGGCTTCTTTCACTCAGCGTAATATTCATTCATGTTGTCACATATATCAATAATTCATTTCTTTTTTGCTGAAGAGTATTCCATTCTACAGACACGCCACACAGTTTGTTTATTTATTCGTCTGTTGATGAATATTTGGGTGGGTTTTAGTTTGGGGCTATTATAAATAAAGCTCCTATGAACATTCGTGTAGAACTCGATATAAAAACAGATGTCTTCATTTCTCCTGGGTCAGTACGTAGGAGTGGAACGTTTGCATCATATACTGGGTATAGGGTTAGCGTTTTCTTAAACTCCCAAGTTCTTTTCTAAAGAGGTTGGACCATAGTACCGTATTGCATCCACCAGCAGTGTGGGAGGGTACCAGTCCCCCCACCCTTGCCAACACTAGGTATGATCAGCCTTTTTATTTCAGCCAATCTAATAGGTATGTAGTGATACCTCACTGTAATTTTAATTTGCATTTCCTCAGTGACTAACAATGTTGAGTGTCGTTTCATGTGTTTGTGACCTGTATATCTTTTTTAGTTAAGCATCTGTTCACATCTTTTGCCCATTTTTTAATTGTCTTGTGTGTTTTCTTATTGTTGAGTTTTGAGAGTTTTCTAAATACCGAATGCAATTCATTTAGGTTTTGTGAATACTTACTGTCTGTGGTGTACCTTTTCATTCTCCTCACAGCGTTTTTTGTTTGTTTGTTTTGGTTTTGGTTTGTTTTTAAACTTTGAGTAAGTCCAGTTTATCAGTTTGTTCTGCCATGGATTGTTCTTTTGGTGTGGTATCTGAGAAATCTTTACCTAACAAAGGTTTTCTCCTAGTATTTCTTCTAGAAAATGTATAGCTTTAGGATTTCCATTTAGGTCTGTGATCGAGTTTGAGTTAATGTTTTGTGTATGGCGAGAGGTATGTATCAAAGTTCATTTTTTGCATAGGGATATCCAATTGATCTACTGTATAAAAGACTCTTTTTCACCACTGTCTGCCATTGCATCTTTATTGAAATCAGTTGTCCATATGTGTCTACTTCTTTGTCTAGACTATTCTATTCCATCAATCCATTTGTTTGTCTTCATGCCACTATCACACTGTCTTGAATACTGTGAGGGTTCGTTTTATGTGCCAATTTGGCTGGGCTGTTGTACCCAGTTATAGAATCAAACCATCATCTAGGTGTTGGTGTGCAGTACTTGTAGATTGTGTGTGTGTGTATGTGTGTGTGTGTGTGTGTGTGTGAAAGTATTTTGTAGATGTTAACATCTACCATCCGTTGACTTTAAATAAGGGGGATTATGTAGGTAGCCCCCCTTCCAATCATTTGAAAGGCCTGAAGAGCAAAAAATGAAGTTATCTGGAAAAGAAATGCTGCCTCAAGACTGAAGCATTAACTTCTGCCGGAGTTGCCAGCCTGCCCTATAAATTTCACACTTGCCAGCCCCCACCATCATGTGAGCCAGTTCTTACCCTCCTCCCCGTCCTCCCTCCCCCCGCACCCCCTCCACTTCTCCACTGTCAGCTCGGCTTTTGTCTGTGTGGTTTCAGTCACAGCTGGGGCTTCTCTATTAGGTGCGCTCTGACAGCTCCAGGCTCCTATTACCTGTGTAACTTGCAGTCCTTGGAGAAAGCAAGCGTCTCATTTTCAACTAGTTCCAGTAAAAACAAAACAAAACAAAAAACTCCCAGAGATGAGTCTCATTAGACTAAGTCAAGTGGCACGTTTACACCAGAACCAAAAACTGTATTCTAGGGTACACTGACTTGCTAGACCTGGGTCATGTGACCATTTTCGGAGGGGGAGAAATGTAAAATGGAGTTCATTGGAATGACCATGAATTTCTCAACTTCAAGTACTTTTTGGAACCTCAGCATTCGTTGGGTTTTTTGTTGTTGTTGCTGTTTTCGTTTCATCTTTAAGACTCTTCTGGTGACTGCTGCTTTCTACATGGCTTTTTTTCCCTTCTTTGAAAAAAAATTGTCTAAACTTCTGCTTCTTTCCCCTCAATTGTCAGTGTCACATGAACTGGTTTCACCATATTGTATTGTCCCTGACTGTTGGTCTGTTCTCTCTAGAGTTCTAGTTCATTGCTGTCACCGCTGGAGTTTGCAACAGCTTTTAATTTGTCTCCTTTGTGACTCTCATTAATATGCAGTTATCACCTCTCTCCAGCTCATTAACAGACATTAACCAAAACCACACCTAATAATGAAGTCCAAAGGTTCTGTGGCAATAACTCTTTCAAAGGAAACTAAGAAACTTAGCAGAGGAGGAATTTGGGTAGGAAAATGGAAATGGCCTCCTTTCCCAACACACTGAGTTTTCATCAAAAGGAGACCTTGAGAGGAGAATGAAAGAACCACAGTGTAAGGACACAGAGAAAAATATGTCCTAGCACCTGTTTTACCTGTTTAGGGTAAAATTCACAGTTGTGAATAGCTGCAGGGTTCGGAGGTCTGAGGTTACAAGCTACTGTTTATTTTTCATTTTATTGAAGTATAGTTGGTAGGCAGCATTAGCTTCAGGTGTACAGTATAGTGATTCCACATTTCTGTACCTTCTGTGACCACCACACCACGTCTAGTAATGATCTGTCACCGGGCAAAGTTATCCCAATATTCCTGACAAGCTACTGTTTCACTGAGAACTCGGTTAGACAAGCTACATGGAGGAGCAGCTGACCAAAGAATTTAGTTGTTGGCTGTTCTCCTTCTTGTTCTGAAGTAGTCTTTGGTCTTAGACGTGTCTCAGACTGCTTGTTTTCCGGGTTAGTGTTTCAGTTTTAACCTGAGGGTTAATTGGAGTGTGATATTCTTCCCATTGCTGAAAAATATAAGCTGCTCTGTCAGCCCAGAGTTGTATTTGTTTTATGAGTTGGCTCTTTACCTGTTCTGTTTACTGTCTCTATCTTGACTGTTCTTCCTAATCCTTGAATCCATCGATTCATGCCCATCTCTCCCCTGGGCAACTGCAGCAGGTTCCTAGGTCACCTCTTGACCTCCATCCTTGTGACCCACTTCCATTATGCCTCCAAGCCCTCCTCCTTACTAAACTCAGAGGGAATCGCTCTAAAACGCAAATGGAACCGTATCCCTTTGCTTTTTTCCCAAATGAACTGAAGTGCCTAGAGAAGCTATGTAGCCTGGCAGATACTGTCACCAGTGGCCTAGTTTGTGTATACAGAGGTAAGAAAGTGAAAAACAGAAACCACTCACTAAATTCAGAATGGGACTCTTTGAACGTAATTTAGCCATATGCATAGTTCTGTCCATTGAGTGGTGGGGGAAGTGATGTGAGTTACTTGTAGGCTGGGGCATTTAATTGCCAGCGTGAGACCCTCCCGTGTTGGCAGTGTGGTGACAGAGCCTCCATCTGACTGGGTTCCTGTGGGATTACAACGAGCAGAGTTTCCCTGCCAATCTGTGTTGAACATGTAATGTGAATACCCAATAATTCTTTGTTGTTTTGAACCACTAAAATTCTAGGATTGTTGTTTACCATAGCATAGCCTATACTATTCTGACTGATACAGATATTGGAGCTGGAAGAAGGGTGTTATTTTAACAACAACAACAAAAAAAAAAACCCACCCCAATGTGACCCCCCCCAAGACATGTGATATGGACTTATAGGCCAGGTGATAGTTGGTGAGAAAACCAACATTGGAGGCTGGAAAGTTGACAGTTCACGTTATTTAATGGGAAAGCATTTAATAAAACTGTCACCTTTAGTCATTTTGGAGGCATCTCATGCTCCTAATTAATGTATAGATCTTTGAGAAGAGGTTGGAAAACCAGTGTACACTGGTTTCAGTTGCCTGTATTTGGCAAGGTATGATAAAAAGCAGGAATGGAAAAGAATAGAAGAGATTCAAAAATTCAGGCATTGGTGGGGTTGCAAAGTCAACTGCTGCTCATTTCTTACCTAAAAAGATCAGAATGAGAAAGGCTGTGTAGTGAAGGGTGGGATTGGAAGGGCAGGGATGAGATAAATGGGAAGAAAGCAACTGATAAGAGTTTGAAAAGGCAAGTGAACTATTTACGATCTCTATTTAATCTTAGAAATTGTTGAAAAAAACTATAAGAGTTGAAATTTGGGATAGGAATTTTAACTATTATACAATAGTCAAGAAATACGTTTAGATATTTAAAGACTTTGGATACTTTCATATTTTCCTTGAAAATTATATGTTTTGATTCGTACTTTGTTTCCTTAATGTTATCTGTTTTAATAAAGTTTGTTTTCCATCAGTGTAAAATAACTGTAAATCTCTGAACGTTTAGCTTAAAGCGGTAGTGTGGAACTCCAGGCCTTCGGAAAGCCTGACGAGACATGTTATTACTTTACTGTCACCTTGTGGCCATGTCGCTTAATTGCAGGAATATATTTTTAGCATGGTAAGTGAAATGTGTTGAAGATTTCTGTTCAGAGCGCATAGACATAGCTGTGTTTTTTAATATTCTTATCCATCTATTTCTTAATTTATTTTCCCTCTTTTTTTTATTACTTTCTCTATTCCATCCTCTTTTTTCCCTTTATCTCAGTTACAGCATATGGTTATACTCAATAATATATAACATATAATCCAAGATACCCAGCACATTTCTGAAGGAAAGAGTCAGGGATACCACTGGGCCTCCCAGAGATCTGTATGTAGCAGAATTTCAGAGCTTCCCAAAGTCATGTGGAGATCTACGAGAACTTCCCTTCATTGGTTTATCTAACATTGACACAGGGTCCCACTGTGTGACAGGTGTGATATCAGGTGGTGAGAATTCTCAGACAGAAGCTGCAGTACTTGTCCTTGAGAACGCCTCCATCTTATAGGAACTACAAAATAATAATTTCAATATGGTAGGTTAGAGGTACTCATGGGTCACTCGGGAGCATCCCAGATGCCCAAACCCTGCTGTCGCAGACATTGTTAATCACTCTCCGCTGAGCATGGAGACCTGAGGAACAGCCCATGCATATGTTACACAGGGACCCATCCTTGCCTCTTCCTCTCATTTTTGGTGCCCTTGACATAGGGATTAAAAGAAATAACTTATGTGAAAATGCTTAGGTCAGTGCCTGGAATTCAGGAAGCACTCGAAATGCTGCCTGATGCCATTCTTCTATTTGTGTACTCATTAGACTATGCCAGGCTCCATGCTAAGAGCTGGAGATACGGAAATGAAAAGACAGCCCCTGACTTAAGGAGTTTATGAGACTAGTCGAGGAAATGGATTATGCAAATAAATAATTTCATTGCACCATGGTCGTTGTTAGATTAGCAGATTAGGAGTTGGAGAGGGAGAACAATGGTAATCTGACAGAACCAGCTAGCCTTTCAACAGAACTGTCAAATATAAACTATATTTGACCAAGGTATCAAGAAGAAGATTCTCTGTAGAGGGCACAACATGAGCCAAAACATGCGGTGTAAGAGCAGGGAACTGCAGGTCACTCAGGATTACTCATGCGTAAAGTGCAAGGAGAGAGAAGTGGGACCAGATTACACAGGTAACTAGATCCACATCAGGAAGGGCCCTGCAGGACGTGTCAGAGAAACTGGAGTTTATATAGTAGACCAGGAATGCTTCAGACTGGTGGCTTGAGGGCATCGTGGCTAAGAGACGTTTGGTTTGGTTTGCACAGAGTTTTAAAATGCAGTCTACCTAGACAGGTCACAGTGTCAACAGCCGCGTGCATGGTATTTTACCAACAGGCCATGCCACGAGTTTGTTGCCTGTAGGTGTGTTGCCTGTAGGTGTCTGTGTTGTGAGCCCAGTTCAACCTGATGGATGATAGAAAACCACTGGAGAGTTTTCAACATGATTATATTTGTGTGTCCCTGGTGGTAAGTAACATGGTACGTGAGATTGGAAAACTCAGAATTAGTGATAGACAGTGACTATTAAAATAGTCCAGATATGTGAGCCTGAGTGGGGGCAGCAGCAAAGGGAATGCACGTAAGATTGATTTAAGAATTCGAAGAATTGGTGGGATCTAGTAAGTGATTGTTTATGGGGTTTTGGTTGGTTGGTTGGTTGTTTGGTTGGCTGGCTGGTTGGTTGGTTGGTGTTTTGCTAGTGGTGGTGGGCAGGGAACTAAAGGGAGGGGTCTGGAATGACTCCCAGGTTTTCAGCTTGGGCAGTTGAGTAGATGGTAGATGCAGGTACCATTCCTAGAGAGAGATTCGACAAGATGTGAAGGCAGGTGGGGAGTGAGATCATGTGTTAGGTGTAGACAGGTTATAGGACCAGGATTGTGATGGACATTCTGGCAAGGATGTGGCTGGGATGGATCACAGACCAGTAACAAATTATGCAGTTGAAATTGGAATTGGAAAGGTTCTCACCAGGTCCATATCTCCCACAACTCACAGAGCAGGACTCCCAAGCTTAGAGTCAGGATAAGAATGCACTGGCTCTCCCACAGCTGATCCAAAGAGTTATCAAAAGAACATCATGATAATAATTGCAGCAGTAATACAATCGTTGTCTCTAACATTTCTATCTATGATGTGTGAGGGCCTGGATTGTTTCAAGGTGTACTTGCTGTCCCCATTTCACAGATGTGAAAACTGAGGTTTAGAGACATTAAATAGCTGGCCCAGGTCACATAGTATGGAGTGGAACTAGAACTGACCTGTCTTCAGCGTTCCAGGCTGGTTCCCACTCCATTAATCTGACAGCTTAACAGGCAGTGTAACAGGAGGGGTACCAGGGAGGTCAACATCTTTCGATAAAATATCCACTCCTTCCCCCAATATGCACGTGTGCCTGAAATTGCAATTTTAGAAATGTGTTTCTTAGGGTCTGGATGTTTTAGGAGGGAAAGTTTCTCAAATCCCACCCTTCAGGTCTAAAAACCTCGGAGCCGAAGAGCTGATCTGAGTTTACGGAGTTCTCAGCCTGACTACACTTTAGAATTGCTGGGGGTAGGGGAGATTTTAAAAGCTGCCAGTGTGGTAATGGTCTGAGCCCTTGAGCAGAGTGGATTTCGGCTTGTGGGGAGGTGACAGCAGCCTGCTGGGGAGAAAAGCCAGAGCCCCTCAGCTCCCTGAAGCGCTACTAAGAAAGGTGAAGTTCAAGGCATGGCCAGAAGGTGGCTCCACACTCAGTCTCTCCCTTGAGTCTTCCTGGGAGCCGAGAGTCTAAGGATCCAGGAGACCGGGTGAAACACACGGCGTGGAATGGGATGCAGGAGATGTGTGAGTTGGGAGACTAGGTAAACCAGGATTAATTTTTTCGCAGAATCTGAGCGAGAGGAAACAGAGACGCCACTTGCTGGGAAAGTTATGTAGAGGGAGGGTGCCTCCTCCTCATCCCCAGAGAGCTAAATGGAACCAGATTAAGTTCTCCCCACGCCACTCAGGGGAGATGCTTTTCAAGGGAGTGAAATGTTTTATTGAAGAAACTCCAAGGAGGGAGGAAAGAAGCCCAAGAGAGGGGCAGCCTGACAGGTCGGCAGATGGAAGCAGCCCCTTTCATGCATGTGGCTAAAAGCTGGGAGCCAGTCCCTCTGAAGGCATAGCAGTAGTCCAGAGGTCCGTGACGTGACGCCTTTCATCTGCCGTCTCGCAGCTTTGGATTGATGGGAACTGAGAAATGCGCAGCGATCCTGTGAGAAGCAGAAATGAGGGCCCACGTTCACAGTCTGCTTAGCTGATAGCAAATGGAATGGAGCCCCTCGATTCTGCTCACTGGAACCTTCTATTTAATTTTGCCACTTCTATAAAGTGAGGATGAAAAAAGACCTCTTTTACTAAGTGGTTATGAAGGTTAAGGAAAATTATGTCTGAGCATCGCCTGGCATGTAACAGGTACTCAACAAATGTCTCTTCCACATTCCTCTTTCCCAGAAGTGCCAAGTGCTCAACAGCTGTATAGTCAGAATATCATCAGCTATTCGTTTTTAGGTCAATTTTCTCGAGTGAAAGAACCAAAAAGGCAGTAATGACACCCTCTTCTCCCGGGGCAATCGGAAACCACAAATGTGAGTTCCCGATTCAATCCAAGGAGGATTCTTAGTTAGCAGTAAGTGTACTTTGGATAAACTTCTCAAGTTCTGATATCGCCCCAACACAGGACGGTAATGCATACTAGGTACACATCTCCTTCCATTGGACAGTTTACACAGCGTGAGGTCCATTTCCATGACCGTGGTCTGTACTTTCACAGGTCTCCTCTTACCCAGTGAGACAGCCAGCACTTGATGCCCTCTCGCCTCCTTTCGGTACCTCTCCCACATTCCCTTTTGCATCCTAGCACCACCTAATTACTTCCGGCTCCACCCACATGTTGTGCTGGATCCTGGGACTTCTTCAAGGCTCCCCAGACGTTACCTCCGCCTTCCCAGCCTCACTTCACCCTCCTGTGTTTCCACAGCAGGTTTATATTTTTATCACAGCAGGAGTGGCTCCACTGGAGTCCACAGATGTGAAGATGAGCACGCTCTGCCTTATGACAAGGAGAGATCCAAAGACCTTCTCTTGGCTCCCTTGGGACGTTTCATTTGGCAATTACTTGGTTCTGGATCTCTGTCTAGTTGCCTTCCCCAGGTCTCAGAATAATATCCCTGAGGAATACTCAGTATGCAGACTTTCTCCTCCCTTCTTTCCTTTCCTTTCACCTCCCTCCTTCTGTCCCTTCCGTGTTCCTTCTGGCTCTGGGGTCAGAATGAGTTCAAACCCAAGCTCCACCACTTGTTAGCTGTGTGACCCTAGAAAAGCCTCTTAACCTCTCTGAGCCCATTTTCCTCTTTTAGGAAATGGGGATAGTCCTAGTCCCCCTAAAGATAATCCTCTCATTGGATTGTTTCAAGGATTAAATGTACGTACATACAAAATACTTAAAACAATGCCTGATACAAGGTAAGCATCCAAATAAATATTTGCTAGTATTAGTACTAACTTTCTTTGACTTGTTCAGTGAATAACTAAGTGATAATCAATATTTAATAGAAACCCCTAACCCTGGAATCTGAGTTAAGCTGACTGGTATTTTGGATTTGGGCCCAACCCCCACTCACTTGCCCAAATCCCTCTGTCTAGGATGCTGCAACCAACATTCCATACCAGAGAGTCAGTCATTTGACTTAAGACTTGTTCCCCCTGAAAGCACAAATACCACATAAAGTCTTATCAATCATTTATAATGCCCTCATTGAAGTAGTCCCAGACAACCCCAGCTGGAAATAATAATAACTCATATTTGTATGGCACTTGAAATTTACAAAGCACTCTCACATACTCCTGTTCTTTTGATCCTCAGAACAGTGCTATGGGGTGGAGGAGAAGGTATGATTAGGATGGTGGCCATTTTAGAGAGGACAACACTGAGACTGGCTGAATTGGGGGGCACAGGTTCCCACAGCTGGCACACCATGCAGCTGGGCTTCACGTTCAAGTTCTGTGTCGCCCAGGTCCAAGCTCCTCCCACCTCTGAAGCCTTTGGCAGCAGTCCGGAACTAAGAGACCCTACGTGCCTCGTACAGAATCGTGGAGGCTGGCAGCTTGCGCTTTTGTGTTCATGAGTTTAGAGACCTGGGGAATGTCAGGATGCAATGGGACTTGTGAGGTCATCTGTTCAAGAACCCAGGATGGGAATCAAATTTACTGAGCTCATACCCAGCTCTGTCACTTACTGATTACCCTTGAGAATGGCATTTCATGTCTGGGTGCTTTCATTTTTTTTTGTTTAATCACGTTTAAAACAGGGCCAATAATAGTCATCCTTCAGTAGGGTTTTGGGGACATCAAATGACAGCACTGAGTGAATGAGTGTTAGCCATGATCACTAGCCCTTCAAGTCACAGCTGGTAAGATTATTTCAGCGTTCCTTGCCTTTTAAAGATGGAGAAGACTAGGAGATCACCGGGTCCCACCTCCACATTTTATAGACACTAAGAACCAGGGAGCCATGGTAGCTTGCACAGCCTGGAAAAGCAGCGTCTGGAATCCCGCTCCTTGAATCCCCACCTGGGACCTTTCGCCATCTGCTGTGAGCCGCGTCCTCTGGGAGGAATGTGGGAAGATGATTCCATCATTCAACATGTATTTATGCCGAGCCCTGAAAATAGCTACTGTGGAGGGTTACATTTATAATCTATTTGGATTGGCAAGTGCTAAGTAATAACAACATTTAATCAGCATTTAATTAGTAGAACAATTTGTATGAGGCCGTTGGTGGAATGCACAAAGCACGTGGGAAAGGAAAGGGCTCCATTAATTAAATAATTTAATGATAAATGTATATACTATTAACCAGTTTTACGCCCAATAAATTTAATAATAAAAGTGAATAAATACATTTTCAAAAGCAAGCATTTTATTGAGCTCCTAACTGTGTGAGGCATTTTATCAGGCTTAAGAGATATGCAGTCTCTACTTTCTAAAGGCCCTCACAGTTTAGATGGGATGATATATGTGGGTACATAAATAACTTCAACACACTATTTTTACAAAAACCCACAAGAAATGTATTTACAAGGACTGCAAAAGCATAGATAACTCTAGGACAGGGTTGTCCAAAGTGCGGCCCGCGGGCCAACTGCAGCCTGCAATCCATTTTTAATTGGCTCGCAGCAAATTCCAAAAATATATTTAGTTTACTTAAATAAACCAGGTGAGGCAATACATACTTTACCTCGAGTGAGTGGCCCGGCTGTTTATGTGTTTTACCACATATGTCCCTTGGTAAAAAACGTTGAAAAAAGTTTGGACACCCCTGCTCTAGGAACACTAAGGAGATTATTTCTAAGTGCCTTGGGACGTGAAGGTCCAAGAAGTAACATTGAAACTGGGTTCTGAAGTACAAATAGGAGTTTGCTAGTGTGTAGTAGAAGAAGCCATTTCCAGGAAGACAAAGAAAAAGGCTTTGCAAAGGCCTGGACAAAGAGCATGGCTCATTATGTAGGCAAGTGGAAGACTTGTGTGGCTGGAGATGGAGGTGAGAGTTGCGTTGTGTCGGGCAGACAGGAGAGGCAGGTGGGGCCAGATCACAGGTCTTGACGATTCATTCTTGGAGTCTGGATCCTACTGTGTAGAAAAGGAGAACCTGGGACAAAGCTTGAGGGGAGAAATAACCAGGGGAAATTGGAATTTCTTTTTTCCTTATTCTTGGGGGATTTTTTAGTATGTCTACAATGGATGTGGATTACTACAGTCATCACAGGAAACAGGTTATTTCCAAAGAAAGCAGGATCACCCTGGTTTCAGTGTGGACGGCGGACACTCAAAATCAGGGAAGGAAACAGAAAGCCAAGTTAGGAGGTCGTTGCAGTCCCTCAGATACAATTGATGAGAAAATGGCCCACAATTGGAGGTGGAGGCAAGTGAAGGTACCTGAGAGAGGGTGAAAGGGAGAGACTGGAGGGTAGGGAGATGAGTGGATGTTCACTGCCCAGAGAGGAAAGGACCCAGCATGACTTCCAGAAGGTGCTGATTTGAGACTCCAGATGAGTGTCTGACAGCTTTCTGCTGTGGTTTCCATATTCTCAGCTAGACTGAGAATGCCCACAGGACGACGACGTCTGCGTTCCTTGCTCTCCTCCCGCCTTGTACAGAGGAGCCCAGCCCCTCTCTGGCTGTAGGTGCCGATGGACTTGAAGTCTGGGGAGCCCTGGAATACAGCGGGTTCTGCTGAGACTTGTCAGGTGAACTACAGGACACCCAGTGCAATTTGAATGTCTATAAACAACAAATACCTTTTTGATATAAGTATGTCCTATGCAAAATTTGGGACATACATTTTTAAAAAATTCGCTGTTTATATGAAATTCAAATTTGATTGGGCATTCTGTAGTTTTGGTTAGTAAATCTGGCGGCCTTAGTTCTGGGTGTGTGTCGGTGTGTGTATGTGTGTGTGTGTGTGTACACATACCGTAGATAGCAGGAACAGAGAGCTGGAAGGGAGAAATGGGATGCGTGAAAGGTTAGTTATTTTAAGGAGGCTTCATTCTCACAGAGGAGACAGGGAGGCATAAGAGACAACAGATGGGTGCGTCTCACTAAGGGACACAGTAAGGCAGAGGGACTTCTAAGCGATACCTTCTTGAGATCACTGGCCCCCCTTGTTTTCACTCCATCTCTTGAAGCAACAATCTAATAACCTGGCTTCCTGTATAACTTGCTCGTCGATCTGGGGACAAGCCCTTTCTGACCCCCGTGAACAGGAAGTAGAGGACGTCGTTGACCGCGTGGGTTTTGCGTTCAGACAGTCGGGGTTCACATTTTAGCTGCATGGCCTTGGTCCTATCACTTGCCCTTTTCATCTGTTATCTTCACGTATAAAATGAAAATAATGAAACTCTACCTCAGAGGATCCTTTTAGCATGAAATGGAAATGTGTTTGGAAACGTGAGGGCATTTTTGATCGTCCCAATGCTTGGAGGTTCTGCTGGCATTTAGTGCCCTGGGTCCCAGGTTCTCAACTTTTTCCATCATTCATACAGGACAGCCCTGGTCCCGGATACCAACAGCTCCCTGTTGAAAAAACGCTGATATTCCTGTCCCTTCATTTTGCAATTAAAAAAAGCTGAGGCTCAGAGAGGATAAATGACAGGCTCTTGATGGCTTTCACATAGGGCAAATGGGCAAAAACTATTGAGTGAGAGATTAAAAGGGGAAATGAAGCCCATTAAGGGAACTTTCAGCTTTCACTTCTCTGCAGAGTGAATGGGGTACCTGAACAGGTTGGCATGGTGGTGGGAGGCAAACGGCCACTGGGTTCCGGTCTGTGGTGCACAGCTGACTGTGGGACGAAGACAGATTGCTCATTACCCTGGATGCCCAGCTTCTCATGGGCGGCCCGGGGTCTGCCACCCAGTACCTGGGGTGCCCCTCACACAGGAGGGATAGGACGCAGAGGGAGCCCTCCAATGTCTCTGAAGGAAAGCACGCCTCGGAAGCACTCAGACTTCCTAGACCTAGTGCCCTCGGACACCCCTTCCCAGTGAGCGTGAGAACTGGGGGTCCCAGGTACCTGAGCGGGCCGCCTGGGTGGGTGGGAGTGGTCAGCTGCACTAGGACCTATAGCTTGAGCTGCTCTTTGGGTCTGGATGCAGAGCTTATCTCTAGAAATGGCTTGAAAGGCATCTAGTCCAAAACCAACATATCGTAACATGCAACTGTCATCTTTTCATGATTTTACTCCCAGTGGGACCATCCTAAGCAAGTTGCACGTATTGCCTCATTTACCTCTGCCAGGTAGGGGTTTGTATTCCCAGGTATTCCACACATGAGGGAAAAGAATAGAGCATCAGTAAATTTACCAGAGCCCAAAAGATGAAAGTGGCAGAGGTGGGGTTTGAATCAAGGTCCAGCGGATTCCACAGCCACTACACGGCTTCCGGGAAGACGCTGAGCTGGGGAAAGGGAGGTACCCAAGAGGGCGCTGTGCCTGGACGGCTGGCACCAGGCCCCCACTCCTGTTTCAGTGTGTTTTCTGCCACGCCGCCGGCGGCCGGGCGTGGATGTCAAGGCCTCCCCTTGTGTTGTGGGGAGGTCGCCCAGAACTTCCTTTCCAGCTTTCATTCCCCGCAAAGTAGCTGCAGCGAGGACGTGATGTGAATAGCAAAACCTGCAAGGCTGGAGGCCTTGCCTTCCCGCCCCCAACCCGGAGCCTCGGGACTTCAAAGCGAAAGGAAGCGCGTGCGGAAGGGAGGGTGTGTGTGTAAATCTCCGGGGCCTCGGAGCTGCGAACATTCGCGGCGCCCCCGCCCGCCCTGCCAGGTGTCCGCGGGGCCACTCGGCCAGATCCGCCCCGGGCTCGCCGCGCCCGCCCGCCCCCCGCCCTGCTCGCTGCTGGCAGCTTTCATGTGGATCAAGGCCGGGAAGATGACAAGCCTCCTGACTGATAGATACACGGAGACTTCGCTGGTGATTTATTGGCTTTCTGCACCTGACGAGAACCACTAGGCGTATCTGAGGAGGGAAATATATGGGCTTTCCTGACTCCAAGTGGCAGCCTCGGGGTGAGCATGTGAGCTCAAGCTGGGCAGGGAAAGCGGAGCTGTGCACCGGCCTGTGTTTTGTAAGCGGGCCCAGGTCATAAAAGTGTCAGCACGCGATATATTTCTTGTGGGGGATCCTCTCTGGGCTCTTGCCAACGCCTTCTCTCCCGTGGCTGGCAGCCCAAGCTAGGAAAGGGTGTCCCCAGCCGTCCGCCCTGAAGTCACCGCCCCGGAGCGCGATGCTGGATGGGCCAGCCACCGGGCACTCCGGTCCTTACACCCATCTGGGGTCTCACAATCATGTGTGGCCCTGGGGACAGTGCAGGGCTGGACTTCAGAGCTCAGAGCTGGAGTCAGACCCGCATGGGAATTCTGAACTATTACTCATTGATGGGGCATCTAAGCAAGTTACGTAACTCCCCTGTATCTGCTCCCTCATCTGTACAATGGGAATGCTAATAATACACACTGAAGATGGTGGGGCAATGATGTATTTAGGGAATAAAGTTCCAACCCGGCTCTGAAGGATGACATTGCTAGGAAGCGGTCAGGAAGAATAGCGTGGCTGTTCTCTAATTGTCCTGTCACCCAGTGTGCCCCACTATTATATGAGTGTATGTAACAGAGCTTCTGGTAAGGCAGAGATCAAGTTTACCTTCTCTTATGTCTGGAAATAGAGACTCCAGGTAATCTACAGGATTTAGATTTCCTGGGGCATAAAAAGAGTTATTCGAAGGTCTTCCTTGGTTTTGTAACGGCGGAGGACTAATGTGTTCTGACCTTGGGAGACAGAGAACCTTCTCTGACTGGGGGGGGGGGCAGGAAGAGGGGGTTGCAGGTCCTTAAACCCTCTAGTCTGCAAAGCCAATCCCCAAAGAAGAATTTTATCAATTTCTCAAAGCACTGGAACCGTCTGATAGAGAAAAATCCCAAGGCTGCCAACTCTTGCGTCCCAAGATTTGGAAACAGGAAGACCTGAGAGGGTAGACCGGGGTGCTGCCAACCAAGGCCCAGGGGCAGAGAGGGCCAGTTAGGCCACAGGAATGAAATTGAGGAAAATGGAAGCCTGGTTCATAACCCCATCTTAATACAATAGCCAAGAGAATGGCCGAGGAGGTCGGTGTTTGCATCGCATGGTGTAGCTGATGCTGGAAGCTTCCCCAGAACCACCTGCTTGGCCCAGCGGTTGCATTTGGGGATAAGATGGCCGAGCACGACCATGTGAACCCAAAATCTCTGTTATCAGGACCGTCACGTGGGCGGTCCCACCAAGGGTGTTCTACCAGCCTAACCCAAGTCAGCGTCCACACTGGGCAGAATTCATGTTCCAAAACACCGTCCAGGGCAGCAAGATGAATAGCAGTCGTCAAGCGATCAGACTCTGAGTCTTCTGTCTTGCAACTGGAAGTCCTCGGTGTTCTCAGGCAGTTCAGGGTGAGGATGGGGGCAAATAAAAGGACACTGGATGTCCTGTTCTCAGGGTCGATGTGAGGGGCCTGAAAAATAAGAGCTCACACTGCATTTGGACCCCAAGTCGGTGAGAACAGTTTTATGACTATGATGAATTCCAGTGCTTCTACCACCAATTGTTCTGTCTTCAGGTAAAGTGCAGGCTTAATATACTGGACTCAAGAAATACTTGTTGGGTATCCGTTCTGCCGTGATATTTGGAAATAACTCTCAATTTTGTTGGCAACCAGTTTTTTAAATGTATACATTGACAATAGGCTTTACTCTTGTCACTTTCTTTCTTTTTCATCTCCTGCCTTGGTCTTGGGGAAAAAAAAACATTTTATGAGTGAATGTGCCGCTGGATGACTTCATGTAGGTGTTCAGTAAAGAAAGGAGTGGCTGAAGCAAGTGAAGCCACACAGTAAAAGCTGTAGTGTGGAGCAGGTGGTCACAAGATGAGTTCATAGCGCTCCCTACATCCCCCAGGTGGGGGGAGAGCTGCTGTCCCTCCCTCACCTGACCTCACTACATGCCCACCCACAAGCAGGCCAGCACCAGCCCCCAGTGCCCCTCGGGTGCAGGTTTAGAAAAGGCGCCCTTCCCCAGAGGCCCCTTACCTTGTTGGGGCACATGGCTTAGGGATCAGAACATAGGCCGAATGGCAGTCCAGGGCTTCCTGCACAACCAGGGGGAGACCCAGCCCTCCAGCTGCTCCCGTCACCTGCCTTCCCCTTGTACACCTCCCTTGGAGCTCCTTGTGGACACTCATGGTCCAAAATCACGGGATTCCCAGTTCTACCATTTCTACTGTGTGTGATTCGGAGCTCATTGGTTCATCTTTCTGATAACTTCCCCCTTTTGTAAAACTGGGATAGAGTTGCTTCTCTCATAGCGCTTTTGTGAGGGAAATGGAATTCCCACTAAGCAGTAATCTGGATATTCCCAACCCACCACCCCCTCATGTTTCTAATGACACCACCATTTGACAAGATTGAGGAATAAAAGATAATTCTAAACTTCGAGCTGGAAGGGGCTTCGAGAATGAGTAAAGGATGATCAGACCGCAGGTAGTCAGGCCTTGCCGACAGCAGGACTTTTCCTCAGGTTCCCCCACGGAGCCCTGGTGTCACCTCAGATCTCCTGCCACAGGCTTCGCGGCTGCGTCTGCCCTCAGCTGGCAGGCCCAGGCCAGTGGCCCCCACTGACAGCCCCAAAGCAAGGCCAGAGGCTGTTCCTTCCAGATCCCCACCACTCCTCACTGCACACAGACTTGTCAGCAGGCAGGCTCTCGATAGCGTCTGCAGCACAGGGCCAAGCTGAACCCGAGCTGTGACAATAGGCAGTGGCCCTTCACTCCATTGCAGAATTCTTCTTCTGGAAGATTGAAATGGTGCCTCTTCTTGACTTTCAAGAGTTCTGTAAATGCTGCGGCCTGCTCCTCATTGCGCAGCCAGCCCTCCTGGGCTTTGGCACGTACAGTCCAAGAAGACAGTGATCCAGAGGAAGGCGCCAGGGCACACTTGGTTCTGGCAAATTCTGGGATACTCTGAAACTACGTCACATCCCAACAAGAATGGCAGGAAGATCTGGGGCTCGGAGAAGAGTCAAGGGAATGTTTTTGTGTGTGAATTGAGGACCCACAGCCATCTGGGAGAGCAGCCTGGAAGAGTCTCCAGGAACCCAGCCTTGAAGAGGGGCCCAGGGCCACTTACCCAGGCCCCAAACTCCCCCTGAAGAAGTAAAGCTGCAGAGTCGAATGCTTTAAGACGTGGGCTTTCCAGTGAGCTGACTTGGGTTAGCCAGACTGAGGGTGAGATGACGCTAGGCAAGAAACGTAACATTCTTTATTCATTCACCTGCCCAGAAGTCCAGAAAGTACCACAAAAATATCTCTGTTTTTATCCAGATTATAATAAAACTGAATATTGACAAGGTCTGACAATGTTGCTAACCTTTTTTGGTATCAGAGGAATTATTCATTATGAATTTGCACCAACTGGACAAACAATTAACCAAGTTTACTATTTGGAAGAGCTGAAAAGGCTGCATGAAAAAGTTAGATGACCTGAACTTTTCGCCAACAATTCATGGCTCTTGCATCATGACAATGCACCAGCTCACACGGCACTGTCTGTGAGGGAGATTTTAGCCAGTAAACATATAACTGTATTGGAGCACCCTCCCTACTCACCTGATTTGGCCCCCAATGACTTTTTTCTTTACCTGAAGATAAAGGAAATATTGAAAGGAAGACATTTTTATGACATTCAGGACATCAAGGGTAATACGATGACAGCTCTGATGGCCGTTCCAGAAAAAGAGTTCCAAAATTGCTTTGAAGGGTGGACTAGGTGCTGGAATCAGTGCATAGCTTCCCAAGGGGAATACTTGGAAGGTGACCGTAGTGATATTCAGCAGTGAGGTATGTAGCACTTTTTCTAGGATGAGTTCGTGAACTTAATTGTCCGACCTCGTACATAAAGTTTAACTTTCCCCCAAGTACACTTTTAGATTATCACAATCTCCAGAGTGTTTGTTTTGTTTATGCATACTTTACAGACCTCTCTCTGTGGGAGAGAGAAAAAGAGGGAGAGAGAGAGAAAGAGAAATACCTACTTTTAAATTCTAAAATAAATGAGTATGTTACCTGATTTTTGTGTGTTCCCAAAGAGCCATCTAGAAATCAATGCAAACCTAGAGGGTCTGCCTGGAGGAGGATTACAGTTCTGACTGAATTCAGGACAGGTCCCAGGAAGTCTGAGCCTGCAGTCTTCCCCTAGTTTCTAAACTATATCGTTGGGCCAACGATATCAAGACATTTATCTTTCTTTGCTTTCTACCATGGCTGTTTGAGATTTTTCCACCAGGGGGCAGAAATCACAAAGATTAAAAATACTAAAGACAGAACAACAGAACTTCCTAATGAGGAGGTCAGTGTGTGGTTTGGATCTTAGAGAAGAAATCAGGAAATCCGAATATACTTCCCATTTGTAGACCATTGATTTTTCTACACGGAAAAGGCAAACTTTTTACACCAGGGCCAACTTTTTCTGTCAGGGGCCAGATTGTAAATATTTTAGGATTTGTGGGCCGCACAATCTCTGTCTCAACTACTCAACTCTGTTGGTGCAGCAAATGGGTGTGGCTTTGTTCCCATACAACGACTTACCACAACAGGCAGCAGGCCAGATTTGGCCCAAAGGCTATAGTTTACAGACCCCTGCGTCTGCCTCTGAGTATAAAAATGGACATGCTGAAACTTTTCCTTAGAGCTCAGGCTAGCTACAACTAAACATCCCCCCTACCCCCTGTCCAACCCCAAGGTCACGTCTTAGGAAGAGGCCTGGAGGTAGAGGGACAAAGAATGACACCAACACAGCCTCAAGCCCTGTGGTAAGGCCTGGGGGTATTAATAGAAGGGACCCATGTAGCCCACCTCCAGCACAGTGCCTGGCACACACTGGTACTTGGTTTTCTGAATAAATGTAGTTAATTGGTTGATTTCTGGGAAGGTGAGTTTGCTATTTCATTGTCCCAGAGTACCTTCGTTCTCTAGGTCAGTCACCAGCTTCCACACTCTGTCCCACAATCAACCTCCTTTGCCAAAGTCAGTAGTAGTGAGAGCAGTTACCTAGGGTATTTAGCTGATCAATTCTAATAGGGAACACAGAGTGCTTTGGGGACCAGTGTGCCCCAAACATACTGAATGTCCTGATTTCCCCACAGTGATCCTCTCCCATCCCGTGGGACCAGTGGTGTTTGGGGGATCTGTGACCATATGGCGCCGATGGTTTCTAAGATGCGTGAAGGGTCTGCCCTGGATGGATGGAGCATCTTAGAATATCCTGTTCTTACACTGTCAGTCCTGTCGCAGCTGTACTCTGGGTGCCTAAGCCAGGTTTGGAACTGAGCAGAAGGGGCCACCAAACTAAAGGAAGAGGTACCTCACTATCTTCCATGACTCCTTGGTCCCCTTTGTCCGAAAGGGACATCTAGCTTGAGGCTGGTGGGGCAGTCAGATTTCCGGCCCTGCCACGTGTTTCCCACATTACCCACTACGTGACTTATCACCTGCAACTTGACAGGGTCGACACACAGGGCATCTACGCATTGAGACAAGCTTCCTGCATTAGGCGATTTTCCCCGGATTGAGGATGTGTTCCTGGTGCAGAAGTGAAGACAAGAGTTGAGGGATTCCGATTATCCTCAAGGTCTATGGGGCTGGAGTAGGTTGGGTTGTTTTCTTCCCCTCGACGATTCATCGTGTCCTAGAGAACAGCAGCATGTACAGTGAGGGCTCGATCTGGCCGAGGAGAGCTGGCTGTCCCTCCCTGGATGCCTGGTCTGCCCTGATCCGCCCTGACCTACGCCCGCCTTTCTGCTTCCCCGTCCACATGGGGAGAGGCTGTGGGCTCTCGCTCACGGCTCACCTGGCCCGGCTGTGATTGCCGGAGGGCTGGATGGAGACTGAGACAACCTGACGGATCATCTCATAAACATAGCCCGCAGGAAGGAAAAGAAAATTATGCCAGCAGAATGCACTTACGAGAAATAGATCTGTGCGGTGCAGGGAGAAATGCTTTGATATTAAAATTTTTTGTAACTTAAAAAGGCATGAAAAATGATACCGACCACTAACTAATCAACATTCCTTTGCGAACGCAGCTTCAGTTCCTAACCAAAAACACATCCCTGCTATTGTCTTGTCTGGATCCAGATGCAAACATGATTAATTAAGTTTCGGGCGAGGAGTGGGAGGGGGGTGGTCAGGATGGATGGCTTGTGGAGGATCATTTTTATACACAGGCCTGGGGAGAACTGCTGCGGCGGGGTGCCTGACCCCACGTGGCAGGGCTGGCCTTCTGTGCACTGCCAGCCACACGGGGTGCAGGGAGCAGGTTGCACCCAGACCTGCAGGGTCTCTGTACAGCCAGCGGGGCTCTAAGGGAGGCCGTTGGTACAGCCCATTGCTCTACCCGGCCCAGCAGGGCGGAGTAGCAAAAGCACATGAGATGCCATAGCAGGAGACCTGGGCTCCTCTTGCCCCACTGCTACCACGTCGTCTGGGACCCTGAGCAAGCTGCCTCAGTTTCTACATTTGTCAAATGAAGGGTTGGATTAAATATTCCTTAAACTCTCTTCCCGTTCTGGCTTTTTTGTTTCTGTTGCCCGAGGTCCCTCAGTCATGGCAGATGTTGATCAGTCGACTCCCGAGTGTGGCAGCACTGGTCACCTTTAGGCAAAGGAGCCTGCGAAGGGTGGGGCTGAGAAGCATCCCAGGCGGGAGTGTCTGGGTCAGGTGGTGCTCTGCAGAGAGCCCGGCTGCATGGCGGAGGCCAGCAGGCTTGCTTTCTGACCACTGAGCCTAGCGATGACTCTGTATCACAGTGTACCCGTTAGAAAACAGGACACCAGGTCCCAGTTACCCCGGGGTGTCATGAGGCTGAGCGGTGGCACTCCTTTCTGGTCAGAGAGGATAGTGACATGGTGCCCAGAGCTGTGCCTTCTCCAGGAGTCAGCTCCCCGTAGGCACTCTGGGCCGGTGTGTGCTGTAACTGAGTGGTTAATGGGGGGGATGCAGAGTGACGCTCTCTGTATCCAGATAACCTCCCCCAACATCCTAACTGTTAGGCAAATTACAGACTTCCTTTGGGCCTCATCGACCTCATCTGTAAAGTGGGAATAATAGACAACATACCTCCTAGGATTGTCGTGAATATTAAGTGAGTTAAAAAACCTATAAAATGCTTATAATCAGGCCTGGCACATTCAGTAAGTGCTAAATAAGTGTTAGTTTTTTTTATTGAGGGCCCCTCTCCAGCATTGGGCACCCACCAAATGTCCCTTTCCTAGGCACGCGCCCTGTCTTCTCTCAGGGAAGAGTAAGTGGAGCTGCCCCAACCTTCAGCTGCAGGGAGCAGGCACTTTCATTCGTTCACTCACTCATTCAGCAGACATCACTGAGTACCCACAGTGTCCCAGGCCCTTAGCCAGGCTTCGTGTTGACTATGTTACGTGCAGCTTCCAGCTTGGCCAAGCACAGGGCTCCCCGGGAGAGCACACAGTGGGTGCTTTCCCGCATGTTGAGGAGGAGCCGGCTTGTACATGAGTCAGAGTGTTACAAGGCCTGTGGACCCCACGGCGGTGCTGGTGGCGGGTGTGACACACAAAACTTCCCAGCAGACTGGAAGGCCCTCCCGTGGGGACTGGAGCCAGAGCCAAGCCTAGGATTTAGTGAACTATTTTATTGGGGGT
This sequence comes from Rhinolophus sinicus, assembly GCF_057876585.1. Taxonomy (NCBI): domain Eukaryota; kingdom Metazoa; phylum Chordata; class Mammalia; order Chiroptera; family Rhinolophidae; genus Rhinolophus; species Rhinolophus sinicus. Next base: position 49,783,115 of record NC_142507.1, read on the forward strand.
TTTACTGCCTCCTTCTAAAGCCACTGAGTCCACTAACCCTAACCCTCACCCCGGACCGTGTCCGGGACACAAAACGAATGCCCTGCTCTTTTGTGAAACAGATTCTAAGAACTGTTGACTCTTCTGAATGTCATTTAAGGTGAAGCAGATCATCCATGGGGGTTCCAGGCGAATCCCAGCCCCCCCCCCCCGCCCCCACCCCAGCTCCATGGACAATGACTTTCAATTCTTGCCAACAAAGGCCTAATCCCTACAATGTCCAGGGCACTGGCTGTTTTGTCAAGAAACCGAGGGGAGGAGGGATTTCCCTTGGAGGAGCAGCATGAGGATGCCTACAAGACAACAGTTCGGGCCCCGCCCTGTGTATGCACCAGGCCTGTAAGCAGGTCCCGTGCTCCAGCTGACCTCTCAGGAAGCCGAGGGCTGTCCTGCTACCTTCTCATTCTGGAGCGGCTACTCACTTCAGGCTGCTTCTCCTGTCCTGGGACTTAGTTTTGTGGGTGTTTGTGCTGTGGTTGTCCTGCGTTTTGTTCTCAAGGCCTTGGGTTTGCACTCATCCCTCTGGTGTTTTCTCTCTCCTTCCACCCCTCTCCCCCCCCCCCCCCGCAGGAATCTGCCTTCATTTCCCTCCCTCATGACCATGCTTCAGTTTTGAACTGCTTATCTAGATGCCCAGAACTGGGCCCTGGGGCATTTACGGGGCAGGAGAGGGATCCCCAAGCTGTGGAGTACAGAATCCTAATGAGGGTCCCCCCTCTTCAACTCAAGAGGCCCTGTAGGAAAATGGCTCAAGACCCAGAGGCAAACTCTTGCTTGTCTCCCTGACTCAAGGTCCACTGGTCCTTGAGTACCCCTGAGCTTGCCTGTGATCCCCAAGGAGCAGCTGTGTTCCCACCATGCCCACGTCTGTGTCTGCACAGGCTCTGAGCTTCCCAGGGCCTGGGAGAGCCCAGCTGCCTCTCACCACTGCACCATCTGAATACAGATGCTTCTCTACGGCTCCATTCTGGGGTGCTTCCCTTCTCTGGGTTTCCATTTTCTTTGGGGTAAATTAGCAATCCCTCCCATATGTGGGTGTACTGAGAATCAAGTAATGTGCTGAAGATTTTCACACACTCTTAAATGCTCACAGCAGCCCTGGGTGGTCGGCACATTCCCTACTTTATGGATGAGAAAATTGGGTGGCTCAGAGAGGTTATGTGGAAACACAAGTTGTGCGGCTTCTAAGTGAGGGTATGACAGCCACTGGAATGAAAACCCAGAGCTAGGATTTGCATAGCATTGAAAAACAAGAATGGCTGTTTTCAAAGAATTGATGGTTTACCAGAGAGGCTGAGAGAAGAACTGGTTGGGTTTCTCAGAAAGTGGAAGAAAAATACCTCTTTACCAGATGCATATTTGAAAACTGGCAGAAATCTGTCCACATTCTTTCTAGAAATAACTGTATTAGTTGAAGGTGGATTTAAAAGAGTATAAAGGTGTGGTAAGGATTTGATGGATTTTAGCTCCATGGTGGATAGAATGAAAATGTTTACAGATGTTGATCAACGTTCGTCTGCCTTTCCAATGTAGGAGACAGAAAACTCTAGAAACAGATTTTTGCCTCGGTCAGATGGGAAGGAACCAACCATGAAGAAATAGAGTACTTATAAGGGTATAGTCAGTTCAACTCTAACAAAATACCATAGACTGAATGGCTTAAACAATAGAAATGTATTTTCTCACAGGTCTGGAGTCTGGGAGTCTGAAATCAGGGTGCCATCAAAATCAGTTTCTGGTGAGATCTCTCTTCCTGGCTTCTAGACAGCTGGCTTCTTGTTGTGTCCTCACATGACAAGGGAGAAAGGAGAGAGACAGAGCAGGCACTCTCTGATGTCTCTTCTCATAAGGGCATTAATTCCCACCCTGATGACCTCCTCTAAACCTAAGCGTCTCCCAAGGGCCCCAATACCATCACACTAACATACGAATTTTGGGAGGATGCACTCAAGTCTATATATAGCAGGTATATAAAATTAGTTTGCCAAATATCAGATCACAACTGAGTTTCTCTAAGAATCTGCTATTATTACTGGAATTACTAGTTTCTCTAAGAATCCGCTATTATTACTGGAGCCCTATTTGCTCTAGCTTTAACCACCAGAAAGTCACAGGATTATTCTTGTAAATTACCGTGCATGTTGCCTTCATTACCAGCTTTCGTTTCAGCGTCTGTAATCACGCAAGTAATCTCATCAGGATGCCTTCGAGGACCGTTAGCTATTCTCTTCCCACTTTGTTTGCATGACCTTTAATAGTAAGATAATTTAATTGTGTGGAGGATTTTAATTGTAGTTGAGATTGTAACGGACTTTACAGATACTAAACCACTTTCAGAAACATTGCCTGACAATTTTTATGCAAGCTGGAGAGACACGTACTATTATGATCCTTTCTGAAATGAGAACACGTTGGCTCAAAGGGATTCAGGGCTCCAGATTACCCAGCAGTGAAGAGGCAGCGTTTGCACTTCTCCCAGGTCATCTCATGTCGAGGCCAGGTCTCCTGAATCCATAGATGCCTTTATTTTTTTTAGATTTTTTTTTAATTACTTTCAACTGGACAAAACAACAGTGATTAGACATTTATATGCTCACAAAGTGATCAACCCAACAAGTCTACTACCCATCTGACACCATCCATAGCTATTACAATACCATTGGATGTATCCCCTATGCTGTGTTTTATGTTCCATACCTATATTTTTTAAATTATAGTTCACATTCAATATTATTTTCTTTTAGTTTCAGGTGTACAGTGCAGTGGTTAGGCACTTATATGCTCGGAATTTATGAAGTGATCCCCCCATAAGTCTAGTACCCATCTGACACTATACATAGTTTTTACGGTATTAACTATATTCCCCACACCCAACCCTCCAACCCCGCTCCCATCAGTTTGTTCTCTGTACCTGTGAGCCTATTTCTGTTTTGTTTGTTTATTCTGTTCCTTAGATTCCACGTATAAGTGAAATCATATGGTATTTGTCTTTCTCTGTCTGACTTATGTCACTTAGCATAATACTCTCCAGGGCCATCCATGTTATTGCCAATGGTAAGATTTCATTCTTTTCTATGGCCAAGTGATACGCCATTGTATACATGTACCACTTCTTCTTTATCCAATCATCTATTGATAGGCATTTTGGTTGTTTCCGTACCTTGGCGATTGTGAATAGTGCTGAGGTAAACATAGGGGTGCATATATTTTTTTGAATTAGTGTCTTGGGTTTCTTTGGATAAATATCCAGGAATGGAATTGCTGGGTCGTACGGTAGTTATTTCTAGAACAAGCAAAACTCCTCGTCTTCAGGATGACTGGATGACATGCTCCCTAATAGAACAAAGGCCAACCGGGTGCATAGCAGTGACAGCAAACTGAGTATGGGATGACGTGTAGGAGTAACAGACACATCCCCACACGCTTCCTCACGTATGTCATTCATTTGTACCCTCAGTAGCTTCGTATAATCCAAACACTGCAGAAACAGGGAGCAAGGACAACATACTCCTTGGCTTTAGAAGGCATGATCTAGGTATAAGACCGAAAAAATAGGAAAGAAGCAGTGAACGAGCAGCACCCATTTTTTTCCTGCCTTCCCTTCACCAACATCCTCCTCTACCTCCAAGCCAATAGAGGAAATCCTCTGAGCTGCGTAGAGAAGAGCGTTGAAGAAGAAATAAGAGGGTTAGATGCTGCATAGAAGTTGTGCATCCTTCCACACTGTCCCCTCCCTATGGCCAAATCACAAAGGAACCCTTTAAAATTGGGACATCTGAGAATGGAGAGAACCCATGTCTTGCTACTTGCATGAAGTCCAGAGAGACTTAAATTATGACCAACAACGGGGGAGAAATGGTGGCATAATGTAATGGAGCCAAAGGCTACCCTGAGTTTTCTGTGTCCCTGAAGGGGTGTGGACGGCCTTCTGAAAATACCCAAGGCTCCTGAGTGAGACACAGAAGATACTTGGGAGAGCGCAAGCTCATAGGTAGGGCCTTGGGACCAGCACAAGGAAACATCAGAACTGTGCAGGCCATGAACAGGACTGCTGAAGTTCTGTGAGCACGTAGCCGCATCTCAGAGGATTGCTGGTGTGTGGGAGGGTGTCTTGGGTGGATACAGTCCAGGGTGCATCTGACACAGCAGGTCATCAGAGCACCAAGGCAAACCAAGGCTGAGAAGTAGGGCCCAGCCCCACCCCCAGCCCGCCACGCCATGTTGGCTAGTGTGACAGCAGCCAGACAGTGGTGGGACAGCCCTCTCCCTACAGAAACAAAGACCAATCAGAGATAAGGAGAAAGAGGGAGAAGAAAACCTTGACTGTGACTCAGTTATAACACATACTGGCTGGGAAATCACTGAAGTTAACTGGGCTTACGCAAAAATAATTGACTAATTTTTCTGATTCAATTTGAATGAGGAATCAAGATAGAAACTAAGGCTAGAAACAGGAAAAATAAAGAAAGGTACCTTTTTTGCCCACTTAACTCTGTATTTTGTGAAATGAATAGTTATGTTAGTTATCACTTGTGATTATCGAATGTCAACATTATGCCAAGTACTTTATACATCATCTCATTTAATCGTAACTTCATGATGTATGTATTACTATCCTCCCTAAGACCAATTAAGTTACCTGCCCGAGGTCACCCTGCTAATCAGTAAAGCCAAGATTTGTATATGTATCTATATGACTCTAAAAATTACATTCTTGGGATTGGAAAGAATTTATCCAGGATAACATCGGCACCTTTGAATTATAAACCACATGACTATATTGTTACCTACATAACAATAAATATAATTGAAATAATAAAAGTAAAGCTCATGTTTTTGACAGCACATTATCCCAGTCTCCATCTCCTCCCCCACACAAAAGCCCAGTGGTATTCACAAACCATTGGATTCCTCTCCCATCTCTTCTTTACAAGTGTCCGTAAAGCACTAACCCCTGAGAGCCAGACTTCAGCGGGGCAACAGAACTGTCCTTTCCTTTAATGAGGGCGAGCAGGCAGTGCAGGCTTAGATGGCCTTGTGCCCTGGTGAGAAACTTTCAAGATGCAGGCCCCTTAAAAGATCTGAGATGTGCAAGTCTTTCTTTGCTCACTGACAATGTTTGCTCATTAACTCGTATGTGACTGCAGACTTTGGACAGGGCGGGGATGTGGGAGAGGTTTGCTGGAAGACCCCATGTACTGGGGGAAGGGAGGGCAGTGCAGGCAGAGTATCCCTTGCTCTCAAACCTCTGCTCTGTCCTAGACACATGGCAAGCCAGCACCACTGGTTTCCTGTCACATTGCCCATGGCCTTATAGGAAGAGAGGATTCTTCATCTGAACAAGGGACAGAAAACATAAAATCATGGCCCTAGTTGAATGGAGCCTCAGGATTTAGATTGTCATCGTACACCTAATCCTTGGAAGTGGGGGAGAAGGGACTCTTCCGAAACTGGCTTTAGGAAGGGGAGGAAACAGAATGGTACTTCGAATGTCTCTGATCCCATTTTTCAAGGAGAACTCATCACCCTTTCCTCAATATCTGTATCTATAAACTTTGGAAAATTAGACAGAAAATAAGAAGGAGAATGAAGGGAAAAGAGGAGAGGGGCAGAGATAGGTGAGGCAGATCCATTTGTGAGTGGTTTTCATTTGTTCATGAAATTATCTGTGTCACCAGTTTAGGATACATGTATGGCTATACCTCTCTTAATTTTCCCAAAGCTCATGCGTGTTATATTAGGGAGTCCAGATCTCATTTTTAAATCCTCCCCTAGTATCTCACCTACCCTCTCAGATTGCCCGAGAGTTCCAGGAGCTTATGCAGTGGAAGTGAAATTTGTAATAATCTCCTGGAGAGAGAACTGAAGGCCCACCACAATGGCTGTTGGTCTTTCTTGACTTCACAGCTACTCGTGACTTCTGACATGGTGGTGGCTTTGCCCAGGTCACTGTGGTCCTCCATGCAAAACATATAACACTTTTGAGCTCACATGTGCTTGCTCAGCCATCATTCTCAAGAGCGCAGACATGGGTGCCTGAGTGCTTGTGTCTGGAGGAGCTCCCAGCATGAGCCTTAAGCGCTGGGCCCAAACCGAGCAGCCCTCCTCAGGCTGATCAATTGCATCACTGGTCCCGGTTCTTCACCCCGCCCAGCATCCCTGCCTTTGCTGTGTATCTTTGGAGTTTCACCACTAAAGGGGCGTAATATATTTCCCTGCCCCTTAAATTGAATTTGTCCATATGACTTGCCCGGGTCAACAGAAAACAGAGGAAGTGACGGTGTATCCATTGTAATACTAGGCCTTAAGAAGCCGCATGCATTTTCACTTGTGGAACTGAATTGCACCATCCCAGTCAAGGCCAGCCTAGATTAATAGAACTTCAACAGACCCATATATACTTGAACAAGCCTTTTGGAGATCAGCAGAAGCATACAGCTGAGCTCAGCATCAGTCGCTAACTCCTAAGCTAAATAGCACTGGTTGGTTTTGCCACTGATATTGTGTGGTTGTTTGTTACACAGCATTAGTGTGATTATTGTTAACTGACCCATGGCTCTGTGTTGAGCTCAGGCAATCAACCTTGATTCCCTCCTTCCTCAAGATAATTTCATTTTCAGGGCCTTCATAGATCTTCCGTATCCCTGGCCTTAATTAGGGCTACCTTGGCCCACCTCTAGTGGATCACCATAACTTTGACCTTGGGACACAGGGTTGAGAGCTCAGGCCCCATTTTCCCAGAAGGCCTCTGGGGTTCTTTTGCAAATAATTCATAACCCCCCTTGCCAGAGCTTCCCTTCCCAAGGAGATAGGCAATTTAATGAAGTCTCAAACACCAAAAAGGAACCACCCATTTCTTCCTTTTCATGTTGTTGGTTTCCTTGTACACAAGCTTAATACAACTTTGTCTAAACAAACAAACAAACCAACAAGACCCAGAAGTTCCAATTATATCCTTCTCTCAGAAAATTATAATCTGATCGGTTAGCTCTTACATAACTAACAGAGATTCCTTAGGATCTGTCTTGGCAGAGTCCTGAGAGCATCTCTGGGGCTGGAAAAGTCTCAGATGGTACAGTGTGTTTATATAAACTTAAGTCTTGGAGTGACATCCTATTATACATTATAGGGTAATGATTTTATGAACTAGTTTTACATTCAATAAAACTGAAGCAATAAAAGGTTATATATCGCCCCAGCTTCAAACATCTAAGGAAAGACAGATCCGGGATTAGAACTAAAATGTTCAAGTTCTCTCTCTCCATTCAGATTTCTTGACACTCAAATCATGTTCTGCTGTCTGAGGGAGCCCAGTATATAGGACCTCTCTTTCCTGCCCGTGTTCTTTACAAGTTGATATTTAAAGGACTGGTAAACAGAGACCAAAATACCCTTTGTTTCTAACAGAGGTCAGGTTGGATGGAGGATGTGGCTATCTGTTAGCCAAGTAGACCTGCCAACTCTGGACCCCAATGAGGAAAAGGACCCTTCCCCTAGAAGAGCAGAACAGAATGCCTCCTCTCTGTGAGCAACTCATTTCCAAGAGGAGGAGGGTAGAGCTGAACTTTGTGCGCCCAGATGTATCAGTCAGTTAAGACACTTCATTTTCCCCTGGGGAAGTATGAGTAATGGAGAGAAAAAGGCCAGGAGCTACACTAAATGAGCTCGCTTTAACAACGGAAACATTGTGAGTTGGGTGAAAATGTTCCTACAATACACCAGCTTTATTTTATATGCATCTAAGTTAGTCTTGATTTAAAAGCCTGTGTCTCACCCAGCCCACTTCCATAAAGCCAGACACAGATATGTCTTCTGTCTCTATGTTAACAAAGAAAAGAGTCGTTTGTTAAGCTTTAAACAAACTCTGAGGTACTGTGAAGTGGAGGGAGATGGAGTGTACACTGAACCATTCTGAAATCACACCACCGTATTCAACAATCAGTTCTGCCTCTGTGTAAAATGAACCTGGCTAACCCTGACACGGAAAACCTCTCTGTATTTCATCAATTCATTAGCTAATAATGGTCTATCTAATTCTAATAAAGTTGCCATTTCCCATCCCATTCCCACCTTCAGATGTAGTAATGTTCTTTTAGGCACAAACTGGTTCATCTTCTTCTAGAAAAATTATCTATTGGAAGAATCTAGATCTTAAATAGTTTGCCATTTTAGCATATTCCCAATGTATTACCTATTCCAGCTGCTTATTGGCTCCTGTGGCCAATGCACAATGTATTATGAATGTTTAAAGAATAAGAATTGATAGATGGATTCCCCCAAACCATGGCAGCAAAGATTACCGATTGCCAAAGCCCTTTATAAAGTAGGTGGAAAGCAGGAATGGTTCTCATCATATCCTGTCTCCACCATCTTGATTCATCTACAGTGAAAAAGGAGGAGGGTATGGTGTGGAAATGTGTGTGTGTGTGTGTGTGTGTGTGTGTGTGTGTGTGTGTTTCAAATTGCATTTTTTTTTGCTACATCGCCAGTGAGATGATTAAAGAACTTTAGCTCTTTGCAACCGGCTCAGCCATAAGTTTGACTATGCTTTGCTTTCCCAATATGGTTCTCATTTGCTTTTAACCTCATTCATTTCTTATTATTTTTGTGTCTCAGAGAAAAAGGCAGCAAGGAAAATCAACCTTGGGCTTCGTTAATTAAGGCCTGCATTCTTGCTGGTATATTTCAGAAAAGACAATCGGTTCCTTTTGCCCCACTCTCTGGAGAACCTTGTAATGTGGTTCCATTCATTCATCAGGGGTCTGTGTGGCTTTGGGGCCTGTCCCGGTATGGTGGTCCTTAAACTCGTTTTCATATGGAATTGTGGACATTGTGTCAGTTTGTAAAGCTAGTATTTCTCTCTGCAGAGTTCCAGCAAGCAGCCAGTAGGATAATCTCAGAAATCCTCATTGGGGAGAAGACGGGAGCAAAGATTTTTATCGGACTGTGGTTTTCATAAGACAAAGAAAAAAGGTAAGCACTAGATCTCTTCCTCTCTCCCCCACCCCCCACCCAAATACCAAGCATTCTACTTCTGATTCCTTGTTTATTTGGTATATGAGATCATGACCCATCTTAAGCTCAGTTTCATTTTTTATGATAAATAAAAATAAAGGCAGGGAACTTTGCGGTTATTTTCTAGAATGCAGAACCAGATAGAGTCAGGGAAAAAAAGCCATATGTCTGCCTTCTCAAATCTCTTTCCCTCTTCACCTTTATGTCTTCTGGAAAGAACATTGATGTGGCTGAGTCATTTTACCCAAGCCTCTTGTCATGTCCACCAAAAGAGAACATCCAGGCTGAATTCCATAGGTAAGCATGGATCGATCCTTAAAGAAAATCCTCCGTCTCTATTCAGCAGCCACTATTGTGCTCCAGGCAGTGGTGTGAGTGTTGTAGAGATTCAGAGATGAGCTCACAGTTGCGTATATAGGGAGTGCATGTATACAGGACAGATGTGGAACAGAAAAAGGAGAAGAAGAAAGGGATTGGGGGGGCAGAAACATGCCCCCTTGTGATGTTAATCTCAATGTCCTCGGTTTAGTTGACTCCTCACATATCATCACAGGTCTCATCTACTTCTCTAGCTCTGTAACCAGCTGAAGTGTGGTTAGGGTGGAGAGCAACGAGGACGCCAAAGCCTGCATGCAACAGAAGAGGAAGTCGAGATGGTGACTATAGACCTCCCTTTTGAAAAATATCTTTGTAAACAACAGAGTTAAGGAAGACGGTCAGTGTTTAGAAGGTCAACTTCTCACTTCTCTGATGATGTTGATGCTACAGAATAATTGCCTCCCTCCAGTCCTATAGGTTTTTCAGTTTTCTAGAACAATAACTAACGTGGACTGCTGTCTAACTCCGTGCCAGCCACTCTTGTAATCTCCTACCCACATGGTTTCACTTATTTAATCCTTATAACCCGATAGAGTAACTGCTGTCATTCAAGCCACTCTGCAGTTGAGGAAAGGGAATCAGAGGGACTCAGTGCTTTGAGCCCCACAGGACAGCCAGTAAGAGAAGGAGACAGAATTCAAATGCAGCCAGATTGGCTCTAGAGCCCACACTCTCACCCATGCATTTGTGGGTCTTGGTTCTTTGGTAGATTTTGAAACTATGGGGCTCTTTCCACCGATGTCTGCCTTGCTGGGCACCAGTCGTTTCCAGTCGCTGTAGCAGTGGAGGGCAGAGGAATCAGGAAGCTTGTCAGAGCCCGCAGTTTCTCTGCCCTCTGCACTCTTGTGGATTGTCACGCGGTGCTCTTCGGCTGTGTGCTCTCTCCTGTTGAGCTTCCCAGACCCCAGTCAGTAGCACCCCAGCTTTGTTCAAAGCTGGAGTGATGTTGGTGGGGCAGTAAGAGGGGCCAGGAAAGGACAGGTTGCGGGGGGAGGAAAATGACAGTGGCCCTCGAGCCTCGTGCTGCCTGGCAACAGAGCCCCTTGTAGGACCCAGGACGAGGCTCCACGGCCCCCTTTCCTCCCCATCTTTCTGCTTTACCCTTCGCAAGGAGAAAACTGAACCAGGAAGAGAAGACCGAGGTGTGGGGTCAGGGGAGGGCTTTGAGAACATCCAGTAGGGTCTGCCTAGCGTGGCCTTGCTGGGAAAGTGCCGCTAGAAAAGTCGGTCTTCCCATCCCGCTGCTCCAGCTGCCCCAGCATTGACCACCTACCAGTTTAAGGGCCTAAGAAGCCATGTTATCATGGCATTGCATGGCTCCTCAGAAAAACACACTGGCTGTTTCACTTTAGGAAAGAAGACTGTGGATCTACCTACTGATTCTGTGTGTGGTTGAATTACAAACAACACTCCTCTCTGTCTGCTCCTACTCTCCTTTTCCCATGTCTTTACTTAAACCCTTCTGAGAATTTTTTATGTACTTCCCTGCCTTCCCCAGTGGATGTTTACATTCACTAGGGACCAGTATTCTTCCATACCTATCCCTCCATCTTCCATACCCACACCTAGTACTTTATTGTACCAGTAAGGATGCCTGCAGCCAGAACACCATATAGCAAACAGATTTAAATTAAAGGACGGTTTGTGATCTTACGTAATAAGAAGTCCCAAGTTAGAAAGTCTCCAGGATCGATGAACACAATAGCTCAGGGATATCAGGGATCCACATTCTCCCTGTCTTTTTCCTCTGCTAACATCAGCATGTTGCCCCATGATCTGGGCTAGTCCTCAATGCTCACAAGCATGACGATCATCGCACGCATGATGGTCTCCAGTGGCAGCTCTTCGAAAGGATAAGGAAATCTTTCTCAGAAGCTCCCCCAGCAGCTATCCCCTCACACTCATTGGCAGGAACAGGGTTACATGCCCACCCCTAAACTAAGCACTGGCATGGTAAATAGACTTCCCATGATTCAACTAATCAGCTTTTACCCCTGGGTTGGGTACAGGATCAACTTTGCTAAACATATCGCTCCATGGAAGAGAGTGGACACTCGAAACAAATCAGGGCTCTACTAGCAAGGAAGAAATTAGAGAGGGAGTGGGAAGATGAATTTGGTGTATGCAGCCTACAGTGTCTAATGAAATAACGTGATAGTAATGTTTATTGAATTTCAACTGGCCTTAGCTTGAATTATTTCATCAGTTCTGGAAACAGAGCTGTGAGGAAATAGAGCCCAGGTTAGATATGCTCTGATGAGGAGAAGGAAGAAAAACATTTAGGAAAGGTTGGGAGCCTGCTGAAGAGCCAATGCAGTGTGAAGTCTCACTAGGGCAGAACAGGAAGCCAGCACTGAAGAGCTTCTATATACCAGGTGTTGTGTGGAGTTATCCGCGCACTTTATCCTATTCAATCCTCATAAAAGTCCTTCTAAAATACAAACAATTATTCTCCTATTACAGATTAAGAAATCAAGGCTCAAAGATTTGGGGTAACTGCCAAGGGTTCCACAGCTCGTGAGTAGCAGAGAAAGAATTCTGCTGGCTGCTGACAATGGCTGTAACCTTCCCACAGGGTCCAGGTCTCTAAGGAATTGATAGGAATGTAACCTCAGCCAAACGGTATTTTTTTAGGATCTCAGGCTGTGGGCCCCACACCTCCGTGAATGCCTTGGGGAGGCAAACCATTTGTGAGCACCAAATGCTTGTTTGTGCCTCTGGTCTAAGGCTTAGTGAGAGAGGCAAGGCAGGTGAGTCCCCGGAGTCCCCTTTGTCCTAGGCCAGTGCTTCTCAGAAATTTCTACTGGTGTCCAATGGCAGAGGATGGGGAAACTCAAGAGACCTGGGAAATTAGCAGGTCTTTATCCATACAGAACATGCTTTCGCAAGTCAGCCAGGCTGGAAATGGTCCTCGGAAGCTGTCCACTTCACCGCTACCTGAGGTTGCGATTTGTGGAGCAAAAAGTGAGAGAACGCTCCACAACCAGACCCAGCCTCAGAAGAGGAGAAAACACAGACCAGAAGCAATACGAGGAAGAAGAAAAGATTTTTATGAACAAGAGAACAAGCCATATGACACGGTGCAAGAGGTCAGCTTGGAAAATCAAGCCTACCTGAGCAAGGTGTTGTGAACCATGGGTTTCTGAAGGATTCATCTTCTCCAGAGACTAGGAGAAAAGAGAAAGTGCAGGCATGGGAACAAGGCCCGTCCGCCACATGGAGACTGGAGGTACCAATGCAGACTGAGGCTGGATGGGTCATTGCATGTGTGGCTAGCCTCCTGACGCTGAAGTCCCACTGGACATCCAGGTTGCTTGGTTATGGTCAGGAGGACCCACAGGCTACGTAGGACCACTCACATATGACCACCTGCCATCCAGCCTCACTACCTAGCAGGCCCCAGTACAGGCAGGCAGACTTCAGAAAAACAAACAGTTGCTTAAAACCCTGAGATGGAAATACCTACCCATTAATTTTCATTACAGTGAGCCTGTGTCCATTAGCCCTCCAGAAGTTATAGCTGGAGATATCACACTACCTGCTATTAAGCTATACTACAAGACCATAGTAATCAAAACAGCATGGTAGTGGCATAAAAACAGACACACAGATCAATGAAACAGAATAGAGAGCCCAGAAATAAACCCACATCTGTATGGTAAATTAATCTATGACAAAGGAGGCAAGAATATACAATGGGGTAAAAATAGTCTCTTCAATAAATGGTGTTGGGAAAACTGGACAGACACAGACAAAAAAATGAAACTAGACCACCATATATAAGAATAAACTCAGATCATTAAAGACTTAAATGTAAGACCCGAAACCATAAAACTCCTAGAAGAAAACCTAGACAGTAAACTCTCTGACATGGCTCTTAGTAATATTTTTTCTGATATATCTCCTTGGGCAAGGGAAACAAAAGAATAAACAAAAAAATAAACAAGTAGGACTACATCAAACGAAAAAGTTTTTGCACATCAAAGGAAACCATCAACAAACACAAAGACAACCTACTGAATGGTAGAAAATATTTGCCAATGATACATCTGATAAGGGGTTAATGTACAAAATTTATAAAGAATTAATATAACTTCACACCAAAAAAACAAACAATGCAATCAAAAAATGGGCAGAGGACCCAAATTGACATTTCTCCAAAGAGGATATACAGATAGATGCCCAATAGACATATGAAAAGATGCTCAACATCTCTAATCATCAGGGAGATGCCAATTAAAAGCACAATGAGATATCACTTCACACCTGTCAGAATGGCTATCGTCAATAAATCAACAAACAAGTGTTGGCGAGGATGTGGAGAAAAAGGAACCCTTGTGCAGTGTTGGTGGGAGTGTAAATTGGTGCAGCCACTATGGAAAACAGTATGGAGACTCCTCAAAAAATTAGCAATAGATCTACCTTATGACCCAGCAATTCCACTTCCGGGTATTTATCCCAAGAAATGCAAAACACTAATTCGAAAAGATATATGCACCCATGTGTTCCCTGAAGTGTTATTTGCAATAGTCGAGATATGGAAGCAATCGAAGTGTCCTGCCAATAGAAGATTGGATAAAGAAGAGATGGTACATATATACAATGGAATGTTACTCGGCCATAGAAAAGAATAAAATATTACCATTTGTGACAGTATGGATGGACCTAGAGTGTGTTATGCTAAGTGAAATAAGTCAGAGAAAGACAAATACCATATGATCTCACTTATATGTGGAATCTAAAGAACAAAATAAACGAACCAACCATACAGAAACAGACTCATAGATACATAGAAACTGATGGTTGCCAGATGGGTTGAGGGGTTGAAGGGCTGGGTGAAAAAAGGTGAAGGGATTAAAAAGTACAAATTGGTAGTTACAAAATAGTCACTGGGATGTAAAGTACAGCAGAGGGAATACAGTCAACAATATTGTACTAACTATGTATAGTGCCAGGTGGGTATGTAAACTAGTTAGGGGGAATCACTTCATAAGTGATATATAAATGTCTAACCACTATGCTGTACACCTGAAATTAATACAAAATAATATTGAATATCACCTGTAATTGAAAAAATAAATAAATATAAAACATAAGATTTATATATATATATATACACATATAAATCATATATATCTATAAATCACATACATATATAATATATGTATATGTGTATATATACGAGATGGGGTTTGTCCTAAGGTACTCACAGGGGGAGCAAAATGTAGGAAGTGGGAGCAAAATGTAGGAAGCTTTTGCAAACAGTATCCCCCTTACCAATACCAGAGGTATCACTTTAAAAGCAGAATATGTTTTCAACATGGTGGTTGCCAGAGATGACATTCAAAATATTTGATAACCAATATGGCACGAGCCCCAACCAATCATAACTGGAGCCAGATCTTCAGGTGTGTCCAGGCTCGACATCAGTCACTGTCACTGCCCCAGGCAGCTAGCTCTGCAATGACAAGCTTCCTCCTTCGGCTCAAGGGCCTTTCCCGATGGGGAACAGCCTTTCCTAGACACAGCCTGTGTATGGTGCTGGCACGGGGTCTGGGGTGGCGATGGTTAGGTTGAGGAGTGGCAGGGAGATTTTAAGGGGATTGGAAGACTGGAGAACGGTAGGAACGGCTAAGCAAAAGCAGCTTGCCAAAAGGAAATTCACAAAAACCAATTGGCTGGAAACAAATTAGCCAAAAATCAGTTTTGTAAAAATCATTAACATGTTAAATGATCAATTTAACATGTTAAACCCCAACCAGCAATTACCAAATTCTTGTTTCCCTTAGCGACTCAGAGTTTATAGCAATTCGTGTTGCTTGCAGTAGTTTGAACAGACTCTGTGGAATTTTCCTGAGTTTGGTTGCCCAGAGGCTTTGCCACAGCCAGAGCCAGTCGGTATCATGGAAGAATCCTGCATATGAGAGAGATCTACACGACTACACCCTTGATGAAAGAGTAGTCCCCTATCTGGGCTGTTTGAGCACCGCTTCCGGAGGGATGGCTATGAAGCAGTGAGGGGTGGCCATGTAGCCAACCAGCAGTGCCAAGTCAGCCAGCGGCATGCATGCAGGGACAGAAGTGGCAGCCCTCACAGGCCAGCTGGGGCTAGAGATGGAAGAATCCCAAATGTCAAGTCAGTGAGTTTGAAATTACCACTAGCACTGGCGTGGCAAGGGTGTAGATGCCACCTGCAACAGGGCCTGGCACACAAGGCACCCGGTCCACTGGCGAGTCAAGGGCCCACTCTACAGTATTCTTGTTCTTTTGCTTCAACTTGAGCAGCAAGGCTCTAAGCCACCTCCTCTTAAAACAAAAGCCAACTGCCCTGAAAATAGTTCTGCTCTGGTGCATAAAGGCCATAGCTGCATCTTTCTAACTATAGGACTGTCAAAGATTGTTACATTATTATTATTATTATTAATTATTTACCCTTTGATAAATAGCCATCCTGCAGAATGCAGTATGGAAGGTCCTGGGCCCATAACTCAGGGATTGACAGCTGAAAACTATCCTCTGCTAACATGTAAAACCTAGGGGGAGAAGCTATTTAGTATTAAAAGTTAGGGTACTCGAGGGGTTATAGAAAGCAATGTCTGTGAAATCTCAGTTGCATTTTCTTCTTTGCCAGTCATTTGTCTCCTGGGTTATTATAAACAAGACAGTGAGACTGTTCAGAAGGTGTTTAATTCCACAGAATTGGAACACTAGACAGAAAGTGCTAAGGTCTTGGTGTAAAACTGAGGTCTGCCTCTTCCTAGTTGCATGACCTTGAGTAAGCTTCGTATCCTTTCTGAGCCTCAGTTTCCTCAGCTGTAAAACCCATCACGTTGTCCTGCAGGTCAGATGGCACAATTGTGTGACACTGGAATGAGGTGCTCCTTGTGGGACCACACTGATGGAATCCCTTCCAGAGTGTCTTGTACCTCAAATAATATACAAGGTGCAGTGGGTTATGGTCCAACTGCCTTGCTTATTCTTTTAATAAAAATTATTAAAATAAGTACAATTAAAAGGAAATGATGTGGGAGAAGTATTAAACCAGCAGATTTCAATGATCTTTGAAAATTCCTGTGCCCAAATATCGGTGTTCTGCATGGCCTCTTCCTCACTCATGGGCTGACGGGGTGGACATCTCCATGCTGCAGTTTCCACTGGTGTCTGTCCCAGCCATCCTGGCTCTCAGCTGCCCCCATGGCACCCACCTTCCCATCAGGCTCAGGGCCTTCTCCCTGTCCTTTCCTCACTGACTGCCCCCAGCTCCTTTTGCTGTGTGCTCGCCCCTCCTCTTTACCCTGAAATCCATGGTCCATATGGAGAGGAAGGGCCTTGATAACCTCAGTTGCCATCCTTGGGTCACCTTTCGTTTTGTTCCTGCTCTGGCACTTACATCTTGACTTCTCTCTTTTGGGTATGCAGCGACTCCCTTTAATCTCTGTGTCTTGGAAAACCCCTGGCCCCAATCAGTTGACTCATCTTATTCTTTTAAAGCACACTCTCCTCCCCTCATTGTCCACCCATCCATTCCCAATAAGGGCAGTTTCTAGTTCCAGGTCCACTTCTCTGAGATGCCGTTGCTTATTTACATATATTTAAATGACATGCAAATCACACACTACACGTATATGTATTATATATGTATGACATATATAATACATACACGTATACACATCTAGCATAGGGCTGGACATTTTGGAGGCCTTCGATGAATGCTTTTTTCTCATATTCTGTACATACCTTTCCATACAGTAGTCACTAGTCACGTAGCTATTTCCATTTAAATTTTAATTAATTAATATCAAGTAAAATTTAAAATTCCGTGCTTCAGTTTCCCTAGCCACATTTCAGGTGCTCAGTAGCCACATGTGGGGAGTGGCTATGGAATTCAATAGGGACACCCCGAACGTCATGTTGGGCCCCACTCTTGTGTCTCATCTGTGGGTGTCCTTCTGCGTCTCTCCATACTATCATCAGTTCCTTAGAAACACAGAGACCAGTTTTTACTTCTAGAGAGTGCTCATTCTTTCTCAATTCTGTTCAGCAAAACCCAGGACCAGATGGGTCTCAGCACAGGCAGAGCCGTATGCTGGGCTCTGGACAGGGACAGAATAGAGAGCACTGTTTGCCAGGAGTTAGAAGGAATCACAGGTTCACTGTTTCCCATCGCCGAGCTCCAACCCCTGGCTTTTGTGCAGGTGCTCTTGAGACTCTGAGTGAAGGCAGTGATGACATGTTGAATGAAAGGTAAATATTTATGGTCAGCCTCCAGCAGATGTCCTCTGTGGGTGGCTGGGTGAGTGGGTGGGTCAGCGAGGCCTTCAGCATGGGAGCTAGGATTCTACCCGTGGTAACGCTTTGGGTCCCACCTATACATTCCTGTGTGCCTAATGTGACCCTGTTGTTCTGCAACCAGACAGGTGGGGAACCAAGCAGCTGGGATGCTAGCAGCAGCCCTCAGAGTCCAGAAGGACGGCACTGTGCTTGGAGCTGGAGCAACTTCCCTTGTGCTGTTTTGGAAAACTCCCAGGTAGGCACAGCCCAGCCATCCAGTCTTCTGGGACGCTGCTGGCATCTAGTGGAAAGACAGGGAAGCAGCTGGCATGCAAATACTTGATTCTTACAAGGGGCGGGTCCCAAGCAGACCTCACTCTGCAGGGTTCGCATTCCACACCCCCTGCTCTAGCAAGAGTGGTGCCAGCGAAAGGAGACGCCATAGGAATGGAAGTATGTGTATCCAGTTCACCCACTCAGCTCCCACGGCACTGGTTCTCAACACCCTGAGAACCAATGCCCTCTCTTTATAATATATATGTGGTTTTGCCACGTTTATCCTCCTAAAATAAAATTCATAAGCTACCTATGCACATTATAAAAATCAATATAATGTCCTCACTATACTATAAAAGTGTAACATAGTAGTATATGATTTTTACAACATATATACTCTATACAAGAAGTGCGGGAAAATTAAAGAGCAGAAATACAGGTGGACACTAGAATAAGACCTTGTATTCAGATAAATAATAACAGACCAACCTGATTGATTGCGTGTGATAAGAGATCAAAGGAAATAGCCTTCATGGAAGCAGAAAGGAGGTGTGTCCTACATTTCGGTCACTGAAAAAAGGTAAACAGCTATAGGAGGACAGACACAAGTGGCGATCAAGAATTCAGCAGAAGCAGGCATTCAGGAAATGTCTAGAAGAAATGGCGGCCCCCTGAGAACCCATGGAAACATGGAGGGGAGTGATGAGAGTTTCCCCCCATAGGAGAGATGGGAGCTAGGGCCAGTTCATGTTGCTATTAAATAGTGAAGAGAGGGGTGGTTCCAAATGAGGGGAGGACCAGGGACCGCGGGGAGGCTGAAACTTGGGTTACAAATCCGCAGAGGTGCTGTCGCAGGGCGTGATGCCTAAAGCAACAAAGGTTGGCTGTCAACAGAGGGGATCTGCCACGTGATTGAGAAAACTGCCATCTGGTTGAGGGTGACTTGAATAACTCAGATAAATACTGAGCCTGTCATTGACTGAGCACCCTGTGATGGGTGCTTTCTGTGCATTGCCTAATTCTTGTAACAACCCTGGAAGGTATTCATTTATTCTCTTCACTTTACAGGGATGAAAACCCAGATTTGGAAAGTTAAATAAGTCACACAGTCAAGCTCTTGGTAGAACGTGGCAGAGCCAGGATTCAGCTGCAGCTGTATCTCGTTTGAGCCTCATACCCACCCACTCTGGCAGGTAGGTGGGTAGAACTAGGAATTATTGTTCCCACCTTGGTTTTGAGTGACCGGAAGCCGAGGGAAGTGATGTGAGTGGCTAGATGCTGTGCAGCTGGCATGCAGTGTCCCCACGCGGACTGCAGAGTCCCTGACTTCTACAGCAATGACATCGTATCTTGTGCTATGTATTTCGTATCTTGTTTGAGGGGTCTCAGAAATCAGCTACAATCTTAAGCAGATGAAATTGAACCCCCCTGGCAGGATGTGAGCATGGAGATTTATCAACTGTTTCATAATGGAGACCAGAAATTTACATGTCACTTCGGGAATTTAGTTAAGATCTGTGCTCAGTATGGGAACAGTTAGCGAACAGATTGCAGATAAATTCTCTGATTATTCAGGGATGGGACAGTGACTTGTTACAAAGCCACTCTTGGATATGAAGGTGATCTGGCTAGACCACCTGTCATCCAGTTGACAGTTGGGTTTGATCCTTCATGATAGGTTGGGCTGTATTGCTGTCTTGCGGAGTGGCCTGCGGGGTCTCAGCTCCCGCTCCCCACGTAAGAACGCGGGATGTGGCTAGGCCAAAAAGGAACACCCATGGAGCCATAGGTAGGGGAGTCATACCACTATTGCCTCGCTGGCAGCTGGATTCACATGACGTGTGACCTGCTTTCCGCTTTTCTACCTGCCATCCGACCAACTCGCTATCTGCAATCCGCGCTTGCCAGCTCAGCCACCATTCGCTTGCTAGCCCCCATTTTTCTGCTAGCGTCGCCACAGCAGTTATATTAGTGGCCAATGGCTCACTGGTTACAGCTGACGGCCAATAAGCCACTGCTGATGGCCATCCAATCACAGTTGATGGCCATTTACTACCTAAGCCAGCACCTTTCCATGTGAGTCCGAGAGCCTGGAACCTGCACTCCTGGCTCTGTCCCCACAATTGCCTTCCTCCCTCATTGCTCCTGGAATACCCTTCCTAATTTTGCATGCCAGTTCTAAGATTCCAATAAGTGGAAAACCCTTTTTCTATCAAGTGTATTCAAGTAGGAAGCATCTCTTAGCCCTCTGAAATCTGTCTGTAAGAACCAATGTCATGGTTCTCTGAGCTGTTCTAAGTAGTGACTGTGAGATAAGAGAATGAAGCCCAAGTGAAGTGAAATAACCGGAACTTTCAGACTTGGGATGGAAGTTTACAATGGTACAACCACTTTGGAGAACTTTTTCTCACAAAGTTTGAAACACGTACTCTTACTCAGCTATTTTACTCCTGGGCATCTATCTGTCCAAGGGAAATGAAGACGTGTTCACAAAAAAAAAAAAAAAAAATGAATTGCAGAGGAATGTTCATAGCGATTCTATTCCTAATCCCGCCCCCCCCCAACTGTCAACAACCCAAGTGCTCATCAACAGGTGAATGGATAAACAAATTTGCGTTATACTAATATAATAGAATAATACTAAGTTTTAAGAAAAGGAGTAAACTACTCACTCAAGCAACGACATAGATGAATCTCAAAAGCATTTTGTTGAGTGAAAGAAGCTTACGTACCTACGTAAATAATCATTTAATTGATTGCAATAATTTCAAGTTCCAGAACTGGCAACACTAAGCTATGGTGATGGAATCTGAATAGTGATGACTTCTGTCAGTGGGAGGGCATTGGCTGGGGAAAAAAAAAAAACCAAGGAAATTTCTTTTTCTTCAGGCCGTCTCCCCGTCCCTCCCTGAGACTGCGACTATTGCCCCAACCCATAGTGTAGCTCCAGCCGCGGGGCTCCTAGCCTGTCAGGGGCTCAGTGGCTGCAGAAAGATGCAAACCACCCCTTGGTTTGACCTAGCGCTGTCCACAACTGATTTGGCTGCCAGTTTCAACAACCCAGAGTTAATATTAACCTGACCACAGCTCTAGAGGTCAGAGAGGTCTTTAACCTGGCAGGCTTGAGTACACAGATCAAAGTTCAAAGCTCGCTGGACTTTTGGAATCAGCTCAAGCCAGACAGATGGCTGGGCAGCACAGCAGGGACGAGGATGGTCTAGAGTGCCCTCCATCATGGCGGACTGGGACATTCTTTCCCGTTTGTGGAACCACACATTTGCTCTCTAAGAAGCTGGGCCATGACTGCCCCAGGTTGACCCATCATTTCTCTTCACCCAAATGAAGCAGGTCCAAGGTTCAACAGGTACCCCATGGCCACCTGAATAAAATCAACATCTCTTTACAGCCTCATCCTGCAACATCTGCCAAGCCCTCTGTCGAGCCCAGGGTCAGATCCAATGTTGGGCCCAACATAAACCCATTTGATGCTGCAAGACCCCACCTGAAATAGCTCTGCTTGTGACCCACTGTCCCTCCACTGAGATTAGTTCACTGAGGCTAAAGCAGTGAAGGCTGACATGAAAGAGTTTCACCTTGAAAGAGAGGCTGTTCCTCAGCTCAGTGCAGTGATCAGACTCAAAAGCTCCCCAGGATAGTAATTAGTTCAAATTTGAGAATCTGACAGGAGAACCTCCACAGTTCTACCCGCTAGCCCCTTATAAGTATCAACTCATTTGCTTCTCATGAAAGTGTCGGAGACGTTATGGGGAAACCGAGGCCCAGAGAAATGGAGGAATGTGTGGAAGGTAGTAAGTGGCTGTAGGCTTGAGCTCAGGCATTACACTGCAGTGTCTGTGTTCTTCATATCACGCTGTAGTGTCTCCCGGGAGGGAGGGATGTGGTCCAAGGTTGCAAAATGGCAGTGGAAAGTCTGGGTCAGGGCGACAGCAAACAGCCAGGCTCCGTGAACGCTGGCCCAGAGACTGATTGCGAAAGGGTGAAAATTGCTGAGGGAAAGGTATTTCCAGATCCCAGATTATGGCCAATTTCAAAAGCATTTCTGAGGTAATATTTCCATCTAGTGGCAAAACAGCAGGTAGCAATTACCCTCCAGGCAAATATCGAATCCGCCTTGAGCGGGGGAGGTACAACAAATCAACAGGACATTTATTTTTCACAGATTCCAAAAGACAGGCACATCCTATGGCCACAGGTCATGGAATAGCCTTCAATTTCCACAAGCCATGGAATGCTGGCTGCAGGCTGGGTTCACATCCCAACTCTGCTCGTTAACTGCCGAAAGGCTTGGGCCAGTTAATTCACTTCATTATCTCTTCTGAAAAAGGAGAAAATAATATCTACATATGGCTGCTGTGAGAATCACATGAAATACTGTATGTAACGTGTCGGGCATATTGTAAGCCCTTAAATGTTCGTTGTTAAAATACTAAAGAGGTGTGGCAAAAGCTGGGACAGGCGCACAGAGGGAAGGACGCATTGGACATTAATTAGTGGCCTTCAGCAAACCCCACAGGACTGTCCTTGGGGCCGTCTTTTTTCCACATGTAGTCTTATGTTTGCCTTTCCCTGCCTATATCACTAAATCTGTTCTCCACTCAAATATATTAGTGGTTCTCCGTGTCTCCCATATTCATCTCTGTCAGGTGTGTCTACATAGTACGCCCCTCAGGCTGTCCTGGCTGGGTCCCCTCTGCTCGCTGCCCACCAGCCCCCAGGTGGTGGCTGTCCTTCACCCATCCCCTCACCACCCCCCAGATAAGCCCCTCCTTAACAACATGGAGGGGGGGCTTCTGTTATTCTCCACCTGAAATCACCCACTCCCTCCCTCTAACCATCTTTGATGAACTGGGCAAAGTATGTGGTTTGGGAGCAAATAAGCAACTGTTTTATTTTGAAGTTTAATTTTGTGACGAACTTCACTGAAATCTGAGGTAACTTCGCAAAGCACCAAAAGTTCATTTCATAGTTAACCTTGCTCTGCCTAGTTGCTCATTGACTTCCAAATCTGAATATTGTTCCCATTAAAAGGGTAACTTTTAGCCTTGAACCTCCTCGGTACTCACAGAGCTGTGGGCAGTGACTGACTGTTTCTTACCCCATTCAACAGTGAGCCAGGCTCTGAGCGGCTGCCTCTAGACGCCCCTTTCGCGAGTGCTGGAGGACGCTGAAATCAGGTTTGTTGGTGGGTGTCTTCTGTGGGCTTAGAACTGGGGTCAGAGATGAAGTGGCAGGTGGAGCTACCGGAGAGGAAGGAGACTGTCTGAGGGATCATGGGTGCTAACTGAATTTACAAGGTGAGGGGTTTGGCAAAAACGGGTCATGTAGACAGGTAATAGGACACCACCAGGGCCAGCAAAGGAAGGAAGCTGCAGACAGAGGTTATCTCTAGTTAAGTCTTAGAATCATCTGGTGGAATGTTGACCCTTAGGTGGGAACATGAGTCAAAACATGTCCACTTGAAAAAGGGCTCTGGAAAATCCAAAAGGTACAGTCCCTGCTCTCGGGGATGTATTTTGTACCTTGACCACTGCTTCTTGCACAGGCAGGGGAAAACAGTGATATGGCTACTGCTTCTGAAAGACAGAGAAGTTAATGTTTCACAAACAACTGAACAGGGGTAGTTTCTTTGGGGAATAAGCTTATTTGGAACGAGGTGCCAATTCCCTCCAATGCAGAGCATTTGGGGACTGTGATTGGCCAATTTGAGTCTATAGGTAAATCTGGGGAGAACCATGGCGATGTTGGTACTGTCCACGGAAGAACGTCCAAGCCTGTAGAGAATTTTTATAAAAATGTATTTGAGCCAATCAGAGGATACGCGTGGAGGCCAGATCTCAACAGACTGTATAGATGAAGATGCTGTGTTCTTTGTTTCTCAGAAAGGCAGTTTGCAGCTTCTCTTATGCATTTGGCATTAAGGAGGGAACATAAGGAAAATCACATGAAGGTGGGAGAAAGCAAGGCGGAAATGGGATGACAGGACAGTTCCCAACCTTATGTACTCTCTGGAGGGTGGTTACTTCTAAAAAGAGGCATGTCAATGGTGTGTTAACCTAGATGCACAGAAACAATGGACAGGGCTTGCTTAAGGCAAAGATGTGCTTTTTACTAAGAAATTATAGGTCTGGGGCATGATTACCCATCATGACCTGCCCAGTTAGGCATTTTGATCAGATCACCCTGTGAGGTGACTTTCCCTAGAACCCCTTGTTCATCAACACTCTAAAGAGAGCCAAATAGGTCGATGAAACAGAGTACAGTCTAGAAATTGGATCAAAAGAGAAATGGCCTTTTGTGATCTTCTACTTCCTAACAGGAAGCAAAACTCCCAAAGTCTTTACACTTCATCACTAGGCTATTCCGCATTTTACAAGATCCTTCAATTCTCACAAGATCTCCATGTCGGTCCGCATTTTGTAGGTAGCTAAGAATTGGAGCTTGTCTAGACTATCCGGAGTAGAACAACATCTGCGGGATACTATTTAAGAGACAATGGGAATATTCCCAAATTCCCACAGAACTCACCCCAGAAAAGGACATCTGTTACATTCTATATCAGCAACTAACAGAGAATGTACTATTAAAAATCTGTCTACTCCTTTGACTGTAAGCTTTTTGAGAGCAGAGATTGATATCATATACTTTTTTTTTAAATCCCATGTCTAGCTATATCAGTCAGGGTAAGTTTGGCTATACTGTAGTGAAGAATAAAGCCTGAAATCTTAGTGGGTTGACACACAAATCTTTATTTCTTGCTCATGCAAAATCAGCTGGAAGCCAGACCTCAACAGACTGATCTCCAAGGCTGCTCCTTTCTGAACAGTAATTCAGGGACGCAAGCTGCCTTTATCTGTAGCTATGTTTCCTGGAGAACATGGCCTCCAGATTACTGCAGCAGGAAAAAAGAAAGATGGAGGGTCACATATCAGCTCTCAAATTTTTGGCCCAGAACTAACTATGTCACTTCCACCCCAAGCCCACTGGCCAGAACAGGTCATATAATCTTGCCTATCTTTAAGCAACTGGGATATATCAGGCAGCTCGTTGAGCGGAAAATGCCTCTGCCTCCCTGGCTGATAGCATGTACTCAGTAAACCTTGATGGATAAATTCATGACTAAATCTGACAAGGGGTTAAACTGATACAGTCACAGAATTGCTCAAATCTTGAAGCCACTTTCAACCTCCAAAGCCTCAAAAGAGAATGTGCATGTCATCAACAAGAAAAATGCAAGTGGGTCTACCATTTATTGATGATCTGTTCTTAACAAGGCACTGTTCTAGAAACGCTCTGTGGGCTATAGTGCTTAGTCCTCATGAGGCTCCTATAGGGTAGGCATTGATATTCTTCTTTCACAAGTAACTTTTTCATGGGACCATGGTGAACAAGTAGCAGAGCTGTGGTTTGAGCCCATGTTTGCCAAGTTACAAAGCTTAAGAGAGTTGATCTTCTTGACTCCAGCTGTTAATGCCTTATGGACTTCAGAAATACAGCCTGGCTTCGTTGCCATAGTGAGAGGTGCTAGGAAGAAGGCAGAGAGACGTAACTGCCTTTCTTCACCCCAGTGGCTCTTTGCTTTCTCATGTCTCTCCTGCTACCTTCCATGACTGCCACTATTAAAGATAGCTGCACCTACAAGACCTAAGGTCAGTAGTGAAAGAATAGAGTCTAGAGCCTGTTCTGAGCATTTGTGTTCTTTGGATGTCTGTTTTGCACATTCCATCCTTTCTGAGCAAATGAAAGACGGGGTGTGACCCCCACACAGGACACCTTTCCCAGCGGCCTAGATTTTGTGGGAATTGACCAAGCTCGCTTTACGTAATTCCTCCGACCCTACAAAGCAGAGAGCTGAATGTCTCCTAAGCTACCACTGGTGCTTCATACTGGCTCAAACAGAGCCAAAGCACGTCAGAAAGATTTCTGGTCAGACTTTGCCATTCTCATTGTGTAAGCTGGGATAATTAATTCACTTGGGTTCTCTGGGTTTTAATTTTTTCATCTGTAAACGGGTCTCTTGTACAACTGCTCTCTGATCACCCGTCATCTCACTGGGTTATTGAGATCATCAAAAAATAATAGAAGGAAGAGTGCTTTGTAGACTGGTAAGGCTGATTTCAGTGTGTGAGGTTATTGTGTATGACCAGCCAAGGAAAAAAACTTTTAAACTTTCTGACTGAGTTATGATTTTTGTCAAGGGAAGGGGACAAAGCTGTACATGCCCATGGCATTTTAAATGCCACCTCTCATCCTATGAACCACCCTCGGCTGTACATGTTTGCTTCTTTTCATGATGCTTAAGAGCCAAGCCATGGGAGTCAGAACACGGTACCAGCCACGGGAAGGTGGGCAAAGTATTCTAACCTCTCTGGACTTCAGGTTTCTCCTCTGCGAATGAGGATCATAATATTTGTGATTGGGGATTATTAGAAGGGTTGAAACATTAATGCACATACAACCATTTACACAGCGCAGGGCTTATCATGAAGCACTCAGTAAATGGTTGCAATTTTATTGTTGTCATTAAGGAGCCATCATGTTGTCCCCAGAGGGCTTTGTGTAATCAAATTATTCCACTGTTCAGCAGAGTGAGAAAATCCCCCACCTTTCAAAGCATCTTGTGAACGTTCGGATCAGTGTCTCCCAGTGGGCCCTACGTGGTCTGCAACACACCACAGCTCACAACATGGCTGTGCTCCAAAACACGACTTGGAAGTCATTTGTTTAGAACTCAGCACGTATTTTCCCATAGAAAAGACGTTATTAAAATAATCGTTGGATTCCCGGGTGACTGAAAATACCCAGAATTCCTAAAGTGACACCAACATGAATCATACCAGTCAGATGAAATCTTCAAAGGAAACCAACAACTTGTTATCTAGCCGAACTGCATTAGATCAAATGGCAGGATTGCACAGACTGCCTTGAAATTCCTTCCCAAGGTCTCACGCGATGTCCCTGCCCCTTCCCTCGTTCAGGAAAAACTATTTGAACTGTCTTAGCCACAGATACCACTGAGTGTCCTTGCTCTGAGGTTTTAGCTTCCCTTATGGCTGCACTGCTAGGTGTACCTCACCATTGTTGACCACGAGACAAAAAGCCTGAGCAGCTTACATGAGCTAACACGGGCTAAAGTTCTTAGTTCGCAAGAAACTTTTATCCTTTCCTCCCCTTCTCCTCCTCTTGGTCAGGTGGGGTAGAGGAGAAAAGAAGAAAAAATACTGGAATGGAGCTCAAATGAAATGGGAATGCAAGCAAACCATTAAATAACATGGGCCCTCCCTTTCATCTCTGGTGGCTTGAAGTCTGGAATGGATCGAACCGGAACACATCAAAACATATCGTGCTAAGTCGCCCTCCCAAACTTAGGGAAAGCTTTGAACGACCGGGTATAAGCCTTATATTGGACCTCTACTGAAAATCATGGGTTCTGTACTCTACTAAGCTTTACGACATATGCTATGAAAAGGAAAAAAATGCATCATAATTGTTATTTCCACCCTAAAAAATTCTTTTACATTCAATATGACAAGTAATTTACGTGAACGAACTGTTTGTAGCATGCTAAATTAAAATGGAAAATGTCTATCTTTAGAGGTTACCAGGAGACATGATTCTGTGCCTTCCTTTGTAGTAATTTACTGCATCCTTCTCTTCAAATGCAAAGTAAAGAGACTAATACCTTCTTTCTGTACTTCACAGGGAGGTGAAAAGGAGATAGTAAATAGAAAAGGAAATAGTAGACAAATGATGTTCAATGTATCTGTAAAGATGCTGCTGCATTCTTTCTTTATTTCCAAGCAGCTTTCCGATGATACGATGATATGATTCGCACTAATCCAGGCAAATAATTCTGAGTGAGCCCAAGCCACTCCTCTTGGATTAGACACAAGCGCTGTTGAATTTCTACGCTAGAAATCTGCAGAGGAGCATGTCGGTGGGCGTGTAATGTAGGGGACAAAGCAGAGAGATGACGGACAGGGGGTGTTAAACTCAAGTAATGAATGTTTATGAACAGAAACGAGGTGTCACCTATCATCCTAGTGCCTGGGGACACGAAGTGTGTTGGGGGTCCCAGATTCCGTGATTCACTAGAAGACTCAGCATATAGACGACACTGTGATTTATTACAGGGAAAGAATGCACAGCAAAATTAGCAGATGGAAAAAGCTTGTGGGGCAAAATCTGGAGGAAACCAGGCGTGAGCGCCTAAGAGTCATCTCCCAGGGGAGTTCTGCAAGCTACGCCTAATTCCTCCTGCAATGAGTGGTGACCACACGTGTGACATGTTTTCCACCAGGGAAGCTCATTTCAGAGATTCAGTGCCCAAGGTTTTTTGGTGGGGGCTGGTCGCATAGACGCGCTCTGCCTCACCCGTACCGAAATTCTAGATCTCAGAGGGAAAGCAGATGTTCAGCATCATCACATTATTGACATGAACCGTTGAGACACGTGGAGCCAGTCTCACCAGGGAGTGATGGGAACCGTCCTGAAATCTCAGTCCCCAGCTCCAGCCACAGTCCGAACTGGCAAGCAGGCCTTTTGAGGGACATCACCCTCAGGCCTGCTGTGCTAAGTCTCTTATGCACACAGAGGTTGAATACGCGATTGCCGTGCAGTTGGATAAATTCGATGATTAATTCATTCAACTAAAGTTACTGAGCCCTGGAAGGGTCTGGAAGGAAGGAGATAAATTAGACATGGTTGTTGTACTTTGTCAAACTCAACTCAGCACCTCAGTAGCTCCCTGCCCACCCACTGACAAGGCGCTTTGTCTATAAGAAGCTCTGTGGCTGTGCTCCAAATTCCTCTCCCGTGCCTCCATCCAGAGCCTCGGTCACATCCCAGGGGCTGTTTGCTGTCATAGAACTTCCTTCTGCTTAGCCCCTGAGGTAGGTGTTTGGAGCTACTTCTCTGACTTGACTGGATTCCAGCACAGCTCTGGATGCCCTCAGGCCAGTTCTGCCCCAGCCCTATCCCCATCAAGATTCCCATCCCCCCACATTTCACCTGGCCTCCTTGGCTCCATTGTCCATTCCAGCAGCTGCCCCATTCGTGTTTGAAGCCCTGGTTCCTGGGACTTACCCCCACCCCTCAGTCAGTGATAAAAAGGCATCCTATTTCTATTCACAGACTTTGGCGCATTTTCACCCCGCTGCCAAACGCTGGGGAGACGCCCAGAGCTGTGAACTACAGACTCCTCAGCCTTTCCTCCTGGAATCTTCCATACTGTGACTCACTGCAGCCCATGCCTTCAGCAGCTCTGCACTGCTCTCCCACCACCCTTACCGAGACTGGAGGGATTTACCCTCCAAACCCTGCCCCTTTCCCTTTCGGGACTTGTAACAGAAGGACCAGGCTTCGGCTTTACAAGGTTGAGACTGGGCATGGGAACGAATGGAGGTAACGTGTTGTTTTTTTGGTCTCAAATTAGGAACACGTTCAATGACCCAGCCAAGGAGATGAAAACAAATCAGCTTTCTCCCTGGTATCTAAACAAGGCTCTAAGCAGAGAAGCCCGAGAACTCCCAGATGTTAGTATCAGTTCAGCTCCAATTTTCCCACCCTGATGGATCTCCTCCTAAGAAGGCACAGAGGTAGGAAATAACCTCCAGCAGGTTCAGGAAATACCCAGATGACCAGTAGGAAAAACCACCAAGAAATGACGCTGGTGAGACGGGCCAGGTCCTAGAAAGCTGTGAATGTCGTGATGTGGGCCCTTGAAAGACAACAAGCATGATTGGACTTACATTTTAGAAAAAGCCGAGGCAGCTAGAGGGAGACAAGATGGAGCATGAGTCTGGAGGCTAAGTGACAAAGATAAGAAATTTTTGTAATAATCTTAGAAGAGCTGGTGGGGCCTCAAGTAGATCCAAGGCAGTAGGCGTAGAGATTCAGGGACAAACCTGAGGGATATTTAGAAAAGCAGATAATCAGGAGGAAGGGGTGGGAGCAGGAGATTGGGGGAGTGCAATGTGACTCCCTGCCTGCTGGCTGGGGGTTCAGCACCTTTGGCAGTACCTCCATGGAGATAAAGAACAAGAACGCGGGGTGAGGGCGTGGTTTCATGATAAATCCAAACAGCTTCGTGCTGTATCCCCCCTCCACCCTCGCTCTACCTCTGAAGTGTCCTTACTGGGTTTTGTTTGTTTGGTTTGGGTTTTTCCTTTGAAGGTCCAGAAATGCCGATGGTGTGTGTGACAGACTTTGAGGCGCAAGCACGGGAACTTCTGTCTAAGTCGACTTGGGATTATATTGAAGGAGGAGCCGAGGAAGGCTTCACGCGGGATGACAACATCGCAGCGTTTAAAAAGTTTGGTCTTCTGTATCCTTTCTATTCTTAAGCTCAGGTGCACGGATTGAGAGCTCCTTGGAAGGCGGCAGTTCTGGTTTCTGCCTGCAGAGCCCATGGAGGACTCGCGATACGATCACGGTTTTCGTTTGGGGTCTGGGGGTCTCTTGTAGGAAGGGGCAGGTAGCTGGGGAGAGAAAGGCTGGAGAGAGAATTTATCTTCGTGCCTCTGCAGAACTGACACAAGTGAGTCACCCTCCCTCTGCATTCCAGCAACTTGACCACTTGACAAGATAGGACAAGAATCCCAAGGTCCCCAGTCACCCGGGCAGGGAGGGTAAGCCCGCTAGGTAAACCTAAATTTGCTGAGTTCCTAAACTTCTGGCCTGGAGGAGAGAATGTATGAAAGGAGAGAGGACTCAGGGGGGTGGGAGGAAGCATGTACACCCAGGGAGTCTTAGGGATGAGAGAATATTGATTCAAGGAGTAGAGCACAGATCCGCAAACAGTGGCCCGCGGGCCACATTGGGCCCGCTGCCTATTTTTAGATGGTCCACAAGCTAAGGATGCTTTTTTTTCTTCTTCTTCATTTTTAACTATTGGAAAAAAATCAAAAGAAGAATTTGTAACGCAAAATTATATGAAACTCAAATTTTGGTGTCCTTAGAGTTTTATTAGAAGACTGTTATGGCACCATTTCTATACTATCTGTGGCTGCTTTTACGTTACAACAGCAGAGCTGAGTAGTTATGACAAAGACTGTACGGCCTAAAATATTTACTGTCTGGCCCTTCACGGAAAATGTTTGCTGACCCCTATGATGAGAGGTCAGAAAACAACTGAAAAATGGGACACAAAGCAAACACTAGGTTCTGTATTTTCCTGTTTGTTTAGCTCTATCCTAGGCACTTTAATTGCTTTATCTCAATCTGTCATCACTAGACTATTAGGAAGCTTGGATTATTACTTGCATTTCACAGATGAACTGTGCCTGAGTAACTGACGCTATCTTAGCCATTTGGCCCAGTCAGTATTTCCGGGGATAATATTTTGTGAAAGACAAGCATTTTTGGACCCTGAGGCTTTATATATTTGTGAATTTCCCTCCTTTCTCCTAAAACAGTATTTAAGTCAGATCCTCAAATGAATTTGCCTCTAGCAAAAAATGCCACAATCATTCCCTGGGCTTTGTCCCCTTTTGTTGACCTTTTCTTACCTTAGACTTGCTCTGCCCTGAGAGGCAGAGCCTAGACCGTCCTGCTACCTGTTCTCTCCCTCTCTGGTCCTTGTTCTGATGAGTCCATCAGAGCACCCGCGTGCTGAGGGTCTGGTCAGGGTGGCACAGGCCTCTGAGGGAGCAGGGCAGGGCCTAGTGGGGACCACACGTGCACGGGGAGTTCAGACAAGTCAGGGTGCAAGTGGGATGGGAGCTGGGAGAGGCTCCTGGAGGGGTGGAGCCTCTGACTAGTTGGTCTCTGGTGCCTGTTCAGCTGCCAGCCAGCTGCCCCCGCCATAGGCTTCGCGGGACGCAGTCTGCTCTAGACTGGGGGTGCCCCACCACCACCAGGCAGCACCTCCGTGCTGATGAGGAATCCCGCCAACAGGAAATCTCTTTGTCGTCAGCACAGAATCCGCCTCCGTCCCCGGTACCTGAAAGATGTGTCGCACGTGGACACACGGACCACAATCCAAGGAGCGGAGATCAGTGCCCCCATTTGCATCGCTCCTACAGGCTTCCACTGCCTCGCCTGGCCTGACGGAGAGATGAGCACCGCCAGAGGTGGGAACCAAGCCCACCGGCAGCTCCCTTTCCCAGGGCCCCAATGTGAGCAGGACTCGTCATTCCAGCAGGAGCGGGACGCGCCAGGACGTCTCTGTAGAAGGGGCTTGGGGACAGCAGTCTGGTAGGAATTGAGGAGGGTGGGAGAAGGCGTGCTTAGCGCTGTGCTTGCATAACATTTCACCGAAGAATGAGGAAATACCCATTTTCTATCATAAAGATGGTTAGGGTAGGAGAGGAGCTACTGATGAACGGGAGAACGCAAAATTCCCACCACGCCAGCCGCAGAAGAGGGGCACTGGCCCCCTGACTCACACAATCTGTGGGGAAAGGGATGCTCAATGTGGCCCCAGGAGTATGTCTCTCTTTGACCCCTCATGGAGCCAAATGGTGAGTCTCTAAATTTAGGGTGAGAAGAGAGTCAAGACATGAGGCCCTAGCACAAGACGCTGCCAGGTGCTCTTGTCCAAACGTTCCGTCTTCCTTCACCCCGATTGACTTTGTCATCTTACTTGACAATCAGTCTCTAATTAGGTTATGCCTCCTTCCTAGTGGTCCCTAATTCTCTACCCCTACCCGACCCACCCCACCAAAAAATAACAGGGAGAAGAGGAGGGCGAGAGGAGATGGCTAAAAATATTCTTGGGACTTCTTTGTAATCTCCACCCTAGGCCTCACCTGTATTCTGCAAGTTGCCCACTGCTTCCTGGGGGTCTTTTCCTTTGACTCAGTGAAATAGGAAGCAGCGAACCTCAGGATTCTAGAGCTGAAAGTGAGATCCATTCGGGTTAGAGACCCAGGCTGGCTAGGTTGCAATACGAATATCCTGTATGATGGTGACTACTTTACTACATCTTCCTGGTTTGACTGTGTCGTGTTGTTTTGGGCAAAAGCATAGGGTGTATCTCCTGTTGACATTAAGCATTGAAAATACTAATTTTTGATTAGGCCAAATTCTCTGCCCATGGGTTACAGAATGATAGTGACATTGGCCTGTTGGAGGATCCCACTGAAAATGATTAAAGTAGGAAATGAGAAATAAGCAGTGCAGCAGCAGCAGGGACGTCACTGTCACCATCATCTTCGTCAATCTCACTGTCACTCGCATTGGTACAGTACACCACTTCATAATTTTAAAACATGCTTTGATATCTAGTATCTTATTGAATCTTCCAACAACCCTGTAAGAGAGGTATTATTGTTTTCCCCAGTTTACAGATAAGGACAATGAAATTCAAGGCCACACAGCTAGGAAGTGGTAGAGCTAGCATTCTTCTAACTTCAGACATCATGCTTTTTCCCCTACAAAGCTCAGGCTTCTCCCCTGGAATCACATTTCCTCGTTCTTTGCCCTCTTTACTTCCCTCTTGCTTCCTTCACGAGTTCACAAGAAGCCCATTTTCCTATCTGAAAACTTCAACGTGCCCAACACAGATTGGGGGCTCCATAACATCATAGCTGGAAATAGTTTAATATGGAGCATAGGGTTTAGAAGATGGGCTTGACAGAGGGGGCCCAGATGACTTTGGGCCTCCTCCCAGTCGGATCAAACACCTCTATCCCCACCCCACCCAGAAACAGAGGAAGTCAGCCTTTATCCTGACTCACAGGGCAAGTTGGCCAGAGGCCATGCAGACTCCTAGGGCCTGACCCTGGCCTGGAATGCCTCTGCCCTCCTCCAACCTGAGCTGTGTCATTTATTTTGCAGCTGCCCAAGCAGCGGGCATCTGCTACATCACCAGCACATATGCCAGCTGTACCCTAGAGGACATTGTCGCTACTGCCCCCAGAGGCCTGCGGTGGTTCCAGCTCTATGTGCAGCTAGATCGGCAGCTGAACAAGCAGCTGATCCAGAAGGTAGAATCCTTGGGGTTCAAAGCTCTGGTCGTCACTGTGGATGTGCCCAAACTCGGCAACAGGCGACATGACATTCGAAACCAATTGGACTTGAAGACGAACTTACTGCTAAAGGATCTTCGATTACCTAAGGAGGTAGGAAAGAGATCAGGGCCAGTGGGCAGGCATCTCAGAAGGTAAATTTCCTGCCCTCATTTCTTCCGTCATTCTTTCCACAAGAATTCGCTGTGCCAGACACTGGGGTTACAGCAGTTCAGAAGTCAGGCCTGGTTCCTGCTCCCCAGAGCTTCCAGACAAACAGACTATAAGACAATGTTCTCGCCCCTGGAGCCACCCAATCTGTCACCAGAAGTGTTCTGGCCGGGGAGGAGCGCTGAGAAATAGGAACATGATAGAAAGGATTTTGACATGAATAAGGAGAAAACTAAGTTCTTCCAACATTTGGTACTTCATGGCACACTTAGGAAATGGTAATTATGGATGGCACACTTAGATAAATTGACCCTCTGAAGAGGACACGCGCGGCCAAGGCGACCAGTACAGGCCCCACCCTGCTACCTTGAGAACTTGGGTCAGTATCTCTGCACACCTAGAACTCATGCCCGGAACACCAGGGGGCTACAACATGTCTGTTTGGCATCTCTGACTAGGGGACTGCCACGGGCACTTGGTCCACTAAAACCCTGCAGTCAGATGGGATGGAGTGTCCCAGGGAGAGAAAGTCATGGTAGAGTTGGAATCCCCTGGCTGCAGTAGAGAGAGTGGTAACAGCCTTTGTGACTCAGCCGTTCGACTCATTAATTGCTGAACTCCTACACAGATGGGCCTTGAGGGTCTCAGAAATCCTTATCTCAGATTCCAGGGACACACGGGGATTTATGGATATTTGATGCACTTGGTGAGCCAAGGGGAAATCGTGGGTAATACCCGATTTAAGCTCCTTTAAGGATTGCTTAGTTCTTACTGCCTTGTGCATATCTCAACCATAACACAACACACGGGCCTGTAAATGCCTTTATTTATCCATCACTTACTAAACTCTGAGTTCGTTTAAAGTAGAGACTGTGTCTTACTTGTCTTTGTCTCCCCAGATCCTGGCATCATAATTGAGCAGGGCCACTGTTAATGGTTCATGAGGAAGCAATTGAGGTAGAAATTCCTTTTGTTAAGGGAAGGAGCTAGAAGTCGTGCGGATATTTGTTGCTCGTCTTTTCGAGCTTATACTCGTCCGTGCTTCTTTTCACGTATCATTCGGTGGCTCTGTAAATGTGTGTCGCCTGTGCAGTGGATCGAGCGGTCTTGAAGGAGTTCTGTTTTGTTCTCCAGAGAAATTCAGCGCCGTATCTCCAGATGTCTCCCATCGACTCCTCCTTGTGCTGGGATGACCTCTCCTGGCTCCAGAGCGTCACTCAATTGCCTATCATCCTTAAGGGGATCTTGACAAAAGAGGACGCAGAGTTGGCCGTGAAGCACAAAGTCCATGGCATAATT
Source organism: Rhinolophus sinicus (assembly GCF_057876585.1). Classification (NCBI taxonomy): domain Eukaryota; kingdom Metazoa; phylum Chordata; class Mammalia; order Chiroptera; family Rhinolophidae; genus Rhinolophus; species Rhinolophus sinicus. The sequence continues at coordinate 49,818,532 of NC_142507.1, forward strand.
GTCTCCAACCACGGTGGGAGGCAGCTCGATGGCGTTGCTGCTTCTGTAAGTGTGTGTGTGTGTGTGTGTGTGTGTGTGTGTGTGTGTGTCCAGAGCAAGGTACCCTGTGCAATGTCATGCACACTCCACTCCTTACTACCTATGTTGGTATATACATGTGAATTCAAGGTCATCCGAGGAAAGCACCAAGATTAGTGTGAGGCTAGTGAGGACCCTGCCTCTGGCTCAAAAATGTAAGAAGGTGCCGGAAACACAGTAAAATACATAATAATTTCATGCGCCATTTGAAAAAAGGAAAATGAATGCAAAAATTATCCATGGTGAACAAAATATCAATGTTTACAATAAAGACAGGACCTGTCCCTGTATTTGTAGAACCCGGCCTCACCCACCTCACTCTGATCCTGGCCCTGGGTCCAATAAAACTTTATTTGTACTATAAGCTCACAGGTCAAAGTTTGCCGCTTGATGTTTTAAATATTTCGTTCAAATACATCATTTATCAGATAAGGGATGCTTTTGGCACCCCTTACATTTTGTGCTCGAAGAAGGTGACTCCTCTTAGAGGTTAATGCCCTCCCTGTGAAGGGTGTCACTCTTTGAGTGAAGTTCCGACCTCTCTAAGGTTCCATATCAAACACTCCCTGTTTCCTCCTGGGACAAGGAAAAGGCTAAGCTAGCTGTTGTCCCCAAAGGCTCTAACGAATGTCCTGTTGTGACCTATCAAAAGTGAATTCTAAAGCCATAAGCTCCCTGGGCTGAAATTCGCTCTTTATTCCGTTTCTCAAATGACTGTTCAGGTGAACACACTAAGTGGAAAACAAATGTGAAGAGACACCAAGAGTGCCTTCCACGCTGCAGACATCCGAGCCAATGAGTCAGGGAGAAGCTGCACTCTGTCCGAGCAGAAAATGGCAGAAGGCACAGCCCACAGAAAGTGCCTGGGCCTTGGGAGCAGCGCTGCCCAGCTTGACAGGCGCCAGCAGCCTCGGGCACAAGAGGGGAAGAAACTGTCAGACATGCCCCCGCCCCCGGACTTCCTGGTCCTCACCCACGTTGAGGGGGCACCACTGTCCCATGATACCCTGAGAGTCAAGACAGAAATCCTCGAGCCGCACGTGTCTCTTTTTCAGATCGATGCCTTGACAGAAGTGGTGGCTGCTGTGAAAGGGCAGATTGAAGTGTACGTGGACGGTGGGATCCGAACGGGCTCTGACGTGCTGAAGGCTCTGGCCCTTGGGGCCAAGTGCGTTTTCCTGGGGAGACCAGTCCTGTGGGGTCTTGCCTGCAAGGTGAGAATGGCGCATTGAAAACCAGCTGGGAAATACCATGCTTCTTATTCGTATTCACCCTTTGCTGTGCTTTAACCCCCAAACTCAGCCATTTTTCGAGGTGCCACAGATTCCTCAACGACATTTACCCTCAACCGTGTCTCTGTGCTTCCTCTGCAACGTGTTACAAATTTTCAAGCGCTCCCACCCCTTCTTTTGCTCTTGGCATGCCTTTATTCCCGACAGAGCTCTCATTTCACAGATAACCCCCATCCTCCCCACCACATCTGTGAACACCCCTAGAATTTATACGCAGCACATGTTAGAATGTCCCTTCCTGTCTCTCTCTCTCTCTAACTCTCTCTCTGTCTCTTTCTCTCCCTCTCTCTCAGGGTGAACGTGGTGTTGAGGAAGTTTTGAACATTTTAAAAGATGAGTTCCACACGTCCATGGCCCTGACAGGTGAGTGTGTATACAGTTCTTTTCCTTATTTGGAACTGAAAGTGGGACTGGGGCCCTCCCCCCACCCCCGTGCTCCTTTCCCCCAGGGGCTGCCAGAAGAGAGAGCAGGAAAGAAACAACAAGCAAGATTTAGCACAAACTCCAAATATGATACATCCGCTACAAAAGCAAATGCAGCTTCCAATCGTGGGAAAGAGGGTTCCATTTTACTCTGGGTTGTCCAGACCCCATCAGGCTTGTTAGATGTGGTTCTTTTAAGTCACATTCATGGGCTCCAGAGAGTAGAGAATTGTGCCAGAGAGGCAGCATGGAGGGAGTGGGGAGGTAGATACAAACAGGAGGAGAGAAGGAAAAGCATTGCCCTGCGTAACCATGGACAGACAGCAAGACAGATGTGGCTGTCTCAGCTACATGCAGGTGGATTTCAGTGAAAAAGACATTGTGAAGGAGTGTGCATAAAAGCTTTGTGTTTTCAGCAAAGCCTGGAGTCCCAGTGAGCCTGTAAAACGTGGTACCTTTGCTCTTCCGGGGCATTTGGTTTGGGGTTTTTTGTTAATATTTTTCCGATTCTAAATAACTCAATTCTAAATGATCCAATGTCACCGAGTTCCTCCCATGAGGGAGGGGGGCACCGATGGGAACAGATAACATATTGGTGTCTTTTGCCCCTGAGGAGCAGTGGGAAGGGGGATGGGAAGACCTGTGGGCTTCTGGGGATCCCAGCAGGTTGAGATGACTTGTCCTGCTCCCCTAAATATCTTCTCCCATCCTGTACAACAGTGTCTGAACTTGTGTCCACAGGAGCCTGATGGGGGAATTCACAGTAACAGAGCCTTTTTATCCCACCAGAAGCGAATACTTACCTGCCACTGAGGTGCAAATGGCAGCTGGGAAACTCTTTTTTTCTGAGCTAGAGTGGGGAGCACCCTTGTTAAAAAGGGCAGGGAAAAAAGAAAGACCAGGATCAGGAGCAATTTTGTGCCCGACTTTTTATATTCCTCTTCCTGCTCATTGTTCTCCATTGAGAGGTATTGTTTTAAAGGTATAGAAAAATCAGTAATCACAACCAAACGTGGGACGGAGAAGAGGGTTTGAAGAGGAAGGCAGAAGGGCACCCCTCAGCATTCTGTGTAAGAGTCGCCCCCCCAGGGAAGACCCCCAGCCTCGTCCCTGGACAGAAGCGATCTCAAGCGGGGGGGCCTGTGCTTTTGATGAACTCAGCAAAACACAAAAATCACAGTGTGAAACGCCAGAGAGTCTGTCCCTCCTTAGCCCGTCCCTGCACAGTGCATGTGACACTGGCACCCAAGCGGTGACCAATCAGTACAGCCTCTCTCTCCTAATTCCCCCTGGAAACATGTGATAGTTTTCCTTTCTGACCCTGTGACATCACAGCCCTGGGAGGGAAGCCCTATTAACACCATTGCTGAAAACAAAGTAAGTTGAAAAGGGATGTTTTTCCAACTGTGAGACCAGTTTCTGAAATTGCAGAAAGGTTAAAATGACGATGTCTTGAAAGACAAAAATGTCCACCTCTAAGTCATATCAACACAAGGCTGCACAGACCTCACTACGTTTTCATCCCTTATGGATGTAAAAACATCCAACCCTGTAGAGAATTTGTATAAACATTTCTGTGAGTCAACCAGAGGGTCAACCTGGACACAGGATCGCAACAGAGATAAAACGCTTCCAAGAAAAGACAGTTTGCAGCTTCTTCTATACATTTGGAATTAAGGAGGAAACGTGAGGAAGACGACAAGGAGGTGGGAGGAAGCAGTACCAGGATTGATTGACAAGACAGACACGGTTATGGGCTCTCTTGAGGGTGGTCATCCTTTCGAAGGAAGGGTCTGAAAGGGTGGTCACTATGAGGAGAAGGGGACTGAAAAAGCCGTTTCAAGGAAGCACTGACCTACATACACAGAAACAGTAGAGCGGACTTGCTTGCGGCAAAGATAAGCTGTTTACTAAAGAAGTCCTATGTCTGGGACGTGACTACCGACCATGACCTGCCCAGGGAGGCATTTAAGATCAGATCACCCTGTGAGGTGACTTTTTCGTGGCCCACAGTTTAAATATTATTTTTACTACACTCTATAACCAAAGATCCTCTTTTGGCATCTCTGTGTTCCTTGAGTAGGTCTGCCTGCTTTGAGGTCCCACTGAGTGTTCTGTCCTGTGACAACCCACTGCTCGCAAGATCATTGTCAGTCCTGACGAGAGCCACCCCTGGTCCAGATTCTTGCTTCTGTTCCATTAGTCCCGTTTATGGGTCACTTATGCCCACTGTTTTTGTCCGTTGCCCTCAGCCCAGGCCTGAAATGCAACTCCATCCTCTGTTTCCATTTTTAGGAGAAGACCCTCTCAGTTATTTTTCTGTGACACATGTTGCTGAAGTTATGTCTTGGGAGGTGAAGGTGCCCACATCAGAGATGTGGAAAGAACCTTGAGGGAGGTGTTACACACCCTGCTATTAAATTCGTGCTACCTTCCCCTCACCAGTGATTTTTCACTGTCTACTGGAGCCCACGATTCTCCAGCCTGTTCCCTCATGCAGCAACTCTCTCCCTTCTCTTCTGACTTCTCATCTCCCTCCAACCCCTGTGCGTCATATCAACTACAGCCCTAATTTTGCATTTTAATTAAGATCCTCCACTGCAGAAGGTTTCATTTTTCAGAATGTCCCCTTAGAAGGCAGTTGCTGTGTGAAATACTCACCCCATCTCAGATGCTCTCCCTGCGTCATATTCCTCCCTGCTAGATATGTGCTATATCCCTGAGCCTTATCAGGACTGAGATAAAGGTCAAGGGTTTCCACTGCACACATGAATTGATAAAAAAAAAAAATGCTAAGCCTGCTATTTTGGCGTCGCTGTTTAAGAGAGGACCCGGGCACAGGCTCACAAAATAATGCCCAATGGAATCAGAACGACATCATTCGTTGCGAGTGCAAAACACTTTATGAGGGTTAGCGTCAGGATCGAGTGGGGGCTTGTGCCCCTGAGTCATCTGTACCCATAATGGGCTGTGTCCCTGGTGCTTCACAGAACTGAGCGTTTTAACTGCATCATTCTTTTTAGGCTGCCGGTCGGTTGCCGAGATCAGTCGAGACCTGGTCCAGTTCTCCAGGTTGTAAACCAAGAGAGCTAATGACGGGACTGCTGAGGTGGCCCACAGAAGGAAGACAGACTCATAGCGTGGTGTGTGTGCTGCCATCCGGCCCGGGCCCCATCCCACCCAGCAGCTCACCACCTGCACCCTCACCACCTCACCCCCTGTGCTTCAGGCCCCCCACACCCTCATCTTCCTCAAAGGTGCCTTGTCCTTTTCTGTGTCACTGCTTTTTATATGCTGTTCTCTTGCCTGAAATCCTCCTCTTAAAGAAAAGATCTTACAAGGGCAGATCAGTAGTGACTGAAATAGCTAGAGGATGAAACTTTTTGCATGTTCGCTCTACAAGGACTATGGAAATTTGTTCTCTGGACAGAAGAGCTATACGTCTAAAGTAATCCCCAACAAAAATCATACTCCCATCTGTAGATGATAAGGAAATAAGATAGTTTAGAACACAGGCTTTGGAGCTGTACAGACCTGGGCTTAACTGTCAGGGCTGCTACTGACGTGCTGGGTTGACTTGGGAAAGATTTTAATCTCTGTGCTTCCATGTCCCCGACTACCAAAGAGGTGTATACTCCCTGGCCCTCTGAGTTGAGAGAAAGATTAAGTAAGATGATGTATGTAAAGTTCAGAGCACAAGGCTTAGCACGGAGAAGACGTTCAAGGAAGAGTAGCTTGTATTATTACTGTTGAGCAAATGCTTACTCATCTTGTAAGACCTCACTCAAATGTCACCCGTTCTTACCCTGGCTACCTGCTAGGTGCTTCCTGTTCTGTGGCACACATGCCATTATTACAACCCTCATTACAATGTGTTGTATTTATTCATTTATTTGCATGTCTCTCTCCACAAATAGACTGTATAGGGCTCTAGGCAAGAAAATGTATACTTGGTACTGGGCTTGGCTTGTGGCAGCATCTCAGTGGGTGGATGGATGGATGGATGGATGGATGGATGGATGGATGGATGGACGGACGGACTGAAAAGAAATGAATGGAAGGTGAGATGGAGAAATGAATAGAGGACCTCTCACTGTCCAGTAGTCAGTTAAAATAGATTCTAGAGCAGGGGTGCCCAGCTCAATAAGATCTGACACTTGAAGACATCAAGAAAATTAGGGATAGAAATCAAATGTCCTAAATAGATAACTTCAAAATTCATTTTCCATGTTCTCTCTTGCTCCTTGTTACATTCTGTTCTCTATAGAACCACCAGAGAGTTGTGGGTTTTTTTGTTATTTTTTTAAGTACAAACAAATCCTGTTTAAAGCCTTTCTATGGCTTCCTGTTTCATTTAGTATAAATTCTGAACTGGTCATCAGCTCGCCAGGGCTCTGCATGGTCTGGTCCTTGCTGGTCCTTCCAACTCATTTCTTTGTCGCTCTCCCCTTTGCTCACTATGCCCCAGCCATGTTGCCTCCTTTCTGTCCCTTAACCAAGCAAAACTCTGTCTTGCCTCTGGACTTTCACACTTACTATTCCCTCTACAGAAAATGTCCTTCCCCATCCTCTGCCCTTGGTTGGTTTTCTTTTTTTCTTTTTTTAATTTTTCATTAAATTTGTTGGGGTGACATTGGTTAGTAACATTATATAGGTTTCAAGTGTACATTTCCATAACACGTCATCTATGGATCACTTTGTGTGATCACTACCCAGAGTCAGTTCTCCTTCCATCACCATAGATTTGACCCCCTTTCCATCTTCTTTGACTTTTAAGGACTTAAACAATGCACTTGGCTCTTTCTTGACATTTAAATCTCAGCTTTGGAGTCACCTCCCCCATGAGGTGAGATTTCCCTGACCATCCTATCTAGAATAGAATCTGCTTTAGTCATCACACCACCCTGCTTCCCCTTCTGGCACTCACTACACCCTGCAATTAACTTGTCCTTTGTCTATTTGTGTGTTTGTCATCTGCACCAACACAGGGACCTTAATCAGACTTCCTCACTACTACATCCCAGAGCCAAGAACCACACTCAACACCATAGAAGGCTTTGAATAAATATTGGTTCAATGAATTAATCCAAAAAGGCAAAGCTGGATCAAACTGCATTGTCACCTCTGAAGAATTATAGCAGTCCCCGGGGCAAACAGTGAGTTCGGTCAGAACCTGAAGGGTCTGAATGGGTCACCCCCTAAGCCCCCGACATGAAAAGTCTCCTATCATAACTGGACAGACACTTTTCTGCACGAACCCATGCCATAGTACAGTTCCTCTGTTGCCCAGGTTATCCCACATACCCAGGGCCCAGTTGAGGGAACATTAGCTGGCATGGAAGACACTGAAAGAGAAAGCGATCCAGCAGCAGTCTCCCTGGTCATAACTCAACGCCATAGACAACTGCTTCACCCAAATGGATGGGGCATATGCCACCTACTTATTCAGAAAGAGAAAACAAAGTATGACAATATTAGACGGTCCTGTCGCCTGTAGTGGGTGCACTCAGAACCCAGAATTCAGGAGAAGTGAACACCCAGACTCCCAGATCAGCAGTCCCTTTGATTTCTTCTCAGAAAAAAAGACCTTAAAAGGGCAGGTCCGTGATGACTGAAACAGCCGCTAGTGGATTATATTTTTTTTGTACCTCCTCTATATCTGTGCGAAATAACTATGGAAATTTGCACTCTGCGTAGAAGAACTATCCATACAAATGTCCCCAACCAAATCATGCTCCGTATCAAACAGGGCAGGACAGACCAACCAGATGAAAGAAGGAAGGTAAAGCTAGTGCAGTTAGATTACTTAGGAGAGTAGTGGCTTCTTTATAGAATTGTACTCTTCGAAAGAGGCTCAGGAGGCTCGCTAAGCTGTCGTTGTTCATGGGCTGATACAAGGAAAAGGGTGCTTGACCATGATTCTTGTCTTAGACCCTAACTTTTTATTCAATCAGAAGTTCACACGGGCTCTGCCTTGGTAATGGGCTGATGGTCAGTTCGAGGCCAAGGTGGGGTCTTCATTTGGCAGCAAAGATTGGGTGCCTGTGCTGAGTTTAAGGACATACTAAGGAGGTGCCATGTGTAGGGGCAACTGTCTGGCTGCTACAGTAGACACAGTTGCATTGTGGGACAGGAAGCCTAAATGACCTAAATGAGGGTCTTGAAGAGGACCCACAATACACTGACAGGAGTGGCAACATGTGCCTTGGAAAAGATGGGAGCTTCACTCATATCAAAAAGGGATGTGGGGCAGGGCTGATCCCCTTGGAGCTTAACTCGTGCACTGTTGCAAGGGATCTTGGGAAGCTTTTGTATTTCAGTTCACAAAACCAAGGCCAGAGACATGAAAGACCAGAGCAGCAAATGAAAGCTTAAAATATTTGTGTTCATGACCTCGGATGCTACAGGCCCATTAAATAATGTCTGTTCTATGTAGTGCCCTGATCTCCAGCAAAAAGAGAGTTTTGAGGCAAGAGGTTGAGGGACTCTGGAAACAAACTAAAAATAGATTATACCTATCCACCAATAAATGAGAAAGGAGAGACCTGTATTTCAGTCACATTGGACAGTTGTAGGCTTTCTCAATAAAGTACTAAAGAGCTAAACCATTTGAGGAGAGTCAAGTCTGAGCAATATTGTTACCCGGGGGTCCCCAAGAACATGGACTCTGACGATGGGTGGGCTATAGGCAGACCCCTGAGGGAACAATACAACCCAGCCACTTCATATAACAGGTGAAGATAGATTTTGCTCTTCTCTGGCCTACTTCCCAGCCCTCATACCCCGCCACCCACCAAGACTCAGCATCACATAGAGTGGGGCTTTGCACTTTCTATTAATAGAACTTCACTCTCTGGACTTTCACTTCGAGATCACAGAACTATGCCTCAGGCACCACTTGTCGAAGCTTCTTTCAATTTGTTCAGACCTGTGGTCTATTCTCTTCACACCAAATATAAGAATATCTCAGTACTGAATTGTCCTTTCTGGTGCAACAAGAATAAATAAGCAGCCTTGAAAATAAGCTTTGAAACCAGAGAAATCATTGGTAGGATAACATCCACCTCTCTACCCACCCCACCACAATCGCATAAATCAGATTTTTTTTTTTTTCATGCTCTGATTATCTTCCTGGCTGATGAACATGACGTAAAAGTCCCCAAGTTCCTCTGTAATACCTGTACTTACAGGGATTTCTAAGTAGGCCTGATGACCAAGTCATCTCTTCAGCCCTGAAACCACCAGCTGGGGGCTTGAGTTGAGTCATTCCAGGTGGATTTGGGGTAAGCATGATAATTGTAATAGTGTACGGCAGGCATTAAGGCAATTAGGTATGGAGTTAGCTTACTTTACAAGAGAATGTCGTATAAATCCTCCCTGTATCCATATCCCTTAATGATAACTGTGCTCTTTTTTGATCCTGGACACACGTGTGTTATTTTTTAAGTTGCTTTTCCTCCTGGACTCAGATGGGGAAATCTAAGATTCCAAGGAAAAAAGAGCAAGGATATTTATTATAAAAATCGTCCGGAAGTGTTCTCATTTCCTCGGGAGTGTGGACGGAGGAGTGTTCTCAGCCACCTGAAGGGACACGTGTTAAACCTCAGAAGGGACTTCTTGACCCCTGAAAATGTCTTACATTAGAATACATGGGTAAAGAAGGCCACGAAATGTTCTCCACTGGAAAGTTTTCAACATCGGATCAGAATACTGGGTACTGCAAAGATAAGCATTGTTTCTGATGAAGAGAATCAGCTTTGAAGTCACTCCAGGGCCAGGCTGCCTGGACTCAGATTCTGGCACCACTGTCCTCAAGATATTCGGCAAAACTAAAACTATCTTTGTCTTCCTCTGGGAAATAATAATACCAATCTTTTTGGATTGTCATTGTGAAAATTAAATGATATGGGGGGACTTCTGTTTCCCAATCCAGGATGTAAGGAGCTTAGAGGTCTCCACTCCATCCTAACAACTAGTAAAAAGTTAAACAAACTGAAAAAATTAACAACTCTTGATCCCTCAGAAAAGTGAGTCAGAGGACAAACCACTGCTCCCCAAATTGGAGAGACAGACAGATACAGAGAATCACAACTTAGCAGAAACCTCCATGAAAACCAGTGCCAGGGGAAGAAAATCTGAGCCGTGATTGACAACTTGGAGGAGGCTCAGTGTGGACAAACCTGAGAGTTAAAAACTGCTGGGGGGGCCAGGTCATAGGAGCCCCTCCACCTCCATATTTTTGTTTGACCTCCAGGAACTCTACCACATTCTCACAGTGAGTATCAGAGAAAAATCCACTAGAGCTCCCAGCAGGGGGAGGGGAAAGTAACCATTCTGAAATACACCAGAGCATTGTACTCTTAACAAGGCCTGCCCTTGAGAGAAACCATTTTAGCAGATCCTAACCTACTTGGGTTTTGTCAGAGCCTAACCAACCTGGGAGGTGGGAAATGCCCAACTCCAACCCCCTTGGCCACCTTGTACCACCTAAGGGGGAAAGTGGGGTGACTGAGAAGCCTTGGTAAGCCCACAGCCCAGCAGCACAGGCTCACGGAAAGACTGAGACCTCATCTTAGGATAATAGGACACTTCCCCTCCCCCACCCCTTACCACCACATCACAACAGGCCTGTTTGCCAGAGTTCTTACCAAGTGCAGCATATCTGGCTTTAAACAAAAACTACAAGACATACTAAAAGGCAAAAAAAAAAAAAATTTTTTTTAAATCCAATTTCAAGAGACAGAACAAGCATCAGAACCAGACTTAAATATGTAAGAGATGTTAAAAATTTTCAGACTAGGAATTTAAAACAACTATGATTAACACACTAAGGGCTCTAATGGACAAAATAGACAACATGCAAGAACAGATGGGATATGTAAGCAGAGAGATAGAAATTCTAAGAAGAACCAAAAAGATACGCTAGAGATAAAAAACACGGTAACAGAAATAAAGAATGCCTTTGATGGGCTCATTGTTTTCTGGAACTGGCTGAGAAAAGAATCTCTGAGCTTGAAGGTATGTCAGTAGTAACTTCCAAAACTGAAAAACAAAGAGAAAAAAGTGTATTGAAAAGAGAAAAGAACAGAATATCCAAAACCTGTGGGACACCCATAAAAGGCATATTCTATGAGTGATGGAAATACCAGAAAAAAGAAGAAATATTTAAAGCAATAATGACGAAGAATTTCCCCAAAATTAGTGTCAGACACCAAACCACATACCTAGGAAGATCAGTGAACACCAAGCAAGAACATTATCTTCAAAGTTCAGAAAAATCAAAGATGAAAAGAAAAAATCTCAAAAGAAGCCAGAGGTGGGGAAAGACCCATTACCTATAGAGCAGCAAAGGTAAGAATTATATCCCACTTCTCCTCAGAAACCATGTAAGCAAGAAGATAGTGGAGTGAAATATTTAAAATGTTGAGAGAAAAGAAATAACCAACATAGAATTCTATATCCTATGAAATTGCCTTTTTTTTAAACAAGAGTAAAACAAACAGAAGTTTATTAACATGTATATCTCATGCATATGTGGGAGATAAGCCAGGGGTAAATGAGTAAGTCTCAGAAGTGGCTTAGATTTTCAGACTAAATATCATATTCAGCTTGTCAATGTAAGAATGTCCAAACCTGAAGACAATTTTTATGAGTTTATCTGAGCTAAAACTGACGACAGTTGCCAGGAAGCAAGATCTCAAATGCTTTCGTAAAATTGTCTTTTAAAAGTGAAGAAGAAATAATGACTTTCTAAGACAAATATTGAGGAAATTTGTTTGATTTGTCTTTTAGATTCCGCAGATAAGTGAAATCATATGGTATTTGTCTTTCTCAGTCTGATTTATTTCACTTAGCGTAATACCCTCTAGGTCCATCCTGTTGTCACAAATGGCAAGATTTCATTCTTTTTTATGGCTGAGTAATATTCCATTGTATAACAGAAACAAACTCATAGATACAGAGAACAACTGACAGTTGCCAGATGGGTGAGGGGTGGGAGGATAGGTGAAAAAGATGAAGGGGATTAAGAAATACAAACGGCCAGGTATAAGCTTAATGTATAAAAGTCCATTGCTTTCCTATATACCAGTGATGATGAGCAAGGGGAATTTGAAATTAAAAACACCAATTACATTAGTACCCAAGGAAAGGAATACGTAGGTATAACTCTAACAAAATGTGTACAAGAGCTATATGAGGAAAACTACAAAACGCTAAAGGAATCAAAGAGGAACTCAATACATGGAGAGATAATCCATGCTATGGATAGGAAGATTCAATATGTCAAGACATCAGTTCTTCCCAACTTGATCTATAGATTCAGCACAATCCCACTCAAACTCCCAGCAAGTGACTTTGTGGATATTGACACACTGATTCTAAAGTTTATACGGAGTCAAAAGACCCAGAATAGCCAACATGATGCTATAGGAGAACAAAGCCATAGGACGGCTGCTACCCAACGTGCAAGCCTTACTATGAGGCTACAATAACCAAGACAGTGTGGTAGCAGGAAAAGAATAGATCAATAGATCCATGGAACAGACCAGAGATCCTAGAAATAGACCCACATAAATATAGTCAGCTGATCTTTGACAAAGGAGTAAAGGCAAGACAATAGAAAAAAAGATAATCTTTTCAACAAATGATGCTGAAACAATTGGACATCCACATGCAGACGAGGAGAAGAAAAAGAAGGAGAAGGAGAACAATAAAAAGAAGGAAGAAGAAGAAGAAGAATCTAGACACTGACCTTACCTCCTTCACAAAAAGTAACCCAAATTAGATCATAGACCTAAACGTAAAGTGCAAAACTACAAAACTCCTAGAACATAACGTAGGAGAGAGTCTAGGTGACCTTGGGTATGGCAATGGTTTTTTAATTACAACACCAAGGCGCTATCCATGAAAGAAATAATTGATAAGGTGGACTTCATTAAAATAAAAAACTTCTGCTCTGGGAAAGATACTGTCCAGAGAATGAGAAGAGAAGTCACAGACTGGAAGAAAATACTTACAAAATACATATCCAATAGAAACTGTTGTCTAAAATTTACAAAGGACACTTAAAACTCAACAGTAAGAAAATGAACAACCTGATTTTAAAAATGAGCAAAAGACCTAGACAGGTGCTTCACCGAAGATGTGCGGATGGCAAATGAGCACATGAAAAGTCTCATCATGTGTCGTTAGGAAACTGCAAATCAAAACAACAGTGAGTATGTCACCACACACTTACGAGAATGGCCAAAAATCCAAAACACTGACAACACCAAATGCTGCTGAGGATGTGGAGCAACAGGAACTCTCTCTCATTCTTTACCGGTGGGAATGCGACATGGTCCCGCCATTTTGGAAGACAGTTTGGCAGTTTCTTACAAAACCAAACATTTTCATACCCTAAGATCCAGCAGTCGTGCTCCTTGGTATTTACCCAAATAAGTAGAAAATGTATGTCCATATCCAAACCCTCACATGAATGTTTGTAGGCGCTTTATTCACAACGGCCAATATTTGGAGTGACCAAGATGTCCTTCAGGAGGTGAATGGATCAAGTGTGCTCCATGCGCACAGTGGAAATATTATTCAGAGCTCAAAAGAAGTGAGCTATCAAGCCACGAAAAGACAGGGAGCAACCTTAAATGCTTATCGTGAAGTGAAAGAAGCCTGTCTGGAAAGGTGCATAGTGTACATGACATTCTGGAAAAGGCAAAATGAGAGACACAGGAAAAAGATTAGTGGTTGCCAAAGGCTTGGGAGAGGAAGGGATGACGAGGTAGAGCACAGAGGATGTTCCTGGCGGTGAAGCTCTTGTATGTGATACTGTTATAGTAAGTGCGTGTCTTTACGCGTCCGTTCAACCTCTGAATGTTCACAGACTGGAAGAATGTATTTACAAACTACATATCTGATAGAAACGATTATACAACATTACCGTATGCTTCCATTTCCTGAATTGCCCTCTCTAAAACTATGCACAGGAGCAGAATTGCCCTAAAATGACCCAGGAGTTTAACAAAGTGGCCCAGAAGAGGGATCCCATGTTCCGAGTATGAGGGATTGTCCCCTGAATAGCTGTGTGCACAACTGGTGGCTTTCTCCCCCAAGGAGAGGGAGACACTTCCCATGAGCCCCACAGACTCCAGGTGCTGGGCAATTGACTTTCCCAAACAATCCAGACTGTCTGGCCCCAACAGCATGTGTTCTTCCATTGATAAAGCTGCTTTCTTGAGCTTACATGATACAAAAATAGAATACACTGGAAGGCCGACCCACTCCATGGACCCAGCACTTTCCTGACCAGTGGAGGATGAGAGGATGGGGAAATCATGCCTTCTGCTGCTTGGCTGACCCTTGGCCTTTGTGAGTTTCCCTAATCCTATTTGTTATTTAACCCCTACTGTGTCATATTGAGGAATTCTTCCCAAACTCTGATGCCAACTGGTGGTGATGTCGATGGACCCCACCTGACATAGCACGTCCTGCCCTCCCCTGAGCATGTACCGGCACCATTTGTTTAAAAGACGATACTTTCCCCCACTGAATTTACTTGACGCCTTTGTCAAAATCAATTGGCCATATGAATTTAGACCATGAACTCACACCTCAAAGTAGACCATCGACCTACATGTAAGGGCTGAAACTATACACTTCTCAGAAGGAAACAAATCTTCATGACCTGAGTTAGACAAAAACATGAGTGGTAAAAGAAAAAATATTTTTAAATGGGACTTCATCAGAATTAGAACTATTTGTGCTTCTAAAGATGTTGTTAAGAAAATGAAAAGATAAGCCGCAGACTGGGCAAAATTATTTTCAAACCATACGAGTGTATCTATTAAAGAGCTTGTATCCTGCATATAAAGTACTCCTACAAGTCAACGGTAAGACGATAAATAACCCAGTTGAAAAATGGCCATGTAAATTACGTCTCAGTAAAGCTGTTTGGAATTTACTTAAAAAGTGATATTATTGTGGCCCCCACTTGCCTTGCCCTTTCTTTTATGTCTCCCTTTCCATAGAGTTTATATTTATTGGTTCCACTCGGACACTCTGAACTATCATTCTGTTGGCTCTTTGGCTGAAAGGAGTTCCCAGAGAGACAGGGCCTGACATCTCCCAGCTTCCAACGCTCCCGGCAGCTGGGGAATGAGTACCCCAGTCCTGAGAGCATGGGGATGTGTGTGATCGCTTGCAGCACGACTAGCAGGCAAAGGTGGATGAGGCACCGCGGTGGCCTCAGCGTGGGCTCCACGCGTCCGTCACAGGCAGACGTGTCTTGAGCCAGTGCTGACCGCCTCGGAGAACAAGCTGCTGCAGCTCAGGACCTCAACTCAGGTCCCACATGAGAAGAGGAGAATGTCCACAACACAGAGAGAGGGAGAGACCCGAGTAGGGTGTGAACCCCAAGCTTTGTAGAGGGCTACTCCCCACAACTGAAGAAAACGTTTTTTTCAAGTGCCTGTGGCATTCTCACCAGGACAGACCGTATGCTGGAGTACCAAACAAGACTCAAATAATCTATGAATCAAAATCATACCGAGTATATGCTCTGACCCCAAGAGGATTAAATTAGAAATCAGTAACAATAAGGTACCTAGAAAATCCCCAATGTTAAAAATTAACCAGCAAACTTCTGTAGAAGTTTGTTAAAGAAGATCTCACAGGTAACTTAGATAGTTTTACCTGGGTGGTGAGAAAAATCAGTAAACCAGACTTGTTGCATGCAGCTAACAGTGCTTAGAGAGAGATTTACAGATTGAGATGCTCATGGATAGTCAGAAAGACAAAAGGGATAAAATCAATTATCTAAGATTTGAGCACAGGAACCTTGAGAAAGAACAGTAAATTGAGCCCAAAGTAAATAAAAGGAAGCAAATAATTAAAAGAAACTGATGAAATAGAAACTTGATGGACCAGAGAGTAAACGTTTCTGTACTTCATGCACAAATCTTAATTTCAGATGGATTCTGTATTTAAATATATATCCAGAAGCATAAAGATTTCGAAGAAAAATTCGGAGAGTAAAAATCAGAAGGTAGAGGTTCTGCGGTAGAGTGGGGGGGAGGGGGGAGGAATTGACTGGAAAGATGCTTCTGGGGTGAAGGAGGTGTTCTGTGTCTTGTTTTTGGGGGGGTTACATGGGTGGACATAACTGTCAAGCCGACTTGAAGCTCTGGAAGTTTTAATGCATGTAAATTACATCTCCATCTTTTATGTCTTTTACATGGAGCAAGGCCTGTGCCCTGAAGAGCTTCTGGTGGTATTTGGTGCCTCTGGGGCGTACGTGTCAGAGGCACCTACTGCCCCTTCGGTTCAGGAATCTGCTCAGACTGGTTTTGCAACCAAAATGTGGGGTCAATGCAAGTGTCTGTAATAAGAGCCACCGTAGCCCACAACTGGACTCGTGATACAGGCCAGAGAACTAGTTGGTTCTCACTAGGTAGCTTTCCATCAATGCTGCTTTTCCTCTGGGAACCCAGAGCTCTCAGGGTGGGCGTGTGGGGATGGGCAAAATTGACTTTCTGAATGTATTGGGTGGGGAAAGAAAATCACCTCCCATAAGACATCGTGATTGGAGCTGCCACCATGGCAAATTTCTCAGCTAGCAACATTTCCCACCATCCTCTCAGGGAGGAGCCAGTGAAAAACAGCGGATTCCCCTCTCCCCACCCACCCACCCGCAGATGTATGTACTTCACAAGGCAAAAATGCACATTGTGCTGGGAGACTTCTAAAGTCACGGGTAGTGGAGGCCACACAGCTGGCTCCAACTGCCTGCTGTCCTGTGGAGGACAGAACCAAGGGTTTTATCACTACGTGGCCTTGAAGCTTGTTTTCTCATCCTGCTCTTTGGAGGAATGAGAGAGAGAAGCTTCAGTTCCCCACTCCGTAGGGGGAGGGAGCTGAAGGAAAATGAGCAATGAATATGTAGGAGAGTCCAAGGTAAAGAGGCTGAGCCACAGGAACAGCATATAAACCTCCCATCAGCCCACCTTTGGGCAGTTTAAACCAGGAGGACCCAAGTTCTTTCATCTGGCTTGTAACTGTCTAACAGGTTGGAGCTTTTTCATTTTATTTCAACTATTCCTGGGTGGGGCTGGGGGCCGGGGAGTTTTGCAAAACTAGGAGTAGAGGAAACAAAATGGCATTTTGTGCGCCTGTAAGCACGGGCCTTCTGCGTTTGGCTCTCCACCAGTCTGCTCTCCAGGGCTTTCTGGTTCCTGGAGAGTGTTTCTTGGTTCCCAGGTTTGGCCATGGCTGGCTGGAGCTGCCTGGTGACGGGAGCCGGAGGTTTTCTGGGTCAGAGGATCATCCGCTTGCTGGTGGAGGAAAAGGAGCTGCAGGAGATCAGAGCGCTGGATAAAGCCTTCAGACCGGAACTGCGGGAGGAATTTTCTAGTAAGTGACCTGGAGTCATGGGTGAGTGGAGCGCCATCTTCAGCCCAGTGTACGTGTGAGGAGGAGGCCCTTGCGTAGCAAATTAAGGAACGTCGTAGCCAAACCAGGTCCAAAGTCATCAGAAAGGAAATCACAGTAGAAAAGATCCTGGGCTGGGTATCGGGAGACTGAATTGTGGTCCTGACTCAGAACTAGAGAGGGCGGCTGTCAGCCTTCCATCTGGGCCTCCAGGACGCGTCTCATCTCCAGAAGCACATACCAGTTCTCTCCCTGGGCAACAGCCCTTGTAGGTTCTGAAAACTTTTGGCTTGGCACTTACTGTGCAATGCCTACAAACGTGCAGGCAAACCTGGAGACCCCACCGGGGTCCCTGCCCCTCTGGCTCGCCCTGTCTTTTGGTGGCTTCACTTAAGCATGTCCAATGAAGGTGAACTAAAAGGAAGTGAGGGTGAAGCTGTGTGTGTGTGTGTGTGTGTGTGTGTGTGTGTGTGTGTGTGTGACAGAGAATCAGAGGTGATGAGGGTTAGAAGAGGGAGCACAAGTGTCCAGTGTGGGAGCCAGAGACAGAGGGAGGGGCCGCATGGGTGTGGACTCCGGGCACATCTTTTTTTTTATCATTCGTTGCTGTTCCCCGTCACCACAAGGGAAGCGACTACTGCAGACTTGGCTGTAGCAGCTCACTGCTTTTTTCCCCCAGATTGCTGCCCCTGGTGCAAATGCAGAAGCTGGATTTATTGTGCATTTTCCAACCTGTTTTGCCCCCAGATCCTCCAAATAACGCTGTGAGGAAAGTCGGGAAGGGAGTCACCCCATTTGGGCAATGAAGAAATCAACGTCCACAAAGATAAAGCTTTGCTGGGGTCCCTCTGGTTAATGGGTAGCAGAGCTCAGCCCAGGGCCCCCCCCACCCCCCACCCCCGCACAGGCCCCAATCACATGGCTCTAGGGCTGACTCTTCGTAAAGTGAGTTCCCCTTGTGTCCCCAAACCAATTCCTGCCACCCCCCCACCCCAGTCCCTGCAGACTGGGTGTCTACAGGCAGGTCCTGGCTTCCCAGGACACCCCACCTCCCCACACCGAAGCCCCACTCACTCCCCTGGACTGCACCCAGCACTCTGCCCCTTCATCCCTCTTCTCTGAGCTTCTCTGGGCAAATGTCCTTTGCCCACTACCCTCTGATTCAGTCGTGTCTCCGATAAGCCAGTTCACAAATAATTAACTGTTTGTAATCCTTACAGCTCAGCAGTATTTGCAGTCTGACAGCTGATTGCAAAAAGGGCAGTGTTCAGCCTAAAGGAACAGGTCCCCAAGGTGACAAGTCAGGTGGTGGCACGGAGGTGGGGGCCTCTACAAAGCTAACCATAGAGGATCCTTCCATTGTTCCTTCTGTGCCGGGCGCTGTGTCAAGTGTCTGGCATGTGTCAACCCGTGTGCTCCTTTGAACACCCCTGTGCGAAGGGTTGAGGATAAGGGGCAGAGGCTGCGGTAACAAATGCCCCAGGCTGGGTGGCTTATGAACGACAGAAGTTTATTTCCCGCAGTTCTGGAGGCGGGAAGTCCCAAGATCAGGGCACCAGCAGGGTAGCATTCTGGTGGGCGCTCTCTTCCGGGTTCATAGCCGGCGCCCGCTTGCCGTGTCCTCACATGATGGAAGGGGTAAGGGATCTCTCTGGTGCCTCATTAAAACTAATGGGAGGCAGAAAACAGTAAGAGAGAAATTCAGAGGGAGAAATTCCGGGCTGGAGAATCTCCTTCCTGGGTTACAACTTGGAATAACCACCTGCTCTCCTTAAGCTTCCGCCAAGTGGGGTCTGCCTGCAGCCCTCAGGTAACTCCAAGAGGCCCCGACTTGGGGACAGGCAAGGGAGGAGCTGCAGGGAGTCAGCTGGAGGGTAGAATTTTCTGATTCTGTGCCCACCTGTGCCCTGCCCTCTCCCCTCCCCACCTCTGCCCTCTCCCCTACCCTCCTCTGCCTCTCCCCTCCCTTCCTCTACCTCTACTTTGCTGCTGACTTCAGTAGACTGTCTCAAAGGAACTGAGACATACGTCTGGGGGCAGAAATCCAAAGCCAGGAGAGAAAGACTTCTACCCCATTAGCCTGCAGGGCTGCAGAGAAACCAGACAGGGCATTGTGGACGCCTCAGTGGTGGGGCCGTGGCTCCCTCCTTCTCCAAGGCTCTGTGAACATGGCAAGACTGAATATGCAGTTGCTTACGTATAGTGAGCTGGGTGGGAGGGAGGCCCACAGAAAAGCTACTAGGCAAACTAGTGCTTAAGAGCACAGACGCTGACTGCCTGGGTTCAAGTTTAGCTTTGCTGTCTTCCTACTGTGTGACCTTGAACAAAGTAATTAACCCCTGCTATGCTCTGAATGTTTGTCCCCCTAAATGTATGTGTTGAAATCCTAATGCCCAATGTAATGGTGCGAAGAGAGGGGACTTTTGGGAGATGGAATGGGATTACAGGCAGAGGTGGGAAGGGAGAAAGCAGAGGAAGGGAGGGGAGAGGCAGAGGTGGGGAGGGGAGAGGGCAGAGTTGGAAGGGGAGAGGCAAGGTGGGGAGGGGAGATAGCTCTAAAAGGAAATCAGAGAACTGTGAAAGTTGACAGCAAAGTACAAACAAAGCACAAGATATTTAAATGTAGGGTATTTATCCAAACTGTACGCAGCGCAGCGTTCTTTCATGGGCTAATTTGAGGGACTGCCACTTCCTGTGGACTTCAGAGGAGCTGAAGCCCCTGAGGTGGTATTCACTGCCCCTGGCTAGATGACCAGAAGGGAGTCCCTCGATTTCAGCGCTGTTATCTGCTTTTTTTTTTTAATTCAAAATTTTTAAAATTTTTCAATTACGGCTGACATTCAGTATTATTTAGTTTCAGGTGTATAGCACAGTGGTTAGACATTTATATAACTGACAAAGTGATCTCTCTGATAAGTCTAGTACCCACCAGGCACCATACACAGTTATTACAATATTATTGACTATATTCCCTCTGCTGTACTTTGCATCCCCATGACTGTAACTCCCAATTTGTACTTCTTAATCCCTTCACCTTTTTACCCAGCTCCCAACCCTCTCCCATCTGGCAACCATCAGTTTGTTCCCGGTATCTATGAGTCTGTTTCTGTTTTGTTTGTTCATTTATTCTGTTCTTCAGATTCCACATATAAGTGAGATCATATGGTATTTGTCTTTCTCAGTCTGACTTATTTCACTTAACATAATACCCTCTAGATCCATCCATGTGGTTGCAGATGGCAAGATTTCATTCCTTTTATGACAGAGTAATATTCCATCGTATATCACCACTTCTTTATTCAGTCGTCTATCAACAGGCACTTAGGTTGCTTCCATATCTTGACTATTATAAATAGCACTGCAGTGAACATAGGGGTGCATTAGCTTTTGAAATTCGTGTTTTGGATTTCTTCGGATAAATGCCCAGAAGTAGGATTACTGGGTTATGTGGTAGTTCTGTTTTTCATCGTTTGAGGAACCTCCATACTGTTTCCCATAGTGACAATCCCCCAGGGATACCTGCTTTTGAGGATAAGTAATAAGAGCGTGGGCTCGTCCTAAGCTCCCTGCCAATGGCTCCACTAGCCTCCTGGTCACCCAAGACTTCGACTCTTCCTCTTCCTCTCAGCCCATCTCCCGTAAGGACCAGAGCCTGTCAAGGTGAGGTCCTCCTCATCTGAATTTTGGTGTGGACATGCCGATTCATCTCCCGGCCGCCTTGCTTCCTCTTACACCCCCACACTGAACCATTTACATACTGTGTCCAGGGCTGGATTCCCACCCCACAACTCCACTCATGTCTCTCCAAATCCACACGATGCCGCCTTCCCTACAGAATTAAATTCACATTCTTTCCTCTTCTAACCACTCTCCACCATCACCCTCCTCACCTTAGTGAATTTTAGGAACTTACCACGAGTCTCTTGCACAGTCTGTGTTCCAGTCTTCACGGCTCACATTCTTTTTTGGAAGGAGACATCTGCTGTTTCCCAGGGCACACCACACATTCTGATTTCTGTGCCTTTGTGTCCTTCTGCCTTCCCCAGCCTGTGCCTCCCTTCCCGCCCTCCCTCCAATCTGCCTGTCTTGGAGGACCTTGATCAAATGCCACCTTTATCAGAAAACTCCCAGATTCAGAAAGCCTGCCAATGACCTCACGGGTGTTTTACACAGAGCTCCAGAGCAAGGTCAAGCTGACGTTGCTGGAAGGAGACATTCTGGATGAGCAATGCGTGAAGAGAGCCTGCCAGGGCACCTCGGCTGTCATTCACACCGCCTCTGTCATTGACGTCTTTAATATCATTCCGAAAGAGACCATCCTGAATGTCAATGTGAAAGGTACAGTCTCCCAGGGGAGGAGATGGAGTGGGGTGGGCAAGTGAGGCTGGGGAAACGGGATAAGGGAGAGAAGAGAAGCCCCCATCATCGACCACCTGAGGAGCTCTGTGTTTTTGCTTAGCACTGAGAGAGGCAAGGCTGTTATCCTCAGGTTTTCAGATGAGAAAAGAAGGCTGAGAAAGGCTGACTTGTCCAGGGACCCACAGGTCGGAGAGGGAGAGCTAGAATGTAAACCCACACCTGTGTGACTCCAGAGGCCACAAAATCTCACCTGCTGCTCCAGTCAAGTGTGGACTATACCCCAACCTCAAACTTCTGATACCAGCTACCTCCTGCCTGCCCTGGGCTGGGACCAGACCTAACAGGTGCCTCCTTAGTCATGGTTTCAGCCCTTCTGTGTGGCTCTAAGATGATGGGCACGCAGTAAGGCCAAGAACTAAGGGCTCTGCGTGCCCAGAGGCGGCGCCCAGTCAGTTACCAGTGAGGGGCCACAGCTCTGGGCCGGTTTCCTTCAGGCAGGACCTCCCACACAGGACCTCCAAGGGTAATGGAACTAGAGCCTCCCCACTCACCTCACAGAAAGAATCCTCTCACAAGAACTACCATGTTTTCCCGAAAATAAGCCCTAGCATGATTCTTCAGGATGACATCCCCTGAACATAAGCCCTAATGCGTCTTTTGGAGCAAACCTTAATATAAGACTTGGTCTTATTTTGGGGGCAACACGGTAGTAGGGTTGATTCACAGAGGTCTGGCCCTACAGAATTATCCAGCACTTGCCTTCCCAGAATAGTTTCTTAACAGTAATAGTTTCCCATTATCCATAATACCATGTCTTCAGCTCACTACCAGGTCTAATCTTAAAGACTAGTTCCTCGCCAGCATGTAGCCCAAACTCCATTCTCTTTGGATCCTCAAACAAATGCTTGGAGGCTCTTTCTGAATTGTGGCTTTCCAATCTACTTTAAATCCAGAAGCATTTGCTCAAGGGTTTAGCTCAAATCCCCTCTTACCCTGTCATATTATATCATCCCTCTGATTCCTGGAGGCCAGTCTCTCTGGGACCACAGCATCCCAACCCCCTCGCCCATCTGTTGCCCGTATCCTGCCCTCCAGAGTTAGTCTTTTCAGAGACTCCTTTTCTAAAGCAACTTTCTGCTTTGGGTCTCCAGCCAAGAGTAGCGCCAACTCAAAAAAGACCCCTCTAGTTTCTACTTAGTCACACCCCTAACCACCCCCACATTGCAAGGAGGGTGCTAAGATTAACCAGTTTTCGGATGTTCTCATGATTCCTACTCTCCACAGCTCCCAGCAACAGGACATCTGAAATCCCTGAGCAGTGTTAAGAGGCATCAGTTGACTAAAACCAGTATCACTCCCAGGTTTAGAAAATATTTCACCATGATCTGTCATTTCCCCCTCTGCAGGTAAATTAGCTCCAAATATTCCCCGCCTCTAGATTTAATTTTTTTTTTAATGCGGCTGTCTCTCCCCATAATCAAATTACACAAAGACCTTAAAAGGGATTTTAAAAATGCAAACCAAAAAAATGATGCTTTGCCCAAGAAATCCCTTCATTCTTCAGGGAAGGCGCTCTGAATTACCGCCACGCGCTAAAAGTGCCAGGCAGATACAAGACCCTCCCGTTATAGGTATGACCGCCAGAGGGCGCACTCCTCTTTCCGTTTCCCCGCCAGGCTCCACCCACAAGACCAGTGCACAGATCCGCAATGCTAAGTACAAGGAAGGTTTATCACCCCCACTTTTCACACCTGAGTATAACGGAGTCACAGCCAGAATTAGGAGCGGCCTTTGTAGGGGACACACAATCAAGAACAGAATCTGGATCTCCAGTTTCTCCCCAGAACCTACTAATCATTTGCTCAGTGACTCAAAGAAAGGTGCCAGTGACTGCGTTTTTATTGGTCCTCAAAAAATGAGAGCAATACAAACAATTCATTATGTGTTTAAGAGTGTGTATGACCTATATGCAATTGTGTGTGCACACGCGCGTTGTGTGTGTGTGAAGGGCACCCTTCAACTGTCCTCTTTTGCCTAAGCTCTAGGACTGTCCGTATTCTGAGAGTATGGCCTCCTAACGTTTTAAATTTAAAGTAGCCTTTAATGAGGTGGTAGGGATGATAAATGATCATTTTTAAATGTCCTTACTCAGCGAAATGTAAAGTGACAACCCTATGTCCTTTTCCAAAATTAGAAGTAACCCCCAGGTCCATGCAATCGAAAAGCCTAGGAATCCTTGCTCTCCAGAACCCAGACGTAGGTCTCTTGATTTGTGCACTTTCCTCTGGCTCTAGCTTGGTCAGCTCTCAGCCAGAGTCACAGAAGAATTCACTCCTGATCTGCGGGAATCGCCCCCCCCCTGGGGTGGGGGGATGGGCATGGTCTGTGGGCGTGGCTGGGCCTGTGGGCTATTCCCTGACACTGAAGCGTGCTCTCTATGGGCAGGTACCCAGAACCTGCTGGAGGCCTGCGCCCAGGCTAGTGTGCCAGTCTTCATTTATACCAGCACCATGGAGGTGGCTGGGCCCAACTCCTACAGAGAAGTCATCCAGAATGCCCACGAAGAAGAACATCGCGAAACAAGATGGTCTTCTCCATACCCGTATAGCAAAAAGCTCGCCGAGAAGGCTGTCCTGGCAGCGAATGGGTGGGCTCTTAAAAACGGTGGCACCTTGTATACTTGTGCCTTAAGGCCCCCATTTATCTACGGGGAAGGAAGCCCGCTGCTTTATGGTTTTATTGACCATGCCCTGAAGAACAACGGCGTCCTGACACATAACAGCAAGCTGGCCATTGTCAACCCAGCCTATGTCGGCAACGTGGCCTGGGCCCACATTCTAGCTTTGAGGGCCCTGCGGGACCCCAGGAAGGTCCTAAACATCCAAGGACAGTTCTACTACATCTCAGATGACACACCTCACCAAAGCTATGATGACCTCAATTACACTTTGAGCAAAGAATGGGGCTTTTGCCTTGATTCCAGAATGAGCCTTCCCATATCTCTGAAGTACTGGCTGGGCTTCCTGCTGGAAATCGTGAGCTTCCTGCTCAGTCCAGTTTACCAATACCGACCCCCCTTCAACCGCCACGTAGTGACATTGTTGAATAGTGTGTTCACCATCTCCTATAAGAAAGCTCAGCGAGAGCTCGGGTATGAGCCCCTCTTCAGCTGGGAGAAAGCCAAGCAGAAAACCATGGAGTGGGTTGGCTCCCTGGTGGAACAGCACAAGGAGACCCTGAAAACAAAGACTCACTGAGCCGGCGGTGACAAGGATGTGGGTGTGGACATTGTTAGATGTCTGTCAAACTCCCCCCTTCTCGCTTCATTCGGACAGTAACACGGGCACACGTCCAGGTCCCCTTTTAGGAGACAGCCATCTTCCTCCTCCTATCAGAAACCTTCCCAGTCATCGGCCCAACCAGAAGCTTCCTGCCCCACCCAACCCTCCAGAGAACAGACAAGGTCCCCAAGTCCCAGTTGCTGATTCTGAGCTCTTCAGGCCTCTTTAATTTTAGAATTTTGCCTATTCCATTTCTTTTGCTAATTGCACAATCACTCCTTTTGAAAATTCCTATTCCTTTGCACAGCTCAATGAAGAGAATAATAAATGTTTTACTGCCTAATCTGGAGGAAGTTGTGGTTTATGTGAACACATACCTTTCTCCTTTCCCCTCCATTTCCAGGTATTACCGTCTCCTATTAGAAAAGCCGCATGAAATTGGGGTGAGCAGAAGGTTCTGGAAGGGGGAACTAAGCTTGACTAAGCACCTATTATGTTTCCGGCGTGAAACATATGACACACATATCTCACCCCATTTAATCCTCACCAGACACCTATGAGGTTGGAATTCCCATGTCATTGGTAAGGAAACTTGTCCATGGTCACGCTAACTGGTAAGTGCCCGGGCCATTTACACCAGATAGACTGATGTGAAAGCCTTTATCTTTCCACTGAATCACGCAGCCTGAATTGCCCAATGTTTATAGCAGAATGGGGAGTGGGGGCAATTTATGGGTTGTCAGCAGCACAGCAGAGCCCTGGAGCATGGGAGCGCCGGCTTCCTTGGGCCACCTACTTCTTGCCCAGTCCTGTGCAGGAGGCTCCCTGGAACCCAGGAGAACCCCTGAGGGGCACCGGGGAGGGTGTGCATGCCCTCGCCAGATGGCCTGGGCAGGGGATGGAGAAGCAGAGATGCAGCCAGCCCTCACGCCCATGCCAGTCTCCCCGCAGCCCCTTGAACACACCTGGATGGAAGAGATTAAGAGGACGCTTCTAGAATCCAAGCAAGAAATAAAGGTCTGATTTATGTAGTGTTAACAAAATGGGACGCAGGGAGCAGCTGAGGCCGGCCTGAGGTGGAATGGACCTTGCTTTAGGAAATGACTGAGTGTGGTCACAGCACCCCTATGCACCCACTTTCTCAAGCCAGAAACCTGGATGTCATCCCCCAATTCCGCCTCCAATGTATCATTCAATCCTACCACTTATCACCTCCAAAGTACCTCCCAAAGGTGCCCTCTCCCTCCCTGGGAACACAGCCTGGGTTCAGGCCCTCATCGCCTCTTGCCTTGCCTCCTGCCCCGGAGAATTGCCCATAAAAAGCCATTCCCAGCATCGTTGCCACAGTGCGTGTGTTGGCCACTCCAGCAAGTCATAAACCCATATGCCAACATTTCGAGTCACACAATGAAGCCACACCGTGAGTTCCTGGGACAAAAAGGCACATGTATGAATTTCCCTGAAAACTGATCTTTCTCCTCAGCCCTTAGCTACCACCCCACACCTCCAGGCTTACCATGTTCATCTTACTCACTAGCCCCTCATCCTCAGTTGCTCTCAGGAGAGGAGGCCAATCAAGACACCTTTTGGGGACGTAAATAATAACACAGTCATTAACTGAATGGAGGACCAACAGTCCAGAGAAACACTCGGCGCCAATAGGGACCTTGTGACCTGGAGCAGGTGAGGAGGTTGCTATGGGGTCGAAGTGACGGGAGGTGAGCGCTGACTCCCTCTAAGACCGGGGTGTTGCCTGTCTGACCACAGACACGACCAGAGTCACACCCAACAACAAGATGGCCTCTCTCTAACCCAGGGAATCGATGGATTCAGAATTCAGTTGAATTTGATTATCACAAAGGAGATAGTTTAGCATCCACTCTTCAAGAGAAAGGAAAAAAACACTCTGGCGCAGACGAGCAGGTTTCCATCACCTTCAAAAGCCCCTGAGACTGATGGGCTTCATGGTGGAGTGACCCCCCGCGGTGGGGTCAGGTGAGAAATGAAACTGCTTCCTGCTTTTCTCCGCTGCACAAAACCCAAGAGCCAGCGTCAGGTCAGCATTGTAAGTAAGGTCTGCGCGCCTTCGTGTGTTTATGCCAACACTGAAGGAAGGAAAGGAAAGCGGTGGCCTCTGGGAGAAAAACTTCCCACCAGGGCAATTGCCACAGGGAAGGGATGGGCGTTGTCGCCACAGGGCCAAGGGCGGGGTGTGAGCAAAGAGGAGAGGGGACCTGACCAGCTGGCAGACTCAATTGAACCAGCATAAAGGCCTCAGAATATTTTGGCCAACGAAGCCCTCCCTCCTTACTGAGGTTGGGCGCAGACCCTACGGTGCAGGGCTGTCCAAACTCCAACCCACAAGCCTGGGGTGCAGCGCACGGGAAGCACCGCGCGGGGGCAGCAGAGGCTCGGAGGGAAGAAGGCAGCCGCCTGAACCTGGGCCGTGCCCTTCCCTGCCTTGCCCTCCCCTCCCCTGCCCTTCCCTCCCCCCACCGGGGTGCCTGCGCAGAGTACGCAGTAAATGGGTGAGTGAAAGCACAGATAGATGCTCGGCCACTGGGTTAAGTGCGAGGTATATATGAATGAGTCCGGAGAACAGAGGGAAAAGCCGCACGGAGCAGGTGGGACCTCAGCTAGGCCTTGAAGGATGGATGGGACTCAGGTAGAAGAGTGAGGTGGTCGAGGCAGGGGCTGAGCAGCAGCCGAGGAGCTTGGAAAAGGGAGGGGGACAAAAAGGAGTGAGGAGGCCGGCCGTCCAGGTGAGGAGTGTTTTCCCAGGGGGGATGAGGCAGCATAGGGTGCCAGGTAGCAACGGATGGCAATGGGCTTGATGAGGCAGCCTCAGAGACCCGCGGCGGAGCTGACAGGTAGGTGGATGGCCTGGAGAGTGGCAGAAGGCCGGAAAGGTGGGAGGTGGGAGGTGGGAGGTGGCCTGGAAGGGCAGCCAAACCAGCTGTTGTAGAAACTCCGGGGTCCTGTCTTTCTCACAACTACAAAATTATTAGCAGACAGACCAAGAACAATAACAAAAACCAAGCTCACAATTTTCTCCTCTCACAGGTACGCCCAAATATCGAAGAAAGAGCTGAAGTCTGGGACGAGGGGGCAGGGCATCTCTGGGATTGGAACTGGCCTCGTCTTCTAGGCAGCCCGCCCCTCCCTGAAATGGGTAAGCTACTTCAGTCTGTGTCACTCTTAATGTGAATCCCATGCTTTTTTTTTCTGCAGAAATGTCAGTGTGTGTGATTACTGGGGGCTGGCCCAGATCCTGCTGGGGCTGTTATGTAATATATGACATTTATACTTACTACCTTATTAAAATCCAAAAGGAATCTGAATTCCAAAACACATCTAGCCCGGAGGGTTTGGATAAAAGACTCTGGGCCTCCAGCAGGAGAGTCACATGCCAGGTATTATTGTAAACACTTTATATAATAATCCTTATAACACTCAGAAGTAGGTTCTCTGCTTATCCTCATCTGACACGTGAGGAAATGGAGGCACAGAGAGGTAAATAGGAATAATTTGCTCAAGGTTATCCAGCAAGTGGTCCGATTCCGGTCATAAAAAAGCTTTCTGACCTCAGAGGGTTTATATGAGGATGGGAAGCTCACGTGCCTGCAGGAGCCCGACCCCCACATATAAGTGAGGCCGCCTGCGGCTAAGAGACCTTAGGGAGGGGTGGGGGGACGGGTGGTGTGAGCCCATATTCTGCTGCTGGGAGTCCACCCCAAGTTACCCACCAGATCTTCTGACTCTTAAAGGAAAGCAAAAACTTTCCAATCTTTATGTGAAATGTCTCTATTTCTACATTCTGGCACCTCATCCTAGATTCTGAAAGCAGTGTGAAGGCCAGCGCTGGGAATGGGGTGTGTGGGCCAATGCTCAAATTGTATGTATAATATTTTATTTCTTAAACCGTGGGTGGCGAGGTGTTGGAGGCAATCTGTTCATTCCTGGTGATGGGTCCTGAGTATACATTATATCATATGCTGCACTTTTCTGTGTGTTTGATGTAGGTTACCATTTTTTAATTAATTTGGATGGGAAAAAATGCAAACTAACAAAGCCCGCCTGAGGCTGGACCCAGGCCTAAGGCTTCCAGTGTTCCATCTCCGCTCCTGGTCTAATGGGGGCTATAAACTAAGAGACATGGTCAATATTGTATGCAGTCAAATGGGCAAAGTGCCAAAGAGAGGTAAGAAGCTTCTGGAGGACCCCAGCTGGGTGGGGCACTCACCCGAGCCCTTTTACCTTTGGGCTGGATGTTGAATGTGGGGAACAATATTCCAGGCAGAGGCAATGGAGTCTGCAGAGACACAGAGGTGGGAAAGGGGTGTCATTTTCAGGCACATCTGAGACCAGTGGGGACAGACCAGAGAGCACAGGGGAGAATGGAAGACACACCTGGAGAGACGTGATGGGAAGAGACTAGGTCACCTTGGGTCACCTCTGCCTCCTGCTTTCTTCACCTCAGAGCAGGAATTCCATTCCCCTTCTAAAGGCCGTTTGACATTTAACTACTTCACGTGTAACATGCCTGACCTGCTCTGGAAAATTAGACCCTCAGGGGAAACAGCCCGTGTCCATGTCCTTCCTATAAGGAATAGGGACAGTCGGGCTACAGAACTTGGAGATTATTCAATGTGCATTGAGCAACCTTAGATGGTGCTTGTTCAGCTGTCCCTGGGCGGTTACTTTGGCAGCAGTGTGTAGGATGGATGGAAGAGATTAAGAGGATGCTTCTAGAATCCAAGCAAGAAATAAAGGTCTGATTTATGTCGTGTTAACAACATGGGACGCTGGGAGCAGCTGAGGCCGGCCTGAGGTGGAACGGACCTTGCTTTAGGAAATGACTGAGTGTGGTCACAGCACCCCTATGCACCCACTTTCTCAAGCCAGAAACCTGGATGTCATCCCCCAGCTCCGCCTCCAATGTATCATTCAATCCTACCGCTTATCACCTCCAAAGTACCTCCCAAAGGTGCCCTCTCCCTCCCTGGGAACACAGCCTGGGTTCAGGCCTTCATCGCCTCTTGCTTTGCCTCCTGCCCCGGAGAGTTGCCCATAAAAATCCATTCCCAGCATCGTTGCCAGAGTGGACCGTCTGAAACAAAGCCCGACTATGTCACTCCCTTAAAACCATTCAGCAGAGCCTCGCTCAGCACTCTTAGGATAATGCTGAGTGCCTTACGACAACATACAAAGGCCCCTTAAGGTGTAGCCCCTGCCTACCTTCCAGACCAAATCCTCACTAGTCTTTCCCCCTCCACAGATTCTTCAGTGCCATGTTCCAACCGTAGGCCAAAACTTGGAGCTTCCAGTACATGCCATGTTTTTCCAAACTCCCATGCCTGCAGTGTTCCTTCTTACCCACACACCCTCTCAACCCCTTATTCACCTCCCAACACTCCCCCACCCCCGTATCACCTCTGTGCCTTGTGCCTATCCAATTGCATGGTGATTAGTTATATATTCTGTCTCCCCTGCGCCGCTGTCCTGTCCCCGAGGCACTCACAGGCATTTCGTGTGTGTCCCCAGTGCTGGGTTCCGTGCCTGATGCAAAGTCGGCACCGTGGATGGACGGATGGATGGGTGGATGGACGGATGGATGGGTGGATGGACGGATGGATGGGTGGATGGACAGACAGACAAAACCCAAACTGGACTGAATTGCTGAGATGGGGAAGGAAGGGAGTCAGGGTGGCAGAAGGAATGGCAAACCGAAGAATTCCAAGATAACTTCAAGGTATCATTGAACCTGAAGAAGTCGGATCATTATGAGAATCAAGAAAAAGAAGGGAAGAGACACGAGGTAGGGGGAGAAAAATGGGTTTATTCGCATGATAATGAAGAGTGAGCCAGCGAGTGGAATGTGAGAGGGAAAAGACTTTCATGAAGGCAACACCTAGCTGCTAAGATTTTAAGGGGACTGCAAATTCAAAATAAAACCTGGACCAGTGTAATGCCCACAGAGTTTTCATACTACAAAAATAAGGAAATTCTATTTTTGAAAACAGAATTCAGAAGAAAATCTCCCACCGCCTTAAGTGACTCAAGGTGAGGACAACTCAATCCCTCTGGCTACAGGAAGTGCTTCTTAAAGCACCAGGGGACTGTGGGGAAGTTTATTTTTGAGAGGAGGAGGCTTTTCCTGTGTCATGGCCCCCATCCCACAGAAGGGTAACGAGCAAGGATTGGAGTTGTTGTGAGGCATGAAAGAGGCTCATTATGACAGAATGGAGGGGGAAGGGAGGACTAAGAAAAAGTGGATTGGCCACTATGTCCCCAAGGGCAGGGGGCCCTGGGTCAGTTACAAACTCTGGAACAGTCACCAGTCTGTTCTAGAAACCTGAAACTCCCCACTAATTAAGAGTGCAGTCTTGCCTCAAGAAACAGAACCTGCACTAGCAAATTCAGTCCCTCTTCCCTAATGGGTGCTGGCGACGGGGTGGGTAGGTTCGGAATATCCTCGCGGGCTGGGATCTGAAGCCTCCTTGCCCCAGCTGTAGTCTGGAAAAGCAGCGGTGCAGTTAGGAGTAGGGTGGCTTCAGGGCGTGTGACGTGTGCAGTCTCAGAGCCCCGTGCTTGATTCTGCACTGAGGGGTGCACGTTACGCAGCCAGTCCTGGTTGTGAGAATTCTTTCAGCAGCTGACGAACGACCTCTCGCTTAATCTTAGGTATATAGGGGAGACGCCTCAGGTCCTCCAGGGGAGTGCGAAGTGTTTGTGGAGTTCCAATTTTAGGGCTAAAAAGGGCCCTGGAGCGTCCAGCTTTTAACTATGGGCTACTTCCCTCCCCCCATTTCACAAGTGAGAAAACGGAGGCCCGAGAAGTGAAGTGACTTTCCCAAGGTCACCCGACCATCACCAGCAGAGCTGGGCTAGAATCCAGAGCTCTCCACTCAGCTGCTCAAGAGCACGCTGAAATCCTTGTGGTGAAGAAAAGGGGATAGTTTGTAGCAGGGGCCCCGGGGCCAGGAAACACAGATTTTGAGGAGCAACACAGCACATCCCGGGGAAACTGAGTCACAGCATCCCCCTCTCCAGTCACCACCTGAACACACACCAACGTCACACCATGCCGCTCCTGCCCCCAACACATTGCATCCCCCAGCTTCCCCTCCTCAGCCAAATCCCTTCGTGCTTCCGTCTGCACCTCCTGCAGGGTCTCCAGCCTTCCACGGAGGGGTGACATGTCCCCCGCTAGGCTCCTGTCACAGTCCAGGGTGGTTGCTTATTAACCTGTTTCCCCAACTCAACTATGCATTCTGGGACAGCACCCTGGGCACACTGTACTAACAACCTGTGCACAGCTGTATCCCCATGCCGGGCCCAGAGTGAACACTCAGTCAATATTTATGGAGTGAAGGAAGCGACGATGAGGTTCTTCAAGAAAGGGACCAAAATAAACAGGATTTCAGGGAGCAGAGTGGAGCCCATCCAAGTCTGAGTGTCCCCTAAGCAGGATAAAGTTGGACTCCATGCCAGCTGAGCTCGGCCTGGGAGCACACAGCTTCCTGGAGGCCGAGAAGGCACGGGGCCAGGAGGCTGACTCTACCAACATATTCATTAAGGAAAAACAAATAGAGATAAGAGAGAACAGCTGGACAGAGGGCAGAGGGCGGGCTTACCCAGCGCACCAAGCTGCCTGAGCCTTCTATGGAACCCATGTAATTCCAACCCTCCAACCTCAGCTTGCGGAATGTGGGCCCTGCATGGACAGGCTTGGGCTTCAGGCAATAGGAACAAACATAGCCGGAGTGAAGCAGGGGGATGAGGAGGGCAAAGGAACAGAATATTCTCTCATTTTAGAAGCAGACCGTTTCTGCAAATAAGAGTGAAAACTCTGGGTTCTCCTTCAGTTTTGCCGTCAAAGTTAAGGCACATCCCTTTCCTTTCCTGGTCCGTTTTCTTACCTGCAGATGAAGGTGTGGTCCGTTTCTAAGTTCCCCTGCCTAGCAATTCTCAGCAGCTGTAAGTCAGCTGCCTATCCTCGGGCACCTCCATAATTCTGCAGCTGGCCTCCCCTCCAGTGTTGGTTTGCTGGTGCGAAGCCACAGCTGAGAATGTCGTTTCCGAGCCCGTCTCAGCTCTCCTGGTACCTGGCACCTCGTCTGTAAGGAGGCGTAATACACCTCTAGTTGTGGAGGACCCAGCAAGACAGCAGTGCCCTTCCACCTCTGAAATCCCATGAGAGTTGCAGAACCCTCCACGGAGGTTTCCCAAGTGGGTTTTAAGCTCTTTGACAATCACTAGACATTAGAGTGGGAGAGTCAATAGAGACAGTGCCTCCTAAAGAGGAAATAGGGACCCAGAAAAGTCTGAGCCTTGCTCAAGATGGCAGCCAATGAACACCAAAGGCCTGGTCTGCACACTCCCCAGCACAGCACGCCCTCAAAGGGACGGCCTGCATCTTTCCACTGGACAGACGAGGCCAAGGTCAAGTCTGTGTAGTGCCCGGCCTGGGCTGCACCACATGGGACAGAGCTTCCCTCCGTCCAGCGGCCCCTGGCTGTGACGTCATGTACGTGACTCCTACTATGTCCCTTAACTTGAACGCGGAGAGCAGAGAGCTGCTTCCGCCGAAGCCTTGAGATGGTCCCGGCCTGCCAAAGGTTTGACTCTGACACTCCCTAACAGTAGACTTCACAAAAGAAATGTCTCGCCACATCCCTTCCCAGCGCTGGCTTTGTGAGTCTTGCCAAGGTCACACACCTTTCCCCCCTCCACCAAAGCCCCGGAAAGTGGCCAGTGCCTGATGTACAGCCGTAGTGACTCCTGACTTACGGTGGCACAAGTCCTCATCCTCACCCTGCTTCACCCTGAGCCTTTGCCGAAGGTACCATCTTGAAGCCTTAGCATTAACGAGTTCCTCCTTTCCCCTCCTCCCACTCCTGCCCCACCAGGGTCCAAATCCCTAGTCATACTTAGAGTTTGCAAAATAATTCACCACAGGGCAGCCGGGTGTGATGTGAGGCCGGGAACAAGGTCAGCCTTCCCCTTTACCCCGCGGGAGTGTGCATGGGAGCCTGTTCATACCTGCACCCCAGCAGTAAGCACAAGCCCAGCACATGCGTCCTCGGCATGTCTGTGGATGAACTTCGCAGAGTCTCTGCCCCTATAAGCCACAGCCTTGGGGCATAAGGGGGCATGTACAGGACGTCATGGAAACATCCTGGCAGAAGAATCGCTCCTGGAAACGTCCTGGCAGAAGAATCGCTCCAGCCCTCGAGGGTCAGGGGAGGGATCTCAGGGCAGTCACTTCTGTGAATAAATGACTGCGTCAGCCTGCTTGCACAGAATTCCTGCTCTCCAGTAACTGCTGAGGCCTGGGGCCATCAACCCTGCCACTACAGAGATGAGTGGAAATGCCAGCTTGACCACTGCGCACACTGATGCCTTTTTTCAATCTTCCCAATTTGGTACAGGAAACACCTTGCCACCCACCTGTCAGGTTTCCAAAGCTAAGCCTCCCTGCTGCTGTGATGAGGCAGGTCACCGGATGGATGCAGAAAGGGCTGCGAACAGGGGCCTGGATCCCTGGGGCAGTTGGAAGTTGAAAGCCATTGGGATGTGTTTTGGGTTAGCAGAGGTGACCTTGAAAACAGCAGGGAAGTGGGATGTGCTGACACTTGGGGCTCTTCCCAGGAAAAGCCTGACACTACAGTCTGTTCAAACCGGTGTCCTGATGGGCGCGCTCTTCCCTTTCCCCCCAGGGGCAGAATTGAGGAAACTCGATTGCCAAAAGCCGCTGAGGAAAGGAGTAATGCACGGACTTTTGCTTTGTCAAGTGAACCGAGACAGCGAATGAAGATCAGAAAGAGGGGAAGCGGGCAGTCTATGATTGGCAGAGATGGACGGCCAGCAGCAGCCGGGGACGCCCATCTCGTGTGGCATGATGAAGTTCAAAGACAGGCACGACTCCTGGCCCTTACTTAGCATGAACTATGTGGGGAAGGTGTGTGAAGGGCAGGCCTGACCAAGGGTAGCCAGGCAGCCAATCCCACTGCCTCTGACAGTGCCCTCCATCTCTGTACCCCCGACAGAGGAGAGGATCTGAGGAGTATGGTTTTACCTACCACAATCCCCAAGGAAGAAAGGAGGTCGAACTGGTCCTACAGACTCCACCCTGGTTGCCTGTTAAAATTGCCTGGGAAGCATTTATAAAATCCCAGGTACTTACACCTCACCCCAGACCCATTACTCAATCTCTGAGCAGTTTTTTGCGTTTTTAAAGCTCTCCAGGTAATTCTACTGTGCACTTAAGGCTAAGAAAACCTGTCTTAAGCTAACCAAGCCTTAGAAATTCCAAGGTGACTAGACCAGGCATCGCTCACATGGATTGATGCCTGTTCTAACGGTGGTTCTGGCTCAGTGTCCCCTCTCAGTGTGGCCCAGAAGATGCAGCACACTGCTGTCTGTCCCCACAGGGCAAATACTTGGTTTAAGATAGTTTCCCAGGGGACACCTGTAGTTTTCCCAGGGACCAGGAGCTGGACTGCTGGCTGCTTGGGAAGGACAGTTGTAATCCCAGTACTGAGGGCCTCCTTCCAGGACTGGGACCCACCAGTGTCCCTGCTCAGCAGAGAGAGGGCTCGTGGACTGTCATACAAGGAGGCAGTTGTGGTCATTGAAAGAAAATAAGGTGCTTTGTATGCTTCCTCTTTTCTGTTTCTTGTGAATCCCTTCCTTACAAACAGCTGTCTCATTGTTTCCACGAGGTTGGGCAGAGGCTAGCTAAGAAATACTTTCAGCCAAGGCCAGTCTGGCTGATAAGTTCCGTACAGTGTTATCAGTAGCTGTCAAGTTACATTTCTGAGAACTGGGGGAAAGAAAATACTTTGTTATGTGATTCAGGAAGACTTTTTTTTTTATAGATTCGAGATGGGACCCAAGACTGCTTTTCCATAATGTCCTTCCTTCCCCGTCCACAGCCCAAACTCCCCACAGACGGGTCCTTACAAGGAATGAAGACACAAGCTCTTTGGAAATTGACACCAATGGCAAAACATTAACACATTCCCAGCGTCTCCGAGCCACACGAGTGCAAAAGCACTTGGGGCGAATTACTGGTTAGACATCAGCCGATCTCAGGATGATGGAGAATCCCCTTGGACATTTCTAACAGGCGTCAGCAAACTTCTGTAAAGAACCAGATAACGATCAGAGGACTGTGGGCCATGGGCCTCTGTCACCACTACTAAACTGCAGTTCAGAAGCAGCCACGGACAGTATGTAAGCTGGGCTGCCTGGGTTTGACTGTATTGCAATACGGTTTTCTTTACCAAAACAAGCAGGCTGGATGTGGTGATTTGCTGACCCCTGTCCTACCAGAGCACAGCTTCCACAGACTGAACTGAGTGACCATTTAATGAGTGACAAATGAAGAAAGCAGGACATGGTAAAAGACTGATAAGGATTTAATGACAAATATTCGATATTGGTTGCTGAACACTAGAATACTGTCCAGGCAACCATCATTAAATAAAACAACCTGAAAATAAGGCAATTCTCACATACACAAGCACACGCTCACACAAAACCTGTTACTCTTAGGATCATTAAATTATTCACGATTTTAACACACAGCTGTCAAATAACATTACAGTGAAGGAAAATGTGCACAAACTTCAGAAACACAGCTCAGATTGTCTGTGAATACAGGTTCTTCATTTGTACTTTTCACATATGCACAGCCTCTTGATCTTGAAGAGACCACATGGCTCACGGGGTTAATATGTCGTCTTCTCCTTCCAACTCGGAGCTCAAGATTTAAGCCATTCACCCGATTTACTCTGCCCCAGGTTTTGCTCGGTGAAGGGCAGCCTGCACTTGACCAAACTCCCAGGAAACAAATGATACACTTGCCTCCGCTATCATTCATGAGTTGGGGGAAGGAGTCTTTAGAGTAACGTTTTGAAGAATGAACCAGAAATACTAGTATTCTAAAACTAACTACAAGAAACCACCTCCTGAATGCATGTAACCTCACTTAATGCAGGTATGTTCCCTGAAGAATTGTAAGCAAAATGGAATCACATTTTAGATGTACCATGAGAGTAGGTGTTGATGGTTGGACTGTTTCCTTCTGCTAATGGGTTTGCTCACGGAAGGGCTACTGACCTAGTAGCCAACTCTCAGCCACAGTAACAGAAAGAATGAGGCGCCAATGAAATCCAAAGATTTCTACTGCCGCTAAATTATTATACATTAGTTTCAACTGAACGTTCTCCAGAGCTGCTAATATGTAACGTATTTGATGCAGACCACACTGTGCAATGGCAGCAAAAAGCCAAATAACCCATCAAGTGGATAGTCAACCCATGAGGAATCGAAAGTTCAATGAGATTTCATAGGCACAGACTTAAAGAACTCAAAACAGCTGGAAGAGGTAGATGTGCATGAAAAACAGGAATAAGGTTACCTATAAATTGGTTACATTATTTTCAGGTGAGTCTTACACACTTTGTATTCAGACTACAAAATTCAGAATAAATAATGGTCACTTGCTTTTCTAGTACTACTCTCAACTAAAAGAAAATAAAAAGGAATTAGTGTCTTCCAAAACAATTATTTTGAAAATCTATTTGAATTTGTGAATAGCAGTAAACTGATTAAGAGGGCAAGATCAACAAGCATGATACAAACCCAGAGGTCTCAGGATTTTTTTTTAAGTGTTTTTATAATGACAAAAACATGCTTTTCTACAGTCCCCAAAGAGATTCTGTGCTAGAATAGAACTGACCAAGTATCAATTACTGGCATCCACAGATTGGCTAAACTGTAAAAACAATCTTGTAGTTGGGTTTTGTCTTTTTCCTTCAAGTGTGTCCCACAGTTTGTGAAGATGCTTCCAGGAAAAGTACAGGGTAACACTCGCTCGTGGAGAAAACAATACTGCTTTCCGTAACTCTAACGTCTAAAGGCTAACCTAGGGAAGGAGTTTTCAGCACAGGTAACTGAAATCTATACAAGTGTCATCTAACTATAGCCCCCTACTAGAAATGGAACACACCTAGGACACCCTAATTAGGTGACAAAGACCAGCTTTGTCAACAAGGACATCTTTGGACCTTCTAGACTAGCCTTAAGTTTTCCATCAAGCATACGAATTTTCAGTGTTTTTATTTGATTATATAAATCACAACAGGTAAGCCTTCCTAGCAGCTGAGCTGGAGAGACAAAAGATCAGACCACACCTCCCCACACTGTTACCAGCCTCTCTTCAGAATAGCCTGCTGCAACGCCTGTCCCCAGGCCTTCACTAAGATGGGCCCTAATACTGATTTACCTCACAAAGGTGTGAGGAACAACTAACAATCGTTAAAAAGTATAAAGCACTTTACAAATACAAAAGTGCTAGTTTGGCATTTATAGAACCACCAGAAACCATCCATGGCTTGTGCTTTTGGCAACTTTGCATTCTCACTTCTCCTCGCTTGTGCCCTCCTTGTGTAAAGCCTGGAGCTTTCTACTGTGCCTCCCTCTACTGTGTGTAGGAAAAAGAAAATTTCTAGTCAGATCAGAGCCCAGGTCAATATGGGTGGAGGTGGGGGTTCGGTGATCTCCTCCATCGCTACCGAGGGAGAGGGATACACAGATACAAAGCGAAGGCAAATGAAACAAAGGAGCCTTCCACCCCAACATGGGACCTTTTGTTTTCCTGTGTTTCTCACATAAAGGCCAGTAAAACTCTGAGCTGGTGACTTTTGCAGCAGATCGCTGGAGCAACTGCTGCTGCTGGTCCCAGGTTCACTTCAAACAAGCACCCAGCTGACCTGGGAAAGTCACACATAGCTAAGATTGTTCCATTTCCCTTCACGTAAAAGGTCCCAAGTGAGACCTGAAAGAAAACCCGGAGCCTGGCACACACCTGACACTGGCGGCTGGGGTCTGCTCACCCACACAGACCACCATGACCCAGCAGGAAGCTGGAATATTTCAAAGGAAGTAGAAAAGAACCAGGAGCAGGACCAGGGTTCCCAGATCTGAAAAACAGTTATGAATTTGTAAACCTCCAAGGTTTCATCCTTGAAATGAGGGTGTGTAGCTTTTCTGCCCAGTTTCCCCTGGATGCCTCAAAATAGCAGCTAACTGTGGCTCAGAGAAAGGAAGGGACAAGCATACAATATATCCTCTCCAATAGGACGGACAAGGTTCCTCGACTTTTCCAAGGACTATAGCTGACGTGAGGGGACAGGGCAAACAGTGGCTTTAACACCTGGTGGGACCAGGATAGTTATTCACACCCGCCTTTTATTTTACCCCATAACCCTCACCCCAACCACACCCTCTCCTCTGATTCCCACAGCCCATCACAGCCCAACCTACGCTATTACCTGCCATCCTGTTCCCTCCCACCCCCTACCTCCCCTTCCTCCAGGTCCTCCAAGTGCCTGCTCTTACGGCGTGTATCTGAGGAAGTCACCGCGCTCAAACACATCTCCCAAACATTTCTTCGTTGGGGAGGAGACAGGCAACATATATAGCACCCCAGAAGAACAATTCTTACTCAGCCCTCCCCTTCAGGGCCCCCTAATAGCAAAAGGCTCCCGTCACTCTCCGATTGTCCCTCCCGCCGCTCCCCATTTCTTTCTATAGGGTCTCCCCCCAGGACATGTACTCCCCACATGCTCCTGGCGGGGGAGGGGAGGGCAGCCTCCTGGGGCCCAGCCCTAGCACAGCTGCAGCTTCTGGTGCTGTGCCAGGTGCGTTTTGTAGCGGAAGCCCTTGCCGCAGCCCGAGCACTTATGCGGCTTGTTGCCGGTATGGATGCGGCGGTGCCGGATCAAGTGCGAGCTCTGGATGAAGCTCTTGCCGCACTCGATGCACGTGTAGGGCTTCTCTCCCGTGTGCGTGCGCTGGTGCTGCGTGAGCGTGGAGAAGTCGCTGAAGCGCTTGTCGCACTGGCCGCAGCGGAAAGGCTTCTCGCCGGTGTGCACGCGCAGGTGGTTGACCAGATGCGAGTTGCGGCCGAAGCCCTTCCCGCACTCGCGGCACACGTAGGGCCGCTCGCCCGAGTGCGTGCGCTTGTGCGTGAACAGGTGCGAGCTGACGCTGAAGCTCTCGCCGCACTCGGAGCACATGTAGGGCTTCTCGCCCGTGTGCACGCGCTGGTGCTTCACCAGGTCCGAGCGCCAGCTGAAGCGCTTGCCGCACTCGCCGCAGCCGTGCGGCTTCTCGCCCGTGTGGATGCGCTGGTGGTTGGCCAGGTGCGAGCGGCGCACGAAGCCCTTGCCGCACTCGCCGCAGGCGAAGGGCCGCAGCGCCGCCGGCCCCGCACCGCTGGCGGCCGCGTGTGCGCGCCGGTGGCTCAGCAGGTGTGAGCTGAGGCTGAAGGCCTCGCCGCACTCGGGGCACGGGTAGGGCTTCTCGCCCGTGTGCAGCCGCCGGTGCTTGAGCAGGTCGGCGCGCCAGCTGAAGCTCTTGCCGCAGTCGGCGCACAGGTTGGGCCGCTCGCCCGTGTGCAGGCGCAGGTGGTTGGTCAGGTAGGTGTTGCGGCTGAAGCCCTTGCCGCACTCGCCGCAGTGGAACGGCTTCTCGCGCGGGGGCCGGGCCAGCGCAGGCCCCGCCCCGAAGTCCCCCGCCACGCCCACGCCCACGCCCACCATGCCCACCACCGCCCCGCACTCGCCCGCCAGGCCGAAGGGCTCCAGGCTGGCCGCCGCGGCCGCCTCCGCCAGGCGGTGCATGCGCTGGTGCTGCAGGAAGGCGGCGCCGGGGCTGAAGCTCTCCCCGCAGTCGGGGCAGATGGTGGGCGCGTCCATGATGCTGGCCATCAGGTTGTCCAGCTCCCCGAGGTCCATGGCCATGGGGTGGTGGAGCCGGCGGAAGCGGCGGTGGGCCGGCTTGTCACCCCGGTGCCGACTCCCCAGGGAGAGGTGCCGCCTCCAGGGAAGCACGGGCGGGGGCGGCTGCTCCTCTTCCTCCTCGAGCCGGTTCTCCCCGGCGCTCTCCTCCTCCTCCTCCTCTTCTCCGGGGCTCCGGGATATGCTGTCGGACTCAGACAGTCCTGGGAACATGGCCACCTCAGCTACAGCAGACTGGTCGTCGTCATCCTCACGGAAAGCCATCCCTTCTTCGTCACTCAGCAGCCCCTCTGCAACAGAAAAGGTGGCAATGGGGTGGACTATACCTGGCGCTCGAAAGGTATAAACCCAGAGGAAGTCAGCCTCAAAGTGTGTGGGCCACGAATTAATCAATCCTCTCTCGGGAGAACTGTCAACGTCACTCTCCAAGGTCCCCACGATTCCAGCCTCTTTCCTACCTGGTACCTCCTGGGGAAAGTCTAAAGAAGAGCGAGTTCCAAAACCTGGGAAAAGCTCACTTACCTGCCTCCTTGGCTGGCAACGGTCTCTGGGCCCAGGCCCCACCCACTGCCCCCGAGGGCTCCGCTCACAGAGCGTCTGAGGTCCTTACAGTCTGCGGGACATGGTCGAGTTTGGGCCAGGTGGGCCTCTGTGGGAGCTCAGAGGAGATCTGCTCACTCTAAGAGCGCCCTCTGCCTTTCAAGGCTCTGACCTCAAAAGGTAAGACCATACTCTAGGCAGCCACAAGGAAAGACCACCTGGCCTAACCAGGCCCAGGACTGATTTTAGAAACGTGATTGGTCAGCCTGGACCAGCTTAAGGGTTTTACTACCTGAGGCGGGTGGAGGGATATAGGGGGGAAAGGGGAAGTGAGCATAAAGCTTAGAGCTGAGAGGCTGATGCATTCCTCACACCTGCCTGAGTCTGCTGCTTATCCCCAAGCAGAGGGGGCCCCTCCAGGAAGTTACTAGATGCGAAAGCATGTGTTTGTGTGCTTTGCAGGAGAGGGCAGCAGGGAGCCTGGAACTAGTCACAGCGGAAGGAATGCAACTTCACAGCCCTGGCCAGAAGGTATTTCAGCTCATTTTTGTCCCCAAGGCACGCACAGAGCAGGATAAAGTAACGAATGCCCGAAGTCAGACGGAGGCCCAGCATGTATTTTTTTCCAGATCAGGAATACCAAGGGATTGAGCAGAGAGCGGCTTTGGGCACTCTGGGTACTAGACACGCACCTGACCAGGTCAGTTACCAGAGTTTATTTATCTGCAAACAAGATGACTGTAACTGTAAACCTCTGAATACTTGTTTGCTCAGCACTGACCTTAATGAGTCTTTATATGCAGCAAATCATCTACCGCTCCCAACCCCCCCATGAGGTAGGTTTGGATACTACCTGTGTTGGTTCCCTCTTGTGTTGTTACAAGTGTTCATCTGTCGCGGTATTCTGGATACTGGCAAGTGCCGTGCCGGCGCGTACCCTCTTCACCCATGTTTACCAGCACAGCCCACCTCAGGCAGGACTGAAGGGTGTTCCTCAGGCTGAAGATGGTACAGGGTCTGCCTAATGGTCTCCTTGAGAAAGTTCCCTCTCAAGAAGGCTGCCCCTGTTTATAACTCTAGAGGAGCTCGACTTGCACGTGCGTGGGGCAATGTCCATGGAAACTCCAGCTTTGTCCTCACCTGTGCAGACGTCAGACACTAGTTCCCGCTCCTCTGAGTCCCCTGGTGGAGCTTCGTCCTGGGGGTTGGAGCCCACGTCCTGCTCCAGGGGGACACCTCTCTGTTCCGTGTCCTGTGCATTAGAGCCCACGCCTCTCTCTTCTGGGTCCCCTTCCCTGTCTTCAGAGTTCTCACAATCGGAGCCCATCCCTTTGCCTTCTGAGTCCGGGGCTTCACACACACCCTGCTGGTCTTCTTGTTCCATCCGGGAGGAACAGACAAGGGAGGTAACCGGGGATCCCTGCTCCAGACAAAACACAGATAAAAGGCACGTCAGTCTGGCCTCATCCCCTCATCGTGTCTAGTTTTCGATTTCCATGGAAATCTGGCACAGTCCAATCAAATGTACAGAGTTCCAAGCCCCAGATGGCAAATCTCCGCTCCACCTCACATTGTAAGGGAAACAGAACCCAGTGCAAAGGAGGCTGGGCTGGGTGGCAGAGGCACAGTGACTGCTTATTCTGAAGCCACACGCCAACTCTCACTGGACCACAATATGACCTTCCATCTGTGAAGTGGAAGATTCTATTAACATGGTTGTATAGCTTGAACGGTGGGGTAATGGTACTAGTCCCATTTTACAGCTGAGAAAAGCTCAAAAGGAAGACCGCGCTAGCCTAAGGCTAACTTTTCAGCTGCCTCAAAGTTTCATGCATTCCTTCTTCTCATTAAAAGCTTGCTCTCCTCAAAATATGTACAATTTATATTGGTCAGTTATACTTCAGTAAAGCTGGGGGTGGGGGCTTTGCTTCGTGGAGCCCAAAGCCATCTTGTGAGGACTTTAGCTAATGAGTGGGCATCTAACAAGCCAGATGAAAAATGCATTCAAGACACAAGAATAACCAAACCATCAGTATGCCAACTTCTTCTCTAAAACCAGCTCACTCTCAGCAGCATCCACCCGGCTTTGTGGTGAGGAGCTGATGCTTTCTTGTGAGCAAGACAGCCGAGATAATTCAAGCTTTAGTGGGTCTGTTGGGGGTGGGTGGAAGAGCTGCAGGGACCCTCTAAGTTAGAGGCCGTCCCTACAGTCTTATTGCATAGTTTGCCTTTTAAAATATATTTTAACTGGAGAGCCCCTAACAGAGCAGGCATGCCCCTGGCATAATCGGTAACCCCTCTACAGAGGAGGCCAACATGTGAACTGTAAGGAGAAAATAACCTCTGATTCCAAAACCTTTTGTAGACGTCAGGTTTACAATTTCCAATTTAAAGGGACCCCCTGCCAAGACTGAGCAATTGAGCCAAAAATAATTGACTTCTGCCATCCATCACTCAAATAGCCTAGCACAAGGCTACAAAGCAGTCAACGATTTTGAACTCA
The DNA here is from genome assembly GCF_057876585.1 of Rhinolophus sinicus. NCBI lineage: Eukaryota > Metazoa > Chordata > Mammalia > Chiroptera > Rhinolophidae > Rhinolophus > Rhinolophus sinicus. Next base: position 49,862,243 of record NC_142507.1, read on the forward strand.
GACCTTGAAGTGTCCAGCTCTGTCTCTGCCTTGGCAGCCCCCAAACAGGACTTGCAAGAATTTGGCTGAGCAAGAAGTCCCTTCCTGAGCTGGGAGCTTCTGCTGCCTCCATTGAGGGGTCCTCCATTGAGGCGGCCCTGGCTCTGCAGAGACTTCAAAATGGAAAGCAGAATTACAGGCAGCAACCTGGAATGCCAGCTCTGCCAGCCTCACTCCACAGCCCAAGGGAAGTCAATTAACCTCTCACTGTATCAGTGTCCTCATCAGTGCAAGGTGGCTAATACTACGTAACCTTTCTCGCAGGGAGAGTGTCAGAAGCAAACATTTAAAAGCACTTTGGAAAATACTGTGGAGCGGAAGGGAGCCTCTAAATGTGGACTGCAGGTGTGATTTGTCTTTTTACTGTGGAATACACACGTTATTTAAGTTCTGGTGCCATTCCAGCACACCTCGAAGACACACCGGCACCACCATAATTTTGGTAGGCTCGTCACCCTAAGTAGCATATTTTTTCTCAGAGATGCTCTACTCCCTAGATTAGAGTGAAAAATCAAGCCCTTCTCTTAAACAGCGTAGGAAAATGGCTGTGCCTGCAATTGGTCCGATTGGTCCGTCAACAGTTTCCTGGAATGCAGCTTGAGTTCCTTCAGAATGCATACTGTTTAAAATGCCTGGGTCAGAACACTTGGGATTACGCTGTAGGAGAAAATCCCATTAAAGCTATAAACCTTTTAAGAGGTCTATCCCACAAGGGACTGTTAACCCCGAATCACTTCTACCCATCACTCTCTTGCCTTCTGTAGCTCAGACTCTATAGCCAAGTATATCTCTTGAGTCTCCGTGTAATAACATACACTGAAAGTGGTGGGGGGTCAGAGCGCCAAGAGTAGGTCCTCAAACATGTGACCTATTGGTTTGTTAGTGGCTAAAAGCAGCGGAGGAATGAGGAGAAACTTAAGGGGAGGGATCTAATCAATGGTTTCTGCTAATCTGAGACCAATAAGAAAAATTTTACATCAGTAATCAAATAAATGTGTCACCAGAAACTCATAAAACTAAAATGGCAGCATATGGGGCCCAGAATGGCACAGAAGTGACTGCAGCTCTCTAACCTGAGGGGCAGGGTTTAGGGGTCTGCCCCGGGAAGCAGGGAAGCTTAGGGTTTCACCTCGAAGACTGTTTAAGAGGGACAGAGCACGTTCTTAGAAAGCACGTCAGACACCGCAAGAATGAGGCAAGAGGACTTCGTGATGTGTGATTTCTTGGGAACCAAGAAATAACTCAGACCAGTGCTAGCAAGCAAAGAACATGGCTGTTCTAGATTTAAGGGAGGAGTCGGAGGGAAAGGCAGAATCTAAGTTCCCCACTTAGGGCTGCCATGTTCAAGTTCACCGTGATACTATATTACTGGATGAAAACTGGTTGCTTTAAAAACAATCTTTTAGTGTTTATTCTACATGCAAACTAGCACATACAGTTACACACGTATACACAGGTTCAGAGAGGAAAGCCAGAAGATTATTTATTAAAATGTTAAACATCTCTTGGTCACCTCTAGGGGGTTTGCATCGTTTAATCTTAACAACAAGCCGACGAAGCAGGGTATTATTTTCAACATTAGAGACAAGGGCATAGGCACAGAGGTTAAGTGGCTAGCTCAAGGTCATACAAATCTTAAGTGGCAGAGCAGGGATTCAAACCCCTGCAGTCTAGCTCCAGTGCCCACATTCTTAATCAGACACTGGCGGGTTGTTCGGAAGAACTTTTCCTTTCTGTGATTGGGCAGCTGGGGCAAAGGAAAAAGGCCAAGTTCCATATTGGTTTGGAGATGCTGATAACCCATTCTGTATACAGAAAGTGTAAGTGTAAAGCTGAGTGAGGTGCATGGTTCAATAAACCCCGACTTAGACCATCTGTAAGGGATCTCTTCCCCAAAGAAGGGACAGAAGTGTAAGGGAAAAAAGAAACAGACAAAGAAGTAATAGTAGGGGGAGTCAGACAGACAAGATTAATTCTGCATCTAGTTCTAATCACTGAATTAGGGAGAGCCCTGATTTGGGGCTAGCCCAGCCACTGTGCGGTGTGACTTTAGAGTATTTGTCCCCTCTGAGCTTCCATTCAATGAGGAAGGTGGGTATGAATATACCTGAGTCCTCTTCTTGCTTGTCATATGACAGGGAAGACCATGGTCGGTCTCATTAGACATTTTCTGTGGCAGCTTGCTTCCTCAACTAGCACCACAAGTTAACTCCCTAACACCCACCACCACCGCAAACCCTTTCTCTTGGGTGACTCAGGTGGGATCACCCAACTCTGCCAGGGCTGCTCAAACGCTAGTTTTTAGAACTTGCAATATTTTCATGTCCCTGCCTCCGACACCATACCCTCACCCAAAAAAAAGTAATGCAACATTTATTACCCTATAAAGTCACTAGGAAAATAAATGCTCAAGTGCCTTCTAGACAAACTCAACCCATTTAGAAGGCTAATCACATCAGTCTGAAGATGTTGCTTGCTAAGAGGGGAAGTAAACATGATAGGGTGTATGTTGGAAGGAGAGAAGGAAGGAGGGAAGGAGGTGGGGGAAGGGGAAGTGCAGCCAGTAGCAGAGACAGAATTGGAATTTAACCTGACTTTATTGGCACATTCTCCCGATGGGCCCCTCTGGGGCTTCCTGTAAAACCTTTCCAACAGCAAGACCCTCCAGCACTTTATGGATTCAATCTCACTTGCTGTCAAGGGGTTGGGGCAGACCAGCGCACAGCTCTCCCCCGCCCTCCTAAAAGATAAACCACTGGCTGGCTTTCTCCGGGGCATTTTGCACAGGACCCCATGCTGTCACGCCACCTTCTGGCCGGGGATGGCTGTGGGGACTGAGACGCTGTGAGCCGGTCTCCCACTGGACCGACCAAGGCAGCCGACACTGCACTTGAGTAGGTCGCTCTCATTTGCCTCCAATAATTCAGTGAGGGTCACCTACCCAGTTTTATTTATGAAGAAAACTGGCTCAGCAAGTTGAGCTCCAGGTGACATAGCTCCCAGGTAGAGTTAGAGCTCAACCCCACGTCCCTGGGCTGTGCCACCGTATTTCCCATTCATTTCCCATTCCGCCGGTTCCTCCAGACGTAAGCAGTCACCGGCAGCGGTCTAGGGCATGTCGCCCGACCGGGACCAGGAGGGCCCACCTGGCAGCCCCAGTCTGCAGAACGGCCAGCAGGGGGCGGGCAGCCAGAGCGCAAACCTCTCGGCACCCCTCCCCCGGCGGAGCGGGGGTCATGTGCCACGGCCACAGCCAGGTGGCCGCCAGCCAGGCCGGCAGGGATGTCATGTCAAGGAAAGGAAGCGGCTAGGCGGCCGGCCAGGAGCGGCTCCCTCTCCGCCTCCTGCGGCCGCCGCTCCTTTCCTGTCCTCCAGTCCTTTGGCGGCCCCTGCCTTACCTCCCTGCCTCCCAGCCACAGGCCCGGGCTGCCTCCCTCACTTCCCACGGCCCCTACGCACCAGGCTCTCCCAAGGGAGGGTTTCCATAACAGAGGCCACCCGACTGGGTGGAAGGCTGGAAAACAATTTAAGTCTGTGGTTCCAAAGGCTGAACTCATGACCATACTGGGGGCTCAGCAGGGATTCCAGGGGGTTAATCATTTGTCAGTCTTCAGCCCCAACTGGGTCAACAGTCAACTAGCCTCTCAGGAGATACCGCCATCAGAGTCCTGCCTCTTCACGGGTGAGAGAGCCTGTGGTCACAAAGAAGCCAAAGAGCAAAGCAATCCACCTCACCGCCTCTGCAGGGGATGCCTCCAGTGAGCAAGGAGAACGCGTCCCCATCCCAGGGGACAGCTCACTTCCCCTCAGCTGACTTCCCCAGACCCACACCCAGACGGTCCAACTCAAACTGCCAGCCTCCCCAGGGGCGGACTCCTGCATGAGAGGAACAGTCATTTCAGACAGAGAAAGCCAAAAGATCACTGCAGCTAAGTACCGACCACTCTCCAGACAGGAGAAGCTGAAATAATATGGTTTCCTCCTTGCGGTTACCACTTTTTTACCTGGAGAGGGAAGCCCAAGTTGAAAAAAGAGAAACCAAGGAAACTGAGAAATCAACTCACAACCCCACTGGCCAGAGCTAGTCTGAGACTCCTTACAATCTCTGTGGCCAAGAATAGCACAATGTCCTTGGGGTCAGACATTTCCTGCCTATTAGTTGGGCTGGGGCCCCCTCACTTTGGCCAGAGGGCCTCATCTTGTCCCAGCTGCCAAGCCGTCACCACCACCCCACAGCTGCACAAAATGAGAATGACTGCAATGCAGAGACAGATTCTAAGCGCCCTCAGACCATCTCCCCTCAGGTGAGAAGGCACAAAAGCCAAAGGTTTTCATGCAGACACTTACTCGTCCATATTTCACACTTAACCAATGCGATGTTCTACCTGATGCACAGATGATACTTCAGTCCACGATTTTTTCTCTGCTCATAGCAGCAGCACTACCTGTATATATCCTCAACTTCCTCTTATCCAGCACCGGGGCAGGCCTCAGAATTATCATCAGCTACCTCCTCAGCGGCTGGCTCCAATGTTCACGTTTGTATTTCATGGAATCATAGACTTGGCTATCCTTTCTCTCAAACTCCTTCTACAGACGGGAAACTGAGGCCCAGAGAGAGAAAGTGACCAGGCAGTGACTGAAAGGCAGATTGCTAGAAGAGTTATGGCCAGAATCTCATTTTTCTGATGGTCTCTCCAATGACCTTTCTATCTCATTAATATAAAACCACTTCAAAACCAGGCAGCCAAATAAACCTGGTGCATATACTTACTTGTCTCCTTTTTTTTTTTTTTTTTCTGCACACTATTTGTCTGGGTTCTCTAGAGAAACAGAACCAATAGGAAGTGTATATACAAAGAGAGTTGTTACAAGAAATTGTCTCAGTTATGGACACTGGCAAGTCTGGAGGCTGCAGGGTGAGCTGGAAGGCTGGAGAATCAGGAGAGCTGATGCTGCAATGCTGGTCTGAAGGCCATCTGCTGGAGATTCCTTCTAGCTCCGGGGAATCAGTCTTTTTGTTCTAGTCAGGCCTTCAACTGATTGGCTGAGGCCCATCCACACTAGGGAGGGCAATCTGCTTTACTCAAAATCTAACCATTTAAATATGAATCTTATCTAAAACCTGTCCCTCAAACACCCAGAATGTTTGACCTAATTATCTCTGTGCCTACTGGCCCAGCCAAGTTGACGCATAAAATAAACCATCACACACGCTGTAGCTAAAAAAAAGTGCATAATAAAAAAAAGTGTGTGATAATCCCATCAGCCGTCAAAATTGACCCATAAAAACATCTTGTTGTTCATAAAAACCATTACTATATACAGATGGATGACTGGGGTCTCAGAGTGCATGCACTGTAGAGGGCAAGTAGGGAAGAATCAACATTAATCTTAACTAAAGATCTACACAGACACATGTGTCTGTACAGAGCACAAGTGTATATCTAGCACACACCTCCATGGCAGAAAGGGATGCAATTTAATAACCTATTTCAGTGAAGGACAAAAGAGAAAACAGACTTAGAATGCACATGGGGTGCACGTGGGACACGGGACTTGTTAACGAGCAGCTTTGTTCTGGGAGAGCTCATGCTGGAATCCCATGTTGAGGTTAGCAGATGGGGCCAGGTGACCTCAGGAAGTCTTTTCCAACCCAGATAATTCTATGGTATTTCCATTGGAGCAGACAGTCCTCAAGAGAATATTCAACACAGCAAATAGGGGCAGAGGAGTGTTGAGATCAAAAGGCTTGAGGCACGCGCGTACATTCAATCACCCCAGTTTCCCCACGGCAGATTCAACAGGAAAAACGGCTCTTCCAGTTTTCTGCCCAAAATAATTGTTTGGCATTGTTGATGAAAAATGGTTGACGTGTTCCAGCCCAGTCCATTTCAGCAGTGGATAAGTGACACCAGCATATAATCTGCCAAGGTGTCTTCCATCAAAGACAAAGCAGGAATAAACACGTAGAGACGTCACTTGATGCTTCCATTTTCCACTTAAATTTTGAACTCCGTAGCTAGTTTTCAGCATAAAATGAAACATTTACAGACACCTAAAAACACCTTTTTAAAAATTACATACTTGTGCTACTCTTAGATAATATTATCAGCAAAACCCAGGAAGTGGTAAGAGACACATGAACCAGTTTCCTCAATGATGATGACAAAAATGGCAAGAAAAAAAGGGAAAGTAGGGACACCGGTAAGTCAAAAAACTTGAGATGAATCAACCAACCTCAGTGTATAGACCTTACTGAATCTAATTCAAATAAACTACAAAAACAAGTTATAAGGCAATTAGGGGATTGTGAATATTGATTCAATAATTAGTATTAAGGAATTATTCTCTTCTTTTTAAAAGGTGTTGGCATTGAGGTTAAGGTCACAAGGAGTTCTTATATCTTTAAGAGATACTTAATACAATATTTATAGGTGAAATGGTATGTCTGGAATTTGCTTCATTTGAAATGGTGCCAGGAATTCCAGGACGAAGGGAAGTGGCCAGGGATGCTGATGGAACAAGATGGCCATGTACTGCCCACTGTCGAAGCGGGGGGGTGGCATTATGTGGTGTCCTTACACTACTGGATCTACTTTTGTATTTTCTAGAGGCCTCACTAATAAAAATTTTAAAATGGAAAACATATCTAATGATTTTTTTCCCCTGAAACGTAAGGTTGATTATATTCATTTAAATTCTGAGCAGATCACAATAAAATGTCAGTGACGTCCAAAGGACTAGCCTGCTTTTACCAAGTAGGCCAAATCAGGATTATTACAATGCTTAATACTGAATAGAGCCCACGGGAATTTGGGGAGAGGCAGTGGGGTAAAGAGACTAAAGAAACTTACGATTGATGCTTTCGAGTCTTATTTTCAATGTTTATGAGCTAGAGGACTAAGTGTTATATCCAAGATAGAATCAGAATCCTGTTTCCACTTTCATCTACTTTTATATTTCCAAAGCACTCAAAGAAGGATGCTCCCAATGCCAGTGCTTGTTTATTTCCAGCACTAGTTCAACAACTCTACACTCAAGAGCAAGGGGAAATAAACATGGCTGGGATCCTGGTCGTGACAACTCTTTGGGAGGATGCCTGATCCCCAGGAAAGTCAAACTGTGAAATGATGTGAGTGTCCAACAGACCGGTCAACAGAACGATCTTCTAGGGAGATGAAAAATGTAGGGGTTTGGGGTGATAAAACGGAAGCCAACTCACAAGTGACTTATGGCACCGTGAACCCTGGCAGGAACAGCATGACTTTACTAGCCCAAACTGAGAACTTTGAAATTTAGACAGTGTCCTTCTCGGAGAAACTCCCAAGGATGCTGTCCAAATGTACTCACACCACATTACAAAGAGAACAGCTTGAAGCTCTCATATTCCCACTTTATGTTGGAAATCAAAAGCTCGCAGATATTTTCCGCGTTAGCCCAGGGTGCATGGTTAAGTCTAGGAGGCACAGAACCAGTCATAGGACAGGGCTTTCATCCAGGAAGGGATGCATCTGTCTCAAGAAGGAGGTCGCAGTATCCAGGGCTCAGTCACACACAGCTTGACCACCAGTTCCTACGGCATTCATCAAGCTCAGACTATGTGGGTTCCGTAGTTCCCTTTTACCTCCTAGGTAGTAGCATTTCCTGGAGAGAGCAGCAGTCCTAGACAAAGGTGTGACTAAATAATGGTATTTTTCTTAGGCATAGGTTCTTAGTCTCAGAGCCTTCACAGTCCATGAATTCTCTGAAATCTTAGGTGACTGTGTCTGTAGAAACTTTTTCCTGATGAGAAGGTCCATAGCTTTCCCTCGGACTTTGAAAGGATTCATGGCACAAAAACAAAACAAAAACCCTGTTACAAACCACTACCAGCGAAGACTCATGATACATTCCTTACCATAGTATTTCAGAAATCACCCAGAGTGGTTTGGGGGAAGGGAGATATAACAGCAATTTCACCACTCCATGCCATGAGACCTTTTGGTGTGCTGGTGGAGAAAAGAAGATATGGACAGTAAACCCCAAATCAGGCAGCGTCAAAGACAAAAATATCAGTACATCTCAAATAGGGGAGGGAGCAGAACGAGGGACCTTGCAAATGCACCCTGCCTGATCCAGTCTGCTCATCTCCGCTAGCACCCTATTTTACAGATAGAGACCTAGAAAGATTAAATGAGTTAGCCATGAATACGCCAGTTAAGGGCAGACATAAGCCTAATTGCTGGCATCTCAACTTGTGCTCCAATCCCCTTTCTACTCAGCCCAACGCAGCCTGCTGTGGTTGGCTAAGATGTATATTCACACTGGAGATTTGGGCCTCCCAGCGTTATTAGGACGCCTGCTTTTCACTTCCTCGTCACTTGTGTTACGTGGCCAGTGCACGAAGAGGGAGTTAAGTCGCTCTTCAAGCCTCTAACCCACTGCCTCTCCAGGATGTAGCTAATTTATACAAGTTTGACCCTGAGGTTTATGGCTCCCATCGGCTGCTTACTCGGGCAGTGAGTCAAAGCTCACTAATCAGGCCATAACTTTACCCAGGACACAAAATGCTTTTGTTAGTTAATCCTTCTCTTCTCAAAGGAAACGAAATTAAAATCTGGCCCAAGTCACCAACTCATTCCTCACAAATCTTCAAAGTGTTAGCGAAGTCATCCTGCCTGCAAATAATCAACATGGAATTACCCAGATGAAGAACGGCATTATGGGAGTGACACAAAACTCGACCGCACAGGAGCCCCCAATCACACTTCACGACGAGTAAAGGGGTGCTCCACCCGTTCTCACCCAACACGACCCATTACTACAAACACAGTTTCTCAAGTTCACCCTTTTCCATTGCACCTTTTTGCTGTCTGTGTGAGAGGTGGTGCAAAAGTGGGTCAGGTCACAGGGGCAAGCCCACTACAAGCTCAGTTTTGCTGAACACACTATACCCACAGATAATGAGAGCATCTCAACATTTTTTGTTGAAAAAAAATTTTAAGGGCTCCTTCATTTTACAGATAAGGAAAATAAGGACCAAAGGAGGTAAGTGCCGTATTTGAACTCACGAAGGTAGGGAGTGGGTGGCAGAACAGGAACTACCATTCAGGTTACGGGGTTCCTTTCAAGTTCAATCTCCCCTGCACCAGACCCTCTCCCACCCAATTCTGTCACATTTATGAGTTTTGTGCTCTGGCTTTACTGACAGCATTTCACTGATGGGAGATCCTTTCTTCCTATTTGTCTTGGTCTCTTCCAGATTCCTGCTAACTTTTTTGCTATTGTACTTTTAATTATTTTTCCTCTAGAAAATGTTCTTCAAACTCAACTTCATGTGATTTTCAAAAAACGGTCTCTCTCATTTAACAGGTTTTGGTTTATTGTACTATGTGTCTTAGAGAAAACACATTTTGTTGGCTAGAAAAAAAAAGCAGTCGTTTGAATTAGCATCAACTTAATGGAGTGTTATGGTAAACATTTAATAATTCCAAGTTCTTGGTACAGCATTTGAAAGAAAGGTCATCATAAGAGAGAGAGAGAGAGAGAGAGAGAGAGAGAGACAGAGAATGAGAGTTAGAGAGGGAAAAAACATATGAAACATCAACCTGAAGAATTAGTTCTGATGATGGCATTTAAAAAGAATCTTTACAGACATATTTCCAAACTATGATACTCTCTTGTGAAAAGGGGAGGCCCTCTCTTCCACAGTATCACTGTTTAAATGCCCACAACCAATGATCAAACTATATTACACTTCCTTCTGCTCTGCCAGTTTTGGGCCCAGCAAGTTTTACAGGCTACTGGGGGAGAAGAGGGTTAGGAGTCAGTGAGCGCTGCTAAAACCCACCATCAGCACCACACACACATCAGTTTCCCCGGGAACCCTGGGCTTCCCAGGTAGGAGCCATCTCAGCAGGTAGAATCATTAACATTTACTGGGTCAGGCTCACATCAGCTGTAATTTTCAGTCTTCCAAACCCAGGGGTCTCCTCTCCTTTGATCTCACCAGCAACACTGTGAAGTGCTTTCCATATCCTACATAGGCAGTCAGTAAATGACTGCAGAAATCTTGTGGAGACTCTCCCCTTGCAAATTCTCTCCTTAGTATCCACGACAACGTGGCTCTGTCTTAGTCCTTCCCCTATTTCACACACCACCCTGTCTCCTCTTCTTAACTCCTAAAACAGGTCTGTCTTAGTCCTTCCCCTATTTCACACACCACCCTGTCTCCTCTTCTTAACTCCTAAAACAGGTCAACCTTCAAAGGTTGTTTACCTTTTCTTCTCCCGCTCCCTTCCCTCAATCACTTTGCCCCCTCCCCCTAGTTTTAAATAAACCCCTCCTCTGTCCAGAGACCTCCTAAATTTGAAACTGTCACCTCAATTCCCTCACCTGCACTCCAGATCCACGATTCTAAGGATGCCCCAAACATTTCAACAGAGGAACCTTAACAGCCACCCCCAGTTCTGAAGCGCTGCCCTTCACGTCACATGGGACACAAGACAGGAGGCAGCTGAAAGAGGGGGGAAGCTCATGTGAAGGCATCAACAGTTGGTTTCAAGTAGAAGTTTGCCACTTACACACTCAGCATATGCCCCCAAGACAGTTATTTCTCCTCTTTCAGTCTTGGTTTCCTCCTCCCTATCATGGAAAAAACAAGTTACCTTGAAAGCTTCTTGTAAAGACTAAATGAATTTCCGTTTGTAATGTATCTGGGCCCTCGTCATATTCAACAAACATTCCTTGTCTTCCAGAATCTTCCTTACAAATCAGCTCCTCCCGACAGTGCCTATTTCCGTTAAGGCCACTCTTTCTTACTCACCAGGCTCAAAGCCCTGGAGTCAACTTTGACCCCGCCTCACCCCTTCCCATCAAACCAGCTGCCAAGTCCTTCCTTTTACTTCTTTCCTCTTCTTTCCATTGCCACCATCACTGCAGTAGGCACTCTTACCAGTCGCATGCACCTATTAGATTGGTGCAAAAGTAACTGCGGTTTTATCAATTTTTTTTTTTTTTTTTTTTTTTTTTTTTTTATTGGGGGAAGGGGAACAGGACTTTACTGGGGAACAGTGTGTACTTCCGGACTTTTTCTGAGTCAAGTTGTTGTCCTTTCAATCTTAGTTGTAGAGGGCACAGCTCAGCTCCAGGTCCATTTGCCGTTGCTAGTTGCAGGGGGCACAGCCCATCATCCCTTGCGGAAGTCGAACCGGCAACCTTGTGGTTGAGAGGTCGCATTCCAACCAACTGAGCCATCCAGGAGCTCAGCGGCAGCTCAGCTCAAGGTGCCAGTGTTCAATCTTAGTTGCAGGGGGCGGAGCCCACCATCCTTTGCAGGACTCGAGGAATCGAACTGGCAACCTTGTGGTTGAGCCCACTGGCCCACGTGGGAATCAAACTGGCAGCCTTCTGCATTGGGAGCACGAGCTCCAACCACCTGAGCCACTGAGCCGGCCCTCAATTATTTTTAGCCTTTTAAACCGCAATTACTTTTGCACCAACCTAATACATATCACTCACTGCTGGACCAGCCTTAAAACAGAGTTGCCGCTCCACTTTCTCCTGCTCAGAAACCGCCTGTTGACTCGGCCAGTCTCCAGAGAAACATAAACTCCAAGTCCTCAACAACATAGCCCAAGGCTCTCTTTCCTATCCCTGACCTCTGTCCACTAACCCCAGCCAAAAAAAAGAAGCTCTACATCCCCTACAAGGCACCACCCTGTGTGTGTGTTTCCTCTTGCCATTCTGTTCCTCAAGAAACAGCTGTGATGCAGTGTCCCCTCCCCAGGAAGGAAGCGATACTTGGAGTGGTTCAAGAGCCAGACCACCTAGTATGTGGGTCCAGGCTCTACCTAGCTCTGTAACCTTAAGCAAGTTGCTCAACCTCTGTGAGTCTTGGTTTTCTCATCTGTAAAATGGGCAACAACTGTATCTATTCTACAGGACTATTGTGAAGTACTCAAAGAATTACTGTTATTTTGCTTTGTAGGACTCTTTCAGGTGTTTTCCATATCCTGCCTAATGTTAGTTTTTAAAATATAATCATAGTTCTAAGAATTTGTATCTTATTGTCTGCTCTCCCTCCCTACCCAATGTAAGCTCCTATTGCAAACATACGGTTTTATTCACTTTGGTGCTTAAAATCAGGTATAATTATTTCTCTTTCTCAGTCTCAAAAAGATGAACCAGGGGAGTTACTCAGTTCTCCTAGGTCTCTCCCATGTATACAGGACGTATACATGGTATTAAACTTCTGTTTCTTTCTTTTAAAGAAAAAGATGAACCAGACCAGGAAATCTAGTGATCTGGCCCCGATCACATCAGGTAAGGCAGAGCCATAAAAACAACCTCGTTCTTCTAACTGGTTCCAATTACCTGTCAGCACCAGGAGCCAAGCATCTTAATTATCCTGCTAAATAGAGAGATGTGATAGAAAGTAGTGATCAGCTTCAAAAGTTAAACAGAATGTTCTCAAAAAAGAATCCCATGTCCCTTGGCTAAGGGACATCTGATGCAAACAGCCCTTGTTTGCATCAAAGAATCCTGTGTGAGTCCCCCCTCCACTCCAAGCTTTTAACACTCAGTTCAGCTGTGCAAAGAACAGAGGTGGTACGGAGTTATGTTTGTGTCCATGGTGGGAAATGCTACTGGACTCTGGTCGTCTGCTAGGACAACTGCTTCTCTCCCACCCCTGGAGGAAAGAAAGGACTAGAACTAACAGAAATTAAGTAATGGATGAAAAAAGACCAACATTCAACCTGGACAAAGCAATGAGACTAAATAAGAGGCTGCTGGAGGGGCAGGGGAGGAGAGAGGTGCAACAGGAAACACAATGAGAAACAGAAGTTGTGTGTATTTAACATTAAAAGTGTCAATTCAGACGGAATTTTATTCTCTGGCAGTTTTCAAGTGTTTTGTGTTTTGTTTCGTTTCCTTAGTATGACAGGAAATGCATGCAGTTCTTAATTTCTCTCCTTACCTGATGTAATCATCAGCCTAGAAACCCCTTTTCTTAAGAGTCCAGAATTAGGCTTTTAAAGAAGTTTGTTAAAAAGGTTCATGCTACATAGGAATATTTGCCAAATTACTAATACCATCAATACACATAAGGGTATCTATGAGGGAGTGGGGAGACAAAAACGGTTCCTATAGTAACTGCACCCAAGCTAGTTCAGGCTGTGGCCACAGTCTGGTTAAATTCAACTGACATTTACTTTATTAAAAAAAAAAAAAAAAAAAAGTAGGGGAGCATTTCTTCAAGTTTACGTCACACTTTGGTTTCTCATTTCTGGGATCACTGGTTTTATATTAAAATACATCTGGCACATGTACATTCCCCACAAAGAAATAGATAGGAAAAGTTCATATAGATATATGCCCAAAAAATGTATACACATTTTGAGAGATGTTACTTATGTATTACTTTTCGAAGTTGAATTGAATTACGGTAGCAAAGTGTAGTACAATGTTCGCTCAAAAGATGGCGTTAATCAAAAGATGGCGTCACCATGCGACAGGCAGGACACAGAAAATGGCGGTTGTCGTTTGAGGAGCGCAAGACCATTTTGAGGTACTATTTGAAATTCGAGAACATTGTGGAAGCACGACAATGGAGGCGTGAGTACGCAACAGAACCTCCAATACGCATACACCCTTTGCCACACCTCATTGTAAAAAATTTCCAGTGCTGTCATATTAGGAAGTAATCAAAACAAAATATTTAAAACTATAACACATTCACTCCACAAATATTTGCTGAGCACTTACCATGTGCTACCCATTGTGCTCAGTTCTGCCTTACAGACATTACATTCTAATGAAATAATCTTAAAAACCCATTGCTTTCAAAACCACCAACTGCTACCAGAAATCATTGTCAATACCTACCTGAGGGTTTATTAAAAGAAAGGGGGGGAGAGGAGGGGAGGGGAGGGGAAGGGAGGGGAGGGGGGCGGGGGGGAGGGGAGGGGCGAAGAGTTCTTTGGAATTCAAAGGTTCCTAGATGTGGGGGAAAAGGTCAATAATTGGAAATGTGTTCTTTCTAAAGTACCCTGCCTAAGTGTCACCAAGCATCAAAGATGGGCTAACCACAAGAAAATGCACAGCACTGAGACACTGAGACCAAACATGCATTTCTTAATAAAACCCAGAAAGAAGGGTTCCTGTTTTCTAACTTACAAGATCCTGATAAAACCCTCAGAAGACAATGTATATTGAAAATGCTTCTCTGAATAAAAGTGGGTCTCTTTCCCTTAACTACACAGATTTTTAGCAAATTAGAGCCCCAAGCAGACTCTACCCTCTGCAGGAAGAACCTGAAGAATTGAACGTGGCCCTCAGGCACACCTGGTTGGAACACAGTTGCCAGTCTACAGATGCACAGCGCATGACTTACTGAACAAATGTAGGAACCCCAAGAACCATCCTAGTCTCCTTTAAAATGACTCATGTACTGGTAACAACCCCTGTGTGAGCACCGAGGTGCATGCAGCCTTAAGGTCAGGAAAAAAGAAAACTCAGTCGGCCTCTTGAGATGGGTGCAGTCTTGTGGTGGATAAAAGCCTTTCCACCCAGAGAGGAGTGGCCACTGATCTTTTTACCATCCCCATTAAGACACGATGCCATAAAGCCCAAATCCATACCCCACTCAAAGGTAAAAACAGAATGAATTATCTTCTTTCCTCACCCCTGCCTTTTCTTTCCTCTTTTCCTATCAGCAGAGGCAGGGAAATCCCTCTGAATTTCTCAGATGCACAACAAAAAGCCCAACAAAAAAGAAGATATGGTGGAAGGTGGGCGTGACAGGAAGGGAGAAGGGACTGAAGCCAGGGGCCCACCCTTGCTCCCCAATCAAGAAAACACCATAATCACTCAGCACCGATATGAGTCAAGCGCATGAAACTCAGTAATCTGGCACATATCCAGAAGGTGCTTACTTCTTGTGGCAGTCATGTGAAAAGGATGAAAATTAACTTAGAAAATGACCCCTCTGATTCCTCTCCCACAAACTGTCAACATGCAAATACGGCTTCTGCATTCCTAGTCATTACCTACTCATCGCCAGCTTGCAGCGCCTGAAAGCTCACCATATGCTGGGTTGCAGTCCCAGACATACAGTTCCTGCCATGTGCAGGGAAGTATGCAAATATTCCAGCACCCTCTGGGGCCTTATTCAAGTTTACTTTCCTTAAGAAGACACTGAGCCCCAGGTATTTCAGACAACGCAAAATATTAGGGGAGAGGCTCAGTGTGGCATGGAGTGTCAAGACAGTCTAGCTAGAAGGGGTAAGATTTGGTCTGGAAGGAGGAACAGAAAGAATTCACATAGGCTGGGAGAAGATGAAAAACAATTCTGGAAAACAGTCGTGTGCCCAAGGGTCTTACTGGGGATTCTGAACTGGTCTTTCCAGTTGACGGCCATGGGAGCTTCAGGGCATAAAAATAACGGATTTATGGAAAACCAGTGCCTCAGAATGAGATACACTGGGATGAATTTAGAAGCCCAATAGTGTTGCTGGTAAAAAGAAAAATCTGGAAAGTGGAGGATCTCAGGGGAAGAAGGAATAGAGATGTGACAGTTTTCTCCCACAAAAAGCAAAGATACACCCATTGTGAACAGGGGTGGGAGTCAAGAGACCTAAATTTCAGTCTATCTTCAGTTCAGAATCTGGGACTCCAAGCAAGCTTCTTAACTTCTCTCTGAGCCCGTTTCCTCATTTTTTAGAATGGAAGTAATTATGTGTAAATCACCAGAATGAGGCAATGCATATAGAAGATCTAATTCAATAGTTGATATATATATATATATATATATATATATATATATATATATATTCCATCAACAGTAACTGTTGTCCTAACGTAAAAAGGAAGCATGAAAAATTGTCTGGTCAAGAGATAAATCAGGGACTACTAGACTGCAGTGCCTTTGGGGAAAGTCTGAGATTCTGATTTGTCTTGCATGTCTGTGTGCTACATTTTAATCCTGGTAGACTGCTTGGGCTATCAAAGTACCATGGTGGATGTCAGTGGCTAGCTGCAAATAGCGGGCTGGCCTTTGTAGTGCTGCTTTCTAGAAAGCACCTTCACAATTGAGAGGTGTCACCTTTTTCAGTCCAAGAGCATAACAAAAGGCATTGATCAACCACTTGGGATTGAATCCAGTGTATACCCTGCCTATAGAGTTTGAAATTCTAGGCTGGCCAAGAACCTATTCTAGAAACTTGTAATGAATGTCTTTCTACCAGACACCTTGATAGATCATTTTAGGGTCTCTTCATCCAGAAGCAAAAGCAAACGCTCCAGTCTATCATATATCAGATACTTTAGATTCACAATTGCAATGAATCCCCACAGGTCTCCAAGAAAGGCTTTACAGTAAAGGCAAGAGATACATTAAGATGTATTCATTCTTTCAATTATTTCACTCATTCCTTCATTTACTCCTGTTTTTCAAGCAAACATTCCTTTGTGTACCTGCTATGTAAAAGCCCAGGGCAAAGGAAGTCATTGCCCTCATGGAGTTTACAGTTTGACGGGGAGAAAGATAAACATCTATCACAAGGCAGACCAAAGATGTGTGTCATCCAAAGGATACAAGTACCATGAGGATGAGATTAATTCTGGGAGGTCTGGGAAGATTTCGACCAGGGTGCCCCATCAGCTGGGCCAGGATTTGGAGAAAATAATCAGGGGCGTGCACAGATTCCCAACAAGCACGGAGTTCATCCTGATGGAGACATACAGGCAGAAGAATGCCTGTTGCATCTGGGAATGGGGAGCTGTGTGCTGCAAGAATGGGCAGGTAATACGGGGTGGCCAGGGGCCAAGGGAGGATGGAGGTAGGTGGGCACTGAATTATGAAATGTGAATGCCAAACAAGAGTTTCCTTGGTTAATTACATTAACAATACACTGTGGGGACTAAGAAACCTGTGGCAGGCAGGGAGGGGGGTGGGGTGGGAGGAAATGGGGTGAGAAGAAGGATCTTAAGACGAAAGAAATGGCATTGACATAGGTTCACGCTCCAGACCTCTCGATGACATTGCAGCTTTTTTTTTCCCACTCTACGTGAGCAGGCAATATCTTTCTTGCCTTAATTTATCATCTTTAACCAACTTTTACCCATTCTCCTTCCTGTAACTGGGCACTAGAAAGTAGACGAACGTGTAGAATCTGAGGAAACCCAAAGAGCTTTTGGGGGGAGGGAGAGGAAACGAGATGCAACTCCACCAGCCTTAGCCAGACAACCTCCCGGGAGGTCCTCACCACTCCCATTCAGCTGCATCAACCGGTTTTTCTCAGTCTGATTAGTTCCCCTCATCCCTTCACCCCAGTCGTTTTGGAAGGCCATCTAGGTTTTCCTTTCTGTCAAGTAAAGCATAGCCTGACTTCCCATCTGTCATCTTGGTTCACTCTGGTGCCATCTTCTCTGAAGCCCAGAAGAGCTTCTAACATCAATTTTCCCCCCGACAACAACCTCTGCCTCCAACACACACACACACACACACAATATGTTCCAACTAGAAAATCATCTCCTAAATTCACAGAGCCATACCCTTTTACTTCACAATCCTCATGACCTCAGCCTGGACAACTAGGTTTTCCTTACTTCATTTTTATCTCACTTCAGATGCTTCACCTCTCCTAGAGAAGCTCGTGAAAAATGTTGTTGACCCCTTATGACGTTTATATAGGGTGCCGCGTTCTGTGCCCTACTTCTTACCGTGATTCTTGGGTACCATTGCCTCCCACCCAAGTGACATTTTTAAAAGTTGATTTGGCTTTTAAAGTGTATTCCACATAAAGGACTACCCATATGCTGGCTGATTGAGAGGCGGAGGAAAACACTAGGGTACAGCAGTGAAAAACAGGGGAGGGGAGAAAGGAGATGGTGGCCCTTTCGGCAAGTGAGTTCAGTTACAGCGGTAACACTTGGGCGGTGTTCACAGTTGCCCACTCATCCATCACAGCTCCTCAAAGACTATTAACTTGCTATTATCCTACCGTCTTTACCACGACCCTGGTCCCATGGGAGGAGCATAACGCCGTAGGGAATGCAGAATACTCGTGTCGCCCTACAGCTAAAGGACAAATAGGCCTGCTCTAAGGGCAAGGATACAACATCACCCAATTGCGTCCTGCCCAGCGCTTATGTAGCAAGGGGTGGGTGATTCACTACTGTGGGAAGGGGGCCGGTTAGAAAAAAGGAAAATCGTGGGAAACCCCAGAGGAAGTGGTAATCCGATTCTGAAGCCTGGCCATAACGGACCCTGGCCGTAAGGTACACTCAGCGCCCCTGGCTGCTGCTTCCTCTCTGCTCAGCCTCTTACCGCTCTCTCCTCCCAACACGCGCCTCACCCCACGCCCCCACGCTCAGTCCTGAGCTCCCGCTCTCTCCCTGGGTGAAGGCGTCAGATTCGCCCCACCACCCACTCACAGGCGACCTGGGATGTTTAGGGCTGGGAAGCCTACAGAGCAAAACGGCCACCCCTCCAGGGCGGCGAGCTGCTGCCCACCTCTCTCCACCCACCACCCATCCTTACTGTGCTATCTGCCCGGTCTGATGGCAGCCCAAGGCGCTGATCCGAGTCGGGCCAGAACGGAGCGGAGAAGAAAGGGGAGAACACATTTCACAAGGACCCACGATGACGCGCTGCCCCTCCTGGGAGCCCCCCACCCCCACCCCTTCAGACACGAGTGGGGCTGGGGGCGCGGACAGACAAGGCGAGGGGAGCAAAGTCGGTCCCGGTCCGCAGCTGCACACAAAGCCCTTCACCTTCTCCTCGCTTTCCAAGCTCCTCCCTGGGCTTCGTTGTTCCGAGGGTCTCGGATGCCCCCTTCGGTGGTCGGCGGGACGGTCCGACTCCCTCTCAGCGCTGCCCCCTCCTTCGCATCTCAGCCTCCTCCTCCCCGCCCCTCGCCACCGATCCCAGTGGGAGCTCAGCCAGGGCTTGGGGGCCACGAGAGCACCCCGTGTACCCGGGGCCCCTGCGTCCCAGGGAAGCAGACAGCGGTCTAGCCTCCGAGGCACAACTTCGCCCAGCCGGTCCGCCACCGGCTCAGGGGCGCACGCCCATTCCCACAGCGGTCGGATCCGGTCCGCATCAGTCCCATCGCCAGGCAGCGGGGTCGCCCAGCCGCAGGCTCGCTCCTACCTGAGCGGCGGCGGGGCGGCCAGGAGCGAGCGCGCCGAGCTCCCGGCCCGCGCCCCGCGCCGCGGCGCGGCTGCCCTTGTGCTGCGGCGGTGGCAGCTGCAGCGGCCGCTGGCTGGCTGGCTGGCAGACTGGCTGGCTGCCCGGCTGACTCCTCACTGGGGCTTCCTGTAGGGCTGGACAAAGGACATTTCCTGGGAGGAGCAGGGGAATGTTCCCAGCATGCCTCGATTTGTAGTTCCCGGGGCCTTCCTGCGACCACAGCCCGACTGGGACCCAGGGACTGGAGGAGAGGGGCTCCCTGCGTCCCTAAGCGCTCCAAGTGTGGAGGCGGCGGGGAGTCGCGCCCCGGGCCCGCCCCGCGCCGCTCGGTGAGCCGGCGACTCTCGGGGACCCGGGCGCCGCGCTGGAATCCGCGCTCCCCACGCAGGCGGCGGTCCCCGCTGTGGGGTCCTGCCGCTGAGCTGTCGCGGCGTGCGAAAGGACTCTGCGGGGGGAGAGCCCTTTAGAAAAGAGGAAGTTTGAGGAGGGTTCGCTCTGGGCTGACCTGGTTTTTTAATAGACTTATCTTTTTCCTTTTCTTTTTTACAAACCACCGGAATCTTGCTGGGGGCGGATGAAAGAACTTCACTGCTCACCAGGAATTCAGGTTCCTTAAGATCTTGGCGCTTCGTCCTTAAAACCATAAGACCTGATTGTTTCCAGATTCTGACCCGGTGACATTCCTCCCTGCGATGTTGGCCGCGTCCCAGGCATCTTTTCAAGAAAAGTAATTAAACTAAGAGATTGGAAACAAAGTGCATGAATTAATTATAAGACACGTTAAAAAAAATAACACCCGTGTGCTGCTGAATTGGGAACGTGCTGGACTTGCTGCTTATCTTTTTCTCGTTCACCTTCAGGATTCGGTTTCCTGGGTCCTACAAAACAGACGTGACGGCCACTCTATGCGTGTGTGCGGGGAAGGTTTAGGGAAGGAAGACGTTGGCTACCAGAGAGGAACTCCACTTGCAGCCTATCTAGAGTCTGGCTGTAACATCCTCCACAAATTCCTGTCTAATTCTGGAACTAGAGCTCCAGGCCCCTCGTGGGAAAAATCAAGGAAGGGCCACATAGAGACTAAATGACTAAAAGCAGTGTTTTCTCACAAAGAGAGTGGTCAGTATGTCATGAACGGACCTAGGAAAGGGGGAGTTCCAGGATGGTCTGAAATGTATTGAAAAAGTCATCAGGTCACAATAACCTGTCATAGCCACTTGGGCACTCCCATTCCAAATGCACCTGGATTCCAACAGTGGCGTGAAGGACGTAATTTACAGTTAAGAAAAGTGTTATCGACTTTTGTATTCCCCTGTAGGTCCTTTTCCCCCCGGAGATCCTTAACCCCGGGGAGAAGATGTGCTGGACTCATTTCAGGTAAGAACATATAGATGTGATCGCCAGCCCCCCTCACACACACCAAGTTCCTGTTGTGTGTCACTCTGTTGACAGTCCACCTGAATTCATTGTGCTGCGATCCTTGCATTTTCCAGACCCTACAAACTACTGCTTCTTAATGGTTTGCAGTCTGGTAACATTCCAGTGAAACGGCCACTCTCCCCCCAACCCCCCCAAAAAAAGACTTGGTAATCATTTGGCAAATCCAGAGACCACTTGGCAGTGTTCCATTTGAAAAGATGATACACTTGCCTGTAGCCTTTAACATTGACGACCCCCCCTCGCTGAAGACATTTTTGCCTTGCTTCAAATACCCTCTCCTCTTTCCTCCCACATTCCCAACTTCAGCTCAAGATACTGAAACTTCACTTAGCTCCATCCCATACCAAACCTGTCCCTTCTCTCTTGTTGCCAGTGCAGGTCAGTCAGTTACTTTCACAAAGATGCATTTAACACTCACTACATGCTACGTAGTCACTATGCTTGGGGTAGACATATGATAACACTCCACAATAAGACAGTTATGAGTAACGAGTAACAGAGTAACGAGCCATGTCTTACCCTCAAGAGGCTCACACTCCAGTTGACCAACTTCCGTAATTACTACACAGTATTTAAGTTCTGTAACAAAGCCACATACAGATGTTTGTGTCCCCAGCAAGGAATCCTCTTGTTCCAGTGGGAGCAGGAGTGGCCTGAGGAGGGGACGGGAGGTGAGAAAAATTCAGATCTTCCGTAGAGAACTTAGCGTGGAATTTGGTTGTGAAGGGGTGACAGCTAGGAAGGCAGGGAGCTCTAAGGAGGATTTTCTGTGGGGCTTTTATGTGTTTGGTTTTTAAGACGAGAGCTCCTTGAGAAGGTTCAAATGCTGATGGGAAAGGTCTTAGGAGAGAGGCAGAGGGTGAAGACAGAGGAGAGAGAAAGGGTAAGAGATTAGGCATTCAACAAATACTTGCTGAATTAACTAATTCCTGCTACAAATCATTGTTGAAGATGTTGAGCTTGAAATGAACAAACTGCGCGTTCCCAGCTAAGATAGGGAGTCTGAGACCAGACAGAAATGACATTCCTTTCTCCCTCGTCATGCGCCCTCCCCTGCCCTTCATGTCCTCAGGGGAAGGTAATAGACAAGCCTGGGAGCGGAGGACAGGCCACCACAGTGCGAGAATGGAGCCTTTTCCAACTTGACAACAGGTTCCAAAGGCACTCAGCAACTTCAGGAAAGTCTGAACTTTTCAGCCTGTGGGCATGGGCTTTATTTTATTTTTAAATTAAGCAAATATTTTACCCTTGCCTTTTTTCCCCTTCACTTTGAGGTAGAATAGGTAACAATTCTCATCCCCTTTCAACGGGGGAATTGACCTGGCTAGATTTGCCTTCATGGGTTAAGCTTTCAAGTACAAGGTGGTCATCTACTTATCCTAGAAAGCATCCACTTCCTCTTTTTTTTTCCTTTTTCCTTTTTCTTTCTTTCTTTTTTTTCTTTTTTTTTTTTTTGTAACAGCTCGTTTCAGGAAATAACCCCCTTCTGGCCCTGAGACTTTAGTGGTGGGTACATGGCCAACACTTGCCAGTGAACCTATTCCATTGTTGTACAAAGGATAAACTCCTAGAAGAAGTAGGGCTGAGAAAAAGTGTGTGTGCGCATGAGAGAGAGAGAGAGAGAGAGAGAGAGAGAGAGAGAGAGAGAGAGAGAGAGAGAGAGCAAAGCCTTACATTATTTGATCATGCCTGAAGCCAAGTACCCCAGACTTTTAGTTACAAGAGCCAAAACATTCCCTTTTGGGCTGAAGCTATTTTGAGTTCTATGTGTTGCAGCCAAAAGAGTCCTACAGGGCTGGGGTGCCCCAGTACAGATCCTTCCCCATGTGTTTCGCTAAGCTGAGGAGGCCTGAGAGTGGAAAGGATCCCGCTGTATGTGCCAGGGTAGAGAACTGAAAGTCCCTGAGAGATGGTAGCAGAAAAACGAAACGAAAGGTCTCAGACCCCAGCATTTCAAGAGTGGAGGTTTTGAAGTTTGGATGGGCGAATGTCAGGATTTTAAAAGGTCTAGGCCACTTGTAGTTTTTACAAATGTCCTAAAGAACGCGAGAGCTGCTGGTGTTGAAACTGGCCTGTGCAGAAAAAGGGAGGAAGAAATAATGGCCTGGCTAAAAGGTGCTCTTTCTGCCTCTAGCTGGCAAATGCAACTAGTCCAGAGTCAGATATATTTTGAGCCGCGCCAGGTTGGAAAAATGAAATTCTCTGCCCTTCCCAGAGTGACAGCAAAGGCAGATAGGTGAAAAACTGGTCATGGAGAGGCTGTCCCCAAGGGTCTCCATCAAACTCCTCCTGCTGTGGCATCCCTGCCTGCAAGGAACGGAACTAACCCCGTTTTAAGTAGGGTGACCATATAATTTATCATCCAAAATGGAGCAGTTTTGACTGAGAGTGGGGAAGTGTTATTAATTACACCTGAATGACAGCTCTAAAGCAGGTCACCCTAATTAAAAGAGCTATCCCCCAGGAAGGACACAGTTTTGCATCAAGAGGCCAATCCATTTAGTCCTCCGCACACTCAGTGAATGGTTTCAAATTGCTCTTAGGCAAAAGGTCATGATGGCGGCCATGAAACTGGAAAGTGGACCAACCTCATGGCCTTTCCTTAAAAGACAGCCTCAGGCCAGGGTTCTAGATTGTAGTTATGAACTCCATGCCTCTGAACCAGGATAGCAAGTGGGTGACTGAAGCAGTTCAGTCCCCAGAAGGCGAACCCTCCACAGTTCCCTTGGCAGTTATTGTTATGGAGGAAAAGAGTCAATAAGAATCTTTCTCTTGAGAGTTAAAGTGAAAATAGCCAAATTGGCCAAAGAATTCAGTTCCCTGCGGGCAGGTAATTCTTATTTCTAATTAGCAGAATTAAATACCTCCTATGGGACAGTCTCCCTGCTTATTATTTACCCTTTCCTTTGTTTTCAAGTAGGAATTTTTTTTTTTTCCTCTACCGTTTTTTACACTGACTGTATAGGATCAAATTTGTAATTTAGCCATAAGCAATCAGAAAGAGAGAATTAAAATCATTTAAAAGTCAAGGACTAGGAGTTAGACCCAAAGTAAGATTCCCTTTGGGGTGTGGGTGAATGCATTTTCATGCACGTGTAGAATAATTGCATGCTTGTAAGTGGGAACATTTTAAAAAGCCACGTGTATGGAAGACCGGGAAGCCGAGAGATAAATTGCAATGTAGGGCTACTGCTTTTTCATGGCTCAGCACACAATCCCACTTCTGGTAACCGCACCCCAACTTCCCTTCAGAGGAACCACCGATTCCTCAACTTTCGCCTTGTCTTGAATGAGCTGCCACCCTCCCCCCACTCCCCACCTCGGCCTCTTCAACTTTCAGCTCCAGGGAGAGGTCTGTAATCCACGCCTGCCAGTCAGTGCCCCACACCGCCCAGCCAGGGATGGGTTCAGGGCTGGCACACGACCCAGAAGCTAAGGTTCGAGAAGCCCTCTTTCTCTGTTGGAATTATTCAAAGACAGTAACTCTGAAGACGGTAGAGGGTGTATCCTGAATGTGAAGTCAAAACAAACAAAAGATGAGCAGAGAGAAGGGCAAACAGAAAAAGAGAGTTTATTTAAGGTCTTCAGTTAAGCCATTCTTCATCTATGGCTGTACTTTGCAGTTACATGAATGATTAGATCTATCCCCCACAACCACCACAATTTATTTACCCAACTGAATTGCATTTCTGCCTATTTCAACAGATCCAGTTCCAACTAAACTCAGTGATTTTGAATGTTTTTCAGTGTTTCTCGTCGTGAAGCTACCCAGGAAAGAGGGGAGAATAGACCCCACCTGGAACAACATTTATATATGAAGTGTTTGTTCTTTTTCACAGTAGACTCCCAGCTTTGTTGTTGGTGCCAGTGCCAGCTTTCTCATTCTACCACCCAGGCCCGTCAGGATTGGGGGTGACAAACTGGCCACCTTCTAGGATTGAAATGACACAGAATATATTGATCAGTCAGAGCCTGACCTTTGGGAGAGCTCAGCCATGTTTTCATCTTTGTGTTGGCTCCTTGCTTTAAAAATTTTAGTTTCAACCCTGAAAGTTATTGTTTAGCTTGATTTGTTTATTCATAGGTAATGTATAGCTTGGTTTGGGGTCTTATGTTTTGTTTCCTGGTGGCATTTAGCTTCTTCCTTTTAAGTCCTAACACACATTCCCACATCAGGACCTTTCCTCCTTCTCTGTCTAGAATGGGCACTCCAACTTCTGTCCCCATGTTTTTGAAAGTGACTCCTTCCCATCCCAAACCTAAGTGTCACCCCCTTAGAGAGACTTCAGTGGCCACTCTATCTGAAGCAGCCTCTCCTTCTCTGTTCCTCCTTTGTTTTCTTCATATTTGAAACACTTTATCTTTGCGTCTTCCTGTGTTTTGTCTCCCTCCTGCAACCAGCATGGAAACTCCTCCAGAGTAGGATCTATTTCTGTCTTATTCATAATTTCCTCCCAAGAGTGGAGCCCAATGCTTGGCTTTTTGAGCAGGAATTCAAAAGATTGCTGTTGATACATTTCATAAAGAAACATTTTTTAAACAGCTGAGAGGAGCATCAAGGTTCACCTGTGGGCAACTGGTCTTAACACACTTTTTTAAAGTAAACTTTTTATTAAAGTATAATGTGTACCAAGAAATATATCATTGAAGTATAACATAGTTGGATCTTGAAGAATATCTTATCGCCTAGAAGAGGATTTGGGGTAGGGGAAAGTGAGAGTATCTCTCATCTGTTCAAAGGAAGTGGAGGGCGGAGAAGGGCATTTTTCACCGGGATTAGCTCATCTGAAGGCTGACTCTAAAATTGTCTGTTTCTACAACCGTCCCCCTTAGCATGAGCACAGACTTTATTTCCTAGCTGGGCTCCATCTAACCTGGAACCTCTAATCCTTCAAGGATGGAGAGTGGAGAAAAATAAATTGTGAGTCATGGGAAAAATTAGGTAATATGGGCCAAGGTATATGTGGGGACAGAGTCCCAGAGAGCAGTTTCCAGGCTCTTGGCCTCATGTGGAAAGGTCCTGGCTCAGTTATCAGATGGCCATCTGCGGTGGCTGGGTGACCATCAGCTGTAACCAGCTAGCCATTAGCCACTAATATAACTGCTATGGCTATGCTAGGGGCTTGATTGGTTGACAGAGAAGCAGACGACAGATTGCTGGTCATGTGGCTCCTGCTTCCAGTGCCTCCAACCCAGCTGCCAGCAAGGATATAGTGGTATGACTCCTGTATCTATGGCTCCGTTGGTGTTCCTTTTTGGCTTCACCATAACCTGCATTCTTGTGTGGGGAGTGGGAACAGAGACCCTGCATGCCAGTACAGATTTCCCTCACTTCTGTATTCCACAGACTGAAAAGAGTTCAGTAAAAGAGGAAAACCAAACATGAGATGATTGACCCCATAAAAGAAGCCACGGTCAGGAGTCTCCAGGAGCTGAGTGGGGCTGTGACGACAGGACATGGTGGACGTCACTCATTCATAGAGTCACCAGGTGCTGACTCAAAGGCACGTAACACACAAGCTTTTCAAATAAGTCTATATCTGATCTAATGGCGAAACCTCAGATGCCCCCTCTCTAAGGTTAGAAGCAGGATAAGCATGCCAAACATTGCTGCTCCTTTTCAACTTGGAAATCTATGCCAACCCAAAAAGAGAAGAAAATCAAAGGTGAAAATGAAGAAACAAAATTGTTAGTTGCAGACGATCACCTACATGGAACCTATTGTAATCCAGGGACCATGTATTTATTTAATATTCGCAAATAATCTCTAGCTCACAAAAAGAAAATGAAACTCTTGAGAGGCTACATTTACCGAAGGTTGTTCAGAAGTAGGCCTCAGAGGCTGAATATAAGCCCAAGAGGGAAGAATAAGAACATTCAGTGAGAAGGGGAGAGCTGGGATGTTCTATCTATCTATCTATCCATCCATCCATCCATCCATCCACTCCGTAGTTGGACACCCAGCTATTAGTGTATGCCTGCTCCCTTCGGTACACAGTGCTTGGTTCTCAGTACGCCAAAACAAAAGACACAAGTCCTGATCCCAATCTGGCAGAAGGACAGCAACCCCTTAAGGAGATAATACTGTAACTAAACTTGCATAGCAAGCAATCGGGTCACAGAAGAAATTGGGATTATCAGAGAGTGCTTTTCCCAGTGGTGACACCAGAGCTGAGTCTTGAAGAATAGAAGTAGGTTTTCTGAGCTAGGCGCTGGGCATTCCAGTCCAAGACTCAAGATGCTGTGGGGCAGGATGGTTGCTCAGAATGGCAATGACCCAGGCTAGAAAAGTAGGCTCGGGCCCGGGTCCTGAATGACCTTATGAGCCATGCTGAGAAGCGTGGACAGTGGATACAGCACTGGGGTGATGAGACGCAGACTGGAAAAAGAAGTATCTACTCGGATACTGGTAGACTGAAAAGAACTTGGCTCAGTCCTTCAAGGTTGAATGAGGGAGTGGAATTAAACAGCTTGCTTTTCTTTTCCTGTGTCTATGCTCTACAGTCTCAACTATCACTTCCATTGGCATGCTAATTCTCCCGTAATTTATCACCAGTTACCACTTTTCAAGTGGTGTTCCCAAAACTTGATCCTATTCTGAATAAGACAGCTTTGGTGTGGAGCAGGTTTGACTAATACTTCCCACCTACTCACATCTTTTCTCTTTGAGTATTGTGGCCTCCTCACTAGGTTTATCATCTCCAGTCAAGCAAGAGTTGTCCCCCAGGGTGGCCTCAATGAGGCAGAAGAGATAAACCCATTTATTCAACAAATATTTACAGTGCTAGAATGGAGCAGTGACTTAAATATGGTTCCTACTCTCCAGGAGCTGATGGGCTCAAGTTGACCAAATGGATAATATTTAACACCAGAATCAGCAAACATTACATAATTCTACGTGCTGCTCCTTGTTCTATCTGCTTCCGTATATGAATCCTTCAATCATTTATTACTCTTGACAACCTCATGAGGCAGGTTGTATGGGGCCCAATTCATCACTGCCAGTTGGCTTGGAACCCTAACAGGGCAGCCCCGGTATCTGTGCTCTGAACCCCATCACCTTAACAGTCTCACGACAATCTAGTGTGATAAATGACATAATGCAGACATGTTGCTTTAGAAAAGTGTCCAGGGTGCTACTGGCACCTAATCCAGTCTTAGGGGTCAGGAAACATTTTCTAATAAAATTTCAAGCTGAGCCTGGAAGGAGGACTAGGAGGTAGCTCGGTGACAGAGGGAGGGAGGGAAGTGATTTGGGTTAAAGGAATCTTATGTGTGAAGATCCTGAGCCTAGAAACAACTTGGTACTCATTGCAGAGCATCCTGGGAAGCCAAAATGAGGCCAGGATGAGGGGGTGAGGGTGAAAGTGGGAAGGAGTAAAAGTAAACTTGGCTGGTTTAGATCTTAATATTTTAGAGCTAGAAGAAATCACACAGACAAAGCGATGGAACTAAGTTCCAGAAAATCCCGAGTTTAAATATGATATCCTTTCAAGTCAGGATGAACTTTTTTGTTTTTTCCAAACCAAAATCAGAATCTGGTTTTGGATTCGTGGATTCATTTGGATAAGTCTTAGAAAAGTATTTCTTATTAACTTCATAACATATTTAGCTCTTCATTTTTGCTGAGAGGAGTAAAATTGTATTGAAATATAAAATTACCCCACAAATCAGTGACTGTCATTCTTATATTCAATATGTATTTAATGAGTACCTACCATGTCAGGTCTCGGGTATACCAGCAGAGGACAGACACCTCAGTAAAGAAGACAGGTCCTTGAGTTTGCACTCCACATTTCAGTAAATTCCTGAGTAACTTAGAAAATCTAAAAAGCACGGTTTTCACACTGTTGTCCTTAAAAATAAAAACCAGTTATTTTACCAGCAAAATGGGTTTATTAGAGAGCAGCAAAGAATAACAATTTGGGACAAGCAAGCTACATTCAGCAAAAGCCACAGGCAAGTCCAACAAACCGAGGGACGTAATTTTATGAAGAAAAAGGAGGAAGTGGGAGGGGTTGTTTTAAGGGAAAGACCTCTGGAGAAAGAGTTCCAGAGAAGACAGTTTCTCACTGGCTCAGCTGCGGGGGAGTCGATTTCTTGTAGGAGATGCAATGGGTACATCTTTTCCTGTTGAGGACTGTAATGGATGATTCTTTTCTGTCGACTCTTCTGCTGGTGTCTGTCACTGACAGTTCTTCCTGTAATTGACATGGAGTGGTACCGCGTGAGAGCACCTCTTATCAGCTCCTCTACTCCGTGTTAGTGTGTTTTCCCTTTATTAGTTTTCACAATACTTAATGGACTATATAAAGTTTTTTCTTGTCCAAACATCTCATTTTACAGAGGAAGAAACTGAAGAGGGTCGGTGATTTACCCAAATGTATACATCTCAATGTAGTGTGGCGCTGGAGACCTGACCTAGAGTCACACACCTCCATGCCATGGCTCTCTCCAGTTAACACCCTACTTACCCCCTTATATCTTCTGAACTATGGATTCAAGAGAAGTGTTTGACAAGAAAGAAGTCAAGCAGTGCTGTAAGTCAGGATTCTCACTGGGGTATTGCTTTACCAACATTTTGCTCCTCTTAATAGATACCAGCTTATGTATGGCTACCTTTGTCCAATTTACAAAAATGTTTTCACATTCATTATCTCATTTGAGCTTCAAGTGGCCCTGTGAGGTAGATATTAATATCCCCATGCAGATAAGGAAACTGAGTTTTAGAGTTTCCGTTTCGTGAGCATGGTTACAAAGCCAGAGTCAGAAGGGCAGGGACAGCTGCCCGAGGGAGACCTTTACCCATAGAGGCACGAAAACATCCCAGGAACTCATGAGATTCCATGCCATTTAACTCAGGTTTCTACCAACACTCCCAGCACAAGTGATGAAAGGTAAATTGGTTCTATTCCCACTCAAGAAGGAAGATAGAAATGTAAAAACACGCCTAGGGCTGTAGATATGTCTTAGTTGAGATTTTCTGTGATATATACATACATGTTTCTTGGTGTAATTAGAGTCCTGTGTCAATCCCAAGAAGACCTGAAGACGGAAGCTGAATTCTGAAACCAAACAGTCTGTGACATACTACAGGGAATAAGAGATTTTTTAAGAAGATAACTTGCAGTCCTTTTAATATATAATACTTTCCATGAAGTCATCTGGTTGGAAATGAAAACTGAAGAAAGAACAAAAACTAGAAATGTGGTAAATGTTTTATTGGTATGAAAGCCAATAAATAAATAAACAGAAAGGAAACTTAAAAATCTATTCATATTATAGGTTATATTTCTTCCTATTAAGAAATTAAACAATAAAGTACATAGATTAAAAAGTAAAAGTCACTCTTCATATATCAATGTTGGTCTAGCTACTCTTCCAGGGATTTCAGAAAAAAAATATTCTTTTTAGAAAACATATTGTGAACAAGGCTGTGTAACTATATCCAAGTAAGTTATCTCTCTTCTTGGTGAGACTGAGTGACTAATGCTTTCCAGTTATGAGTGCTGGAAAAACTGAACAAAAGACAATTCCAAATAAGTAAAGTATTCTGTTATAGTTAGTGTATATAATAAACCCTTTATTTGAGCATAAAAATAGATTTGATTTTCATGATTGGAAAATGATCACCCATTTTCCCTACCTCTCTCTATTAAAGAATATTAATTGAAAGTGACATCAAATTATCTAGGACCTGGGATCTGCCCCTTGAGGCCTCGATTCCTTGGCGGAGGCTCAGTTCTATTACTCGCCTTTTTTTTTAACTTTAAATTCTTTGCTCCTTCCACGATCCTATTTTCCCACTCCTATGAATGTCTAGTATTCTGCTATTGTGCCACAAAACACTCCCATTTTCTCTTACACTGTTTTCATCGGTTCGTGAGACGTTTCGTGCAAACTGTTGGTTTTGTCTCGCCAGCTAGACTGGAAGCTTCTTGGGGCAGGAATCTCCCCTGGTGTTTATCCTACCCCCGCAGCAGCCTCCCCCACTGAGGGTCCGCCCTGCACTGGGCACAGGTGGATTCACAATCCCCTGGAGGAGTGCCGCTCTCCCCTCTCCCTTCTACAGAACTCAGAGTAACTGCTAGGCAGCCATGTGCTCTCAGCACCCACAGGAGATGTGGAGTTCATGTTTTCCCAGCGTAGAGGTAAGTCTGGGCCAGCCCTTCTTGCCTGGACTTTGCCTCCTCCATAAACCGTCTAAGCCTCTTCCTGGCCCTGCTCCCCAGAGCAGATTTCCTTTAATCACATAGTTGTACTCCAGCTGAATTTACTAGTTCCTGGCTTAACTTCCTGACGTTTCTCAGCCAGCAATCCTTTCTGGTCCAGGGCTTCAATGACATGAATTCTCTTAAGTCTCTAACTTTGTTTCCGTCTCCGACTCCAGGATTCACTGTATACGCTTCTGGTTTTTCTCTGCCTGCTTCCAGAGGCACTTCATCCATCACCAATAGACTCTTTAATAGTTACTTGAGTCATGAACACTTATAGTTATTTATAGAGATTACCCAAACCAGCCCATGAAATGTTTATCTCCATCCAGGCCCATGCAAAGGGCAATTCTGTTCCAGTATGGTTGTCTTAGGTGCTTAGATTGTACCAGGATGTTCTCCTGCCCAGAACGTGGTCTATCCATCTGTAACTCTGAAGAGAAAATAATATCTTTTTTCCTGTGAGATTTTATTCATGGTCATTTGCTTTGGCTGTTGATAGAAAAAAACCAGTTCAACAGCCTCAAAAGGTCAACTTCCAAAGGAACTAGTCAACCTGTGTACTCATTAAAAAATAAATGGAAGAGTTAAATCTTATGCCAAGACTTTTCTTTTATTCTTTTATTCTTTCTTTCTTTCTTTTATTTATTTATTTAATTATTTTTGGAGAGGGAGTAGAATGCAGGGCTAGGTGAGAGGCAAAGGTTAATTGGGATTATGGCTTTATTAATTCAGAACTAGGGTTAGTCCCAGGCTGGGGTCTCTGGAGATAAAGATTACATGAAGAATTTTGAAACACAGAGTCCAGAGGAATAACTATTTTAAGAGTTCAAATGGCTACAAAGAATGCAGCTTAATCAGAAGCCAGGGATAAAACCTCACGGTCACCAGAAAACACCAGGTGTTTCCAAGGATGATATTGAAAATTGGCTGGCAGGGTCTTCACCGTCTGCTTTCCAGGTAACCCCTCAGATTGCAGTGGGTCACGTTGTAGTGTTGTGTAATGACATGGTCAGGAAGGCTGGTTCATGGGTGGCAGTAGGTGGGCAGGGTCCAGTCAGTCTTAAGGGTGAGAGCTCTGGAAAAATAATGGCTGGTGAATATTAAGCACTTCTTGTATGCCATAGATTGTGCTGAGAGCTTTAACTGTATCACCTCATTTACTCTTCATAACAACTCAATTAGGAATTAGTACTTTATTGAAAATGTGAGCCTACTAAGGCTCAGAGCGGCTCAGTAACTTTCCCAAGGCCACAGAGCCTAGTAAGTCGTGTTTCAAACCCAGGTCTGACTCCAGACCAAATGGGCTAATCACTGTGCTGTCTTAGGAAAGGCATCTCAATGGAAATGAACATTGCAGTCCTAGATATAAAAAATCAAGGTAAGATGCTTATTTCCTTACACGCTTCTCCCAGTTTTTTTCACTGTATCATGTTTTTCACCCCATATCCAGATACCAGTATTGTGCTTTCAGTTACATGTTGAGTTGTATGGAAGGGCGGACAGGGTTTATTTCTATGGAAGAATGCTCATGGATCAAATCAACCCTCCATGAGCTAGTACCAATGTGGACGACACAGTCTGCCGGGGTGTAGAGTAAGGAGTACATCCTCACGCTCAGGAAATTTACAATCTGCTTTAGGAGATAAGACAGGAATATCAAAAAGGTAATCCAAGGAAGCCTATGCCACGTGTTAACTGAACAGGAAGAATGGCTCTCGAGTTGGGGGCGGGAGCGGTCCCTTCCAGGTGGTTGGTCCAGGCAGGATTCCTGGAAGACAGAGCAGGATCTGAAGAGTGAGGGAGGGTGTGTATTTGGAAGTAGTAGAATCGTGAAATGGAGGCATGAGCAAGGCAGGGAAAGGTGTGTTTGGAAACAGGGAAGGCACCATGTGGGCTGTCGACAGGCTCCGTAGGGGAGGAATAGGAGTGAGGCAGGAAAGGCGAGCTGAAATTAGATGGTACAGATCCTGGAAAAGAAGGCAAAGTAGTTTGAATTCATTATAATGAGCCCACAATGGGAAACGCCAAGTCTATGCAGGCATTTGGTAAACTGGGAAGGCTTGGAGCAGAGACAGCAGAAAAAGCGAGGACCTTGGAAAGAAGGTCTCCTTGGAGTGAAAGACTTGCTCTGCAGGTTACTAGTAGTGACCAGTGCCTTTGGCTACTTACTTAATTTTTCCAAGTTTCAGTTTCTTCCTCACTAAAATGTGAATACTTCCCATCACACATGGTCACAGAGCAGGAGTCGGCAAATCTTTTCTGGTGTGAGCCAGACGGTGAATATTTTAGACTCTGTGGGCCGTCTGGTCCCGGCCTTTGTACAGTGAGGCAATATGTGGACAACATGTAAAGAAATGCGCATGGCCGTGTTCCAATAACATTTACTTACAGAAACAAAGTCAGCCCGCTGAATTTGACCTTTGGGCCATAGTTTGCTAACCCCTGTTATAGATTAAGTGAAACAATATCTGTAAAACACCTAACACTAAATAGACTTTAAATAACCATTCCCACCACTGCCAATTTCTTTTGCCCCCATCTCAAGTGCCTTGTACCCTCATTATCACATTCTGATGTACTGTGTTTCCCCGAAAATAAGACCTAGCCGGACAATCAGCTTTAATGCATCTCTTGGAGCAAAAATTAATATAAGTCCTGGTCTTATTTTACTGTAAGACCGTGTCTTATGTAGTATAATATAATGTAAGACCAGGTCTTATATTAATTTTTGCTCCAAGAGATGCATTAGAGCTGATTGTCCGGCTAGGTCTCATTTTCGGGGAAACACGGTAGTTGATACTAATGCGGTAGTTGATACTAATAAACGGTAGTTGATACTAATAAACTATATTCTTTATCACTGCACTGCAGGCCATACTATTGTCCCATAAAAATGGACTTCAAAAGCAGTAGATTTCTCAGGGTATTATTTGCTAAAGTCATAAAGAAAAGAGACTCCTCCTGGGCATAACCATAAATAAGAACCATGTCGGATTTCTAAGTTGAGAGGGAATGAGGCAGTATTTCCTTGCCACTTAACGTTAAGAAAAAAAGCACTGGAATTCCACCTGCTGAATTTGGACAACTGTACAGGGAACTTGGAGTGAAAGCGCGCCCCCTAATGGAGATTTACATAACTCAGCGTAATTCTCTTGTTTTCATTACTCCATCTAGGTTTAAGCAAGATGAATGTACCTTGTAAGCATTCTACTCTTGACAAGCCCCCACACCTGTGACCTCATTTGATCAATAATTGTTGATCATTTTGTTCCTGAGGAAATTGAAAAAGAAGTATTTAAGGACTGCGCCAAAGTCACATTTCATGAAATGAAACCAGATAGAGAGCAGGTGAGCTTTTGGGGGGGGTGGGGAACAGTGGAGACGGCTTACCAGGGCTAAGAGTGGGTGACTTTGCCCACCCCCGCAGTTTGTTGCCAACACCACGACAAATTGCACAACAATAAGAAATCATCAGCCCGTGTCACTCAAACCTCTCCCACTGCAAAAGAGTTCTAATTGAGCTTGATGTATTCTAGGTAAAGCAGTCTTCCAGCTGGCAAGCCGAGCTGCCCAATGGGGATGACGTAACGCTTGTCTGCCAAAGCCAGCTTTTGGGGTCATAGGACACTCACTTGCAACTGTCTCATCACTCCATTTCCCCCCTCACCAATAAGTCACTTCCTTAGTTGCTGAGGGAGGTTTGTTGACTGGGGGGTCAAGTCCCTCGGTTGCAGAGATTATACACGGCCTCCCTGGAGCCCTCTGGTGGTCACCCAGGAAAGAACCGGAAGCGTGAGAGTAAGAAGTAAGGAGGCGGATGTTAGAGAAACCAGCTGTTGTTCCCTATAGTAAAATTTCAACAAATTGGACATCCATTTCCTCTTGGAGCTATTTTAATAACAGGATTTGCAAGTTATATGAAGACCAAAACCAAGATTGTGGTAGGAAATGCTTCACTTGAAAGCACAAGTCTGAAGCAAGCTGAAGTATATGTCTTGGTAAGTTTCACTTGTTCCTTTGTGAGTGGTTCTCAACTTCAGCTCTTACGTATTCTATAAACAGGAAGGTTTTTTTGAACTGGCTTTGAACCATAGTGGTATTTCCCCAGGGGAAAAAAAATTAATGGGAAAAATGTGCTCAATTCTATCCATAACTATACTAAAATCTAGTTTCAGCACAAAAGTATTCCTTTAGCGAACATTTAATATAGCAGTACTTTATGTTTTTTGGAGGAAGGGTCGGCTGTTTTTGTTGTTATTTGGTGAAGAATACTTTGACTTCAGAAGTTTCTTCACCTGAATGTGCTTACAGACCACTGCCTAAAATCAACACTGCTCACAGTGTGTCATCTGAGAACAATGGCTAGTTGATATTTTATTATAATTCAGCTTTGTCTAGTGACAACGAGGCTCCCAATTTGAATGCACGTCAGCCATTTCAATTCAACCTCTTGTTTATGTCACTCTGTGGGCCATGACAATGAGATTTCTCTCTCCTTGGTTGACACCCATTCTAAAGTATTGAGGTTTCCACCGTGACAAGATCTTCCCTGATGGATCGCCAGGATATTTGGACTGTCCATAGCCGATGTCCATTTACCAATCTCTTTGGTGATGACCTGTGATAATTCTGATCATCTGGCTCACTTCCCGGTGAGTCTTGCCTTTGTGCAAGTGACCTGGTCTGGAAAGCCAGAGGACTCTCCAGTTCCAGACTCGCCAAGAATGGACTGGACGTTACATCTTGGCCAGGAAGAATCAGGTCTGTCAGATTTAGGTCAGACTCTTACTGCATGTGGGTCAAAAATTTTTTTTTAATTCTCAATTTTCTTGTCATGGCCTAGCCAATAGGCTTGCCTGGAGATAAACAACACTCTCCCCTAAACGTCCTGTGTGTGCACTGGGTGGATTAACTTCCCAACCGCCATGGAAGATTTGGAGGAAATTCAACAGATGTCCAGCTGTCTCGAGGGGAGGTCATTTCTGGGGCCCAATAGCCAGGTTGGTAGGTGACCAATCATTCCAGTTTGACTGGAACAGAGGAGGATTTCAGGACATGGGACATTCATTGCTAAAACTGGGAAAGTCCTGGGCAAATTGGGATGACTTGGTCACCCTCCTGGTAGGAAAGAACTAGAACCTTGTCTGTAATTGGAATTCAGAAATATACAGGCTGTCTAGTGAACTGGAAAACCCTGAGGGAGGCAGTACAATAGGGATTCTCAACTGGCCCCTAGAGAGCAAGTGACCAGGAATAAAGAGGTGCCTAGAATGGGGCCAACTGAGCAGGAACATCTGGAATTAGGAGGAGACTGTTCCAGGCATGATGTAGAATAGTTATTTCTCCCCACCCAGCCCCTCATCGTTCCCACTGTAAGCCCTGGGAGGGCAAGGCTGGGGTAGAAATGCTAGACTTGTATGTCTAAGGGCTCCCAGGGCATAGCCGTGGGAATCCTCCTAAAAACAGGACATGGGGGTGTCCTGGGCAGAGAGAAGAGAGCACAGAAGATGGGGAGAGACTCAGATGTCCAGAGGGACAGTAGTGGCAAGACCCGGACCAAGTGAGATGATCCAAGTGACAGTGGAAAACAGAGGAGAACATCAGCAGGGGCTCTGATTATATGTGAGGTGGTGGTCTAACATCCACAAATCTCAGAGGAAGAGAACACAAAACTAGTGATTCCACTAAAGTGATGTATGTCTGGGAATTCTCAGAAATAGTTGGAAAAATAAACACTGAAAAAATAAGAGCCTTCCTGCTAGTCAGCAGTTGTGGGAACAAAGGTCAAGATTTAGATGATTATTATAAATGTGACCCTGGGCTACAATGACAAAGCTGCCTAGTAAAGCTGGGGACATACAGGCTATCATGACATTAAACTTCTTTTAAAGAAGTACAAGTAAAATCACATTAATCACAGGTATACAGCTCAGTGGAGTTTCCCAAAGAGAACTTACCTGACTACCCAAAATCGAGATTATGGAACAGAGCGGTATTACCATCCCGGAGGCCCACCTCATGCCCCCTCCGAGTCAGCACCGCCCCCCCAAGGGTGACTACTATCCTGACATATAACATAGTACATTAGTTTTGTCTGTTCTTGAACTTCATGTAAATGGAAACATATAACTCTTTTGTTTGCCTCCTTTCAAGCAACGTGATGTTTATGAGGTTCATTCATGTTACGTGAGGTTGTGGTTCATTCACTGTCATTGCTGTGTAGGGATTCCATTATG
The DNA here is from genome assembly GCF_057876585.1 of Rhinolophus sinicus. Taxonomy (NCBI): domain Eukaryota; kingdom Metazoa; phylum Chordata; class Mammalia; order Chiroptera; family Rhinolophidae; genus Rhinolophus; species Rhinolophus sinicus. Next base: position 49,899,349 of record NC_142507.1, read on the forward strand.
AAAATACCACTTTGATGTATCTAGTCGACTTCTGTGGGGCATTTGTGTTATTTCCAGTTTCAGGCTCTTATGACTAGTGCTGCCATGGACTTCCTACTACATGTGTTTTGGTAAATATATGATGTGTTTCTGCTGAGCATACACCCGACAGTGGCTTGCTAGGTCATGGGGCATATACATGGTAGGCTTTTGAAGATACTGCCAGTTTCCCAAAGTGGTCATGCACTTTACACTCCCAAGCAATGTTGAAGGCTTCCAGTTATGGAGGGTTCCAGGTATGCTATATCCTTTGCAACACTGTCTATTTTTCTTTTTTTTTTTTTCATTTTGATCTGGTAAATGGGAAGTGTACATAAAACTTTTAGTTTTATTTTCAGATCTGGCAGATTCCCTGCCAATGTGCCTCCTAATTACTGAGCTTTTTCTTGAATTTAGCAAATGCAGTCCTCAATATAAAGATCCAAATGATTCTTTTTTTCTGAGAAAGTTGAATATATTTGTAAAAGATTTGGCTTATTGGTCCAGTCCTGAGCCTCTCTTTGCACATCTGAAGCTGCAGTAATAGCCCAGGCTACTCAAAGGACCATTAATTTGGCCTCAAGATTTAGCAACACAGAAAATGGGTGGAGGTTTTCATATTTCAGATTTTTCCTGTGTTACCCACCAGGACTTATAAGGGGAAGCAGTATAGATGTTTGTTTTTTTCCTTGATATGAAATATGCCTTTGAGGAAAGGCAGAAACGGCTACAGACAATTTGGGTTTTAAGTAATATTTTTTCACCTAGCTACATTTGTGATCCAAGTAAGAAAATTTAAAAACAATCCAAATGATCATCCACAGGAGATATCATGTTAATTAAATCATGAAATAATAGAGAACGTAATAGATGCAAGTGTTCTGAAATGGAAAAATGACCAAGATGTTTTATTAAGTTTAAAAAAGAAAAAAGAAAAGGAAGCAAGTTGCAGGGAAGCATGTACAGTGCGAAGCCATTTGACAATGTCCGTATATATTTCTGGTTGTCACAAGGGGGTGGTGGCAGTGAGGGGGACAGGTTACCACTGGCATCTATTGGTTAAAGGCCAGGGATGCTGCTCGTCATCCTGCAATGCACAGGGCAGTCCTGTAAACAGAGAATTTTCTGGCCCAAAATACCAATGGTGCCGAGGTTAAAAAACTTTGTTCTACATGAATATATGCCAAACTGCACAGCAGCCTCCAGAGTTGAATTAGGGAGGAATTACACCTTTTCTAAGTCGTTCATTTCTGTTGGCATTTCTTTTAACGAGCTTAACTATAATCAGAAAAAATGTTTTGAAAAGTTGTAAACAGTTGGAAGAGATGACACGTTAACAAAATTCAACGTATGTACATAATTGAATTACGCAGCAGATGAGCAGAAGGAGGAGACCAGATCAGAGCAATTATGAGGGGAGAGAGGTGGCTCGTTCCCAAGGGACGCCGAGCTGGGTAATGGACCAGATAAGAATCAGCCCAGCATCCCACAGGAGGAATTTCCTCTTGTGAGCACGCCTCACCGATGGCCATTTCTTTCCTGGTGTCACCCGGAAGTGCCCCGCCTACCGGTTAGTGTTGGCTGGGCCACGATGTTGTGGACTCGTGGTCCAAATGTCACACCGAGAGTCCTGCAGGTTGGGGAATATAACAGAAGCTTGATAGAACATACAAGGACACGTGAAATGGAAGTCACAGTGTTATTTGTTCTTCCATGGGTAAATTTCCTTTTTTTTTTTTTCTTCCTGTAATTCTTTTGTTAAACTGGAAACTCTTGACCGCCATCTGGTGGTCAACTTTTTATTACCAAGTCAGATTACTTCCTCTTTACCCACAAACATTTTAGTCCCATTAGCCACTGCCTACATTTTAAGTTCCTCTCTGGGCGGGCCTTGTCTTGATTCCGTAACACCTTGTGCACTTGACAGATTGTAGGCAACCAGAAATTGTTTGTTGAAAGAGTAAATATTGATCCATTATAAGCTGGGAGTGGATATTGGAGTCAAATCTGAACTGGTGTTGGGAGGAGGAGCTGAAAACCAGGAATAAGGTGTCCTGGCTGTGAAACGTGAGTACAATACCTGAAACTAAGAACAAAACTGACTCCAGGCCCAAGAGCTTCTGAGATCCCAAAAGGGCTCCTGGGGAGAACACGGGGTGCCAATCGAATTCTCCCACAGAGAGAACTTCTAACAGAGTAAACTCAGGCCTCTCCTGTAATGAGAGCCACGAGGTGTACAAGCGTGCTACTATGTAGTTCAACTCATTTCTTTCATTTCAGCTCTGCCCCTCAATTCCCCACTGACACGATTCCTGGTCTCCAGAGTGGGCCCCGGGGAATAGAGACCTTGATCTTCCCCTTCTAATGGGAACTGCTGCCAACAAGTGGCCCCATGGTTCTCAAAACCAATGTTACAATGTTTTCAGCCTTAGAAGAAGAAATGGAAATCTTGATTATCATGTAAATTTTTCAATATTGGCTCAGATTACTTCGGAAACACTCAGTGGGCCCCCAAACACCTGTGTCTGTGGCTAACAGGTAGAGAATCTCTAAGCTTCTTTCCACTCTTCTGAGTCCTGTGGCTCTGATCTCTGTCCACATCTGTGCATGGCTGGTTTTTGAATGAGGTCAAGTGATAATCCCAGCTCAGGGTGAATCACAAGGTCAGGAGTGCTCTTTCTTTGAGGTTTCAGGACAATCAGCTTCTCTTTAGGGAAAGGACTGAGGTGTTTCACTTCAGGTAAAATTTCTTCCAGAGCAGCCCCTCTCCCCAGGGACCCCCTAACACCATCACACCTGAATACACTGGGCTTCTTTTTGCTGAGATCTTGGCAGTGTGTTATTTTGTGCACAAACAAAAATATACGGTCCCAGCAGGACTAGCGGTAAGATTGACTTGATGCTAAGCCAATGAGCTTTGGCTCTGTAGTTCCTTACCCTCTTCTTGGATATCAATCCATCACTGAGTCAGGGATGGAGCTGAACCTGGAAGGGGGGCCAAATGGATCCACTAGAAGGTCTTGAGGGGATCTAAAAAGCCAGGCAGGAGCCACCAGGAAAGTCATGGGCTTATCCATCCTTGGTAGTATCTTACGTAACAATCAGGGTGGGAAGTCAGCACTGAAAACACCCTAGGCCAGAGGCAGGTAGTCTAGGAATATGTTCTTGGTTTGATTTATTTATCTGTTTCCCATAAAGAAAGTAGAAAGGTAGCAGTGTTATGGCTCTAAGTATGAACTTGGTAACCAGATTCCCTGAGTTCAAATCTCAGCTCTGCCGTGAGGTTAGCTGTACGTATGACATTGGCATTTTTAAGATTTCTATAGTCCTATACACATGTGAATATAATCTCTATTAAATATAGTATAATATTAGAACCCACATCCTGGTATTGTTACAAGGTACGAATGAATGAATGTATGTACAAGTGCTTATAACAATGCCGGTCACATAATAAACTCTATACTTGTATGTAGCATTTTTTTCTAGGATGAGTTCACGAACTTAAATGCCCGAGCTTGTATATATGTTGAAATATAAGTAAAGTAACTGCAGTCGTTTTACGACTCCAGCCACCTCAGTATGAATCCTGGTGCTCAAGGGAAATCTCTCAGATAAGGACGTGCTTAAGAAATGGTCCACAATGATGAAGGACTGGGGTGGCATGAGGTGATGGCCACAGGATTCCAGGGGCCTACTGAGGTTTGTCGCTAATGTATTTGGCTCTTGGCTTCTGGAATCCCAAGTGTCTGCTTAAGAATGAAGAATAAGAGTCAGTACATCAGTGAGGAGAAGCAACTCTCTGGGAAAATGCGTAACCTAATGGAATTAAAGATTATTTGTCTCACACAATGCAACCCTTTTGGACTCGTCAAATTTTAAGGCAGTAAAAAAGAAATACGTGGTGTTGCCATGCGGCAGCCTACCCATCTGTCTCCTCGTACCTGCCCCTAAAGAAAGGAGAGTCTGTGAGACGCATCCTTTCAGGGACTTTGCTTCACTTTTGTGCTTACACCTTATGTCTCCCTGTTTGGCCCCAGGAAGATGGCTGGCTAGTCAATGACGGGTAAGATTCCCCACAGGGGAGAGGGGGCAACCCAAGACAGACACAGCCGTGTGGGGATCATCTGGGGAACTCGAGTGGTCAATAGACATGGACACAGCCCCCCATCTTCCCCTGGCTAAGGAGAGCCTCTGCCTCTGTGGCTGCATTCCTTCCCACAACCTGCAAGGGAAGTGATTCAATGATGTGCTCTCCATCTATTCATATGCATGAAGGTTTTGTCCCTTGGGGAAGTACATACATCCTGAGACTTAGGGTTCCACTGCCTGCAGGCGAGGGTGATTGGTTTGAATCAGTTTCCTATTATAATGTATGGGATTCACAGATCTTGAGATTGACAAGCTTTATCTGCTTTACTTCCTCACCTAACTAATAAAAGCTATGTGTTGGCCCGATTCAGGACTCAGTCCTTGAGGCTGGAGTCCTTTGGCCCCGCTTGCACTCTATTCTTGGCTACTGTATTTCTTAACCCTGTGCCGCCCTCCTCGCTTCCCACAACTTTTGTTGCGCGGGACGCGACAATGTGGTGTATTCAAATATTTATTCCCAGTTGATTTGAGTTTCTCAAGGTCAAGAACTGTGTTCAATTCTTGTTTGTATCCTCTGTTCATGGCACAGGTCCCATACTGTCGATGAGTTCATGAAGTGTTTGTTGAATCAAGCATGTAACCCAAAACAAATGTGTTTAGGACTCACTTTGTGTCTCGGTTTTAAGAAGTTTGGAAAGACGGAGCACCAAACATAGGTGGAGTAGGGATTGCTGCAGAAAAACAGGAGAGTGGGGAAAGAAAAGAAGAAAGAAAGAATAAGGAAAGGGAAAAGGGAGTCAAGAAGGAAAGGATTCTGATGCAATGATTCTGTGTTAAAGAGCATGTTGTTAAACAGAGTAACACTGGGTTCTATATTAATCAGGGTTCTCCAGAGAAGAACCAATAAGATGTGTATAGAAAGAAATCAACATGTAGAAAGAAATCAACTACCAACACAATCATCAGCATGGATTATGCTGAGCAAAGGAAGCATGCCCCCATACTTTCTTCCATTCCCATGGAATTCAGGAACAGGCAAAATTTATTGACACTGACAGAAAGTTGCCTGGGGCTAAGGGCTGAGGGAAGGATTCAGATGTAGAGGGGCACCAGCAACTTTTTAGGGTATTGAGAGTGTCTGTATTTTGATTGTCACAGTGGTAATACAACTGTACACAATTACCGAAAGTTCGTCCAACTGTACCATAACAATGGGTGAATTTTATTTTACAAAATCCTCACATGAACCTCTTTCTATTCATCTTCTGCCCAATTGCGGTACCCAGAGAAGTCTTGAAAGCCATGAGCGTTACACTAGCGCCCCCATCACCTGGTTCCCATGTTTGCCAATCCTATCCAGTCTCAGAAAGTAAGTCCTTCATCATTCATTCATTCATTCATTGAGCATTTATTTACTTATTCATCCAACCTGTATTTCTGGGACTGGCATTATGTTAGCTGCTGGTGACAAACTACCGTGTTTCCCTGAAAATAAGACCTAACCAGAAAATAAGCCCCAATGTGATTTTCCAGGGTGACATTCCCTGAACATAAGCCCTAATGCGTCTTTTGGAACAAAAATTAATATAAGACCCGGTCATATTTTTGGGGAAACACGGTACTCCATTAAGCCAATATCCCTGAGAAACCAGACATATAGAAAAAAATTAGATACCAAAAATATTTCCAATTAGTGATGTGTGTTGTGGAACCCAGTTGAGAGAGATGTGAACTTTTCCCTAGGACAAGAAGGGAGAGTGTTCTGCCTGCCACAAGGCTCAGCAGCTTTCTGGGCCGCAATATCTGTGCTCAGTGCCTACCCCTGACTGCTACGCTGAGGCTACGTACTTAAGATCTTTTTATGGCAATATCCCTTTCCAGGTTCCTGTGGTTATAGTATTAGGATAGGCCAAGCTGCTGTAACAAAGACTCCAACATATACCGTAGCATTTAAACACACTGAAGTTTATATTTCTCACATACGATGGTCCCACAACGTGCATTCCATGTCGGTCGGCATCTCTACTCCATGAGATCATTGAGAAATTCATATCCATTGCACCTTGGTCCTGTGCCATTTCCTTTGGTATTTGACTTGCTTTTCCCCTTTATGAACAGCCTGAGGCCTGTGTTACTCTCTAAATCCAAAACCTCTCTGTGACATGAAAGGCTTTCCACAACCTACTTTTCCAGACTAATCTCCTTTCTTCCTCCACAAGAAACAGCCAGGCCAGGCTCCTCCTTCACTTCCACCCACCTCCTATGTGTATTGCTGCTTCCACACCTGTGCATAGAACCTTCAGGAAAGGCTTACCCTTCTTCACTGCCTATCCCAACCTGTGCCTTCTTAAGGGTCCCACCCAGCCACTCCATGAAGCCTTCTGGAAATACTGTTCCCCAGTGATCTAGTTCTCCTCTGAGCTAACTACCCAAGCTATGGTCCATTTCATTTTCTCAGTATATTATAATACTGATAAGAATAATTTGGTGCCGTCATCTCCTTAATTCAGGGAGACCGCTGGGCTCTGCCTGGTTTCCCTGTGGCCTGGAAACTCTCTCCAGATAGTAAGCTGGGGCACTCATAGGACTTACCTTGTTTGTTTCTGATCTCTCAGAGATCACTGTTTTTTGTTCTGACATCCAGGGTCTTGAAAACCATTATTTCATGTACTTTGTCCATTATTGAGGCGTTTTAGGTAGAAGAGTAAACCTGGACCCCGTTACTCTGTCATGGTGAAATGCAGAATTGTGCAGTTTCTTCACACCTCAGTTTTTCTCATCTTTGAAATGGTGTTGATAAATGTTCTACTTCACTGGGTCATCACGATTTTATGAACAACTCAATTCTTCCATAAACGTCAGGTCTCATTTCAGTAGGTGAGATGCACCTACACATCACAGGGAGAACAGTTATATTAGGGTCACATCTGTCATTTGCAGATTAGTGGAGCTTTTACTAAAACAGATTCAAAGTTGACAGTGGAATTGCAGATAGTCGCCCATTTCTGCCCCTTACTCTCCATGATATACAGTAGCTATTAGGTGTCCAATATAGAAGAGTAAACCTGCATGAGAATAAATTAGTCAAGGTATATTCCAGGTTGCCCCCTGTCTCTTGATAGCAGGTCCTTGTTGTCAGGGGCCCCTCAAAAATCAGCCATTTAGCTTCTGCCTATTTCTCCTTTCACCACAGGCCTTAAAGAGATGGGATCTGGAGAGAAGAGATCCACCCAATGTCCCCAACTGGCGTCAGGGTATCTGGAAAGGAAAATAATGACTCTGAAGAAGGGGAAAGACAGGTAGGTAGTTGCACAATCAACTTTTTATACAGACATGATAAAATCTGATGAATTCTCCCTGTACCACATCAAAGCACACTTTGCACTCCTGTCTGTCACATATACTGTGTTCCTCTCTTTCTGCTGGAATAGTGTTGGGTAAAAGCCAAGATTCACCTTTGATCATCTTCTTGAACCTGCAGACCAACCTTTCTGTTAACAGAGCCTTCCTGCAGAAAAATTAAAATACAATTGGTTATATTGAAGGTTTTCTGCTTTTTAACATTCAAGTGCATTTGGATGAAACCGTATTCTTCTTCCCTTAATTTGATCTGGTGGTTCCCCAAACTCCTTTGTCAGGCATTGTGGGGACAGAGCCAGGAGTGCAGTTTCCAGGCTCTCTGCCTCACGTGGAAAGGTGCTCACTCGGGTAGTAAATGGCCATCAACTGTGACTGGATGGCCATCAGCTGTGGCTAGTTGGCCATCAGCTGTAACCAGTGAGCTATTGGCCACTAATATAACTGCCATGGCTATGCTAGCAGCAAAGGGGGCTAGCAAGAAGATGGTGGCTGAGCTAGCAAGTGCGGATTGCAGTTAGCATGGCGGGTTGCAGCTAGCAAGTGGGGTTGGTTGGTTGGCAGAAAGCGGACAGCAGGTTGCAGATCGTGTGGCTTCTGTTTCCTGTGTCTCCAACCCAGCCGCCAGCGAGACTACAGTGGTATGACTCCCTTATCTATGGCTCCCTTATCTATGGCTCCATGGGTGTTCCTTTTTGGCCTCACCATGTCCTGCGTTCTTACGTGGGGAGCGGGACCAGAGACCCCGCAGGCCACCCTGCATGACAGGCATTTCCCATCTCTCAGGATAGGTTATGTTCCCAGGTCGTTAACTTCATCCATTATTCATTGATTTTTATTAGTTGCACAGAGAGTTGCCTTCTCAAGTTCCGAGTGTACCTTATTGAGTTGCTTCAGGTGCCAAACAAGGGACCCAACTCCGCTAGTCGTTATTGTCGCTGGTATTCGTTGTCACATCATCATAGTGATACAAAAAACCAGACTGTGAAAGGAGCTTTTTATGGTGTGTTAATATAAAGTGATCATTTTAACATGGAGATAATCCTTGCCCCTCCTTAAAACTAACTCTTCAATGGTTTCCCGTCTTACTTAGAATAAGATCTAATCTCCTTGCCATGGTGGAGTGGTCCACTCTGGGTGTCGCCAGCCTGCTCTCCAATCCAGGGGCCTCGTGTGACTTGTTCAGCCTCATCCTTCAGCATCATTATCCCTTTTGTGTAGCACAAAAAGTGCTACAGAAATGATTGTGGACACATTCCTTGAATGTGCCAGGCTCATTCTGCTTTTCTTTCTGCCTAGAATTCTCTTTCCTTAGTTCTTTGCATAGCTGGCTCCTTATTTCTGTCTCAACACAAATAATCTTCTTCTTGGAAAGGCCTTCCCTGGTCACATAGGCTAAAATAGACACCCCTGCACCCCACCCACTTTCTCCCATCACTCTGTTTTATCATCTTCATCATACTTACCACATCCTGAGATGTTGTTCCATGTTTCATTTGTTTAGTTATTTTCTGTCCCCAACCAGAATGTAAGCTCCATGAGAGCAGAGACTGTGTTTGTCTTGTTCGAAGCTCCATTTCCAGCCCCCACAGCAGTGCCTGGCACGTTTCAGGCTCTCACTAAATATGTGTTGGATGAATGAATGAATCGATGAATGAATGCCAAGCGACTACAGATGGCACTCATTTGTGTGCTCTGCCTTATTTAATTCTCCCAACAAGCTTATGAAATAAGCACTAGCCTACTATTAGCTCTATATTACAGAGAAAAAACTGAGTCTCAGGCAATGTCATTTGCCCAAGGTCACAGTATTACGTAGTAATTTGAGAAGCTGGAATTCTCAGAAGCCAGATGTGCCTGTTTTACAGATAACAATTCATCATCTAATTCTCAAAATAATCTGTTTTGTTACTCATGGTGTGAGTTTGGAGATCACAGCTGGGCTCCAAGTTGAAAGATGGGATTCCTCCTTCTCCTGCTTTCCTCTCCTCCTTCTCCCCTCCCCTCCATTAACCTTACCCTCTATGGGCAGAGCCACTGGATCCTAAACCCTCAGGTGCATGGGGTGGGGCCTGCCCTTGTGGGGTCACCTCACACCAGGGAGCAGGCGAGTGCACATAACTTGTGGGCTTCCAGTTCCAAAAGACAGAGCCAAGATCGGGCTGGCCTGGGCTCCCCCTAGGACCTTCCCCCTAAACTGACTAATCAGAACAGTCTCTCTTCCCAAGGGCTGGGGCCAGGGGAGGGGAGGGAGTGAGGGGTCTGGAGAGAAGGGTAGAACTATTTTTCTAATACTTTCCAGAGGGCCAAAGTTCCTGCTATATGGAAGGCCACAATAACACAGAGAAAGGGAGAACATTTCCCCTGCTCCAACCCTCAATTATAAAAGAAAACCCTCAACTTGCAATAGATGTCAGAGATAGGGGTGATGGTTGGGGGTGGGATGGGGAGGGATACATTAGGCTCAGCTCAGCCAGCTAATTTAATCATAACACTTCTAAAAAAAAAAAAATCACTCAGCACCTCTGTACAACCTTGAGAGTCAAGTTTAAACTCCTTCTCACGGCAAGGCCCTTCATGAGCTGTCTCAGCCCCTGGCCCCCCTGCAGTCTCCTCTCCTGCACCCATCTATCTATCTTGTTGTAGTTCTCTACATCTGTGAGACTTTGTAAACATCATTGTGTCTCTACCCGGCTACTTCCTCTTCAACTCTCAAGATGAGGCAATGAACCAAGACCAGTTAAAGGCAGATTAAGTTTTACTGATTTCTGCATCCTGGGGCCTCTCAGTGTGGTTGCCTTGAAAGAGCATCAAAGTGTTGGCTCAACTCGCCAGTCACCTGCCTGGCGTCCTTAGGCTGTGCTGGGGTGGGGGTGGGGGTTCTCCTTCTCCCTCCCAAAGCACTTCAGCTCATCCCTCTTTGTGGTTCTAATGCTAGATTTTAAATGTTTTATTTTCTTTCTGAGGAAAGAGCTGTGTCTTATCACAGTATCCCCAGTATTAAGCCATGGTACCAGGCACTTTGATGCTTGATAAATTCATTTTTCAATGAAATCTCTTCTGAATCTCTGCAGAGTGGAAAGCACCGTGCTAGGCAATATTAGGGGATATAAAGTTGTCTCTCTGATCCTAATGGGGGTGGGGGGCAAGACATGAAATATTCACATAGGGGTTCTACACGGCACTGTGATTTAACTTGATGACAATGCTATAGATGTTTAAGGAGAACTCTTCTGACTTATTTATGGTAAAAATGATCACACACCCTCCTTGCCACCTGGAAATTGACTCTTCTCTGTTAACTATGTTCTTAATGGATTTAGAAGTGTCTTTCATTGTGTGGCTTGGATCTGGTTTAAAAGTACATGAGGGCATAAATCATACAGAAAATGATGCCCTGTTTGGAGTAAAGGGATAAGGCTATACTTCAGAGAGAGCAGGGTTTAGATTCCACCCTGAATGGAAACAGAGGGTGCGTCCTTGGAGGGGTTGAATGAAAGTGGTAACAAAAATGGGTGCTTCCCAAGTTCCTTCATTATGGCTGGGTCACTGTGCCCAGAACTCCCAGGGCTGCTGGGCACCTCCTGAGAGAAAAAGAAATGGAACACTCATGAGTGCTGGAATGTGGGGACAAGAAATCATCAAAATAAGTGAACAGGATAGACAAATGATCTCCTTGCCCAGGGGGACCATTTGGTCTAAAATCTGATTTGTGTCTAGAAATTATTGGTCCAAAACTGCCATTCCTTTGTGGTATTACTACTGCATAGTTCTATCAAATAAGGAACTAGCACTTGAGTTTTGTGACTGGTGCAGGACAATGGCCCACAATGGTTACCTGGACTGATATGTCTATAAAACTGAATTTTAATTCATCTATGCGCGTCCCTGATTCTGCTTCTCATCTTAGGTGGCCTTAAGTAATCCCAAACTGGGCAAATTGATGGTTGCCAGTGGGTCAGGAGAGGGTGGAAAAAGGAAAGGGGATTAAGAACTACAGACTTCCAGCTATAAGTCATGGGGATGTAATTAATGTACAGCCTAAGGAATCAGGTCAATGACATAATAACCATGTACGGTGACAGATGGTCACTAGACTTACTGTGGTGATCACTTTGCAAGGTATATAAATGTGGAATCACTATGTTGTCAACCTGAAACTAATATAATACCGAATGTCAATTATAATTGAAAATAATAAAGAAGAGAAATAATCCAAAATGGAAATTTTCAATCTTTCTGTGAAGTGAGGCATAGGGGCGCATGTTTGTCGTGGAGTTTAAACAGAAAGTTGTTAGGAGCTGGGATGTGCTGCTTCGGTCAATATATAAATCAGTCCAGACTGACATCTTTTTCCTTTTCTTCGTTTTCATTACCAGAGAGGAAGTGGAGAAAGAGGAAAACAGGGAATATTCTGGCTGGTCTAAATAAACCAGGTCCTTCCTCCCTTTTAAACTCAGAATTCTCTTTGCATCATATGTTTGGAATTAATCATTGTTTTGTGAGGTTCAGAAACAGTTTTCTACTGCTTTTTATTATTTAACTTTCTGCGTCTGTGTCTTTAGTACTCTCGGATGTTAGGCCATCAGAGGGAAGTAGCCATGTCGTTTTGATGTTGGAGCCCCCTTCAGCATCCAGCCAATGCTCTGCATGTAATGGGTGTGTTCTATCAAGGCATGTTCAGGAGTTAATGAATGAGTCCTTAGGAGGAAAGAAGATGAGACATTTCTCTCACGGTGAGAACGAATCGTTTTTAGTGTATTTCAGATATAAATCAGCTAGTCAGCATAAATTGTGCTTCTCGGTGTTCACCAGGGGTAGGGAAGGGTTTTGGCTGAGATTGAGAAATTCGTTCCTGGAGAATAATAAAGTGGGCGGGGAACTCAAGGCTGTGAATCTAACGAAGGAGGCGGAGTCACCGAGAGTTGGAGCGTTTCTGTCCAATCAAAAGGAGATGGTAGGAGCAAGCGGGGGAGATAAAGGGGGAGCGGGAGATCGCGAATCCTGCCCAGTTACGCGAGCTCCACCGCCGGAACAGCAGCTTCTCAGCGTAGGTATTTCTGCCCAGGAAGAGCTTCTCATTCCGAGGCCGACTCCAGCAATGGCCTTTGCAAATCTACGGAAAGTGCTCATCAGCGATAGCCTGGACCCTTGCTGCCGGAAGATCCTGCAAGATGGAGGGCTTCAGGTGGTGGAGAAGCAGAACCTGAGCAAAGAAGAGCTGATAGCCGAGCTGCAGGTAAGGCCAGCGGGAGAAAGACACGCGCTTGGTGGCATCCTCCGCGGAAACAGGCTGGCCGCGCCACGGCTGGCGCGCCCCACCCCCACCCCGGTCCCTGGTATCGGTCGGGCCTGGGGCCTCCAGATTTGGGGCTGGAGGGGAGGGGGGAGAAGGAGGGAGGAACAAACGGCGGCGGGCTGCAAGATGCAAACTTTCCGTTCAGTTTGCAACCACGCGTTTCACGTTGGTTTGCCACCCCGCGAGCAGTGCAATGTGTAGGCTTCTCCGGGTCCTGCAGTCTGCCCGCGGGATGCCAGCGCCGCTCGCCAGCGCCTTCGCGCGCAGTGGCTGTGGCAGCGCTGCACGAGGCACCGGGGGAGGGGCGCAAAAGTGTGTTTCCTATGGGAAGCCAGGGACCCGCGCGATCCTCCCCGGACCAAGCCCTGGCTTGAACGGCAGACTCCTGCCTTCCCTGGGGGGCGTTGGCACAGCCCCAGCCTGTCTCGTGGCTGCTAGAGAAGCTGCAGGGTAGGCAGCAGATGTACCCGCCTTTCGTCTGATGCAAGACTGCTGCGAGTTTTCACCGCCCCTCGGCTTCCTGGGAGTTCAGAGGAAAGAGGGGCGGGTGGGGGGCGCCCGAGATCCTGGGGCAGCGCACGAGGCCGCCGCCGATGGGGCCCAGACTTAGCCTTCGCCCGCGGCCCCGGCTGGTGGCCTTATTTTTGGCCTCATCGCTGGTCAGAAATGACCAGAGTGGACTAGAATCCCATCCCAGGCGCCCCCAGCAAATTGATTTCTTAGCAAACCTTTCTGAGGAATGTATCTCGGTTAGTTGTGATATGTAATTAGCGCAACCTACTTCTCCTGTTTCTTTGCCTTGTTTGTAAGGGTTCTGCCAGGTTTGGTGGCCTCGTCCAATCTGTGTCATTTATTTTGTGAACTCTCCACTCCAGTTCCTGTACCTCTTACTTCTCTACTGCACCCACCACCCCGATGTCTCTACCCCAACCCCCAACTCCCACACCCCGCAGTGTAGCCTCTGACCAACCTCAACCAGCCTCCGCGCGGATCCACCCCCTCCACCCTCCCCTTCTCTGAAGGCCCTTTAATCAAAAACCAGGCAGCTGCTGTTACTTTCGTTGTGCCGCAACCGCATGGTCCTCGCTACTGCCTAGGCCCCCCCGTCTGCCTTGGTATTTCATATCGGCGGCTGTGGTTCCCCATGGACCCTCCTCCCCCATCCCCCTCCTCTCCCATATGCCATATCCGGGTATCTAGCCTTGTCCTGTATTCAGAGAAGTTTCCGACCGGTCCCTGCCTTCAAGACACTTGTAGGCTAGTGCGGGAGCCTGGCCAAACGACGACTGAGACCAGTGACCAGATGACACAGTTCCTAAGTGCTGAAAGACCACTCAGCAGCCTAGCGACTGCCTGCCCGGCTGCTGCAGAAGTGGAGAGAAGGGGGGTGATCAGCCTGGACGAGGTGGGGTGTAAGGGCTCAGGACCTGATCCTAGGAGCACGGTAGGACCGCAAGGAGGCAGGCGCCTCACTAGTCATCTCGTCTTGTGCATGGATGGAATCAATGGCCGTGGCTCTCTGGGCAGGGCCCAGAAGGCAGTGGACTGGACCTTAGCCCAGCTCCTGACCCCCATCTCCACTGGAACACGAGGTTGGAAAGGGTGGCCTTCACTTCCAGCTTTCTTATGGAAATTAGAAATGCTATACCCCGGGGAGGGGGGCGGGGCGTGGGGCCAGGAAGGGGGTAAGTGCGGAATGGAGAACAGTGGGAGGCCTCGCCAGTAGTAGAGAGGTGCCAGTAGTGGAGGGGTTCAGTGAAGTTGGGAATTCGGCTGGTGCTGGGCGTTTGGAGCTGAAACTTGGAGACGCTTTAAAGGCGCTGCGAACTGTCAGGAGAGGAGGGGTGTTTCTTGGCTACCGACTGCCAGGCATCGTTGAGCTATTTGGGAGCGCCCAGCCTTGGCGTGTTTGTAAAACATTCGCTGCAGAGTTCCGTTTAGTGTCTTTGGTCGCCCACTGGAGGGTCCTCAATTCCGCACTGTGCCTTTTTATGCTGCAAGGAGAGGCGTCGGGGTTAATGATTCTGCCCTCCACCATCGAAATCATTTTAGTACCGAAGGAAGCGCCAGCGCCTGCCTGAACCAGGCCTGGCCTCCATTCCCATTGCTTGGTATTCTGAGCAGGCACAGTTTGCTCTCTCTCACTCCCCAGAACGGTCCTTTTCAGACTTGAAGCAAGTCACAGCTAGCCCATTACTGATTGGGTAATGAAGTCGGTTTAATGGGTGGTGATTAGCATCAAAATAATAATAACAAAATAAGAAATAACAGAGCTGTGCAGAGAGTAAGGCGAGCATTGTGGCATGGAATTTGTGGCGGGGTGGGGGTGGTGGGGGGTGGTATGTGAATTTAAAATCACAATTTAATCATGTGTTTCTTACTGTGGGTCTTAGTTAAAATGTTTGGAAAACATCAGCTTGGAATAATAAAGCATCTTGTTTGGAACTCACAAAACTCTTACTTAGACTGTGTACCCCCTCTTCTATCAGCATGTGTCTCCTCTTAAATCTAACATACAGGAACACTTAAATCTTACCACGGACCCATGGCTTTTGAACTTGGACCATGAGCCACAATCAGAAATTCATTTTACATCGTAACTCAGTATACACATACGTATGTGGACACACACTCAAGTTTCATGAAATAATGTCCATATTCTGTTTCATTAAATAGCAGTGCTGGTCAGACTCCACTAGACCACATGCTGGTAATACATTTATTTACATCCTTATCTCAGAATTTTAAGAAAGATAAATAAAGAAGGGAATCAATTTCCATGCCAGAGTCCATCTTTTGAAAGGCTCTATTAAAAGCAACTTCCAGCCTGTATACTAGGATTTAGTTTGCAAAAGTGAAATAACCACCTACTTAACCAGGATTATACGTAGTGTGTAAAACAGCACCTACCGGCACCTACTATAGTTGGAAAGTTTCTTTGACTTCCTCTATGATTTAAGTCGGAGGCACGAGCAATGCTAGAATCAGCCCAAGGCCAAGCCTGTCCTCCTTGGTAAAGGAAGCATGTGTGAACTTGAGTAACGTGAATGGATTTCCATTGCTGAGTCAGCATAGTTTGTCGGGAACAGCCATAAATCCAGCACAACAGTGACCGGCAGTTTTCCGGCTGAGGGATAGGACAGGGAGGAGGGAGCGCTTTTTCTGCCTGTTCCCACACACTGATACACAGTCAGAGAGCAGTTGACAGCAGAATGGGTGCAGTGTCGAGAGAGGTCCATTCTGCCCTGGGAGTGCCAACGGGGACCTTGGGATGCTGGAGAAAAAAGTGAGAATCACAGCGAACTGTATGGCGGATTTGCAACGGGCGGTAGTTTGCATAAATAGAGAGGAGCAGGCATGGAGGCAAATTTTGGAGGGATGACAGGTGGCCTGAGAAGGGAATGATGCCTGAGAGTACCTGGGTTTTGAGGGATCAGCGGGAGATAACATCTGTCAATAAATACTTGCTTATTGAATGAGTCAATTGATGGTATAATTGAATGAAGCAGGAATAGTGAAAGGTGTAAGAGACCTTGGAAGCTAGTGAATTCTGGCCCCGTGTGGTGGGACCAGGGTCTGCTGGGAGGGAGTCTCCAAAGGCAGAGTGTTCTCTTGGGACAGGCAAGCTCTGAATGAATGCACGTCTATACTGGTCTGACTGGAGACTCTTCAGACTTCTGGCTTCCAAGAAAACTGGCTTGAGGGACACCATCCTTGAGGGGAAAGTAGAGAGAGCCTGCGGGGCAAATCTGCCGAAGGGTGATATTTCCATAGAGAGGCTGAGAAGGGTGATACTTCCATAGAGAGGCTGTGATAGTTAAAGAAAAACTAGGGCTGTTTCTGAGCTTGTCCTCAGGGCCTGCAAGATGGGGTAGACTGCTGGGGAGCCTGGTGTCTCCCCCACAGCCACTCTGTTCTGTGGGAAGCAGATCCCCAAGGTTTGGGAAGGGTGGTGGCAGCTTTGGAGAGAATAGTCAAGTAGGCCAGACCCCTGAGGTCAAAAGGAATGATGGGGTAGCGTGTAGGGAGCAGGAGTGGGTCTGAGATATGGGCCCAGAACTTGATAGGAGAGAGGCAAGGTGATAAGATTGTGAGTCTTTGGGTGGTCACTGCCCCTTTCTTGTCAGTTGAACTTCGACCGTTGGTCCGGGGCTGACCACTTCAAAGGAGGTTTCATTTTCTCACTATTTTACCAGAACCTAAGGTGCCATTGCTGGTAGTAAAGGAATAGGCCTTAAAAATGTGCTCACACACAGCTGAATGGCCCTGCAAAAGGTTGTGGCATTTACACTTTGATTTCCTTACATGGCCTCCAGCGCTGAGTATTATCAGATTTCGTTTTGCCGGTATGATACCTGAAAAGACCACATTTTAAAATTCGCATTTCTCTGATGTCTAGTGTTTTTATAAATTACTGGTCACTTTGTTAGTTCTTCTGTGAATTGCCTACTTATATCTTTGCATATATATAAATTTTTTTTAACTGTGTTCTTTATCATTTAAAAAATTGATTTGTCGGAAGTCTCGATCTTTTTTGGTGATGAATCTTCGTTCTGTTATATATATTGCAAGGAGTTTCTTCCAGATCAAGCCTGTCACTTGCCTTTAACAGTTTATGGGATCTTTAGAAGTTTAAATTTCAAATGTAATCAAATTGGTCAGTATTTTCTTTTGGTTTCTGGGATTTGTACCTTGCTGATGAAACTTTCCCATTCCGAGATCATAAAAATATCCCCTTACATTTTCTTCTAATTTAAAAAATTATTTAAATTTATTTATGAAATTTAAAATGATTTTAAATTTAAATGTATGTATACAAATCTTTAATTCATCTGGATTTTTAAAAATCTGCAGTGAGACAGTTCAATATTTTTTTCCCAAGTTTTCCTAATACCATCTACTGCATAGATTTTCCTTTTCCCCCATCAGTTTGAATTCTACCTTTATTATTTTCTAAATTCCCATACATACATGGGTCTCTTTGCCTATTTGGTTGTGTTGATAGATTTGCCAGTTTTCTGAACATTTTTCTCCTGGCTCCCTCCCAACTTGTCCCCCCTTTTCAGAAATCAATCTTTCTCTCCCCCCACCTCCTCCATAAAGAACAGAAATTTATTTCTAACAATTCTGGAGGCTCAGAAAATCAGTTTTTGAGTGCTCGCATAGGTAGGTCTTAAGCCTCTTTATCGCAGTCAAGAGAAGGGATTTGTGATGCTGGATTTTCAATCATGTCACATGTTTGAATATCTGGGGAAGGATGATGGGGTGGGGTGAGGAGAATAGTGAGGAGAGGTTGCCTTGGGCCTCTCAAATCACTGGGTTCATTTATTCAACGGAGTATTCTATGGAATGTCAACTATTAAAATAATCTTTGCTTTCGGTACGTAAAGTAGGGACGAAGAAAGCAAACTGCAGGTGAGAGGGATAACTACATGTGAAATGGATGATACAAAAATACGGGGAGGCAGTGATGGGATCCAGGGTCGTTGGCAAAGTTTTCACGCAAGAGAAGCTTCTTGTGCCTTGACAGATTGGTAGCATGTGGCCAGGCAGGGCGGGGATCCTTTGCTTGGGAGCCAGAGCAATGGACTTGAATGTGGGACAGACAGCAGTGACCCCTTTCTGCCCACGCATTGGCTGATGTTCATCTAGGCTGCTGTACAGGAGGCTTTCAGAGTACCTTCAAGGTCCCACCTGGTGTTGGCAGTCTGCCCAGACGGGGTGGCTCCTGTCTGGTTCTTCTAACCTTCCCATGCCTTGTACATGCGGAGGCCACACCATACACACGTGATGGTGAGTTTTGATGTATCTGTCACTGTGCGCGCCTTGAGGGGTAGGGCCGTAACTTACCTTGTGTTGACAGAGTCTAGCATAATGCCAGATACGTACGTATGAGGCAGGCAGCCTGTGGATGGAAGGAAGAAATGAAAAGGGGAGAAGGAGAAAGGGGCGGCCTTCATTTTGTTGGGCTTCAGTGTCTCACCTGTGAAATGAGGTGGGCCAGATGCTTCCAAATGTTTCTTTGAACCTCACATTTTGAGGTTCTATTTCAGCATCGCGGACATAAGATAAAGGGGCGTGGAGTGCCTGTGAGGGGTCCTGCATTGAGCCTCTGGCAGTTAGGCACAGCCCCAGTCAACTCTATTGAACAGTCATTACAGGCTCTCCAAATCTAAATGTTCTGCTGCAGGGTAAGCTTCACTACTCTTCTCCCCTCGGTGGAGAAAAGTAGTTCTCTGCTCTCTCGCTCTGTGTAACTTCTCCAAACGTGTTCCTGGGCTCTGGGCACAGTAAATACAGTGGAGCCCTTGCCTGGGAACCAGTTGCCCACTGAGCTTTCTCTCTCCAGTACCCACACGATGGGGAGGCAAGGGAGAAAGTTCTCGTGGGATCCAGCTGAGCGTTCCACCGAGGAAAATACAGAGACCTACGCTCACAGGAGTCAGATCAGACTTGGGAGGGACCCGAGGGGCCATGTGTCCCAACGCGCTTATTTTATAGATGGGGACCAGGGGTTACAGGATTTGCCGCTGGCAGACCAGGAACTAGAACCACAGCCCCGATACCCAGCTTGCAGCTTGTGTGATGACACTTGCTGCGTCCTCACCTACCTGGGACAGCCAGTTTGGGGCAGAGTGTGTGTTTGTTCACCCACTCCATTTCTTGAGGCTTCTCATTGCGTGTTTGGGCTACAGTATCCTGTTATATTCTTATTCTGGGAAGACACCCCGGGATTCTGGATGATCCTAAAGAAGACTGTCGTGGGGTCTCTAGCTTAGCCGTAGGAAAGGGGCTATGATGAATCCAGAAGGTCGTATTTTTCACACATATATTTTTAGTCTAATGTCGCCTGGGTATCAGAGCAACTCTAGACCAGTTTAATTGTTCTCCCCTCCCCCACTTCCTTTGGTCTCTATTTTAGGAAATTTTTTTTTTCAATGGTTTTATCTTTTGTTCACTGTATTTGTTCGTTCAGCTAATCAGCGTTTATTGCCCACCTTCTGTGTGCCAGGCAGGGGGCCTTCCAGAGTAGAATTCCATCCCGCCTCTTCCCTTGAGTCACTCGGTGTCCCTGGAGGAGGTGATGTCCTTCGAGCGGGTGCTACCCCTGTCCTATGTCATCACCTCCTCTCACCCAGTTGAGGAGGGTGAAGCTCAGCTCATAGCTTGTCAGGGATGGAGCTTGGATTTGAACCCAGGCCTGACTGATGGTGGAGCCTCTCAGGTGTGTAAACAATACACAACTCCCGTTGCCTACGTCCCCTTGAATATATCCAAAGTCAGCCAGCAGGTAGGAGTCCCACTTTGCTCAAAGAAGCGCTAGAAGGTTTTCCAGAGGAACTCTGTGGACCCAGATGTTTCTTTTTCTGCCTCAGGACTGCCAAGGCCTTATCGTCCGCTCGGCCACCAAGGTGACTGCTGATGTCATCAACGCGGCAGAGAAGCTCCAGGTGGTGGGCAGGGCTGGCACAGGTGTGGACAACGTGGACCTGGAGGCCGCCACGAGGAAGGGCGTGCTGGTCATGAAGTAAGTTGTGGAGGCTGGGGTGACATTGAGACTCTTTGTAATCTCAAAATGCTTCACAAACCTACTCCACAGATGTGCGTAGGGCTGCAGCCTGGTTTGGGAGTCAGAAGGATGGTAGTGAATGTATGTGTTTGCTCTGCTCCAGCTCTGACCCTCCCCTCTAGGGTTCCTTCTGGGGTCAGGTATCGGTAGCTGTGCTTTTTCTACTGTACCTCCTTGCACAGATGCAAGACTTTTGCTAGTAGAGTGGCTCTACATTCTTTCTATTCCTCACTTCCTTGCACCCCTCTGGAGCCGGGAACCCAGTTGCTCTTTCACACCCCAGGGCCAAGAGGGAAAGGGCCTCCATTAGAGCTATTTTTGCAGAAACCTAGGGCAAAGGTCTTGTGAACATGCCAATGTGTGGTGACCCTCCTTTCTGGCTCCTGTCTGGCACTTAGCTGGTGAGGCAAGACTAGCCCCAGTCCACTTCTCGGTCCTCAAGCCTTTTCTCTTCCCTGGGGACCCTCACGGTCCTCAAGTCCTTTCCTTCCACTTCCCCCTATAGGGGAGGGGTTAACTGACCCATCATCTGACTGAGGGCCATATCCAACTAGACATGTTAACTGGTAACCCATCTGACATTCTCACTCTGCATCCGGAGGCAGCTGCCCGCAGACCCTGCACCTCTTCTAGCGTCCCCATCCAGCCTGTTCACTGGGGACCCAGGAAGCCAGCTGGTCTTGTGGAAAGACAGACTGTGAAAATTCTTTTTTTGTGACTTTTTTTTTTTTTAATAGAATCTCTCTTTCTCCTTATAACCTTCATTCCTTCATTCTCAGAGATGAAAAGACCCAGTAGGGGAAGAAGAAGGGTAAACATGTGTGTTAATAAATTCTTTCAAAACCAAAAAAAGAAAAACAACTTTTTTTTTAGTTTCATACGTTGCCATCTCTCTTCTCCTTCCTGTAAAATGGGCACAGTCAGCACTGCTGTGTGTATTAAGGTGTGAGGAAGCTTTTCTCAGTTCAGAACTTGTTGAGGGCTAGGAGGAGAAGTCAAACAGGTGGAGATAAAATTAGTGGCTTTGTTACTATAATAATAAAAGCCAGGTAGGTCAACTTGGTGAAGGTGGGCGGGCAATGGGCTGACCTCTGCTCATCCATCTCGGGCACAGCAGGGGATTTTTGCTTCTTCCTCTAGGCAGGTGGATGCAGAAATGAGAGGAGAGAGGAAAGGACTGAGCCACACACTTCTCCCCCAATCCTCGGGAGAAGGGAGTTTGGGTAGAGAGGCCAGGTGTTTCTCTAATGGAGGTTGCTGCACAGAAAACAAAAAGCTAGTGTTCTTCCAGCGCTGGGATGTGGGCAGGGGTACATCAGAGAAACCCAGGACGGTGATGTGGGGCTTGTATGCAGAGTAGGTAAGCTCCTGGAGCAGGGGCGAGAGCTCAGCACGCACCCAGGCCTTTCTGTGGGACAGGAGAGAGGATACTGGTCAGGACCCACTGATGTCCCCTCTTTTCTCTGCTCTTTAGCACCCCCAATGGGAACAGCCTCAGCGCTGCGGAGCTTACCTGTGGTATGATCATTTGTCTGGCCAGGTAAGTCCCGGACTTCTCAGCGGAGCCAGTCCCTCTGGTATGTCAATTATTACAACTCCCCAAGCAAAGTGACCCAGAGACACATAGAAACACTTCAGCTTGGCGACTTGCAGACTGCTATGAACGGTGACAGGGAATGAAAGAGAGGGGAATGCAAGAAATGCAGATTTCCCCGTTTTGCCTGCTTTTACATTTTCCTCCTCCTGTAAATCAGGCCAGCTACCATTTAATTCTTGCGAGGACCCTTGCCCACATGGGGTCCCCCCAGTCTGCCCTGGTGAGGACCCTAAAGTATTGAACCTGGAGCGGTTCCACAACCCGCAGCTAGAGGGAGGGTCGGGATTTCTCGTGCTCCATGTACATCTTAGACAAGCACCATGGAGTCAGGTGGGCAGAGATCAGGTGACAGAACTGAGAAGAGGCAGGTGAGGGCTCTGTCTCACTAGGTCAGAGGCATTTTGTCAGCTTCCTGAACTGAGGCCTGATGGGCCAGGCAGTGACATGGAGTTTCTTCCCCTGAAGCTTTGCTGAGTTTACCCATGAGTCCGTGATCATAGACTAGCTCCCCTCTCAGCCTTACCCTCAGGTGGAAGTCCTCATAACGGGTAGACACGAAAAAATGTCTCAAATAAGAAGTCAGTGAAGTGGAAATACAGCAACCAAATTTTGGAATGTCTCACACACACACACACACACACACCGGGTTTTGTGGCTGACAGAAAAACCTTTATTTAAATACTTAGGAGACTGACTAGAGGGGGTGTCTTCCTGGGCTTTGAGTCATTCAGCTGTTTCCAGCAGGTGATGCTGGGCGGGGTGTGTACCCCGCACAGTGCCTCCCGCTGTGCAGTTGTTGTGAGCCTTACGTGAGCTGATGTGTTAACATTTCCTAGAAGATGTCTAAAATAGAGGAGATTTCCCTTCAACATCCTAAACATTGTTTCTTGGCTCCCAGAGAAGCCTGGATGACCATGTCCCACGTGACGTGTCTTACTGTCCAACCTCTAATGTTGCCCCAACTTCCTTTGTCCTTTCCAGAAAATGCAGAGACTCAGGCCTGCATGTTACCAAGGAGGACATAGGCTGTGTGTGTGTGTGTGTGTGTGTGTGTGTGTGTGTGTGTGTGTTTGGTGTTGGGACAGGAGGTGGAGCAGAAGTTCTAAGTGTGTGGACTGTGGTACCCATCCACCCCAATCTAGCCTGAGACCGTTGGGGCTTAAGAAACTCTCCAAGAAGACCAAGTAATCCGCTGTCTCCTGATATTATAGAAGATGTTGCAGGTTGTGGTCCTGGATGGAAGGGGAAAATGAAAATCCTTGAACTTCAGGAGCACTTGATGCCGAGTCCCTCAGCACCCCATTTTATCACCCCTACAGACTCTGGAGGATTGGCTGTTGCTTTTTATGTGGCCACAGTCACTCAGATTGCTACTCCAGAGGCTGGGGTGAAATAGGAACCTCCTCCCGGACACCTAGCTGAGACAGAAAGAAGTCCCAGGGCTCCCAGTCAGGTCTTGCCAAGCGTCTCCCTCTGCTACACAACCTCTCCCCTCCTCAGTGTTTCTGAACCTGAGCCCCTAGGCCCAGGCTGAGCTTGGTTCCCGGGAGAATGATGGTCAGAGGTGTTGGCTGTACAAACCATGTCACACCTCCTTCCTGGGCTGGCAGGGGTCTGCGTGGGCCCTCTGAACCTGCGTTTGTCCTTGCAGGCAGATTCCCCAGGCAACAGCTTCGATGAAGGGGGGCAAATGGGAGCGGAAGAAGGTGAGTGTCTGGCCTTGCTTCACCCGCCTGGCTCGGTGCCCGAGCTCCACTCTTGGTGCTGACTTGGGCGTTTTTGCCTGTTTGGTTGCAGTTCATGGGAACAGAGCTGAGTGGAAAGACCCTGGGAATTCTTGGCCTGGGCAGAATTGGGAGAGAGGTGGCCACCCGGATGCAATCCTTTGGGATGAAGGTGAGAGATCGGTGGGCCCCTTTGATGTGGGGCCTCCTGTAGCAATTTGGGAAGAGGCAGCTTTGCTTGAGAGAAGCTGAAGGCTTTGTCCTAGGAGGGTCTGACCCCCATGCCCCCTTTTAGAGCTCCTGACTTAATAGGCGGTAAAGCCAGGGAGGGAGGCAGCGTTGGCCTGCTAACGTGGACACCTGAACTCAAAATCTGGGAATACTTTGTGGAGGTCTTTCAGCTTTGGGCTGAGTGATAACCCTGAGCAGAGAGGGGTCCTGTATCCTGCCGGCCTTTCCTCCCTCCCAGACTACAAGGGCTCCTTGTTTTTCTGTGTCTGTCACCTGTGGTAATTCAGAAAACAGGAGCAAAGTTATAGCAATTAAAGTAGAGCCACTGGCCGTCCATCTTCTAGCTGCTCTCCACTGTTCAGAAGAGATTGAAAGGTGCTGGTCTGTACACTGTGATACGATTGTAGAGCCGATGGCAGCTGGAAAACCCCACACATTTCTCAGAAATCTTCCCCCTCCCCAAGGCCCTGCGTCATGCTATCCTGGAAGCTGTAGGCTTCCGGTTGAAGGAAGGTTGGCATCCATAGCAGTGCCACCCCCAGGAGACCTCTCAAAGCGGGGGAGGCACTCAGCCAAGAGTGGGGAATTCACAGGGGTGCTCGGATAGGTTAGAGTGACAAGGCAGCTGGGGGTGTTGACGGAGGTCCCCATGTTTACTGTGGCTGTTGAGGGGATTGTGGGTTCAAACTGCCACCAGGGAAGCTTTAACTATCAAAGAAAATAGTTTTGAAAATCAGATCCTTTTAGGTCTCTGAAAAATGTACTTACAGAGTTTTCCGTTTCTCCCCTGCTCCCTCCCTTTCTGTCTGTCCCTCCCACCTTCATAGAGTTAGAAGGGACCTTGTAGTTGAACCCTTCATTTTATTTTGACCTCTGGGGTGTGTGCATTTTTTTGCGAAGGGCTTACAGCAAATGGATGGTAGACAAGGACGCAGGTGGACATCCCATTATACCTCACTGAGAATCTTCCTCTCTCTCCTGTCTCCATTCCCCACCGGGTTTATATTTAATTCGGCCAGACATCTTTCCTGAGCTTGAGCACTGGGAAAGGGAAGGTACATTTTTCTAGGTCTCTGAAAGAGGTAGGTGCGGCCCAGCCGAACTCACTGATCATGGAAAAACCAAAGCCTCGTCCTTGGGTGCAGGGCTGGCCAGGTGTGACAAGCCCCAAAGAGCACTTTCTCCTCCGTTCTCTTTTGTGAGGGATTAAGGTGTAAAGGTTTAGCTCACGGGAATTCCGGTCATCTAAAAGCAGGGGTCAGGGTTAAGGAGAATGCAGAGCACACAGAGTCAAACAGGTGAGTGTTGGTGTCACTGATGATACAGCGACTTGGGTGCAGGTCCCAGGCCCAGTGGCCATTCTATGACGTTCGCACACCCCTTCCCACAGCACATTGGACTTTTCTAACTCAGGGACAGTCATTGTCAAGGGAAGGACTTGAGACGTTGGCAGTGACTTAACCCAGACAAAAAGCCCCACCTCACTTCCTGAATAACTGAAGTGATTGGTAAGGCTGTCTGTCCATCTGGCACCGCTCAGAGCACTGCCCTGGGCTGTTTCCCAGAGGCCGGGGGGCATGTAGGACCATGAGCATCAGCAGTGAAGTGACTGATACCCCTCAGACATGTGTTTGATTCAAAGAGATGTCTAGAGCCTGCTGAGGAAGGGTATTATTTCTGGGCACACCCCACCCGACGTGCCCGCATGTGTCATTCCCAGCATGGCACCGAGGACCTGTGTGCTTCATTTGGGAGTTTCTGTCCAGTTGTCTCCGGAGGGTCATTCTGGGCTGTCTTGCTTCTGGGACAATGCTGTTTGTAAACCCCTGAAATCTGTCTTGAGTTGTCTCTCCCACTTCAGCCTCTCAAGGGAGCTACTGGCTCTGGCCGTTCCGAATGACCCAGTTGGCTTTTCTTCACACTCAGCTGCACGCTTTGAGCTCCCCAACACACGTTGGGTCCAGGTGAATTCTGTCTCAAGGCAGAAAGCTTATCAACCTGCATTCCTTAAATCTTGGTTAATGCTGGAGCCATTGTGGAGAGCAAGATTTCCTAACAGGCAAAGAAAGGAAGATCCTTGAACAAATGGTGAAAGAGATGGTTTATCAGCTTCCAGATAGGAAAGAGTGATCAGTGTCGCCTCAACACAAGTTGTTTTAAATTTCCTTTGTTCCCTCTTTGGAAACTTATGAAACAGGTAGAGCCTGGAAATCCCAAGATGTCACGTACCGAGTATTTAAAATGGTATTTTAATCATGTAAAACATAGGCATTCTCATAAAAACTGAAGTACAGATAAGGGTCTCCAGCCCTCCTCTCCTCAGGTAGTCAGTCTGGCGTGTGGTATCTCAGACTTCTGTGCATTTGCATAGAATGCAAACGATATTTGGAGAGAATGGAATACTGTGCACGAACAGATTTGCCGCCAGTTTAAACTGGTGTGTGGAATTTTGTTGTGTGGATAAATTATTCTCTATTTGGCCATTCCCTTCACGATGGACATGTAGATTGTTTGCAAATGTGGGCGTTAGCAAGACCTTGCTCAGGTCTTTCGTGATGCCCCTGGGGTTACCATGGAGACTGTGAGCTTGGTGCTAAGGGGTTAGTGTTCTAACTGGTTGAAGGATGGATCCGTTTCAGTCTGGAGGGAGATTGTACAGGATGGTGCAGGCCTCTGCCTTTTCCACCATTTTTCATCAACAGCTTGGATGATGTGTCATTTGTGGATGACAGGAAGCAAGGAGAGGGGCAGGATCAGGTCCTAAAAGACACAGAGAGGCTGAAATGGTTGGGCACCCTAACAGGAAATTTAGCTACAATATATCTCAGAGCCCTTACATAAGGGCCCCAAAAGCAACTGGACAAGCGTTGGGTGTAGAGGTCCTTATGAAAAGCTTTTCTAGGGGAGAAGGCCTTTGGGTGACAAAAGTGCAGTGTGGCTAGCAGTAGTCGTATTTTTATCGTCCTTTGTGTGTGGGGGGGGTTGGTGGTGGGAGAGCCCACCTACGTGGATGCTGCCACTGCTGGCTGGTACAGGCCTAGACGGGGACTTGATGTGTCACCATAGAGCAGCTGCTGACCTGCTCTGAGCCACCTGGTACGCTCTACAATGTCTTCTGTCTGAAACCTTTTCTCAATAATGTTGCTAAATAACAGGTAATAACTTCAGAGACTCAACTCATTTGTGCTGTCATGGCCCCCTACGATATGTTCACAGACCCACGCCATCCAGGAGCTATGCCCTGCATTTTTCTTACCAAGGTTTTCCGTGAAGAGCAGACCCGTATCTCTTAACAGTTTCTTTGTGTGGCGGGTGTTGTGATGAATTTGGCTTAGCCCCGAGGGTGGACGTTGAACCTGAGGCACCAGTTGTCACTGATTCTTTCGGGTCAAGCTAATGTGTCCTGAGGTCTGCAGTATGAGATACTGCATTCCAGGGACCCTGTGGGGGCAGGACCATTATCCCAGTGGCAGATAAGGAAACTGAGGCTCAAGAATGGTCTCTGATATGCTCAAGATAAACGGACTAGTCCAGGTGGGCCCAGCTCAGACTGTGGGTCGCCTGGTGTTCTAATCTGGTGCCCTTTGCCCCACACCGCCGCAGCTGTCTCGTTCCTCATCCGTGCGAGCTGAACAGCTCTGCCGTCATCTCACTGTGTTCAGCCTTGCTCAGGACAAAAGCCCTCCTGTTTCAATCTGATAACTGGAATTCCTACAGCCCTAGAGCGGTGAATTTCAAATTCTTCCAAGAGCCTCAGGTTCTAGAAAGGTGTGCCTTAGAGACATGGGGAAAGAGAGCAGGAAGACACAGTTGGTGGGGCTCTGGGACTTCACCTCTGCCGCTTAGAACTGATCTGGTTTGATGTTGAGCTTCTGTTTAAGATTTCATTGTCAGGGCGAAAGTTCCAATGCTAAGCCCACAATTTGGCTGTGGGGTAGAGAGAGGGTGTGGCTGTTGGGCTTGTTGTTGGAGTTCCTTTGTCTTGAAGGTGGCCTTGCTCTCCTCCACCCACTGCCGAGCCAGGGGACCTGCCACAGGCATGATCAGCCTCCAAAGGTGCCTTCTGTGACACCCGCTAGGAGGTCGCCCTGGAGTACTGCTTGAAAAGCTAGGGTTCCTTTGTTGCCCCAACGTCAGGAGTCTGTCCTAGGGCTGAGGTTGAGATGGGGAAGCCCTTTGTGCGTCTTCCCTTGACTCCTCTCTAGGAATGACTAGTCTTTGGATGATGTTCCAACTTCTGTGCATGAGGACATGTGACCGTTTCCAGGACACATCAGGACCCTACTCAGGCGTTGGTCTCCTGGGCCCGATGTCACCCTACCAACTCCCCACAACATGGTCTTCTGACTCCTAGCTGAGTTCAGCTCCTGTCTGCCCTGAGTGTCTGTGGTGAAAAATGAGAATGGGTTTTCTTGGTCAAATTCTTTCCCTGCGATTGCCTGCAGATGAACGAGATACTGCCTCACTCGGACAGAAAGCTGAGTCCAGGCCTGTTGACTGCTGTAGAAGATGATTATCTCCTCTCCCCATCCACTCCCCTTTAGCCCAGGTGCCTTCGGTGGGGGCACTGGGCCAGGCTCAGCTTGTGGGACCCTTCCTTCAGGCAGCCCCTGCTGTTTCTTGGCATTTCCAGGGGCAATAGAGTTGTGTGAAATCACTCCATCAGGCTTGGCTTTGTGAGCTCTCTTGGGGTCCCCTTCCTCTCCTACTCCCCGTGAGAAAAGTACATCGGGCTTAGAGATGAACAGGGCCATTGTTCCAGCCAGCCTCAGAGCCAGCGGACAAAGAAGACTTGTGAGAGCAAGGGCAGAGCCCTCTCTCCTGCGCTGGACATTTTACTCTCCCCACGAGAAACGAGTAGCTTATATCTGAGGGGATCGCCATGTGGGCACGAGCAGGTGATCCCAAAAGGCATGGGGGAGGCACATCTTTCCCCAAAACCTCCCCCGATGGTTGGGTGGGGCCCACTTGGCCTTCCTTGCTCTACAAGGCGGGCGAGGAAGAATGTGATCCAAAAGCTACTCCTTAATTCGTGATCATTTTCACTTTCTTCTCCAGAAGTGCTGACTTGGATACAGCAATCTTCTTTGCCGTTCTTTTCTAATTTCCCTGATTTCGGAAGAAATTCATGATGGGGGGGAAGAGTTAAAAAGTATCAGAAAGCATAAAGAAGATGAATTCCACCACCCAGTGTTGAAGTATTATGCTTTCTGTTATTTCTGTTTGTTTAATCCTGGGCAGCTCCGAGCATCTCCACTCAGGGTGAAGGGAACTTGCTTTTCAAACAATAGTGTATTAAAAGTTGGAGCCAGAGGTGACTGTGAAATCATCTACTCACCTCCTTTACGTAGGAGGACCCAGGTTTGGAGGGCACTGACATGAGCCTGGACACACAGCTTGACAGCAACTAAGGCAGGACACAGGTATTCTGACTCAGAGGCTCTTTCTTGGGTCCTGCAGACCTGCCTGTGTCAGTTGGTTGTCCAGCCTTCTTGAGGACATCAATGCATTTGAAGATTCTTATGCTTCCAACACCTCTTTACCCCCGGCCAATGTTGCTGATGTGGGGAGCTCTGGGAAGGCCTCCTGGGTAGGTCTTGGCAAGAGGGAGATACGTCATACCTGGTTGCAAATCCTTCTAAGAGGCTTGTGCTGGCTTGGTAACCTTTAGAGCATTGCCCTTGCTGAGAGATGCGTGATTGGCACCCGAGACTATTTCTGATGTAGAAGGAGATGTTTTCATCTCGTTCTGCCTCTGTTTGCTCAGGGTGGTCATTAGGAGTGCAGACCCTGCAGTCAGAATACTGTTTGTGCCCCAGCTCTACGACTCGTCATTTGTTTGACCTTGGCTAAACCAGTTAACCTCTCTGCCTTAGTTTCCTCATCCATAAAACGGGGCAATAACAGTACCTGACCCACTGGATGTGAGTTAGATGAAAGGACCTGATACATAGTAAATGCTAAATAAATGTTTGCCGTTATTAGCTATGACTCTGTATCCTCTCTTCCTTCCTCTGACCTTTGCCTTCTCCAACTTTCCTTCTTCCTGTCACCAATATGTGATGATCTTTGGCCAATTTCATGAGGTTGATGAAGTTCACACCCCTGAGTTTACAGCCTGCCCCCATCTCCCAGGAGTCAACCTTCCTTCCTTCTCAGCAGCTTCAGGGAGGCCCCTCTGCTTTGGGGGCCCACCTCCTCCCCAGACCAAGGTTCTTCCTGGGTTCTTCCCCATCCACAGTGCCTCGATGTCTCCCTTTCCTCCTCTTGGAGTCCTCATTCCTCGTTCCAGTCAACCCTGCCTTGTTGAAAGGATCAATTGTTAGTCATTTGTACCTCCCTGTGATGAGTCAGCACATTATGCCTTCTAACTCTGGATGCATTTTAGGCCTTATTAGAAGAAACTTCAAGAAAGGTGTCAGTGTGGGTATTTCACCCCCTTTCCCGATGAGGAACCCTTGTTGCCTTCCTAGCGCTGCTCGGCAGCCCCACTGCTCCCTCCCTCCCTTCTTCCTCACAGTATTGAATTACTCAGTGCACCTGCTGGTTTTCTGGCCCTGTAGGTTCTCCAGCTGCAGCAACAGCTCCCTTTCCTGGTTGTACCCCACGACTGTGTTACTGCTCCCCCATAATCATCCTCCCTCATGTGGGCTCCCTACTCTCTAAGGGCTTCTGAGCGCCACCTTGTTGAACCACACACGAGCCGCTCTTGCATTTGTGGATAAGAGGTTGGAGGCAGACAAGCCTCCTTTTCAGCTCTGGCCCTGGCCCCTCCTAGTGTGTAAGCCCCGCTGCCTTCAGCTCTAAAGTAGAAAAGAGAATAGCACCAACCCCATCGTATTGCCGTGAGAAGTAAACTGGTATCTGCAAAAGGCTCAGCGTAGTGCTTGGTATATAGTAAGGACTCAATAATGCTTGCCATTATTAGCAGTACCGATACTAATAATTAATAATAATATTCCCTCCCCCCCTACGACCAGACTGTAGGGTATGATCCCATCATTTCGACGGAGGTCTCGGCCTCCTTCGGTGTTCAGCAGCTGCCCCTGGAGGAGATCTGGCCTCTGTGCGATTTCATCACTGTGCACACTCCTCTCCTGCCCTCCACGACAGGTAGGCCTGTCCCTACCTTGTGGGTTGGCCAGAGAAGCCACCGACCAGATGAGAGTGGGTCCCTATTTCGGGGCTTCCATGACGCTGGTGACCGCCTCTGGGGAGGGCCCCACCAGGTCCGCCAGCATCTATGATGCTTTGTTTGATGCCCTTCGTCAGATGGGGGTGGGGGGAGCCGTGTGGGAATGTGCGGGTGTCTGGGTGAACTGAGGCAATGCCATCGAGCAGTGTCCCCTGGGTACTTGCTAGGGCCACTGCAGGCGTTTGTGGTTTGGGGAAACACCTGAAGCAGTAATATCTCAGGGACCTCTAGGATGTTTCTAAACTGAGTCTGGTTTTATTTGGCACAAAGACTCCTGCCCCAGAGCATCTGAGAAGGGAGAGGCGAGACCAGAGAGACTGTTGTGCTGCAGGAAGGAGGCCCGTGGGGAAGAGCTGGGCCGGGAGGAAGGGTCGGGAGCCCGAATCCCGGCACCATCGCGGCACCATCACCACGAGAACACTCTTTCCTCCCTTCCAGGCTTGCTGAACGATAGCACCTTCGCCCAGTGCAAGAAGGGGGTGCGCGTGGTGAACTGTGCCCGGGGAGGGATTGTGGACGAAGGCGCCCTGCTCCGGGCCCTGCAGTCTGGTCAGTGCGGTGGAGCCGCGTTGGATGTGTTCACGGAGGTAAGCGCCTGGCGCCCGCGGGTGGGAAGGAAGGGAGAAGCCGGTCGCGGAGGAGTTCAGGGCGGTGTTGGGTCCCTGTCTCTAGGTCCATGGTAAAAGGGAGAAATTGTCAAATGTAAGCCAAAAATAACACCTTTGGCCTGAGCAGCCTTTGCAGAGCTTGGTGGAGAAGCAGCCATGTTGTCTTCTGCAAAACTCAAGTTTTAAATGGGACCCAGTTCCTGGTCTCAGGCTCCTCGCCTCCTGCCATGTCGATAACTTCAGAGACGACTGCAGCAAATCAGTTCTGAGGTTGAGGATTTGGGGCAGGGAGAGAGGGTCTAATGTATCCACACGGGTCTCTGATGAAGTGGACCCCACTGCCGATTCCACCCAGTGTCTATTGGCTTTCTTTGCCCTTCCTCCCCTCTGGGGAGGGAAAGAAGCCCGAGGATAGTGGTTAGAAGCTTTCCCTTGGTCCCCAGGGTGGGCTGCGCTCCCTAGGTCTCCCTCACCCACTTCCCACCCCCTGCCCTCACACCAGATGGAGTAATGAAGGGTGCATTTCCACTTGAGTCCTGTCGGCCTCTCTAAAACATCAGAGATCCAGGGAAAAGAGCGTGGACTTTGGAAGGGGCAGGCGGGGGTTGCTGGTTACATTTGAGCTGTGTGACCTTGGCAAGTCCCCAGCCCTCTCTGAGCTCCCGTAGCACTTACTGTCTAGGCCCTGCCCAGGGTGTACGGTACGTTGGGTTTGTGCTTCTCGCCACATTTCTCTACTAGATCGTAAGGTCCCGGAAGGCGGGGTGTGGCTGTCCCTTCCCTGTGTTGCATCCCTCCCTGGACAGCACCTTCCCCTGATCTCCTCGGCCTCCTCAGAGCACTTAGTACTAATGGTGGCAGGACTCACAGAGCTACGTGGCCCCAATCCATTGGGAGCCAACAGAGCCCTGGGGAGGATGACCAGACGAGAAGAGCCTAAGTAACATTCCCAAAGGCAATACTTGATGCTCAGTGAGCAGAAGGGGTGGAAGGGAGGGATACTGGGGTGGGAGGTGGAGGCATCCAGGTGGGCCCCCTGTTGTGAGAACCACTGTGGGCTGTCTGCAAAGAGCATGACAGTAAGTGCTGTAAGGATGTAGCGGGGTGGGGGGGAGGAAAACACTAACACCAACAATAGCTACCAATGGCTGAGAACCACTTACGTAACTGGTGTGTAATCTCCATGATGATGTTATGCGGTAACTACTATTAACCCAAGACACCAAAAGCACATGGGTAATAAGTGATGGAGCTGAGGTTACGACCTGGTCCATAGCTCTGTCCATTCTGCTGTGGTGAATGGACATTCGTGAGGAAGCTGGTGACTGAGTCCAATGGTCACCCTGACAAAATAAAAGTAGAAGATGACATCTGTCCTGCCATCCTCCCTTCTAATTTCCCTCACACCCTGGGGCAGACCATGGCAGCCAACTGAGAGGTGTCTCTTTCTGGCAGGAACCACCACACGACCGAGCCCTGGTGGACCACGAGAACGTCATCAGCTGCCCCCACCTGGGTGCCAGCACCAGGGAGGCCCAGAGCCGCTGTGGGGAGGAAATTGCGGTCCAGTTCGTGGATATGGTGAAGGGGAAATCGCTAGTGGGGGTTGTAAGTATCACCACGTCAAGTGGGGCCCAGAGGTTAGAGAGCAGAGTGGGAGGAGGCATCTTGGTGATGGAACAGGTGACAGTGGGGATGAATGGGGGTGCGGTGACCAGATTCAGCCCTGGGAGCTGAACATAAGGGCTCCATTTGAGCCAGCCTCTGGGTGGGGTGGCAGGAGCTACCTTGTCAGCAGCTTTGATAGCCCAGGCCTGGCACCAGGGAGCCCAGCTTACCCCTGATACATTGAAGCCTTGTTAAGAGATTGTAGTTCTTCCCGGGGCCAGTATCTAAAGAAAGGCTCCTTTGTTCCCCACATGCCTTGAGAAGGAAGCAGTGTGTCCGGGGTGCCAGCTGGACACTGAGTGGGGGCGAGCTGGGGAGTGGCCTATGGAGAAAGCCCTTTAGGACACTCCTCGTAGCTCTGAGCACCTCTTTGATGGTGTCCAGCTTACACCCTGGCACTCACCGCCATGACAGTCTGCCCCCTTCCATTCCCCAAATCATGGCTCAATGTCCCTGCTTCTCACTGGGCCCTTCCGGGCATGTGTTTCTCCTCCAAGTCTATCCTGACTTATACTTCAACTCTTGTCTCATTCCACCTGTGGATGTTCCTCAAGCTCCAGTGGGTACCAGACAGTGTCATAACCTTTGGGCCCCAGAGATGAATAAGGAAGGCACAGCTCTCCTTAGGGCATAACCCTCCCTTCACCAAGACTTGCTTGGCCTTTCCGGCTCCCTCAAATCCTTCAGCATGTGCTCTTATTATTAAGGCTGCGTGAGTTTATATCTTTCTTAGTCACTAAATTCTAAGTTCTCTGAGGACAGAAAACCAGGACGTAAGCATCTCTGCAGCCACCTGGCTCTGCCCTGAGCATTTAATCAATAGTCTAAGATTAGAGTCAGTGAATGAGGGTGGGGGCAGGGCTGGAGGTGACCCCTGACCTTCCGGGATGACCCTTAGCCCAGGAATGTTCACTGCTGAGGATAGAACTATGGCAGGAGACACACAGGCTGCTTGGGCCAGCCCTGCCAGCCCTGGGTTGATAGCCCAGCTCTCCAGCCCGCTCTCCCTCCCTTCCACACCGGGCCCTCTTCATCCTGAGAAAGACGGGAGCCAGCCACCGCCTGCAGGAGGACCCCTCAGGGCCAGTCATCACAGCTGTGGTGGGGCAGGCCCGCCCAGAGAGCGTGGTGGTGGCCCCGGGACACTGGGCCTGTCCATCTGTGTGCCTCCTCTCTGCATGTCTGGCTTCTCAGGACGGGGCGCTCTTTCTCACTCCTTTTGCACGATGAAGGCCTCTGAGTAGGGTCATTCTCCCATGTGATGCTGGTTGCGATCCAGATTGAGATTTGGGCTGTGACCGTTGCCAGCAGTCGGTGTGGCTTCTCCCTTTCAGCCCTTCCACAGACAGCCTTTTGGGAGTTAGTCACGTTGTCATTAGGTAGCGGTGGCATTCCAGGCTTTTTTGTGCAGGGCTCCTTAGCACCAGCTCCATCAAATGGAACCACAAAAGGTTCCCTTCTTACTTAAGAGAGACAATCTCTTGGTCAAAATAGTTAAACTGGGGTAAATTTAACTCTACCCAAAGCAGCTGGTGGTCTTAGAATGTTGTGCATTTGGAAATAAGGATATTTTCTGTCCCACAGGAAATACCTGTCTCCCTAATTCTTCTCTGTGTCATCTTCAGTTCAATTCTGTTCCAATCTTAGACACAGACTAACATTGGGATCAGGTTGGTGCCCAAAGGCACCTGACCTCCTGGAGCCCTCCCACCTGCCCGTCTTCTAAAAAGGACCAAGACCTGCGATGAGCACAGAGGACCGGAAACGTGGGGTGCCTGCTTCTGGGGGCTTCTTCGTTGTGTACTTTTCCTCCACCTGCGGCAGACTCAGCCCAGCCAGCTGTCGTGTGGCTCTTGGGCTCTGCTCCCAGCAGCTGACTTCTCTTGTCCCACCTCCTGGCTCGCTGCAAGACCTTGCTTGGACAGGTGTGCCCTGTCCCGCCTCTTCCTGACCTCAGCCCTGTTTCCCCTCTCTCTGCAGGTAAACGCTCAGGCCCTTACCAGTGCCTTCTCTCCACAAACCAAGCCTTGGATTGGTCTGGCAGAAGCTCTGGGGACACTCATGCGAGCCTGGGCTGGGTCCCCCAAAGGGACCATCCAGGTGGTAACACAGGGTGAGCTGGGGACACTGCTGAGGGAGGGAGAAGAGGGGCCTGGACTCTGCACTCCACTGTGTATGTCTGCTGCAGGTCACAGAGAGTAGCAGACTCCGAGGTGGCCTTGATCTTGTGACTCCACTGGTCACATTCTCTCTGAGTGCGACTCATGCACTGTCGAGTAGGGACAAAAAGTTCTTGGGAAATATACTGAACTTTCACAAATCACGTTTGTGCAGTATTTTTAAGATTTATAGGTTTGGGGTGCAAGAGGGACCTCCACAAGAGACAAGAGTTTTACAAAGAGGGGCTAGGGTTAGTGTCCTGGGTTAAGTGACAGGACCTTTGATTCTGGTTTTGACCCTGTCGCTTACCTGCTGTGTGGCTTTCCCTTCTCCGAGGTGTGGGTTCTTCATGTGTGAAGAGTCTAGATGGGTGTTCCAGACGAGGTGACAGGGACATTTGGTGCCCTGTGACATAAAAGGAAGGCCTGATGATGGCCGTGGGGACATTTGTTCAGCCAAGGAATGGGAATTCCGAGAACAGTGCCCTCTGCCTGCCCCTCAGTGACTGCAGGCTCTGGCCCTTTGCAGTGGGTCCAGCCCCTTCCAGATATGCCGGACAGGCCAGGGACAGCTCCAGTCCCCTAAGTATCCGCTTGGAGAATGATAGGCAGGGCAGGTGTGTGGGGCCAGGAGACTTGCGCTGAGTTTTGGAGAGCCGTTTCTTAGACTAGTTTAGTGTCCTGGTGTCCTGCCCTTGACTCCCCATTGTGTCTTTCTCCAGCTGGCTCTCTGCCCCCCAGAGTAAAGCAGAACTGCCCAGGCTTGGGGACCCCAGGGCAGTGAGGAGCCTGTGACCCAAAGCTAGATGCCAGTGGTCTCCTGCCCCTCCTGTGCGGCTCAATAAACATGCCCTTCTGGTGGCTTCTTTCGGTCGCAGGTACATCCCTGAAGAACGCCGGGAGCTGCCTGAGCCCTGCTGTGAGTGTCGGCCTCCTGAAAGACGCTTCCAATCAGGCAGATGTGAATTTGGTGAACGCCAAGCTGCTGATGAAAGAGGCTGGCCTCAACGTGCGTGCCCCCCTGCCCTGCCCTCCCCTGCCCTCCCCCTACATGTTCAGAGCACGCTGACAGCCCTGCTTAATGAGTGGGGAGCCCTGGAGGCACGTCCTGCCATGGACACTGCCTCCCTGTGAGAGGCAGCCGTACTGTCTCCACCTGCAACGTGGGGTACTGCCTGCCACCGAGCGTTGCTATGAGTGAACCAGTAACGTGTGAAAGTGCTTGAGTATAAGTGTTCTGTGAATGGGAGGCGGTGGCAGCACCCCCATTTCACAGCCAAGGAAACTGAGGAAGCCAGGCTGCCTCTGGCCGGAAGCTGAGAGTCAGCCCAGCATGCTCAGCCTCCAACTCCATCCCCTGTTCCTTTCACCATGGCACCGTGTCTCGTAAACTCTGGGAGCTCGCAACACATACCCTTAGCCTCTGCTGTCCCTGTGGCTTCCCTTTTGGCATCTTTCCCTCTGGTTCCCTTTGTGATCAAAGTGTGTTTCTCAGCCAGCGGGAGCTGGCAGAAGCAGTGGGCAGTAGAGCGCCCACATTACTCCCCCCTGACTCTCCCCCCTCTCCCCCATTCCTATGTCCTGATCAGGCCAGTGAGCAGGAAGCAGTGAGCAGGAGGGGCCAGGCTGGATGTACCTCCCGGGCAGGCCTATGAATCCAGGCCCTTCTCACATCTCTGCCTCCCTCCTCCTTGGTTCCCAACCCTCCCCTCCAAGCCTTGACCTGTACCTGGCACATCTCTCCTTCCCTTGCTGGAGGCATTGACCATCCCAGAGAGCTCATGTTCAGAGGTACAAGGCTTAGCCCCTTGGCCTGGTCCCCTGGCCCTGAACTGCTGACCATCCTGTCCTGCCAGGCTGAAGCCCTAGAAACCCGTCATTGGGCCGAGGGAGAGGGTGGGTGGTGGGTGTGTGGTAGCCGGGAGGTGTAACTGCCCCCTCCCTGCCTTCTCTCTGCAGGTAACCACCTCCCACCACCTTGCTATGCCAGGGGAGCAGGCCTACGGGGACGGCCTCCTGACCGTGGCCCTGGCAGGTGCCCCCTACCAGGTGGTGGGCTTGGTCCAGGGCACCACACCTGTGCTGCAGGCACTCAATGGAGCAGTCTTCAGACCGGAAGTGCCTCTCCGCAGAGGGCTGCCCCTGCTCCTGTTCCGGGCTCAGCCCTCTGACCCTGAAATGCTGCCTACCATGATTGGTGAGGAGGGGCCTGTTTGGCTGGCCAGTGCCCTTGAGGCAAGGGTCGGGGGCGTGAGTGTGTGTCTGTGTGTATCCTGGGATTGGGTTCCATAGACCTTTGCCTCCTTCAGCTCCTCTCCAGCCTCAGGGCATCTCTGGCACTACAGCAGACAGAAAGTCTGCCATGCCAGCTTCCAGAACACTGGGGAGGAGATAGGGAGTTTAGACGGAGGTGCCTTATCTGAGATCACAGCACAGTGTGTCACGGGTTGGCCCCCAGCGCCCCTGTTAACTGGGCTGCTTGTCCTGTTAAGCACACATAGGGGACCTGCCTGGTGGACCTGCCCGTGGGGCCAGCTCCCAGGAACGAGCTCAGAGCCATCGCATGCAGGTTTCCTCCCCCTGGTTTCCTTGTCCCAACCACAACAAAGCCTGTCACACACCCCCTGCAGTGTCATGGGCGTCTTGACCTGCCCCAGTCGCCTGGTGCCCTGGGAGTTTTGGAGCACTTCCCAGTTTGGCAGAGAGTCCACAGAGGGCCTGATTTCACATCCTTGCCAGCTGCCCAGAGGAACTTTCCCCTTTTTCTCTCTCGCTGTTGGTCTAGATAAAGCTGGCAGCCAGCAAGGCAGGGATGCCTCTGGCTTTGCGGCTCATCTTCCCTCCCC
Organism: Rhinolophus sinicus; assembly: GCF_057876585.1. NCBI lineage: Eukaryota > Metazoa > Chordata > Mammalia > Chiroptera > Rhinolophidae > Rhinolophus > Rhinolophus sinicus. Next base: position 49,937,713 of record NC_142507.1, read on the forward strand.
CGCCTTGCCTGATGGTCAGGGTGTTGGGGAGGGAAGCTGGGCAGATGCCCTGCTGTTCCCCCTCTCAGTTCTTTGATTCTGAGACCATCACCCCCCACTGCAGCTTTGATCCTAGGAATCTAAGACGCCCAGCCTCTCGCTACCCCTTCCCCCACTCTCCATGCCAACCAGGGGTTTCTTCTCTTCCCAGGGCTCCTGGCAGAGGCAGGCGTGCAACTGCTGTCCTACCAGACCTCGGTGGTGTCCGACGGGCAGACCTGGCACGTCATGAGCATCTCCTCCATGCTGCCCAGCCTGGAGGCCTGGAAGCAGCACGTGACGGAGGCCTTCCAGTTCCACTTCTAACCTTAGGGCTCACCAGGCACAGCCTCTAGGGCTTTTGTGAAGAAACCTGCCCACTGTGATCACCAGGGAAAGATCACATTCCTGGGGCTGACACTGCTTATGCTGCAGACCTCGTCTGACCCTGTAGTACAGCAATAACCACCTAATAAAGAGCTCACCCCCAAATCTCCCTGCGGCTTGCTGTTGTCATTACCTGGAACACCCACAAGAGGGCGTTTGCAGCAGCCATGGGGTTGGCTTTGGCTGTGGGGTGAGAGAGCAATGAATGGGGAAGCTATACCTGAATATGGGTGCTCTGAAGAGGAACCCCCTCCCATCTCAGGTTTTTCAGAAGCATTTTTACAGGAACAAATGCCTGAAATGCTGCCTACCATGATTGGTGAGGAGGGGCCTGTTCCTATCCCTTCCATCTTGTAATATACGTGCACATTAGTAAATAATCAACAAACATGAACAGCATTTTGTGCCAGGTGCTGGGCTAAGATTTGCCTAAGAGGCTCATTAAAACCCGACGTCTGTCTCCGTCTTGTGGGAAGGACAGAGCCCACAAGCTACTGGAAGCACTAAGGAAAGTGCTTCAGCAGGTGCATGTGAAATGAGCCTAGAGGAGGAAGTAATTGAGCTGAGATGTTTGGGAGCATTTCATAAAGGGAAAGGAAGCTTGTGAGTGAAGGCATGGGACATGAGACTATCTGGCAAGTTCACAAAGCCAGCTTCATATGGGTTGGATGGCATATTGATTTTTTTCTTAAAGATGATTTTCATGAAACATGCCAATGGCACTTGCTGATCCTAAGGGTTTCACCTTTTCAGGGTTTTTCCCCCATTCATTGGTCCCTACCATATGCTCAGCGTATGTTTTTGAGATTCCTGCCCGAGGTTAAGGCCTGGCACAGGGCAGCTGCTTGGCACTGACAGGCGCGAACCCACCCTTTGGGCCTCCTTTGTGCTGAGGTTGAGCTAAAGGTCGGAAGGAGGGCCACCAGGGCTGTGCTAGCATCTGCAGTGAGCTCAGAACGTATGTGTTGTGACTGCTGTAGAGACCTGGAAGGGGGTGGCCTGGAGCTGAACAACAAGGTTGTCTGAGCAGCTCTGACCTTGAACGCTGTTTAGTTCTCCGAGCCTTTGTCTCCCCTTGTCAGTAAGGGACAATGATGCCTCTCATAGACCTGCAGTGAGGATTAAAGGGATTAAAGTGGTTTGTGGGAAGCGCCCGAGGCACTTGGCGGGCTTAGTTTCTTCATTCCTGGGCCTTTCATTCAACGTAGAATCCCTTGCATAGAAATCCTTGCACCACACAGCCCGTCCGTTGATCTTGTAATGTTCAGCCAGATCTGGACGGAGTGTCCTAACAGACAACCCATCCCCTCCTATTGGAAAGAGATCACGTGACCTCTGGTGAGGGGGTCCCTTGAGCCCATTGATAGCTAGAAAAACAGGCCGAGATTGATGAAATTAAAAGTTGAGCTCAATTCTCAGCCTCCTAGCCTTTCCTCAAAACTCCCTAAGCAAACATATTCTGTGCTCTAAGGTGGTCAGATCCATTCTAGAAACCCAATTTATTTGAGCATTTCAAAATGTCTTCCTAGACTTGGGTGGCACGACACATAATAGGACAGTTTCATTGCATCGCCCTGCCTGTGACTGTCCGTTCAGCTGGTGCCACACAGAAGATGCTGTTGACTCCTTTGTGTTACTTTGCTTTGTGGCACTGCCTAACTTTCAAGTGGAATTTCATTCTTGTGGATCTTGGCCGGGAAACAGTTTTGCGGAAGCTCATTGGGGGAGGCAGGGCAAATGCTGGAACAGGAGGGAATTGGCCTCAGAGTGCTGACGCCTGGAACTCTGAAACTGAGACGTGTGTGTGTGTGTGTGTGTGTGTGTGTGTGTGTGTGTGTGTGTGCGTGCGTGTGTGTGTTTAGTGCGTCCCCTGGAGACCTGAGGTTGCCTCGTGGTCAGTGGGCTGGTCCATTCTTCACATCTCTCTGAATATAACATGGTGAGGTGGCTATGACATGGCTCAATGTCCTGTTCCAAAGAATCACTCCACCCTCTTGCCTGCTCTAGGTCACCCTGGGTGGTTGTTTTTTTGCCCACACAAGGAAGTTCTTTACCTGCATGTGATGCAGGATCTCAGCTCCCACTCCCCCGCACAAGAACACAGGATACGGTGAGGCCAAAAAGGAACACCAATGGAGCCACGGGTAGGGAAGTCATACCGCTACATTGTCAATGGCAGCTGGTCGAGACACAAAAGCAAACATTTGCCAGTACCCCAACGAGGGTTCTTCCTGCACCCCAGTCTCGCTGGAGGCCAGACGAGACACAGGAAGTAGGATCAACACTCTGCAATCCACAATCTACTTGCTAACTGCACTTGCTAGCTGCAGTTCGCTGACTGCTTCTCTGCCAACTACCCTGCCAGCGTAGCGTAGCCACGGCAGTTATATTAGTGGCTAATGGCTAATTGGTTACAGCTTATGGCCATCTAAGAACCAAGCCAGCACCTCTCCACGTGAGGTCGAGAGCCTGGAAACTGCTCTCTGGGTCTCTGTCCCTACACTGCATGATATTAGCACCACTTAGGGTGAAAGTGGTGACAGGGCAACTGGAGAACTCATTTCTTCCTACGTTGACCTTACACAGGAAGAGGGATTTGCTGAGAGCTAGCAGGAGTGTCATGCAGGGTGTCACGTGGGATCTCTGATCCCGCTCCCCGCATAAGAACACAGGACATGGTGAGGCCAAAAAGGAACACCCATGGAGCCATAGGTAGGGGAGTCATACCATTGTAGTCTTGCTGGCGGCTGGGTTGGAGACACAGGAAACAGGAGCCACACGATCTGCAACCTGCCGTCCGCTTCTCTGCCAACCAACCAACCCCACTTGCTAAGTGCAATCTGCCGTGCTAACGGCAATCCGCGCTTGCTAGCTCAGCCACCATCTGCTGCTAGTATAGCCACGGCAGTTATATTAGTGGCCAATGGCTCACTGGTTACAGCTGATGGCCAACTAGCCACAGCTGACGGCCATCCAGTCACAGTTGATGGCCATTTACTACCTGAGCCAGCACCTTTCTGTGTGAGGGCAAGAGCCTGGAAACTGCACTCCTGGCTCTGTCCCCACAAGGAGTCAAGTTTAATGAGGTGGATCCCAGAGCTATCGAGGAAGGCTCTGGGGAGTGAAGAAGGGGAGTGGAAGGGGTGGGAACTTCTGTGTGATGGTGGCAGTAACCAATGCCGTCCTGAGTGCCCTCAGTTGAATCAGGGCTGATAGTCAGCAAGTGTGCAGGGGTCTGGGTACCATCCATTCAACTGGTCAGCACCCGGAAACCCCTGTTATAATTTTTTTTTTTTTAAATGGGGAACAAGTGTGTTTCTCCAGGGCCCATCAGCTCCAAATCCTCCTTCAATCTAGCTGTGGAGGGCGCAGCTCAGCTCCAAGTCCAGTCACCATTTTCAATCTTTAGTTGAAGGGGGAGCAGCCCACCATCCCATGCGGGAATTAATTGGCAACCTTGTTGTTGGGAGCTCGTGCTCTAACCAACTGAGCTAACTGGCTGCCCCTCCAGCAGCTCAGCGGCAGCTCATTGTCTTCAATCTATTGGTGGAGGGTGCAGCTCACTGGCCCATGTGGGAATCGAACCGGTAACCCTGTTGTTCAGAGCTCACGCTCTAACCAACTGAACCATGTGGCCGCCCCTCAAATAGTTTTAACATCATCCCTGCATTGTGTCCAAATGACTGCTGAGTGGAGGCAGGCTTGGCCCCAGCACTGGGTGCTATAGGAGGTCCTGGCCGCTAAGGCCCATGGAGGCGGTTTTAGCACCAAGAGCTCCAGGTGAACTCCCATATGGACAGAAGGCAAGGCCCAGAGTCTTCTCTCCAGAGCACAGGTGCATGTGGGCTTTTCTCCCAGGACTATGGACACGACTCGGGAGATCTTAAGAAAGGCACATGGTGTCTCGCCAGGAGTGCCACACTAGACTGAGGGCCCCCACCAACGTGCACAGTGGAGCAGGCAGCAAGTGGCAGCAAAGAGGGGCTGCTAAGAGGCAGCCACAGCTGGTATAACGGGGTCAGAGCTAAGCAAGTGCAGGCGAGGGCCTGGAAAGGGAGTCCACTGGTACTGGATTCACTGCTTACACGTGGCTTTTTCTCGGATTTTCCGGTGCCTCGGGGGACACGGACAGCTTTGGGCGAGCAGTGAAGTGAGCGGGCCCAGCATCGCATTCCCAGAGTCGAGTGTCCCATCAGCCCCAGGCACCCCTAGCCAGCCCTGCTCCCCACCCGTGGAAACCATTCTCCTCTCCAAAGTGTCTGTTTCTCGTAGGATGGCTGAGGAAACTTTCTAAAAGGAAACGAATGACAACAGCATGGTATCCTGCCTTTCTTCACACTCCCATCCTTAGCTCCTTCCTCACCTCCCGCAACCACTGCTATTTCATGAGGGGATCCTGGGAAAAGAAATGCCCTAACCCAAGTGGTCCAACAATCCTCTAACAGAAAAATTTCCTGACAGGTATCCAAAGGTGTCATGCGGGAGACCCTGCTCCCTGCGCCATTTGTTGTGCAGGGAGTCATGAGGGCTCTCTGCTCCCGCTCCCCAGATAAGAATGCAGGATATGGTGAGGCCAAAAAGGAACATCCACGGAGCCATATGTAGGGGAGTCATACTAGTATATTCTCGCTGGCGGCACTATAGTCTCACTGGAGGCTGGATCCACACTGTCTGCAACCCGCCATCCTAACTGCAATCCGCGCTTGCCAGCCCAGCCGCCATCTTCTTGCTAGCCCCCCATTTGCTGCTAGCGTAGCCAAGGCAGTTATATTAGTGGCCAATGGCTCACTGGTTACAGCTGACGGCCAACTAGCCACAGTTGATGGTCATCCAATCACAGTTGATGGCCATTTACTACCCGAGCCAGCACCTTTCCACGTGAGGCTGAGAGCCTGGAAACTGTACTTTGGGGCTCTGTCCCCACAAAAGGTTTTTTGGGGGGCTGGAGAAACCAAAATCTTACCCTGTTAACCGGCGTTTATTTGTCCAGATTAACTCTGGCAAAACATGACTAAGGAGATTTGATCTACAGCTCCCCTAGTCCTTTCTGGCCCCTGCAGCCATCTTTCCATCAGAGAAGGGAAGCTGGAGGCCTCAGCTGTTTCACCATCAGTGTTTCCCCTCCCCTCCCAGAGAATGGTGTGGCAAGGGGAGAGGGACAGAAGGGGATTGTAAATTGAGTGCTCTGAGATTTTACTACTGTGGGGCAGCTGCAGGATCTAGTTGGGGGTATCAACGAAAAAAACATCCAGCCTTAGATAAACTTAAAAGAGTTTATTTGAGCCAAACTGACGACAATTGCCGGGAAGCAGTCTCAATGGATTGAGAAAATGCTCCGGAAAATGGCCTTTTTGTAACTTATTTTATACATTAGAATCAAAGAAGTGGGGTTACATGAAATCCATTGGTTGTAGATTAAGGCTGTGGGAGAAAGCAAAGCGGGGAAATCTCTGGGATTGGATAAAAAGCAAAATGGAGAGATACACACTTCTTTTATACTGGTGGGCACAGGATAGTTAATAGCATTTACAGCACATAGAGATGGTATTTGGGGAACAAGATAACAGTGAGGGATTTTGTAGTTTCCTGCTCTGGTCTGGTGGGTTGTGCCTCCTGGGGGGTCCAGTAAAAGGGATTACTCTGACATTCCAAGGGTACGTTATCTTAGATGCAAAAAGACAACAGACAGGCTCACTTAAGGGAAAGTTTGACCTTTGTCAAGGAAGCTACAGGCCAAGGATGTGACTTTCCCCCATGGCCCACCTTAGGAATTTTTATGCTCACGCCATCCTATGTGGTTATTTTCAGTCTCCTGAGCTTATCAGGTTTAACATGTGGCCCCTTTTCCATACACAGGGGAGAGTAAGGGCCCCCAGAGCCAGGAGGTCTGGCAGGATTCTCTGTGTGTCAGCTGGTGCATTTTTCATGTTCTGGTTTCCAGGAAATACAGGAATCATTTCCTCCTCAATCTTTTTTTTTTTTTTGAGTATAACTTTATTGCTTGTGATTTTTGTTTCTGTGCACAATCAGGGCCTCGTTGCCCCTCATTTTTATTTATTTTTTATTATATAAGTTTCAAATGTACAACATTATAACTCAACATCTGTATGTGCTGCAAAGTGATCACCCCCAAAGTCTGGTTACTGTCCATCGCCATACAGTTGACTCCCTTCACCCCCCCACCCCCGACTTCTCTGTCTTTTTAATTGTGTTATATCAGCTTAGTACCAGGTGTAACATTTAGAAATTCACAGAAAGTCTTAAGAAATGAATCAAAGTATAACAGCACAGAAATGTAATAATAATAACAGTAATAACAAAGCTATACCAAATGATAAGCAAGCTGACGGCTCTTGAAGGAGACGGCCGATCAGCTACAGTTCTGGAGGTCAGTGATTCAAGGCTGGGCCTCCGCTCCATCTCTTTTCCCAAAGGGCCCCGGGTCCACATCACAAGCTCAGGGCAGTGATGATGCAGGAAAAGACATAAAAGGCCCCCTGAGGGTGGCCCCTCCCTCTACAAGGCCCAGGCTTATGCAGCCTGAGGTGTCCAATCCAAACTATTTACCAGCTAAGAGTGGGTTGTTGGTTTTTGTTTTTTTTGTGATTCCTGGGGGAGAGCTCTGCTAGCACACGCTTCCCAGAAGCCACTCCACGGAGCTGTAGAAGTTGAAACAAACAAAAGCAGGACATTCAATGTCTCATCCTGGGCATCCCCACCCGCAGTACCTTCTTCCTGCCCGAGGTGACGAGGTGGCGGGGCTGTGCCTGGGGCAGGGTATGTGTGGTGTGTGTGTGGGGGGGGGCTCTCCTAAATGCATCCTGAGGTCTTCCATGCTCCACTGCACCCCTCCCCCCAGCCCCAAGCCTGGATGCCTGAGGGACTTGTGCCCAACACCAGCGCCACCACCACCAGAGCTGGAGCTGAGGCTGGGAGGTGGGCAGGGTCCCCATGACACGTTCTGCCTGATAGGAGAGCAACCTTGGCAGTGCAGAGCTCCACAGAGCGCTGACCGACATAAAATCCCTATTTCAGCTAAAATCTCACTGGGGTGGCTTTATGGCTCATGTCAGCCATTGGCATGAGACAAGTCCTCTGAGCTGCAGCTTTTCTCTTCTAAGGTACACCAGGCACAGTGCTGCCTAAGCACCGAGAGAAGCTGGTGGACATCGAGAGGGAGGGAGCTCTGCCTTGAGAATCCCAGAGTTCTCCCTCCCTCCCCTCTCCCTCCCCATCCCTGTGCCCCTCCCGCTCTGCTTCTGGTGACTGAACTAGCTTGACACATCTAATAACCCCCTTTGCTGCTGATATGCCCTTCAGAACCATATTTTAAACAAACAACTCCTGGCAGTACCAAAAGCTGGTGAACACGCTTACAGAGTTGCCTTCTCAGCCCCACCCTGCAGCCCTCTGTCACCTCGCCCATCCGGTCCCTGACAGCCCAGGGCTTCAGTGGTTACAGGGAACTGATGGCACCCTGTCCTGTGTTTTTCCTGCTTTCTCTGGGTCTCTCCTTTATCTGTGGACTTCTTCCTCCATGCCCTTGCTCCACACCCTGCCCTCAGCAAAGCTCCTTTTTCCTCCCCCGTCCCCTGCCAAAGGACAGCAGCAATCCGAAAGCCAGAAAAATATGGAGGACGTATTCGGGCGTGGTGACTGTATTTACTGAGACGTATGTGTTGCAAAAGAAATTGCTTCTCACTCTTCCATTCGGCGGCGTACCTTGCCAATTTGGAAGATAAACTGAAGGCAGGCATCTGGGTCCACAAACTACAAGATTTTAATTCCGAATACTTGATTTTTCCTTTAAAAAGTACCATAAAGAATTCTCCCATTTCTTCACTCACCCTAATTCTCTTCCATTAAACTCTGCTCGCCTTACGCCCCTCCCCCCTTATGTCTCAAACCTCACTGCTTCTCCACACAAGGAACACCGTTACCTGGGTCTAAGGCTCCCTCCAGCCGAGGCTTACTGGTTCTAACAGGTCCCCAACACCCTGTTTCCTTATGACTCTGTCCTCAACACACTGCTGTGCACCTTTTCTGAAGCTACTGATTCCACCCCTCTGGAGTAGTGAGTTCTATAGGTTCAAGTTCACAGCCTGCTTTCCCTTGTGGGTGCTCATTTTGTTTCTCTCAAGCATCTAGGGAAATGTCCTACTATGAACAGATCAGGTAAACAAGTTGACTCTCTTCTTCATGTTCAAGATTTAAGAACATGCCCCTCCTCCCCGAGTTTGGCTTTCCAGGGCAAAGAGCTCCAAGACTTTTCCTTGGTCTTCACGGCACAAACTCCCCACCTCTGATCATTTCGGGAGCTACAGACCCTCTCGGGCCTGGTTACACCATCAGAACTGCATCTATTTCCCGGAGGAAAAACTTGATGCCACCAACCCTGCAAAATCTCACTCACTACCTTTAGACTGGACGCCGGGCATACTTTCTGCGATGTAGCTCATCCACTCGCTCCAGGTACCAGGTGCCTGGGAAGAGGCTGTTTAGGTCGCCAGGAGGTGAGAAATTCACTGTGGAAGACAAGAGGCAATACCCTTCAAGCGCTCTTTGGGGTTGGGGGAGACAAAACAGTAACAGGGACACCTATAGCTTCATGGTGACGCTCTCCTAACTGTGCTGCAAGGGGCTGCGAGGTCATCGACTACCCAGGGACCCGGCAGAAGAACCAGAAGCAGACCACAGTACACACCATGGGTCCCAAGTTTTGCTTGAGAAAATATGGTTACTGTGGTTTTAAAACCACTATCTGGTCTGTCCTGTTGTATCTTTAGCTTTGGTTTACTTTTGTTGCTTTTGGGGGCAATATTTTGTTTGGTAGGGAAAGAGAGCAGTGGGGCGGAGACAGTACAATTTATTGATAACTTATTTATGTACATAAATTCATTCAATCTGTTTGCTGATCCTGCAAAATTGGTGTGATTTTAGAAATGAGACAACTGAAAGTTCCATAATCTTCCCAAAGATAAAGAGCTGGTGAATGTCACAGGTCAGTTTAGATTTGGATATCTAGCTCCAAAGTCTGGGCTCTTTCAACTGTCACATAGGTGGCATTTTCAAAGACCATACGCCTGACTTCCAAGGGACTACATTGTCCAGTGTCCTGTTCTGGGTGGTTAGCTAGAGTCTACACTGAGAAGCCACTTGCTGCCTCCTCCCTCTTCACAACTCTGCCTTCTGCTTCCCCACCCAGTTCTCACCCCTGGGCACCTAACAGATCTTCTGCCAATCATATCTCATAGCCATCTCTACCCTGACCTACGATATTCTAGAGTTCTGAGGAGACCTTGGCTCTCAGCTGCTGAGAAAAATTGCCTTCTCCTTCCCTCATCCTGCTTTCCCTTACCCTTGCGGTAGAATTGTTCTCTTTGGTTCATTATTTCTGTGAACTCCTCAGCAGACATACGCTTCCGGGAGGCCAGGCGTTTTGGCAGGTCCGAGATACTAGATACCAGCTTTTCCAGGGGGGAGCCTAGAAAGCAAAAGCAAGATTGATAAACGTGCTTCCCTGCCACGATCACAGCTATTGTTCCCGAGTCCAACAGAGAGCCAGGTTCTGTGGGAGCTTGAACTGGCGGCAGTTCTCTGTGTGCAGATTACAATGCCAAGAAGTAATAAGGGTCAGAACACATCCTGTCAGCAAAACATACGGCAGACACTCATGTCACCAAGGTACATCCCATGTAGCACTTAGACGCATGCCTCAGATCACACCCGCCATCAAACATTCAACAAATATTCACTGGATATCTCAAACCCACCAACTTCTCTATAACCAGCTGCAACCAAACCATCATTACCTCTTGCCTGGACTCTTTGCTGGAACAACCTGTCTGGTTTCTCCATAATCACTTTTGCTTCTTTTCAATCTAGTCTCTCCATAGTAACCATGGAAGGGCCTCAGATACATAAATCAGATAAGTTTACTCCATTGTTTAAAGCCCTGTAGGGATTTCCTTTGCTCTCAATCACATTATTCTGCCAAGGCAGGAGGGAAGGAGCCTCAGTAGCAGAGAGGTAGAAAAATGGTCTCTTTCAGCACATGGATCTTGTCAGAAGTGCCTGATAGAAAGAGGGGACTCACCTGGCGAAGCATCCTGGGAGGCTCGAAATGAAAAAAAACTTGCCGCCAATCCAGAGCCATAGGAGAAGGCACCAATCCTGGAACCAGCCAAGTCCTGGGCAGAGTGCCTGCAGGAGAAGAAATCAGGACCCAGAAAACACCTTGCATTATAGTCTGCCCGTCAGATAAACCACCGACCTATCAGCCCAAACGAGTCTACCTCTTGCAACTCAGAGATGGCTTCTGGGCACTCTACACAAAGGGTTTTTTGAAAGACCTTGGGGATAGGCTCAGGCGGTATATATTATTACAAATTTTAATACAGTTTTTTCCTTTCTTAAAATGTGTATACTTTTTTTGGCACCCTCTGTATATGTATCTCCTATGTTATATGCATGCACTATAGAGTACAAGTGTTTCCTTATAAAACCCCCAAAATAGACTGTCAATAAAAATAACAGTTAACATTTGGGCATCTGCTGAGCGTTACAGTTTTAATTGCTTTAGACATTTAACACTCATCCAAACCCTAGAAGGTACGTATTGTTACTGTACATATTTTACAGCTGGAGGAAGTGAGGCATACAGAGGTTAGGTATTTTTCCAAGGTCAAAGCTAATAAGTCATAAAGAGATTTGAACCTTGGTTGTGGGCTCCAAAGCTAGGCTTTTTTAACTAGAGAGATTTAAAATAGATGAGAGAAAAATATGCATAAAAGTTCTCTTTTCTTGCTGCATCAAATAGAACCTGAGAAAAAATCGCACAGTCCCTTCACAGTACAAAGTGAAGTAATACACGTACTTCACTTTGGAGACAACTGTTTAATACTGATAATAAACCTGCCTGTAATACATACATCTTTGAAACATGTTTCCTTCCCCTTTCTTCCTCCCTCCCTCCCTTTTTCCCTCCTTCCTTCCTTCTTTCCTTCCTTCCTTCCTTCTTAAAAAAGAAATCTGAACCATAAGAGGAACTGAACTGGACTGACCCCTCAGATGGTGGTTGGGAGGTGGGGGGGGATGGGGTAGGAGGTGGGGCCGGGCGCAGAACTCACTGGGACAGGAGAGAAGCCAGGCAGCCATACAGGGATGAGGTGTACGAGTTCCCGTTGTGTGTGGAAAAGTAAAGGGAGGACTTGGTTTTCCTGTTGAACATGTCTAGAGAGGCCTTTTGAAATGCCTTTTCCACGTCCCTGTTGTTGTAGGTGTCTTCCAGCTTCAGGCCCCTGCGAGGCAGCCAGAGGAACAGGCCAGGTGAGAAGCCACAGGAGGGGAGGGAGGCAACAAGGGGAGAAGCACCAGCTTCCAGAGAGAAGACTTTTGGGCACATGTTTTCATTATAGGATATTTGGAAATACAGAAACGTGCAAAGAAGAGCATGTCACTTAGTGCTGCCCTTCAGAGGGAGCAGGGTTTCCTATTTTTCTTGTGGAATCCATCCTTATTTTCATACAGTTTATTGGAAAATAACAAGCACACCATACATTCTGTTGATCACGCATCCTTAGTTAATTTTCTCTATGACATTAAGTCATCTTCTATAACATTATTTTTCAAGGCTGTAGAATGGGCCATGATGGGAACGCTACACTGACCAATCTCTCCATTCCTGCTCTCATTAGTTAAAATACCACAGTGAAAAGCTTTATGTTCTTTTAAACACGTGAAATTGCTGCGCCAAAAGGCATGCACCTCTTTAAGGCCTTAGCTTCATGTTTCCCTATTCCTCCCCCAAACCCGTGTCTCAATTTATACATCCACCATTGCTCCTTTTTCCACAGCCTCTCCAATTCCGGGTATTGACATTTTTTTAAAAAGTGACGTAAGGGACATGGTAACTTGTTTAACTTTGTTGCTAATGAGCGTGCACATTTAAAAATATGATTATGTCATTTCTCCTTTGAGGAATTTCTTATCCATATCTTTTGTTCAGTTTTCTACTGCGGTGTTTATCTTATTATTTATGAGACTCGTGCACATTAAAGATACTAACCTATTCTCTTTGCTATATGTTAGAATTTTTCCCCCCCTCAGGGGAAGGAGTGTTTGTGGTAATTTGGATGTTGTAGTTAGTGTCAGGGTTAGTAGCAGTAGTTAGTAATAGCGGCAGATACTGGTAGAATATTACAAACCTTGAAATGAACAGTTATCTGGAAGAAAGGGATAGATGCCCTTCCCAGTGGGAACTCTTTGTACTGAAGATTCTTCTTTTCTAAACTCTCAGAGTAATACATAAATAAATGGCATCCTTTTTGCTTTATTGACATTTAAAGGGGTGAGCTAGACTAGCTCCATGTCATAGATGGGAGAAACTGAGGCAATAAGCAAAACATTCATGAGGTCGATGGCAGGTCAGAATGAGACTGGACCCTCCCCAAGTGGCCGTCTTGTACCCTGATCATTTGCTTCGAGGTGTTTCTGTCCATATAGACTGTGAGAGTCTCTAAGTGGGGATCATGGTGTCACGTTGATTTCTGTGTCCCTCAAGTTTAGTATGGTGCCTGGCATAGCTGGTGTTCATCAAATGTTTATCGACTGAATGGCATAACCACACTCCCTTTCCTCCTTTTCGTATTTTCTGAAGCTTCTCACAGTCACTTGATCTAGAGGTCCTGGCCAACTCCCTGTGCTCCCTGAGACAAAAGGTGGAGGGCCTCATGCAGACAAGAACCCCTGTAAGGACTCGGTGTCACTTCTATTGTGTTGGAGGATGGTCCCTTTTTTCCCCACAGCAGTGGCTTGTGGTCCAGACTCACGGCGTGCAGAAGCCTCCTCCTTCCTCACCCCTCACGAGCCTCTAGCCTCCCCACGTCAAGAGGACTCACCTGAAGGCCTCCAGCCCCTTATAGAGGCTGGTCTGTGTGTCACTGCTGGCTGACAGGAAGTCATTGAACATCAGACGAGCCAGGGATTTCTGGACCAACTTGCAGAAGGGTGTGTGGAAGATCATAAACTGTAAATCATCAAGAGTGAAAGGTCGATCGATGCCAGCTGGAAGAGGAAGTGTGACAGCAAGGATGTGGCGTGACAGATAAGCCATTGAGACCCACTCTCCAAGATCTAACTGTACCGAGGGACAACGAGCTCTGACCTCCAGCAAACACGCGTAAGGCGAGTTCATTCATTTTACAAGCATTTCACTGAGCACCCTCGTTATAAAGAAACAAGGGGAAAAAACAAATATATTCTTCCTATCTACTCTTGCCAACCTCTACAACAGATAACACCTCCAAATCAAACTTGTGTTCTATATTTTCCTCTATTTCCCAGAGGAGGAAAGAAGAGTCTCCAAAAATACGAGCTTAGTGGTGTTTTCAAGGTCACCCAGCTTTGGGTTTAGGCTCCGATGTCTCTGACTCAGCAATACAGATTATTCCTCTCATTTCAAAGAGGAGGGCAGATGCATCCTCTGCCGTAGGACAGCTGACAATTTAGTGCTGAGTTCCGAGGCTGTATCGATCAAATTGCATATGAGAATAAGGAGTAAAATTAGAATGCCACAAGAATTCAGAGGAGGCCAGAACAATTAGCTAGCAGCAATCTGATAGTGGATGGGCAGAGGCCCAGAGAGGTTCAAGTTGACTCCTCAGCCATGGGGGGTGGCTGTGGCAGCTAGCATTTCACCCAGTGCGGTGGAAAGGGGCAAGAGGTGGCTCCTTTTGCCACCTCTACAGCATCCATGCTCAGCCCATGCTTTTTCCCACACTGAGATCTGCCTTTTGCAGGGCTAAGCAGGTAAGAACCCTTTCTATTTTTTAAAAGCAGCCTTCAGGGTAGTTTTAAAATAAACTTTGTTTCTTTTCTGATTATGAAAGTAGGACATATTTTTTTAGCCAGAAAATTCTGAAACTAAAAGTGAAAACAAAATCGACTTGTAATAGTACCACCTAGAGAAAAATCACTGATAGCAGCATGCCGAAAATACAGGTAAGATTTGTTAACATCAGCAAGACTTTAAAAGGGGACGAACTACAAACCAACAGTCAAATCACTCCTGACTTCAACAGAAACAAATCTAGACCCAGTAGGATGGGGTGGCTTACTCACCATCCTACCTCCCCAGGTGGCTGACACCCACTGATTTCCTACTGGCTTTGAACTACGTTGTTTACTTTCTTTCATTTAGTTCAAGTTAGAGGCAATTTCATACTTGGATTTGGATAACTTCCAAATTAACTTGAACACAGGCCCAGGGAAAGGCATAAGTAGAAGGGGACACGAAACAATTCTCTTGAGATCATTTTCAGAGGCAAGAAGAGACTTTATCTTAAGCGTTTAGGACAAACTCTTGGCCCCATGTACACAGAGCCCCCACTTTCACCCTCTGAGCCCCATACCTTTCTTCCACTGGTTCTGGATTTTTTGACGGTATACTGTGTAACATCGGTCCAAGGCCCGTAAGTAGCACTGGATGGAGAGCTTCCCGTCCACCAGCGGGTATTCTGAAGCCCCATCGGGTTTGTAGAAGTCGTATACGTTCTCCATGTGGGTCCCCCGGAGCCCTGGCAAGGCACATAAGGGACTCAGGGACTCCCGGTGCAGCCCACATAGAGAGAGCAAAGGGGACGGGAGAACCATGTGCAAATGGTCTCCTGGTCTTTACCTGTCTGGTGCCCAAGCCCGAGCCCACTCAACATCCCTCACATGTTCAAGGGAGCTGACTAGATTGTTGCTCTTATGTGAGTGAGGTTTACATTTTCCTTTCCACACCTATATGGGCTTAATGAAATCTGGAGGAGGCACCAAAAGTCTCCAAGGAAAGGCTTTCCCTTTATTCCCAATTATTTTCTTTCATCTTCAATGGCCAGTTTAGCTCCCAAAGGTCCATGTCAGCATTGACTCCACCCTTCATCATCCCCATGTGATGGTGCAGAAGAGGAAACCTCGCTGATGCCTGTCTTCCCTTTCTCTCTGCCCTCTGCTCCCCAGTCAGGCCTTTTGAAGGCAAGTGACATCGTCCCCAAGCCCATCCTTCAGCCCTGAGTAGCGGGTATGCCAGTTTGGGATTAGGAGCTATGCATTTGGCCATGCCATGCCCTGTCTCTTGGTACTATGTATCCATAGGTCACTACAAACCTCTCTCGAGGACCAGAGGGGCGTTGGGTCCAACCAGCATTGCCACGGCTCCAGCCCCACCTGTGGGGCGGGCATTACCACTGGGATAGACTGCGATATCGCCACAGACCACCATTGCATAGCGACCTGTCACAAGAGACAAGAAATATCATCATCACTACCAAATCCCGAGTAGATTGAGTGACCCCGGTGTGCCAAGCACAACTTTATATACTGAAGATAGACCAGCAAGCAAAACCCAAAATCCCTGCCTCCTGGAGTTTATGTCCTTGTGAGACTCAGCATGACACATTTGAAATGCAAAGTCAAAACTCAGCGTCCTGTTACTCTAGCTGCGCAATACTCACTTATTCAGAATTCCGTTTCTGAATTCCATGAAAAACGTATTAGCTGGCACTTTGGGAGATAATTTAGGTTTGTACCCATCACCTTCTAGTCCTCTGTGGTGAAATTCCCTCCAGTAGAAGGTCAAGGGATAGGGAGGGAAACTAACATTTGAAACACTAGCTAGACACTAGTTATTATCAAACTATCCTTAAAACCATCCAATGCGGCAGGAAACACCTACTGCCTTCCAGAGAGATTAAGTAATTTGTCTAAGGTCACCCACTCAGTGAATACGGAATTTGATTTTTAAACCCAGTTCTGACAGGATTGCAAACCATGTGCTTTGAATGACTTGGTACTTCTTTCATTGAGAAAAGGGTTTATGTTGAGTAACTGCATTTAAAGTAAGCGATCCATAGTTACTACCTCTATATTAGTCAGACTATTATTCAGTAAATGATGTCTTGACTATTATTTTTCCACTTTCATCTGGTAGTACTGCGCCAGCCCCCCTACACTTGAGTCTGTGGGACAGATAATGGCGGTGATTTCAGTATTCTATCTAATCTGTAAGGAAGACCCTGGGATTTACCCCGGTACTGCGTTGGGAGCCATATTTCTATATAATTGAATCCTCACGATAAGCCTATATATCAGATACAGTTATCCCCTCTTTATAGGCAAAGAAATTGAGGCCCAAAGAACTGAAGTCACTTGGCCAGAGCCAACAGCTAATGGACAGTATGATAAAAATTCAGAATCAGGATTTCAACCCAAATTCAACGAAACCCAAGAAACTTCTCTTAAGAATTATATACCATATATATGTGTGTGTATATATATATATATATATATACACACATATATATACATATATATATACACACACACACTTTTCGTTGGGGTTGGAGTTGGAGTTGGAGAATATATATATATATATAATAGTGTGTATATATATATTTATATATATATTGTGTATATATATATATATTTGGAAACTATAAAAGAGTATTTCAAAGCCATTAAGGAAAAAAATCAGTAAATTTGGCTACCTAAACATTAAAACTTTCTATCAGATACAAACTCAAAGGACAAACTGGGGAAGTATTTGCAATAGTTATAACCAAAAAAAAGCCAATTTCCTTCATGTATAAAAGTCTCATTAAAAAATACAAGGTATGTAATAGGAAAATGGCCAATAAACATTGTAAAAAAATCAAAGCTGTCTTGTGAAAAAAGGGCAAATCAATGACAATATTATTTTACTTATTAAATTGACAAAGATTAGAAAGTTTGATAACATGCATTGCAGGAATGTACTTTAGTACATTTTTTTTTTTTAAGTGTGTTTTTCCAGGACCCATCAGCTCCAAATCAAGTAGTTGTTTCAATCTAGTTGTGGAGGGCTCAGCTCACAATGGCCCATGTGGGGATGGAACCCGCAACCTTATTGTTAAGAGCACCGCGCTCTAACCAACTGAGCTAACCGGTCACCTCTAGTACAACATTTTGAAGAGCAATCAGGCACATTCTATCGATACTTTAAATCAACATATCCTGCAATTCCACTTTTAAGAAATCCATTCTTACAACACATTATCACAAGCATGCAAAGCTATTGTACACTGTTCATGAAAACAATGATTTATAATTGCAAAAAACATACAACTATCAAAATATCCATCAATATGGCACCAATTAAATAAAGTTTGGCATATCCATCAATAGAATATTATGTAGCTTTCAAAAGAATGCAGTAAATCACATATATATATGTGTATATATACATATATGTATATATACATATATATATATATATATATATATATATATATATATATATATATATATAAATGTATGTGAGATAGAGATATAGAATGATCTCAAATACATCATAGAGATGAGGAAAAATACGCACAATGTTAAAAACTAAAACTGAGTAGAGATGTGTATGCTTGCAGGTACATAGAAAAAATCTGGAAGAACACACAGAAACTGTAGTATTAAGTTCCGGAAAATGGTAATGAGGTGCCAAGGGGAACTTTTTCTTCCCTTTTGTGTATGGGTATATGGTTTTTTTTTTTAACTATAAATTTCAATTACTTTCACTAAAAAAAGATAGGGCAGGTGAGGTCTCTCAGGGCATCTGAGCCAGTACCACTCTTTCCTTCCCTCACACGTTTCTGTCTCTCAGGAATGATCTGAAACTTCCTGGTGAGTCTCAGAAACACTTCCTCTTATCCAAATGTCCCAGGCGGATGGTTGGCCAGGTCCGTCAGAAGCAGAGATCTCATCTACACTGGCCTTGTCTGGTATTGGCGGTTGTCATTAAGCTCAGGCTTAACACGATTTTTGCTTTAATACAAACTAACAACCCACATCTCAATGGTTTGTTTTTTAAGTATTTTGCCCACCAAACTATTATATTGAAGGAGGATGCATTTGTAGCCCTCTTCTGTGGCACGCCCAGGCATTCAGCAGAATCTGCTTATTTGAAATGATATGTTTACAGCTGACGATGCTCCCAAACATAGGCTCGGATATTTGCTTAAAGGCTGGTGAGTGTCCCTTGCCTTTTATTTCTACTCTCCGACTAAATGCTTGGTTGGAAACATTGGTGGTGATGATCATAGGGATTGCTGGAGAGGTAATAATATAAGTGCCAAGCAGGGAAAGCACTGTGAAAACAGATTTGATGATATAGAGACTGGCATATCCCAAATCAATGGAACCACTGAGGGTTGGGCCATATGCAGGGCACTCAGAAAAAACACTGGACAGGTGTATGTATGGACCTCCACTGCCTTGCTGCAGGAACATAGACAAACCATTAAACTCTTCTTGGCCTCTTTTAAAAATAAAGAACACAGGATTAGAAAATCTCTAAGGTTCCAGCCGACATCAAGACTTCGTAATTATTTTTATCATTAGTGTTCATTATGGTTTCTAAGGTTTTATTTCTTGTTTCCAACTTAGTAAATATAGAGTGCTTTGATTGCTCAGGTACTCTTCCTTTACGTCTCCATGGATATCTTATTCAGTTCTTTCACCAGCCTTCAAGGCAGGTAGGCAAATAAGAATCTGAGGCTCAAAGAGGTTAAGGCACTTGTCAATGATTGTTGGCAGAGCTAGGTTTCTAACTCTCCACTTGTACTGTTTCCCTTGGACATTTTTATGCTATCAAAACAGGGTTCTTCCTTCCAATATAGCATTAAGGGAAAATATAAGTAAGATCCAGGGTAACGTTAATATGCAAAAAGCAATTTCCTAGGAACCAGGCAAGGGAGAAAGAGTAGAACTACTCTGTGTAATAGCCTATCTGTTGATTCTTTGGGTCTATTTTTACCAGGGTGTTTTCCCCTTGATGTCTAACTTGTAAGAAAGATATCAGATCTTCCATTTTCTTATCTGTAAGTCGGGGATAACAACCACTTCCTAGGCTGTGGTAAGGACTAAATGAATGGCTAGTGAACATGCTACCTCATTAACTGCATAAAGTTATAAAAGTCTAAGCGCTTATCATCATTGTGGTTGTTGGTTGATAGCAGCAGCTGTGTGAATAAGTTGTCCCGCCCTCCCTGGGGAACGGAGAAGCAAAACTAAGGATTCAGTTTCCAGCCCCAACTCCTTTCTTGTGTGACCTCTGGCAGCACATACCATCCCAGGAGCTGGACTCCAGCCAGTTGGCAGCATTGAAGAGGGAGGCAGTGCCACCGTAGCAGGCATTGGTGGTATCTATGCCCTCAATGTCAGTGTTGCCTGAATCCTGGAAGAGCTCCATGAGCACTGTTTTGATAGCCTTGGACTTGTCGATGATGGTCTCAGTGCCCACTTCTAGCCGGCCCACAGAGTCCCATGGGAGCTTCGTGCGCTCCATCAGCCGCTGCACCACTGTCAGACACAGAGAATTGACATCCTCTTGGACTGAACAGAAGCCCATATGGGTTTGACCCAAGCCCACTGTGTACTTCCCTGCTTCCACGTTGTTAAACTTCTCCAGGTCCGTTTGGTCGACATATTGGGCTGGGAAGTAGAGCTCCAGGGCAAGGATGCCCACATCTTTTGGCCAAGTATCCGTTTTGGCTAAGGGGACAGCAGGGACTGTAGAAAACCTGCAGTAGAAATAACAGT
Source organism: Rhinolophus sinicus (assembly GCF_057876585.1). NCBI lineage: Eukaryota > Metazoa > Chordata > Mammalia > Chiroptera > Rhinolophidae > Rhinolophus > Rhinolophus sinicus. The sequence continues at coordinate 49,957,726 of NC_142507.1, forward strand.
CAGAATCCCACTAATGGTCTCTAGTGAGTTTCCTCAAAAAACAACACAGCGATTTCTCTCTCTCTCTCTGTCTCTCTGTCTCTCTCATATATATATATATATATATATATATATATATATATATATATATATATATATATATATATATATATATATGTTATCAGCTTAATCCAAAGTTAGGATTGTTATGCATTTCTGTTGAATTGACCCTTTAACCCTTATTAAATGTCCTTCTTTATCTTTGTGATAGTCATGCTGTAATGTCTACTTTTCCTGATGTTAGTAAAGCCACCCTAGCTTTTTGATCACTGTTTGTATGGTATAACTTTTCTTGTCCTTTTATACTTTTAATTTCTAAAGGTCTTTTTATTTAACATGCATCTATTCTGAACAGCATAGGGTCTTTTAAAATTTTTAACAAGTCTTGCAATATTGGTGCTTTAATTGGAGTAATTAATCCAATTATATTTAGTGTAATTACTGATACAGTTAGAATTGAGTCCACCATCTCACAATTTGTTTCTATTTGCCTCATGTGTCCTTTGTTTCTCCGTTTCTGTGTTCTTTCGGATTAAGCAAGTATTTATCATTCCATTTTATCTCCTCTTTTTCTTTTAGCAATGACCTTAAGTGATTGTAATATGCACACTTGACTTATTATAACTCAAATTAATATTTCTGCTACTTTGTGAACAGTGCAAAACCTTACTTTTTAAACTTCACTTGAAAGTTAAACCTTTGAACTATTACTGTCATATAGTTTACTTCTACATATGTTATAAACCCCACAGGACATAATTTTAAAGATTTCACCCACTTTTAGCGTGCCCTTCTCATTATCCCTCTTTCTCCCCTTCTTTCTGTTTTCTACGCAAGAACATACTGACAATTTTTCTACTCTTTAAGGAAGTTTTCTGCTTGATTTTATCCTCTCTGCTTTTTCTGATTGGGCATCCCAGTATTTACTGAACACGCCCAACATAGTGCTGGGTTCCAGAGGCACAGCAGTGAATAAGATACCTTTTGTGCCCACAAACAGGGCACAGCCCAGTGGAAGAGGCAGACTTTTTTTTTCTTTCTCCCCGTTCTTTTGCCTCTGTCCCCCCCGCCCCCATCCAAGCCATTGTTTCTCAGTTTAGTTGTGCTCCCTGGCCCATGCTGGTTTTATGAGCCTTGTACTCCCCCCCCCCCCCCCCCCCCCGGCTGAGGCAGTCGGTCACCAGTCGGTCGGCTGCTCACAGCAGCTCATGGCAGCTCCCACTGGCTGCCGGCCGCTCAAGCTGGCCACCGGCTGCTCATGGCAGCTCAGCAGCCCAGCTCCAGGGAAAGCTGTTGTTCACAATCTTAGCTGTAGAGAACGCAGCTCACTGGCCCATGTGGGAATCAGTTGGGCGACCTCAGTGTTAGGAGCCCGGTGCTCCAACCACCTGAGCCACCAGGTCGGCCGTGAGGCTGACATTTTTATAGCAAAATTTATAGTGGAACAAACAAAGATTGTGAGAATACAGAGGGCAGAGAGTAATTCTAAATGGGAGCAGAAAGAAAATGGTGAAAGGGTCAGTAGAAGAGGAAGGAGAGAATCTGTTTTTTTTCCTGGAGCCACTTACCTCTCTTCAAAACCCCTGGTGAAAATCTGGAGTTTCTCCTTCCAGCTACAAGTACAGAGCTCACCAAGTCCACCTCCCATCTGCTCCCACGTGAAATCTGGTCACTTTAATGCTACTCTTCATTTTATAGTTGGTGAAATCAAAGCACACACTGGTGAAGTGATGAGCTCAGAGTAACTTCACAGTTTGTCACATGTTAGAAATCTTCTGTCCTTTCACTGCCTTGGGTGCCATCTAGTGTGTGTCACACTCATGAGTGCCACCAAGTCCCTTTAACTTGTATCTGGCCACGGAACAGTAACAGGATGGCTCCCCAGGCTTATAAATTTAGCTGTATGCCATAGGAACTGTAACTCAGATTGAGTGCGTTTGGGCTTCTGGAAACCTCAGTTCTCCCATGGGGTGGGGGTCACTGTGAAAGTCTACTGTGAGCAAAGTAGATCATATGATCCCAAGATAGAGAGGCAACGTGATAAATGTTCACCCATATCTGACAAGAGAGGTTTGGGGTTTAGTTACCTGCCCTACTTATTTGGTGTCCCTCCAACCCCCAATAATTGGAGTTTGTACTCTCAAATATTTGTGGAGGAACTTCCCTAGTACCGACGAGCTAATGGTTAGCCAGTCCTGTGCTTGGCTGGTTTTTCCCTCAGCCTCATTCTCACTCTGCTTTCTCTGAGATCACTCCTTTCCTCTCTTCCCAGTTAGGAACCTACGGTAGCAAGGAGAGTTTCCAAGAATCAGTCACTTGGTAACTTTTGTGACTGTCTGGATAGGGGGCTATTCTGGATGTAATCCAGAAATGGATTACAGAGTCTTGAAGAAAACTTAACATGAAGAGGTTTCCAGAAACATCGGACCACTGGAGTTCACAGTACACTTTTAATCTTGTGCTTTCTCTAAGGAACAAACATTCTATTTCATTTAACATCGGTTTTGTTCGGGTGTTGCTTGGTTCAAGAACACGCATCAAGTTTTTACTTCTTTACTTCATCTCACCTCCATCCCCTTTGTTTCAAAATCAGCTATTACATTCCAGGCACAGGGAAGGGGCAGAGAAAAGAGGAAGTCAAGATTCTTGAGGACCTCCTCGACCCGAGGGAGGGATGAGATAAACACACACACACGTACCCCAACTGAGAGTCACAATGTGTGACCAGGGTCACAAGATAGGTGTGGGCAAAACCCCACAGGTGTCCAAAGGAAGCAGAGTCCCTGTGGATGGGAGGGTCAGGAAGGGCTTCATGGAAGAAGCTACATTTGAGGTCAACTTTGATGGGTGAGTGTAGCTTCCGCTGATGAAGAATTGGAGGGGGCTTGAAAGGGCAGTGACCACAGTGGGGGGCAATTGAACAGGTAAGGATGCCTGGAGTGGAGAGTGAAGGGAGTAGGGAGACCATGCATGAGAAAAGCAGGTGGGGACCACAGAGTGGAGGGCACGATTCTTCCCTCATTTTCCAGGCAGTGAAGCACATGCTGAGATGGGATCAGGGCTTTAGAGCCGCTGCAGGTTGGGTTAGAGGGGACAGACATACAGAGAAGAAGAGACCCATAAACCCATAAACTCTCATTCAGGCCACAGGAAACGGGACTAGGTGTGAGTACAGAAACAAGGGAAATGTGGACGATGATTCCCAAAGTTGGAACCAACAGCGCCAGAAGGAGGGGCAGGCTGGTGATTACTGAGGTTTGTCTCTTGGAGGGCGGCCAATTGTTATTTATTGAAACAAGCAAACCCACGTCAATCCCGTCCTCACAAATTCAAAAAACAGGTGAAACTCTGAGCAGGGACATTTGACCTGTATGCAGGGGGTGGGGGAGAGTGTGGACGAGGTGGTGAGTCATAAAGAAAGTAAGGAGGCTAAAGAGTATCACCTCCTCCCCCGCACATCCACTCACCCAGGTTCCCTGGGTACCAGGCCAGGGAAGACCTAGGTCAGTCATTTTTCTCCGTATTCATGGAACGCAGTGTAGAAACGAGAGGAAAGGAAGGGCTAGCCCTAGAATCCTAGAACGCAGTGGATGGCTTAGGCGTCCCGGGGGGACTAGCCATGGCTATGTTACCGTCCATACTCGGAGACTGCGAGCACTTGGGGCCAGACTGGGGGAATGTTTACAAAGAAAAGGACTGCACGTGTGCTTCCGTGCACAAGCTGATTGCATGTGTGCGTGTACACTCACATCTCATTTCCCCATTGCAGGAAATCAGGGGGCTGAGGAACATGCTGCGTGTCCTCAGTCCATTTCCAGTGTTGCTGCAGTAAGTTGCAGCAGCTGGTTTTACCAACACTGACATTGGCACAGAATCCTGAAGGGGCTGTGGGTAAAAGTGGGAACCGCGGCGGAGGGGAGAATGCCGTGGGCCCTGGTACTGATATTTCCACTGCTCCCACAGCTGGGGGAGTGAAGGATGTCCTCCTTCAGAAACAACAGAGGTTTGGGATCCTGGAACTCTGTAGCTGAGAGGGGCTGTCCATTTAGAGATGAGGTAACAAACAGACCCCGAGATATTAACTCGCTTCTCTAAGGCTGTGCACACACCTTGCCAACGTCTGACTGGGATTCTAGGGGGCTTTTCCTTAGGGCAGGCACTCTGCCTATCTTTTACTAGTTCCATGACGCTTCTCTAAGCGTGGCCTGGATAGTGCCTGGGAACAACGTGACTCACCTTTGGTGGGCTGCTGAGAGAAGGTGACCAGGGAGGAGAGACGCTTCCTGCATCAGTCTCTTCATTTGCAAGACCTGCTTTGCCGGAGTTAATAGCCGTTGCATTTTCAGCGGAGCGTGCAAAAAGCCAGACAGTCCGTGGGAGAGATGTCCCGCAGTGCCCAGTACGGCTTTATAGAGCCCTGAGACTCCTGCCTCCAGAAAGCCCCACCCCTGCTTATCGAGGCTCAGTTGGCTCCTAAAACTGGGCCAAAGGTCTCCCTCAGAACATGGGCAAGTCAAAGAAAAACGTCATCTATGCAACATGTACAAAGCTGCCCTGCTCCTGGGCATGCCTGAGAATGGATGGCTCTGATTTCTCCTTTCCCGGGCTCTGTGGCAGCCTTCGTGATGCCCAGACATCTCAGGAGGCTATGATGTCCCTTGGAACGTATCCAAAGGTAACCCCACCTGGCCTGTCTTGGACCCTGGCTCCTCACCTGAGTAACTCTCGCTTTGTGGTCCAGAATGCTCTCTGTGGAGTGAGCTGTTATTATTTTAATGTATTCCACCTAATAAGAGAAATTTTTCCAAACCCTTTCAGAGGTTGGGAGTGGATAGTGGCACATAGGTAAAACGCTGCTATGGAACCTGCTCTATTTCTCCTATCTTTATCGTCACGCTTGTATTTGTATAACTTACACAATTTCCAGATGGAATGCAGTAAGTGCTGGTATTGCAAAGTTCTGTCACCACTTTAAAATCCTTCATTTCCAATCCCTTCTCTGAAAACGCTCTGTCTCAGATGGCCGTTTTCACGTGGTGGTTGTGTTCTCGCCTCCCTGCGAGGTCCGGCTCCTGGCCACCAATACCCAAAGTGTCCCTGTGCTCAGAACAAGACACTTGTCCACTTTGCTTTGCAATGATACAGAAATACTTCTGATTTTTCCTCTCCCTCCTCCCCAAAGCCCTGCTCTCTCCAAGTACTTCAGTCTGGGCCACCCAGTGTCCTTCGTTCTTTCAGTCAACTAACAATCTTGCTTCACCCTCTTCGTTCATGAAGATTGAAGCACATGCCTTCCTCTCCGCCTTCAGTCCTCTCACCACTCTTGGAGCTGTCAATCTCCACACAGATCATCCATCCACCCTGGCCCCTCACTTAAGTTCCCACTTCCACAATCGTGTCCTCCACGTGACTTCCACCTCCCATTTCACATTCAGATTCCTGACCTTGTCATCATAGTATCTACACCGACTCCAAAATTTTAATTTCATGCAGCCCATTTTCTAACAACCTCTATCTTCCCAGCTCGCTTTTAAAGTACCCTGTCGTGCAGGGTGGCCTTGGGGGTCTCTGCTCCCGCTCCCCATACAAGAACGCAGGTTATGGTGAGGCCAAAAAGGAACACCCATAGAGCCATAGATGGGGGAGTCATACCACTTTATTCTCTCTGGCGGCACTATACTCTTACTGGAGGCTGGATACACACTGTCCGCAAACCGCCATCCACACTTGCCAGCCCAGCCGCCATCTTCTTGCTAGCCCCATTCTTTTTTCTCCTTCTCTTCCTTCAAACCGCCATCTTTTTTCTCCTCTTCGTAGCCACAGCAGTTATATTGTGGCCAATGGCTCACTGGTTACAGCTGACGGCCAACTAGCCACAGCTGATGGCCATGCAATCACAGTTGGCCATTTACTACCTGAGTCAGCACCTGTCTATGTGAGGCCGAGAGCCTGGAAACTACTCTCTGGGGCTCCGCCCCCACATACCCCTACCTTCTTCCCGTAATGGGGTCACCACTGACAACTCCACTCTTTCACCGTGTATCATACATACCCCACGCCTTCTTTTCTCCCTTTACTTAGTTCAGATGATCCCCGGTGCATAACCAGAGACAAGCCTTCGCACACACCTTGCCATGGACTCTCTCTGTCAGGCTGACCAAGCAAACCTTCCACTTTACCCCCCCTTGATCTTCACTACAGCCATAGCTGAGCTGCTAAACATGGCTGAAGAAAAACACAACATTCTAATGACTGGTTCCCTTTACATTTCGATAGAACCGCACATCACAAGTGGACCTTCAGCGTGACCCGGCCATTTTCTTACCTTTCCCAGTTCATTCCCTCCCAGAGCCCCAAGGGAACCAGTCCCAACTTCTCGTCTGTGTTCAGTGCCTCTGCTCATTATCCGCTGATTACGTGGAGTCCTGTTCCACTAAAAAAATAGAAAAAAAAAAAAAATCAGAAGAGAATCACAACAGCTTTCATTAGCAAATTCAGCAAATTTCATGCCTTTATGTCCCGTACGCTGCCTTCTCTCTGTTATCTAAAGGAACAGTCCTGCTCTAATTAAAGGCCAATGTCACCACTTGTACCCTGATTTTATCACCTCTGCTCCATGTGAGGGCTGCGGTCCTGCACTTATCCCGTCTTCCTCCCAATTAGTTTCCCTTTCTACAGGTTGTTCTTAGCAGTGTACAATGCCATCTTTAAAAACCCCTTCTGGACCCTATATGTCTTACCGAGTGTGCCACCAAATCTGGGCTCCCCTCTGTAGCAAAAGCCATTAAAGATATTGTCAGTTCTCAGCGTTTCACACCCTTATTTCTCATTCTGTCTTTAATTGATCCACTTAGGCTTTTGTTCCAAGCATTCCATTAAAATTCCTTTTGTTAGGGCCTCAATGATATACTACCAACTCAATGGTTTGTCCTGAACCTTCAGCTTACTAGACCCCTTAGGAACTCATGCAAAGGATTTCCACTCCCTCTTTCTGGAAATCTTCCCCCCCCCCCCCCCCCATTTGGCTTAAGGACTTGACAATTCCATGGTTTGCCTCTAAATTCTCACAGCTGCTCCTCTTCTCTCTGACCTCTAACTTTTGAAGTGCTCCAAACAATTCCTTATTTCACTAGGAAAATAGAAACTGAATAGGACGGTTAAGCTCTTAGACTAACATACACAAATATTCACGCAGGATTATAGACACATAATAGTTCATTTTGATAAAATTGAAGAAAAAAATCCGTCAATCTAATATAAACTTCATTTCATATGTATACCAAATTAGGTTTGTTAAGCACTGGAAATACAGATGGGTAGATCAACTTTATTTCTCTCTTTGAAGCCTGCCTATACTAAGCAGTTCCTCTGAGCCAGGCACTGTGCTAAGCATTTTTCATGCATTTAATTTCCACAACTATCTGAGGCTAGTAATGTTACTACATCTATTTCACAGATGAGGAAGCAGGTTTAGAAAAATTATAGAACCACCTTTGGTTTTCTCAACGAAAAAACATCCAGCCTAAGAGAAAGCTTGTAAGAACTTATTTGAGCCAAACTGACAATTGCCGGGAAGCAGTTTCAATGGATTGAGAAAATGCTCCAGCAAAAGGCTGTTTTGCAACTTATTTTGTGCATTAGAATCAAAGGAGGAAGGTTACATGAGATCCATTGGTTGTAGATTAAGGCTGTGGGAGAAAGCAAAGAGGGGAAATCTCTGGGATTGGATAAAAAGCAAAATGGAAAGACACACTTCTTTTATACTGGTGGGTACAGGATAGTTAATAGCATTTACAGCACATAGAGATGGTATTTAGGGAACAAGATAACAATGGGGGATTTTGTAGTTTCCTGCTCTGGTCTGGTGGGTTGTGCCCCCTGGGGGGGTGTCTGGAAAAAGAGATTACTCTGACATTCCAAGGGTATGTTATCTTAGATGCAAAAAGACAACAGACAGGCTCACTTAAGGTAAAGGTTGACCTTTGTCAAGGAAGCTACAGGCCAAGGATGTGACTTCCTGCCATGGCCCACCTTAGTTAGGAATTTTTATGCTCACGCCATCCTATGTGGTTTTCAGTCTCCTGAGCTTGTCAGGTTTAACATGTGGCTCCTTTTCCATCAACTGTTTTAGACGTTGTAAGTGGCTGAAGTGGGTTTTGAATTTAATCTGGCTCTACACATCATCTGAGCCCGTCTTCAACCATTTTTGACCTGAAAAAGTGGCAATTCCGTGTGGTTCAACCGAATATTAAGTTGTTTCTTTGGAATAAGGGAAACTTGCAGGTTGGGGATGTACCAGGAATATAATATGTAAAGTACAAATTGGAAGAAATAACAGCTACCACCATGTGGTAGCTTTTCATAGTGAGTGGAATTTAGTTGACTTAATCACATAACTGGACTGAAGTACAATCAAGTAACTAGTTTTTCTATCATATCATTTACCCAAAGTGTTGAAGGAAATAGGTTACAACACCTGGCTGTTGAGTTTAAAGAGGCTACCTCTCAAACACTTAAATAAACTCACCTGTTATATTTCTTAAATGAAAACAGACATTTTTAGTTTTACTGTGAGAGTTTGGGGTCCTTCAACTCTGGGCTGTATCTTTTCCTCTGGAGTGATAGGGTGTTGATTAATCAAAAAATGTTGTCAGGTGCTAGATAAATATTAAGAATCAGAGAAATGGATTATCAGGGATTTAAAAGTTTAGACACCTAGGATGAAGTCTTGTAAACATAACGTTTGTTTTTGAAACGATCCTGCCAAGAGAGCTGGTTGAGGAGAACAAAATTATAAACAAGGTCCCCAGGCATTTGGAGGTACCCTTTTGAGCCATATCTGCCTCTCTTCTACCTCAGAAACTCACAGTCCTCATTTCAACAAATGTTCTGAAAATGCATTTACCACAAAGTCTCCATGCCATCGTTAGGTGGAAGTTAGAAAATGGAGGAGGAGGAGTGGGGGAGGGGTTCCATGGTGCCTACAGAAAAGGCTCATAACTGGCTTTGATTGAGTGCCTCCAGCCACAGATCTGTTTTTATAACAGATGACAAGAGGTGGTCTGGAGCAAGGTAAGGATCTGAGTCAACAGACCTCCACCCATTTTAGGGGGTCAAGCCTTCCCATGGATGTGCATGCACCACCTTTCCCGCCAAATCAATATGTAACTCTCTCACCCCACCCAGCAAATTATAAGTCCTTGAGACAAGCACTCTCTCGCCATTTTTGAGCCAGCTTTCTTGCCCAGGTGTACTCTCTCTCTCTCTCTTTCTCTCTCCCTCTCCCTCTCCCTCTCTCCCCCACCTCAGCTAGGCCCATTCTCATCCCTGAGAATGTATCACTAATAAACTCCGTTTGCATATTAATAAACCCCGCTTGCATATTAATAAACCCCGCTTGCATATTAATCAGCTTGCTGACTTTTGATTCTTCACTTCGTTGGTAAGAACTGAGGCTCCTGTAACAACATCACAAAGCATTTTCCTCCCGTGCAGCTTTATGCTTTACATCTCAGCCTAAAGGAAAGAAGCTTTCAGAACTCGAGGCATCAGCAAGTGCGTAGGAAAGTTACTTTTATGCAAAGTCTAGATCTAGTCTTTATGTTTTTGGATATGAACACCGTTGATTTTGTAATAATACTAATATGATACAAGCATATCTGGTGCTGTACCAGTTTCGAATCTTTCCCGTGCAATCTGTGTTCACAATAGTGCTAAGTTGATTTGGACATTGAGGCTTCCACAGATTAAGGGGGTATGTGATTAGTTTGTGGCAATGGCTGGGAGTAGATGTCACAGCTGTAGCTCCAAATCTCAGGCTCTTCCTTTGCATCTACGGGTGGATTTGCTGTGGAAGAGTCCACGGAGCCAGTGGTGCTCGGGATTGCTACTGGTTAACCAGTCTCTTCTCTGCCAGGTTTTATCTTTTGTGATTGCCCGGGGCGATGTTCAGACCTTTGATTCCCAAGCAACTAGAGTTTTAGGAGGGAGGAGTCCTGAGGTTTATAGATTAATATGTATAGATTTTTATCTAATTAGGTGAGAAGTCCTGAGAAAAGTAGGGGAAAGGGCATGGAGTCTGATGAAATTTCTCCAAAGAAAAACATTGAGCACTGGTGTTCTGTTGTTTCTCAAGTTTCATCATTCCAGGTGTTATCTGGCATTTACGATATCATCTAGGGAAGAGGATGATGTCTCAGATGCGAAAGATTCAATATTTGCATGGGGAAGACATATGCTCTGAAAATGCTATTACCTATCCTGTAGCCACCAGTGAGAATTAGTGTAGTGATAGTTGCCCATGAGTCTCAGTGAGCAAACCCTGGCATCAACTGGCATTTATTGTTCAAGCTTTCATCTTCATAGATACGTATTCTCCAATTCATCCACAGATTCAGTGTAATCCAATAAAAACTCCAGTTGAATTTTTGGAGGGATTTGACATATATTCCTGAAATATTCCCCCCCCCTCCCTTTTCCCCCTCACTCCGGTTCAAGCCGTTGTTTCTCAGTCTAGTTGTTCAGGACACAGCTCCCTGGCCCATGCTGGTGTTATGAGCTTTGCGCTACCCCCAGCTGAGACAGTCGGTCACCAGCTGTCGGTCAGCTGCCCGCTCCTGGCAGCACACGGTAGCCCACGGCAGCGCACAGCAGCCCACCCTGACCTCCGGCTTGCTCACAGCAGCCCAGTTCCAGGGAGAGCTGTTGTTCACAATCTTATCTGCAAAGGGTGTAGCTCACTGTCCCATGTAGGAATCGGACCATTGACCTTGGCCTTAGGAGCATGGCGCTCCAACCACCTGAGCCACCAGGCCGGCTCCCACTTTCTGTTTATATACTATTATATTGTTCATGGTGTACTCCCCAAAGAAAGGGTCTCCCCTTACCCCTCATCTATGCAAGGTCACCCATCCTCCAGAGCCTGACTCATCCCCACCAGACATTTTCCAGACCATCCACCACAGTTCACTTCTAGACCTCTAGAATTGACTTTTCTAGAGAGTGTCATATTTCTCAATAGGCCCTAGTCCCGATTTGTAAATTCCAGGCTCTATGTGACAGCTCTGCAAATAGTACCATCTCCCTCATGCCTCCTGTCCTGCTGCTGGCACAATAGGGGTTGGAGGACAATTAGAAACTCTCTCACTTCTTACTATAGCAGAAACTTCCATTCTTCCTGTATTGAGTCAACAGATACAAATCAAATATGCCTCCTACTGTGTTTCCCCGAGAATAAGACCTAGCTGGACAATCAGCTCTAATGAGTCTTTTGGAGCAAAAATTAATATAAGACCTGGTATTATATTATATATTATATTATATTATATTATATTATATTATATTATATTATATTATATTATATTATACTATATTATATTCCCAGTCTTATATTATGGTAAAATAAGACCGGTCTTACATTAATTTTTGCTTCAAAAGACGCATTAGAGCTGATTGTCCGGCGAGGTCTTATTTTTGGGGAAACACGGTATGTAGAGATCAATACACAAATAATTATTCCTTATGTGAAGTAAGAGCTGCTCATTTTTTCAGGCAATAATTTGTAATGGAAGGAAGAAAGAAAACGAAGAGAAAAGAAAAGAAAGGAAGGAAAGGAAAATGGAAGGGAGGATACAAAATCCTGGATTCGGATCCCAGAGTGCTGTTTTTTTAAACATCCTAACCTTTAATTTCCTCACCTGTAAAATTGGAATGATAATTTTAAGTATCCTAAGGTTTGCTGTGAGAATTTAATGAGATAATTTGTAAGTAATTATAACTTGGAAAATACTCAATAAATGTTAGTAATTGCAGTGGTTAATTTTATGTGAAAGCTTGGCCACAGGGTGCCCAGATATTTGCCCAAACATTATTCTTGGTGTTTCTCTGAACGTGTTTTTGAAGGAAGTTAACACTTAAATCGATGGACCGAGGAAAGCAGATTGCCCTCCCTCTGGCGGGTGGGCCTCATCCAGTCAGTGGAAGGCTTGGATAGAACAAAAAGGCTGGCCCTCCCTGAATGAAAGGAAATTCCACCTGTCTGACTACCTTGAAGTTGGGACATTGGTTTTTTGTTGCACTTTTGATATGTGCACATTTTTGTGTGTGTGTATTATGTGCCTCAATAAAAAGTTTTTTAAAAAATGTATTAGGCATTCCTGCTTTTCCCAAGGGTCCTGCTTGGCCACCTGGGCAACTCGGGGTCCTCTCTCGCCCTGTGTCAACCACATCCCCACTGCACTTGTCATGCTCGGGGACCTTTCAGCTCCTGCTCCAAACATGCACCCTGCCCTGGGGTGCACAGCTCCCTGCAAGGTTCAGTCTTCTGCTCTCTCTGCTTCTCTCTCAGCACGGCCCTGCCTGGACATCTGGCCTTCACTAGCTCTTCCACAGTTCTTGTGAATAAAATGCTCTCCATCCCATTACATTTTCACCTGAGGAAAGTATTTACAAATACTTATAATTTTGAATTCACAAATTCTCACTTCGTCTCAAGGGAATGGATTAGAAGAGACCTGGTGCTCCCCAAACAGACAGGTCAGACACATTTCTTCATCTTCCTTCCCCTCGCTGCTTTCTTGTCCTTAGGGAAATGAGATGCTAAGGACCAAGGGTGGGAGTCTAGTGATTACACTTGTGATTCTTGGGATTGTCAGGGTCTGCTCAGGCCTCACCATTTCTGTGCCATCGCCCTTACGCCTTGCATGTGGTCACTCTGAGGCACATGTAGTAGGCGGGCTTCCAGAGGTCTCCATGGGGATGAAAGTGCAAGTTGCCCGCAGTTTGTAATTTAGCCACACACCCTTTAGTAGCTGCCTCCCTTCCTTCTCTCCGTTCTCCACAGACCTGCAGGGCCCCTAGGATCATCTCGCGATTCCATGTAAGTCCTGGTCTCAGTGTTTGAGTTGGGAGGGACACAGACAAACCACGCTGGTGATAAACCTACACGCACGCCCTGTGCTGCTATGTACACACACGCAATGAGTTATATTAGTGTGTGGTGGACACACCCTAAGGTGATCCCCACGAGTCACACCCTTCCTCTGAGAGCAGCTGGAATGGGTGACTTACTTAGAGTCAACGGAACAGGGCAGAGGGATGGGGTAGTCACTGCTGTGCTTCTGTGACATTTTAGGAGAAGGAGAGTCTCCGTTGACTTTGAAGAAGCAGACGACCATGTTTGAGATGCCTCTGGGGGTCCTGCAAGGAACTTGGGGTGGCTCAGATCTGGGTCTTGCCTCTGGAGAACAGCCAGCAAGACAACAGGGACCTCTCAGTCTCGCTGTTATTCTGATCATTGGAGAGTGGTCAGGCCACATCCAGTTGCTGCATTTGTCCAATGTCCCAGGAAAGGCACTGCTGGCTCAGGTGGTGGCCTGCAGCCACCAGATGAATTCTGCCAATGCTCCGAGTAGATTTGGAAGTGGACTCTTCCCAAGTTAAGCCTCCGGATGAGAAAGGAGCCCCGCTGACTCTATGTTTTCAGCCTGTGAGACTATCAGCTAAGCCACGCACAGGCCCTGGACCCATGGCAATTCTGAGGCAATACCTAGGTGTTGTTTTAAGCCACTATGTTTATGGTAAATTGTTAAGTAATAGAAAACGATTGCGTTCTCTGTGGAGCCCTGTTCTGTCAGGTTTTACTGGCAGGAACTCTAGTGCCTCCAGGTCTAACTTTGCTCTTTAATTTGTTATCTGAGGACAGCCAAGATCATTACTTTTTCTTGTTCTGAATTGGATGGCCCACCAATTCTCTGGTGAATAGAAGATTCTCCAGCCATGCTTCGCTGTAAATTTTTTTCTGGCGGGCCTGATCCAGCACGTTGTGGTCTTGCCAAGGTCAGGACCAGGCCCAGGTTCACAGGACTTTGTTCCACGGCACATTTCAAAGTCTGTTGGCTTGTAACCTGATACAGTACGTTCTTTCTTCTTCCTGAGTATGTCAGCAACTTAATTTACAAAACTGGGCAGTCCTCTAACATGCTCTAAGGTGAGGCTCTCTCCTTCCTCGTCCTCTAGGAAGTTATAAGAAATCTAACAGCATTATTTGGTAGCTTTCTATAGTTTCAAATACTGTTTTACAAGCTTTCAAGAACGGAGTCAACCAACTTAGCCTCCTGTTGTTGTTCATGCTTTCTGAGAGCTACTTAATCTAGCATTTCAGTACTGTTTCCAGTCAAGATTAAAGTATTTTTTTCCCTGTGGATGGGTTGCAAGTTGGAGTGAGGGGGGAAGATTTTTCCGGTATCTCAGCATTTCAATCAGGCCAAATGGAGTTTTCCACTGACTGCTGCCTCTGCCTCCCTCTTTTCTGTTGGCTGGACCAGCTTGGACAGTAGACATGCTCCTGAAACCCAGGCTGCTACTGCGTTTGCTTGTGTCTGAAGAAGAAGGTTCATCTTTTAAGAAGTTCAGAGACAAAGGTTTCAAAATCTTTTTAAAAATCACTTTTACCATGTTTCCCCGAAAATAAGACTTATCCGGGCCATCAGCTGTAATGAATCTTTTGGAGCAAAAATTAATGTAAGACTCGTTATTATATTGTATTATATTGTATTATATTATATTATATTATATTATATTATATTATTATATTACATTACATTATACCCGGTCTTATATTATATTAAAATAAGACGGGGTCATATTAATTTTTGCTCCAAAAGATGCATTAGAGCTGATCGTCTGGCTAGGTTTTATTTTCAGGGAAACACAGTAAGGTTATTTCCCTGCTCTATGATCACACTGAAAGTTAGAAAAATAATTATCCTAATAAAGCTGTATTCATCTTATCTTCTTCTGTGAATAATTTTGCAAGGTACTTTGACCCATTAAAAAAAGAAAAAGTCTTCGGATGGAATCCTTTCAAATTCAGTCCATCACAGTCCACTGCTCCTCAAAAAATCAGCAGTGGTTGTAAGCGTCCATGCCACCCAGCTACACGGATCCATCACAGAAGCTGACTGCGGTCTCAGCGACTGACCTGCTGCCCTCGCTGTCGGTCTCACTGTTATTCTGATGGTTGGAGAGTGGTCAGGCCACATCCAGGTGCTGCATTTGTCCAATGTCTCAGGAAAGGCACTGCTGGCTCAGGTGGTGGCCCACGCATGGGCTTTAATCTCCCCACTGCTTCAGGTTCCCCTCTCATGCTCAGCCAGTGTCCCCCTGAGAACAAGCACAATGTTGAGAGGGCTGCTTACAGAAGTGTACAGAGCCAGCCACACGCTGGGCTGCTGCCCACGCTCACTCTCCAGAGTGCACCCCTGCTCTGGAAATGCTTATGCAGACGCTCCGCCTCTTACTGTGAATCAGGACCTTTAATCAAGCCTCAAAGAACTTCCTATGAAATCCTTGTCCCAAGACGCTGACTCTGCCTGAGGCAATAGACAGTTGCAATACCCTGAGAGTAGCTATTCGAGTGTGTTATTTCTTGAACTAGAGATTTGCTACATGGGGCCAGGGACACATGTCACTGTGTTCCCAATTTAATACCTTCCTTGACAAACAATGTTATTAAATCTACTCAATCATCATTTAAAAAGTCCCCCAGCCCCCATTTGACAGACGGGGAAACAACCTCAGAGAGGCCGAAGGAGCTGTTCAAGTTCACACAGCTATTCACGGACACAGCTGGCACTAGCACCCAAGTGCGTTTGACAAAAAAATTCATGTTTTGTCCTTGTATTCTGACATAAAGACTTGTCTTTATGAACCTAAACACTCACAGGTGTTTCTCAGACTAGAGCCATGCACCCTGGTGGAATAACCTGAGGAGTTTGCTGGTTCTCGGGGGGGGGGGGGGGGGGGGACTTCCAAAAGTATGTTTTTTTTTTGTTGGTAATGTGGCAGGGGGAGGTGGGGGACAAGATCATTTTCTGTATGGGCTTGATTATGTTCCGAGCGGTCTTGAGATTTTCAGGCTGTATTTGCCTTTGTGGTAAAAATCCATTGGCACCAAGTTGGACTACTTTAATTATGAACTAATGGAGAGAACACAGTCTGCCTTCTTAGGTAACTCGGTGTAGGGTAGAAGCCAAGCGTTGCTGCAGGGCTTTCAAAGAAAGAAGGCTTTGTTGTAGTTCCCAGGAGAAAAGCGAAGTGATATGTGAGCCACAGAGTAACCGCTGAGTTCCAGAAGATCCTGAACTGCAGCAAAACATACCAGACTCCTTTTGTCAGCCTACTTAAGTTGCTTTAAACCAACATTCCCTGTTAAGTCACATTAATGGGAATTTGAAGTTTATTAGATATATAGCTTTATGTCTATTTACTATATCATTTTTCTTGGTTTTGATAAGAGCTATAAGCTTAAAGGGTATATATACCTATTTTAATGTCTGTGCATATTTATCACAGGAAGATCATTTTCTTATACACTGGGAGACAGAATATTTGTCCCTATTGATGAAGTTCAATTAATCATTTTTCTTTTGTTGCTTGTGCTTTTGATATTCGACCTAAGAATCCATTGCCAAACCCCAGGTCATGAAGATTTACCCCAGGTTGTCTTCTAAAAGTTTGATGGCTTAGCTCTTATATTTAGGTCATTGATACACTTTGAGTTGATTTCTGTATATGGTGTGAGGTAGGGGTCCAATTTCATTCTTTTCCATGTGGAAATCTACTTGTTCCAGCACCATCTGTTGAAGAAACTATTTTTTCCTTATTAAAGGATCTTGGTGCTCTCATGAAATATCAATTGGCCATAGGTGTGTAGGTTTATTTCTGGACTGTCACCTCTACTCCATTGGTTTGTGAGTCTGTCCTTATGCCAATATCACACTGTTTTGGTTACTGTACCTTTGAAGTAAGTTTTGAAATTGGAGAGTGTGAATCCTTCAACTTTGTTTTTTTCAAGATTGTTTTGGCTTGCAGTTATGTATGAATTTTAAAATTGGCTTTTCTATTTATAAAAAAAGACTATTGGAATTTTGATAGGGGTTGTGTTGAATCTGTACATTGCTATGCCTCCTCAATGGATTATTAAGGATTACTGACATTCCATACGCATAAAGGAAAATCAGCAGCTCTAATATCAACCCAGCTTTCTAATAAGACAAGTAGCTGCAGGTCCGTGTTTGGGAATGTGCTCCCCTGCACACGCATTCCTGCAAACTGTTGACATGTCAGCAATTTCAGGGAAGGTGCCTGGTTATGGCTACATCACCAAGACTGTTTAAAGTTGGTGATGCTTTTCCGTTAGAACTGTTTTTAAATCTATTTGAAATATTTTTTTAACACATTTATAGAATGACTGTTAGATTTTACTTTGTTTTGTGTTGGCGTATCTGCTCCTTGTGACTTATTGTATTTTTATTTTCTTCATCTCTACGTCTTTGTTGTCATGAAGTTTTTTTTTGTTTTTTGTTGTTTCCTGGAGAGTGTAAATGAATATGGTGGGTCACGGTGTCTTTTCTCTCTCCTAAGTGCCATCGTCAGAAAAAACTGAGAATTTCTACCTTTCGGGAGATATTGTCATCTATGTTTCCTTTGAGTTCTTTTAGTTCTAATAGATAATATCACAGAATCTGGCACTTAATCCAACAGGGTTTTTTTTGGCTCACATCAGTCTACTAATCTCCATTTATCGACCATCTCCATCATGGAATCTGATACTTTTGTGTTTCTCCACCCAGAAAGAACCCTCTTAGAAGCCTGTGGTTGCTTTTGCTGAAGTAACTATGCGCTTTTAAAGGATGACCCTTCTCCATCTGTCTGTCATCTTGTCTGAACTCTCACTATGAAGGGATTTTCCTTTGGGTTAACTACCTTTTTAATGCTTGGGGGGAAGAATACATTACTTCTGATGTTTTCCTCTTTGACAACCAGAGAGTGACAAGGATGTGATGGGAGGAAGGAAGAAGAAAGGAAAGGAGAAGAGAAGGGGGGGGAAGTGCGGAGGGCCAGTGCTCTGTCTGTTTTATTTTCCCTCCCTTCATGGCACCCTTCTTTCGACAGCTGGTCTCAGCCTGCTGAGGTGATGGGGAACCTTCTCAGGTTTTAGGGTGTAAACTCTGCGTGTTGACTGGTTGGCAGTGCCACATGGGTGAAGCAAGTTGCCATCCACATATGGCCCTGCCACATGTCCTCCCTTCTCTGGTGGTGTTTCCCTTTAAGAAATGCAAACGTGATTGTACCAAAGCCACCCTCTTATGATTGACAAGTCTGTATTGGTTCTTCTTCCACTGCCAACGAGATTCCTGACTGAGGAGTCATACAGCTGCATGAGGGCAAAATGACCTCCTCAGTGCTGGAGCACCCACTTCATCAGGAATCAGACCTCACAGGCAGAGACCCGAGCAAGGCCCCAGGGGTGGTTGGTGGCAGGGGAGACCAGCTCATCTCCCCTCCTAAGCTGCAGGCTGCACAATTAAATAACCCCCCAGCCAGTCTCCCCTGCTCGGAGGTTGCGCAGGCATGTCACCTCCATCTCTCCTCTATTCAAATCAGGGCTGCAGCTGGGGAGAAGCAATTCTGAGGACGTGGGAGGCACCGACTGGGAGGAAGGAGGTGAAGAAACACTTGGGTGGCTTTTCTGAATCTTATTTCACCCTTTTCGTCCCTTCACTACTGAACTGGAACAGAGCAACCTTCTCTGCAGACAATCGTCTGTTAAAAGATGGCCCCGGAATTTGTAGCCCACATCAGCCTAGTGGAGACTTTACTGTAAACGTTCCCCATGACAAAAGGAAAACTAAGCAGGTGGCTGAGGAGCAGGATGTGGGCAATAGAGAGAGGGCAGAGGGGTGCAGCAGCGGAAGGGGCTAGAGGCTCATTCCTGAGTTTCTTCCTCCCGCCTGCAAACCTTTATCTCTGATGGACAAAGACCCCAGTCTTTCATCCGTGGGGGCGGGAGAAGCACACTCCTCATCTGCTTGAGACAGCTGGGGGTGCGGAGCTGGAGAGAAGGGTCCCGTGGAAAGGGACTGTGGGTGAACATTCAGAGCTAGAAGCCCCTGTCACACTGATGTGGAGGTGTCCGCCTCTCAGCCCAGCAACGTCAGTACAGTAAGAACCTCATCAGCCTGAGTTACACTGTTTACTTTCTGAGACAGTGATCAGATGGAGCTGGCACAGCAGAGCAGGAAGTGGAAAGGGGCTTGTGCCCGGGCTGGCAGAATGTCCGTTCTCGCACTACGGCCGGTACTTGCACAGGAAGTGTTGGCGCTTGTCACATTCATTGCTGTTCCAAGTTAAAAAATCTGTAACAAAATAAACAGGCATTTCAGTCCATCTAGTCCTTCTCTATTGAGCTTGCCAGCATTTTCTGGGTGTTGTGCTTGGAACCATGGAGAAGTTGCAGTGATGGTTAATCTTATGTGTGGACTTGGTTAGGATGTAGTGTCCAGGGGTTTGGTCACACACCAGTCTGAATGCTGATGTGAAGGTATTTTTTTTTTAGATGTCATTAGCATTCAAATCAGTAGACTCTGAGTAAGGCAGATTACCGTCCATTATGTGGGTAATTTTCCAATCAGTGAACTTCTCTAGAGTAGAGATTGAGGTCCCATGAAAAGGAGGGAATTCTGTCCCCAAACTGCCCTTGGACTCAAGACTACAACCTCAAAGCTGGCAGGCAAATCCATCTCCCTGTGGATTTCAGATTTGACCGCCCTGATGAATATGAGCCAATTCCTTAAAATAAATCCATCTTTCTCTCTCTATATATATGTACATTCGATTACTTCTCTCTCTCTGGAAAACCCTGACTAATACAGTTACTAACTTTGCTAACAGGAAGAAGTATGGTTTAAACGTCACACACAAATGCAGAAGCTCCCCGCCAGTTCTGCTTCTGAGCGAAGGCCGGGCTCCACACAAGCCCCTGAAACCTGGGTGCTCGTTTGTGTATCAGACAGGATGTTTTCCGGAACAGAGGGGTTGGCCTTTCCTCAAGTCCACAGCTGAGGCTCTAAGAAGCTCCTGTTCGAAGTTCAATGAATTAGAAACTGCTGAAGCCAGCCACGTCCCAACAGGCCATTCATTTACAAAGAAGGACAGAGAGCAAGGAGGACTTTTGAAGGACTGAAGTCTTTTTGAGACGTCCAACTCTGCCCCTTCCAGAAACCAAGCTCTACAGACTCCTTTGTCATCCTGGGGTTTCTGTCGCAGTGACAAGGCATTAGCTGTCTGCCTGGGCTGACCTACAGATCTAGTTCTGATGCCAGGGTGGGTTGGGTGGGTGGACAAGGGCCTGGCGAGAGAGGACACGATGGCACCACAGGAAAAGCGGGGTGAGGCACGCCCCCTCCGGCTCCTAGATCCCAGGAGGTATAAGGGAATGGGTCCCGTCCCTGCTCGCATCCATGGGGCGCAGAGCGAGGGCCACTGAGTGTAAACAAAATGGAGACTACAAGCTTTCTGGGAACTGTCATGGTGTGGGGTAAAGAGAACATGGCACGAGGCTTCAAACAACCGAGGAGAACACACAGCCGGCTCACCCATGGGCACTCACCTAGGGAGGTGTCTGCTTCACTCTCTTGCTTCCAATCTCAAGGTCACGAGAGCCATGAGTGAGCCTACCCCTGATAAGCACTTCACATATACTGAGCTGATCGGGACCATTAATTCTCCCCTTTTGTAGAGAGGCATCTGAGGCACAGAGGGAAGAAATCTACTCAAAGTCACCGCCCAGCTCAGCGAAGGAGTTGGAACCTCACCTCAGGCATTCAGAGCCCATGGTCTGGACCCAAAGTATGTGGAATATGAAATTCGTTTTAAAATTGTAGAACCCTAGTGATCATGATTAAGGGTCTCAAAGTGAACCAGTGGATAAATCCGGAAGTAGGCAAAAGGCAATTTTCCAGAGTCACAAAAGAGTTACACTGGGATATAAAAGAAGACTCTGAAAGGGCGAGGGAAGGCGGAACAGAATAAAATGCCCTTTTAGGTTATTTTTAAACAGATAAAAAAGGAACAAGTCCAGTCACACAGACCTGCACATACACAGGATGTGTGTGTGTGTGTGTCGCTGTGTGTTGAGATATTAATACTATACTTTTGAGTCTTAAAGAAACAATTTAGTCCCTGAGTCGGTGGGGCTCACTCTGTTATACAAATACAAAATGACATTGATGGGGGCTGAGGGGAAGGTCCTTTGAAACCTGACCTTCCACCAGTTTCTCTCTAATCCTTGTTTCATTCCCTGTGCTTTTCTGTCTGGAGAGCCTGTGTTCTGATAGCTCAGAGCTGGGTTGAGTGAACGTGGAAAGGAAGAGAGGCCAAAAGACCTGGTCTTCTCAGGGACACATTAGGCTTGTGGTTCCCACACAGGCACTTGGCAGATAAGAATGTGGACAAACAGGGAAAAGATTTTTGTTGGAGATCTCAGAATCCAGTTGAAATCTCAGAATCCAACTGCTGGTCCACTGCTTTCCCCCCAAGTTGGTCCGGCCTCCAGCCCGAGAGAGTCTGTATCGTAAGTCCTCTGCGATCCCTGGAATTTGTATTTTAAAAATGTTCCTCACGCGAGTCTCATGTGCCATTGAGCCCCTCTTTAAACACTTCGAGTGCTGCAGCTACAATGTCCACTTTTGCTTGGTTAACTCTGACGATCGGTTTCTCACTGCTTTCCAGGGGAGCACATTCTATTTCTGGATACTGCTCAGCGCTCAAAAGTTTTGTCCTTACTTTGGACAGAAACCCCCATTTTGGTAGCTTCTACGTATTGTCTCGGTTGTGTTCCTTTCATCTGAGCTGACTGATGCCTTTAACAGCAGCGGTTGTGGTCTCTGTGAGTCTGTGAAAAGTCCTTCCTTCGTCTGTGATAAGATGCTGTTATCTCTGAGGGGCTTTCTGGACCTGGCCTCAGAGTTTGTCTCCTTGTGTCCCCCATTTATCCTTTGCTGTTAGAATGTTTTCTCACTCTTTCTTGTGTGCATATAAACTGTATTCCTCAGACAACAGTAAGCCCTTTGCACCTGAGCCCCAGTACTGGGGTCCTCAGCCCAGGCTCGCTGCTTGTCTGGGAGGGAGTCCTGGCGATGCGGTGATGGTCTTCTAAACCCACGGTGATAGTCTCTTTGGCACCGAGGAGACTTTTCATCTTTAATGTTCTGTTTTCTTGTTTCACAATTGAAATCTTACATATCACTTACTAGCTGTTGTTCTCAAATGGGAGTGATTTTGCACACTCCGTCTCCCCCAGTGGACATTTAGCAATGTCCGGAGACATTTTTGGTTGTACCAACCTGTGTGTAAGGGGGTGCTCCTGGTATCTGCTGATGAGAGACTATTACAGGAATTACCAGCCCCAGTGTCATGAGCACCAAGGGTAAAAACTCTAACTTATTGGCATAAAAAGCAAAGAATGAAAGCAGGCAAGAGAAATGAGGATGCTTAACTGTGCCGCCTGCAGCTGAGGTCCTGGGCACTGGGTTCTGGGGATGAAACTCAGGGAAACAAATGGGAGGGAGGAATAGGGCAAAAGTGAGCTTTCCAGGGCTCGTGTGGGGGAGCCTGATTGTAAAGGAGTAAGAAAGGAGTCACACATGTGCTAGCTGTGGTCTGGGCTTCCCCAAATGTGACATATTTCCCCCTCATGGCATATACTAAGATTTAAAAATAAATACATTTAAGAAAAAAGTGATTGGATTTAAAGAAAATATTATGTAAAAAAACTGAACAGCTGGTACATTGATAATGCAGATTGTAAATGGTGACCAAGGATGGAAGGTTGGTGCACAACGTTTGTGACAAGGCCACTGCCATGTAGAAAACAAGAGTTGCTGCTATGAAATGGAAGGAGAGGGAGAGATGTTCATTTTTGCTTTTAATGGATAAGAGATGGAGCTGCCACTTGGGGGGAGAGGGGGCATGCCGTTTTTTACTTACTGTTGTAGGCGCTCATCTCAGCACAGTGCTTGTTTCCACCCACGGACTTGCCAGACCAGGTTCTGTATAAATACATGGCCCCGTCGATCCACCGCCACTGCTGCCTCTGCAGATGACAGGACGTGGAAAACATGTACAGATCAGCCTCCCCACCGGCTCCCAACCCCCTGTGGTCCCCTCAGGCCCCTTTAAAATGCAGTTTTCATTGTAAAAATTGGGAAAGTGCAAAAAATGTGTAAAGAAGGGAAAACAGAAAAGTCACTTCATTTGACCACTAAGAGGAAAACATTACTGATATTTTAGCATATTTACTTCCGGAGTAAACAATTTTGTCAACCACAAGAGTTGTATGTGCTAAAAAGGTGGGGCTCTTTAAAATACATATGCAGCTTTGTAACTTGCTTTCTAAACATTTTTTAATGGTAAGGGATGTACCACTTAATAATTCTCCTGTTGATGAATGTTTATGTTGTTTCCAGGTGACAATGATGACACAGGATACTGCTATGAACAGCTTCGTTCATAAAGCTGCTTCTGTGCTTAAAATTATTTTCTGAGGATACCAGTGGACAAAGGGCATGGATATTTTGAGGGTATTGATATGCATTGCCACACAGCTCTCCAAAATAATTCAGCTGGAGGAATTTACATCCCCACCTACTGGGCAATTGCTCCATATCCTGCAAAATACTATTCACTACGAACACAGAGCAAAAGTTTGATAAGACGACAAGTCAAGTTAGATGTTATTTTCATTTGCATTTCTTTGATAACGAGAGACAGTGCGCATTTTTGAGAACATTTATCCGCCACTTACTTTCCTCAGTCATAAGTGTAAAAAAATTAAATTACAAAAACTATCTGGTAGAAATAGATGTAAATATTTATTTTATCTCTAAATGAGGGAGTCCTGACTGATAGCAGTATGAATATATAAAAATGTAAAATTAATTGTAAAAAATACACAACATCTATGGCCATGTTTTATCAAGAAACAGAAAATCGGCGGAACGTTCTCTCTGTGCGCTCCTTGTTTGCTTGGGGTAACTATAGAAGCCCCACAAAGAATGTGTAAACTGCGATCCCACAGGGACCTCAGTGACCAGCCCAAAGACCTCACATGCCATTCGTCACAGGGGGGTTTTAATGAAGAGTAAAATGAGGGTCCAATAAAAAAAGCTAAGGATAACGTTAAAAATATAACAGCATCTAGGAAAAAGCTTAGCTGAAAATTTCCAACTTTAAGTTCAGATCGAACAGGGAATTAATTAAGCTGGGTCCCACAACGGGTCTCAGTCTCTCTCTGTGAGCATTTGTGTATATATATATATATATATATATATATATATATTCATACGTACTTACACTAAGTTCTTTTTTTTTTTTTTTTTTGGAAGGCTCTGAAAATCTGGCAATTTCGTGTCCTAAGGTTTGGGAAGTGTTTAATTAGATAGAAGGTTTGTACAATGATGCCATAGAAATCATATCTTCCACTGAGAGCCAGAACTGGGACCCTGACTTTGAGGCTTTGTCCCCTATCAGAAGATGGCATGTGACTGAAGATCAGTTACGTGTGCCCCTTGTCGGGAGGCCTGGAGGTCATTTCCCAGAGAGGGGCTATCTCTCTGGCTTTCCCAAGGGGGCGTTTGTGGGCCAAGTCTGAGGTTACCTTCTGTGGGTCGTGCAGGCCGATCCATACGGGCAGGGTTCTTTGGTAGCCACCTATGTACTCTGCTATGGTGTTGGCTTCCTTTAAATTCGAGATGGACGCCAGGTGGGCTCCGTTTCCAAAGGACTGACACTCGAGCTGTGGGCGGGGGGAAGTCATGTTAATGACATCTTGAGATTTAAAAGCATAGCCCTCACCTCAGAACCCTAGTGTGCCAAGCAGTGTGGAGTCACATAGCCCTCCTCTCCTCCAGAAGTTGTGATCTAAACCCCATAGAAGACTTCCTGTCACCACGGGAGAAAACACAAGTGCCACAAGTGTCAGGTCTCAGAGGAAGAGGCAGTTCCAGGCAAGGTCACACATTTTAGGGTCCTGCTCTTGCCACTTATTTGTATATGTGACCTTAACAAGTCACGTCACCTCTCTGAGGCGCAGTTGCCTTATCTCTAAATGGAGAAAATCATTACTGGAAGTTGATACAGAATTACATAGGGAGTTATTAGGAGGCTGTAATTGTTATAATTACGTGTTATCACGCTGCATTTCAAATAAATCTAAGGAACCACTGATTATAAAGTGTGCCATTCTCTAACCTGAAACTTAACTGCCTGATTAAACAAGGCAAACATTTTATATGTACACATTTAATAGGTAGATGATAGAGATACAGACTTTATTTTACGTTCTTTTGAGCTTATGTTACAGGATCTGCCTACGTGATAAACCTTGACTTTAATAAAAACATGGTTTGGCTGTGGTTGTATTCCAATGCGCTTGCCTTCAGGCTCCTGCTTGGGATTAGATGTGGTTACTGCTTAATGCTAATTAGTCCTCATGCTTGCGATAAAAGTTACAATCCCAAAATGCTTTTATACGCGGAATTTCATTTGACTTTCAAATTTGTGAGGCATGGAAACCAGATTACCAGTTAACAATTAGTGAGTGTGCCAGGCACAGAAAATTCCTGGGACAGGAGAGGAAACAGTCTTGGAGTGTGTCAAAGTGATATTTTTCCCTCCAGGTTCACGACGAAGCTAGAAAAGAACTCAGACCTCCACCTCAAGTTCAAGACCGGATCTACCTGTCATTCTTAGTGTCCCTTCCATGGGCTTCCAGGAGTCTCGAGAACTGAGACTGGCCATTGGTATTAGCCAGGAGTCACGGAGCAGCAGCAGCCATGGTGTCGACTTGTCGGGTCCTTTCCCAGCACCTTCTCTGCCCTCCGGTTCTGGAGTGGTTAACTCTGCCCGGGCTTGGTATCAATCCTGTGGACCGTTTTTGCCTGGACAAGCTGAATTGAGTGTCTACCGCATGCTTTCAGCAAGTTACGAGTATTTTGATAAATCCTCCTGACAACCCCTTGAGGTAACAGCATTACCCCCATTTTACAGCAAGGAAACTGTTAAAGTGAGA
The DNA here is from genome assembly GCF_057876585.1 of Rhinolophus sinicus. Lineage (NCBI taxonomy): Eukaryota > Metazoa > Chordata > Mammalia > Chiroptera > Rhinolophidae > Rhinolophus > Rhinolophus sinicus. The sequence goes on from NC_142507.1 coordinate 49,983,677, forward strand.
TATGTCTGGCAGAGTCGTGATTTAAGCTCAGGTCTATAGTCCTCCAAGGCCCCAAGAGCTTCCTCTTTGTCTTGGCAGAGTTAGTGTTGGAGTCTCTGGGGACAGGCCTTCAAATGTCTTTCCAAACTTCTTCAAGTTGCTGCCCAAGAACTGAGGAGAAAGTCCATTGCTCGCCATGACTTCTTTTTCTTTCAGTGGACAGAGTCTGGGGAACCCTGACTTTGTTTAGCCTTTTTCTGGAGACTGTCGTTCACATCAGCTCAAGAAAGTGTTGCATTAGGGCCGACTTCCCTGGGTTTGCTCTGCTAGTTACTCTCGCTCGGTATAATCTTGGAGAAGTCACTTGTGCTCGCAGTGCACTGGAATTTTCTGTTTAAGTGCCACAATCTAGTATTAATTCTGCACTTTGTAAGGCCAGAGATGGTTTTTGATCCTCAGTAGCTGTCATGGGGGAGGTACCCCATCATTACTGAATTGTTCCTGTTCAGGGCTTCTGAGGCCATTTCGGGCCCCAATCTCACCATGTTGCCCCCCGTGCTTCCTCCACAGTCTCTTCAGTTAAACAACCACAGCTCAGAGAGATAGCAGCACTGGCTCCCCAGGCTCCACTGAGGAAACTTATTTTGACTGGCTATTTGGGTATCTCTCAGAGAAAGCCTCAGTGAAATAGAACCGATACGTTTGTTGGGTGTAGAGACGATAAAGCCTCCCGTTTGTTTGGACTTCTTCACTTTCCGGCAGGTGGCGCTGTGGCCGGTGCTCCAGGCCTGTCTACACTGGTTCTCTTTCTGGTAAATCTCGTACTGCAATTCAATTATTCTTTTTGCAAGTTCCTCATCTTCTCCTCCTCCTTGGATATATGTGTTCCTGTCTTCCTCTCTGACAGCGAACTCCTGGAGAGTAGGGGCTGTTTCTTGTTCACTTTTACATCTTTGCAGCCCATCGAAGGTCTGGGCCTAGAGCACGTGCCCCATCAGTGCTCACAAAATTGAATGAGTTGAACACACACAAGCCTCTTCTCTCCCTTTCACCAGCCAGGTCACTTCTCAAAATGCCAAGGAAGGACTGTTGATTCTGAGTCAAGCGTGTCCTGGAGCTCTGGGTGACCCCTTGCTTTAGAGAAGGCAGCACAACCATAGGCCAGATGTCTTACCTCAGCATCAGACCAGTTCCTCAGCTTCCGGAAGTATCCATAGCAATTGGACTTGTAATAAAACCATCCAGTAGCACAGCTGGGCCTCATGAGGATGACTGCACATAAATGAAAGGCAATGACAAGTTATGATGGCAAAAACAGTCAATTCTGACTGGAGCCAGTTTACGGACCTAGAACCCCTTGAATGCAAGGGATGCTGGGTGCCCTTCGGACGGACCCTGGCACACTGCCAAAAAAAAAAGGTATACTGTTCATCTTTCTCCCAGCCTTCTCCAAAAGGAATCATGGCCTTTTACTGAGGTAACTGTACATTGGGGAAAGGAAATATTCAGACCTTGTGGGCATTACTAGGCACTGGCTCTGAACTGACACTAACTCCAGGAGACCCAAAATGTCACTGGAGTCCACCAGTCAGAGCAGGGGCTTACGGAGGTCAGGTGATCAACGGAGTTTTAGCTCAGGTCCACCTCCCAGTGGGCCCAGAGGGTCCCGACACCCATCCTGCAGCTATTTCCCCAGTTACTGAACGCATAGCGAAGTAGACATACTCAGTAACCGGCAGAACCCCACCCTGGTAGTGAAGTCAAGCAGACTTAACTCAGGCCATCGCAAGAGTGGACGAGGGGCAGACACTGGTGGCATTAGGCATGACAAGGAGAGAGAGGCATTTTGGGCCAGGAAGACACGGGACGGGTTTGACGGCAACGTGGCTGGAACTTGAGAATAGGTGAGTCAGTAGCAAAGGGAGGGGAACGCTTTAAGCAAAAGGGGTGGGTGAGTAGAGGAATGGAGGCAGGAATGTGCACGACATATGCACAGAAAGAGCAAGCATGGGTTTGCGTCAATTATCTGTCAGGCAAGCACAGCCAGAAGGGAAGGAAAGAGAAGGGCCTAGAGGCCAAGGAAGCCGTCATCAGAGAGGCGCGGGCTCTTGCTGCTGGGTGACTGGCAAATGGGCCGCACCACCAGAGTCATTCCGATTGCCTGTTTGACGAGCAGAACCCTCCTGAGAGACAGAGACGCATAGCCCCATTATTTCACCTCTGTTAGCGTTAGTTGTCTTGTTTGCACAATGGGCTGCCAATAGGTACCTTCCTCACTGGATTCTTGGCAGGCCTAATGGGATTACGTCTGAAGACTGATTAGCATAGAGCCAGAATGTAGTAATTGTTCAATAGTTAGTAGCTACCTAATAAATTACCGCTATTAAAACAATAATGTAATCACTATAACCGGTGTAGTATTTTTGAAAATAGTCACTGGATGGAGCATTTTATCATCCACGAATCGTGTTGCTCTTTGTCATCCCGCATGTGATTGCTTCAGTGATGGACCAGCACAAAGAAATCGCTGCTGGGGCAATAAGGGTAATCATCTTGACCACCAGACAAGAGAGAAAACTCCTTTCTCAGTTCCTGGTACTTCCCTTAGGTGTAAGATTGAACTTTTTCCATAAGCCACAGTGCAAAGGACGTATAGGATGTGTCGTAAGAGAGGTTCCCCTGAGACAGTAAGAATAAGTAGAAAGTCTCTCTGCAGCTGGGAGGCAGATTTGTGGAAAACTGATGAAAAGACCAGGGGTGAGTGTTCTGGCTTTACCTCCTCCAGGAGAGAAGCCAGGGAGCTTTGGTTTAAGCCCAGAGCTGGGTGGCCTGTGTCTCACTTCCCAGGATATAGTTAGGGCAAATTTCAAGGCCCCTTAGAGAAGCCAGAATCAGAGCGACAAGAAACTACCTGATCAGTTGGTTAGAAACAGCCATGGAAAGTGGCTCCGTGGGAAGGGCCGGATGAGGGGCAGCCTTTCAGAGCTGCTCACACACTGGCCTGGTTCAGAGAGGGGGGCTGAGTTCCCCAGGTCCTGAGTGGGCACAGACGGTTGAGACAACTGGTGGCTGAAGCAGATTTGGTAGCCGTTGGTAGATGCAGCTACCAACATGATGCCCAAAGAACCCTGTTTTCCTTTGTATTTACTTCCAGTCTCTCCTCCCCCTGGCCAGTGTATTTTTCCACTGGAAGAAGTGCCAGGTGACATAGGGCATTGGATGCCCTCAAGAGGCCCTCTTCTCAACAGAAGTGCCACTCGGGCATGACTTCTTTGCTCACTCCACCACATACGACGCCCAGCAAGGCCATTGAATGGCACCCAGGACCAGGAGCCAGAGCATCACTTAATCTTGCTGAGTGACCTTGGGCAAGTCCCTACCCTTCTTGGGGCCTCGTTTTCCTCATAAATAGAACAAAGGAGTCACACCAGATGAGCCCACATTTCACTTCCTTCCATTTCAGATATTCGATGATACTTATTCTTAGCGCACTCATGCAATTTTCTTCACCTGCCTTTTCTACTGGTGGATTCTAGGGCTCTGCTTCCCACTTTCTCGACATGTTACTTTATACTGGCTGCTGGGTCTGTACGCGTGGAGGAGCCATCCCTCCAACGAGGTTGTAAGTCCCTGGCAAACTGGAATTCCTGATAGGTTCCAATAGGAAAACAATGCGTAAACATTGGGCCGTTCTAGGTGTCAGGTGCTTTAAATACCTTACCTCTACCTTTCATCATAAACTTGCAAAATAAGTATTATAATCTACAAGTAGTTGATGCTTTAACTCTGGCTCACAGTCATACAAGGTTGGAGTTTGTTTGATTCTGAATTCCTTGCTTTTTTTTTTAACCACATCACATTGCCTTTTATTCCTGCCTTTAACATGATATTTTCTGAAGTGCCTAAATATTTTTTGGGGTGCGGGGGGGGGGTTGGCAAATGAATCTGGCTATGCCATGGGAGCTGCATGAACATTGGCTGTGGGCTCAGTTCCAGCTGAGTGACAGGTACTCACCACCCAGGACGTCAGTGCTGACTATACAGTTTAACAGAAGGAGCAGCGGCACGCTTCTAGAAGCCATCAAGTCCTCTTCTTCTGGGACAGACGTGCTTTGGAGACTGTGACTAAAAGGATCTCAGAGCCCTTGTCAATTTTTCCTTGAAGCTCCTGGATTCACCTAGATCTGCAATCTAAACACATTTGCACGGGTGAGGCGGACCCGGGAATTCAGATGCCAAATCACACATGGAGGAAAAAAACATCTTTTTCCGGAGAAACCCAGATTATACAATAAAGGGCATATCAAGATCAATGTAGAAATTAGGAAATTTCAACTTATGAGGTTTTGTTGTCATCTGCAAGGTCTGCGCCAGTGCCAGGGACCTAACTGTACTGGGCTGAATAGTTTAAAAGTCTGAATGGAGGCATTTGGTGTCTTGTGGAGAGCCTGCCCCTGCTATTCTCAGGAGAGCCAGCAGAGGGCGATCAAGGCACGCTTTCTCATGGATGAGGCGTAATGGGCTTCCTACAGCCAAGTCAATGAAATCAAATCGGTCCCAACAGTGAATTTTTTGATGTTAGATTTAAAAGTGACTATATGGTCCAATACCCACATTTTACAGATGAGAAAGCCTGAGGTTGATGGGTCTCAAGTCATTCGTTCATTGTCACACAGCCACAACCCAAGTTTCTGACTTCGGCTCAACCCTCTTTCCTTTACACTTAGGTGAAACCACATTTTTTTAAAAAGAAAATAACTTATAACTTTGTTATCTTTTCCCATCACCAAACAGTACATGAATTATTAAATGATCGATGAAAACCTAGAAAACAGGAAGTAAATCCCATCTCCCAGAGATAAACAATTTAGCGAATAGCTTATAGAAATTTCTCTCTCCCTCCCTCCCTCCCTCCCTCTCTCTCTCTACACAAATGGAGCCACATAGTTCTGTAACCTGGTTTTATTTCTCAGAAGTGGATTGATTGTAATGAACCCTCTTCCACTCACATAAATTTTATGCAGTTTTGTTTCTCTCTTTAGCAAAAATTCACATACACAGGGTTACGACTTCACAGAAGCTGCATTTTGTCACAAGGGTACATTGGCTAAAACGCCCTCCACACTCCACTAACAGTGCAGGAGAGTGCGGGTCTCCCCAAACCTCGACGAACACCTAATCTGTCAATTATTTTTCTTGCTAATTTTGGTATAAAGAAAAACCTCATTGTTTTTGTTCGCATTTGAAAAAATACTAATGAAGTTGAGCATCTTTTTATGTAACGATTAGCTTTTAAATTTTCTTTTGTGGAGTTTTGATTTACAGCTTTGCACATTTTTCTATCTTTTTTTTCCTCTGGAATCGGTGAGGCCTTTTGTTGTATGTTCATTGTCTTTTATATATATATTTCCTAGGTTGTATTTCTCTTGTTTATGGTTCTCATGCCATACTCAAAATTTGAAAAATTGTCATATTTATCTTCTCCTTTATAACTTTTGGAATTTATATCAGAAAAACTGGCCATCATCACCCATATAAGATTAAAATATCCACCGATATTCTCTTCTATTTTCATCCATCTGACATTTATTTTAGTGTAAGCATGGGATTAGGTCTAAGGTTTTTCCCTAAATAATTCTTAAGATGGGCAATTCGTTAAATTCTCATTGAAGCATGCTTTACGATCCCAAAATCAGGATACATGTTCTAACTCCCAAATAATAGACTGTTCAAGGGGAATGATGGCACATGATATTTAAGATAGAGACTTTCCTGGAAAATCTACAGCTTAGCTTCATATTAGGGTCCACATGGTCTCTCCTACACAGGGTTAATAAAGAGGAAAAACGAAAGGATGAAATGTGTGGCGCTGTGGTGACCTCCCCTTCTTTAAATCATTGCATTAACCCTGCACTCGTCTGACAAACTTCCCTTCCAAAAGTGACAGAGGTATTTTCAACGTCCTGAACCCCCCCTTTAAACACAAATAGTAAGAACTTCTTTGTCAAGCCGACTGTCTGGGGGAAGAGAGGTACCATATCTTCGAGTAATTTATAAATGAATCTTCACAAGCTGACAGTCACTGAATGCTCACCTCTTATCTAATTTAATCGTCATAACGAGGCCACACGGCGCAGTTCTCGTTAACTTATTTCACACGGGAAGACACTGAAGTTCTTTAACATTAAGTGACTTTCCCAAAGTTTCACAGCCGCTAGATTGCAGAGCCATGATTTAACCCAACACTGTGTGACACCAAAGCCAATGCTGTTTATAACCGGGTGGGGAAAAAAGAAAACAAGTCATTCAAATAAAAACAAAAGCATGACTAACATGATCAGAGCCGTAAGTTGTCCTTTCTGGCCCAGTGAATAGCTAGCAGAGGAAAACAGATGTTCAAAGAAAGCCCTCTGCCCTCAACTGCATGGAGTATTACCTGGTCGTCATTCAAGCTCTCAGGACCCTGCTTCCTTCAGCATCCAGAGGCAGCCCAGGCAGTGTCTGGAGTTCTTATACCTTCTTCCCCCCAGAATTATACGACATTTGTTTTAATCATAGAGCAATCATTTTGTTTAAAAATAATCAACCATCCATAAAAGTCTTATCTACAGTTAAAGTGAACCATAGGAAAGACGGCTTGAGAATAGATCTAAATTGCGTTTTAAATAAGCAGGAGGAAAACCTCTCCCTATTTGCAAACACAATCTTTTCTGTACGTGCCACGTTATCAGCACCGGCAATACATAGCCTGTAATCTGTTAGAGCCCCATCTTCCTCTGCCCTTATGTACTTTTTCTTCTGTCTCTCCTTTGATCCCTTTGTGGGGTTGATTTCCTTTATTTCTCCTTCCTTTCTATAAAGATGCCCCACTTCGACTCTGGAGAGTCACATGTTTCTATCCTGGCAGAAAGGATTTGCGGTGTTCGGGGACTGGACACAGGTTATGTCCCCGTGCGATGACCTTGAAAAGGTCATACAGACTTTCTCTCTAAAGCACCAGCCTCACCCCACGCAGCATGTACCACCTGGCTCCTCTCACATCTGAGTTCCTTCTCCTTGTTCTTGAAACACAGGCAAGGGAGTCTTGTCCTAACACAGGGCAGTTATACCCAAAATAGCTCACACTGATAAAATATTTAGTAAAGTGTTTTCACCTAAATCATCAAATGAGGTTCTAACGGACTCCGTGGGAGCCACGCAGGACATGTATCCCCCATTTCACACCCAAAAAAGTGTGCCCAGGTTTCCAGTGATGGTCAGTGGTGGAGCAGGACATGGATTCCAGGCCGTGTGACTCTAAATCTAGCTCTTGTTTGCTGAATCCCAGTCTTAGTAAGAAATCACCTATTTGGAAAGGGCAGAAAGATTCCTGACATCTCATCCACGCAAGTGCAGGCTTCATCCACACACCATGCAAGGTCATGCTTCCCTGTCTTTTATCGCGTCATTGTTCTTACAGCAATTCTCTTCACTTTCGTTGTTTGGTCATGTTAATTCACCTTTTAGTGAATAAACTCAGTAATGTTGAATGCTATCAAGTGCAAGAATGTGTGTGTGTGGGGATGTGTGTGTGTCGGTGCAGTGGAGAAGGGAATGAGAGGTAAGGCAAAGTAAAAAACGACCCATCTGTTTCCTGCCCTGCTCTGCAGGAGTTTTCTTTTTCTTTTTTTCTTTTTAATTAAACTTTATTGGGGTGATGATGGTTAGTAAAGTTACATAGGTTTCAAGTGTACAATTCTGTAATCCATCATCTATATATCACACTGTGTGTTCACCACCCAGAGTCAGCTCTCCTTCCGTCACCATATATTTGATTGCAGGAGTTTTCAATGGTCAGTTTGATTTGGGTCTCAGGTTCCTTTTGGAAGCTTTTTCTTATTGTGCTCCCGCCAGCAGAGACCCCTTTCCTTGTGCTCGCCTACTGTATGCTTGTATTGAAATTCTGTTCTCTGCTATCTTGTTTTGTTCTTTTGTTGCTTTTGGTTTATATACCACATGTCAGTGAAATCACATGGTTCTCTGCTTTTTCTGTCTGACTTATTTCGCTCAGCATTACACTCTCAAGATCCATCCATGTTGTCACAAATGTTCCTATATCATCTTTTCTTACTGCTGAATAGTATTCCATTGTGTATATATACCACAGCTTCTTTATCCATTCATCTATTGAAGGACACTTTGGTTGTTTCCATGTCTTGGCCACCGCAAACAAACAATGGAGCAAAGACAGCCTCTTCAATAAATGGTGCTGGGAGAATTGGATAGCCATGTGCAAAAGAATGAAACTGGACTGCTATTTGTCACCATGTACCAAAGTTAATTCAAAATGGATCAAAGACTTAAGCATAAGACCTGACACAATAAACTGCATAGAAGAAAACATAGGTACTAAACTTATGGACCTTGGGTTCAAAGAGCATTTTATGAATTTGACTCCAAAGGCAATGGAAGTAAAAGCTAAAATAAACGAATGGGACTATATGAAACTTAAAAGCTCTGCTATCTTGCTAATAAATCTTTAAGCTACTTCCAGTCTGGAATCATCTTGATAACCTTATGCTCACGACATTCTAGTGCTAAAAAAAACAGAAACCTAAGAGAGAGTAGTTGCTTCCAAACCTGCCCTTTTCTTCTTAGGTGTTTCCTTCTAGAGGACATGTAACAGCATGCCTATCTTTTTTTCTCCCACAGGCAAAAGCTTCACTTAACTTTCTTTTTTTTTAAGAATACATTCATCTCTTTCTCAGAGAGAAATGTTTTATTTCCTCTCTTGGAGGGATTCATGCTCTGAGCCCACTTGAAGCTTCTTACCTTCATCTCTGTGGTGATTCTACTTGACTTCTTTAAAAAGCACTTTTCCAAGTGGAAACTTTTGCAAGGATGTATCTCTATAGATGGATGGTACATTTCTGAAAAGAGAAGAGTGGTTAAAAATGGTTAGACCAAAGTGAATTTTCTGCTGGAAAACAAAAATATGATCCTTGAGATGTATCCACAAATATTCAGTTAGCTCTTGTTAAAGAAAAAGAAAGAACAGACCCCACCCAGGTAGAACCACTTGCCCCCAGGACAGCAAAACAAGACTTAGTTGCAGTTTTCTCTCCTCTCAGGAGTGGCATTTTAAACGGGAATTTCCTGATCAACGGTGAGGTCATCTGCCTGATAAGACTCCTGTCCCCCTTCCTCCAAAGATGGTGACTTTACTGGAAACAACCCTTACTTTTGCTAATAACTTTCCTGGCCCACCCAGTTTCCTATGAAAACCTTCCATTTTACACAACTCTTCAGAGCACACCCCCTATTTACTATAATAGATGGGATGCTGCCCGATTCATGAAACCCAATTAGATTTTCAAAGATACTCAGTTAAAATTTGTTTTTTTAACACTCTCTTCAATTGATAACATGCTAGTACAACTGCCCAGTAGGATTTTCTGTGATAACGGACATGTTCTAATGGGGGCTATTAGTACCACACACCACGTATGGCCATCAAGCACTTGAAATGTTGCTAGTCACACTGAGGAGCTAAATTTAAATTTTTATTTAATTCTTGTCAATTAAATTTAAACAGCTACCTGTGGTTAGTGGCTACCATATTGAACAGGAAAGACCAAGAAGACGGAAGCAGATTTCTTGTAGAAACAAGTGGATGTGAAAGAAAAGAGAAACTGTTCTTATTTGTGAGGAAGCTCAGAGACAGAGGGAAACCTTGGAGAAATACATCCTGAGAACTTGAAGGAATTCTGGGGGAAAGCGTAGAATGTGGATTTGACCCAAATTTAATTAGATCTCCACGCTGACACCCAGACTGTACTTCACTGAGAAATCTTTGTTATATCTGCAGTATGTTTTCTGACTCCAGTACTCCTGATTGAAGATTGGATGATAGTGACCCTTTGCCCTCCTCCTCAAATGACCAATGAACTCCATTTTCAAATAGTGGAGCATCTCACTGCGTCTGAGGTCAAGGATATCCTTTGAGGTCAAGGATAAATCGTCTCCAGCTTTGGTGTGATGGCAACTCATGTAGTGCCCATGTTAACTCATGAACAGTTTTTACTTTACTGTGGGTGCCTATTGGAAGTTTCTTGAAAGGGTTGATTATTTTTAGACATCTAAACATTTTGATACTTTCAGATGGGCATGAAAAAAGGACCTCAGCCAGGCAGGGGCAGCGGGGTGGGTAGCACCTACATAACAGAATGGGTCAGTGTGAGAAAGATCAAAGACAGATGCTTTTAGGAGAACGTGAAAAATGAAGTCTGGTAGAGAGATTTGGGAAAAACCTAAAGTGACTCTACAATGAGAAGATGAATCTTAAATTTTTTTTTAAATTCTAAATTCTAAGAAAACAGCACACACTATTTATTATTAAAACAAAAAACAAAAACCTCTTGAAAAATTCCTCCTCGCCCCCCTAGGGTGCAAATTTTTTACAGTCTTGGACTTTGTCCTTTCATATTTGACAGAGATATTGATTATGATCCCCGCTGTGAGCAAGTCCTGTAACATCCCACAAAACTGGAACACATCCTATCAGCGGGGCAGAGGAAATGAGTCACTGAGCATGTGTTCATTAACTTTTACAGTTACGGAGAAACTCTGGTCTTGAGGACAGTAGAGTTTATGCCCACTCACTCAGCCCTGAAGTGGAAGACAGATGGCACAGAGCAATCTCCCCTCACATCTCCTGGGGAATCTATTATCTGTATTTGCAGAAAGCTCCACCAGCTAGAAAACATCAGCTGGTTTGCTCAGGAGGTACAAAGGAAGTTATGCCACAGAGATGAAAATTGAAAAGTCTATGCATGACTAGCTCCCTCCCTCTCACTCTCCCGCCCTCCCTCTCTGCTTTCCCCATGCTCTTCATGTCACTTTATTTCCTCTGTACTATATACTTGTTTCTCATCTGTGGTGTCTTGCTATGTCACATCTTCAAAATGACTAGGTAAAAATGTAGTTCCTCTTGTTGCCAAATTCCTGATTTCATTTTTCTTGTTTTGCATTTTAAAAAGATTTTTTTATGGTGACATTACTTTATTAGGTTTAATTTATATCGAATAAAATGTAAATATCTTAAATATTAAGCTTGAATCTCTACACCTGTGCAACAGTAACCCAGATCAAGATATCGACCATTTCCATCACCTCAGACACTTCCTTCCTGCCCCTTTCCAATCAATCCCCCCACCAAGGCAATCGCTATTCTGACTTCTATCACCATAGATTAGTTTTGGCTTTTTGTTTTTTAAAAAATCTTTATATGAATGAAATCATATCATATGTACGCTGTTATGTCTGCATTGCTTCACTGAACACAAGGTTCTTATGATTCTTCCACATCTTCCATACTAATAATTTGTTCTTTCATCATGCTGAGTAGCATCCTGCTGAATGAATATTGCACGGGTTGTTATTCTGATTACTCCTCTTTGACTGGTGGACATTTTGGAAATATCCAGCTTCTGACTAAAGCTGCTGTGAACATTCTTAGTCTCTTGGTGGACGTGTTTTCATTCCATGTGAGGAGTGGGATGGGTGGGTCATGGGATGGGCGTATATTTGAGTTTGCTCGAAAGAGACAAACTGTTTTCCAGAGCAGCTTTTGAACCATTTTACACTCCCACCAGTAACAGATGAGAGATCCAAGCATTCACATCCTCAATAACACTTGGTTTTGTCAGTCTTTTATTTCTTTCCTCTTAACTCGAAAAGTAAGATATTCATTGCTTGTGCTGTAACTCATCACAGAGAAAGGGATTAAAAACTACCCAAAGAAAGATAGGCACTATATAATAATAAAGGGATCGATCCAACAAGAGGACATAACCCTAGTAAACATCTATGCACCCAACATTGGAGCACCTAAATATATGAAACAGATATTGACTGACATAAAGACAGAGATCAACAGTAACACTATCATAGTAGGGGACTTCAACACACCTCTGACAACAATGGACAGGTCTTCCAGACAGAAAATAAATATGGAAACAACTTCCTTAAATGACACATTGGACCACTTGGATTTAATTGATATTTTCAGAGCATTTCACTCTAAAGCTGCAGAATACACATTCTTCTCAAGCGCACATGGAACATTTTCAAAGATAGACCATATGTTAGGCCACAAAACAAGTCTTGATAAATTTAAGAAAATTGAAATCATACCAATTGTCTTCTCTGACCACAGTACTATGAAATTAGAAATGAACTATAGGAAAAAAACTGGAAGACACACCAATTCATGGAGGCTGAATGACATGTTACTAAATAATGAATTGGTCAACCGGGAGATCAAGGAAGAAATCAAAAGATATCTTGAGACAAACGAAAATGAAAACACGACAACCCAAAATCTCTGGGATATAGCGAAAGCAGTCCTAAGAGGGAAATTCATAGCATTGCAGGCCGACCTAAAGAAACAAGAAAAATCACTAGTCGACAGTTTATCTTCACACTTAAGGGATCTGGAAAAAGAACAGCAAAATAAGCCCAAAGGGAGTACAAGGAAGGAGATAATAAAGATCAGAGTGGAAATAAATGAAATAGAAACCAGAAAACAATACAAAAGATCAATGAATCCAAGGGTTGGTTCTTAGAGAAAATAAACAAAATCGACAAACCTTTAGCCAGACTCATTTTTAAAAAAGAGAGAGAGGACCCAAATTAATAAAATCAGAAATGAAAGAGGAGAAGTGATAACAGACACCACAGAAATACAAACAATTTTAAGAAATTACTATGAGCAACTATATGCCAACAAATTGGACAATCTGGAAGAAACGGACAATTTTCTAGAGGCATACAACCTTCCAAGGCTAACTCAAGAAGAAACATAAAACCTGAATAGACTGATTACCACCAGGGAAATTGAATCAGTAATCAACAATCTCCCAACAAACAAAAGCCCTGGACCAGATGGCTTTACAGGTGAATTTTACAAAATGTTCAAAAAAGAATTATCACCTATTCTCCTCAAGCTCTTCCAAAAAATCCAGAAGGAGGGAAGGCTCCCAAACACTTTTTATGAAGCCACTATCACCCTGATCCCAAAATCAGACAAAGACACCACAAAAAAAGAAAACTACAGGCCGATACCTCTAATGAACATAGATGCAAAAATCCTCAACAAAATATTAGCGAACAGAATTCAGCAATACATTAAAAAGATCATACACCATGATCAAGTGGGATTCATCCCTGGTATGCAAGGGTGGTTCAACATCCGCAAATCAATTAATGTGATACACCACATTAACAAAATGAAAAATAAAAATCACATGATCATATCAATAGATGCAGAAAAGGCATTTGATAAAATTCGGCAGCCATTTATGATAAAAACCCTTAAGAAAGTGGGAATAGAGGGATCATATCTCAACATAATAAAGGCCATATATGATAAACCCACAGCTAACATCATACTCAATGGGGAAAAGCTAAAACCATTCCCTTTAAGACCAGGAACAAGGCAAGGTTGCCCACTTTCTCCACTTCTATTCAACATAGTGCTGGAAGTTCTAGCCAGAGCAATCAGACAAGAAAAAGAAATAAAAGGCATCCAAATTAGTAAGGAGGAAGTAAAATTGTCATTATATGCAGATGACATGATACTATATATAGAGACCCTAAAGACTCCACCAAGAAACTATTAGAGCTGATAGATGAATTTAGTAAAGTAGCAGGATACAAAATTAATATTCAAAAATCAGTTGCATTTGTATACACCAATAATAAAACATCAGAAGGAGAAATTTAAAAAAAAAATCCCATTTACAATTGCTTCAAAGACTATAAAATACCTGGGAATAAATTTAGCCAAAGAAGTAAAAGATCTCTACTCAGAAAATTATAAGACACTGAAGAAAGAAATGAAAGAAGATACAAATAGATGGAAACACATACCATGTTCATGGATAGGAAGAATTAATATAGTTAAAATGTCCATACTGCCTAAGGCAATATACATATTCAACGCAATTCCTATCAAGCTACCAACAACGTTTTTCACAGAAATAGAACACATAATCCTAAAATTTATATGGGACCATAGAAGACCCTGAATAGCTTAGGCAGTCTTGAGAAATAAGAACAAAGTGGGAGGTATAACGATACCTGACATCAAATTATACTACAAGGCTACAGTAATCAAAACAGCATGGTACTGGCATAAAAACAGACACATAGATCAATGGAACAGAATAGAGAGTCCAGACTAAATCCATGCCTATATGGCCATTTAATATATGACAATGGAAGCAAGAATGTACGGTGGGGTAAAGACAGTCTATTCAATAAATGGTGCTGGGAAACCTGGACAGACACAGGCAAAAAAATGAAGCTGGACCACCTCCTTACACCATATACAAAAAATAAATTCAAAATGGCTTAAAGACTTAAATGTAAGATCTGAAACCATAAAATTCCTAGAAGACAATATAGGAAGAAACTTCACAGACATTACCCAGAGTAAGATTTTTACTGATATATCCCCTCGCGTGAGGGAAGTAAGAGAAAAAATAAACATGTGGGATTACATCAAACTAAAAAGTTTTTTCACCACAAAGGAAACCATCAATAAAACAAAAAGGGATCCTACCGAATGGGAAAAGATATTTGCCAATGCTATATCTGATAAGGGGTTAATATCACAAATTTATAAAAAACCCACTCAACTCAACTCCAAAAAAACAAACAACCCAATTAAAAAATGGGCAGAGGACATGAAGAGACATTTTTCTAAAAAGGACATACAGATGGCAAACAGACATATGAAAAAATGCTCAACCTCACTAACCATCAGAGAAATGCAAATAAAAACCACAATGAGATATCACCTCACTGCAGTCAAAACGGCTATCATCAATAAATCAACAAACAACAAGTGCTGGTGCAGATGTGGAGAAAAGGGAACCCTTGTGCACTGTTGGTGGGATTGCAGCCACTATGGAAAACAGTATGGAGGTATCTCAAAAATCTGAAAATGGAACTACCTTATGATCCAGCAATTCCACTCCTAGGTATCTATCTGGAGAAACCCAAAACTCTAATTAAAAAAACTTTATGCACTCCTATGTTTATTGCAGCACTATACACAATAGCCAAGACTTGGAAACAACTGAAATGCCCATCCGTAGATGACTGGATTAAGAAACTGTGGTACATTTACACAATGGAGTATTACGCAGCCATAAAGAAGAAAGAAATTTTACCATTTGCAACAACATAGATGGACCTAGAGAAGATTATGTTAAGTGAAATAAATCAGACAGAGAAAGACAAATACCACATGATCTCACTTATATGTGGAATCTAAAGAAAAGAATAAGTGAATGAACTAATCAGAAACAGTTTTGGAGACATAGAGGAAAAACTGAGGGTTGCTAGATGGGAGAGGGGTGGGGATAAGGGGGAAGGTGAGGGGATTAGAAAATAGTCAGCAACCACAAGATGGCCATGGGGTTTTGAAAATTAATTTGGGGAATGTAATCAATAATGTTGTAAAGATGTTGTAGGGTATCCAATGGACACTTGTCTCATTAGGGAGACCACCTCAGGGATGATGTAGATGCCTGATCACTGCACTGTACACCTGAAGCTGAAGCTGAACAATAATGAATGTCAACTACAAGTTTATATACGAGTGTGTGTGTGCGTGTGTGTATACTTACAAGAAGCGGAGTATAGCATTAGGAATAGAGACAGTGGAAATGTAATAGCTCTGTGCGATGTCAGAGGGATAGTGGATGGGGGGAGGGGGGTTCATACAGTGTGAGGGATATAAATGATAAACGTCTAAGTATTACTTTGTCTTGTGCACCTGAAACTAAAAAAAAACACACAAAAACTACCCAAAGAAAGTGACTCTGACTATAGAGAGAAGGGAATTCATATGTGGGCAAATCAGTATTCCTTTCTGACCCTCATTATTGTCATTAAGATAATGGCACTGGAGTGGATGATTTCTGAGGCATTTTAAACTAAAATAATAGATGAGGGAGGCAGGTGAGCGTAGTGGTTGGTGCACAGGCTTTGGAGAGACTCAGGTTCTCACCAGCCTCCACCACTTATTAGCTGGGAGGGGGCTTTGAATAGATAGTTAGCCCCCAATAATACTGTATTTTCTTACTAACAAAATCGGATATGAATTGTACATCGACCATAGGAAAGTTGTGACTATTAAATGAGATAATGAATGCAAAGAGTTTTGCATGGTGCTTGGTACATAGCAAGAACTTAGTAAATGTCAGATTTTTAAAAATGTACACTTTTAAAATATATTCTGGGGGAGACGGTGGTGTTTTAATTAACATGGCTGATCCTTAGTGTAGCTGACATGATATGGATGGTAGTTTTTGATAAGACAAGTAAAGAGTTAACAGGAGCTGGCTTGTGAGCTGGCAGGATGGGACAGGCAAAGAGTTAACAGGAGGGAGCTTGTGAGTTAGCAAGAATGAGCTTAAAAATTAACAGCTTGGCTCTGAATCCCCTGGCTAGCACTGCACCTGCAAGCTGACAAACACCTTACATCCACCATAGGTGAGAACAGAACAGTTTCCAATCGCAACGGCAACCCCTTGCACACTAACAAACACCCATCATGGGTGGGAACAGAACAGTTCCCAGTCACAACGGCAACCCCCTGCAAGCTGACACCCATCATGGATGGGAACAGGACAGTTCCCAGGGGAAGATAATTGTAACGGCAGCCCCCTGCAAGCTGACAAACACCCTACACCCTGCTTAGAAAAATATAAAACTCGAGCTAAACAGAAACCTGCTGCAGCTCTATCAAAAGGAGTTTTGCCAGTTCCAAACAACACTATCTCTCTGCTTGACTTTCAATAAAGCGTCTCTTGTTCTTGTAGAGTCTCGTGAATACTTTCATGTTCTGAAAATGTTAACTATACACCAGGACAGTTTCCTCCTTGTGGGATCTCCAAAGACTCGAAGTACTTCATTGTTACAAAAGTTTTCAAACATAAAGTGGAAAGATTTTACAAAGGTGGTATACTTTTACGTGTGTACTCATCACAGATTCTAGCATTAGCATTTTACCATTCTTGCTTTATCACTCATTTATACATTTACCCATCTCCCAATCCACCCATTAATCCATGTTGAGGTTTTTATTGATGCATTTCAAGTAGGTTGTAGAATCAGTGCATTTTCCTCTAAATACTTCATCCTACATGTCATTTTCTAAAGTTCAATATTTATTTCGTTTTTTTTATTTTGAGACAAAATTTACAAACAATGAAATGCACAAATCCCTCATATATATTTGCAGTTGTGACAAGTGCATACAATCGTGTAAAGCAACCCCCTATGAAGACACAGAAAATTTCTAGAATTTTTCTAGAAATTTCTAGAACCCTAGAAATTTCCTCATGCCCCTTCCCAATCAATTCCTACCTCATCCAGAGGCAAGCACTGTTCTGATTTTTTTTCCATTGGAAAAAATTAAAAATCATTTAGCTTTAAAATCCGGAACCTTCTATCACTGGAATTAAAGAGTATATATTCTTGTGTACATGCCTTCTTTTATTCAGTAAAATGTTTTTGGGATTCATCCATGTTGTTATGAGTAATCTGTGTATCAGTAATTTGTTCCTTTTTATTGTTCTCTTTTAGTGTTCCACAGAATGAATATATCACAGTTGATTCATTCTCTTGATATCTGAATGTTTCCAGTTTTTGCCACAAAAAATAAAGCTGCTCTGAACATTCTCAAGTAAGTCATTTTGTGGCTATATTTTCATTTCGCTCAGATAAATACCTAGGAATTAATGAATCATAGAATAGAGAGTTGTTTAGTTTTGTAAGAATCTGCTGGACTGCCCCCAAAGTGGTTAAACCATTTTACATTCCTCCCAATTATGTATGAGAGGGGAGGATGCTTTTGCAACTTCCGCAGAGGTTTTCTATCTATACGTGTGAATTTCTCTAATGGCAGACATGGCTAGTGGCTTCAGGAGCCTGAATATGGCCACAGGGACACTTCCACCACTGTCATCACCCTGGGCTTTAGAAAGTAGGTTACTTGTGTAAGGAATTCTAGGACCATCATAAGTTCCTGTTGGACCACACAGATTAGAGCGGAGCAGGCCCTGGGGTCACCACCTGTAGGGGAGTGTGTCATGGTGAGTCATTACACCTGTGCCCATGGGGGCCAGGAAATACATTCTTTGTTCTTTCTTGGTAACCCTTGAAGATAAAGATGGTGAAAAAAAATCAAATCTAGAAACCCAAGTTTTGGTAAGATTTAAAAGAGAGACATGAAGGGTTAGTGCCAAGAGACAGAAAGGGGGCATCAGATTTGAGCCTGTGGATCAAGGTGTGGAATCAAATACCTGAGGTTTTTTGTTTTTTTTTTTTGGAAGAAGTCACTGGTTGTTTTTCCAGGGCAAAGACGGGTTCTTTGTTTGTTTTCCTCTCTATTACAGCCCATATGCTTAGCTGAGAAAGTGTCTTCGTTTCTCTTCCAATGACGGTGTCCTTGTTCAATAATTCTCTAAACTTTCTTTAGATAAGAATTTTATGGGCATCCTTCATGGGGTTCAGCCTTCAAATGAATAAATCTTATGGTTTTATTGCAAAGTCTTGCCTTTGTTTCCTGTTAAAGATAACATAATTTATAATGTGCAAGCTTGCTGTCTGTCTCCTCCCTTTATGCACACATCCAGTGAGCAAACATTTGGCCATGGCACAGATGGCCGCAGAGTTGGTTCAATGTTTGTGAGTATAGCACCCCGAGGTTCTCTTATCAGAAATAACCCTAGGAATGCCTGGACCCAGGAGACAGGAGGTGTTCAGATGGCTCCTTTAGGATATGTGCTTCCAAAAGCGAAGCACTTGAAAAGGAACCGGAATCAGGGAATGTCAGAGCTCACCTTACAAGGGAGCTAGTGGAACTGAAGCAAGGGTAGGCCTGACTTCTGTGGTCATAGTTTATTGGAGATTGTTCCAGTTAAGATTGTGTTTATGATGAAAGAGAACCATGCTCCAGCAAGCTCAAATTCAAGTGGGTTTGCTGAAAGGATAAAGAAGCACCTTGCTGAAACAAAGCACGGCTGTGCCTTATGGGCTTCGGCCGGGGACAGGAGAAGCCATCAGTGACGGATGCAGCCAGTGACTCTGGGATCGTGTGGTCTGTGGTTCCCTTTGGACATCTATTCTACTCTCTTGCTTCTTCCCTGAGCCTGGCCTTCTTTGTATATTCCTGAACACATAACTGAATATGGCTGCCCCAGCCCCAATGCTCCCTGACCCTTTAGGTAAAAATTAAAAAGCATGAAATGGATGGCTCTTTATGTCTGTTGGAATGAAAGTTGAAAATCCCAGTATCTTCTTTGACTCCTGGTTAGTCATTTACGACCATGCTGAATTTTCTTTTCTGAATATGAGCACAGGCAGTGGGACAGCTGAGCCTCAGATTCCTCATTGCTAAGTCAGGGATAAAAATAGTTCTACCCTGCAGAGTTTTTGTGATGATTAAATCCATTTACTACACGTAAAATGCAGAAAACAATGCCTAGAAAGAATGATATTTGTGTTACCTAATATTATCTGCTATTCTCCTGCTCTTCCCCTCTCACCATCTCTACCACTTGCCCCCAGATCTACTCTCCACTCATCTCTGTCCTGCTTTGGGCCACTGGATGGTTGTCCCCTTCAGAATGCATGCCCTGGGCTTCCTTGCCTGCAGGCTCCCAGGAAGGTCTGGCCAATGGGAGCACGGAAGGTGAGAGGAAGGTGAGGTCAGAATCTCTCCCTCTCCCTGCTCTGGCACTGAATCATAAAGTATTGCAATTTAGGTGAGGTAATAACTTATAAATCTGGTATACAATCTTTAAAAAACATAAAAAGTAATTATAAATCTATGTTGATGGATAAGCAATGCAAAAGCAGTAATTTGTGTCATCAATAAAACAGAATGGAGAGGGATAGAGACATCAAAGAGTAGAGTTTTTATGTGTGCTTGAAGTTAGGTTGTTATTAGTTGAAAAATAGATTGTCAAAACTTTAAGATGTTTTATGTAATGGCAATTGTAACCACAAGGAAAATATCTATAGAATATACACAAAAGTAAATGAATAGGAAATCAAAACATGTCACTACAAAATAGCCATGAAACACAAAGGAAAATATCAAGAGGTGAAAAAAGCAACAAAAATAGAAGAAATACAGAAAACAATTTTTTAAATGGTAGTAGTAAGTTCTTCCTTGTCAGTAATTACTTTAAATGTAAACAGATTAAACACCCCAATTGAAATATATAGACTGGCTGAATGGATGAAAAAACAAGATTCAAATATACACTGCCTACAAGAGAATCACTTTAGATTTAAGAACTGACATAAGATAAAGTGAGAAGTGAAGAAAGATACCATGTAAACAGAAACATAATGAGAAACGGGTGGCTATAGTGATATCAGAAAAAATAGACTTTAAAGCAAAAAATGTCAGAAAAGATATGGTAGGACATTATATAATGATAAAAGAGCCAATTCACCATGAAGATACAACAGTCATGAACATTTACTCACCTAACATTAAAGACCCAAATATATGAAAACATTGACAGAACTGAAGAGGGAAATAGACAACAACACAATAAAAGTAGGAGACTTCAATATTACAATTTCAGTTATTGATAAATAAATCATACAGAAGATCAATAAAGATACAAAGAATTTGAACAACACTATAGATTGATTAGACTTAAGAGACATATACAGCACTCTCTACCCTAAAACAGTAGAATACACTCATGGAATATTCTCAAGGACACATGAAATATTCTGCTGGATAAACCACAAAACAATTTTTCACAAATTTAAGAAGATTGAAATGATACAAAGTATCTTTTTCAACCATAATGGAATGAAACTAGAAATCAATTGCTAAAGGAAAATAAGAAAATCTACAACTATGTAGAAATAAAACAACGCACTTTTAATCAACCAATGAGTGAAAAAAAATCAAAAGGAAATTTAGAAAATATATAGACACAAATGAAAATGGAAACACAACATACCAATACTTATAGGATGCAGGAAAAGCAGTACTAAGATGAATGCTTGTATTAAGAAGGAAGCAAGATCTCAAATATACAACTTCACCTTACACCTCAAAGAACAACAAAAAGAAGAAAAAACTAAACCTAAAGGTAGCAGAAGGAATGAAATAATAGAAATTAGAGCAGAAATAAATGAAATAAAGAATAGAAAAGCAATAGAAAAAAAGGAAACCCAAAACTGGTTTTTTGAAAGATCAACAAAATTGAAAAACTGTTAGCTAGACCAACACAGAAAATAAGGGAAGACAAAATAGAGCTACAGCAAACTTTAAAACTCCTGTGCACTAGAAGAAACAATTAGCACAGTGAAAAGGTAACCTACAGAATGGGAGATAATAATTGCAAATCATATATCTGATAAGGGGGCTAATATCCAGAATATATTTTAAAGACTTCTTCAACTCAACAACCACCACCACCAAATAAATCCCAAATAATCCAATTTAAAAATTGGCGAAGGACTCGAATAGACATTTCTCCAAAGAAGATACACCAAAAGGCAAATAAACACATGAAAAGATATTCAATATAATTATTAGGGAAATGCAAATCAAAACCACAATCAGATATCACTTCACACTTATCAGATGGCTGCTATGAAAAAGGAAAATAATATGTGTTGGCAAGGAGGCAGAGAAGTTGGAACCCTGTGAACTGTTGGTGGGAATATAAAATGGTGCAGCCATTTTTAAAAACAGTATGAAAGTCCTCAGAAAATTAAAAATAGAATTACCCCACGATCTAGCAATTCCACTTCTGGGTGTATGTCCTAAAGAGCTCAATCCTAAAGAGCTCAAAGCAGGGTCTTGGAAACCTATCTGCACACCATTTTCACTGCAGCATTTATTCACAAGAGTCAGGAAGTGGAAGCAACCCAAACGTCCATCAACAGATTAATGACTAAAGAAAGTGGGGTATACACCTGCATGGAACATTACACATTCTTAAAGACAAGGAAATCCTTTCAGATGCTACAACATGAATGAACCTTAAGGATATTATGCTAGGCAAAATAAACCAGTCACAAAATGGCAAAAAACTGTATGATTCTACTCGCATAAAATATATAGTCAAAATCATACAAACAGAAAGCGGAAAGGTAGTGACCAAGAGCAGGGGGCAAGGGGAGCGGAATTAGTGTTTAATAGCTTTAGAGATTTAGTGTTGCAAGAGGAAGAAGTTCTAGATACCTGTTGCACAGAAGTAACTATATTTGACAATATGCAAGTGTACCTTAAAAATGATTATGATGAAAATTTTAATGTTATGTGTTTTACCATATTTTTAAAAAATTCTACTGGACAGTGCTGATTTATAAATAGTTTGTAAATAAACACATGGTTTTTAGAGATCTATTTGATTTTTCGAGAGCTCAATTTAAACACTTGCTTTCTCTTTGATCTCACAATTTCAATTTTAGGGATCCAGCATAAGAAGAAAAAAGTGTGTGTGTATATATGTAGGTATGTATCTATTTACATATATAATTTTTTTAATATATACATATATTTATGTTTATTGCCATAATATAAACTACAAAGAAATGTAAAAATTAGAACAATGCAACTATATCATCCATACATAACAAAAATGATTCAATAAATGATTCTGTGAATGCTATAGTGTATTATGCACCTATTAGGGGTAACGATCTAAATTTGTATAAATATGACCCAGAAAATTATTTACAATATATTGTTTCCTGAAAAAGAGCAGTGTCAAAACTATTGAATAGTGTGTACTATTTAAATGTGACATAATTCCTATATTTTAAATGACAGATGAAAAGATAGAGAAAGAATCATCTACGTTTTCCCATCAGCACGTGAGGTGGCCAGGACCCTTCCATCTGACAACCTCTCTTCCTACCACATAGCAGCCTCCAGCTACTTTCCTATCTATCTCTTGTCTCTCTTTGTCATCCAATTGCTTGAAGAAGTGGTCTAGCTTTGTCACCTCCCCTTCCTAATGCCCCAGTCACGTCACAACCTTCTGGTATCTGCCTTCGGTCGTCAGCACTGGCTCATCGATCAGTTCTCTCTAAAGGGACTCTGACCTCCCTTTGGCTAAATTCAGTGTTTCTTCAACTCTGGTCAGTATTTTGCCTGTTGGCCATCACGTCTTCCATGAAATGCTTCCGTGACTACCTCTGATCCTGGCTTTCTTCCTACATAGATATCTGCTTCTTCCCGGGCCATTGCAGGCTTCCTTTTTTCAGCCAGGCCTTAAATCCTCGTTCACAGGGTTCCGGTCCTGTCTGTTTCTGGGCTCCTTCGCACATGGCGCACATTGGGGGCGCCCTGGCGCCTAAAGAAACAGACAAACGGCACAGGATGCAGTGAGCCTTATTTAACACATTCTGTTCTGTTCCTCCTATTTCTCCATTCCTTCCCCTTTTCCCAGGCTGCTCCCGGCCCTTCTCCATCCCTGCTGCCAATAATGCCCCTTTCTCTTTGCTTCTCGCGCACTTTTCTTTCCCTCGTTTCTTCCACGTGCGCCCAACGGCGCGGTTCTAGAACCCCGAAGTAGATGCGTTGGACAAGACGTGAGCCTGTTGGGAAAATCACCCAGAAGGAGCCTGACCCAGCCTTGACCTGGCGGAGGAGGCTGGGACTCCCGCACGCCCCGCTCACGCAGCCCCGCACTGGGCGCTCCAGCGCCTCTGGCGGCTGCGTGCCCGCAAGTCTCACTCGCAAGGCCCCAGGGGCAGGGCCTGGCTCACTAGGGAACAGGGCTGTGCCATGAGGTCAGCGAGGGCCTCCCTCGCCCCAGGCCGGCCCCTCCCCGTGCTGGTCCTGGCGGTGCTCCTGGTCGACTCTCTTGGCGAGGATGTCAGTTTGCAGCCTGAGTGGGACTTTGACGCCTATGAAATCACCATCCCCAAGAAGCTGAGCGCCCGCGGAGGGGAGCAGGGTGCGAGCAAGCGCGTGTCCTACCTCCTGCAGGTGAAAGGCAAGAAGCACGTCCTCCAGCTGTGGCCCAAGAGGTTTCTGCTGCCGCGCCACCTGCAGGTTTTCTCCTTCACGGAGCAGGGGGAGCTCCTGGAGGAGTACCCTTACATCCCCAGGGACTGCAACTACCTGGGCGTGGTTGAGGGCACTGGGGAGTCGGAAGCTACCGTCAGTACGTGCATGGGGGGTCTCCGCGGCATCTTGAAAATCGGTGCCCAACGTTACCAAATCGAGCCCCTCAAGGCCTCGTCCACTTTTGAACATGTCGTCTACCCCCTGAAGGAGCAGGCATTTCACCAGCACCTCTGCGGCTTAACTCGGAAGGAAGGAGAGCAGCGGGCGGCCCCCCGTGACCTTACCGCCAGGCTGGCGGACTTGACCGGAATCATTAGACACCAGAGGTACTTGGAATTAGCCTTGATCTTTGATCATGAGAGATATTTGTTTTCCAATTCCAATCTGTCTGAAGTTACAAGTGACGCCATTCTTCTGACTTCGATTATGGACACTTACTTTCAGGAACTCCACATGAGAATACAACTAGGCACCCTGGAAGTATGGACGGATCAAAACAGAGTCGATATCGCTTTTCCAACCTTACAGCAGGCTTTAGGCCAGTTTTTGATATATCAAAAAAATATACTAAGTGCTCAGATTTCAGCAGATTGGATCCAACTATACGTTAAAGGACATTATATAGATGCGCTTGCGTGGTCCTGGGGAAGAGTGTGCACTAAGGAATATGCTGCTTCTATAAGCGTTTTTCCTGATTTAAGTGTCCTTGGACCTGCCACGTGGGGGGCCCATAACCTGGGCCACAGCGTGGGAATGAGCCACGACGTACAATACTGCCGGTGTAAGGGAAGGCGCAGCTGCATTATGGGCACCGGGCGAACTGGGTTCAGTAATTGTAGTTATATCCAGTTTTTGAACCACGTGCGTAGACAGGCAGACTGTCTCAGTGACATCCCTGGACATAGTTATGTGGTGAAGAGATGTGGAAACAAAATTGTGGAAGACGATGAGCAGTGTGACTGTGGTTCCGTCCAGGACTGCGAAGCAGACCGCTGCTGTGAACCGGGTTGTAAATTCAGGTACGGTGTCAACTGCAGCACTGGACTTTGCTGTCATAACTGTCACTTTCGGCCTTCTGGGTATTTGTGTCGGAAGGAAGAAAACGAGTGTGACCTTGCAGAGTACTGCGATGGGACGTCAGGTCTCTGCCCCAATGACACGTACAAGCAGGATGGAACCCCATGCAAGTACGAAGCCCTTTGTTTCAGCAAGGGGTGCCGCTCCGCATACATGCAGTGCCAACACATTTTTGGATCTGATGCCCGGGAGGCTGCTCATCAGTGCTATGAGGCCATTAATTTAATTGGTGACCAACATGGGAACTGTGGTATTTTGGGGAGTAGTTCCTATAAAAAGTGTACAAAGCGGAATTCATTATGTGGCAGGGTACAGTGTATAAACATCAAGACCCTCCCTGATATGCCAGATTATACGACTATTATTTCTACTCACCTGCGGGATGAAAATCTCATCTGCTGGGGCACAGGCTATCATAAGTCCTTGGTACCCTTGGGGATACCTGACATTGGTATGGTAAATGATGGCACCTTCTGTGGTGAGGACCGGATATGTGTGAACAGAACTTGTTTCAGTACCTCAGTCCTGAAGTATGACTGTGAGCCTGAGAAGTGTAACCACAGAGGCACCTGCAACAATAACAGAAACTGTCACTGCCTGTATGGCTGGGCGCCTCCATTCTGTGAGGAGATAGGTTATGGAGGAAGCATTGACAGTGGGCCGCCTGGATGGCAGAAACCGGAGGTGCCCCCCTCAGCGAAGGTTGTGCCACTTATATTAGGACGCCTTCTTTTGTTAGTCATTTCAGTGATTATTGTGATTTTCAGGCAATTGATAAGAAATTGCTTAAAACCCAAACAGAAAGAAACACCACTACTGACTGACATTGTAGATAAACAACTGATAGTAGATGAACAACCTATTGTAGGTAAACAACCGATTGTAGGTAAACAACCGATTGTAGGTGAACAACCTATTGTAGGTAAACAACCGATTGTAGGTGAACAACCGATTGTAGGTAAACAACCGATTGTAGGTAAACAACCTATTGTAGATGAACAACCAAAGGAACAAAAAGTTATAAAAACCAAAAAAGCAATCAAGAAATCCCCAGCCCCTCCAAAACCAAAGGTCAAACGTTGAACAAGCTTATTGTTTATCCAAATGGCTCTCCATCCTTTTTTACTTAATTTTCCTTCAAGATTGATCAGCAAATAAACGATATTCTTGTTCAGGAAATAAATCAGTGCACTTACTTTTCCTAGTATTCCCTTGCCCCTTGGTTTGTGGTCAAGTTTTGGATATCCTAAAAAGAATGCCCTGGTGGCTTTTCAGAACACTAAAGCCGTGGATGTTGTGAGTTGCATAGAATTACAGTGGTCTTCAGAGTAGAGTCCTGAGTATACATAAACATTGTGGAACGACTACCAAGATCAAGATAATTAGCCCATCTATCACTTCACATAGTTAAATTTTTTTTGGAGGGGTGAGAATGCTTGAGAGCAACTCTCAGCCAATTTAGGTATATTATTAACTTCAGGTATTATTAACTAGCGACACCATGCTGAACATTAGAATCTCAGCACTTATATTACTGATAACTGAAAGTTTGTAGCCTTTGACATACATCTACCCATTTTCCCATTCCCCCAAGCCCCCCACCCTTCTAATCTTTGTTTCTGTGAAATTAGTGCCCCCACCCATTCTACATATAAGTAAACCACATAGAATTTGTATTTCTCTGTCTGATTTCTTTCACTTAGCACAATGCCCTCCAGTTTCTTCCACGGTGCTGCAAATGGCAGGATTTCTGTTTTTATAGCTGAATAAATTCTTTATGTATTTTGGAGATTAGCCCCGTATCTGATATATGGTTTGCAAGAATATTTTCGTCCATTCTGTAAGTTGTCTTTTCAATTTATTGATTGTTTCCTTTGCTGTGCAGAAGCTTTTTAGTATGATGTCACCCCATTTGTTTGTGTTAGCTTTTTGTTATTGTGCTTTCGGTGTCTTATTTAGGAAATCATTTCCATTCCAACATTAAGGATCTTTCCCCGTTTTTTTCTAAAAGTTTTACAGTTTCAGGTCAGATATTTTTGAGTGTACAGTTTAATAGTGTTAGATACCTTCATTGTGCAACCAATCTCTAGAACTCTTTTTATCTTGCAAACCTGAACCTCTCCACCCATTAAATAACAACTTCCGGTTCCCGTTCCCTGCGGTCCCCCAAAACCCCTATTCTACTCTCCATCTTTATGAATGTGACTACTCAATGTACCATGCACAAGTGGAATCGTAGAGTAGTTGTCCTTTTGTGTCTGCCTTATCTCACTTAGCATAATGTCTTCAAGGTTCATCCCTGTCGTAGCATGTGTTAGAATTTCCTTGCTTTTTATGGCTGAATAATATTTCATTGTATGTACAGATGATCCCCAACTTATGATGGTTTGACTTACGATTTTCTTTTTTTTTACTTTACAGCGGTGTAAAAGTGATACCCAGATAGCCATGCTGTTTCCCACTGTTAGTAATCAATAAATTACAGGAGATAGTCAATATTTCATTATGAAACAGGCTTCATGTTAGATTATTTTGCACAACTGGAGGCTAATGTAAGTGTTGGGAGCACATTTAAGGTAGGCTAGGCTAAGCTATGAAGTTTGGTTGGTCAGATGTAGTAAATGCATTTTTGACTTACAATATTTTAAACTTATGCTGTACACCCATTTTCATAGCAGCAGTACTCATAAAAGCTAAAAGGTGGAAACAACACAAATGTCCATTGATGGATGAATGGGTAATCAAAATGTGGTAAATACAGATGCTCCTTGGCTTACGATGGTAAACATATATGCTTCATAAGTTTAAAATATTGTAAGTCAAACCATCATAAGTTGGGGATCATCTGTACATACAATGAAATATCTATTTGAGTCTCTGCTTTCAGTTCCTTTGTGTATATACCCAGTACAATGACTGGACCGTATGGTAATTCTGTGTTTAATTTTATGAGGTAATGCCATACTCTCTTCTATAGCAGCTGCATTATTTTACAGTCTCAGCAGCAACAAACAATGGTTCTTATTTTTCTACATCTTCCCCAACATCTGTTATTTTTGTGTGTGTGTGTGTGTGGGGGGGTTGTTTATTTTTATTTTTGTTTTTGGTAATAGCCATCCTAACGGGTATGAAGTGATATCTCCTTGTGATTTTGATTTGCATTTTCCCTAATAACAAGCAATGTTGAGCATCTTTTCATGTGCTTATGGGCCATCTGTATATCTTCTATGGAGAAATGTCTGTTCTAGTCCTTTGCCTATCTTTTAATTTGATTGTTTGTTTCTTTATTGCTGAATTAAGGGAAATTTTGTATATTCTGGATATTAATCCCTCATCAGAGATTTTGCAAATATATTTTCCCTTTTGTGGGTTGCCTTTCACTTTGTCAGTAAAGTTCTTTGTTGTATGAAAGTTTTTAATTTTCATAAAGTCTAATTTAGCCATTTTATCGATTTTATACACTAATTTTATTTTGTTGTGTTTGCTTTTGATGTCACATCTGAGAAATCACTGCCAAATCAAATGACATAAAGATTTCCCCCTATGATTTCATCTAAATTTTACATTTTTTAGGTCTTATGTTTAGTTGTTTGGTCCAATTAGACCTAACTTTTTAATAAGGTGTAAGGTAAACATTCAGTTTCATTCTTTTGCAAGGGGATATTCAGTTTTCCCAATGCTGTTGGTTGAAAAGCTTGGAGTTTTCCCCATTGACAGATCATGGCATCTTTGCCAAAATTAATTGGATCATGTGTGCAAGGATTTATTTCTGGGTTCTCCATTTATTCCATTGACCCATATGACTATATGTCTATCTTTATGGCAGTACCACACTGTTTTGACTACTGTAGTTTTGTAGTAAATTTTGAAACCAGGAAATGTAAGACTTCCAACTTTGTTCTTTTTCCAGAGTGTTTTGACTATTCAAGGTTACTTGTGATTCCATGTGAATTTAGAATGGCTTTTTCTATTTCTGAAGAAAAAAAGTCACTGAGATTTTGATATAGATTGCACTGAATCTGTAGATCACCTTGAATAGTATTCACATCTTAATAACATTAAGTCTTCCAATACACGGACACACTCTGTCTTTCCATTTATTTCTGTATGCTTTAATTTCTGTCAGCAATGTTTTGTAGTTTTCTTTCACCTTCTGATTTTAGTCATTTAGTCCTCTCTCTTTTTTTCAAAGGCAATCTAGCTAAAGGTTTTTCAGTATGTACCTTTAACAGGGAATTATATTTTTTTTGTATGGTTTTGTGTTGCTGTTTATTACTATTTCATTTCAACTTGTAGTACTCCTTTCAGCATTTCTTGTAGGATAGGTCTAGTGGTAATAAACGCCCTCAGCTTTTGCTTATCTGGGAAAGTCTTAATTTCTCCTTAGTTTTTTTTGAAGGATACTTTGGCCAGATATGGTATTTTTGGTTGACAGTATTTTTCCTTTCAGTAATGTGAATGTATCATCCCACTCTTCTATAGCCTACGAGGTTTCTGCTAAGAACTCTGCTGACAATCTAGTAGGACTTCCTTTATATGTAACAGTCACTTTTTTCTCAGTGCTGTCAAAATTCTGTCTTTATTTGTGTTTTTTGACAATTTATGCTGTGTCTCAGTATAGGTCCCTTTAATTGGTCTCAGTGGTCTTATAGTTTTTTCAGCTTCTTGAATTTGTATGTCCATTTTCTTCCTCAGATTTGGAAAACTTTTGACCATTCTTTTTTCAAATGGCCTATCTGCCCCTTTGTCTTTCCTTCACCTTCTGAGACTATCATAAAGCATATGTTGTCTCATTTGATGGCATCTTATAAGTCACTTAGGCTCTCTTCATTTTTCTTTATTCTTTTCTACTGGGTTGGTGCAAAAGCAATTGCGGTTTTTGCAATTATTTTTAACCCTTTAAACTGCAATTACTTTTGCACCAACCTAATATTTCTTCCTCTCTTTCATTAACTATGAAAGTCCTGTCTTTGAGTTTGCTGAATTGTTGTTCTGCCTGGTATCTTTGAATTCATTGAGCATCCTTATAATAATTTTGAATTCCTTGTCTGTCAACTCATATATCTCCATTACTTTAGGTTCGGTTTCTATAAATGTAATTGCTTCCTTTAAACATGTCATGGTTGCCTCTTTCTTTGTATGTCCTGTTGTTATTTTTGTGTTTGGGATTTTGGCATCTAAAAAATCAGCTAACTTTCTGAGACTGCTGTCTGCTTTCATACAAGGTGACTTTCTCCACACAGCTAGGCTACAGATTCTGGACACCTCTCAAGTCCTTTCTGAGTTTATGTGTATCAAATCTACTTTAAAAGATCTGTCAATTTCTACTCAGGAACTTGCTCTGGTGTTTGAGCTCCACCTAGTCTGTGGTGCTGCACACCACAGTGCATGTTTTTTATCTTTCTTCTGGGAGACCCCACAACCTGAACCCCTGTCCCTGAGTACTGGAATACAGGTAAGATAGACACTAGCCTTTTCTACAGCCCTCGGAATGCCAGTTGGACTCACATTCTACTTCTTTCTCTCTCCAAGGAGATGATGGGAATTCAGGGTTTCCTCCCAATTATGCTGCAGTGTGTGTGTGTGTGTATGTGTGTGTGTGTGTGTGTGTGTGTGTGTGTGTGTGTGTGTGTAACTGAAGAAAGGACTTCTGACAAGAGAGTGGCGAGTGTTGCACATTCTGTACGCGGCTTCCACGTGCTCGGCTTCATGCCCACCTGCATTGCACGAACCCTCTAATTGGTTTCTGTATTTCTCACAGCGATATTTGGTGGGTTTGTTGTGGGAGAAGGCGTGTCTAGAGCTTCCTATTCTGCTGTCTTGCTGATGTCTGTAGTCTTTTGGCAATGGGAAACATGTCAATACAGTCCAGTACTGTAGCCACAAGGCACCTATGGTTATGGAACATTTGAAATGTGGCTATTGTATCTGAGTCATCTGAATTTAAACTTCATTTAAATTATTTCAAATTTAAATAGCCGCATGTGCCCGCTAGTTGCCAAATTAGACAGCAGAGCTATAGAAGGCCCATATTTCTACACCTTCTCAGCGATATTTAATATCCAACTCTTTAATCTAGACTCACATTAGAAAAGAAAGACAGCTCATTATTTTAAGTCACATCCTCTAATTATTAATGAGGTTGAGTATATTATAGTAGCTTGATGCCAATCAACTTTTTAAATTCTTTTTTTCATTGCAGTATTGTTGACATATAACATTGTATATTAGTTTCAGGTATACAACATAAGAATTTGGTGTAAGTATATATTGCTAATTGCTAATGATCACCACAATAATTCTAGTTAATATCCATAACCACACATAGTCCCATTTATTTCTTATGATGAGAACTTTTAAGATCTACTCTCTTAGCATTTTCAAATACATGATATACTGTTAAATAACTCTTCAATTTGCTTGTTCATATCCTCTGCCCATTATTGTATCATATAGTTTTTTTTTGCTTTTATTGATTTGTGGTAGCTATTTATAATTGCGACAATTCTGCCAATCTTTTATTTGTCACAACTTTTATAGTGTCTTTCACCATACAGAAAATTTTATGCCCTTTCAGCTTCTGAATTTCGTATCATTCTTCTGTCCTCCGTCAACCTGTGATTGTAAAACTGCCTGCTTAATATGTGCTTTAATACATTTTTTTAGCACATCTCTGATTTTCTTTGTATGGAACACAGTTCTGTCTCCTAGGTGTGGTATGATTCTGTCTTATTATTGGATCAAAAATTGAATAATCTTATAACTGACAAAGGGCACTATAAATGGTTCTGACATATCAATGAGAAAAAAGACATATACTCTAATAGAAAAATGAGTAAAAGATTTCTATAGGCACATCACAAAAGATAAATTCAGGTAGCCAATAAACATATGGAAGGTTCTCAGTCACATTATTAAAGAGTATACTGCAATTTAAAGCTGCTATCTGAACCTATGCCCATCAGGTTAACAATGATTCAAGAGGCTGATGATATGAAATTTTGGTGAAGATACAGACTAATAAGAACTCTCTTAGCCTTTAGTGGCAATGTAAATTAGTAAAATCCCTTTAGAAATCTGTTTAGCATTATCTCATATTGTTGAAAATATGCTGTATGATTCAAAAATTCCATTCCCAGGTGTATACCATATAGAAATGTGTACATATGTACATTAGGATACATGGATGTAGTAATATTTGTCAAACTGGAAACAATCCTACTTTCCAATAACTGCAGGGACTGTGCCAATTGAGATAATAAACCAGAATTTTATGCAATAGCATGCATGGATGAGTATGACAAACAAGGAAAAACAAAACAAATAAATATAAATGTCAAAATCAGGCAAAATTGAACTTCATTTTCAGGGATACATGCATAGTTGATAAAAATAAGGTTCTAAGAGGAAAAAGAGCTAGAAATAAGAAAGGTAGAAGGGGAAGGGTTCCAATTAAGATGGTGGAATAGGTCAATGCTTTCCTTCTCCCATGACCACATTAAAATTACAAATAAATTATAGAACTATCAGCCTGGAGAACCACCTGAAGGCTAGCAGAACAGCAGTCCTATAGCTAAGAAAATAAAGAAGAAGCCACACCACTTAAAGTGCTTGCAGGCACTCACCCTGGGCTCTGGCAGAGGGACGGTCACTCAGAAGGTGTCAGAGGCATACAAGGAGAGACTAAGTTGTGTGGCCTCAAGGCAAGGACTGGAGGGACAGTCACCATTTTTTTCTGTGTGAAATCCTTCTGCCATGCAGCTGGGCACCATCTTTCCTGTGTGAAGCCCTCCCTGACACGGCCAATTCTGAATCCGCGTTGGCAATCATTAAAACGTCCATACTACCCAAAGCGATCTGTAGATTCCATGATATCCTTATCAAAATACCAATGGCATTTTTTACAGAACTAGAACAAATAATCTTAAAACTTATATGGAATCACAAAAGACCCCAAAGAGCCACAGCAATCTTGACACAGAAGAACAAAAATGGAGGTATCACACTACCTGATGTCAAACTATACTACAAGGCTATAGTAATCAGATTAGCATGGTACTGGCATAAAAACAGACACACAGATCACAGATCAAATGAACAGAGTAGAGAGCTCAGATATAAACCCATGTCTGTATGGTCATTTAATCTGTGACAAAGGAGGCAAGACCAAACACTGAGGGAAAGATAGTCTAGTCAATAAATGGTGTTGGGAAAACTGGACAGATACATGCAAAAAAAAAAAAAAAAAAGAAAAAAAAAAGAAATTAGACCACTTTCTTACACCATATACAAGAATAAACTCAAAATGGATTAAAGACTTACATGTAAGACCTGAAACCATAAAGCTCCTAGAAGAAAACTCTCTGACATTGCTCTTAATAATATTTTTTTCTGATATGTCACCTCAGGGAAGGGAAACGAAAGAAAAAAACAAATGGGACTACATCAAAATAAAAAGTTTTTGCACAGCAAAGAAAACCATCAATAAAACAGAAAGACAACCTACTGAATGGGAGAAGATATTCACCAATGATATATCTGATAAGGGGTTAATATCCAAAACTTATGAAGAACATGCAACTGAACACCAAAAATACCTAACAATTACAAAATGAGCATAAGACCTGAATAGACATATACAGATTGCCAATAGACATATGAAAAGATGCTCAACATTACTAATCCTCACAGAAATGCAAATTAAAACCATAATGAGATATCACTTCACACCTATCAGAATGGCCATTATCAATAAATCAACAAACAACAAGTGCTGGAAAGAATGTGGAGAAAAGGGAACCCTCATGCACTGTTGGTGGGATTGCAAATTGGTGCAGCCACTATGGAAAACCATATGGAGATTCCTCTAATAGTCAAAAATAGAACTACCTTATGACCCAGCAATGTCATTTCTGGGTTTTTATCTGAAAAAATCCAAAACACTAATTCGAAAAGATATATGCACCCCTATGTTTATTACAGCATTATTTACAATAACCAATATATGGAAGGAACCTAAGTGCCCATCAATAGATGATTGGATAAAGAACAGGTGGTACGTTTATACAATGGAGTATTACTCTGCCATAATAAAGAATGAAATCCTGTCATTTGCAACAAGGTGAATGGACCTAGAGGATATTATGTTAAGTAAGGTAAATCAGACTGAGAAAGACAAATACCATATGATCTCAATTATATGTGGAATCTAAAGAACAGAATAAACAAGCAAACAAAACAGAAATAAACTCATACAGAGAAAATGATGGTTGCCAAATGGGAAGGGGGTTGAGGGATGGGAGAGAAGGTGAAGGGATTAGAAAGTACAAATTGTAGTTACAAAAGAGTCATAGGGATGTGAAATAGTTTGGGGAATATAATTAATAATATTTTAAAGACTGTGTAGGGTGTCAGATGGGTACTGGACTTATTAGGGGACGACTTCATGGATTATATAAATGCCTAACCACTGAGCTGTACACCTGAAACTGACATAAAATAATATTGAATGTCATATATATATATATATGCAGCATAGGGAATATAGTCAGTGATACTGTAATATTAATAGCTATGTACAATGTCAGAGGGGTAGTAGACCCGGGAGGTATCACTTTGTGAGGGGTGTAAATGTCTAATCATTATGTAGTTTTGTACACCTGAAATAAAAAAAAAAGCTTTTCCCCATTTTTAACCGAGTTGTTTTCTATTGTTGAGTTTTAAGAGTTCTTTCTACATTCCTGACATAGTCCCTCAATAGATATGTGTTTTGCAAATATTTTCTTTCAGTGTATGGCTGTTTTATTCTTCTTTTAAGACTATCTCCTCCTGCAGGAACGATCCAAGATGGCGGAATAGATAAACACTGTGCCTGCTTTCTTCTGGAACACATTAAAATTACTACTAAATTATAGAACAATCAACCTGGAGAACCACCTGAAGTTTAGCTGAACAGTTTTATAACTGAGGATATAAAGAAGAAGCCACATTGAGACAGGTAGAAGGGGTGGAGACGCAGAACAGGCCCCAAAACTCTTTGCGGCAGTTAGGATTCAGGAGGGGTATCTCGGCCATGAAGTTTTTCCCCTGGAGGAATGAGAAAACCCAGCCCCCCACACAGGTCTCCCCAGTCTCCAGTACTGGTGCCGGCAAGAGGGGCCCCCACTTCTGGCTATGTAAAACAGTGGGGATTCCAACCATCTGTATGGGACAGAAGGCTGCGGGAAACCCAACTGTCCTCTTAAACGGCTGATGCACAGACTCACACGTTCGCGGGCACTCACCCTGAGCTCTGCCGGAGGGGCGTCAGAGACATATGGGGGGGCAGACTGAGGTGTGTGGTTGCAGGGAGAGAGCTGGAAAGCAGTCTCCATTTTCCCTGTGTAGAATCCTACCTCCATGCTGCCGGTAAGCCAGTCAGTAAACTGGTAAGCTGGCGCCATCTTTCCTGTGTGAGCCCTCCCCCACCACAGCCAAATCTGAATCTGATTGGCTCAGTCAGCTTCAATCAGCTTGAGGACCCCGCCCCACCCAAGTCCTCAAACACGGTAGGGGCACTTTCTTGGCGAGCAGCCAGCCCCACCTGCACTGCACTCTTTCTTGGAAAACTATCAGAGTCTGACAGACCCCAGGTGAGTGATGACTGGCCTCAGTGTACTCAGAGGTTTTTGCTGAGTAACTCCACGCTCAGCACTGGCACCAAACCAGAATCTACATTAATCTGGTGAACACAACTCTTCCCACTCCAGTGACTCCCTGAGATCCTGCCTCCACCAACACACATACCACATGAGGCGTTACCAGTGGTTGATCCTTAAGGGAGCTGGCAGGTGGCAGCAGGCCTCAGGGTGTCCTTTGTGCTGAGCTACCCCAGGGATGGTACTGGTGGCAGACATCCTCGGTTTGTAGCATGGCCTCTCCCATGCACCTCCAGGTTTATCACAGGCAGTGAACAACCATGGATCACTTTGTAGCTCCTACCAGGTAGCCCTCAGCTGGTCACAGGCCGTGGTTGAACTGCTCCTATACTGGAGCCCCTCCCAAGAGGCCCCAGAACCCACATACCTGGAAGCTCGCTTCAGACCACAGCAGAGCACTGCCCAATTAGCCCCATAAGCAGCACACACAAAGGGCAGTCTCAACAGACACCAGAGCCTGCTGGGGCAAATCCCACTCAGTGGGGTAAGCCCTCTGCACTGTAGACCATAAGCTGTGGACGTGGACAAACCCCACAGCCAGTCAGCCTGAGGGTTAATCCCACCCATGTACGTGCCAATAGCAATCAAGGCTCAACTGTAACAGGTGGGCACACACAACACACACAAGGGACACTCCTGAAGCACCTGGAACAGGTGACCAGGGAGACTGTGCCAGGGCCCCACAGGGCACCTACTATATAATGCCACCTCACCAAGACTGGGAGACATAGCAGGTCTAACTAATACATAGAAACACACACAGAGGAGACTGGGGTGAGATACAGTAGACTTGTAGGGCTGTTGAGCCAAGGTGAGGGAACAGTAGGAAGGCTCAGCCTAGAACCAGACTGAAAATACTGGGGCTGACACAGGTCTGAGAAGGATGAGACCCTCCCTGGGCATGAGAGATGGACACAGACTCCCCCAGAGAGCCACTCAGTCTTTCTCTTCTCCCCACAAAACACAGAGTGAAGGGGAGAGAATATTTGGAAGCAGACATGGGGGCACTTTGGTGGAAAGTTCCACTGTCCTCTGCTCTACTTTGTTTTGATCCGTCCATACTTCCAGGGTGCCTAGTTGTATTCTCATATGGAGTTCCTGAAAGTAAGTGTCCATAATCGAAGTCAGAAGAATGGCGTCACTTGTGACTTCAGACAGATTGGAATTGGAAAACAAATATCTCTCATGATCAAAGATCAAGGCTAATTCCAAGTTCCTCTGGTGTCTAATGATTCCGGTCAAGTCCCCCAGCCTGGCGGTAAGGTCACGGGGGGCCGCCCGCTGCTCTCCTTCCTTCCGAGTTAAGCCGCAGAGGTGCTGGTGAAATGCCTGCTCCTTCAGGAGGTAGACGACATGTTCAAAAGTGGACGAGGCCTTGAGGGGCTCGATTTGGTAACGCTGGGCATCGATTTTCAAGATGCCGCGCAGACCCCCCATGCACGTACTGACGGTAGCTTCCGACTCCCCAGTGCCCTCAACCACGCCCACGTAGTTGCAGTCCCTGGGGATGTAAGGGTACTCCTCCAGGAGCTCCCCCTGCTCGGTGAAGGAGAAAACCTGCAGGTGGCGCGGCAGCAGAAACCTCTTGGGCCACAGCTGGAGGACGTGCTTCTTGCCTTTCACCTGCAGGAGGTAGGACACGCGCTTGCTCGCACCCTGCTCCCCTCCGCGGGCGCTCAGCTTCTTGGGGATGGTGATTTCATAGGCGTCAAAGTCCCACTCAGGCTGCAAACTGACATCCTCGCCAAGAGAGTCGACCAGGAGCACCGCCAGGACCAGCACGGGGAGGGGCCGGCCTGGGGCGAGGGAGGCCCTCGCTGACCTCATGGCACAGCCCTGTTCCCTAGTGAGCCAGGCCCTGCCCCTGGGGCCTTGCGAGTGAGACTTGCGGGCACGCAGCCGCCAGAGGCGCTGGAGCGCCCAGTGCGGGGCTGCGTGAGCGGGGCGTGCGGGAGTCCCAGCCTCCTCCGCCAGGTCAAGGCTGGGTCAGGCTCCTTCTGGGTGATTTTCCCAACAGGCGCACGTCCTGCCCAACGCATCTACTTCGGGGTTCTAGAACCGCGCCGTTGGGCGCACGTGGAAGAAACGAGGGAAAGAAAAGTGCGCGAGAAGCAAAGAGAAAGGGGCATTATTGGCAGCAGGGATGGAGATGGGCCGGGAGCAGCCTGGGAAAAGGGGAAGGAATGGAGAAATAGGAGGAACAGAAGAAAACGTGTTAAGTAAGAGGCTCACTGCATCCTGTGCCGTTTAGTCTGTTTCTTTAGGCGCCAGGGCGCCCCCGATGTGCGCCATCAGCTGGAATTAGATGTTATGCCAGTTTTGTGGGTTTGGTTTCTAGAAATGGCGTTGATTCATTGAAACATGTCACGGTTGCTTGTCTGTCTTGTTTTTTGTTGTTGTTGTGTTTGAGATTTTGGCTCCTAAAGAATCAACCGACTGCTGTCTGGTTTCATAAAGGGTGGACTTTCTCCACACAGCCATGCTAGAGAGTCTGGAGACTTCTCAACTATTTTCTCTGTGTGTGTGTGTGTGTGTGTGTGTGTGTGTGTGTGTGTGTGTGTGATGTGTATGTGTCATTTTTGGGGTTGTGTGTATAATTTGTGAAGAGATTTGCCAGTTTCTACTCGAGCTTCCACTAGTAGGTGTGTAATATTGCTGCTTCTCTGGTGTTGTAGCAAATCACCGTCCGGGGGCGCCCTCTAGTGTGTGTCTGTCTGTGGTGCTGCACACTCTGGTGCATAGTTTGAGTCTGGTCCTCTGAGACCCCTTCCCCAGCACTCTTTTCTGTCATTACTGGAATACCGGCAAGACAGACACTGGTCTCCCGCAGCCGCTTGAGTGTCAGTTGGACTCACATTCTACTTCTTTCTCTCTCCAAGGAGATGATGGGAATTCAGGGTTTCCTCCCAATTACGTTGCATTGTGTGTGGTTTCTGTATTTCTCACAGCGATATTTGGTGGGTTTGTTGTGGGAGAAGGCGTGTCTAGAGCGTCCTATTCTGCTGTCTTGCTGATGTCTGTAGTCTGATCAATGGAACTTTTGGCAATGGGAAACATGTCAATGCAGTCCAATACTGTAGCCACAAGGCACCTATGGTTATGGAACATTTGAAATGTGTCTATTGTGACTGAGTCACTGAATTTAAACTTCATTTTAAATTTAAATAGCTGCATGTGCCTGCTAGCTACCAAATTAGACAGCAGAGCTATAGACGGCCCATATTTCTACAACTTCCCAGCGATGTTTAATATCCAACTCTTTAATCTAGACTCACGTTAGAAAAGAAAGACAGCTCGTTATTTTAAATTGCATCCTCTAATTATCAGTGAGGTTGAGTATATTATAGTAGCTTAATGCCAATCCGACTTTTTAAATTCTTTTTTTTTTTCATTGCAGTATTGCTGGCATATAATGTGTATTAGTTTCAGGTGTACAACATAAGGATTTGGTGTAAGTATATATTGCTAATTGCTAATGATCACCACAGTAAGTCTAGTTAATATCCGTCACCACACATAGTCCCACAGTTTTCTTAGGATGAGCATTTTTAAGATCTATTCTCTTAGAACTTTCAAATATATGATATATTGTTATATAACCCTTAAATTTGCCTGCTCATATCCTTTGCCCGTTATTCTATCACATCGTGTTCACTGCTTTTATTGATTTATTGGAGCTATTTATGTATTGCAAAACAATTCTGCCAATCTTTTATTTGTCACAACTTTTATTGTGTCTTTCACCACACAGAAAATTTCATGCCCTTCCAGCTTCTGAGTTTCATATCCTTCTTCTGTCCTTCCTCATCTTATGCTTGTAAAACTGTCTGATTAATATGTGCTTTTATAAATGTTTTTTAGTACCGCTGTGATTTAGTACGTCTTTGTATGAAATAAAATTCTGTCTCTTGGCTATGGAATGATTTTGTCTCATTGTTGGATCAAACATTGTAAAGTCCTATAGACTGAACAAGGGCACTATAAATGGTTCTGACATATCAACAACAAAGAAACAGCTAGTATAATAGAAAAACCAGCCAAAGACTTGTACAGGCACATCAGAAAATAGAAATTCAGATAGCTAACATTGAATTGGTTTTATGCAATACCATGGAGGGATATCATAAGAAACAACAAAGCACAAATGAATATAAAGGTTAAAATCAGGCAAAATTGAACTTTAGTTTTAGGGATACATGCATAGTTGATAAAAAAAATGAAAGAAATGGTTAACAGAACTCTCAGGAGTGTTGTTAGTTCTAGGATGCAGGAAGGGGACTGTAATTAGCAATGAATGGGGGAAGGACAGGGTATGTTGGGGTCCCAGCTAGGGTCCTATGTTGTTGGTTATATATTTCTTGAACACTAGGGTTTGATGTACATATTTGTTGAACCATTTCTAAAACTGTTATACTTATTGCTACATGTTATATTTCACAATGAAAGAAACTTTTAACATGTTTTTTGGTCTATTTTCTGAGATGAGATGATTAAACATGCTTTGGAATCGTTAATCTTTAGGTTGACCAATTAGCTTGAAGTTACAAAGATATTGTTGAAGGGTTAGTGCTAGTAGATTAAATATGGCTAATATTTTTTACTTACATTGTTCTATCTATTTATCTATCTATCTATCTATCTATCTATCTATCTATCTATCTATCTATCTATCTATCTATCATCTCTCACAAATGTATTTGGTCCCTTTCTGTCTTTTTCCCCCCTGAAAGTTAAACATAAATAGCTTAAAATTTTGAGATGTCCATCTTGACCCTTTTGGAAAAGAAATAATTAAAGAAAATTATATAGATTTGCAGGTGCCTCTGACTTTTGATATCAGGATAAAACTAAGCCCACCACAGAGCATTTATTTCTCTACATAAGTTACGTTCTGTATCTATCAGTCTGGGTCAGTCAGGAGAAAGAAACCACACAGTAATTGAAGGAAAATGTAATATAAAGAATTATTAACTATAACAGGAGATTGGAATAACTAGGCATCGGTTATTAAAATGTAAACAGAACTCTAGAGACTATTGGAGTAGTGGATGTAATACATAAGATACAATATGATACATGATTGAGCTACCACCCCTATGGGTGAAATAGAGCATCCAAGGAAGAGCTAGCCTCCTTCCAAGGCTGAGAGGCAGATCTTGTTGGGGGCACAGCCTTGGTCACTGACTGGCAGAGAAAACACTGTTGTACCACTCTGGTGGATATCGCCAGAAATCCAACCTCTAAGGCACTGGGGAGAGCTGGTCACAGGAAGGTATATCACTGGGCACTCTGATCCACTCTCTTACAAACCACCTGGGGAGGCGTGGGTGCCTGGCATTGGTACTGACTGCTGGGTGCCTCTTGCTGCTATACACGGCAGACGCTGGGTGAGGGAGAAGCTGCCTGCCCTGCAGGAGCCTGGCACTTGGGAAGCTACTCTCACAGCAGGAGGAACCAAGAAGGAAAATCTTCACTCCTAAAATCTCTCTCCTATTCGGCGGTAAGAAAAGATGCTATAGGAACATTTGTGACAACATGGATGGATCTTGAGAGTGTAATGCTGAGCGAAATAAGTCAGACAGAAAAAGCAGAGAACCATGTGATTTCACTGATATGTGGTATATAAACCAAAAACAACAAAAGAACAAGACAAACAAATGAGAAACAAAAACTCATAGACACAGACAATAGTTTAGTGGTTACCAGAGGGTAACGGGGGTGGGGGGTGGGAGATGAGGGTAAGGGGATCAAATATATGGTGATGGAAGGAGAACTGACTCTGGGTGGTGAACACACAATGGGATTTATAGATGATGTAATACAGAATTGTACACCTGAAATCTATGTAATTTTACTAACAATTGTCACCCCAATAAATTAAAAAAAAAAAAAAATCTCTCTGCAGCACCCTCTACTGATAAAGCTTAACATGGTGCCTGCCAGCAAAGCAAACATTTAAAGGGCCCAGGGCCATGTTCACAAAGCAGGCAGAAAGGCTGATTATAGAGTTAAGAGGCAATACCTTGATCATCCACAGTCAGCCAGCCAGGAGAGGCAAGATGACAGAATTCTAGTTAGTGCTCTGTTTCTCTCACCCAGAGGTTCGAGGCTGGGACAACGGACGAGGGTGATTTCCTGAGGCACCGAGGGAACTGCTGAACTCTTATCTCCTGCGTTCTCTATTAAGTCAACAGAGGTCCCTAAACCCATAAGCCCTCAACAGCCCAGGTGTTCTTACCTGACCTGAGTGGATAGACACCTGTACCCCACAGCGAGAATGCATATGATTTCCTTCACCATTGGGTTGTATTCAACTAATCACTAACGAGAGTCTGATTTCTTTTTTTTTTTAAGTTTCTCTCATCTTTAATGGCAATGGGTCTTAATAGTTTACATTTTTCTTTAACTTTTTAAAAATTAAGAATTTTTTATTTTTCAATTACAGTTGATGTACAGTATTATATTAGTTTCAGGTGTACAACATAGTGATTAGACACTTAGGTAACTTACAAAGGGATCCCCCGATAAGTCTAGTACCCATCCATAGCTATTACAATATTACTGACTATACTCCTTCTGCTGTACTTTACATCCCCGTGACTGTTTCTATAACTGGCAATTTGCACATCTTAATTCCTTCCCCTTTTTCACACAGCCCCCAACCTCCCTCCCATTGGCAACCATAAAAAATGTTATCTGCATCTATCAGTTTATTTCTGTTTTGTTTGTTCATTGATTTTGTTTTTTAGATTCCACATATAAGTGAAATCATATGGTATTTGCCTTTCTCTGTCTGACCTCTTTTACTTATCATAATACCCTCTAGGTCCATCCATGTTGCAAATGGCAAGATTTCACTCTTTTTTTTATGGTAGAGTAATATTTCTTTGTATATATGTACCACTTCTTCTTTACACAATTGTCTGTTGATGGGCACTTAGGTTGCTTCCATGTCTTGGCTATTATAAATAATGCTGCAATGAACATAGGGATGTATATGTCTTTTCAAATTAGTGTTTTGGGTTTCTTCAAATAAATACCCAGAAGCTGGGTCCTTTTTCGTCTCTTGGTACAGCCTTTTAAAGTCTATTTTGTCTGACATAAGTATCGCTACCCCAGCTTTTTGTTTGTTTGTTTCCATTCACATAAAATATATTTTTCCATCTCTTTACCTTCCACCTGCTCTTCTTCCTTGGATTTCATGGCTTCAGGAGCCCTGGATTCTCCCCGCTTGCTCCAGGGCTAGGTTTCTAGGCTTGTGTGGCAGGGGTAGGATGTGGGGAGTGCACTAGTGGCCTGCAGCCCAGATCGCCTGGAGCAGTTTTCCATGGAGTGAGTTTTAGTTCCCAAATAGTCTGAAGAGGTAACTGCAGGTCTGAGAGGGCAGCCTAGAGGACCAGACTTGGGTGAGTCATTCCTTAGCTCTCAGATTCATTTCCTTTCTACACCATGACAAAACCCCACATGAAGACTCAAATTATATAAATTTATATAATATTATAACACTCTCAGCATAACCAATATGTGCTGGCAGTTGTGTTAAAACATATTTTGCAGAGCCTGAAAGAGGCTCCTTCATCTGATTAACCGAATCCTAAGATTTCAAGTCGTTTGAAAAAAGACTGCTACCCTTCAGAATTATGTATGTGCGATTCAGAAGTTTCTGCAAAGCTAATAGAATATGGAAATGAACTCGATACGAAAGTTGATAGAGGATGGCTAATGCCATCGATAGCACCAATGCCTAATATTTGTGTTCAAACGTCTTACTGGTTGACTTGACAAGTGAATGCAATGCATGAACTTGGGAACATATTTATATGCAAAATGCTATTTTATACTTGCATAGATTAAGTCTACACAGAATTTAGTTTGAGGAATAATGTCGCGAACTAATGGTTTAGGTAACAGCACCATCAATATTACTCGTTATATCCCAAGTCTCAATCCGGCCGTCAGCGAACACTCCATTTCCATTGGAAGGAACTTAGTCCTGAGCAATTATCTGTTTGTCTCCAGCTAATGCACAGAAAAGTGACTCAGTCTTGTTATGATTCCGATTTGACAGGAGCTCCTTCCTCGAAAGCATTTATTTATGGTCTGCCTGGAGAAAGGAAAGAAGCCCAGTGGTAGGCTCGCTGGGACTCCAAATGAAAAGGATTTCTCTCTAAGCAAATGCTGACATCACGAGGTAAATCCCTGCAAGACCAAGGACACAGGAATGGAAAAGAAACACTGCCAGGCCATGGAGCTTGACACGTAACCTTTTTTATTTTGTGATAAAAATGCTTTCATATAAATTTCATCTTACCTACTTTTAGAATGAAACTTTGAAAAGTAAAAACAAAGTGTGCATTTTCCTTACTATGTACAGTTAGGAATATGCTGTCATTGTATTGGTTATTGGGTTTCTCATACAAACAGATACAATATCACTCTTAAGAGAAATGTACACAAGGAAGGAGCCATAGTACCAGAATTAGGGGTGGGAGCCTCAGGGCATAGGACACATCTTATCCAATAGTCACCATGCAGTCAATGCATTGGTTAAGGCCAAATTCCCCCAAACCACCTGCCAGCAAAACATTACACCTTTGGTTCTTTTCTGTGCAAGAATTATGAACTAGCAAGTTTAATAGTAAAATGATACAGTGGACTTGAGTATCACAGCTGATCGTTTAACATTAAAATCTTTAACTCTTAGTCTTTCTTTTCTTCGAACCTCTACCCCCCTCACCATCATGTAAGTCAGACAATGATGCTTAATACAAAACAGAAGAAACAAATAAACAACAACAACAAAAATCTATATCCAGAGGCCGACAGGAGTCAAAGGAAGAACTTACAAAAATAGAATAAAATAAAAAACCAAAAATGGGGGGCTGACCTATACGTGGCATAAAAGATGTGTCC
Source organism: Rhinolophus sinicus (assembly GCF_057876585.1). Lineage (NCBI taxonomy): Eukaryota > Metazoa > Chordata > Mammalia > Chiroptera > Rhinolophidae > Rhinolophus > Rhinolophus sinicus. The sequence goes on from NC_142507.1 coordinate 50,028,458, forward strand.
CCGTAAAAGCTAGTCTGCAATTCAGAACCCAAATGAGAAAGTGAGTCTCCATCTTACCTTTTCTTTGATGAGATATGATGCAACTCAAGGGTCCTTAAAAATCTAAGAGACTGACAAATGACTGAAAAGCAGAATCTTCCTCTTCATCGAGGAAGCCTGTTGTCTGTAATGGCAGGTTTCACATTTCCTTCCCCCAAACCCAAAGGAATCCAAGGAGAAACACGCAAAGCGGGCCTGCATTGTGCTTGGAGAGAGAGGAGGCTATGAAAGATCCGAGCTGCTGGATCAGAGACTGATTCTTTCGGTAAGTGAGGCTGGAACAGGACGACAGAGCAGGGCAGGCGTGATGGGGTCCATGGTGATTCAGGAGAAACATAGTTTCTCCCCATCTGTGAATTAACAAATGGGTCCCAGGACAGTCACCGTTTAGAGTGATAACATGTTACATACTATTGAAGGGACTGGTCATGTTGCCACGTGAGAGAAGAAAATATGGAATGAATAAACGATCTGCTCACATTTGAGCAGAACTGTTATTGTTGGTTCATGAGCTTGGGCAGGAGTGAAAAAGCCACCTGTAGACTGCCGTGCTAACAGACACAGGGCTTCTATGTGGGGCCTCAGACAGATAAGTGGGAAGTGCTGAACACTCCCAGCCAAGGCAGGAATGAGGACTATTATTCAAACTGAAACAAAGTAGGCAATTCACCTATTAATATCTACCCAATGCCCCAGGGGAACTAATTTTCTGGATGTCATGACATCATAGCACTGGGTAGATGTGGCAGTGTGGTCACAGGACCAATTTATGTGCTGACTCAGGGAGAAGAGGAAAAAAAAACTATTGTCTTCCCCTTCTAGCATTGACTAGAAGGCTTCTGCCCTTGAGAGAGGGTCGAGGAAGCTGTCAAGACCACAAATACAGAGAGCAGACTTAGGTGAGAGACAATCCCAATCTGAACACAAAGATGACAAGGACAGTGAGTCTGTAATTGTCCCTTATCATCTAGAAGGTGACTCTAGGAAAGGAAAATGTCCCTGGTAAGTTTCTGTGTTAGTCGTCTTAAAGGAGATGCCGTGACTGTTTCCAAGGAAAAGAAACGGTAGCAAGAGTTAGCAAAGGCTGCCACAGAGTTCCTCCCTTTCCAACTTTCTTAGAGGGTTGGTTTTGGCTCTAGAAAATGAACCCAATGTTTTATTTCCTGCACTTGAAAATCCCTGCGTTCTGTTGAGAACCTCCTGGGCGCACCAGTAACTCAGACCATTCTGTGTGGAAGGAAGATTGGTGAACAGGCCTGTGATCGGAAGGAATCAGGAAGTAGAGACTGACCACCTGATGAAGGCAAAACTACCCTTGAGCCAAGGAAAGTTCCATTCTAGATGGTGAGGGAATATAGTTTGAGACATTTTCTTTTGTGAGGATTGATGGTAGCAAAGGCTCAGAAGCAGTCTGAGGCTTCTGAGATCTGGGAACAAATGTGTTTCACGCTGGCAGTCAGTGCAATGCTTGGCAGGAAGGGAGGCGACCTGTCAGTGGGTAACACTGCTTGCATGAGTTAGCTTATCGCTTGGTTATTCCAACATTCCAAATCTTTTTTTTTTTTTTTTTAAGGGAGTCATAGTACCTAAACTTGTCAAGGATAAAACACACTGACTAGGCCCACAAATGGAAAAAGAACTAATTCTTATTCTTCCTCCTAGAAGGTTTATAGGAAGCCCTACATGCAGGCAAGAGACTTAGGTGCAGCTTCTCGAAGGGGTTGCCTGTCCCCAAACTGGGTTTCAAGAAAAATAATTTGCTCCCCTTCTTCTTCTTCTAGGAATGCTATTATGTAAGAGAATGCAATATGCCCATTTTTTAAAGAAACGTACTAGAAAGGTTTCTACGGAGAACCACAACCAAAGTAAACCTGTGAGACTTCCAGGGACACTGGAAAAGAGGAGGGGGAGAGGCGGCTGAAGTTACGTTTCAGGGCAGGAATGATTAGAAGCACAAAGGCCAGACCCTATAACTGCTGGTGGGGCTACAACCAGAGGTGCAAAAATTAAAGTACCAAATGAAGCCAAAAGAATTTCTAAGGATGAGAAGATGAGATAGGTCAGTTCAGCTAGAATTCCAGGGCACAATTGCCAACAGGACTCTACTGTAGAATCTTCTCATGGATATGGCAGAAGCCCCCAGGGCTTAAAATGCAGTTCAAGCTGCAAGAATGTCTGGGCGACGACAGGCATCCATCCAGTTCTCCAAATAAGAGAGAGTAAACATGGTTCCAAGTCTTGTGTTCATCTTGCATTTCCATGAACTTGGCTTGATGGGCAAGCAATTAGAAGGAGACTCATCCCTCCTCCTTGAAACCCTGCAAATATCCAGTGAAGCTGATAAAACTGCTTCCCATGCATTATCTGAAAAGTGAGAGCATCTCCTCTCTCCCGCCTCCAGGAACTGGTTCCAGAGATTTCTTCATTTCTCTCCCGGAGGACCTTCATTTGTTCCTCAGCAGCATTTCCGATAGGCAGTTCTGTCCCTACACCGGAAGCAGACTCTTTCAGGCGTAAACCTGCATGTTGCTGCGTGATGGCTCAGACATGTGTGTCCCAGGTCCCCGCTGACCTCCTCCAGCACCCCCAGGAGTAGGGCTGGTGGTCACATCGGACCAGTCAGAAGCAGAGTGGGGTGATGAACTCGACCACTGGTCAGGAGACTCAGGGGATGGTGTCAGGTAGGGATGCTCCCCCTGGAGGTGGCCGCTATGGCTGGGCGTTCGCTCAGCAGCATTTGAGGAAGCATAGCTATGCTGTGAAGGGGGTGTGGGATACTTGCCCACAGAGGCTGGAAAAGGATGATAGGTTGGGAGAATGGTCTGAGCAACCTGCCCATCCTGCTGGGGCATCATGGCAGTGGGGAAAGCCATATTGGGCAAACGAGCCATTTCTGGAATCTGGTACATGGTGGGCAGGGCGCCTGCAACAGCTGGAGGGCAGTTGGACTGAGGTTGGGCTGCCCCAGTGGGTTGGGCAATACTGCCTTTGGGGATTAGCTGGAAAGTCACAATGGGGGGTAAAGGCTCCCGAGGGGTGGGTATATGTTTCCCTTCATGCGGCCTGCTCTGGGGAGCTATGCCAGGGGGGTTGCCCTCAGCTGGAGCAAGGACCATACCAAACATCTCATTGTACTGGGTCTCATTCATCTCCATGCGGTTCATCCAATCTGCTGGGACAGTGACTGGATGTAGCCTATTCAGGCTCCCCGCATTGCCGCTGCCTGGCGGAACCATGTGGTGGTGGGACAGCAGCTGGCTCACGGAGGGAAGCACAGTGCCGGCCCCATGAGCCAAAGGCTGAATCTCATGAAGGTTAGAGAAAGACAGTGCGTGCTGTGCGTGGACTGGGGCAGGGGGTGCGGCAGTGGCTAACAGAGGGTTGGGTGAGGCCTGTAAGATGCCAGGGGATGTAATCATTGGAGAGGATGTGGTGTCAGAAACATATGTGTGAGGAGACTCTAGGGAGTCGACTGGGGACAATGTCACTGAGCTCTCCGACAGCTGGCCCTTGTCACCCAGAGACTTCTTCCTCCTACTCCCCTTGGCATCCTTGGCATCCTTGGCCAGGTTAGGGAGGCTGGTGGGCATGGCATTCTTGGCATTGGGCCGTCTGGGCTTCTTGCCCATCGGGGTATGCTTCAGACTGAGGAAGGATCTGTTGGGCCCACAGATGACAGGTGAGAGAGCAGAGGTCAGCACAGTGCCTGGAGGGCTCGGGGTCACGTTGTACTCGTCCAGAAGCCGCACAATGTCGTGGTGCATACGATCCCGAGCCACGTCCCGGGGAAGGCGATCCATGTGGTCTGTGATGTCCCGATTGGCGAAATGGTCTAAGAGGATCTTGGCTGCTTCATAGCTCCCCTCTCGGGCAGCAAGAAACAGAGGTGTCTCTTCCTACAGAAAAGGCCCACAAACAGCACATTTTAGTCACACTCAAGAATACAGCGGTGTTTCTCAATCTTTTGTTATTATCATCCCCTTAGATATTTTTTTCCAAACTGTCTCCTGCATGAAGTTTTAATACCACAGGTAAACTGTGTATCTAGCTATGTGCTGAGTGGATATCTGTGCTTCATACATAAAAAGAGTAAGATTATTTCACCCCTCCCCAAGCACCAATTTTGCCCCATTGAGGGCAATACTTCCTTCCTTGTGAATGTGTGAAATAAAGCATGCCTTTGAGCCAGAGATCCACTTAAAAGAGCACTGAGCTTATCAAAATAGGGTTCTAAGAGGAAAAAGAGTTAGAAAGAAGACAGGTAGGAGAAGCAGAACTTAAAACATGCACAGACCTGGGAAAACTAAGAGAAAGGAAAAGAAAGCAGAGAAAAAAACAAACAAAACAATATGTACAAGAAAGAGCTAAAACGGGAAAAGAGGAAATAAATGAGAGAAGGTAAGATGAGGCAGAGAGGGGTGGCACGACCTAAAACTCAGAGCAAGAAAAGCACACAGGACGACATCCTGATGTCCAAGAACAGAAAAAAAAGAGCAGCAGGAAAACAAAAAAAAAAATGAGAGAAAAAGCAGGGAGCAGAAAGGAGAACAGCAGGAAGGGAAACGTCAAAGGAAAGAGAGGCAGAGAAGGCGATACCCAAGCGATTTACAGGACAGCCTGCCTGGATCAGCCTGAGTCCTGAGTGGGCTCAGCACTGACCCACCCCAGTGGGGTAAGCCCGACAGCCTTCCTCAAGCTCTCTGGACCCTGTTCCTGCCCAACCTGCTTCCATCTTTGCCTGTACTTTTCACAAGAGGAGCCATGGGCGAAAAGGGAAGGCCCTATAGTCTGAGGCACTGCTGTGTCTGCCCTCCAGCTCAGAGGCCAGACTGTACCTTGTTGTCCTGCATGTCTCGATTGGCGCCATTTTTCAACAGCAAAAGCGTCGCCTCCACATTATTGACAGCAGCTGCCCAGTGAAGAGCAGATTTTCCTGTGTGGAAAAACATGTGTGTAAGTCGTCGGAGAAGGAACATGTCCTATTCCCAGTATAAGGAAGCACCAATGACTTGTACAAGGAGACCTTGACCTTCCCAGAGAGCAGCAGGAAGCCAGTTCTCTGTGGGGGTCCTTAGGAAAAAATCCAAGTATTATCTTCTTTCCCTCTGTTCTACAAGTACTTTGGTACAGGCTGCCTAGCCTGCAGAAGACCTCTAGGTTAAAGGATCATTTGTCTATGGTACCCCTGTCCTCCCCATGGCAGAGTCTACCCTGTCACACACGGAAGACAGTCACCTATTTATTTATTACATGCCAGGATGTATATTTGGGAGATCTCACAACACCCCCAGTGAATTCAGCTCTTATGAGCCCTCATAGCAAGAGTAGTATGTCAGGGAACCTACATTGGGAGACCTTTGAGAACCAACAACCCTTACTAAAAATCCCTTTTCCATATTCACCTACAGACCTCCCAGTGGCTCTCTCAAGTTACTAAAAGGAAGAATGAATCAATGAATGTATCTTCCGTGGACTTGGCTGTGACATGGGCCTTTACGGGTCGTAGAACAGTCCTCCTTAGAGGCACGCTGTGCAGGTAAGAGTCCAGATCCCTGCCTCGCCCCTACCGTGATCATCCACTGCATTCACATCTGCTTGGCAGTTGATCAGCTCTGCCACCATTCCCTCCACGGCCAGGCGGGCAGCCAGGATCAAGGGGGTAGTGCCATCATTCATCCTGGCATCGAGATCAGTTACTCGGTTGCGGATCAGAATCTAGAACAGGAGAAAGTACAGAAAAGAGAGTCACCTAGATAACAGGATATAATTAAGCTAAGGGAAGGAAAAAGAGCGTCATAGCTGAGGCTACACTGTAAGTTCCTGGACGGCAGGAAATGTCTGGTTATTTTTGTTCCCAAGTTTCTACCATGGTCAAGAAACCAATGGTTTGTTGAATGAATGAATGAACAAACAAATGGGTGCTCAAGAGACAATGGCTCATGCAAAGTAAAGAACTTCTACTTTCTAAACAAAGAAGAGGGATGTGGGAAAATACCACAACCTCTATTCTGGCGTACAGTTTAAGATGATTCAGAATGCGTCCCATTTCTCCATAAGCATAAAAATAAAAAGTATACTGTGAATTCATGTCAAGAAAACCACTTAAGGAACAGGTGGAAGCCCACACAGTCAGATAAACCTGCAGGTGGAAGCTGACACCACCCAAGGCTTCATAACAGGTATCACTCCCGTCTGATCTACTCATTTGGGAAGCATTTGTAGCACACCAAAAAAAAAAAAAACCCACGGTGATTAAAAATCAGAAGACTGCTGTGATCTGCTATTGGCTCTATGGCTACCTGGCTGTAGATAACACTCGTAGGTCCATCTGCCTGCCCTCTGTTGTCTGCTTTCCCTCCCAGCAAGCACGACTCTACCATCTGCCTTATTCTCTCAAAGGATCATTGAACCAATACAATGGGTATTAAGTGCTTTAACAAAGATAAGACATAAGAGCCGGTTCCCTAGGGAACCAGCTTTTCTCATGTTCTTTACCTGGAAGACCCCTTGGGCATCAGCTGCCACTGCAGCATGCAGGGGGCAGCGGCCCATGTTGTCCTGGGCATTTGCGTCTGCTCCTGCATCCAGGAGACGCTTGGCAGCGTCTGCCCTGGAGTAGCGGGCGGCAAGATGCAGAGCCATCTCCCCAGTCCGGTCTGTCTGGGCCTGGAGGCTGGCACCCTGGTAGACTAAGTCTGTGATGATGTTGGCAGAAGAGTCTTCTGCGTCTTCGTCTTCGTCACTCATATCTGAGCTGCCTCCTCGGAGAGAAGCCAGCATCAGTGGGGTGCACCCATCTACAGGAAAGGAAAGTCCCCAAAAGGATTCAAGGAGGAGAGAAGGACGTTCATGTTCAATTAACCCTAGGGTTGGGATAGTTCAATTGGAAGAAAGTTATTCTGATGGGGCAGATAGGCCTGTGCTTCTTGTGGTAACTGGCCATTCATTTTATATGGGCCACCTACTTGTCCTGTGACAATGTCCCTTCTGTAAAGAGTAACGGGAAAGCAAGCATCTTTTTAAGCTGGAGGTTCTTCTCTAAGCTAAACATGTTTTTCTGTTCAAGTTTCTAAGTGCTGGGTTAATTTAAAATGGACATTAAAAAATACCCAATATGAATAGAACTAAGGTGTCAAGTAAACTAATTCTTTACCCCTCTGATTTGGGGATCCTACTAAAATCCCTCCCGTCCATTCAGCCTATTTGTTCTCAAGCGTGCTGTCTACGAAGCAATGTGAAGTCCTTCCCTCTCTTGCCACGGAAGTTTCTGTTTCCTGTGCGCCTGTATCCCTTAAGCATTGTTTCCTCAAGCTGATTTACAGTCTGTGAAACTGGCAGGGGGCATATCACCAAGCGGGACATAACATGGGAAGGATAACGCAGAACCACGGGCAGGCCTGGCTTGGTGAGAGGGGCAGGTGGGGCGCTGACCTGGGCCCCGGACGTTCACGTCCAGCACGGCCACCTCCTGCTCGGCCTGCGGAGGAGTGAGAGCCAACGACGGAGTCCTGCGGATATCTGCAGCCTCCAGATGCTGCTGTGTCCACGGACGTCGGTCGATGGGGTCATCTTCTTCTGAGAGTAAAGCCTCATCTTCAGCCTGAGAGGGGGAGACAGCGGTCCCTGTCAGCCTGGCCCACCACCAGGACCCACAGACAAGGGGCTAGTCCAGGCTCCATCGCTTCTCCTAATTTCCCAGCTAGTCTTTTCTCTCCTCCCACTCCAGCCTTCCCGATTTTTATCTACATCAGCTTCCCACAGCTCTCACCTGTGTGACCTCATCTGGACAACTCTCCCAACATTCCCACCCCAAACTCTAGGCTTCATCCATAATATGTGCCCCATCTTACCTGCCTAATACGCTATCTACAGAGCCCCAAAGCACCATTTTCTTGCTTTTGGGCTTTGGCTTATGTTGTTTCCAGTGCCTGCCATGCATGGTCTCTCCCAATTATTTATTTGACTGACTCCTACCTACCCCTCCAATAAATTCCTCTTGTTGGTCCACAAAAGCACACTCTACTTACCTCTACCTCACCGTCATGACTCAATGGGACTACACAGTCTCTACCAGACTGTAAGGGTCGTGAGAATAGGGAACAAGCCTTGTTCAAGGTTAACTCCTTGTACCGAACAGCGCCCAGCACATAGCAAGCACTCATTAATAATAATAATAGCAATAATTATTATAACGTCAAATGCAGCTACGCTTTATTGAATATTTAGTATGCGATAGCAAATAGGTAAGGCAATTTATAGAGTTGGTGCACTTAATCCTCATCACAACTTAGAGGAAAGAATTATTATTATCCCTATTTCACAGCTATGGATGATTAACTACAAAGAGGTTAAGTAATTTGCCAGCTACTAAGTAGCAGTTTTGGACTTGAATCCAGTTCTCTTGTAACTAAAGCAATGTCTATAGGACGGCATGCCTGTAATTCCTCAGGTACTCATTTCCTGAAGCTGAATACCCATGGGATACATACATATCCCAGCCATGTATGGACAGTCACGGATGGATGGTCTCCTTTTACATCAGCCGCAGCCTAACCTACCTCCTATTTCTAAATGGTTTTAGTTTCCTAGGCTCAAAATGGGGAACCTCCAAACTCAATGGCCACTGGCTTTCTTCTACTGTTTAGTTTTACCTTCCCTTCCAGAAAGGGAAGTGCCCAGACAGGATAAGGGAGACGTCTAGCCATGAAGGAAATTGCTATTTACACACCTCGGTCCTTATTCGACTATCATCTGCATGGCACTTGAGGAAGAAGCATGTTTGTTTTATTATTTTTAGAGTTCTTGTTGCAAACATGCGTAGATAACCCAAGGCCATCAATGACCTAGAGATTCCAGGCTTTCATGACCACACGGGATGACCACTGCCTAAGCAACATAAAAGACTATCATTCCCACTTGGGAAACTCCAGCTACCAAGGATAGAGATTTGAAATGTGACCAGAGAATGGCTGATAATGGTGGTTCTACCGACTTACCTTGGCTTTCTTTGGCTGAGGTCCTTCATCATCAACCCAATGTTCACTTGTTCCAGAACCAATTAGATTGGCCTCTGAGACTTGCACGGAGAGATTTCTGAAATGACAGGATTATGAAGGGGAAAAACAAGAGCAGACGTTATGTCGTCAACGTATATAGTGGTTTTCAATATTTTTTCCATCATGACACACTCCCATTGTTAGACTTCTCGGGGCCTTGGACCAAAAAGGATGGCCAGTATTTTTAATCCCCAAGCAAACATCCTTTCCTTTCCCACCGATCCATGGCTTACAACCAAAGTGTGTCTGAACACAGGAGCTGACCCCGATGTGACAATAAGTACAGAACAGAAGCCCAGACTCTGACTGGTATTCAGTCATTCAACAGGCATTGAGCGTTATGGTCAAGTGGGGTAGCGTGGCGTGGCCACAGTTCAGGATTTAAAATCATGACTCAGCAAGATCTGCTTTTTGCTGTATCCCTGCTTTTCTTCTACCGTGAACAGTAGCTTGTGACTAAACCCTCTTACTTCAGCCCTACGGCATCCTGTCCCACGGGTTCACGGCGTTTGTGGTTGCTGGAGTCTCGGCGAAGGGTGAAGCCTTCAGGCAGCCAGAGGGAGCCATGCTTCCGCTTTCGTTTGGCCATGATGACCCCCAGCAGGAGAATTAACAGGATAATGACCACAGCGACGGCAAGTAGATAGAGAAGCTGAGTGCGTTTTGGACCCTGGGACTCGCCTGCAAGTCAGAGAGACCACGAAAGTGCTGTATAAGACACCAACCTCTCACTACTAGCTTTAAACTTACTCAGAGGGCAGCCCTGACCTCACCAGCCCTGAAAAGTAAAGAGCTGTACATTGAAAAGGGTGCCCTCTTCTCTCGGCCCCCATCTGACGCCTCCCTCCTCTTCCTTCCCCCCTTAACAGCAGTGCCACTCACTGATGACAGACACGAGAGGGTAGGACAGGGTCCCCTGGATGGCGTGAGATGCCAGCAGAGCTGCTGCTGCATCTGTGTTCTTGAAGCACTGGTCTGAATCTTGAACACACTGGCGGTTGTCAATCTCCAGAAACACCTTAGAGCTGTGGGTGCCAAGGGAAACGGTGAGTAACACAGAGGGTGCCAGCCAAGCGAGCCGAGCTAGAAGGGGTCACTGACCCTTCCTTCCTCACACTCAGGGTCGGCCCCTCCACCTCTGTGATGCTGCCTCCTCCAAAAAGATCTCAGAAACTAAAATACTGTCCCTTTCGATCCTAAACGCTAATTCCCACTTAGGGAATGTCTCACCGTCCTAGGGCCGGATGAGTCCAGGCCTTCTGACTTAGGCAACACAACCCAAAGGATTAAGACCAAAGCGGACTCCTCCGACAGGGTTCTGAGGCCACCCTGTCCCAGGGGCAGCAGTTCTAGCCTTGGAGGAGGCCTTCCTCACATCGCGTTCCTGCGTGCTCTTGCTCACCTTTCAGCAAAACTTCATGCTTACACACAAATACTGGGATAATGCCTACGTTTTGCTCGGTGGGCTCTTCCACGGGTCCGAGCTTTGCGTTTTCAGAGAGTCAATTATGACTTCTTCTGTATACCACAGTGTGCGGCTTTCTAAAATCAAGCTTCAAGACGCGCGACAACCAAACACGTACCCGGCCACCTCCTGCTCTTGATCATCAGGCAGCGACCGGCGTGCCAGGCGCTGCTTCTTCGTGGCCGCTGACTTCTCTCCGTAATAGGGGTAGACCATGGGGTTCCCCTGCGGGTCCTGTTTGATGCGCAGGTTGGTGTGCAGGAGGGTGCCGAGGGCCCGCAGGAAGCTGCGTGCGTCCTGCAGCAGCTGCTCCGGGGGCATCAGCACCACGATAACCAGCGTGCCCTCTGCCAGGTTCTCCGGCCGGTCGGCGGCACAATCCAGCCCATCCCAGCCACACTCCTCACTGTTGCATCCCTGGTCGCAGTGGTTGTCTTTGAAGTGGTCTGCACAGTATTTGTCATACCTTTGGGGGGAGGCAGAGGGAGGAAAGGGGCTCAGGGGACACAGGGAGCTACTGTGAATTCTCCTACCCCTCTGTGGCCCCGGACAGGGCGCTGGTGAATGCCTCGTGAAGCCTTCTTGGGTTTCCTGTCCCCGACATCTTACAGGACACAGAATCTATGCCACGCAACGTCCGATGGGTGCTCCCCGACTGAGCAAACAACACCGTTCACTATGCCACGTGGATCTAGGGCCCCCTGGCAGCTCGTGCTCTTGTTAAGTCAGACTGGGCAACAAAGCTGCATCCCTGAAATGCACACCAGCCCAGGTCATGCTTCCTCTGGTTTTGTGCCTACTGCCCCTGGTGAGGTAACGATGGGCTCTCAGAAGGGAAAGGTGCCTCCAGAAACCAAAGCACAGCTCTGAACCACCAAGAGCTGCAGCACAGGACCATGGCGGCGTGGCTGATGTCTTTCCCAATCAAGACTGAATCCCAACTACGGAAGGGAGGTGGGGAGGGGTGTGTCCCACACAGGATACCAGATCTAACTCGTGCAGCCCCTTTGAATACCGGGAAAGGACACTGAGTCCCCAAACCTAAATGCTGCACCTACCATTTCATCTACCCTCTCCTCTCCTCTCCTCTCCTCTCCTCTCCTCTCCTCTCCTCTCCTCTCCTCTCCCCTCCCCTCCCCTCCCCCCTCCCCTCCCCCCTCCCCTCCCCTCCCCTCCCCTCCCCCCTCCCCCCTCCCCTCCTCTCCCCTCCTCTCCTCTCCCCTCCTCTCCCCTCCTCTCTTCTGTCCTCTCCTCTCCTCCCCCACTGCCACCCGCGGACAGTTACACCATTGGGACAACCTGCTTCACAAGCTCAGTGAACACACGAGGGGTCCAGAAGAGCTGCATGTGCTTTGGCAAGCTCTTCCAGCTCCCAGGTCACAGTGCCCTGACCTGTGAAATACCATTACCAATACCTATGCCTCATAAGGTTGTTGAGAATCAACTGGGGTCAGATTAAATGGATGGCTAAAAGGCAAGTACTACGTAAACTGTAAAGCACCCTCTCACTGCAATAGCAAAGAACGACCAAGAGGGTGAACAGGCCTCGTTTAGCTTAGGCTTCCTGAGAAATCCAGCCGGGGAACTCCGGTCTTAGGGAAAGGAAAGGGGTGAACAGAGAGAGGTACAGACCTTTCCATCCATCCTGCAGGCAGGTTATGTGAGAGGCTGCCTGAGCGTGGGTAACGCTACTTCCGAAAGTTATTTCCCCAGGAGGTCGCAAGAGCAGCAGGTGAGAAGGCAGAGAGAGGCAGAGAGAGAGGGTGCTTGTGCAGTGAGCATTCCTGGGCCTCTGCCAGCAAGGGGCTGCACAGGGGAGGCTGCGAGGGGACAGGGCTGACCCCAGGGAGAAGAGGGCCTCAGGGCACCAGTCTGCAAAGCAGAGGCAGCTTGGGCGGAAGCCCTGGAGTGTTTAGGAGCAAGAACAAGAAACTGAGGTGTGTTAGTGACAGCGTCCCTCTGCTTTGGGACCCTGGACCCTTACTTGCACGTCTTGGTGTTGCCCTGGCATTCAAAGTTGTCAAACAGGCACTCAGCCGTGTTGCACAGCTCGTCACACTGGTTGTTGATGTAATTCCAGCAGGGAAGAGGGGAGGAGCAGTTGGCCCAGGGGTTCTCCATGGTGAGGGAGCAGTCCCCGCCATCCCACTGGCAGGCGTGGCTGTTGCAGGCCTCGTCGCAGACGCCGTCCCGAGCTTTGTCGGCACAATACTGGCTCAGACAGGTGGCAGGCGGGGTGCTGGTGGGGGCGGGGTAGAGTTCACAGTGGTTGCCCCAGAACGGCGGAGAACACTGGCAAGAGTAGTAAGGAGGCTGGCGCTGCGGGTAGCAGCTCCCCCCGTGCTGGCAGGGGCTGCTGGCACAGCCCGATTCGCAGTCCTGGGGGTTGGGGCAGAAGCAGCGGGGTCCCGAGGCCGTGTGCACACACTGCTCCCCTCGCCTGCACTTCACTTGTCCACAGCTGCTCTGGCATCTCGCCCCGGAGAAGCCCTGCGGAAACGAGTGAACCAATGAGGATGGAGGGCCGGCTCTGGAGGGCAGGCCTCGCTTGCCTTCTGAGCCCCCTCCGCCACACCTCTACGGCGATCAAGGAAGGCCAGAGACCTCACTGAGATCCCTCCGTGCGGCCTCCTGGACCAAGTTCTGGGAAGGCGCCTCCTCAAGTCAACCTGTAGGTCCGGACTGAAGACTCCAAGGGATGATGTAGGTTCTATCCGTCTAAGAGATCACTTCTAAATTAAGTCCACAGGCCACGCTGGGGTAGACTCAGGTGACACGGTACGTATGAACAGCTTCCCTAGCCATCATTAGATGACTCATATAATGGCTTAGCGGGGGCAGGGTGCTTTTGGGGGAAATCATATCAGGAGTTCTGCGTATCTAAAAACGTTTCCCCTGTCAGTTCATTCTTACACTTTCTGCTTAGCCCAGGCCTAGGGTTCCTTTTGGTATCTCCCCACAAACCTCCTGTTTTCGGGAGGTTTTAGCCTCTGGCCGTGGCAAAAGTGTTTGCAGAGCAAATGGCTAAAATCAGGCTTCCTTCTAGTGTCAGAAGCAGCGTGCTCCCAAATATAGCCCCTGCTAATATAAGCCGAGTAGCATTTTCTAACCAACTTTGCCCCTCTCTGGGCAGCAAGACTAGACGCTAGAGACACTAGTCCTGTTTTCAAGGGAACATTCCACCACTCCCTGTGCTTTTTCCTGGGAGCTTCTGAAGACGGAGTCACAGGTTAGGGAGCTCACTGTTTCTGGGAGTATTTTAACAGCTGTGATTGGAAAACCCACGCATTTGCTTCTGAAAGAGCTAAAATGAAGAAGCCTCCCAGTGGAGCTTGGAAAAACCAGGTTTGCTCTCAGCTTTGCTGTGGACTGTCTGGAAGAGAGCATGCGCCTTAAATAGGCTCCTTACGACAGCACTTACCGGGGGACAGCGACAAATGAACCCGTCCGGCATGTTGCTGGCCATGGCACAAGTCCCTCCATTCAAGCAAGGCATCTGGGGACACACATCGACGAAGGTTTCACAGTGGCGACCTCGAAGCAGAAAACAAAAAGGCGTTTGGAAAGGCAGCAGTAGGATGGATGTGAGCGCTCCCAAGGGTCAGAGATGGAGGGAGGCGTGTGCAACTGCAGTCCTAAGCCTAAGGGGACACAAGAGGACGGAGGAGCCATCACTGGGTCTCAACACGGTTGACCTGTCACTGGTTCAGGCCAGGCCCCTCACCTGTTTTATCTACACAATAAGCACACGTGGCACACATTCCCAACCCACTCATAAGACCGGATGGATGTGAAAAATGACTCTAATACCACCAAAAAAAAAAAAAAAAGGAAAGCAACAGCTGTTTTTCCAGGCACTTAGTTTTCATAAGTCCAAAGAAACATTTAGAAAACTATTTTTTCACTGCGTCTTGCTCACATCTTCTACTTCATAGGAGAGGCCACACTAGACCAATACATATAAACGTTGAGTGGCAACTTACAGAGACTTTTCATCTGTAACAGCCCCTTTCAATCATTTGTTAACCTTTCTGTAACCTAACTGGCACTGCTTTAAAATAAAGCTTCATTTTCCCAGAGTTCATTGGCTCCAGAAACAATTCTAAAACAGAAGGTATCTCCAGGCCACTGCTCCATGATAAAGGGAACTAAGCAACTGAACTGAAACCATGGGGGAGCCATGGAGGCCCAGGTGGGACCTCGTGGCAAATACAGGGGACAGGCCCCATCTGGCCGGCCGTCACTTGGAAGGGAAGAGGTGGTCTCCATTCCTCCCTTCATCTCTCTCCTCCGTTCTTTGTAAGTGTCCGTTAGTGCTTCAGAGGCAATGAAAGGAGCAGGAGCCAGCTTTGCTTCTGTGGCTTCCCAAGCACATCGTGGCTGGTGTGAGGCTGTAGACGGATTATACTCTTTCTGTCCACCTTGCCTCAGTAGCTAAGGCATTCATAGTGCATTGTTCCTCTTTTGATATTCACCCAGGCATCTTTCCTAGCGCAAAATCCTTCCTATTCTTGACAAAATTCCAAAGTTCTTAAAGGTAGCATATGTTTAACACTGGAAGGAAGGAAATCTGGAGGTAGGCTCAGAATGTAGCAGGGTCCAATGTACCACATTATTTAGTCAGGAGACCACTGCAGCCTACAGTCTGACTCCCAGCAATTACTGCTATTGCAGAAGGTTCAAAATGACCCCAGAAATGCAAGACAGATTTCTAAATTGAGCATCTGATGATACTACCACATGTAGACAGGAACACCTATTTCAGTCCCCAAAAGTCACCAAGCTGCCCTCTTCTGGAAGTACCTAGTAAGTGCCTAGGAGAAAGCCCCTATGCTGAGGCCAGGCTTGGTCACCTTTATGGTCTGTAATGAAAAAAAAAACAAGCTTGAAAAAAGACTGGGAACATGGCCAAGTCTTAGCACTACAGGTCATACCTGTGACCACGGCCGTTTTCCAGTTCACACTCCATCAACTGAATTTTGGTTAAACTCACTCCAATCAGGACCTCCTCCCCCTAAGCGTCCTGGAAGATTCTAAGCCTCTCTGGAACCCCCAGGTGAAAAGGTCACAGTGGCAGTGATGACTCAGTAAGTCAAGGCCTTACATGCCAAAGGGAGGCAGAGTGAGGAAACCAGAGTTCGAGGGCAGGTTCCTGAAAACAACATGTTATTTTGCTCAGAAGAAGAGTTCTGTGGATGGTTGCTGGGAATGGTCGCACAATGTAAATAAATGTACTTAGCAGTACGGACTTGTACACTTAAAAATGGTTAAGACGGTAAACTTTGTTACGTGTATCTTACCGTAATTAAGAGACGTTATTTTGCTCAACTACTCCCAACGTTCTATTTCTTTTTAAAAATATATTTCTGCTACATCAATGTATAACGAAAGAGAAAACCTGTCTTCAGGAAAACAAAAGGTAGAGATGGATCGTAACATCCGAGGAGCGCTGACCTAAGAAAGAGTTGGGCCCTGGAATGAAGCTGGGCTAGTTTTCATGTCTAGGAGAAGCTTCCTGTGGGTGTGCGAGATGTCCCAGGGGCCCTGTTTCCTCCCTGAGAGCCCCTCCGCGGAGAGGCCGGCAGTGTGGGAAGGCTCTCACCAGTGTAGGCGCTGCGGCAGACACACCGGTAGTCGTTGACCAGCTGTATGCAGTCCAAGCTGCCCTCAGAGCTGCAAGGGTTGGACAGGCACTCGTTGATGTCTCCCTCACACCGCTCTCCGGCAAAGCCAGGAAGGCAGCGACAACTGTAACCCCCAATCTTATCCACACACCGACCCCCATTCAGGCAATGGGGTCCCCTGGCACAGTCATCAATGTTCTCTTCACAGAGCAGGCCTGGAGGAAAGAGAGGAGAGAGAGAGAGAGAGCATTACGCCAATTCCTGGAACACTGCTTTCCAGCAAGGGAGAGCCACCTTTGTTGGCACTTTCACAATTGGTCGGTTGTACTTCTCAATCTGGGGTAGAACCTTCTAGGTCAGGCAGAGCAAAGCACACTCTTATTCCATGGCAACCACCATTCTCCTGGTGACCAGGAAGAGCCAAGGAAAAAACGATGCTTAGGTCTTCACATGGACTCTCCCACTCAATGCAATGGTCCCCTATGTAGCAACCAGAATTATGTATCCCACCCTGAGAGACTAGGAAACGAACTCAAAGAGACTAACATTTTTTGTTAATTTATTCAATTTAATTCAAAATATAAAAAACGTTCAAAAGAGAATATAACCATAAATACACAGATTACAAGTAGTATGTAAAAATATTGGTAGAAATTAGCACTAAATTTTGAATGATTTTTTTTTTAAGTTTAATACCCATTGACTTTTTGTTTTCTGTAAAATAGTGTAAGTATACTAGTTTCTTATTTTTTTTTAAAAAAGGAGGAAATCCTATTGAGAGCTTCAAGGTTATTTTATTTAAAACAGAACTCATTTAATGTACTATAGATATCCATGAGCCATCTAGTATAAATATCTGTAAATACTTTTGAGCAGGAAACAAAATAAATCAATGACTATTCCAGAAACGATCCCATGATCAACTAAAAAAATTACAAAAGAACAGACAATGGTTCTGCATTCCTACCTCTGGCATCTGTAGCATACACTAACGTAAGCAAGACCATCACAAAGAAGAATGAAAAGACCTCATTTTCAATAACAGCAGCAAAAGATAAAATACCTAGGAATAATCTTAATAAGGAATGTATTACACCCATGTGAAAACTTTAAAATAGTCCTGAAAGACACAAAAGGAGACTTGAAAACAATGGAAAGACACTATGATTTGGTTAAGAAGACTCTACATCACAAAGAGGTCAGTTTTCTCTATACACATTCACAAAATTGATATGACCTCGGTAAAAAAATGATAACAGGATTTTTTAAGAGACAATCTGATTCGAAAATCGTATGGAAAAATAAATGAAAACCATAGCCTGGAAACCCTCGGAAAAAAAGATACATAGTAATGAAAACCTCTAGGGTCGTATTGATCCATCAATAGAACAAAAGAATAAAAAAGGAAGTCCAGAGAGACTTCCAAATACACCTGGGAATTTAGAACTTAATAAAGATGCCATCTTGAATCATTGCATAAAAGATCAAAGATTCAAAAACCAGCAGCACTGGGGGAAGAGTTCTCCAGTATTCTAGCACTTGAACATATGGGAGCATTCCCTTATAATCTTAGAGTATGGAAGATGTTGCTGACTAGGATTCAAAAGCCAGAAGCCATAAGAAAAGACTGATAACTTCAACCTGATTAAAAATAAAACGCTCTGCATGAAAAACAAACAAACAAAAAAAAGATCACCGTAAAGAAAATCAAAAGACAAAAAAACAATATATTGGGAATATATTTACATTTTGTATCGCAGACAGCTAATTTCTGTAAGATATTAAGATCAAGAATGGAGCGGAAATAAAGGCTACAGATCTGAACAGAGACACCACAGACAAAGGAAAACCAAGTGACTCTTAAAAGAGAATATGTCCATCCACACTGAGGAGAAGCTGGTATGCTCATGCACTAGCTCAGCAACAACAATCAAAATTACAAATGCACATATGTATTCTCTAATCCAGCAACTCCATTTCTGAACATTTAGTCTACAAATATACTTACACACATGCAAGAAAACCCGAATTTCTATCGCTGGAGCACTGGTTAAGTAAAATAGGGTATGCCCATAAAAAGGAATTCTAGTGATAACAATTAAGGAAGTTATGTATTTTGATATGGAAACATATCCAATTAAGTAAAAAAAAAAAAAATCAAGTGCAAAAGAATGTTTCTAATAGTCTATCTTCAGAGTAAGAAGTGGGGAAAATTAAAATATCTTTGGCTTCTATAAACATAAAGAAATTCTGAAGGATACATAAAAACAACTCTCGAAAGATACATAAGTAACTGAAAAAAAAGTGGTGGTTACTTGTTTGTGGGTGAGGGAGAACTAGGTATGGGGGAGTGGGTTGGGAAGGAAGGAGACTTTTCACTGCATTGTTCGTGTGTGTGTGTGTGTGTGTGTGTGTGTGTGTGTGTGTAAAAGTTTGGACCATGTGCACGTTACCTATTTATAAACTAAATTGAAAAAAAGAAAGTAAAAACAAATAAAACCAGTATGTGCTCCCCCTCTCATAGAAATATTGGAAATTAGGGACTGCTAGTAAAATGAACATAAATGCCTATATCCCGATAGAATGGGGCTGGCGGTAATGGACAAACTGTATAAGTGAAAATGAGCTCAACCTCAGCCTAAAGCCAGGTAGCAGGGACAGGGAGGATTGTTACCATTAGCCTTTGACCTGGGAACTAGAGGTGTCCCCAGGCAAGATCCACTGCTCAAGAGGATAGGAATAAAAACAATCATTGTGGTAACTCTTGCAATGAGGTCACGGGTCTTGAGAGTCTCCTGTAACGTTGACCAACGTCTAGAGAAGTCAAGCCGGGAGAAATAAATACCAGTCCACATACCTAACCAAACATAGTATAATAACTTAATGAATTGTAAGGATGATAAACTCACAGACCTAACCAAACATAGTATAATAACTTAATGAATTGTAAGGATGATAAACTCACAGAGACCCACACCTACACACATCAGAACCAAAAGACAAAGACAGCGAGTATCAAAGAGAGAGAAGCAGCTCTCTTAAGAGACCTTCAGTAAGTTTAACAGCTGATTTCTTCTTAAAACAACATGGAGGTCCAAAGGCCGTGGGATGTCATATTCAAAGTGCTGAAAGAAAAAGACTGCCAATAACAATAGCCAGACTATTGTTTAAGCCATCCTTAACAACCGGTTAGAAGAGGGAAATTTTGTTGCCTTAAGAAATGGTCTATCCTAAAACTCTCTCTCATTAATCAAAAGTTCGTGGTAGAACAGACAGTTTAATGTTCAATGAATACCCACGTGCTCGCCTACATTTCCTAGTCTCCCTTGGAGTAAGGTTGAGAGCATTTTACTAATTCTGGCCAATATACTGTGAGCAATAGTGATGGGTGTCACTTCCAGACTGAGGTCATGAAAGCTGCTGCCTGACTTCACACGTTCTCTCTCTTCCCCCCCGCCGTGGAGGCCTTGGAGGTCAAATGTGTCTAACTACACATCTCAAATACTGGGGGTGCCAAAAAATGTATACACATGACTTGTATTCATCTTTTGTTACACATTGACTATCACAATTTTAACACAATTTTTTCCTTTCTTAAAATGTGCATATGTTTTTTTGGCACCCTCTGTATGTAGAGAGGCAGCCCAAGACATTCAGGAGTTTGAGTGACAAAAAAACCAAAAAAACAACACATTGTTGTGTTAAGCCACTGAAATTTGAGGTCGAACTTGCTACCACCAGAATCGTAGCTTGTCTCAAACAACACAGGTATTCAAAGGAACAAACTAAAAACAAACCTAAGTTGACTTTGACTTCTCTTTCAACTACTGATTTCTAAAGCAGGGAACAACTCTCCTTCTCCTGGGACAAATCTTCAAACATTTAAAGGCTTGTATCTCCTTAGTTTTCTTCCCCCCTTTAACCTCCTTGCTCAATAACTAGCCTACTTCTGGGGTGCGCTTCTATTCTAATTTAGCCAAACTCTGAACTCAAGGGAGGTAAATTATCCACCTTCACTGACACAAAGGTCTAAGGCAGAATGAAAATGTCCTGATAGTCTATCCTCTTTGACACTGAGAATGAATTTCCCATCATTGTGGATGGTCCCCTACATTTTCTTTCACAGGCTGCTCAGAGCAGGTACCATTATAACTACATGTCTTCTAACAAACAATACTCCAAGCTCTTTCCTAGAGACTGTTGGGGAGGCAAGGGCCATGCCCACCGCAGAATGATGCTCTACCCTTCCCAGTTTAGGGTTGGGTGACAGCAGGCCATATTGTAATTCTTAGTTACAGCCTGAGGCCACCAGCCTCCTTCCCTGGGCTTATGAAAATAGGCAGACATTTTCATTCATTCCTTGCCCCACCTTATGGAGGCAAGACTTGGCAAGTTTTATAAGCTGGTAAATGTGAATTATTTATTCAAGGGGCCCTTGGTTGGTTTCCCTCAGACTGCCAAGGAATCTTGCTAACCAGGCTAATTTTGTTGCAACATTATATCCAATCATTTCCACCTTCTGTGCTTCATGGAACCTACGATGTCAACATGGAGCAGACAGCCCTAAGAACGTGAGTCAGAACTTCAGAGCCAGGCAAGAGACGAGCGAATGAAAGGGCCAGAATGACCAGGATTCAGAAATGGCTGATTTTTTAAACACCCCCCTCAACACTAAAACGGGATGTATAACTTTGAGACTGCCCTGGACAGAGAACGGGGAAGGCTGATCACATACCCCGAGTGCCTGGTGGGCAGGAGCACTTGAAATGGTTCACCAGGTCGATGCAGGTGCCCCCGTTCTGGCACGGCTGATTCTGGCACTCGTCCACTTCATATTCGCAGTTGACACCCTGGTACCCTGGGACACACTGCCAGGAGCAAGCAAAAAAGACAAGAAGTCATTGGAACGCTGTTGGAAACGGACCGTGAGAGCACATGAGCGCTGGAAGGTTCCTGTGACCCTCTGCCCCCAGCCCCCACCCAGCGCTTGTGTGTTTCTCTGGCGTCGTCCCACTCCCGGTCATCGCCCGGGGCAGGGCTGACTCCAGCTTATCAGCTTCTGCCCACTGAAAACGCCACTTTAACGTGAAAGCAGGGATAGTTCAGATATGACCCCTGTGCAAAGCTTTTGTCCCTCCTGTGGGCAGGTTTTTCCCATCTTTAAAGTATGCATTCCTTTGCCTACGAGGAGGCAGGTCCTAATGCTGAGTCAGGTAGCAAGAGTGGATGGTAATAAAGACACTGCATGGAGATCTCCCGGTTCAGGAAACTACACGTATGTGTGAGAAACTGGTTGAGATGGGGTGAGGGCTGGGGAGGGGGCCAGCGTGCTGGGGCAGATCCAGGGGGTCGAAGGATTTCAGGACGGATCAAGAAGAAAGATATTGACCCCAGGGTGGCTTTATTTGGGCAATGCTGTGACAGGTCTGCATGTGGGGACAGTCTCTCACAGCATGAGATCGTCCAAATGGGGGACGAGGATCAGGAGGGGAGGGCAAGTGAACTCCAAGGGAAGGCAGGACTGAGCGGGACTTCCGGGTTTGGTGATGTCACTCAGCTGCCAGCCTGGGGTCTCTGAAGGGCAGCAGTGGCTGGGGGGTCTTTATTTCCTGGGGCTTATCTTATCTATGGCTAGCAGATAACTGGGTGCAGTTCTGCAGAATATACAAAGCAGGCAGGCTCTAAATGGCTAGAAATCTGCTTATTTCGGCTATGTTTCAGACAACTGGATGTGTAAAATTTTGATTTTGGTGCAGGTGGCTTTTGAGCTAACGGATTCCAGCCTGCTGTGAAGATGTAAATAACCCAGGGGCAAATATAGGCTCATTTAGGGGAAGAAGAGAAACAAAGCTTTTCTCAGCATTGCTTGGTGGCCTGAACTGGTATCCAATTCAGGTCTCTGGTATTCTGTTAATAATGTCTTGCTCGAACCATTATTAGCCCAGACATTGAGAAGACAGTCACATGTCCCTGAAAAGACACAAACTTCCTCAAATATATACATGTAACACTTAGTATGATGCTACACGGAACAGGCTGAGCAACACTTTTTTTTTTTTTTTTGAAAGAATTATTAGTGAATTGATAACTATATACAAAGGTGTCATGGATCAAAGGGACACCCCTCAAAGTGGTTTCTCCTATCACACCTGCGGTTCAGGGACATGCTGGGGCCACTGGGCTGTGTGGGCTGGGAAATGCAGTCTGGCAGTGAATATTGGTTCTGAATCCTGGGGGAGCCATCCCGTGGAAGTGAGATGCTTCCAGACCTCTATAAAAATATCTTACAAGAGCTGTTACCTTTTTGCACAGGGGGACTGAAAGAAACAGTGATTAGTCAACACTGTAATGGTGACTGGTAAAAAAAAACAATCTGTAAGTTTGTAAACAGAAGACCTGAGCAGCTATGCTAATGTTCACAACAGCCGCGCCATCTCGACAGGTCTCTGACATGGGCCGCTCGGCCCACTCACCTCACACCTGTATCCTCCGATGAAGTCACTGCAGGTGGCCCCGTGCTGGCAGGGATTGGACGAGCACTCCTTCAGCTGCTCCTCACAGTAGCTCCCAGTGTAGCCCAAGGGGCACTGGCAGTGATGGGAGTTCCCAGCATTGATGCAGACGCCGGAGTGCTGGCACAAGCGGTCCACAGGCAACCCTGGGAAACCCAGTGGAGGAAGGAACATCACAGGGGAGCATATGACATGTCAGGGTCACACCAGCTGATGAGCAAAGTAATCTCAGCCAGCGGACACATCAAATTTTATTCTCGTCTGGTTCACAACCCTCAACACCACATATACATTGAAAAGAAACTAGCCCTGAAATACGAATATGCCTTTGTTTCATTTAAAATACATTTCTTTCTTTTTTAATTAAAGTACAGTCGACATACCGTGTTTTATCAGTTTTAGGTGTACAACATCATAATTTGACATTGATATCTTGCAAAGTGATATCAATGCATTACTTATTGTGTTACTACACAGTAAGTCTAGTAACCATCTGTCACTGTACAAGGTTATTGCGATGTAATTGACTATATTCCCCATGCTGTACATTACATCCCTGTGACATTTATTTTTTAACTTTTGTAGCTAAAAGTTACTTTTTTTGTAACTAAAAGCTAAAAGTTTTGAAGTTTGTAGCTCTCAATCCCTTTATGTTTTTAACCCATCCGCCTCCCCACTTCCCTCTGGCAACCATCAGTTTGTTGTCTGTATCTATGAGTCACTTTCATTTTGCTTTTTAAGATTTCATATATAAGTGAAATTGCACAGTATTTGTCTTTCTCTGATTTATTTCATTTAGCATAATACCCTGTACATCACCTATGCTTGTCGTAAATGGCAAGATTTCCATTTCTTTTTATGACTAATATTCCATTATGTACACACATGCATATATGCCACATCTTCTTTATCTATTCATCTATGATGAAATATACAATGGGGGAAAGACAGTATCTTCAATGAATGATACTGGGAAAACTGAACAGACATGTGCAAAAAAATGAAACTATCACTTTCTTACACCATGTACAAAAATAAACTCAAAATTGATTAAGACTGAAATGTAAGACCCAAAACCATAAAACTCCTAGAAGAAACATAGGCAGTAAACTCTATAGCATCAGTCTTAACAATATATATATATATATTTTATATTTCTCCTCAGGCAAGGGCAACAAAAGCAAAAATACCAACTGAGATTACGTCAAACTGAAAAGTTTTTGCACAGAGAAGGACACCATCTACAGAATGAAAAGACAACCTACTGAGTGGGAGAAGATATTTGCAAATCACATATTTGATAAGGGGTTAAAATCCGAAATATATGAAGAACTCATAAAACTCAACATAAAAAAAAAAATTCAATTTAAAAAATGGGCAGAA
The DNA here is from genome assembly GCF_057876585.1 of Rhinolophus sinicus. Classification (NCBI taxonomy): domain Eukaryota; kingdom Metazoa; phylum Chordata; class Mammalia; order Chiroptera; family Rhinolophidae; genus Rhinolophus; species Rhinolophus sinicus. Next base: position 50,052,537 of record NC_142507.1, read on the forward strand.
AACCTGAATAGACACTTCTTCAGAGAAGACATACAGATGGCCAATAGGCATATGAAAAGATGCTCAACGTCACTAATCAAGGAAATGAAAATCAAAACCATAATAAGAGGTTACCTTACTCCGGTCAGAATGGCTATTATCAATAAATCAATAAACAACAAGTGCTGGCGAAACTGTGGACAAAAGGGACCCCTCATGCACTGCTGGTGGGATTGTAGACTGGTGCAGCCACCATGGAAATCAGTACGGAGGTTCCTCAAAAAATTAAAAATATATCTGCCTATGACTGAGCAATTCCACTTCTGGGTATTTATCCAAAGAAAATGAAAACACTAATACAAAAAGCTATCTGCACCCCCATGTTCCTGCAGTGCGATGTACAACAGCCAAGCTATGGGAGGAACCCAAGTGCCCATCGATAGATAAACAGACAAAGAAGAGGTGGTGTACAGATACATTTCTTTTTGGAATCTCTCAATCTGTTCCTCTCTGCCCTTTAACCTTCTGTCTCCAGAGCCTTACCCCCCATGACTGCCTGCCCTTCCCACTGGTCCCACAATCACAGGGCCTGCCCTACAACGCTGGGGCTCAGTAAATACTTCAGGGAATGAGCCTGGCGCCCGAGGGGGTGGCTCTCACCTCTGTGGGAGGCTGCCACCTCACAGGACACATTGGGCACGTCACAGTATGCACCGGCCCATCCAGACGGACACAGGCACCAGGATTCTGCTTTTTCCTGAATGCAAGTCCCTTTGTTTTTACATGGAGATCGACTGCAGAGGTTCACCAGGGTCTGAAACAGAGACAAACTCATGCGTGAATAGCCACATACCAGAAGCAAACAAAACAAGTGACACTGCATTTGAAGAAATCAAAGAGAAGCACACTGATGTTTTTGTTGTTGTGTCAAGTCCTCACCCCAGCCTTAACCTGGTTCCAGTGTCCCCCCCGTAATCTAATCACGTTATGTCATCAAATTCCTCTTAGCTCTGCTATTTGAAAAGTTCTTACCACAGAAGTCTAAGAACTTGAGGACACCCAATAGCTTGAGTTATTCTCTATGTCACAATTATGTCTGGATATATGACCACCCTGTAGGGTTAGGGAGCAAGAGAGTTAAAGCTGTCAGGTCCACCACTCCCTGTGCTTGTCCTGGGGGAGAAATCCTCGTGGGTCTTGAGCAAATCTGTCAGTGGTGAAAATGAATAAAAGCACTTCAAGTCTGTTCATAAACCTAAAAATGGTCCGAGAGCTTATTGTGAGGGGAGAAAATCTGGTTTATGAAAAACCTGAGCAGGGTGAGAGCGGACTAGCGCCTTTCTCCACAATTCACATGTGGCGATTTGGCGTCTGGGGAGAGGAAAGCCAAATTCACCATACAGACTGCGCGGGAAAGAAAGGGCCCAGGGGGCAAGGGCAGAACGCTCCCCCTGCATGTATAACCTCACACCGTGGAAACGAGCAGGGACCCAGTGAAGACTGTCCTCCCGACCCACGGAATCAGCCACAAGCTGTTTAATGTGCAGAGGTGGGTATTTGCATGTCCACAATAGCCAAAGGTTTAGTGACGTGTACTCTATAAGGCTAGTTACATTTGACCGGGAAATCCTCCCTTCTTTTGAGTTCTGTAATTCTGTCGTGTCATTATTGTTGTAAGAGGTGAAACAGCATGAAGTTAAACACAATGTTTGGTATGCAACCTTGGAAGAGCTGTTTTGTCCCTCAGGGACTCAGTTTTTTCTTCCAGGAAATGAAAGGCTAGACGAGTTGGTTCTGAGGGGACCTCCCATCCTAAGAGTCTATGAAAATGTATATTTATATATTTGAATTTAAAGCATATGTGAATAGCTCGGTTTAGAGAATGTACAATGCTATAAGACATGGTAATTATTATTATCCCCTTAGATGTTATATCTGACCTTTAAAGATTTAATTCTGATCGTTCTTTACTTCCATTTTTGTATTTCCAATGACATCTACGTGCTTATGTCCCACATGTATTTTTCTGCAGTTCTCGGTGAGCCTGTTACCACTATCTTATGTTTGTGAATCCGTATCATCTTGACACTGTCACCATTTTGGAATCTACCAGCCATGGAGAAGTTACCCAGATTTATCTCAGGGACATCCCTGAGACCCAGAACTTTCTCTTTTAGGAGGGGCTTCTTTTGTTTAGAAAAGAAATAGGTGTGATACTCTGTGACTCTGAGGGAGCTAAGTGAGTAGATGGATTTAATTACCTGGCAGTTTTTCCCAGTGTAGCCCAAGGGGCAGATGCAGCGGTAGGTACCCAGGCCGTCCACACAGGTTCCTTCATTCAGGCATGGGTGAGAGTTGCACTCATTGATCTCCTGGAGGCAGAAGGAGCCAGTGAAGCTCACAGGGCACAAACAGGAGAAGGAATTAATCCCGTCGATGCAAGTGCCACCATTGAAGCAGGAGCTGAGACACAAACAGGGAGAGCAACATCAGCTACGGCGTCTGGTTCCTCTGACCTGCCATTTAGGAAGTGAGGCTGCTGGAATCCCAGCTGCTACACAGGCAAATACTCCTGAGCACCCACAATGCCTACATCCAGCAGATTTTACCTTTTTCCAAACTAGACTGCTTGCTAATTGGCCTTGAGTCCCAGCTTCCTTTCTACAACCAAGCAGCTTAGAGGAATATTGAAAAGGTTTGAGCTTATTAGAGATTCCTAGAGAAAGCGAAGGTTTCCAGATTTTACCCAGTCCTTCTGCAGTTTTCCATGTGTTATATTTCATTTTCCCTAAGTCAGTGTATAAGAAAAGTGCAAAATAGATAGTCCTTGGCTCTAGATTTCTTTATGAAAAAGACACAGAAAAAACTCATTAATAATAAAAAAAGAAAAAAAAAGAAAAATACCTCCCAGAGTAATGACAAATCTGTGAAGAAATGGGAATTTCTAAATTGTCAACTAAAATGAACAAAAGGAGAATGGAACAGAATTATAGCTCTTTCTGTTCCTTATGCAAGAAATAAATGACGATCCATGCCACCAAGCTTGACCTGCTAATTCCGTGTCTACAAGAAACCAGGAACTGGGCAATAGGATGTGGTTGTGGCCTGGGTCTCAAGCGATGCCTTGTCCCTGCCCCACAAAGTACTGTGCTTTGTAGTTTCCAGTCCTTTCTCCCCTTTCCCATAGGACACTGGTGCCTGAGTGCACGGGCTGCTCACCTCTCAGTGCACTCGTTGATGTTGTTCTCACAATGGGCTCCATCAAATCCCGCCGGGCACTTGCAAGTGTAACTGTTGACATAGTCGGAGCAGGTCCCTCCATTCTTACAGGGTTCGCTCAGACACTCATTCATGTCTGTCTGACACTTATCCCCAGTGAAGCCCGGAAGGCAGAGGCAGGAGAAAGTATTCACCCCATCTGCGCAGGAACCTCCATTCTGGCAAGGATCTAAGCCATTATACACGAGAATTAGAGCTCTGAACAGCAGCAGCCATTTAATCTTAGACTCATGAAGGGAAGCGACCTGAACTGAGTCATACTGAGAACCGTAACAATTCTGACTTTTCTGCACTTGGGCTTTTCAGATATTTGCTTTATAACTATTTTTATATAGCTTCTGTTTGATTTTCTTTTGAAGAGGAAGACTTTAATTTTAATAAAATTCAATATCCCTATAATTTTCTTTTAGTTCATGTTTCTTGTGTCTTGTTTAACAAATCTTTGCCTAACAAAAGGTCACTGAGGTGTATCTTCTTTGATTTCTTCTAAAAATTTTGTACTTTTAGCACTGACCTTTAAAGGTCCACAATCTATTTGGAGTTAACTTGTACATATAGTGTGAGTTTTAAAGGTTTTTAAAGAATTTGTATCTAGGATATAAACAACTCTTTCAACTCAACAGTAAGACAAATTTTCAATTTTTCAAATGCGCAGAAGATTTGAATAGACATTACACTGAGTAAGATATACAGCTGGCCAATAAGCGCATGAAAAGATACTCAACATCATTAATAATCAGAGAAATGCAAGTTAAAACCACTGTGAAATAACATATGCACCCACTAGAATGGCTAAAATTAAAACGAGTAATCACACCAAGTGTTGCTGAGGATGTGGTGTAACTGCAACTCTCATGCAATGCTAGGAGGAGAGAAAATGGTACAACCACCTTGGAAAACATTTTGGCAATTGTGTAAAAAGCTTAACATATACCTGCCACATAATTAATCTATCATCTGGATATTTTCTCAAAAGATATGCAATCACTTGTCCACACAGACTCATTCCTAGGAGCTTTATTTGCAATACCCCCATACTGGAAAAAAGCCCAATGTCCTGCTAGTAAATTGTACTATATCCAAACAATGGGGTACCATTCGCAATAGAACAGAATGAACTAGCAATACACACAACATGGATGAGTCTCAAAAAATATGCTGAGTGAGAGAGGTCACGTTCCCTCTCCCCCAAAGAGTTTTCATTATGATTCCATTTATATAAAATTGTGAGAAATGCAAACAAATCTATAATGACAGAGCTAGGTCCCTGGTTGCCCGGGGCAGGGACGTGGAAAGGAGGCTTAAGTGACAAAAGAGATGAGAATACTTTTAGGAGGATGGATCTGTTCATTCTCTTTGAGTGATGGTTTCAGTCACCATATGTCAAAATTTATTGAATTGTACATTTAAAATATTGGCAGTGTATTATATGTTCATTCTACCTCACTAGATCTGCTTAAAAAAAAAAAGCTATCAGAGCACTGTCCCCACTTTGTCAACGTAAATCAGTAAAAGGGCATGCTTAAAAGAGATGTCATTGCCTCAACTCCTAAAGCTACTAGCTTCAAAAAGAAGGTTTTAAAAATATTAGGTTGGTGCAAAAGGAATTGTGGTTTTTGCAAATTTTTTTAACCTTTTAAACCACAATTATTTTTGCACCAACCTAATACTAATGTGTAAGACACATGAGAAACTACTCAGATGGCCAGTCTCGGCACTGAGAGTCTGTGGCCTTCACTGAATTCTTCTGGACGCCGTATGTGCTTTCCTGCCCCTCCCTCAGGGGGCTGAGGAGCTGCCTGGCATACTCACTGGCGAGGCAGTCATCAATATCCTCCTCACAATCCATGCCACTGAAGCCTGGAGGACACTCGCACATGTAGCTGCCCTGGGTGTTATGGCAGAGACCATGGTTCATGCAGGGCTTGGAGACACACTCATCAATGTCAATGGTACACCGCTGACCTGGAAACACAGGGGTTAATGAATGGTCTGGTCTTTGGAAGCTGATTCCCAAAGATTTTTATGTGGGGCCTGAGCTTTGGCTGGGGTGGATGGGGCTACTCCAAGGGTATGCTGGTTGGTCTCCTACTTTGGGAAGTACCTCAAGGCTTCTGTGCCCTTGGCACGTTGCTGCCCAGGGGCCAAAATTCCCTATAGGTTTCAGACTCAGGTTGGAGTATTCCGGCCACTAGGGGGCCCCACAGACATGCAAACCGGAAAGGCTTTCTAAGCCATTCCAGTTAGCGGCTCCTGTACAAAGCCTGTGGCCTTGACAAAGAGGGCAGGCCTCAGAAACGCAGGGCTTTCCATGGCATTTGATGACCTGACCACTTTGTGTACAACTTTTGGCGTCTCCACTCCAGTGTTGTTACCTTGCCAGCCAGGAGCGCACAGACAGGTGTAACTCTCAAAATTTGGTGCCTCTTTGCAAACAGCACCATTCTCACAAGGGTTTGGGGAACAGGGAGCCAATACAGTCTGACAGTTCTTGCCTGTAAAGCAAATGACAAAAAAAGAAAGAGTTTATGACAGAGAAGTGGCCAAGGAAATGGAAATTACCCCAAATTCTATACCAAAGGATGCTCTCCGAATGAAAATCTAAAGTAGTGGTTGAGGGCTTTGGAACCTGAGAGAAAGACCCGTGGTCCCCCGAATCTTGGCTCTGATTTGATTACTAACAGTGTGACCTCAGGTGAGTTATTTATCTTCTCTGAGCCTTCCACGTAAGTAAAATGGGAATTAGGATGGCATGTTAACTCACAGAGGCTTTTTGAGGATTAAATGAAAAATGCTTACAAAGTCCTTATTAGCATAGAGCCTGGCACGTACAGTGAGTGTGCAACACTTGGTGGGCAGCTGTCATCTTCATGTTAGGAACCACGAGTGGTTAAGTGCATTTGGACACCTGCCTCCATCAGGAGCAAAGATTCAGCAACTCAGAAGCTCAGCTGCACAGATCCTCCGTGTGAGCAAGGAGGGAACAACAATACGCTCTCCTATTCCTCACAACCGCTACTGGTCCCAGAAGGCAGTGGGGTGAATCAGAAGTCCATCGAGGTGGGGAGCAGTGAAGTAATTCTGACTGCCTAGCAACATGTTTCCTTATACTGACATCAACAACATGACATCAGTGTTTGCCCACCAATATTTTCTGCCTTAGTATGCGGAATGTAAGCTTCCAGCAAAAAAAATAAATAAATAAGAATGCTCTTATTAAAAGAGAGATGAGGTTGTAGTCAAAGTTAAGTTACAACTAATTCAATTTACAATTTTATACTAAAATTTTGTATTCAGAAAGAAAAAAAAATTACCATAAGTTTTCACCAAAATCCCCAACCAGTTTTTAATGTCTGTCAGAATAGTGGCTCACAGGGGAAGGCAGTACTGCTTAGTTCCCTTCATGATGGCCAAACCTAATGACACTTAGAACCCTTAGCTCTACTCAGTGCTGAAATTTTAATCTGTATAGGTTTTCAGTCTAATATAATTTCTCAAAGTTCACACGTAGTCAATTCTGTTATTGGGATCCTAACCTGAAGAAAAACCAACCTCCAGCCTATAGTCACATATTCCTGTAGTATCTGAATAGCAAGAAGACAACATAAACATTTTCAAGATGAGCTATATATACACCTAAGTCACCCTCAGGTGAGCTTCCGATGCGGCTGACAATAGTGACACCTGCGTACATCTCCACATGTCATCAGTTCTCGGTCTTTATGGTTGTAGGTGAGACGATCTCATAACCAACAAATGTGATCAGCACCGTCACTAAGGAATGGTATGATTTCGACTGTCTTCATCTGGGGATAGTTACGGATCTCCGATAACTCTGATTTTATCAACCAGGCTGGCTAAATGCAGTTTCCCTGCACGAACATTTCTAAAGAAGGGCAAGGAGGTGGTATCAAGTCTCTCAGGTAACAGAGTCATGCTTTGGGCCACTCTGCCACTCGAAACTGCTTCGAATCACTAGTAACAGCGATCATGAACAGCCCAAGACTCCAAGAAAGTGAGGATTCAGCATGCTGCACACCGGAGAAACATGCAAAGCCATTGGCCATGTTTCGGTTTTGTTCCCCACAGATGAAAAAAAATAAAAAACATGGACGATGAGGTAAACAAGCCACACGGATACAACCAATCACAAGATGGCAGTAACGAGGCAGGCGAACACAAAAAAAATGTCCAAGCACATTCCTCAAATACCATCTGAAACAAAGAACACCTGATAGGAAATGAAGTCACACCCATGTCTTCTGTGTGTGCTCGCCATCCAGGGCAATCCCTCTCTGAAGGAGACGCAGTGGTACTGAACGTGAGGAGAAGAATGGCAGTTAAGAGGACAAGCTTTGGCTTCAGAGAGATTCAGGGCCAAATCCTGCATCTCCCACATACCTGCGTGACCTTCAACAAGTAACCTCTCTTTGCCCTGGATTCTTCATGTATAAAATAGTGATAGGAACGTCTACTTTGCAGAATTCTTGTGAATGATCCAAAGTACATAAAGTAGCTGGCACATAGTAAATTACCAGTAACTGATAGTTGTTGTGTTATTGAAACTCAGACTAAGACCACAGGCCATGGAGACACTGGGTCCATTCAGATAACAGACAAAACTAGCAGCTCTGCGTCAGTCCCAGCCACATAGACTCAAACAAACATTCCAAACCCTACAGCACAAAGAACACAAACGAGTTTCCCCAGCACTTGCATCTAGGGAGGCCACAGTGCTTCTCAGAGTTCAGGATCGAGTCAGCGAGTAGGATGGGTGACCAGCGAGGGATTCCTCAAAGCAGTATCACTGCCCCACAGATCCCGTCTCTGAGACTCAGAGGTTTGAAACGACAAGGCAAGACCAAGCTTCCCCTTTGAACTCTTCACCTGCAGGACTCACCTGTGTATGGCAGCACACAGTGGCAAGTGTAACCACTTATGTCATCAAAGCAGGTGCCTTGGTTCAGACACGGATTTGAAGCACATTCATTAATATTCACCTGACAGTTGTAGCCTGTAGACGGAAAAGGGGAAAGACCAAAAACAGTGAAACGTTCTGTTGGCCTGCTCCTCATGATCTCAATTACTAAGCCATCCTCTCCGTGGTACATTTTAAACACCTCAGAACCGCATGAATTTCTTCAGGCCACTACAACCCCTGTTCATTCATTTCAGTCACGGTCCTTGACATACAGTCAGTCAGTCAGTAAAAGACAGTGTTTCATCAGTCAAAAAGATGAGTGGAAGAACAACATATTCTAATAGCCTGAAAGTCTAATGCATCTCCGAAGACAGCTCAAGTAATTTCTCAAAAATGGAACAAGAAGTTCATTAAGGTAAAAATCTGCTGCTGTATCTAAATATATGCGCTCTTTCTATACAAAGTATCTGCTGTGGGCTTAAAAAGGGGGTAGAAGTGATCAAGGGATCACATTCTTTAATACATTAATCAAAGCCTCAGTTATGCCCCCTCTCTCGTATGCACAGTCTGCTACCGATGTGGTCGTATTCCAGAAGCCACAAAGATATCTTCCCCTGATCCAAGATAACTACTCCCACTACAGAAAAGAAAAAAGTAAAGAACCATTAATGGGGATAGGACAGTACCAAATATTACACACCTTTGCATCTTCAATAAAGGCTGGCACAGAGCCTTAAAATAGAGAAACTGTTTAAAAAAAAAAAAAAAAAAAAAAGATGCCCAGAGAGTGCAGAGATTTTGCTACTCAATAGCCATACAACAATGGATTGTGTGTTTTGATTTTGATTTTGTTTGTTGATTAGTAAGTCTCAGTGAGATCAAGAAATAAAAGTGCTTTTAAATCTATACTTTTTTTGCAAATGTAATATGTCAATAAATGAATCACTAAAATATGGTATGAGAACATTTTCAAGTAATCAAATAAAGTGACTCTGAAACACACTGATGATTCGCTGCAGTCTGGCACAATTTTTGAGTAGGAAAATCAGTGACTAGGTGAATAGAGGATTGCCAACATGAATGATTTACCCACAGATTTCTCACTCATGAGTTTCCAAGAGAAAATCCATGGTAGAAATACAACAGGGACCACTCAAAAAAATGATTTTACACAATACCCACTATGACGTATGTTTCCAGAAGGCCATAGGGGACTATGTTTTTAAGACTATTTTAAAGTGTAAGAGAATTTGTTGGGTTTTGAACACATGGGTTCTTCCATGATATTATTGGTATCAAAATTACAGTAAGACAATATTTTCCTTCTACTAACAATATCTCTTTTGAGTTTTCATAGAACCAAAGCTGCACCAAGAAGCTTACAATTAGAACAGCTGTCCAAAGTCTTGTTAAGTGGAGTCCTGGCTGCTCACCTGAAACACTACTGTTTCAATAGCTCACGTCTCCCAGGCTGAACGTGGAATCAATATCCGTGTATGTTTTTGTTCCCCAAGTGTCTTATAAATAGTAAGTGCTCAAATTATCTTTGGTATATGAATGGATAGAAGAAAAGAAAGGGAAAGGAAGACGAGAGGCCAACAGTATGCAACAACAAAAAGGCAGAGAAAGGAGATGGAAATGGGTGCTTTTGCCCTCACCTTTAAAGCCCTTCTTGCAAGCACACCTGTACCCATCCACCAGGTTGTCACAAGTCCCTCCATTTTGGCATGGATTAGAGAGGCATTCATTTTTGTCCACTTCACAGTTGATGCCAACCCAGCCTGCATCACAGAGGCACTTGTATCTGAAAGATGACATTATTTACTATGGCAGATGAATGTACAACTGAGTCATAGTTCAAATACAGGTCTTGGTGAAGAAACCAGAGACAGAGGAGCTCATATCTCCTCTTCCAGGGACCTATATGCGGATCAGCGTGGACACGGTATGAATCACGTGGGCCCATCTGGAGTACTCAGGAAACAGACCTCCCTGGTGCTTCCCTGGTTCATAAAGATGCTAGAGAAATTAATTCATTACTGGGAGCTTTCATATGCAAAGAGTGGTTGTTGGTACAACATAGTGGGCCAATCCGAAAGACACATTAACATGGGTAAATCTGTACAGTTCCTTTTCTTATAAATAAAACTAAAGTAAAGCAAACCTTAGGATCAGTTGTTTCACCCAGGAAGGAGGCTAGTATGAGAGCCTCTAAGCCACTCTGAAGATCTCCTGGCATGCCTGACTTTCTATGTTTTGTACTGACCTGAATCCCTGCCCCAGAAAGCACCTAGGGTACCAGGCAGGAACAGGCAAAAAATGAAGGTATTGGAAACCAATAGATATTGTTCACAATTTGAACCTCATTAGCACTTAGAATGTGGAATCAGGAGATAGCCTCCTTGTCTGGGGATCCTCGGGAAATGCAGATGGGTTGGGATGCTTTGAAGTCTGTCATCTCCGAAACATAAACACTGAGGTAATTCCTCTTGGAAGTCCCTTCCCTTCCCATTTGCCTTTAAATTCTTTAAATTCATTCTTTCACCTATTCTAAGAACAGCAGATGGCAATGCCCAGAGTCCTGTCCTCCGGCAACCATAGCAAGAGTAGAGGACTACCTCCTGGGACTTAATTCACACGCTGTGACTCTAGAAAGTCACCTACCAACACATCACACAACTAACTCCATGGGGCTTGCGAACTACGAACGTTTTATCAGGGCCATGCTTCACATTAGCAGAGACCAACTCTACTACAGTGGCACACACTGGAACTGCACTAGAACAGAGTTGAGCTTTTTGTTTTGTAAGCAGGGGGGGGAAAAATCAAAGAGAACATCCCTCAGAACTTTATCTTGCAATAAGTATGAAAAGCAACATTGCCAGAGACTCATAAAACAACCCTGGACACCTCCCAGGTGCTGACTACCCACAGGAGGGAAACATTCTTCCTTCTTTTCTACCTGCTCAGTCATGGAAGTTAGGGAAGAGGGATAGTTTGGAAGGCTGTGATGCAGCCTATCAAACTCTTCAGCCAAGTGCCAGCTCTAGTTGCTGACTGATTTCTACAGGGGATGGCCAGGACTTAAACCCAACTGGTCAATAAGACACAGGTCAAGAAGAAAGTATAAATACACGGCAGCTACTCACCCACTGAGGCCCCCAGTACAGTTCCCGTGGATGCACGGATTGCTCAGGCACTCGTTCACCTGTGAGTAGCAGCTGGGGTGATGGGGCCCCTCAGGGCATATACAGCGGAAACCATTCACGTCGTTGATGCACGTGGCACCCTTGCGACAGGGATTGGAGGCACACTCATCAATGTCAATGTTACATCTCTGTCCTGTAGGGAAGGGGGACAGTAGCGGTCAAATCCAAAATGTTTTGGGAATAGACACAGAACTATGAGACCTGTTGTGCTGACACCTTCATATGTACAGGCCTTAAGAAGCCGTGGGTGCCACATGTCAAGATTTAAGGAATAAGACACCCAAAAGCACAGAGTGCCATGAGAAGAAGGAGCAAACAGCATTGTCTTTTGGTAAGGAAGCAAAGTTAACAAAATGCTGGAATGGTGTTATAGTGTTTTGACATATATTTATTCTTCACTCCATCTTAGAAATGGGGACACTTCACAAGGATTTAGAAAGAGAACATCAAATGTTACCAAAATAGGCAGCTCCTTTTGACACTGCTCTAAGTACTCTCAAAGAAGCTTATTCTTCCCAAATAAGAAAAAGTGAAAGGAGTTCATCACCACCAAATCAGTATTACAAGGAATTTTAAAGGGACTTCTTTAAGAAGAAAGGGAAAAAAAGAATAAAAATAATCATAAACATGAATAATAAAATGGCAATAACTACATATCTACCAACAATCCTTTAAGGGTAAATCAAAAGACATAGGTAGCTGAATGGGTAAGAAAACAAGACCCATACATATGCTGCCTATAAGAAACCCACTTCAGATAGACAGACACACAGACAGACTGAAAGTAAAGGGATGGAAGAAGATATTTCACATGAATGGAAATGAAAAAGAAAAACCGCAGTAGCAATACTTATATCAGACAAAATGGACGTTAAAACAAAGGCTATAACAAGAGACAAGGAAGGACATTTCATGATAAAAGGATCAATCCAACAAGAGGATATAATCCTTGTAAGTATTTACGCACCCAACTAGGAGCATCTAAATATATAAAGCAAATATTGATGGACATAAAGGGAGAGATTGACAGTAATACAGTAATTGTAGGGGAAGTTTTCACCCTATTGACATCGATGGCCAGATCATCCAAACAGAAAATCAAGAATGAAACAGTGGCCTTAAGTGACACATTAAACCAGAAGGATTTAATCGATATTTTAGCGTACTTTACCTCAAAGCAGCAGAATATACATTCTTTTCAAGCACACATGGAACATGTTCCAGGATAGAGCACGTTAGGCCACAAAACAAGTATCAATAAATTTAAGAAGACTGAAACCATACCAAGTACCTCTAATCACAACCAGAAAGCAATTACAAGAAGAAAACAGAAAAACACACAAACACAAGGAGGCTAAATAACATGCTACTAAACAATGAATGGGTCAACAACGAGATCAAAGAAGAAATCAAAACATACCTTGAGACAAAAGAAAATGAAAACACATGACCCAAAATCTATGGGACACATCCAAAGCAGTCCTAAGAGGGAAATACAGGCCTACCTCAAGAAACAAGAAAAATCTCAAGTAAATAATCAACCTTACACGTAAAGGAACTAGAAAAAGAAGAACAGATAAAGTCCAAAGTGAGTAGAAGGAAGAAATAATAAAGATCAGAGTGGAAATAAATGAAATGAAGTCTAAAAAAAAATACAAAAGATCAATGAAACAAAGAGCTAGTCCTTTGAAAATACAAACAAAATTGATAAACATTTAACCAGACTCATCAAGAAAAAGAGAGGACCCAAATAAATAAAATCAGAAATGAAAAAGGAGAAGGGACAACTGACACCACAGAAATATAAAAGATTATAAGAAAATACTACAAACAATTATATGCCAACAAATTCAACAACCTGGAAGATGTGGATAAATTCCTATAAACATACAATCCTCCAAGGCTGAATAAAAAAGAAACAGAAAATACCTAGTGATAAATTTAACCAAGGAGGTAAAAGACCTGTACTTGGAAAATTATAAGACATTTTAAAAAAGAAATTGAGGAAGATACAAATAAATGGAAGCATATACCATGCTTATGGATGGGAAGAATTAGCATCATTAAAATGTCCATACTACCCAAAGCAATCTATAGACTCAATGCAATCTTTATTAAAGTACCAATGGCATTTTTTTTTCACAGAACTAGAACGAAGAATCTTAAAATTTATATAGAATCACAAAAGACCCTGAATAACTACAGCAATCGAGAAAAAAGAACAAAGTTGGAGTTAACACAATACCTGATATCAAACTATACTACAAGGCTATAGTAATCAAAACTGGCATAAGAGCAGGCACATAGATCAATGGAACGGAGAGCCCTGAAATAAACCTACACCTATATGGTCCATTAATGTATGACAAAGGAGGCAAGACTATACAATGGGTTAAAGACAACCTCTTCCATAAATGCTGTTGGGAAAACTAGACAGATATATGCAAAAAAAAAGAAAAAAAAAAAAGAAAAAAGAAACTCGATCACTTTCTTAACACCATACACCAGGATAAACTTGAAGTGTATTAAAGACTTAAATGTAAGACCCGAAACCAAAAAATTCCTAGAAGAAAACATAGGCAGTAAACTCTTTGACATTGCTCTTAGTAATATTTTTTTTGGGGTATATCTCCTCAGGTAAAGGAAACAAAAGAAAAGAAAAACAAATGGAACTATATCAAACTAAAATGTTTTTGCACAGCAAAGGAAACCATCAACAAGATGAAAAGACAACGTACGGAATAGGAGAATATTTTCACCAATGATATAATTGACAAGGAGTTAATATACAAAATTTATAAAGAATCCATACTACTTAACACCAAAAAAACCCCAACAATCCAATTGAAAAATGGGCATAGGACCTGAATAGACATTTCTCCAAAGGGGACATATAGATGGCCAGTAGACATGAAAAAATGCTCAACATCATTAGTTCTCAGAGAAATGAAAATCCAAACCACAATGAGATATCACCTCACTCCTATCAGAATGGCTATTATCAATAAGTCAGCAAACAACAAGTGCTGGCTAGGATGTGGAGAAAAGAGAACCCTCGTGCATTGTTGGTGGAATTGCAAATTGGTACAGCCACTATGGAAAACAGTACGGAGGTTCCTCAAAAAATTAAAAATAGAAGTACCTTATGACCCAGCAATTCCATTTCTGGGTATTTATCCGAATAAATTCAAAACACTAATTCAAAAAGATATGTGCATCCCTATGTTCACTGCAGCATTATTTACAACGACCAAGATATGGCAGCAACTAAAGTGCCCATCAATGACGACTGGATAAAGTAGAGGTGGTACATATGTACAATAGAATATTACTCAGCCATAAAAAAGAATAAAATCTTACCATTTGTGACAACATGGGTGGACCTAGAGGATTTTACATGAAGTGAAATAAGTCAGATAGAGAAACACAAATACCACATGATTTCACTTATATATGGAATCTAAAGAATGAAATAAACAAACAAAACAGAAACAGACTCAGATACAGAGAACAAACTGATAGTCTCCAGAGTGGGGTAGGGTGGGGGCTGGATAAAAAAGGTGAAGGGATTAAGAAGTATAAATTGGTAACTACAAAATAGTCATGGGGATATAAAGTACAGCAGAGGGAATATAGTCAATAATATTGTAATAACTATGTATAGTGCCAGCGGGGTACTAGACTTATCAGAGGAATCACTTCATAAATTATATAAATGTTTAACCACTATGCTATCCATCTGAAACTAATATAATATTAAATGTCAGCTGTAATTGAAAAAAATAAACATTAAAGAAAGCAGTTTACCTTATCACTGTTTTCAGCCGGTTTACCGCAAATTCATTTTTTCAGTTAGTCAAGCGCTTACATTTCTACATATGGTAAATCTCAATTGAGTAGAATGCTTAGTGAATGGACTAATAATTTAATGATTCATTTGGTTAAAAAGAAAAGCTATTTTGCTTTCATTCTCAGAGTTGTATCAATCCACTTTCTGCCTCAGGAAGAAGAGTATCCTAAATATAATTTTATTGTCCTCTGATAGTTGAGAAAACAATTGAGGGTCTTTCAATTTAGACCAGTGGTTCTCAAACTTTCATATGCAAAGGGAGTTGCTTATAGTGTTTGTTTTAAAAGGGGATTCTTAGATACCAGGGACTGTGAGGGGTAGGGTTTAGCAAACCACATTTTAAATAGTACAAGTGGTTCAAATACTACATTTTGAGAAACTCTGATACAGACCATTATTACTTTATCATAATGCAATAATGTAAATGCACAGAATAGATGACATTGAAGTGAATATGCTGTTCCTCTAAAATGTACCCAAGACTGCACTTTGAAAACACGTCTGTTATAACCTTGACCTTTATTCCCTCAAGCTGAACAAAGTATGCCAGTTATATAAGAGTTTTGCTTTGTTAAATTTTGAATAATTGAGCTTTAACTATATATTCCAAATGATATAAAACTTAACAATAACCCACAATGTTGTAAATGCTACTGCTCTGGAGGAATTTATACATTTCAAAGAATACAATGTTCTGACTCAGATAAAAACATGCATTTTTTATTGCAGAAAGAGTAACCCTGCATTTGGAACAGGAAATTCCAAATGAAATAGATACACACCCCTTTAAAGTATGGGTATTAACATTTTTTCACTCTCCATTGCTCTCTAAACCATGATTGGTGGTTCTTGTGGTAAAGACCCATAATCTGGTAGTGGTTGCTGTTTTCCTCTTAAGTGTTTTATTAATAACTTATTTTGAAATACTACTTCCTTCGCCTCAACCTCTGAGTGTTTTAGATGTTTGCCACTGGCACCAACGTGTGAGCCAGAAGTCTTCAGCCCGCAATGCAGTGGAGGAGAGGAAAAGGCCTTCTTCATTTTCTGTCCTTTTTTGGGAAATATCTTCTCAGAAGCCAGTGCTTCCAAGTTTTCTTCATTTGCTTTTAATACTCTTTCAAGAATCACTTTTAAAGCCATCTTGAGCCAAGGGGGTTCAGTGCTTCCGTGTGCAGTTGACTATGCAACTGACCACTGCTTTGACGTCTAGGTCCCTCCCTCAAGCTGTCTCCAGTCTCCACCCAGCATCAGACACGCCTAGCACAAGGGGCTGCACTGGTTGGGCTCAGAGACTACTGCATGAGACGTGAACCAGTTTCTCACCTTGTAGGCAGGTACTCAGCAAATTAGTGTCCAATGAATGAAATCACAGTACAGGTCAGACTCGAGAGTCTGGGGTTGGATGTCAGAAAGTCCCGTACGCGAGGTCTAGTCATTCAGTCAGCAACCATTACTGAGTGTTTCCTCTGTGCTACATACTGTTTGAGACACTGACCGAGAAAGACGATTAGGGACGTCCCTGCCTTCTGGGAATTCACAGTCCTAGCGGTGTGACTCACTCGCTGATTACACAGACACATCAAGCTCTAGCTCTCAGTGCTTTTCTGTTAAACGGGGAAAATAAAACTTCCCTATTACTTTTTTTTTTTTTTTTGCTTTGTTAACTTTTTATTGAGATGTAATTGACATAAAACATTGTGTAACTTGAAGGTTTGATACTTTTATATCGTGCATTCGATCTCCAGAAGTTATTTTTCTACTAGTTGCAGGTCTGTATTCTTAAACATCTCCCCAGTTCCCCACCCCCTCTCCCAGCGCCCAGTAACCACTGTTCTCTGTTTTTACGAGTTGAGGTTTTTTATATTCTGCATGTAAGTGATATCATACAGTATTTGTCTTTCTCTGTCTGACTTATCTCAGTATAATGCCTTAAAGGTCTATCCATTTTTTCCCAAATGGCAACATTTCCTTGTTTCCCACAGATGAATAATATTCCTGTGTGTGTGTGTGTGTGTGTGTGTGTGTGTGTGTGTGTGTACACATATCACATCTTCTTTACCCTTCATCCACTGATGGACACTTAGGTTGTTTCCATATCTTGGCTATAGTGAATAATGCTGCAGTGAACATGTGTGTGCAGATAGCTCTTCAAGATAATCATTTCAACTCCTTTGGATATATACTTAGGAATGCAATTGCTAGATTATTTGGCAGTTCTGTTTTTGATTTTTTGAGGAACTGCCGTACTGTTTTCCACAATGTCTGTACTATTTTATATCCTCACCAACAGTGTATAAGGACTCCCTTTCTTTACTCCACATCCTTGCCAACATTTGTTATATCTTATCTTTTGGATAACAGCCATCTTATCAGGTGGGAGGTGATACATACATCTCATTGTGGTTTGGATTTGTATTTCCCTGATGATAAGTGATGTTGAGCATCTTTTCATGTACCTATGGGCCATTTGTATGTCTTTTTTGGAAAAATATCTATTCAGGAGGTCATTTGCCCTTTTTTTATTTTCCTGATTCTAAACATTTCTTTGTTTTCCTTCATCATTTATGCATTTTGAATGTAGCCACATGGTTTATACTTTCTTCCATAGTCTTTGGTCATTTTCTTATGTATACAATCTGGGTTTCTGATTATACTTTAAATCTTTGTAAAAGTATGAACTCATTTTCTACCACCTTTGCTACGATGTAATGCTCCTCGTTTCTCCTGGTCTTAGCAGTGTGCCTCTGCAGGATATGCCACTGTTGGGTTGACTCAGGGCCAGAGAACCAAAAAAGCTACTGCATGTTTAACATTCATAAATTCATAATTTATAGACATGTATACACTTTACTACTGATTAGAAACTACTGCAAGAGATTTAGACAGAGAAGAGAGTATAAACTCATGCCTATTTTTTTAAATTGTATTTTGCTGATTTTACATGGTTTTATAATGACATTGTAATACAGATTATCTGGTAGAGTTGTTACGATTAGCCTTTCAAATGCTATTTGAAAATCACTAGAGTTTGGTAGATTATGCAGCTTTCAAAACTTTACCTGTTTCAGATGATTTTGAATTTTTAAATACAAACAATGACTTATAGCTTAAAAATACAATCAGTCTGTGGTTAAATTGGGTAGCTCTGAAAATTAGAGTGCACACTTCCAGTATTCTCCACCTGGAAATTATTGTCCAATAATATTTTCTAAAATTATGGTTAGCTACTGTTGCCTATTGTGTTTTTCAAAATTGAGGTATAATTAATATATAACATTATATTAGTTTCAGGTATACCACATAATTTGATATCTGTATATATTTCAAAATGATCACCATAAGTCTAGTTAACATTCGCCACTGTACGTAGTGACAAAATCTCTTTTTGTGTCCTTTGCACATTTTAATTGTATTATTTGCTTATTTGCTAGTGAATTATGAGTTCTTTATATATTTTGAATATTAATCTCTTATCAGATATATCATTTATAAATATTTTCTCCCATTATGTAGGTTGCCTTTCAATTTATTGATTGTTTCCTTTGCTGTACAGAAGCTCTTTAGTTTAATGTAGTCCCACTTGTTTCTTTTTGTTTTTGTTGACTGTGATTTTTATTTCTTATCCATCCTATCTACTTTTATGGGCTGTAATGAGAAGTCTGCAAAATAATAGCTATGAAGATAAAACTGAGAAAGTAGTTTGTAAAATTGAAAAGTAGTTTATAGAAGAAGTACCACATGATTTCTTACTTTTCCCATTCAATCAGCAAGTATTATAAAGAGGCCTGAGGAGAACAGAAAATTTAGCCTTTAAACAACTCCCTCAAATCTGTCAAAGCTGTTATCAAAATGGGTTTTTAAAAAGTACTAGTAATAGAACAAAACAAAGAATAAACCACCTCACATTTACAGCTCATGAGCATATACCACAGTTAGTTGTCTCTGATATTTTCAGCAGCTGACTTGGAAAAAAAAAAAAAAAAAAGCCAGACATAGAAAACAGTTCCAAGAACAGGGTACCACCCAGTAACCAAAACATTCCATTTCTTGGTTATGTAGTTTCATGCTACACCTAAGTTTATTTTAGAATATTTTAAGCCTATGTTCTCCCTCCTTGACCTTCCAAGTTTGCTGAATGTTAAAAAGAGAGGGGCTATGATTTGTTGGCATTTCAAAAAAAAAGGTTCAGTCTAAGGCTTATGTATCTTTAAAAAAGCCACAATAGGCATGCCTTCAGGCTATCCAGTGAAGTGGGAATGAGCATAGGCTGCAGAGTAAGAATGCCTGGGCAGAATCCGACCCAGAGT
The DNA here is from genome assembly GCF_057876585.1 of Rhinolophus sinicus. Lineage (NCBI taxonomy): Eukaryota > Metazoa > Chordata > Mammalia > Chiroptera > Rhinolophidae > Rhinolophus > Rhinolophus sinicus. The sequence goes on from NC_142507.1 coordinate 50,072,082, forward strand.
GCACTGCTAATGTTAACCTCACCTCTCTCAGCTCTGGGTTTCTCATCAATACTGTAGGAATGATAATAGCAGTGACAATTAAATGAGATCAGGCACGTAATGGAATGCCTAGCTCAAAAGAAATCCTTAATAATTGAGAGCAATTCTCTTCTCACTACCCATTTAACAAAAATGCCCCTAATATCCTATCAAGCAGGAATTTTTGTATATTCAGGTGACTGTTAATTAGTGTTGGAGAAATGCATTTTAGGACACAGGAATATCTCTGGGGACCAGCAGCAGTGCTGGCCATACGTGTGGGAGAGCTTTCGTCAGGCCCGTCTTCTGAGTGTCTCTTACTGCCCAGGGAGTAGAGTGACTCATGGGACCCGCACCACCATCGTACAGCAGGAATGAAGATTGTGAAATACAGAGGAAAGTAAATTCCTGACAGGCGACAGGCAGACGTCCACTTCCCTTGCTTTCGGCTGCCTTCTGACACCGTAGTTTAAAGAGCTCTGAGAGAAGCTTGTCACACTGGTTGCAAATGACCACATGGTATTTATGAAACGGTAACATCACATATAGGTTAGTGCCTGCCTGTGTGTGGCACTCTCTGGAGGACGGGCCCAGTATATGCCCTCTGATGTCATTAACAAGGGGTCTCAGGTGTCCTCAGTAGCCTCTGGCACTATTTGATCAGGACGTTAAAAGATAAAGGTCACTGATTACCAACAAATGAGAGAGAGGATGTGTGTGCGTTTGTGTGTGTGCACACGTGTGTGTGTGTAAATGCTGTAGCTGCTTATAATTTAAGAGGCATTATAAGCAGTTTTATTTTAGGCACTTCCTTCCTTCCTCCTGGGGGGAAAACATATCACTGATATCAGCCAAATTAGGTGGGTCCTCTCAGGTTCAAGCCTCATCCAACAAGCTCCATAGGAAGAAGTTCTCAGAAGGAAAAAAGCATCGAGGTTTTGCATACACTTAGCTTGGCTGTGCCTTCACGGAAAGCATTCCCTACTAAGGGTCGAAAAATCAAGGTGGTTTGGAAGCTAGATAACTCAAGCACAGTGACAGAAGCTTATGGTCTGACTAGAAATTCTTTTCAGGTAGCTCTACACTATGGCCTAAAAACCCTACCGAATGAAAAGTTTCATGGTACGGTATAGGGAAGGCCTGTAAGCAGAAAACCAAGCCAGAGACACACAAGAACACACATTTAACCTTCCAAGAGACAAAGAAGTAGGAAACATTGGAAACGTAGTTTTCCGTTAGATGCCCTTTGCCCAAAGTGATGGGGTGGCAGGTGAGTCCTCCCAATGAAAAGGAGCCTTACCTGTGAAGCCTGGTGAGCAGACACAGCTGTAACGATTAACTCCATCCATGCACATGCCATGGACACAAGGGTTACTTGCACAGTCGTCAAAATTGATTTCACAATTAACACCTGCAAAGATAAAAGCCAAGCGAGACCGTGAAATATTACCACAGAGATACCAATGGTGTCTGCGTGTAATGCTGGGTATTAAGACTCTAAGCGTATCCAGGCAGCCCTGGGGAGAGTAAAGCAGCAGCTCTCAAACTGCAGTCCCCAGGCCCTGCCAGGGGACCATGAGGTCAGAATGATCCTCGTCACTCTACTAAGCGATGAGGTGCCTGTGTTTCACTGTGGTGGCATTTGCACTGATGGTGCAAAAGCAATGGGGGTAGGACTGCTGGCAACTTAGCCGGAACTAAGGCATCGGCACCAAACTGTGGCAGTTGTCATTGTATCCCTCACCTCCACACACACACAGTAAAAACCAAACAAAAAGACAGTTTCGCTTAAGGAGGATTTTGGTGAAGCGGTCGAAATGATTAACTTCATTATTTTATTGTATCTTGATCCTGGAGTCTACGAGGTTGGACAATTAGGCTCACGAACTTAATTGTCACACCTCGTATGTCGACTGTGCTGTGTGATGAAATGGAAAGTATACGTAAAGCGATTCCATGGCATCGGAAGTACAGAGTTGTCTCCAGGAAAAGCAGCTACGTGATTGAGTTTTGAACTGAAGCAGTTGCTTTTATCACGGAGTCCCATTTTAATGGAAAGAATGACAGACAGACAAACCAGGGCTACTCAGACCCAAGGATTTAGCTCATATTAAGTGAAAAAAGCAAGCCTGTCATTTCAAGGAAAACAAGTGACTGCATTGTGCTCCAAAGATAAGATTTAAGTTTTCACATGAAAATGAGAATTTTGGAACTTGTACCCACCACTGTAAGCTTGAAACTGACAGTCACTATTCTGGGCTAAAATTCAGGATAAATCTTTACGAGTCTGGTAACTCCCTCCTGGAATATGCTGCCTTCCTCCCGATTTATTTCCCTGTGAACTGCAGAATTTGGCTATGTTACGAAAGGTTTAATTGAACATATGGATAAATAAATGGTAGGGATACGCTAATCACATTGTTACCATTATTTTGTAAAAATACTCAGGATTTTTCAGTATTTATTCAACATGAATTTAGTGTGGGTTTTTTTTTTTGTTTTTGTTTTTAGGTATCATAGAAGAATACTTTCGTAGTTTAAAGAGTCTGAAAATAAAGCCTGGTAATAAAGATTATAAACTAACCAACGAAACTTCCATGACAAAATCCCATATTTTTTTATTCACTCACACGTGGTATTAATATTTATTACTAACACCAATTACATTACAAATGTATTGAGCCATTATATGCAAAGTACGCTGCATCTCACTTTACATAACTTTTCTCTCCACTTCTCCCTTAACTGCCAAATCAAGTTGTGTTACACCTGCTTTATAACAACTTGTACAATTACGGCAGCACAGCTGGGATGTGAACTTGGTTCTCTGGACACTACACGCTTCACCACATCATAACTGGTCACTCCGTGAGTAAGGAGGTTGTATTGCTTCACTGGACACAAAGGACGCAAGAGTTTCCATACTCCTTGTATACAAGTGCACCCCTTTAGGACATGTGTCCAGCCCTTGGCTGACAACCCCCATTTACCCACATTCCACCAAACAGGCCCCAGAAAGCCGTGGTGGTCTAGTGTGACTCCGCCCCCAAGACCATGTTTAATCTGAGCAGGAACAGACAGCCAGCCCAAGCTGGGCCAATGAGATTTCCTCATTGGAATGTAGGTCTATGACCTGTGTGACCTCTGGCCTGCAAATGGCCCTGCTGCCTGCTAATCTCCGCAAAGCCTTATTGTTCAAAACTCACTTGAAATCCGTAAGATGCTTCTTGTGCTTTCACTAAATTCTTTCTATTTCTCTGTTTTATAGTTGTTGTTTGTTAATAATTCTTTAGGTTAGTCAAGTTGGAGTCTGTGACTTGAAACCAAAAAAGAAAACTTACTTAAAACAGCTTCCCATCACAAGACCGCAGGTGAAGAAGACACCAGCAGTGACTTTGGACAGTACATCTCATGTTCAGGACCCAGTCAGTGAGACACCGGCTCTAATTAGCACATTGTAAAGTATCCCTTCTGTCTACACACTCACCCGAACCCCAACCTGCCGACTTAGGACCATATTATGAGTGCGTTGTGAATTCTTACTCTAGAACTCGAGAGTCTGTTCATAATGATTCATCGAATGAATCCTTGCACCCAGACCCCTATGTGCCAGGTCTCAATCCACCCATTACAAGATTTTTTTATATTGCCTGCATCTCCTTGCTTTAATTCTCCTGTCACCCACAGGAATAAATCTGGCAGTTTTCTGAGAGATTCTGGGCCTTTCTTCTCTGTGCTGCGCGCACACCACTCGTATTTACTTCTTGCCTTTCTAGTGACAGCTACTTACACCTTGCCTGCGCTGTCCTCCCCAGGGAACACACCTGATACATCCTGGCATGCTGATATAATCACAGAGCAAACAAGTGCTTGCTAACCCACCACTCACCCAGGTTTCCAGTATGCTTGTTATAATGGGCATGATAGCAGGGCCTAAAACAGCCCCGCCATTCTAAAGGCATCCATTCAATTGCTTGTAAATCTCTCAAATTTCTTTTCGGACTGCAATTTCTCATGTCTGGGGACCAGCCCGGAAGCAAATTGCTTTTGGAAGGTTTCACAAAGATCTATTCAGCCCTTTTAGTGAGTTATCTAAACGGGGGGTGGGGGAAGGCATTTTCAACTGGGAAGGCATGGGATGTTTTTCATATGCTTGAGCAACTCAAAAAGGACTTTGTTTTCAAACTTGGCATGTACGAGGTCCTGGATGAAGACCAGGGCCTTTGACAAGTTTGAAGAAATGGATTTGGAAATAACAAAATAAAATGAGAACAGCTAACTACCTCCCCCACCTTTACCCTCATCCCTGGGCCATTTTCCTTAAATTGAGAACGAGTTCGCAATAAATCACTCCCTGGTATGGGCAGGTTCCCTTCTAACAACGGCACACACTAGTTAATCTTCCACTAATACATTTTCCTTTGATCTGAGACATAGTGCTTCTCTGTCCATTAACCACAGTTGTGACCATAATGACTCCTCGAATAAGTAAAACAGAATCCAGTGAGACCTGTGAAATGCCGCTGCCTGAGAAAATAATTCAACATGTCCCCAGCAAGGAGTAGCGTGCCCTCACAGCTAACAAACGGTCCTGCAACCCGGCATCAGGAAATGGCAATGAACTCAGGATGACAAGTGTTGGTCCTGCATTCTAATTTACAGTGACTGGGGTATACTGCAAAGTCTGTCCTCTCCCTCACAATCCCCCCAAAAGCCCAAGCCCACCGGAGATAAGCGGCAGATGCAAAGGGTTAAAGATGGTGGACTCAGAAATCGAGAGAAAAGTATTGGAAAGATGGGGGAGGGAGGGGGAGAGGAAGGCGGGGGAACCACCAACTTCATTAGCCTGAGTGCTGCGGGGGTTAAAAAAAAAAAAAAAAAGCACAATGAAATCAAGCCACAAAAGCAAGAGGGTTTTCAACTTTAAATAATAATTGCAATATTTTTGAAGTGGCGTGACCCCTTTTAAACACAACACATACACAAAACCAGCAGCTTCCTAAAGCTACCGTCTCTAATTTCTTCCCTGGCTAGTGCCACCTCCCTCCGAGACATTTCTGGCCATGACTTTGGCTGTGCTTCCCAGAAAAAAAGGACGATTTTTTTAGGTATCTAAGCATATGCCAAGGAGGTCTGAGACATCTGTGTAAATGGATTTTGAGAAGCGGTGAAACCTCCAAAGGAGACGTAAAGAGAGTGGGCTTACCTGACGTGCCCGGCTGGCAGTTGCACTGGTAGCCATTTACCAGGTCGATGCAGCGACCCTCATTTAAGCAAGGGCTGCTGTAGCACTCGTCTATCTGGTCACTGCAGATGGCACCCATGTAGCCAGGGTTGCAGACGCAGGTGTAGGAGTCAATCCCGTCTTGACACTGGCCATGGTGGCAGGGGTCGGGGTCACAGTTGTCAATGTTCTCCTCACATAGCACGCCAGTGAATCCTTGGAAGGAATTTTATCAGGGAGGTGTAAGAACCAAGGCTGATACTGGGCGCCGGGACCGAAGGGTAGCCACGCCCACCCATCCTACCTGTCCCACGCGCCACCATTTATCCTGCCGCCAGGAGCGGATGAATTAAACTACTTGCATTGATTTAAAAGGCAGGTCTAGGGAGTTGTGCTTAAAATAAAGGTTTTCAAATCAAATTTGTAGAATTCAAACACCTTCTCCTAAACGATCTATGGTTTCGTTGTAAAGATGCTTTAACTGCCTCTTCAGCCCATACTGGGCTTCAGGGGGAATAGCTCTCGATATTTGTCCTCTTTACATTTATATTCCTTTCCTCCCACACCCACTATACAGGTCCTGTATTAATGGTTTCATGGACCCTATCTTCTTAGAAGTCCGAGAGCTTTTCTTTATTCCTCTCAACCCCTCCCCGAGTCCTTTGCATATATAGTGCGTTTTCAACAAATACTTGTTGAATAAAATGAATGAACAAGTTATGAGCATTTGAAAGAAAAAGGGACAAATAAAACTTGTTCATTCAACATTACATCTCTTTTAAAAAAAGCTTCAGTAAGGCTCTCCTCCCTTTTAAACACAAGTTCAAGGTTCTTCATCTCTCCCCCGTAAAGGTTATTCTCCGGGAGCGAGAGGATGACAAAATCTAGTCACCAACCGGAGACGACAGTTTGTGAAAAGAGGAGGAAGTTAGCGGTTCATCTGACAGGACCTGGTCTAAGTAGGGTTTATAGGTGGTGATGTTCTGATACCATGGAAATATTAATTCTCTGAGTTTATTTTTGTGACTTGGTTTGCTTTTCTGTGATCAGAGAGAAATCAGGCACGTGATGTTTAAAATCCTTTCAGAACCCATTTTCTAAAATAAGAAAAAGGTCTTGAATTCTATTCATGACTCCTTTCTCTCTTACGCAGTGGGATAAAGAGGAAATTGGCAAATCACCTTTTCTAATAATTTGTAGTCCTTCTCTATAATACTGGTCTGTGCAGAAGCAAATGTGTCACAGGGGATGTTTGGCATATTCAGATCACATCCCAATGAGAAATGTGGCCACGCATTTGTAAACAGGCGCGTTTTGACTTCAGTAGCGGGAGTCAGGGGCGAGGACCCAAACTGTCCCAGCCAGGGCGCTCGCTCTCCTGTTCAGACACACACCTGACTCTCACCGCCTGAGTCGTGCAGATACACACCTGCCGCTCGCTGCATGAGTCATCTTTCGTGCGGTAAACCTCTGCCTGTGCACACAACTGCCCTTAGATTTCTGGGCCTTTGTTCAATCACTTGCCTCCAGAAACACAGAGACAGACCTCCTGCTGAGAAGCCCCAATGAAAAATAGCTTTCAAATGGAATTCTTCCCTTTCCCAAAGGACAAGTCAAGCCAGCTGGAAACTCAGCGCTGCCAAAATCTGGACACCAAGTGTCCAGGCCAGGCCACTATTGTGCTGGAGGAGGCAGGTGTTGTAGAAGGAAACAGGGCAGAACACATGCAGGAAGGAGAGGAGTCTAAACACAGCAGCCCCTGTGATGGGACTGGCCTGCTGGGGCAGTGAGAAGAGGACAGACTCCTAGTTGTTCAGGGAGGCCTCCCAGGGGAATAAAAGGTGAGGAAAGCCTTACCTGTGGCACACTGGCATTCGTAGCCGTTTGGGTGATCGATACACTTGGCCCCATTTAGACAGGGAGTACTGGAACAGTCGTCAATATCAATCTGGCAGACGGGCCCAGTGAAACCTTAAAAGGGCACAGTGAGAGCACAAGTCAGAAGATCAGCCTATGTCTTCCGTTACGATGAGAAGGATGCCAAAGGAACTTTGGGTGAAGTTACCGGCAGGGCTTACACCAATGGGTCAGCAAAAGTACAATTATTCTCCCCCATCAGGTAACTGGGAGAATCAGGAGAAGCTCAGGCCATCGGAGGCAGGCACCTGTGTGTGTCTCCACCTCTGTGTCTCCCCCACACAGATTCCCTTCTAGTTAAAATAGGGACTGAATGGTTATAGGTGGCGCCCTCAAACGAGTGTGTCAGAAGACCTGGGACCTTCTCTCTGAAGAAACAACAAGAAAGGCTACAGTCTGTGGCAGAGAGTTTGCCACGTCTTCAACAGTAGCTTTGGGGAGTGAAAGGCGAGGCAGAGCTTTCTCTGGAAAAAGTGACTTGTGTTGTCCCTTTCTGGACCCAGGGCTGAAATGTCTAAACAGAATAATCTCACAAAGGGGTTTCAAGAATATGACCCATGGGGAAAAACACAAAATCCCGAGTAGCCTAAAACTAAGGCTTCTAGGAGGTACAAACTTTGTGAAATACACACACAGACTGCGAGGTCATGGGCCATTCAGAACAGACTTGGACTTCTGGCCACAAAGGATTTGAAAGACACACTCGCTGACCAAATTCCCCATTTCTGTGCACACACACTCCCATCCTGAAGGGCTCCCTTTAATGACTTCCTCATGCCCAGCCCACACACGTTCTCTCCCTCCTCCCTTCCCTGTGGTCAGTCCATTTTGCGCTTTCAAAGAAAACAGGGGCAGGTGGTGGGCACTTACCAGGCGGACACAGACACTGGAAGCGATTGACTTTATCCACACACTGCCCATTGTTCACACAAGGGTTGCTCTGACATTCGTTTATCTCCAGTTCACAATGCACACCTTTGAAACCTGAACAAAACGGACCACACAAGTGGCTCAGAAAGAGCGAAAGGCACATTCTAGCCAAGAAAGCACAAATGTGCAAAGATGACTACATCCGCGACGAGCAGAACATTTCTGCAGAGGGCAAAGGGGGCTCTGCCACGATGGAAAATAGTGACCGTTAGATCGGATGGAAGGCTCAGGGATATCAGGTCACTGTGGAGAGGGGGCAGCGGTGACCTCCAAAGACACTGGCAGGGCCCAGCATGCCATCAGAGGCTGCCCGCACTCCCTGACCAGCCGAGGCTGCCCGCACTCCCTGACCAGCCCAGGCTTTGCTTTCAGCAGTGCCAGGGTCATGGGCTCCCTACTCCGTGTTGCTGAACACCAGCAGAGTTTGAGATATCGCTGCTCTCAGGATGTAAGTCAAGGGCAGGAGGGCCTCCCGAGGCCAGAGCGGCTAGCTAGCATCCTTAATGAGGCAAAGCAGCCACGGTCAGCCTTCGCTGTAAGATGGATTGAGCAGTGCTCTCTGAGGATTCAAGACATGGTCTCTGCAGAAGAGTTCCACAATACAACCAATGAACCTGTGTACGTCACTGTGGATAAATGGTAAGTTCCTATATAATTACGGGTAAAATGAATTTCTATAATTGGGATGGCATGGTTCTTTGTAAAATATAAGGGAATCAGGAAAGCTTGCTATTGAAAGGATTCTTATGGTAAATTCTTTATTAAATTAAAGAACATTTGCATAAAAACAATCACTTCTGAACTTTTCCCTTACATGCAACTCATGTTGACAGAGGGGCTTATTTAATTTGGTCTCCACAGCTCTAAGAATTCTAACGCTGTCTCTCTCCTTAAGGGTCCTCTTGGCTGGAACCCCTGTTTCCTTGGGAATTAAATGCTGACGGAGCTCACGGAATTGCCGCTGTATATTGAGTGCCCCACCTGAGAGAGGTGCAGTTTGGTACCTCCAGCCCAGACCCCACACACCAACGGGCCCAAGTACCTGGCATGCACAGACAGGTGAAGCCTCCAATCTTATCCAGACAGGTGGCATCGTTCTGGCAGGGGTCAGAATGGCACTCGTTGATGTCCATCTCGCAACGAGGCCCTGCATAGCCCTTCAGACACTCGCAGTGGAAAGAACCATCCGTGTTCACACATTTTCCTGCGTGCTCACAAGGGTTGCTATTGGCTGGAAGAGACAAGCACCAGTTACCGGGACCAAAGCCCTCGATGCAGCTTCCACACAAGTGCACTACAGGAGTGGGTCTGCTTGTGACAGCATTAAAAGGCCAGGCACTAAAAGTCTGCTTCTCAATTTCCTATGTTCTTATTCACAAATTGATTAAATAATAAGACTAGGGTAATCTCAACTCTTGTGCGTTTCTACTGCTCTTTTGACCAACCTGTCACTAAGATAGGGCTTTGTATTAAGAATCAAGCATAGACCTTCCATATAGTACAACTCCTAGAAGAAAATACATGGTTACGCTGAAAGGTTAGTTGTAAACAGTGGGTATGTAACAGGGGAGAGCTGATGTTGGGTGAAACATGCTCCTAGAGGAAAATGGGCTTCGGTTTAAATGCTTGCTGAGCTGGACAGACAACATGGGGAAGAGGAAAGGTTCCGTGAACTCACCCATGGTGCACTCATCCACGTCTTCTGTACAGTCAGCCCCTTTGTAGCCTTGGGGGCAGGTGCAAATGTACTGCCCGTTCAGAGGGTTGGTGTCACACAGCGCTCCCTTGTGGCAAGGATTGCTGATGCATGCATCATCCAGATGGCATAGGAGACCTGTCACAGGTTGGGGCGAGAACAAAGAAAATGTCCCTGTACTTGGGGAAGAGTTGTCTCTTTCATGAAGGAGGGAAAACCTTATATTGGCTCATGAAATCCAATCAGGAGATGGCGGCCACTTCTGCTCTGCCTGATCCCACCTCAGAGACATGCTGCAGCCAGCAGCCAAGCAAAGAGCTTCTGCAGACAATCCTGGTTGTCTGGTGCTCTGACTAATGCTCAGTTAGACCTTTCCTCAAGGGTAGAGTCATAGCCGCAGCCATAAAGGGAAATGGTTAGATGACAGAGATAGGAAAATGGGGGTATCCTTCCCACAGTGCTAACAGACTTAGCAAATAAAAACAGAGGATGCCTAGTTCAACAGGAATTCCAGATAAACACCAAATAATGTTTTACTCTATGTCCCAAATATTGCATGCATCCTCTATCACTATATTTGGCCACCTGCTTTCCCAAAATCGTGCTACCTGCTGATCACGGGGCCGCCAGCATTTCACTAGCCTCAGGAGGAAAAAACAGCCGACCGTCATCAGCCTGTACTAGGTCAGCCTTTTAACAGTGTCAGCATTCTTGGCTCAAGTGCCCTCAGCACTCTGAAGATCCTATTAAGCCCCATGTTCTGCGTGGTTCACATGGGAACTGGATTTTCCAGTCTGCAATTAGCTTAAGAACAGGTAACTAAGGGTTCTTCTACAAAGCTGGAGGCGGGGCTCTTGGAAAGGCACAGCTATGAGAACATTTCAGAAGAGCTGGGCCCAGAGTTCTCTCACCCAAGCTATCTCCTTGCATCGCATTCCGCCCTTCATTGCTCAGGACTTCTAGAACTAGAAGCTGTTACACTGGGAGGCTAGAGCGATGTTAACTTTGCAGTCAGTAAAATCCTCCCTGACAGGACTATGGCTACAGACACTGAGAGCTGAAAGGCACTTAACTGCGTCTCTCCTGCTCACTCCTTCTGAATAAAGAGATTATTTCTTCTTCAAACAAAGTCCCGAAGTCCATTAATCATTTTGTCTCAATTAGTCATTTGTCTCAACTTCCGAGACATGAATCTTAATTTCTGAGGTGCTTTTCAGCCTCAGACTTGAAGGTCAACAGATGCTCCCAAGGGAAGAGTAACTAACTTTCATTTTCTTAGGATGAAGAGCGAAGGGACACAGAGTTGAGATGAGAGTGAAACGTCCCAAGGAAGAAGACTAACTTCACAACACTTCGGGTAACGATGATCTTTCAAGAACAATCCCGAGTGATCCGTTCTTACAGATGGTAGTTACAAGGACACAGCTATGGAGATGACAGAGAAGGAGGCAGAAAGCCCCAATGCTCACCAGCCCCTTCTGTCCTTCTGCTGGCCTTACCTGCCTTTCCTTCTGGGCACATGCAAGAGAAGGAGGCCACCCGGTCAATGCAGGTGGATCCCACGGTGCAGGAGGCGAAGGCACAATCATCGATGTTCTCGCTGCAGTCATCTCCACTCCAGCCATTAACACACACACAGCCATAGCCTCCATTGCGATTGGTGCAGGTGCCGCCATTTTGACAGGCATTGGGTTGCAGCAGGCACTCGTCCACGTCCTCGGTGCAGAACTGTCCTTTGGGGGGAAACATGCCTTGGGTTAGGGCTCTTAAGTCTCAAAGGGTTTGTCCTATACCAGCCCTCACACATTCTTCACCCTCGTGCGACTTGCCTGACATCAAGACAAGCAGCACTCACTGCAGATGAGGGCCTCACGTAAATTGTAAGGCCACCTTGAGCCCTCCACGTGACATTTACTCTAGGCAAACCATGGACAGGAGTTGCTATCCTTAGGAACTCTGAGAACATGAGGATTTAGCCAACCTATCAAAGAGAAGATGTCTTTTAGGATCCTGACTCAGTTAAATTCCTGGGACAATGAATATATAACTGAGAAGAGCGAAGAGAGAAGAGCCTAAGAGATGAGTAAGGAAAAGAATAATGAGAAGGAATCTAAAAGTCAAAATGTTAGGGCAATTGTTCTATATCTTGACTATCAATGTCAATATTCTGGTTATGATACTGTACAGTAGTTTTGCAAGAGGGAGGCTTGGTAGAGGGTACAGGGTATCTCTCTGTGTTAATACTTATCATTGCATGTGAAATTACAATTATCTCAAAATAAAAAGTTTAATTAAACATGAAAGCAAGGGCAAGCAAAGGTAGCGAGAAGAGATTCAGGACAGTAAAAGCCATGGTGCAATATGGACGTGAAAAACACAGCCAAGATAATGAGCCTGGAGCAGATGGTGCTCAGCCAGAGGCAACCAAGCTTTAAGGACGCGGCTCTGCAGATTAAGACGCAAAAAGTCATCCCAATGCAAGAGAAGATGGAAAAAGGACCAGTTTGCTCTGCCTGAAAAAGAGCAAGCCGGAGAATGCGAAACAGGCGAGCACATATGGACTTCCTGCAGGTCACTAAAGGGTGGGGGCTGTGGCAAAGGCTCTCGGGCCCCATGAAAAGGAACAAGAGCATGTCGGCAACTGACAAGCAAGGAGTTTGTGATAAGCAAGCAGGTTAGTGCTGGGCCCGTTGATCTGTTGATGCATTGATTGAATACTCTTGACTATGTCGATGAATTGGTCTTATTGGAGGTTTTCTAATACCGGTTTAGAGAGCTACCAAAGGCAACTCATATTCAGGTCACCTGAAGTCTCTAAAATACAACCCAACAAGTGGCTAAAACTCAAAAACACCTCGAGGTTTTTCTTTCTTTGTAAAAGAACTCAATGAATCATTCAGAAAGGCATTCTGATGAAGAGACCGCTTCATGAAAAAGCGCGTGACGCTTATACTCAGAAAACGCCAAGGCTATCCCTGGTCCCCAGAATACGTGACGATAATTCAACCGGCTGAAGTACTTTCAGAAAGCCTGAAGTGTGCTCAGCTGTGTAGCCATCACTGTTAGCAGGAGCTAATTGTGCCTGATTTAATCTAACGGACCACCCATTCTTTACTTCCATTATTACACCATTCTTTCCACCCATACAACAGAGCCAACACCACTCTACTGCACTTATTTCACTGTACATCTCTCATCACTTGGCTGCAAGCAAACTGAGTTCCTCAACTATACATGAGATAATTTTTGTTAAAGTTCAAGCACAATGCGTGGTTCATAGTCGGCACTCGATGGCTTTGGTTTCCTTTCCCAAGAATGCTCTAAGAGGTAAACTGACTTGCCTAGTGTGAGGTTCCCTGCACTCAAGGAGCTGGGATTTGAACTAGACCTGCTCGCCTCTAACATTCTTAACCCTGAGGTGTGAACCTGACCATATCACCACCACCTCTGTGTGTCTGTTTCCCAAGCACACAAAGGCATGGGGAAGTGGACAGGATGAAGAAGACGAGGATGAAAATCATGACCCACACAGTCGGATGGCTGGAAAAACTCCTGATTGCAAACTACTATCCAAAACTCAAATGTACGTTTGGGTAGAGTTCACTAGTTTTTGTTTGTTTTTGGGTTTTTTTTGTTTTGTTTTTTGAGTTCACTAGTTTTTGAATGAGACGGCTATGTGAAGGTGAGATACCTGCCCTGGACACCCTACGACTGTCTGTCTGTTAGATAGTTTGTTAGGAAATCACCTTGATCACACTGGCGTACACATAATTTTCTATAGAATGGATCATTTTTCTCTCTGTTTCAGGCACATTTCTCTAGAATAGCATTCCTTCCCAGGTTCATTTCTGTCAGAATTTTCTTCTCCGCCTCATTCCAGTTCTATCAACTAGTTTTTAAGTGCAGAAAGTAGAAGACAGTAACCCAGGCGGCCACTACAACTGTTTGTTCAAAAGTTCCCAGTAGCACGTCTGTTACCTAGGAGACGGCACTGGCTGTGCGTCATCACCCTCTTGGCCCAGGAGGAAACCAATGCCGAAGCCTAAAACTAAGAAATGGGAGGCTCACAAAGGTGAGGTAAGCTTCCCGAGGTCCTAAACCAGTGAGTGGGAATGCTGGCATTCAAACCCAGCTCAGGCTGACTCTAAATCTGTGGCTTTTTCCATCGCAGCCACTGTATCCAGCCCTGCATTTGATCAACAAGATTTGCAGGCTAGGTCCCTGATCCTTGGGTCTCTTTTTTTTTGTACTGGTAAGTATTTTATTTTTTTATTAGTTTCAGGTGTACAAAACAACATAATGATTAGACATTTATGCCCCCCACAAAGTGATAACGCCACCACGTCTACGACCCATCTGACATTGTACATAGCTATTACAATATCATTGACTATATTCCCTATGCTGTACTTTACATCCCGTGACTATATATAATGGGGGTGCCAAAAAAATGCATACAAGGGGACACTTTGGTCAACATTGCTCAAGCAGTAATTTGCCATAATCAGAAGTGTCTGAATGCTGATGGTAACCACTTTGAGCACCTCTTGTAATTGCAGAAGTCAAATGTGACTTGTATTCATAATTTGTTATCAGTATACATTGAGTATTACAATTTTAATACAGTTTTCCTTTCTTAAAATGTGTGTACATTTTTTTGGCACTCTCTATAATGATATATATATGTGTGTGTGTGTGTGTGTGTATATGAGGTTTATATATATTATATGTATAGTTGACATTCTAGTTGACTCATTATAGTTGACAATATTATTTTATATTAGTTTCAGGTGTAGAGCGCAATGGTCAGGCATCTACACAGTCTATGAAGTGATGCCCCCAATAAGTCCCGTACCCATCTGGCCCTATATAGTCACGGGGATCCTAGGGCCTTAAAGCACACTGAGAAGGCCCGGAAGCATGAAACAGTTAAAGGACACCCTTGGTAGAAATGAATAATGGCAAAAGGTCACTAAATATTGAAATAGGAAAATTTCTTGGTAATCATCTAGAGGGGGTGGGTACATCTAGGTCACCCAGCTTTTTCCACTATAGCCTGGGCTGGAGGGAGATGCTCGGTGATAGTGGTAAGGTTAGATTTTGAAGATATCACAATGATTGAAGTGTGTAGTCTTTGTCTGGGGTTTATAAAGAGAAAGGTTGGAGGTGGTAAGAAGCTTTGAGTTCAACTCTGAATTCTGAACTTGATACAACAAGCAAAGGGCAGTTGCTGTAGGTTCATGGGTGGGGGAAGACGTGATCAAAACTGCCTTTGAAGATCAGTCTGCCCGTAGAATAGAGGAGGGACTTAAAGCAAATGACTTTCTGTTCACAGGGAGCGAGGGAGAGATCAGTAAGTTATGAGCTACCTAGCACATAAAAGCCTCTGGTGAAAAGGGAGAGCTGCGTTGACCATGGCCCGCCAAGCTACTAAATCTTCAGTCCCAACAAGTCTCAGCATGTGCCATCGCCTGTCTCAACACACACACTTGGCTGGTCAATTCCAAAAAGACGCTGTACGAAGCTCAGTTAGGCACGTTTTTGAGGGCATCAATTATCCCTCTTAGTAATCTCACCTCACAGTTGCTGCCATCTAACACTGGCACTAAGGCAGTGGGCTGTTAGGCCCTTCTCATTTTCTGTGTGTGAAAGAAAGAGAAGTAACTTGTTTCGAGAAACTACCTTTTCTCCTGCTCCCGTGAGTCTAGACTACCTTGGTAGGAAATGTCACACTCCCTTCACGTATTTTACTCCAGCCATGATGGCCAACTGTTGATTCCTTGAACATGAACTTATTTCCACTCTCAGAGCCTCTGTATATCCTGTTCTCTTTACCCCAAAAATGCTTCTCCCTCTTCTTTATATGGCTGCTTCTTTTTCATCCTATGACTTCTTTTGTAAGTTAGGTAGATCTCCAAATTCACATCTCCCATTTTCCTCCATCATTGCATCTATTCCATTCAATCGGTTATCAAAAGTTGTAATTTTACATTTATTTACTCTTTAGAGTCTCTGCCCCTGTTAGATTATCATCTTCACGAGGGCAGGGAACTGTGCCTGCCGTTCACCTCAGGTTACGTGTCAGGCACTGTAGTAGGCATTTGGGATTCATTGGTGGTAACCTAAACCCTAGACCTTAGATCTCATCTGAAGTGCTCATTTTACAGATGAGGAAATGAGGACCAGAGAGGCAGAGTGACTTGTCCACATTTGCACAGCGAGCTGGAAGAAGAATCAGAAACAGATAAAATTCAAAATGGAAATCGTGAGGTGCTGAAATGGCTGTTGGGGTTGTGAGATCACAGCCCATCACGTTAGCTTTCAAAATGGGGAAGGGGACTCTGAGTTGACTGCTGGGGGACAGGGCAGGATTGGGACACATGGGGGAACAGTGAGACACCTCAGTAGTTCTACTAAGGAAAATGACATGTTAAATCACCATGAGAAAAATAAGCATGCTGAATTGGTTTTCCGGAAGTAGGGTGACTTTCACGCTGGTCTTTTCCTATTGCCCCATCCTGCTGTCTGAGAACCATAGGTTGGTTAACGTTCTGGGTACAGCTGTGGCAGTAACTGTAACAGCGTGAACCCAACAGGATCGGACTGAAATGGAAGCCATGAGCTGGGTCTCACGAACATCAGGTTCTAGCTCAGTGAGCCACTGAGCACGAAACAGACACCATCTGTGCGCTACAACATACCGGGACACAAACAGCCCACTGTGGCTCTCTCAAGATACCATAAACAAACCATCAATCTGACGGAGTTACAAGGGACTGGGAAGTAAGAGGAGGAGGGGGGAAAAGGAAAAGAAATGCTCACTGAGCCTTAGCACTTTGGGAAGAAGAAGCCCTCACTCTCCCTAGTCATCTCTCAACTGTGAAGTGTGTGGGAAAAACTTTTATCACATCAATGGCCCTGTTAAGGGTCAACTCTCATTGCAACAACAATCACCGCATGAGAACATATATAAAAAGAGCGTGGCTGGCCCTTGCCCTGACCCTGCTACCTCCTCTTCTAGGGTTAAAGCAAGAGAATTCGGTCTCCAATGCAGCCGTCCAACCGACAGTTACCCAAGCTCCTGAGATGTGGAACTTCATCTTTCCACATCATAGCAGACCTCTGTCCTATAAAACCTTCTCCTCCAAACACTGGGGATTTTCCACTCCGCTGCTAAAGTGAACGAACAGAGGACAAGCCTGACTCTACTGCCTGCTGGGATTAAAGCGGGTTGAAACATTCTGTATAAATACTGGTCTAATGAGAGAATGCGTGCGTGCGCACATACGCAAGCACACGATTGCGTAGACGAGGCCTGGGGTATGCAGTGGTTAAGGGGATCATGGAGGGGTGGGGGATACACATTCGGAGAAACACAAGCATCTCACGAAATGGTCCCCCTAATGCCAGATGCCATCATCTTTTCCAGACGCCTCCAAAGCCTGGTTCCCCTGCATCCTGGTCGATATATTTTCTATAGAGTCACCCCCGGAGTGGTGTGGCTTGTGCCACTTGCCTGTTCAAACCCTTTGATGACTTCCATTACACTTGGATATAATTCTAAACCAGCCATGTTTTCTGCCTACCTCTCTAGGTTCACCTTTTGAAACGCCACTAGCTGTAGTCAGTCTGGCTTTTTTTTTTTCTGAATATGATCACAATCTTTCTTCCCATTGGGGTCTTTGCACATGCTGTTCCCTGTGCCTGGGACATTTTTACCCCCACCTTTCCCTAATTCTTCCTCACTGTCCACAGATGAAATAATTACCTTCTCAATGAGACCTTGCACGCCTACCCCACACTCAATTATTTTTGCCTGTTACTATGCTCTCCTAATAACCTTTACTTTTCCCGAAGGCATTTATTACAGGTCAAAATTTTACACATCATCATATGACTTATGTCTGTGTTCCTTACTAAACTGTATGTTCCACGAAGAAACGGGTGGTCGCTCTTTACTTCGTCAGTGGATCTCCAGCACCTTAGCAGCGTCCAGCTAATAATATTTCTTCAGAAGTATTCAAAACCATTTGTTAAACAATGGTTTATCTGCTCCTGTGTTCTCTTGGGGATGGAGTCTTCCTAACCCCCATAATCATCCCTCAATTCATCTCCCTCATTCCTCAGGGTGTCTCTGTTCTATTCAGACGCCCAACATTTCCATCGTCCCCTTGTCTACATCCAGCCGTCAAGACACAACACTTTTATTCCACCCCCCCTCCTTAGCTGCTGAACTCCATCTCATGTGTACCACAAATTCATCCTGCCTTTTGACCCTAATCCTTCAACTACGTCTCAAGGGTGACTCTACATTGTGATGGGTGCCTTCCTTCTTCAACTGAAACCTAAGATTTCCCTAAAGACCATATTCCAGTCAACCCTCTTCAACAGATGTCCTCCTCTTCTTCCAATCGCCTCCGTCTGCATGAAGGTAAATAGGCAGAGAATCCATTTTCCCTTTACTCCCTAGTGTTGCTACTGCCTTTAAACAGTAAAATTCATTTGTTAAGCTATTTCTAGGTACCAGACCCTGTGATAAGTGTTTACACTGATTACCAAACCTTCCCCTACAATTGGTGTCGTTTTCCAGATGCAGCACAGATCTGGTCCACACTGAGGAAAGACACTGAAATATCTCAGGCAGGTAAGAAGAAGAGAACCCAACAACAGCCCTAAATTTGGAGGGTTGAAGGTGGGAAATATAATAATCCAACTCATTCATTCATTCATTCATTCATTCACTTGTTTAACAAACACGTATATTCTATGTGTCAGGCCTCAACCGAGACACATTGGGATGATAGTGGTAAACAAAACAGTTGTGGCTTCTACGCTGCAGAACTTATAGACAAATATGGGTTTCAGAACCAAGCAAACAATTACAATAGAGGGTAATAAGTGCCCTAATAGAAACATCTTGCTTTGGGAGCACAGAGTAGGAGAACAGAGAAGAAATATGTTCTGCAGGTCCAATTGAGGATGGTATGTTTCACTGCAAGCCACAATTATGGGACCCAGTGACATCCCGTATCAAAGCAGTGTGACAATTCAATTTTTTGTGACAATTCATTTCCCTACACACTACCCCTTCAAACCACCTATGTCTGCATTAGCAATAATTTATCGTTCACACATTAATAGTAATGGCAGCATTTGGCTCCATATTCTAAGATCACAGGGGTCTCCTGCTTTAACTATTTCTCAAGTTCTTTTCTCCACTGCTATGTAATCCAGACTCAGATGAGCCCCTAGTGCCAGAGATTGCACGGATCTGTGAAACAGAGGTAAGTACAACAAAATACCTCGGGAACAGACTCGGAAGCATACCATGCCATGCTTAAAGCCAGAATAACCTGCATGATAGCTGAATGAACTTTAAATTAGTTAGAGAGACTTTATATGCTAACCAGGTTGTGTAGAGTGAGCATGTGCGAGAGTGTGTGTAGGGCAGGGGGCGTGGGGGGTACTTCAAGCAGAAGGAAGTGTCTGCGTATAGGTTTGAATAGAAGAGAGAGCATAGCTCATTTGAGGCAATGAAAAAAAAATCAGGGTGGTCATACAAGGTGTGTGTTGGGAGATACGGCTGGAGAGGAAGTTAGACGTAGGGCCAGAGACAGGGAGGACCCATGGAAGCGTTTTAAGCGAAGAACCAGCCCGATCCAATCCGTGTCTCAGAAAGCCCACTCTGCTGCTGTGGGGAGAACGGACTGAACTCCATCTCACCCTTCCAGGTCAACAGCAACTTAAAGCACAGGGACGTCCGTCCCAGGGCTCCTGTGGTTGCCACAGCAACGAGAAAGTCTGCAGTGCATCTGGGGCAAATTCCGGATGCAGCAGCATCAAAGCACATCCAGGCTCAGCCACTATGGAGAGCAATGGACGCTGTGCCAAAGCTGGACGTTCAGAAAGCTGACCCCTGGCACGGAGGCTTCTCCCCACAGAGAAGAAAATGGTGCCAAGCTTCAGTCCCCCTGCCGGGAGGCTCACACTCTGGTTCTTTCCTCACCTCCTTGGGTTGCTGGGCTGTTAAACCAGTTTATATAAAGAGTCCCTCACCTCACTGGGAGAAAAACTCTGCAGCAGGGGTTTCGTACAGAATCAACCTACTCTACTCAAGGGCAAGCAGTTACTATGAGCAGAATAAGTAAAATGGGGGATAAAATGGCACCTATTAAAACATCCTGCAATGTAAAAGATGGGGAACAGACCACTGAAGGTGCAGACAAAGAGCATATTTGTGAAAATATTCACTTCCAGAAACTAAAACATTTTAGAAAGAACTACTTGTGTGCTCTCAAGAAATGTAGACGCATGTAGGTTCTAAAAAGCAATGGAAAAGAATATAGGACATCAGACTGAAGAAAGGAGGCAGGAGCAGAGACAGGCAGAAATAGAGATGACATAGATACAATGAGTAAATATCATAATAATATAAAATGCAGTTCAAATAAAAACCAGAATTGGAAGCTATAAAGAACAAAACTGACAATGAAGGAAAACAAATCAGTGTTATGAAGGAAAAGCTCCAGAAGCTCTCATAAAATGCAAGGGAGAAAACAGGCAAATTAAAATAGTGAGGAGAGAAAGTTGGAGCTCGGAAAGAATGAAGACCGAATGAAAACGTAACAGGTGTTCCCGAAAACACAAAAACAAACGAAAAACAAAATATTTTCTTTGGTAAGAACAGACCTAAGTGTGCAGATCCAAAGGGCTCAAAAAGTACTAGGATAAAAAAACAATAGGAAATATACCTTTACCGACATTGGTTAAAGATTTGATTTGAGAGAGAAGAGACAGAGATAGAGACGGACTTGCCTGACATTGAACTTCCCTACAATACTCACAACAAAAAGCAAAGGAACAATGTCTAGAAACTTGGTAAGATTAATTTGTGACCCAATAATTCAATATCTAGGCAAGATGCCATTTGTGTATAAAGGCAACCAAATCAAAAGATATTTTTCAAATATCCAAGAGGTCTGAAGATAGGCCAACATGTAACTTTTCTGGAAAAAAAAAATACACAAAGATGTACTCATTTGATTGAAAAACTAAATGAAAATTAAGAACTCAGGAATGAAAAGGTTGTGATATAAATGTACTGGTAGTTAACATAACACAAGTTACGCATAGAACTTTTGTCCATAGAACTAAAATACTATAAATTGGATTATAAAACAGTGTAAGTATTAAGAATAAATTCAAAAGAACATGCATAAAATCTTTAAATTCAATAATAATAATGCAATAATATGAATTTTTAGATCCCAGATCATACAAACTGAAGAGTGAAGAGAAGCTATAAGAGAAGTAAAATCATGCTTATTTCTCATCTTACAGAAAAGACAATTAGTACATGCGGTTTCATTTTTCACACTTTTAAAAAAGTACATAGAGGGATTCAAATCCAAATTTTCCTAAACATGTATACCTTGAAAAGAACTAAATACTATAATTGAAATCACTTCACCTCTATCTATTGTCCTCATGGACCAATTTCCACTTCCTTGAATGACTTAAGCACATGGCTTATGTTCTCATTCTTTCCTTTCCCATCTCCCATCAACTAAACATCTGGATTGAGGACCAAGAAGGTCATCTGAGCCAAGAGCTCTTACTTTTCTCGATTCAACAGACCTCCACACCCACAAATATACTCACACTCTGGATCTCATTATAAGACATTCAGTGTTCCAATTCCAAGATCTCAAACTTGGTATTTCCATTTTCTGACTATAATTTCCCATCTCCCTCCTTTCCCATTCCCAACAATCATTTCACCTAATTTATCCCCCACTGAAACTTGTAAAAGTAAACCTCTCCTAAATCACCCAGTTCATTAACCAACCCCCTTCTAACTGCTTTAACTCTGACTCCAGGCCAAGGTTCCATGGTCAGTCACATGAATGACATTTCTGTTCCCCATGGATCTCCCCCTCTCCCTTTTTTAGCAGTTCCCCTTGCAATTTGGCCGTCTTAACTCCTTTCTATTGAAACTACATTTTAGAAGACTTTCAATGACCTCAAAAATTCTGATTAATTCTTTGCAGTTATCATTCTTATTTGAGTCTCCTGGTTGTCATCCATTCAATAACCACCATTTGTTAAAATCAGTCCTGGGAATGTCAAAATAAGTAAGACCAGTTCCCAGTCCTCCAGAGGCTGAGAATCTACCAGGCAAGGCAAGCATATAAACCTGGAAGAGCGGTAAGATGCTACAGGTGCTATAACAGAGGCACGTAGTCTTGAGTTAAGCGTGCAATCTTAATTTGTAGGCGGGCATTTTCCCGCCAAATCGCGTTGTAACGCGGAGCTTTTTTGACATTTTCTCGCCAAAATTAGACTTTCCGTAAAATGTTCATATCTTTCGATCTATTTGATATTTTTCTATGAAACTTTCAGTGTTTCAGTTTAAAAAGAGGTCTCTATTTATTTACTTTGCAAAATTTTTGCCGGTTCCAACTAGAGGCGATATGACGAGTTTACTCGTTTCCCACAAAAAATGTGTTAAAATGTACCCCCTGACTCAGTGATGCTATCTGTAATGGCAGAGCTTCTCTCCAAGTCTCACACATCCCCTTTTCTCACCTTCCTTCTTTGGATCCCTTTCCTCATCCATTTTCTTAAGTGTGGACATTTCTCACAACTCTGTTCTTCTTACTACACACACTTTCCCTTACAGACTTGATACATTCCCAAGGCAACCAAAAGCAAGACTGAAATTCTGAGTCTCTAGCCCCTACCTGTATTCTGACCTCCTGGGTCTTACTGCTGAATGTTTTCATTTGGAAAACTCACCTCAAAATCACCATCAACTCTAGCTCGTTTATGTCTGTCAATAGCTCCCACATTCCCGCATACTCAGATTCAAAACAGAAGTTATCTCTTCTCAAGCTCCCTCCTCACCCAGCCAAATACTCAGATGGTCTCCCATTCCTATCCATCCTTCTTTCAAACTCACGTGCATTTATACTTTCTACCTCCTATTGTGGTTATGTGCAATTTTTTTATTTCTGCCTAGTGAGTTTGATTATTCTTTAAAGATAGGAATTTATATATGAGGTATGATTAAAAAATATGGTGAATGTTTAAATTAAAAAAATTATCATAGTGAAAGACACATTGCTATTAATTCCCCTCAAAATGCTCCCCCTCGCTTCGAACACACTTATCCCATCGTTCTTGCCACTTTCTGAAGCAGTTCTGGAAGTCCTCTTTCGTGAGTGTCTTTAGCTGTGCTGTCATGGCTGCCTCGATGTCCTGAATAGATTCAAAACATTTCCCTTTAATGGTCATTTTGACTTTGAGGAAGAACCAGAAGTCACATGGTGCCAGATCTGGTGAATAAGGTGGATGAGGACACACCGTAATGCTTTTATTTGACAGAAATTGCTGTACCAGAAGTGATGTGTGACATGGAGCATTGTCATAATGGAGGATGATTTACAGCACACTTTAAAACACACCTTCTCTCAACCGTAGCTCATACCCAACTGACTGCACCGAACAAATTGAAACTTGTCACACACTGTTACTAAGGTTCCACGTGCTGCTTCCACTTCCCGTACTGAAGATCCCTGCCATTCTGTTGGATGGCACTCAGCAGCAGCATTCACTGTATTTCTTGATCACACCTTGGTATTTCTCCTTTGTGTCTCTTCTAGCATCCAGCACGGTATATTGAATATAACACTTATGCAATAAATGCCTATTATTGAAGCTAGCTCACAACCCTTCTATGGGGGCTTGAAAAGCCATGAATGAAACTGGATCGTGCCTGGAATGTAGCTAAAGCCAGCCACGGAATCATGGGCCACAGGGCAGGAAAGACCCCTCAGCCTCACCTCCTGCATTTGGTGGAGGGCTACACTAACCACTCACCCCTGTCCCTACCCACACAACCACTAATCAGTTCTGAGACCTCTGGGATGATGGCGCTGCAGGTTAGACTCTGGCAGTCTGCCCAACTGACAGCAAAGTGAAATCAGGGTGGGGGAGCAGAATTCCAGAAAACAGGCTTATTATCAAACCCTCATAACCGAGTTGACAGCAGAGAAACTGAAATGGGAGATGCATTTTCCCATTCCCCCATGCAGAACGCAAATGAGAACACTTTTGCAGTCCTGGATGTAATTAAATAGTTTCCACTCTCAACCAAAAAGCTCCATTCCTATAGGATTAAACAAAAAAACGCAGAAAAGTGGTTGTGAGAAAAGCCTCATCCTAGAGAATAGCCGATAACCAACTAGAGGCTAGATTGAAATGGGGCATTTAGTTCAAAATCCAAATACCACCATGAAAGGACTCCATTCCCAGGCAAAAGGAGCTCATGCACCATCTCTGGCAGGATGTGCTTGGTGATTCATGCCAAAAATTTTTACTGAATTTGGAGCAACGAACAGCAAAGGGAATCTTAAGCCACTCTCTAGACTCATCAAGTTATAAGGGAAAGCTGAGAGAAAATGTGGTTGGTTTTATTTGACTCATGTCCACCTAACTTCCATTGTTCACTTCTGCTTAGTGTCCCAAAACACTATCCCAAGCCCAAGCTGAAATTACATTTCTGGGTTAAGAACAAGCACAGGAAAATAAATCACGTCTGCCCTAGAAGTGAACCCAAAACCAAAAGCTGCCAGAGAGGAATTTGTGAGTTGAGCTTAGAGAGGCAATTTTAATTCTGAAGGAAATGAACCTTTAAGAAGAAAATTCAAATAACAGTCTACGTAGACAAAACATTAATCTACACTGCTTTAATTAATTTGGGGGCCTTTTGTAACTTTTTCTTGTTGTTTCTTAAGTGGGTATCTGCCAGAGCAGAACTTCTCTCCTAAGATGGCTTGGGGCCAAACACAGTAATAGTAAAAACATTTGTGCTCAGGCGTCATCCAATGCTTAGGTATACTTCCATTTTGTAAAGATACCAATAAAAAAGGAAAGCATTTGTCTGACCCCAGCACCCTTTCTTTCTTCCTTCCACCTCGGCTTCTACTCAACCAGAAAAGTGGTAGGGGCTGAAGGCACAAACAAATACTGTTCCAGATAGCCATGTCAGGTAAAGAGGCTCTGTGTTGGACTAGAAAACAGCTCTGTCCACCCCAGAACAAGACCACCATGCTTTCCTCTAATGAGGCCAACACGAGACCCCCTGTACAGAGAGCTACAAGTCCACCCTTGCCCTCCCCACCCCAGGGTCAGAGAGGAGGCACCCACACAGTAGCAGCAATACCTATCGACCATCTTTGCATCTAAAAGACTGTTGTCCGATAGAAATGTCCTAAGAGACACACAGGTACAGCACTTAAAAATGGGAAAAAGAAACTGGTAAAATTAACTTTAATATTGTGTTTTATTTAACTCAATGTATCTAAAACATCCTTTTAGCATCTAATATTTAAAACATGACTGACACATTTTACTGTTTTTTCTTTTGTTGTTGTTTTTTTTTCATATTACCTCTTCAAAATCAGGCATTTTACAGCTGTGGCACATCTTAGATCAGACCAGTCACATTTCAGGTGTTTCATAAGAAGATGTGGGTACTGGCTACCCTAGCAAAAAGCATGGTCTGGAATCTGCTACATGACAATTGTTTTGCTGAGTAAATGAAACACTCTAAAAGCTCTTTGTTGCAGCATTTATTCCCCCAATACCCCAAGAAAGTAACTAAGAGATATTAGTGCCATGAAAGGCAAATAAAGCCTTTCAAAAAAAGGACGCTGACTCATTTACCTCAAATCAAACCATAAATAGACTGGAAAAAAATTCTGGTCATCCTGAAGTCCAGAACTCGCTAAAAAAGACCAAGCCATAAAATAACACGGTATCTGTCGGGCTCTTCTCATTAAAAAATGTGCCAAATTGCCACATCTCCATTTATTACGAATTGATACCTAGTTTTTCCAGCGATAGAACCGCATCCATTCTTTTTCAGCTACCTGGCGACTTCATTTCCTCTCCTAGTAGCCAACTCTAACCCTTCCTTTCCTATTTTGTCAAAAGCCAGATCAAGCAGTTCATGCTTCCACTCTACAGCTGGAAACTACAAGGAGAATTCAAACAAAGTTGTAATAAGGCTCTTAGGTATAGTGAAAAAACCACCAGACTGAATATAAAACAGTCACTTAATAGTAACTTCTTATCTCCAAGTAACCAGGTAAATTTTTAAAAAGAAAAAAACCCAAAGAGTAAATCACCATATTCTAGAATAATATAACTATAAACTGAAATTTCAATCAATTAAAAAGTTCAATCACTCAAAGGCCTTAAAAAAATATATTAAAAAAGACAACCGATTTTACAGGAAAAAGGCCATAGACTCAGAGTTCAATAAGCCCCGATTCAAATGCTAACCTAACCACCACGTGCCTTGAGTAAACTGTTTAACCCTTCTGAATATCTATCATCATCTGTAAAAAGGATATTTAATAAACTCTACCCCAATACAGTTATTACAAAGATCACATAAAATAAAACACTGTAATTAGCACCATATTTGGGTGTTAATAAACGTTCGTTAACTCCCAGCCTCCAGCCCCATTCATTTCTTTAATTTGTATAAAGCAGAAAATACTAACTGGAATTTACAGCTCTAATGTCAGTAGAAACGGGAACCCTGCGACCCAAAGTTTTCTTTCTATTCCTCTCAGAATGGGATGGGGGCTGGGATGGTAACTAGCTCAGCTACATGCTACTGAGAACAAAAGTGTGCAAAGAGCTCTCGTAACCAGTGTCATCAACTGTTCAACCAGCCCACAACTCGGTACTTCCCTCACCCCAAGCATATAATAATGCCAGTATTAATACGGTGAGCATTACCTCAGAGGAATGCATGGGATATTAAGTGAGCCCAGAGGAGAACACTTAGCTCGGCCTGCAGAGAGGTTATGGAAGGCTTCCTGGAGGAGGTAACCACTTCATCAGAGCCAGGCAGGCAGAAATGGTGAGGACGATAGGGAGACGAGTGGAGAAGGGAAATCTAGAGAAAAGGGACGGTGTGGATGGAGACACAGGGTGAACTGGGAACTGCTCTTATTGCTGGAATATGAAGTGCTATTGGGTACATGAGAAGAAGAGCAGACAGGGCTGAGCCCAGGAAGGGCTTCATTTACATGCAGTGGAAGAAGCTGGACGTTCTCCTGTTGGTGATGGGGCTAATAAAAGATAAGGTTGTCGCTGGACATCAAAGAATTGGCGCGAGTGAAATAGAGGAAGGAAACCTGTGGTGGGAAACCAAAGGCCGAGGGCTACTTTGAATGACAGCAGAACAAAAGAAATAAATATCGCCACACTGAACTTATCCACCATTTCTGCCATCCTTGCTAGACAACACAAGAATACATGGAGAACGAACAATCTTAGAAGGACTTTCACAGAAAACAGGTATTTACTAAACATCCTCAGGGAAGACATTTTGGTAAACTATCATTTCACTGGGAAAGTGTCCCCCAAGATTGAGCCTTCGTGATTAATAGCAAAGCAGGAAATTGACTGTGGCATCAAAGGAAAATCAGCAATGAAATCATAATATCATTTCACCTTGATTGCCATCAGAAGCTTTAGTGCCACACAGAGCCACAGTCCCGCAGGGCAAGGGAGAGATTAAAATGGAGCCAAGTTCCCAACAAGTATCTTAACCCACTCAATACCACGGTGAGGATCATTAAAAAGAGAAAAATTCAAATCTTCCCAGTTATTATTTGTCATGAAGTAACGACACAGTCATTTTTAAGTTGGGGAAAAAAAAAAAAAAAAGCCTCTGGAAAATCTACCAGAGAAATGGCAAATGATACAGACAGAACATGACAGAAAGAGCAGAGGGTGGGGAGTGAGGTCCAAGGATCCAGAGACCCAGAAGAAATTCTAGGGGAAGTCCAATTCTAGGGAAACCCGGTGGGAAAGTATGAAACAGGACAGTTTGGGGATTAAAAGGCAGAAATGTGTGCCCTTCTAGGAAATCAGGTTATTGAAGCTTTAAACCCTTTTAATCTTTTTTATTCACTGTCTACAACTCTAAAAAGTACTCTAAATAATTAGCTGCTGCTCACGAGGGAAAGCAACCCAGAGATACAAAAGTACCCCAGTAGGACTGGTAACCATCCAATATCAAGGCTTCTCAGCTGGGCAAAACCCATCACTGGTACTGCAGTTTCTTCCTCGTAACATAACTAATTCTTGGCTTTCCACATTAAATCAATCAAGTCCTCTCAAAAAGGCTCATTTCTTAATCACTTAACCAGTTCTTAATTGTCTCCACTTTCAGTTGGATAAATAAACAGAAATTGGAACCACGTGTCTGCATAAAATCACTTAACTTTCAAACAGAAGTGGAAAATCTGCCTAAGACAACATCAGAAACTTCCAAGAGGTTGTAAAATGAAGCAAGGCTACTCTTCTAATGCCAGAAGCAGAAAAATCCGTTTGTGTCCTATGTGCAAAAAAGGGACACAGAAAAGGCAAAAAATAGAAATGGAGATGGGTATCATAGAAATAATGTCACCCGGAGGACCTGCCCAGGCCTTTGCATCATTATGGGACGCGACAATAAGACGAGAGAGAGTTCTGTCTGAACAAACAACAAGCTCTGAACTCTTGCAGTCTCTATAACTTATTCATTTTTTTCAGCTGGGGAAGAAAGAGGACTATTCTAATAGCCTTTTCATCTCATGATGGGTAGTCTTTGATACTACACCAAAACTTGGTAAGTTCTTGCTGCTTCTTTTCCCCCAGCTTGACTGAGATATATTTGACATACAACACTGTGTAGGTTTAAGGTACACAATGTGATTGGTGACACGTATATATTGCAAAATAATCACCAAAATAAGTTTAGGTAACGCATTCATTCCCTCACCTAGTTACCAGTTGTGTGTGTGTGTGTGTGTGTGTGTGTGTGTGTGTATATGTATATATGTGTATGTGTATGTGTATATGTGTGTGTATGTGTATGTGTATGTGTATGTGTATGTGTGTGGTGAGAACACTTGTATTTTCACATTTAAGTATGCTCCTTTCCTCTCAAATATTTATTAAGCATCTACCACGGTCCAGGGAATATTCTAGCTGCTTTGCCCAGGTAACTGCAGTCTGTCTATAACTCTCGTCTCTCACATCTGCCATATGGTGCCGAGTTCAGAGCAGCTGCCCCAGTGCACACAGGAGAACATACAGGGTTAGCACGACCCCCTGTGACATAGCACAGAGACCCTCACAGAAGGTGCCCACTTCAGGAATAGCCTGCCTCTGGGGACCAATCCATGCCCCGCTCTGGTCGCTGCCTGCACTGTACTTACCTGTCCACTGAGGGGGGCAGCGGCAGTTGTAGGTATTGACTCCGTCCACACAAACGCCTCCATTCTGACACCTGTGGTTGGGACAGTCATCAATATTCCGCTCACAGGTGCTCCCTTCGAAACCTGGTAAGAGGAGAGCAAGAGGGAACAGTGAATTCTCACACAGATGCAATGACCTGCTCTTCTCCCACAGGGCACAATCCTCAGAACAGACCTGCTTCATTACTTCAGTTCAATAGCCAGCAGCTGGTCACCCCAATGAAAACAAATCCCCCCATCTTCTGTCTTCTCTGGCTGCCAGCATAGCTAGACAGTTAAAGGAACTCATTATGCCCATGGCATGCTTTCACAGTTACCTCACAAGTATTTCAAAGTGTTTCATGGAATAAAATCCCAGTGAAGATAAATCTCTGCTTCTCTACTTGGGACACCAAGTCCCTGGTTCCAGAAAAAAATGGGAGGGGGGTGAGGGGTATTAGATTTACCCCAGCTCCATGCTAAATTAATGAGAAGAACAGATAAAAGATTGTCTAATTAAGTTTACATTCCTTTTTTTTCCCCTTGGGATGACTGTTTGGGAAATCTAGGTGGGGGTAGAGGGCGTAAGAAAAATACTAAAGTCTGAAGATATAAGTCAAGTTCCAACCTCACTAGTACCTGTAAGCTATTTAACAGATGGTAAATTCCAGACTCTGAATCAGCTTCCTCGTCTGTAAGATGAGGCCGATTCTCTCTGCCCAGCCCACCTTTCTAGGCTGTGGTAAGTGCTACACCATGAGTAAAGTGTACTAGAAATCCAAAAAGCTATCTGAAAACAGGGTGGCGTTATTACTAATTAAACTTACCAACCCTTCCATTTCTTCATCCTTCTCTCTAGAGCATCGCTTCCTTCCTCTTGATTTTCCCCTTTTATGAAAAATGAAACTAGCACATCAGACTTCACCCCAACTGCCCTCAATGTGTTCCTGTGTAATTTATATACTGGGCTTTTTCCTTTCTCTGTCCTCACTACCAAATGTCTTAGCTATTAAAATAGAAGCCTACTAGCTTTAAAACAAGAGAATGTCACGGAACATTCTCCTATGCGAAGTAGAGTATGACTAAGTATTTGGCCTCTTCAAAATGTCCCTTAAGACTCTTCTCTCACACTCAAAACACTTCCTGGGTCTTACACGAGGCACTGGGCTATAGCAGTGAGTAAAAGAGACACAGAGTTCCTGCTTTCAAGGCATCTTCAGCCTGGTGGTTGGGAAAGAAATCCATCCACCTTCCTTTGTTCCTTCCTGCCCACAAGCTACTGTGGCATTCTACATCTGCTCTGTTACACTAAACATGGCAGGTTTCTTTTAATATAGTGGCAGTCATGTAAATAAGCACAAACCAAGTGGTCAAAAAAATTACCCAGAGACCAAAGAAAATCACTTCATAGGAGGGGGTGGGGTGGGGTGGTAGTTGAAAGCTTGACTGAAGAGAATTCTGTTTCTCCTGGTATTTGGTACTTAGTCCATTCAAGCAGATGAATCACTAAGTAAACTTGAGAAAGAGTATGAAAAATTTTTACAGACTCAGATTTTAAAAAAATGATCATATTACTCACACATCTGTGTAATCCTAT
This sequence comes from Rhinolophus sinicus, assembly GCF_057876585.1. NCBI lineage: Eukaryota > Metazoa > Chordata > Mammalia > Chiroptera > Rhinolophidae > Rhinolophus > Rhinolophus sinicus. The sequence continues at coordinate 50,102,771 of NC_142507.1, forward strand.
GAACCTCTCACAGACGGACTAATGAGTCAGAGACTGGTGAATTGGTTAAGCCCACCACAAACTCTGATAAAGTGAGGGCAAAACTACCCAGAATCACCAAGTAGGGGTGAACAAGAACTGAGGTCTGCATTCCTAGTCTAGTGCTCTTAGCAGAAACATTCTTTAGAAAAGTTAAAGGTAGAGTTTTAGAGTGTGGGAGGGAAATGGGGCTCCTGCCCCCCCACTGTAGAAGCTGTGTGGTCTAGTGATGATCTAGAACTGGTAATGGTCCTCCCCCCCTCACTTGATCTCTCTGGTGGTTAAGACTAAACATTATTCACTAGGGTGGCAGGGAAGTGAGGAAGCCCCTGTAGCCAAACTATGAGGATTTGAAACTGTGACCCTGAATTTCTATTAGCCAATGCTACAACTAATTGAATTCACCAACCACAGGCAAATGCAGACAACAGAAGCATTATAGCATAGTCACAAACTATAAGAAATAAAATGTCTTCTTTTTAGGACTGACTGACTATTTCTGAGGTAGTTCTTCTCTGACAGTAGGGAGAGAGGTAAGAAGGCGGGTAGGTGAAAGATTAATTCATGGTGAAAGCATGGCCTCTGAGGCCAAACTGCTTAGGTTCAGCTCTTGGCCTTGCCAGACAATACCTGAGTGAATACGGGCAACAGACTTATACCTTTCCTCTCTGGGGGAATTAAGGAGACCTAGCTCAAAGGACTATTGTAAAGATGAAATGATTTAGATATAAAAAGCACTTCATTCAATACATGGCATTGGGACAACTGAATATCGACATGTAAAAGAATAAAGCTGGACCCCCTTCCTCACACCGTACACAAAAATTAACTCAAAATGTAACAGTTAAAATTTAAAAACTCTTAGAAGAAAACACAGGAGTTAATCTCTGTGACTTGGGCTAGACAAAGCTTTCTTAAATATGACCAAAAGCACAAGCAACAAAAGAAAAAATAAAATCGGTGGACTTCATCAAAATTAAAAACATTTGGGTGCCACAGGACACCATCAAGAATGTAAAGACAGTCCACAGAATGGGAGAAAATATTTGCAAATCATATACCTGATAAGAGACTTGTATCTAGGATATATAAAGAACTCTTACAACAGCAATAAAAATACAATATACATAATAATAAAAAGGCAAATAACCCAATTTTACAAAATGGGTAAAGGATCTGAATAGACATTTCTCCAAAAAAGACACACAAATGGCCAATAAGCCCATGAAAAGATGCTCAACATCATTAGTCCTCAGGGAAATGCAAATCAAAAGCACAGTGAGATATTACTTTGCACCCACGAGGATGACTATAATAAAAAAGACTTTTAATAGCAAGTGTTGGTGAGGATGTGGAGAAATTGGGAACCCTCACAGACTTCAGGTTGGAATGGAAAATAGTGTAGCCTCTTTGGAGCACCATCTGGCAGTTCCTGAGGTTAAACAGAGTTGCCATATCACAGTAATTCCTCTCTTAAGCACCCTGTTTCCCCAAAAATAAGACCTAGCTGGACCATCAGCTCTAATGCATCTTTTGGAGCAAAAATTAATATTTTTGCTTATTTTACTATAATATAATTAATATTTTTGCTTATTTTACTATAAGACCAGGTCTTATATTGCATTATATAAGACCAGGTCTCATATCATAGTAAAATAAGGCCTGGTCTTATATTATGTTATATTATATAAGACCTGGTCTTAAATTATAGTAAAATAAGACCGGGTCTTACGTCAATTTTTGCTTCAAAAGACACATTGAGCTGATGGTCTGGCTAGGTCTTATTTTGGGGGAAACACAGTATATAATCAAAAGAAATGAAAACATATGTCCACAGAAGAACTTGTACAAGAATGTTTATAGCAGTATTATTCATAATAGCCAAGAAAGTAGAAGCAACCCACGTATCAATTAATGGATGACTGAATAAATAAAATGTGGTAAATCCAGACAATGGAAGATCATTCAGCCATGAAAAGGAATGAAGTATTGATACAACAACACGGATGAACTTCGAAAACATTAAGTGAACGAAGCAAATCACAAATGACCACATATTATGTGTTCCCACTGATATGAATTGTCCAGAATAGGCAAATCTATAACGGAACTTAGATTGGTCGGTGCCTAGTACTCGGAGGGATTCAGGAAGGATGGGGAGTGAATGCTATGGGGTGCAGGGTTTCTTTTGTAGTGACTAAATGTTCTAAAATTGATCGTGGTGATGGTTACACATATCTGCGAATATACTAAATACCAATGAATTCTACACTTTAAAAAGAACAAATTATACGGTATGCAAATTATCTCAAGAAAGCTCTTACATCAGGAGGAGAAGCATGGAACAGTACCTGATGCACAGTAAGTCGTCTACACATATTAGCTAATACTATTACATATCAACGGGACCAAAGCCTTCTTTAGAGATGATCTAACCGTCGTAAGTTACAGGTGAAGAAGCAGAGGGCCACATGGCTGACTCATCCAAGTTTACACAGCTAGTAGGTAGGAGTCAGTACTGAACTAGAAACATTACCCAGTTTCATTCAGTATGTGCTCTGGGACCTCCGAGTTCTCTTTCAATCATCTGAAAGACTGACCTTAGGTCAAAAGTTCCCATGTCTGAGAAAAACTCAGGCCAAATCAGTTCTCCTCCAAAGTTAAGACAGGATTTATGCTTTAAAAATAGAGATACAGAACTCGTTTTGGAAATGGCTGGTAAATAAATTGTTGCGAGAAAGTCTATCCGAGGGGGGAGGGGCAAGGCTTATATGAATAGGTTACAGAGCAACCACTTCTTAAAAATATATTTAAAGGTTTTAGGGAAAAGGGAAACAGACAAGTCTCCAGACCTGTGGGTGGGACGTGTGTAGCCGACTTACAGAAAGGCTCACGTGACCATACTAAAAGGAATCCACTGCTTTGAGCCAATTCACGGCCTTAAAAGGCCAAAAGGAGAGAAATTAAACTTCGAAGGAACATTTTAAGACAGGGCTGTTATAAAACCGTGGGCCACGTAACTGATAAACGATGACAGTGAAGGTGGGGGGCAGAAGCGTCTTGAGCGTGCCATACCACACACAGAAGAGCATCTCTCAAGAGAGCATCCATATCTTTCCATTTTCAGACCCTGGGAGGTGCGAGAGTGGAAAGGCTTGGTGGGGAGGCACAAAAAAGAGAGCAGAAAGGGGAAGATGAGCTGACAGAACAGGATTCTCTCAGGCCAGGCTGCAAGTCCTTAGGAAAATCTTCCGTGCACCCGGATGAAAGAGTGAGGAAAGAACCAAGGATACCTGGAATGGGACAAAGGTAAAAGTAGATGCTCCAAGGCTACTTTCTCCCCCCACCTCCTGCGAGAAGCCTATCACAAACGCAAACTGGTCCCATCTCTGTCCAACTGACTTTCTTGGCCACACATCCTCTGAATCAGCCCAGAGGAGCTCACTGACCCCCTGACGGACCCATGTACCCGCCGCCCCCCTTCAGCCCCACCCAGGCTGCTGCTCCCACTGCTTCCCTTAATATCTCCCTAATGCTCTCTACTTTCCTTTCTAACTTTATTACCAAAGAAGTCACAGAAATGAATACGGGATTCAAAAGAAATAAATTCAGTACATTTAAAAAAAAATTATATAATGTAGGAATTCTCCATCACATTCAATTCATTCATCAAACATTCATGCACTCTCAGATTTGTGCCAGGCATGAAGTTGGGTGCTAGGGGTGAAAGTGAAAACAAGAGTTTCACTACTGAGAAAGACGAACAAATAAACAATCAGTTTGATAAGTGTTCGGCTAGAGGAGTGCAGATTGCTAAAAGACCTTAAAGGGTCTGTCATCCCCATAGGGGGTATGGACCAGAGAAGGCATTTTGGTGAAAAAGGTGCCTTTGCGCGTGGGCCAAACTACCGAGCGTGGGAGAACAGGAAACACTTCCAGGAATACTGAGGAAAACTGGACTTGGGGCCCAAGTCAAAGGAGCTGAAGTAATGCACCCTGGAAAGTGGTACGATCGTTTCTGCATCTGTTCCAGAAAAACCTGCCAAGATATGATTAGTATAATATCCAAGAGCACATCACATGCCCCTGTGTGTAAGAATGCAAGAAGGAATTATTTCTACTAGCTTTTAAGCTCAGCAACAACAGAGCAGACACAAAAGCCACAAAATGTGCTTAAGCTTTATTTCAATGACATGGAGATATTACACATAATCAGCTTGTGAAGGAGAGGGGCGGGTTACAAAGGATAAACCTTCGTTGTTTGGAGAAGACAGATCAGACAGATTTTTATGAAGTTTAAAAAAAAAAATCACAGAGGAATACAAAGCTGTGGGAGAGAAAGAAGAAGCGAAAGTACGCTGAGGACTGTCCAGTCCAACTGTGAATTCCCAAGGCACGAGCCAGGAGGTTCAAACAACCCACTGCTTCCTGAGTACCTGTTCCACTTTTCAAAATGGCCACAAACATAAAACCAGCCGAACTCATTCTCTGCCTACTAGTTGGCCCTAACCCCCAAATACTGGGAGTCAATGATTCAATAATTTATTTTCTATGTTACTCTCATATGAAAAGTATTCTGGTTGCGTGCCCCCCTTCAGGGCTTCTGCTAAAGACTTTCCTTAATGGCTCCTCATGAAGGTCTGGATTATTGCTGACCTAAGGAGAAGATGAAATATGGTTCCTTGGTTTAATTCTATTAGTTCCCTCTTGAATGGATTCTTTTTCTTCCTTCCCTCTATGGAGAGATACTTCTTTTTTTGTCACCCAAGATGAGTCATTTGGGCACTTTTGATTCCCTCCCTGTGAGTCTTACAATAATACTAAAATCAACTCTCAGTAACTTTAGTGCCCTTTGCAGGAAAAGAACTAACTGAACGATTCAAATATAATCACTAACTTTTGTGGGGCTCACTGACATTCAGAGTGGAAAAGGACGCTGAAATGCTTCCTCCAGTGTTAAAGAGAATGTAAAAACAACAGGAGAAGCGAAACGAAGTGTAGGATGCATGATGCCAGAAAGAAAACGAGAAGACCCAAGTGACAGCCTCGATAATGTGACAACATACTAAACTCGGTCAGTCAGTCAATATTTGTGCTCCTATTATGTACCTGGCACTGTTTTTAAGTGTTTGTGACATATTACTAAACAAAAACAAAGGTTCCAGCTTTCACTGTGGAGAGGGGAAGAGGGGGCAGAATTTGCAAAAGATAGACAATAAACAATAAACATGTGGAGTAAATTATACAGTGCAAATTATATAGTAAGAAGATAAATGTTATAGAAAAAGGGAGGAAACAGTAGACAAGGGCAAGTAATTAAGGGGGTTTAGGGGACCATTACAATTTGAAATGGGTAATCAGAGTACGCCTCAATTCAAAATGCAGAGACTTGAAATGTGGAGGGAAGCAGCCATTTAGGAGTTGCAGAATACTTAACAAGCTACTTGGCCTCCTGCTGACTTGGTTTCCCCATTTTTTTTCTTTTTTTCTTTTTTTTTTTTATTAGTTTCAGGTGCACAAAGCAAAGTAATACTTAGACGTTTATCTTTTATATCCCTCACACTGTGTGAACCCCCCTCCCCCATCCACTATCCCTCTGACATCGCACACGGCCATTACATTTCCACTGTCTCTATTCCTAATGCTGTTCTCCACTTCTCGTAAGTATATACATATACATATATATATAAAAACTTGTCGTTGACATTCATTATTATTCAGCTTCAGCTTCAGGTGTACAGTGCAGTGATCAGGCATCTACATCATCCCTGAGGTGGTCTCCCTAATGGGACAAGTGTCCATCGGATACTCTACAAAATCTTTACAACATTATTGATTACATTTTTAGAACTAAAGAATAATGATTCTCTTCAAATAAAGGTGTTATGGACACTGAGATGGTGATTATTTTTATTATTTTTTAACTAAAGTTTATTGGGGTGACAATTGTTAGTAAAGTTACATAGATTTCAGGTGTACAATTCTGTATTATATCATCTATGAATCACATTGCGTGTTGTGATTATTATTTTAAATAACATTTTAGTCATTTAATCGTGTAGAATAGTGCAAAGGCGATGGAGGGGACGGGGGCAAGGAGAATGGGGTTGCATTATGAAGAGGACTTTCTAAAAGAAAATCATATCCAGGCCCTATTTTCCTATGTGGACATAAAGTTAATATTTTCCAAACTCTACCCAGGACATAAAAACAATGAGCACAAAATCTTACAAACTGGGTAAATGCGTATTTATTCACAGTGTTACCATATCATCTATTGTTTCAAATTATTTTTTAATTTTTTCCTATACATCGTCCAAGCTGGTGTCATCTGTTTTATAGATCGTGGGATCCCAAAAGGAAAGGACTAGACTACTTCACTATTTTTAAATGTTTGCACGATGTCATACAGAGGCTGATATATAACAAATACTATTCAGTCATAATTAGAAGTATCTTTTTTTTTTACAACACGAACCTATTAGTTTTAACCCAAACATCTCAAAGCATTTAACAAAAAGTTGCACACATTTTCAAAGCACCTTCAGGGGTAGACAGGCAATGCAGGGCGATGTAAAAGCAGAGGCCTTGGAAATAACCAGCCTGGGTTTCAGGACTCAGCCTGATCACATGTCAGCTGTGCAACTCTGGCTAAATCACTTAACATCTCCCAACTTGAGTTACTTCACCTGGGAAAACTGGAAAAATAATACTTATCCCCAAGGTTTTGTGTAAATGAGCTAATGGATGCAGAAGTACCTGGCATCGTGCCTGACTCATAAAAGGAATTAAATAAATGTTAGTTTTCTCTTCGCCAAATCTCCTCCCTACCCCCTTCATCCCAAGCCCCAAAACACACACACACACACACACACACACACACACACACACCATCAGTGAGTAAATAAAGGGCTGGCTTTAAACTACAAGCAGAGGGTAGGAGAGAGCCATGGTCTCCTTAGTCCGTCCCACTCGCCCTGGCAGCCTCTCAGCTGTGGAATCCCTGGTTATTTCCTTTCTCAAGGAGGAGACGCTATTCTGGTTTGACAGATCCTTTCCTGGACACACTCTCAGAATTCCCTAAGGTTCTTATCGTGGCTGATGGATAACAATGCAGAGACTATGGGAGTGAATAATCACTCTCCCTTAGCTAAAAACTTCCTTTATTGACTTCTCGAACTTCCCGTACGTATTTTGCTGCCAAATCAACCTCTTGGTCTATGCAACTACTAAAAGTAACTCTCTTGAAACTGAAAAACACATTTAGCCCTCACCAGTAAATCACCCTGACTTCAATTCCTAGCCATTAGACTAGTAGACTATTAAAATATTAGACCGTTAGAATATTTGTAAAATTACATTGCGTACATTTCTATTTCCTTCCTTAACCCTTAAAATGAAAACAGGAGTGAAGAAAGATACCTTTCAGTTATTCTTTCTGCAAGATAATGTGGAGGATAGCAATAGTAAGTCAGTAAAATTTTAGTTAGTGTCTAGGATGATAGTATTATCTGTTCATTGAAAGAGAAACTGAAAGCAATATAATAATAGGTTCTTCTTGTGGCTCACAGTTAAATAGTCTAAGTTTGCTATTATGTGGCAGTGACTTGTATGCTGTATCCCAAGTCCCAAGCACCATGCTTAGGACGTAGCTGGCAGTCAATACATTTTTACTGAATGAAATGAATAAATTACTATTTGGTTTGACACCCAGGACCAGCATATGACCTTTAATCCCCAAAGATAAAACACACCATCCCCGTTATATGTGAACCATATACACACCACCAGAATCTCAGATTCTCATTCCGAAAGAGCAGCTACAACTGCTTTCTGAGGCGATTCTGCTTACTTAGCACATTACTCCCCCCTACAGTTTTCCTTCTTTTGTTTTTGTACTAAGGGTATTTGTATAAAAACAGAATCTTTGTTGCTTAGTAATTCATCGGCTCCAGCTGCTTGTGTTTTGTTCCCAATCAAAATTCTGGGTCTTCGGCCGCCTCGTCATTTTTAAAAGGAGTTGAGTGAATTGGCCGGGCCCACTTCTTTCCCCATCTCTACGGCAGGCTGGGCCCCAAGCTCCCCTACGATGCTCCTCTTTTTGCTTCTATCTTGGGGTTATGTATGATGGTGCCATATGTAACCTGTCAACGCTCATCCAAAAGTACTCACTGAGTAACCGAGGGCCACCCTCACCCCCGTTCCAGAATTTTCTAGCTTCACGTCAGGGCAGGGTTACCCCAAAGTCAGAGAGGGTGCTTAGAGAGGGTTTGGAGGGCCAGAAGTCCAGGGGAAAACCACAAAAGGGTAGGTGGGTCCATTTAGGTAGATAGGAAAATACAGAGGGTGTCCAAAAAATGTATACACATTTTAAGAATGGAAAAAACTGTACTAAAATTATGCTGATGGTAACTGCTTTGAGCACCTCTTGTAACTGCAGAAGTCAAGCGTGACTTGCATTCCCCTTTTGTTATCGGTATATATTGAGTATTACAATTTTAATACAGTTTTCCTTTCTTACAATGTGTATACATTTGTTTTGGCTCCCTCTGTATTATTCCATCAGAGGTGAAAGCATAGAGGAGAGCTGATCCCCAACTATGACTGTTAATTCAGTTTAAAGCACTTTATTTATCACACATGCATGATTTCCAATGTCTAATTCTCCCTGTGTTCCTTTCCATTCCATAGACTTGTCTACCGGTTTCCCACAGCGGTTTCTCTTACTTCTTACTGTTTCTCCAGAAAGCACAATAAATAATTTCCTCGCCACACGTCATCATAAACCCTGACGTGTTCAGTTACCCTCTGCTCAGTTTATGTACCACGTGGGGCCCATAAAACCTCTCCCTCACCAGCAACCACCTCACCCCAAATTCTTACTTCTCCTTTTCCCTGCCGGGAACGATACTTCCTAAAGGAGCCGCTGAGCCACACCCACCACCTTCCTTCTGTGCAGGACCTGTGTCTCCCCATCGCGGGACACTAGGGCGACTCCTTACCTGGAAGGCAGTTGCACTCAAAAGTGAAGTCACTGGTCTGCCGGCAGGTGCCTCCATTGACACAGGGGGAGGGTGCACAGGGCACATAGGGTCTGTCACAGTGCTGGCCTGTAAAGCCTTGAGGGCACTGGCACTGGTAGGAACCCGGTAGGTTGAGGCAGGTGCCACCATGCTGGCACTGTCCTGGAATGTCACACTCATTGACATCGGTCTCACACTTCTGTCCGGTGAAGCCTGCGAGGCATTTGCAGGAGAACTGGTTGGCCACAGTGGTACAGGTACTTCCGTTTGCACAGGGATGAGACAGGCAGGCATCCGTCCACTGGCACAGCTTACCTGAAGGAAGGATGACAGGCCTCAGTATTGCCCTCGGAAATGGGAGTCAGCCCGTCCTCAGCATCCCACATCTCCCACCCAGGGCGTTCTTGCACGGAGAATCCCTGAGCTCTCTGAATTTTACAGGGAGCCCCAATCAGAGCCCCCTCAAGACCATGGGAGACAGGCACTCTTCCAGAACCCCAGCCACTTGGCAAAGATACAAAGACTCAATGGAGGGGACCGTGGGCTGGTTACAGGAAACACAGCTCTGCAGGATTCCCTCAGCCGCTGTGGCACAGAAGGGTCTGGATCCATCTACTGCTTCACACCTCCTTGTCTTTGCATAAGCTGCTTCTCAGTTTGGGTGCCAGCTTCCTTTTTGTTTACCTAGACAACTGCACTCATAAGTCAGCACAGCTAAAAGTTACATCTATCCATCTATCTATCTATCTATCTATCTATCTATCTATCTATCTATCTATCTATCTACCTACCTATCATCTCTCTCTCTCACAAACACATACGCACACACACTTGCACATGTGTACACACACATGCCAAGTTTTCTGTCTCCTTTTATTATATCACCTGCCACAAAGCCAGGGGCCATATCCCTGTGGGAGGCTCTCACACCATGTCTTTTGAATGAATAAAATGTATTGATATTTCTTCCACACTCTATAGTTACTAAATAGACCTCTTTGAAGATAGAAATAAGTCAATACTACTTCTCTTTCCTTTAAATACAATACACATGCATATATATTCTGGAAAACATTTTATTAATTGTGCTTTTGCTATAAACATGGTTGGATGTGTTTGAGGAACTGGAAGAATCTCTGACTCCTGGTATGTGAAAACTGGACAAAACTGGAAGCTGTCATGAGCGTAAAGGTCTAGAAAGGTAAATCTAGTAGACTCTTTCAGGTAGGAAAGTACCAGAAGAAGCAGGAAGACTCTGACATGCTTGATACTAAGGCATAACTCCAAGGCAGCAAAGCAGGTTCTCTGAGGTAGAACGAGAGGGGAAAAAAACCCAAAAACCTCCCATACTATTAATAAATTTGGTATTCATGTGACTTCTTGTTGTCATTAGCTTACGCTTTTTTTTTAAACGAAAGGTGTGATACCCGCCCCCACCCCCAATTTGTTATTACTCTAATCGGTTGTCAAAGTAAACATACAAATCTGTGATCCCCATAGAGGAGCAAATGAGAGCCATGACAGCTTTTCTAAAAGAGAAAAAGAGGTGACATGAACACACAGAAGTGCTCTCTGCCCATCAGGGAATGTCAACTCAAAGGGGAAAGGTGTAATAAAAAACTGGGCACAGCACATATATCTCAGGGTGCTAAGCAGAGGGAAGATTAAGAAATGGCTATTTTTTGTCTTCATTCCACTGAGAGGTAGTTACCTACAGTGGAGAAGAGATTAAAATGGTTACTTCTGGCAACCATGTGTATCAGCGTGTTCGCCTATAACTGAAACAGAAAGGTCCTTGAACTTGGCTTCCCATAAATGTGACGTCATGTAGGCACTAACTTCCTGCCACTGTTTCTTCATCTGAGAGTGGAGATTAGCTAATAAGGTCTGTCACAAAACCAAGGGTGAACTTGACCTGTGGGGATTCCTGAGGTGACAGATGAAAGTGGCAGATGTGCCAAGGTGATCAGAAGCCCACAGAACACCAAGAAGAAATCCTTTGAATGGCAAAGGAAGAAGTTTTAACTTGGGGAGCCTTTCAGAGTAACATTTTAATTGTGAAGAAGGCCTGAGGGTCATTTCCACTGGTTAGGATTAAAGTGTTTTAAATGGACATGTCCTCCCTTTGCTTTGTGGAACAAAACAGCTCAAAACCGACCATCAGGAAAAAATGATTTTCTTAACCACCCAGTCTCTTCAGTGACTCATAGCACCAATGCTGTCACAGTCATGACGGAGATAATGGATCACACACACTCTCCTCGACCCCTACCCACACCTTTTAATTAAAAAAATCCACAGAGCAAGTATTCCAAACGAACTGATCCAGTCTAGCTTTCGGAGTACATTGTTCATTTTTTGCTATTCGATTCACAGAACTATTGGTGTGGTGGGGGGGAAAATGGTGACTGGTTCTCCTTTTCTCATGTAACTTCATAAACACTTAGGGTTCACAGGGATGGGCTGCCTACAGGAACTATGAAAGGATCCCTAAGACAGAGCTTTAAATAACATTGGGCGATCACCAATTATAGAAAAGGAAAGTCCCAGCAAAGGGTGCATAATAGCATGGAGGCAATAGGAAGTATGACATTTTCAGGAAATGATGGGGATGACGCCATGACAAGAGCTAGATGCTTGTGGGGAGGGGAGGCTATAGAATGACGTCAGGTCTAGCCTGTGAGGGGCTACAGAAGCCATGTAGAAGAGTTTGCAGTTACCTTGCGGAGGATGGAAAGTCATTCGGCATTGCAAGCGAGTGAGTGTGTGAGAAGATTTGCATTTCTAATTGAAGATATGGCAGTGTGACAGGTGAACAGCGTGGGGAGATCATAAAGGCAAGGAAACCAGTTAGGAAAAGACTGCAGGAGTCCAGGTGAGAGATGACAGGGACCTCAGCTGCAGGGTAGCAGAGCAGATGGAGACGAGGAAGACAGGTGAGAGGGAATTCAGAGGGTGCGTTGAGTGACTGGGCCCTAGGGGGTTAAGGATGAAGGGTCAGGAGTTTGGAGTCCTTAGAGCAGGGGTGTCCAAACTGCGGCCGGCGGGCAAACTGCGGCCCGCAATCCATTTTTAATTGGCACGCAGCAAATTCCAAAAATATATTTAGTTTACTTAAATAAACCAGGTGAGACAATATGTACTTCACCTTGAGTGAGTGGCCCGGCTATTTGTGTATTTTACCGTATATGGCCCTTGGTGAAAAACGTTGAAAAAAGTTTGGGCACCCCTGGCTTTAGAGGATGCAACTGATATACATCACTGGTTGAGTTTGAGGTACCTGTTGAATTTCCGAGGATAATACACAGTAGATAGTCAGAAATATGAGCCTGAATGTCAGGGTGGGGTGGAGCGAAAAGAATGACTAGGAGAGTTATCAGCAACTGGTGAAGGTGAGGACAGCTGTGCAACCGGAGACAGCGAGATTCCCCGTGGAGAGCTACCATACGGCCCAAACGGGGTCTCAACACAGAGTTCCAGGGACACAGAAACGCAATGGCAGAAGCAAAAGGAACCATCAGAGTTCCGGAAGCCAGAAAAGCCAATGACCTGCGTGTCTAGAGAGCGGGGATTTCAAGAAGCAAGTGTAATCAATACATAGCACGAACGGCTTTCCTTCTGTGAACGGTGAAGGGATTCTGATACCCAATCTTGACATGTAGACCTTAGGCAGTCAAATACTTCTGAGTACTGGACCCTTTCTCTTTCTCCCCTCTTAAAACTCTCAGAAGGAAGGTAAAGAGAGTTGTCGGAAACATTCGAGTTTCTTACCACAGTGGTAAGAAATGTACACCAGAGTTGGGAGACCCTTGAGAGCCAGATGTCAAGATTTAAACGATGCTAAATAAAGGCACCTGCTGAGAATAGGAAAGTGTGGGCCCGCGTCCCCTTTGATACCTGTAAAACCGACTTGGCAGGTGCACTCATAATCATCCTGACTGAGCACACGACAAGTGCCTCCATTCAGACAGGACGGAGACGCATAGCAGGGGTGAGTGGTCGAGTATTGGCAGTCCTCGCCTGTGAATCCCAGGGCACACTGGCACGTGGCTTTCCCCAACATGGCCTGGGCCACACACGTCCCACCATTCTGGCAGCGGTTCTTCTCACAGGGGTCTCGATGTTGACAATATTCTCCCAAGAAGCCCTCTGGACACCTGTGTGGAAAAGAGCGGAGTTCATGAAAACACTTGACTTCCTGCAAGTCCAAAAACTTACAAGATAATGCAGTCCATTCAAGAAAACATCAGACCGTGAATTGAGAGACCTGAAGGTACAACCCAGAAAACTGCCTCGCTTTAAGAGCAGAAGTGTTTAGCGAACTTAACCACACACTGCCATGTCCCTTTGAGTCTAGGCTGGTGACAGAATACCAGGTGGTGACCCAGCATTAACTGCTATGGCCGGTCAGGATGACCTTTCTTCAAGGGCAAAAGACAACTGCAGCATTTTTCATGTATGGACCAGGCTGGTTTGGTGGAACAGCACCTTTCCGCGCAGTATTGTTGATACTTGTCTATCTAGATTCATTAACTTTCTCATTTTGACTAAGCCACTTGACAGGATTAAGACACTCACATGAGAATGCATGGCCTGACCCTTTCATCCTCTCCAATTTGGATTCTATAAAATACCACGTGCCTTCTCACAATTAAGCATTAAGGAATAGCAAGTTTTTCTTTCCTTGTTTCCATTGAGACATCAGTTGGTCTATACCTAGATTTCTGGGTTATATTCAGGGGGTTGAGACTGGGATAAAGAAAGAATGGGGAAGGGTTGAAAGAGGCTTTTTTTTTTTTTTTTTTTTTTTAACTTACTTAAATCTGTTACTATATGAGCAGCAGGCAGCTTTTTTTTTTTTTTTTTTAACCAAATTAAAAAAGCACACAGTATATCTAAAATGACATTAAAATATCTAAGGTACTATATAGACACCAAAGTAAAGAAGAAAAAAACGATTCAGGAACAGCATTCCATGACATTTTCCACATGGCATGTTGAGGAATCTTTTTATGTGCCACCCATTGAATCAAAACATACACAACCGTTCCAAATTGTCTGTAGTTTTTATGACAATTCTCTCTGAACAGCATAAAAAAGGCATGGGAACTCTCTGTTTTCAGAACGAAGAGGTTGTTTAAATGGGTCCTCGAAGAAGCATCTAAAAGGAACCCAACGACTTTGATTCCGACTATAAAGTTTACCATTTGGCTGTTGCCCTAGATATTTGGTTCAAATGATTTCCCCATTTTACTTTGTAGAGGCTAGAAAACGAAATTTACAGTGCTGTTCCCCTGTTGCCTCAAAGACAACACACTGACACTGTCAATCTTCTACCTCAAAACCAGCTCCTATCACAGCTTCCTGTGCCCATACTGTGTCCTGACACCCAGATGCAAAGCACCGAGCTCATGCTTCCTCCTTCCTGTCTTGGGCAATCGTATCTGAGATGGTTAGTGAGCCATTGGTTGGCAAGAGGAGGTCTTTTAGAGGTCACAGCTATTGAGAAAGAAGGAGGACCAGATATTAGGGAACTAAGACTGAATATGCCAGAAGAATTACGCAGTAGCCAAAATGGCTGGAGGAGGAAACAGAGCTGGTAAATAGGGATGTCACTGGCTGCAGGCCCTTCCCCCAGCCCCAGAGCTGGTACAGTCAGTGTGGCAGACCCAGGAGCAGTTAGGACTCTGAGCAGCTTCCCGCAGCTGAGGTTAGAGACGGAGAGGCAGTGCAGAGAAGGCACAGCCCTGAAACCAAAGACTGGCTCAGGTTTCCAGCGGGGAGGCGGCCCCTTGTGTGGTCAGAAGGCCTCTTTGGAGTCCTGGGGCTATGACCTTGGACGAGTTTCTTAACTTCACTGACTATTATTAGTTCTCTCAGATTTTATATTGGTTGTAAGGCTCCTTACATCAGGGGGCTATTGTCAGAAGCAAATAAAATCAAGTATGTGAATAACCTTCCATTAAAAAGTTTTGCAAATGAAGAGCATATTTTCTCTCTTTGCACTTATTGAAGAAAGTAGGATGCATTATTTAAATCACAGCTTGATTTGATAACAGAAGAGGTTATTTTCTGATTTTTTTTAAAGTAGGGGAGTAAAAACTGCCAATGTAGCATAGCTGAAATTAACCCTGAGCCATATTATTAAAAGCATTTGCAACTTATTCGAGAACTCTGTTATGGATAATGTTAAAAACTGTCACACAATTCTCATTCACAGTGACACTTGCTGATGACACTTGCTTCTCCCACACAGGAATTACTCACCTTGTAAATAATGACAAACTTTTAAATGTGGGTAGGCTGTGCCCAGTTTTTACACTATCACACTGGACTATTACACAACAACCACCTCCCCAATAATACCATGTGGTATCTGCTTAGAGAATGAAAACTCATTGAAATACTGGCCTCATAAGCACATAATGAAAACAGAAGGTTCCCAGGAAAACAAAAACGAAAAACTATGAAAGAGTCTGAAGCCAAACAAAAGTATTGCTTTCTTATCCGTTACTAGGATGTAATCTACATAGTTGCTCCTTGTATGGAAAAGTATGTTTCACTTATGATATGTTTAAGAAACCAGTAAAAGTAGAGCTTGGCGAAGTACAGCTGGCGGGTCTACTCTGGCCCATTGCCTGTTTTTGTATGGCCTGCGAGTGGAGGATGGTTTTGACATTATTAAATGGTCGGGTGAAAATCAAAAGAAGGAGATTTCGTGACATTTGAGAAGTATGTAAAATTCATATTTCAGTGTCCATAAATAGTCTTATCGGCACTCAGGCACACTCATCCATTTACGGATTGCCTATGGCTACTTTTGCATTACGATAACAGGGCTGTACAGTTGCAGTAAGACTATGTGGCCCACAGAAATATTTACTCTCTGGGGCTTTACAGACAAAGTTTGTCAATTCCTGCGTGAGAGAATATATGAAGCCTAATTTTATAAATAGCATCTAACATTCTCATTAAGAACGATGTTTGCGGTAATGGAAAAGAATGTTTTCACACCAGTTTCTACAAGACTATCACACTCATTTATTCATGCAACACATGTTTAGTAAGTGCCTATTATGTGCCAGGCATTGTTCTAGTGCTAGGAAAAATCCTTGAACTTGTGGCATTTCAATTCAAATAGGAGAAGACAAAAAAATTAGTAAGTAAACCACATGATTTGTTAGGTGGAATCAGTGCTAAAAAAAAATAAAACAGGAAAGAGGGATAAGAAGAGATGGAATTAGGGATCGTATTTGGTTTTTAAATAGGAAAACCAGAGAAGGCCTCGCTGAGAAGGCAGATTTGAGTCACACTTGAATGAGGTGAGAGAAATAACCATGCAGGCATCTAGTGGAAGCGTGTTGAGGGCCGAGGGAATAGCAAATGCAAAAGCCCGAAAATCAGGAACGGCCCTGGCATGTTTGAGGAGTAGCAAGGAGACCTCTGTGGCTCTACAAAAGGGATTTAAGAAAAAGAATAGCAGAAAACAGATGAGATCTATACCGCAAGGTGGACCATGGGGGCCTTTTAGGCCACTGTAAAGAAGGATTTAGGGTTTTACTCTAGCGAGACAATATTTAGATATGATATATGAGTACAATTGACTTACTCTCCTAGGGCCCAAGTATAGAACCACATCTTATTTTTATGTGAAACTAGACCTATTGTTGGCATAATAATAAAGACTTAATTACATCAGCCTGATTCTTTACCTTAAACCATGTACAAGGCTCTTTCACTAACGTACATTTTCACTAAGCCCCATTCCCCTTTGCAAATTCTTCTTCCTTCACAGCCAAACTTCTAAAAATGTTGCCTAGTTTCACAGGTATTTTCCCTGTCTCTTCCATCTACTTCTTACTTGCCCCTTTGCAACAAAACTTTCCTTCTAATTACTGCCCAGAAGTCATTGCTATATTGTGAGAGCAGTGACTTTCCCCTTGTCAAGTTCAGGGGTCTCATCTGAGATTTCATCATAAGGAAATTCTCCCTCCTATAGGAGGTATTGCTGCTATCATTTTAATCTTTTTATGTTTGGTTTCTCTGACTCCGTCTGTCTAGCTCGGTACATGTTTAGTCTTGATTGTTTATTCCCCTTCTTCTTCCTCATCAATTATGGCCCCCTTAAAACTAAGTCTGGGCTGCCCTGTCCTTTTCTCTCATGTGTATTTGTTATTGTCGTTGTTTATTTGGTTTTAGACAACTACCATCATGTATCTGACTCCCAAATATACAGCTCCAGTTCCAGATGTTCAGTTTACTAAAAGTCATCTCCTTACCCTAATATATCCTGCCAATACTTGAAACTAAACACTTAAAAAGTGGCATCATTTTCCCATGAGACTTGACTCCATTTTTCTAAGGCATCCATTCGTAATCTGACAAGTCATTTTGGGTTAATCCTTTTAAGTTATATATTATTTATTACCACGTTCTGAAAACTCGTGTCAACTGAATTCCTACAATACTTGTCATTTATGTTCATAGTTTCCTCTTTTGATATAAATTCTGATCATCTTAAATGCCTCAGGACAGACATCTCATTGCTGGCTTTTTCCTCACTTCCACCCTTGGAATAATAGAACCTTGGGATTCAAGACACCTTAAGGTAATTTCTACCCAGTGAGATATTTCTTTCTAAAATACCCCTAAAAGATGATTACCAACCTCTACTTAAATACAAGCAGTTAAGCATGGTGCCTGCGAAACAGTTAGAATTTAACAAATGTTTGAAATTATTATTGTTCCTGCTATTAAGAATACAGATGCTAGAACCAAACCACCTAGATTTCAACCCTAGCCACCCATTTACTTGATGAGTGACCTTGAGCAAGTTACTAAACCTCCTTGTTTAATATAATTTAATAATGTCTACCTCATAGGGCTTTTAAATAATTGTAAAGCACTTAGAATGACATCTAACACATAGTAAACACCATGCATTTGTTAAGGAAAATAGAATTACTGGTTCACTATTTTAACAAGTCTTCAGTGTGGGTGGATCTCACTGTCAGAAAGCTCTTTCTTTCGGATGTCTTAAAATTCTGCCTCCCCTCCTAGTAGGTCTATATCCAAGATAGCTGATAGCATAAGTCTACATAAAATTTGTAAAGAATGCTTATAGCAGGATTATTCATAATAGCAAAAAGTGGAAACAACCCAAATGTCCGTAAGCTGATGAGTGGCTAATAAAATGTGGTGTATCTGTACAATGACATTAATTGGCCATAAAAAGGAATGAATATCCATGCTATGATCTGGATGAAGCTTGAAAACATCACGCAAAGTGAAATAAGTTAGACACAAAAGGCCACAAAATCATATTGTATGATTTCAGTTTTATGAAGTGTCCAGAAAAGGCAAATCCATAGAGATAGAAAATATATTAGTGTGCCCAGGGGTTGGGAAGAGGGGGAAATGGAGAGTGACTACTAAGGACTAGAGAGTTTCTTTGGGGGGGTGGGGGGTGGGGGGAGATAATGAAAATGTTTTGAAATTAGATAATGGTGATAGTTATACATATCTGTGAATATACTAAAACCATTGATTTACACACTTGTAAAGGGTGATTTTAGTAGCATGTGAATTATACCTTATTTTTAAAAATTCTGCCTCCCTACAATTTCCACCAACTGGCTATCCCTGTTCTCTAGAACAAAAAGGAAGAGTCTCTTACATGTCACCCTTCAGGAATTTGATGACAGTTAAGTTGACCCTTTGTTTTCTTTCTTCCGGGACTCAGTGCTTTGAACTGTTCCTCAGTATGACATTTTTTTCAGATTTCCTCACCATTTTATTGGCTCTTCTATACTTAAAACAACCACGGTTAAAACAGTGACCAACATTTTTGAAGCACTTACTATGAATTACGTATTTGCTAAGCATTTTACAGCTATTATCTCTTTTACTTCTCCCTCCAACAGTATAGTACGATCTCTATTTTGTGTATGAGGACGTTGAGGCTTAGAAAGATTAAGATTTCACAGCTAGTAGAGAGATGGCAGAGGCATCAAGCCCAGGGATGACTCCTGAGCCTGCGTACTTCACAACAGACTGTCCTGCTCTCCCAACCAGACTATTCTAGCTCCTCAAACACCTCTTTAAAATATGGGGCCCCAAACAGGAGAAAACACAGCACATAGGTTCTTCCCAGAGCTGGGCCATCACCTCCGGTGATCTGGACACTACATTTCTCCTATTGCAGCCTAAAGCCATGGTCACGTTTTTTAGAAGCCACAAAATACTCCTACGTGCCACGGAACACACGGTCCATTGAAAAGTCCAGATGTTTCTCTTCTTTTCACATGAACTACTTTCGTACCGTAGTTCTCGCACCCTCTACTTGTATAACATGCGTTTTGAGCCGGTAATGGGACCCATCAGTTGTTCCTTTTAAATTCGCCGTGCGGAATCTTTCCCCCGTGTCTCTGAGTGGGATGCCTTGTAGACTTTAGTCAGAGAAATCACCATGTTGCAGCAGCGCACCGTACTTCCGAAGTCAGTGTTCTGAACCACGATTGCACTGATGGGACGCCAAAGCTAACTGACCCTCGGTTTGTTGTCCGAATCTAGCAATTTCTCCCTGTTGTGCATCACTTACAACTGTATCTCTGTCTTTGCCTAGATCTTTCATCAAAGCCTAAAAGAGCACTTCACCGAAAGGGTCCTGCTAGGTCTTACTCCAAGACTGGCACCTATTCGGTCAGCCTCATTCTCTTCACTGCACCAGCATCACAGTCACACCTCTCCGTACGGCTAGCCAGGAGAAGCACAGGACTTAAAGAATACTCCTTCTCAGGCATCATCTGGATCAGGTCACTTCTCTGCTCAGAAACGAGCACGAATGCCCCGCCCTTCAAATCCAAGTGCCTTAGAATCTAGAACTTGCTTGACGGCACCACTCCTACCGTCTCACTGTCTCCCTCCTTAGTCATCCCTAACTCATCCCTCCAGATTATTTCCACTCTGCTGGTGCCTTATACATAAATCTTTCTAATTTCCACTGAGAAATAGCATGCTTTCCCATCTATCACATCTCTAGTGTATGTTCCTTTCTTCCATTCTTGCTTCAAAGATCTGCTCAAAACCTGTGTCCTCCATCTCAGGTCCCCCCCAACAGTAGAGGTGGTGCCATGTCACACCTACATTATCCCAACCAGTCGAGCTCTTCTGCCTCTGAGCCATTGTCATGCCTTTCCTGTGCCTCTCTCAGACTCCCCCGTGACACTTTTTTGTGGGGAAGGGTATGTCTTGAGACCCTGGTGCAGGTGCTTTGAATACCACGAACACCTATGTACCATTGAGCCACTGGTTCCAAGGGAGGTTAAATCTCCTGTGATGGATAGTCAGCCTCTCGGCCCAAATCTGCCACCCAGCCCCCCCTTCCAACCCCACGCTGTGCGCTGCCTAGTAGAACACAGGCCAGACCATCCCTAAGAAGCATCCTGAGGTACAAGAGTATCCCTCGATCTCTAGGAGGCTAAGCGGAATTATGGACAAGGGGAGAAATCGGTAAGTGAGACAGCGAGAAATAAAGGACCCCTGTTTCCTAAGGCAGGAGACCTTTCATCTTTGCAAATCCCTGTTCAGCTCTAACACAAACACACCACAAACCCTGTGAATCTGAGTGGAATTAAGACTCTGACTGAAAACAAGAGCTTATGTAGCTCTCTTCTTGAGATGGCTTGAGCTGAATTTGAGGAGAAGCTGGAAACATGGCTACTCATCCAAGTTCCCTCATAAATCCATAGTTCTGTTAAGTTACCCCAGCACACTTTCTGGAAAATAGCCTACATCTTGAATAAAGGTCTATGTAAAAAAAATGTTCTAAAAAAATAACTGAATAAATCTAACAGCTGTCTTTTGTTTCCCCAACTATATGAATGCCTCCTTCTTGCAGGGGACCTATTACCTACTTTAGTAGCTCCCCCAGTGACTTCCTCTCTTCAATCTTCTCTACTTCACAGAGGAGGCTCTGAACACAGGGAAAGTTGGGGGACCAGGAGGAGGGCTCTTTCCCTATAAAATAACTCCATAAACTCCTTTGAATACTTCTCAGGTCCATACAGATATACGCACGCCTTTTTCGGAAACAATCTGCCATTGCTGACATGAAGAGGTCCCTTCTTCCATTGTTATTGTTCAAACACACACATGGGGAATGAGGTGAAGGGGAGGGAAGGAAAGAGAGAAGAAAAACAAGGGATTCCTCCTAATGGAACCAGAATGGATGCCCAGAGAGCCCCCCTCAATAAAACAGATGAAAACCAGACCCCAACTCTCACATGCCACTGGCAGCCTGGGTTCGTTTACATATAGCCACTTTACAGATTTCAACGGGAAGCTGGTATTTGAATACCAATTCTGATCTATCTGGCAATGGCTGCAGTTCAGGGTCAGTCTCCCTAGTAATACAGGACAGAAAAATTTGTTCTTTCAAGTTTCCTAAGTGAATGGCCACTCGTCTAGAGAAAAGCTTAAAACACTGTAACAGCTTGTGTCAGCTCCAAGAGGACTGAAGTCCGAGCAGGAAATAAGCCCCTTTCCCAAATAAAAGCCAGTGTTCTCTCGCCTTGTTTTCTCCACCGAATGTTCTGTATCAGCAGGGTGAGCCCAAATTGCATCCAGGACTTTGCTGCAGCTCTGCCTTTAGCTTTCTTTGAGTGAGGATTTGGTTATTAAAAATAAAATAAAACAACAAAGCAAAACCCCACCGCATACAAGAAGAAGAAAAAGAGAGGCGGGCTTTACAAAACAGCTATTTCAAAATCATGATTTTTTTTAAAAAAACTATACAGAATGTGGAACGGAGGGGAAAAAAATGTCTCATGTGGGTTGCGCGGGCCCTGCAGCTGCTTCTCATTAAAGCTTCTCTTTACTCGCTCTGGGCTAGTTTCCAGCAGAAAATTCTTTAAACAGAACTCTGCTTTCAACCCACTTTCTTCTTGCTCTGGGCCTCTTGGCCCCCCAATCTGCAGTGGCAGCCTGCCCTAGCAGAGCTCTAGAGGGGGGGAGCTGTCGTTAAGGTAAATGAGGTAAGGGCAGGGAGAAAAAAATAACAAAACCCAGAAACCAAATTAAGCATTGCTCAGTAACAAGGGTCTGCACTTTGAAAGGGCCCCAAATCAGTCGTGTCCTTTCCCGTGACCATAATGCCAGCTTAGTTTCCTGCCCCCTCTCCTGCTCCCCCTGTGCAAGTAGATAAAAATAATTGCTAACAGCCAAAGCTAACTGTAACCAGTGAAAGCTCCAACATAACATTTCATTCCCAAGGCTCTGACTACAAAGTTCTAGATGCCCTGGAGCCTACAGAATCAAGTCTAAACTCTTTGGTTGGCATTCAAGAGGCCCCCACCTACTAGTCTAACCCCCTCAATCCCCTCCTCCCACTGTCCCTCCAGTTTGATAGCTCATCAGCTGGTCAATTTGTTAATTCTGTAACCCTGTGTAAAAGTAAGTAACTGGTTATGCTAATTACTGACATTGTTACCAAAAAAAAGAAAGAAAAAGAAAGAAAAAGAAACATCGCATGAAGACTTCCAGTTAACTTCCTGGTAAAGAGGGGAAGAAAAGGGAAGAAACTCTGTCATGTTGACTTCTTGCCATTCCCACTCCCACTCTCACCTCCCCCCCACCCCCCACCCCCGCCCCAACACAAACACTACAGCTTACTCAGCAATAAGGAAAAACAAAAAGAACTAAAAAAAGTATTCGTGTATAGAGTTAGGGCCCAGTACCGGGTTGGTTTGTGGTAAAACACACTTTCGAGGGCTTTGCTGGTTTGATGTAAAGGAAACAAAGACAAATATACAATCAATCCACCTCTCTCTCTCTCTCTCTCTCTCTCTCTCTCTCTCTCTCTCTCTCTCTCTCTCTCGCTCATTCTCTCTTACACACACACACACACACACACACACACACACACACACACACACACAACTTTTTACCACCACTAATAAACAAAGACTACCAAATACTGCAGGACAGCCCATTTTTCTACTATGTAAATTCAGCTTCCGGAACAGAACATTTCTGCTTTTCTTGTAGAGGTATTTCAGAAAATGTTAATCTTGGTTCCCACATTAGGCTGAATGCTTCCAAATTAAAAGTTTCCCACAGGAAAAGAGTTTCACGGGGAACTGTGAGTCTGGGAACCATCTTCTGAAACTCCACCTCACTTGGTTTCCATGTGTTCAGGTTTTTCACCCCCACACCTCCCACCCCCATTCTGAGGAAAGCAATAAACACACACTCATTTTAATCCATCCAGACCAGAAAGAAGCTGCCGTGGTACAAGCTTTCGAGCTGTTAATTCATAGTGTCATTCACCTTCATCAGGGACTATGAAAGCGGTAACCACCGCAAAGGGGAACCAGACTTGACTTACACAAGAATTCGCAAATGCCCTTATCTGCCAGCTTACAGCCTGAGCTCATTTATCAGAACTCAGAAGCTGCACTGAGCCCCTAATCTCTTCAGTCATTACTCAAAAGACTGGACCAGAAGGGCACACAAACCGCGTTGAAAGACTCGTGTTGCTGCCATAACAGAAGGTGGTCTTTCTTTCCTGTCTTCTGGCACACAATCGGTGCTTTACCTTATTTCACCGCACTGGGCCCTGAGAAAATGTCTATTGGTGATTAAAACACGGCAGACATACTCTAAACATAGGAGTTCACAACAAGCAGCCTTCACAGTAACAGGCAAACATGAAGGAGTCAAGCCAGTTGTTCCCCAGCTATGCGCTCACTGGACCGTGATGGCCAGGAGTCTAGAAAGTGCTTTAGAAGCACGGTCCTGTCCGTATTTAAATGGGCTGTCGATGCTATTATGACTATTAAAATAGAAAGGTGTTATAAAATGGTTACTGCATTCTTAGTCGATTTTGACATTATGTATTGTATGCAAACAAGAGACTGAGAAATGGCTTCATCTCAAGATCATCTCTCCTTCACGTGCCCTCCTTGCTCGGCTCAGCTTCTCCCAGCTCCCAGAAAGTGCTCCAGTGCGTGCTTCTCACCTGCAGACCTCTGCACGTGCTGTTCACTCCGCCCGAAACACTTTCCCCACTCCCTTCTCAGAGCTAAGCCCTAAAATTCCTTCAGGCTTCCGCTTAAATGTAGTTTCCTCAGAGAAGCAGGCTTGCTACCCCCACTGTATATTCCCGTAGCTCTAACATAGCCTATCACTCATTATCCTGTGTTCTGATTATTCGTCTTCGCCAGCAGGTTAAGAGGGGTTCACACTCCTGCTGCCTAATACAGTAACGCACATGGAAGGCGGTCAACTAGTCAGTGTTCACACTCCTCACAGAAGCCAAAAGGCAAAACGCAAGAGTCCAGGGAAGCTTGACACCTTAAAACGACTCTGTAATTATACTCCAAGTTGGGGAACTATGAGGCAGAGATAATTACCCAAAGGATTATCAAAGCTAATTAAGATTCCTGATGTTCAGAGGGTTTCTTAACCCTCATGCACCCTTAAATCATTCAAAGAGAGCCAGCCAACCCCCTATGGAGCAGACTTTTAAAAATCCCATTTTCCCCCAAAGTATGAAGTTAACTCACACACACACACTCTCACACACACGCACTCACACATGTACATGCACTCACGTGCACACTCACACGCACGCACACAACACACACTCACACACACATGCACACATACACACGTGCACACACGTGCATACTCACACACGTGTATACACACACACACACACACAGTCTCCCCTGTTCCTGCATATACATATGTAAATAAAACATTCACCCACATCAGTTCCTTGAGGGTTGGTACAAAGAATGAAAAGAGATGTTGCTAAACCTTGAGATCACCAAACGAGGCTGGAGAAACAACGTTTAGTCCCAGTCTCCACACTAATTAGTTACAGAACCCAGGGTACATCCCTTGACCATGGCAAGACTTGGGCTCCTCGCATGGGAAACGGGATAAGTAGAAAAGGTGATCGCCAAAGTCCCCTCAACCTGGAAGCAGGGTGACTCAGCACTCAGCAGAGCTGGCTTTCAAATTCCCTCAGCAATGGCGCCCAAGGACGTACCGATGCTTGCTGATGCCAGTGCTTTGGGGTCAGTGGCTGTACATGTATTGACCATCGACCCACTCCAAGCCAGGCTCCCTGGGGCGAGAACTGTGCCTTGTGTCTCATCTGTTACATCCTTCACGCTGCCCACCTGTCATCCTTCTAAGCGCAGACAGTTCAATACACGCTTGTGGAAATGAATTGTTGTACAACTTACGCCTTCAGCTAACCCCTCACAGGGAGCACAAGGAAACAAAGAATAAGCAAAGGAGAATGAACAATATATTTACTTCAATTTTTAATAAACATTAGGTATTAAGTGGGGTCAGAAAAATAGCAATACAGAGGATGCCAAAAAAACAACATATACACATTTTAAGATAACAACTCTTAAAATGTGTATACTTTTTTTTTTTTTGGCACCCCCGGTATATTTAAACAAAACATGAAGAATGAAAAGGAATCCTGAACCTACAAGGGAAGGAATGGTCTTACCCTCTTCCCCAACACAATGGCCAACATGAGAACCCATTCTCTGCACCATAGCTTGGTGGTAAGCATGGCAGCCTCTTGATGGAAGCTGATGGGCTGATAAATTCCATAAGGCTGAAAATGACCGATGTGTTTGTGTGAAACAATGCACCAAATTTAACTTGTAGGGAATCAACCACTTAAGTGCATGTAGGACCATTTTCCAGATACCATGTTTATATATGCCCTTTCAACACTTGAGGGCCTGTCTTACTCACTCCCCGAGCTCACGGTGCTCTCATTAATTCTTATAAAATTTAGGGACGAATAGGTGCTATCCCGTAATTAGAGTGTTTGCTTCTGTGGGGACTAATTATGAACTCTGAGCGTCAGTGTCAGCCTTTGCCTGGAAGGAAATGAGTCAACTTCTCATTAGTAATCAGGTTCTGTCCATTTTCTAAGAGTTGACCTAGAAATTCAAGGCCATGAGTTTTAACAATATGAGACAGAGAATCAGACACCACAATCATGATATACAAATGGGACTAAGACAGAAAAAAAAAGAAAGTCAACGAGGTTCCTGAGGTACTTTTCAGGATGACTGAGGTTTCAGAAGGGGCAAGTTGCCCAGTAAAATAATTCCTCAAGGAGATGTGTCCAGCTTACACAACAAGAACCAGCATTTCAAAATCTTAAAGGGGCAGGTGGTTAAACGGCTAAGGCTCTACGACAGTCTAGGCAAGAGAATCAGAACCTCTGTCAAATGTTTTCCACACAGAAGAGGCAGCTTGGATTTATTCTGGATAATTGAGGGTTTAGATATATACTCTATAATCAGAGGAAACAAGCAGTAAAGGACATAAGCTAATTTGGGGTAACCAAAGATTTGGCTAATAGATGCTTGCTCGCTCAGGACCCCTGCAATGAGCTGGATCAGGCCAGGGATATGCTGGACAGAAGAGCTTTGAGGTTGGGACTCCGGAACGTTCAGCTGAGACGATGTACCAGGCCGTGTATGAAAACGGAGCCTGTTCTCCGGGTCTCTGCTTTTCCATCCTGCCTCCTATCCAAACCCATTCATTTTCTTGCCTCAGAGATGCTTGGGTTCAAAGTTTCTTTGTAAACGGTGCCCACCAGCCTCCCTGGCTGCTCTGTTCTGGAAGCAGCACAAGAATTGACAGTCAAAGCCACAAAGGTCTAGGGGTCGGGGATGGGGGAAGGTGATTGCTCCCCGCTGCCCTCTCCTGCTGTTCCCCAGTCTTCCTTCCCCCTAATTCTAGACATTCTATCTTCGAGCATTAGCTGACAGGTGCTAAAGGAATATTTTTTTTTTTTTTTAACGAGTGATTTCTGAAATCACTTATCTGTCACCGTGAAACCAGGTGAATGCACATACCGGTTGAGGAAACCCTCACACAAACTGAAGTACAGACAGAAGAGAGCAACCAACATGTAGACAAGTTTCGAAAGTATGTCATTAAGGAAAAAAGTGAGGAAGATATTGGTAATGATGATTCCAGGAAACACTAGCCTTTCTACCTGTCCGTCTCCTCAGATACCACCAATATTCGGAGATTTAGAAGCTAAGTGACCACTAAAAATCATGTTTCTAGTCTTCTGTCCCATAGTAGTTGCTCCCTTGTCCGAATCTCCACAGTTCTTAACACCCATGCCACTACACTGGGCAATTACAGACTGTACACACACACACACACACACACACACACACACACACACACCGGGAATGCCAAAAAAATGTGTACAAGTGGACACCTTGGTTAACGTTGCTCAAGCAGTAGTTGGCCGTCATCAGAAGTGTCTGGACGCTGATGGTGACCCTTTGAGCACCTCTTGTAATTGCAGAAGTCACATGTGACTTGTATTCATCTGTTGTTATCAGTATATATTAATACAGGTTTTTCCTTTCTTAGAATGTGTACACATTTTTTTGGTACCCCTGGTATACGTATGACTCACGTCCCCAACAAGATGGCAAGGTGTCAGAGGACTGCTACCATGTCATATGGCAGAAAAGCAATCCGACACCCCTGAGCCATGAGTATTCGTGACGTGGAAATCAGAGAGCACAGCCTCCTGGGCTTTCCTGTCGCTTCACGATTCCCACCACAGAGCTCGCGCACAGTGGGTGGCTCAACTCAATCAATACCAGTGTGGGGAAAAGGAAACTTTTCTGTGAAGAGGGCTATAGACTAAATGTGTCTCCCCAAAATCCACATGCTGAAACCCCACTGTGATGGTATGTGGAGGGGGAGCTTTTAGGAGGTGATGAGGTAGATGCAGTCGTGAGGGTGGGGTGCTCACTACGGGATTAGTGCCCTTGTAAGTAGATGAAGGGACCAGAGCTTTCCCGCCCCTCCACGTGAGGCTATAGTGAGAAGGCAGCCATCTGCAAACCAGGAAGGAGGTCCCACAGGGAACTGAGTCGGCTGGCACCTTCACCTCGGAGTTCCCAGCCTCCAGAGTTGTGAGAGAGAAATAAACGCCTGCTGTTTAAGACATCAGATTGTGGTAGTTTGTTATAGCAGCCTGAGCTGACTAAGACGAAACGTGAGGCTCCTACATTGCTTCAGAGTCTATGTGACTTTCCATGTGCAAGATACAGGATTGCAGGTATGGGAACTGCAAGCACGTGGCCTGACTCTGCACAGATTCAGTTCCTTAAGTGCTACTATTCTGCAGAAGTGCTGAGCAGGTTATTTTCTCAGTAACACCTACCTTCTCCACCTAATGCTTTATTAGTCTTTGCTTTCACTTTTCTTTCATAAAGGCCTTTTTAGAAAGATCCAAGTAGGACACTGTTTAGGAGAGGAACGTTTTAAACAGAAGGTAACTGCATTAATAAGGGAAGGCTGGCGGCATCAGTATAAGAATCAGGAATACATTTTTAGACACAGAGGATGATATGCTAATGAAGATTACTGGCAACGGACAAACAGGATGGATAAAGAGAACTTTGGGAAGCCCCAGAGAAACTGCAGTGTACCTTACACTGAGATGTAAAGACAAATATGAAAACAAAACACTCACATCTCACACCACACACACACACACACACACACACACACACACACACACACACACGGAGTAAAGGAGACACTACACTTCATTTCTAGCTTCCAAATCCCGACATACAGGATGCTGAGAAGAGGGCTTAAGGAAAACCTCCATCACAGCCACACATTTATTCTAGCTTCACAAAGAAAAAAGTTCTTGGACATTTCTAGATAATTCCATTTTTATCACAGCCCTCCACCCCTTTGTATTCAATCTCGCCAGACTTGATCAAAGACGGATAGCTAACATTTAAAATGAAGGATTTAATTAAGCTAGTCCAGATCCTGAAAGAGAAGTATTTCTCATCCTGCTTAGTCGCAAGAAAAAAAAGAGGGGGGGGGGGAAAGAATCCCTACATACAATTAATGGTGCTGACATGCCACTGGGGGACAATGAGAAAGGAACTTTACATAGGATTGTGGTTAACCTGGGGACTGTGTTGAAAGAAACCTAGCTAAACCCACATCTCCTCATGCCAGGTACGCAGGCCAAAATTTAACTTACTGGCAGGTACCCAAGACAGGAAAAAGGATATCGGCAGAGCCTACGATCCACTTTGTCCTACTTCTCCGAACCTAACACTGAAGTC
Organism: Rhinolophus sinicus; assembly: GCF_057876585.1. Lineage (NCBI taxonomy): Eukaryota > Metazoa > Chordata > Mammalia > Chiroptera > Rhinolophidae > Rhinolophus > Rhinolophus sinicus. Next base: position 50,131,986 of record NC_142507.1, read on the forward strand.
TATAAAGCTTCCAACCTAAAGGATAAAGACGAATCGAGAAGAGTGTGGGAATTCTGTGGTTGTGTAGTGAGAAGAAGCTGACACTTGGGACTTCCCTTAAGAAAAATTCCTCAGGGACACTTACTCACCTGCTCAAGGCTGTTTCAAAGATGTCAGTGTTAAGAAGAAGACTCACTCTAGAAGAACGCTGTTAGAGGTCCAGAGCTCGAGTTGTACAGAAGGAAAGCCCCACATCTACAATCACTATGCAAACGTAAGGCGCCGTGGTTAACAACTTGTGACTTCTGTGCTGGCAGCAACATTTATCGGAAGTCGTTCAATCCGATCTGTCTCAATTTCACAGCTGCATAAAATCGGTCTGGACTTGCTCATCTTCCATTAGGAAGAAGAAGGGAGACGTGTCTCGTTTTTCAATTTAGTTCTCTCCACGAAAGAGCATGTTAACTGACAATGTCCTCTATCCCCCCCTTCACTGCCTCTTCTTCTATTTCCCTTGCAGTGATTGCACTGAGAGCTGAAGTCAAAAACCACTTCTCAGAAACGCAGCGATAGCCAACCCATGTGGTCCATGTACACTCATGTAGCTACCAGAAAGTTCAGAACTCCGGTATTCTGTGAGTTGCCCGGGCCTACCTAATGCCACCATTTCTATTTTAAAATCAGGAACTACACAGAGTTCTAATCTCATTCCTTATCTGAAGAGCCATCTTTCATATACTTTCAAATGTTCCACACTTCCTTTTCAGAAGGTCCTGTTTGAACTACCAGTTTAAAATAGGTAATTTCGTCCCATTTTACTGAGAGGCAAATTGAGACTCCGAGTGATAGCACATTTTCCAAGATTACAACTCAGGTCAACCACTTAAGATTTATGTGATCTTGGGCAAATTATTTAACCTTTCTGAGTTTCCACATACTCAGGGATATTAAGACTAACTCTCTTCTATGAGGACTAAAATGCAGTAAAGAGCTGAACTGAGCAGAGAGCCTGGCACATAAAAAGTGCTCAAATGTTAGCGAGCATAGTATTCTTTAACTTGTGGAAGACCCAGTTGCCAACAGGAATAATGGCTGCAACTCAAGTCTATGTGATATAAAAACCTATGTTGTCCTCTCCATGTCACCAGGCAGGGCTCTTCCAGATGACTATCCACTCACCAGTGCCAGACTGAACCAGACTGGAGCCTGAGGCAAAAGAAAAAGCTCAATAATACTGATCTTTTTTTAAAAAGTTGGATGTGTTTTATCATAGTTATTTTGCATTCATTTTTATTTTTTGAACTATTGCATAAAAATATTACTTATCCTGATTACTGAGCTTTTGGGCATCCTCTTAAATTTTATGCCTGAGATGAATGCCTCACTCACCTCACCCTGGTCCCAGCCCCATTCACGGGTGGTTCCTGCACTGAAAGACCATATTACAGTCTGTCTCCCACCTGACTTTACAATACTCTAGTAAGACTCTCATTCTGAACCTCTTTAAGAAGTCCAGGTTAGTGCACTGATAATTATTTGATGAGTTCCCAAAGAAGTGTGAAATAATGCGATACCAATATCCATTACTTGTAACCGCCACTACAGATTGAGCTATCTGTTACTATATGTGGTATAGTTGCATAGCACACACTGAGTAATTCCTGAATTAATCGCTCCTTAAGCATCACATTGTAAAAACGTGAAAAGTATGCAGTGAGCCAAAAGACAGCCTTCTTCATTTTATGGGGAAGATAAAAGGCCTTGTCCATAGTCAGGCTTCTGTTGGCATCTGCCAGCAAAACGGTTTATGTGATAGTCTGCTGAGGAGGGCGCCCCTCCTGAAGGAATCTTGCTGGCAGAACCAGTTTCAGCAGAGGAGAAAGAGAAAGTGATTTCACAGCGGACTGCTTTCCCTGCTGTATTTCTCTGATCTGACACTGAATACACTAACAAGGCGAGTGAAAGGGGAAAATGGTCAGCCTTGACATTTGAAAATGACTTTCCCCACAGTGCAAACACTGATCATGCAACCTCTGCTGTAAGCCAGGCTCGGGAAGATTCTGAGTGTCTACGTCTCTCCTGACTATACAAAAACGTATCAAGAGGACAAAAGCAATGCCTCCAGTTTTTAAAATGGCTTTAGGAGACCTGGACCCCCAACACAATTACTCCCTAATCCTGGCAAGGAAAATCATCAGTCATTAATGTGTAATGTTTCTTACAGCTAGTAGACACATTTTAGGTAAAATGGGACACAGAGTTGTATTTTATAACATTTTATATTTATAATGATTTACTTTAAAATGTAATTTCTAGTTAGATGCTTTGGCAGAAAATAGAGATTCTTGTGTGGCCGGATGGCTCAGTCGGTTAGAGCGTGAGTTCTGAACAACAGGGTTGCCACCGGTTCGATTCCCACATGGGCCAGTGAGCTGCGCCCTCCACAACTAGACTGAAGACAACGAGCTGCCACTGAGCTCCTGGAGGGGCGGCCGGATGGCTCAGTTGGTTATAGCGGGAGCTCTCAACAACAAGGTTGCCAGTTCAATTCCTGTGTGGGATGGTGGGCTGCGCCCCCTGCAACTAAGATTGAAAACAAAACAGTGACTGGACTTGGAGCTGAGCTGCGCCCTCCACAACTAGACTGAAGGACAACTACTTGGAGCTGATGGGCCCTGGAGAAACACACTGTTCCCCAACATTCCCCAATTAAAAATTAAAAGAAAAAAAGATTCTCAAAAGCAATCACCCATCCACAGGAACCTATGTAGCTCATGGTGACTTTCCATTCTTTAACAAACATTGTATTAGTTACCTCCTAAGTGGTATATAGGAAATTTTGAAGGACTCCTTTATAACTATAATTTTTACCACTATAAATAATGGCAGAGTAACTTATATCAGACCAACTTTCTTACTTACAATTATATTCTCTGGACAAAATATGAAAGGTACATGAAAGCCACCAAAAGCATTCAGAAACTGGAAGGGCTATGAGCCTTGAAAAAAGAAAAGCGAACTATCTGAAACATACATTATATAGCTTTTTCTCCCTGAAGGTATTCCCCAATCCAGATAACACAAGAGGAATAGAATGTCAGCAGAAAATGGAAGTCTCCTTGGGCCGAACAGTCAAAGGTGCCTGAGATTGTCAAAGCAGCTGGGATTAGAAGACAAATCTTAGAAAAGGGGGCCGCGTTAAAATATGCACACAACTCCATTCAGATCCTTAAATCACTCCTGACTGTGGGTGAACACGGTGATACTTAGGGACCTAAGAGAAGGCAAGAGCTGGACAGCGGAAAGGCTGAGCACGCATGGTTCTGGGGAGTCAGAGGTTTAAATTCAAGTCCTACCAAACTACAGGGGCTTGGGAAACACTTCGAGCTTTCCACTGAACCCCCGCCCCCGCCCCAAAGGTCAGACCTTGGGAGTAAGGACCATATCCCAAGACTGAGACTTACACTGTCAGCCTAAGGGTAAAACAGACACACCAGAGCAAAGCCTAAAACCACATCTTCAGAGGATCAAGGTGACCTTGCAAAAATGTGGCTGCCTGCTAGAACAAGACTCAACATTCTTTAGTGGAGGCTAAACTTTAACATGCATTACCCACAATGCCCAGTCAATAACAAAAACTACCATAGATGTGAATTCAAGGAAAAGTATTGTATCCAGAGTCAAGAGCGTGTTGTTGATGGAAACACACCCAAAGACAAACCCGACAGGAGAAACTGGCAGACAAGGATTTTCAATAATCATGATAAACATGTCTGAAAAATGCACAGTTTGTGAATTTTACAAACGATAGCCTCACCCACCCCCAACCTACTCGCGAGCTTGAGTGGCCCATGATTTTTAATAAAATTGGGATTTGGAATGGTTTGTATTGGAATGCCTGAGACAAACAACTTGAAAGTGATTAATGATGGCCAAACTTAATTATATATTTACACCTCCCAGTAGGACAACGGAGAGAATAAAATGTCTTACCTCTCTGTAGTGAGAGGGCTTTATTAAAATCTGACAACAACTATTTAGGAGCAATAATTGAGTTTTATGCAAGATTACACAGACTCTGCTTGCCTGGCATCGCAGCCTAACCACAGACGGCTAGAGCACTTATGCTGCTAACAGTGAGAAAACACAGTTGAACGGTGTACAAAACTAACCTTTAAAAGTACTTATCCTCATCTGTCAATGTGATCTTATAAAGGATTTCTATAATTTCTATAAACAACCATTATATTTCAGCTGAATCAGTAACATTATGCTCTTTAAACAGATAGTCAGACACCTTCTCCTTTACAACATTTGCCATTAATTCCCACTCCCCCTGCCCACCAGAAAAGGAATTTGGCTTCAACTGTCTTTTCTTAATCCACTAAGCAATCTCGTGAATAAAAAGATAATCACATGCCCTGCATGTCTGATGTAATTTTTATAAACCTTCTAAGTATTCTAATATTTATTTACCATTTTGTGAAAATAGTATTTACTGCACAAGTTGGATTACCTTCATTCCCCAGGGAAAACGCAACGTTGGGGAAGATACACTGAAAGGGCGGCTAAGTAGATGTTCTTTTTGCGTTAAATTTTGCTTAACGTTCTATGGAGGTTGGCATGGGGCTGGGGGATGATTGACGTGGCCTCCTTGGTATTGTTCGTGCTTTTCCTGTGTCCACTTATGTTGACACGGCCACTCTGGCAGATGCTACTCCTCCTTTTACTGAGATGGAGAAACACTCTTTTTTCCCACATTCTGTTGTTCATATTGGTCTCCCAAAAGAATGACCTCGCCCATTTTTTCCTTACTCTGCCTTTCTCGGGGAGTTGGTTTCCCTCACGACAGGGCGGGAGAACATCTGAGGGACTCGCCCAGAACTGTATCCACAAACAACCCATCCACAATGAGCAAGTATCCAGGGACAGAATTCAGGCGGTTCCCTTTTTTCTCATTCACAGACAGAGTAAGTTCATCCCCTGTTCCCTCGCAGCGCTTCTTCCAAGATCTGAGGGTAACTTGGTCTCTCTCTCACCTTGGTTGGAGAGTTGGAGACAAACAGCCCATAAGGCTGTTTTCTCCTGAAAGGGACCCTTAGTGTCCCCTCCTGGTAAGTGCTCCGAAATTGGTCTCCTCTAGAGAGTCTCTCTCTCCAGGTCAGACTATAAATATGTTGGCCAACACTCAGAACCTACGTGAAATTCCCCCTCCACCCCAAGATGAATTAACTCCAAAGAATTTGGAGATAAACTAAATTGCCTCTCTGCATAGTTCTATCATTCTAGCTGAAATGTGAAACAAATAAAATTCTCAGTGGAAAGACCAGTTTCTTCTTATTTAAGACAAACACATTTTTAAAAAATGTGAATGTTGGTATCTATTGAGCACTTTTTGGTTCAAGAAACACATGGTTGAGCACCAGCTACCTCCAGGCATTAACTATACAAAAATGTGTAAGACCAGGACCCCACCATCTAGTAGGAGAAACCTATCAACAAATGATCGTAATATAATGGGTTAACTACCACAAGAGAGCTGAGTAATAGAATAAAGCAAGTAACTAAGACACCAGATGCCAAAATGGGACTAAACAAGATTTCAGGGGCTGATTCTAAGGTATTACGTTCCTTTCCCTTTTGTCTCCAGTTGTGTTTCCATTCTTAAGAGGAGAATACATCACATGTTTTGGGGCTGTTTTTTTTCCAGCTACAAAAACGAAGTGAGCAGCCCATCACCGGTTACATAAAAAACTTCATTTCCAGTGTTATCTTTATTCCAAACCAGACAACCCATTGTTCAGCCTTACTATCATCACAGCTTACAATATTTTCACTTTGGTGAAGAAAATGTTTTCTGACTTGGGAAAATTCTTGTTCAGAACATTAAAGAACCTAGCTCCTGGTCAGAATGGACTTGATGGGCACAAATGTCATCTTTATAATGAGGGTATTCAATTAAATCTCCAGGGGAGACACGAAAACGTGTTGGATAAACTCACTTAAAATGCTTACCAAGCAAATACCTGCACCAAAGCAAAGAATAAACACACCCCATAGAAGTGCTCAAGGAAATACATTTCATAATATCAAATCTTATTTTGCACACAGAATGGATACATGTTCCTATTAAAATTTTTCAATTGAGACAGAAGGCAAAAAGGGTCCGAAGAAACGTAGAGAAGCTCTTTAGAGATTATCTCTCAGAACTTCCTCAAACAAAAAGTACAGCTAGATTACATGGTTAGAGAATAAGATAAGACACACTCTTGAGAACCGGCCTATACTGCCTAGTCCAGTTCCTCATCCTTCCGCTCCTGAACCCCCCAGAAGGACACTCACCCACACCCTCTGCTTCCCACCCCATCCCCACAGGTATGTGTGTGCATCTTCCTCTGGTACAGTCTCTCTTCCAGAATTTTTACACTAGGAAAAAACAGTTCCATGTGGTTATGAGATTCATGTATGTTAGGCAGAATTCAAGTTACTATCGATTTAGTTGAACTTAAAAACAAGATCGTAGCTAACATGCTGAGGCGTTTGCCTTCAACTGAAACAAGTAAGAGAATGTCCTCAACATACATTAACTCACTTAGTTAATTCAAAACTAGCTTAATGATTACAGAGACTCATTGAAAAGTCTTTTTCACAATGGAAAAGATAACAATAAGCTCTTAGGAGCCATTTATCTAAAATCCACAGCCATCTTTCCTCATCCCTCACAAGAACCACATCAGAACAGTGAGAGACACAAACAACATTTCACAGAAGTATTAAAAATAGACTAGAACGGAATCTTGTCCAGTGTCCTACTGAAGAAGAAAATTATAGAAGGAAAAAAACACAGAGAAAAACTTACTTGCAGTATCCTGTGCCATTGTTGAAGGTAATACACGTTCCGTCGTTGACACAGGGCTCATGGCCGTCCCGACATTGCAATGCTAGAAATAAAAACAAACTCACATTAGAAATAAATCACTAATCATACCCCTCAGACAGCAAAGCAATGTTATCCCATCCGGGTCAACATTCACTCCCACATCCAACCTGATCTGGGTTTCTCTGTCGAGTTTGAATCAGTTTTTGTTTTCTTTTGGCTTCTTTTAGAAGCAAGGAAGCTCATCCCGAGTCTCTTCCCACAATAACTGTTTGGTGGTCTTGAATGATGCTCTTATTTGTCTGTGCCTCGGTCTCCCCACCTGTTACAACCCTCTCTCCCAATGACGCTGGGGAAACCCAAGCTATAATAGCCATGATATGCCATGAGCATTTTGGGATTAGGGTACTTCAGGTAAGTGATGCCAGGATTCATCAATGCATCGTTAGGGAGACCTGGGGAGATACTAGGTTACCGTGATACTAACGCATTACTTAAGTCTTCAAGTGAAGTTTCAGAACAGGCCACTTGAACAAACATCAATCATACTCATTCCACAAACTGGAGGTGAGAGCCTAGTATGTACCACGCATTATATTAGGACCCTGAGGCAAAGGGAGAAATAAACTACATAGAGAAATAAATAAAATCTAATCTCTCACTGTAAGGGGCTCACACAAAGGTGGGGAGTAGACCATGAACAGAGACTGCAGACGAGGGGGATCAAAGTAAAGAAAATGAAAAGTCAATTTTATACATACAGATAAAATAATAATTCTCAAATTCTTGAACCCCAGTTCCTTTACTAGACAACGAAAAGGCAATTCACCCCCCTAATCCCTCCCCCAAATAGACTACTCAGAAACAAACGGCAGTAGTAGAAAGTTTCATTGATTTCAGCCAAAGAGGAGGAAAGCTACCCAAAATCTGCCACTCGCTTGCTGTACTATTACAATACCTTGATTGTTTCGCTTTTAGAGTTGGAATTTTCATTACAAAAACGCTTATCATAATTCTAATAACAACTGGAAAGCCAAGGCAGAAAGAAACCTAGTCAAATAATAAAAATCAAAATTGAAGTTCATGAACCTCTTCTGGGAGATTATTAAGATGTCCCTCTCCTAGGATGGCTCATGTGTAAATACCTGAAACTTTGAGAATGGAGAAGTCTCTCCACTTTTAAGTTTCCCCCAGCCACACCACTCTAGGAAAAAACTATGCAATATCAGAGGCTCTCGGCCTGCCCTTCCTGGGCACCAAAACCAGCTTCTCTTCACAGCAGGGCCCAGGAACAAGGGGATGTTAGAACAGCTTCTCCATTAACGACTACTGCGTAAAAGCCTTGTATTTGCCTGTTATCAAGTGATGAACTATTCGAGAACATGTTTACAGAAATCTCCTCGCTTAAAATAGTAATATTTAAAAAACAGTAATACCAATAGCTGCTAACACGTAGCATTTACTAAATACCAGCTACTTTTCTAAGCACTTTACATAGACTAATTCCATCTTCCCAACAACCCTATGAAGTAGTTCATTGCTTTGTACCCATTCCACAGAAAGAAGAAGTGACCTGCCTATTGTCACACCAGTAAATTGAGGAGCCATTGAACCTAGCAAGTCTGGATCCCACGCGAGTCTGTGCTCTTCGCTACAGTGAAACACGCTTCCCACTAGCCGACATTTTTCTTCTCAGGACGGGCAGAGGCATTATTATACCCATTCACGAGAAAGGAAGACCAAGAAGGTTAACTGGCGCCCTCATGGGGCGTCACACCTCTGGGACCCGGGACCCAGGTCTCTTACTGTACCCAGCCCCGTTTCCATGACCGCTGTTGGGGTGACACAAGCAGTTACCAGGCTGCAGCCCGAACAGACAGATTCAGGAAGAGGGTCATCCTGTCCATACCCCACTTCCCTGTAGGGCTCAAATGCTCCCTCTTCCCACACTGATAAGCCCCATACGACAACTATAATTAAAACAGTTAATGTCAGGTTATTTCCTCCATACCAAAGTTCTCAAACTGGTTTTTTCATTCTCTTCGGACACTTTTATTAGTTACAATGAGCACTTCCTGACTTTTTTCTTTCTTTCTTTCTTTCTTTCTTTCTTTCTTTCTTTCTTTCTTTCTTTCTTTTTTTTTTTTTTAAATAAAACAAGAAAACCTCTCAGTAGGAAAGAAATGTCCTGCAGGCACAAACAGCAGCTGGGTCCCCCCCCTGGAGGAGTCCTAGTGCAGTGGAGGGCGTCAGGGGACCCGAAATCCTGCCTCTACCCCTCACTAGCTGTGCTACTACCAGCAAAGCACAACCTTATGGGGGCTCATTTCCCTACCTGTAAACCAAACTGGGGTGAACTAAATGCTCCTGAAGGTCCCATGTGATCCAACACTGACACCTCCGTCATGAAAAGTGTATGAATAGCATGACTGGGACCAGGAGACATCTATCCAGAGGGCATAAGGCCCCAGCTGCCCATGACTCAGACAGCCAGGGTGAAAAAAAAAAGAAAAAAAAAAAATCACAGTCTGTTTCTATTAAGTGTCCTGGCAAATCATTACAGTGACAGGTTCAGAGAAATACAAACAACCCAAAGTCAATATGTGGCAATCAAGCTAGCAAATAACTTTACAGCCTAGCCTTAGTGAACCAATCAAAGCCAGTGACCAAAAAGGAGGTGGGCTTACGGGGCTAATAATTAATGCCGTTTGGCTGATCCGTGGGGTCACGCTACCTTGAACCTTTAACATTTACTAAGCCACGGCTCTCAAACCTCAGTGTGCATCAGAATCATCTGGAGAGTTTGGGGGGGCCCCACCCCCACAGGTTCTGGATCAGTAGACCTAGGGGGTCTGGGAATCTACATTCCTGACAAGTTCCCAGGTGGCACTGATGCTACCGTCCTGAGGAACACATTGAGCTCAACTGTCCTAAGACCCGTGTGTTCACTCTCAGGGAGCCCCTAAGGCTGTAGAAACTACTAGAGGTGTTGGATGAGCCAGACAATTATACATCGCTTGAATAAACTAAAGAAAAATAAAATTTGAGACTCATGACTTTGGTCAGGGGCTATTTCTAAATGAAGGCTGTCATTACTTGCTGTACAGGGAGAAGTTAGAACCTGGATAACTCAAAGCCATGACAGTGACTGGTCAAGATCTCATTTCAAAATTCAACTTCCGTTTTCCCCCAATGGACTCCGTATCGATTTAGCAATGAAGCTGAAAGCAGCTTTATATTGACAGAGTAAAAAACAAAATGCTCAATCATACCACAGTTGAAGAACCCATGTTTAAATTGATGTTTGAATAGACTCACAGAAACTAGTCACTCAAAAAGAATGACTTTTTCCCAAATTTTCATCTTAAGCCATAGCGGCAGTCACTCAGTAAATACTGGCTCACTGAAATCAACCTCTTATTCTGTGTGTGTGTGTGTGTGTGTGTGTGTGTGTGTGTGTGTGTGTGTCCCCTCCCCCAAAAGAGGGCAAAAACAAAGAGAAGCAGTGAACTTAAATTTCATCGCTCCATCACATGGCAATGTGACATAAAATCTAGAAGCCGATTTCTAATTTTCACACATTTTCTGTGCAGCGTATTTGGGGACTAGTCATCTAATATTCAGAACACACAGAGCGTCACTATGTGTAGTGTAGGTCCTTCTATCACGGACACCATGGCTGATAGGAAAGACAGATAATAAACGAATACATAAACAAAAGCATTTCAGACAGTGGTAAGCAATGGATTCTGTTGGAAACAGAACCCAGTTATGAGTCATCACAAAGGCTGGAGGCATAGGGCCCTACTTTAGAAAGGGCCACCAGGAATGGCCTCTCTCAGGGGGGTATCTTTGAGCTAAGATTTAAACGGAGAAGAATCAGGAAGACGTGGGGGAAGCGGAATCCCTGGCAGAAGAAGCAGTGCATGTGCAGTCCTGAGGTGGGAATGAGTCTGGCATTCCAGGTTCCAATGGCTACAGCTTATGAAGCAAGGCGGAGAGTAACAGGAGCCAGGCCAGGGAGGGAGGCAGGGGTTAGATGACGGCTTCTGCTCTAAGGGGAGGGGGAGCTCCTGGGCTGCTTTACGCAAGGAAAACACAATCAGATTTATGTTTGAAACAAGTCATGACTGTACAACGTTCCAGCGAGCAACGTTTTTTTCTGTTCCTATGTAAGCTAATTCAAGTCATTGCTTTTTAGACTAGGCTTGAAGACATCCACTTTCTAAGCTCCTCCAAAATGGTAAAGATTTTATTCTAATCACATGTAACCTCCCAGAAGCACCACTTGCAACATGCCACTCTGCCACGCCGTAATCTGCAATGGCTTTCAGTTCTTACTCAATTCTCAGAATTCTCTCTCAGTTTGGCTTCTGAAGAACCAGTAGAGAGGTCTATGCAGAACCTTCGCATAGCACCAAGCTTGGCACCTTTTCTTACTCCTTCCAGTCTAAACCCTCATGCCCACCTTCAAGATGGCAGCCTACCCTACCTGCTCAGGATTAGCTCCCACCACTTTGAATGCAGTCTCTTGCCTGAACAGATCACCATTGAACTCAGTTCCATGCCTCCACTTGTATCTTAGCTTCCTCAGATTGCTACTTCCCCTTTATATCTAAATTCTACTCATTCCTCGGAGGCCCAGCTCACCTCCTGCCTCGCCCACAAAGCCTCTCCCTTGATGGTTCGGTCCTCACAGGCCAACCCAACTCTTGTTAACACTCGTAACTCACAATTGAGCCCTTCATTCCACACTGTCTTCTAACTCTCTCTGCTTTCCACTTCTAAGTTCCTAGAGGATAGAAAACATTGCTTCTCTTCTACAGATTTGAGGCAATATAGTTTTGTGGTTGAAAGCATAGGTTGCTGAAATCAGGATCTGGGTTTGGATTCTTGCTCCATCATTTACTATCTATCTCTGTATCCTCTTTGTGTTTCGGTTTCTTCACCTGTAAAATAATGTATCTCAGAGCCTGTAAAATAATGTATCTCAGAGCCTAGGCAAGAGTTGACTGAATTAATACATTACAGAGCCTAGAACAAGGCCTGATACGTAGCCAGAGCTCAAAAAAGGCTAGCTCACAAAGTGGGTACTTCCATGCTTGGTAACTGATTGCACAGCAAATGATGCCTTTTGGGAAACTTGCTACGTCAATCAAACACCAGTTGAAACAAATGGAGAAATCTGGAAAAATAGAGGAGCCCTAGGCAATTTAGGATGTAATATCAATAAATGGAAGCAATTCTTCCCAGTTGCCTTTAGTAACATCTAATAAAAGACATACTGAAATACTATTACAAAAAACTAGAGGTCACAGGTCACTGGTCCTTTAAAAAAAAAAAAATGTATAGCACCACAGGCCCAAGAAGTGATTCAGAAAAGGTAAAATAAACACTACATATGAGCAAAAATGTCATTCAGTTTTAATACAGTTCTAGTCATATTTGTGGAACAGCTGCTGTAAGCAGGGCCCTCCACTACGCACTGCAGGAAAATAAAACAGGGATAAAACAATTCCTAACCTCAGGGTCTATACAGGCTAGTGGAGGGAGGTTAGGGGTAGGGCCAGAGGGGATGCGACCAAATAACTCTAATATGAACGAAATGAAAATCGCTTTCATTATATACCTCTAGCAGACCCTCTTCATCTCCATCTCAGAATCACTCCAAAAAGAACCTGTAAGACATACATTAAGCCTTGTGGTGGAGCACTAGGTGACACTCAGTCCAGACAAGGTTCTCGTGTGTAGACAAGTTCATCAGCCTCATGTGTATATACAGGCAAGACCCTCCACCAGCAAAAAGATTACAACTCACTTTATTGCAATGGTCTGGAACCGAACCCGCCGTATCTCCCCGTTTGCCTGTAAACACGGCTGCAAACAGCAGAACAAGCTGTCACGGATGTTAACCAGTTCCAACGCCTCAAGAAACTTTCCCATTTAGGGACAGGCCCAAGGTATCCAAACTTGATGGAATCTGCCTTAAATTTACCTTTAGGCATTTACCTAGGTTTTCCAGGGCTTTGCAGCATCATGCCAGCTACTGGTTTAAAAGCCTCCCTTTGTTTTAGGAATCTCTAACACGAGTAATTAAGTCTATACCCCAGCAGGTGTAATCAGAGCAGCCCTCAAAGTGTTTCACTTGTTGCATTCACATGTAATCGTTTTAAATTGGCATTACTTGTTGCTTTGCAGCCTCTTCAAATAAGCCTCTGTTGTCTGTCTCACATGATTTTTTTCATCCCCTGCTCCCTCTGTCTGCAGTGTGGTATCTGTATGTACTTATATCCACTGCTCACTCAAAAGACATGTCAGTGCTTTGACTAGTCGGGGTTCCTCCGTAAAATATGTCAAGAGGAGGTATGCAGGGTCCGTTTATTAGGTTGGTGCAAAAGTACCTGCGGTTTAAAAGGTTAAAAATAATTGCAAAAACCACGATTACTTTTGCGCCAAGCTAATAATTTTCTCTTCAACGTTTATGCAAATTTCAAGCAGCAGCATTTGAGAAAGACGAAGTCTGAGTTTTTGCCCCAGGACTTTCTTTCGCTGTGGCTGGCTGCTGCTGTTTCAGGCACATGGTGTCTGGTCGAGGCTCAGGAAAATGAACAAAGCACAGTTTTCTGAAATGACTGCTTGCATTATTACCCAAAATAGGAGAATTGAGGGCAGACAGGAAGACATCAGGGATTTGCAATAATTCTTGTAGCACCCTGCAATTTCAAACAACAAAGCTTTCATTAAATATTTTTTATTCCATTTTTTGGGATCAAGCCACGAAAAGAAAAAAAAAAATCCAAACAAACAAAAGTACAGAAGCTTCAAATCCCAAGTGGTACATTGAAATAAAAACAAAGTGGAGAAACATCTGTCTTCCTCCTTGAAATTCGTCTTGATTAAAAAGGCAAGGAAATGCAACAAGTGAGATAACAATTTTATTTTTCTGCTAATGTTCTGAAGACTTCTATGCCCATTTATAGATATTATCTAATAGAAAATGTGTTTTCTACTTAAGAGATGCTGATACCAGGACCCACAAATAACGAAGGCTTAGGCTATTGGGTTCATGGCAAAATGTGACTACTTTTCAAAAACAGGTATGCCTTGATTTAAGAAGATATAACCAACAAAAACTGAAGTTACAAATAATATATGGGTATTTTTGACATTACTAATAGAATTTTTTTGTTTTATAGTCATCCCAGTGAGCTTGCGACTATGATTGGCTTATCTTGGATACCTGAAATCTAGCCCAGTGCCTGGAGCACAGCAGGTATACTCAATACTCATTAGATATTCAATGAACTAACTGCCCGTAACTAGGCAAAACCTGTAAACAACCTCAACAATCAGTCTGTATGTTTAGAATGTTCTAAGGCTCCCATTTTAATAAACACAGGGCCGCCCAAAGTGTAACTGTGCCTGTTAATTCTGATTTCATTTTGTGTAAAGGGGTAGAACAGGAAAATGAGAAGGCAAATATAGTGCAAATTGCCTGGCCTTCAACAGGGATACGAAGTTCAGAAAGTGGAACTGTACTTGTCTAATCTTCACAAAACTAGAACATTTTTGGAAGTTCCTGCCTTAACATTTGCATGAATGAAGACACACCCTCCCCCACCCTTCCCCATGAATCTTAAACCATGTGTAAGTATGGTAAGAATTGATTTAAATGGGTTGCAGAGAAGCCAAAATAATTTACATCTACATGGAAAATGCGGAAAACATAGTAACAAAAATTCCAAGTAAACGGTAAGCTCAGATAGTATGTTTTCGTTGTTCAGTACCATCTTCCCCATGAGTATTTCACTGATCTAGGTCCATAGAACAATAGGCACCAATCTGATCCAAACCAGTCCCAATGTATTGCTTCACTCGAAGTATCTAACCCCTTGTAAAATGACACTGACCAAAACAATTACAGGGTTTACATATCCAAAAGGTTCAGGATCTTGGTGTAATCAAACCCAACAGAGGGGGAGAAGTTATGTCATATGGAGAAGTTAAAATTATTCTCTACACAAAAGGCTATATATTTGTGTACTGCTTAGTGGTCAAAAAAGGCCAACCCGAAGTGTTAGTCCATTGTCTTCTCTTAGATCTTCTATTATCTGTTCTGTTCTATGAGCTGTATCTATTCTGTTATCAGAGATAAATTCCGCCTGTCGTCAATTTCCTGTGCATTTAGTAAATGCTCCCTTTTTAAAGACTATTTTGTTAAGTACAGCTTCATTTTTTTTTCACAGCCCTTAATTTTAAATACATGCTTTTAAGTACCCTTGCTGGAAAAGAATTTTATAAATATATATAATCTTGTTGCTACCCACCCAACAGAAACAAAGTGTTCTTTTAGCTTGAATTGTTTAGAACGCTTTTTAAATGGAGCAGACAATTTCTATTGTCTGTTAGAGTAGACCCCCCCAAAAAAAGAACAAGTTACAAAATTATTGTTAAAAATGAAAATGGAAAAACCTAAGATGGTTATATGTTATTATATAAAATCATGGAGACTTCCCAAAACCAAATGGGGGAAATCCAGAGAACAGACTCAAATTTCCCACAGGCATCCTACCCCACAGCCTTTGACAGAAACCCTGGGTTGGTAACAATGAAAACTACTCACAAGAACCGAGTCACACAACATCGTAATCAATGTACTGTGCTAATGGCTGATAGGAGGCCTGAGTCCCAACATAAGATCCCACCCGTGTAGAACTAACCATTCTGAAGTCAGGGTTTGCAGAAGCGAAGGTCCTAGCATTTGGGTTATTTCTATATTATGATCCGGGTCACAGAGGTTTTATACCTTCAGCTAAACAAAACCTTATTCACCTGTGGACAACATTCAAATTCCTACACACATCACTGAGAACTGTCTAAACCCAAGATCTCAAAAGGTCCTAAACCCTGGGCTCATACCCAGAATACTCCAGATAAGCATAGAAACCAGCCTTGCAAAGAAAATATCTGAATCTGGAAATGGCCAATGCATATTGTCTCCATTTCCAGAGGACACGGCGGGGGCAACAACCTTGGAACAGAAGAAGGAAGATAGAAGAAAAACATCACATCTTTATTAAATACCAAGGGGAGAAGAAAATATAAAACATAGCCCCAAACTTCAAATTTTATTGAGTCTTATTTTCAATTACTCCTGTCTTTTAATTTGTTTCTTCAAACACAAATCAATGCCAACTCACACCAACATAACTTGGGCCCAATGGTCAACATAAAAATAATAATGTATACTTAAAGATAGCAGATGAAGAGCTGATCATTTCAGTGTTCAATTGATTCCTTGTAAAAACCCAGTTCTCCAACCCCATAAATCTTTCACCTACTCAAACTCTACTGTGAGTATAATCAAGAATTTATCTCTATGACTATTTAGATTTCTGTGAAGTCATAACAGTCATTTTAATAAAAACCACCCAACTCACTAATAGACAGTCAACGATCTGGTTTGCAAATATTCACGTCCATTCTTGCTCATCCGATTGTTTTTGGATGAGCAAAGAAAAGTAGCAGAGACAGAAAATTTGAAGACACCAATAAATGACCATATCAAAACTTAAACTTTCCATGTTTGTGTCTTCAAGCACCAGAGGAGATCTAGGGGTCCCCATTTGCATCAACACCTGATTTGGCAAAACCAAAAGTTACATTGCCTTTGACAGGTTTTTTGGGGTCTAGAAGAGGCCCAAAGACTTCTCTTGTTTCATCTTCAGCCCAGAGTTCTCAGAAAGAACAACAGAAATGACCTGTAAGTTCAAAAATATTAAATTAAAATGGGGGGGGGAGAGGGAGGAGGGTAAATTCTGCAAAAGGAATTGATTTTCTGGAGCCCAGCACTTTAAAAAAAAAAGAGATGCCCTGGGCCACCACCCATGTCGTCTGCTTCGCTGCCACTCTTTCTGCCCAGCAGCCCAAGAGAGTTCCAGCAAAAGGCAGATTGTGGACTCGGCAACCCCTACACAAGGTCTTCTCCACCTCGCTGCAACCCACTGGGCTTCCAGGCACATGGTAAATGCTTGGAAAATGTGTGCCAAGCCCAACTGTGGAAGGAGCAGGCCAATAGTTTTCGAACTCCCTCCAAGAGAACATAAACAACTCCTTAATTTCCCACAAAAGACAGAAATAAAATCTGCAAAATGATAGTTTATTCTAGCTTTTTAAGGTCACAGTGACCTGGCCGAGGAGATATTTTAATCTCTCCTGTTTATCACTCTTAAAATACTCTCCTCAATAAAAATTCATTTCATGCTGGGGACCTGGGAGTGACACATATGTTAAACAAGAGGGATTTACAAAGGGAGTTCTACCAGTTACGCCACTCCAGGCCCGGTGGGAACGGTGGGAAGGTCCTTCCCACCATCACCTCATCACCTTAACAGGATTAAGTCCTTTGGAAAACCAGCATTAAAGCAAGTAACCCTCCGTTTGAGCAAAGAGACAAAGGATTTAGTGAATGTGGTTATTAGTGTAATGCGAGTGATTAAATAATAGTTCTTCTCCTCCCTCCAAAGCACACATGACCTCATCGAAAATATTGAAACCGAGGCTTTGTAATCACTTTGGCTATAGGCCTAAATATGTTACCATAGGACGTTTCAAATGCTCTAAGTGTTATATTTAAAATATCAAGGGAATCAAGTACCCTCTGCTTCGTGTAATCAGGCTTTAGAATGTTAAGTAGAACAAGTTTATAAATTTGAGCAGAGTGAGTTTCTGTCTGTACCCTTGCACCGCCACAGAGAATAACCCCCATCACCATCCTTCCAAAGACACAAGGAATAACTCTAACAGTGTGAATTTCAGTAATTAGCCAGGCATACCCTAAATTAGTTGGCTGTCATGGTCCCTCCAGTAAAATAAGAGTAACAAGTACCTACCCTACCTAAAGATGGAACTGGTGTTGACGTGGCAACAAGTATTGAGGATTAGCACCCCAGCTTCCAATGCACAGGGATTTTCGGCTGATTTCCCTCTATGTCCCCACCCAAACCTTTCGAAGGCCAAACAGAAAACACTGTGGCCGAACAAATCAGAAAGTCCGTTCACAACCTTCCATTTGTCAGCCCTGAGGAGGCAGACTACCCAGGTCAACTGGCCAAAGACCATATATCCTAAAAGTGCCTTTATAATTTATAAACAGTTTTGTACAATGATCTCATTTGATCCCCGTAACAACCCCGTAAGGCAAGCAAATTGGCATCA
This sequence comes from Rhinolophus sinicus, assembly GCF_057876585.1. NCBI lineage: Eukaryota > Metazoa > Chordata > Mammalia > Chiroptera > Rhinolophidae > Rhinolophus > Rhinolophus sinicus. The sequence goes on from NC_142507.1 coordinate 50,150,059, forward strand.
GCACCATCTTACAGAAGAGGAAACTGCAACCCAAAGAAATAAGGGACTTGCCCAAGGTCACTCCAGTCAAGTGGCCAAACGAGGACTAGAACACAAGTCTTTCACCCACTAGTCTGGCATCCTCTCATGCATTACATCCGTTGAGATGTGATCAGAAAAACCTGATATCCACCCAGACTTTCAAATCTCTATAATACACATTTGTGACTGTAACATTCTCGTGTAGATAAGCACCCACGTACCAGCTATGTACATGAAAAACATTTATGCCAAGATCAGCTAGTGACCAAACGCTTGTCAAAAACAAAACCAAGACTGAGTTCCCAGGACAAGAGGGGCCACCAGCGCTGCATATCAGAGCCACGCTTCACAAACATGCCCTAATAAGGACTGACATCCATTCTTTCATATCACTCCTACCTCCACAACAAAAGAACCCCACTTTTGATAACTTGCCAACTCTAGAATTCAATCTACTGCTATGTATTATTTCTCAGGAAAAACACAAAAACAAATGACCCTGTGAGGTAAAAGAATGGGTGAAATTTTATAGAGTTCTTCCTTTGTAAAACTGTAACGAGATACCATTGCTTCTCAGTCATAGAGTAGCATCACAGATGCAAAAGGACATTATGGAACCAGATCATAAGAATGATGACGACTTATGTTGACAAGATTTTACTCAAAAGAATGGTGACCCTATTAAAAGTGAGCCACCCATCACCATTTGATCAAGCAATTTAATTGATCAGAAATAAATCCTTCCAAAGAACACATCTGCAGTTCAGTTGGCGAAAACTGAACCACTACACAGGAAAAGTGTGGCCTGCTACTCAGAGAAGGCGGGTAATCACTAACGTGGTAAACCAAGAATGCCATTAAGAGATAGACAATTTTCTTCATCTGGTCTGCTTTTCTCCACTTAATCAACTGAGAGGGGGAAAAAAAAAGACAAAAACTCACTTTCCCAAACCAAGAAATAAACTATCCAGACACATACTCTGAATGATACTGGATCCCACTTGAGCAAACCTCAGACAGCTCACAGTTCTATTTTTCCACAAAGCGGAGAATACCAGACTCTTGCTTGCCTTCCAAAGCCAAAAGGATAAATTTCATCACTACAGTTTGATACACTTTTCCATAAAACACCACCTTCCTTCACGTCCATGGCACTTAAGTACTGTAGAAAATGATGACATGTTAAAACAGATGATTTTTCTGTGTCTTTAGGACATTTTTAAAAGGATATCTGACACCAGATACCAATTCTGGTCATGAACTGGTGGAAAATAAAAGTTTCGAACTACCATCGGTCTATCATAAGTAATATACTCTCTAATTCAGGAAATCGGATAACAGAAACTTACGGAGAAAAATGGATTTTGAAACGTCGCAGGCCAAAAAGAAAACTGAACGGCTATAATTGAGAAAAAAAGGAAATGGGCGACTTCTTTTTTTGCATCTAAGCCCCACTTCTGAAACAACAGCTGTCTTTGCTCAGCTGGAGGAAAACCACAGGACTTGGAATAACTCACTGAATGTACTGTCCCCTCCTTAGGTTAAAATGACATTGTTGAGTCACCCTCAGTAGGACATGTGCTTGGTTTAACTCGTTTTTCCAGTAACAGTAATGAACTAAGCTGCTCTAATATGGAAATGATTTGCACCCTCACAACTAAAAAAAAAAACATGCAGGTACTTGGAAATACCTCCAGACAATGGAATACGTGTTCCTGAGTTTGCCTGGCGGTGCTGTGGAGCCAGAGTGAGTTTTAGCCCTCTCCGTAATTTACTCTGCAGCCTCTCCACAAATGATGACCCGTGTTAATCCTTTTTATTTCATTACAAGAGCACAATTTCTTCTAATTACCAAAATAATCTTGCACTGCCATTTACTCTGGTGTATCTTTGTCTTAGCTAATCCTCATAATCCTGGGCTTCCCGACTCTGAAATGAAATGAACTACTTTATTTTCTTTCCTCCTGAGGACAGGCCTTGCTCAACTCTCGGTGACACTGTGAACGGTCTACAACAAATCGACAATGCTTGCAAGCTACCGGTATCATTCGACAGCATTCCATGGGAAAGTGGTACATTCTCTGTTCTCTTGCTCTGTCATTTCTAGCTTGCTCTCTAGTTCAGGCCAAAAGAATGATTTAAAAATCAGCAAACATTTATCATGCCCTAAAACGGATTATGAAGCGGGTTAATAAGCACGATAATGGCGGGGAGGGAAGGCTTAATGACATCAAACGAGGGTTTTGCACCAACATAGGCCATGAAAAGGAAACTTGACTGTTCTCCTCAGATCAAAAGCAGCATTCTTTCTCAAGGAGTTAATGTAATGCACATACATCCACCATTCTCATTTCTTCTACTCTGGAAAGAGAGCGTTTGCCCTCAAAATTTCATTGCAAAAACTATGTTGCAGAGGGACGCTGGAAATATTGGGAGTAAAAAATTATCTAATGAAAGAGCCAATTGCTTTGACATTAAACTCTTCAGTTCATTCTGGACCAGTGGTCTGCAAAATGAGATGTGTGTATCGCAGAGGTGGAGGGATGCTAGACCATCCCCTGGGGATACCAGACAAACTTCTAAAATATCTACATATTTACAGTCTAACAAACAGTTCTTGCACTTTCCTGAGAGTTAACATACACATGTATGGTTTCATCTTGTACATGCATGTCATTTATAAATATTTATTTACTTACTTGGAGGAGAGGATCCTCCTCAAGGAAGGAAAACGTTTTCCTTGGGGCATATGTTTGTTTTTTAAGTTTGGAGGTTCCTGCTTCATCCCTGCATTACACAAACGAGGACACACACAGCCCTAGGGGTACACAGCCGTTGCGCGGAGGATGCAGACCCTGGATAAACCTGGTACAAATTCCTAGTGTCTTTATGCCATTCACTGTAAGGTAAGTGACAGCCACTCTTTTCTGCAATCAGATTTGGGAGACAAGTCTGGGAACATGTCTCCGAGTGGAAGGGACCACAGAAGGGTGACCAAGCTTCTATGCCTGGCTATCACCTCGCCGTCTAACCCAAGGCCAGTCGCTTCAGTCTTCGGGCCTTTTAGGTTCCTTCTCACCCGAATTTTACGATTGGCGGGTTTAGATTTTCATCCCTTACTTGCTTCTACATGTCACTCTTCTAACTAGAAAGTATCAGCCTCTCCTCCCCACCGATCACATGCCTTGCCTCCCTCCCTGATGAGGCCCTGCCTTTGCCTTCCCTCCATTCCCGTGGATGGTTTGTATGATGTAAAGGGTTTGTAAGCGTCCTCAAGTTATTTCCAAGGGCCCCCCAGTACTCCTGGACGGACTATGAGCTCCTTAGTGTCCAGTGTCGGGGCAGCATTCTGCCCGGGGCACCAACATATATCATCAACCTGATCGAGCTGACGACCCACAGCCCTGCTCCTGATGCAAATCAGCAAAACCCCTCATTTAAGGGGGAAAGTAATAGGAACCTAAATCACCCACCTACTGAAGGCATACGGTCTGGCACAAGAAAGTGAAGTTGAGACCATGCCTAGGTATGGCAGGCTATGAGGACAATCGCTCTGAACTCAGCAGAAACAGAATGAGGAAGTGGGGAGCAGCATAGAGAAGTGTTAACTCATGCTGGTAGGATGCCCCCCTCACTCAACACAGCCGAGTTCACGTCCCAGCCATTGCCACCCCGTCAAAACAAGTACTAATTAAATGAGTGAATGCGTGAGCCGTGCTTACAGCCCAGCACTGCTGGTCAATATTCTTACCCTCATTCTGTCAAGCACAGCAGAACCAACAGGAGGAATGATACCTCTTTCTCTGCAGACTCTGGGGGCTCCATGGCAGGATTTTCACCTCCCCAGAGCAGGCTGAGATTCAACTTCCCTTTTCAGGTTTTGTCAACATCTCTAAAGGTTGCATGGCATATTTCCCACATGTGGAAAGATAAGGCTCAATTCCCAGGCAATAGAGCACACTTTTTTTTTTTTTTTTTTCATTTTATTGGGGAATATTGGGGAACAATGTGTTTCTCCAGGGCCCATCAGCTCCAAGTCATTGTCCTTCAATCTAGTTGTGGAGGGCGCAGCTCAACTCCAAGTCCAGTCCCCGTTTTCAATCTTTAGTTGCAGGGGGCACAGCCCACCATCCCATGTGGGAATTGAACCGGCAACCTTTTTTTCAGGGCTCGCGCTCTATCTAACCAACTGAGCCATCCGGCTGCTCCTAGAGAGCACTTTTAAGGAAGCAGCCTCATGTGAGGGATAAAGCAGTGGACCAAGGGCTACAAGTCAGGCACCTTGTCTTCAAACCACCACTGACTGTTTCTGTGCTCTTGAAAATGTACTTACTTTTCCAGGGCCTAAATTTTCTGATCTGTTTTTTTTTGTTTTTTTTTAAATGATTAGATGACCTATAGTCCCATAGCCAATGAGGTAGTAGCTTATAAATATTTTTTACTGTGATCTACAATAAGAAATGTATTTTAAGTCAGAACTCAGTATTCACATAGATATGTATGTAGCAAAACACAAAAATTTCAAGAAACAATGCTTAGCCGTACTATGTATGATTTCCTATTCTATTCCATTTCCCCCCAAAAAAAGTACTGTGCAAGACCTACCACATTGGTTCATGACTCACCAGTGGTCACAATCTGCAGTTTAAACAAAGCAGGACTAACGCATGGTAGTAAAGAGTGTGGCCTTGCAGACAGACAGACCCAGGGCCACCATTAACAAGCGGCATAATCTTGGGTAAGTCATCAACCCTTTCAACGTGGGTCTTGTAGATCAAAGATGGAAACACCAGGGTTGTTCCAAAAATTAAGCAGGTAATGAATAATGGAAAACACTTGGCTGCCCTGTGTCTGACAGAGAACAAGCACTGGATGAAAAGTTATGGTGATGATTAGTCACAGCAATGTCATTATAACGAAATTCAAAGACTCCAAGAGACAGCAAAATAAGTGGACAGGAGCTGGGCAAAGGAACAGGCTCAACATCCGCAAGCATCGATAACCAGCAAGACAGAGGTCGGGTTTGCCCCGGTCTGTGCTCCTGGAAGGCATTTTTGTGTGCTTTCTTCACAGCAGCCCCGGAACTATACCAGTGCCCGGCATGTAGTGGACACTCACGTATGTGTTGAAGGAATGGATAAACACATCTGAAGCCTACCTCTAAGCACTGGAAGAGCTGTGGGAAGATCGCAGCCAAGCTTGCATAGCTCCCTGTGCCCTAAAGCTCAGACACCTGAGACTGCTCCAAGTTCGAGGTTCTGAAATTATAATTCCCAGAACAGCAGCAGAATCACCTGTGAACTTGCCAGAACTGCAAATTTCCAGGTCCCACTCCAGACTTACAGAATCACAACCTCTGGGAGGGGGGGAAGGCGCCCCAGCAAACCCCCAAAACCCGATGCACACTCAACTTTGAAAACCACTGCTCCAAACCATGAAGACTTGGAACCCTGCAGCAATCCGGGGGAACTATATGTACAGCCAAAGGGACTTCTGGAAAGTTCATTAGTCCTAGGAACTAGTTACTCATCTAGTTCAATCAGTTAAAATTAGTTTGTCATGGGTTGATCAATCAAAGAATACATTTATTAACACATCACAAGATTGAATCTTCTCCTTCAGAAAGTCATGGAAAAGCTTGCTAATTTCTATAAAACCCTAATTTTCCAAAAGGCACCTGAGTTTGAAGCCCTGCAGTCCCATCAGACTCTAGTTTGAAACAAGAATTAGAGAAAACACAACGATTTTTATCAAAAGGTAGGAAAACGTAACTATCTTCTTTCCACTCTGGAAAGAATTGCTAACATATCGGTACCTTCCAAGGGCAAAAGGATGTCTTTTAAAAACTGAAAGATTCCACATTTCTGCCAATAAAATAATGATCCAATTACATTCCAAGGGACTGAGAGAAGACCCAACTTTGGTTCTCCATCCAGCCCTGGAGAACCAATAGTGGGACTTTGGGTGAGGCTTCATAGGGACTCTGCATCAGTCTCCACAAATGAACACATGGCCGTGTAAAGGCTACAACACACATGAAAGTGCTCCGCAAGCTATTAGATATGATCTTTTCAACATGCAAATTTATTCCTGGGAACCCATTCCTTCCCTCCCACTCACAGTGACCAAAATGATTTATTTTAGAAAGTGGTCCTAAGTGGCTAGGCAGCAGTTTTAACAAAAATGTAAACTAGCAAAGATACTGAAGACTTTCGTACACATAAAGAAGCAGGAAGCCACAGATGTGACGGCTCTCAAATGACAGAGAAATATGTGAGAAAAATGGCCCTGAGTCCATTGGCTCTTTCTAGTTTGGACTGGCAAAAAAATGGAGCTGGAAAGACATGGTGTTTAAGCAGGAAAATTAATGGCAAACAATAAATAAAGTGCATTAACTTCAAAGCCTCACCAAAGAGTATGTTTAAAGGCAAGTTTGGGAAGCAGGGTTTAGGGGGGGCTGTGTTTTTGTCAGGTCTGACTTACCCTTCACTATGGGCAAGCTGTGTTTTCAGGTGACCCCAAAGAAAAAGTGGGGCCACTATCATTGTCACTCATGCTGACCAGATGCTGACGAGATGATTGCACACCAACAGTTCTCAGACTCGGGTCTTGTGTCATTGGGTGTGTCCATCTATGTCACTCCACAGATGGTTATTAAACTAGTTACAACTTCCCTAAATCTTCTCACTAGGCTGGAGCAACTGAGTACAGGCGCTATTATAAGATAATGTTTTAAAAACAGTTTCAAGGTCCCTTCCTCTTCCCAACACACACACACACACACACACACACACACACACTTAAAGCAGGGGGGTGTTTGTTCAATTCAAATACTTAAATTATCAAATTTCAAATTTAAAACTTGACCATAACCATCAATATTCCTTTACTGCAGTGGATGTAACAAGTCTATTCATTTCAATCTGTTACGAATAAAAAAAAAAATATCATCAGTTCCCAATTTTCTACGAACAACTTATGTGTATTTTGGATAATCTGTGTGTCACGGGAGCAGCCCTGCTGTCAAAGCTCTCCTCGGGATGATGGAGAATGGGGAATCCCAGATCCACAGGACACGACTGCCAGAGTTCCTCCTGCTGCCAGAGGTGCATGGCCCTGACGTGGCTAGATGGCAGTGGCCTTCAAAGGAGGTGCTCCGCTGACCACAGGGCATGGCCAAAGCACAGCTGCATTGCCAGAGGCGTCAAAATGGTCCACTTGGCACTTAGCTGAAACTGAGACATCACACCTTCCACTAGTTGGCCTCTTCTGTGGTCAATGTCCTACACTGTACTCCTGAGAGAATGTCTGTAGAGACGGCACCCTTGGAGGAAAAGCTCAGCTTGTGAAATGTGCTCTGTGGGAAGGCAAGCACGCTTCCACATATGAACAGGTGTACACAAGGCAGAGCGCAGGCTGAGTACACTACCCTGAAATGCGATGTGTGAGCCCGATCATTGTTTTTTCTTTCCCCGTGAACATGCGGCAGGGTTCACATTGCAGCCATCGTGCATCTTCTTCCGTGAAATGTGTAGGTTCCAGTTCTCACAGAGACTGGCTGTGCATTTCCTTGTGGGTGGATGTGTAAAACTACCATAACAAAACATTTTCTATTTCCTCATTTTGATTAGAAGGATAGAAAAAAATGCTGAAGTGCACTTGTATGGGTGACAGTGCAGTCCTGACACGCCTATCTGGATACACACTTTAGATGCTTTTGAAAATGGAAGGTTGTGGTGATTCCGGAGAGGAATGCCAAGAGCTAGTGTGTTTCCCTGGAAATAAGACCTAGCTGGACAATCAGCTCTAACGCAGCTTGCGGAGCAAACATTAATATAAGACCCGGTCTTATTATTATATTATATTGTATTGTTATATTGTCTTATTTTACTATAAGACCGGGTCTTATATAACAATATAATATAATACTGGGTCTTATATTAATCATTGCTCCAAAAGACACATTAGAGCTGATTGTCTGGCTAGGTCTTATTTTTGGGGAAACAGGGTACGAAATAAAATTACATGAAGGACTAGCCCATGCTGCGTGCTCTAGAGAGAACTTAGGGAAATTTTCAGGAAGAGCAAAGTCACTTCAGGCCACTCAGGAAGAACTAAGGCAGGAGGCATGAACAACAGCTGAGGAAAACGACTCAGAAATAGACAGCAGAGCACATAAAACACGTTTAAATGAACAAGACATGGGGACGGCCAGTTGGCTCAGTCGGTTAGAGCGCAATGCTCATAACACCAAGGTCACCGGTTCGATTCCCACACGGGCCAGTGAGCTCTGCCCTCCACAACTAGATTGAAAACAATGACTTGACCTGGAGCTGATGGGTCCTGGAAAAACACACTGTTCCCCAATATTCCCCAATAAAAAATTTAAAAACAAAACAAAAAAAAACACAACATTATGGACCCAGTGGCAGAACGTAGGGAAGCTGGGGTCAGGCTGAGTCAGCCACACACTCCTGACTATTTCACTTTGGACCAACATCCTGTGTAGGGAACAGGGAAACTCGGTTGCAGGATCGTGTTAAGAAAAGCTAACTGACCCATCTGGGGAAAGAGTCTTCATTCAACTTGTGCTTCAGGGCTGTCATACTCTTCCTGACACAGTTAATCAAGCAGAAAAGAAGGCTTTTCTATCATGGGGAACAGAATTCAGATTTCAGGATATTCTGGAAGAGGCATCATGAAATAAGAGCTGCCCTAGAAATCAGGCCCTGGGGTCTCACCCTGGCTTCACCCCGCTGTATACTCACCGTGTGATCTACAGGAATTCCCTGAAGCTATTTGAGACTTATTATTCATCTGTAAAATAATATTCCCTGGTCCTCCTTCCTTAGCAGCATTTGTGTGTGGCTCAAATAAAATCATGTTTAGAAAAGTGATTATAAACCGGAAAGTGATAACCTCCAAATAGGATTTTATGTAAAAGTTCCAATCCCAAATTCTGTAAAACAAAAAGTCCTCACCATCTAGCCCACAAAATGATACACTATCACATGATTCAAATTAGGTCACATACACCTATGAGACCAGCCCAAATGGGGGTAGAAGATGTATGTGTGTTGAGCTAGTGTAACCAAACTTAATAATTTTTTTTTTTTTTTTTAATTTCCCCATCGCTCTCCTCGTGTCTCCACAATGCTCAGGAATTAAAAGCAAGAGTGATAATCTCTTCAACCTCCCCTCACTTTCTCTCACACAGAAATCCGACATCGGCCACTTCTCATGCCTGATTAGATAAGCTTTCCCAATGCTGCAAACCAACTGCTTCTCCCATGTCAAACCTGATTTCCATGAAGATGCAGAGGTGAAAGATGGAAACAAACAGATCCTCCTTTTTTTTGAAAGAGTTCTCCAGCTTTGATTCAAAACACTAAATAATTTTTTTTCTGTGAATAAATTGCTTCTGAGGTGAGAGGTGCAAGATGCTGCAAGAGCAGACAAAGGGGCTTTAATTCATACACAGTTAGTCTACAAACTTGAAAATGTTAGACAATAGTGCTTTAGTTTGTTTTTTGGGTGACCCATAATCTTGCCTTGGCAATGGAGCAGAGTCCAAAGGGAATCATTAAAAGAAACTGAAACAAGGAGGGCCAGAAACAAGGACTCCCAGCCTTTCTCTTCCAAAGGGGGAATTACCAGGAGGCCAGTGAAGTTCAAACGCTGGGCCCCCCGCCTCGCACTTGAGTGTCCAGAACCATGCAATGAAACATGTTGTTTCCAATATTTACAAATAATCCTGCAAGCTAGGTACTACTGTTATTCCTGTTATATAAATAAGGGAACCAACACGGAGAAGATAAGTGGCTTGCCCAATAGTCTTAGCTAAGAATCAGAGCCAGGTCTACCAGCTAGCTCCAAAACTCACCAGCTATGCAAAAGTAAAACTCAAAATGTAGTGGGGAAGGGGACCTAAAAGTCACTCACTCCAAGAGATCATTAACAACAAACAATTTCAACCTTCACTGTCATTTATCTCTTTTATTATCCTTAATATCCCTGGACATTGGCTCCTTCACCATTCAACTGGCGGCTAACACAACGAACCTTAAGGAGAAAGTGCAGTATGTTTGAAAGGACCCACATGTCTGAGTATGCAGTGGAGGCCCGTGTTTTGAAACAGAAGAGATTATCTGTTGGTGTCAAACATACTTCTCATCTACTAATACAGCTGACCATCAATTTTCAATAGCAAAGGAGGTAATAATAAGGAAAACGTTCGCCGAAAAGAAGAAAAGCCAAGGTTATCCTCATGCTTTTTCTAGAACAATATGTGTAGAAATGCCGCACACAGTTAATTCCAAAGTTCCCAGGCCAAGATAGGTGAGTACTGGGTAGTTTTAGTAATTGGCTACGTCTGTTGTTTATATGCTGAGGCATGCCAATCATTTCACATGGTCGCTTACACCCCTTTCAGAATGATACAATAAGAATACAAGCGCACCGTCAAGAAAAAGCTACCTGTAACTAAAAAGGCTGGCATAAGTACGACTCTGCAGTGTCATTTTCAATCTTTCAAAATGTTTTTTTTGTTGTTAAAAAGGACAAAAGTTACACAATTCATTCCTGTTCTGAATCTCCTAAAGAGTATCTTTCAGGGTCAAGATGTTAACAGGGCAAGAAACGCTAAACAACTTTCCTTCGACCACGACAAACATAAAATCCATTCTTCCCATTTTTCAAAAAGACTTAAAAAGAACTGCAACTATTCAACATGGAATTTCGAAGGGTAAAGCATTTCCATGTTACGCAAATGTTCATTCAGAGGTAAGAGGTTAAGAAGAGTAGAACTTACATCCGTTTAGTACACAAAACATCATTAAATCCAAAGTTACTATCTGTGGGACGACACGATTCCATCAACTAGGCAGCGGCATTATTTACAGTGGGTAAGTGTGGGAGCCTTGGAGTCGGGCAAGACGGGTTCCAGATGCCACTCTATACTACTGATTAGCTGGGTGACCTGCAGAGCCACCCCTTAACCTTTCAGTAACAGGAATCATAACACCTACAGAGGACTACAGGAGACAGGTAAAGGCCTTCTCCCCCGAGCATCTCTCACAGAATTGGCCCTCGGTATATGGAAACTATTGTTGCTTCTTATAAGCTCCAGGAGGACAGAGAAGTTCATCTGTTTTGTTCACTCTATTAATAAGAAGGCACACCTCAGTCAGCTTTCATGAGAATAGTCCAGTTCCTCCAAAGTGACATTCACAGTTACCTATGTTAATTACAAATGCATTATCCATCTTTCAAATGCTGCTATCCTCAGTGTATCTCTCCTATCTTTTACTGTCAATGGCTTCAGGTGCTATTTTGGAAAGATTTAAATTATTGGAAAATATTTTAAGTGTTTTAAGGATGTTTGAGCTAACATATGCACCACTTACATTTTCTGTAAAGAGTGTGCTTACCTATAATTATAAATATCTCCGACTATAAAAGAAAACCTTCATAGTACTCCCACAACTGAAAAACAAAGTCTTAGAAATAATTATAGAGGGAGGCGAAGGGAGTGGTAGGTAGAAGATAGTTGACTAAATCGGCAAAATAAAATTTGGAGTTTTGTCTTAAAACAAAGCAAAACAAAAAAACTTGACAACCATTTGCTCAAGCCTGCCAAAACTTGGAAATGAGCAAACTGTCATGGGAAACAAATGTTAAAATATGAAACCCTTTTCTGAGAAAGTAACTCCACCAGTCCTGGCTAATCCAATGCTGAATCACTAATGACACCAGCCCTGCTGGGTTGTCTGAACCACTACAAAGAAGTCCAAAGGGACAGGCAGGGGCTCATAGGCAAATATTTTTTCTACTGTCACTGATGCTCAATGTAGACATACCACTCCCCTCCCCCACCCTGCCACTCCTTCACTGTTCCCTTTTCAGATCTCTAAAAACAGAGGGTGGACACACTGATACGTCATTTGAGTCCTGAGTGTAGAGGAAAGATCCCTTGACTCCAGAGCTTGGATTTCGGCCTCCACCTTGACCGAGCTCTGGACCCTGTGGCCAGTCATTTTACTGCTTTGGTTCTGGTTTCCTCATCAGTGAAACAAGGATGGACTACATGGGTGGTTCCCAGTCTGAGATCCCAAAATCTCCAGGAGCCCTTGAAGTTGTAAAAACAGACCATGGGATATTTTCATTATTTCAAAATGTCTAAGAGGGATAGTCCACGAAGTGCTAGAAGGCTAATTAAAACATCAAATATTTTGGCTTTATGGGCCAGTATAGTCCACATGGTGACAGCAGGATGTTTGTCACATCAAAGGAAATTAGGGAACAAGAGTGTTGGACGCGATATTGTCCTCAAAGCTACAACTCAGAAAAATCAGTTTCTGTACTAAAGATAGCATCCAACCACAAATGTCTGGTTAATAAATAATAGGGAAGTGATTTTAACATCTATCAATGCAATTGTATAATTGACAACATTTCTTTAAAGTGGAAGTACACCCCAATAAGGGAACAGAGGCAAATACAATACCCCTAAGTATTTCCAGGGTCACCAGAAACCAGTGAATAATCTGCAAAAGGTGAAGCCCCCTATTTCTCACCAAGAGTCTGAATCACTCATCCACTTTTGAAAATCACTCACCCACTAAAGAAAAGTGAAAGCAACAAAAAGTCTGTCCACACTGCAACATAAAATGCCACCACCAACAGTGATGACAATTGGCCATGCTCTCCCTATGTGCCAGGCACTGCACTACTGTGAATTGAACATTTAACTTATTTAAGGCTCACCATAACCCTAACCATTGCAGGCTGCTATTACCTTCATTTCCGAAATAAGGAAACGGAGGCACACGGCGTTGAAGAGACGTGCCCAAGGACACGGGGCTAGTGCATTTCGAGCCAGACTCGTAAGTGTCCTCAGGCTTTCTCCGCATTCGCTGATGACTCCCTCTCAAAGAGGGGTGTCCAGAAACACAGACAGGAATGTCCCCAAGCAGAGTCCTCAGAGTCCACTGCTCCTGAAAGCAGCCCTCTGAGGGGCCCATAGTGGTGGCCAATTGGGCTTCAATACTCGTCCTTACCAGGAACGCCCGTCTTCTCAACCCCAATTCAATTTGCTAGTCCGAGTGATAGAAATCAACGGAGAGAAGGCAAGATCCGGTCAATCACGCCCACCCACTTCTTCTTTATTCAGAAGACACAACTGATTCCTAATAGCTGGTCCCTACATTCACATCAAGGACAGTCTTACAAACTGATTTTTCATTCTACATACTATTATAAAGACATTCATCTTTGGTGTGCTGGCATGAGTCAGGGTTATGGAGACAGAGAGACCTACCAGTAACTCCCAACACGGCCACATATGAATTGCGTTACCCTGCGTACATTGGAGGCCTCAGTTTCCCCATTTAGCCACTCGCCACCTCTTAGGATTGTTGTGAGGTGCAACTGTAGGAATGCGGAGACCCTGGCTGGCACCTGACAGAGGTTTGAATCCTGGCTCCATCCCTCACTAACCACAAGATTCACCCCAACACCCAAAGCTACGAATCTAAGCTCCAATTTCCTTACCTGTGATATAGGTAAGTACCGTCTATCTCAAAGGATAGCCATGTGAATTAAAAGAGGAAAGAAATATGTGTAAAGCACCTAGCAGAATGACAGACACAGAGTAAGAATTCAACAAATGTTTAAAAACAAAAAAAAAAAAGCTGAGGTTTAAAAAGTCAAACCACATATTTAAGGCCTAGCTCTGTCACTTATTATTATCTAGGGCTAAACAATGGCTTACAAGCCAACCAACCCCTCTGAGGTTCAGTTTGCACCAAACTTCTGTGAAGGAGGCAATTGGGTAAGAATGCTCTGTAAACTCTACATTGTTATGCAAATGTCGGGGTTGTTTTACTTTATAAAAATAAGTTTTGTGTTCATCGTATTGACTGGTGTTTCCACATGCTACCTTCATCTTTAACATGGAAAAACTGAGGCAGAGAAATTTTAAGCCATAGAGGGAAGGCTGATGGTTCCAAATTAGAATGGAGCAAAGGCCTGGGCCAAAATAAATTCAGACCATGACAAAGCAGAAAACTAATAACCCTCCCAGAAGAAAGATGAGAATAAACACCCATCCACCTCTGTTTTCAATCAGCTGTACCACTTGCTGATTAAGCCTCTCCCTGAATAATCCAGGCACAAGAATTCTCTAATTTCCTCCCAGAAACAGTATTAGACTTTAGGGTGGGAAAGCGCTTTGCTGTCAAATCTCTCTTCCCATCCATGAAGTAATTTTGTGGATGGGGCACAGAGACAAAGACCAGTGGACACCATCTAGAATGTCACTCTAGTCTAACTGGCATTCTCTTAGCTATACCTTTAAAAAAAAAAAAAGCTCAGTCTTTCAGAGAGGTTTCCTTCTTTGGTTGGTCAAAAATGTCCTTGTGCCCCAGGTCTCCCCAAGCTAAATATGGTAACAGCTGGCAAACAACCAGCCCAGTAAATTCCAATAATTCTTAAGAAAGCATTCATATTGCCCGAAATGACTCTGAATCAAACACTTGAGACCTGCAAGGCTTCTGCACAGAGCATTCAGCTGGAGCTCTTAATGTCGAAAGCAGCAGGGTGCCTCAAGAACTGACAAACTTAAAAAAAAAAAGCCGTCTACGCTTCTTTATTACAACATTCCTCAGCAACAACACTCATCTCCTACCCACTGTGCACCCAGCACTGCACTGGCGTGGTGCGAGGCTGGCAGGAGAAATGGAAGAAACAGGTGGTGTCCCCGGGGTGCCAAAACAACAGGTTGATTCAGTCCGTTCTGTCGCACAACTAATCAATTTGGTGAGGGGGGAGGAGAGGGAATCTTAGTCATCCTGTTGTCTGACCAAGTGGCCTGGCTAGACCACTGTATACGATCAATGACCATGTTTCCCCGAAAATAAGACCTAGCCAGACAACCAGCTCTAAGGCGTTTTTTGGAGCAAACATTAACACAAGACCCGGTCTTCTTTCATATTATATAATATTATATAAGGCCTGAGACCCGGTCTTCTTTTATATTATACAATATTATATAAGGCCCGGTCTTATAGGAAAATAAGACCGGGCCTTATATAATATCATACAATATAATAGAAGACCGGGTCTTGTATTAATGTTCGCTCCAAAAGACGCCTTAGAGCTGGTTGTCTGGCTAGGTCTTATTTTCGGGGAAACACGGTCAGAATGTTAGATTTGGTAGTGGGTTGTTACACACTTCCCAAATCTTGGATATCTAGGAAGACAGAACAGGAGTTGATGCCCTTACACCCACCCAAAAATCACATATTTGGCCCCCGAATATACTGTTTAATACTTTTTATAAAGTAAATGTAATGTCGTAAAGTAAACGTGCATTTCCTGGGCAAGTACAACTGAAAGTTTGTACCTTTATGATACAGTCTGATTAGAATTTTGAAGTAGCTACAGAAAATACCAGCGAACAAATACCTAGAAAACTGACAGAGCTCATTCGAAATCGAAGGATAAAAAAGGAACCTATCAAATAAATACTTTTTATATTACTATTGGTAGCAACTTGATATGACATAGTTTAACCTGTCCATATGTGATGTACCCTATTTAGGATAGACAAAGGACTAATGTACTAAATAAAGAACTTTTTCAAACCAGTCACCAAAACACAAACACCTTGATGGGTAAAAGAAACAATTTTCCAAAACAAATAAATAAAAAGGTAATAGGAGCGACCACTGAACATAGGAAAAAACCTTCGCCATCACTGTAATGAGGGAGACAAATTAAGATGAGGTAGCACTTACCACTTATCAAATTGGTAAAGATTTTTAAAAATAAAAACTGGGGTTGACAATGGTTGGGACCACTGATAGTCTCATGTTCTGCTGATGGAAGTATAACTGAGCAGACTATGTAGAAGGGAATTTGGCTGTGTGTCTCAAAAGCTACAGAAAAGTCCATACTCTTTGATACAATAATTGGACTTCTGGGAGTTTATGCTAAGGAAATATTCCTACCAAGATTTATATGCAAGAATGTTCACCACAGCATTATTTATAATGATAAAAAACTGGAAACTGAGAATAGATTTCAATTTAAAAAATTCTTAAGATAGAACAGTATGCAGCCTTTAAACCATGTTCTTAAACAATATTTACATATGTGGGAAAATGTTCACAATATTTTAAGTGGTGCAGAAGCAGATGATAAAAATATATGTACGCTAAAGTCCCAATGATAATAATGATTAAAAAAAAAACTGTCTGGAATGTATCAAAATAGTAACCATGAGTATTGGTTGGAGGTGATAGGATTATTGAAGACTTTAATTTTCTCTTATAATTTCCTGTTGTTGTTTTTTTTCATCCTGTTTCCCAATTTTTTAAAATCACTCTCTTTGACATATAATTTCTCTGCTGGAAATTAACTTAATGGAAAAATCCTATGGAGGAAAATTTCTTTCTGTATGAATATGATCAGTATCATATATATACATGTATATATATATATATATATATACATATATATATACACATATACACACACACATATATATGTATATATATACATATATATATATATACACATATACACACACACATATATATGTATATATATGATGGAACCAACCAAATATGCAACCAAATCAAAGGAGACCAATCAAAACATAGTAAACCCATTAATTAGAATATTATTTAACCATTAAAATTCAATTCATTAAAAAATTTTGAGAATATGAAAAATACAGCCACCAGAGAAAAGCAGAACAGAAAATTGTATATGTATTATGATGTATTCAACAACTTTTTAAAACTAAGACTAAGGGTAAAAAAAAAAGACCAAAAGATGTACACCAAAATACTAACAGTGGTATGATTGTGGGTATTTTTCTTATACTTCTCTTGATTTTCCAAATGTTTCTAACTACTTTTAAATGTAATTACTTTTAAAATAACCACCCCAGAAAATCTTGTAAAGGTGCCAGAGAAAATGAACAAAGTATAAATATGAGTTAATTATGTGTAAACATAAGAAATAATTCTGTTGCTATGTAAACCTACCTTAAAGTGTTACAATGTTTGTTTTTAGTTACAACTATTTTCCTTAAATCTTTTAGAAAGTATGTGTCACAGGAGCCATGATATATTGTTACATAGTTTAAATAGCAACATAATGCCAAAGACTCAATTCACAGGGTACTTTTTTTTCTCTAATAATCCTCATAAAGATTTAAAAAGTGATTTTAAATGTCGTAAGAAAGTAAATGTCCTTGATGTTTCCAATTAAAGATCTAGCAAATCAATAAAGGCATGCTCACAGCAAAGAAAAACATAATCAAAAGAATAATCAAAATACACATGTCCTCAAACTTCAGTGAGTCTTGACACTTTGTGAAAGCAGAGAATTAAGCAAAAGTTTCTTTGCAGCTTACCACATTTACCATTTAGAGAAGTTAACACATGAGTACTATCTAGTTTTCCATTCATATCCAACAACTCAACAGAATATATTAGTGAGTAAACAGTATTCAATTATTCTTCCTTATATGCTGGGTAAGTCTGGCAACAGGGTAATCTCTCCCTGTTAGGTATTGGTTTAAATACGTAGGCTGTTTCATCTTTGAGGCGTAAAAGCCTTCCAGAATCTCCTCACAAAAGAGGCATGAGTATAAAAAGAGCTGAAAAAGAAGCAAACAACGATCCAAAAATGCACCTGCCTCTGAACCACAGCCTCTTGAGCCCTTGATTCAGCAAGCAAAACTGTATTTTAAAGGGATGCTATTTGTTAAAAGACAACGTATTATTAAGGAAACAATATCTGACTCCCATCAAAATAGTATCATCATGCTTTCCTTACCTCACAAAATACACACATGCTTTCTTCACACGAATAAATAGATGTGAAGGTGGGAGAGCTACTCTTCACCGAGAAACAGGTTCTGCAACACCCATGGATCCACCCTGTCTTTGGGAGACAATGACTGTCTTGGCACGACTTTGGCTAATGTAGTCAAAGACCCAGAGTGACTGCCCAGCTGCCAATATCCTGCCACAGGAACAAAGCTGAAGACCAAAAACTGCCCCAGGCAGACCTGTGGGGACGGTGCTTCAGTCCAATGGCAAGAGAGACCCAGGCCCCTCACTGCCTGCCCAGAAGACCAAGATCCCCAGAGCTGGACCAAGGGAACTGGCCTGCCACTCAACAGTGGCAAGGGACAGCAAAATGGCCACCCCCTCCCCCACCACCAAGAGTTTGCTCAGTCAGAGCTAGTAAAGCCCCACCTTTGAGGAGCTGGTAGAACAGGGTTTTGCCAAGACAAGCACCCTGAAGAGGGTGAGGGAGATGCTAGTGTGATTAATCAATGCCACCGAAGGCAGCACCTCTGGGTGTGACCAGAGTCATCGCCGGGCTATGACGAGAAGTTCCTTCAGCTCCTGCCCCTGAGAACTAGATCCTCCAAAGATGATTCTTCTACCTTAACGTGGCCTAGATCAGGCTTGGCATCCAGGCCTGAGAACACAGCCCTCTCTCTTGCCACAAAGCCACTAATAGACATAATAGACACCACAACGTGTGCCCAAGTTATATTTACACCCTCCCCAGACAAAGGGGTCTTTGTCTGTTCCCCGAGTCAAGTTTTGATACTTCTAAATTACAGCAGAGAAAGAGGAGAACATCAGCCAAGCCCAGCAGGGGTGAAGTGGGGGTCGCTGTTTCCTGGGGTACCCAGCGTCCCGTCCCCCACACCCCAGAGCTCTCAGTCACCCTGACCGCAGGAAACCGCTTTCAGGGAGCACAGAGAAGTGACCAAATGACTGGACTTTGTATTCCTCATGGTGTGGTCATCTGTCTTCTCTCCGTGATGACGTCAGCTCCTGGGGGGCAAGACTGTACTATCTTCTACTTGGCCAGGGATTCCCACACTTCTAGAAGAGCAGCATTCCCTATGTTCCCCACCACGTGATGCTAAGGGAAATACACACATTAAGGAGGAAAACACCCCACCGTCCTCCCCAACACACCACCGAGAGAGCCAAGCTCCAAAGATAACTCTTAGAGCCGACAGCGAGCGCTTCTCCCACAGTATTATATAGAAACATATATTTACATGTATAAATATGTCAACAAAATAACTACTTCGCTTTTCTCATTCCAACCTACACAGCCTGTCGCATCCCCTCTTCTTGGCTTTCCTCTTCTGCTTAAGGCCATGATGTCTCCCCTCTAAAGCGAGGAGAGAAAGAACTGATCTCCAGCAAACCTTCCCCCTCTCCCAATAACCATCACAGTTCGTCCCAGCCAGAGGCCATGAGCAAATCCTGGCAGATCTGAAGCCACTTCCTTCTTCCCATTGAGTGTCTTTGTCAGAGGAGCCTGTCTGGGCCCCTTCGTGCAGACTGCTCTGTTTGCTTCAGGAGGTCCTTGATTTCTCCTCTATTCTCCTGTTTTGACTCCATTTGCTACGGCAACCCAGACACCCCAGAAGCAGGACTGCCTCGAACAGGCGACCCTGATATCTTTTTACACGAACACATCCGAGGGAAACCTCTGACATTAGATACGTCTTCATGGGTTAAGAAGGCAGACATCCCCAAGGCAGCAGCATGCAGGAGGGCTGAGGACAGAACTCCGTAATGGACCCAAAAGGGTGTGGAGCATCTGTGCACTCTGGCACTTCAGGTAACATTCCGATGGAGGGTCAAGGAGGCTTCCACCAACGTCACGCATGACACATGCAGCAGTCCTAAGACTTTGGATAGTTGGCAGATTCTTTTTATGAAGACAAGACGAATTTTACCAGCCTTAGGAGAAGCTCTAGCAGCTGCCTTCTCCCTAGTGAGCTAGGCATTCAGCAAGAAGCAAGCACGTTCGAGGAGAGAAAAACGACCACAGAACCCAGTCAAAGCAACCCACTTCTCTAGCACTGTCAAAGAACAAACAAACAAAAACTAAACAACAAAAAAAAACCCTTAGCATCCCCAGATTCACTCTGCAGTGATTCCAAAACGTCCCTAATATAAAAATTACCTGGCTAATTTCTGAAATATATACATTCTCCGACACTGTTCCAGACCCACTGACTCAGAATCCCCAGGAGAACACTCCAGACGTGATTGTCTTCATGCTCCTCGGTGGGTTAAGCTCCTTTAATGGAGGGATAGGTGTCAATTCAGTAAAGGGTCCCACTTTGGGATTCTGTCACCCACCCGGGGTCAGGCCTTTATGAGGCAAATTCCTGAGAACACACCAATGGGGGCAAGTCAGTCATAAGAAGACAGAGTACAGCTGAACAGAAGATCCTTCTAAGAATTCAAGCTGTCTCCCGATGGACTACCTGCCCCCAGAGGCAGAGAGCTGGCTATCCTAAGAGGTGTTCAAGCAGAGAGAAGGCAGGCTACATCTCGACCAGGATGTTGTAAGAGGGTCACATCCACCATGGGATGGGTAGAAAGATCAGATGAATTTTAAAGTGCCAGCCAATCCACAAATCCACAGAGAGGAAAAGTCCAGCTACCCAGTAATTAAGAAAAAGAGATAGCATAAAAGTCTGTAGGTGGGGTCAGCTTTCAACTGATCTTTTCTCTTCAAAGGAGAAAGGAGCATAAAGACACATCCCGGACTCACCATCAGCCTCTCCTCCAGCATGTCCGAAAGGTGGAAAGGACAGAGCGGGGAGTCACAGGTGCTGAGACCAAGACCTGCCACTTGGCTGGTTCTGTCTGTTGAGCATCTACCAGACAAGTGTCACTGGCCAGAGAAGACACGCGTGTGACACAGTCCCTGCCCTCAAGGAGTGAATCGTGTTGCACGCACTACCCAGCTCATTCAGACATTTATTTATCAAGTCTCATCTTAGGAGCTTTTGTTGGTGGTAGTGGTTTTCAGGGAACTTTCCTGGTGGGGGGGAAAAAAACAAATTTTACCAAATGTGCATGTTCTCTCAGTCTGGTATAAGTTGGCAACACCCAGCTCACAATGAAAAAAAAAAAAAAAATCTCAAAAAACTCACCTAAATGAACATAAACTTAGTTAACTCTAACTTCAAAAATTTAAAAAGACTATTCCAACAGTTCAGAAAATGACCAAACTACACGCAGGGCTGGCAACTCTGGGCAAACTAATAGAAAAGGCTGGCCTAGTCATAGAGGAAGCTGTAGCAGCAACTGAAGTGAGAGGCCAGGGGTGGGTGCCAGCGCCTGTGGGGCAAAATTCCAAAGTCAAAGTGACCTTTATGAATTGCAGAAGTTATCAGAAAAAGAGAGAAGAAACTACAGGGGAGAGAGAGAAGTTCAAAATAGCAAGTTTAAATAAAACATCTAGGGAAGGGAAAAAAATTGGTTTTTCCCCAAATGTAAGGTAAGCACCAACTCTTGCAAACACTTCTTTGAAAATTGCCTTGGAGTGCCACAGCAGCACCAAATAAGAAAATAACTAAAAGCAATTGTTCAATTGAACAAACAGTTACTGACAGCCTACTAGATTCCAAGGTACCACGCTAGGTACAAGTGTGGAGACACAATTCTTTCCCTCAAGCCCAGATTCACGATAAGCATTGGAGGATGTTCTAAGTGTTTTGTGGACATGAGCTCATTTGTCCAAGAGATGGAAGTGGTGTGGAGAGGGGATGAGGCAGGGGACTGAGGACCAAAAGAGAGAGATTCTTGCGTCAACGCTGTAAATTGGCTCAGGGAGTCTGAAGGGGACCCGAACAGGACAGTATCCTTCCCACAACATCACAAGACTAATTAATACGAGACCTGGAGGGGCCTTCTGCTCTTCTAGCTCCTACTCTGTCCGAAATATTATGCAGGCGGCAGACTGATAGAGAAAAGCAGAAGAAAAAAAAGGAACCATTTGATGTCACGTCATTTGCAGCGAAAGGGAAGAGAGGAGGAGAATCTGGAAAGGACGGGAGAAAAACGAAATGTTCAAGTTGTGACATCAGATAGAGATGGCAAGACAGGAAGCACTTAAATAAAGAGCATAAACACAATAGCTGAACAATGCAAAATCTCTTATTATATGCTCATCCAAATTGTGGCTTAGAATTTTTTTACTCTAAAACCGTTAAGGACATATTTATATATGTATATACATTTATATATATACATTCTGGAAAGTATACATATATATATGTATATGTATATATGTATATATATGTATATACATATGTGTGTGTGTGTGTGTATATATATATATATATACCGGGGGTGCCAAAAAAAGTATACACATGACTTGTATTCATCTTTTGTTATTGGTATATATTATTACAATTTTAATACAGTTTTTTCCTTTCTTAAAATGTGTATACATTTCTTTTGGCCCCCCTCTGTACATAAAGCTTGAAGAAAAAGAGATAACAGAGAAGCAAAAGGGATGGAGGATTTATAATCATATAATTCAAATACATGAAGTCTTTCTAAAGAGACAATGAGGATGTATTGTGCCCAGGTGAATGAGAAGAAATGGCATTATCCTCTATAGCTTTTATGTTCCACAGAGAGTTCCAGCCTGGAATGGCTAAGGTCAGGTTCATTCTGGAAAGTATTACAATTAAGAAGGAAAGGCCCCATACTCACACCTGAAGGCAGAGTCGTGAACGGTCAATAGGCTCCAACCAAGTTACTGTATCAGAATGACCTGTAAACCTTGAAAAACACAGATGCTCAAACCGCCAGCATCAGAATCCCTGGGTGCTGGGTCCCAGCATCACCCCGGCTGGTTTTGAGGCAGCCAAGGACGTGTAGCTCTGTTCTCTCACAGTGGACAGGGCAAGAAGAGGGACCACTAAGAATGGCATCAGAGAGTGGGAACTAGATCAATGCAAATGTTGTGGGCAAAATAGAATTTCTGTGGGTATGATATTTTTAAAATGTATTGTAATGCTGCTCTGAAGCATCCAACCATATCCCACTGAATTTAAACATTTTTCTAAAGGTCCCGAAGTCAGCAACTACAGTGCACGTGAACCAGAAGTTACTCCTCCATGCCACAAGAATCCTACAGAAGAGGCAGGAGAGTGGGAATGGGGCTGACAGATGCCAAGGAGATGGGAGTAAACATTTTTAAAAATCAAAACATCAGGAAACAGAAAAGAGAGACTGGAAATGATCCCTCTCTTCCCTATCCCTCTCTCCCCACCCCCAAAACGAATAATAATATAGAAAGAACAAGAAGAAAGATCAAGGAAAATAGTTTGGGGATGAATTTCATCTCCATCTGGAAAAAAAACACACACACAACAACAATTACTCTTTGTGATTTTTTTTTTTTTTTTTTTTTTTTAAGCAAGGGAAGAATGTGGCTGAGAAATTATCTAGCAGGCTGTAAAACCAGGGAGTCACTTCACATTGCACAGCAAAAGAAAACAAGGGGAAAAGGGTGGTCTTGGATAGCTGTTTAGACAATCAGACAGATGGGTTGACAGCTCTTTGCCTTAGGAACTCAGTGATGTTTAAATTAACAATTGGCCACAAGCCAAACGCAGGAACACTCAAAAGTTGGGAAGGGTGTGTTACAATTGGTACCTTGGCAAAACACAAATGATAGTAGAAGATTAAGAAGAGTGAAGAAGGCTTCACTGCCAGACTCTGAAAAAGGTTTAAGATTTGTACTAAGAAACAGGTTTCTAATCTCTTCTATTGCAGTTTAGCACCTGAAGAACACCTGCCTAAAAATCAAAATATTTAAATCTTGTCCTTTGAACTAATTGACTAACACTCAATGTGTCCACCTAAGTCAGCTAGTCATAGCAATACCTCATCAGTGCAGAAGTATAAAAAAGGGTATCTTTCTATATACTGAGGTTCTAGAATGAGAGAAGCCTGACATCTGTCTTATCATTTCACACTTAATTTTGCAAATCTCTGCAATCATATTTCTCATTCCCTCCAACTCTCTGAAGTAGGGTGCTTCTGTATTTCTATTCCATAGGTAAGGAGCCTACAAATCATGAAGGTTGAGTTATTTACTTAAACAAGTTAGTGGTAGACCAAAAGCTTTCCACTCAAAGAAAAAGGAAAGGCAAAAACACCATTTACGTGCTTTGTTAAATGCTTCTGAAACAACAGTTTCGATCATCATCACACAGCCCCTGGCCCACTTCTGAAATTCTTAGGGACCTAGAGGGGTATGGAATTTGAACTTCCCAAGAAAGACCTACCGTGTTTCCTGGAAAATAAGACCTAGCTGGACCATCAGCTCTAATGCGTCTTTTGGAGCAAAAGTTAATATAACACCGGGTCTTATATTATGTTAGATAAGACCGGGTCTTATAGTAAAATAAGACCGGGTCTTATATTAATTTTTGCTCCAAAAGACGCATTAGAGCTGATGGTCCAACTAGGTCTTATTTTCGGGGAAACACGGTCGTTGGTGTTGAACAACCCAGCACGGTGAGAAATAACCTTGTTCTCTTTCAAACATCGATGATGGGCAGGGCCCCCGCCTGTCGAAAGTGAACAAAGAGCAAATTTTTCTGAAGCTCATCATCTTCTTAACCTTTTCTTTGTAAAGAGACATAGCTCAGGTACCAGTTTTTTGGTCAAGGTAAAATACTCCTTCAGATCAGGCTAGGAAAAGAAGGGGCACCTTGCTGCTCCACAAACAGACACTAGCTATTATCCTACTGGAAGCAGAGATTCAGAAAAAAATAAAACCCAGCCCTGCCCTTTCGGAATATCTTTTGACTGCCATGGGTTTAATATACCATTCTCTCGATTAATCCTATTAGCTGGGTAATTTCATTCCCATTTTATCGGGGAGTTCATAGAGCAGCGCTGGATTTGAACCCAGGATTATGAAGCTCCAAAACCCCAGCGCTTTCCACTAAACGGTCCCAACAAACTTGGAATCTGAAATTGTGGGTGGGATGGGTAAGAAATGCTTGCATTTCCTTTCCTTGGTCCAGCCGTGTTCAGAAATTGTCGCGCACATATCCAACCAGAAAGAGGCCTGCTAAGGCAGCACTTTGAATGACCGGCTCCACTTTTCCTCACCCACCCCTGCCCCACCCCCAACCTGCCAAAAGAGCAGCAAACCCTGCTGCCAGGTTAGAGGAGTTGGTGATCGTCACACCACATTCCTGGGGCTGGACACAGACCGAGACAGCGCCTGAGCTGCGCGCCTCGGAAAGAATAACAGCAGTTGAGATTTTTAAATCATGTGGCCCAGCATGCAGCCACACCAGTTCTCCTACTGTGCCTGCCTCCACCTTTCAAAGACTCCGCACAACACCTCGGATTCGTCCCGACCGTGGATTCCGAGTGTCAGACTCAGGCGCCCCGCGAAACCCTGGCCCCATCCACAGCAACCCCACCCACCCGGATTGTGTGCCTCCCCTTTGGCACAGCTACTTCTGGCTGTGAGGGTGCAAGCCGTTGGGCTGGAGGCCCTGCCCCTGCCGATCCCCCACGCCAGAACCTGGCATTCCTTCGCTCAGCCCCTTTGCGGTCGGTGGCCAGCGGGGGTTTGTCGCAGGCAGCCCGCCCTCGGTTCCCCTTCAACCCCAGGAAACGCGGAACCAAAAGGGCAAGACTGCCCAACTCCTAGAACTCCAGCACCCAAGAAGGGGAGTTTCTGCGCCTCGCTGCCCGGCCTTCCTCCGGCCGAGGAGGCGTGTGTGGGGCCACGGGCAGAGGGGACCAGGCGGCGGCGGGGGGCGCGGGGGAAGGGGCGCGCTCAGGGGGCCCCCACGATGCCCAAACTTTCTGGAACCAAGTGGCCTCAATCCGCGCCGGCGGCAGAGCCCGGCCTTCTCGCACCGAGGGGACCAAAGAGGGGGGAACGGTCGCCCCAGATGGGCGGGCGGGGGCGGCGGTGCGCGACCAGGGCGCGGGGACAGCACCCCCGGGCCCGATACTCACCACGCGCAGGGGCCGCGCGGCACAGCCACAGCGCCAGCAGCGCCCACAGCCGAGCGGGGTGCAGGGCGGGCATCTTCTCGGTCGCCTCCTCCGCCGCCGCCGCCGCCTGGGCAGATCCACATGGAGAGGGGGTCCCAACCGAGGAGCCCCCACTTTCTCCTCTCCTCCTCCCGCTTGGGTGGCTCACGGCCTCGCGCTGCGCCCTGAAGCTCAGGCTTGACGCCTCCACTCCCTGCACCCCCAGTCAGCCGTGCCCGGGACGCCGCCTCAGCCGCCGCCCGAAGTTTGGCTCTAACTTTCTCGAGTGTGCAGTCTCGTGTGTCCTTCCGCCTCGGCCGCCTCCTCCCCCCGCAAGCCCCGCCCCCTGGCGCCCCGGCCGGGCCCCGCCGCCTTCGGCACCCAGGGGTTTCCCGCAGGAAGAAGCGCCGGCCGAGCCGCGCGCGGAGGGATCTACTACGAGCCCTCAGACCCCGCTGCCGGCCCGACCCGCGTCGAGTCCGGACGCGCCTTAACGCCTTCGGCGCTGGAGCGCCTGGCGGGGCCCGGCCTCTGCCAACAGGGGTGGGTGTTAGGACGCTGAACTTCAGACGCTAGGGGCACTGAGATCGTGAACTTGCAGGGGGAGCCGGCGCTCATCCCGGGAGCAAGGACTCGCCCCCGTCACACGCACACACAGCCACACACCCCGGGTTGGCTGGAGGAATGCGGGGGACGGCCAGCGCTGTCAAAGAAGGAAATGGGGGCTACGGCGCCAAAGCCCATTTAAAACGAACAGAGCCATCCACTGGGTTGTGCTGCCTCATTCATTCATTCATTCTTCACGCATGCATTCACTCGTTTAGCAAATGTTTCTTAAGCGCCTTACTTTGCGGGGCTCAGTTGGAATGGTGCTAAAGTCTCACGGTGCTCAAGCTACTTTTGAGGATCTAGACGTTGCTGCTGTGGGTAGGCTTTCATGGAAGAACTGGGATGAGAGCAGGGTTTTGAAAGGTTAGTAAAATTTGTAAGGACGAGGAGAGCAGCTAAGGATATTCATTGTAACGTTGTTGGCAATACCAAAAATGGGAAGCAATCTGAAATCCCACCCATAGAGGAATGGATGGATAATGAATAGTATATTTAGAAAATAAAATACACAGCAATTGAAAGATCATGTTCATATACGCCAATAGAAATAAATTTTAAAAATAAAATGGTAGTGAAAAGACTAATTGCACAAGGAGATATAAAGTATACCATGTAGGTCTATTTATGTTTCCAAACAATGCCATATATATTATTTATGGATGCACACCACACAGTATATAGTAAAAGAATATAACCAGAATAGCGGTTACTTCCAGCGCAGGAGAGTGAGGGATGTCAAGTGGGCCTGTTTTTTGTAAGAAAAGAGTTGAAACAAATCCAAGAAAAAGTTTGTGTGGGCACAGCATTCCAGAGGAGAGCCACCATCAAAGGGTACCGATAAGGGAAGAAGTAGATGAATTCTAGCACTATTCACAGTGACAGGAGTTAAGGAGGGAAAGGGGGTTGGGACCAGGACCTTGAATGACAAGCTGAAAAAGAGGGAGGGGTGGGTAGGAAGGGGGGATAGTTATCTCTCAGGTCATAGAATAAAAACCATTGACGGTTTTTGAACGGGAGTGAGACTCGATGGAAAGGAAGGTTGCTCTGATACTCCTGTGCAAATTGTCAGGTGCAAAAGGTGAATGAACGGGAGTCCGAGGGCTAGTGAGGAGTTTGTGAAACAGGCCAGGCGGGCATGGGTGATGAAGGCCTGAACAAATGAGTTAGATGTCAAAATAGAAAGGAAGGGATGGATTGGAGACAATCTTGAAAAAAAAGAAAAAGAAAAAGACGGGGGGCGGGGCAACCCGATGTGACTAATTGGATGTGGAGGTTTATGATCCTGTCGGGAAGGGAAATCCTACCCACAGAGCCTCTCCCTGGCTCCTAGAGGACAAAGTCCAAACTTCTAAAAATGGTCAATACAAGGCCTTTACTTCATTGGGCCCGCTCTCTTGTCCTCTCTGCCCCATTGTGAACTTTACACAATAACAGTATTGAATGAGTTGAGATTCCCCCCAAACATATCTTCTTCTTTCAGTCTCTGTACCTTCTGTTCCCTTGACTTGGAGTGACTTGGAGTCCCCTCCCCTCCTCCTCTTGGCGAACTTCTAATCATTTACCCTTCAGTCCTGAGAAGGCTTTGCCGACCTTGTAACAAATTCCTACCCCTGACAGACAGTCCCTCCACTGTACTGCTTCTTTATCTGACACTCATATCTATTTTTCACACAGGACTGTCTGTATTTCTATCTTTTCCTCTAGATCAGGAGGTCCCTTATGGGTAAGGCCCACAGCCTTATTCATTCGCAGAGTCCATCACATAATAGATGTTGAATTAGAGGGTAAAATGGCACTAAACAAGTACAAAGCGGTATGATCAGCGGCCTGTGAAGTTCCAAACCGGATTTTCATAAGCATTTTATAATAGATAAGCAAGTGCTATTAGTGAAACTAGTCACCTTGGGATGCTAGAAACTCTTTTCAAAAACAACATAGTCCAATTGTTTTGGAATTTCCCTTGTGCAAATATGTTCAGAGAAAGATAATAACACTACGTTTTAGCTGCTGACTGATAGTTACCAGCTTGATCGTTCTCTTTCCTCACTAAATATAGTTCGTAGTCACTTGGCTGTATATGAATTTTAAAAACCACCCACAAAGATGAAATTTGTCCCTATTGAGATATATTCAGAAGGATGTCAATGTAATCATCCCCGAAGAGCAGGTCCAGAAACGACTGTGGCTGTGACACTATTATGACAATAGGTGCGGACTTTCTCAAGGTTACTCTTTTAAGGAAAGCCATCATTATGCTACATGTATAATAACTTTTGTGGGATTTGTTATAATGCTAAACTTATTGCATACATTCCCATAAGGACAAGGAGAGTAAAGAGTAAAATGTTATGAAGGGAAGTAGGAGGCTATGTCTGAGGAGGTGTTTTTAAAAATATGTTTTGAAGGAAGCTATGGATATAAATTAGTAAAAAAGAAAACAAAAAAAGGGGAGCTGAAAATCATGGGAAGAAACTGGAATTGACAAAGACTGAGAGCTGAGAACCAGTAAGTCAACTGACTTTTGGATGAGTATTTACTATGGGCCAGATCCGGTATGAGCGGTAGAGGGATAAAGCAAGAGAGATGAGTAACCAACAATTAAGACCCAGTGTGACAGCTGAGGGACTGTGAGACCTGTCTCCGCCTAGGGGCAATCAGGAAAGGCTTCCAGGAAGATCTCAACAGCTGGTCTAAGAATTAGAGGACCAAAAGATTAATCAGGTAAAGAGGAAGAGGAGACTTCTCATGGTTAGTGGTCTAAACTCTTCCAGGCACATTCTGGGGTCCATACCAAGCCTAGGTTGAGCTACACCACGCATCTCAGCACATAACCCAGGGATGT
The DNA here is from genome assembly GCF_057876585.1 of Rhinolophus sinicus. Taxonomy (NCBI): domain Eukaryota; kingdom Metazoa; phylum Chordata; class Mammalia; order Chiroptera; family Rhinolophidae; genus Rhinolophus; species Rhinolophus sinicus. The sequence continues at coordinate 50,179,408 of NC_142507.1, forward strand.
GTGATGAAGTGTTTGCCGAAGCTGGAATTAAAAAGAGAGGTTTCTTTGCAACAAGTACAGAGACTGGTGAACAATAGAGACCAGAGCCTGTTCCCTAAAGTGGGAAGGCAAGGACTTAGGCAGGGGCTGTGGGAATGCAGAAAAGCTGGGCATTGGCTCCTAAGCTTAGTACCCGCTTAGATGAGAGAGGAAAGGTGGATGGGCCATCAGCAATGACTTCCATATCCTGAGGCATGGTGAGCGGATATAGAAAACACAGGAGAAGAAAAAGGAGGTTTGGTAGATTAAATAAGCAGGCAAGATAAGAAATCGATGTAGCTGGAAGAGGGAAACTGCGGTCCAGTTTAGCAGCAGTGGCTGTTGACTGCTTTTGCGAGAGCTGGAGTCGCCTGACTGATTTAAAGGATGGAACTGCGTTGAAATAGGGTTCCTACTACTGAGCTCTCCCGCAAGCTAAGCCTAAATTCCACTGTGTGCGTTTAGGTGACTGGTTCCCCGATCCCTAGCAGAAACCAGGGGGTCTTGTGGTGCTGTCTCAAAACAGGAGTAGCAGCTGAGGACACGAAATGTCAAAGATGTGCCTGGAGATTTCAGCCCCAAACGTGCTCCGCTGTTTAACGGTTCAGCTGGAGTGCAGAATGGTTTTCCTCACAGACACTGCTTTGAGTCAAAGCAAGTTCCACTTTATAGGAGAAATTGGCAGGAAAACTACCAGGTGATATTATAACTAATCACAATGATTGCTCTTCAAGTTCCATAGCTTCACTGATCTGAAAAAAAATTTGTTTCTCAATCTCCAAGTTCACATTAAAATCTACAGACCACTAATAATAGAAAAACATGAATAAGGGCCACCCCTAGTTTTTGTTGTAGTGGAAACTGAAAATGTGCATGTACGTTTTTACTAATTAAAATTCACATCCCCCAAACAAATGCAGAATTGGCACTTACTTTGTTCTCATGTCTGTTCTCTCAGACCCAGGAGGCTGTAAAACCCCTTAAGGGCAGAGAGCCTGTGTTATTTGTCTATTTTGCCTCAGTTCCTAGCACAATAGTTAGTGCACATACATGCACCACAATGTGTGTTTTAAATAAACGTTGAATGAGGGGCATGTATAGCCGTGTGAATTGGAGAGAGTGACAGAATGTCCAGGTGTTCTGGAGCATTCCAGGATGCATCAGGTAAACACTATAGATGTTGCAGAACAGATTCTGGGGTCCTTATCAAGCCTAGGTTGAGCTATTCCACACGTCTCAGCACATAACCCAGGAACCCAGCAGTGTGTGATGAAGTGTCCAGGGAAACAGGAATGAAAGGAAAGGTTTTTGCAAAATAATGCCTTCCATTTGTGCAGTGCTTTAGGCTTTCCAAAAAAACTTTTAAGTTATTATCTCATTTGATTCTCAAAGCGATCGTGGGAAACAGCCAAGCCAGTCATTATTATCCCCATTTCCCAGATGAGGAAACTGAGAGTTTAGGTGTCTTGCCTGAGGTTGAATAAGTAGTGAGTGACAGAGCTGAGACAAACCCCCCTACGTCTGACTTCTGATTCAGTCTCATTCCACAGTTTCTTTCTGCAACAGAGTGACGCTCATCCAAGACAATTTTTAGTGTAGGGACCTCTGGGCAAAGGTCCACCAGCTTCTTATCACTGCCATATTGGTGCAGAACAAGCTGACCCACTGTCACTAGAAATGCATTCTTTGATTTAATGGAATTGTGAGGGAGTCTACCCTCTGCAAAGCACACCCTTGACTCTGTGGCAATACAGACATGAGCCAGCTGTAGCTCCTATTCTCAGGAGATCACAGTGCACAGTGGAGGGTGGGGGTCAACAAACAAACAATATAACTACAACAGAGATAACGCACAGGGCTATGGGAAAGTGGAGAGCACTGTGGTTAATTCTAAGGCCACTTTCATTTTGTCCTGTCCCCAGCCTGCAAGATCTGAATGGACCGAGGTGGCCTGTACCCCTTGTCATGCAGTGTGGCATTGCGGGGTCTCTGGTCCCACTCCCCACATAAGAACGCAGGACATGGTGAGGCCAAAAAGGAACACCCACGGAGCCATAGATAGGGAAGTCATACCACTATAGTCTTGCTGGCGGTTGGGTTGGAGACACAGGAAGCAGGAGCCACACTATCCGCAACCTGCCATCCACCTCTCTCTCTGCCAACCAACCCCACTTGATAACTGCAATCCGCTCTTGCCAGCTCAGCCACCATCATCTTGCTAGTCCCTCTTTTGCTGCAAGCATAGCCATGGCAGTTATATTAGTGGCCAATAGCTCACTGGTTACAGCTGACGGCCAACAAGCCACAGTTGATGGCCATTTACTACCTGAGCCAGCACCTTTCCACGTGAGGCTGAGAGCCTGGAAACTGCACTCCTGGCTCTGTCCCCACACCCCTGGACTATAAACAGTGTGACCACAGGAACTCTCTCTTATTCGTGGTTGTAAACCCCACCCACCATAGCTGGTTCTTTGCCTCACATAGAGCCCAGAGTGAATGCATATGTTGAGGTCTACCAGGTGCAGCCAACCAGAGGGCGAGTTCCAGAAGGCACGAGTCAATCTCCAGATTCAAACTAGCTCTTAGAATTAGGAACCAGTCAGGCCCTTTCAAGGGGGCGGAGACATAGTTGTCTCTGCTCTGATTAAGGGTATAAGCAACATAAGAAATTGTCATGGGGGCTTCCTGACATACTGTTGCTCTTTTAGGAATGTGAGTCTCTCCATTTGATGGATGTCAAGGAGAGCACAATTGAAGACTGTCCTTGTATAATGAACTCTTCTCATGTGTATGTACTATATGATGAATGGTCCCTGTACAACTGAGCTAGGAATCCAAAACTCTCTGCTATCCATGAGCAGGAAACAGTATAAGAATGCTCATTTTAGTACAGCCTGACTTAAACATCGCAGTATTTTATGCTGGGAGGTATTACACTTCAATTCCTAAATGTGTGTATACATTTCATATATATGATGTGAAAAAGGACTTGAGCTGGGTAAACCAGGTCAGGTTTATCTCCCCAATTCATGAGCAGCAGAAATCCAAAACTCTGTAATTATCAAACCACAATATTATTGAATGAGCTGCAGGGCTTCAGTCACTAAAATGGTTATGCAACTCTGGATATTTCTGAAACGTTAAGGTGTTTGTTCTCAGAGACTATTCGATTGTTTCTACCCAACGTTCTTATAGTCTCCCCTCACAATGAGCCAAGACATTCTTGAGCAGTGAGATCCAGGCATACAAAAAGCTTCCACCTTAAAGTATGAAAAAAATTCTTCGTACTGTCTGAGTGCAGATCACATCCAAATCCCCTGGAGCCGAAGAAAAGGGAACATTTCTTTATTACGTGAAATTCCAAATGAAATCCCAATTTTTAAAAGCAAGCATTAAAACACACACACACACATACAAAACCTTCCTTCTAAAGTAATTCATCAGGAGATAATTAATGGCTGGCAACTGGTATTTATAATAAAGCACACATGGCCTTAACGATAGGGTTTGCTTCTGAAAACATTCTAATTAAAAAGGGAAAGAGTAATTTCATAGGAAAGTACAAATCAGTGTTGTGTATATGTGCTAATGTGTGCAGGGACGGAGGTGGTAATTGCTGGGCTCAGAGCAGGTATCTGCTGCTGAAGATAATGACCTTGTACATGGACAAATAGGGTTCCAACAAAGCTGAAAGGACATCGTTGTTACTCGTCACTGTGGAATGGACTGTGAAATTGGAACTCAGCAGTGGAGTGCTGTAGGTTGTGTCCGAGCTGGATGCCAACTTGTTTTTGTTTTCAATCATTCTGATTCCTGTTAAGAATCAGGTACTATAACTACTCTGTTATTCTCTTGTTCAGACCACGGGGCAAATCACTTTTCGGTCACACCTTCGACTCCTTCCCTCTTCTCACAATTACTGAAAGTCTCAGCAAGACGAGAAGAACAGACGCTGGCAACACAGAGAATGTTTCCCACATTAGTATCTATAATTAATATCTACATCTGAGTCCAGGAAAGTACACCTCACTGCTGGGAAGAGGTTTGTGGACAGGTCACACCCCTGTTGGTTTCTTTTGCAAGATACAGAGACCTCAGAATAGCCTTCCTTAATGGATCTCTTATGGTCCAGAATCCTTGTCTGTCTACTGATGGGTATCCTTTAAAAGTATTTACTCAAGACAATGGTGTGGCGGGGGGGGGGGAGTTATTTTTCAAGGAACAGATCAGATGGATATAGCCCGATTTAGGTAAACTCCTGGCTTTAGGAGACAACCTCCAAGTTTCAAAAAGGCAAACTTGGAACATGCAAAAGGGAGTACAAGCGTTCCTTACTCATCCACCACTGGGGGTTTGGAGGAGAAAAAGGAAGTAAGAAGAATTGAAGAGAAGAAAACCAGAAGAGTGGGAGGAAGGTGATAGGGTGCCCTGGAGAGACATGCACCTGTTTAGAAGTGGGAAGTAGCACAAGAAGTAGCAAAAGAAGAAGCAGTGTGGAGTTCCTGCTTGTACATCTCCCTCTTCCCCCCGGAGACCTGGGGTGAACCCACAGCGGTGAGAGGGCTCAGCCCGCAGTGTCCTCAGACCCCTCCCTGCAGGCCCTCTGAAGAATTCAAAATCCTCCAGTCTACGTGAGTTCCCTCCATCATCAATATGTGTGGATAACAATACCAATAATCCCACTCATAATTATCATGGCCGCAAACATTTACGGGCTGCTTACTGTGTGTCAGGTATGGGATTAAGCACCGTCCCTACCTCATTGTTTGTCATGCTCCAACGAGGTTATGGGCAGGTATTATTCCCACTTCACAGACAGACAAACTGAAACCCGAGAAGCTGCCCCCAAGCACACAGCTGTAAGCAGGGGCACGGCCCAGGTCCATCTGATTTCTCCCAGGGGCACACAGCTGACCTCAGCATGGTACACATGCCTCCCCACAGGTCTCTGCCTCAGGGATCCAATCCCGTCCATTTCTTAGACTACCCACGCGAGCACGGAATGAGCCGTCCTGTTATAATATTTTCCCACCAACCTGGTCTCCAAGTTTGTTGAGACGAAGACTTGGTCACATCCCTCCTTTGTGCCTATAGCACGATGTCCAACCTCTCGCTCGTCAGCCTCCAACCGTGGGGTAACTCAAGGACTCCATTCCCTACTGCTGTCCCCCAGGTGAGAGAAGGTCAGACGACTCAGCAGATGGTTCCACACTACACCTTTTTACTCTGAATACTCTCTTCTAAGTGTACCTAATAAAAGACAAAGAAAGTGAGGGAAAGAACCATTTCTATTTATGGCCCTATCTTTGTTGAAATTATAAACAAAAAATATATATGTTTAAAAATTAAAGGAAAATCACCTATAGTACCACCACTGATGACATTTGGATGTATTTTATTTAGTTGTTCCTTCATGTGCACGTTTCAAATGGTTATCACCAAGACATGGATCCATTTTTTATCTCGCTTTCTCAGCGAATCCAGAGATCATAAATCTTTTCCTTTGTGGCTACATAGTTGTCATATGTAGCATTGTTAGTTTCTGCATTCCATATTTGTATTGGGGTCTGTGTCCAGAGTGGACCATCTTATTGCTGAGACAACCCCTGCAGACAATCCTCCCGTATTGCTTCCATTGCCAAGGCCAGTGGGTGAATGGGTGGGCCCGTCAGCAGCTGAAACGGATCAGCCCAAAAGAATCCCCTGCTCCGGCTCTCTAACCTTACTACCATCCCCCACCATGACCTCCATGGCAAGTGCAAGACTTTTTACCATTCTCCTCAGGCCCTCTTTCCCTCTTTCTGTTCCGTTTCCTTCCCAGCAAAAGGCCTCACTTCCCACTTCGCTACAGACATCTCCCAGCTCAAATGTTACCTCCCCTGTAAAATCTTCATGAGCCCTCCCCTTTCCACACTGGCAGGCCATCTAAGCAGTCCCCCAACCCCTCTCCCTCAGCCTCACCCCTTATCTCTCGTGCACCCACCTTTTCTTCCTGCCCTTGTCTCTCAGAGAAGTCTTTCCTTTATCCCCATGCAAACCTTTCTGCACTGACTGTTGATTTCATCCCTTCTGCCTTTTCCAAGACCATTTTGCCATTCATTATCCATCTGCCCCCATTGGTGTGGTCGTTCATCTCTCCCTCTCTACTGGTTTAATCGCCTCAGCCAACGATTTTCTTCCAGCTTTATTGCATGTGCGTGCACACACGTATGTACTTTCTATTATTGGCTCAGACAAACTTCTCTTTCCTTCCACTCTGAAACCTCTTAAAAGAGCAGTTCATCCCTTCCTGTTCTTATTCTTCAGCCCATTATAATTTCCTCTCCCTGCATTTATTGAACACCTACTATGTGAAACCAATGAGGAAATAGATAGGAACAGGGCTGTCCCTGCTCCTGAGAAGCTTCTAGCTAGTGGGAGACAAGCAATAAACCAAACAACACAACACAATAAAATAAGTGCCACAATAGAAATATGTGCAAAAATATCCACAAAAAAGGCTCTCTGGGCAAATCGGAAAGACTTTCTTGGGAGGTGACACAAATTAGGCCTTGAACAATGAATTCAGTGTTGCCAGGTAGAGACTATATATATATATATCTCCTGAGTCAGGGCAAGTATATGACTGACAGAGGAAACAATTTAGGTAGAGGTCTGAGAAACCATAATATTAATGATTATTTAGGGAATACCAGACAGCTCAGTTACTGGAAGAGTTGAGTTCCTAAGTCAGGAATGTTTCGGGAAGAAATGGAGAACAATTTGTTCAGGCAAATGGCTCTCAAACTTTAGCATGCATCACAATGACCCAGAGGGCATTTGAAAACACAAATTTCTGGACTCCACTCCAAGAGCTTTGGGGTAGGATCTGGGCTGAGGCCGGGTAATGTGCATTTCTAGCAAGTTCCCTGATGCTGTTGGTTGGAAGACCACACTTTGAGGACTACTGGCTTAATAACCTGGCTTCTGCTCGAATTGTTCTAGTGAAGTTCCTTTCAGATGTCACCAAAGATCTTCAATGGCCAAGTCCAGTCATCTCCTTCTCACTGCTTATCCTCCTGGACCCGTTTGCAGCATTTCACACAACTGGTGGTTTTTTAACTGGTCTCCCAGCTGCCGGTCTCACCTTCTTTCAGTCTACCAATTATACTGAAGACCATGATACTGTCCAAAATACAAATACAATCCTGTCCCTTTCTACTTAACACCCACCAGGGGCTCCTTCATCCCTGTGGTGAGAGCTCAAATTCCATGGGCTGGGACAAAAAAAACTTAGTGGTTACCAGAGCGTAAGGGGGGTGGGGGGTGGGAGATGAGGGTAAGGGGGATCAAATATATGGTGATGGAAGGAGAACTGACTCTGGGTGGTGAACACACAATGGGATTTATAGATGATGTAATACAGAATTGTGCACTTGAAATCTATGTAATTTTACTAACAATTGTCACCCCAATAAATTAAAAAAAAAAATCATCGTTGGCATTCGGGCCACTTTTCCCTCCTCTCCTGCTGCCGCCCTGGGTTGTGCGGCCTACAGTCCAGGCACCTCAGCCTACCAGCCAATCCCAGGTCTGCCGGGGGCTCACATCCTCCTCACCGCTGCAGATATGCTCTCCTTTGTCTGGCATGCCCTCACTCCCTCCTCTCCTCCACCTCCTCTTGCCCTTGACCTGTGCAATCCTCGCTCAAGTACCAGATCAAATGTCACCTCCTCTGTGAAGCCTTGCTCAGTGCTGTGCCTTTCCCTGAGCCCCTCTGCAGTTGGTTTTCACATATTATCTACACCATCTCACAGTTAGTTGAACCTGTAACTTCTGTATTAGGACCTACTTGACTGCAAGTCTGAGTCTTATTTTTTTTTAAACTATAGCTGACATACAATATTATATTAGTATCAGACGGACAACACAGTGATTAGACTTTTATATACTTTACAAAGTGATCACCGTGATAAGTCTAGTGCCCATCTGACACCATCCATAGTTATTACAATATTACTGACTATACTCCCTGTGCTGTACTTTACGTCTCACCTATCTTATTATTTTTGTTGTTCTCATCGAAGACGTTGAATGTAGGTGTGTTGAATGAATGCTGGGTACACATGCAATAAATAATTAATGATTTGAGTAGGCATGTGCTGCCTACCCAGTGGAACCCAGCAGTGGGCAGGCAGGCAGGGAGGAGGGAGAGACCATGAAGAGAAACTCTGCTAATGAGCACAACTCAAATGTGCCACCTCACAGCCACCTGACTCCTTGACTGAGAGCGACGAACCACAGGCTTTTATTTCCCATGACTCTCTCTTTCTCTGATGACACACCAGTTTGTTAACTCCATGAACCGGGCAGTTATGCAGCTGCCTTTCTTGCTTTTGACAATGTACTCACCAGGGGACTCACCCAGAACTAAGGAGCCACATCTGTGGGGAGTGAGCTGGAGACACTTTGGTTGCCTGGCTGGGTGAGCACATGACCAGCGGGCAGCCATTTACCTCTCATTCCTTTCCTACTGCTGAAGGGATGCTGGACAGACTCTCCCTTTAAGGAGAGCAAATCCTTTCAATTCTCCTTATTCTCTCTCTCTCTCTCTCTCTCTCTCTCTCTCTCTCTCTCTCTCTCTCTCTCTCTCTCTCTCTCCCCTGCACATTCTGATTGCAGAAATAAAACAGGCCTGGATTTCAATGTGGCCAGGCTGCATACTCCTCATTCTCTAATGATATCGTAAGGTTAAGAAAGCATCTGGCTGCTAATGAGCCCAGGATGCCATGTCTTTTGTCACCTAGCCTTTTCCTATCTCTGCACAGATGTTCCTAAGAGAGCAGCCATTTATTTAGTGACTCCTAGGTGCTGGGTGTTTCGCACATGATCTCATTAGATCCTCATAACATTCCTGCAAAGTAGGCCTCTTTATCTCCATTTAACAAATAAAGATACTGAGACTCAAAGAAGTCAAATAGCTTATCCCAGGTCAATGAGCTAATTAGTGGTAGAGGTAGGATTTGAACCCATGTTGTAATAATTCCAAAGCCTGTATGGTTTCCATTAGTCATACCATCTTGGAGAGCCGAAAGTTACAGAGTCAACGGCATTACACACCAGGGATTAAATTCAAGGCATCCCAATTTCCAGAGCAGCCTAGGAATATCCACTATATGGAAAGAATCGCTTGAATGGGTATGTTTGATGGTCCAAGAATTTACACAACTTAAAAAGTATATTGAGAGTACAATGTGAAAGTGATCCAGAACTGGAAAAGTGGCCTAATAACCCACTAGTGTCCCTTGTCTTTATTCTCCTGTGCTCAATGATCCATCTCAGTTGTGTGTACCTAAGCAGAGAGACTTCCATAGCCCCCAAGGTCACATGTTTACCTGTGGTTCAGACTCCCACTCGAACCCGTGTTTTAAAACTCTTGCCTTCATTTCTTCTGTTCCCTCTGGAGTGCCAAGTACGACCAGGAAGCAAGAACAAGACTGTGACGACACACACAACCAGTTTAACTAAACATAAATAATTATTTCCAAAACACTGCCAAACCTAATAAAACAATGATATTTCTTTTTTTCTGGTCAACTTGACACTTAAAGAGTAGGTTTCCCTGAATATTTAGTTCCCTGTTCAACTGGTGCTCTTGGCATCGTGAATAAACACAGCTAATGATAACATCCATCAGAGAGTTAAGCATACAGAGTGGGTGATAAAGTCAACAAGAAGCTGAGAACAAGATTTACCACGGATAAGCTGCCAAGACTTGGCTAGAGATTCAAAGTGGACATGGTGGCTCATCCATCTTCCCCCCTCAGCTTTCCACCCCAACATCGTCACCGCTGCTATAGTGCTCATGACGAGGTAGGAAAGTGGGAAAGAAGGAAAGCTCAGGAGTCAAGTAAAGCACAGGAGATGAATACGCAGCCTAGACCATCTGACTAGGAAAAATGCAAAGACTTCCTGGAAGATTCTTCATGAATTCTATGAGAGAACAAAGAAGAGCATTTTAAACGTCAAAACAAAGAACCAAATAAAGGTCATACTCCCGAAGAAGCATCTAGACACAAATGATGGTGGCGCTTCCTTTGAGAAGACTTTGCCTCATCCTAGGCTTTCTCAAGGTCAGGGAAGGAGGTTCTAAGGTCTGTCTATTGTTCAAAGACTTAAATTGCTTTTCCTTGGATTATCACCACTCCTGTATTTTCCTTGCCTCGTTTTTCAAAAGTAGGTTATGGAGATTCAGGTTTCCCCGGAGCATCTTAATGAGTTAGTCATGATTACAACTGCATCTTTTAAATTGCTCAACCGGTTGAAAGCCTGCCATGAAAGGAGCGTCCACAAACACAAGCTGGGCTGTGTTTTTCGTTTTCTTATGTTGCAAAATGTGAATGAGGAGTTGCCTCCAAGTGCATAATTAGCATAAAAACTGCTGAAGCAGAGAGGAGACATGTGGGCTACTATCTCAATGGAAAACATCGCTGTTGACCCTGCAAGGAACGTGTACATGGAGACTAAAATAAGAAGCTTTCTGCTCATAAATCTGAAAGCGTTTCATGCAGCTCACAACACAGAACAATTGCTCAAAGTGTGTTTGCTATTTTGACTTCTCCTTCGTCTATTTCTCAGCCAAGTAACCAACTATGGCTACCTCCTCTCCCTACCATCCACTCTTCTACGGTTCCCCTTGTAACTTGGCTTTGTCTCATTACCTATCACAGTTTTTCTCAGCCTTTTTGCCCTATTATTGCACTCCTAAGGCACCTTTTTAGATATTTTTCATGGCTCCCCCGTGACATTTTAATACCGTGTTGTATCAGTTTATGTATTGTATATATATGTGCACTTTCTACATTAAACTCTTCAGTTGTTTTTCATCCCCCAAGAACCATTCTCCCTCCTACTGAGAACGTGTGTCTCACTAGACCCGAGCAGACTGACCCAGGACATGACAGAAGCAGCTCACAGACCTAGATGCTGGGTGAAATCAATTTGGGAAAAAATCCAGGCAGGTGGCAGGCATGGGAGTTTGTCTAGATGAGGCTTGGTATGGGTCAAGGCAGACAGCTGGCCATAGAGGTTAGCCAAGCAGGACATAGGTTAGAGAATGCAGCTGAAGGCAGGTTGGGTGGAAGGCAGGAGAGCAAGGTTCAAGGCAGGCAGAGGCGTGGAGAATATCGGTCCACTGGGTCGGGCAGAGAATGCCTCATACAAAGAAATCCCAATATCCAGAAAAGTTCCATGGAAGAGAAATTCTCTCAGGTCTGAAGCCAGACTAGCCATCTCACTTTTGATCCTAAGGGTCCCTGAGACTTCTAGGCTGACTGTGCCCCGTTGATGGAACATCTAGTCATTATAGGGGGACACACGAGGGTGGTCCCTGTGTTCCCTGGGAACGACTCCCATCTCCCTGTACTTTGAACCCTCGGTATCAGATGAGAGAACCAAGCCTTCCAACCTGACTGGGAGCTTTGTCTGGTGCTTGTGTCCTCGGGCTTTCACACAGATTGATCAGATAAAAAATCTGGTTTTCCTCTTCCTCAAGTCATTTATCGTCTGGAGGTCCTTCCTCTCCTGACCTAAAAACAGGAGTGGACCGAGGGTCCTGCCTGAACACACTCCAAGTTGTGCTTCCTAAAACCATTAGGATCTCTCACAGGTCAGATCCAATGGCCTTTCTCATTGATTTCCCAGGTCAGCCTCTCAGTGTCATTTGGTGCTGCTGCCCACACTCTCCTCTAATTGGAGATCAGTCGTTCTAACTCCGGTCTTCGTCACACTCTGCTTCCTCGAGTCTCCTGACACTCTCTGAAAGTGTCCTCTCTGTCTCCTCCATCCTTCTTACCTTTTCTCAAGGGCGTCCTTTATCTTTGCTTTTCCTATTGCCCTCCAGATTCATGCATGCCTGTGTTCAGTTGAATTTAATAAACATGGTTGAACACTTGTTATATGCCTAACACTGCTATAAACAAGATACAGTCCTTGCATACTCTTGTGGGGGAACAGATATGGTGATAGCCCAGCAAAACACAATGTGAGATATGTAATACAGATATAAGACAAAATAGCTTAGCAACCCAAATGACGAAGTGATTCATTCTGTCTTAGGAGATCATAAAAGGCATGGTAATGGGAACGTTTTTGATTTGTGCCCTGAGGAATGAATAGAGATTCATCAAACGGAAAAGTTGGAACAAGAGCAGTCCAGATGGAGAGATGAAGATGGGAAAGGCGTGGCGTGATCAAGAAGGGCTAGAAAGTTCATGAGACTCGAGGGGTAGTGCGTAGGTGTGAGAGTGGGGCAGGAGTGGGGGTGGGAGGGGAAGGAGATGACCCAGGAGAGTCCAGGACACACGGTAGCTTTAGTCACCATTTAAATCTACATCTGTAGGTCACAGGAAAAATGGGTCATCACAGTGCCTGGCACATTAATTTATAAAAAATAAATTTAGCTCGTATTTACTATATGTCATGTATTGTACAAGGTGCTGGCAATGCAAAGATAAATAAGCTTCCCCCTCAAGAGCTCAAAGTGTAGTAGAGAGATAGACATGTTTAAAAATTAGTATGTGCAATACAAGCTAATCCATGTCGTCATGGTAGCGTGTATATGATACCAAATAGAGAGGGGCTGGCTCTCAGTGCAAGGGGTAACAGAGGATGCTTCAGAGAAAGAGCGGAATCTGAGCTGAGCTTTAAGAGATCAGTGGGAGCTGGATGGGCTGAATAATGATGGCTCCCCAAAGACGCCCACGTCCTAAACATGTGCATACGTTACCTTACCTGGCAATGGGCACTTTGCAGATTTGCTTCAATCCGGGGAATCCACCAAACACCACGGAAAACCAAAGGCAAAGAACAGATTCTCCCCTAGAGCCTCCAGAAGGCATGCAGCTCAGCTAACAACTTGGTTCGAACCCCATAAGACTCATTTCAGGGGGCAGAGGGGTGGTAGATGAGGGTAAAAGAGCTCCAATATATGGTGATGGAAGGAGAACTAACGCTGGCTGGTGAATACACAATGTGATATACAGATGATGCATTATAGAATTGTACACCTGAAATCTATGTGATTTTACTAACAATTGTCACCGCAATAAACTTTAATTAAAAAAAGACTCATTTCAGACTTCAGATTCCCAAAAAAGGAAGATGATAAATTTGCATCATTTGTAAGCCACTAAGTCTGTGGTCATTCACTGCGGCCACAAAAGGAAACTAATAGATGGAGCTGTAGGTGGGTGTGGGGTGGAGAGCTTTTCAGGCCAAAAGAGTAGCATACACACAGGGAGGGGCACACACACTGGCATCGCACACCCTTGGGGCAGGGCTTACAAGCAGTTTAGTGTTGCTGAGGTTTGAGGATCGCCAGGTAAGGAGCGGAGAAAAGGCTGGCGTGTGAGGCTCGGAGCTTTGGAAGGTGCCGTGCTGCCGTGGAGCTGAGGTATTGCTTACACTTAGGAGGTTAATTGGGAGCCATTTAATGGTTTGAAAACAACCAAGTCAAAATGTCAGATTTTCAATTTTGCAAGGAAGGTTGATGGGGCAAAGCCTGAAGCAGGGGGTCTGTTTAGGAAGCTATTTTGGAAGTCCTGGGCAGAGGCGCTGCAGCGTGAACTAAAGCAGTGTGAGCAGGAGAAAGAGAAGTCAGAAGGAAGAGATACTTAGGACTCAGAGAATAACAAAATAGTGGGGGCGAAGACCAAGGGAAGAGTCAAGGGTGACCCCAGATTTCTGAATTGAACCTTAATGGGTAGCCATCCTGCCTACTCAGATGGGGACCATGGGAGATTTCTCTCCATACTTCTTTGATCTGTATTGTCTTTATTTTAGTATCCATGAGGCGGGTTAGTCTCATCAACCTATATGTAGCCTGTCTTTAAATTCTCCCAGCTGCTTTTTCTAGTGGTAGCCTTTCCCTTCCTCAACCTATTCTCTATATTGTAGTTAGAACAACTAATTCAATATTCAACAGATACTTGCTTAGTGCCTACCATGTGCCAAGTACTATACGGGGGCCGGGGGAGAGATATTGTAATGAACAAAAGAAACTAGCCCACATTTAATCTAGACCGCCTTTTTAGAAGATAATTTTCTACAGTTCCCATCACCAATTCACATCTTCTCCAATGACTTCCAATTTCCTCTCACTTTATGTCTCATTTTTTTTATGTGTGCTCAAGCTCTCTGCCGACTACCTTGTCCTAAACTAACTATAAGTTTTAACTTACACATGCGTTGTGATCTGAAGCAGTGCTTCTCAAACAATCTATGGGTTTGTTGTGGTGGTGGTTGTTTCGTGTGTTTTTTTAAATTTCCAAACTATTGTGGTTTGATACCTGGTCCTCTCACACATGAGGCGTGCACAGCTCACGCCCCCTGTGACTCACCGTGCAAATTTCACAACACTCAACCTCATCCATACCCTGCACAAGGACAAATCCACTGATGACGTGCTTGCATGTTGCAGCATTCTTAATTTGCTTGGACAATTTTTAAGTGCTTCCTCTCAATTTCAACACTGTCCACAGACCACGCTTTGAATCCCCACACTTACTAAGTTCCTTAGTAAAACCATTTTTTTGAGGAATTTGGAACAAATGATATGGTGACTCCATTGTTTTGCTAGCCCTCTGAAGCCTGTATCGACCACGTTAGCTTATACTTTTCCTATAAATGAACCATAGACTATGTGGGATTCTCCATAGAAGGGATAATAAAGAGCTCTAGAACTGCTCTTTGGCACATCACCTTTTAAAAGAGGAAACACTTCTTATTTTCCTTTCATTTTCATGTTTTTCTTTTACTTCTTGAGTCAGTTATCTTCTTAACCCAATGCCAACTCATACAAACGAAGAAGAAAATTAATGTGAAAACCCCTCAATTCTTGATCGAGTTCTTGGTATAGTTAGTCCAACCATCTCAATTTCACTAGCCCAAAATAGATGAAGCCATTTAGCATAAATCATAATTTAATTCAACCTCAGGCTTGGAGCTGGATGGGACTAGGACACAGAAGGAGCCTTTTGTCTTTGATTCACTGGCTCAACGCTGAGGCTGGCTTATGCTGGACTCCCTCCAGCCCCCAATGAATATGTTTACAGCCTTATATTACAGCTCTTTCAGGACGTTTTTTCAGTCCTTGTCATCCTTACCCTTTCTTTGGTTTTACCACCGTTGACTCTTTCTTCCCTGTGAATATGCTCTCTTTTTCTGTGGCCTCCATGAGCCCACCTTGGATTTGTTACTACTTCTTGGTCTACTCCAATTTAGTATTTGTTGTCACATTCTCCCCTCTCTCCTCCTTTCCTCGGGGCCTCACGTTAGTCCTGCTCTCATTCTCACATGGTCTCCAGCTGCTCTCATCGCCTTCGATGGACTCAGTCATTATCTAGATATATTACCTATCCTCTTTCCTGAGTAGGAGACACATAATTCCGAGTGCTTTCTCAATATCCTCCTGTAACTATCTCACAAGTATTATAAATTCAACTTAACGCTATTTTTCAAAAGCCTCTTCTTCCTGCATGCCACACCAAAACACTGCCATCTATTTCAGCAGTCAGGATAAATGCTTAGATCACTCTCTCCTCCTCTCTGTCCCTCATTTCTCATCTCCAACCGGTCCCCACTGATCGTTCCCCTACTGCTATGTTTCTCCCATCATTCGCTTTTTCTCCGTCTCTGCTGCCTTGCGTCCGGCTCCTCTCACTTCTCAGCAGGACCGTTCTCAGTTCTCTGCACCCTCAGACCAGCAGTGTCCTCATAGCTGCCAGTCCCAACCCTGCCTAGAGCAGCTCTGCTCAGTTCCTGCATCGTCCTTTCTCTGCACAGGCACAGCCAATCATTCATACTCTTGAATACTGACCTTCACAACTCTTTTTCTCTAGCTCCTTATCATCCCATCAAAACTCCTTTCTTAGCATGGATAACGGAGACTTCCACACTCAGGCCTTGATTGGCTTTGGTACTCTTAGTTTAACAACAACAAACTGACCGTATCGCTTAATCCGTTTCTCAGCCATATCACCATGGCCACCATTTCTCAGGCCTCGGCACCTTCCTGCGTTCTATTCTTGCCACCAGATACGAACCAACCCCGCCCTCGGCCTTGATGGGCTACTGATCCTTTAAGACTGGATGCACGTACGTTATCTTCTGGGGCAGCAACTCCAAGCGCAGCTCCCTGCTCTCCCATTGCATGGCCACGTCCCTGCATAAGAGCCTCCATGGGCAGTTCACTCCATGGAGTTTTTATGAGCCAGGTGCTGAGTTGTGTTCTAGGGCATCAAGAAGATGGTCCTGCCATCAAGGTGATGACCTTCAATTAGAGAAAGACATACGTGTAAGTTACAAATACATTGATTTATTTATTTAAAAAATCAATGTTACAAAGCATTCTAGGTGCTATAGGAGAAGTATGGGCAGGACCCAATGGACAAGAAACAAAGGAGGGAATGGTTAATTCTATGGGTGAGATTGGAGATTGGAGGAGAGAAACCTCAGGAAGTATGTTACCAAGGAGATAACCCTTCTGGAGGTTGATGGGGAGGGGACATTCCAGGCAGCAGACAGCATGAGCAAAGTCCTGGTAGGATGGGACAGCATGTCACATTTAGGGAAAAGCAATTGGTCTATGGCTGGTTTTGGGCATTAACACAGATGAATCAGACAAGAGGTCAGAGAATAAGAAGGGTTTACCTGACAAGCCATGAGGAGCCACTGCAGGGTTTTAAACGGGACAGACAACATGTTCAAATTTGTATCTTTAGAAAAATCATTCTAGTAACAGAGTACAGTGTCGTGCTTTTTTGAGGGGTGGGGTGGTCTATATATTTATTTTTTTCTATTCGATTTTGAACTCCTTGATGTCAGGTACTATGTCTCTTTAGATTTTAGCTTCTCAGGGCCTAACACACTCATTCGCCAAGCAGTGAGACAGAGGCTGCATGATGTGGGTGTTGGAGCTTGGATCTGGGAGGCGAGCTCCGGGCCAGCCTGTGCCCCAACTTGGTGACACATCAAGTCACTCTTCAATGCTTCAGTTTCTATGTCTATAAAATGGTGGCTTATACAAGATCACCTTTCAGTTCTCTTTTGCTCTAACATTCTGTAAACCTATAAGGGAGGTTCCTTATTTTTTTTTAAAGTTTGCAGTCAATATTTGGTAAAACAAATAACAAATCTGTCTCCAGTTTATAGAGGTGAGTGTCAAGAGCTTAGAGTACCATGAAGCACAAGTTGACCCAAAGGTTATATAAACCATTCTCTGAATAGTGAGCACTGATGCTGGTTAAATTATTCACATGGTAAAAGGACGGATGCTTCCTACTAAAGGGGTACAGAATTGTCTCCTCAAATATTTATTCCTTTTGTGAGGGAGATAAACAGAATCTAGGTTATTATTACTATAAGCCTTTAAGTGATCAGAAAAATATGTTGTAAAAACATTAGGAGCTTGAGAGAAACCCGAGTTTTACCTTCCTTAAATTAGTTCTCTATTTATTAGCTCAGCAGGATACACCAAACTCTATCAAGTTCTCTGTGTCCTTTTCATAATTTTTGTACATCTTTGACAGTAGAATATACGCTCACGTTTCTGTTTCATCAGTGTAATACTGGCATGATTATGACCATTTAAAATTCAGGATCTCTAGAAACAGAACCAATTTCTACTGACCAAAAAAAAAGCCAGGTTTTCTCTTACCTTTGTACTATTTGATCTTTGTCTTGCTGAGACAATAGCCTTCAACTAACTCTTTTATAAAACATCTTTTTTTACTGATGCTGTGATTTTATCCAGGTGGTTTCCTTTTTTAAGTTTAATTTTAATTTTTATTAAAGTAACTAATTTTTATTAAAGTAAACATAATTTTAGAAATCGAATAGTAACTCCCATTCTTCCTAAGTTATATCATAATTTTTGAGTAAATCAACATTCAAGAATTTACGTTATTACAACTATGCAATTTTTTGTGGCTGAGCTAAGTAGAATAGCATAATTATGTTCTCTTTCTTATTCAAATTTTAAAAATATTCTTGGAGTTATTAATAGGCTCTTTAATTTTTTCTTAATTTATACAATCATTAATTCTAAATATACCAAGAATTTTATAATATGCCTCTTGAGTCTATTTTCCTCACAATTAAGTACATTAGTTTTTGTTTTTTTATCAAGAATCTCTAGAGTCTCCTCCTCTCATATTGCAATGGATCGGTTGCTTTCTAGGTCTCTTGTTTTTCTTAATTAAAAAGCATCAAATTTGATTATTAAAAATTAAAAGTTTCCTCAATGTACTTCTCTAACTTCATCTTTCTCCACTGATATTAGAAAAGAATTATTTAATTTTAACTTATTAAAGAGTTTGTTTTTAAACTTTAAAGCATAATATCATATTAGCCTTTTCCTAAGAAATAACATTCCCTAGTATTGAGCTCAAATATATAAATTATCTAATTTCTTAATATACTACCTATTCATAACGCAAAAGAAAATGCTCACTTTGACCACATTCTCTTACTAAACAATGTCCCTGGCTTCCTTTTTACTGTGAAACATAGCTGATAAATTTGTACCAGGGCATAACTTCACAGAGTGGTTCGTACACCAGCCACAGTAATTTGGAGGTGATTCAACCCAGGTGAGTCTCCTTAAAAACAAGACTTTAGAAGAGGAAAAGAGGCCTGTGTAGTAGTTTGGTGGACACTAAGAGAAGGACAGTGGTGATACCAGCCTCTCTCTCTCTCTCGCTCATCCTCCAGGTGGGCAGTGAAGCCTGTGATGCTAGTAACCCCTTGGGCTTTGACCTAGCTGAGCGTGGACTGTTTTCAGTTGCTTGGCTTGTTCTTAGAGAATGAGCTAACAGGGTAGATTTGGGCCTCGGAATGTCATCTAAACAAACAAGACAGAGTAGTGTAGCAGTTCCGCCTCCAGAGAGGGGCGTGGCCTTCTTACAGTTCTCCTTTCTCCCCCACAGCCTCCTTGTACTTGAAAAGAGGCAGGATACCCCCCTGACTGGTCCATCGCCCTGGGGCTGTTATTCTTTTACTTGGTTTTTCATTTTAAACTTTTTATTGAAATATAACGTGATGTAGAAAACATATAAACTTATAAGTACCACTTATAAGTAAACTGCTCAATCGTTTTTCACAAACTGAACACTCCCTTGTACCCAAGTGCCTGGATGAAGAACAGAATATTCCAACATTCCAGAAAAGGAAAGGTATATGTTGAAAAGACAGAAACATTTTCATGAAAGAAACCGAGATACGTTCATCAAAATGGGGGTGAGGGAGGTAATCACTCTGCCATGCATTTGCACGTTCCCACTCTGTAATATACCATTTCTAAAAATGGCTTCATGGAAGCCTTTCTAAGAAGTACTTGTATTAATGTTAAAAAGCTTTTGTGGTAATAATTTGGGGACATACTGACTTAAGGCTAGTGAAACAGGTTTATCATTTAAGGAGAGTTTCACAAATTCAGACTTTGGGACCTGCGGCCTGAGCATTCTCAAATCAGGAGAGGAATGAGGAAACAATTCCTTGCCCATTCTAGATATATTTCTAAAAATGGCAAATTTACCCTTTGACCCACTAAGAGCATCTCATTTTCATTTGTTGAACTACATCTGGAATCTATTTCAATAGTCCTTAGGAATCAAAAATGTCTGGCCAGATCACTGTGACACAATAGAAAGTTCTAAACTTCACAGCAAATTTTGAACAAAAATGCACTATCTGAAACTCAAGCAGGATATAATCTCAGCTTCTCTTTTATTTCATGAAGAAAGTCCAAATAACATTCTCTGGGAAAAGTCCCAATAAAAAGGCTCTACTTCCTCTTCCTTTCCTTATCTCCAAAGTGAGATGGTTACAAAAAAGTTAAATATTCTATGCAAGAAATAATAACGGGAAGTAGAAATGTCAGTCCAGATGAATTTCTCTTCCCCATCCCAGACCTAGCAGAACCTGGAGAAAATAACATGATAAGAGTTACTGAAATACTAAAATATCACAAATGAATTACATAATAAGTCTGAATGCTTTCCCATCCACTGCTTTTTCCTGTTTTGTTTTGTTTTTTCCTCTAAGTGTATCAAATGTGGAAAGGTTAGCATTATATCAAACATGGGAGAAATGAGAGGGAATTGTGTACTCACTTTAGAAAAATGGCCGATGAAAAATATGAAACATACCTTTTGTTATCTAGGAAGATTTTAATGCATATAAATAAACAAATTTTATGATCGTATTGAATATTAACTTCATTGGTATGTTAGTTGCCTTTGCATACTGGCAACTGATACCTGTTGAAAACAGGTTCTGGAATGCTGGCCCAGCTTATGTAAGAATGGCCCTACATCATTTGTCCTCACAAAAGTAACTCTACACTCATTTTGTTTCTTAAAAGGTTACTATCTGAACAACTACCTCTTGCGAAAAAGAGGGCAGACAAAGGTGATTTTAAAAACTGTGCTTAATAAATGTGAAGACTGAATTACATTGATTGATTGTGCTTTAAAATTGTTTGTAGCGATGGATAGCCTAAATTTTTAATGGGGTATAGGACTGAGACTGAAATTATAGAGACCACAGATCTAGAAACTTTTAAAAGTGGGTCCTAAAATCTTTTCTCCTAGAATCCTTGATGACATTAGAGATTGAACCCTTTTCAGTTAGAACCTATACCTCTCATCATAGAGCCAAAATTAAATATAAAATATTTATAAATATTTTATAATTAAATATAATTAAATTAAATATAAATATGAAATAAAAGTGAACTTTTATTGTGGCTCCTCTCTTGTTCATTTTCCTATTCTTTCTCCTTTTTCTACCAATGTAATATTTTTTCCAATTAATATAATTAATAGTAATAGTGAAATCATTGGGCTACATTATAGTAAAGTCATTGGACTACATGCTATATAGACATTATATATATATTACAATTTTGTACAATCTTACAATCATGTACAACATTGTGACTAGGGTAAAAACATTCCACAATGACAAATAATTGAGTATTCATTTCCTTCCTATTTAATAAGTCCAGGGCCTAGGGTTATTGATTATACCACATCTTTTTCTTCAATTGCCTTTGAGTAGTCAATATTCTTGCTTGGGAGAACAAGGGTTATCTTGTAGGCCTCCTCGCAGGCTGAGTGAAATGGGACACAAGCCCTAACTTGGGAAGTCCCTTGCCAGGTTGCCCTTATGAGGTAAGTGGTTACCAAATGTTGTGTCTCAAAGGGTTATGGGTGGGCTCATCTCTCTGGATTATCTGTGCACTGATCTCTACTTTTGCAGTGATTGAACATTTTTACACCCTGCTGGGGCTTCCCCCACTGTGATTCATGGTTTGGCCATGTAATAAAAGGGTAATAGATCACGCCCTCTCCCCTGCTTCTGCTGCTGCTTCTATGGAGTGATTTGAAATACTACAGTTGCTTTAGATGATAGTCAAGCCAACCAATCTGCTGTAAGACTGACAATCAAAAGCCCCCCTCCTCCACATATCATAACTGCATATCTAGAAATTATTTATAAGAAAACATAGAGTTGTTCATTTGCTTATCAAACTAAAACAACAACAACAACAAGTTGAGCATAGAAAATAAACACAAATTCTGGGTACACTATAAGTGTTGTATCAGCCAGGCTATGATGTCCCCAACCTGACCCCTCCACCCAAGATGATGTCTGCCTCTTGCAGACACAGCCCTGCCCCGTCCTTGTGCCAGTGAGAGCCAGATGTCATTCCAGTTCTTTCTCCAGAAGAGAGGGGAGAAATCAGGAAATAGTTTATTCGTAGCTCGATTCCCAGCACTAAGCCCAATGCCTGGCACAATGCCTGGCATATAAAGAACACAGTAAATATTGATTGATTGAACAAATAGGCTGCCACCCCCATGGCCAGGATCCAGTGTCGCTTGGGATGGGTTTAGCCTCCTGGGGCTTCTTGCATGTATTAATCTTCAGTTGCCCTACCCACCTTTCAGACCTTCGGACAGTTCCTTTCCCCTAAGCCAAGGCCTGTTTCCAGGGTCTCTCATGTTGCCCTGAAACTCGTGATTACCAACCACCCAACCCCTAGTCCTCATCTAGAGAAGCTCCTCTTTCCAAAGCTTTGCACTGCTCCTGACTCATTCCTTGGACACTACTGTCAGAATCTTTTCCATGTTATGACTCAATTTTGACTCTTTTTGCCATGAGGTATTTTACTCTCATCTGTTTTGCAGTGAAAAATCCAAGTATGAAATCCCCATTAATGTATTTACCATAGATATGCTCCAAAGCTCCAAAGACTTGAATCTATTTGGTCTGTTTCTTTCCTGGTTTTCGACTAGACAATCTTCCTCTCTCTCTGAAAGAAACTGAAGTTACCTCCCTCTTAGAAGAAATGCTCTTTTCCCTCATTTGATTTTTTTATGGGCTACTTCTAGTAGAGTGCTGAATCTTATCTCCCATAATTCTAATCAATCTCCACATTTTCTTTCCATTCCATTTCTTTTTTCCTGTTCCCATTTCTACCATATCAATTAAGGTTTTCGTTCGCTCTTGCCTCAGCTATAGCAACACCTCCTACATGGTCTTCTTACTTATTATACCAGTTTACGCTGGCTCTGGCCCTTATTATCTCTGCAGCCTGGGGCAAGTTGCTTTCGCTCTAATCCTCAGTTTCTTCATCTAATAGGCATATTATGGTACACGCCTTATAGGGTTATTATAAATGTAAGCAAATGTCTTAGCTTTCCTCAGGCTATAAATCCAGAAGCTAATTAAAAAATCTTAAGAGTTCTCATCCTGTCCCAAATATGTTGGGAAACCCACAAAATGAATGAACTCGGTGAATATGGAATACTCTGTGCCAGTCACTGCTCTAGGCTCTGGTGGCAGTGAGCTGGACACTGCGCCCAAGGAGTTTACATTCTAGAGAAGGAAAAGAGATACTTCTTTTTTAAAAAAAGAAGAAGAAGAAATAAGAAAAATGACAGGACGTAAAATGGTGGGAAGTGCTAGAGGGAGAAAGTTAGGGCAGGTGGTACTAGGGGATGGGGTGGTGGGAGATGTGCAATTGCATACAGGGTGGTCTCCTTGAGAGGGTGTTGTTTGTGCAAAGATATGGAGTGTGTCATTAGCGGGCTCATCTCACCTGTGTTCTTGAATCAGTAGTGTCATCATTGTTACAATGAGCTTAGCTGACACCATGCTAAGATGGTGCTCTGACAGCGTCACGGTGAGCAAGAAGCCCACACCAGTGCCTCATTCACCACTGCGTGTCATTCCCCTCATCAACAATGCTTTTGAAAAACAGGAAGTAAGAGAGTCCATTTTTTCAGCATTAATGCTTAAGGTAAGGTGTTGCTGAACTCACTGAAGTCAGCTACCGTTACCTTGCTGCGAGTTAAGACGAAAACGTTTTCTGCCACCACAGCTAGCCCCGTGGTGCTAGTTTTGCGGGAAATTTAGGGCTGAATAGCCCCTGTGATGCCTCTCTGCATCCTCTTTCAAAGTGTGAAAGGAAAAGCTCTCTTCCTGGGTGCTACACTCAGTTACCTACTGGGCAACAGACCCTAGGGCATGACAGAGTTTCATAAAATGGTTCTTTCTATTACATAGAGGCCCTTCTTTGTTTGCTTCTGGAAAGACACATGCAGGGAAGCTGAGTTAGGCCCTGCCCCATGACAGCCAGACTAGCTGTGGCCTTTTAGGACTAACACCCAGCGTTACCCTTGCAGACTCCTTCGTCAACAAGCTGTACTCTCCCTGAGGGCCCCACTACACCTGCCAGCGGTTTGCCTACCTGTGGAACTCCTCCCAGATTGGCTACACGTGACCAAAACCCTACTGAAGCCAGGATTTGAGTTTTTCCCCCAACAAACTTCTCAGCCCTCTTATAAATCAGTGGATGCTAATCATTGCATAAGGGGAAGGGCTATTGTCTTGCTCTGCATCACAGACATATCTGTCCTAATTCTGGCTCAGCTGGGACTTTGTATGACACAGTAACTAGAAACACTATTTGTAAAGCAACTGCCATACATCTTCTATTGAGTAGATGCTCAAAAGGTAGTAACTATCATAATTATGTAGGTAGTTGAATTATGGGAAATTATACATTTATTGCTTATAATTTTTATTTTTCAAAATGCTTTACAAAATTATGCATCAATCAGAAGCAAATTCTAAAAAAAAACAAAAAAACAACAACAACAATTCTTCACATATAGCTGTTTTCTTCCCTTCCTTTTCATCTAAACTTCTTAGAAGAATAGTCTTATACTTACTCTTTCCACTTCCTCAACTTGCTTCTGTCTGGTTTCTGCCCCAACCATCCCTCTAAAATTGATCTCACTGAAGCCACCAACTATTTCTTCATGTCATTCCCTTAGAAATATGTTGGTGGGCTGGGTAGGGAAAGACACCCTCAGGGAAATGATAACTTGGGAGCAGAGAGCACTTGAGTAGAAGGGAGAGAGCAAGGGAGCAAGAGGTGAGGCCATTTTATCCAAGCAAAGAGCAGGATCCAGGACCAAAGCTGAATCCAAACACTCACCTTGTCCAAGGGTCAAGCAGTCTAGTCAGAAGCCAACTCACCTAAGTACAAGAGGGAGTCCAGAAACAAGCCAACTTCAAACAGGTGATAAGCTGACAAACCAAGGTAGTCCCAGAAGGAAGAGTGCTAGGAGATGGCCGGCCAAGAGGAATTCCAAACTCAGCAAAGTCACCAGCTGCATTTGGCTGGGCTCCCCTGGGAGTGCCTGATGAAAAGTCCTAACCTACGAAATCCCTTTTCAGAGATGAGAGATGGGCTCCCAGGAGCACCCCTATACTGGATATGTCAACAAAGTGCCTGCCACACCCAACTTCCTCTTCGAGATGAAACTGCCCCACCCACAGCCCCCTGCTCTGAGAAGCAGAGGTAGGTTGTTCTTTACCCAGGGATGGCTCCTGATTGGACCAGGGATTGGCCCCTGACATTAGGGCTGCCCCTCCAAAAACCAGGGCATGAATGGAAAAGATGAGTTCGATCCATCAGATTCTCTCCTTCTGGGAACTGAATTGGGAAACATGGAGATAAGGAGGTACTTAGCCATGGAACCTGCAGGTGAAAGGATGCCAGGCGATGGAGTAGGGGCCATGGACAGGTAGGGTTACAAAAACTAAAGCTATGAGGAAGCAGAGCAGAACAAGAAAGCAGAATGTATGAATAAGCAGCAATTAGGTAGAAGAAAAAATACATGAAGAATAAACAGAATGTGTTAGTTGGAATATGATAGAAAAAAAGGAAACCTGCCAAGAATAGCTGAGAAATGGTGGACTGCTGCATGAAGATCCTGTCATCTGGATCTACTAAAAGCCACTTTCCTGCCATTCAGATTTTCTAAGGCTCCTTGTCTTCATTAGGCCAACCCCAACCTCCTGGGCTCCCTTGCTAATGTTTGTTGGGCACCTACTACGAGCCAGGCATGATTGTATGTATTTGGGATCCAACACTGAACAAAACAGGAAAGTAGTTATAGCAAACATCGCATTACTTCAGGAAGTGTCTCTGTTTCAAAGGGCCAAGTTAAAACAACCCCTCGTGTAGTCACTCTTTTCTGTGATCCCTTTGGTGAGGTCAGCCATCCTGTTATAATGAGTCTGCTCCCTCTCGGGTACACACGTGATTAATGTTTATCCCCATCCTCGTCACTGGAGTGGTGGCTAGAGAATTAAAAGAAAAGAATGTAAGCTGGGAGATTGGACATGGCGGTAGTCAGCTGATGTATGACAATGGCAGCAGAATGGCTGGACACTCAGGCTTTCAATTAACTGGGGTTCAAAATTTGGCCCCATTACTTACTTTTTATTGATCTTTGGCGAGTCAGTTTTCTCAGCTGCACATTGGAGGTAAAATAGTATCCTACTCATTGCATTGCTATGAGGATTAAATGAGAAAATATATGCAAAGCATTTAGCACAGTACCTGGCCCAGAGTATGTGCTCAATAAATGATAGCTGTTGTTGCTCTGGTGTTATTATTATCAACAGTCCTCTAGCTTTCACATTTGAAATGTGCTAGGGGGAGAATTCGATGGCAGCCTATACTCAAACCTTCTCTCTGTACCAGACCTTGGTACACTCATCAAAGTTCCTTCGAGTTGGTGCATAGCTTCCCAAGTACCATCTAGCCACAGAAGTATCAATAGTGCCAGGCAGAAGTGGGGTAAGAAAATGGCAAGGATGAAAACCATTGTTGCACCTGAAAGCAGTTCTGGAAGGAGGGAAACAATAAATTCTGAAAGCAAAGTCTGTGGCAGCAGTGGCACAAGCTAGAGCAGCCAGTTGTCGGGGAGAGAGAGAAGACTGCAGGTATTCCTTAAGTGTCATCCTTGTCACCTGACCAGGGAGGGCGGGCAGGTGGAGGTGGACTGATGGGTCCAAAGGCTTAGGCTGGAAAGCAGTGCTTTGACATGGAAGTGGGGACTCTCTTTTAACCCATCAGGGTACAAGTGACTGGAGAGGATGTTGGAGCAATGCAGGGAGGCAAGTGTGCCATCTTTATGAAACTGTCACTGCCAGAACAGAGTCATGACTGGGCAAGAGGGCAGAGCAGAAATAAAAGCCCCGTAGATGGAGTACCGAGCGTGCTTGTGGATCAGATGGAGCCACAGCTGCTCTGCAGGAAACCTGGGTTATCATTGCTTGAGGTCCAGGAGTTGTTGTGACATTGAGCCAGAACGCATGTGTTGGAGAGGACCACCAGTTGTGTTTTGGCAACGGAAGAGCTAGGTGGCTGAACTGAGGCTGCATTCAGGCCTTCCTGGTGAGATGTTCACCACCCTAGTCGTATAGAGGCCTTCCTCGTGTTTGCCATCTCTCTGAGTTGCTCCCAAGTGGCCCTCGATCTAGATTAGGCCCACATGTTGATGTCTGAAAGACAGTGTGGGCTGATGACTATAATACTCAAGACATAGCCTTCCAGGGCTGCATCCTTCTGCTGCCCCTTCTACCCAGGACTACATCATGGGCCGCTGCTCTGTGGTGCTGCTGCTGGGTGTGTAGTCAATGGAGCACCCGAGGCACATGTGGTAAGGTGAGCCACCTGTGTAGCATGAGCTGAGCTTTCAGGTTTATTTCGACTGCTTTAGGCCACTGCAGACTGAGCTTACTATCATGCCTTATGCCCTCTAGGCCTTGAAGACATCTTGAGAGCAAACAATTCTCCTTCCCAAATGGGGATAATGGCAGACAGAATAGGGCTCCTCCTTGGTCAGGATGGCCCTCCACTGTGTTGCCAGCACCGGTCCCAACAGTGTAAGGTTGGACCAAGCTGGGTGCAGCCTGCCTAGAGTTAGCACACAGGTTAAAAGGAAAGACTCTGGAGCTGACTGCCCACATTCAAATGTCAGCTTTTACTTTTTAGCAACTTTTTTTACCTGTATGACCTTAGAGGAATTACACTATCTCTCTGTCTCAGTTTCCTCATCTGTAAAACAGCAACAACAGCAGCACGTACCTCATAGGATTATCAGGAGCATTAAATGTGTTCGTATAGGCAAAGTCCTTAAAAGAATGCCTGAGACAGCACCAGAGCTCTGCTAAAGTGAACCCTGCTTTGTAGGAACAGCTCCTGCACCACTGCTCCTCCACTGTAGTCAGAGCCAGTCCTCACAACCAATCAGCCTGAGGGTTAATCCATCCATTGACATGCAAACAGCAACCAAGGCTCAACTACAACAGAAGGGCACACACAACCCACACAAGCAACACACCTGCAGCACCCAGCTCAGGTGACCATGGAGACTGAGCTACTGGGTCCCACAGGACACCTACTACATAAGGCCAACTCCACTAAGACAGCAGGACAAAGAGGCTCTACCTAACACATAGAAACAAACACAGGGAGGCAGCCAAAATATGGAGACAAAGAAACATGTCCCAAATAAAAGAACAGAACAAAGCTCCAGAAAAAGTACTAAACAAAATGGAGACAAGCAATCTACCAGATACAGCATTCAAAACACTGCTTATAAAGATACTCATGATCTCAGTGAAAACTTCAAAAAAGAGATAGGAAACAAAAATGGAGATAGAAAACATCAAAAAGAACCAATCAGAAATGAAGAAGACAATAACTGAAATAAAGAATACATTAGAGAGACTCAACAGTAGATTAGATGAAGCAGAGGATTGAATCAGTGATTTAGAAGATAAGGTAGCAGAAAACACCCAATCAAAACAGCAAAAAGCAAAGAGAATCCAAAAAAATGAGGATAGTTTAAGGGGCCTCTGGGACAACATCAAGTGTACCAACATTCACATCATAGGGGTACCAGAAGGAGAAAAGAGAGAGCAAGGAATTAAAAACCTATTTGAAGAAATAATGATGGAAAACTTCCCTAATCTGGTGAAGGAAATAGACATACAAGCCCAAGAAGCACAAAGAGTCCCAAACAAAATGAACCCAAAGAGGCTCCCACCAAAACACATCATAATGAATATGTCAAAGGTAAAAGACGAGAGAATCTTAAAAGCAGCAAGAGAAAAGCAGTTAGTTACCTACAAGGGAGCCCGCATAAGACTGTCAGCTGATTTCTCCACAGAAACTTTGCAGATCAAAAGGGATCGGCACAAAAATATTCAAAGTGATGAAAAGTAAAGACCTACAACCAAGATTACGCTACCCAGCAATGCTATCATTTAGAATCAAAGAACAGATAAAGAGCTTCCCATACAAGAAAAAGTTAAAGGAGTTCATCGCCACCAAACCAGTATTACAAGAAATGTTAAAGGGACTTGAAGAAGAAGAAGGAGAAGGAGAAGAAGAAAAAAGATTAAAAACATGAATAATAAAATGGCAATAACTACATATCTATCAATAATTACTTTAAATGTAAGTGGATTAAATGCTCCAGTCAAAAACATGGGTGGGGGGGGCCAGTGGCTCAGGTGGTTGGAGCACTGTGCTCCTAATGCCAAGGTCACCGGTTCGATTCCCACATGGGCCAGTGAGCTGCGCCCTCTACAGCTAAGATTGTGAACAATGGCTCGACCTGGAGCTGGACTGCTGTGAGCAGCCGGAGGATGTGTGAGTTGCCATGGGCTACTGTGTGATGGTTGCCACATGGGAGGAGGGTTGGGGTGGGGTGAGAAAGGGGAAGGAATTAAGAAGTAAAAATTGGTAGTTACAAAATAGTCATGGGGATGTAAAGTACAGCATAGGGAATATAGTCAATAATGTTGTAATTATGTGTGGTGTCAGATGGGTACTAGATTTATTAAGGTGAGCAATTTGTAAGTTATATAAATGTCTAATCACTATGTTGTATACCTGAAACTAATATAATACTGTATGTCAACTGTAATTGAAAAATTAAAAAAATAATTTAAAAAATTTAAAAAGTAAATGCACAAAAATTATTTTAAAATTAAAATTAATTAAAAATAAATGTAAAGAAAGAAGAAGAAGAGTGCCTGGCACACACTAAGTTCCTGCCGGTGCTATAATGGAGCAGAGCCGAAGGGAGTCTTGAGTTGCCTGAAAAATAGTGTCAACCTCAGCACTCAGGCCAACTTCCTTCTCTTTTTTAGGAGGTCATTCCTAGGTCAGTTGCACAGAAAATAACAAAATGCTATTAAGCATAGACTAGAATGTCTAGGTGTCCTCAAGTGATGAGGGGGTTCTCTCACTCCAGAATCAGACACCCGATGACAATGAACTTGGTCCAGAAATGCCACAGATTTCTGGAGACTGTGTTGGAGGTGCTGACACTCCAGGTAACACAGCACTGCTGGACCAGAGGATGACAGGAGGCACCCTTGGGCAGGGTATGTGTGGAGGTATTCAAGGGTATATTAGGACATGGTCAGAGAAGTGCAAAAACCATCCACTGGGAAGTCAGGCAGGATACAGATCATTTGGTGCTGCCACGGGTCAAGGGGCAACATGGTCTCTACAAACTGTCTCACCCTTCTAGAAGCAATCTTGACATTGTCTTGACAATGCAGCTAATGGAAGGCAAAGTTATAGGGACCGAGAAAGTCTAATTTCATGGATCCCCAGAACTGGCCCAGGAGGAACATCAGGGGACCAGAGAGGGTCAGGACCCCAGTAGCCCTAGCAGAGGCCCAGTTCTCTGATTTGCTTCTTTATAATGGACCCCAGTGCCTTCTTGGGAGAAGTGAGGCCTAGTAGATCCCAAGGCCCGTGAATTCCTGCTGAGTCTCACGTTATGGGATTTGCCAGATAAAACATAGGATACCTAGTTGAATTTGACTGTCACATAAACAATAATTTTTTTAGTATAAGCATATCCCAAATGTTGTGTGGCACACACTTATACTAAAAAATGTTTGTCGTTTATCTGAAATTCGAATTTAACTGGGTGTCCTGCATTTTTATTTAATAAATCTGGTAACTCTCACTGGGGAGTGTGCTCATGGAAGGGTGATGGACACGTGGACCCTCCAACTGAAAGCAAACAGAAGAGATGCTAAAGGGTTCTGGTGCCCGTGCTTCAGAGGGACCCCAAAATACCAGCTCATTCAGTTCAAGTCACTGGGAGTGAGGCAGGTCTGGGTACTTGCTCACTCCATGGGCATCAAGGGCTTTTGTCAGCCCCTGTGATGCCCACCGTGTGGCTTTCCAGGCTATAGATGGACAGCGGTACAGCATCCTGGTTTTCCAGCAGACACAAGAAGCCCCACTGACCTAAGTGCCCTCCTGTCTCCAAATAAAAATCCTGTATGTCCATAAACTGCTGGACCTGGATTAAGAAGCCTGGCAACCACAAGGGTTCATCTGAAGACAGAAATCCTGCTCTGACAACAAGCATTGCAAGGTCTGCCCAGCAACCTGTGATCTCAAAGCCCCATTGCCAGTAATTTGCCACATTTACAGAGAAGATGCAGCAGCCACTCTTGGAGACCACAACTCCTCACGCCCCTTCTGGAAGCTGAATTGCAGAGAATTAGCAGGAGACACAGCCTGATGGCTGGAGGGACCGTGTCTGACCGCACTCCCTCAAGTGGGAGTAGGTTGTCACCCAGAGTAGGGATGTGGTAGAAGATGGGGTTTCTTAAGCTGACAGAACCGTCCAGAACCTCTGTCCAGACATGCACACACAGGCACAGACTCCAAAGGCCAGCTCACAAAGACCTCCCTAAACAGGTCAGAAAGTCAAAGCAGTCTCTGGAGATGGAGTTCAAAGAGAGTGAACCATTAACAGGTCAGTGTTTTCAAAGTTAACACATGACAAGTCAGCACGTGACTAGCCACCTGTGGTTCATTTTTTTACTCCTGGGGTTCTAGCTGGTTACAGATGCTTCTGTGAGGTTAGAGATATTGTTAGAGATATGTGTCAACACCAATGGACATGTCCAGCCCTGCTCTTTGAGTGCTCTGCAGTCTCTGATTCTGTTAGACACTCTCTTTTGGTTGTCATGCTCTATACACTTGGCTTCTGAGACTTTGCACTCTTCTGCTTTCCTCCTATCTGCTCTTTCTCTGTCTTCTTCAAGGGCTCTTCTTCGTGATTCTTAAATATTTATATTCCTCAGGTCCTGCCCTTGACCCCCTGCTCTTCTCTTTCTTTCCACGGTGTCTGGTTGTTCTCATTTGCTATCATGGTTCCAACTAAGAGCACAATTGGTTGAAATGTGGGTTGTGGAGACAAAGCACTTGGGTCCTTTTTGCAACTTTCAGTGAGAGCTGGGTGAAGTGTTTTTTGTGCTTTTTTTTTTTTTCTTTTTTAAGTTTCTTTAAGCTTCTCATCCTTATCTACATGATAAGGATAAATACCACCAAGCAGCTTGTAGGGCTGTTGTGAGCATTACATTTAAAAAGTATGTAAATTGCTTTGCACAGGGCCTGACATACAGTTATTATAAGTGCAATCAATAAATAATAACTATTATTTATTACTACTTACATGATGTTGAATCTCAGATCTTTGTTTCTAGCTCAGTACTCACTCAGGAACCATATTCATTTCTCCATCTGTCTACTATATATTTCTACATGGATGTGCCAAAGACACCTCATGTTCATTGGGTCAAAAATAAAATTGCGATGTAATACAGAATTGTACACCTGAAATCTATGTAATTTTACTAACAATTGTCACCCCAATAAATTTAAAAAAAATAAAATTGGTCCTTACTCTTTCTCAGTCTCCTCCCCTTCCCTATTCTCTACCTCAACTGTTGGCAGTATTCATTCATCAGTCACCCCAGCTGGACCCCTGGAAGTCATCCTTCACTCCTGTCTTTCCCTTGACACTTGCCATCTACCTCTGCTCCTTATCAAATCAGTCATTAGAATCTGACAATTTTGCCTCTTCAACGCTTTCATTTTATCTTCTCCCATTTCTTGAAAAAAGAACCTCTCTGAGGAAGTTTATGACTTTGGTGGCAATGACAAACTCCAATGGTAGGCAATATTATTGTTCAGAATATTCTCTGTCCTTGCCGAAGGGGCCTGTATACATCTTGGCCCCACGGACATCTGGCTTGGCTATCAACTTTTATTGGCCAATGGAATGTGAACACTTGTGACATGTGCCAATTGTGATCAGTTCCAAGCAATTCTGAGCAGAAGCTGTAAGCATGTCATTCCACCATTGCACTTTTCCCCTGCTATGACACCACGATGTCCCAAATAGGGCCTGTTCCTTCAGCGTAAACCACAAAAAAAGATGAAACAGGGCAAGAGCCAATACATGATATATACACACAATATGAACAAGAAACAAACCTCTTTTGTTGTCAGACACTTGGGATCATTTGTTACTGCATCATCACCCAGACTAAACTGACTGATACAACCCCTTCCTTTCAGGATTATTCATGGAGTATTGGAAGCTAATGCACAATGATACAGAAATCAGTAAGTCATAATGATGTGAGGCAGTGTTTCCAACAAAAGAAGAAAGCTAGAGTACTGCCAAGCATTACAGATACTTCATGTAGGAAAATTATTCTTCTGGTCAAAGTTCTTTTTGGCAAAGTAAGTTTTTACCATTTTGAAGATGTCTATAGGAGTTTCCAAAAGAGGCCAACAAAATCAGACTAAAAAAATAGCCTGTTGTGTGTATACGTAATGGGAAGGGGGACAAAACAAGAGCTGACTGAACTGAGAGTTATCAGGGATTCAGAGTTGCGTGCTGAAAGGAAATAGCCTTGCTGTGAGTTTATTTATGACCTACTTCAACATATTGGAAGAAATGTCAGCAATCTGAGGGTAACATATTTTGACAGAAACACAGCTTTAATTTTCTAATTCTACCGCAAGACCCCAACCAGCCTGACCATTTCTAGGGCATACATCTGTACTTGGTGACAATATAACAGTAACACCAGGTAATAACAAATGATCATGTATGTTGAACTGTGTTAACGTTTCAATAGATGTTAAACAGAACATTACTCCGCCAGTTCATGGGACAAATTTGTGTATTAACAGGACTCTTCAAGAGCCTAAAACAGTTTTGACTCAATACTCAATATTAAAGCAGTTACTAAACCTCAGCATATTGACACGTAAGGCCAGATAATTCTTTGTTGTGGGGACTGTCTGAGCATTTGTAGGCTGGTTAGCAGCATCTCTGGCCTTCCCTATTAGATGCCAGTAGCACCCCCACAGTTGTGACAACTAAAAATATCTCCAGACATTGCCAAATGTTCCTGAGTTGTCTTCCTGCTCTAAAGGAATGGCTTTCGTGGTGGGAAATGAGAAACTGTGGCATACAAAACTAGGTACCTTTTGGTTTATCTAATTAGTTCAGGTAATGAGCTCTTCACTTTGCTTATGCATCAACCCAACCTTGTGCCCTTTCCAAGCAACAGCTGTTGACTGAGTACCTAGGTAGATGGTAAACATAATTTGCATAGTCATTATTGCAGGGACATTATTGCAAGCACTTGGCTTTGGTGTCAGACAGCTTGGGTTAGAATCCTGGCTCTGCTACCGTGTTTCCCCGAAAATAAGACCTAACTGGAAAATAAGCCCTAGTATGATTTTTCAGGATGACATCCCCTGAACATAAGCCCTAATGCATCTTTTGGAGCAAACCTTAATATAAGACCCAGTCTTATTTTCGGGGAAACACGGTATTTGTTTGCTGTGTGACCTGGGGTAAGTTGCTTTACCTCTCTGCCATTGTTTCCTCATCTATAAAATGAAATAACATACTGTCGATGAAATAACAATGGGTTGTTGTGAAAACTCAGTCAATGCTCATAAGAAGTTTAGAACTGAGCCTAGGGTACAGAAAACAGTCAGTAGATGTCTAGTGATATTCTTAGCTCTTACAACAACCCTGCATCTTAGGCAATATTATCTCTATTGTATACACGTGGAAGAGAATATTCACGGATAAGTCCAAAATCCCACAGCTGCTAAGTTACTTGGCCGGTAAGAAAAGGAATCATGATTCAAACTCCAGACTGAAGTG
Organism: Rhinolophus sinicus; assembly: GCF_057876585.1. Classification (NCBI taxonomy): domain Eukaryota; kingdom Metazoa; phylum Chordata; class Mammalia; order Chiroptera; family Rhinolophidae; genus Rhinolophus; species Rhinolophus sinicus. The sequence goes on from NC_142507.1 coordinate 50,213,859, forward strand.
TTTCTCACCATACCCTACGTTGGGTGAAGACAGGTTAGGTTAAACCTGGGAGGAAGGGTTTTCTTTCAGGCATAAAACTTGCAACGCGTCCACTTGGCTTGTTGTGTTTATATGGAGGAATGGAAAGACCCACTGAACAGGAGGTGATACAATGGCCTTTACCACTGACTAGTTGTGAGAATGTGGGCGAGTCTCTCGAACATCCTGAGGCTGTTTACTCATCTGCAAAATGGACACAAAAACACCTGCTCTGCCTTCTTCACGGGCGATGATCAGAGTGATGTGAGAAAAAGCGTGCAGCTGAGCGCTGTCAAACTATGTGTGCTCGACAAATTTAAGAGTGCAAGGTAACGCTCTTGGCAGCTTTGTGCTGCCAGGTAGGCATTTCTAAGACCTCTCCTTCCCTTGGTGGTGTCATTGGGTCTCGGCTGCAGCAGGCAGCCCTGCAGGCCCCATGTGCACACAGCGGGCAGAGGCTGGCCCTTCTCCCTCCTGGTTCCAGGATGGGCAATCTGGGAGGTGACCCCAACATGGAGGCAGCAGCTGCTGCTTATCTGTAGTTAGTCAACCACCCAGACAGATGAGGTGTCCGTGGCGACCTTCCTGCCTCAGTGAGTGTGGGAACTCGGGGCTTCCCAAAGCCAAGGGGTGGGAACATAAACAAAATGGCCCCACTGAAGCTCCCGCCTCACCTCCTCCCTCCAGCTGCCCTGACCTAGGAGGAGGCATGAGAGATCATCCAGGCACCACTTGCCAAGGGTGCAGAAGGCAAAAACTTGGGCTCTGGGGTGCCAAGGTTGCTCTACCTCCTGGCACGATTCTGATGCCCCCCTGCCCTCCACCCCCGCAGTTGGACGCTTCCTGTCAAAAGTCCCACCACAGCCATCCTTTGCTGTCAACACGGCAGTCAGAAATATATCAACCTGGTGGAAACTCCTCTACCTCGTCCCTGGGCAGGTTTATCACTGTGTTCCGCAGAGTGAGTGCTTCCTGTTTAGCCATCTGTAGAGAGCAGGAGTCCCAATCTCTTTCTAGCAAAAGGCAGCAAGCAAGAGGCACTTTGGGAAAAGTGGCTCATTCTCAGCCCCCTTTCATTTGCCCGCAGGAGGCATGGCCTCGCCTTGGGCTCTTCAGAATGAACACCTGTGTCAATTCTTTACCTTGCTTTACTTCTCCATGTTTTTCCCGTGTGTTGGAGTCTTTCTTCTCAATCCCTTTCAGTTGCCCAGCTCTACGTTTCCTCACTCCTCCAATAGCAACACTCAGAGTGATTCTGTGGCAAAATGGTGAAGCATTTTAAGTCCATGTTCCTACCTTTCTACTTTTTTCTTAGTCTCATACCTCTCCATCCTTATGTGGGCCGGCACCTGCTCTGCACTTAACAAATGTGCCAGACATCATCAAGGTGCTGGGGACACATCAGCCAGCAAGCGAGATAAAGTGATGACGTCCTGTTGCCTACATTCCAGCTGGGAAGACAGAGCACGTGGAGAACTCAATGTGAATAGTACAGTGGCTTGTGGTGCATGATCTGGGCCGGGCCTTCCACCTCCAGCAGCGAATGCTTCGCTTCTCAACAGCTCTGCCTCCTCACCCACCATGAAACCTGTTATATGAGCTCTTCCGCTGGGGCTCTGCTTTTTCCTTCCATGACTGCAGTCTCGACTGGTAATTTCGTAAAATGGGCTTGGAGTCCAGAGATATAGATTCGTAATGGAATTCTACCACTTACCTGTACCACCTGAGCAAGTGACTCTGCTTCTCTGAGCTGTGCTTCCTCCTGAGTAATACAGGCTAGTGAGATGCTAATTGGGACCCTGGGTATTGTTTACTCTGTGCCAGACCCAGTGCCAGGTGCCTTTTGTAGATTATTGCATTTAATCCTCACACACGTTATGAGGCAGGTAGTATTTATATCCTTCTCTACCCTTCTCAAAGGATTCTTGGGAAGTGTGACAAAATGGTGCTTCGTCACCACGAAGGGTTAATGCAAAACTGCAATACTATGACCATGGTGTCCAGCAAGTGCATATGCGATGACTAAATTTATTTGTTAGATGCCACAGCGATTCTGGGCTCTACATAATTAAATGAGGTTCTCTTTTCTGTGTCTGCCTCCCAAGCAAACCAAGCAAAAAGCAGTAGCAAAGATGAGAAATGTCATCACCACGGAGCTAATTGCACGAAGTGCCAAACCACCGAAGGGAGAATCCCACAGATGTGACCCTGAACCTCGGAAATTTACAGTCGGATGACTGCCCTTCACCACTGCCTGGAACACATGTGAAGACAGCACAGTAAAAGTTCCAAATCAGTTCATGAAGAGACACTGCGGGTGTATCAAGCTTACTGCCCACCAGGGGTAAAGGTCTTTCAGGAGGCTGAGTGAGCTGGGAGAAATTCATAAGCTTGTAGCAGAATCCAAGGTTGGGGCTGAAGCCAGAGCGTCTAAGCCTCTTGGTATTTTCCTTAGTACGTGTCTCTCCACTTTCTGTCATTTTATCACCGCATTTTTGTCACTCTAAGCCCCGATTCTGGGAAATTAGTTATATGTGATATACGCACTATCATAATAATGACAGATTGTTAAACTGTCAGTTTCTGAAAACACGGATGTGTCTAAGAAACTAATATGAATATGTGTGTGTGTGTTGATGTGTGTGGGTATTTGTGTGAGTGCCATGAGAGTGTGAGAATAGCTTCCTACATTTAACACTCCCCCACTTGGCAAGAAGTGGCGCTGGCCCCTTTAAAAGCAGCCGATGTGGGAGACGTGACTAAAAACAAATGAGGTGAAAGAGGATAACGGAGGATGCTTACAGGTCAGATGAGAAGCAACGAACAAGAAAGTCAATGAGCTGAAAATGACTTGGATACAGACCCCTCCTCTGGATTATACTCCCTGTAAATGATTGTCGTAAACATCTGTTTAAACTCCTTTAAAATGCTTTGAGCTTTAATATCCATTTTCCCCTCACAGTAGAAGTAATCTATCTTAGGAGTTAGAGCACATTCTGGGTTCAAATCCTGCCACTTACTAGCTGAATGATATCGGGCAAGTCATAGTATCTTTGCCTCTATTTCTTCACCTCTAATATGGGCAAAGGACTATCTACCTCTCGGAGTTCTTATAAAGGTAAAGGAAAATAAAATGTGGCAAATGTTTTGCATTCAATATTTAGCAAATCACTCCTTGATAATGTTTTATAAGGGACAACTCAGATGCCCAGAAAGGTTAACTTCCTCTCCTGGATACCCCCAGCTACTTAGTGGCAGGGCCAGGGGGAGCAGTCAGGCCTCCCAGCTCTAGCCCAGGGTTCTTTCTCCTCAACCACATGGAGCACACATCCCACACTGAAATAATTTTCAGGTTACAAGTGATATTTCATGCGTAACCTCTTTAATTTGCACTTCTCTGCCATATCCACGCATTAGCAAGCTCAGAACTCGGAAGCAAAGGTTTGTGTAGGAATTTCTGGGAAATTAAGCTAGAGCTGGGGTGGACCGAGGAGACCCCAAAGAGCTGGGAAATAGAGAGAGAGAGAAAGAGAGAAAAAGACACCCTGTCACACACCCTCCAATTGTGGACATGTAGATTATTTACTTTGGGGATTGATGTGACACAATCTTTAATTCCAGTTGGCTACGCTCTGCCACTTCCCTCCACCATTAGTGGGTGTGTGTTCAAGCAATGTAAACTCCGGAAAGTAACACAAAACCGGGAAAGTAAATCTACTTTTTTCACCTCTCACCCCACGTCGGCTTCCTCCCCTCTTTTTATTTCACTGCCTTCAAGCTTTAGAAAACCAGAGATAAAGGAGTTCTCAATGATCTTTGCTCAACTCCCATTATGAAAATAATAGGAAGACAGCTGGGCAAGGAGTCAGGAAACCAGGGGCTTTAGTCCAGGTAGGGCATTGGTTCACTGTGGGCACTTAGACAAGTTAGATCAGTTCTTCAGGTTTTGCTTCCTTATCTGTACTGTGAAAAGAGCATTTACTGAGCATCTACTTTGTGCCAATTGCCTCCAGTCACCTCACTTTATTTAGTCCTTTAAAATAACCCTACTCCACAGGAATTTGTATCTGTATTATGCAAGTGAGAAAATAAAGGGGCAGGGAAGCTAAGTAAATTGCCTCAGGCCCAGGTGGCAAAGAGGAATCTGAGCTGAAATTTGAACCTATGGCCATCTGAATCCAAATTTTATCTTGTCCTAGTAATCCACTACAATCTCTAATGCTCCTTCCTGTTCTAATATTACAATGGTCTGTGAACACGGTGAGTCAATGGCTGGCTGAGTTTGTTACGGTGAGTCATTCCTCCGTGGCTTGGGGTCTTATGCTGAGTAGGCAGAGGCGGTGAGGGGATTTACTACCGTATCTCCCTCGTTTGGTCAGCTGTTATGTCAACTGTACACCCTCATATTAGAAGTAGTTTCATCACCATCAATGGAAATGTGATACTTGCCTTTATCTTAGAGGCACCTTACAAGAAAAAAAACATTTCCCTGGAAGCCCTTCCCTTGGAAGCTTAATATTTATATAATTGACTTCACCTTCCATTGTTGGAGACTGTTCATTAATAAACCAAAGGTATTTCACATTTCTGTGTTTAAGAGATTCTAACCCACACAGAATCGGGGAGTAGTGTGAAAGGTGTTTGATTCCTGGGAAGAGGATGGATGAGAATATTGGACATGAAAATACAGGACATGGAGTACCCAGCTAATCACCGTTGTAACAGAGATTTGGTCTTCTCCCTCCTATTCTCTGGTGCGTCTGAATTTGGACTCAAATAAGAACTCAACATGTCTCAGCTGTAACTTCACCGCACAGCAGCTGGAAGAGGGAAGTACCGTGGAGGGCACCCTACTCTGCGGGAGGAGAGACAGAAATACTAAGTGTTTCCTATACCTTCAGGGGTCAACCAGGTATATCATCGAGCCTAGTTCCTTCACACTGTAGCTACGGTCTCTAAAGGTATGGATGATGTTTGTTTTATTTTGTTGTGGCATCCTAAGGCTAGGCCGGTGCCTAGCACATAGTAGGTGCTCAATAAATATGTGTTCAATAATGAACAAAATAAGGCAAGCCAACGGGGAAGATAATTAGGGGAGCCTAGGCCATCACTGGGTTACATGTAAGTCAGCAATTTAAATCTACCTAAACCATGTGACATCAGCTCCTTGAGAGCAGTGAGCATATTTTATTCACCTTTGTAGCATCTTGATTCATCATTCACCCTAGGATGTAGCCTGGTATATAATAGGGGCTCAACCATTTCTCTGGAATTAAATCATCTTTAGGGACTCCTATGATTGTGTGGTTAGAACACCCTAGAAGGTGGTATGGTGGGGGGATGAAAGAAAGGGTCAGTGATTTGAAGGTGACAATATAAGGATGATCACAGTGATCACATAATCAAGGTTGGTATTAACGGCAGACAAGGCTGCTCCCAGTGAGGAGGGACGCTCTTGCTGGTGAAGCTGCAACAAACGTTGTCCGGGGAAGGGTTGTGACAACCAAGTCCTCACTCTGCTGCTCCGTGAGGGCCCAGTGAGTCCATTCACACTGGCAATTTCCAGAAAGTGATTTCCCCAACAGCCCCCTCGGTTTTGCCTCCATCATCTCCTAGAAGTCCAAAACACCACAAGTCTTACTCATGAGGTTCCTTTCTCTTTTTCCCTATTCTCATATACAGCCACTTCCTGAGGACATGAGTCTGAGGAGGAATGCCAGCGTCTGCCCTCCTGAACCCCAGGACCACATCCCTCTTCCTCTCCAATTACAACTTCTCACCAAAGCGTTGGGGGAGGGAGTCTTCACTCTACCCATGACTCCTCTCCTTGCCCTATTCTCCTAAAGATGACCATGCGTAGGGATTCCAAGGTCATTTCCTCTTCTACACTGTCATTGCCATGACAGACACCTTCTACGAAAGAGGAGACAAACATCCTTTTCAATCTTTAGTGAGACACCTCCTCTGGTTAAGAAGGCATCTCATTGTGTAAGAAGCCCAGCAGCAGGAGGGAAGAAGACTTGGTAATGCCTCATAGATTTCTGTTTGTGGGGTCAACTGAGAGAGGGACTCCAACTTGGCATAAATAGAAACAAATTAATGGCTTTGGTGTGGGTGAGTAGGGTTCGTTTAAAGTCTGGAGGGAGCCGTGTCCTACATCGATGAACAAGACAGACAGGAAATATTCTTGAATGGAGCAAGAATGTGGGAAACATTTGGATGAGACAAAACAAAAAACAGAGAGCTTTAAAGTCCACATCGAAGGTTTTGGAAGATAATAATAACTAACATTATCCACTCAGCACTCTTCTAAGCTCTATACATGTGTTACTCTATTTAGTCTTCACAGCAAGTCTATGAGGTAGATACTAGTATTATCCCCGCTTTACAGATGAGGAAACCAAGGCACAAAGTTACAGAGGAACTTACCCAAGGTCACCTACAACTAAGTGGTCAAGAAAGCTGGAATTGGAAGCTTAAGCTCTACGCTCTACTAACATTTATTCAGCACTAACTGTGTACTAGGTAGTAAGCTTTAGTCCAGATCTGGGGTGACCCCAGGAGACCCAAAGAGCTGTGGGTGACAGAAAAAACAAAAAACAAAAAAATCCCTGTCACATCCCCTTCAATTGTCAACATGCGGATTATTTACTTTGTGAATTGATTTACTTTGTGATTTGTGTGACACGATCCTTAAGCCCTTGTTTTTTTATACACATCCTTCCCACAAAATATTTGTATCTACACACTGGAAGTGTGTAAATGTGGTGGTATTTATATACTCAAATATAATTTACCATTTGTCTTCAAGATCATGCCTCATTCTTACCTCTAGTATTTAGCATGGTTTCCATTAGCTCTTCCTGAGAGGCAAGGAGCCAATCCTTCCATTTTTCAGACTGTGAAAGTGGTTTGGAGGAGGTCAGTGCCTTCAGCAAGGTCAAAGTTCAAGTTAGCGGCATTTGGCTTAAATCAGGATCAATAACCTCTGTCCCTCCAGCCTGATCCTTAAAGGGGCTGCCTGTCCCGGGGCCTGGGCCACATTCCAAATTGGGTAATCTGGTGCATACTGCCTGTTTGAAATTCCCCTTGTGTTTTTGCTCACATCTGGTGTTTTTCACTTCTCTTTCTAAACACGTGCTTTGATCCTACTGCTGCTACAGCAGAAAGATGCCCATGGTTCCAAGGAGCACAGTTAACTTAGTGAGAGGTGAAAGATACTCCTCTCAAGGGGACTTCTAAAAATAAACAGTACCAGAGACTCACCATGTCATGCTTGAAGCACTTCCCGGAAACCCCCAGATGTCGAGCCGGCTACAGAGTCTCTCTACAGCCCCCAAACCTCTAATGTTCCTGGACTCCTAGTCCCCCCACCCCACCCCAGCTCCGCTCAAATGCCCGACAGCTGTGAAGTCTTGTTGTTCTTCTTATTGGTCATTCTCAGAGTCGACGAGGATGACATGTGGTTAAACGTCTTCCGTAAGAGTTCTGTGGTCATATTTCTCCATCACACATGCTGAGCTGAGAGCCATGTATATTTACTTCCAGAGAAACCTTATCTACAGCTCACTTTCCTGTTGTACTTATGTTATCAAACTCTGTTACTCATTCTGCCCCTTACCCTATCTTAGTAAGTCTGTTTCTTAATTAGAAACGTATTTTTCCATTATAATGAAAAATTTTAGGGAAATAGCGAATAAGAAGAAAAAAAAATCCACAACCCTAGGACTCTAACATAAATGTTATTAATTATATGGTTTGTTTTCTTCTAGGCTTATTTTCCTCGTATGTGTATTTTTGTTGTGGTTGTTTACTTCTTTTTACATAGCCAGAATCATACGTCACATGCAATTTTTGTGTTCTCTTCTTTTCGCTATTTAATATTATATTATGTTTTCTCATGTTACTACATATGTTGCAGATACAAAATGAAAGAGGAAATGCAGGTTTTAGCAAGGGGAGTGGACAACAGCTATCAAAGATCTCACATAAAGGAATGAATTGTTATTATCATTTGTGGGGACCCAATTCTTACCTAAATTGCTGAGCTGGGAAGAGAGAAGGCATAGCGGAGTACAAAGAAGCAAAACAGTCCCGAATTTTTGAAAACCGAAGATGAATTTGATGTCACAAGGGGCTAAATTCAAGACTCAAGACAAGTAACCCTCCTTGCTGAGCTAAGACAGAGGCAAGGCTAAATGTTTTGGTAGCATCTACCTAAACCGTATCCAGAAAAGAACGTCTTCTCATAGATATGGCCAGAAAGAGGGATGTTTGGGAAACACCACTCCTGGGGAAAAACATCTCCCCATGGGCTGTGGAAAGTTAGAAGCAAGTTACATTTCCCACTCCTTTCCCGGAAGGTTTCTAGAGAAGAAATGCAGAGGGAGGGCATCCTTCACGTCAGAGGGGATTTTTAGCTTCCTGACTGTGTTTTCTACTTTATCTTGGTCCCTCTTTCCTTTTCAGTTGCGCCATCAGACACCCACCCTGAACTAAGAAATACTACCCTACATGGATTAAGTTCTTCTCATTCAAACAACCTTCCTCTCCAGTCCACCTTTCAGTCCAACCTCTCTTGCTTTCCTTTGCTGACCCTCCCAAACGCAAGGCGTCCAGCCAGCTCCCTCGTGCCATTTCACCGTCCACCTTCGCCCTCACCACACACAGAAGCCAGGGCTGAGCAGCCATGGCAGAGCCTTCTTTTAAGAACTGAGCTACCCCCCTAAGGATGAATGCTGGGCTTTATTCTTTGGAGCTGCTGTCCTGTCTCCAGGGACACCAGCTGACCTACTATGTGTCAGGCCCTTTAATCCTTACAACAATGCTGGAAGGGTGATATGGCTCTTCTCAAATAACAGCTGAGGAAACTGGAACCCAGGATTTGTCTATGTAATAATATATAACATTGTAGAGATGGAAGAGAATTGAGAAAATACCCAAAAGTGCAGGAAAAAATACAAAGCAAAATTACCCATCATCCACCCTCCCAAAAGAAACACTGTTAATGTGTGTGTGTGTGTGTGTGTGTGTGTGTGTGTGTGAGACAGAGAGAGAGAGAGAGAGAGAGAGAGAGAGAGAGAGAGAGAGAGAGAGAGAGAGAGAGAAGGATAAACTATAGCACTGATGACACAGGTTTTGGATTATACTATTTCTTTTAGTTTACGAGGGCTGCCACAACAATGTACCACAAACGGAGTGGCTTAAACAACAGAAATTTGTTGTCTCACGGTTTTGGAGGCTGGAAGTCTGAGATGAAGGTGGGTAGGGCTGGTTCCTTCTGAGGGTTGTCAGGAGGGAGACTCTGTCCTCCAGGCCTTTCCCCTCGCTGCTGGCGGTTTGCTGGCAATCTTTGTTTTCCCTTGGCTTCTGCTGCAAACTCTGTCTTCATCTTCACATGTTCTCCCTGTGTGCACGGCTGCCTCTCCACATGGCATTCTTTTTACAAAAACAACAGTCGTATTGGATTAGGGACCCACCCTACTCCAGGATGACCTCATCTTAATTGAATAATTACATTTACAATAACCCTATTTCCAAATAAAGGCACATTATGAGGTAACGGAGGTTAGGACTTCAAGGTCTGAATTGGGGTGGGTGGGTGGGGGGCGACACAGTGCAACCCATAGCAACTATTTATATAATATTTCATCTTTCCCTCCCCCCCCACCCCCCATTTACCATTCTATCATGAACGTTTTCTGGGACAGGTACTTTTTTGTCAGAGAAAGGTTCTGGAATGTGCTGAGGGCATATATTGGCAGGGAGAAGAAGGCCTGAGTGGGGTACGACCTTGGAGAGCAACCCAAAGCCATGGGGGGCCGGCAGGAAATGAGAAAAAAGGGCAGGAGAGCTGTCAGAACACTGGCTATCATCATGGTTGTCTACCTCACAGGTTTTCTGAGGGCTTCTCAGAAACATGTATTAGGAAAGCAAAGCTGCCAGGACCGCCCAGTCTCCTCCGTGAGTCCCCCACCCACGTACCATTATTTAGCTTGGAAGAAATCCTGGAAGGAAGACGCAAGAGAAACCATAGAAACAGTCAAGAGGGGATAAATGTGAGGGAAGTTTTGGAAGGCGAATGTAGAAGATTCGTCAACTGGGAAGCACTATAATATAATTAAGAAGTCCTACATAGAGTCAGAGGAAAGTATTTTCAAATTCTCGCTTTCACACTCATTTTTCTGCAAGATCTTGGGCATTACTTCTGAGTCTGTCTCTAAGCTTCAAATTCCTCCCCTGAGAATAGTGCCTATTCATAGTGTTGTTGTGAGAATAAAAATGAGGTGATATATGTGAAGTACTTACTGTAGTGCCTGGTGTGAAGGAAACACTTCATTCATTCATTCATTCAACAAATATTTGGTGTGTATCCTTCCAGGGACTGTGTTGAATGCTAAATATACGGCGGTAAACAAAACTGACATGGTTCCTGTCCTCATGGAACTTATACTTTGGAAATAAAGGCACGTATTAAACAAACATACAACTAAACTCGATAATTACAAACTGTAAAAATAATTGAAAGAAAACAACTGATTTCTAAGATGGAAAAGTGGGAAAATTTAGTTTCATGGAGGTGGGGAGGGGAGGCCATTAGGGAGGGGCACTCTGAGGAAGTGACAATAAGCTGAGACCTGAAAGTAAAGTTGGAAATAGCCAGATGGAGGGGTGGGATGGGGAAGACGGTAGCAGGTAGAAGGAACAGGGCCTAAGGCAATAAGAGCTGGGTGCATTAGAGGAACTGAAAGAAACTCAGTGTGACTGGAGTGTAGTGGGGGGGTTGGGGGGAATTCAGAGGCACAGCGAGGAGAGGCTTTAAAAATCAAAGGCTTCGCTTCTTGTAAGTATATACATACATATATATACTTGTATATATATATATGTAAACTTGTAAACTTGTAGTTGACATTCATTAATGTAAACTTGTAGTTGACATTCATTATTGTTCAGCTTCAGCTTCAGGTGTACAGTGCAGTGATAAACGTCTAATTATTACTTTGTTTTGTGCACCTAAAACTAATAATAATAAAAATAAATAAATGGTGCTGGGAAAATTGGAAAGCCACGTGCAAAAGAATAAAGTAGACTGCATTCTGTAAAAAAAAAAAAAAAATCAAAGGCTTAGAGAGGTTGAGGAGGAACAAGGGGTTTAGAAAGTAAGAAGTCCTTTGAGACCTGGGAGGTAGAGGGTTCAGTGCCATGGTCAGTGTGGAAGATAGACAGCATGGGGTGAGGAAGTAAGGAAGTTAGCATAGGTTCTTTTGAGAAGTATTATGATGAAGGAAAAGAGAGTTGGAGGTGACAGCTCAAGGCAGAATTTCTTCTTTGTTCATTTCTATTTTAGATGGGGGAGTTTTTGAGCATTTTTCCAGGCTGAAAAGAAGGATCCAGTGGAGAGATTGAAGACAGGAAGAGCAAGTCTGCTTTCAGGCAGCTGCATTCCCATGGGTATTTTGTCTGCAATTAGAAAGTGGTAGACTGGTGTCTTGACAGGGCCACAGACCTAAACAACGTGATTTCAATCATAGATATGGTTAATAAAAGCTCTGTAAAGGTGAAAGGGATTAAGAAGTACAAATTGCCAGTTAGAAAAATAGTCACGGGGATGTAAAAGTACAGCATAAGGAATATAGTCAGTAATATTGTAATAACTACTTATGGTGTCAGATGGGCACTAGACTTAATGAGGTGATCACTTTGTAAGGCATATAAATGTCTAATCACTGTGTTGTACACCTGATACTAATATAATATTATGTCAACTGTAATTGAAAAACAAATTTTAAAAAACCTCTGTACAAAATATTTTTATGTGTTTTTTTTTAATTAAAACTATAAATCGAAATAGTCACATTTTAAAATTCTGGATTTTAAGGCAACAAGCATTTAAAGTAAAATTTAAAGAAATTCGTATCCTGACACAATTACCACTGACACTGCAGGTCCACTGATAGCCCCCTTTAATGAAATCCAGGTTTCAGTTTTGAATTTGATCTAATCCTTTCTTGACACTTACCTTGGATCATTTCCTTGGATCCAAACCCTCGTAGGGCAGTTCCAGATTTCAGGGCCGTTTGGCAGCAACAGCAATTTTAAAGATTGTTAAAGTCTGAATTTCCCAGCTGCTCCTATGTTTTTTTTCCTTCCTCAATAGGAGATGAAAAGCCAAAAGCCCTGCTAGGCTGATGGACTCAAGGAACAAGAAATTTTCCCTTGAGCGACCCAGGTCCCTTCTCAGCTGGGAGTGATGTGATCTCCACCTCACTTCCTCCCTTTCTCATGCAGCAGAAGAAAAAAGATAAATTACTGTTTTTTATTTAGTTATTGATATCAAAATTAAATATGCACATAATGTAGAGAATCGAATAGCTCTTCATTGCTAAACAGCGTTCCCCTTCTCCACCTAGTTTCATTACTCACCCCTCAGAGGAAATCACTACTAATACTGGAAGCCTTTTTTTTTTAGGACTCTCCCTATCTCTAAGTAGCTACTTCCTAATTTTATTTATTGACTTCCCCTGTGGAAAATGGATATTTAGCTTTCAGCCTTTCCCACACCACACACACATATATTTCTTGGGCTTATATACCTATGACATTATTAGATTGATATTCAGTGTTTATATTATTTTAACCAAAGAAATCCTGTTTACACCTGTGTTGTATAATAAATTATGATCACTTTCCTGAAAAATATTTTGCTTTCTCTGTAGTTAATAACCGTCCCGTAAAAAATTTTACTTTTGCCTAGATTTTCCTCTGCAGATGTCACTAATTTAATCCCTACTCTCCCCCACTTGTTTAAGTCTCCTCTCAAAATGTTCAGACAAATTTGGTATTCAATGAATTTTTCTTAAAGAAAGTTTTTCCAGAGCCTTCTGATCTGCTCCTATCTGGGCTGATTGATCTCTAGGCTTGCCGTACAGCTGTCACCTTGGGATCTCCCTTCACCTGTTATGTTGAAAACCTTGGTTCTTGGATTCCGCCTCTTCCTCTTTCTTGATTCACTGCATTGTTTTGGTGGCGTGTATCCTCCAGTATTTCCTCACAAAGAATGGAGGGAAGATATAAGATGCCATGGGTGGCCTGCCCAAACTCTCTGGGCACCTACCACATCCATGCATTCTAATTTACCAGCACAAATGTCTCTTCGAAAAAAGTCCTGGAAGTACACACTGTTCCCCAAGAAAGTCCTGTTCCCCTTCCCCAATAAAATCTTAAACAAACAAACAAACAAACAAGCAAACAAACACAAATGTCTCTCCGCCTGAAAGCTTTTCCTGGCCACTGAAGGTTTACTCAGGAAGTCGTGAGGAATTAACCCCCTCCTCCCTGGAAGCAGCCCTTAACCAATGACTGATGAGAGTTAGTAAATAAGTACCCCAGTTTCCTCAGCCCTGAGTGGGGATAACTTTGAGGCTTGATTTCTCTACTGGTCTCCAGGGCTCCCTGCAGGAATTAAGTACCAATTGTTCACAGTAAGTTGCTGGATATATCGGCTCCTTGTTTCACGTCCTCACTGCCTCACAGGTATTTCCGGAATCATCTCCCAAATAAACTACTTTTGCTCTTACATCTTCTATTTTTCCACATCTTCTCCTTTTGCTTTACTTTCTACTTTGCAAATCTGCTACTGAGTTGTTCCTAGATTTCTGCAATCATGTTTAAATTTCTAAGATCTCTTTTTTGTTCTTACATGTACCTTTAAAAAATAACATTTGGTTTTTATTTCATGCGTGCACTATTCCCTCTTATCTCTCTGAGGATATTAATATTTCTTGTTTTCTTTTTCTCTCAGAAATACCGCTGTTTTCAAATGATCTTTAGGGTATTTCTCGCCCGTGTGTCAGGTTCCCAGAGAAAGGTTTCTTAATCTCCTGGCTGGATATCAGAGTACATGACCTATGTGAGAGAAGAAGGCAGGGGGTCTCTAGGTAATCTTTTTTTTTCAGTATGTTGTCCTTTCGCACAACTATGCCTGGTCCTCCCTCTTTTTTACACTCCCACCACAAGAAAAACCTCCATTCTTTGGTCATTGTGTGGAGGGGGCAGCCCACGTAACAGATGCGAGGGGATGTGGGGTTCTGGGGACCTCGATGCTTCTTGAACTAACTTTCAACGTATCCCACTGTTTTTAGCCACAGCTTTACTAGCAAAGTACTCACAAATGGTGCCACCAATTGCTGAGCACATGGAGGATTCTCAAACACAAAGCAAGTTGCTTTAGCTTTCTCTTTTGGCTTAGAATTCAGCTTTCTCAGATCTGTTGATTCAGTTACCACTCATTCATCTACGTTCCAGCTTTTAAAATTATCCTGCTATCGTCTCTTTCAGATTCTCTCTGTCCTTGTAGCTGTATTCTCGAAAAAAAATTATTTACCTAAATTCTTACTTGCTTCCATATGCATCAAGAAACTCTAGGGGCCGGCCCAGTGGCTCAGGCGGTTACAGCTCCATGCTCCTAACTCCCAACGCTGCCGGTTCGATTCCCACATGGGCCAGTGGGCTGTCAATCACAAGGTTGCCAGTTCAACTCCTAGAGTCCTGCAAGGGATGTTGGGCTCCGCCCCCTGCAACTAAGATTGAACATGGCACCTTGAGCTGAGCTGCCTCCCAGATGGCTCAGTTGGTTGGAGTGTGTCCTCTCAACCACAAGGTTGCCAGTTTGACTCCTGCAAGGGATGGTGGGCTGCGCCCCCTGCAACTAGCAACAGCAAGTGGACCTGAAGCTGAGCTGCACCCTCTGCAACTAAGACTGAAAGGACAACAACTTGAAGCTGAACAGCACCCTCCACGACTAAGATTGAAAGGACAACAACTTGACTTGGAAAAAAAAAAAAAAAAGGCCTGGAAGTACACACTGTTCCCCAATAAAGTCCTGTAAAAAAAAAAAAGAAAAAGAAACTCTAGAAACATGCCTAAGAAACTAGTAACAGTGCTTAGTAACGGATAGGAAGAAGGTGGGACCTGGGCCCGTGGGGCACGTGGATGAGGGAAACGTTTTGTGCCTTTTTACTTTTCTTTTTGGTTTTGGTATTACTTCATCACACATTAACATTTGGTTGAATTCTAGGAGGGAGTGGAGTACAATGTAGGTGTTTAATCTGCAGTCTTTAACCAGAAATCTCAAGTGTTATTTTTCTAAATTAGCAGCTTCAATGTTGAAACCATGAGAAGCTTCCTAACCCAAAGCCATTCTAAGCAAATTCAGAAGCCTAAAACAAAAATATGAACAAATTTGACCTTGTAAAAATGAAAGATTTCTGTGAGGCAAAAGAAAAAGAAAGAGAAAAGAAAATCAAATAAAGTAAACAAAGTCAGAACACTAAAAATGAAATGGGAAAAAATATTTGCAACAAATACTAAAAAGGGCGTAAAATATGGAGTTCTCACAAAAGAATTAAAAACAGATCAAAGTCAAAAAGAAAACAATCACAAAGGGCACAGATAGAATATATTGGTAAATCAATACAAATGGCTTTTAAGTGTAAGAAAAATACTCAGTCTCACTTTTGGTTTTAAGAGTGAGAATTAAAACAACGAGAAACCATTTTTTACCTACCAGAATGGCAACATTATAAAAGTCTGATAATGCAATATTGCTGAGGTAAGGATACGGGGAGATAGGAAGTCTAAAACATTTTTAGTAAGATTAAAAATTGGTGCAGTCTCTTTGTACTATGGTTTGGTAGTATCTGTCAAAATTTAAAAAGCTACACAGTTTGACCCAGAAATTTATCCTACAAATATGCTTGCACTGGGCATTAAGACATATTTAAGACATATTTACAAGGATACTCATCATGGCCTTATTTGTAGTCATAAAAACTGTAAGCAACCCAACTGTTCACAGTAGGAGACTAACTACATGCATAGATTGTAGTATATTCATTCAATACACTGTATGGAACACAAAGCAGCCATTAAAAAGAATGAGGCCTTTATATTTATGGAATAATCTCCAATGTGTATTGTTAAGTTTAAAAGCAAGATATGGAACAGATGTGTATGGAATAACTTCATTTCTGTATTTGGTGGTTTTTCAAGTCTTTTTTCTTAGATATATAGATATGCTTACGTACACACAGACTGTCTCTGGAGGAATACATAAGAAACTAGCAATTATAGCTACCTATAGAAAGGGGAACTGGAAGAGGTCAAGAAAGGGAAGGAAACTTGCTTTCTTTTTTGTTAAATACATTTTTTTTAACCTTTTCTTTTTTTAACCAAGTATATGTTTAAAAAGAATAATGGATGCGTTAGTCAGGGGTTTTGGTTGCAAGCAACAGAAACAAACTCTTGTCAATTTATGCAGAAAATGAATCTATTAAAGGATATTGGACAGTTCACAGGTTCTCCAGGAGGACTGGAGCCTCAGGTTTAGAGGTCACATATCTAGAAACAACTTCTAGAATCAGGCTGCAGAACAATCCTGTGAAGACACCAATGCCTCCACTGCATGGGCAGCAGTGCTGGGATAGCAGACACCCCAAGTCTGGATGCTGATCCTTGTTTTAGAACCACTACGACTGAAGCATCTGGAAACTGAATGTGGTTATTGCAACGAATGCCCCTCTCTGCAGAACAGATTCAGCAGTCCTTGCTCTCTGAGGTCACGAGTCCCTGAGTCAAAGTCCAGTGCAGAGCCGTAAACCTGTGCATAGCTGCAAGGGAGGCTGGAAAATACATATCTGATAGTTTCAGCTTTTATAGTGGGAGGTTACCTCTGTATCCCATCAGGGACCATAAAAAAGGGAATGTCCCAAATATAGAAAGTTTAGATAACTGGGATAGCAAGGGAGAGAGGGGTGGGAAGGAAGAGGGAATCTCCCCGTCAGTTTGCACTTTGCTTTGGAAGAAAGTAAGAAATTCTCTACTGTCTCCCATTAGACAAACTCACTTTCCTAGCTGGGCTTTTGCATGCACGATATTCAGAACCATAGGTCTTCAGAATAGAAAGGTCCCCATAGGTCATTTGGTTCAGCTGTCTTGTTTCATCATGGAAAAATCCAAACACAAGTTAAGTTTGGGCAAACCCAAGTTGCCCAAGATTACCCAATGAGAGTTTTTGATGTGATTAGGGCATCCCAGTTGGGGCCCCTATCCTCCATAAAACCTTTGTGTATAATCAGTACTTCAGCAAAGAGTCTCATGAAATATCAAGATACCGATTTGTTTCTGGGAGAGCCTCTTCTTGAACAGCTGATGCCATTTATTATAAATATTATTGAAACATTTATATAGGACTTTTAAGGTTTACTTTAAAAACAATTTAATTTTAATGACTGAAATAGCTTATTAATAAAAACAAGCAAACCCTATAGAAGAATTCAAGGTAAATGATAAAATCTCTATGCTCATCTCCACTTTTGCACTCCCTAAGGCTAATCAATGTTAAAAGTATGGTGGGTATCTCTCAGCTCTTCTTTTGTGTGTATGCACACATATTTATATTTAAGATATATGTAACATGTATGTCATCTTCTATAACTTGCTGTCTCTCTCTATGCGCATAATGGACATAATTGAGACTTGAAGTGGCTGCATGCCAGTAAGTTCCTGGTAGGTTGCTAAGCCACGCATGGAGACACAGTGTCAACGAGGGCATGACATGCACCATGGAAGGCTTGGTTACAAGGTGATATTTTTGGTCCAGTGGACCTCATGTTTCCCCATGAAGGGCAAATCATGTCATGTAGAAAACTACCAACTTCGTCTATATTCAGGACTGCTTCAGAGCATGAAGGGATCTCCAGAAGCATCGAGTCCAACCTCATTTGTAGATAAAGAGCTCATTTCCTGGGAGGAGGGGACCCCGGAGCAGGTGGTTAGGAGCCTTGCCCGAGACCACCCAGCCAGGGAGAATGACACAGTTGGGGCTTCTTTCTCCAAGATGCTTGCTCATTGGGTTGTATTGCATTGATGTCTGCTACTTTAAAAGGGCATGGGAGGGCAGTGCACAATTTGAAAACATTCAGATGCTCAGGCCACATGACTTCTCAGATGGCAGTGCCGGTGCTCTGTGCCTGACTTTGTGGCCTGAGCTCATCCATGACTGTTTCCTCGTCTGCTGCATTAACTGCCAGTAACTCTTTTCTTTGAAACTACCAGTTTTGTACTTTTCAGTCTTCTATGGCACTTGGCCCTCTTTACTTCTCAAACACAGCTTGATTATTTGCTCAGGTCTTGACAGGACATTGAACAAGACAATATTGTATCAGATGGATGACAAAAGGAGGGGGGAAAAGGCAACCAAGTTCATATACGAGGTGTGATAAAAAAGTACAGTGAATGTTTAAATTTTAAAAAAATTATTACAGTAAAAGACACATTGCCATTAATTTCCCTCAAAATACTTCCCCTCACTTTAAACACACTCATCCCATAGTTCCTGGCACTTTCTGAAGCAGTTCTGGAAGTCCTCTTTCATGAATGTCTTTAGTTGTGCTGTCGTGGCTGCCTCGATGTCCTGAATCATTTTGACTTTGGAGAAGAGCCAGAAGTCGCATGGTGCCAGATCTGGTGAATAAGGTGGATGAGGAAACACCGTAATGTTTTTATTTGACAGAAATTGCCGTACCAGGAGCGATGTGTGACACGGAGCATTGTCATGATGGAGGATGAAATAAAGACACTCACAAAAGAGGACTTCCAGAACTGCTTCAGAGAGTGGCAAGAACAATGGGATAAGTGTGTTCCAAGTGGGGGGAAGTATTTTGAAGGGGATTAATGGCAGTGTGTCCTTTACTGCAATACTTTTTTATCTATTTAAACATTCACTGTATTTTGTGATCACACCTCATAGATGCCAAATTCCTTTATCTGGGGGAATTGTCATTTAGTGCTAAATAATGAAGAAGGGGATGGGATACAAATCAGAACAAGACATATCTCTTGTCCTTTAGGAGCTTACTGTCTAAAACAGTTACCTCCAAACCCTTTTCATCATGCCATTCCATCAAAAAAAATTAGCATGCACGCCTAATAATTGCATATTTATTATAAATCATATGTACTCTACTGCATGAACCTTTAAATGTTAGTTAAGCTTAATTTCCTTACTCTTTTAGTATAAAGAATAAATAGAAACAGGTGTTCACATATTTTCTTCCCACACCTCAGTGTGTCATCTTGGGCACCCCACTGTGGAGCCCACTGTTCCAATGGGGGAATCACATGGAACCCCCAAAATACTGTAACATGAGAGAATGTGGAGAAAGCACTGATTCAGGGTTAGCATAGTATCCTTAGAGCATCAAGGAAAGAAAAGTTGAGAATATATGAGGACTTCTGACCTAGCTCAGGGCGAGGGATTGGTGCCAGGCTTCATTTCTTGGGCTGGTGTCTGTGCAAAGACAGTTTGATAAAAAGACTGCACGTGAGTGCCTACCTCACCCCTGAAGCATCCATTGGCCAGGACTTTGAGCATGTGAGGGCTTCATAAATACCATGTCATTTCATGACGCTTGGGATGGACACTTCTGACCCATGGGCCAGAGTTCCCTTCAGCTGCCTCACTCCACAGCAGAGCCACAAGAGCCTTGGATGCAATCGGGAGGCTGAGCTGAATCCTGGCTCTCTCACTAACCACGCATGTGACGACAGCCCTTTAACCCCTCTGAGACTTACTTTTCTCATCTGTAGAAAGGGAATAATAATCACCTCCCAGGACGACAAGCAACTCCTAACATCTCGTTGTGCTAAGTGGGTTACAGGCAGCATCTTGTGAAATATTCATGACAACAGGACGAAGGTGATGCTGTGATTGCTGCCATGTTGCAGGCATGGAAATGACGTAGTAGGTCATTTGTTTGTACGCGTCCACACAGCCAGAATGTGCGGAGCCAGAATTAGGACTTGCTGGACTCTGCAGCCCATGCTCCATGTGGCTGTCCTCCCCACGAGGCCTGGAGGGGCCCCGGCGACACAACATGGGGGTCCGGACGAGGTGCTGTGACACACACTGTAAGATGCAGTCCTCGTCCTCAAGTCTAACAGTGAAATACGCTTTTCTCCACGGCCCTGAAGCTCCGCAAAGCAAGATTAGATTAAAAAGGAAGGTGGACAAAGAGAACTTCAAAGCTAACGTCTCTATGTCCAGTCCCAAAGAGCAGGCTATGATAATCTGAGAGGAGCACTAGGTTAGGAATAAGGAGACCAGTTCTGCCCCACACTTACTCTCGGACTTTGGGCCCGTCGTGTAAGCTGAGTTTACCCATCTGTTAGGGGTCCTGATAAGTGAGCTGTACAGGCTCTTCTTGTCTGATTCTCCCCAAACTCCATTCTCCAAACACTCTGCAGTCTGGACCTTCCCTGCTTTCTGGGAGAGCCCCGGAGAAAGGCCTGAGTCCAGAGGGGCGCTGCCTCTCAGACTAGGCCGTAGGGACAAGCGGGGAGGGCGGATGGAGACTGCAGCCAGAGCTCCGGTGGCCGGCCGGTAATTACGAGGAAACATTGCAGAGAACGTTTCTGTTGTGGTTGTTCCCTCTGTTTACTTTGGGCAGTTCTGTCATTTTTTAACTGACCCTTCCTCGATGAGATAGTCCGTTTTCAGCTGGGTAAAGTCAGAGCCTTGCAACTGATGGGGTGTTGGAGGGAGGCCAGGGCAGCTCACCCCCCTTCAGGGAAGTGAAGGCAGGGCTGCAAACTTGCTGACAGTGGCCGGCGGCCTGCAAACCCAAACACCCTCCTCTCACCCGCCTCAGCCTGGGTGTAGCAATGCGAAGAAAACAAAGCCACGAGCTTTTCAGAGCAGAAGGCTCCAACCACTCCCTTCCAGCCATTCCCTCCTCCCTTCGGCTCACAGCCACTTGGGCACAAGGTTATGGTTACAGTGGAGAACTGCTGACGTCTACTTTTTGGTTGTTGCTTAAAACAAAACAAAACAAAACAAAAAACACCAAAAAACCACACACAGACACACGCACACACACACACACACACACACACACACACACACTTTCCTTCATGGCTTAAAGCGTCACACAGCTGATTCAAACCCAAAGGTGCATATTTGCTTTGCTTTTCATGTTTTCTTAAGTTTGAACAATATGAATGTGTTGTTTAAGAGTCAGGAGAAGCAAAGCTCACTGGCTCAGTACTTTTCCTGTTTCTTTCGGTCTCTGAAAAACCAAAGAATAGAGTCATTTACGCCTAAGATTAGAAACATCTGGCCATCACATTTAAGCAAAGCGGGGCCGAAGTGGGGCAGAGCCAGGTGGAATGGCCTGCCTACTTGAGTTACGGAATTTGAAGCATCGATGGGACTAAAAGTTACCAAATCCAACCTCTTCTTTTCACAGATAAGGAAACAAGCCCAGAGAGGTTAGGACTTGCCTAATGTCACACATCTTGTAAATGTCAGAGGTGAAGCCAGAAGCCAGGAGATCAGTGGGAGAATCTCACTCCGGGTCTATCAATCTTTACATGTACCCACACACAGGGAGGACCTGATGGGTTAAAAAAATGAAATGTTTATAAATATCCTTAATGCCTTTATTTGGCACAACTAAGGATTTCCACTTTTGCACACTTCCACCCAGTGCTTACCCACCGGGTACATATTCTTCCTCAGGAAAAGAGAGGGATGTGATATTTATAGAGCCCCTACTATGCTCCCTGTCTTCTTGTCCATTTGCTCATTGAATTTGCACAATGATACTATCAGGAAGGCACTATTATTCCTGTTTGACAGAGGATGAAACCCAGAGGTCAGACACCCTTGCCCAAGGTCACACAACGAGGAAGTGGTGGAGCCAGGCTTCGAATCCACATCTCTCTGGCTCTGCAGCTCCCAGACGCCACCACACCACATTGCCATCGTGACAGCCACCCTGTATGTCACAGCTTATACCCTTACATTTCCCCACTTTCAAAATCATGACCTCGTTATCATCGTTACTTTCATGGATGTATCCATTCAGTCACTATTTATTAAACAGCTACTCTGGATCAGACACAGTCAAGACACTTAGGATAGAGGCGTGAGCAATCTACGGGAATCCCTGTTCTCACAAATCTCGGATTCTACAGGGAGAATCAGACACTAACCCCAATACATAGTCAGATAAGGTGAAAAGTGCCACGGGGAGGAGTAAAGCAAGGAAGGGGAACAGGAAATGCTGGGAGCTCAGAGTGGGGGAGACAGCAATTTTCAATAGGATGGCCAGGGAAAGAATGTTCATTGCGGACATGTAAGCAGAGAGCTGAAGGTGGTGAGGGAACAAGACAAATGGATATCGGGGAGGAGAGGGGACAGTGAGTTCAAAGTTATGGAGGCAGGAGAAGACCAGGTGTGTTCAAGAAACCGGAGGTCTGTATGGCCAGAGTGAGCGAGAGAAAAAGTAGTACCAGAGGAGGTCAGAGGGGAATAGGGGCCAGATGAGGTGGGGCCCGAGACCAAGAAAAGAATCCTCTTTTATACTAAACGAGAGGGGGGCCATGGAAGCTTTTGAATAGAGGATTGACGCGTTCAAATGTTCTAAATAGGGTTCCTATGACTGTTGTGTTGAGAGTAGGTGAGGGGGCGGGGAACAAGGGTAAAAGCAGAAAGACCAGTAGGGAGGCCATTGCCATTGCGATAATTCAGGTGAGAGATGATGTGACTTGGCCCCGGGGTAGTACAGAATGCAGTGAAAAGTGATGCAACTCAGGGTGGATTTTGACAGGGGAGCCAGTATGATAATCTATCCTCGTTATATGTATGCCATGATGTCATAAAACATTTATTTTAGAGATATAGGTTGCTCCAGCTGGTGCTATTACAGATAACATTCTCATTCACATTGCCACTCACACTTTTGGTATATCTTATTTCCTTTGGATAAACTATCGGGATTGGATGCCTTGATCCATGAATGGCATCACACTTATGCCTCTTGCCACATACTGTCATATCCATAGGAGGCTCTAACCAATAGCACCTTTACAGATCTTTCGTTTCAAATGCTCCAGAATTCCTCTCCTATCCCCGGCATCTCCAACCCTCTCTCTCACCATGGTTTTCTTCTTTTTCTCCCTCTCCTCCCTCTCCTTTTGGGGAACTGATAAAGGGGCAGAGTAACAAAGATGGACAAAGGTTAGGGCTGGCCACAGAACGAGGTAAGAAAAGACAGGCAGGAATTTCTTCATTTTTTCCCCCTGCTCTTACAGCCCTGAGAAAGGGCCAGCTGCTTCCCTCAGTCAGATGAAAATCTTCTGTCAGAAACAACAAACTAACAATACTGCTTACTTAGAGACCTTTTTTTCTTCTGGGGAGATCAATGGACTTGACAATTTCAATTATCTTTCACAATATCCCCCAGCGCTTCATCAAACTGTCTCCTCTGAACAAACATTCCTCTCACCAGGGTGGGAAGATCACCAAACTCTCTGGCCTCTTTATTCCCCTCCTCCAGCAGTTTGGGCCCTCTTGCCATGGACCCCTCTGCTTTTCACAACTCCAAAGTCTACTTGCTCCGAACGCCTCCAATTTCATCCTTAGTATGGAAGAAAAACTGTTACTCATTTATTAAAAGTGGGGGCTTCCTTATGAATTTTAGGATCAGTTTGTCAATTTCTGCTATTCCTGAAAATTCATATGGAAATGCAAGGGACTCAGAGTAGCCAGATGATTTTGAAAAAGAACAAAGGTGGTGGACTCATGCTTCCGAATTTCAAAGCTTACTGAAAAACCCCAGTCATCGAGACAGTGTGGTACTGGCATCAGACCAGACAGACAGATCGATGGAGCAGAATTAAGAATCCACAAATAAACCCTCACAGTTACAGTCGATTGATTTTTGACATAGAGACCAAGACCTTTCAATAGGGGATTGTCTTTTTAACAAATGGTGCCAGGATAACTGAGTATCCACATGGCAGAAAAATTCATTTGGATCTCCCCCAGATAGCAGACACAAAAATTAACTCAAAATGGACCATAGACCTAAGTGTAGGAATTCAAGCTGTAAAACTTTTACAAGAAAACATGGCAGTAAGTCTTTGTGACCTTGGGTTAGGCCATGATTTCTTAGATACAACACCAAACACACAAGTGATAAAAGAGAAGATTAATAAATTGAACATCAAAATTAAAAAGTTTTGTGTTTCGGAGGACACCATGAAGAAAGTGAAAGGACAACTCATAGAATGGGAGAAAATATTTGCAAATCATAAATCTGATAAGGAACCTACTTGTATGGCGAATATTAAAAACTTTTACAATAATAAAAAGACAAACAACCCAGTTTAAAAGTGGGCACTTACAATAGACATTTTTTCCAAAGAAAACATACAAATAGCTAATAAGCACATAGAAAGTTATTAGGGAAATGCAAATCAAAAACACAATGAGATACCACTTCTCACCTCTTAGGATGGCTCTAATAACAAAAATAAAAAAATAAGAACTGTTGGTAAGGATGTGGAGAAACTGGAACCCTCAGACATTGCTGATGGAAAAGTAAAATGATGCAGCTACTTTGGAAGACAGTTTGGTAATCCTTCTAAATGCTAAAAATATGGTTCTCATGTGAGCCAGTAAATCCAGTTCTAGGTATCTACCCAAGAGAAATGTAAACATATGTCACACAAAAATTTGTAAGTGAATGTTCATAGCAGCTTTATTTGTACACACAAAATATCTACCAACTGATGAATGGCTAAACAAAATATGATATAGCCATACAATGAAATACTATTTGGCAATGAAAAGGAATGATGTACAGATACATGCTACTATATGGCCGAACCTGAAAAACACTATGCTTGGTGAAAGAAGCCAGTTACAAAAGACCACCTATCATGTGATCTCATTTATGTAAAATGTTTAGAATAGGCAAATTCATAGAAACAGAAAGTAGATTTGTGGTTGCTTAGAATTAGGGGGAGCAAAACGGTGGGGTGGGGGCGTGGAAATGGTGAATGACTGATTACAGTACAAGGTTTCTTTTGGGGATAATGAAAGGTTCTAGAATTAATTAAGGTGATGGATGCACAACTCTCTCTATATTAAAACCATGGAATTATACACTTTAAACATGTGAATTTATGGTATATAAATTACATCTCAATTTTTTAAACGTGGCTTCTTGTTCACTGTAGGAAAAAGACACCAAATTGTTCCATTCAGTGCCCTCAAAAGATGTGTCCACGTAATGCATGAAGGAGCATCCTATGAGACTGGCCGAAGGGTTACTAGTAATAAAAGCTGGAGGCGGAGAGAGGCCGGGGGAAGAGGAGGATGGAGTGAGGAATGGAGGAGGGACGATAAAGAATAGGCGAAGAGATGCACCCAAACATGGAGACATAAATCAGCTCAAGGTTGGAGCCAGATGGGAACGGGAGAGGAAACGTGGGAGTGACATTTGCAGGATATCTTTACTGCACACTGTGTAGGAAGGGGGGTGGGAAGGTTCAAAGCAAAGCTGCAAAGCCAATAATTAAGAGGAGGAAGACTTCACTGATTCACAGAGTTTATAATGTGGCATGGAGCTGAGGGGAATTATTTAAAAGTACGTGAGCATTGCAGCCACTCAGAAAAAGCCCTCATGACTGTTGTTGCCAAATGCGTATCTGAGCAAAACGACAATGCGATTCTGCAAGTGGCGTGCAAAAATAAAAGGTTAACCCTTCCTACAAACAAAGCTGTGGGTTAACATTAGGTAACTTCTAGGAAACTGTTCCTTTAAGCAGCAATCCATGTGTACAATCTTATTTGTACAGCCCCTGGCATCTCAAGAAGGGTATTTTTAATTTCTGAAAAGCTTTCCCTAAGTTAGAGCTTTTTAGAGAGCAGTTGGATCTGAAATGTGCCCATTTTTTAAATAAGAATTTTAAAATAAGAATACAGGGCAAGTTAAATAATACAACGGCAACTCATTTTTGTCTAGGAAGATACACGCGCGCGCACACACACACTACCACCCCCCAAAGGTTTAAAGCAAGATGC
This sequence comes from Rhinolophus sinicus, assembly GCF_057876585.1. Classification (NCBI taxonomy): domain Eukaryota; kingdom Metazoa; phylum Chordata; class Mammalia; order Chiroptera; family Rhinolophidae; genus Rhinolophus; species Rhinolophus sinicus. Next base: position 50,239,810 of record NC_142507.1, read on the forward strand.
AAATGACGCCACTATTAGCATCTTTCTTGTGGGTGTGGGCCCTGCCTACCCCAGGGCCCATCTCTTCCTCACAGCTCTGTCATAGAGGGCAGAAGAGAGAGACAGAACAGCTGTGACCAGGGCTTACTCATCTGTACAGTCAAGAGATGATGATGGTTATAATTATTAACATGTGTAAACGGCTTTGCAGGGTACAAGCCATCACCATGCGTTTGATTTTCATTTAATTTTAATGTTCATAGAAATGTCTCCTTCCTCCGCCGTCCCCCGCCCCCAGCCCCCAGATGAGACAATCAAAGCTTAGGAATGAAGTGACTTGCTTAAGATCTCTTACTACTTTCTCAAGTGTGTAAACATACCTAAACCTTTCTCAATTAAAAAAAATAAAATCCATTGTGTATTCCACGTACTCTCCAGCCAACCTCTCTTCTCTCATAAGTAAACTTTTTCAGAAAACGAGCTCACACTTCCGGTCTCCCCCTCATTGCCCTCACATTGTTCATTCTCCTTGTCTAAGGAACGTAATGTACCAAGGCAGGTCACAAGCTGAAGGATCACACCTGGGGAGCCCGGCCACCCAGCTCCTGCAGCTTGGATCCCACACAATGATTAAACACAACTCGAGGGTTTAACGAGAGGAAAGCCCTTGACCACTGAAGAAAGTGGGCAACCTCCGGGCAGGCACTGAGGCCTGGGGAGCTTGTAGCATTCCCCAGAGCTCCGTGGGGCTTCCCATTTCATGGCTATTTTCCCTTCCTTTCTTCCCTTCTCTGAAGGGAAGGAGGGAAGAAAGGAGAGAGGGAGGGAGGGAGGAAGGAGGGTGTTTCCAAACAAAGTCCTCTGACCAAAACCTCCATCCCCTCTTTCCTTCATTGGAGTCCCTTCCAACTCACTGCTGTTGGGGCTGCTAAAACAGAGGCCCCGTTTGTAGGACTTGTAGCCCTGGCCTTGCAGAAGTAGGTCCCTCTACTCCAGAATTGTTTCTCTCACCTCCTATCAAAGTGCCTACGAATCCATGTAACTTCATTAATGATCAAGATCTTGGAAGATTGTCTGGGTTGTGGAGTCTAAAGAAGCGGAACCTGACAGGAGAGGGTGAGACTGCTGCAAGAGACGGGGGTACGCCTGAGCACGGTCACCCCATCTCCCCCAGAGTCAGTCTTGGTCATTTACAGGACAGAAAAGCGCGCGAGGCAGAGAAGCCAGTGAGTCACGTAATGCTCTTGGGTACATGGTTTGGGTACATGGTTAGTTCTGCCTCCCCTCCCAGCTGCACTAAACCGTATTTCCTGTTCTGGTATCTGAAGTGAGAGTCTGGCATTGAAGACACAAATGCCCACTTCCAGCCAAGCAGAGCAGCCTTTCCTCCAGACCGAGGTGGGCGCCTCTATGCTCACTGCTCTGCATCTCCAGCTGCAAAAGCAGGGCCCAGAGCTCAGCTCCTCAGACTCTGAGGTAATGAGCCATGAGGAGACGAATTCCAAGGAGTTCTCAGCCTGTCCAGTGTTTAAGATCTAGACGTGGGTACAACACAGTTCCCCACATTTTTCATCCCTTCCCTATAATTCAAGCTGTGAAGAATTAGTTTCTCCTTTGATGGCAAAGGGGACGAACATAGGTAGTCGTGGCAAAATCATAAAGTAGGTAAACGTATCTTTGATGCCCCCATGTCCTTCCTTTCTCTTTCTTCCTCTACTGAACTCAGGAAACAACCTGAAAATACTCATTTGTAACTTCATGTGCATTTAACGTTCTCTTGCATCTCACAGGGACTTTATATGCAGTTATAGAATAAAAAAGTTTGGGCACCTATGAGAAGCAGCCTTTTGGGCTGGTAGCAAAGGTATTTTTAGGGAATGTGGGCATCTTTGTCTGGGGCTCACCGCAGGTAGAAAGCTCTAGAAACACTTGTGTATCCAGGATCTTCCTGCTTGTGGAACTGGACCATATGAGGAGTTTGAGAAGAATGGTCCACAGCCACTTGTTTCAGGGACTTTCCCCCAGCCTGCACCTCTCTGGTGGCTTTTCTGTCCTCACCCACTGTCTAAGGCCAGTACCTGGGGACACTTGTGGCGACCCAGGAAGGCGGGCTCAGGGGAGTGGAGCACAGGCTGTGCTGATGATTTATTAAGGCCCGTGGCTTCTGACTCCTCCACAAGACTCCTCATCAGAGGGTGCGGCCTGGGTCACGCTGGGCACTCAGCAGCTTTGTGGTGGGTATCGGTTTGAGTTTCCTCCTCTCAGCTTTCGATTCAGTGCTTTCCTGTTGCAGTCTGAGCAGTCCTAGCTAACCGCAGCCCCACAGCAGCTACCACTGCATGCAAACTGGGTCCATCGAGGGGTAAGCATAGGGCAACCAGAGGGGAGGGGTTGAGAGATAAGAAGGGAGAGTGGTAGAAGCCAGCTGGAAATGGGGGGAAAATTCCAAAGATAGAATGTCATGACGAAGAACGATCAAGAAAGCATTCCAGTCATTAAAAAAATATGGTTCACCTTCAGCTACAGTAAGAGTCAATCCTGATCTGAGTTAATTCGTTCAGATACATTTTCATTAGAACATCCCCTTGCATGTAGTTTTCAAAGGAATAAGACACATGTAGGATGAGATAAGGTTAATTCAAGAATTAATTAAATTCAACGGGGCTGAGGGAAAGACAAAGAGGGTCCAATACATGGTGAGGGAAGGAGACTAGGCTTCAGGTGATAACACAGAGTACACAGATATGGTATCAGGAAGTGATACACCCGAAATGTATACAGTGTTATGAACCAATGTTACCCCCACAAATGTAATTAAAAATTATGTTTACCGATTTGAAAAGAATTAGTTAAAAATTAAGTATCCAAATTCAGTTTTAATTCAGGAAGAAGGTAACTGACAATTTGGGAGTGGAATTTAGATTAGGTATGTTGGAGGCCCTATCATAGACTGTCACAGGTAAAGGAAAGAGCGTTTGTGGAGGCCTCGAAGCAGGAAGAAGCCGGGTGTGTTTGAAACACTAGAGTCCAGCATGAGTGGCAGGCGGGCAGGCTGCTCATCAGGAAGGGCTTACAAGCCATGCTACCAAGTTTGAACTCTAGCCTCAGGAGAGTGAGAAGCAATAAACTGATTTTAAACAGAGGAGGTAAATTGATCAGAACTGCATTCATAAAGAAACCTTTCCGGTGGCTGGAGGAAAGTGACCCAAGGGGAGCAAAACTGAGGCTGGAAACTAGCAAAGATAGACAAAAATCCAGCGGTGATCCCTTAGCCCAGGTGGGGATGAGGGTTAAGTGGGTAGATTCCAGGAAGGAGATTTTACTGATTTGGTTACTGATTGAATGTGGAGGGTGAGCAAGTTATCCAGGATGAATCCTAGGTTTCTGGCCAGCACAACTGGGTGGATGTGGTGACATGTACTTGGATAAGGAACATTAGAAGACGACTGGTTTGAGGGAGTGAATTAATATGGTTTCAGGAATTTCCTGTTGGAGAGATTTTAGGAGGCAATTGGAGATATAAGTTCAGGGGAGGTAGAGATTTGGAAGTCAGTGGTATACGGATCTCAACCAGGGCCATAGAAGGGGAGGAGATTTCTCCGAGAATGTGTAGAAGGAAGAAAAGCTGATAAAGGGCCGGGTCCTGAGCAACACCAACGCTTAAGGAGTTCAGAGAGAAGGAGGAGCTTGCAAAGCGTGCCGAAGATCCGTGACTACGGCAGGAAAACAGTAACTGTGTGGAAACCAAAGAAGACAGTGGGTCTTTCCAGGAGGTCAATAGCATCGGATGCTGCTGAGTCAAGTAAGCCAAAGACTGATGCATCCGAGGCATTTAGTAATAGGAGGGGCATGACGGTCCTTAGCACAAGCCCCGCCCACACAGTGGGAGCCAATAGCATATGAGACTGGGTGGAAAAAAAGAGGGAGAAGTGAAGAATTAGAAACAGCAAGGGGACACAGCCCCTTTCCCTCTCCATCACATGCCCTCCACACCCGTTCCTCCTTGGGAAAAGCTTGCCCATTCCAGCATTGGGTTGAAGTCAAGGGGATTTATAAACAAACAAACAAAAATCCAAGGAATGAATATATATATATGTGTGTATATACATATATATATATATATATACACATGTATATAGTCATTCAAAAAGAAAAAAAATATATTATATATATATATAAAATATATATATTTATAAATACAAATATATATATATATTTCCCCCCCCCCAGAGGCAAATTCAGCCAGGGCTGGAAGTCAGGAAGTGAGTGACTTATTCCGTGCTCAGCAGACAAGAACTTTCAACTAAGAACGGAGGCCTGTATGTGTCCTGGTGCCAGTGTGGGGGTGTTGGTCTACATTGCGCCAAGGATGTGATGCAATCCTTAAGGGCAGGAAGAGGTTTCGCTGGAATGGAATAAGGCCTCTGACTGGGGGGTGGCGGTAGACGGCCGGGCGGCGTGGAGTGGGAAACAGAAATTTTTTTTTTTTTTCAAAAGAGCAGAGCCAGAAATGAACTGACAAAAGCGGAAGGAATTGAAAAACTGTAACTGAATGCCTTTCTACCTCATCTCTATAGTAAAACAGACAGAAAAAGCATCCGATTCGGAATTGTTATCATTTATTAAGAGAGAGAAGATATCCACCCTTCGAGACTCTCTTGACACATGGGCATCTCCCTGCACCTTTCTCTTCAAGCAAAGAGCAGCTATTCTGATTACTGATGGAAAAATGTACCTGGAAGCTGAGGATTGTGGTTATTAACCTCACATGAAAACATGTATGAGAGCATCTCGTATGCTATGAGCAACAGTTCAAATGTTAGCTGCTGATGTTCTTACAAGGTATAAATGCACAAGGATATTTTTAAACAAATTTGAATAATGCAAGAGTAAGAAAGATTATACAGAAATGACATTAACTCCGAATGATACAGACACACTCTATGACAAATCTATTTAGACACTGTTGGAAATCATTCTTTGGACTTCTCTAGGCATCTTAAATGGAAAGAATCAGGCCTGAACAACTTACTTTCTGCTTATTAAAAATATTATTTAAAAACCTGGGGTTAAATGGAAAAACATGGCTGGGGGTTTCTGGTTACACAGATCAAATCATTACAATGAGATTAAAAGGAACAGCCAAATTATTTTCTTCAGAGGCTACAGCAAAGTCAAAATATTACTTTAAATGAGTGAACGTTTGTGACAGTATTTATAACAATACAATTTGCCTCGTCTGTCACTTAAAGACCATCATTTTTTTAAAGGCTGTTCTCTTTACAGTATAGTTGCTTTCCTCTCATGAAAACACTACTGTTACACCACTTTGAGGAAGTGGCAGGGAGCCTTTGGATTGGAGTTTTGCTGCCCTCTTCTGGGAACATTAAGCCATGGCCTGGGGAATGGATGGTGCTAAAGGACCCTAAATACTGCGCATGTCTATAACTAACCAGACCAGGGTACCGCCCATCAAGAGCAAAACAATTAGGGAACTGGGTTGTTAGTTTCCAAAATGGGCGGGACTGCACTGGTCACAGACGTTTTCCTTGAACAGTCAGAACAGTCAGAACAGTGGTAATAGTGATACTGTATGGTACTTAGAGGTCACTTCACAGTTCATAAAATCCTCACAGTCATTACTGGATTTTTACCTCGTTTTATTCTCCAATGACCCACTGAAGTAGGCAGTTACTGTTTCCATTTTCAACCATGGGAAACTGAGGCATGATACCTAAATAACATACCTGAAATCCTACACCTGCAGGCTGGTGAGCTGGGTCTACAAGCCAAGTCTCCTGACTCCCGTTCAATGTTTTCTTCCCTTGTACCTCCACAGACCACCGCTGCATGTGATGTCAGTAATTTGTCTCTGTTGCAGTTTCATATAAATCTCCATCCTTCTTCTGCAATGTCCATTTTACACTCTAGTGTTCACCTAATTGATGAAAATAAATACGCTGCTTTGCATGATTTCAGCAAGGCTACTCTGTTAATGTGCACTAACAAGAAAAACAAATATATCTAAATAAATCCCACAAGCAAATGGATGGGCTATAGCACAACTCCTTAAACTTTTCCTTGGAGGTTCTTTAGTGTCTTTTTAAAAAAAAAAAAAAAAATCTTCAAGCTGAGTTTTGGAAGGCAAACCTTCCAAATGCTAACCCTATATCACTAACACGCCAGCTAGCAAGCCAAGTTTTGTAATATATAAGTCCCAACTCTTATGCTGGGGAAAATCGAGTTTGAGAAAGATGGAAGAAAAAGTAGCATGTAAAGATGGAAAACAAAAATCAAGAAAAAACAATTTGAAAGTCAAGGTACTTTAAAGTTCCAAGTGTGCAAATAAACTTCATGCAAATGGACAAACAAAAGGCATACACACTGATATGCTCTTCAGTCTTTACTTTCATAGGTCTTACCACCTGCCCCTGTGGGCCCAGCCCAGCAAACTGCATTGTCTGTCTGTGCTACTTACCAGGGAAACAACGGGAGACGTTTGGCAGAAGCAAACTGCCTTCAGTTGGTCAAAACTAACCCTTTCACCAGTTTAACTTGAGCACGGTAAAATATATCTTACTGTACATGGCATGGTGGCCACGGTGTTTATCCATGACCTGGAGTCACTTCTTCCGATGACAGATTGGTAAGGAGTAACATGAAAACCTCATTTACTATTATCCACACAACAAAAAAGCAACCATAGATAGGCATGATGGTTCTGTGGTCAACTGGAAATGTTTCCAGACAGACCTGCCAGGCTATCTGACTGGGTTTTCCCGTCAAGTCTAATTTGTCTCCATGCCTGAATTTCTTCCCTCTTCACCCTCTTATCTTTCCATTGTTTCTGCCCTAATGAATTGATTTTATTTGCTCTATTATTTTCCTCTTATCCAATGTGGTCACTATGTATACAAATAGGACCGAATCTTCCTGTTGGTCCTTTTTTCTTCTTCTTTTTAATGTTTCTGGGAACATTAAGTCTCTTTCCTTTCCCATTCTCCTACTAGGCCTATGCCATTTTACCCCACTCTTTCTTTCGTTCAAATTACGTGTATATCCATGACTTACACAAGAGGTCAGTGCCAGAAAAGTTGTGCACGAATGTTTGTAAGTCAGTGTACTCATTCTGCAAATATTTGAAGAGTACTCACACACTGGACTGAGTACCAAGGACTCAGACACATAAGTACAATTGGTCTCTACCTCAGGGACCTCACACCGTATACAGCCAAAGAGTCAAATGGGTACACACCGACGGCTATTTTAAACCAGTAGGTTCCATGCTAGAACTATGAACAAGCTGCGATGGGAGGAAGAAACCTTAACGTCTCCCGGGTTGGTGAGGAGGAGGATGTGAGAACAAGCTGTCTTTGAAAGATGAGCAGAACTTTAAGAGGTTGCAAGTGAAAAGGATGGGGTAAGGTACACAAACAAGATGTATTGGAGAGAAAGCACCCGTGAGCCAAAGCACAAGGTAAAGTACATGACTGGTGAGAGAAGGCCAATAATTTCGTGTGGCTGAAACCAGGTGGTAGAGAGTGGTGGGTGTGTCTGAAACGATACGAAGGGGTCAGATTGTGGAAGGTAGATTGGCACACGTGACCTTTTACTAGAGAAAACGGGGTGTGATTAGCTCTTTACGACACCATACGGTATTAACACTGGGTTGAAAAGGGACCCATGTAAGGAAAGCAGTAAGGAGGCTATTGCAAGAGTCCAAGTTAAAGTTAATGAGAGCTTGAATCTAAGGCCAAAGGGACAGAGCGTGAAGGATGAGAAACATTTTTCGTGGTTGTTAGGAACAGATTTTGGTGAACAGTTGAGAGGTGGAAGGAGAAAACATGGAAGTCAAATGCAGTTCATGCCTTGTAGCTCAGGTAAAGGGATGGCAAGGTGATACCTAACGACTGAAATACAGTAGGAAGCATGGGTTAGATCTTACCTTTGAGAGTAATGGAATGGAGGCAATAAGATGTTTTAGATGCACTTAAGTATGTGTGGAATAGTCAAACAGATATCCAATGAGCAGCAAAAAGTTGGGGTCTGGACCTCAAGTTTGAGGATAGACAGGTATACTCTGGAGTTATCGATAATACAAGTGATAGCTGAAGCCCTAAATATAGAAGACAAACTAGAGGATTTTGTTCTTGAGGAATTCTTGCCATGTCTGAGTCTTTATAAAGGGATTCCTTAAAGCAGGGGCATAGCTGCATTGATTAATAAGAGAACACTGTATTACAAAATCAGTAAAAGTCAAGATAAATTAAGGTCAAAAAGAAAGAGTAAATATAACAGTTGATGTTGGAGCTCTTTGCTTAAAGAAGCAAACTTGAAGCATTGCATTAAGTCCTCAAGAAAAACAGCATCTAGGGAAATGAAGTAAAATGGAAAGGGATAAATGAAGCGAGGGATAAACAGTGGAGGAAAAAGAGAATGGGGAAAAGGATTAGGAAAGGGAGTCTATTTTTAAAATCGCTCTGCTAAACCTTAAGTGAATTAGATGTAGAAAAAAATATTGAATTAACATTGAGATCAAATGAAAAATTCAAACCAAGGGTGATACAGGGCAAACAAGAACTCAAGAGCAAGAAACATTAACACACAGGGAGAAACAATAACAAAAAAGTAATAAAGTGAATAAATACCTTTCCAAAAAAAAAAAAAAAAAAAGAAGCAGCAAACTAGTAACTTGACAGCACAAAGCAAAATGGCAGTGCTTAATTAGACACACGTTTACATGATGCACGAATAAATACCATGGTTCCTGGGTAGGTATCCAGTAGTCCTGGATTTGAACCTAAGTACTTCAACTTGCTATGTAGCCTTGGGCAAGCTGGGAAAATGGTTATGAGGACTGTAACAATCCATGGAAAATGCCTAGAACATAGAGCTCAATAAATGAAGGTTATGGGAGGAAGAAATACTGGATGTCTTGATGGCATTTGGAGTCAAATTTCCAAGTTTTTCTAATCTAACACATTCAGTTACAACACTTGAAATAAACGTTATTAGAACTGAGTGATTAAATTGCTTGTGAGTTTTATACTGTTGGGTCCAGCTTCTCTGTAATAATAGGATGTGAGACTGTTTGCCTTTTCTGTCTCAAACGATGTCACACATGCTACAAGCACTTTGGCCCAATCAGTTAATGGGCAATTATAGTTTAATAGTAACATCTACCGTGTTTCCCCGAAAATAAGCCTGTTAAGATCGTCAGCCACAGGGACGCATTTAATGCATTACGACGATGTTCCAGAAGATCACATGACTGTATTTGAATAAATGTAGATTGTTGTACATGAAAAAAAGATATCCCCTAAAATACGCCCTAATGCGTCTTTTGGAGCAAAAATTAATATAAGACCCGGTCTTATTTTGGGGGAAATACGGTATACATTCATTGCTCACCTTTTTGCTGCGCTGTCTGCCAAAACCACCAGGTAGCGCTGTCAGTCCTGCTACAAAAACTAAACAAAAAGCTTGAACTGTGGCCACCGATATTCAAGCCCTGTCATGAAAATTCTCAATCAATAAGATGGGAATTTGAATTATAAGATGTTTTCTTTCACTTGTATTATTAAACACTGTGTGCAGAAATAATCACCCATTTGACTTAACTTCCTTTTGCAATACTTCCTATTGATAAAAGTAGAAAAAGTAGAAAATTTAAGATCCTTAAATGTGATTTTGAAGAACTGAGACCAAAACATTTTTTTTCTGTACAACCAGATTCTTGAATGTACTACAGAAAAATATGATAGAATTTTTTTTTTTTTTTTTGTACACAATCTTTCAAGAATACGTCTCATCTACAAAGTTAGTTCAAACTAGAATTCTTCCAATTCACCAGAGCTGGACATTTTTCAAAGTTTCTGGGTTCTTATCTTTGAGTTCTACATTCTACATATCTGGGGATCTTAACTGGGGATCATGGACCACTTAGGTCATGAGCAGGCTTTGTGGAGTTCTTGAATTCCCTGACATAGGCTGCGATTCTTGATATGACTGTAGCCATGAATGCTTTTCTGTGGTAAACCTCAGATTTTCAAAGGTTTTCCAAAAAGCTTAAGAACCACTGTTAGACATTTCAATGAACACGTTATGTACCATTTGCTAAATATTGCTATTTTAACATTTGTGAGATTTCTTAATTAAAGCATGTTAGGAAATTCAGTGTTCTAACCACCAGAAAAGCTTCTTGTCAGGAGTTCTACATTCTTACTTCATACAGTCCTCAACCTATTAAGATCTGCCATCTGTCCCCACTTTTCTGGAATGACCTCTGCCTACGTAATTAAGTTACTAATTGCTAAACTGAAAACACACTTTTTGGTACTCATTTCATTTGACCTCTTCCTGGCACAGTATGGTGGAGAAAAGCAGACTCTGGAGCCAATCTGCGTAGGTTCGAATCTTAGCTCCATCACTTTCTAGCTCTGAGCCTTTGGATAAATAACTTAACTCTTCTGTGCCTCAGAGCGATACCCCTTGTAAAGTTTCTCCATTCAGGTCATGTGAATAGTCCTTACTTTAAAACGTCAATGTGAGAATGAAATAAGCTCCTAACAAAGAAATTACTATGTAAATATGTTATTTGATACCTGGGATAACTCCTTTCTTGAAACCGGTCTTCTATGTCTCATTCTACCTTTGATGGCTCCTCAGTTTCCTCTTTCTACTTCTAGGCTTATCCCTCTCTAGCTCTTATACTAGGGCCAGACTGACCACTTGAAACTAGTACACATCTGATGCCATCTCTTGCCACTCACATTAGTGTAGTCTGTGCCCCTGAGCATGGTAGACAAGTACCTTTATGACAGCGGACCAGTCTAGCTCTTCTTCCTCAAGTCTCAAATGCCTACACTTACCCTGCGAGTTACGTTGACCCAAGCTAGTCACAATCCCCAAAACATGCCTCACTCTAACTCCTGACTTTGCACACGCCATTGACAGTCTAGAATACCCCGTTCTCCTGTGCTTACCACGCTCCTTCCTGTATTAGGTGTCCTTTCTAAATGAGCCCCCAATAACCCTGTACGTACTTACCACGTTCTAGTTTAGATGCCTGTTTGGTTGCTGATGCATTTCATTTAGACAGATCTTCCCTTCCCTCTACCTCTAATAAAGAACAGAAGTAGGAGCTGTATTATGAGTCTTTTCTCTCATTTTTCTACCATCGTAATCTTAAACCACTTTCTTAGTCCTTTGTTCATCGTCCCATACCCCCTGCTTCTCATTTTGTAATTAACCCATGAGCTTAGGTAGAAATGTACCTAGGATATGTGTACATAAATAAACTAGATAACAAAACTCCACACTGAAGGGAACATTCTAGAAGTATTTATTTCACTGCTGACCACATGTTACAGCATGCAACTCTCAACAACGAGCTGCCACTCTCCACGCCTAGAGAAGCACCAAATGCTATGGTACCACTAGTTAGGTTTTCAGCCTTTCAAATCCTTCTATTACAAACATCATTACTCAGGGACAAGTCATTTAGGGACTTAAAAGCACTTATTCTCTATAAAAAGTAACGTCATATTGCATGCACAAAATGCCAATTAGCAGATTTGGGTCCAAAATGAAAAGAAAAAAAATTTATTCTAGTTTTGTAAATCATCAGGAACAAAATAAGCATTTCTCCTTGCCTTGTTATAAGGAAATAGATTTTTTCCCCCTCTATCAGCAATCAGAACAGTAGTTTTGATGACCCCACAGAGTTATAAAATCGCTCACTGGTTAACTGGCTTTCCAAAGATGTTAAGAAGTAAGAAGTTGGCTCATTTTCCTGTACAATTTAAAGAAATATTTGCAGTATATATAGGAGTTATAGGTTATATTGCAGACCCTTGTGACAATTTTTAAAAGGCCTATTCTCCCATTTAAAAAATTCTATCTCAGAAGGTAAAAGGAAATCCCCATTATCCCTGAGCAAAAAAGGGAAAAATCATAGGTACTTTTATTTGTTAACAGAAGCCACTGTAAATGAGTCCTCTATCTTTAGAACATTCTCAGAGAATTTATATAAACAGAAGCAGGTGTGAGGTGCTCTCAGAGACTTTCTCAGATAAATGTATTTAGTAGTTTGAATAGTCACTCTTCAAAAACCTAAATTTAATTAACTACACAGCTGAACAGTCTCCGTTTTGAAATTTGAGACTATCTTGAGAGGATGCTTATGGGACACGAAACTACTGGGCACAGAAGAATTTTAAAAAATGTTAGCAAATTGTGGCAGGAGGAAGAGACAGGGGGAACAATTGTAGTGCAAAAAGTGAGAAAGGGGCAGGACAAAGCTGTACTGACAGGCTGAGTCTTTCTTCTCCTAAGTCAGGGGCCTCTGGCTAACCGTATGCTATACGCACTCTTTAGTTAATATAAACCAGATGCTGAAAAATAAAATTCAGAATGTCCCAAAGTAATTTACGTCTTTTAAGGAATAAGTAACAGAAAACATTTTAGCTTCTTAATCAAGGAGTGCTATAATAGAATTTCAAGGCATCTTAATACAATTCATTTAACCCTAAAGCAATTGTGCAATAAGCAAAATATAAAAGGAAAACGACAAAGGTTAACTTCCTGGAGGGGCCAACAGACACGATCTTTGCAGCACAGCAATGAACCTTCACATACTGGAGTCTTGTTTCACAGGCCATCAAAAACTCAGGTTATTGAAAATCACAAATGTCACCGACACAAGGAATGTTGATTATATAGAGTCAAACACACTTCCCAAAGGGCTGCCTTCTCTGAAGGAATTTCAGACTGTTGCTTGTACAGGTTGTTTAACCCAAATCTCACTGATGGCTCCGTTAGAGAATGAGAATGCCCCAGTCAGTGCTGTTTTGAAAATGTAAAACACTGGGAGGGAAAAAACAAAAGAAAACAATCTACTGTTCCCTAACATACATGGCTTAGCACCCGGGGAAAGCCTCTGCCCCCAAAAAGAGGCTTTCTACATAGGGTTAAGCTTTATTAAATGAGGTGTAACCTTTCATTTTCAGGATATGTCTTTTCTTGCAAGGTCTTAAGAAGCAGAAATGCCACTTGGATTCTAATACACGTCTCTGTGAGCTCAGTTTCCTGAAAACATACACCTGCCGGGTTCTAGGTTCTCCCTTGACAGTGACTGCATTCACTATTTCACAGCCACCAGAATCGCACGTACACTATTAACATGATGAAAAATACAGCTACGGCTGCAAGTTTGGCGTAAGTGGAACGCATGTTCAAGTACTTCGCATCCTGGCGGTATTTCTTAGACAGACTGGACAAATTGTTAGCCTTCGAATCCAACGCTGTCAAAGAGGAATAAAGAAAACATTCATTAGTCCCCTGGAAGTATTTTATCAGATGTAGTAAGCATATAAATAACCCAAATGAGTGGCACTATACCAAACAACCATGAAGCCTAAATTATCATTTTTATTTTAAGGGTAAGGTTGCATGTACTGAATAATTCATGATCCTGAAGTGCTGTAAAATCTAAAATGCATTTAAAAATGATCACACCAAATTATGTTCCAGTTCTTAAGGCTCTGTAGTGAGGTGGTTAGGAGTGCAGGCTCTGGCCTCAAAGTCTTTGGTTCAAAGCTCAGGGGCACCAGCCCTGAGATGGTTGTCAACTCGGCCTCTCTAAAGTCCCAGTTTCTTCATCTATAAAATGGGGATAATAACAGCAACTATATCAGGGGACTACATGAGAATGCCTGTCACGTGAGCACAAGGCCAGCTTATCGGAAACATTTAAGAAACATGAGCTGACATTAATTCTCTTTATAATCTTTCAATGGTCTATATCATATTCTCTCATACTTTGAAAAATAATCCATGTAAAATAAGACTCAAGTAACCAGAAAATTCAATGAACTAGACACTGAGTAGTAAGCTGTATCTCTATGGCGACTGCTGCCAAATTTCTAAGATTCTTCACACAGTAGAGGCTATTACCAAGCTAAAGCTATCAGAAATTATATTTCAACAGACATAGGAAAGTTGTAACTAAAATACAATGACAGGTGCTAGAAAACCACCAATAGCTACTCAATTAAGCTTTTTAGAACCTTAGTTTTCTTTTTCTACAAGGACATCTGTAATATCATTATCTTCTTCTAATCGTTAACTGAGCACTTAGAGAAATAGCCAGATAGATACAGGTAGGCTGGACTAAAATATATGGCCTATTTTAATAATAAAAACGAATTCTCAGTTTGACATAAATGAATTTTGATCACACTTTTTACTTCTTTCAATTTTTAAAAAAACTATGTTGCAATCTGAATTTGTTTGTTCTTCCTTGGGGAATGCTTTTGGAATATTTGGAGTTGCCTAACAGTGACTGATTTTGATTGAGAAATGTGGCATTGCTTAATAAGACAGGCACGACAACCACTTCTAAATTAGCAACTTGTCCTGTGAGTGAGAAAAACACCTAGTCATGTAAAAAAACAGTTAGAGGATGAGAAATAACCATGACAATGTGGGGAGGAATCTTTCTAGCCAGTCTACTAGAGCGTATAATCCACTGGACAGAGGTTTTTAACTACTGGTTATTGTTATATCTCCAGTGCCCAGCTCAGAGTCTGGCATATAGTCAAGTGCTCAATCAACAAATATCTGCTAACTGAATCTAAATCTGCTTAGAATAACTGGGCAGGGGAACATGTATTAGGTCATATGAAATAAGTAACAGTTAAGAGAATTCCTTTATATAGGAACATTTAGAAACACAGGATATCATAAAGACAAAGCTACTGCTTGGAGAAGTCATTTAACATATACTTATGTTATAGGCACCGTGCAAAATGCTAGAGGACAAAATAATGGTTAAAATGTACATGATTCCTGCATTTGTGAAATTTACAATCTAGTACAGTACTCCTTTGAATGAAAAGACAAAACCCGTGGCTTAAAAGAAACAGATATACTCATATTTAGGCCATAAAAAAGGGCATAATTTGATCTTGCTGAAAGAACTCATACCAACTACTCTTGGGTCTTAAATACAAAGTAGATTAGCTATACCACTTTAAAAATTAGAAAGAAAAGAAGCCATAAAGATGGATTCTTTTTATGAAGAAGCTTAAAGCGGAAGAACACATTTTTTGAAGTAGGCTAATCTTTTCACTGTCCTTCAAATATACTTTGTTCAGATATGCTTTTTCTTCTTAAAATCCCACTCTTCACTCCTTCCTATCAAATTTCAAGGAATCTTTCCTGTTCATTTCACATATATCTATTTCCTGTAACATTTTTATAGCTCTCAATGTCTAGATATCTATTTAAAACTATCATACACTAAAATGGTCAAGGACGCCACAGGCTAACAAATTCTGCCAGGCACTAGCAGTGTGACTATATTTAGTAAGCGACTTAATTTTTGTGATCTCTGCTTTTCTGTAAAACTGGTTTGGTAGCATCCACTTTACAGGGATTACTCTAAAGAGTAAGATATATGTAAACTCCCCCTGCCATATTGCGCAGCACAAAGAAAGCATCCCATTGATATTTGTTCCCTTGTACCATCTATAAATTATTCTGTGACAATGGGTCTTATCTTCCCAATCAGATAAAGTTACTTGAGGGTAGAAATGTACTTTTTTTTCAATTAGTATATCAGCTTTGTAGTAACCAGCAAAGCGTTAGGAGAATTTACACATTTGATATATAAATTTTGGATTTAAAAAAATTCCTGTGCTGGTCTACTTTATCCCAGGTAGAAACTGTAAGTCTGTTATGATGGAAATTTACGCACTCACCCCAAATTTGATGCTTAAAGACTGTGAAGCTATATGCTGGGACAACTACTGACTACTAACTTACAGGTTAAAATTTGCAGTATATAATAAAGGAAAGCCTATTTATTCATGAATATGTAGCAAGACTGAATTTGAGAAATATTCATTAAGGCTTCTACTTGTGATTATTACTGCGAGAAAAATAAAAGAAGTATAATAAAAAGACATGAAACACATTAATCACTACCTTTAAAGAATATATGCCACATTACACACTTAGGTAATAACATATATTTTGGAATAAATTAAGTAAATAAGCACACACACACATATTTACACAGGCACCCCGTTATGCGCTAAAAACCACATGGAGCTAAGTGGTTTACGAGTTTAAAGGACACAAGAGATTAATGTGATGTGTGTGGGCTGTAAGAATCAGAGTGACAGATTTTATCTAGATTTTCAAGAACAGGTCCAAGACGGTGAGGAAGTGGCCCTAACTGAGTCAGAATATTTGAACTAGGGAGAACGAGAGCCATTTGTAATCTCCTTATCTTCCATTATAGAAAACACAATGCCTGGCGTGTTACAAGTACTCACTAATAATGACTGAATAGACCAGACCAGATCTTATCTTGTAGTCAGAGGTTTTAAAAGTTTTTCAGCAGAGGAATTTGTGCTGAAAGTGGCATTTTATAACATTTGCAAGTGGCTACTCAGGAAACCACTACAATTGATGATTTCCTCTCATTCTTCTTTTCATTTCCCTTAACTTTTGTGTTTCTGTAAATATGTACGTACTTAATTTTGTAGTATCTTGGAAACAGTAATTGCTTCTGATATGGAACGAGATACAGTGCCAACTCAACAAAAACTAATCATGCGAGGAAAACACACATAGAAGGTGTAATCAACAAATAGGGGAACGTTCAAATTAAAAAAAAAAACGTATTACAGTAAAAGACACATTGCCATTAATTCCCCCCAACATACTATCCCTCGCTTTGAACACACTCATCCCATCGTTCTTGCCACTTTCTGAAGCAGTTCTGGACGTCCTCTTTTGTGAGTGTCTTTAGTTGCACTGTCATGGCTGCCTTGATGCCCTGAATAGATTCAAAACGTTTACCTTTCATGGTCATTTTGACTTTGGGGAAGAGCCAGAAGTCACACGGTGCCAGATCTGGTGAATATAGCAGATGGGGACACACCGTAATGTTTTTATTTGACAGAAATTGCTGTACCAGAAGCGATGTGGGACATAGAGCCTTCCTATTGTGATCACAAAATACGGTGAATGCTGCTGCCGAGTGCCATCCAACGGAAAGGCAGAGATCTTCAATACAGGAAGCGGCATGTTGAACCTTACCATGTTTCCCTGAAAATAGCCAGACCATCAGCTCTAATGCGTCTTTTGGAGAAAATATGAATATAAGATCCGGTCTTATATTATATAAGACCGGGTCTTATATTAAAATAAGACCCGGTCTATATTATATCTTATATTATTAATTATATTATATTATATTAGATTAGATTAGATTAGACTGGGTCTTATATTATATTGAAGTAAGACCGGGTCTTATGTTAATTTTAGCTCAAAAAGATGCATTAGAGTTGATGGTCCGGCTAGGTCTTATTTTTGGGGAAACACAGTAGTAACACTGTGTGACAAGTTTCAACTTGTTTGGTGCAGTCAGTCGGGTGTGAGCTACGGTTGAGTGAAGGTGTGTTTTAAAGTGTGCCATAAATCATCCTCCATCATGATAATGCTCCGCGTCACACATCACTTCTAGTATATGGCAATTTCTGTCAAATAAAAACATTACAGTGTGTCTTCATTTACCTTATTCACCAGATTTGGCACCATATGATTTCTGGCTCTTCCCCAAAGTCAAAATGATTCAGGACATCGAGGCAGCTATGACAGCACAACTAAAGACACTCACAAAAGAGGACTTCCAGAACTGCTTCAGAAAGTGGCAAGAACAATGGGATAAGTGTGTTTGAAGTGAGGGGTAGTATTTTGAGGGGGTTTAAGAGCAATGTGTCTTTTACTATAATAAATTTTTAAAAATTTAAACATTCACTGTATTGTTTGATCACACCTCATACTGGAAGCTTTGTAATGTAATATTTCTGAGAGATGAATTCTTAACAGTGCTTGATAGAATCTGATCACATAGAAGGTACCCCAAAAGAAGCTATCCTTGCTTATGAAATGAGACCACTTCTTCCTAAGACTTGCATTGCATCTAGATACCTGAGAGCGCTTCCCCTCGTTGTAACACCTCTTCAATGTTGGCCACCATGATCCTCTGGACGTCTTGCAACTCAGTGTTGATGGAGCCTAGGTTTCTCCGAGCGCGACTATCAATGTAGAGCTTCTTGGTTTTCTGGATGTAGGTATCTAAAAGGATGAAGAAAACGACCATTAACTTGTTTCATGTCCATCAAAGTACTGAAGTAGGGAACAGGAAGTTCTGAGTTTGGTCCTGGATCACAACTATCCATGGTTAGCTACACTGCTGAATGAGTGCAGTATCAAGATTTGAGTTTTGATTTCTTCACTTGTAAAATGTAAAGATATAATTAGATGATCATTCAGGAGAAATGCGCTTTGCACACCTTCAATTTAGAAGTAACTGCTATCAGGATCCCTAGAGAAATTAAGACCCACTACAGCAAGCCTTTCCTGAAAGCAGAAATTTTCAAACTGTAGTCCTTGGACACTTACGGTTTCATGAACTCTACATATTCCCTGAAAAGGATGCTGACAACAACCTAGCATTTCTATAGCCTAATATGGCAAAAGAGTCACTCTATCATAATAAGTTGAAAAAACTGTCTTCAAGTATTTTCTTTAACATATAATACATTCCCAATTTCACTGTGTTCATAAACTTCACGTAAAGCAAACATGTGATAGAAAATTTCCCCAAATACCACTATAAAACTGCACTCTCCTTCATGTTTAGCCCGTCTGTATTTCTCAGAACTGTAAGAAGAATGACTTATGATTAAAGATTGTATTCTTAATGTTTGGCAAAAAATCTTAAGTTACGTGTGCTGGATACCCTTCATTTGCCTCTTTAGGTCTCCTCTCCACCCTTCTGCACCCTGCTCTTGCCCTGGGAAGGTGACCTGCATGGATTACATTAGTGGGCGCCTTGCCCTCTAGCTTCCAGTTAGTTTCTGTCAATGGGGGAGCCCCAAGAGTAGGGAAGAAGTGAGAACAGCGACATCAGGGTATTTGTTCCCCTAACTTCTCCCTGAGAAGTCTCTTTGGGCTGGCAGTATCCCTCTCTAAAAGTTACTGCTCAAGTTGGCCTTCTCTGTAAATTTTCTCTTTCCCCGTTCCAGAAACTGCTCCTTTCTCTCATCTCTTCAGGCCCAGGGATGGTAACAATTACCGTATTATGGTCTCAGTATCTGTGGTTCACCTATAACCTGTTCATATCTTTGTATATAATCCTTTAAGCTAACTTGAGTGTACCAACTTTTTCGTGTGTGACCTTGACAATAGTCTTATTTTTTTTCCTTAGGTTTGCTGGACCACTATTGTCTACAAAAGTAAAAATCGAAAAACAGGGCATTAAAAAAAAATTAGCACTTGGAGAATTTATACTTATGAAACACTGGAGTGTTTTGCTAATTTTTCTTTACTTTTAAAAAGCGAGATGACCCACTTATCTGGCAAACTTTACACACTTCAGAAATTCAGAGATCGTGAAAACCAATTTCTTCTTTTAACTAAAAATGTCAGTGATGTAGTCTGATCATACTTGTTCTTACTTCCTCTACTTACTGTACTGAGGACATTTCCTTTGATCTATTGCCATTAGATACTTCAACAGGTCTGACCATTGAGGCGTCTTTCTATAATTCTTGTACAAACCCGGACACCATGCTCTTCATGTAGTAAATGTCACCCCCCCCAAGACCACATATCTTTTAGTACTTTTAAAAAATATATTATTCTCCTAAAAGAAACTAAACACCATTCTTTCTGATTTCCAAATAATGAGGCTTACTGTCAAAATGTGGTGTGGTGTGTGTGTGTTGGGGAAAAGAAAAACTCAGTTATTACATGCCAATCAAGCAGACCTTTAGACACAGTTCTTGACCCTAATGAAGAATTAAAACAAATAACAGGAAAGGGCAAAGGGCAAGAAGTTCTATGGGGAAAAGATCAACAGACCAGAGAAGGAAGCCTCATTCATTCAAAAGGACAAAAAGAGATGGAAGAGGCAGAATCCCAAACTTCAGTAACTAAACATCAGTGAAATTGTGTCAAAATCTTATCAGTGTAACAAACAGCTTCTCCATATTTTTTGATTGAGAGGTGAGGAGCAAAAACTTACCAAACTCAATAAAGGAATAGGGTCTGGACACAGTGGGCACCTTCTTCCCATGCTGTTCATCAAACTCTGAGTGTAAATCTTCTAGGTAGGCAAAAGCCAACTTCTTAGGGAAGGCGGCTTCACACAAAACCAAGTAACACACCCCTTGCTCAATAATGTAGCTGGAGAGACAAAAAAGCAAGAAATGGTTGTAGAGTTACAATACCTCCAACAATGTGAAGCAGCTTCTATCGATGGCATACAAACTTTTGAAAACATTCCAACCTAAGCCCTTTGAGGCTAACTGAATCAGAAAGCCAATTTCAAACCACAAACCCTTGGAGTCAGAAAGCAAATACCTTCCCATTATTAGGGGTCCATTCAAAAAGGAGTATTTAGACATGTTTATTATAATTGTTTATTCATTACATAATTCTTCAACTAAAGTATCTTAATACCTAAGACTTTTTCTTGAAAACTCCACCCATCCTTTGATTATGTATGATAAACTAGTTAGTATACACATATTTAAACTCCTTCCAGCTGTAAGAAAAACAGCGAAACTGAAAATTTTTGTGGACACCCAACAGTTGAAAGTTAATGTCACAATATTTACTGGGCACAGAAAAGAATGACCTCAGGACTAGTAACACTCCCTAATTTCTAGGGAACAACAACTCTATCAACTGGAAGCTATCCAGTCACAGAACCGACTTCCTCTTGTGAGAGTGAGTTCCTGAGTATTCTGGAAGGGGCTACATGACTACACATCTGAAATATTCTTGGAAAGAGGTTAGGTTACGCAGTGGTTTTCAAATGTCTTTTTAGCCACAGTACTCTAGTTTAGCAAAAATTACATTCAGAACAATTAATATAAATAGCAAATAAAATCAGAAGTTCTCTCGTTTAAGTAGGAGTTCAAGGGCCCAAAGCGTTACACATACCCCTGTCCCTGCCCTTTCTCCATGCCTCCTAAGGCATCCTAGAAATCCAGAGTAGTGTTTATAGTCTATTATATGGTCTCTCAGGCCTTTTAAAATAATGATGATGATGACAATGGTGATAATACTGTTGCCCTATCTCCTCCTTGCGCACTTGAAATAACTGGTCTCCTTGCCTTCAGTCTAGACCATCTTCTCAACCACCAGTTTTATTCCTAACGTGTAAATACAACCATATTACTCTGCTTAAAAACTCTAGGGGTTCCTAATACCTGGAAAACAAAATCACATTCCTTGGTACAGCATTTGCAGCCCTCCAAGACAAGTGCAGCCTCATTCCATCATATATCCTAACACACCAATGACATGCTTTTCTCCCACAAGCTAGGTTCGTTCATGTCCTCATGGACTTCTACTTATATTGTATTTTTCTAATTGGGATATTCTTTGATGTAACTGGAGAAACCTTGTTAATTTTCATATGCTCAATTCTACTATAATTTTTTTCTGTGAAATTTCTCTGTATTCTCCCTCCCTCTGATTCCTCAAACTGATTCCCTATAGTAGGGAATTTATTGCTTCCTTCTCTCTGTTCCCAAAGTATCTCATTTATATCCCAATGATGGCATTTCTTGCCCTACGGTTTTCTAGTATAGTTGTTTTCATCTGTGTCTCTCTGCTAATGGAAGTATGAGCTCATTAAAAGCTATGGACATAAAAGGCAGGACTTAATACAAAGAATAAAGAATAAAATCTGGCAAAGAATAAGTCTTTAAGAAATTAACTCCTGGATGGAAATAAAAGATGAGATAAGATTATAAAGGTCCTAAAGGAACCAAGCAAAAGAAAATCTCTTTTCAATTCCATGAGCACTTTCCTAGGTCTTTTGTTCCTAACCCATGGTAGAGAGAAAGATACTATATAATTAAGTGCCTATCATATTTTTTGATGTTAAAAATTAGATTTATAAAAAATGATTCATATACTGTGCAAATTACTACCTTAGGAAACTTAATATCCACTACCTTCTTAACCAACTGGCCAAGG
The DNA here is from genome assembly GCF_057876585.1 of Rhinolophus sinicus. Taxonomy (NCBI): domain Eukaryota; kingdom Metazoa; phylum Chordata; class Mammalia; order Chiroptera; family Rhinolophidae; genus Rhinolophus; species Rhinolophus sinicus. The sequence continues at coordinate 50,261,863 of NC_142507.1, forward strand.
TTTTTGTTTTGGTTTTGTATACTTGTTTTTGATGGGTGGAGGGTTTTGTTTTTTTCCCCTTTTAAGTTAAGCACAGCAGGTTGCTCCCGGGTCTGTATTATCTTAGTATCTGAGTTCTAGAATAGCAAGGTTATTCAACTAATCCTTTTTTAATTTCCCTCTGATCTTCTTGTCCTTTCTCTTTTTTTTTATCACCTTCAAGCTTGACATGTATTAAACATTAATACCAATTATTTGTGGATAATTTGAAGTCCATTAAGTCCCTTTGATCCCTCTCAGCTGGATGTATTATCTATAACTACTGATTGAGCTGCTCTTCAATTATCTTTTACAAGTTCCTTTTTTTCTAAATAATAACTAACACTTATTGATTCTTCTGTATGTGCCAGGCAAGATGTTAAGAGATATACATGGATTCCCTCATTATCCTCACAAAATTATGATGATTGTCCCTATTTTATAGAGGAAACTGAGGCCTGGAGAGGTATATGTGAGTTGTTCAGGTTACGTTGTTAGTAAATGTTTGAGCAAATGTATTAACCTACATGTGTCTGACTCCAAGAAGCTCCTAAAGCAAAAAGTTATGTCACTGCATGATGGGTACAGCATTTACTAGACACAGGGTAACAGGTTACATTATTGTACGCAAGTTGAATAAACAAACCAAGATTTTCATTTCGCAGAATTAGAGCCAAAGAAGTTGTTTCCCTTAAAGTTCTCTTTACTTTTAAAAAACTGCTACCATTCTCATCAGGTGTTACGTACATTCACTATATTTCATACTTAGATGATCACAAAGAAATCAGGATTCTACTCACTGAAAACTCATGGCACCAGCTTCCAAGGTACATCTGGTCGGGGACTGTTCATTCAACTTTCGGAACAGCTGCTTAGCCTGACTTTGGTACTGCTGAAGGTCTCGGCCAGACTGAAAGAAGACACCTTGCTTTAAGAATTTTGCATGAAAATAACACTGCGTGAATTAGTGAGAAGCATCCGATTATGAGGACACTATGTGAATAAGGTCCTTCACTTACAAGTTAGTAAGATTCATTTTAACAAACAAACAAGCAAACAAACAAAGGCCTACTTTTAGAACAAAAAGAAAGAAGAAACTCTTAGTTCTTTAAGAGAATCACACTAGTTATTTGCTAAGAAGCAAAAGTATATTTTTCAACCATATTTAAGGCACTCTTAACTTTCAACCCAATGTGCTTCCTCTGTTAGGTCAGTGCCTCCTCCTAAACCATTTCACTGGCACAGAACTACACATGTTCTAGACTCAGGAGAAAATCCCAGAAACAAGTGATGAATCTCATTGTTATGCTGGAATATCAAGCAAATTCTTCCACAAAGTATTACAGTATTGAGCATTTCGGCAAAACTAAATGTGTACACCCATGACTGCAAATTATTACAAACACTGTACCTGCAAGTAGGTAGAAATAGACAAGAGTAAGGACAAAGATTGGGAAATCAAGACATCCTCTACTGAATAAATCTACTTGGTTCCCAAGATTGGACAGCGAAAGTCTGGGTAGCAAATGATATGTGCATACAAAAATGAAAATAATATTCAGATACTAGAATTACAGGTAATATTTCCCTGAACAATTTATAAATGATTCTACAATTTTGTTTTTTTAAAAAAGGAAAAACGTGTACTGGGGGAAATAACAGTGTCCATACAAGGTTCGCCCAGGGACTGGATCTGAGATCTAACTTTGAGAATGTACAAAGTGAAATCTTAAAATTCTGGATAGTGAACCGCTGAGCTAAGACTGAAAACAAGGAAGCAGTAATAAAACTGTGTAAGTGGCAGATAAGCAATGTACAAGTATAGGTTTCTAAGCTATATTTAAAATGGTGAACTGGAAGGGCAAACCAAAACCACAATGAGATACCACCTCACACCAGTTAGAATGGCTATTATCAAAAAGACAAGAAATAACAAGTGTTGGCAAGGATGAGGAGAAAAGGGAACCCTTTTTTCCCCCTGTTGTTGGTAGGAATGGAAATTGGTGCAGCCATTATGGAAAACAGTATGGAGGTTCCTCAAAAAATTAAAAATACAACTACCATATGATCCATCAATTCCACTTCTGGGTATTTATCCGAAGAAAACAAAAACAGTAATTTGAAAAGATATATGCACCCCTATAGTCACTGCAGCATTATTTATAATACCAAAGATAGGGGAACAATCTAAGTGTCCATCAATGGATGAATAAAGACGTGGTATATATACACAGCTATTAAAAAAATGGAATTTTACCATTTGCGACATCGTGGATGGACCTTGGGGACATTACACTAAGTGAAATAAGTCAGAGAGACAAATACCATGTGACCTCACTTACATATGAAATCTAAAAAAAAAAACAAAAAAACAAGCTCATAGATGCAGTGAACAGATTGGTGGTTGCCAGAGGGAAGGGGATTGAGGGGGTGAAATGGGTGAATGTGGTCAAAAGGTACAAACTTCCAGGTTATAAAATAAATGTCATGGGGCTATAAATGTACAGCCTGGTGACGATAGTTAATAATAATAATACTGTATTGCATATTTGGAGATTGCTAAGAGAGTAAATTTTAAATGTTGTCATTACAAGAAAAAATAGAAAATAACTTGTAATTATGTGTGGTGATAGATGGTAACTAGACTTATTGAAGTGACCATTTCACAGTGTATACAAATACTGAACCATTATGTTGTACACCTAAAGCTAATATAGCTATATGTCAATTTCACCTCAATAAAAAAGAACTCAAATAAAAATGCTAAACTGAAAATTTAAATATGAATAATGAAGTAAATAAGCGTGAAGTGAAGCAGAGGAGTTAGAGACCATTAGAAGTGTTGGTTTGTATACTTACACAGTGCTGTCTTACGGCAATGACTTATTATAATGCTGTTCCCTTGAGAAATATTTCTATAACAATACATATATATATACACATCTGTGCATGTATATATGTATATATAGTTTTATATGTTAATAGTACTTTAAAATAATTAACAGGATATTACCATTATCATATTAAACAATATTGCTTATAGATGTTTTTTTCCCATCACTGGTCAGCCAGTAAAGGAGAGTAAATACTATCACATGCTTAGAACTAGTGAACAATAGCCTACGTTCCTAAATTTGAACAGTACTTGCCATTATGCGTCATTTGGAAGAGTTCTGACCCTACAACAACCAATAAAAGGAATGTTAAATAAAGTTCGAAATGCAACTAAAGTGCCAAGAAATAATATCAACATAAGATTAATGATTTTCAACCTTGGCTTCACACTAGAATCATCTGGAGATCTTTAAAAAAAAAAAAAAAAAGAGATTACTCATGTCCAATCTCCACCCTGAAACCAATTAAATCATGGAACTCATACGCTGCCCTTTTTAAAATAACCACAGCCACCGATCTTAAGTGTAAGTTTTCTGAGAGCTACAGGCAGGGGAGCACCTTCAAGTTTACTTTATAACTGAGAGGTCCACTTGCCCAAGGAGGTGGAGCCACCAAGAAAAGCAGCTAGGATTTGAACCCAAGCAGTCTGGCCCTGGAGCTCTGCTCCTAAGCATGCTCTACCGGCTCTACAAGAAAACTGCGTCAGTGCCAGCAGGTCCACCGTCGGGGTGCCTTACCATTGGACATGAAATCTAATGCATAGGAAATACTCCCGAAGCCATGTGGCCCTCTGATCTAGATCTCACAAAACAACATAATCACCGGTTCACAGATAAACCCTCAGTGTGCTTCCACGATTAACGTCACAAAGGATCCACGATTAAAGTCACAAAGGATCTGCCAGTCTATCTAAAAATAGTTCGATAAGATGTCCTAATTCTGTTTCCTACTTCATCCAGAACAGGCTTGAACCTTGTATACACTGTAATAGAAAGATGCCTGCTACTAATCCAATAATGAGGATAGGGATGTCTGGACAAATTAATTTAATGAATTGAAATGAATTTGAGGTCACCCAGTAGCATATTTAGGATTTGGTTCTGTATATAATATAGTAAGTACAGGGTAGTAATTTGCCACGCAACCACAATATTTTTTATTGCTGTCACCTAGGACTGCTGAACTACTGTGTTTCCCCGAAAATAAGACCTACCCCGAAAATAAGCCCCAGTTAAGATCGTCAGCCAGACAGATACATTTAGTACGTTATGACGATGTTCCAGAAGATGGCATGACTGTATTTGAATAAATGTAGATTATTGTACATGAAAAAAATAAGACATCCCCTGAAAATACACCTTAATGAGTCTTTTGGAGCAAAAATTAATATAAGACCTGGTCTTATTTTCAGGGAAACACAGTAGTTATATTAACTGCTGTGCCATCTTTAGCCTTTACATGAATGTTATCTAAGCTCTTATCATTTTTAAATCCCTATTGAACTCAGCTGGTCAAAGGCCAGCAGTAAGGCCTTTTCCTCTAAAAGCAATTACAGTAAGGTGATTAATCAGACCTCAATGGTGGGGGAAGTTTCACTGTAAACAGACTATCTGCGTTTTTGGAGTTCCCTGCTGTCTGCTACGTTGGCTCTAACAGTGTCCTCAAGTCTACAGAGCTGGGGCAAAATTAAAGAGAAGAGAATATGGTTCGTTTTGAGGTAGAACAGAAAGGTAGATGAAGAAATTGCAAACATCTGAAAAGGAGAAACAGCAGAAAGGAAGAAAAAAATAGATTATCAGTAAGAGCATCTCGGTTTGAAGAGGTAAGTTCATCTCTCTACCTGCCCTAGGCCTACCTACACTCCTAGTTAAGCAGGGAGGAAACAGTGCATATGATACTCGGACTATATCATTTTTTTATTTGACTTTCTATTGTATTATCTGAATAACCATTCATCTCCAGTTATAAGGCAGTTTGTACACAAACTAGCACAGTAACTACCTAAAACACGATATCTATTATCAGTATAAACAATTGAGAAAGGACATTGAATTATTTGGCCTGAACAATGAAGGCACTTAACTATAAAACTATTTGGTTGAGATACCCTGTTGTGCCACTGACATCTAAGGTGTAGAGACCAGGGAAACTGCTAGACATCAGTGCACAGGGCAGCTTCCCACAACAAAGAATTATCCATTCCAAAACGTCAACAGTGCCAAAGTCAAGAAACCCTGATAAAAAATTCTGTTATGCTACTTAATAGCTGTGTGACTTTACTCAACAGATCTCTCCTCTCTAAACCTCAGAGTTTCCTCATCTATAAATGGGGATAATAACAGTACCTATTAGAACGAAAATTGAATGAAATCACGCACTTCAGAGGCTTAGCACAATATAGTGCTTGATATGTAGCAGGCACTCTAGAAATGTTCTATATACTATTATAATAGTAACAATAAGCCTAGAATTGATATTTTTGTAACTTTTAAAGGTTTAGGACTTAACCATTCAAAGTCAACATTTCTAAAGGAAATCACCATGGAATTACAATCACAAACATATTTTTGTGTAAGTTCCTTTCCTTGTCAATTAAACAAAGCAATCCATCTTGGTAGACCAACACCTAATTTGGAATTAAATTAAGAAACACACAATAATATGTCAATTAATTTTTCAATAAAATAGCAAGACAGAGAATAAGGACTTACTAATATTAAGTAGACATCAAATCTACTTTGTATTCTTTGCCCACATTGGAATTCAATGCAATTAGCAAATTGACCAGATTTCTCCCCCCTTTAGGAAAACTATTTCTCAGTCAAATGACATACCCTTGAAGGAAAATTTCCCCATACCATCTCCCTTCTTCAAATCATGTTCCTGCATTCATTTGAACACTTTTACTCCTTCTGCAGAGTGGTTCTAGAAAATTCTTAACAAATTGGAAGAGAGAAAAACATTTCACAATTGAAAATTCAAGGCATGCTGTTTTTTCATTTTATATCAATGTTTAAACTTTTATTGAATGAATAAAAAACATTTCACTTGTCATGACTGGCAACTTCATAATCTGTATTACTGTTCTTCCAAAACTGAAAGTAAACATATTTCCATATCAAATCTAAAAAGACATATAACCAAAGAGTTTTCATTATTTCTAGATGCAACTGTGAGTTTAGATGTCATTTCATTTTAGAAGACTTTCCTGACCTCCCAAAACCAACTTAGATACCTTTTCCATGATCAACCACAGACATTTCTTCCTCTTCCACAGCAGTTACACTACATTATAACTGATTGTTACTTATCTGGCTTTTCCACTAACCTGTAAGCTCCATGAAAGTAGGAACTGTATCCTCTAATTCCCTGCAATAGCACCATGCTTGGCATATCTGATGTGCGTCATAAGCTTATTTTCATGAATATCTGAATGAAAAGTCCAAGAAAAATATATGCAAAATAATTTTTCTATAACTCATCGTTTTTTTAGGCCTTGAGTTATTTTTTTGTTTTGTTTTTGTTTTTAACTACTTAGGTTGTAGGAGAAAGTAAAATAAACATGATTAAGTTATAAAAATGTCATTCTCATCCTCTCTTCTTCAGAGACCTCCCAACCTTGCTCCAGAAACTTGTCTCGCATCAGAAATTTCCCTTGTGGTTCTAAGGCACAAAGCAGCTCCCTTTCAATCAATTTAATACATTTTTGAGCTGTTTTTTATAATCCATTTAATACATTTTTGAGTTGTTTTTTTATAGTCAATTTAACACATTTTTGAGCACCTACGAGCTGTTCTTTATAATCAATTTAATACATTTTTGAGCACCTACAAGCATAAAGCTGCTCTTGTAAAAGCTACGGGAAACACAAAGATGAACTAAGAGCTGTCGTTTGCCTGCTAGGAAACTGTATTAAAAGACAAAGGAAAATAGTAGGATAAAGGTATAAAGCGTTAACAGGAATACAACACAGGGGTTATAATCCCAACAGTAGGAATTTATTGAAGGAGGTGGGAATTAGGGATAACCTTGAAAGAAGGTAGTGCACTGAACTTCAAACAGATACCTATATGTGGCAATATTACCTCACCCACTTTCAAAAGATGCCAGCAAGCTAGGTCAAGGATCAGGTGCAAGAGTTGAAGAAGCTGATTTAACCCAGGACCTGTCTGTCAACTTGATTCGCAACAAAAATGAGAAATCCTGAATTTTACCGAAGTCCCTAAAGAGTTGCAGGACACTGGGTGATCGCAACCGGCCGGACCTATTCCGTCTCCAGACTTTTCTTTTGTTTTAGAAGAAACAGGTAACACAGAAATCTACCTCCGCTTGCAGGGCAGATTTCTTCTAACAGGTAATCTCTCCACTGTCAAAAGATACACGAGCACTTGAGAGGGGTCGGGAGTCCTGGGAAGTCGCAAGGCTCTCCCGCGTCCCAAGAAGAAATCCGGTGTTGAGAGCACTCTGGCAGGGATTTGGGGTCGCGAGAACCTGACAGCTCACCTGTTCGTCCTCCTGCATCGAGGCGGCCAGCGGGAGCCCGTCCGCCACTCGGGCGATCATCGTGAGCAAGACCATCTTCACAGGCTACAGGGACCCAACACTGGCCCTCACGGCCGGCGGCGTCTTCCTGACTTCCTCCGCGGCTACAACAGTTACACCTCTCTTAGCTCCCGTAGGGCCAACTAGCTGCCTGCGTCTCTGCTTCCCGCTGAGGTGGCCGGAAACGAGCCCCGGAGCTTTCCACTACCGGTCCCCAGGATTGGCTTCCCACCGAGAACCGCAACTACCGAAACATCGGTTCCGCAGTCTTTCTTTCCCCCTTCAGAAACTTCCAAGGTCTCGCTCACTTTTCTGGATTTCGAACTTTGAATAAACCTTGACCCTTGAGGGAGTGTGACACAGAAACTGAAACAGAATTTTCTAGTTCCTGATACTTGAAGTTTGGGGAGAGGGCTGGGAAGGATGGTGGGAGTTAATGGGTACTTAATTGAAGGATATGTAAAAAAACCTGTAAATCAGGCTACATATTTTCACATTTTTCTATTTTCTATATTACATATTCTATACATAATATTTCTAGGTTGCGATTTTTGTCTGTTTTTTGTTTGCTTGCTTATTTTGTTTTTGCTTGTTTGTTTATGCTGTATCCTGGGATCCTTAAACAGTTTCTGGTTAAATAATGTATTTATGTATTTAATTTGTGAATAAATGACCAATTACAGGACCTCAGAAATCCCCTAGGTCACCTAGGTCAGTCTCCCTTCCAAAAGCTGAGATCTCCGCTACATCTATCATGATAGATAGGAGGATAACCTTGCTAGAACTTCCAGTAACTGGGCATTTCACTCCCTATTGAGCAACCTCTAGACAATTCCACTTGAGGAAGTATTACCATCTCTCCTTTCTTTGATGGCCCCATCTCTAAAAAGGGAATATTATCTGCCTCTCATTTAAGCATAAGTTAAAGAGCTCACGGCTTTTGTTACCCTTTCTACAGCTCTACTGCTATTAGAAAACTAGTGTTTCTGGAGAGGATTTTAGGGGGAATACCCAGTAAGACCTAATGATTGAGTTCACACAAAAGATGGACTGGGATACAGACATGACAAACTGATGGCGCATGTAACAGACAGTGATAAAGTGAAATAGAAGGCAATCCTTACGTATATGGGAGCCTAAATTGGTAAAATCATAATAGCCTACATTTAGAATAGCCCACAGATATGACATGATCTAACTTCCCATCTTCCCACTCAACAAGGACATACCTTTCACCATAGTCCCAAATGTTAATCACTCAGCTTCGATTGGGACAATTCTAGTAATGAAGTATTACTAACACAAATATTTTAACTAAGTGTGCTGCTATGTGGACCAGAGAAGCAGAGAGAAAAGAATGTACCAGGCATGCACAGAGAAGCAGATTTGGAGCAAGAGTCCCAGCCTCTTTCTAGTTCCTGGCTCTAGGCTTCCTGCCCATGGAGTCTATGAACCACCATTGTTTCCTTATAATAAATTCCCCATTTCTTTGCTTAGTTTCTGTTACTCACAAAAACAAACAAAAAAACTAAGTAACAGAGGAATGCAGTTACCCTGGAGCAACACTTTTTTGAAACAAAAGCACTCATACTTGGACCTCTTACTTTTTTCTTCTTAGACACACTAGATGATTCTGATACCCTTTAGACCATAATTATTATTCCAGGGAAAGGACAGTGGTCTTCTTAGGTCACACAGCAGCCAGCGGAAGGCCAGAGTTGTGTCTGTCTGAAATTGCACAACACTTAGACCTCTGGATCTCTGTAATCTGAGTTGCTTTTGCTTTTGACTTGATCAGTAACATCACATTCACACCCAGGAGTTGCCTTTGAGCTTCTGCCCTTTGGTCCTTTGGGCAACACAGGACTGGGTAATAATGGCAAATACAGTGACCAAAATCTGGAAGGTACTCAACTTTTACATTGAATGAAAAAGGGTATGTGGGGAGAGAGCCAGGAGTGCAGTTTCCAGGCTCTCAGCCTCACGTGGAAAGGTGCTGGCTCAGGTAGTAAATGGACATCAACTGTGACTGCATGGCCATCAGCTGTGGCTAGTTGGCCGTCAGCTGTAACCAGTGAGCCATTGGCCACTAATATAACTGCTGTGGCTATGCTAGCAAAAAATGGGGGCTGGCAAGAAGATGGTGGTTGAGCCTGCAAGCGGTGCAGTGAGGGTTGCGAACAGTGTGGCTCCTGCTTCCTGTTTCTCCAACCCAGCTGCCAACAAGAATATAGTGGTATGACTCCCCTACCTATGGCTCCGTGGGTGTTCCTTTTTGGCCTCACCATGTCCTGTGTTCCTATGTGGGGAGCAGGACCAGAGACCCTGCAGGCTGCCCTACTCGATAGGATATGAACAAACATTTTTTCAGAACTCTAGAATCTATAAAGCTTATGTATATCATTTGTCTGCCTGAAACCAGACAACAACACTGAAATGGCTCAAATCCAAGAATCTTGGAGCTTGTAAACATTGTACTAGAAAACAAAAAAAGGTAAGCAGAAGCTTTGAATACCAGAGCTGCCAGCAAATTCTGAAAACTAATAAAAAACAAAACAAAACAAAAAAACGAGTAAAGCATTTATCTAAATCAACCTAAATCAGGATGAGACTTTCCATTAAAGCAGAGATTTTACAAGTGAGATCAAATAAATAGAGGCTTGTGTCCACTTACTCTCAAACAATTCTTGAGTGTCTAATTATATTGCAGATACTGAGCTGGGTAATGAAAATGAATAAATAACAGTTCTAGCAATCTGTGGCCCGAATCGACCCCAAGACCAAACACTGTCGCCTAGGGTAAGAGATACGCAAGTATAATAAACAGCAGCACCTGCTTGAATTACATGATTGCATAAATGGAAAAAGCTTTCTCAAAAGTAGATGATGCTCTGGGCAGACAAAAATAGACAGCCACTATATTTGGACTGATATCCAGCCATATGCACTAGTATGGCCCAAGCGGTTATTTAAAAATTGAAATGCTTTCTTACAGATTAGTAAACAGCTGCTGCCCAGAACAACCCTTCTTCAATCAACACGTCCTAATCCCAAGCAACGACAACTCTTCTGTTGTTGGCTACGCAGTTCAACTCGGTTTGGTTCTGATTGGTCACTTTCCTTGCCAGTCGGCTTCCAAAGCTCCTCCTCCCAGGTGGTCATTGGCTACTCCCTAGGATGGTCCCGCCTTCACGTTGGCGCCGGCCCGTCGGCAACGCTTCCAGCCCGCTGCGGGGGTCTAAACCCTGCCTGGGCTGAGAAGCAGCTCCCTGAATACACGTGGTGGCACCGTCTGTGCTGGTGGTTATTTTGAATTCTCATCCCTGACTAAACCTTCTTAGGCAGGAGTTTATCTTGTTCGTTCTTGAATTCGCTCACAGATCTTACCTGTGTCTATCCACACAGTCGGGCCAGACATTGAAGTGAAAGTAAAGATTTGGGGAAGGAAGGAGGAGAAAAGAACAAAGTGCGCATTGTAAGTAATATGAAAGCCCCTATTTAAAATATTTACTGTTTTAGATAGCCTGCTTGAACTATCGAGCCTTAGCAAAGCTACTCCCTGCCTTCTAGAAGCTCCGTCAGGACTCTACGCCTTTCATCGTGTCTGTCCGGTGTCATTACTTTATCCGGAAAGCAGCAGGCTCAGCTTGGAGTTTGGGATAGTGGGGGATGGGGATGGGGATGACAGGATAGTTGGGGTAGTTTGGTAGCATCTAAATATTAACTTCTAACAGATTTCTTTCTTCCCCTACTAGCCTCTAAATCCTTTCAGAGCAGAAAAAGACAGTTATTCTCCAATCTAACATCCAGTACCTGGAACCTAATTAATTCTCAATGCTTGTTGAATGAATGATGGAATGAATGGCATGGTCATGGATTGAGACAATACTTCACTGGTTGTATGCAGACCAGCTCACAGTGGTACAGTACTAAGTCAAGACATATGAGTATCTATCACCATTCCCTTCATTCAATTAGGTATTCAAGGACTATGGGCTAAGAAGAGCAGGCACTGGGTTATACAAAGGTGAACAAAAGAAAAATGTTTGCTGGTGGAGGTTATATTCTACCTGCCTCTGTCTCTGTCCCATTATCCCTCAACCCACCTCCACCTCCATTGCTGTCCCACCCCTCACTCTGAAATAACAAAAAGCCTTGAGTAGTGATTTTTTTTTTTCTTTTAACCCTTAGTGTTTACCTAGTTTGTCTCTCAGACCTGCAGCCCTACTTCCTTTCTGTGGAGTCCAAGTGGATTCAGTTGTTCCTGGCGGCTCTTACAATTTCCTGATTTTTAGCTGCTGCTGTCTGAACAATTTCCACTGTCAGTTGGCTTCTTCCTCTCGTAGTCCTTCGGCTCCTGCTGCTTTCTTGGACCCTCTTCTACCTCTACTGGTATTTCAGAAATTAGTGAACAACTTTCTCTTTGAGTGATTTTCTCTACAATATTAAGGGTCAGCTCATATGGTTATCATTAGTCTTTGTTATCCTTCCTCATTGAAAAACAAGCGGACTTACCCAGCTTTACCTGCCAGAAAACTGAATCCAATATGACATTAAATGTGACGAAATAGAGCATGACCTACCTTGCTGCTAATGCTTTCTTGTGGCAAATTCTCTATCTTCCAAAGACAATTTTTGTTCATCAGCTTCATGTGGTCACCCTTTCCCACATGGAAACTTCCATCACTGATAGGGGACCTTTTTGTCCCTATTTTGTTAGGGAGTATGAAACCCTGGTTCTGGAAATCTGACAGTCAGACCCAAAGTTTTATGCGCCATTTCTCTAAAGTGGCCTAGGCCTACCTCAGAGCACTTAGGCGGATGATAACCAATATTCCAGAAACAACTCCCTTCTTAAATCTGCGCTTTATTTATGCAGCCTGATACTTCTTGAGAATATTACAATGGCAGGTTTGAGTCGGGGTTTTAGGGGCTCAAGACAATCCTTTCTTCCTCTTCTACTTAGAAGAAATTGGGAAATAGATATAGGAACCAAACAAAGAAATAGTTAATACTACTTTTATTATTGATCAAACTAAGTGGGAATGTGGATTTAGATCTGTGATGACCTAAAGGTCTTGTTAACATTTTACCCCAGAATTGGGCCAACTTACCCATCTGTCTCCGGGAAACAGGCTTTACCCAAAGAGGCAGGCAGGCTCCATACCACATGACAGAGAGCAAACCAGAATGTACCTACACTGAGGCGAGCATCTTCTCAAAAATACTCACCTATTACTGGGTACAGCCCCACACAAAGGAGGGCTTAAGCCCTACCAGGGGGCAAAAGTGGTCTTTAGTACCTTTGAACTCCAGTTCAGCGGCTGTGGTGATCTCCTAGACTTCCAGCGGTTCTCTCTCTGCCAGTCTTTAGCTGGGAAGAGGTTGTATCACAATATCCTTTTTGTGCTGGATTTGACGTTTGTAACTTTTGTATGATATAATGCCTTTTTTATTAGTCTCCTCATTCTGTGTGTTGTACCCCAGTTTATGAGAAAGTTCTTGCTACAAAAGTAAAACTATTAGTTTTTTATATTACTTTGGGGATAGGATGTGTGTTTCGTTAGTGTTCATTATTTTTGTCACCACAAATGGCAAAACCTTAGCTTAAATACTGTAATTGAGTTTAGGTTTTTAGCAATTTTGTATTGCTGCTTGAGTTTTTTCAATATGCTCTATGAAAAAAGTTGGGAAATGCTGAAAAAACCTGAAAATACCAATAGGACAGAAGCCCTAATTGAACCCCTAAAATACTTTAAGATTCTGGGAAACATATTATGTATGATGGATGACATTTGAATGATGTCATAAGCTCTTATAAAATTTGTATAATTTTAAACCACTTTTTTTGAAGAGTGAAGGAAAAAGGTCAAGAGGTAGTTTATATCCAGATTAATCTGGATATAAATACCATTTAACACAAATTGGACCAGAGGGGTGTGTGTGTGTGTGTGTGTTTTAAGTTGGTCTTTGTAACTGTTGTAATGTTGTAACTATTGAAATTTTTCTCATAGAATTTTCTGGAGGTTTTGTTTTAGGGGAGGAGATGTTGGTGGGGACACAGACTTTTCTTTAAAACACATGGGTAAATTATACATCATGACCAAGTGGGATTTACCCTAGGAATACAAGGTCAGTTTAGCTTATGAAAATCAATAAACGTAATGCACCATATTAATAGAATAAAGCACAAAACTCACATGGTCATCTCAGTAAATGCAGAAAAAGCATTTGAGAAAATCTAATATCTTTTCCTGTTAAAAACAACACACTAGGAAAGAGAACTTTCTTAACCTGATAAATGGTATCTATGAAAAACCCACAACTGACATCATACTTAAAAGTAAAAGACTGAAAGCTTTTCCTCTAGTTTGGGAACAAGACAAAGATGTCCAGTGCTACTCAACATTATACTTGAAGTTCCAGCTAGGATAGTTAGGCAACAAAAAAATAAAAGTATTAAAATTGGAAAGGAACAAGTGACATGAAATTTATTTGCACATAACTTCATCTTTTATATAGAAAATTCTAAGGAACCACAAAAAATTTAGAATTACTAAGTGATTTCAACAAAGTTGTAGGATACAAGATCAAAATGCAAAAATCAATTGTATTTTTATAAATTAGAAATTAACAATCCAAAAGTAAAATTAAGGATACAGTTCCACTTACAATAGCATAAAAATAAATGAAATATTTAGGTGGTTTTATCAAAAGAAGTGTAAGATTTATACACTGAAAACTAAAAAACATTGTCGAAATAAGTTAAAGAAAACCTAAATAAATGGAACAACATCTCATGTTAATGGGTCTAAAGATTTAAAAAGGTTAAGATGACAGTAATCCTTAAACTGACCTACATATTCATTGCACTCACTATCAAAATTCCAGTTGGCTTTTGTTTGTTTGTTTGTTTGTTTGTTTTTTGGCAGAAATTGCGAACTCATCCTAGAATTCACATAGAAATGCAAAGGACCCAGAATATTGAAAACAGTCTTGAAAAATAATAACAAAGTTGAAGGACTCACACTTCATAATTTCAAAATTTACAACAAGCAACATTAATTAAGACAGTGTGATCCTGAAATAAAGATAAACAGAGAGATCAATGGAATAGAATTGAGAATCCAAAATAAAACTGTACATCTCTGGTCAAGGTTTTTAACAAGGTTGCTAAGATAATTCAGTGAGGGAAAAAAAATCTCAACCAATGGTGTTGGTACAACTGGATATTCACATGTACAAAAATAAAGATGGAGGGGCAGCTGGATGGCTCAGTTGATTAGAAGGTGAGCTCTGAACAATAGGGTTGCCGGTTCAATTCCCACATGGGCCAGTGGCTGCACCCTCCACAACTAGATTGAAGACAACGAGCTGCCACTGAGCTTCCGGAGGGGCAGCCAGATGGCTTAGTTGGTTAGAGCACAAGCTCTCAACAAGAAGATTGCCGGTTCAATTCCCACATGGGATGGTGGGCTGCACCCCCTGCAACTAAAGACTGAAAATGGCGGCTGGACTTGGAGCTGAGCTGTACCCTCCACAACTAGATTAAAAGACAACAACTTGTAGCTGATGGGCCCTGGAGAAAAACACTGTTCCCCAATATTCCCCAATTAAAAAAAAAAAAAAAAGATGGACCTCCCCCGCCACCTCACACCATGTATAAAAATTGTCTCAAAATTGATCATCAACCTAAATGTATGACCTAAAACTACATATCTCTTGGAATAAAATATAGGAATGAATCCTTATGACCTTGGACTCAGGAATAGTTCCTTAAATATGACACCAAAAGCACAGCAGAAAAATGGAGAAAACATAAATTGGACTTCATCAAAAGTAAAAACTTTTTTGCTCAAAGGACCTAATCAAGAAAATGAAAAGACAAACCACAAAATGGGAGAAAATATTTGTGAATCATAATCAGGTAAAGAAATTGAATACAACACACACACACACACACACACACACACACACAGATTTAAAACTCAAAAACAAAAGAACAAACAACCCAGTTAAAAAATGGGCAGTATATTTGACGTTACTCCAAAAAATATATATAAATAGTTAACAAACACAAAAAGATGTTCACCCATCATTAGTCATTAGGGAAATGCAAATCAAAGCCATAATGAAATATCACTTCATATCCTCTAGGATGACTATAATAAAAGAGAAACATAATAACAAGTGGAGAGAATGTGGAGGAACTGGAACTCTCATGCACTGCTGGTGGGAATATAAAATCATGCAGCTAAAAAACAGTAGGTCAGTTCCTAAAAATGTGAAACATAGAGTTACCAAATGACCCAGCAGTTCCACTCCTAGGTATCTACCAAAAAGAATTGAAAACATGTCCTCTCAAAAATGTGTGCATGAATGTTCATAGCAGCATTACTCACAATAGCCAAAAATGCAAACAATCCAAATATCTATCAACTGATCAATGGATAAACAAAATGTGGTATTTTCATACAAGGTGACATATTTTCAGCAATAAAAATGAATGGAATACTGGCACATGCTACAAAGAAAATGAACCTTGAAAACATAATGTTAAGTAAAAACAAGCCAGACACAAAAGACTACATATTGTATGATTCCATTTATAGGTAATGTCCAGAATAAGCAAATCAGTAAAGACAGAAAGTAGATTAGTGGTTGCCAAGGGCTGGGAGGAGGGCGAGCAGATGATAGGGATGCAAATGGTTAGTGACTGATGATGGCTATGGTCTTCTTTTTTGGGGTGGTAAAATGTTCTGAAATTAGATAGCAGTGATGGTTGTACAATCCTGGAAATACACTAAAAAACTGATGCAAGAAAATCAAAGAACTATATACATGGAGAGATATTCCATGATCATGGGTAGGAAGACTCGATATTGTCAAGATGTCATTTCTTCCCAACTTGATCTATAGATTCAATGCACCCTAATCAAAATGTCAGCAAGTTATTTTATGGATATCAGTAAACTGATTCTGAAGTTTATATGCAGGGGCAAACAACCCAGAATAGCCAACACAGTATTGAAGGAAAAGAACAAAATTAGAGACCTGACACTACCTGAGTAATCAAGACAGTGTGACCTTGATGAAAGAATAGACAAATAGATCAATGGAACAGAATAGAGAGCCCCAAAATAGATCAACAGAATATAGTCAACTGATTTTTGACAAAGGAACAAAGGCAAATCAATGGATAAAGTGTAGTCTTTTCAACAAATGGTGCTGGAACAACTGAACATCCACATGCAAAAAAATGAATCTAGATACAGACCTTAACACCTTTCACAAAAATTAAAATAGGCCTAAATGTAAACACAAAACCATAGAACTCCTAGAAGATAACATGGGGAAAATCTAGATGGCCTTGGCTTTAGTGATGATTTTTTTAGATACCATTACAACACAGATAATGAGCCATGAAAGAAAGAATTGAAAAATTGAACTGCATTTAATTTTAATTAAAAACTTTTGTTCTGCAAAAGACACTGTTGAGAATGAGAAGACAAACTGCTCTTTTTTTTTTTTCTTCTCTTTTTTCTATCCTTCATTTTGGAATTGTCTACTGACCTATCTTCCACACCACTAATCCTGACTTCTGCCTCATTCAGACTGCTGTTAAATATACCCAATGGGTTCTTATTTCCAGTTATTGTAATTTTTATGTTTAGAATGTCCATGTGATTGTTTTTTATAGATTTCAGTTCTATGTTGGACTAAATTGTCCATCTCTTCATCTTTGCCCATCTTTTCCTCTTTTCTTAAACTTACTAGTCATAGTTATTTAAAGTCCTGTCAGTCTGGCTCTGTTTCTGTTAACTTTTAATGTTTAGTCATTCGGATTTGATTTTTAGCATGCCTCATAATTTTGTATTGGATCCTAGACATTGTGGATAAAAATAATTGTAGAGGCTCTGGGAAATATTATCTACCTCCAAAAAGTTAAGTTTTGTTCTAGTAGGCAGAAAGAATGCTGGCAGATCACTTTGATGCTGGAAAGACTTGGTTTTAAGCTTTGTTAGATCTATTTCAGTATTGTGTTTACTCTAAGGATGTGGCCTTTTTTTGGATCTCAACTCAGTGTTGAGCCCTGGGTGTCTCTCTACCTTGGAAAGGCTTGAAGTCCAATGGGATGTTGGATGCTGAAATCTCTGCTTAGCTCATTAGCCTCCACACTGCTGTTTTCTGGCCTCTTGCTTTGTGCATGCTGGGCTTCGGAACTGGCCCCTAACCTGAGGGCATTTGTACGTAGGTCATTGAGCTACTTCTCTCCATTCTCTTCTCTCTGGGAGTTCTCCCTCAAATCAGCCACTTTGGCAGCCCTCAGTGTTGTCCTTTGACTCTTTAGCCCAGTCCCCTTTTACGTGACCTTTATTCCCTAGCCCCTGACTTGGGAAGTTCCCTCAGGAGAAGAATCCCAGGGTGAATACGGAGCTCACCTCATGTGCTTCTCTTCTCTCAAGGTTGGGAGATTCAAGTCCTGCCTGCTTTGGTTACTCTTCGATGTCTTCAAAGAGTTGTTTTTATATTTTTTTCTATATTTACATACATACAATATTTATGTATTTATAAATATAGCCTATTCTATCCCACTCCCCCCACCCAGGGAGCAAGAGTTAGTCTGATGCATGCTACTCCATCTTGACTGGAACTGGAAGATTTCGCAGGTCTTACCTTTTGGGTTTGCAGTAATTCCACTGAGCTGTTCATTTGCCTCAGCTAGTGAAGATGGCATATTCTCTTTAAGGAACCTCATGCCTCCTAATTGGTGTATTAGATAAAATCTGTCACTCATCTGTGGGCGGAGCCAAAGCCTGTCCTCTAGAACAGCAGCTTCCGCTAACTAATAGAATTAGAAGCCCCATTGCAGAGAATTAGGTGTTAAAGAATGAATGGAAGTCAGGAAGCATAGACACTGAATGAACCCAGTGTATTTGTTTAAGCAGATTGGTTATAAAGGGAAGTGAGAGAGATGGTGGTTAGAGGGGAAAGGACTTTGTTTTAGGGATGAGAAGACCTGAGTATGTTTCTAGGCTGGGGATGGGATAGATTTGGGGGCGGGGGAAGAGAGGTAAATGTATAGATTAAGTTGTTAGGAGATTTGAAAGAAAGAGTGAGATAACCTGATAGTGCCATTTTCTGGAGGTAGTTGGACTTATGATGGGAGGGACCACTTAAAGAAATAGGAAAGAAGTAGAATTAAAGATGGGATGAGGTGGATGAGTGAGAGGGATGAGTCTGAAGACTCCCAGGCTTGGGGCTTGGGCAGCTGGGTAGATGATAGTGTTGGGGTTGAAAAACAAACAAACGAAAAACAACCTGAGGACTGAACAGCAGATTTGGGAGGAAAAATGAGTTGAGGATGAGTTCAGCTTTGTTCACACTGAGTAAATACATCAACAGTAATGACAGTTGCCTGCAAACCTTGGGATCCATATTATCCACTACAAAGGTAAACCTCCCTAGCAGGCTTGTGCTATGTCAAATAGTGGAGTAGAAGCATTCTGCTTTGCCGGAGACCTACCATCTTCTACGTGTTTCCCTGAAAATAAGACCTAGCCGGACCATCAGCTCTGATGCATCTTTTGGAGCAAAAATTAATATAAGACCCTGTTTTATTTTATAATTAATATAAATTAATTTATAAATTAATATAAGACCTGGTCTTAATTTATATAAGACTGGGTCTAATATAATATAATACCAGGTCTTATGTTGATTTTTGCTCCAAAAGACGCATTAAATCTGATGGTCCGGCTAGGTCATATTTTTGGGGAAAGGGTATATTACCCAGAGGACATTGTGTAATATAAGAAAAGGGTTTTCAGAACATTTATTGGAGGATCTATTTGACTGATGAACTTTTTTTAACCATGAAAACATTCCCTTGACTTAATGGTGGATACCAAGCTATATGTACTTTCCTATGTATGACTTCTTCATGAAAAATGGCAATCAGATGTCTCAACTGAAAGGAAAACAGGTTGTTTAGGAGAAAGCTTTTTACAATAAAGGGAAAATTGAAAGGAGATGTAGATTTTTAAAGAGGGAATGAGGGAGAAAGGGCGCTGGCCAACAACCTGGAGAAGTGATTCTCGGGAGAAAATAAGAGGATGACCGGTTTGAAGGGAGGAGAAGGACAAGAACCGGGAAAATATGGAGAGAGGATGTGAGACAAGGAAAAACCGTTTGAGGTTGGAAATGGAGGCCGGTGGCAACGGAGCAGACAGGACGAAGAAAAGAATGAGGTCTGGGAACGGAAAGGTCTCCACGTTGTGGCAGTGGGTGGAGGGCGAACGGGACGTGGGTGCGGAGGCAGCGTGGGTGTCAGTGGGACAGGGACCCGGCAATCTGGGCGGAGCAGGTGGCAGAGGCCGCGCGCAGGAGGCCGCGTCCTTCCCGGTCTCCGCCGCCACAGTGGCAGCGGGAGTGGGTGGCTGTCCTCGTCCGGAGGATGCGCCCTGGCGGTGCGGGAAGACCAAGCAGGGACGGCAGCTAGGACTGGGGTGGCCAGGCCCGGGGAATCCATGAAGAGGACCGATAGCGGGTCCTCCTGCCGCCGCCGCCGCCGCTGCGACTGCAGCTGCCCCTTCCGCGCGTCCTGCCGGGCGCACCACGCGCCTCACTGGTCCGGAGACGCGGCGCGAGCCCCCCAGTCCTCGCGGCGGGCTCCCGGCCCGGAAAGACGGCCTCCGGAGCCGGCCGGGACCTGGGCAGCGGCGGCCGAGGAGGAAGAGGCAGCCGCGGCGGCTGCACCCTGGATGAGGTGAGAGCACCGCGGGGTCCCGGGGCTGCAGATGGCACTGCGCGCCGGGCAGGAGAACCGCTCCTGGGGCTGCAGACCCGGGCGCCTGGGAGAGCTTGGTGCGCAGTGACATTAGGTTGGAGAAGGTTGGAAGGCACAGGGATGTGGGGAGGGGGATGATGGAGGGGGAGCGACAGTGGGGAGTCGCCTAGAAGTAAAGGTGTGGCGCCAGATTGTACCAGACTAAAGCTGGGGAAACCCAGGCTCTCTCCCAGGGTGTTTGCTTCATGTATAGACACTCGCTTTGTTGGCGGAAACGAGGTTGAAGGCCATGCCTGCTGGGTTGTCAAAGGAGAGAGGAACGAGCACAGGATTCAGGAGGCGATGCCAGGATAGAAGCGTCAGTAATAGTAAAAGAAGACGAAGGATCAGGAAGCGTATCTCCGCTTACACCCTCTTTTCTTTTTCTCTTTTGTTTTTTTAAATTAGATACAGACAGCAGGGTGTAGGTTGGTGATGGTCCTTTTTTCCTAGGCCACCTCTCCCCCTGCAGAGCTGGAGCCCTACCTACTGGGGGGGGGGGGGGGGAGGCCGCACAGCACAGACCCTTCCGTGGCTCTGGCTTGGAAGACCAGACACGTTGGCCCCCAATTTTCTTCCTGTAGCAGCTGCAGGATGAAAATCTGCCGTACACGATTTTTAATTTTTTTTTTGGAGAAGAGACAGATTGTGCTGCTGCATTTTTTGAAATAAACATTTCCTTGTCATAGCATCTTTGGCTTATTCTTCTATGGGAGGCCAGCTCTCCTCAATCCAACGACAAGGAGACAGTGATTTCAGTCTCTAAGCTGCCATGAACTAATTGGGATCTGAGAAGCGATACTTCATTTCTCTAGGCCGGTTTCCTATGCATAAAATCAGGATTTGCATCTTTGGAGAATTAATTGCGGGTCTAAATATTAGTGGGCTCTGTATTCTGTGTTAGAGACTATGCATCATTTGTGAACTAGGCAACTTAGTTTATTCACAGACAGTTAATTGTATTTATTCCACACACTATCCACTGTTAATTTGAGAAAACTGAGTCAGATATTCCCTCAACAACATTTAAAGGAGTCACATTTCTATTAAGAAACCCATAATCAATTACTGCTTGTAAGAAGGAATAAAGCAAGAAGTAGTCATTATTTGATTTTTTTTTTTTTTTATAAAGTAGAATTTTAGCCCAAACATAGTTACTTGTTTTTCAACATGTATTATCTATGGGTGTTGAATATTTTTCACAGACTACTTGGGAATTTTTTTTAAAAGCCTGAAACAAAATGATTTAGCTTGATGTATATTTATAATTTAAAGTCTTCCTAATTACTTTATATACATTGGGGTAAACTTTTTATCAAAAGAAGCATTATTATTGCCAAATTTTAAATAGATCATAACTCCTTGTCATAAAAATGTGATTTTTCTTACTGTCTTTGGTAACAAAAAGTGGGTAGGGTTAGAATCCAGTACTCTAAATTGTAGTTTATTTCTAAAAATACGTAGCACCCTTTCATTTTTTCCGTAACAGTTACTCATCTGACAAACCTTTGCATTCATCTTAGTGATGTAATGACGAACCTTGAAATGCTTTTAGACATTTCAGGAATTCCCAAATGAAACTGTGTCAGGAACTTCACCAAGGTCGGTGCTACTTTGATCCTCATTTGAAAATTCTCCAGGAAATGTGTGGCATACTTTTAAAAACATATCTGTCGCAGCTATAGTAGTAGAGGTTTATCGGTATTAGAGGCTTGTACTTGGGTGTGTTTTGGTATCTAGTTTTCTAACTCACAAGCAAGTGAAAAATGGAAGAAAGCAGCACGTTATCAAGATTCGATTTCATTCAGTGTTATTTATTGAGCAACCATGGTGGAGGCCAGTACACAAAGCTGGAAGCAAAACTACCGTCAGGTAACTCAGAATCTTAGAGTTCTAAACTTTGCTCATCTAACTATAGTAGGGAGTAAGTACTATAACAGAAAGATGAACTGTGAACATAAAAAAATAAATAAAAGGATCTGTCCGGGGAAAGCTGACTGTCCCAAAAGGCCGCACAAGTGGCATTATCTTGGAAAATATGTCAGAATCTGGTCTTTAGCTGTTGAGTCTATTTCTCAGGCCAATATTAAACAAATCTGCAAGACTACTATAAAAGTCTAGCATGGCAAATTATTAGTTTGTAATGAGGATTCTAACTAGACCCTCTTTGTTATTTCAGTGAGGTCTCTTGGCGTACTTGCCCCATTTGGGAGCCAAATAGAACAAGAGAAATTAATCAGTGAATTCTACATTTAAAATGTTTTTAATAGCTTCAAACAGAGTATCAAGGGCTATGAATGCATTCTTTCTTCCCCGGATGGTGTCATTAATAACCAACCTCTCTTCTCATGTACACATTCCTTTTGCTATCTCTGACGTGCTAACATATTCAACCAGGTAATAGGAATCCTTGCGTCTGTTTCAAGTGTCTGAACATCTGTGAACCAGTTTGTCTGCATTGTCAAGTTTAAATTCCAGATGTCAAGCTTACTTTCCTTAGGCAAAATTCATGATGGGGGTAGAACAGTGGGATTGGGGGACCTTGTTATCGCCCCTACAAGCTGGCAATATGAACCACTGATGTGTCTGTCACTAGATGTTAGTTTGCATTTTCTAGAATTTTATATAAATGGGATCATTACAGTACCTACTCTTTGTTTTTCCTGTCTTCTTTCACTCAGTCTAGTTATCTTGAGATTTAGTTATGCTGTTATGGGTATTAATAATTCATTTTCCTTCATTGCTGAATAGTATTCCATTGTATGGATGTGCCACATTTGTTTATTAATTCACCAGCTGTTGGGTTGTTTCCAGTTTTTTTGTTTGTTTGTTTTTGATGGGGGGCTATTACAAATAAAGCTGCTGTGAACATTCTTGAACAAAGCTTTGTGTGTACAGGTGCTTTCATTTCTCTTGGGTTAATTTCGAGGCATAGAACAGTAGGCATATGTTTAACTTCTTAAGAAATTGCCAAACTCTTTGTCAAAGGGATTGTCCCTTTTTCATTCCCACTAGCAATGGATGAAGTTTCCCATTTCTCCACATTCTTGCCAATGTTTGTTACTGTCTTTTTCATTATAGCCATTCTTGTGGTTGTGAAATCGTTTCTTATGGTTTTGATTTGCATTTCCCTATTGCCTACTGATGTTGAATGTCTTTTCATGTGCTTAATTACTATCTGTATATTTTTGGTGAAGTGTCTGTTGAAATCTTTGGCCCATTTTTTTTCATTGAGTTGTTTGCTTTTTTATTGTTAAATTTAGGAGTTCTTTATATATTCCAAATACAAGGTTTTTTTATATATGTACTTGGCAAATATTTTCTCTTACTCTATAGCTTGTCTTTTCATTTTAGTAACAGTGTCTTTTGAAGACCAGGAGTTTTTAAATTTTGCTGAAGTCCAGACTATCAGATTTTTCTTTTCTGGATTTTACTTTAATATAATATCTAAGGAACCATTGCTTAACCCAAGGCCACAAAAGTATTCTCTTATGTTTTCTTCTAGAAGTTTTATGTTTTACATTTTGGTCTATGATCCATTTTGAGTTAACTTTTGTGTAAAGTGCAGAGTATTGATTAAGGTTTACTTTTTACATGGAGCTATCCAATTGATCCAGCAATATTTGTTGAGAAATCTATCATTTCTGCATTAATTGCCTTGACACTTTTATCAAAATCATTTGACCATATATCTGTATATGAATATTCTATTCTGTTCCATTAATATATTTGTTTAGACCAATACTCTACTGTCTTGATTAATGTAGCTTTATAAGTCTTGATATCATGCAGTGTAAGTCCTCTAACTTTGTTTTTCTTATTCAAAATTGTTTGGGCTATTCTAGGTCCTTTGCATTCCCATATATATTTTGGAACCCAATTCTCAATGTAGACGAAAAGCCTGCTGGGGATTTGAATGGGAGTCTATAGATTAATTTGGAGAGAATCAACATTTTAACAATATTGAGTCTTCTGATCCATAAGCATGGTATATCTGTCCATTTATTTAGATCAGCGGTTCTCAGCTGGGCACAATTGTGTTTCACAAAGGACATCTGGACACATTGTTGATTATCATAACTCACGGCAAGGGTGATAATGTCATTGGGTAGACAGAGGTCAGAAATACTGGTAAACGTCGTGCTGTTCACAGAATAGTACTGACAATGAAGAATTATCCAACCCGACACATCAATAGTGTTGAGGCTGAGAAACCCTCATTTAGCTCAACTTTAATTTCTCCAATTAGTGTTCCATGTTTTTAGTGTACAGGATTTACATTTCTGTGATATACCCCTCAATTCTGTATATTTTTAATTCTATTATAAATGATAATGTCTTTAAAATTTCAGTTTCTGGTTGTTCATTGCTAGTTTATGCTGATTTTTGTATATTGATCCTATATCCTGTAGCTTTGCTAGATTCACTATTTAGTTTTAGTAGTCATTTTGTAGATTCCATAGAATATCCTACATGATGATTATGTCATCTACAGAGAAAGAGAGAGAGAGAAGAGAGAGAGAGAAATATAATTTACTTTCTTTCCAATCTCTATATCATTTATTTTGACTTATTGCACTAGCTAGCATGTATAATACAAAGTTGAATTGAAATAGTGAGAGCAAACATCTATGTCTTGTTCCTGATTTTAGGAGGAAGGCATTCAGGTATTACCTGTAGGTTTTTCATAGGTGCCTTTTGTGTCACGTTGAGGGAGCTCCCTTTTACTCATAATTTTCTGAGAGTTTTCCATTAGCAATGGATGATTAATTTTACAAGTGAAAACTGTACACCACTACCCCTCCTGAACATAGATACAAAAATTATTAACAAAATTTTAGCAGATCTAATCCAACAACATAGAAAGGATAGTTTATCATGACTAAGTGGGATTTATCCCATAACAAAATCAATTTTAACATTCTTACATCAATAAGTGTAATTCACCAATTAGCGGAGTAAAAAAGAAAAACGATATAGACATCTTAATAGATACAAAATTAAACATCCATTCCTTTTTTTAAAAAAAGAGTAAGTCCTTGCCCCCTCCCCCTCCCCCATAACCTCAGGAATGAGTGCAGAGATGGGCCCTTGACTAAAGTTAGTCCAAAGAGGATTTTTCAGAAGCCTCCTGAAGGAGGCAGCTTTTCTGCTAATGGACGTGAACCCGAGGGAAAGTGGAAGCCTGGAGCTGCTGGCAGATAACTCGCTACCTGGCAGGCGCTGAAAATACAACCAGCACAGACAATAATTGAAAGAGAGAATTCTATTGTTGAAGGCTCTGTATGAAGCTATATTTGAAACCTCTGATTGAGGTGTTTTGCTTAATCCTAGTTGAAGTTTTATCCCCACTCAGTATGTGGTGAGGTGATGGGACAAAGGGATGAAGGTCCCTGCAATGGAGAAAACCCTGGATAATATTTAAAGTGTCTTCACAGAGGGCTGCATTCACTAGCCAGATGGTGGTAGTGTTCATGGTGGGAAGGCGATGGCAGGCAGGGAGATGTTTGCCTCAGGACACTCCAGCTTCTTCTTCCGTTACTGTTCTCTCAGTCTGCTTTGCCAGAGTTCCAAACAGAATTCTGTAATTTAGATTTTGATCACTGACATCCACGGCAACTGCGTTACCACTGTGATCATTATTACATATATAATTTGCGTTATTAATATTCTTTATTAAGCACTTGCTGCATGCCAGGCCATATCCTAGGCAATTAATAAGCATCAGCTCATTTAATTCTCACCACAATTCTGTGAGCAAGATGCTATTATTATCCCTACTTTTATGGAAATGTTGAATAATTTGAGAAGATCTCACAGGTATGAAGCGGTAGAGGTGGCGTCTAATTGGCAGGTGCTAAAGTTTGTTTGACGTGCATTAGAGTAATGATTTTTGTCCATATTTCATGCTTAAAGTTTTTTTTCCCCCTTTCAGTGACCCTAGATTTGCTTTTCCTTAAAAAAACAAGGCAAACAAAAAGCCTTTGCTAGAGCTTTGACGAAAATGGTCTGGTCTCCAAATTAGCATATGAAGTGTGCAAAGTCATCTATTTTAAAATTATAAGCTGCGTTACGAAAATCTGACTTTGTGGGGATTTGCTTTCTTTTCATACGGCAACTCAGAATGAGTGATCTGTTTAAAACAAAAGGAAGTGGGCCTGGGCATGAGCAAGAATCTATCAAAAAACCATCAGAGAGCTCAATATTCAGGTTAATAAAAATGAGCGAGTTGCACATTTCAAAGGAAAATCTGGGACACCGTCAACTAACAAAGATTTAAGGCAAGCTGGGCTCACGGCCCAGAACGACGAGCACATGTGTTCACAGAATGGGGGGCTTTCGTCCACTGTATGTGTGTTCATGCGCACCCACATTTAACCTCACAATGCTAGCTCAGAGAAAGTGGGCAAGTAAAATGAATGTTAACACATCAAGTGACCTTAGTGTACAAACAGAAACAATACCCTATTTTAGCATCCCCTTAGTCTCCATCATATCCCAATCTATAACATCTTTTTGCCTCATTGCTCTATAAACCCTAACTTTGGAATCTCCAACTGTTAGATTGGTGCAAAAGTAATTGCAGTTTAAACGGTTAAAAATAATTGCAGAACCGCAATGACTTTTGCGCCCACCTAGTAAATATTGCAACTAAAATGTACAGCTTCATCATAATCTCAACAGGAAAGGTGTTCATGGATTTTACATGTTTTCTAAAAGAAAAGAAATGTTCTTGGTAGTAATTAAAAGCATATTTTGGCGAGAGAGTGCTTAGGCAGTTATCCTACAGAATGGTCTTGCAACGGTACTGCTTACCATTCCCTTAATTTTTCACCATAAATCTAGATTTCCTGTTGTGCAGCCTTAAATAAGTGTTCTGAATTCTTTTTCTTTTTTTACTGTAAAGAGACTAATAGCTTCTTTGTGAGTGGGAGGGCTGGGTCTCTAACTCTATAGCATCCCCTTGGATTGTGGGAAGGTTTAGGAGTCTGTGTATCAGTTTTCTATTGCTGCATAACAAATTACCCCAAAATCTAGTGGCTGTGATGGTTATTTCTATGTGTCAATCTGACTGGATCACAATGTGCCCAAATATTTAGCTAAACATTATTTCTTGGTGAGTCAGTGAGAGTGTTTCCAGATAAAAGTAGCATTTGAAATCAGTAGATTGAGTAAAGCAGATTGCCCTCCCCAATGTGGGTGGGCGCCATCCGATACGTTGGGGGCCTAAATAGAACAAAAAGATGGAGGAGGGGAGAATTTGCTCCCTCTGCCTGACGGCTTGAGCTGGAACATTAGCTCTTTGACCTTGGACTGGGACTTACACCATGGACCCACTGGGCCTCAGAACTATACGATCGGCTTTCCTGGGTTTCCCACTTCCATACAGCAGACCATGGAATTTCTCGTCCTGCATAATTGCATCAGCCAATCCATTATAAGAAATCTCTTTCCAATACCAAGAGAGTGATTGCCAGGGATCATTGGGGGCCATCTTCGCGACTGCTGACCACAGTCTGCATCCATTACGTGTACTCCTGGAAATCAGATGAACAATGGGACTTACTGCTTTCCTTCCTTCCTTCTGGAGCAAGGCTAGTACAAGTCAAGCACAAAAAGCAAGGAGGAGTGTACCTTCTTTTTACTCTTCTAGTTTGACACGGGCTAGTTTTTCTCAGCCATCAACTTCAGCTCTTCAGTGTCTACACCATGTTTTTCTTTTTCACGTTTCAGTGAGACCTTAAAAGACTTTCACATCCTTTAGCTTCTCTCCTGTCTCAGCCGGCCCTCGGGACTTCCCTTTCTCCGTCCTCCCAGGACAGTTCCCACCTGGTCTGTTCTGGTCTCACAGGCAGAAGTTGGATGTCAAGATGGACCAGAAGAGGGACCCTTCCCACAATCCAAAGCTGCAGAAACTGAGATGAGGAATGAGGGCCCTGCCTTCGATTGGACTGGACCCTGAGTTACGCTTTAATCAAAGAAAACCCATGAAGGGACTGTCAAGAACCTGGCAAATGGTTAGCTCTCTAGGTGGGTTCAGAGCTGTGCCTCCACTGTCCCGCCCAGAGGTTAGGTTGAAAATCAATGGCTCAAGCGACCCAAGACTAGGGAGGCAGTATGGCCCTGGGAGGCAGATGTAGGTAGAGGAGGCAGAAGGCAGGCTGTGGTTGCCCCACCACCAGGGACCGGGCAGGCCATCTGAAGGAAAACACAAATGCCTGCTGCGTACAGGTGGCCTGGTAGGTAACCGAAATTGTGAAGCAAGTGGATAAAACCATAGCGCGTGGTGTTGGTAACTGATTACCTGTAGTGTTCATGTCCCATGGCAGGGCCAGAGGAGATACCCGGTGGGGCATCGCTGTAGGATAGGTCCTGCCAGCAGGGGGCATCTGTAGATGGTGTGCAGGTTTGGTCCTTGTGGAGGGTCAGCTCTTGTCAAAGGTGAGACTCCAGTCTGATAAAGTTTCTTAAGCAGCTTGAGTTCACTAGAGGCTGCATAGAAGATGTAGCGCGGCTACTCTGACTTTCCAGCCCATGCGACAGGAAGACTGAAGGTGAGGCAGATTTGGTTTTTGAGAGAGTTGGGGCTCCTCAGGGTTTCTTAAAATGACAGGCTCCTTGGGTTTGAGTTTCATTAGCAGCAACTCAGGAGGTGACCTGTTCCTTTTTCCCCTCTCCCACCATCTCCTCTTCCCATCTGTTCTGCCACCTCCTGGTGCTCTATACATCACAGAACCTGCCCTTGAGCCTTGAAACTACTTGGGAAGGAGGTTGGAAGAGCTAGCCTTGGCTTGCACACTCAGTTTTGCCTTGTGTTGCCTTAAAGGTGCCACCCGACATTGAAAGTTCATAATGCACAGAGAGATGCTGCCAACAAGGTCAACAGAATGTAGCTCTTGAGAATACCAGTGTAGATGCATCTAAAGGTTTGGCTCTTATCACACCCTCTGGGGCGAGTAACCAGGGCCCCGACCAGAGTGCCGCAAGTAAGGCAGCCACTCCCGGCATCGGGCAAACGCAGAGGCAGATCCTGCTCGTATTTAAAATTTGGATACTTGGTTCATCATGGATCTTTGCATTAATCTTTGGTTAGTCACCTATTGCGTTAAAATATCATTTATCTTGCGTACTGAGTTTTTGGCATCCCTTACCTTTTGCACCGTAGGCGAGCGCTGCCCTTTCACACTAGGTCCAGCCCTGAACACCTTCACAGCTGAATTAAAAGCTTGAACCAGTTGAACCAGTCCCTCAGCACCAGGACCTTCTGGCCTTGACCTTCTGGCCTTGTTTTTTCCCCCTTCTTCTTCCTCCTGAGAATCCACCAAAAGCCAAGAAATAGAGGAGGCAATCATCCTTTTCTGTATCTCACAACCTCTGATTTAATATCAGCCAGTATTTCTGGGCCTGTTGTGCTATCACAGACCCAGCCGAAAAAGTGGGATACGTTTGTCTAATTTAAATATTATTTTAGTTGAATCATAGTGGTTAACGTTGGGTTTGTTTGTTCTTTGACTGAACTGATGTGCTGTAGAATGGGGTTATGTCTGACAGCCCCTGTACTAACTTGAACTTTGCAAGGATAAAAGACCGTGGAGGTATCCTCTTTTTTTTTTTGTCTAGGAATGCCAGGTGTTTGACCTTGAACTCCACAGCTCAGTATCTTGGCTTCCTTTATGCTAAGATGAAAATTGAAACAAAAGTGAATACACAAATGTGGAATTTTTCTCATTCAAATTTTTCCTTGATTGTGTGAGGCTTTCTGAGGCTGTGTCTCAATATTTCTGAACCCTTGCCAGATGGAAGAAAGGACACACAGCTGTTTGAAACTGCCAAGAAATTGACTTCCAGTAGTTCTAAGTGTAAAAGAGGAAATGTGTCTTTGTTGTATGTTTCGCCTTTGTTCTGGGAGTGATTATCTTGATGAGCTGGCTTGGCTGTCAGATTTGAGCCAAAAATCTCCCAGGGTTAGCTGCTGATTCAATGCAGTAGGTAAGTAATTCAATGCAAACGCTTCAGATTCTGCTTAATAGTGACAAAAGCTGACAGGGAGAGGTGATATATTCTTTTACATAATCACAGTAATTAATGATTTGAATTATTCTTAGGAGATACACACTGAAATATGTAAGGGTGAATAGTCTGCATCTTACTTTTAAATGGTTTAGCAGTAATTGTGTGTGGGGTAGGGTGGGGAAAGAGAAAAATGACGAAACGTGAATGATTGGTGAATCAAGTGAAGGATTTACAGGACTTCATTGTATTATTTTTGCAACTTATCTATGTGTTGAAATTTTTTAAATTTTTGTGAAAATTGAAAGTTTTAAAAACTGATTTATGTTACACACACACACACACACACACACACACACACACACACACACATCTCCTTAAGGTCCAATCTGTAGAGACAGAGCGTCAGGATTTCTCAGTGTCTGCCAGAATTTTAAATCCAGAGAAATCCATCTTGATAGATCGGGGAACTAGCTAGTAGATAACATGATACAAGAAACAAAGGCAAGGACCATAGCTGTATAGCTGTCTGGTCCTTAGTGATATGTTTTCTAATTCCGAATCCAATCTGAGCCCTAAACTGGGCTCATGCACTGCACTTAGTTGTCATTTCTAAGGGTTTTTGAAGCTGCCTAGATTGCCTGATACGTGGCCCTTGGCCTTGGCGTGGAACTGCTTGTCCCGTCCTGGACAACGAACGTCTCAGGTTTTAGTGATGGTGCAATTGTCATGAATGCCTTGAAAGCTGTTTATGAATTTATCCCAGTATTATTTCTGGCTCCAGAAATGTATTTATTGACCCGCACAGCAGTCCCTTCCATTGTTAAGGCCCAATATCCGTGTTCAAAGCAAGGAGAATCGTCCAGGTAATTGACACAAGCCTTTCTTCACTGTTCTAACCCCCTTCCTAGAAATGTACGTACCACATTTTTTGCATGATCATCAGATACACGTACGTAGTGGGCGTTGAAAGGAGGAGGGGGGTTGTATGAGTAAATTATCACCAGCTGTCTGAAGGCTTGGTCATACATTTCTTGAGGTTTTTGTTATAGCTGACAGATAAGGTTAGCCAGGGAAGGAGGTAGGTCTGAATAAACACACACACACACACACACACACACACACACACACACACACACACTCTCTCTCTCTCTCTCTTCAAGATGGGGAGGTTGGGAGATAAAGGGAGTACTACAAGCTAGAGGAAATAGCTACTCTTTTTGTCACTAGAACTCCAGCCAGGAAGTGAGGGAACCAGTTTATTCAGCTTCCTTGCTCGTGCCTTGGTGTCCTGTGGTAAATCAGGGACCTGAGAAATGGAAAATCAGGGTCACGGGCCCAGCCCTAGAGATCAGTTAGAAGCAAAACTGAAATTAAAATTCATGTCTTCTATACAGGGGTGGAATCCTTCCTGGTATGTAAATATCAATAAAAAAAACAGCCATGATTTATTAAATCCTTAACATGTGCTAGGCAATAAATTAAACACTTTTCATATATTATCTCATTTTGTTCTCACAACTGCCCTATTAGGTGGTTATTATCATGAACCTTATTTTACAGTTAAGGAAGCTAAAGCACAGAGGTTACATAACCTCAGAAATCACAGGGCTGGCCATTGAGAAGGGGGTGGTTTGTAAGTCTCCCTAACTCTACAGCTAGTAATCGTACCCACTCTGTTGTAACGCCCGGCAGAGACGTCAGCTGTGCTGCACGGCCCTTCCAGATGAATGGGACCCTGGGAAGTCACTCCGAAGAGACTGGGGGCATTTCTCCTTCCACCAGTGACAATTCAAATTTTTTAAACAAAAGCACTGTCTTTTCCCTAATGTCTGATAAAATTTTGTATTACTAACATTTTTCAGATGATACCTTCTTTATGAAACCTTCAAATTTAATGAATCACTCTCTCTTTTATGTTCCTCTTTGTACCTTTGTTGTAGCACTGAGAGTGTGATGCGTAGTAGGGTTTGATGAATGCCTGCCTGACTTTCCACACTGGCTTTTAATCATGTAACGCAGTGCCTAGCATAGGCTCTGTGTTAGTTGAACTAATGTTGAATTGAATGAACTAAGGTAACCAAATTGCCCCTGAGTTTTATCAGCTTGTGGGAATAAATTAAGTCCCACGAGCCTTAGCTACCTCTGACCTCCTCCCTGTTCGTTTAGGAAATGTAGTCTTTTTACAAAATCCCCTTTCCCCACACAAATATTTCTACGTATCCCGAGGGTTGTTTCCCAGTCTCATAAACTGCTCCCGCTTCGGATTTATTGCTCAGAGGCACAGCTGCCACTTCCCCTATGTATAGCCCTCAGAGTCACGCGTGCCCCAGCCCCTGCCCCCTCCCGTGACTGAAGGGTGGGGCCTTGAATTCATATTCGGACAAACGACCTTTGCTTTCTAGGTACTTGCGTGGCCTGGGTAACAGGCACATCCTTCCGAGTCTCAGGTCTGCCTCCTCCTTGGTCGGCCTAATAACACAGGTCACAGACTTGAATTTCTGAGATCTATTGGACAGTTTTTCACTACGTGAAGCTCCCGCGTTATTATTCCTGGGAACCGGCTTGTCTTGCTGGCCTGTCCGTCAGCCTCTCTGAGACCCTGTTTCCTCATCTGTACAAGAGGATTGCCTCGCTGGGATGCTCTCGTGACACTTCTTGGTGTCTCCTCATTGCACTCGTCACCATCTGGCCTGTTGTAATGATTTACTTATTGTCTGTCTCTACCAGGAGACTGTACACTCCGTGAAAACAGGGTCTTTGCTGCTTTTTGTTTGTTTGTTTTACTGCTATGTCCCTCCTATATAGCGTAGTACCTGACACATAATGGTCCTCAGGCATCATTTTTTGAATGAATGAATGAATGAATAAGATAATGCATCAGAATTATTGTGTATCTTTGAATGCATTGTTCCAGCTATCTACTTCTGCATAAAGATTCTCTTCACAACTTAGTGGCTTAAAAATCATTGTATTACATTTTATGATTTTGTGGGTGAGGAATTTGGACAGGTCTCAGCTGAGCAATTTGTCTGTTTCATGTGGTGTAGACTGGGTCACTCAGTGGTATCTCGCCGAAGGCTGTTCTGGAGGCCCCAGAACAACTTCACTCAGATCAGGCACAGAACGTGAGTGATGCCTGACGTCTTCACGCAGACTGCTGGATGACATTTCACACGCGCTCTCAGGGCCTCTCCAGCAAGGCAGTCAAACTTCTCTCATGGCAGCTCAGTATATCAAGAGGCCCAGGTAGAAGCTGCAAGGCTTCTTATGACCCAACCACAGAATTATCGCCTAGCACCTCCTTCTATTGGTCAAGCAAGTCACTGAGACCAGCTCAGATTCAAGGGGTGGAGAATTGAACCCCAGCTCTCAATGGGAGAAGCAGCCAAGAGTTTTCAACCATCTCTAATCTACCACATTCCTCCACTTTTTGGCCAGAAACATTCCCACGGGCATTACTCCCTTCCAAACCCCAAGAAGTTTCATAACATTTAGTGCATCAGCCCAGGAGTCCTGAATCTCATCTGAATCAACTTCAGATGAATTTGGGTCCTGAGGTGCAGCTCCTTAAGTATGGTGCCTCTTGATCTGGGGACATCTCTATCTGAGGACCCCTTGGTCGGCCCTCTGGGCTCTTGGTCCCATTCTTTGAGTCATTCTTTTTCCATGAGCAATGGTCCTTGTTTGCCATCGGTAACTTTCTCAGCCTACGTCCTCTCAGTAGCAAGTTGAGGGTCTAAAGGCATCTTTTCCTTCTGTGCTGTGTGATCCCTTTCAGTTCGTGCTGGTACGATTTGCTTAAAAACTTTGAGGGCATCTTTTGTATTAATTTATAATCATCAACTCCTCCAGACAAAAGCCTTTTCATGTAACTGAAATGATAGATGAGGCACCACTTCAAATTTTCTTGAGTTCTTAAACCATGTGTCTAACAGTCACATCTTAGATTTGATTTTTGCCCTGAAACTACTGTTAACCCTTGAACGACTCAGGAGTTAGGGACGCTGATCCCCGTGCTGTGGAAAATCTGCGTATAACATTTGACTCCCTCAAAACTTTACTAATAGCCTACTGTTGACCGGAAGCCTTACTGATAATATAGACAGTTAATTAATACATATTTTGTATGTTATATATATTATATACTGTATCCTTCTACTAAAGTAAGCTGGAGAAAAGAAACTTATTAAGAAAATTATAAGGGAGAGAAAATACATCTAAAGCACTGTGCTCTATCAACACCATAAGTTTATGTCGTCTGTTTACAAGATGAGAAGAAAATCCATGTATATGCGGACCCATGCAGTTCAAACTTGTGTTGTTCAAGGGTCAACTGTACTTATTTTGAAAGCTTTTGCTGTCTGGAGAGACTGGGGGTGAGAAGCAGTTTGATTTTTGAACCTAGCAAGTCCTGCATATATTTCCTCTAAATTCTGATTAAAAACTGAATGGTTCTCTTTTTTTCAGCCCACCTTTTTTCTTTTTTTAATTTATTCATACCTTCTTACATGTGGTTAAAGAAACTGGTCAGTACTTTTGAAATTCTGCCTAAAAATTTCCATTGCCACATTTATCCATTCATTAGGTACGGTTTTTATTTTCCACATTCCAACGGGTAATGGTTTTGCCAAATTTCTGCCGCTACAGAACACAGGTCGTTTTCTTTTCAGCCCCCAATACTATTTCTTCACAGGCTTTCCAGCAGTTTCCTCATGTCCTTCCAGCTTCTATACACACTCTTGAGGCCTTTCCACTTTCTGCTGCATCTGGGTCGCAAAGTTGTTTTAGGGTTTTGTTATAGCAACACTCCACGTACAGATACCAAATTTGGTTCAGTTATCTATTGCTACTTTGTAAACTACTCCAAAACTTATGGCTTAACATACAAAAAAGCATTTTATTATGTGTCATGACTTTGGGGAACAGTAATTCTAGCATGACTCAGCAGGGCAAATTTATTCCAATAGCCACAGCTAATGGCTGGACTGGTCCAAAACTGCTTCACTCACGTGCCGGGCACATTGATGGGAACTGTTAGGTGGTGGGCTCAGCTAGGCTTCTCCCTCTCTCTGTGTAGTCTCAGAACCTCTCCACATGGTTTCTCTAGAAGGATAGTTTCTTATCTGGCAGCTCAGGACTTCAAGTCTCTAAGAGTCTTGCATGGAAGCTGCAAGGCTTCTCTTTGAATTAACCTTGGCTAGTACCAGACATTTTTTACACTGCATTCTATGGTGAAGTAAGTCTCTCAAACCAACCCGGATAAATGGGGTATGGGGGGGCAATTAGATTCCATCCCTCAGTGGGAGAAGAAGGAAAGAATTTGTGGTCATCTTTAATCTACCACAGACACTCTAACCATCTTTGATTGCAGAATGATTCTTCTCTGTCTGGAAAGGACATTTTTTAAACCCAAGGTTAGAGAGATGGACATGGAGCTGTGAGGGACAAAAGAGACATCTGCTGACTAACCAAGTCAGCTGAATCAACCGCAGTGATTAGTGAAGTGAGATGTCGCAGACATAGTGTTCTATCTAAGTCTCAGGGAATATTAGCGGTCAAAATAAGGGACGCGGTGTGCCTAGTGAGTGGTTAGGCGTGACGTTCTGGAGCTAGACGGGTTTCAAAGCTCAGCTTTGGGAACATAGGCAATATACGTGACCTCCCTGTGCTTCCCGTTGGTCATTTGCAAAACAGAGATAACTAGAGTCCACCTCATTACGGTACTGTGAGGATGGAAGGAGTCAGTATACATACAACGCTTTTAGAAGATGCTGGCAAAAATATGTTAGACGTGGTTATGTTTAGTATTTCCTTATAGCACGTGGAGTAATCCATTTCAAGATCAGTAGTCGTTTTTACGCAGAATCAAGCTGGAGAGCCGAAGAAAGAGAAAAGACATAGAAAAACTAAATGGATGGTTAAAATACCCTTGGAGCATTTGCAGCTGAGTGTGAAGACAGATATCTTCCAATTTTTTGTCCGTTATCATCAATTCAAACATTTCCTGAAGCACAATCAGTTGACAAGTTCAAGAGCAGTGTATTCAGGAAAGAATAATACAACTGGTTTAATTTGTCAACATTATCTACCCAGATTCTGTGAGTTCTAATTCAGAAAACCGGGAGAGATACGCAAGGAGAAAGACGTGTGACTTTCTGTTGTACACAGTGAGCCATGGGGACCTACATCTTCTCTCTGCCTCAGTCTCAAAATGAATTTAAAAAATAAAATAAATAGTATGTCAGGATAGACCAGGTTATGCTGCAGTAACCAGTAATCCCCAGATGTCAGTAACTTAGCACAACAAAAACGTATCAGAGTAACTCAGAAACCCAGGTGATGAAAGCTTCATCTTAACACATATTGATCGTCAAGGATCAATACAACGGTGGAAATCGACAGTTGCCCATTGTGTACTGGCTCTTAATAACTTCCACGTTCTACATAGAAATGACCACATGAAACTTCTTCTCAGATTTCAAAGACCAAAGCAAACTACATTCCATTGGCCAAAAGCCACATCTAACTTTACATGGGGTGGAGAAGGGTAAAGTTACCACGTATCCACAAGGAGAAAAGCTTAACGAAAAGCCAGAAAGTACGACACAGAATAACTGGTAGGTTGTATTATTGTTCCACAAATACCTCCCCTGTATTCTGTGGGCAGAGTACACTTTTCTGCCCCTTTTCTGATTTTGGACTTGGCCATGTGACTGACTTTGGGGAATGGAATATGGCAGAAGGGACAGTTCTGAGCAGAGACTTTAAGTGACATCACAGCTTCTGTCAATTCTCTTACACTCTTGTACTCCACCATGAAAAGAATATTCCCCAGGTAGCAGCTGCTTCTTCAGTGTGGGTCCTGGAATGAGAGAGAACATGGATCCGACCTGAACCTATGCCCAACTAATCCACACCTGAACCACAGATGCTTGAGTGGAAGTGGGTGTTTGCTGCACAATACTGAGTTTTGGGAGTTCTTTGTTAAGCAGCATTGTTTCAGCAAAAAGATGACTAATGTCAAATACATAATATATACCATATATAACATATATATGTTATAACGTATATAATATATAATACAGTGGCTCAACACAGCAGGATTTCATGATGACTACCTACTACAGACAATGGTTGGCAAGTAAGCAATACAATAAGAACTTACTAGTTAGTGGGGCGGCCGGTTAGCTCAGTTGATTAGAGCGCGATGCTCCCAACACCAGGGTTGCTGGTTCGATCCCGCATGGGCCAGTGTGAGCTGTGCCCTCCGCAGCTAGGTTGAAACAACTGCTTGACTTGGAGCTGATGGGTTCTGGAAAAACACACTTAAAAGAAATAAAAGGTAAAAAAACAAGACTAGTAGTCTGAGAAATATAAAGTAAAATGAGATGATATTAAATTACTTGATATATTGTATACAATATACATATATACCTACAGTATCTTCTAACTATTAAATTGTTTCTTATCTATTAAATGAGAAAGAAAATAAAATGATAAGTCCTAGTGTTGTTGAGGCTGTGCAAGATGATAAAATTAGAAAGTCCTTTTACCCTAAAATTCCTATGTCTTAAGAAGTTATCCTAGGGAAATAATTAAAAAAAAACTAAATAATGAAGGCAAGAAAACTTCATTAAGGCATTGTTTATAAGAGTCTAATATTAGAAGCAGCATAGCCATGCAGTAATATAATATTAAGTAAACTGGTTATATTGATATTATACAATATATAATCATTAGAATAATAAATATGAACACTCGCTAACAACATGGACAAAAATTTAATAAGTGAGAAAAGGAGGAGATAAACTTATATCTAAGCTGTAATCATAACTCTCCAAATAGATATGTAATATATGTGAAAAACAACTAGAGGGAGTATCCAGAAATTTAAAAAGTTGTGCTGGAGGAATGGATGTATGGATTTTCTTTCACAATATAGCACAAAATGTTTGTTATTTTTGACAATAAATGTAATTTGTAAAGCAACAAAGAAACATCTCAAGAATATACTGTTAGATGTGTAAGAGAGAGTCAGTCTTTGGGTTAGAAGATACATTTTTACAAAAATGGAAAGAAATTAAACAATTTTAATATTGATTACCTCGGGATTATAGGTAATTTACTTTCTACCTATTTTGTACATATTTTCTGCATTTTTCAAATGTTTCAGGACAAACGTGTTATGAACTTTGTAAAAAAATAATTTTAGAAACAAATGAGCATATTTTCTAGGCTCACTTCTGAGACCCTACAATTTATCTAGTCATTGCTGTCATTTCTTGAATGCAGACAGAGTTCCTCTTCAAACTCAGTAGCCCATAATTTGATTTGAGACAAAACTAAATATAGCACCAACTTCGGGGTTGATGAAAAATCTGACTTTTTCTGCCCCTTTTCACAATTTATTTATTTATTTACTTTTGCTTCAGAGGCAGCAGGAGATTCTTTTCAAGACAGGCAGGCCTGTGAGCCTTGTCTCAGGTCGAACTGGGTCTTAAGGTCCCGTCTGAAATGTTTTCAAGAAACATTCTAAGCTCGAGAGCACTCTATAGCTTAAGTATAAGCTAAATGTTGAGGTTGGGGGGCGTTTAGACTAATGGCCTTTCAGATGGTTCCTCTGAATTCTCAGACGTTTTAATGTTATCCTGCTCAATCCCTATTGTGTACTGACCATTAGAAGAACTAATCCAAGAGATGGGAGGCAGAATGGCAGTTTGCCCCAAGGATGCAGGTGCCCTGCAGTCTCCCCCGTACGCAGGCATGCTAGGATACCTGAGAGAAACACTTCATTCTGGAGAAGCCTGGTTGGTCTTCAGAGAACGTGTCTCTGGGGCCACATGGAGCAGAAGGCGACCTGTAGTGGAGTCTCAGCAGAGACTTGGAGGCTCTTTGGGTCTCAAAGTTACCATCTGTGAAGCAAATATAACTCAATCAACATTGCCACATGTGGGCACTGTAAAGCTTTCTGCAAAGTAAAAAAAGGTCAGTGGTAATGCTAATAATAACAGTGATTATGTCACTTAATAAAAGGGTTTTATTTTAGAGCTGAAAAGGAACTTCAGGGCTGTAAGCACTGTAATTATAGCATGTGTGACTTGTTTAAACTTTGTTACGTAAATAGATGGTGCCAGGGTCTCAGGCGGAGCCATCTGCAAAGGACCGTTTTCCATGATCTTAGAACAGTTAGTTATAGGGGAGATTCTAGGTCCTCATGGCTACTGTCTTGAAGTTTTTCTAGCGTTCTGGGAAGTTCAGGAACCCTCCGCCCTCTTGCAGCCAGTGGTAGGGCCCAGTGGCCTCAGCGCTTGGGGAATGGAAACCCAGGGAGACAGAATACCCTAAAACCAGGGGGCGTCTGTGATGGAGGCCGCTAAGAAGGCTGCAAGGTTTTATTAGGACGCTTCCTTTTCTGAGGAAGGTTCTGTCCCCAAATGAATGGTGAGACTGACATGGCAGCTCTCTAGGGCAATAACATGTCCTTTGACCGTCTAGTGTGTATCTTCGTTCATTCAGGATTGCACCTAAAACCTTCCCAGACTCCAGCTCTGGCTGCGGCGTGACCTGTGGGTTGGGTGACCTCCTCTCCATATTCTCCTGACGGTTGGTTGGTTCCCCCCCACCCCCCAAAGCTCCTCCATGGGATGGGCGAGGGATGGAGGGCTTGGTACCTCGTCCTCTCAGCCCTCCACCCTCCTGCCCACATCACCAAGGCAGGGAGGGTGTGTTCAGGCGGCGTGCGACCTGGGCGGGCCCTGCCCCTGCTCGCCGGCTGGCGGAGCCCCGCCTCCCCTCGCGGTTGACAGCTCAGCTGGTGCCGAGCCACTCGTGCCAGCCAGTCGTGTCTCAGCCTGCGCTGCCTCTGGCCCCAGCTCCCAAAACAGCCCTGGGCGCCGCTCCGCTCCACGTCCAGCTTCCTACGGAGAACAGTCCCTCCCTTGTGCCGGTCGCCCCGTTAGCTGGAGGTTCGGCCACGTCCAAGCGGTTTTCTGAAAAAGCGGGGAGCTGAGTTCTCTCATCGCAGACACGGAGGGAGCGAGGGCGCTGGGGAGGAAGAGGCTGCTGCTCTTTGCGCTGGACATCCGTGGGCAAGGCTTTTCGTTTCCCCAGGCTGCTTCCACTCCCGGGTGAGCAGCGCTCAGAAAGTAAGGACAGCGCCTGGAAAATGGAGCGGACGTGGACGAGGTAGGTGAGCGGCCGCTCTCTCCCCGGAGCCCGGCTTCCCTGCGCCTTTCCCGAGAGGTCGCCCCTCACCACCAGGGAGGGGCCTTTGACAGCGTCTCTCCCTCCCTAATTCCCAGCCCACTTCTCTTGGTTTGCCTCCTATTCTGTTCTGGTGTTTTCCTTGCTAAACGAATCTGCCTGCCACCTACTCTTGATGTTAAAAATAACCACTGAGGCTGCCTGGGAGTTTCTATAGAAATGTTTCTCTGTCTTTTCCTTGTTCCGCAGATGAGAAGGGTTCTTGCAGGTCTTTCTTTAGAGGCACTTTTCATTTCAGATACCTTGAAAAAAATAGCAGATTTCCTTCTGTCTCACGCTGCCACGTTTCCACGGGTGAGGGCTGAGTGAGCAGAGCCCATCCACGCGCATGTCCAGAGTCTCCAGTGGGAGCTGACTTTGGGAGAGGAAAGGAGAAAGCAAGAGATCAGGGTGCCGGTTATTGCCCAGGCTTTGTCCAAACCAGAGTGACAGCCTGCTCTTAGGTCAGATTTTGGAGATGCCCGGTGGAATTGTGTTTTCTCTACACCCCACTCCTCCCCCCAAATATACTTTAAAATGGAGCTCCCTCAAGCCTAGGAGATGACCTCTTGAGACAAAGGCTTCCTTCATTTTTGGTTTTCAGTGGGAGGGCGGGTGGAGAGACTGTATTCAGAGGTGTTTCCATAACAGATACTTCTCCACCTCCAAGGCTTCACTTTGGAGAACTGGAGTGGGGCCAGAGAGTGTTCTGAGTCCTAAGAGAGGGCAGACTGGGCAAACACAGAAGGTAAATGTGGGCTTAACGGTACTTGTGAAAATGACCTGGGCGGTTCAACAGGAGTGAGCTGCATAATGTGAATTTCAGAGAAAGAGCAAATGGAAGCTTCGGGTGTGTTGATCAGAAGCACACTATCTAGATTTGCAAGTGAGGATTCTACTTTTTGCTCTTTTCTGCTCTTCTCAGGCCTCTCCTAGGGGGCTGTGCTCTGTTTTTGGGCATCACTAGGAAAAAGGAGTATCATCAAGAGATGTGAGGGGGCTGAAAACCACACCTTGAGGGGTGACCAAAGGATCCTGGGGCTCTTTAGTCTGGAGAAGTGGCAACTTGGCAGCGGAGGGTTGGGGAGGGTGGATATGGTAGTTCCCTTCAAATATTTGAAGAGCAGTTGGCAGTACAGGGAGTAGATCGATTTGGAATCTGTTAGGAGGACAGAACAACCGATTGGAGTAAGTTGTGGGGAGGCACGTTATGACTGAGTGTCAGGGAAAAGCTTTCTAACAAGGGACCTACCTGGGCAGTAAATAGATTCCTGACCCTGGAGTTATTCAAGCAAAGGCTAGATGACCACTTGACAGTAATGAGGGTGAGTGTATCAGGGATTCTTGCTTTCTGTGTGTTTTTCACACTTAAAGTATTATTAGCTTTTTTTTAACTTTCGATGTAACAACTTCAGACTAATTCAGAAAAAATTCATAGAAATCACAAGTCATATGTTTATGTAGTTCAATTAATTTCACAAACGGAGTGTACCTATGGAATGGGCGCTCAGATCAAGAAAGAGAATATGACCAGCGCCCCTGAAACCCTGGTGACCCCAAGGATAACCATTATCCTAACTTTTAACACCATAGATTAGTTTGGCCTGTTTTTGACCTTTACGTAAGTGAAATCATCCACTGTGTACTCTATTCTATCTGGCTTCTTTCACGCCATCTTATGCTTATGGGATTCTTTCACATTGTTGTGTGTAGTTGTAGTTCATTCATTTTTGCTTCTATATAGGATTCTGGTGTGTGGAAATCTATCACATTGATGTATCCATTGTATTGTTAATGAGCATTTGGGCAAATTTCTAGTTTGGGGCTGTTATGCGTAGTGTTGGTGTGAATATTCTTGTACATGTCTTTGCTAAACACATTTCTTTGGTTAAATACATAGAAATAGAATTGCTGGGTAATAGGAAATGCATGTTCAACTTTAGTAGATACTGCCAAGTGCTTTTCTAACGTGGTTATAAAGGATTTCCAGAAGGGGAGATGGTGAAAAGGTGCTCCAGGTCACAATCGTCAGGGAAATGCACATCAAAACCACAATGCCGTACCACTATTACACATCAGAATGGCTAAAATGAAAAACAAAAAACAAAAACAAAACAGAAAATACCAGATGT
Source organism: Rhinolophus sinicus (assembly GCF_057876585.1). Lineage (NCBI taxonomy): Eukaryota > Metazoa > Chordata > Mammalia > Chiroptera > Rhinolophidae > Rhinolophus > Rhinolophus sinicus. The sequence continues at coordinate 50,304,535 of NC_142507.1, forward strand.
TGGTGAGGTGAAATAGTCAGAATGCTCACACTTTTTTTTTTTTACCGTTACCCACAATAGAAATGTATTTACCTTGCAACCAAGTGCAGTGCCATAAACTGAAATAAAGTTTTCATGTAACAATAGTTAACTTTACTATGTGTTTTATACCCTGATCTTTTCTATCCTATTCCTTTTTCTTTAAAAACACAAATGCTGGTGTGACTCACTAGATTTATTTCACCACCTAATGGGTCACACATGGAAAAATCCTATAATCATAGATCATAACTGATGTCCCAGATGCTTCCTAACTCACAGCTAAGATCAGTTCGTAAACATTTATTTAAAACGTGAGAGCCCAATGCAGACCAGGCCCTGTGCTAAGTGCTAAGGGTAAAACAATGAATGGTACCGGGTGTCTGCTTCCCATTGTCTGTACTTCTAACAGAGAGCGGCTGAGACAGACCTATGCATCGGTTGTTCTGGGAGCACCATGGAGAAGCACAACTTGGGGGATTCAAAGAATAAAAATTAACCGTAAAGCCGCCATTTATTAAGCTTGCGTTCAGTAGCTTGTGTGTTAATCCCTTTGCGTACTTTATTTCACTTAATCCACATGCTCTATGAGGTTTGAGGTACATGTTACTATGCTCCTTTTTAAGACAAGAAAATGGAACTTGAGAGATACTAAGTAACTTTCCCAGGTGATACACGCCGTTGAGGAAGAAATATAGGCTGGAACTCTCTAATTGCAAAGACTAAGCGCTTCATTGCTTCATGCGAATTGAGTCTTGTAGGTGACTCTGTTTCTGAGTTGGTTCTGAAGCCGGCTGCTTATTCTGACTACTCTTAAGCTTCTGAATAAGTTTAAGACTGTGATTCTATTCCCACGTTTCATTCTTGGCAGCTCTGGAAAGCCCCCTCGACGAGGGGTTTTTCACCTGAGCCCCCATTCTCTTTATCTTGCTCAGTCTTCCCACAAAAGACAGGGTGCTGAGTATTTGAGCCCTCAAAGTTAAATACCCGCTACTCCCAGCTGTACACATCTGCCCTGCTACAGGTCAGTGCGCGTGGTTTTGTTCTGGGGGTGTTGCCTGGCTGTTACCAGACTCTGGTTAAATCATCTGGGGAGACCATGGTTGTTTCTGGAATACCAAATTGCCCGTGAGTACACGGGTCTTACAAAAAGCTGGTTTGGTCCTTGATCAACTGATATCCGTGAATAGGTAAAGAGCCGTCAAAGGCCTACGCTCATGGAGATGGCGAGGGTGGGTTTGCTCACCCCGTAAGTCTCGTGTCTATTGGGCAGACAGCTTCTACTGCTCTAAATGTTTAGTGTTTGCCTATCTGGACTAGCAACTTTGGCTGCTCTAACAAATTATCACAAACTTAGTGGCTTAAAACAATACAAATTTATTATTTTGCAGTTCTGGAGGTCAGAAGTCCGAAAATTGGTCTTCTAAGCTAAAATCAAATTGTCAGCAGGACTGTGTTCCTCCTGGAAGCTCCAGGGAAGAATCCTTCCCTTGCCTTTTCCAACTTCTGGAGGCTGCCCGCATTCCTTGGTCCATGGCCCCTTCCCAGAAATGGCGTCACTCCAGCCTGTGTCTTCATCTCATCTCCGCCTCTCACTCTCTCACGTATGGACTATATCTTTTACAAGGACCCCTGTGATTACATTGGGCCCAACTGGATAATCCAGATAATCTCCCCATCTCCAAATCCTTCATCACATCTGAAAGTCCCTTTTGCCATGTAAAGTAGCATATTTATAGTTTCCAGAGACTTCTTTAGAGGGCCACTCTTCAGCCTACCACATTGTTAAATGCCGGAAAAGTCATTACTAATTCTCTTCCCCCTTTTAGTGGAGATGTTCTTATTTCTAATATATGGGAAAGTTGAATAAAAGTCAGGGGAGTCATATATGAACTTTATACAATTTCGCTGAATAAATAACTCAACAGAAAGTGAATTTGAACTATTTGAGAGCTACCTATAAGACTGAAGTTTCGGAAAGGAAGACAAATTTGTCTGTCTTGTTTTGTTTTATATTAGCCTGCAATTGGATTTAATAAAATGCAAGCATTAATTGTATTTGCCTGCTGTGGCTGTAAAAATTGGGAGGAGGGAAGTAACATCCAAGAAAAACAGTGGTTTGGTCTCCAAATTCAAGAATTTTGATTTTGCTTCTCCTTTCCCACATAGCTGAAGTGCAGCCCTCAAGTAAGACAAGATGCCCCTTTAATTACAGTTAAATTGTACTTGAAAGACATTGATAACTTATTTGCATTTTTTGCTGCTGGATACTAACTCTTAGACTAGAGGAAGCAAGGACATTTACTTCTCTTTGAATTCACAGGTGAGTGAGCAGAGTCCTGTTTACGAATGCATAGTGACAACCAGATGTGGCATTTCTGCCCCATTTCGTAGATGTGGCCACTGAGGCTAGGGAAGCAAAGTAAAGCACTAAAGCCCGAAGGCCTGGTTGATTCTGATCTCTTTCCTTAGTGGTGCTGCTGGTTCGCATAGAGCACTTCTTATTAGGAAAATGCTCCTTTTCATAATTCTATATTATTGAGAAGTCTTTGGACATTGAATTTCCTATTGAACATTCAGCACTTCTAGCAATTAATTTTCCACCTTTGGGGGAGAAAAATCTCTGCCTTCACAACTCCGATCTACTTTTAAGTAGGCCCATACTTGCATTTGAGGAATTTATCTCAACTTGTGCTTTCACCCCCAGTTATTTCCCACATACTAGATCCGAGTAGCCCTTCACCCCCCACCCCACTGCTTCCTCTTCTTTCAGTTTAGTATTAAGGCTGGATTTAAAATACCAGAAGATGGGAAGGGGTTGTTTTTGTCTCTGAAAGAATAAGGTGGCTGACCCTCCCCATCGCAGTGCCCTCTCCATTCTGGGGGGGCTCAGGGAGAGGGCACTGTGGTGGGAAGGTTAAGCCACCTTAGGCGCTGTGCAGCATCCATTCATTTGGTGGACGCCCTGGGACACTTCTCCTATTAAAACTGACCCAACGAGCATATTTTATAAATAAAACTCCAAACTGGGCTCAGAACATTCCACAAGTTGTCTCTGGCAAAAAATCAAATAGTGTTTAAAATTAGAAGAAAGTCCAGAATAAAAGAGATGTCACGGTTACCCAAGGTGGCTCTGTGCAATTCTATTTTAAAACATTCAAACACACTGAATTCTTGTTTTCCTCTGTTTCAGAACATCTTCCGAGTTCTGTGGTCATCAAGACGAGCATGATCTGAATTTCCTTTTTTTTTTTCTCATGGCTGAAGCACTTCATTAGTCATAGACTATTTATAATAATAATGAATAATAATAAAAACTTGTATTTTCATAGCATTTTAATAGTTCCTAATGCATCTTCCCTTAATCAATCTCATTATTTCCAGTCTTTTCCTATTTGTTCCACTCTACAGAAACTTCTTTCTCCCTTGGCGTCTCCAAGGCCAACTATGGGAAGAGGTAACCTACAACTGGTGTCTTCTCCTCAGGGTCAAGGCAGAAGGGTTGTAAAAAAAGCAATAACTGTTGATCCATAGAAAACACTGAATGACAAAGAAAATTGAATAATTTGTAGCATTTCACACAATTGAAATACATTTCCCATTTCATAATGTGGACTATTATTATTCTAAATGTGGAATTAGTGTGTCAAGAGGAATGATAATACTTTACTTAATAGTTCCCCTATAATAAGGCCTTCGGGTTTCCAACTTTTTAAACTATTACAAATAATACTTGGTAAACATCTAGCTGCATAAAGCATCTTCTTCCATAAGATTATTTATTTTTAATTGGGGGATATTGGGGAACAGTGTGTTTCTCCAGGGCCCATCAGCTCTGTCATTGTCCTTCAATCTAGTTGTGGAGGGTACAGCTCAGCTCCAAGTCCAGTTGCCATTTTCAATCTTAGTTGCAGGTGGGCACAGCCCACTATCCCATGCGGGAATTGAACTGGCAACCTTGTTGTTGAGAGCTCGAGCTCTAACCAACTGAGTCATCCAGCCGCCCCTCCATAGAATTATTTTTGGATGATAAATGTTCAGAAGTAGAATAACTATTTCGAACACATCTGGTTCTCTTGAAAATTGCTCAGTTGCTCAAGGTTTAGAATCACATAACTCGTGTTATTATAGAGGGTATTATGTTCAATTTAAATATCTTTTTGGAGACCCGAGTTCCTATATTGCAGAAGAGGAAATGGTAGCACATGCACTGATGTAAAGCGGCGTGTACTAGGGTATCCTAAGCGAGCCAATAGCTACACCCCCAAGTTTTACCCCTCTCTAGGGTCAAATGCTTCATTGCTGCTATTAATCTGTTACCATCTTGAAGTGTTTCCTGAAATGATAATAAACAGAAAATCTTAATAGAAGAAAGTAAAAGTGGATGTAAATTACATCAGAATGATACATACATATTAGGATGTCTGTTGCAAGGAGAGGGGGAAAGAAAGGAAATAGATGCCGTATTAGGTTATAGGATTACGACTTTAAAAACAAGTCAGTATTTTCTAGCAGGAAGAAATTCACATTTCTGTCTACCAAGTGACAACGTGTAAAGTTTGGAACTGAGTTGCTTTTAGTAAGAGTCTTCCGTTCATTACGTTGGAGTTTCCAAGTCACTGGCACCTCGGGAGAGCATTATTGCCAGCAGGCCTGGAGAGCGGGCTGCATTGTCGCTTCGCTCACCCTGAGCTAAAATTATTAGCAGTGGGCCTCACTGGACCAGTTGCTCCCACCTACGCATGAATAAGTGCCTCTGCTAGGATAACGGTTTATCCTTCAGAGGTTAGTGCCTGCATTACCTCCTTCTGGAATTCTCTTTGGAACCTAGTTCTAGACAGTTTCTCTAGCCAGAGCACGCTCTGCCTTCTCTGTTGTAGCATGCAGCTGGTTGGTCTCCGTGGTGTTTTCCATACCATAATTTTATTGGAAGAAAGGACTATCTTTTGTCTCTCAATCTTCCGCTGTTGGTACTCATCAGACCTTCAGTTGAGAACTTTCCAGAGAGCATTACTTGCAGCTCGTGTGAATGTCTGTTTGGGAGGTGTCTCGTTATGGAATGGCTACAGCCAGTTATCAGAGCTTGATGCCATTTATACGTTCAAGCTGTATTTATTTGTCCAAGGACTATGCATCAAGTTCCTGTTATGATCTAGACTTCTTAAATGCTGGGTGCATGATAGTGAATGATACAAAAATCCTGCCTTCCAGGTGCTGACCTTTTAGAGGGGTCGCCAGGCATGGGTGTCTGTCACTGTTGCCCCCTAACCTCACAATCCCTCAATTCGAATTCACGTCAGTACACTGTAAGCACAGCCACTCGTTGTAGCTCATCTTTACTCCAACCCCCTCGTTCCTATGACCTTTAACTCTAAAATTATATTTCCTGACCACAAGGTCAAGTTCAGATAGCTGATCTCAGGGTCAGCTATCTGAACTGTTCTCAGCACTGCTTTAGAATCTCCTACTGCCTTATCAGTCCCCAACCTTGGTAAATCTCAGTCAATTTTATTATCCTCTAGGATGCTATCGGCTGTGTTTTAGTTGTTATAAAACCACACCGAGAAGGAAGGCACTAGACTCATTCTTTCTGATCTCAGGCACAGTCTGTAATGTTATGAAGACATTCTTCCTTCTCTCACCTGCCTCCTCCCTTGACTCTTCCTCTTTCCCTAAAAATTCATTCCTTTGATTTCAATAATATACATACAATCAAGATACAAAATTGTATGTTCAGTGTCCGTATGTTCTATGCCACAGAATTCACACAGGCATATGGCCTGAAGAACAACTAGAAGTAAACACACGAAAATCTTTATCAAAGTTGCCTTTACATGGTAGCAGTATTTTTTATTATTATTCTTATCTTTCTCTATGCTCTCTTCTCCTTTTCCAAATTTCTAGACAAAGCCCGTCATTCTTTAAAAATCATTAAAAAAAATGGACACGATGAAGAAAGGAAACAGTAAGAGAAAAGGTGGGTGGAAACAGGGAAAGAAAAGATGCAGCTCGTGGTGTCTGGTCTTGGGCTCTGAGACAGACTGAGCCAGCTGCCTCGGCCCAGCCCAGTGCCTTGTGAGTCATGGTTGTTAATGAAAACCCAGGAATACAGAACGCATTGCCGGGACCAAAAGTCAAAAGCACAAGCTAACTTTTAGAAGTGGGTGGACAGCCCAGATGCCATCCCCGGGGGACGTGACTGAAGCTGAAGCAGGTTATTTTCACATCTCTTTTGAAAGAACCGTATCAGTCTTGACTGGCTCAGGGGACGGGGAGGAGAATTTATTAGATATTTGCAAGTCTGATGACCTCCTAGGGCAAAGTGAGGAAAAGAATTACTTAAACTACCTTTATATTTTTTAAGTACTAAGTGACGTCTCTGGACCTTGATGGCTCGCGACAAAAATAATGTCAGTGCCTCTTAGGATGGAGCAAAACAGGTCACAGGACTCTAAGTTGTCACTGATGGCCCGTGACACTCCCTGTAACTACTGAGGACTTAGCACTCCAGAAAACTACCTCCCAGGGATCCATTTGGCTAAGATCGAGGTCGGTGAATAGATTCTGTCGAGGGAAGGGTGTAATTGCAGCTTGTACGGGAGAAGAGTGGATGTGACTATGTCCGTGCCAAGTCAGCCCACACTTAGAGCGCTGAGGAAACCCCACGAGTGGTGCGCTCCCTTTTCTGAGGGGCTTTGCCAATTAAGCATCCTAGCTTGCAATTGTATAACGATAGGTCTTGAGATGAGATAAAATTATAGTCTTGCTGCATTTATTATATAATAGCCTTGCGCTCTGCATCTGTGACTTCTACCCTATTTGCATTTGAATGTATGCTTTTGCAATATTGGTGCCAAATTAGGGGGGATGGAATGGTATCTGGCAATGTTTGGAACATAGATGATGTACTCAGTATCTCTCTTGGCAAGAGAAACAAAGATCTGTGGAGAAGTCTTGGAGCTTATTCACCAATGACCTTTCCCATTTTCATTGTGTCTATTTCCATCACCTCTCCTGTCTGGGAGTTTATTCCCTTTGTCTGTTGGGGACAATACCAACTGTTATCACAGAAGGGGTTCAGAGAATGTGTGAATATTTGGAGAAATTTGAGTAGAGATAGGGAAGTATAAAATAATGGATGGCTCACTTTTCAGGGTAGGCGCTATATAAAAAGTCATACTTGCCACTTCCCTTTCAGGATTTTAATCATTTGTCACATGGCATCTATTATACCAGTATTCACATACTCGAGTGTGAGCCGTGTCCACTAGGGATGAGTTGGTGTCCCAAGAAACAAATATGTATCAGGATTTGATTCTAAATCCCATCTCCTTCCCATAGCAGCACTGCCCACCCTTCCTTTCGCCTCACTTTCTCAGGGTTCATTTCCCTGGAGTCAAGGCAGGTACAAAGGAGGCTCATTTACCCAGTAAATATGTTGGTGCAAGTGGGGTGTAGAGGACAGAGTAAAGGTTTGGAGTCAGACAGATACAGTTTTCAAGTTTCTGCAATGAACTAGCCAATGAGCTGTACGATCTCTGGCAAATTAACTTGATTCTTATAGACCTCTTGTTTCCTCATCTATAAAATTGGGGTTACAGTACCTATTTTATACGATTGAATGAGATAATGCCTGGAAAGTATTGGGCCCTCAATGAATTGTGGTGGCAGCGTTGGTCATGGGTGGTGATGGTTGTCCAAATAATGACGATGGTCATTTAAAGCAAGATTAGCGTTGAGGAAAATTCAAGTGTAAGAAAACATGTTGAGCTGGAAAATTATGCACAGGTCCAGAGATTGTTTCTAAGTTGGCACTTTCTGTGAAACCCGACCCTTTAAAAATTCTCAGAGCCGGAACTCCACATGTTAAAGAAAGTGGGCCGCAGTTCTCCTTCATCAGGCCTTTTTAGATCTGCAAGGGTTGAGTGTGGATATAAATTAAAAGTATGAAAAATAGATCTTTGACCATTAGAAAGATTTCTTTCATTGGAACTAGAGTCTAGGAATGCATGTTAAATGAGCTTTAAGAACATGGGAGTTAGAATGTGTGTTTGGTTCAGTGCCTAATCCTGGGGGACCCCCATAAACAGCAAAACTCAGCAATCTTTCTGTCAGTCCACATATTCCCCCGCTGTTTGAGAAGGCCACTCTGAACCTAATCCCTTATATATTTCATCGTTTATTGAGGGCATTCATTAGAAGAGCAATGTAAATCATATCAAAATATATCCCCTAATTTTTTAAAAATAAGACTCAATCTTTTAGTTGAAAAAAAAAAAAAAAAGGGAAGATAATCACTTCTGTTTTCTACCATTCTAAATACCCAGCCTTTTTACTTCTCCAGATTCTCTGCTGGTCTGTATCTGTAGGCATTTTCAGTATAGCGCAAATTAGTCCTGATCTTTTCTTGCTACCCTTATTTTAAATCATCTTTGGGCTAAATAGTTAGATAAAGCTATAGTGTTTGAGGTGGGAAGGGCAAATGAAGGCATAGTTTCTCCCTTGACTTCCCTTAATACACCTTCCTGAGGGTTAGAGTTTGGGGGAGGAGGCCTGGGGGGAGTGACAGGTAAAAAGGATGTTGGAAGGGGTCGTGTTGAGCAGTCTCTGCTCACTCAGGTGGGAGGGGACGAAATGAAAGCGCTGAACACACCCTCCTTCTCCTGTTTTGGGGCCTTTGTCATGTTTTCTTACTTATTCACACCCATCCTTCAAGGCCCAGAGTCAATGTTGTCTGTTTTCTGTAGGTTTCCTACACACCCCTATCCCCAATCAGGACAAAATTAATTGCTATTTCATTTATGTTCTGAAATCTCTGTTTTAAATCTCATTGTTCTAAATCTCTGTTTTAAATCTTATTGTTCTAATACTTATCTCTTTGAATCCTTTCTGCCTCCCCACCAGTAGATTCTGAACACCTTGATGACCGGGTATATTTTGTTTTCACCTTTTTATTTCCAGTGCTTGCCATATACGCAACTTCTCAAAAATGTTTATGAAATGGAATGAAAAACCCTAAAAACAGCAATCAGAGGCCCAGTGTTTTAGGTTTAAGTTCTACTATAGCAGATTGTTTTTCCTCCTTCTGAATTTTTGTTTATAATAAGAAAACCATATAAACAGAATTTCGATAGAAAATGCCTCTGGGAGATGGTCTTTATCCCCCAGGTTTAGAGATGTTAAGCAAGCGTGGGGCGGGGGGGGGGCGGGGGGTCAGACTGTGTGGTCCTCCAACAAACTAAGTGCATGTGATTTCTCTGGGGAGGGACCTGAAAAAAATAACACCCCTTTGGGAGTTTGGACACTCTCCTAGGAAGAAATAGCCATAGGTTAATGGTCTAAATAAGTGCGATTGAGAAGGAAAAGGTAATGGGGCCTAGACAGACAGCAGCACCTTAGAAATAGTTTGGGAGTGACCTTGGTCCTCGGATGTCTCGTACTGTTCATAGGCTTGAGGCACAGCCTGCTTTGTCGTGGTGAAGGTGTATGACTGCCATCTTGCCAGTGCTCGTGAATAATATGGTCCATTCACAAGACCCACGGCTCTTCTTAGTCCACAAATCCAACAGGCCAAAACAAGGCCATAACACCAAATACGCAGTTTGTAAAAGAGGGCCTATGGCTGCCTTACAGAAACTATCTCTCTGCAGGCTCCCTCGTGGTGTCACCCTTTGCTGAGGAAGAAAGACCGGAGTTTCTACCCCTCCCCACAATGTTATGAGAGACTAGACTAGTGGGGACAGCAAGCTGCTCACCTCTGGGAAAGGAGCTACATTGTGGCCATTTTTGAGCAGAGCAAAATCGAGTGCCATGGTTATTCCTGACATAAGTGAAGCTACCATCCTGAGAAAACTTATTGGGAGAAATGATCACAGCACAGTTTGACAGTATCAGAGTATCAGCGCGCAGCAGATGACTTTGAGAGGAGCCGTTCTTTGCTGAGCGTTCTCAACCTAACCCTGGAAAACAGTAGGAAAAGCTAGGCAGGTGGAATACGGAATGTTGATGGATTGTTGGAATCTTCAGTGGCTACCTTCATGGCTACTGGTGAGCACGTCAAGAAAATGTGGGTAATAGACCACGCAGAAACTAGGTGGGTGGGTCGTGCCTGGAAGATGTTGGGTTCTTCAAATTAAGCAGCAGTGTGTCTTGGTAAAACGAAATAAAAGTAATTTGAGTGGAATTGGAATCCATATTGAACGATGGAAGAGGTAGGGAGAAAAGCATAGGGCTCACGGGGATTCGAAAGTCAATTTGGGGAATATAATCAATAACGTTGTAAAGATTTTGTAGGGTATCCAATGGATGCTTGTCTTATTAGGGAGACCACTTCAGGGATGATGTAGATGCCTGATCACTGCACTGTACACCTGAAACTGAAGCTGAATAACAATGAATGTCAACTATAATTATATATAGTCACGAGAAGCAGAGTACAGCATAAGGAATAGAGACAGTAGAAATGTAATGGCTGTGTGCGATGTCAGAGGGGTAGTGGATTGGGGGGGTTATCACTTTGTGAGGGGTATACATGATAAATGTGTAACAATTACAGTGTTTTGTGCACATGAAACTAATAAAAAACAATTTAAAAAAATAGGATAAGTCTGTTTGAGGGAAAGTATAGTTAATTTATACAGGAAAACAACATTTAAGGTAAAAGCACCTTGTGGGAAATATTATATACGCTCATATGTACATCTATGCAGGGGCGCTGTAAGTGCCCCAGTGACCACTTACTAGCTGAGCATGAGTCATTCATGGACTCGTGTTTAAAAAAAGAAATCTAGAAGCACTTGAATTTGAGAAACTAGGACAAAGGATATACAAGTTTTTTTTCCAGACTTGGGTAATACGGAAGAATTTACCAACATATATTACTGCTTTGTGTATATGATTGTGTGTGGGGTGGAGGGCAAGCTTGGAGTCTGTCTCTAGCATACTCCAATTCTCTTTGTACTTTGGTTTATCAGATGTCACAAATTGCAGTCCCCTAGTCATCTACCCTGTGTTTCTTCCCAAAGAGCCCCTTCCCTGGGGGAGCATCAAATTCCTCACCAACCTTTTGGAACAGCTGAGTGAGCCCCACTCTCTGGCAATCAGAGGGAACTTGAGCTGTTAATAGAGTTAAAGTGATTTTTTAAAAAATCTCCTGAGACTACAACAAGCCCATTAACTCAGTACCCATCCAAAGTGACCTCTCTATCCTTCCAGTGATTGATTCATCCCAGGCAGGCAGCTAGCTCAGGGTGGCTGTGGGCAGGGCGGAGAAAGTGGGGTGTCTCCTGGGACCAATACTCGTGGCCTGGTTGTAACTTGCTCCTGATCTAGAAGGGGGAATCTTTGGAGCCAGGAGGATTGAATGAGATCATGTCTGGCCAGTTCCTCGGATTCTTGGAAAGTATTAAAATGGGTTTTTATAGTGAAGCATCTATTAGAATAGAATTGCATTAATTACTGCAAGAAGCCTTAGAAATCCATGCACTTCTACAAATATTTGTGGAAACTGAAGCCTAGAGAGGTAAGAGTGACTTACAAGCCAGTTAGCAGCTTATAGTCACAAATGAATGAATCATGTATTGAAGCCAATAGATGACTCGAGACTGTGTCTTAAGGCGGAAATGAAACTGTCTACACCAGGGATAAGAGCCTCTGAGACTTATAAGGAGTCAAGCAAGTATCATAAATGAGTGCATGAGCTGGGACGAGGACCCGGCGTGACAAGGACAGTCCCAAACTGGAAAACACATACCTGTTCGGTTTAGAGACAGAAGGTTATCTCCTGGTGTGTGAAGGCAGGCCGAGCATTGCTAGACCCATTCATTTCCCAAGAGAAGTTAGAAATGGGTCAACTTTGTGTTGACCAAATAAAACATGTCGGATGAGTTGAATTTGGCCTGAGGATGACCCTGCTCCTCATGGCAGGTGCAGTTACCTAGGGCTGAATGTAACAGAGTCCATCCAATGTGTGAATAGCAGCAGCTCCGTAGAAGTGTTTTTTCCCACAAATTTTTTAGGATATCATTCTGGCTGATACTTTCCACATCCTTCCCCTGCTCTATCTCAACAGAGGGGAATCCATAAGTAGTATATTCATTTCATCTCTTCCATTGTTCAATGTCAGCGAACGTGTTTAATGAGAAATGGAAAGAGAAAGAGGCAGAGGGCCTGGAAGAACCACTAGCTGGCGATCTGCTTTTGAATAATGAAGAATTGCCAGGTGGTGTGTGTAGACCAATATGCCCTGTCTGGTCCTTTCATGTCTCTCTGGAACTTAACCAAGTGAAGATTTATGCCAAGATCCAGCCCTGAGACAGAGAAGAAAGAACACCAACAGTTTCTAATCAAATGCCAGGCTCTCCTCTGCCTCCCTGTGAATGTCTGCTGGCTTTTAAAAAGAGAAACTCTCTAAATCTCTGTCTACAGAATTATTTTTGGAACAACTAACTGGGAGTACCCAGGGTTTAAGGAATAAGCTAAATGTTGAAAGCTTTTCATTGTAGGATCATGGCAATCACTTCTCTGTTTCTCCTTCCCCACACAGCTAGTCTGTTGTCAAAACAATGCCAGCCCTTTGACAACATTTGTCACTCAGTCCATCTCTCTTTTGGACTCACAAGACCCCAGTGGCTAAATGCCTCTCAATGTCCCAAAAGGTTTAATACAATCTGCCCTCCTGCCCAGCTTCCCCATTACTCCCCCGACCTCGCTTCCTACCACTTACCTGCGCTCACTCTGCCCAGCCACGCTGACCTCCCTGTGGTTCCCCAAATGCTCTGGCATGTGCCTTCCTAAGAGCCTTTGCACTTGACATCCTCTGCTTAGATTTCCCCCCACATACCACCCTGGCTATGCTTAGTACTTTACAGAGAAACCTTGCCTGTTGAAAATTGCCGTCCCCTCCTCCTCCCCATACCCCCAGCCCTCCCTATCCCCGTTCCCACTTGGGTTTTTTTTATAGTACTTGTCCCCAGTTGTGACTATCCCTTTTACTGATTTGTTTTCCCTTACTGTAAGTTCCACGGGTGCAGGCATTTTTGTCAGTTTTGTTTGCTGCTACATTCGCAGAGCTTAAAACAATGCCTTTAGGGTTGGATGGGTGGTTCAGCTGGTTAGAGCGTGAGCTCTGGGCAACGGGGCTGCCGGTTCAATTCCCACATGAGCCAGCAAGCTGTGTCCTCCGCAACTAGAATGAAGTCAATGAGCTGCCACTCAGCTACCAGGTGGCCAGATGGCTCAGTCGGTTGGAGAGCGGACTCTCAACCACAAGGTTGCCGGTTGGACTCCGGTTGGACTCCGGTTGGACTCCGGTTGGACTCCTTGACTCCCGCAAGGGATGGTGGCGCCCCCTGCAACTAACAACGCCAACTGGACTTGGAGCTGAGCTGTGCCCTCCACAACTAAGATTGAAAGGACAACAACTTGACTTGGAAAAGTCCCAGAAGTACACACTGTTCCCCAATAAAGTCCTGTTCCCCTTCCCCAATAAAGCCTAAAAAAAAAGCCCCAAAAAGAAGGTGCCTTTAAAACATAGTAGGTGCTCGACAGATATTTGTTAGTACATTTTGAGAGTTTTATGTCCCCCTGATGTGCTAGAAATGGTGGTCTTCACTACGCTGGATACACACACACGATTCTTGCTACTGAATTGTGGTGTTTTTAACATTTCCATTAAGAGACTTGATCTGTTTTCCATGTCAGTTCTACTTCCTGAACATATCTTGAAATCATTTCCTTCTCTCCATCTCCCGTCTTTTCCTTTATTTAAAACCACCACGACTTCTTGCTTTCCCAATCCACTTCTGTTCCCCCCATGCAGTCTGTCTCAGAGCTGTTAGAATGATCGATCTAAAATCTGCATCTGGTCATTTACCCTTCATTCCATCATGTGAAATCCATCAGTGGTTTCCCATCACCCTTTACATAAAACTCAATATCCGTACCCCATCCCACAAGGCAGTGTGTGGTCAGGGGGCGATATTGACTTTTTCTGTGCCTCTTACAGGCCAAGTTCCTTCTCAACTCAGGGTCTTCGCTGTTTCCTTGTGATGGCGTACTCTCCTGTTTCTGTTTTTCATCTGGTTGACATTCTCTTCATCTCAGCTGAAAGTACACTTTCTCTGAGTTTCTCTGAGTCTCTCTAGGAATTAAGTGAGTCTGCATTTTCCTGCATAGCATTCACCATATGGTAATTCAATACCTTTGGAAATGTTTACTCAATGGCTATCTCTAGGTGGACTTATGAGGATGGGAACACTTCCTGGGCGGGGTTGTCTGGATTTCCAGCACTTAACACTGATACTGACACAGAATAAGAGCTGAATGAATTCTTGTGGAGAAAAAATGAAAACAGAATCTAGGTATCTTGACACCCCAGGGACTGGGGACCATGCAGGGTAGTTATCTCATTAACTATGTGTTTCTCTCCACAGAGATTATTTTGCAGAAGATGATGGGGAGATGGTACCCAGGACAAGTCACGCAGCAGGTAAGGAGGCCGTGGGTCTTGCCTTGCTTTATTCTTGTTTTCCTGCTGATCATAAATCCCCTGAGTCATGAATCTTTTAAATTCATCATTGCAATGTCCTCAGACTTTTTGTGAATTTCCAGATATGCACATACCGTTGTAGCTTAGAATTCTCCACTTTCCTTGCGCAGTGCGGTGAATTAGAACTGAAATACTGATGTGAACTCTTCGTACGTTTAACAATTCTGTACTTGCAAAATGAAGGTCACTTGTAAAATGGTTAAAGTAGATTCTGCCACTAAAATGAAATCTCTGCTGTCATACACCACGAAAATAGGTGTTATGATAGTGTCAAACTCACAAGTGAACTTCAGTGAGAAGAGCTCTCAGTACAGAGCTCATGAAGGAATAAGCATCTGGTAAAGATAATTACTATTATTAGGGCATTCATAATAATATCCCACCATTACTGCCCTCACATTAGCGAGGATCTACCTAAACTACAAAACCAAAGTGAAGATAGCTCTCTTCTGGGGATGATTTTTAACAAAAACGTTGAATCACTTAAGGGTTTTACTTATGTCGCTAAGTGATTTGCCTTGAAGCACACAGATGGTTCATATTCACAGTCTGGAAAAAAGTTTATAATTTGAATTTGTTAAGGACTTCAGATCGTAACTGTGTATGTTAAATCTACAAGTTCCAGGGATCTACCATCCTCATTTTAGCACCAAGAGCCTCCATTATGAGGTAAAAATGGAAGGACTGGGGCCAAAATGGAAGTGGGATAGAAAAAAATGTCCGGTACAGGCAAGATAGTAGGATGGGTATTTTTATTTACTATTTCACTTAATCTATAGGAAAGCTCCGTGAGTTAAGTATTATTATGTCCACTTTTAGGGAGACAACAAAGCTCAGCAAAATTAAGAGACTTGCCTGAATTCCCACAATTAGCGAGTGGTCAGGATTTATATCCAAGCTTCAAAAGCTCTTTTCATCCCACTAACCAAACTGTAATGTATTGTTGTTCCGTTTTATCAAATTTTCTTCCTTTTAATAGCCTATTTAATTTCACCTCAATCTGGAAGAAATAATTTTTTTCTAATTTCCTTTCATTGAAATATTTACGTTTTCCTTAGAAATAATCAGAATATTAACAAAAGAGGTGCAATGTTATTATTACTATTATTACTATTAACCTGTAATCACAGACTGGTATACAACTAACAGCATAACAATTATTTTGTACAAACTGAGTCGAAGACAATAGAAAAAATACTACCTCCATCTATAATATGTGCTGTGCACCAATAAAATCAGCTTTAAATTTCTATACTAATTTAAACTCCTAGATATTGAAAATACCTTACTATCTAAAAACATACTATCTAAACATACCATCCAAAAACATGCTAATTTTACAAAAATGAAAAGACACTGTACAGTGCCCAGTTTAAAATCAAATCATATGGCCTTACATTTCATTTTTTTCCCTTTAAAACCAGTGGTATCATGGGGAGTTTAATACAATACTTTTAGAGAAGAAAACACTGCTCTGGAACCACACTATTTATCATTATTTTCTTCTTCATCTTCATCTTTCTCTTCACCGTCATCTCTTCCTGGTCCTTTTTGTCCTCTTTTTTCTTTTCCTCCTTGTTCCTTTTTTCTTTAAGCAGAAAATGCCCTCTTCTGAGCATTTGAAAAATTCTGACAAGTTGATTGAAGTTATCTGGGGACTTTTTCTTGTGCTCCTTCTGGCAAGTTTGCAGAAAGGAAAAGAAAAAGGGAGGGAGGGAGGGAGGGAGGGAGGGAGGGAGGGAGGGAGGGATATTTTCTCCCATCCTCTAGGTTGCCTTTCTGTTCTGTTGACAGTTTTCTGTGCTGAGCAGAAGCCTTTTAGTTTGATGTAGTCCCACTTATTTATTTTTGCTTTTGTTGCTGTTTCATTTGGTGCTCATGCATATACGGTTGATTGATTTTTGGCAAAGGAGACCAGAATATACCAGGAAGGAAGGGAGGGAGGGAGGGAGGGAGGGAGGGAGGGAGGGAGGGAGGGAGGGACGAAAGGATGGAAGAAGGGAGGGAGGAAGGAAATTTTAAAAAGGAAAAAAAGGAAAGGAAAGGGGATAACAAAAAGCATGTAATGACATTTTGCCTCTTAGCTCCTTAGGATCTCCTCTGCCTAATTAACTTCTCAGTGAAGCATGCCCAGGGCCCAGTTTGCTCTCATTTGCACTGACTCTGTCTGTTGTGCTCGGTGTATTGTGATGGCTATCATTTTTTCTGACTTAAAAAAAAAAATTACCCAGTAATAAAGGCTCATTGCTTCCTCCTGTCAGCCAGGAAAAGATGTATTTTTCTGTGTCTCCTACTCGAGTCTGCAAACCCCAGCTCACCTCAATCTGAGATCCTCTGGGTACTATGCTTGCGGGAAGCCCTGAATTTCTTGTTCTTTCAGTGGTTTTCCTCAAAGGCAGGCATAGGGTTTGTAGCAGTTTGGCTTTCATTGGCTTTTCCCAGGGCAAGGCTTCCTTTGATGACATCTCTGCTTCTTTGCCTGTTTTTTCATAACTCTTAGGCCTATTGCATCCCCCTTCAGTGTTAAAGTAACACAGTGTTAGCTTACCATTAGGAAGGTTGAGTGAGGAGAACGTGGTTCTTCCAGGGCTTAGAAATGGAATCTTGGTCAAGCAAACTCTCTGAACCTTCATTTACTCATCTATAAAATGGATTTCATAATCACACCAATCTCATTCATTGGTTGCAGTAATTTTATAAATGAAATAATTCATGTGAAACTATTTTGTAACCTGCAATGCCAGTTAAAGATGCTGGTTGTTATAACTGTTATTATTCCTAAATGATAACATGAAAGATTCTCTACAGAGAGATTTATAAATACTTCTTATCTAATAGTTTGACGTAAAAAAAAAAAAAAAAGAATATTTCAGTTATCTTTGGTCCTGTGCTGAGCCACCCTAAAACTTAGTGGCTTAAAACAGGGGTCAGCCAATTTTTGTAATAAAGTTTTATGGCAACATACTCATGTCCATTCATTTGCATACTGTCTGTGCCTGCTTTGAGTGACAAGGGCAGAGCTGAGTAGTTGTGACAGAGATGGTACAGGCCGCGAGCCTACAATATTTATGTCTGGCCCTTTAAGAAAAAATTTGCCCACCTGGGGCTTAAAACAATGATATATTATTTCTCACAATCCTGTGTGTTGGCAAACTGGGCATTTCTTCTGCTGGTGTCAGTTGGGATTACTCAGAAAGCTACAATCTTCTGACAGCTTGCAGGGGCCAAGCGTCCAAGATGGCCTCACCTAAGTGTCTGGCAGTTGGTTACTGGCTGTCAGCTGGGACATCTCCACTCCTCCTATATGTGGCCTTTCTTCCTCCAGAAGGGTGGCTTGGGCTACTTCACAGCATGGTGGTCTTGGGATTCTAAGAAGGCCAGAACAGAAACGCAAAGCTTCTCGAGGCCTGGTCTCTGGATCTCATACAGTGGCATTTTCCTCCTAGTCTCATGTTCAGAGCAAGTCACTAGGCCAATCGAAATTCAAGGGGTGGAGAAATAAACACTTCTTGATGGAGAAGCAGGAACATCAAATCACAACGGGGCATGGACGTAAACGAGTGTGTTTCACCGGAGACCACTGTTAGTATGATTTACCATAGGCTACTGTATAGGAACTGTTTCTATGTGGCCTAGAATTGGTTGGTGTTTTGCAAAAACCAAATTCTGTTGGCTTATGTAGGTGAGAATGATCATAACGCCACCATTATATAAACGTGTTTGTTGTTCTATTTCCCCGGCAGCATTTCTTAGTGACACTAAAGACCGAGGCCCTCCAGCACAGTCACAGACCTGGAGAAGTGGCGAGAAGGTCCCCTTTGGGCAGACACATTACCTGAGAGCATTTGAAAAGCCCCCTCAGGTGCACACCCAGGCTCTTCGAGACTTTGAGAAGGTAAGTCCCATGGGTGGATAATTGTTTTCCCAAGTAGAAGGAGTACCATGGGATAGTGAGGTCTCGGGAAAATACGACTGATGGCTTAGTCTGGATTGTGGGCATTCTTATCAGAATGCTCTCTTTTAAGAGCGTATGTCCCCAGAAGCATCTGTAGTACAAGCTGTGTGCTGAGTGCTGTGGTTTGTGGGCAGAGATTCTGCCTGACCATTTCCACCCCTGGTTTACTTCTCAGATCAATTCAGGAAGTTTAAATGGCACCCTGAGACTCTATAGCTGGACAGCAGTGAGCCCAGGGGACCTAGTCCAGTTGGCTGGCTTGGACCACTCTACCTGTCTGGATACTGTCGGCAGCAGGAGGGGCCTCAGCCACAACCATTTGCTTCTCAACAAGAATCTGTCATCATTGCTCAAAACTGATTCAACTCTTTTGTTGTTTTTTTTGGGGGGATGTCCTTCACAGCTTTATTTGTAATAGTCAAAAATTAGAAAAAACCCAGATGTCTACCAAGGGGAGAAGGGATATCCTTTTGTGTATTCATATAGTTGAAAACTACTTAGCAATAAGAGGAAAGAGCTACTGGTTCATACAACGACATGGATTGGACTGTCACAGGCAAAAGAAGCCAGACACGAAGAGTACGTACTGTGTGGTACCACAGGTGGAAATACAGGTGTGCGCGCAAAGTGTGGAAACGTTTGCGTTAGATATTAATGCTCACCAGAAAGTATCCATTACAGAAGAGATGCTAAACAGTCAACTAGTCAAAATAACTCAGACGTTAGCCCCCTGTGGCAACGAATGCAATAGACACACATATGCAGAGCTGGAGGTGAAGCCTGGGCCCAACCAAGACCCTTAATGCTGCTGCCCCTTTAGATGTCCCTCCCGTCAGCCAAAGGCCATTGCTCTGTCGACAGGGCACTGTTCATCAAGGAAATCCACCAGCTCCTGGGTAGCAAGTTGACTACACTGGGTGCTTTCAAGAACAGTCAATGCCTCCTTCTCACAAGATTAGACAGCTATTCAGGGGATGACTTTCCTGCCCACAGAGCTTCAGGTAGCACCACTGTGTGGGGCCTTAGCGAGTACCCGTTCCACGAGCATGGAATCCCACGCAACTCAGCATACCATCAGGGAATCCACTTCCCAGCTAAGGAGGCTCGGGAGCGTGCCCATGGCCGTGGCATACCCTGGTCATATTGCACACTGCACCACGCAGGAGCAGCCGGGCAGGCCGGGTATTGGAATGGCCTGCGGAAGGTGCAGTTGAAATGTCAGCTTAGAGGCAGTGTTCTGTGAGGGTGGAGTGCCATCCTCCAGGCTGCAGCGCGTGCACTGAATCTGAAACCTTTATATGATGCTGTGTTTCCCGTAGGAGGATGAATACCTGGGACTCAGGAACCAAGGAACCGCTGCACTCAACACCATTCCCTTATCCTTAGACTTGGCCAAGAGCCAAATGACCGATACTGTAATCCAGGTCCCCAGGTCCCTGTGATCTGGACTGATCCCAGGAAGCCTATATGATAGAACCCATCTCCTGGCATTTATATGGCCTGGAAAGAGCACCCAAGATTTCATACCGCCGCCCCCCACCCCCCACCCCCGTGCTAAAAAAGGAAACAGCTCTCTGGTGCCCCCTGGGGGTCACCCAGGGGTGGGGCCACACAGGAGTACGGTGTAAACATGCCCTGAGATATGTGGGGTTCTTTCATTATTGAATTGATAGTTTTTGACATAAAATAATGAAATTCCATTTTCAAAAAAGGGGTAATAAAGCAGCGTTGACATGGGTTTCCCCTGTCTTCCCGCAGTTTGTGAATAGAAATATTTCGCTAGGACCTAATGCATATCCTACCAGATTTTCCTGTGGACCCAGAAGATGCTCCATGTCACGTGTGCCTGAGAATTAAACAGCCTGTTATTGCTTTGGTTTTGTTAGTGCCCATAGTTGTCATGGATACTGGTTTGTGTGTTTTTTTTAAAGACAGCGAGTTTGCAGGAATATTAAGTGGCTAATTGACGACTAAACCTCTGACCAGCTGTGTAGTGATAATAGTGGGAGCGGGGGTGGTAACACCCCAACCCCTTCCTCTTTTTGCACCTTTTGATTCTGCTTCAGTGGGTGCTCTCTGAAAGGCAGGCTGCCTGCATGTTCCTTTCGGTTGAGAGGTGATTTGGAACGTACCGTGTTTCCCCAAAAATAAGACTGGGTCTTATATTAATTTGTGCTCCAAAAGACGCATTAGGGCTTGTATTCAGGGGATGTCATCCTGAAAAATCATGCTAGGGATGATTTTCCGGTTAGGTCTTATTTTCGGGGAAACACAGTTGATGTGAGGCGTGCCTCCTCCACTGAGGGACTGAATGGCCGGAGGCTGTGGGGAGAGGAGAAATGAAGGGCTGAACTGGGTGACAGACAGAGGTGACCTGACTTTCCAGTGTGGAGTTCCAAGTCTTTTCTCTTAGCATCCTGGTCTCATATCCTGATGAGTCCTTACTTCTCCACGCTGAGAACCACTGACAGAGACTGAGCTAGGACACAGAGAAAAGACCAATTGAGATCATTTTAAATCTCTCCCCTATGCGTCAAGTAATGATGCAACCAGTGAGGCAACCATACACTTTTTGTCAGAAAGGTCATTGCCAGGGCTCAGAAGTCGTGACTTTTTCAGGGTCATAGAGTTTATGGACCATAATCATAAATCCTGACAGATAATTGGGTTGGAAAGATTTTTACGTAGAAATGGTCTTGAGAAAAACTTCCTATACGTTTTCTCACTGGATCACAGTACCCACCCCACCCCCAGCACATCTGGGCTGAGACTAGAGCAGGTAATACTAGCTGGCATGTCTTGATACTTTCTTTGTGTCAGGTACTGTTTCAAGTATGTGCAGTATCATCTCATTTAATGTTCATGACAACCCTGGGAAGAAAGCGTGGTTATGACCCCAGTTTACAAATGAGGCAATAAAGGCCAAACAAGTAACAAAGGAACCAACCCAACGTTTCATAATGTGGGCCTGAAAATACTTGTCGATTTTGTGACGGAAAATAGTACTTTCTAGATCAGGGAGCTCCGCTAGAGAAAGCTTAGTGGTAATGGGACTGGACTATTAACTCCTACTTAGGTGGCCACAGAGTGCAGTTCTGTCTTCTCTACGTAAACTGGAAATCTCCTTTGATCTCCCAGTACTCTCCATCGCATGGTTTTTATTGCATTAATTCTGGACTGCTTGCAATTCACAGCGGGGTCATATTTCCCAGTCTTTGTTCTGCCTGGAATACCTTTTCCCTCCTATTCTTTACTTGGTTAAAGCCTTCTCATCCTTCAAGTTTCAGTGCAGGTGCCATTTCCTTTCTTTCTCTCTCTCTCTCTCTCTCTCTCTCTCTCTCTCTCTCTTTCTTTCTTTCTTGATACCTTCCCTGACTCTCCAATCTCAAAATACATACCCTGGCTCTAAGCTCTTCAAGGGTCAAAAATACCTCTTGCTCATCCTTTTCTAGTCTCTAGAATCTAGCACAATGCCAGTACATAGTATGTGCTCAGTAAATGTGTATCAACTAAACCAAACTTGTTGGATTTGGAGTTTCCTGGCCTATTTTCTTCCAGTCAGTTCGACTGGATTTGTGTTCCCCCAGCCTCTAATCAGAATTCACTGCATGTATTCACCGTTGAATGGTTCTAAGGAGGATATTGGTGTACTCATTGATTGGTTAGGATAGGAAACTGGGAAGTCAAGAGACGTACATTTGTTTTTAGCAATGAGTTTAAAGGAAGACCATTTTCCATCTCAATTGGGATGACAAAATTATACACAGAAAATAAGAGAAAGAAGCAGAGACCTTTTGAAATACTTGACAGGACTTATTAAGAAGATCATAATAGTAGCTAATAATAATAAATATTTATTGAGTGTTCATTATACACTAGGGACTCTTCTAGATATTTAATATATTTTATTTCAGCTATTTTTCAGTTCATTTTCCTAACTTATGAGATAGATATTATTACACTCATTAGACCAGTAAAGAGACCAAGGCTCAAATAACTTGCCTAAAGCTATACAGGTTTAAAGTGGCAGACCCAAGCTAACTCTAGTGATTTCCAAGGTTCTTAGAGAAATGAGAGGACCATGCAGAGAAAGGGGCTGCATTGGTGGAATGTGTGCGCGTGGTTTTATACATAGACTCAAAACGGCAGATGCTATAGAAAAGCTATGGCGGGGTGGGGGTCTGTGGCCATAAGGTCTAGAGGGGGCCTCCACCACTCTCTCCTGTTTACACATTTTCTAATAATGTTGTCTGCAACATGAAAATGCCAGCATAACCAACTGCAGTGCTTGCCTAATTATAGCCTGAAGCCAGCTTTCCCTGGTAGTCTGAATCCAGCCACAGTGAGTCAGCCTGATGAGGCCCCACCCATCTGGCAAATTCTTCCACTTGGATTTGAAGTGTGTGTGTGTGTGTGTGTGTGTGTGTGTGAGAGAGACAGAGAGAGGGGGTGGGGTGGGGGTGGGGGACAAGTTCTAAAAGGGACTTTTCTACCTTTATGGAGATCTGAGTTGTCATACTCTGGATTTCCTGTTCTAGTTTAGGTGAATCTAAATCGTGTCACTGCTGCTCTTAGGTCAGCAATTTCAGTGCTTCTGGAGTGTTTTTCTGTAATTACAGCCTTGGAAAATGAATACTGTCAGTGAAGTACGTTTTCATTTTCTTTCTTAAACAGCATTTATGCTCCCCAAAACCACAGTGCCCCAAGCCTGCTGGCTTTGTTTTCACTAGTGTTTTGAGCCATTTAAGAAGTTAGTAGATGAGCAGGGAAGTGGGGGGGGGGAATCCTAAACTTTCAGCAACTGTAAGCACAGAATTTTCTTCTTTTTAAACACGACTTTTCAGTCATTCCACACGGTCATTCCACAGAACTTCAGCTACGTTTTCATTCCTAAGTGGTACAGCCAAAGCTATGTATCAACTCAATCATCTTTTAAAAACTATAAATAAAAGAAATGATTCTGAGTGCTATGGAGGATACAGAGATTACAAGTTACCATTCTCAAAGAGTTTACGATCTGATTAGGGGCATATGACATTTAAAGTACACAAGATTTAATTTAAATAACATCTAAAGCAACAGTGGCAGAGATATCACAAGACTAGAATAATTGCCAAACAAATGTATGTCTTTAAAACCTAAACATTAGCAAAACATTTTTGAAATTTATATTCATATATATACATTATATATGTATATATATTTCTCTTTTTCACTGTATGAAGAAAAGTTCTATCTTTCTTCCTATGGACCTTGAAGAATTTTATTCCAACAATAATTTCCATTCTAAAAATAAAGTTTTGAAATAGCAACAAAAATAATGATACCAATTAATATTTATTGAGTGCTTATAGTGTGCAATCTTCTGAGGTTGGTATAACCATTATTTTTATTTGTTCAGAGAGGGACACTGAACCTGAAAAAAGACTAGTGGTTACTAGAAAGTGCTAGAGCTGGGATTTGAACAGAAGTGTACTGGTTCCAGAACTGAACTTTTAGCCACACTTTTATTATGCCTCTCTAGGGCCAACTGATCCCTTATTCATTTGTTTCTTTGTCCACTCATCCCCGGATTAGATGGATACATCCTGTGTGCTAGGCTCTATTCTAGCTGTTAAATGCACAATGATCACGTACGAATGTATAAAAAACTGTATGTTCAAGGATGACTGTTTATTTCAGTATTTTTGTACTAATAAAATATTAGAAATAATCTAACGATCCATCAAAGTGAGGGTTGATTGTTTCAAGTATGGTATATACATACAATAGAACATCATAGAACATTGCCCTGGCTTGGAAGGATATCCGTAATAACAGATTTAAGATTAAACAGCAAAACAACAACAATTTGACTGAATATTTCATAAAAGAAGACCACATTTTTGAGAGGCAGAAAAATAGAAATGTCTGGCAGGATAGACACGAAAATGTTAATGGTGATTATGTCTGGGTAATGGGATTAGCCATAATTTTTGCCTTCTTTATTAACTTTCGGTCATATCTGAAGTTTTAATAACATGTTCATTTTATTTATCTAGTTATGGAACAGATGTTTCTAAAGCGTTTACTATGTACACAGCCTAATGTCTTAAGTACTGCAAATATAAATAATGAGTAGGCAAACATGGGTCTTGCCTTTGTAGAGTTTACAGATCAGCCAATTACAACAGAATGTAATCATTATGATAAAAGTAAAGAGTGTTACACAATCTATTGCTGGGTAACCTAACTCAGCTCCCTAACTATAGCTCCCAACCTAACTCAGTCCGAAGGGGTGGGAGAATTCAGGGAGAGTTTCCTAGGAGAAACTACATCTAACTGGGGACCAGAAGGAAGAGTAAGAAATAGCCACTAATATAGACTCTGGGAGTGGGAGAATGATGAATGTTCCTTGCAGAGGAAACAGCACGAATCAAGACTCAGATGAAAGAAAGAACTATAATAAGTTACTATGTCTCAGGGTGTGGGTGCTGGAAATGTGGAGAAGAGTTGAGACTGGAGGAAAAGGGAGAGAGCGAAGCCAATATGCAGCCTTGCAAGTTATGTGAAGGCTTTTAAATTTTATTGGAGCTCAATGGGGAGCCTTGGAAAGCTTTTAAACATGGAGGTGACATTTTAGAAATGTCCTCTTGGCTTCTGTTGTGGACTCTGGATTGGAGGAGTCAAGTCAAAGGCAGAGAGAGCAGTTAGGAGGCTGTAGGCAAAGGTTGGTAGTAAGACAGTATAGGAGTTACGGACACGGACGGACGAAAGAGAGATTTCAGAAGCAGAAGTGACAGGACTATGTGATTGATTGGATATACGACCAGTGATGGGAAAGAAGCCCAAATATGACCAACTGCCAGTTCATCTCTGCATTCCCATTCCAGGTTGTCACCTGTTGTACACTCCCAGAAAAGTTGTACACTTTCCCCTTAATAACATGATTTATTTATTCAAAATCTTTCTTTTCTGTTAGAATCTCAGCTCCATGATCCCAGAGACAGAGTTTGTCTCGTTCAGTACTAGATATAGTCATTAGCTTAGTGCCTCGTTATAGTAGACATGCCTTTTCTTTTTTTGTTGTGTTTTGGATGAATGAATGATGTCACTCTTTCTTGCTCGGGCAGCTACTAGGTGATGCCACCCATTGAGAAAGGGAACAACTGGAGCGGGCACATGTAGTTCTTTCATAATCATTAAAACAACAGTAGCAAAGACCAAAGCAAGTAAAGTGATTTTCATTTTTTGGAAGAAAATTAAGGAGATGCTCCCCATTCTTAAGGAATGCTAAATCTAATTGGGGAGACAGTCAGACAGATACTGGTAACAATGATGCTAATAGACGTACTTGGAGGTGCCGTAACCCAGGCTTTCGGATCAGATAGGCTTCCTTGAGTAGGTACTAGCTCAGCCAAGTCCTTAGGGTGAGTTGGAGATAGTTCAGTCAGCGCTGAGTGGGAGGTGAAGAGCAGTGATGACATTCCAGGCGAACACTGATACCCGTGGAAAGTCCTGGAGGCAGCAGAGAGCCTAGTGAGTTCAGAAACAGGACGCTTTTTGTCATGGCTGGAGCTCTAGCGTGTTGACTGAGGTTCAAATTGGCAGTGTGTCCTCCGTACTCCTGGTCAAAGCCTTGTTGTTGCAGCCAGGGTCGTTCATGTTATACTGTGAACGCTTAGCTCTTACGCCTAGCGAAAGTCCTCGTTGGGCATTTGAAATCGCCTTCTTTCCTAGAGAAGGATGGAGAAAAGGTTATTGAAAATCTAGAAAAAGTGGGGAGGCCATCCCTGGGTATGTTCCCCTTGACTCTTAGAAGCTCAGCCAATAATCTTCCTGGGTTGAAATAGTTGTGAGCCAATAGCACCAAATCCTGCTGGTGTCGATCAAGCCAAACTGATGGAGAACCTCCTTTGGAGCCTGGGAGTCCTTGGGAGCTGCCAGCATCAGTGCCGCTCAACTGTCATTGCTGTCCTGGAGCTCCTTTAACTGTCTCTGACAGCACTATTTCTGGCGGGGCCACTTATTTTTGGTGGTCAGGGAGTTATTTGTTTTGGTTTGGTTTTATATAGTTCATAGGGCTCTGATGAGATGGTGACTGCGTCACCTTGTTGTTCCAGAGTTGGGGGTGGTGTGGGTGTGTATCTGTGGTGGGGGGGGGGCAGCGGGAGAATCGTCTGAACCCCTATCCGTTACCCGCATGAAGCCATCTTCATGTTAGTACATGTAGTGTTTTCAAGGTTTATCCCAGGTGCAGCGTGTATCAGTACTTCATTTCTTTCTATAGGTGACTAATATTCCATTTTGTAGATATACTAAAGCTTGTATATCTATTCATCCGTTGGTGGAGATTTGGGATACTTCTACTCTTTTGGCTATCGTGAATAATGCGTCTGTGAACACTCATGTGAAGACAGTAATTATATCCAGTTAATTTTGTAAGACAAGTCCAACTCATTCAAAACAGCCAGGAATTAAACTTTTATATTCCTGCAACTCAGATTTTATCAAAACAGCCTAGGGACTCCCAGACACGTAGATGCATGGTAAATAAAACAGTTTTTTAAATTATATTTATTGGGGTGACAATGGTTAGTAAAATTATATAGGTTTCCAGTGTGTATTTCTATAACATCTGTGAAAACATACCATGCTCTGCCTTCTCCCTGCCCCATCCCTTCCTGTCTACCTTTGTCTTTCAATCCAGGACTCGTTGGGTTCCTGGGTTTGATTCCACTGGATGCTAAAGAACAGTGATAATATTTATTACCTATTTGTAGATGAGTATAGTACAGTGTCAACGGCTACTTAAAACACTGCGGTTCCTCTGTTTACCACGTTAAGCCTATTTTTATTACCACAAAATGGAAAGATATGAATTATCACAGATACCAAATTAGTAGAGTTTAAGTTGCAGAAGTTTTATTATATTTGAAAAGAAAGTGTGAGTTACAATGACGAATCATGTTTAGTGGAGTGGAACTTTATTTTTAGGAGGGGGAATGGGTAAGAGGTGGATATGTTTTCAAGCATTTCCATTCTAAGCGCTCTCTGGGGGGTCTGAATATGATTAGGCAAATGTGAAACTGGTTTTTTTTTAAAAGGCTGACTCCACGGTTATTTATGTTAATGGAGCATGACATACAACAGCTGGGTTGTAATCCTTCTCTGTTGGCATCGGTTGAGTCCTTATTAAAGCCTTATTTCCAGCCTGGGCTAATACCTTAAGAAGCAGTGGGAAGAAGAAATTAAGGAAAGAGCACGGGAGAGCCCTTAATGTCTGGAAAAAATATTTTCAGAGTGAAGATTTTCGATGTAGTGTATAAAACAGGAAGGAAAAAGAAAGAAGCCCTGTCTCTTGATCAAGAGCCTGCACTGTTTATTTCCTAAGTGATGCAGCGCTTATCTAAATGTAGGGGTTCTGCCCACGAGAGGTGCTGCTTTAGTCGTTGGTCTTGTGTGTAGCCCAGGTATGTGCATTGCTGGTTGTTAGCGCTACAAAAAGTAAACAAACATAAGCAATAAACAAAACAATCTTCCCCGTAAGCGGTTCCTGGCCCTTTTCCTTCCACTGCGGTTCTCCTCACCCTTTGTCCAAACTGAGAGCCAGGATCTGCCTTAGAGGGACAATCTCAGGCTGCTCCCCTTGACTGTCAAGGTCTCCCTAAAACGGTTCTTCCCTTCCCATCCTCCCTGTGCCCCCGTTACAGGACAGTGTATGCCGTTTGTTTCTGTCCAGCTGGCCCCCTGTACCTTTGCTTATGTTCCACCTGCCCTGATCGCCTTATGTTCTCGCCCCAGCAGAGCCAAACTTGATTCGTCCTTTAAGGAGAGCTAACACGCCAGTTCTCTGTGGAACCTTCTGCCAACTCTGTCCTCATTTCTATAGTTTTTACCATGTGGACAGTTCATAGTGGCCTCTAATTGTAATCTGTCATCTTATTCCCAGTTTGTTCAGAACTCTTCTACAAAGTTCCGATTCTGCATTGTGTGTTAAAATTCATCTTTTATTCTGGAATAATTTATTTTACGTATAAGATAACCTTTTATAAAGAGGAATGCCTTTTGATATGCTCTGCATCCTAAAACATCTGCATTATCTTGTAAGCAGATTGAGTTCCCTTGGAATTAAGTCGGGTGAGGTCGAAGTCAGTAGGTTAATTATTCATCCGGCAAGTATTTATTGAGCAACTACTATGTACCAGGCACCATTCTTGGTACTGGTGGTACAGGAGTGAACAAAACAGGCAAAATTCCTGGAGTGGATATTCTAGTAGGCAGAGACAGACAAGAAACAAAATAAATAAGTATAATATTTTAGACGATGAGAGTGCTGCGGAATAAAAAAAACAATGAAGGGAGATATGAAGGGCTGGGGTGAGGCATAGACTGAGTTACAGTATTAAGAGTCTAGAGAAAGAGTGTGCCATGCAGAAGGATGAACAAACTCAGAGGCCCGGAGGAGGGAGGATGCTTACTGGTTTTGAGGAATGGAAAAGAGAAACAGTGTGACTGGAGCAGAATGTGTAGGGGGAGACTTGTAGGAAAAAAGTAAAAGACAGGGAGGAAAGAGGCGCGAGATTATTTAGGGCTTTGAGACTTAGGCACTAGGGAGATGGCCGAGCCTTTCACTCTCAATTAAACATGAACCGAGGGGGTTTCCAGCAGAGGAGCAATTGGACACATTTTGAAAGGGTCATGGTGGCTGCTGGGCTAGGAATGGACTATAATGAGTCAAGGGTGGGAACAGGGAGACGGGTTAAGGGGGCTAGTCAAGTAATTTAGGGGAGAGATCGTCCTATCTGGGTCCAGAGGGGTACAGGTGCCAGTGGCAGTGGTGGGGGATGGGTTGTATATATACATGGACATATATATTGGAAGTAGAAGTAATAAGATTTACAGACAGATGAGGTGCTGTGTATGAGAAAAAAGAGACAAGGATAACTCAGAGGTTTTAGTCCAAACAACTGCAAGTATTGAGTTGTTACAAATGGAAGTGGTGTCCGGTGAGGAAGGAACATATGTAGAGGGAAGGTGAGCAGTTCAGTTTTAGATGTCGTAAGTCGGAGACGTCTCTATTCAAGCGGAGATGTCTCCTAGGAAGTGAGATACAGACTAGAGTTCGGCAAAAAGGTCAAGATGGGCAAATGAAGTTAGGTGAACAAATGATCATTTTCTACAGTAACCATTCTAGCAAATGTAGTTTCTTTACAAGTATTGGAAGGAACATTTCTATATCATGGAAAAGTTGTGAGAACAATCTAAGCAAGCTAGCCTATATTTAACAAATCAACAAAGAAATGAAATACATGCGGAATCCTTATCTGCTCATTCATTCAACAAATATTTAGGGAGTGCTTCCTAAATACTATGCACTGAAAACACAAAGGCACAAAATCCGCCTTGCCAGCCCTCAAAACACTCTAGTCTGGCTGAGATGGGTAAACAAGCTGCGACTGCTGGGTGGAATGAATGTGACTGAAGAGGTTTTCTTGGTTGTTTTGGGACCGGAAGGAGTATAGCAAGACATCTAAGTCCTTCACCCTTTCCTTGGCAGTTTACGGACTAGTTGGAGAGACATAAACACACGACAAGTTAAATAGCCCTAAAAGGTGTAAAAAAAACACCCTTCAAGACAGCAGAAAAGCAATATCATGAGGCAGCATCTGAACACTTACAAAATGCTAATATTTGCCGTAGGAGTTCAAAAGAGGAAAATACTCTGTCCAGGCTGGCGTAGGAGGGAACGCTTTGTTTGGGTGGGATTCAAACTATGTAGGACTTGAATAAAGAGGCAGGGTGTCTTGAGGGGATGTGATGGGCTTTTCCTTTGTTTCTAAGAGTGATGAGATGCCTGTGAAGGGTTTTAGGGAAGAGAGATGACAGGGTAAGATGTGAGTTTTGAAAACATTATCTTAGCTATAATATGGAGAACAGGTGGCTGGAAGGAATTCTGGCAGGCGTGACAGACTGTTGCAAAAGTTTTTGCTATGGAGTTTATTGTGACAATGGGACACCTAAGTTGAACTCTCTAGTAGAGGGTTGGATATGTAGGGCTCGATCTTGGGTAAAGACTAGGTTGGAGATTTGGGGGTTGTTTGCGAGGCAAAAGTGATAGCCCTAAACATGGATACAATCTCAAAAGGAGAGAGTATGAAGAGGGGAAAAAAGGCTAAGGACTAACCATCATTTAAATACTCATTTTAAGGAGCAGAAAAGATACAGAAAAGGGGTCAGAGGGATAGAATAAGGACTCACCGAGCATAAGAGGAAATAGGCATTAATGTGCAGAAAGAAATGTCTGGGTTGGATAAGAATACCCTTCAATCTCATACAATTTTACTTTTCATAAAACTTTCATTAAATTATCTCACTTGATAAAAGAATCCAAGTGGACATCAAAAACATTAGCAAACACTAATCTTGAAGCTGGGATCCTGGTTCCCTCTGTGCAAAATGGAGGTGATAATAACCAGGTTATGCCTCTAGGAGCTTAGACCAGGAAAGGGCCTTAAAAATCACCTCGTTTCCACTTTTTAAAAATGAGGGCAGTTAGGCCTCTGGAGAAGTGTACTACCAAGGTCATACAGCTATTTAGTAACAGAGCTGGGTCCAGAAGAGGATCTTCTTGAGTTTTAATTTAGTCTTTTCTCTTCCTCACGCTAAGCCTAAATGACATCCATTTATTCTAAGAGCACAGATTTCGCGAAAATGAATTTTAAATATCTACATTTTTTAATGAGAATATTTTGTCATAGCTTGTCAACGGTCTGTGATAAGAAATGTGTTGACTACTTACAATTCAAATCTATTCGAGAGAATGCTCCGTTCTAATTATGCCTTCCCAGGGCCGCTTTATTCATCCAGACTTTTTCTGTCTGTCAAAGCAAAGTCCAAGTCCAAGGCCTAGCGAAGTTTTCTCTCGTCGTCCCAGTAAGAATGAATCACGGCAGTCTTCCGGGTTCCCATAGAGTCAATGTTTTTCAAACATTAGGATGAAATCAATTCAGTGGGTCAATCTCAGAGAGAGAAATCGAATAGCTAGCATCAGAATGCCTCACACATAGTGATGGCACCATTACTTTGTGAAACTTTTATTTCATTTGTGTGTGTGCACTGGATTGCAGTATGAAACGTAAGAAGCGTGACTAACAGAGGATTGTCACGCAATACACATACCTATAGTATGTAGGTACCCAGCTCTTTGAGGGTTGAGACTGTTTTATCTGTGTGTACCTAACTACCGCTAGGTAGTACACCTAACGTACTACCTGGTGGACACTCAGGTGATGGAATTATTATGAAGAGTGAAGAAAGAGAAGAGTGAAGAGAGCAGGCAGGTTGGGGAGGAAGTGAGTACTATAAACTTTTTAGTTGTCTGTACTTGGGATGTTAATATTGATTTTTTTTTTTCCCTCAAGCTAATATTACTGCAACCAAGAACCTGTGTTTGGTATCTGTGTGGTGCCCAGTCACCTTCAATGTCCCGTGTGATGTGGTATAAATAACACTTCCTGCTAATGTTGCAGCTGTCACTCAAGGATCTTAAATTGCTTCACAAGCAGGATCTGGTGATGAGTGCCTGGCCCCACTTGGCAGGTGCCTGAGTTAAGAACCAGTGACCGGCTGAAATCTCTGGGCTCCAGGCTGACGCCCCCCTCCTCCCCACCCACCCTCTTGTTCCCTCATTCCTGGTGGGGAGTAGCCTTTGACCCTAAACCTTTGACCCTGCCTTTTTGCGAGCTTGTGTAACTGGTAAACAGAGTTTGCAAAATTTCCACTGATCTAGAAGATTCCTTCTTTCGTGGGGGTGGCTCTGGTGTATATGGAGGGAGGTTCACCGGTAATAAAAGCTATTTATTTAAAGCGCCTCAGTGACCTAAAAGTCTAGGGAGGAAAACTGGGAAGGAACTGATTAGAAGCGAGTTTCTGGATCATCAAAGCAAATTAGGGACCCCTCTGGTTGGCAGGTCTTTAAGCCTGGCAACTGGCAGAAAGGAAGGGGCTATTTGGCCTGGGGTCACTATCTTGTGGGCAGGAGCCCTTCTCCTATCAACCTTGTGTCTTGCTTCTGGCCACACTCCTTTGGGTTTTATTGTGCAAATCAGCCACGGGGAGGTTAAATACCCACTCACACCCCACGCCCCTGCATTTCCTTCTCCTTTTAGTAACCCCACCATCGCATGGAATTACTCCCATTCCCCATTTCCTGGAAGCTTCGTGGGGTCACTCCCCCCTCTTTTCCGAGAAGTTGCTAACTGCGTGCTGTGGGGCCCGGGAGGCTCTGGGAGGGTGACAGCCTGGAGTCCTGGCCCGGAGTCAGGTTACACCACTTGTGTCTGAGTTCGCGCAGCGTGTTCCCCTGTCAGGGATTCCACAAATATCTCCTGGAGGTAAAAAAGGAAAGCGCGCCGGGCTCCAGCACCCAGAGCCGCGAGCCTAGTCCCCAAGGCCCCGAGAGAGCGCCAGCCCCCGGGGCCATGTCGCCGTAGCCTTTATGCCGCGGTGCAGGGGTACCGCATTCTTGGGGTGCAGGGGTGCCTGGGCATGCTCCTCCCCATGGGTTGCCCACCATGTCTAATGGATACCGCACTCTGTCCCAGCATCTCAATGACCTGAAGAAGGAGAACTTCAGCCTCAAGCTGCGCATCTACTTCCTGGAGGAGCGTATGCAGGAGAAGTACGAGGCCAGCCGGGAGGACGTCTACAAGCGGGTGAGTGCGGGGCCGAGGGCCGGGGCTGGGGGCGGCCCCGCCGGGCCTGGCTCCTCCCAGCTCGCGCCGCGGGGACGGGCCGGGGAGCGGGGCTCCCGGCCGGGCCGCTCACCTCCCACGCGGTGGCACCTCACACACGCGGGGTCACCTCTCTTCTGCCTGTTTTCTACTTCCCTTCTCTGTAACTCCGGTGTGGAGCTGCGGAATCGCCGTGGGAGCTGGTTTCAAATGTGGATTCTGCCCCCTCCCCCCGTTACCTGCCCCCACACACACAGTGATTGTGATTTAGTGACTGGAGGGCGAGCTTGGGAATTTGCATTTTAAAACAAGCCTCAGAGGTGACTCTGGAGCAGGTAGTTTCCCAGGTCACGCATCCCGAGGAGAAGGGCCCCTTGGAGCGCTGGCTCGATGGGGCACCAAACGATACTGTGGGGAAAAGGGCAGCGGCTGAGGGTACTTCTGTTCCCTGAGAAATTCATGTTTGGTTTTGAAGATGATTTTGCAAATGAGCTTTCAAGACAAGAATCGTAGGCGTTTTCAGTCTTCGGAATATTCACGGTAGAACCAAGGAAAGGATACTGATAGAGCGGCGGCCGGATGAGGAGGGAGACGGGGGCTTCCCTGAAAGGGAGGGTTGTTCTGATTGAGGGCTGAGCGGTTGGGATGGGGAAGAAAGATGGAGGGAATTGGCCGAGTAGAGGGTGAGATGAGACGGCATCTTGGTAAGAGGACGTGAGGCTATGGGTTCCAAGGATTAAGCGTCCTAACTGGTTACCACAGTGTTGGTTTCCTCCGTCCTCTTAGTGTCTGGGCAAGCACTGAAGTGAGCTGAGTCACCTGCAGCCGGTCACCTCTGACTTTATCAGAGAGTAGATCTCCAGCTGTTTACACCAAGACCATACAAATGTTGTCATTCTCTATGTGCCCTGCCCTGTGGAGAAGGCTGGGAAGCATTACAGGCTGCTGAATCAGAGGAGTAACTGGTGTCTGTGAAACCCAGATGATTATTTGGTAAATTCCACTAATGTGGACAGCTGAATTTGGGGGGTTTAGCCCTACTTTCCGTCTTTCCTGGATTTCCATGTTTTAACCAGAATTTTCCTGAAACTGGTCCAGCCTCACCTTTCGTCTTTTATGTGA
Source organism: Rhinolophus sinicus (assembly GCF_057876585.1). Classification (NCBI taxonomy): domain Eukaryota; kingdom Metazoa; phylum Chordata; class Mammalia; order Chiroptera; family Rhinolophidae; genus Rhinolophus; species Rhinolophus sinicus. The sequence goes on from NC_142507.1 coordinate 50,338,892, forward strand.
CTAAATAGTGATGTGCCTCAATGGGGCTGCCAGGGGTCAAGGAGGATATTGCCAAGTGAGGGTTGGTAATCATGAGACAGCTGGTGGGGGAAGGGGTTGAGTGGCTGTATTTACCTCAGGGTAGAAATAGTGAATGAATTTGTTCACTGAGCAGAGGGAGGGTCTTTTCCCATTAACTGTCCCCAAAGCAAGACAAAAGGTAGGGGCAGTTAGGTAATTTGAGGAAAAGGATTTTTTTCAGCTTGAATCATTGGTCTCACGGTCTGCTCTTCAGTAGCTAAAGAGACAGTCTTTAGGGACCATTTTAGGCATGGTATGAGAGGGCACCACTTCCAGAAGAATTGCGGTTAAGGTTCTAGGAGCTATGTGAAGGCGGGGAAGAGTGGCCACAGGACACTGTCATATACAGAGGCGACAACCTATTTGTTAGACCAATATTGTCATTAGTCCCATAGAGGAAGTAGACATGGCCCTATATCTTCCTACTGTTAAGTGCAGGACACTCCGGCCCGCAACTGGCACCATATGACTTGAGGGATCTCAAACCACTGTGTCCCTTCCTTTCCCTTCTCACCAAGTCTTTGTTTAATCCACCTGTCACATTACGCATCCCATTTGGCTATGATTTGGGAAACACTAAAGGCGTCAGTTCACATGTTCTTATTTTGAGAAGCAGAACACATACATCCATTATTAATCATTAACATCGTAGTTGAAATGAATTTATCACACCATGTAGTGATGAGGGACTGATAGAAATCAGGGCAGTTTTGTTTTGATGGAAGGACACCGGATTATAAAACCACCACGTCGGAGCCCTGGACAACCAGGGCACCTGGGCAACTACATTACCCTCTCTGAGCTTGTTCCAGCCTCTAGAGAACTGGCATCAAGAATAATACATACACCATCGGCACTGAAAATCATTTGTTGAGGGTTATGAATAAATAGCCGCCATAAAGATTAAATAAGACTTACAGCAAAGCACTTTGTTAAATGTCATAGTTTCATATATATATGAGGGGGTAGTAGTTATATGCCTACTAGTAGTAGTAGTTACTATGATATTTAAAAATGAGGATGAGGTTTGGCTCTTTTAATCTCATCCACAGATATTTCCATGAATGTGTTGTCAGGGAGGGAAAGAATCCCCACCCCGCCCTGCTTCTTTGGTGCTTATGGCGAGACTAATAATAACACAATGAAATTGACACAAGACTAGCGTAACAGGAGAAGAACCAATTTAATACAGGTGTGCGAGAGAATCACATGATGCTCAGATCATAAGGAGGGAGGCTCAAAGAAATGATCGAACCAGACAGACACCTTTTCATACTTTTTAGACAAACAATACATTTGTGAGAAATTGACAGGACAAAGAAAGTGGGCGCTCATTAGAAAGGAATCTAAGCAAGGTTCGGGTATTCATTAATGGGGAATTTAAACAAAGTAGTACATTAGAGAAGAGGCAACAAGATTTGTTCATACAGACTTTTTCAGCTTTGAGTTGTTGAACTCGATCGATCAGGGGTGTCTCCCAGGTGTGGGGAACACACCTTTCACAGGGGAGGTTTATTTCCTGCACTCAGTGAGACAAAGGAGGGTTTTAAGGTGCCCTTTTGGCACTGGCTGCTTGTTAAGTAACTTTAATTCAAGTAACTGATGTGCCATCATGGGATATTTGGGGCCCCGACAGTGTCTTACGTTCATCCTTGTTACATCATGATTCCCCAAGATTAGGACAATTAAACAACAGCCATGTTGGTGAAGAGACATCAAGGGTGACACGTGATACATCACAGGGTGGGCCAAGTGAGTCCGATGGGAATTTAGAGTCCCGTCCTGTGACCAAACTTAGCTCATATTTCTTTAGCATTGGAAGGAGACTTCTTTAAATATAGTAAAAGCATTAAATCACACCCAACAGAGTTACGATCTGCAACGATTGGGGTGCTGTATGCATGATTCTCTTAAATAAAACCAGCGTTTGTGAAACATACATAATGTAAGTCTGTTGTGAATAGTAATTATTTGATCATTTTACGTATGTTTTGCTACTGCAGATTTTGTTGAGATATTTGTACTTAGGAGTGAAAAATCACTGTCATAAGGAGAGACAATCCTGCTTTTTGCCGTGATGACTGCAGGGAAGGGAAATATGGGAAACTTTAGGAGAAAAGGACAGGAGAGAGGGTTCTGTCTTTCCAAGTGGCAAGTCCTCCTGTATGTAGTTCATTGAGGGAGGGACTGAAATAGATACAATCCTTAATTATAAAGGAAGCTAACAAGGATTTTAATTATTTGTAAGAGAAATTGTAAGAGTTAAGAGTTATATAAAACCTAGAAGTATCAACCTCAAAGCAAGTACGTAAAAGGAGAGTTAAAGGGTTCTCTCTTTCAAGCTGTTCAGAGAACTCAGAAATAACCTTAAGACTCATGCTAGCCAGGGACTAATAAAATAATATTAAATTATACATAGAAATTGGTTGTGTAAGACTGGCTACTTTTCTGTTGAGCATTGAAACTATCCTTTAAGCGTCAATTCCTGTAAACAGTTAAACACTCACACACACACACACACGCGCGCGTGCACACACACAGGCTGCTTTTCCTCAGCAAAGAAAAACACATACCATGGTCTATGTCACACCATGTTATACCGACTCCTGGGGCATACACCTACCTGATTAGGTACCACTGCCCCCTCTTGGTAGCAAATATTAATTGTAGGTTCAGTTTTTGGGAAAGGCAATTTTGAACTTAGAAAACAAGGAAAGGAGAAACCATTGTAGTACAGACAGCTAGCTCTTGATGCTGGAGCAACGTGAGGAAATACTGTGAGTGGTCCACAGCTGAGTATGGCCCACTCGTAGGGAGAGTGGCTTGTTCTCATTTCTGAACGGCAGCTGCTCTGGTAAATAATTTCTGGGTGGCAACTTGGCTGATTTCCTCGTTGCTGCTGGTTATCTAATCCTGCGTCTTCTCATTATAGCTGAGTGTGCCACCACTAGGAATACGTCCAACCCTGGAATTTATGAAATCCGCTGCTGTGTGGTAAACACCCAGTCCCCAAACAGGACACCATCCACTGTGGTTTTGCCTTATGATGACGACTTACTTGTTAAACTTGTGCGAATTTATCATTAACCAAGGCTGACAGGGCCAGATCCAATGATAAAGGCACCAGGAGAAACTGGACATTGTCATCCTGGACCAGATACAGTCCATGCTTGAATATGACATAATTGATGTTGGAAGGTTAAAGTGGATTTGACTGTCGATAAGAATTGTGCTGTGTTGTTTTTTGACCCTTATTGCCTGACTTCTCTGAGCTGTGGTTTCTCATCTTTGGGATTGAATGATATTTTTCCTGAGCAGACTTTGAAGTTTATACATAGCATGTTTATGCAGCTAAGGGTTTTGTTTGTTTGTTTTGCAGCTAGGTTTTTAAAACCATAATAAACAGCCTACTGACTTTACTTGCCTACCAAATTTTCATCATTTCTGCTACTCAGCTATCACAGAGCCTAGTAGCTAAGAATCATGAACCGGACAAACCCGATACAGAATCTTGGTTTTCCCACTTGCTACCTGTGTTAACTTGGACACTTCTCTGAGCTGAAGTGGATATTGTAAAAATTATTATTATGACTGTGGTTGGTTATAATTTAAAATTTTTTATCATCTTGATTTAATTCTTTGTGATGTCCTTGGTCTGGCTCTAAACTCAGTTTATTGTATTTATTTGTTTTTTAAGACCTATCTCTTTTGTTAATGGAGGTGTAATTGACATAATGTTATGTTAGTTTCGGGGGTACAACATAATAATTTGATGCATGTGTATATTGAGCAGTGGTTACCACGGTAACCACATGTAGTCACACAAAAAATTTTTTTTCTTGTGATGAGAACTTTTAAGATCTACTCTCTTTGCTAAATTTCTTTTAGGCTCACTGACTGATTTTCTTTAGTCCTAGCCTGATTTCTTTAGGCTTTGGGCAATATGATGGGTAACAGCATCCATGCGAGCATATGGGGCCAAACACCCAAAAGTGCAGTGACGTCCCAAGGGACTCCATCAGGCTATAGGATTTAGGGACCTGACCTGAACCAAGAGAAGACTATTACAGAAAGATGAGTATCTTAGAGGGATATCAAAATGCAAGGATGTACGTTTTGGGCTCAATAGGGAAAACTGAATTCTGAATCCACCTTTTCCTAGCTACACTTGGCCTCGTCCATAATTTCCTTGAATCTTAGTTTCCTCAGATAGAGGCATGAATTCCTGTTCTGTTCTTCTCCCCATATGTACACATGTTTTAATGTGTTAGATGTTAAATAAATGTAAAGGATTATTAGTAGCCCGCATACCTGGAGACGCATACTAGAAAGTATGTGCTTCTCAGATTGTGGTCCAAAGTGATGGTTGCAGTTGCTGTTGCAGGGTGAATGGTTTTCTTGTTATATTAAACAGAGTTGACTTTGTTTTCCTTTTACACTTGCATGCCTTGTTTCGTTAGCTGCTAAGGTTTTTGTCCCCTATGTTTTACTTACATGAACTTTATAATGTACATAATCAGGGAGGCAGAAATATAAAGAGAGAGAAATAAAAACTACTTTGGCCAAGCTATTTTGAAACAATTCTCTGGAAGCTTGGTGTACACGTAGTTTGTGTGTGTCCAGGTCTGTGCACTGTGTATGCTGACTCCTCATTCTCAGCTTTCTGAGGTCAGTGAAGACATACTTGTCCACTGCCACTTCTTTCCCGGAGCGGAAGTAGAAAGTAAGTAGGGAAACTCCATTCATAAATTGTTGTAACCACTCTTTTTGTTCTTGTTAAAAAAAAGTTTAAACTTCATAGCTACAAGGATGGCCCTTATAAAAACAAAACGTAACAAACAAACAAAGAAGAAAATAATATGCGTTGACCAGGATGTGGAGAAACTGGAAACTCTGTGTGTAGCTAGTTGGGAATGTAGACTGGTGTAGCCACTGTAAAAATGGCATGATGATTCCTCAAAAAATTAAACATAGAATTATTATTATATTCCCAGCAATTCCACTTCTGTGTATATACCCAAAAGAACTAAAAACAGGGACTTGAATAGATATTTGTACACTCATGTCCATAGTAGCATTATTCACAGTAACCAAGGGTAGAAGCAACCTAAGTGTCCATTGATAGAGGAATGGATAAACAAGATATGGTATACACATATAGTGGAATATTATTCAGCCTTAGAAAGGAAGGAAATTCTGACACATATTACAACACGGATGAACTTTGAGGACATTATGCTAAGTGAAATAAATCAGTCACAAAAGGACAAATATTATATGGTTCCAATTATATGAGGTACCTAGAGGAGTCAAATTCATAGAGACAAAGATTGGAATGGTTGTTGCAGGGGCTCTGGAATTGCGGGGGTAGGGAGGACGGTGGGCAAGATGGGACGCTATTACTTAATGGATATGGTCAATTGGGGAAAAACTTCTGGCGATGGATAGCACATCAATATGGATTTACTTAATGCCACTGAACTGCATAGTCAAAAATGATTAAAATGGTAAATTTTATGTTATATATATTGTACCACAATAAAAAATATTTAAAGCAACTTTCCTATCTGTCATAGTTACTTTTTTAAAAATTGTGGAACCTTTGACCAAAACAACTGTGTTTTTTGTTTTTGCTTAACATAACTTTTCTCCTTTTAAAAGAGCTTTTAATTAAAAGCCATAATACTTGCCTGTTGGAAAGAAGAAAATTTTTCCTTTGAATACTTAAGACCTTTTCTTCCAGTCACTAGGAAACAAATCTAAAACTAAATTCTGGAGCCTGACTTAATTCTAATTCACTTTCAATTATACCCTTAACTATGTCTACATAATTTATACTTTTGCATGAACTGATTAAAAAGCCACTTCTTCATGTGATATAGTTGAAAGAATAGGCATTGTTGAGTCCTTTCTCAAATATTGCCTTTTTTGCATTATCACCTTGACCATTTGCATACTCACGTTTGCACACATGCATTCAGACAACTATTAACTACCTACTATATGACAGCTACTATGCTAGATTCTGGTGGAAAAAGAGATAAATAAATAAAAGTGGCATAATAAGGGCTCCCATTGAGGTATGTACAGATTGCTCTATAGTATGAAGGAGAATGATAAAAATCCACCAGGAAATTCCTTGCCACGTGTGTGAAGTATCTTAAAAGATCCCCTCACAACAAGGAATGGTGAAAACCACTTCAGACAGAGGAAATAGCATATACAATGGCCCAGAGGCAAGAATAAAAAGGGCTGTGTGCTTTGCACACTTCACGTTGTTCAGAGTGGCTAGAGCGTGTGGCTTGGAGGGCCAGTGATGGCTGGTGGTAAGATGAGACTGAAAAGGTAAGCAGGGGGCAGAGGATGGAGAGCTTTGAATTAACCCATTTATTCATTCACAGACACGAATTCGGTACCTGCTATATTCCAAGTACTATACTAGGTGTTGGGCCTTCAAAGCTGCGTAAAAAACACAAGTGACAGAGTGTGGTAAAAAGCAGAAGCAGAGACGTGTACAAGGTGTAAGGGAACCCGGATGAGGCCTCTCTAACCCAACTGAAGAGAAGAGATGGAAGGCAGATCTACAGAGGATTCTCTGAGGAGAGGACCCCTGAGTTTTGTCTTCCAAGGGGAGTTAGTCAGTGGACGGTGGGGTGGAAAAAAAGGGCTGTCGCCAGAAACAAAAGCCTCGAGGCAAGAAACCAACCACATGGTTCCTGTGCAGAATTAGATTATTTCTGTGATGATACATTAAGTAGTAGGCATATAGAATGAGGTTTAGAGTATGCAGGACATAATCCTTTGTGCCATTTTAAAGAGTGTCGACTTTATCCCAAGGACGGAAAGGAGCCATTTAAACAGCAGGGAGCATCTAGATCCTTCTGGTCGGTGGGGAAGATGGCCTGAAGGAAGACAAGGCAGGAAGGCAGGAGGACAGACAGACAGGAGACAGTAAAAAGATCAGTAGTTGCCAGGGGTTGGCGGGGAGGGAGGGTTGAATGAGCAGCGCACAGAAAAATTTTAGGGCAGTGAAACTATTCTGTACGATACTGGAATGGTAGATACGTGTCATTATACACGTGTCCAAACCTGTAGCATGTACAACACCTCGCATGAACCCTAATGTCAACTGTGGACTTTGGGTGACAATCCTGTGTTCAGCAGGTTCATCGAAGGCTGCTCTGTGCCACTCGTGGGGATGTTGGCCTGGGGAAGGCTTATGTGTGTGTGAGGACGGGGAAAGTGGGAGCCCTCTGTACTTCTGTGGGCCTAAAATACCGCTCTACAAAATAAAGTGTATTTTTAAAAAGCTAAAAAATAAAATAAAATTTTAAAGAGATGATGAGGGCCTAATGAGGGCCCGTGGCAATAGGAAGAGAGGGGAGGGAACCGATCTGTGAAATATTTAGGAGGTGAAATATCTGTAGGACTTGGTGATGGTTGGGATGGGAAGATGGAGGGAAAGGAATCAAGAAGACAGCCAGGTTCCTGGCTAAGCCAAGTCCCTTTTTCTGGGCCTCTGGTTCTTTATGTATAAAATGAGTGGGCTGGACAGGGATGGCCACTCATTTCCCTCCCGGCTCTGAAATTCTGTGGTTCTGAACAGCCTCTGGATACTGTCACCCTAGCGCAGGTAGTTGCTTTCCTTCTCCCCGTCTCCCCGCTCCTCTGATACCTTCTCGTAAGGGAGGTGCCAGCAGAGCTGAGGTGGCGTTAAAACCGCCAGCCAATGTCAGGGAACCTTAGTCCTGTGACCTGGTAGCTGACGTTGCTAGGGGGAAACTGAGATTCTGGAAGCAGGGACTGCAGAAGCAGCCTTTCCTTACCTGATGAATTGACTCGTTGGCAGGAACAGAGAGGGTATGGATGGAGTGTTTCTAATGGGTTTTGGGGAGACTTCAGTCATTGCCTAAGGTATGGGAGATGCTAAAAACAGAAAATAGGTTTCTGCTGGGGCTAATCAACGTCTTGTATGTGGTAGGAGGAGTGGGCAAAATTCTGCTTTGATATTTATTTGGACAACTGGAAAGGGAGATAAATAACAACGCAGAATCACAGTGTAGAGGTGGAGAGGATCTCAGTTAATCTATAGAACCCCTTCACTTTTTAAGAAAACGTTTTATGTTAAAATAATGTTAGACTTAACAGAAAAGTTGCAAAAATAATGTAGAGAGTTCCTGTAGACCATTCCCTCAGCTTTCCCTCATGAAGAAACCCTTTATTTTAACGATAAAGAAACAGAGACCCAGAATAGTAAAGTAACTTGCCTAAGGTCACATAGCAAATTAAAGGTCAAGTTGGGACTAGAATCCAGGAGCCCTCGCTACGTGTCCAGGCACTTGCAACGACTTCCTTGGTTTCCAACAATATCAAGGGATTTACATGCTTATCAGAAGTTTCGACTTTCTCCTCCTTTGCGCTACTGGGCTGGAACAGACTATACACAGCAGGAACTAGAGTCATTCATAGAAAAATGATTCCGTACCCTGTGCCTGCCGCCAAAAGATGTGTAGTTCCTCAGCCTCTAGACGCCTTCCCCGGGAGTTTCGTTTATGTTTCCAAAAGCCCCTGTGAACATTTTTTTTTTTCTCTGCTTCCTGCTCTGGCCTTTGCCCTCTCATCCAAGCAAGTTCAACTTCACAAACCTCACAGCAAAATGAGGCTCCGTTGTCCATGGAGAGGCATAGACTGGGGGCTGGTGCAAACTGGAAAGGAGCCCACCCTATCGTGTTGAATAGCAGCTAATCCACCCACACACCAAAAAAGGAGCACCAAACTTCGTACATGCTGTTCCGAGCAGAGCTAGTAGTCAGATGGCGTTTTGCCAAGCAACTTTAGGACGGACTTTGGGCCACACTGGGCAGTTACCATCCCAGTTATTTGGAAACTTGGCTTGAAGAGGTTGGGAGTAAATAAAAAGCACTGGCTGCTTGTAATGCCAGCATTTCATCTCCCATCATGCAAAGTACTGCTGCCATGAAGGGCAGAAGGCCACTGTTTTACACACACACGGCCTCCTCTGAGCCCCCTGGGTATGTGGAGGGAGGCTGCCAGCATGAAAGCCATGACCTGGAGCTGCTAAAGGACAGTCTTGGCATTGGAAGTCCTTCCAGGTCACTTTTTCTTGACAGGTCTCAGCATTTCTCTCTGAGGCCACACAGGTGGCTGCCCCTCTCGTGGGTACTCCATCAGACCTCCCTATTCAGATTCTCTCTAGTCAAGCTGAGTATGTGCTCCGCGCTCACATAAGCCTTGTCCTGTCCACCTGGCACAGCTCAATGGGTGACAGTGGGTGTCGTCATCACTCTGCTCCGAAGTCAGAAACTCCTGAGTCCAGAGCTGGATGCTAGGGTCTCTCCTGGCACAGAAATCAAATGGAGGGCGTGGACGCCGGGGCTCGGAGAAGCAGATCCCTCAGAGATGGGGGGCAGCCCCTGCTCTAAGTCTTCTTCCTCTTTGATCCCTTCTAGACTGTGGGACTGGAGAAACCCAGCTTTCTGCCAAACCATCTGGAGGCTCAGAGGACTCAGATAGTCATGATGGTGGCAACTGGCCCCTGGCAGCCTCAACAGAGGGCTCCCTTCAGCGGTGGAAAGCTTGGTCATGTAGGAACCGCATACAGGGGCGTGCCTGAATTGCCACAGGGAGAGGTGGTGATGTCAACAAGGGCTGAAATGCCACCTCGGACTTGGCCTCCAGCTCCCAGCTTCCTAATTTCTCTCTCCTCTTTCCTCTCCTGTTTCCCCTTCTTCGTCAAGGTGTCAGGGTATGTCACCAGTGCCCCAGGGTCTTGATATAAGATGGAGAAAAATGGTTGGGAGGAAAACAGCTACAGACTCCTCTATCCCTTCCAAACTATTTCTCTCCAGAAGTTGCTAGACCCAGGTCTTGTCCCACCTTCTGGTATCAGTCTTCTCCCCACCTGGCAGCTCTTTCTGTCCTTCTTGGTCCCATATCCTCTCTCCCTCCTCTTTGTTCACACATACACATGGAAAATAAATGCTGAATGCTTCCCGTTTAGACTCTGTGGAGGAGGAAATCCGTTTAGCGTTGCTGCGTGCCAGGCACTACATTTGCGTTTTATGCATATTGAACTCAAGCACGTGCTGCTGGTCCTATGAAGTTGGTGCCTTGTCCCCATTTTCACGGAGCCACCTTGGCCACTCGTAGCCTCAGGGAGGGCACTGGTCTCCCAGTAGCTACATGGCCTGGTTCTTCAGTTAATAAGCAAGGCCTTGGAACATTCTTTAGAATTTAAAGTTGGTCCCTCTTTCAAATGCAAATGATGGCTTTGTTTGGGTGGTTGTTTTTTTTAGTGAATAAATCTGCATTGTACTAAGGTCTGACTAAAGAGAAAAGAAAGAGCTCTGGTAAAACGGTATCTATTTTCATAGCAGCTTTCACCCAGGTTGTGGCAGGAAGAGGTGGCATTGTCTCACTGATGTATCTGCAGTAAAAGGTGGCACTGACCTCGTTTTTCACTTGTGAAACAGGTACAGATGGCCATGTGGGGTGGAAACCAGGCTAAGCGTATCCACGTCCACTGCCCTATCAAACTTGTGCTGAGTCTGCTGCGGAACTCTAGAAATATAGAGGGAATTGGGACGTATTCAAACCAAAATAAAAATGAGAAAATGAGGCTTATGAGCAAAGGGCAATAGAATTGGGATTTTAATTTGAAGAAGAACAAACTCAGAGGTGACCTAATAGTAGATTTGAGGTACATGAAGTCTCAGTATGTGACAGACAGTGATTAGCTGTGCTCTGTCTCTGCTGAGAATAAGAATAGTTTGATCCTACTTTAGACATGAATTAGGCCTCATTCATTTATAAATGTTTTTTGAGCACCTACAACATTCCAGGTGCTATTGGAAGTGGTTGGAATAAATATCAATGAACAAAACAGATAAGCATTCCTATCCTCAGGGAATTTATATTCTAGCACAAGAAGACAGATATTGAACAATAAACATTATAAATAATTATGTCCAATATGTAGAATATTTGACAGTGACATGTCCTCTGGGGAATAAAAAGAAAATCATAGACCAGGGTAAGCGGGTCAGAAAGTTTTAAGAGTAAAGGACAGATTGCAGTATTAAACAGGAGTCAGGGGAGGCCACATTGAGAAAGTGATTTTAAAATATATAGTTTATGTGGGCCCGCAGTTCCAGGCACAGCGTAGCTGAGTTTCCTGCTTGGGTTTCATTTGGCCTGGCTGACTTGACTGGGGAAGAATCTTCTGAGCTCACTCGAGTTGTTGGCAGAATTTATTTCCCTGTGGTGGTAGGACTAAGGGTCCCAACTTCTTGCTAGATGTTGGCTAGAGGCTGCCCACAGTTCCTTGAGGACACCTACTGTTCCTTGCCACGTGGCTTTCCCACATGGCCACTGCCTTTATCAAGCCAGCGAGGTGAGGGTCTAGAGCAAGTGTGCTGGCAAGACAGTCTTAAAATGTAACACAGTGATAGGAGTTCCGTCACCTTTGTTATATTCTGTTGGGTGGAAGCAAGTTACATATCCTGCCCCTACTCAAGGGGAGGGAATTACCCGAAGGCTTGAACACCGTGAGCCCATGTGCAAGTCTGTCTACCTCGTGACTTCCCTACTTTTTTACAGAGGTGGGCTGGAACGGGAAGTAAATAAACATGAGCGTGAACAATGGCGGGAGATTCATTCCTAGGTGTTTCCTTCCCAGCATTCATAGCCCTGAAGTATCCCAGGTTGGCCTCTAGGCCCAGCGCCTTCCCCTCTGTACGTGGTTGTTTGCATTGCCACTTCTTTTTTTTTTTTTTTTTTTTTTTTTTTAAAGATTTTATTGGGGAAGGGGAACAGGACTTTATTGGGGAACAGTGTGTACTTCCAGGACTTTTTTCCAAGTCAAGTTGTTGTCCTTTCAGTCTTAGTTGTGGAGGGCACAGCTCAGCTCCAGGTCCAGTTGCCGTTTTCTAGTTGCTGTTTTCTAGTTGCAGGGGGCGCAGCCCACCATCCCTTGCGGGAGTCCAACCGGCAACCTTGTGGTTGAGAGGACGCGCTCCAACCAACTGAGCCATCCGGGAGCTCAGCGGCAGCTCAGCTGAAGGTGCCGTGTTCAATCTTAGTTGCAGGGGCCGCTGCCCACCATCCCTTGCAGGAAATCGAACCTGGCAACCTTGTGGTTGAGAGCCCACTGGCCCATGTGGGAATCGAACCGGCAGCCTTCGGAGTTAGGAGCATGGAGCTCTAACCGCCTGAGCCACCGGGCTGGCCCCGCCACTTCTTTTTTTCATGTCTGTTTTTCTTTTCATCTTTTTATTCAAATCAACATTATTAGGTATACAGTTTGATGAGTTTGAGTGTGAACTTACTCAAAGTTTGCGAACTTAATTATCCAACCTTCGTGTGTGTGCACGCGCGCGTGTGTGCATAAAACAACCACCATACAAGTGAGGTATGAAACATTTCCATCACACCCGAAAGTTGCCATATGTCCCATTGGCAATCTTCTCACACTTCTGGCTGCAGAAAACCTTTGATGTGCTTTCTGTCTATAGCTTATTTTAGACTTTCATACAAATGGAGTATAGATTTGGAGTCTGGCTCCTTTCACTTAGCGTAATGATTTTGAGGTTTATCCATGTTGTTCGGGTCAGTCGCTCATGCCTTTTTATTGCTGAGTAGTATTCCGGCATCTGAATATAATGCAATTTGTTTATCCATTCACCTGTTAATAAATATATGGGTTGTGTCCAGTAATTGGCTATTATGAATAAAACTGCTACAGATAGTCATGTACAGGTCTTTGTTTTATTTCTCTTGGGTAAATACCCAGTAGTGGAATTGTTAGGTCATATATAAGCATATACTTTAATTTATGAGATACTGCCAAACTGTTTTCCAAAGTGGCTATGCCATAGACAATGCTTTTTAATCAATGCCTTGAAGGAAATGAGGAAGTTAGCTACACATATAACTGGGAGAAGAACGTTTCAGGCAGAGAAAAAAGCAGGAAAGCCACGGAGGCTAAAGCAGCGTGAGAAAAGGTGAGAATTCTGGGAGATGAGGCCCCAGGGGTGATGGGGCTAGTGCAGACCAGATGGGCCCTTCTAGATCATTTTATAGACTTTGGCTTTTACTCTGATTGACAAGGGAAGCCATTGAAGGGTGTCGAGCAGAAGAGAGATCTAACAAATGACAGCCCTATCTGACTTTTGAAAAGATCACCATGGTTACGGTATTGAGAGTAGGCTGTAAAAGGGGAGGGCAGAAGCCAGAGGGGCTATTAGGCAGCTCTTGCAGTAATCCACATAAGACACAATAGTGAGCAGACACACACAGGTAGTAGCAGGTGATGTGGGAAGAAGTGGTGAAGGTAGCGCCAACAGGCTTTGCTGATGGATTGGATGTGGAATGTGAGAGAAAGAAAGAACTCAAGGAAGAGTCCAGGTTTTTGGTCTAAGCACCTGAAAGGATCGAATTACCCTAAATGAAATAGGGAAGGCCGTGTACACAGCAGGTTTGAGGGGGGAGCGTGGGCGTTCAATTTTGGATATTTTGTGTTTGAGATATTTGTTGGACACTTCCCGTAGTAATACCAAGTCAGAAGTTCAGTCTATAAGCCCGAAGTTTTGGATAAAGGGTTGGGCTGGAGATATAAATTTGGGAGTTATCAGCATATCCATGGTATTTAAAGCCATGAGACTCTAAGATCACCGAGGGAGTTAGACCTACCAAGGGTGAAGAGAAAAGGGCCAAAGACTTAGCTCTGGGTCACTCTCACGTAAGTAGTTTGGGGAAAGGAGGACGAACCAGCAAAGGAAACAGAAAAAGTGCAACTGGTGAAGTGGGGGGAAAGCCAAGAGTCTGGAGTCATGGAAGCCAAGTAAACAAAGTGTATCATGGAAAGGGGAGGGATCAACCTTTGGAAACGCTGCTAATAGCTCAAGTAATGTGATGACTAAGGACTGACCTTTAGATTTACCAACATGTCATTCGTGATCTTGATTCATTTCGGTGGATAGATGGAGTCGAAAGCCTGATTGCAGTAGTTTTAACCAAAAAAATGAGTGGAGAAGAATTGGAGTCAATGAGTATGACAGATGGTGTCAAGGGGTCGTGTTGCAAAGGAGAACGAAAAAAAATGGGACAGTAATTAGTCAGGGGCTCACTCTCCTACTACCTATGTATTTTCAAACATGTTCCCGGAGTGAGTCACGGTCCCTCACATGTGCTAATTGCCTGTTGACACATCTTGTTCACACCTGGAATACCTATATCCTTTTTCTCTGCTTATCCAAACCCTCCTCAAGTTTCTGAGTCCAACTCAGATCCCAGCTGCTCAGACGGGCGTTTTCTCATCATAGCTGCCTGAAGAGCATTCTCTGTGCTCTTCCAGCAAGTACATTTCAGAGACATTATTTGACACATGTTATTGAATCCCTGGCTGACAACTATCTTTCCGTTGTATACATTTCTTATCCCTCCTTTAAGATTATAAACACTTCGTGGGGTGGATTACTCTCAAACTTCCTCTGTAGCCTTCAACATAATCTTCAACATTGTTGAGCCTCTAATAGAAACTCAGAAAGTTTGTGTTGATTGGTTGCAAACACCCAAAAAGTTGCAAGTAAGGCTCATCTGTACACAAAAGGTGGAAGAGGAAACCACCTTTCCATCCTTTGCTATCTCTTCTACCCGAGAGGCCCAGAAGCTGTGCCTTGGAGCATTCCAGGTGACTCTCCATCTCTTCCTGGAACTGGACCATGGCTCCAAGAAGGGTTGGCAGAAGTAGGAAGCAAACAAATGAAGAAAAGAAAGAGGACATTCTTGACAGTGAGAATTAAGAATGCGCTATGTTTTTATTTAGACCGACATCCATTCATTTGATATAATCATGTTCTGTGTATGGACACTGTGCTAGCCAGGGGGATACAGTGATGAGAAAATAAAGGGGGGGTCCCTGCCCTCTTGACACAGGTTAGTGTCTGAACACAGTCTGCGCTGTCCTGTGGTCCCACTCCCTAAATAGTTTTGCTTCACTTCTAATGAGCTGGAGTCACTTCTGTTTTTTGTGGGTTGATGAATGCCATAACCCCATAAAACTCTGACACGGCAGGATAAACGGTGATGCAGGTCAGAGCATGTCTTCATGACATGTAATACACTTAGAGCCAGAATATCTTTTTCCTAACATCTTAGAGAGCAGCACTGTTCAACAGAAATATCATGGGAGCCACAGATGAGATTTCAAAATTGTCTCGTGGCCACATTGAAAGAAAAGTAAGAAGAATTATGTGAAGCGAATGTGCGTAATATATTTAAAATATTATGTCACCATGAAATCAATATTTACAAAGGGAGATTTTGCATTCTTTTGTTGTGGTTGGCCTTGGCAATCAGTGTGTTCTAATTCTTTAAAGTCCCTACAGCAGATCTCAGTTTGGACTGGTCACATCTCAGAGGTTCGATTGCTACGTGTGGCTCGTGGCCATCGTCCTGGACAGTGTAGGTGTAGAGTCTACAGTCTAAGGGCTGTCCCTGGTCCCAGCTTCAGAAGAGTGGCCTGATCACAAGACCTGGCTTCAAGGCACAGCTAGGCTCCCAAGGGAGTGGTGACTGCACAGGACTCTGTAGGACGCCAATCAGGAGCTGTATCCCTTATGGAGACGAGATCAAAGCCAGTGAGCTGAATTTGGGGACAGATGTCAGAGCATGTTAGATGGTACAGATAATTTAAAAATCTTGAGTGGGCCATAAGTCTCCTGTGCACCAATTTATCTGTAGAAGAATTCATATAATTTTCATACTTTAAAATAAATTTTTTTATTGGGGAATGCTGGGGAACAGTGTGTTTCTCCAGGGCCCATCAGCTCCAAGTCAAGTAGTTGTCCTTCAATCTACTTGCGAAGGGCGCAGCTCAGCTCCAAGTCCAGTTGCCGTTTTCTTTAATGGCAGGGGGCGTAGCCCACCATCCCATGCGGGAATCAAATCGGCAACCTTGTTGAGAGCTCGCACTCCAGCCAACTGAGCCATCCGGCTGCCCCTAGTTTTTATACTTTGTAACTGCAAAGTAAATTTGTACTCCCTTTGCAGTTCTATACGTGCAGCCCAAAGAGAAGTCAAGGAAAGTGCAGGATGCCCCCCGCCCCCCCTTCCTAAATAGCTGGGGGAAACAAATCATTCTGAGCATCCTTCCAGCCACTTCAGGGGGGCTGGGGCCCTGTCTCCTCACAAGGTAGCCTGGGGATTGCAGGGGCTCCGGCCTCATCCCGGCTTTTACAGGAGGCCTGCTCTTTGCTAAATTAAGCCCAGCCAGGTCTATTTGTGGACCCAGAGGCTCCAGCCAAGAGAGAGAGATCGGTCCTGCTAAGGAATGTGCTGGGGGCAGGGGGGGTGAGGGTGGGGGGGTGGGGAGAGAAGCACTGAGATCACTGATATTTATGTATATGGTTTCTCACTTGCCAGCTCACTCGGACCAGATCAACAGAGGCTTCTGGGACTCAACCACATTTAACAGAGTGACCACAGGGGCTGAACAGCTCGAGACACACTGAGAACTATTAAGTCAGAGAACAGTGTGGCAGTGTGATCCCCAAGGCCGTGTGTATATGGGACCTCTGAGCTCAGACTCTAAGTAAAACAAGCCCAAGACACCACATTTTCCCCCATATTTTTAACAGACCTTATTTTTTAGAGTAGTTTTAGGTTCACAGCAAAACTGAGCAAAAGGTACAGAGATTTCCCATATACCTCCTGGGCACCCCACCCCCACCCCCCCAAACCACACATACACATACATGCACAACTTTTCCCGCATCAAAATCCAAAGATACTTCATTTTAATCTCTTTGCTTGGGTTCCTCAACTCAGTGTTGACCAGAAATAGCTCTCTCTCCTTCTTACGCCTCTTTCTACCTTTGGGGAAACTGATGTCTATTGAACACATACTCTATGTCAGAGATTTTCATTACGCCTTCTCACTTCATTTTTGCAATATCCCTGAAAGGTAGGTATTAACACTTGATGGAACTAAAACTGAGGTAGAGTGATTTACCTGTAGTACAGAAGACGAACTATGCAAAACTGTGAAAAATGGTTGACTATCTGTACTTTCCTGTGATTCAACCTAATAGCATGTGAGAGAGCTACATAGTATTTGAACCCTGGCCAGCTTAGTTCTAAAGTCCACACTGCGTGGTATCACACTGCTGTCCTAAGTACCAGATTCTTGATCTCCCTTTGCAGTGCAGTAGTTTCAGATTTATATCCCTGACCTCCTAAAAAACTAGAGCTGGGAGCTGAGAGGTAGGACAACCCAAGGTAGGACGTACCTTGAGTTGGGTCTCGGAGTGTTTCTTTGGAGGCTGAAGCTGGAGTTACAGGATAGACCTGCATTGATTTTTGTGTCTACTGCTATTTACAGCTGCCACCTGTGTGCATGTCCATATATGATCCGATTCTGTGTCCCTTCTGTTTATCACACTCTAATGTAATCATGTTAATAGCCCATAGGCTGTAAATTCCTTGAGGACAGTGATTATATCTGCGTTGCCATTTCTAGTACTGATTGGAGTACCTTGCACATCCAGAGTAGTAAGTGCTTGGTAAATATTAGATGAAAAAAGAAATGAAAAAAACAAATGTTACCCTCTCACAAGTCAGTTACCCTGTGCTCTGCCCAGTGAGTTTTCTCTCTCTCCGCCCTCCCTCCCTCTTCCCCCCCTCCCTGGCTGTGTCTCTTCAAACACCTGACCTCCTTAGAACTCACCCCTGGCTTCAGTGGGTGCTCAGATGTGGCTGTCTGTTTGTCCACTCAAAGTAAACCAGGCTGGGAAGGGGACGGTATTGTTTTCAGGCCCCTACTAAGGGCTCATGTGGGTTGGGCGTGAAGGAGTGACCTGAATAGAGTTTTGCCATTTGGATGTGGCACCTTGTATTTTGTATTGTATGAACTGAAACTTTTCCACTTGGTGGTTTTCCATCTCTTTGGGGGACTGAACGCTAAAGCAGGCTCTGGCAGGGATGTGTCCTGGCCTTGTAGAGTCTTCTGGTTACAGAGGCTGTGGACACTGCCCTGCTGTCCTTTCTCTGGCAATCAAGGGCACTTGTCACCTGTTGGAGCAGCCTGTGTGTCTAATTTGGGGCTTAATTGCCCTCGTAGAAGGCAGTGAAATTGGGATCTGTTGGAAGGCAGAAATTACACCTCTGAACAAAGCCTTTCCTCCACCCTAGGGTCTAAGGACTGTTAAAAAATGAAATTCCACTGGTACATATGAAGATCTAAATGACTTCAGTAAGTGATTCATGAATCTGGCAGCAAACCATCTAACAAGCTAGAAGGGTGCTGCTAGGGTTTGTACAAAAACGGAAGGTTTTTATAGGAAGAAGGGTGGGGCAAGGGAGCTAGTAACAAAAGAAAAGGATTATATTTAGACCCCTGACATCTCCTTTTTGAGGGGGAGGTGGGGGGAAGGGTTTTTCTCATGCAGGTTGCCTCTTCTTTATATGGTGGATGGAGTGGGCCCCTGTGACAGACTACCTCACTGGTGTTGACCAAAATAATTCCAGACTGGTTGACTAAGATTATGTTTCTAGGAGAGGCTGAAACAGCAATTAGGTCAGATATTAAATCATGGGCTTCAGCACAAGTGATGCCATTTGGGGCCTGTGGTGTTATCTTTAATAGGAATTAATGTTTTGCATTTGAACACCGTCTGTTTAGGCATCTCACATCAACCTACAAGATGAGCAATGAGGGTAGTATTATAATTCTTATGGGCAAGAGAGAGAGGCTCTAATTCAATTTAATTGTGTCCTTAGTTTAGATCATTCCAAAAGTAAAAATGAAAAAAAGAAGAAGAAAAAGAATGTGGACATTTACCTTTCCATGCTGAAAATGTCCCTTCTAACTTTTCATTATGAAAATCTTCAAATATACACAAAGGTAAAGAGAATAGTACCTCCCACGTACCTGTCCCACATACCGGGGACCCATGTCCCCCGGTTTCAGTAATTACTGACATTCTGCTGTCTCTGTCTTCTCCCTCTCCTTCCATCCCAGAACTATATCTGGAAAGACATCAGAATGCACCTCTGACAGATAAAGGGCGTTGTTTTGAAACATAACCACATATTATTACTGTACCCAAAGAGCTTAAAAATAATTCCTTAATGCCATCTAATACTTGGTGCATGCTCAATCTTCTCTCTAAAATGTCCATTTTAATGTCTGGAGGTCTTAATTCGTATCTGAGCCTCAGTGTAGGCACAGGAGTACAATGTTTGGCCCTTTTGCGGGGAGGAGGAGAGGCTGGAATTCTAAGCTGTATTCAGAATCCTACTAGTGACTCAGAGTTACCCCAGGCAACTCTTTCTCCTTAGTATGCCTCAGTTTCAGCAACCTTTCCTCTCAATGGGCTTATAACATACTTCCAGAGAATATTCTCAGTTCAAAACAGAGGAAGTCTTTTAAAGGCTTCAGATACAAAGTGTGTTGCACAATCACACAGTATTATCCTGTTCCCTTCGTACTCACTCAATGAACATATTGTCATTCCATTTCTACTTATGTCTTGGTTGGTTTTCTCCTTCAATGTGTTTCCTTCATTTAGGTGCCAAGTCCTGTAAGGGCCTCAGGTGGGTCACAGCAGCTAGTTAGTTGAATCAGACACTGTACTGGGCACTTAGGTTATTTCACTAATCCCTCACTACAACCGTCAAGGTACTTTTCTTAACCCCGCTTTATAGATGAGGAATTAGGTTCTAGGAGGGTTAGTGACTGACACAATGAAGGTCACCCAGCTAGAAAGTGGCAGAAAGGCATTCTGGGTCTGCCTGTCCCGAAACACGTGACCCAGCATCGCAGAGTTGAAAGGCAAAAGCTGACGACCAGAGCACCTGGCTGGTTCCACCATTTTCTCTGTCCCTAGGGAGTCTGTAACCTAAAAGTGTAAGCAAGACATGTGTAGAAACAAAGCGCTATTATATGGTATATCAATACGAAGTACAAGAAAAATGGTATTATGAAAAACCAGAGGCATAAGAAATCGCTTTTCACGGCGGGGAGATACAATAAGGCTTCATAAGGGACATGGCATGTAATGATGAAGGTGAAGGGCGAGGAGTGACATGGCTCTGAGAAAGCCCAGGACGTGTGTGGGCGATCCGGTGAGGCTGATGGAGCATGACGGGATAGAGCTAAAGCTGGATAGGAGGGTTGAGGTCAAATTTTGAATAGACTCTATTGTCAGGCTCAGTTGTGTAAAACGTAATTGCTGTGCAGGTAAAAGCCATTAAAAGCTTTTTGAGTAAAGGGAGTAAACTAATCAGAGCCAAATGGTGGCGAGGCTGAAGTTGGGGAGACCACTGATGAGACTATTTACCCTGATCCCAATGAGAGGGAAGGAGTATCCAATACGGTGGTAACCACGGGGGCTGAAGAGAAGGGGCAGGATTGCAAAGAGATTCTTTAATAGCCAGTGCTAATCTCTGTTAGAGAACCTTGCGTTATCATTGAATTTTAATTATTGTAACTTTCTAGGGCTTTGGGAAGCCATTTTGTAACCATTTCCTTGAGATAAAATGTACATACCATTACAACTCACCCATTTAAAGTATATGATTCAATGTACATGTCAACGTTTTTAGTATATTCAGAGTTGTGCAAATATCAGCACAATTTTAGAACATTTCCATCACTCCAAAAGAAACTTACTAACCATCCCCCCTGGTTCCCTATCCCCCTTCAGCCCTTAGTCAACCACCAGTGTACTTTATTTCTCTGTGGATTTACCTATTCTGGGCATTTCATATAAATGGAATCATACACTGTGTGGCCCTTTGTGACTGATCTCTTTCACTTCGCGTCATGTTTTCAAGGTTCACCAATGTTGTCATTTCTTTTAATCCAATTCTGTGTTGAACTTTGCAATAAATACCAAGGTTGGAAATCAATTCAGGAGAATCCTGTGTTTAAACATGGATTGCCATTAAAGGCTCTGTCTGGTCAAGTGATATTTCCAAAACAAGCTACCAACATAGAGAAAGTCGGATTCATCCCAGTTTAACTAGGCAGTGGTTTTTTCTGCCAAAGGAGGTTACAGAAGGGTTAGATTTTAACCCTTAAACTGATATGTACTTGCATTTCCATGTGGTAAGATGTTGTCGCACCTGTGAAATTAGTTTGAGCCACTGGAATAACGGATTATAAGATTTCGGATCTAATCTTGTGGAGATGAAGCTATTTTAGGAATTTTGTGCGAGACTCATGAACTTTATTGTCTGTTTGATTGAATAGACATCATGGTAAAGCCATTCTGTTTTCTTATCTTTCCTCTTTTTTCTTTTCTTTTCCTCCTTTTCGTTTCTTCTTTCTACTTAGCTCAGAAGGATAAAGCTAAAAGCTGAAGAATGTTCAGACTGGGTGTGTATTTGTGTGCAGGGACCCGGTAGAGCCCACCTTTGGTGTAATATTTTTCTTTCCTTTCTATGACGTAACATTAGTTCCATACGTGATTATGGCTGGGAACTTCACCTGTAGTAGTCATAGAGGGTAAGTTGTTGTCGTTTTCATAGATAATCATAGTTACCAGTTTTTTGAATCCTTACTGCACGCTAGTCACCACGCAATGTGCTTCTGGTGCATTATTTTATTTAGTCTTCTCAACAGCCTTATATGCTGGGTGCCATTATGACCAGCCCGCTTGATAGAAGAAGAAGTTGAGACTTTTAGAGAGGGCAGGTGACTTGCCAAGCCCTCTTCTCACCTTCAGAATCTATGCTTTTGACCGCTATACTCCTGCCTCCAGATATTCTTTCAAGAGTACGCTTAATGTAGCATGTTTCCCAATTCTATAATTTGTCATGTTCTGCTAATTCAGGCAAAAATTGGCAGTGTTTCCTGAGCTGGTCTCTGGCTGAAACTCTGGAGTGGAAGGCTGGATTCGGTTATTGCTTTGATCTTAGAGGAACCCTTCTGGGGTTCAATTTCCGTGTCTTTAGAATGAGGGGCCTGGAACAGATAAATGCTAAGATCTTCAAATCTGTGAACTTTCACCAAATTAATTCAGGTATTCATCAAACTTCATTTACTTATCTAGGTTTTAGAAAAGATAGAGCCTACATAATCACATCCTCCATTTTTCCTCCCTTTAGATTTAAATCTTTTTCTTGGTGGGGCTGAGGTCCTCAACTGGCCTAGGAATGAAAGGGGAGGGAACGAAGGTTGGCGAGCAGCTGTGTGCACGGCAGCCTTCTAGGTTTTCTAGGTGTACGTTATCTCACTTAATCCGCACAAAGTCCCCTGTGCGATAGACATTATTATCTTCATTAAAAAAGAAACAACACCTTACCAGTGAGAAAACTGAGGCTCGTGTGATGAAGTCCGTAACATAGTATTAATAAAATCTGCCATATTACGTTCATCGGGGAAGGGACTCACTCGTCTCTGGGCACTCAGAGCTAAGCTAAATAAAGTAAATGTATAAACTAATATACATAGACTCCCCCATAGGCCCCCCTATCAACCTGCTCTTCTTTTTCTGTCCCCTCGTTTAGTTATTAGCATGCATTAACACCCACATGCTAGAAATCTCAGCCTCAGCTTTGCTCCTCCCTCTGGTCTGATGTGAACCTCTCACACATCACCAAGCCCTATGGATTCCACCTCTGAAAGGTCTCTTGAGTCTTTCTCCCTCCTGGCTTATCCATCTTCACGTCTTCCATAAATTTCTTCCTCCATACAGACCTGATCATGGCAGTATTTTGCCTACAGCTCCCTGGTGAGTTCTTGTCCTCTAGTGATTATTACTCCGTTATCTTAGCATGAATTTCACAGACTAGGTGTAAACTCTTTTCTGTACTGATTTCCCACTCGTCATCACTCACCAGGCCCCTTAACCTGCCCCGAACGCGTCATGCACCACATCTCGCCAAATCTGTGTCCATACTTGACTTCACTTGGAAGGTTTTTATCTCCTTTGTCTTTTTGTCAAAATCCGACTTGTTGCTGATTTACCTCAATAAAAACGAATCGTTCTCTCCATGGATTTACCATCAGAATCCCCTCTCACCTTAAGGAAAACCAATTTATGAAGGTCCAATTGAATGATAAGGGCCGTGTATTGTTTTCAAAAATGTTCACAACATAATTTCTTTAAAGAATTAAATCCCCGGGGATGTTTAAAATACACTTCTATATACAGCAGTTTGGTTTTCAGGAACAGACCTATATTGGTAAGAAAAAAATTCTTTTAACACATGCTCTGCCTTCCGGCTTTGGAGAGCAAGCAGGCTTGGGCAGTGGAGAATGATGGGTAAGTAACTCCAGGGACATCCTGAAGCCGTACAGTTCATTCATTGTCAACCGTGTTACTGATACATCTGAACCCACATTTATGTCAAGGGCCATGAAAAGGGTTGAGATGAGATGACAACTTGTGGACCAAGGCAAGACTCAAGTAGGAACCTGGTTCAAGGACAGAGGGTCTGTGTCCGTTACTGATGACCAATGCCTGTGTGCTTTTCAGAACATCGAGCTGAAGGTTGAAGTCGAGAGCCTGAAACGAGAACTCCAGGGCAAGAAACAGCATCTGGATCAAACTTGGTGAGTTGGGCTTTGCACTAGTTGAGTTCCAGTCCCTTCCAGAGTCTGGTTTACTGTTCTGAGAGCATAGATTTGGAGCCAAATTCCTTCCCCTGAACTCTGGCCTTTGGATGCTGCGTCCAATCCGGAGACTACAGTCATGTGCTTTCTTCACCTTAGGCTCTCTGTTACTACCATATTTCCCTGAAAATAAGACCTAACCAGAAAATAAGCCCTAGCATGTTTTTCAGGATGACATCCCCTGAACATAAGCCCTAATGTGTCTTTTGGAGCAAAACTTTTTTTTTTTTTTAATTTATTGGGGTGACAATTGTTAGTAAAATTACATAGATTTCGGGTGTACAATTCTGTATTACATCATCTATAAATCCCATTGTGTGTTCACCACCCAGAGTCAGTTCTCCTTCCATCACCATATATTTGATCCCCTTACCCTCATCTCCTACCCCCCACCTCTGTTACCCTCTGGTAACAACTAAACTATTGTCTGTGTCTATGAGTTTTTGTTTCTCATTTGTTTGTCTTGTTCTTTTGTTGTTTTAGGTTTCTATACCACATATCAGTGAAATCATATGGTTCTCTGCTTTTTCTGTCTGACTTAAAGCAAAACTTTAAATATAAGACCCGGTCTTATTTTCGGTGAAACATGGTAAATCTGACAGACTTTGCCGTAGATTGGTAAATTCACCAGACTTAAGATTATGAACTTCATACTCAATAATCTACTAATAACATCCAGGGCGGGCATAGATTTTGGGGAAGATGGGCACTCTCACACACTGCTGGGGAGAGTGTGAATTGTGGCAACATTTTTGGTACGTGGCACTACCTGTCAAAGTGAAAAATAGGCATTTCCTTTGAGTAAATAATCCCTAGAATGAATCTGTTCTTCATAACTAAAACACAAGTATGAAAGGATAAATGCGTAAGGAGGATTACTTGTAATCATTCTTTGTAATGGCAAAACACTAGAATCGCTACCCACCAATAGGGCAGTGGTTGAAGGCATTTTGATATAACTGTACTGTGGAATACTATGCAAGCATTAAAAAGAATGAATTAACTCTATAGTATTATCCTTGCGGGAAGTCCCTGATACACTAAGTAAGGGGAAAAAAGGCTGACAAATATTTATAGTATTAGCCCCTTTGGGTAAAGACAAACAGTCCTCTCTGTGTTTATGTGTGTTTCCTTGATTGTGCATACAAAAAACAAAAAACTGGAGTGTTACATACCAAACTCTTTAACAGTACTTATGTCAAGGTAGTGAGATTAGAATTGGTGATGGGGAGAAGACTTTATTGTTTTCTTTCTATGCTTTTTTATTGTTAAAATGGTTACTTTTATAATTTACAGTTTTCGTAATGAAAAAACTTAGTTTTTAATGGGGGGCATTATTAAAATTGTTATTAAAATAATTTTCAGATTATATCCTGGGATCGGTATACATTCAGTCGGATCCGGCATTCTTTCTATCACTAGAGTATTTCTTGATATTTAGGATAGCAGCCCAGCAAGAGCAGAATATTCAAAACCAGACTCAATTATACACAACATGCTGGAGTTATTAAATACTTACTAAGGCATTAAGTGAACTAATTAGATTTTAGGGAAACTTACAATGACCATAGAGAAATTGATTTTGAGATTTGTGCAATGCTTTTTAAAATTTTTATGTCACTTACACTTTTAATGAGGTGGCATTATTCTATTTTTAGAAATGAGAAAACTAAGGTACAGGGGGTTAGAGTCTTCTAAAATGAGTGGCAGAGCCCACATCTTCTGGCATCAAGTTCAAGGCACTTCTGACTTTACAACAGCTGTAGTCTATTAAATCAGGAATTCCTGGCTGACTGAGGTACTTAGAAAATGTATGACTTCCATTCTCAAGATATTATGGTTAGCTTTTGTCTACTGCGCTTATCTAGGAATATGGAGGCAAGGTAAAAGCTGATGATTCCTGAGGTCTGCCTTTTTAGGGGTGTTGGGTTATTCTCTGGACTTGTGTCAACCTAGACCCTTCTACCCCCAAAAGGCTGCATAATGCTATGGGAGCTCAAGGTAAATATAGCCTCTGGGACGGTGCTGAGTGGTATCTACTATTAACCAAGGAATCCTGTAATCTTTAGAGCAGCGCCATGTGGACACAACCTCCTGGGCCAAATATGAAAGCACCACGAGCTTGGATAGAGCAGCTTTGATGTATCATGAGCCTATGAAGGTTCAGTATTGTTC
Organism: Rhinolophus sinicus; assembly: GCF_057876585.1. NCBI lineage: Eukaryota > Metazoa > Chordata > Mammalia > Chiroptera > Rhinolophidae > Rhinolophus > Rhinolophus sinicus. The sequence continues at coordinate 50,364,768 of NC_142507.1, forward strand.
TCCGCCCTGAGAACAAGAAGATGGCCCCTGGTTCTCAACAAATGGCTTAAAACAGGAATAAAACCAAACCGGAATTAAGATCTTTCAGCACCTGATACTGGCCTCAAAATTTCTAATCCTCAGACATCCAAGGGCAGCTGTTGTTAGCTAAAAATAAGCTGGTGATACCTTACCCGCTTCATGCTAGCGCCTGGACGTGCATTCCTATGGACATCAGAGAAACAAAGCTGGGCCAGAACCCTGAGCTTCCATAGATGAAGTGTCTGCTGTCTGCATGGGACCATGGGAAAAGTAGAGGGAACTCTGGACAGGTAGCCCAGGTTCAGGGTTACTGACTGTCAAGGAGGAGAGCATTTCTGTTGCTGTGCAAGTGGACACTCTGTCCCAGCAGCCTAAAGGGAAGGAACACTTTAAATTCAAATCTCAAGGAAGGCAGGGAAGTAGCAAAGCACTCTGGGAGGGCAGTCAGAGTGGAAGGGTCCAAGGGCATGTGATGCTGAGTTCTGAACCATTTGATGACTACCCGCCTTCCCAATGGAACATTCTCCTCTTGAAGCTACAGCAATAGAAGCATCTAGGGAGTCAAGTATATTCTGATTGACAAGCAAGAAAAACAGTTAGAGTTCCTAAAAGATTAACTGAAAAGGTTGGAAAGCGCCCTTCCACAAATAACTGCAGAGGGAAAACTGCCTCCTGTTTCTCCTCACCAGTGTGACCCTGAATTACTGAAACACCCTTAGTGGGTCCACTTGCTAAATGATTTGAGCGGCTCTGATTAGCTAATACTCCGTGGTTTTAGGGCCGATGGGGAGAATCTCAATAGCCATAATGAGGCCGAGCTCCAGCGCCAGTTTGCGGAGAGACAGCAGGAGACGGAGCATGTGTACGAACTCCTGGAGAATAAGATCCAGCTTCTGCAGGAGGTGAGTGGGAGTTTCCAAAGGTCCACAGCCCAGGGGCCTTTCGCCCTTTCCCTGCTGCTCTGTCCCCCCCCCCCCCATTCACCTTTCCCTCCCCGCTTTCCTTCCAAAACTCCTCAGCTGCCCCCGTGCGTTAGGGCTCCTAAGCTAGGTGGAGACTTGGCAGCCTCTGTTTGCATTCTCTTTGCAGGAATCCAGGCTAGCAAAGAATGAAGCCGCGCGCATGGCAGCTCTGGTGGAAGCCGAGAAGGAGTGTAACCTGGAGCTGTCAGAGAAGCTGAAGGAAGTGGCCAAGGACCGGGAGGGCGGACCAGGAGAGCCGGTCAAGCCCGACCCGTACACCGCGGCCCTGGCCCAGAGAGATGAGTAGGTTCCTTTGGTGATCTATTTGTCCCTTGTCTTCTGCCAGTTGTCGAGGCTATGAGACCCCATAGCAGCTGCCCTGTTAGGGACTTACAGTGGGCCATCTCTATTTCTAAGACTTTATGGCTCCCACAACCAGAATATTTCTTTTCAGGATCAAGTCTTCAGTGGCATTCATTACAGAACTCTTTTGTTGCCCATCAGGAACCTTAAGGAGAACAATGCGCAAATAGTGACAAGCAAGACACATGGATTCACTTATTCAATATACATTTATTGAGCACCTGCTACACGCCAGACGCTGGGCTAAGCACAGAGGTTACAGAGCTGGAGACCCAGTGCTCTCATCAAGAAACATGTTACACGATTTTAATAAGTTCTCTGATAGAAGTGACATGGGGTGCTGGGGACATGTAAGATTGTCCTCTGTGCCAAACTAAAAGAGTAAGTTGCCATTAAAAGCCTCCTGGAAGAGTTGAAACCTCAGCTGAGTTTTGAAGAATGAATGGAAGTTAGAAGAAAGTGTAGGACGTGGGTGAGGACGAGACATGTTCTGTACAGAAGGAGAAACCGAGACGTAGGGAAGGGCTTAATTCAAGACCTGCAAACAGTCGTACTCAGCTCGAGTAGAGAGTCTGGGGAAGACTAGTGAGAGGTGAGCTGTACTGAGAATCGGGGTCTGATCATGCCAGCTTTGTACTCCATGAGCAGGAACTTGGCTTTCCCCCCAAGAGAAACTGAGCAGTTGTTGAGGCCGTCACTGTCTGGGTTGCTGCAGCAGTGTCCTGTTTTCTTTACTCTGGGTCTGGCCTTCTCCATTCCATCCAAATCTAACAATTCAGAGCAATTTTGAAGTGGAGAATTCAACAATATCAAATCAACCAATAATGTAGCCTCTTAGATGCATGATACTATGATGGTATAAAGAGCCGTAAGTAGTTTTTAACTAAATTGGTGAAAATAGGCGACGTACACCCAATGACCAGTGTGATCTTTTTGAGACACAAATCTGATCTTGGCATTGCAGAGTCATTTACAAAGCTCTCCACCACCGTCAGGAGATAAGCTCCATTCTCCTTAGTGTAGCCATCAAAGCCTTTTATGATCTGACCCCTGATTTCTCCCAGACCCTACCGTGACCCCTCCGTACTTCACTGAAGCCAAACTAGTCTTAATAATGATGACTAAGGTTTGCTGAGCTCTTACTCTACAGTTGAGCTGAGTACTGTACATTTTTGTTTACTTCTCCTCACAACCACATGAGATAGGGATTATTATACTTTAGAAATGAAGAAACTAGCATTTGGAAGGTTATGGAACACGGTTGCAGGCATATCTTGGAAGCAAGCGCTGAAGCCACACTGCCTCCATATAAAACAATAATGCTGCGTCAGGTTTCCAGATTTGCTCACGCTCTTCCTTCTGTGGGCAACATCTCACTTTTCCCCCTTCTGGTGAACTCCTACTCATCCTTCAAAACTCACTAAGGCATCAGTCATTACTTCTGTGAAGGCTTTTGTGACAGCAGAATTAAACCTCTATTGTTGCTTCGTTTCATATAAACATCTATTAGTGCACAATTCCTGGTGTGCTGTTGTATTTTCTTTCAGATCTTCCCTGCTAGATTTCCTGAGACGTTGTCTCATCTCTGTATCCCAATAAACACTCATTAAATAAACAAACAGAAACAAAAACCTATATGCACAGCAAATAAATTGAGGGAGTTCATATCAGATGGCCTCGAACGACTTTGTAAAGTAAGAAAACACGTCATCTGTAGAGATTGGCGGGGTCAAAGTGATGAATGAGGTTTGAGGCTTGAGAAAAATAGAAATGTTCCAGCACAGACGCCATGGAGAATTATCAGAATTATCGCTACAGCGTGCATTTGTATAATGTTTCTAAGTTTTTAAAGTTCTTTTTCATCCCCAAATTTTAGCTGATCCTCATATCCTAAATGAACTTATAATTTGCTTATGAGGTTCCTACTTGACTTACTGGTACCCCTTACCTTTCTGCCAAACTATTTTCCTCCCAAGGTTCTATTACTGTTTTACACACTTACAAAGGACTAATCATCACTGTTGGAAACATTTCATCTCGTACCAGCACTTTCCCGAGGACAGGTATCCAGTGTTCTGAAGACTCACAAACACGGAAACAGCAAGATATGCCTTGCACGTAGTAGATGAGCAACTGTTGCTTTGAACCTGTGGTTTCTATACTTCAGCACAATACGTAGTCTTTTAACTTAAGCCTAGTCAATTTCCAGACTCTTCTCCAGCTATTACCTCTTCCTTCCAGCTTTCCCCTCTTCCTTCTTCCCATGACTCGTCCCCAAATATATCTCGAATCTTCCTGCCTTCATTCCTTTGTTTAAGCTCCTCAGTCTGAGTATAGAAAACAACCCCGTTTTCAAAATCTTTTCTCCTGAACTTCCCCCAGACACCTCCAAGTCAAATGAATCACTTATTTATCTGTCTTCCTGTAGCTCCCAGGGTGCCTGATACATGGTATATACCTCTGGTGTGGTAGCACTTGTTACATTCTATTACTGTTATTTTTTATATTGCTTTGCCTCCCAACTCCCCAAACTCTTGGCATACACAAAAAGAATTTAAGTTTCTACAGAGCAGAGATTGCATTTTTTCCAACTTTATATTGCCAGGATTTGGTGGAGTACAGTGAGTATACATAATGGTTATCCAAGAATTGTTTATTGAGTGGAACGGTAATAACAACAACAAAAAAAAGAAAAAAAGAAAAGCACGACTTCTGGGCCCTTGTTCCAAGAATTGCATACATATGGCCTGTATATCCATGGATCAGCTTCAGGAGGTTCATGAACCCGGTAACAATGAACGCCAAAGGTCATTTGTGTAAATATTTGGGACTGGAGCACACCATAGATGGCTTTCTGAAGAAAAGTCTCAAAGAGTTCAATGACCCAAAAAGAGCTGAAAACCAACTGTACCGGACCATGCGGTCTTTGGAGTGGGCTGAAAAATAAAAGTAATAATTGTATCATGACCATAATTACCGTTCTTACTTTTCCTTTGATCCAGACGAATTGAAGAACTGAGTCAGAGTCTGGCTTCCCAGGAGAAGCTCGTAGAACAGCTCTCTCAGGAGAAACAGCAACTGCTACACCTGTTGGAGGAGCCAACTAGCATGGACGTACAGGTGAGGTTTGGGCGGTACTTCCTGACACACTTGCCTCGTGCTTTCACAAGCGCTGCTTTTTTATATCTAAAGGTATTAGCTCTCTATTGCTGTGTAACAAATTGCTACATACTTAGTGGTTTGAAACCACATACAGTTATTATCTCACAGTTTCTATGGGTCAAAAGTCCAGGAATGGCTTAGCTGGTTTCTCTGCTCGGGGTCTCACAAGTCTGAAATCAAGGTGTCAGTTGGGGTGCTTCCTCATCTGGGGAGCTCACTTAAAGGATCTGCTTCTAAGCTCCCTCAGGTTGTTGCAAGAAGTTATGGCGGCTTGCTTCTTCACATCCAGCAGTGTGGGGGGCGGGGAGAGGGAGAAGGAAAGGGAGAGAGAGACTGTTGCTTTTCTCACCTCTAGACACCTGATTAAGTCTGGCCCACCAGTATATTACTTTTAATTTACTTAATGAATAGGGACCTTAATTACATCTGCAACTTCCCTTCACATTTGCCATATAACAATATAGTGATGTTCCATCACCTTTGTCATATTCTGTTGGTTAGAAGCAACTTACAGGTCCTGCCCACGCTCAAGGGGTGGGGATTAGATAAAGGTGTGGATTCCGGAAGTGGGAATCATGGGGGTCATTAGAATTTTGCCTACCACACTGAATGATTTATAACTCTACACACTGTATAATGTGAGAGGACCAAAGAGAGAACCCTCACTGTGGTGAAAAGAATTGCATTGATCTATATTGTGTCTTTTGGAAGCTACTTCAGAGGGAACTCTCACCTCCATTTGACTTCTAATTTACTAAAATGATACTTTTTCAAGGAACCCTAGAATATATCTGTGCCTAAGCAACATTAACAATTACCAGGTATTCTTAGAGGTCTTAGACCAACGATGAAACAAAATATGGCATTTAATTTATTGTCTTACATATGCAGAGGTTAGAATCAGGATAAAAAGAGCAGTGATAAGAACCAACCTTTCCTGTGTCCCGGCACAAATAGCAAATGATAGTGTTTGTAAGGTGTGGTGGTAAATGGGTGGAGCTTCTCACTTGAAACCTGAGTGCTGAGGCCACAATGAGGGCAGAAGAAATCACTGTCGTGGCCATACTTGCGAACCTCTTGGATTGTGGTTCCATTTTGTTTGGAAAGCTCTGGTTAATAAACTCAGGAAATGATGAGTATGCATATAACATAATAGACACGAGTAAAAAATAAAGTTCCTCAGATTTTTTTGCAAGTCACATATTGAAATATATGGAAAACTTCTGACAGCACTCTTGAAAAGATTCTCTACCATTTTTTAATGAGAAAAGAACTCGGCTGGGAATGAGGAAAATTGGATTTCTAGCTGGGTTCTTTCTTTATTAACTGTATGCCTATGGGTACATCGCTTCTCAGCCTCCATCTGTGTGAAATGGGAAAATTAGCCCAAATAATCTCCACGGTCTCCTGTAATTCTGACGTTCTATTATAGTGAGCCCAGTGTCATTGGAAAATGTGTAGCGTCCCCAAGGTGAGCACTTTGAAAGACATAATACTGATGTAAATTCTGAAACAAAATCACTCTCCCTACTAGTTTTATACTGATAGATACATAAATACAGATAGACTTATATACACATGCTTATTTTCACCAGTGTCTTTGGTAAGAACCAAAATGGGTGGATGTAATTCAGTATTTGCTGTGCTAGTGAGGGGAACTGGCTTCATGTCAGTTTTCAGAACAGACATGAAGAACAGAAAGATTATAATGTCAAAAAAACTAAATTAAATTCTACTCTACAGAGATGCCTAGAACGAGGATAAGTATAGCATACACAAGATAATAACACCGTGTGGGCAGAGGAAAGAAATGCATCAAGCCACATAAATTATTCTAAATTGACATGCTGCTGTAACGTTGCCTGGTACCTGTAAAGATTTCTTGTTATTGTTATCACCCAACTCTTTGTACATTTATAAACCTGGTTGTGTGGAGCTATTGATTCTGTAAGACAGTGTCTCTCAAACCTTTTCCTAGAAAGTTCCTTTTCATAAGAAACGATTATTCGTCTTCGGTACTCTAAAGTAAGGGACAAGCCTGGTCATGGGTGGAGGTGATTGCCCATGTTCACCTCTGGACCCATCCCCCACCTGAGAGCCAAGGGGTTCACATCTCAGCCCAGTGGTGGGTCATTTCAAGACCTGCTGGCTGGAACACCCAAATTGGAAGCTCTGCCACAGGGGACCTGTGACAGTAGGTCCTCTCAGACGTGGAGGACAAACACCCTCCCACAGCTCATTGCCTAATGTCTCCCTTTGGGTCTGTGCCTTATGAAAAAGAAAAACTTCAGCCCCAAGTACTGGCCAACGTGCATAGAATTGTTTTATATGATCTTCTCTGAAACAGCCCACAGGGCCTGGCCAGAGCATGCAGCCTTCTAAGGAGCATCCAGACAATCCTTTGGAAACTTCATTCTCTTCTCACTGTGTGTTCAGAATCCAAAGGAAAGGAATGTTTTTGGTCACTGTGCTTCTATCTTATATTCTCTGGCCTAGACAGAAAGAAATATTGACGTGATTTATGTAACACTTGGGAACTTTCAGCCATATTCCAGTGGTTCAGATTGACTTATGGAAGGGTGCAGAGTTTAGAGAAAGAATCCTGATCCTTCAATAACTGATTCTAGTATGAAGTGTCCTGGATTTTACCTACGGAAGCAGAGTGATATGAAAAAATGAGCTCAGGCTTTAATATTTGAATCCCACTGTCAACACTTCTCTCATGTATGGCCTTGGGCAAGTTACATAACCTCTCCGAGTACAGTTTCCTCCTCTGTAAAATAAGGATAAAAACATCTGATGTTTAGTTTCTTGATGAGGCCGTTTTGTATAAAGTTGATGGTACTTGGTCAACTAGTCAGTTTTTTAAAAAAATAACTGAAACGAAATGAAAGAAGTTTCTGTGGCCCCTGGAACAAAAGATCAGAGACAGGAGGAGTGATAGGTTAAATTAAAAAACAAACAAACAAACTAACAAACTAACTAACTGACGTTCAGCTATTTGTAAGGATTAGAAATAATATATATGCAGTGTCTAGCATATTGCCAAAAGCGTGGTAACTACTATTACCGTTATCTGTATTAGCAACCTGAGAGTAACGCTATTCTTAAAATGAGTAGCAGCTATGAAGACAGTCAGTCAATGAGTCAGATATTACAAACTTCACTCACATTGTAATTATCTTTGTCCTACAAAAGACAAAATTAATAAATATCGTGGTTGTTTATTAGAGAGATTAATGGTTACAATTCTCCCTCTGGGCCTGTTAGCCGTGCACATAGAAAAACTGTTTTATAGGCAGAGACGGAACTCAAAGTTGTCCATTCTGTATTATGGCTCCCCAGGAGAACCATAACACAGTCTGAATGGTTCAGGGCAAATTGGCCCCAATGACAGTTATATCCCACGTTAATCTCCTTGACAAAAAAAGAAATATTGAAGCACTTTCTATAACATCGTGAGAACATGTCATCACACTCAAATGGTTTAGATTATTATAATATAAAACCTAGATGTGAATTTATAGGATTTCTTAAGCACATATTCCAAGTGTAATTTAAAAATATTTATCAATGAATATTCAGCAACTTTTCTGTAGTAATGACATGAGCACATACTGTGTACCATTTTCTATGTGCCAAGTGCTACTCTAAATACCTTACATAGCAACTCAAATTAATTTAAGTCTCAAAGCAACCCTGTGAGATGTATATGACATGAGACATAAAAATAGAATAATTGATAATAAAATAATGTTTATTTTAATATGTAAATTCTTGAGCACAACTATAGTAAAGACATAAAAAAAAAATAAGCGCCTGTATAAAAAATCACTGTGAATGTCACAGCTTCAAATGCAGCCTAATGTTATAAATGATGTTATCACATGCAGGCATGTTATATTGGAAATTCAAAAATGGCAGGTGGCCATGCCAAGGTGAAAAACTCTTGGTAAATTTCCAAACGAAACAAAAAGAATCCTCTCCTAATTTACATAGTAGTTCAATTCATGGAAAATTTAATGTCTATTAACATGTTTATCTATACAGCAGAATTAAGTCCTAGGCCAGATGATTATATAAACAATCTTATTACCTCCATCAGTGCCCCAGGGAATACTTGAAAGTCATTCAAATGTCATGCTAGTTATGTAGCACCCTTTGCCTCACTCATCATTGTGACAACAATAAAAACAAGAAACACCCCCCATGAATTTGCAACATGCACTGTAGGAGATTGTATAGTTGCTCAGTAGAACCACTGGTCTATGGGGTCCTTGCCTTCAAAGGGTTTATAGTCCAGTAAGAGATTGGCATGTAAAGAACTGAAATGGAGGATGGTAAATAAAGATATAGAAATATATGCGTCGTGCTAAAGGGACACACAGGTAAGGGATTAAGTCTACCTATGGAAGTCAGAGAAAGCCTCCCCTGGAAGTCGCTGGGGCCTTAAAGGCTGAGCACAGCAGGCAGAAAATAGAAGTGCGTTTTAGGCAGGGGGAGCAATATATCTGCAGTGGTGTGGAGCGTACGGTCGATAAGGAATTGAGAGTCACTGGCTTTACCAAATATGTGATAAGTGCTGGAGAACGAAATACATAGATGGAAGGTCCCATAAATATCAAGGTCAGGACTTCATGTTGCAGGCAACAGAGAATTTTTAAAAATTAAGCAAGGGGAATAAAAGCGTATGATTTGCATTTTAGAAAGGCAATCCTGGTGGTTGTTTAGACTGAGGATTAACTGAGCCGATAATTGGTGTCACCTCTTGAGATAATAAAACATGGTTTGACAATGCTAGTAACTGTTCCCTCTAACCCGTTCTGTGAATTAGAGAGGGCTAAAGATTGTTGTAAGACCAATTCTAAAGCACTTTGTCTCCCCCCTCTGTTCCAGTCCTGTGTGGCAACTCTTGCTCTTTGTGACACGTGAACTCTCTGCTGTGGGTGTTACCCTTCTCTAATAGCCTCTTAGTTCTCTCAGATAAGGCAGTTTTGATCAAGAGTCTTTGACTTCGTTGATTTTACCATCCCTCTGTTTTCCTTTTCTATTCTACCCACATGTTGGACAGCATCCATCTGAGCTGGTGTGTACTTGCGCAATACTTACGAACTTCTATTATCTAATTAATTACACAGAACAAAGAATGCCATAAACTTGACAGGCGGCTGATGGCTAACACTCCGTGTTTGCTTCCAATCCTCCACATCCAGTCAGCATGTTGTTGTGATCAGAGGGCCCAGGATCCTTTCGATGTGGCTGCCATCTTCTTCACTAGGGAGTCAGGAACTGCATAAAGTGAAGTTGACCAAGCATTTTTCTCTCCCTTTACTGAAGGTATCTTCAGAGTTGCGGGGAAAGCTGGTACTTGTTCCAGTTGTGGATATTATTCCCCTCTGAAGGGTGATGGAAACTTCATCTCAAAGAACCTTTTGAATGAAAACAGACCTGGAGGGTGTGAAGGCAGGGGGAAATGATGTACATGCAAAGGAAAGTCTAGACGAATTCTCGTTTTGTTGCTTTCCTTTCTTTCCTCTCCATCTCCCCCAGTATACGATAAGCAATACTTATGAACGTGTAATTTCAACGTGGCTGGCCTAAAAAATGAAACAGGACAACAGAAGAGGGAGAGGCATACGTTAAACAATCAGGCTGGACCTTCCCACTCACACAAAGCAGCAGACACTCAAGCCGTTGCATTTATGGCTCATTGGGAACCTGATGTAAATAGCACTGCTGTTATTTCCTAAAACAGCAAACATTCCAGTGTTACCATGGAGACATCTGACGTGGAGGTTAAGGCAAGGAGGTTAAGACAAAAATGCGCTCGCGCTGGCTCTGAGAGCTCCAGGCAGAGATGGAAAACCTTGCGGGGATTAGTAAGTAGCTCAAGCAGCTCCCGCCCAATTCATATAAGGAGAATTTTTTTAGAGCAGCTTTTCTGTATCCCCTTCTTAAGCTGATAGAGGTTGTGGCTGGAGACTCACCGACAAATCCTCATTCAACATCCCTGTCTCCCAGACATAACCCTCACTGGTAACATGTCTCAGAAACAGGCCTTATCAGCTAAGGCAATCATAGTTCTGACCCTTTAGAGCAGCCAAGAAGGGGGAAACATAAGGGGCTTCTTCACAGCTTCACTGAAAATATTTGTTGAGCATTTACAGTGCACACAGGACTGTTATGTGAAGGAAGAGGAACACAAAAATGTAAAAGGTTTCTGCTTTGCCTTCTAGAAATTACAATCTAAATGGAAAGTAAGAAGGTCATGGATGGAAACAAACTACAAGGCAGTAGAAGAAAAAAAAGTCATTATAGGCTGGGGTGGGCAGCGCAGATTCTGATCTTTGAAGGATGAGTAGGATTTTAATAAGAAATCAAAAGGGAAGGCATCAATTCATTCATTCATTCATTCATTCATTCATTCATTCATTCAAGGATTATTTACTTAGATCTAGGAACATACTGCTCTAAGTACCTCAGAAGATAACAAGATGAGTAAGGTGTATGATTCCTCTTCTTAAAGAGCTTACCAGCTAATGGGAAGAAGGACACACAAATTACTAGAGGTACAAAAGTGCTTTGGACATTCAAAGCACAGGAAGATGTCTTTTGAAGGGATTCAGAAGGGCAGCTCAAAGGAAATACTTGAAAGTTGGATAGGACTTTGACAAGTGGAGATGGTAGTAATAGGAGAGAACATTCCAAGTAGATGAGATGGAGAGGTAGGGAAGTTCAGGATAAGGCAGCAGTAGTTGGAATAGAATATATGGGAGACAGTGAGTTTAGACTAGAGAAATAGGGCGAAGCCAGAGTCAGAGGGTGTTGCGTGGCAGGTAAGAAGTTTGTGATTCATTGATAAGTCATTAGGTCTCCGGGTTACCATGCAGGAAAGTGACATATCTGAGCTCTGCTTTAGAAAGAGTAATGTGGAAGGAGGCTAGAAGAGAGGGGAAAGAAGTTGAGGGAACTAATTATTATGGAAGTCCATTACTTAAGATATGAGGTCATTAGAGGGTAGCCAAGAATGCAGTTTTGTGCCAACGCAAAGAGTGAAATAAAAGTTTAAGATATAAAAACAGTTCATTCATTCATTCATTCACATATTCCAGCCAATGACTATTTACTAAGTACCTACCATGGTCAGACTCTGGTGCTCTAAGGTGCGGGAAAAACAGAACAAGAGAGGCAGAACGCTTCCCTTTATGAAGCTTACATTCTAATAAGGGAGACAGATAAATTACCAAGTAATAAAATAAGTAATGGCAAATTGTGATAAGTACATGGAAGAAAACAAAGAGCAGGGATTAGCAAACTTTTCCTATAAAAGACAGGTAGTAAATGATTTAGACTTTGCGGGCCATAAGGTATCTGCCATTGAAGCACAAAATGGATGTACACAAAACATAAAGCAATTGGTATGGCTGTGTTCCAATAAAACTTCATTTGCAAAAGCAGGTGGGGCTGGATTGAGCCCACAGTCTAGTCTGCTGACCCCTAATAGAGAATTAGGAGGAAGGAGTGGGCATTATAATTAAGGGGAAGATGAGTAAGGCGTATGGTTCAGTCTTTCCTGTGGTGATTTTGAGATGTCTCTGACACCGTAGGTAGTTGGCTGTTTGAGAGTTGAGCTCACAGGAGAATTCTGGGGTAAAGATATAAATGGGAAGCTACTGGTATAAAGATAGGAAAGGATGAGATGACAGTGAAAGAGAATAAAAAGAGGTGTAAAGGGTCTAGGACTGGATGCCAAAGAACAGTCTACAAAAGATCCGTAGTGGGTGTAACTCTTAGTTCACAAAGTCAGTTACGCAGGAGATATCACATTTCTTTACTTTCTTTAAATCAATGTAGCGTTACCCAGAGTCCACTCTCTCAGTTATGGGAAGGTGAAGGTCCCTCGGTTTTCTCAGGTGCCAAAGAGTCAAGGAGAGTGCTCTGATCACTGGTCCATGGCTGAAGCACCCCTGCTCCACCAAGCACGGTTCTGCCAATCCTAACAGCTCGCTATGTTATTAATAGAATCTTTATGAAGCCAGAACCCATGGACCTGGAGTCCAGCATCTCCAAGTCACCCACCGCCTTCCCCCGCCCCACCCCACCCCCCAGGTCTTGCTGCTTCCCCAGGGCACTGGTATTGAATGGAGGTGGGTCCTTGATTTTCTTTGCCCCCCAGTCTACTCCCAATGTGGGTGAAATCTCACTTTCTCCTCTCTTGTAGACCTCAAAGACGTTCTTCTCTCCTCTTCCCCACTGGGACACCTGGCTTAAACTTCTCAGTGGGTTTAGAATTTTATAAAAGTCAGGGGAATGCTTGACTTCAGCCTCTGCTCTTCGCTCTGTAAAAACTCCTGAGTGAAGTAATGCTAAGGGCTTGACCATCAGATTAGAACAGAGGGAGGAGGCAGAGGCATACAGGTAACAGAACACATTTATATCCCAAAACCTGCCCTGTCACCATTTGGTTAGGGAAGACATATAAGATGAAGACATAGGAGATGAAGCTGAAAAGTAGATTCAGATCTTTTTGTAGAGATGCTGAAATGCCAGGCTAAGGGTTTTGGACTTCATCCTATAGGTAGGTAGTGGATCTTCACTATGAATGTTCTGGAACTAGGACACAGGATGATGAGAGCGGTAAGCTTCTAAGGTTGTGTGACATGGTTCAAGTTTTAGGTTTCAAGAACCTGAAATGGAAAAGTGTAGTAAAAAATGTGAAGCAACATTTCTAAACAATCTAGAGATGTTCAGAAAAAGGAGAGAAAACAATTTAGTGTTTGGCTTGATAGGGAAGGATTCTAAGGAGGTGAAGTAACAAGCGTGACGTTTCCAAGTTCACCCAGTTACAGAACGTGGTCTGACCATTCTCTCCTGCTGATCTCACTTCAGCTTTTTTCGTTAACCAACCATCCCTCTCATTCTTGAAATTCTGTCCCCCTCTCATCTGTGCTTTGATTGCAGAAGAGCTCCACTTAGTTTTCTCAGTCACCAACTCAGCATATCCCAAATCAAACTTTTCATCACCTTTTTTTGCAAATGGAGTCACATTTCTGTTCATTTAGACCACTTTTCTACCAGTCTTCCAGACCAAAAGTCTAACCTCCATCTTTAATCATTCCTTTTCCTTCAACCTCTCTGCATATACGTTATCAAGCCCTGCCATTCATTCCTTTAAAAGGATTCTCATATTTACCATGTTCTTTCTGTTTCTTCACCAGACTTTTATTACCCTACATAGGAATAATCACAGTGGCTTTTCAGCATGTCTTCCTGTCATCACCTCAAATTCTCTCCCTAAAACCCCAAGCCATCCTGTTGCCGACTAACTTTCTTTCTTAAAAAATTTTATTGGGGAATATTGGGGAACAGTGTGTTTTTCCAGGACCCATCAGCTCCAAGTCAAGTCGTTGTTTTCACTCTAGTTGTAGAGGGTGCAGCTCCCTGGCCCATTTGGAGATCCAACCGGCGACCGTGGTGTTATGAACACTCCACTCTAACCATTGAGCCAACCGGCCGCTCCTGGCTAACTTTCTAGAATATAAGTTTTCATCATGCCATTCTCTGCTCAACTCCATAACATTGGGTCAGAATTCTTTTGCCTTTGCCAAACACTAGCCAAATTCCCGTTGCCTAAGGCCCTCCACAGCACCCCAGCGTCTTGTCTGGCTTACAGCTGGCCCTTCATACATGTTCTTTGAATGAGCCATTAGAATAAGACAAATAGAGTAGGATGAACCTGACCATTCAAATGTCCCACAAAATGCCCACCATTTCTCTACCTACAGGCTTGCACTGTATTTAACCCAATTCCCAAGACTTTTGATGATCCTGTTTTCTTTTTTTTGCAGACCCTTCCTTTGTTTTATCCATCCTAAGACCCATCTCAAGTGCCACTCTGGCCCCCTTCCGCTACATCAGTCCATACTATCTCAACTTTTTCTGCACTCCCATTGAATTTAAGTCAAACCCATTTAATTTACCAATCACTTGTTCCGATTGTAGCATGTGCATTTTCTCCCCGTCCACTAAACAGAGCTCCCTGGAGACAGAGAAAAGACCTACTGAGTTTGCATGAATTCTCGTTCACTGGTTGACTGATTTAACATATACTTTGATGTTCCCTTAAACAGCTATGGGGATTCGATACCTTAACTTGAAAGACTCTAGTGTTTACTACTTTAAGAGGGATTCTGCTGATACCTATATTAATGCAATCTGTGGTTGAACTGGAAATCTCCTGGTTTTAAAACAAGTGTTTTTAAATGCTGTGATAGGAATTAATGCAAAGCATTAATCCTTTCTGGCATCTTAGAGCTTTGCAAGCAGCAAATCATGCTTGTGTCGTACATAAAGCCTAACTGGCTTGACTTTGATATTCTTGCATTTCCTGTTTTAGCTTCTCTTCCAGAACCACTTTTTTTTTGGCGTAGTTTTTAGTAATTAGAACAGCTATTTCCAATGTCATAACTAAGGCAGTGAAACCTAATACAACTGGTTTGAGACATGGGGATTTTCCACATCTCATTCTCTTGGAAACTCCTTCCTCACCCAGAATTAGGTCTTAGAAACACTACAACACAGAGGGTAGGAAAGTGGCTAAGGTTCTAAGAGATCCTTCCCAGGGCTCCAAGATCTGGAGATCAAAAGAGAGATAGGGCAAAAGATCCTGGCCATACTAATACTTAGGAATCTCGTCCCAAATTAGTGATACAGTTCTCTAATGTCAACAGTTTTGTACGTAGTTCTTCATTGATGGGTTTTTCCATTTATCTGCAGAGTTTCTAATCTTTTGACTGACATTTTACTGAATACAGTTTAGGATCATTTTAATTCAGTGGTTTTCAAAGTGTGGCTCCCAGACAGCAGCCAACAGCAGGATTTGGGAATTTATCAGGAAAGGAAATTCTTGGGTCCCACCCCAGACCAATTGAATCAGAAACTCTAGTAAGTAGGTCCCAGCAGTCTGTGTCTTTACAAACCCTCCCTGATTCCAATGTATGCCAAAGGTTGAAAACAACTGTTTAAATTCAACATTTGTAGATCAGGAAATTAAGAGCCAGTTATTAGTGACAAGTGCTTGGGAATGCACTCATGAATCCATTTTTTGAGGGCAAACTGCTGATACAGCAAATGAATAATTTGTTTAATTCATAAGTTTGTCATAATATGAAACCTGTTCTCAGTCAAATTTTCCTGTCTTATGTACATTTGATACGTTTTAGAAATAATCGTCCTATTCTAAATGATCATAAAACCCCTAAATCTCACCTTAACAACATGGCATGCTTCCATCATAACTGTGGACATATAATAGTTTCCAAAGCTCGTATGGAGAGGAACCATAAAGTTATGAATTTGCAGTTGGGCCTTTTATAGAAAGGGTTCTAGATTCTTCTGGGTTCTAATGTATCTTCTCAATTTTCAAACCTATTCTTATGATAAAGTGTGGTTTACTTTCTACCGAAGAAATCCATCAGATAAAAGTTTATGGGTAATATATATTTTTATCTTTATATACCCCTTTTTATCTTTCTATAAATTGAACTATACCAACCTATATAAAATCTACAAATCTAAGAGTTCAGTATATGAGTTTTGATGGTTGTACACATCCATGTAACCATCACCCAAATCAAGATAAAGAACAATTTCATCACCCCAGAAAATTTCTTTGTACCCCTTTACTGTCAATTCTCACCCTATCTCGTCCCCTAAAATCACTTCCTGAATTTCTCTCACTATAGATTCTTTTTTTGTTGTTGTTAGACTTAAAATAAATGGAATCTCATAGGACGTATTGATGGGTATATGGCTTGTTTCATGCTTCATTCATGTGTGGGCATCAAAGTTCATTCTTTTTTATTGCTGGTTAGTACTGCATTGTATGAATATATGAAAATGTGTTTAGCTTACCTTTTTCTTCGTAACAATTCTTTTTCTTATCGCGAAAGCAATACATGCTTATTATAGAAAATGATAGAATACCAAGGAGGAAAGATGAAAATAAGTATCCATAATTCCATTCTCTAGACATAATTGCTGTTTAATAACTTGTATATCCCCTTTGAACCTTTGTTTATATGTTGTCCAAGTATATGTAATATATATAGTTATCGCGTTACAAAGATTCTCATTTTAGGTTCATGTTTTACTACTTAGACTGATACTCGTGTGTTAAATTGGCTCAATTCTTAGATTTTACTATAGAATATTTTCTAAATTTAAAAAAAATTTAAAAATAGTAGATGACTACACATTCATTGCCAAAAATTCAAATGACACATGGTATATAGACTAAAAGTAAATGTTCTTATTGAGCCCCACCCCCTTTTGCTTGCCTTCCCATACGTAGCCAATGTTAACTAAATACAAAATCTTGACCAAGATGACATTTGTGAGGACCGTGAAATGCTGAATTTATTATCTCTTATCTTAATTTTCAAAATTAGTGTTACATTTTTCTTCTATGTTTTATTTTTCAACTTTTACTTTCAAGTTTTGCTTGTTTCATGCAAAAGATCACACTAGTGATCTTTTAGTTGGGATGAAATGATTTTATAATACCAAATGATCATGTTAGGACTATTTCAAGTACTAAAATTTACTATCCACTTTGAAATACGGTTTTTAAATATTTTCTCTAGGAGTGAATAGAGTGCTAGCTTCAAATTTTCTTTGATTGAGTGATTTATTCCTATCTGTTGTTGAAAGCCTCGATATGTATAGCTCTCTCTTTCAGTATGTTGATCTTTACTTATAGCAAACATATTCTTCAATGGTAAATCGCCTTTTCTCCATTTATTCTGACTTGCACTTCTACACAAAGCTGTCTATATACTCATTAAAGTTTAGAGACGCTCAGCCAGATGTACAATTTTATTAAGGAACAGAGAATATTACAAAGTATTATTTAGTTTGCTCCTGAAAAGCACTTTATTTCATTCATTACTTTGTTTCATTAGCATTTTCCCCCATGGGAAAATGTGGCTTGCATTTCAGTCAGAGATGAGGCTTGATTAATTTGTGAGGAAATGTTTGAATTTGCACTTTTATGGAGTTTTGAGTCCTTGCTGCTCTTTAGGACAATACTTAAGACAGCGTCAGCAGGGTCGTGTCCTGTAGGCCAGAAACACCTTGCCTCTCTAGATCACTATAGATTCCAAAGACTGTTGTTTCTTCTGACTTTAGAGTTCCTATACCTAGAGGCAGGCAAAAATGCAACTGAAAGGAGTTTTACTCTTTTTTAAATCCTTGGTTTGAGGGCCAGAGCACGCAGATTTAGGTGAACTCACATATGCAAAGTTCTGGAGCCTGTGAAGCCCCAAAGCTCTAAGGACTGACCTGTCTTCCAATGGAGCTACTAAGATTTTGTTTTGGTGATTAAAATAAATGACAGAACAATACAATCTTATGTGTGCGGAGCCCCATAAAGTTTTTAAATTACTTTAAAATAGTCCCTTTATTACAACATTAAAATAACAGTATTAAATTAAATATTAAATGTTAAAATTACAGTATTAGCTATTATTTAATGAGCTAAGCATTGTTACAAAGTACTTCCCCTAAATCATCTCATTTAATCCTCGATGAGAAATTTGGAGGTTTTATGAGCTCTCAAGGAAGGCATTTGAATGTCTCCAGGCTTAGAAATGTGGGTTCTGTCCTGCAGATGAGGTTCAGAAATACTTAAATACTGTTGTTTGCTTTGACCTTTCACAAGGTCAAGTTAGTGAAATGTAGCATTGTAACTGGGAAATGTCGTGCTCCAGGTGATTGCTGGGTCTGTTTTTCTTCCTGTTTGGTGTCTGCGTGCCTCTCAAAGCTAAGAAAATTCTTTAAAAGTACATTAATACCTGGATCCCTCCTAGTCAGAGCTCCGTCTTCCCTCCAGTGTTTGCGTGCGTCCCAAATTCTACACCCAAGTTTGGGGTGATTTACAACTGTATGGTGTTGAATAAGACATGGTACTAACTGAAGTCGGTGCAATTCCCAGCCCTAAGTCTGCACAGAGCAGCACGCCCTCACACTCCGGACTCTTTTGTTCTCGAGTTTGTCTACCCTCTCCACCCCCCAAATTAGGACTGTAGTCTACCTGAACCTGAAAGAGAATTGCGTGATGGTAATCTACTCTCAGGTGTCTACATTCTTGAAAAAGTGCATTTTGTCTGCTATTATCTACACAATCTTGGTTAACCAGCTGCATTCACGTGGTATTTCCGGGACTCTCTCAGGTGACTGCTTTGTGGCCTTGATTTCTTTTGTTAAAAAGCGGGGAGGGGCGCAAGTCATCAGAGTGCTAAAACCCACCACCCACTCCCTCCAACACTTGTCTGCTTTTGTAGATACTCCGGAGAGCCGAGGGAGAGGTAGAACGGAGCCTCCTTAAATCCGCCCTCCCTGCCCCCTCTGGTTTAAGCACCCTTTCTCCCCGCCGGCCTCTGCAGCCCCAGGGCCGTTTAATGCAGGCACCGGACTGGGTAGGGAGAGGAGGTGGGGCCGCAGGCGGGAGGGAAGCGGCGCGCAGCGGTACCTAGTGGCGCTGCTCGGCTGCTCCATCCGGAGTACGTGGCACTAGCCGTGGGGAGAGAGGGAGGGGATTCGGCTTTCTCTTCCCCGCGCAGCGCCTCGGGACATCCTGCAGGGGCGCCAGTGAGGATGCAGGAGGGAAGTGGTGCGCTTTTTCGGTGGAATCTCAAACGCTGAAAGTGGCCTGGCCGGAGTCAGCGTCCGTCCCGCATTCCCCTGGGTACCCACTGTGAGCCAGGTCTCTGTTCCACCGCGAGGAGCGGTGACCGGATCGGGGGTGAGGGAGACGCGGTGGCCACCCCGCATGCGCAGAGCGGGGGTGCGGCCTCCAGGACTACAGTTCCCAGAGGAATGTGCGGGTGGCCGCAGGCGCGAGCCACTGGCGCCATCTTGAAACCTGATCCTCAATCTCCGAGCCTTTGCGTCAGCGACCGGCGGCGGCGGCGGCGGCGAGGGGACGGCGAGCCCAGCCCGCTAGAAGCGAGGACGCTGAGGACGCGGCGGCTGGCGGGAGAGACAGCTGGCGGAGACATGGCAGGTCCCGAGCGCGGCCTGCGCGGCTGTCACTCAGCATCCCCCTGAGGCGTTTCTACGCCCGCGCCCTCCCCGAGGGGCGGGGCCGACCACTCTGGTACCCAGAGCTCGCGCGCGGGGCTTGGAAGAGGGGCGCCCCTGCACCGTGGGGACCCCCCGGGGCTGTGCCATGCCGGCGGGCGGCCACCGAGGCGGGAGACGGAGCGCAGCCAAGCGCCAGTGAGTGACCGCCGAGCAGCAGGCGCCTCAGGGACGCTCGGCAGCCGCGGGGAGGGAAGATGAAGGAGATTTGCAGGATCTGTGCCCGGGAGCTGTGCGGGAACCAGCGGCGCTGGATCTTCCACACGGCGTCCAAGCTCAACCTCCAGGTGCTGCTTTCGCACGTCCTGGGCAAGGATGTCTCCCGCGACGGCAAGGCCGAGTTCGCTTGCAGCAAGTGTGCTTTCATGCTGGATCGGATCTACAGGTTCGACACCGTTATCGCCCGGATCGAAGCCCTTTCCATCGAGCGCCTGCAGAAGCTGCTGCTGGAGAAGGACCGCCTCAAGTTCTGCATTGCCAGCATGTATCGCAAGAATAACGAGGACTCCGGCGCGGAGACCAAGGCGGGGGGTGGGACGGTGGACATTTCCGGCTTGCCCGACGTGAGGTACTCGGCGTTGCTCCAGGAGGATTTTGCCTATTCGGGGTTCGAGTGTTGGGTGGAAAACGAGGACCAGATTCAGGAGCTCCACAGCTGCCACGCGCCCGAAGGCCCTGGAAACCGCCCCAGGAGGTGCCGCGGCTGTGCCGCGCTGCGGGTTGCTGACTCGGACTACGAAGCCATTTGTAAAGTGCCTCGGAAGGTGGCCCGAAGTATCTCGTGTGGCCCTTCTTCCAGGTGGTCCACCAGCATTTGCACGGAAGAACCAGCATTGTCCGAGGTGGGGCCACCGGACTTACCCGGCGCGAAAGGACCCCCAGATGGCGAAAGCATGGAGGAAGGGACACCGGCATCCTCGGTGGAGTCTTTGGATGCGAGCGTCCAGGCGAGTCCTCCACAACAAAAGGAGGAGGACACTGAGAGAAGCGCCAAGGACCTTGCAAAGTGTGACTGCTGCTCAGACGAACAGGCTCCCCAGCATGTGTGTAACCACAAGCTGGAGCTCGCTCTTAGCATGATTAAAGGTCTTGATTATAAACCCATCCAGAGCCCCCGAGGGAGCAAGCTTCCCATTCCAGTGAAATCCAGCCCACCTGGAGCCAGGCCCGGCCCTAGCATGACAGATGGAGTTAGTTCCGCTTTCCTTAACCGGTCGTTGAAACCCTTTTACAAGACACCTGTCAGTTATCCCTTGGAGATTTCAGACCTGCAGGAGCTGTGGGATGATCTCTGTGAAGAGTATTTGCCACTCCGGGTTCAGGTATACAAAATGGCCACATCGTGCCTCTTTGATTATAGTTTTCTGGCCCCCAGGCTTCCCATGATTTCTGTCTAGGTGAAGGTTAATAATAGTCTAGACTTAAGGATATTATTTCTAGAATTAAGAAAATAATCATTGAGCCCATTTTTGTTGCACCTTTTGCTTGTGTCCCATTTAGTAAATGAGATTCACACTCAATTTGCTTTTCATAATCTTCTTTGTAACAATATTGGCCTTCCCATTCATCATCAAAATTGCAGACCTTTGAAGACAAAAAGATAAAGATTTCTAATTCATGTTTACCCAATGAAAAGACATATAATCTTATTTCTGGCACTAGAACTCTTCCCTCTTACCTCCTTCCCCCTCCTCACCCTCTTTTTTTGTTTTGTTTTCGTGTTTAGATTTGCAGATGTTTTCTCTCATTCTGTAAGGGACTTAGTTCTCCCTGAAACATTAAACCTTTTATCCCCAGGTATGCCTCAAACAGATTAGAACATAGGGTAAAAGTTTGGGGAAAACCTATTAATTCACCAAAATATTGTAACATCTGGGCAATATTTATACTAAATTAATAGGTCATTTGAGGACTAATGATGACTTGCTCGTAAAAGAGACTTGGGAATTCAAGGGTTGTCATTTAAAATGTTAAGGCGAAAACTGTTCCCAGCCAGTTTGTCTATTGAGCTTCTTTAGGAGATGTGTGATGATATTAAGAGAGAATTCATCCATTATTGGCTGATAGGAAAGTTTCATCCATTATACTCTCTGAATTTCTTAATGACTAGGATATGGCAGTTGATCTTAATTTGAGCTGTTCATATCTGCCGAATTGATTTCATGCCAGCCTTTTAAATTCAGTTATATATGGGGACCTGACAGATGCTGTTGTGTTTCTATAGCAACAGTAAATGCTAGGTTCAGTTAACTTTGTGAAACATCTGGTATGTTCTACTTGATACAAATTCTTTAGTGATACCTTTACAAGGGTGGCCAATCTAGAAGGCATTTTTGGAAAGCCTGCTAAGGCCAACATCATCCTAGAAATTTAGAGCGAGGTAACAAATGAAATTGTAAAATTGTATCCAATAAGAACTTAGGCAGAAAATGGGAGACATTTTTAAATTTACACAAAATTGTCAGAAACAGATTATGTGAAAGTGTTACGAAAAAAGTTTTACAATGTATTTTCATTTGTATAAAATGTTAAGTATCAGTATGCCTGATGCTTGTGTACTTTTCTTTTGCCTCTTTTCTTTCAATGGAGCCTCACAGCTAAATATGGGCTCTACGGTATTTGTGTGATCAGACGTAGGGGGCACAAATTAAACACGGTGTTTTCATATCAGGATCTGAAAGCAATCTGAGCAGAGTGGGTGGGAAATAAGCTTTTATTTACCCCTCTCAAATATGGCCAATATTGTGGAAAGATAAAGACTTAGAAAATTGCAGGCAAAACAAGAGGAGTATTTGCTCCATATTTAATTTAAAATATCTGTTGGTACCTGCACTCAACACGTTTTGGAGTTGGGAAGGATTTTAAACCTCATCTCATGCAGGCCCTGTTTAGAGATATGGCAAACTCACGGTTGAAATAACTTAGCTCAGGCCGAACCAAAGATCCCTTACCATTGTCAGCCAAGACCTTCCTAGTCTATATATTAAACCACATTGCCTGATATACATGGAATCAACTACGTACTTTTTTAAAACGAAGAGCCTTTTTTTTTTTCTATAACCTAAGGGTTCCAGGAGGATTCTTTAGGGATTCTGTGAAGAAAATTGTCATCCTAATAAGCACATTTAAAATTTGGCAATTGTACCTTTAGGTCAAGTCCCTTCACTTCGCTAAATTTGGACATTAGAAAAATGGATGTTTAAAACAGTAGTGTATGACCTTCCTGCTGTCACCTGGCTTACATTCTTTACTGTTCGTTGGATGATAAAACATCGAGAGGAGGGAGTAACATTCAGCGTGAAGAATCATGGCATTTCATTATTTTCTCTAATAATTAAGAATGTGGGGGGGAAATAGAAAGATACATTGGCCTCAAAGTGTTTGCAAACAAAATGTGTATTTTGGACCCCTGATCTATTGTTTAAGTCGGGGTGACATTTAAGCTCCTTAAGGCCTGTTGTGCTTTATGGCAAAGCCAGAGCCAAGTGGGACAAAGGCAGGCTGGTTTTTGTCTCTTTCTCTGTGAACAAATGTGGAAAGAACAGAAATAAATGTCAATTATTTTTGGTAGTTGTCTTTTTAGCTTATAGAAAGAAAAAAAAACGTGAAATAAAAAAATGTTTTCTTCGGCTAAATTGCACTACAAATAGGAGGAAAACCTCTTATCCTAAAGAGCAAGACTGATTGTTCTGTAAGGTCATTTTGATTCCTTTGTTTAATCCTCTGGTTAACCCCATGCTGTGCACTATTACATTATCACCATCACAATTCCTCCCAATTGCGTGTCTTCTTTTCTCTCTTTCTCTTTCATTCTTTCTTCCTCATATTAAAGAAAAACAAGCCACACTGTAATTCTTCTGCTTACTAATTTTCTGATATTATGTAAGTTAATTTATTTGCCCTCCGTAGAATTTATGCCTGAAGACCCAAGGCGGTTCACCTATCTAAAGAAAGGTTTGAAGCCTTATTCTAGCTGGTAATTTTCTTTATTGTCTGGCCCTGAACCAAAAAAGCTATGATGGGCGGGGTGTGGTCCCTTAGTAAACACCAGGTTGGCTCTGGCCCATGGGTAATTTCCTTGCAACGCCAGGGTCTGCTCCTGTGTGACTAGGGTAGGTTATACCTCTCATAGTTTAGCTATGCAACTAGATCAGGCCCTTTGGAAGATGTAAGCGTTAGATGCTGGTCGAAGATTAGGCCTTTCATTTTATGCTAGTTGATGGTTCTTGTGTATCTCTTATTAACACCAGGATAGAACATTACAGCAGCTTGAGATCTATGACTTGCTATTGTGGGGACTAGAAAAGTGCCCAGAAAAATGCTCTTGGCCCACAACGTCTAAATAAATTACTGCTGCCTGTTAGTCTGAAGGCCTTACATTATACAACTTAGGCCTGGAAGCAATTAGTTCTCTTTTCTGATACTGGAAAGCATTTGTCCTGAGTCAAAAGCAACGTAATTTAAATGGTATTATTATTACAACATGATTTTAGTAGCTGATAGTCTGGAGAGTTAACACTGATCAACCAAATCAAGTGTCACTGATTAAAAGTCTTCGATAAAAATAGGAGAGAGCTCTCTCAAATCTTCCTAAGAGCTGTTGGTTTATGTACTTGATCCTTTACATGAATTCATTAGGAGCTGGGGACTCAGTGGGACTTTGCTAAGTGCTCGTTTGGCACACTGTTATTGGAAAGGACATTTTTCTGAGATCTAAAACAATAAAGTTATACGAAGAAAGAAGCAAACATCTTCCAGCTTTTAGGTCAATACATTACTGTGATAATTCATGCCAAGATGGGTTCAAGATGAGATCTCGATTCATATATACTTTTCTATGGCATTCTTTGGCTTTAAAGCTGCTGTTGAAATGTCTATATTAGATATCTCTCTCTCTCTCTCTCTCTCTCTCTCTCTCTCTCTCTCTCTCTCTCTCTCTCTCTCTCTATCTGGTCTTATTTCTAAGAGAGCCACTGAAGGATTAGAACATTTGCCAGGCCTGTTTCTGTTTGTTTGCTTTTGTTTTTATTGTTCTTGTTCACATGTTAAACAAAAACCTTTGCTCCCTGCAATATTCCAGGCATTGTGGTAGGTGTGGGTTTACAGGGGTGAAAGATACATCACCAACTTAAGTGCATTCGGTTTAATTGGATCCTTTGTTCCAATTTTCGGTGTTCCTTTGGACAAATTATTACCTTCTCTAAGTCTCCATTTTCTCAAATGGAAGATGGGATTGGACATCTTCGTTAAAAAGTTTTCTTCACAGTGCTAAGATTCTTTGATTTAAAGCACGTGAATATGCTCCCCTTTCCTGCCATTTTAAACTTGGGGCTATTTTAATTCTGCTTGTTACAGTTTAAATTTGAAAGATATCTTATAATATTACTGGAAAGTTGTTTTATATCGAGGAAGGCAGAAGCCAAGTTTTGCAGAGAATGTTTTATCATTAAATAAGTGATAAAATTATTTATTTATCAGTTAGAATTGTACATTTCTATGCAATAGTTACCTCTCCCATGGGGTGACATAATTCACATTGATTCAGGGCAAGGCTCTCTCTTATACCGCAAACAACAAGTATCTCAATTTTGCAGGAGTCATTTTCCTCGCTTCTTTTCTCTTTCTCTCTCTCCCACCATCCAGTCCTGTTGACTCTGCTTTCCAAACATCCCCAAATCTATCCGTTCTCTCCGCCGTCACCGCCACCACTACAATCCAAGCTTTCACATGCAGTGCTGCAATAGCCTGCTACCTAGTCTCCGTGTTTCTTCTGGTGCTCGCCCCACGCTCCCTTCACCACAGCAGCTTGGGTGATCTTTTTACAATTTAAATATGATTGGACTACTTTTCTGTTAAAAACACTGCAGTCCATTCTCATTTTAATGAGAATGAAATTCAGCCTCATCAACCCTGCTGTACAGAAGCTGCATATGACTTGGCCCTGGCTTTCCTTTCCACCTCCTCGTGTATGACCATTATGCTCTCGCCCTGGCCTGTCCAGCAAGGGAGCCACGAGCCTCATGTGGCTATTCAGTCCTTGAAAGGTGGCCAGACCAAATTGACTGTAAAGCATACCCCTGATTTTAAAGACTTAGTCTGAAGAGAATGTACCGCATCTTGTTACTAATTTTTATATTGAATACAAGCTTATGATAATATTTTGGATATAATACATTGGGTTAAATAAGATCTTTTATGAAAATTATGTTCACTTATTTATTTTTTCTTTTCTTTTTCTTTTCTTTTTTTTTTTTTTTTTTTTCTGGCCGGGCCTCCACGCGAGCTGCCGCAGGAGCGGGGTCGGAGTCGGTTACCGACCTATTTTTTCTTTAGTCAATGAGAATACTAGGAAATTTAAAATTACACATATGGCTCATATTGTATTTCTACTGGAAAGTGATACTCGAGTCACATAGGTCTCTTTCCCAGGCGCCTATCCACCCTAGGTCTTTTCCATGAGCTGTTCCTCAGCCTGGCTTGTTCTGTATGTAGATCTTGGCAGGTCTGGCTCCTTGTCGTCCAGACCTCCATTCAAATGCTGCCTCATAAGGACCTTCCACGGATCAACCAGTTTAGAGTCACTTCACCACTTTATCACGCTTTCCTGTTTCGCTGCATGGGACTTGTCACTCTCTGATATTTTGTGTATTTCCTTGTTCCTTTGTCATGTTAGCTCCCCGCTCCAGCCTCCACGGGGCTTTGCATACTCGGGCACTGAATAGCTGTGCTGGTTAGTATAGGGCTGCATACACGCTGAAGTAGAAAAATTGGTAAATAGCGCTGAAGGAAGAGAAAAGATTTTTCTTCTGAAATCTTTTTAGTTCCAGTCAATTGCTGGCAGGAAGGGATTTAAGGTAAGCTGTAACTCTGCCTGCAAGGTGGTGATTAGAGTTTGAAAGGAAAAGTATGAAAGAAATAAAAAATGAATAGCAGTTGCCTCTTTTATTCTCTTCCTGATGGGCTTAGATTTTTTCTAATTGGAATGGGGGTGGGGCGGGGAGGGGGGGGAGGGGAATTTAATGCCACAGTGAATTTCTTAGCTCCTAATGAAAATTTGGTACACTTCAATAAGTTTATCTTAGTCCAATTGATCATCCCATGTATAAATAATATGTGTTTTTTCCTTCTGAGTTGTTTTGGTGAATCGATATTCCTATAACACATGCCACCTTCCCAGACCATTATGGATTTTAAATTTTATTTTTGATTTTTTTGCTGTTTATTTTTAAATAATTGCAAACTTTGAGAATTCATAAGAACTCCCAGATTCTCCAGATGCTAATATTTTGCCACCTTTGCTTACTGTCTATATAGATACATTGTATTTTTTCATTCCTGAACCATTTGACAATTAGCTGCAGCAATGATGCACCTTTACACTTCAGCATTTATTTCCTAATAAATACTTTAGAACTTATTTCCTAAAGACAGGACATCTCTTATAAGTACAGTATTTAGTGTTGACAAAATACTATTATTTAATGTCTAGTCCATATTCAAAATCTGCCAGTTTTCCCAATAACGTGAACAGGCATGTTATAAGAAAGGTAGCTGGAATATAGCTTCTCCTCCCTTAGGGATGGCATAAGTTTGATCAGCATACACTTTGAATTCCCTGATAGAAAATAGGATAAATAGTTGGTCATCATAAGCATTTTCCATTTTGAATCCTCCTCTCTCTTTAAACTCTGAATTAATTGCTTTAACTGAATACGTAGTATTTATGTAAGTTCGTAGGAAGAGGTAGGCAAGGGAATACAGTAAGGATTGAAGTGAATCAATTATCTTAATAAGGAATGGGACTATCTTCAGGAATTCATACTGAATTCAGGCAAACACCTCTGGTTTTCTAAGTCTCGGGCAAAAGATGCCAAAAATGTTTGAAGATAACATCTATTGTTCCCTTACTTGTCACTTAACTTACTTGTCGCTGCTTCTTCCTAGCCCATGACCGAAGAGTCACTCAAACAACAAAAGCTGAATTCAGATGAGACCATTATAACTCAACAGTCTGTATCTGATTCCCACTTGGCAGAACTCCAGGAAAAAATCCAGCAAACGGAGGCCACCAACAAGGTATGACCCCCACCATGCCCCTTGGAGATCACAGGCTGTCCTCTAGATGAGTCTGTTCACCTCTCTTTGTAGGATTTGGGAGACGGGCACTATGTATTCCTGATAATACTTGATTTAAATATTTGATTTTCAAGTGTAGTTCTTCCCTGTATTTCTCATCAGAATCTGCACTGATCAGAATTTCTGGGGCCTTCTAGGTCTGTGATTAAAACTTGAATGCAGCCTTGAACTGGATAAGGTGCCAAGATAGGACGTGTGTGCTTTCGACTTTAGCTTAGCTTCTCACCCTTTCGTAGCCCATGGATTTTAAAATCTGCTCAGAAGATAATTCCCACAATTCGGATGCTGAGCTTTCGGCCTGGTTAGTGTTGTCCTATGCTAGACAGCAGAAGCTTCTTGGTCTTTCTGTGACTCGTGAGGACAAGTGTCCAGTATGGCTGCCATCAGAGAGGATGCACAGTGCATGAGAACTGAAGCAGTTGAATGAAGAATTGAAGCATTTTAGATTTCCTGCTCCTTTCTCTTGCTGATTGACAGGACTTTAATGGTTACTATATGTGGGGGAAATAACAAGGTAATATTCCTTAAGAAATCCTTTAAAACTAGATTTGAGGAAGGACTTATGGTTGCATTTGAGGTTAAAAGAAATCATTGACCTAACAAACTGTTTTTCTTTTTCTGAATTCAGATTCTTCAAGAGAAACTGAATGAAATGAGCTGTGAACTGAAGTCTGCTCAGGAGTCATCTCAGAAGCAAGACTGTGCCATTCAAAGCCTCAAGGAAACTCTGAAAAGCAGAGAAAGTGAGGTAAATAATGTGGCAATCAAAGACCTGTGAGGAAATGATTTGTCCCTCCAGGTAGACAGGTATTCTATATTTTGTAGAAATGGATATTGTCAGACTTAACAAACTGTAGACTCAACAAGCCTAAAGAAACTGCACCTTAACCTAAAGTGGTGTTTTGGAAATAGTCCTATTACTGAAATCCGTGCAGGCGAGATAATGGAACTTCCATTTTGTTCACTAACATGTTTGGTACTCCCTCTCGTTTTCAGACCGAGGAATTGTACCAGGTGATCGAAGGTCAAAACGACACCATGGCAAAGCTTCGAGAAATGCTGCACCAAAGCCAGCTGGGACAACTTCATGTATGTGAGGGTCACCTCAGCAAGACCCCAGTTGACGATGCCACTCGCCGTCAGTCTTCCCAGCTGCTCAGTGCTTGCCCTCCTTATGATTATGGTTTTCCCCTTTTCAGGGCTCAGAGGGAACGTCCCCAGCTCAGCAACAGGTGGCTCTGCTTGACCTTCAGAGCGCTTTATTCTGCAGCCAGCTTGAAATACAGAAGCTCCAGAGGGTGGTACGACAAAAAGAGCGCCAGCTGGCTGATGCCAAACGATGCGTGCAGTTCGTAGAGGCTGCAGCCCAGGACGGAGAACAGCAGAAAGAGGCTTCGTGGAAACATAACCAGGTAAATCATTAATCATTCTGTGGCCCTCAATGCCGACTTTGCCCTGACGATAGCTTTTTATCAGGAGAGTGTGTGTGTCGCACCCTTGAGTCACTTGCTTAATCTAAGTCAGTCAGTTCGTACCATATGCTGAATACTGGGCTGTGTTCTGGAAATGGCAAGAGTAAAGATCATAGGTTCTTTCCTCTTAAGTTACTTGTAATTTAATATGAGAGACAGTCACATAAACAGAATTTCAGTGTGATAAATACGCTAGGGGAAGTATGTATGGGGCCCTATATGAATATATAGAAGGCGCTGAGGAAGGGAGTCAGGGAAAGCATCACGAAGGAGGCCACATCTGAAGTTATTCTCTAAGGATGGGTAAACTCAGCGAGACGGAAAAGGGGCAAGAACAACCAAGGTGAAAGGAATGGCACATACAATTAGCCATGTCTATTTATAAAATAATGTAATTCTTAATGGTTTTCTTAAGATTTAAAAGAATGGCAGAAATATCCTATCCTTGGGCTGATTATAAAGTAAAGGATCCATAGTGGGACAGAATCTTGCTAAGTAGTTATAAAGATCTATCATTTTTTAAACCAAAAAATTAGTACGGAACTATACTATCAAATTTATATATGTTCACCATCCACAGTTCCCACAGTTCCCACACCCTATTTGATTCCTGTATAACGTTCCTGTGGTGATTTTAAGAAGGGCACTTTCTGCTACTTTATATTTCATTCTGCATGCCTTGAAAGTTCGAAGTGACCCATACCTAGTGACCAAATGAAAATTTTGGGTTGTTTAAAAATGGGAATCTGTTTAATTCAGGAATTGCGAAAAGCCTTGCAGCAGCTACAAGGAGAATTGCAGAGTAAGAGCCAACAGCTTCGTACCCTGGAGGCTGAAAAATACAATGAGATTCGAACCCAGGAGCAGCACATTCAACGCTTAAGCCACAGCCTGAGTCACAAAGAGCAGCTGCTTCAGGTGAGTCCATGGAGTGATTTCAGGTAGCACTGGCCTCAGAGCGCTGACTCGTCTTTCCTGTGACCTCAAGACACCAGTCCTCCTGTGCTGAGTGCCGGCTACTTGTGTACCAGTGAGGGCTGGGCATCAGGAGGGTTCAAGAGAAATAGAAAGTGCAGTCCGTGAACCAAGATACTGATCACCAAGTGGAGGAAACAGTATGGACAGACTCGCGAGCCTTGAGCAATAGACTCAGGAAGTCGTTACCAAGCACCTCTGGGATGGGATAGTATATGCTAGGTGCTGGGGAGACAGAGACGATATGGTCACTGCTTTCAGTCTGGTCGGCGAAGACATTGCTCTAGAAATTTCCACAGTGGTTTAGATGATCAAATGAAAGTTTTAGAGAAAACTAGAACATGAAAGAGGAGAGTGATCAGTTCTACCTACTTCTTCAGTCCCAGGAAATCCATTACATCTCACCGAGCGTGCAGTTTTTTCATAGCATGCATATATTGTGCTTACGTTTTTTACTCTGATGGAAATACCCCCCCACACAACCTCTTCACTTGAGAAATTCCTGGTCCTTTTAAGAAATTGAGCAAATGTAATCTCTTTCTGAGGTCTTTAGTGACACCTGTAGGCAGAGTTAGACAGTGCAGCCTGTGTGCCCCTAGTAGCTAGCTGCGTGCACGCTCGCGCGCACACACACGTTTATATACATGCATACATACATGCAATGCAGAATAGTTAAAACTTTATCTTCGTCATCGCTGCTAAACTGTGTGCCCCCTTGAAAGTGATCATAATTTGTTTTTTATCCTGAATACCTAACAAATTGCTTGGCAAGGTGTGGGAATTCAGTTAGTGCTGGATAAATGAATAAAGGAAAAATTTTTTGGTCTCGTTAGGAATTTCAGGAGCTCCTGCAGTATCGAGATAACTCGGACAAAACCTTTGAAGCAAATGAAATGTTGCTTGAGAAACTGCGGCAGCGAATACAAGACAGAGACCTTGCTCTAGAGGTACGTCCCCTTATTTTGCCCAGGACGCTGTGGATTATTCTCCCCACATAGCTACTATAGAAATGTGCGCCTACTTAATTTGCTGCTTTTTGCAGTTGATTCTCCATTCCTTTATATTTGGAATCGTGCTGGAAAAGGGCGATCAGAGTAGTGAATCTTAACGGCGCTTTAGCGTGCTTGCTTTTCTTGCAGCGGGCAATAGATGAGAAGTTCTCCACTCTAGAAGAAAAAGAAAAAGAGCTGCGGCAGCTTCGTCTTGCTGTGAGAGAACGAGACCATGACTTAGAGAGGCTGCGCGGTATCCTCTCCTCCAATGAAGCTACCATGCAGGTGAGAGCAAAGCTGTCATGACAGCGTCCCTCTGCCACTTGGAGGAGTCCAAGCCGTAAGCATCAGCCCCGTCCATCGTTTTCTGAAAACCAGGGTATTTGCTTTGTAAGAAACAAAAAATACAAAAACGAACAAAAAGAGCAGTCATTAGTTTCATCATTACAGATTAGGAAATAGGAAGTTTTAGCACTTTTATGAACTTTGTAGGGAGAGGCAGTGAATATGGATTTCTATACGTAGTTCTAATTCATTTCTAGACCTTGTCAATGTCTTTATACTTTTACATAAGCATTGATAGGGTGCAGCTCTTATATTGTGGTTTTCTTGTTAGTGTTATATACACATCTGTGTATATTTATTTTAGAGTTTATATATCTAACCATCTGCCACTTCTTAAATAAGTCCTTCACTTCCTCTAGAGCATAGCCTGCTTCCTCCAAAATGCTTCATTTATCTTGGACCTTATATTTGTCTCTCTGTAAACTAGATGAGAGTGTCTAAAAACAAAAAGCAGACTAGTGTGGCACTGTTAGATTAAATACTAAATTTCCTCTTTTTGCAGAAAAGTTACTAGATAGTTTAGGAGATAAATTAAAGGTGGATCGGCTTTGTTGTATATCCTGAGGCGTGTGCAGGGGGCCCCTTGACTTACGGTGCTTTCTTTGTAACTGTAGAGTATGGAGAGTCTCCTAAGGGCCAAAGGCCTGGAAGTGGAACAGTTATCTGCTACCTGTCAGAACCTCCAGTGGTTGAAAGAAGAAATGGAAACCAAATTTAGCCATTGGCAGAAGGAACAAGAAAGTATCATTCAGCAGTTACAGACATCGCTGCATGACAGGAACAAAGAAGTCGAGGCAAGACTTTAGTTAACTTGAAAAGCAATTAGTTTAGTGATTACATGATGTCACTCTTGGATTTGGACTCTTGAAGCCTGCGAGGCCAGTGACCCAAGTCTGATTCTGTTCTGTGCCTACACAAGTGCCTAGACATTGGCTTTCACTGGGACGTTAGTCCCTATATGTGTAAACTCAAGGAGACAGTTATTGTTCTCAAAGAAGTTATGTGAGAACTGATGAGATCCAAAAAAAAATCCCCCTGCAATATAATATCTAACTTTCATGAGCTATAGTGCTTACGCTGTGTCAGCACTATTTTCAGAGCTTAACGGATATTAACTCATTGAATGCTCACAAGTCTGTGAGGTACATACTTTTATCCTTCTTTTACAGCTAAGAAAACAGACTTCTGAAGTGAAGTCATTTGTCCAAAGTAACATAGATAATAAGTGGCAGAGCCAGTGTGTAACCCAGGCCGTGTGGCCCCCCAGTTGTTCTTTTTTTAATTAAATGTATTGGGGTGACAATGGTTAGTAAAATTGCATAAGTTTCAGGTGTACAATTCTGTAATACACCATCTATATGTCATATTGTGTGCTCACCACCCAGAGTCAGTTCTCCTTCCATCACCATATATTTGACTACCTCCCAGTTTTAATCACGACATACCGCCTCCCAGTATAGAAACGGGAACTGCGTCGCCCTGGTAATAAATATAGTGCTCGTTATTCTTTTTCAGTTTATCATTTTGTGTTCCACCTATAAAGTTACACTGGGGAGAAAATAAATGAACTAATTATTCATTTATCCTCATTTAGTATTAATTATTATGTACCCTGAGCAAATAGAAAAAGGACTTATTTCAGAAAACAGTATGTAAGTTGCCATCATCAGTATTTTTTGTATGTTAGTGTTCATTCACTGAGCACGTATTTATAGCCCTGTGTGTGCCAGGCCTGTGCTAGATAAATCCAGGAAACAAAACTAAATAAAATGGGATACTTGCTCGTCAGAATGTCACAGCTCCTTCTTCTATGTTAGATTCTTTTTTGTTTTTTTTATTAAATTTATTGGGGTGACAATTGTTAGTAAAATTACATAGATTTCAGGTGTACAATTCTGTATTACATCATCTATAAGATAGATTCTTATAAGCCCTTCGATCCGTAGTAGAGGGGATTCTTTCCTCCACAACTTACGCTGTTTCTTCTGTCTTAGGATCTCAGTGCAACACTGCTCTGCAAACTCGGACCTGGGCAGAGTGAGGTAGCGGAGGAGCTGTGCCAGCGTCTGCAGCGAAAGGAAAGGATGCTGCAGGACCTTCTCAGCGATCGAAACAAACAAGCAGTGGAGCATGAGATGGAGATTCAGGGCCTGCTTCAGTCTATGGGCGCCAGGGAGCAGGAGAGCCAGGTAAGGACTAATCCACAGGCCAGAAGAGAGTCACTTACTGCCTTTGTAGTCTGCGTGTAGGAAGCACTGAACCTCATAATGTGTGTATGCGTTGTATTTATGTCTTTTTACAGTCCATTCCGCTAGGCTTTCTCCCTTCAATCTATTAAATAGACTATAGCTTTACATCAGTCATCAGAGTATGAAATATAGAACACTTTTCATTTGAAAGGGTGCCTACACCATACATGGCCCCTCCCATTAACTTCGTTATGGACATTTTCTGTTCCTTAACATTCTCATAACACAGTCTCTAACTCTGTACCACGGCCCTAATATTTCTTCTGCAACATAGGTAGACATACAACTAGCTGAAGGGGAAGAGATTCTGGAAGGCTCAGAGGCCTCTTCTAAGAAAATTGATGAAAACTCTATTGCTAGAAATAGAGCAGAAGGACGGGGAAAACTATCCGCTTCAGGAAATGACTTCTTGGGAAGCATGTTGAGTCACAAAAGACGCGAGTTTAAATCTTAGCTTTGGCATTTCATAGTTATATGACTATTCCCCACCTCCACGTTTAAAAAAAAAAATCAGTGTTTCAGCTTCTTCATCTATAAGTAGGGCCCATACCACTTACTCCGCATGGAGTGTTATGTATTAGTACTAATTTAAGTACCCAGTACAGTGCTTTGCATCTGGCAAGTACTCAGTAAACATGATTGATCATTCCCAAATCTCTCTTGTTCCATGTTTCCACAACTAACTTTCATAAATCTAATATCATAATTCTAAGCAGCAGTTATATAGCACATGTATCCCAGACTAAAGAAAGACAGTGGTTATACCAGTTCAAACCAGATTCATGGCACCTTAGAACCAATTTCAGATTATTTTATCTTTGATTTGTTACATTCAATTTTTTCAATATTCTGCCTATGAGAGACTTTCTTTCCACTCATCGATTACGTTTTTCCCTATAAACTGAGAACAAGGAAACTATTTTTTAGGGTCCCACTGGCTTCATAAACGGTTGGCTTTTGACAAATGTTTTATCAAAGCATACATTTTTTTATTTTATTAGAGTATCTTTCTAATGTGATGTGTGATTTCCTTACTAGGCTGCTGCAGAGAAGATGGTACAAGCCCTAATGGAAAGAAATTCAGAATTACAGGTCCTTCGCCGATATCTAGGAGGGAAAGACTCCATGGTGTCCCAAGCACTTATCACTAACCAACCAGCTGAAGTTACCTCCATCAGCCCCCATCTTGGAGAGCAGACTGATCAAGTAAGAGCTATAGACTTGTGTATATATTCACGCCAACTGCATTTTCTTTTTCTCTTTAAGGCATAAGTTTCACTTTAATACGGACTTGTGTGAGAATATTCCAAGCCCTTCTCTTTGTGATCATGGTTCCTGCATCTTCCTAAATCCCCCAACTCTTCCAATTTTTAGGGTTCCGTGCATATCCCCTCCAGAGATGATAGCAGTTCCTTGACTGCCAAAGGGGGTACCAGCATACCCAGGTCCTCGTTAGGTGAGTATCACATTCCATTTCATTAAGGAACCTCTGTCTTTCCTCCCTGCAATTCTCTAATAATAGGTTTGGCTAAGACTCTTCCCTTCCTACCTTCATGGAAAAAATAAATGTGGGTCACCCTGAAAGGATGAGACATGTCTGTTTTCGGAAGACCTGCCCTTACCTCATGTTGAATTGAGGGTATTGCTCTGGGCATGGA
Source organism: Rhinolophus sinicus (assembly GCF_057876585.1). Taxonomy (NCBI): domain Eukaryota; kingdom Metazoa; phylum Chordata; class Mammalia; order Chiroptera; family Rhinolophidae; genus Rhinolophus; species Rhinolophus sinicus. The sequence goes on from NC_142507.1 coordinate 50,400,244, forward strand.
ATTTGCCCCAGAGAAACTGCATCCTGATTCTCCCTTTCAGATAGCTTTGCGGGGATTCCGAAACGTAGGCGGTAGTGTTTCCAGACGGGCACCGTGGGGCCGTGGGGCTGACACCTTCTCCTGGTATCTTTGCAGAAGGCTGAGGATGCTCGCTATAAGCTGATATCACCTACATTCCGGTGTCGGGAGGGGCAGGCAGTGTACATGGAGGGATTGGCCAAGCCTGGCTCCATCCAAGAGACGGGTGTAGGCCTTGAACTCCCGAAAAAAGGAGCAAAATTCAACTGGATGCCTGGGATTAGAGTCTCTGCCTTTCACAAAGCAAAATGTTGGGATCTAGGGTAGCTTCAAGGAAGACATTTCCCACTAAGTTCTAGAAGTCGGACTCGCCATGACTGATGAAGTGCTGGTCAGAGTCCTATGATAAGAAAGGTTGTGGACTTAGAGAGTTAACTTACGATGTTTTAATAATATGAAGAATGCAGAAACTCAGTTCCTGTGTTATATTGTAGGGTATTACAGAATTCCATAGATAAGCCATACAAGCAGTCATTTTTTTCAGTAGTAAAACTTTATGCTGCTTGAAGAGTAAAGAATGCTGGATTTGTTTAATTTACTCCCTATTCACCGTTTTTTAAAAAAGTTGTTTTCCCCAACTTTTTATTTTGAAAATTTCAAGCCTTTAGAAGGTGGCAAAGAGAGTACATTAAACACTCCTATACATTTTTATTAAGATTCGTTAGTTGTTAACATTTTGCCTCATTTGCATTATTTCTTTACATCTACACACACACACAGATATAGTGTTGTTGTTTTTCTGTACCATTTAAAATTTACTTGTAGACATCATGACACTTCATCCCTAAATATTTCATTATGTATTTCTGAGAACAAGGGCATTCTCCTACATAACTACAGTATGATTATCACGTAGGAAATTTAACCTTTGTGTGGATATACTATGGTTTATTCAGTTCTCTTTTTATAGGGGTGTAGGTTGCTTGCAGTGTTTTGCTTTTACAAATAATGCTGCAAAGAACAACCTGTACATATGTGTTATTTTTTATTGTTGGAATGTGTCTTCAGAGTCAATTTCTCAGAAATGAGACAACAGAGATCACATTATGTTCATAATGATTAAAACTAGCACTGTTTTTCATTTTTAGGAGACTTGGACACAGTGGCAGAGCTGGAAAAAGAGCTGAGTAATGCCAAAGAGGAACTTGAACTCATGGCTAAAAAAGAAAGAGAAAGTCGGGTGAGTTTTCTAGTCAAGCCTAATATCTAAATTCCTATTTTTCCTTTCAAAATAGTTTATATTTAAAAGAGTACAGTTCTCCAAGTATAATATCTGGGTCCACATACAAGGTATGCTGGTTTTTTCTTTCCGGAGAAAAATATAAATCATGTTATCTACACGTTATCTCTCTGACATGCTCTTGTTTTTATAAACGGGGACTGTTAAAACTTTTAAGTGCTGAAATAGCAGCTTTCTCTGCCCATTGCTAACTGGAATAAACGATTGTGAACTATCTGTAAATAAATGAAGTGCTATGTAACTGCTGCTTAGAATTATGATATTAGATTTATGAAGTTAGTTGTGGAAACATGGAACAAGAGAGATTTGGGAATGATCAATCATGTTTACTGAGTACTTGCCAGATGCAAAGCACTGTACTGGATACTTAAATTAGTACTAATACATAACACTCCATGCGGAGTAAGTGGTATGGGCCCTACTTATAGATGAAGAAGCTGAAACACTGATTTTTTTTTTTAAACGTGGAGGTGGGGAATAGTCATATAACTATGAAATGCCAAAGCTAAGATTTAAACTCGGGTCTTTTGTGACTCAACATGCTTCCCAAGAAGTCATTGCCTGAAGTGGATAGTTTTCCCCGTCCTTCTGCTCTATTTCTAGCAATAGAGTTTTCATCAATTTTCTTAGAAGAGGCCTCTGAGCCTTCCAGAATCTCTTCCCCTTCTGCCTCCCTGTGCAGGTAGTTGTATGTCCACCTATGATGTGGAAGAAATATTAGGGCCGTGGTACAGAGTTACAGACTGTGTTAAAAGACCACTCAGTGTCATGCGTGCCTAATTTTTAAAGTTTAGCTGACTAGTCAGTGTAGTTCCTCAGTTTCATTCCACCTCTCTGCCAGAGTTAGATCTATAATATAAACCCTGTGTTCAGATATGTGATGAAATCATCTTATCATGCCTTTTAATTTCTCTTTTCATACCACGTACGTCCTCACTAACAGACTCATATCACATGACTAACGCTTTGAGGATATGAAATTGTGTGGCATTTAAAAAATACCAGTTTTAAAAATCCCCTATTTTTCCCACACACACCCCCACTGCCTCTTTTTTTTTTCTTCTGGTTCTACCCTAGCCGTTATCTGATTATTCATGTCAGATATTTTAGTTTCTGCATGCTGTTCCTGTTTTTCTCATATATACTCAATTGAGAGTAATGTTATTTTTTGGTTGGCCCTGTGCTCAGGATTATAAAATCCTAATGGCTCTAAATGGACTCGTGTTTTGAATGAATTATATTTAGCTACATAGCTTACCTTCCTGTGTCCTTAGTCAGTGACCAACTTCTCAGTTCAGTGCCATCAGAGTCATTATATTCCCTCTGATCTTTGGTATTTACCTGAAGCCATGTATTTTCCCAAACTTTTAAACATTCTTCCTATTGTCTTGAGATAACAGTAGCAGCAGCAGCAGTAGTAGCTGGCATTCATTGACTGCTGCTGTGTGCCAGGCACTTTAAATACATTTTCTCTGTTCTCAGCCCTGAAAAGCAGATACTGTTCCTATTTTACACTTGAGGAAACTGAAGCTGAGTTTAAACGCCTTGTTGGGGAGATTTTGTCACGATTTAAAACCCATGTGTGTCTGACCGCAGACCTTCATCGTGCTCCAGTAGTGTCTTCCTCATGTTCTCATTTTACTTCAGGGGAGCAAATATCTAGATAGAGAATGCTAGAGGTCTCTCAGAGGGCCTAATAGATAGCACCGCTTTTTCCATACCCAAGATCTGAACTAACTGAGAAATACACCAAAGTAATGGCAGATAGTTTGATACTTTAGGGAAGATATTTCAGGCAGAGGGGAGAGTAGGTGCTAAGGCCCTGAGTTAAGAGAAAGTCTGATATTCCTGAAACAGAAAAAGCCCAGTGTGCCTGGAAAATCATGAATCAGGAGTAAAGTGCAGGTGTTGAAGTTGAAGATGGAGGCAGGAGCCAGGTCACTAGGTTTGTTACAAGGATTAAATAGATCCAAAGCATTTATTATAGTGTGTGGGACATAGTAAGCACCCAGGAAGTGTTAACACCTGTGGTTAGTATCATGCTTCTTAGTGAACTTCGATATAATAGAATACTTGTCATTTTCTGGAGAGGAGAAACAGAAGCTACAACCCTGGAAGTTTAGGGCAGACAGTGCTAAGCATTTGGTAGGACTTCTTCCCAGGTGCTGGTGTGTTCTTCCATCAGGAGGCACGTAATGTTTGGTGATGTCATGTGATGTTAGCAGCCTCTACCCATTAATTCACCAAGGAGTGCAAAATGTAGATATTCTCTCATTTCTCATCTGCTAGCTGAAATCGTCATGTAAAGAAAAACTCATCCCTTCTTGCATCCGCCAGGGGTGACCAACGCCTTAAGGCTCCTAAAAAATTCATTAATTAAACAAGGGGGAAGTGTTATCGAATTCATTGAACTGGAGGACATCACTAGCCAGGCACCCGCACAGCCTCCCACAAGCTGTCCTCTGGTGCCGTGCGGGGTGCTTTATTGTTCCGATCTCGTGCAGCACTGTCCACGTTCTAGGTTTCACTTGCTTTATGGCTGCCAGTGATGATATGGTACGGAAAACGTTTGCCTCGGGGTTAAATATGACTGTGCGAGGTATTGTTTCCTCTGCCCACTGACTTCGGGGTTTCTTCCGTCCGCAGATGGAGCTTTCTGCTCTCCAGTCCATGGTGGCCATGCAGGAGGAAGAGCTGCAGGTGCAGGCTGCCGACATGGAGTCCCTGACCAGGAGTGTGCAGATTAAAGAAGACCTCATAAAGGTGAGTACCCGTCGGGCGTCTATAAACAGTGTTTGGATGCCCCTAAGTCCCTGGCCAGTGTCCCCTCCTTTGATACACTGTTGGTTTGAGTCTTTGGATGTTACCCTGTTGTCTTTGACTTGTATCAAAGAGTTGCGAAGATTTCATAAAGACCATGTCATTACCAGCGTCCCCACTTGAAAGTAGAGATTCTTAGAAACACTTCGCTCCTTTGCTGAATGGTATTTTTATTACTATTTTTACCGCTATTCTTGTTTCCTGACTTCTAGGACCTGCAAATGCAACTGCTTGATCCTGAAGACATACCAGCTGTGGAACGCCTGACCCAGGAAGTCTTACTTCTTCGGGAGAAAGTTGCTTCAGTAGAATCACAGGGTCAAGATGCTTCGGGAAACCGAAGACAACAGGTACGTTAATAGACTACAAGCCTGTTTTCTACTGTGAAATAAACAATGCGGATCTCAGTTCCCTGGAAGGGGTCAGTTGATGGGATTTCAGAGAGAATCTGTGCTCTGAAGTTTCCTGCCTCAGCCAGTGGCAGCCGCAGAGTCTCTGTTCTTACAGTTGTGATTCTGAAAGGAGAAGCCGTTCTTTTTGGACACGCACTGTCAGTTATCCCCCACTCTCATCCAGAAGTCACCTCTCTCTCAACTGAATCCTTCTCATGCACCTGCATTAACCATGTCCAAACCTCTCCCAGTTTAAAAAAAAAGAAGAAGAAGAAGAAAGAAAAGAAAAGGAAAAACACCTCTGCCTCTGCCCCAGATTCTCATGTGGCGACTACCCCATGTCTAAGCTTTTTTCAGTGCCAAACTTTTCAATAAGACCTGCTTGCCTGTACTCCCTGCCGCCACTACCTTCACTCTCACTGACTACTACCTTCTCCCTCCGGCCTGGCTGTTAACGCTACCAATTCCCATAACCAGATCTCTGCTGGTTTGCTGCTTGTCCACTTGGTACCTCCTCTTCTTTATGGCACTTACAGCCCACAGTGACACAGTGACAGATGTAACCGGTGAATGTCCTTCCCCTGACTAGATAGTAAGCTTATCCCCAGACCAGAGCCTGGCACATAGAAGGGGCTCAATAAATACTTCCTGAATAAATGAAGAATGCTAGTAAGTCCTGTTATGTTTCCCTCTTGCCCTTCCTCTCTTTCTCTTCTGCTCCTTTGTCTTAGCCTCTTTCCTGTGCTGGCTTCTTTCTTCCCTTTCTTCTACTTGCTTCCATGTTTGAATTCTGCCTTAATAGAGTTTTTTAAAAAGATTATACATGTGACATTGATTTGAAAACTAAAGCACTATGGAAAGCTTAAGTAAGTAATAATAGTGAGTTTTCTTTAGTCATAGTACATGCTAATACATTCTTTTGGTCTCTTTCTCAGGGGTAACTGACCTCATGTCTCACGTCTCCATCTGCATATTGCTTTTATGTTTTCTTCAGTTGCTGTTGATGCTGGAAGGCCTGGTAGACGAACGGAGTCGGCTCAATGAGGCCTTACAAGCAGAGAGGCAGCTCTATAGCAGTCTGGTGAAGTTCCACGCCCATCCAGAGAGGTAAGAGAGTGACCACTGTTGTTCCTTTTATTCCTCGTTAAGTGAAGATGCTTACGATATTGAAGAGGAGAGCGAAGGAAAGCAGGGACAATTATTGGGACTCTCTAGTTTGTCATTTGTCGTGTGGATTGCCTTGAGCCCCAGTGTCTGAATCTTAAGTTAGGAATAGTGCCTATTATTGCAAAGATCCAATGAGAAGACCTGACAGGTGTCTAAAATAATGCCTTGCATTTCACAGGTACTCAGTGTGTGTTCCTTTCCTTTCTCTGCTCCATGTCCTATCGAATAGCATTAAAGAAAATATATTGTGATGGCTGACGTCACCCCAAGATCACTGAGAGCCATCATGATGAATATATATTCTTGCACCTCTTGATTTTGGGTCATGTGTATTATATTGCTCTGATTCATTTTATATTCCCCTCCCTTTTTTTTTTTTTTTTTTCCATTTTGCTTTCCCTCCTAGCCCCTTTTTCTCTTTCCTAATTTTTATTCTTTTGCTATTCAGTTTCTTCTGGTTTATTATTGGGTTAAAAAACTTTTTTCTTTCTACTTCAAGAAAATGAAGGCAGGTGAAGGTACTATAGGATCATTTGTGTTACTTTTTAAAGACTCTCTGGGTCTTTAGTCTTTGCGGACAGATTCCTTTTCAGAGCACTTGTCAAGTTTGGTTAACAAATGAGAGAATAAATATCTTCAATACCAGTCCTACTTGGTTCAGTATTGCTTCAGTTTGCCTTTAGTTTTCCTGGTTTTGGTTTTTTTCAGAAACTAATGCTCTTAGTCAAATAATGAAATTTTTCTCATTTGGGCTATAGGGGTGTGATAAATCTGAGGAGCTATAATTTTATGTGAGATTGGCCCAGACTCGGCTAAAGGGACAAGCTTTAAAGAAAGGAGCAGGCCTTGCTACTCTCCCAGCAGTGAACACAAGCACCGTGATATGACTGCATTCATTTATTGTGTCCTGGAGAATAATTACTTTAGAAAGTCCCATGGCTCAGAATGACACACTGATGGCTCTGGAAGCATATGTGGACTCATTATAGTTGATGCCTAATCCATTTTCCTTCCATGTGGCCTATTTAATCAGCTCTGAGAGAGACCGAACTCTGCAGGTGGAACTGGAAGGGGCCCAGGTGTTACGCGGTCGGCTAGAAGAAGTTCTCGGAAGAAGCCTGGAGCGCTTAAGCAGGCTGGAGACCCTGGCCGCCACTGGAGGTGGGGAACTGGAAAGTGTGCGAGTTCGTCACAAGCATGCAGCCCAGGATGGAAAACCTTGTTTGCACTAACCAGAGAGAGCCTTGCCTGACTTTGGCAGAATTAAACGGTGACTTACTAATGATAAAACTGGTACAACTAGCGTCAACTGCAAAGTGAGACACACTTTAGTCTACCTGTATTTCACGGTACATACCTGTCTCTAAGTTGAATGGTAGAGGTTACAATCTACATTTGCACATTTTAAATCATTCCATTTTAGTTTTTCCACCCGTTTTCATTCTTTTCCCTAGCTCTTCCTTCTGATTCCCCCATTCCTTCTGTGGGCCAATAAAGTTTATTCCTCCCCCACTTTCACAATCCACTTCATCATGTCGTAAATGCATGCGTGTGTATTATTTTTGCCATTCAGTCAACTCCTGCTCTTTGAGGGAGAACAATTTTTTAATCAAATGAAAGTTTCAAGATGAGAGAGAGAGAGAAAGTCTAGAAAAATAACTCTGCAAAAGTGGTATAATCCTTATCAGAAGGCAATCAAAACCAAGTCTTCCAGCAGTCGACTGCATGTATTGGGAAGGTCAAGTTAAAGATTGGAGGCAAGGACTGTTAAAGCATTTATAGTAAACCGTCACGTGTAACATTATTTCAGAGTTGGTTATTGGATGACAGTGAAATTAGATTTGGTGCAGACTAAATTCCATTAAAAATTTTTTCTTTAAATACAGGGTATGTTATTTAATCAGAACATGACTTTAAGAAAGCTGCCAGGTCATCCAGAGTCAGAATCCTCTATGTAAAAAGAGATAATTTCAAATCAATGTCCCCCTTTAAATTTCGTACTTCACCAAATAAGTTATTATAGCCAGAGGAGTGTACCGCTTGTATGTTTTCATTTGGTCGTGGCACTAGATGGAGTCCTGTATATTTCACTTCTTAATACTTGTATATTTCTCCATATTAAAGTAAATAATAGGCTTCAGGTTTGGAAGTGTTGGAATCGTTTAGAAAGAAATGTCGCAGATCTATGTTCATAGGTTTTGGTCATTGTCTCAATGCTTTCTTAGGGCAACATGACAGGTGTAAGGAGAGGGGCCCTGGAGATTGTATTTCTGGTGTATTCAAGGTCAAGAGTATAAAAAAGAACCAAGATTACTTTGGAGCTGTGTGGATTCAGCACCATGACATTTCTTATTTTGTTGGATAAGTTTCTTAGATTAGAAGCTGAGATTTCAGTTTTTAAACCTGGAATTTGATGCATAGGAATTGAGGCTTTCTAGTACCATAAATGTGACTGGATTCCATTGCTAACAGTGGAGCACAGTGACATTTCTGTCTATCCTCCATTTTTTTTACATGACACTTTTATTTCTTTCATGTTCATGTGTTAACATGGCTTGCCTTACATTCTAAATGCCATCCAAGTTTCTTTAACCTTAGCCATGCCTGTAACAGAACATCAGTCGAACTAAAGTGGACAGGGAAGAAAATATTCTGGAGAAACACACTAGAATTTTCTGATTAAGTATTTTGCAAAAGATTGATAGCCATCAGCCTTTCTCTTAATGGAAATGCTTTCCAGTTTTAATGGCTTGGTTGTAGGGAGAGGAGTTATTGAAGAAAGGAGATAGGAAAATAAGCAAAACCATCCACTTTTCTTAGTCTTCTAATCTTAAGAGACCCTTTCTTGCACAGAGCTTTTTGTAACTTTCTAGAAGTAAGGAGGGGGGTAATCAAGTTATATGTCAACCAACCAAAGACTAGTCTGTCATGTCATTTCAAGGCATTTATGAAACGTCTTCCCTTAATTTTACTAATAGACCAAGGAAGCTTTCTAAGTCTCCTGAGATTCACCCTGGGTGATTCTTGGGTCTGATGGTTCACAGTGATTACAGAAATTTATGTTAATTACCACTCCTGCTTCTATAAACTGTGAATGATCGTAGGAATTTCCCTTGGTATCTTGAACTGTTGCTAAGGGTTAGAAATACTAAGGTAGTTGGATGAATAATGAGAAACACAACTTCCTATCAAAAAATTATCGAAACAGATTAGGGAAAAAAATGTGAGTTAATTCTGATCCTGGTTTGGATCCCGAAAAGATAGACTAACCTGTGCTATATTTACTTGTCTTTGGAAAACATTTTAGAAAATTTAGTGATTTAGCGGCCAAGGATAAGTTAAGAGTTTGATCTTGATACCGTGGATATGACTAAAATCCGGTTCTAACGTTCTGGTCTTAATAGCTGAATGAGGCTAGCCAACTGTGCTACTTGGAGAAAGCTTCATGGTCTCACAATTTTCTGTGATAATTTGACATCTTATTAGAACACAATTCTGATGAATTTTGTTCTGATGCTGTAATTGAACACATCATTTATAAAATCATGTTTAGCATGATATAGAATTCCATTCTCTCTTCAGGAGCCCAGACCCTTTCTTTTACGGCATTATTCTACCTCTGTCAGGCATTTTTCAACATTACTATAATTTTAGATAAAGCATCGTGTGCTTTACTTATAGGATCTTATACCTGAATAAAAAATCTGGAAAGAAAATGAATGAATTAAATTCTCACCATGCTAAATTGGAAGCATAGAAGTTAAGTTGAGAAGAATCCCTATTAATAGACCCACATTTCCTTTTTGCGTAATAGCAAATGTGCAAAGTAACGGTTGTAAGAAGGCAGGATAGGTTAAGTCTATAGCTTTAGAATTATAGAGTTGGACAAAACCTCCAAGAGGATTTATTTATTGAGTAAAATGGAAGTCCTTTTGATATCTCCCCTAAAATGTTTACTGTTGCAGTTTTTTTTTTCTTTACTATTTATTTTTAGTGTTGAATATTATTTCATTCTATGGATATAGCACATCTACTTTTTTTTTTTTTAGTTTCAGGTGTACAAAACAATGTAATAGTTAGACATTTACACCCCTCACAAAGTGATAACCCCTCTCCACTAATCTACCCCTCTGGCATCATATATAGCTGTTACAATTCCATTGACTCTATTCTATTCCCTATGTTATGCTCCACATCCCGTGACTATATATATATTAACTTATAGTTGACATTCAATATTATTCAGGTTCAGGTGTACAGTGCAGTGGTCAGGCATCTCCACCATCCATGAAAAGGTCTCCCTAATAAGACAAGCGCCCAGCTGACACCCTACAACATCTTTATAATTGATTACATTCCCCAAACTGTTTTTCACATCCCCATAGCAATATAGTGTACCAATTTGTGCTTTCTAATCCTCTCACCTTCGTCCTCATCCCCACCCTGCACTATTGCAGTTTTAAATTATATTGTTGAAGTCTGATGATTGTTAGTGCCTAGTATAAATCAACATTTTTCTGGTGTTTTCTTTTTAGCTACTTAGCCAAGTTACAACATTTTTGAAAAGGCATGATTGGGCTCTTCTAATGTTGTCAAATTTTTGGTTTGATAGGGTGTACTGTTATCCTTACCCCGTCCCTCCCTTCTCCCACCCACTTCTACTTCAGTTTTGGACAGCAGCAATATTTTGGGTATCTCTACTTCCTTATATTTTAAAAATATTTGTCAATGCCATTTATTATAGTAAGAGATCTATTAAAGATCAAGAAAATCTTGACCTGTATGGGATATTAGATCCTAGCCTCAAGTTGTGTACTTAGGAGGTTCTTTAGTATATTCTACTTGCACAGTTTATATGTAGATGGTCTCTGTGGCAGATGAGTATACAAGACCTATCACATTTATACTTATTTATGCTTCTAATTCAGTATCTGGTCCTGAGAAATTTCACTTACAGCTTCAAAATAGTTGAAGAAAATTGATTTTAGTTCTCTCTGTTTCAGTCTTCCAATTGGACCCAGAGTCCTCTGAAAGGAGGAGCTGCTCAGATTACCCTAGAAGTTGTCCCTTTCTCTGAGGGATAAAGGTTGACCCACCTAAAGTCATTTCCCTTTGGACCGTAAGCTTCAGAAGGAACAGTATACTTTAATACCTTTGCTTTCCTTGAGCTAGTACGAAGAAACGCCGGTTCCTGTTGTTAGGATAAAGTCAGTGTTTTATGATTTCGTGGTTTTTATATGAAAAAGTCACAGAATCTTCACATTTGACGTCCCTGAGAAACTCAAGTTCCCTCTTCAGCTAGGCCTCAGTAGTAATTATACAGGTCTGCAGCCAGTGTCCGGCAGGGAAATGTGATAAACTTCATATAAAGTTAGGAAGAAATACTAATAATCTACACACGGTCCATTTTCCATCTAGCCTTGTAGAAGTTGTACTTAAGGCAGAATAAATGAAATTAGCTTTTTTTTCAGTTACTAACATCCTGTGCAGTATAAGCCTGTATTTTCTCTCATTTCCCTTTGGGTTAAAGCTCAAAGAGCTTTTCTTCTCCCTTTGGTAGTATAGAAATGTTTGTACTGTAGAAAGAATAGCTAGGAGTAGGCAGCTTATCTAAGGCAACCCAATAATAAAAAACAGAAGGAATGAGTAAATTGGACAATAAATCAGAGTGATCTCTGGGGTAATAGTGTCTGAGTCTGAACACATTTTGGAATTTGATTGAAGCTGCCCTTTCACTAGACATTTGGAGCAATAACTTTGTTAAACCGTTTTCTTATGATCACCAGACAAGCATGTTGCTAGTAAGTAGTCTGAGTATTGACAGAAGGTAAGTCCTCAACTTCTTTCTATATAATCACATGGGCCAGGGTGAGTTTCCCAAGTAAACAACTAGCGTTGTAACTAGCTTCCAACAAAGGATAGGAAGTGGAAGGGAAGCAAAACCATAGAGCTGGCCAATACTAATTTTACCAGATTGCAAATAAGAATAATTAAACTTATAAAGTGATTTACTAATTCTTTTTGCATTACTTTCCCTTTTTGTTGTTTAAAGTCAATTTCCAGAAATAATCTTTATCATACTGTTTTTCTCTTGCCAAGGCTGGATGGAAGGATGAAATAGAAAGTTCAGCAACATCAGAAAACATTAGATCTAAAATAATCTGGAGCGTAGGGGTGTTAAGTACAGAAACCAAATCAGCTTCCTTGTTCCCTTCAAGGAACTCATAATTGTCTAGCAAACGCATGTAGCTTTGCTCTTAGTATATAACATGAGTATTCAGTGCTGCTTTTTGCAGGTATCAAAATTATTGCTCAAAAAGACCAACCCCAATCTGTAAGCTTTGGAGGCATGTGTATATACAAGTACATTTTACAAATCATGAATTTCTATTTCCGTCAAGTAGTATCAGTTTGATAGTAAAAGCAGCTTAACTTTTGTCACTTAAATTTTTGATCCTCGGGCTGTAAAAAAACCCCAAAAAACTAAAGTGATTCATAACAATTTAAGCAAAAGAGGAAGTGATGATGTTAAATGATCCAGTAACTTGGCATTAGATTATTTTCAGGACTATTTCCCCATCAAAATAATTGTATGTTTTCCTCTGGAAGGTCCTTTTTCTTCGTGGCACGGTGCTGTGTTAAACTGTGTTAACATTTGTGCTGAAATGGACAGTACTTGTTGACATATATAAGTGTTAGAATTTCAGCTACTTTAGTGGAGACAAAAAATTGTTTCTGATCCAATAAAAGTATCAAAGGCCAAAAGTAACTATTTGGTTTTATTCTTAAAAGATTTTTGAGAAAAGAAGTAGAGAAAGCTCGTATCTTTTTCTCCTTATTGGAGAATCAGTCTATTGATCATTGTACTCAAATTCCCAGAGTAAGGCTCTGGAATGAGTGAATGCCTTTGTATTTACTTAAGTAAAAGAAGGAAGAGGAAAAAAACCTCAATATTTCTGCTCTCCAGGGAATGAGACTAAAGAAACTGCACTATACTTCCCACAGAAACGTGAAATGGAGTCCTTTACCTTAAAAACCCTTTCTTGCTCTCCTTGCTGAAGGAGAGAAGTCAGGATGAAGATTTGAGGAGCCAACTGTTATGGAGCCAATTGCTGTCCTTGTAAAATGTTCCCGGAAAGGCTTCCTGCATTCTTTGAGGGGGAAAAAAAAAGACCATGAACATGAAGAATTCCGTGACATTACAGAATTTTAAGTCACTGAAAACAGTTACTTTCTGAATAAAGAACAAGCTGGAAGGCTGCATAAGAGATGTGGCATTTTAAAGACAAAGTTACACCATAAAAGTGGCTTGACCACAGACAACGGTTTTCTAGCTACTTCTGTTGTGAGATCAGAATCTGTCTAGTTAAAGAATTTTATTTCTCAGCAGAGGCTTATGCAGGACTATGTGAAATCTTAATGGCTTTCTTATGGCCCAGAAGGGAATGGATGCTGGTGGAACTGCAGAGCGATAGGGGACCGTCTTTCTTTGATTCCTACAGCATCATAATATTTAAGTCCGCAGTAATTGCTTCACGCCGTGAACATGAGGGCGTGCCCGTAAGGAGCTCATGGCACAATGCCTAAAAGTGAAAGTGAGACGGGCCCAGAGGCCCTGGCACAAGAGCCGGGCACTGAGGGAAAGGACAGCCAGGCGTGGCACCACAAACTTGGTCATGCCGTAAAGTTTTAGCTCCTTGAATCTTTCAAAATTGATCGAAGGTGACTGCTGCTAATGTTCTGAGCAACTGGAAAATATGACTCCATTTCTGTGGGTCCCATATAAATGGCTTAAAGGGCAAACACGAATGACGAGGAAACTGCCATTTGGGGAAAATGATCCTGTCACAACCCAGTTTGGGCTCATTACTAAAAACTTAGAATAACGCTTCACGACTTTCCCTGTAAAGCTTGTTTGTGCACAATGGAGTTTTACGGTAGTTAAAATTGAATGATGATGATTCCTGTGTGTGAAGCACCTCTTCAAACGAGTGTGTCCTACTTTACATGTGACTTTGTGTTCTTTAAACTGTCCTGTGAAGCAGGGAAAACAAAGTATTATTTTCAACCTCCCGTTGAGGGAAACAGATATTCAGAAGAGAAGAAGTGCAGACAGACGCAGTCAAGGTCATCCAGTTACTCACACTGGGTGTGAAATTATATACTCTGTTGATTATATGTAGCTTCCATGGCTGCCTTTTCCAACCCTCAACTTGTCAGCCCGTAGGGCACTTCATTTTACCACCAATAATAAAGCTGCAGTATTATTTAAGGGCATTATTTATTGAGAACAAACTAGAAGCCGAGCGCTGTTCTAAGCACTTCAAAAGCAGCAAACCCTTTCAAGTTCACAACTGTATGGACTAGGTAGCTCTATTAACCCTACTTAATAAGTGAGGGAATTGAATTATGGCAAGGTTGTGACTTGCCTAAAGCCACATAACTAATGACAAGCAGAAATCTAACCTACACCGTCTATGTCCAGAGGCCCTGTTAATAATTACACCAGCCTCGATTTATTAAATGCCACAAAAGTGTGAACTTTTGCCTCAATGATAACAATATATTTGCATAACACTTAAATTGTCACCCAAGGATTTTATAGTATTTTAGAGGCTTATTTTATAGTCAGATAGCTGGTAGGAAATAATTTTCTAAGTCTAAAAGAGGAAAGTTTTAGTACTACCTTTGTTATGTGTGGTTCAGAGCCTAGAATCTTGAGAGAACCACAACTTGAGAACTACCATCGATGCCTCAAAAGTTTTTAATACAATTTCTAGTCTAATGCATAAAAGTTAACTTTGGAGATAAAACCTAGAGAAGCAAATTAAATTTGAATGAACAGATTCTTAGCTTTCAGAGATTCTAAAGGTGATAGACCACTTTATTTCACATTTATCAAAAATCAATATATAGTACCTTTAAATTAGAAATTTAAAGTATTCCAAGTTAGTTCTGAAGATAGTGTTTTGTTGCCTTGTAAAAGCCTTGAAAGGGGCACAAAAGAAGTTCTTTTATTGTCATTTATAAAAAACAAGAAATGGTAACAACAAAGAGGGATATCTAATGTAACTTATACATAGGACCTTGTGTGGGATAACTTAATTCATTCCAGTATTTTCTATAAAGTTTTTTAAAACTTTATTCCACCCCACAAACACACAAAAGCTCTCAGCATTTTGATTTAAATTGGATAAAGGCTGAGCAACCCTTAAAGCTGGCCGGAAGGAAGTGCAGCAGACCGTAAACTAGCTAAAATAAATAAATAAATAAATAAATAAATAAATAAATAAATAAATAAATAAATAAAATAAGGAAAGCAAACCCCCTGTGTGGTGGAGTGTTGGGATGAAATGGGCATTCTTGCTTTGTTTCCATTTCACTCCTGATGAAGTCAACAGCATGGTACCAAGTGAGTTAAGGAGAGCAGTATCTAAAAATGCAGATAGGGCCTCAGAAAGGCCACGAAGGTAAATGGAGGGCAGAAAGTTAAACCAAAGCCTCCCAGACCTGTGACAATCACCCATTCTAACCCACTTGCCTTACTCCTGGAATCACGGGACTGTGGGCCCAGCGTGGCTATACAACCCACCAAGAATGGTGTGGGGTTGAAGATAGTGACCTCACAGAGCTGAGCTTGCTGCAACTTCTCTAGCCCAATGCTCAGGGGGAAACAATGGGAAAAGTGTGTTTTCTTCATCTGTCACTGAGCGGGGCAATTCATTTTCTTGGCAGGAAAAAAAAAGGATTCTGATCTATACTGTTGTATAGGGAAAAGATTTTTGAAAGTAGGCATAGCATGATACGGATACCCTCAACTGAATTAGCATCCTGGGCTCGGTGAGTTTCCAAAGCAACCAAAGCTTAGGGAGAGTGTTCATTCACCTCTACCCAAGCAGCGTCCTGAGTGACATGGTTCTGGGGCTGGTTTAGGAGAGCAAGTATCAGAAATCCAGACCGGGTCCTGTCTGCCAAGCGTCTGTGAAGATGCTGAGTGGTAGGGGTGCCACCTCGTGAGTAGGGCTTTATTGAACAGGGCACAACAGCCTTGGTCCAAAGTGAACACAGCACTGACCGTGACGAGCAGGCAGTGAGTCGTAAGATTCAGCTGTTAGGACAACGTGCTTACAACCTTTCAGTACTTCAATGAGATTGACCTGAGCCGTTGAAAATACTCTGGGCATGAACTTGCAGCTGCCGAGAGAGGGAATGTTGGTGTGCCCTGCCCCCGTTCGCCTTATCTACAGATGGCAGTGAATGTTCGTTATCCACTCAGGGCCTTTCACCCATGGGTGTCTGAACTCTGGCGTGGGTCTTCAGTCTTGGGGGAAGAAAGATCAAGAGCTGACAGGTCACCAGAAGGAACAATGAGTTGCCTCTGCAAGTCCAGAGACTTGACTTCCTGGCACAGCTCTTGTCAGGACTAGTTGTGTAACTTTGCACAAGCGACCTCATCTCTTTGAGGCGCAGGTTACTACTCAATGGTCAGAAGAGAAGTTTTCACAGGGGCAGGACTAGATCTCGTGGTTCTCTAACTTGGGCAGGTTCTGGAAGGCCCAGGGAGTGTCATGGTAGCTTTTCTTCGGCATTCAAATGCATTGACCATTACAAATTCCTACACTTTCAGAAGAAATCTGTAAGGTGGGCCACAGATCTTAATCTAAAATTGGATACACAGTGTTTTATTCTGACAGATATGGAGAAGAAGAAATGTCCTAGATTTGTGCCCCTAGCTACATGTGGCTATTTGAATTTAAATTAAATGAAATAGAAATCTCAGTGCCTCAGTCACACCAGCTACTTTTCAAGGCCCAGTAGCCACAGGTGACAAGTGTCTAGTGCATTGGGCAGCGCAGGTCTAGAATTTCAGAAAGTCTATTGGTCAGCACTGCTCTAGACTGTTGCCCAGACCACAAACTAGATGTTTGTGCCCCAGGGTGACCATGTCCATCTTTGGGGAATAAAAGAATGGATTAAATCCCATTTGGACAAGGCAGTACAAGAAACCCTTCAGGCAAAGGATGTTGGAATTGAACAAGAGTCTGAGCGAGAAGGGGAAGAGGGGATGTTAGAGGAAGGATTAAAAAAACCTAAATTATTCTGTGTTTTGGGTCTTGACTAGACCTGAGATTTTTGTAGGATACAGCGCCCCCTAGAGGAGAGTTCCTCAGAGAGATTGTCACCCCATGCACTGTTCATCCCAACAATGGGAAAGAATAAGAGGAGCTGGGGTGCCCTAATCCCCAGGAAATCAGGGGTCCTCTCAGCACTCAGTGCTGGGGAAAAGGTTAGTCATGTTACAGAAGAGAAAGTTATCACATAACCAGTCAGTGGCAAGAGAGAATAATTCAAGCTTTCTGGAAATAGGTGGGAGGGGTAGCCACTCAGCCAGTTGGCTCCCGAGGTACAGGCCTGTGCAGTCAAGACCAGCTTATGTGTTGAGGCTTTAGTCTGAGTGTTAGGAAGAAAGTAATAGTGATACAGTGAGAAGGCTTTTCTACAGATTTGCCACATTGGTTCTGCCTTCTCTGTCCGCCCTCCTGGCTTGGGGGCCATGCATATGGGGAAGGGAAGAAATCAGAGGCGGATGGCAAAGAGTGTAATGTTAGCTGCTGTCTGGAAGCCATCTGTGAAGGGAGTCACCTTTCTCTTCTGGACTTACTTCCAGGTGCACCTGCAGGGGATGACACAGAAGATGCGAGCACCGAATTCACGGACAGCATTGAGGAGGAGGCTGCACTCAACAGCCACCAGCAAGTAAGTCCGAGCCAGGCGCTGGGCTCCCAGGGTGGGAGGCTCACAGGCCCTTGAGGTCTCCCGAAGCCTTGTGGACCTAGAGTGAGAAGCTCTCTTGTTACGCAAACCACTTCCCAGTCTTCTTCCTGCCCTTCCTCAGCTTCCCCACCACCTTGCCAGCCTCTACCCTTGCTCCATTTTTCACTCCACTCCACCCTTTTGTTTTCCTTCCCTCTGTCTCTCACTCCTGCTCCCTGCCCCGTCCTCCCCATCTTTGCCTCTATGTCCCGTCTATAGCTATAGCTTCATGAGAATTTTTACTTACAAGACCATGGACACTTACCCTCTTGGGCTTTTGTAACTGAAACCCACCACCGAAGACAGGGAGTCCTCGGAGGGCAGCTTGGGGAGGTGGCAGGGCCTACGAGCTGCTTCCGGAGAGTGCTCTCCGAGAAACTCCAAGAGGATCGGAATGCTGCCAAAGCAGGGATCATTCTCAGTGCATCCTCATTGTACAAAAGAGAGCTTTGCTGGGCAACCTGACACATCCGCCAGGTCTTAACACGTCAGTGACCAGCAGATGACAGTTCAAGAACAAGCCCCTGTCAAACCTGAGAACTCCGTTCCCGAGGTCGAAACACTGTTCCCACCAACCATCACTGAAGGTATAACCAGCATGTTCTCAAGCCCAAGCGTGGCATGTCCGGGACCTCAGAGATTACATCACCAGTAGCGACCCCATAGCTCTCACCAGAAGTCCTGTGTGTCTCCACCTGGCCCAGTAACATTTAGCAATCGCATCTCCTAGATGGACCATGCCTATGACTGAATTGTTAAAGGAAGTGGATTGGGGGTGTCTGCCCTTCCACAGAAGCAACTGGGCTTTTGCAGTGATTGCTTCCTTGGGGCTATTAGGAAAACTGTAGGGGAAATAAGGCTTTCTGGGTCTGCCTCTACATCTGCATGAGAAGAAGAGGAAACATCTAGTAAACCCACAAGAAGAGCCCAAGTGACAGTCCCCAAATCTCACAGGGTTTGGCACAGTCTTCGGCTCTTGAGGACATGTCTAGAATCCCTCATGTCCTCAACACAGATCCTTTACCTTCCATCAGGATCCCCTTTTTATCTCACTAGCCATACCTGACCCTAACTTCTCCCTTGAGCTTCTGCATGAACTCCACTTCTCCTTTGCTTGAACAGCGTCTTCTGAGTCCTCCTAACCGATGCTTGTAACTTTCTTTATGTACAACACAGACCTTTGTACAGGTCCCTCTGCCTCTCACTTCCCGCTTTCCTTGAGGATCGTGGGTGAGCAAGATGGGTCTGCAGGATGACCAAATGTCCGCCCTTAAAGCTAGATCGGGATGTCCCCAGGTCACTGGGTTATTGCTACTGTGGGACAGGAGTAACTTCAGGATATATGAAGAGAGCTGGATTCTGATTGACATGATGTACACTCTCCTAAGAGTGTAATTCTTTCACCCTAGTTCTCAGTTGTAGGCAAACTGGTTAGTAAAGTCATTTATTCCTCAACCTTCTTTCCTGTAGCCCAGCGTGGAGAAAATGACCAGAGCACATTTTGAGAAGGTCAGTTCAGCCCCGGAATAAACCTTGACACTGGGGCATTTGTATTTCCCTTGCAATGTCTGCCCTATTACTTGACATAGGAGATAATAAATTATGGGTTAAGAAAGTCTTTTGATGAGGGCTTGACCCATGATATACTGATATACATACTGATCGGATGAAGAATATCTTGGGTAGGAACCATTTGGCTTTCTGTCACCTTTCCTTGAAAACCAAATCTTCAGTTTTGGGTAAGTTAATGTGAAATCATTGTAAATTTCCTCGAACTTTTCTGGAGCTTGAGGGTATCACTCTTTTGCTGCCAATTAAATAAAGCTTGTTTTGCCGTAACTATTTTGTGTCCAGATTCTCAAAAATGTGTTTGCTTGTTTCCAGGGAAATGGTCCCTTAAGAGTAGGCTCTGAGTGTCCCCGAGTTGTGTCCTTAGCAAGTGGCCTTTGTTCTTAACACCAAGTTCCCTTCCTACCTCAAGCACACACACCCATCCTCTAACCAACACACCCCGACAACTATGTGTTCCTTCCAAGGCAAGAACCACCTTTTGGCCACAGCAAATGGCTTCATCCTTATTTTTGAACTCACCTTAGGAAGTCACAGGTCTGGCCATGATGGTAATTTCCCCCAGGTGTCTCCCACAACATTCTGTTCTCAATCACATGTAAGATCTATAATAGATACCTGGGAAATTCCTGTGAAAAAACTAGACTAATCAGTCATTGCTTTTCTTCATTTGAACTTTTGCCATGGAGAAAAGTTAATCAAGATTCAAATCAACAAAGGAGAGAAACGTCAGTAAACTTGAAGTGATGAACTTGAGAAAAGATCATTTTTAATGCCCTTATTCTGCCTGAGAACTGACTTACATTGTAAAAGATGTGAAGTAGTAGGTTAAAAAACAAAACAACTTTATTTAAACAAGAGATCAGATCTGCACATAGACCTCTGTGAGACAAATGGAAACAGCACACAAAATAGTTGAATTATCCCATGGAAGCAATTAGAACAAATAGATTAGGAAATGTGGGGGAAAATAAAGGAAAAAAATAACCTATTGAGACGTAACTAACCACTGACCTAAACAATTCACACCACACATACTGGAAGCCCTGGGGTTTTATTTGGGGGAGGAAAAGAGGGGGGAAAGAAATATTAGCTTTCCTTAGATGATAAAGAAAAACAAGGCTAGATCCCGAGTCACTTTTTACGCATTTACATTTAAATTTTAAAAACAAGTTAGCCAAAGTAAGCTACCTTTGACATGGAAATATGAAAACCCAAATTAGCCTGGGAACAAATCAGATCTCTGTTTCCTCATTTTAAAGTGGGAAATTAGACCAGATGGACTATGGTCTTTTCCGATGTTAACATTCCATGAGTCTTATTTTTTTTCTTTCTAAAGAAAATAGATATATTTAAATCACTAGAAAAAGATAACATCCATCCAGAAGGCACTTTAAAAATAGGTGGATATCTTTAAAGTTAGACATTATTTTTAAGCAGAAAGAACTCTTAAGATTTAGAAAAGAACACGTGCCCATCTTCAAAGCTGATGGCAATGTTTAGTTAAGTTAGTTGCAATTATATGGAATTATATGGAAAGATAACCTCACATAGTTTAAAGGAGGGGTGACATCATAAACTTTCAAAAGTGGTTTTATCCAGTCCCCCTTCCTTTATTTTGTCCCAAATGCTTTCTGGCACATTCAGGGATGACCACCAGTCAAAGCCTGGCAGCAGAGCCATAGAGACAGACATCCCAGAGCCTGCCAGATCTCAGACTCACAACCCCAGGTGGGATTGGATGCTTAGGAAATGAGTAACTGAGTGCACACGTCTTCTTTGACATGGGGTTGCTTCTCTTTGCAACCTCAACTGCTATGCTGCTAAACGCCACTGCCCACACATGCAATGAATCAACTTCAGCACATACCTGTAGTCTAGATTTTACCGTGCTCTGTTACAAGGTCAAAAACAAAGGTCAGTGGCTTTGTGCCAAGCCAAGACTCTATCAATTTAGACCCTGTTCTGTTCAACATATTTGTGACCTGGATGAAGGCATAAAGCATATAATGAATGAATTTTGCAAATTGTCCCTAATCAAGTGGCCACTACATCATTTATGGAGAGGCGCATAAATATTTTTATTTTGATCACGGGGATATGATTCCGTAGAGCCAGAATGAATTTATAAGTGACAAGTGCAAGTCACAATATTTATAGAGATAAAAGATGACAAACAACATGACCCAGAAATAGCTGTGGGGAGAGGTGGGAAATTCAAAACTGACCTGAAGTTCGGTAAAACCCCAAAATGCTACCCCTGAGGAGAAAGAAGCCAACATGACATTGGGCTATAAGGTTAATATTAGGCAGACAAATCCTTGTACTAAAGTAATTACCCACTGAGTCAATGATCACACTCAGTGTTTGGTTTCTATGCTTTTAAAAGCATGGAGACAACTGGAGAGGAGCCCAAGACAAACAAAAAGAAAGTCTACAAGCTGAAAATTCTCACTTGAAGAAAAACTGTACGATCTGCTTTAGTGCAACCACTGAGTAACTTCAAGAGTATCCTCAAAGGAAAACGGTGTCGGGGAATTATTTCTGCCTTGTTTGCTTCTCACACGCTTGGATTTGTCGAGTTTGGCTGGCAACATCAACACAAGGGCAGTTCACCAACAAGTGCAACTGGCTGCGAGGCCGGTGGCCTCCCCTGAACTTCTCAGTAATTGTGGGGTGTGATTCTCCTCCCGCAATGAAATTGAGCTTGCTTTGTCTTACCTGCAGCTCTGCTCACATTCGAATTCTCTCTCTGTGACTCCTGAGTGCTCTGTGTCCTCCCTCGCACTCATCCCTTTTGGAGTCTGAGTTAAGGCACAGCCTTAGGCTTTGAGCGCTGGTTTCTCCAGCCAGGATCTTGGAAATCAAGGACTCAAGTGTTTCAGAGCTGCCGGAGCTTCTTGACTTGTGAGAAGATGGAGAAGAATCGCAGCGTTCACATTCTTCAGTTTAAACCTCATTTGTTTGCTTTTGCTTTCAATGTATTATGTGCTTGTGTTTTTTTTCTCACCCACCTCTGGAATCTCCTCTTCCTGCCCAGAGCAACAATTCTCCTTGCTCCTTTTGTGTGTCCCCCCCACCCCACCCACCCAAACCTGTCTCCAGGGCCCTTATGTCTGAGGAAGCCCTTGGAGGGAGTTCATTTTGGGTTTGCCCTTTTTTGTTCCCGTTGAGGGCGGCCTTTGCGATCTGAGGTGCTTCTTGGATCCTCTTGAATGACCTAACTTTAAACCGTGATTTTCTTTCAGCTCATCAAGGTGGCTTTGGAGAAAAGTCTGGCAGCTGTGGAGACCCAGAATGTGTCTCTTCCTCCTCCTTCCCCGACAGGAGGGGAAAATAACAGGGATCTTCAGGAGGAAATGCTCCACCTGAGAGCTGAGATCTACCAGCACTTAGAGGAGAAGAAGAAAGCTGAGGGGGAACTGAAAGAGCTAAAGGCTCAACTGGAGGAAGCAGGCTTCTCCTCTGTGGCCCACATCAGGTAGGACATGCCCCCCAGAGAAAGGGAGCCTGCAACTGAGAGGCCAGTGTAGCCCAGGGATTCCCCGGGCTGCTGCCAAGACGTCGGTGCTGCCGTGGGACTTCTTGGTCCTCAGCCCAGCCTCCATGCATTTATGGTTATGCAAATTCGTCAGACAAAAGTGAACAATATTGCATACTGGTGACTATCGATGATTACCCTTCCGATTACAGGTAACCCCCATATAACATTGTTGTTAGGTTCCTAAAAAATGCTGTTTTATGCGAATCCGTGTTATACAGAAACAAAGAACTAGTACAAAAAAGGGGCTTAGGTTCCAAGGATTAAAAAAACACACTATTATATTTTTATAATTAAGATAAATATCTTTATTAAAGCAATTTTCACCAAAAGTATAACATATTAATATGTATTAAATAATGTTTTCTTCGTCTTCACTATTAAGCATCATTAACCAAGGGCGTTTTCTTTTTGACAAGATATCTTCATCCTCCGAACTTAATACTCCATGAACAAAATGGATTTTAAATTCTAATAAATTTTAAAATTCTGCAGTCAAATCTGATACGACATCCACGCTCGAGTGAAACATTTTGAATGAGATATTTTTTGTTCTTAAAAGCTCTTACTATGTTCCATGTTGTTCGGGGATTTCTCTAACCCTCAAACCATGTTAGAGCGAAACCGTGTTGTAGAAGTGCTGTGTTATATGGGGGTTACCTGTCCTCAAACAAATCTGGTCTTAATTCAATACAATAATGGACAGTCGTGAGTGGAAATCTCCTAGTTGTATGACTGGTATTGTTCTTTTGAATTGACAAGAACGTATAATGAATCTCCTGGTAGCCAAGGTGCCCCACTGCTGTAGGCAGAACCAGAACATTCCCTGAGGGAGAAGGATTTATCCAGAGGCCCCCTCCATCTCCACTCAGCTCACTCTCGGAAGCATGAGTCCTTGAATCGTGGAATAGCAATCTTACTCATCTCTGCTATTTTATAAATTTTGCAAAAGTGGCCTAGAGCGGATTCCCTGGCTAGACTAGCCGTTCTGTCTTTAATGGCTTTTTTTTAATAGCTAAATAAATTTTTCATATTCCTAATTGCAGATGTACAAATGTAATTTTTTTTTTTTAAGATGCTTGGGGAACATGCTGATAATGTAGGGCTGATTCATTTATTCATTCATCCCTGGGGGCCATCGTCATCACGGTCTGTTGTGGTCTGTTGTGTATACAGCTGTACAGACATACAACTTCTAATTCATTCTCTGCTGTTTCCTGGCCTATTATGTGCCACTTAAGCATCCCTGAATCATCGATGCTATTAGCACTAGAAAGGACTTTGCTTTCCAGCCTAATGTCCTTGTTTCGTAGTCGAGGAAACTCTGGCCTAAAAAGTTCTAGTAACTTGCACCAGGTTGCATAATTGTCCATGGCTTATACCCTCTGGCTCCCAATTTTTAAAATCTAAGCCTTCTCTGCTACATACTTTGTCAAACAGTTTTTGAAATGTTCTTGTGTCATTCTTAATGCTGCTGGTTCATTGACTCTGAGTTGTCGTGATATTTCTTTCCTTAAATTCTACTTAAAGCATAACTTTTACTTAAACTTTATGTGTAAAGTTAGTTGAGCTGTCGTGGGTAAGAACAGTTATATCTCTTTGATACCACGGTTGAACCTACAGTCAAACCCCATGCAGATATTTTTGTGGATTATTTTCCTTTTTTTCTCCAGAGTTACTAACCTGAAAGGCTGATTGGTTTAACTCTCCACTCAACCTTAAGAGTCACTGGTATTGTAGAAAATAGAATTTATCTAACGTGTAGCCCATCTTCCCAGAAGATTTTGTTGAGCTTTGCTTTCATTACTTTGTATTGTGAAAACAGCAGGGTTTTCTCCAAAACATAAAATTATAACATATTAAATATCCTTTTCTATACGATACATGTGCCCCTCTCTCTCCCTCTTACACTTAGTTTAGATAAAACAAAAACAAAAACACCTGCCCCATTTTTCTTCGTTGAGAAACTCTCTCGTAAACAGTAGATCTGATTCCCATTTTCTTCCTTAATTCACACTAGACAAGCTCTGCTCTTGGTTCCAAGACTTCGAGATTCTGAGAAACCCATCCTGTGGGGACAGCCGACTGCTGACGCTTCCGGCTGTGAATTACTCATTTCCTTTGCCTCTTCCAGTCAGCTGTTCTCCATTTAGCGTGCTTAAGAAGCACCTGCAGAACTTAAGTAAAATGTAGATTCGTGTAGGCCTCAGCTCTAAAGCGCCTCGTGGGATTCTGAAGTTAGTATTCCTCGGGTCTGTAGCTAGCACAGCAGATTTCAGTGACTCCAATGCATACCCCGAGCTAACTCCATCACATAGATAAAATTTCATTT
Organism: Rhinolophus sinicus; assembly: GCF_057876585.1. Taxonomy (NCBI): domain Eukaryota; kingdom Metazoa; phylum Chordata; class Mammalia; order Chiroptera; family Rhinolophidae; genus Rhinolophus; species Rhinolophus sinicus. The sequence goes on from NC_142507.1 coordinate 50,425,197, forward strand.
AAGCATCCAATAACTCCACCAGGTAAGTGTTGTCGTCCTTATTTTATATAAAAGGAGACGGAGGTTCAAAGGTGAATTGCCTATTTCAGTGAATTGCCTTGTTATAGCCATGTTTTTTTATTGCTTCCACCAACCCTAGTCAAGGGTTTGGTGGGAGGAAAAGGTGGGCCTAGAAAGTCTTGGTGAAAGGCATTTGTGTAGTCCATTTTATTACTTCTACAAATATGAATGTTTAATGTAGAGGCACTGGGGACCCAAGGTGGACAGGACAAACACAGTCCCTGCTGTCATGCAGACAGTCTCCTGTCACTGGAGCCAGACGCCAAGCAAATAATTACTTACATACATTTGATCATTGTTCTGATTAGTATTATATATTTCTTCTGTGTTCCTAGGTCCCAATTTCTCATCCAGTGGTTGAAAACTGACTGATAATAACTAATAGAACTGTAGAATCCATGATAATAACTTTGTCCCAAGGTCCTTATTTTTTTGTCTTAACAGTGTAAGTACGCTTGTTTATTCCAGAGGCCACTGAAAGTTAGGACGGGAGGCTGTGTGGCACGTAAAGAAAACCGGACTGGGTGTCTTGAGTGCAGGATTTTTAGTGAGGATGCTTACTCTTCCTGAGCCTTGGTTTTCTCGTCTATAAAATAAAGGCGTTATTGAAGGTCTCTGGGGGAGCTTCATGCCCTGGGGTGGCTCTGAGTCTATGATGGACTGAGATGTGGGTCCAAGGGATTATTAGGGGCTGAGGTCAAGGCCAGACCTGGCCCTGACGGCGTGTATCCTGCAGGAATACCATGCTGAGCCTTTGCCTTGAGAATGCTGAGCTGAAAGAGCAGATGGGAGAAGCCATGTCTGATGGAGGGGAGATCGAGGAAGATAAGGAGAAGGGCGAGGCCGTGGTGGCAGCCACGGGGGGTCTGAATGAGAAGAGCCTCCGGGCGGAGCTCAGAAAGCTCCAGGACAAGCTGAAGAACGCCTGCCACATCATCAGCCTCCTCAAAGAGCAGCTGGTACTGAGCAGCAAGGAAGGGAGGAGTAAACTTAATCCAGAGCTCCTTGTGTGCCTGGCGGGGGAGACGGACGGGATGAACACAGAGCCGGGGGCTCTTCCCGGGGAGCACCGCCGCCAAGGAGCCCAGGACGTGACCACGACGCCCCGCCGCAGACCCCAGAGCCTCGACCTTGGGGCTGTCCTTGCAGCGAATGCCCACCAAGTAAGTGTGGGATTACATGGGAGGCAGAGGCCTTAGAGAAGGGCTGGAGTGGCAGTGTTTACTTAAATGGTTCTGCCTTGTGGGTCAAGAGGCACTGAGAGAAGGGCCCCTTTGTACCACAAGCAGTGGTAAGAATAGTCCTCACATATTCAGCCTTTAGAAAGGTCTTCACAACATTATCCTGTAAGTATTTCTTGAGTAATTAGTTTTCCATAAATATGTCTTGAGTGCTTAGTTTTCCAGATAGCACCCTAGGTGTTGGCAGCAGGCAGTAAGACTGGTCTCTGGCCCTCGGGTACTAGATACTGCGGGGAAGGATGGCACAAGAACAGGTCAATTCATTAGATGCGATCCAGGGATGCCTGGGTGTGTAATGACACCTCTTCTGTATCACTGCCGTTTGCATCACAGCTCATCACAGCTCATCACAGGTGTGTGTTCCTGGGTCTCAGGATCCTCTTAAGGGAAAGAAGGGGCTTTGCTGAGGATTCAGTAAAATGGAGAAACCAGAGGATTCTGAAACACACCAGGGAGAGATGAGTGGAGGTTTCTACCCCTTCTCTTTTCAAACACCGGGCAAACGTTTCCTGGGAGCTCCTCCATAGACTCAGCTGGCACTGCGCTGTGTGCTGTAGATGCAGAGATGAATAAAACATTATCCCAGCTCTCAAGGAGCTCTGTCTGGGAAGCAAGTCACTGCCAGATGGCATGAGCAGTGCTGTGACAGACACATGAATAAAGTCTCCAGGTTCAGAAGGGGAAGTGGCCCTCGCTGCTGGGGGGTGACCTCAGACTGCTCTGATCCCTTCACTTCCCTCTGCTGGCTCCTTTCACAGCTGGATAACCAGCCGCAGGCCGGTGAGTCAGAATTTAGCCTCCCAGGTCCCACCAAGCACCTGCGCTCCCAGCTGGCACAGTGCAGACAACGCTATCAAGATCTCCAGGAGAAGCTGCTGATATCAGAGGCCACTGTGTTTGCCCAGGCCAACCAGCTGGAGAAATACAGACTCATGTTCAGTAAGTCTGAAGTTCCCTATCACCAGAGTCTGTCTGCTCCCGGAGAGGCTCCATGCTTTGCAGACTTTCCTTCCCCAACCTCAAAACAAGCGTCAATCCTGACCGTGGTCCTAGAATTGTGGACATGGATATTTAACTTAAGTGTGCATATGGCAGAGAAGAATAAAGAGAGAAAGCACATTTGCAGCGCAAGTACAGGGAGGAAATGGGTTGACATCTAGGTGTGGCGATTTCTGATAGAGTTAGCAAACGGTCTTAACTCACTCAGCATATACTGTTTCCCTTTGCTCCTGTTTGCATCACACCAGATTCTCCAAAAATATATCGTCATCATTGGACTAGATTCGGTGCTTTCCAATAGAACCCCCTGCAGGGGGAGAAACGTGCTGTGCCTGAATCACGTGTGCTTACCGAGCACACAACACATGGCTAGTTCAGCCTGGGCATTTTAAGTTTTATTTAATCTTAGAGCCTCTGCAGACAAAGCACTTGCTAGTTTCCCTGAGGCTTCTAGAGGTGAGAGTAGGCAATGCCTGTCTTGCCGATGTGTGGTCCCAACTCTGCCTAGGTTATCTGTAGCTGAGATTGTCTGTGGCAAACTCGGGCTTATTCTGGTGGAGGGATGGCCTGCTGCCTGGGGCGGGTGGTCTCTTCTACCCCCTGAGTCCAAAGAAGCACATGTCCCACCCTGGATCTGAGCTCCCTGCCCCCAAGGGCCGGCTTGTGCGGACATGCCGATGGGGACGAGGGTATAGGTGGGAAACTCAGATTCTCTGTGACACCCTCTATCTCTTCCAAGCAGGTGAACCCTTGGTGAAGCAGGACAGCAAGCAAATCCAGGTGGACCTCCAGGACCTGGGCTACGAGACTTGTGGCCGAAGTGAGAATGAGGCCGAGCGGGAGGAAAGCACCAGCCCCGGTAAGAGCGCGCGTGTTCTGACTCATCTGCCCTCCCCGGAGCCAGCTTGCATGTCTGGGTGCTGCTCGCCAGTCCCACACCTGGTGAGGAGGAGGGACGAGGGGCTGTCGTAGACCCAAGGTTGACACAGCACCAGAGAGGGACGGGAAGTCTGGAGAAGAACTCTTGCCCCGAATGAGGCTCAGTGTGCATCTGAATTTCTACAATTAGTTTTCAGCATACTGCTGTTGAAGAAAAAAAAAAAATGTCTTATGCAACTGATTGGCATGGGAAAAAAACAACACGAAGGCTCACTTATTAACGAAAAGACCAGATGAGCTTTGGGGGATATGCAAACCATACGTTAAAAAATTGTTTTTCTATCATAAAAAGACTATGAGTGTAGGGACACCCATCAAGTTGAAATCGAGAAGAGGACAGAAACACTCAGGAAAATAGAGGGTGACCACAGCTGACTTGCAGGCCTATTGGGAGAGCAAGAAATACTGTCTTTGGGCGCTTGTGCAGTGCCAAGGTGGAATAAAGTGCTGCTTCCGCTTTCGCTCTCGCGACAATTGTCCTCCTGACCATACCTGCCTCCCCTTGAAGGGAGTGGCCACGGCTGCACGCCCAGCTTTACTCAGGAAGACATCTTTGTCTTTTTCAGAGTGTGAGGAGCATGACAGCCTCAGGGAGACCGTTCCCATGGAGGGGCTGTGCTCTGAGCAGGGGCGCCGGGGCTTGACTCTGGCCGGTCCCCCTGGGAAGAAGCCCTTGGAGAGCCAGCTCCGGAAGCAGGAAGAGTTCCAGGCATATGGGAAGTCGGAAGACATCTCTGTCCTCCGTAAGGACATCAAAGATCTGAAGGCCCAGCTGCAGATGGCCAACAAGATCATTCAAAACCTCAAGAGCCGGGTCCGGTCCCTCTCAGTCACAAGCGACTATTCGTCCAGCCTGGAGAGACCCCGCAAGCTGAAGGCCGTGGGCACCCTCGAGGGGTCTTCCCCTCATAGTGTCACTGATGAGGATGAGGGCTGGCTGTCTGATGGCACTGGGGCTTTCTACCCCCCCGGGCTCCAGGCTAAAAAGGATCTGGAGAGTCTGATCCACAGAGTGTCCCAGCTGGAGGCCCAGCTCCCGAAAACCGGACTGGAAGGGAAGCTGGCCGAGGAGCTGAGATCAGCCTCGTGGCCTGGGTAAGATCCTGGCCTGACCGATAATGTTTGACTTTGTGTTTGAAGTAGGGCAGCCAGGCAGTTGGAAGGCAGAACCCGAGGGCACTTATTTCAGTGGTAGACCTGGGTCTGAAGAAAGGACAGGTGGGTAACCAGCACGGTGGCCCCGTTGGGGAGACCCCAGGTCTCCGGCATTTCCTCCCAGGAATACATTAGTAAAGTGGCAGTCTATGTGGTTATTGCAGTAAGTCTGGAGTCAGACTGCCTGCGTTTGCATCCCAGCACTGGCATTTATGAGCTGTGCAACCTACTTTGTCTTTCTGAGCCTATTTCCAAACCTAGTAAATGAGGGTAATAAGAGAACCTACCTCAAGGGTGTTTATTAGGTTTAAATGAATTCATACAAGTGCCTATAAGAATGCCTAACATATATTAAGCTCTCAACATACCATTTGCCGTAATGGTTATTATTCTTATTGTTATCAATACTTGGTGTTGAAAAACACCAGGTAACATCCATCTCAATATCCTAGTTATCTACGCTGAGTGACAAACCACCCCAAAATGAAGTGGCTTCAAACAATAGTTTATGTGGATTGACGGGGCTCAGTGGAGTGGCCCTCGCTTCGGGGCTGTAACGTGGCTGCCATCAGCTGGTTGATCAGGCTGGAGGGTCATCTGAAAGGTCTAGCTGGGCTGGACAGTTTCTTCATTGACACGTCTGGTGCCCGGTGTTGCTTGGCGCCTCTCTTTTTCCATGTGGCTTGTCTCCCAGGGCTTCTGCTGCTGCCTTGGGCTTCTCATAGGATGGTGGTCTCAGGGTAGTTTCACTCCTACATGGCAGCTGGCTTCCAAGGGACAGGAAATGGGAAATTTCCAGGCTACATAAGGCTACTCCTGGCCTTGGCACCGTATCACTTCCACTGTATTATCTGGTCAAAGTGGTCACAGAGCCCAGTCGGATTTAAGGAGGTGGAGAATAGCCTCTTCCTGCTGCTGAGAGAGCCGCAAAGCCTCACTGCAGAAGAGCAAAGGAACGGAGCCTCCGTAATGGCCGTCTTTGCCAAATACAGTCTGCCGTAATGCAGATGGTCTCAGAATTAGAAGACAGGGAAGGTCTTCCCCAGACTTAAGGTTAAGTGATTCTACTCAATTTATTTTTAGTATTTATTGAATACCTACTCAATAAATATAGTTAGTATTTATTATCAACTGTCTCCACTCTACTGGTGCCCCCATAGAACTTAGGGTTCATTTTTGGACATTTGACTAACATATATAGCACAGTGGCATACATCGTTTGATGCAATAGTTTCTCAGAGCAGAATTTGCTCTTAAATACCTCCTTCGGTTTATGTGCAAGAATTCCATGTGGGGGAGTTCCTTAGAGATGTTCTCCCAGAAACCTCCACGGGAGCCCCAGTAACTCACCAGTCTCTCTTTTCCATTCTTCCTCTTTCCCCTTCTTCCCTGCGTTAGGAAATACGATTCCCTGATTCAGGATCAGGCCCGAGAACTGTCCTACCTACGCCAGAAAATACGAGAAGGGAGAGGTATCTGCTATCTTCTCATGCAGCATGCCAAAGATACAGTCAAATCTTTCGAGGACCTTCTAAGGAGCAATGACATAGACTACTACCTGGGACAGAGCTTCCGGGAGCAGCTCGCCCAGGGAAGCCAGCTGACAGAGAGGCTCACCGGCAAGCTCAGCACCAGTAAGTTGGCCACAGGCTTTGGGACACTCTCAGTCACTCCCACAGCCCCTCTCGGTGGCTGCCACGCCCTCACCGCAGCCTCTTAACCCAGGGTCCTGCTTCCACTTCCTTCCCCGGGGCCATTGCAGGATCGGGACTGGCTGGTGGGAAGCACTGAAGAGGAGCACGTGGGGTGGGAGAGGCCATGATGACAACTGTAGAAACGTCATCAATCACAGAATGTGACCGTTAGGGAAAGAGGCTGCGTCCATCCGGTGCAAAGGGGGAGAAAGAGATGAGATCAGCGGGCCTAGTTGCAGTGAACAGAACCCTGACCTGAGTGTCGCAAGACCGAAGCTCAGGCCTGGCTGCTGCCATTCACTTGCTTTGGGCAAATGACTTATCCTTCTGGTGTCTCGGTTCCTTTACTCGTTGCATGGTATCGTACGTGAATGTAATTTAAAGGTGGATTACATTCACTGTGCCCTTTGAACATGGTTTAGTACAAGGGGTAGGAATGTTGGCGGTTATTGGAGCCCTTTACTTAGAGAGAATTTCCTGAGAGCACCTGACGGAATAGAGCAGAACCAGTCTTGGGGGCCAACCATCGCACATTGTGGTGGCAGGTGCAGAGCTGGGGCAGGGCTGTTTGTCATCTCCTCAGAGCAGGAGTAGATCCTACATAGCAGCCGTGATGGGACACAGCTGTATGGCTGCAATGAAGTCTGCGGCAGACTTGGAGGCTGGAATATTCCAGTGGGAAGCTGGGCAAGTGCCTTTTACAGTTTTTCACGTTGATTTAGGGCAGAGGAAGTCATGATGGTGGGGAGGTCTGCCCAGGGAGCTCAGGCACACCTGCCAGGTCTCTTCTCTAAAGACACAGCCTGAGGTCTCCTAGAAGAATTCTCCCACATATCTTGGACATGCATAGAGTAATCGCTACGCTGCACCCAAAAAGGTTTATAATGTGTGAAGTGGGACTTGGTGAATTTCTAACTGTTTCTATCTGAATTTTGTTTGCAGAGGATCATAAAAGTGAAAAAGATCAAGCTGGACTTGAGCCACTGGCCCTCAGGTAATTCAACACAGGTGTGGTAAAGGGATCGGGAACAGGGCCCAAGGGGTCAGGCGTGGCTGCAACTTCACGAACTAGAAAAAGGAAAATGCTGATCATCATCGGTTTATTTATTCACAGAACACTTTACTGTTGTTGGTTTTAACCTAATTCTTTTCTCTCTTTTGATGTAATTCTACCGACTTTTATTTGCCTATTTATTCTCCAGGCTTAGTAACCTACAGTCAGTCTGATTAAAAGTGAACTAACCAGGTTTCAGGAGTTCTCGGCACCGCCAAGGGTCTCCTCTGCTTTTTCCCTGTGTGTTTACAGCCCAGGGTGTACTTTTTGCCAAGTTGGCTTTCCCCGTGTTGAGTCAGTAGCGAGCTTATAGCCACCTGATTTCCTTGGGAAGAAAGAATTATATTACAGTTCCTAGGGGAAAAGTTCTAGATGTTGCAGAAACCAGTTTTCGATGAGTCATTGCCGATAGTCTTATAATGCACAATAAAATATGGGCTCAGAGTTTGTTGTAGCCATTAGTTTGAGCCCCTTTGTGCCATGAGTGTGTGTGTTTAGACCACACAGTGCTTTTCAAAATATTTGTGAAGGGCAAAGTGTTTTTGTTTTTATTTTTAACTCTAATCACAGACACAGGTCTGTACCTCAACCACCCAGGTGATTTCACTCACTGCTCTTGGATGTTATGGCAGTGCAATGCCAACTTGCAGTTTCTCATGCTTCCCTTTGGTCTCTGTACTCATCTTGTTAGAGACTAACAGTCAGTGACCGGCCGTCCTCAGACTGCAGCTGGAGTGCGGACCATTAGAGGGCTAGCTCTGTCTCCGCTAGTCCTCAGCGTGTCATGTGGCCAGTGCACTGGGCAGTTCTCACTTCTCCTCCCTCTCCTCCCCCATTCATTGCAATGACTGTCTGCAGAAATGGTCCCCTCGACCTGTGTGACTTTGCCCATGGGCCCAGGCAGGCCCCACTGGTCCAGAGACCTCAGTTTCACCTGTTGTCCTCCTTCACCCCACTAGGCTCAGCAGGGAGCTGCAGGAGAAGGAGAAAGTGATTGAAGTCTTGCAGGCCAAGCTGGATGCCCAGTCCCTCACGCCGTCCAGCAGCCAGGCCTTGTCCGACTCCCACCGCTCTCCCAGCAGCTCCTCCTTCCTGTCTGATGAGCTGGAAGCCTGCTCGGACATGGACGTAGCCAGCGAGTACACACAGTATGAAGAGAAGAAACCTGCGCCTGGCCACTCAGGTAGCCTCCACTTTCTGAGAGCTCCCAGCTTTGTGTAGGCTGAGAGGAGACCACCAGGCCCAGGCCTTAGAGATCCGCCTTGGTGGGCAACGGGCTGGACGTGGCTCTGGGACCAAGTGCCAAGCACGGGCCCCTGTGGGTCAGGATCTCCACCCTGCCCCTGGGTGCCCACCCGCATATCACGCTGTTAGACCCAAGGAGAGCTACAGTGGGGGGGCGTGGGGGCCACGGCCGACTTTTCCTTCCCGCCGCCACATGAGCACGGAATCTGTGTGGCTGACCTCTTTCTGTAAGATGGGACATCTCGTCCTTCCTGCAGGGATCTCGTTAGCTGCAGCTCCTTAACAGTGTCCCTGAGCATCTGTGAGTGTCCTCAGATGCTGCTGGTCTCGCCTGGTATTTTTGGAGGTGCCATGTTTATGGTTTCAGGGCTCTGAGCCCCAGCATCACCTCTAAGGTGGCTGGCCTCACCAAAGGAGCTGTATCTGCACACAGGAAGTGATCCCTGCTGACGGTGCTTGTGCTCGGTGCTTTCCCTGAGAGCACGGCTCTGCCCTGGGACCCTTGCTTAAATGTCAGACCAGATTTCCCCTTCTCTGTCGAACATCAAACATTTTCTTTCTTCATTCGTGGGTTTTATAGATTCCATCCATCATTCACGTCATTCTGCTGTACTGTCTTCTAAACCATCAGCAACCAGTGCACCTCAGGGGGTTAAGGCTGAACCCAGCAGCAACCCCAGCAGCTTGCCTGCTCCCCAGAAAACCCCCCAGGAGGCCAGCCCGGCCCATCCAGGTATGCAACAGCCAATGTCCCCAGCTGCCTCTTTGACCTTTCTTCAGTGACAGATGTCTCCACTGTTAGTGGCTTATATGCATCAAATCCTAGACAAAATCAAGAGACCCTCCTAATTCGCTGATTGTGTCTGACTCTTTTGGTTTTAAATATTTTAGAAAAATAAGGAATCCACAACAGACTTTTGACCAGTAGTTAGCTCATCATTTGAAAATAGACATTTTCATTTCTTTCTCTCATTTCACCCTCGGGAGCAAAGAGACAAAATGCTTCTCCCAGGATTACAATAGCCAAAGAACACAAAACTTCACATCTGCTGCTCCGCTGTACATATTACCCATTTTATCTGCACGGCAGCCTGTGCAGTAGGTGGGGCTGCTTTCATAGCTGAGGAAGCCTCCATATCTTCAGACAAGATTGTGGTCCTACTACGTTATCATTCAGGATTGATGAACGGGTTGGCAGTCCTTGATGGGTACCTGGCATGTATCCTAGGGCCAGTTGGAGGGGTACATTCATTTACCTGCCTTGGCGTAGTTGCCAGGCTCGCACTGTTCAATCACAGCTCTGCACCAGAGATGGCAGGAACAGACGAGTCTTCTCCTCGCCTCCCACCCCCGCCATGGCTGGCTGGCTGTCTTCAGTGTGGTTTGTGGGGAGGTCGGATTTCTGTAGAGGTGCCCCCAGAAAGCACAGTGCTTTCCTTCTGTCACCCCCGTCTCTCCTGAGAACGGATCACCCAAAATCTTCAGGAGGAGGATGTGTCCGACTCTTCCTGAGCCTGGGCTCAAAGGGTCTGGACCACCGCAGGCAGCCACTGGGCCAGGAACTCAGCGGGAAAGGCTGTTCCCCCAGCACCGTAGACATCTGTGTAAATGCTCTGGGGTCAAGCAGAGTGGAAGGCCGAGGGGTTTGACATCAGAACACCTCCCTGAGGGATGCTGGACGGTGTCTCTTGGCAATTCAAGTGTTTTTGTAGCACTGCTCTCAAATGGTGTCGGCATCCTGAGGCAAGGGACGTGTTTTAGGATAGAATCATTGTCTTCCTGGGGAAACATTTTCCACAGGTCAGTCTTGGTTTTTGCTCCCTCCCTGGGCCCCTGGCCCTATAACTTGTTTCTAGGAAAGAGGAGACAGATCGAAACATCAGAATTTCCCAAGGTTCTTAAAGACCTGTCTGTAGATGAGTTGCAGTTGCATCGTTACCTGGGAAGGTTTGTTTAAGTGCAGATTTCTAAGCTCTACTCCCAGAATTTATGATTCAGTAGGTCTGTGGTAGGGCCTGAAGAATCTGAGTGTATTAAGATTTTTTCCTAAGTGATTCAAATGCCCAGACAGCTTTGTAAGCCATCGTGACTAGGTCACTTCCCCGAGGCCTCTATTTTTCATCTGGTGAATGAACATACTGATCTGAGATTCTGAAATCTGTTTCCACTGGAGTCTTGAGTGGCATGCACTAATAATGCCAGTTTCCCCACAGTCCTAGTCCACGCCCGAAGCTTTCAGAAAAGGAGCTCTAGGTGTCGGCAGACTCTTGTCCCAGGAGTGGGACCGGCACATGCTGGGAGCAGTGCCCCAGGGACCCTGAGGAGCATTCGGACGCGGCTGTCCTGTAGCCACTTGTTTTCAAGATGAGCGTAGAATGTGGATGCAGGATCGCCCTGGCAGGGGGAAGGAGGAGGGGTCAGCCAGGCCAGCCTCTCGGGTAGCAGTTCTCACCCATGGCCTTGGCAGTGATCACTCTTCGCCATCCCAGCCAGTGCCACTCCCCAAGGAGACATCTGGTCAAGGAATGGTTTCATCCTCTCAGTCCTTTCCCCATTCCTTTCTCTCCCTTTCTGTCTAATGATGTGTCTTTCTCCCTAACTTTCTGTTTCTAGGCCTTCATTTCCCCACCATACCCACGCTGGTTAGCCTCCCCCAGGCACCGTTGCCCTCAGCTCCAGCCAGCTTCCTGCCTTTCCGCCCCACTGGGCCTCCCCTCCTCGGCTGCTGTGAGACACCCGTGGTCTCCTTGGCCGAGGCTCAGCAGGAGCTTCAGATGCTGCAGAAGCAGTTGGGAGAAAGTGAGCACTTCCGGCTGCATCTGTGTGTTTGTGAATGGCAGCCCCACCTGTGTTGCTCTGCATGGCTTTGGCTTGATGGCAGAGGTTTAAAGAACAACATAGTGTCCCGTGTTACCCGTGGATGATGGAGGGAGAGCTCCGCTTGCTTTTCTGGAAGCATATTGACTGTTATCTTTCTGGGGTGTGTGTCTCCTCTGTTAACAGGTATACGTGCTCCCCGGCCCTAGACCTGGCGCTCTCCCACTGCTGACAGGGTGGGGTGCCACCAAGTATGCGCCAAGCCTGATGCGCTGGTGACATGCTCCCTAGCAGGGCAGGGGAGAGAGCTTTTGTGCCTTGCCTACTACGCAGGATGAAGTGGCCGTGAAAAAGATGGCCCCGTTCCGTGGGACCCGTTCCATGGATGTTGTATCCCCCTGCTGTGAAATGCTTTTAATCCAGTGCAGATCGTGACATCATCAGGTGGGGAGCAGAAAGGTAGAAGGATTCAGGAGAAGGGGTGACAAAGGCCCTCTTCCAAGAGCTTCCCCTGGACAGGTGACACGTGGGCAGCTAGAGCCTGAAGCACAGGCCGTGATGTCTGATTGTGAATTTGGTCCTTGGACTTCCAGAGATAGTTGATGTTACGTAGACACAGAATTCATAGACCGGGTACAGTCATCTTTTAGAAAAGGTTACATGGATACACAAACTGAATGCCGCATCATGAAAAGGTTTCATGTGTGATCACTTATAGCTTAGAAAAGATAAGGAAAAAACCACATGTGATAAATTTGCTCCCTGGTAGTGCTTAAAAAAACAACTAGAAAGCAGTTTGAAATTACCTTAAAACCACATTCTATGCCTTTAAAGAAACCCAGGTGAACCAGAGGTTGATGGGACGTTGACCACACAAAGGGATTCCTAAGACCACAGACAAGAATTTATCTACGTGAAGCTCCAAATGTCCATTTGGACGTTTGGACCAGCTCGTTTCTTTTGTCAACCCCGAAAATGGATCCACTGTCTTCTCTGCCCCCAGTTTGCTTTCCAGAACCAGGTAGACCAAGACCATTTCTAGGAGCGTCTGTACATCTTCCTTTCTGCAGGCAGTGGAGCCTGAGGCTGCCTCCTGCCTATCAGCTTACACAGGGACAGCAACCAGGCTTACTGAGCAACGTGAAGCTCGTCTTACCTGAGTCTCATACAACTGGCGTGATAGGGAGAACTGGAGCGGGGAACTCAGGCTGGGGGCAGTGACGTGACTTGTTCAACGTCACTGGTAAGTGGGAGAGATGGGCTTGAATCCAGGTCTTCTGCTCCCAGTGCCGTGTGTCCAGTATGCCTTTTCTGCCTAGGATGGTTTGTTGTCATCCTGCCTAGAGCCTGAGCTGAACTCAGCGGAACAAATTTTGGAGGCCCCTTCCAACAAGCTTTCCTCTCTTTGGAGACCAGCAGAAGGTGCTGGTGTCTCTTGACCTAGAACTTACTGCTATAGCAATTCTGGAACCAACACTTGATGCATAAACAAATTTACCCCTTGCCAAATGGCAAGAGTGTTCTCAGCATAGTTTTCTTCCCTTTCCTGTTCCACATTTGTCAATCCATCGTTGTTCAAAGGGAAAGATGGAGGAAGAGCACTGCATGAAAAGGGGTCTGTTGCTGTAGGGTGAAGTCCCAGCTAGTCTGGGCAATTGACCCGACTTTGGATGGTCCCAGCCTTGGTGAGGAAGACTGTAGCCCTTTCTTTTCTCTCCGGAAGTACGGTCCTCTCTGAGGGACCATCACTTCCCAGTGTTTCTTGTTCACTTTGAACTAAGCTTCCATGTGGACAGTGATGCATGCGGCTTCTCAGGGCACTGTGGGGCTAAAATCTCCTTGTGCAACAGTCTGTCCCGTGTCTTTGCATGGTTTAGGGCATGTGCTTTGTACTGTGTGGCCGGGGCAGAGTGGGACATGAGAACACTGATCACTGATATTGATACACCTGGAACCTCTGATGACCTTGGTTAAAGAGTAAGCTGACAATCCACAACGACTGATTTCCCGCTTTGCCTTATTTGGGGATGGGGTAGAAGAGGCAAGGAAAGCGGAAGTCACATCTTTATTGACTCCTGACTAACATTTAGATGCTTGTGTTTTCCTCCCCCTCTTTAACTCCCAGTGAGCCTAATGCATACCTGTATTTTGCACACCAAGGAAGGAAAGAACCGTGGCAATACTTCTCAAACTTTTCTGCCTTTTAGAATCACCTGGGATGATTTATAAACATCCAGTGCCCACGCTGTACCCCATACCACTTGAGGCAAAATCTCTGAGGGTCCAGGCATCGGGATATGTATTTTTTACATTGTCCCAGGTGATTTCAGTATGTAATTTAAGAACCCGTTACAAATGGAGGTAAAAATTGGCAAGTGCCAATTGTGTTTTCCCCTCAGAGGAGTTTGGCTTGGTAGGAAGAAATGATGACCTCATTCCTCTTTGCTTACGTGGAGCTACCTGTTTACTCTGCGCTCACGGTGATAACCCCTGGAAGGAAGCAGCCTTCTGACTATGAATATCCTAAACTACGGCCCTGCCCACCTCGCTGTGTCTCTCCCCCAAGCTGGGCTTCTTTTTACATAGAAGCAGAGATGATGGCGCACAAGGGAAGGCCCGTGATTTCATAAGATCTATGAAAGTCAGCCTATGAAACGAAAGGTCCTCCCTCCCTCCGTGGAAGAGTCTCCAGTGATTCCTTAGGCAGAGTGATGGCATTTTGCTCTTCCTTGAATCGTGTGGGGTGAGGTCCTTGCCTTACACAGAACCTCCCCCAGCCTCAGCGAGTTCTTCAGTCGGGAGGAATTGGGGCCATGAGGTCTAGTCGGAATGCATGTCCCTTTTCTCCTCTGACAAGCCCAACGGAAAAATGGAAAAACTGGCTGGTTGGCTTCTGGGGAAGGCGCGTACTCACATCTTCCTGCCCGCAGATGTGCTCACTGCTATAGCCCATCGCACTCTTCACCCCGGACTTCGGGAGCGACTTCTGCTTCCGGAGCTTCCCTGCACTCTCTCATGAGGAATTATAACAGGAGCCAGGACTAGGGCCACGGGTTTCTCCTTTGTGTACCTGGTACTTTTCCGATACTTCATGCTCCCCCCATCTCATAGTGTCTCTTGCTGACAGATACATGGGGGGAAATTATAGCCGCTGTGTTATGAGTCTTATCTCACTGGTATCCGCAGTGGACTGGGCTCTCTGACATCCCACAAACCCCCTTAGTGTCTGTTCTTAGCAATCACACACTTCATTGCTGACTCTCCCCTTCCCGATGCTCTGTTTCTCACTCATGTTTCTTTCTGCCCAGGTGTCAGCACCGTCCATCCTGCTTCCCCAGCTACGTTGCCAAGCAACCATTTAGAAGCCAAGCCTTCCCACTACCTCCACCCCACGCAGCCCCAGTCTCCACCGAGGGGCACGATAGAACTGGGCAGGATCCTGGAGCCTAGGTACCTGGGCAGCAGTGACCACTGGGATGTGATGAGGCCTCAGAAAGGGAGCGCAGCATCTGGGGACGTATCCTCAGGCTCCTCCGTGTGCCAGCTGCACGCCAAGCCCACAGGTAAAGCACAAAGCTGAGCAGGTCAGCCTGCGAAATGAAATCCCATTTAGATCTACCTCTTTCCTACCTGGGCAGGGCCGTTTCCATTTCTCCTCTGGTTCCCTGGCTCACAGAGGGGATGAAATGAAAGAGCCGTGGCAGTGTTAGTGCATCCTCCGTCCTTCCTGCCCAGGGCCTTGGTGCTGGGCGGGGCGTGGGAAAGACACATTCACGTGCGTCTCTCCCTGCGTCCTGAGCCCCTGACAGTCCACTCTTAGACCCTGCCAGAATGCCAGGCACCAATAGTCACAGGACATTCTTCCATCGGTCAGGAGTTGTTACAGAAAGGGTGGCTGTTTCTACGAGCTCCTCAGCCCATAAGTATATGCTGTGTACAAACCCAATTCAAACTCCCCCCTCAGCCCTAGCTCTCCTGGTCAGGGCGAAGAGACACCGCACCGAGCAGAGATTAGCTATACAGGTGAATGCTGGGGTGCAGCTCAGTTCTAACGGGGAGACCCTGGTCATTTTCAGAAAAAGACCGAGCCCAAAGCACAATGGTGCGGGGGATGCAATCTGTCATCAGCACCCCTCCCTCCTCTGCTCTGCGTGTTTTATTCTTCCCCCGGGGAGGCTTCCTCCTCTCTGAGCAGCTTGTGGTTCCCTAGACCTCCTCCCTGCCTGCCTCCCTTCCTTCCTTTCTCCCTTCTTTACCACCCTCCCTCCCTCCCTTTTTTCCTTTCTTCCTCCCTCCCTCCCTTCCTTTCTTCCATACTAAAGGTGATTTGAGGGCAGCATTCAGGACCATTCATTAACCAGACAGGATGAGTTTACGTTCATGTACTTTTACTGGGGCCTTCTCTCTAAGGGTGGAGGAAGGGCTTTGTCCCTCGGTAAAGAATGTTCAGTCAAGTATCAGTCAGAGGAGAGGTATCAGGGTAGAGTGAAGTCTTCTCTGTCACTCAGAGTCGCACTCTGGAGGTAGCCACACCTTTCAGATACTAGACAGGCCCTGCCCGCTGCCTTCAGTTATTTCGCTAAACCATGTGGAACTCCCTTAGCCAGTCACACCGGTGACCATACACTTGCACTAAAACTCCCTTACACGCAGCCCTGTACGGGAGGAAGCCCACGGGGCTGCTGAGTGAGCACCGGGCTGTCCTGTGTTTGAAAGCCAATTTACCCTTTTAATGAAGTGCCCTGTGTTCCTGGGTGCCCGTGGGAGAGGACACAGTTGGCAGAAGGATGGTGATGTTGGGGGATCTCGCTGAGAGGCCACGTGGGCCCCACTAGTGAACAGGATTCTCCATCCCACCTCTCTCCTGTCCCGGCGGGCTGGCTGCAGGGGCTGACCTGCTGGAAGAGCATCTTGGTGAAATCCGGAACCTGCGCCAGCGCCTGGAGGAGTCCATCTGCATCAACGACCGTCTGCGGGAGCAGCTGGAACACCGGCTCAGCTCCACTGCCCGCGGGAGCGGTAGGACAGGCCCCAGGCTTTCTATTTCTGGTCGTGACTAGGGTGCTTCTGAAGGGAGGGACTTGGCAGAGCCCGGCAGCTTTCACAGTGCTGGGGTGTGCTTTACTCCCCTTGCTCCTTGCAAACAGCCCAGCAGGGCCGGTGAGCAGGTGCTGTTATCCTCACTTGGTGGATGTATCAGAGCCCAGAGAGGAACTTTCCTCCCAGCAGGACTAATGGGGTCCGTCCCCACAGTCTCATCCTTTCCGTAATGGGCTTACATACTGCCCGCTGACTCCTCTGTGCCCGTATCCGGTGGTTAGCAAGTGGTAGAGCCCGGTCTGCGGGGACCCTCCCCCAGCCACTTACCAAGGTGGCCTTTTCCACCACACTCTCCTCCCAGGCTGCTGTCACTTGGAAGCTGTCCCTTCCACACACCCTGTCCTGCCCACAGCACAGCGGCAGCTGTTTAGGGACTGCAGTCAGGGCACGTGATAATGTGTGCAGGAAGCCCACTGAGGAGGCACACGCAAACCAGGCTGGAGGCCCAGGACTCGAGTCCTTGGGGTTTTCGGCGGGGTTGAGACAGGATCTTTGAAGATACACAAGGGGCAACTTTTGAAAGGACCCGTTACCCAAATGCTAACTCGCCTGCTTGTACTTTCCGAGACAGGACCCACCTCTACCTTCTATGGTCAAGGCCTGGAGTCCACACCTCAGCTATACAACGAGAACAGAGTCCTTAAGGAAGAAAACCGGAGCCTTCAGTCTCAGCTGAGTCACATGTCCAGAGGTGGGTGGTCAAAAGCCACAAACTGTGGTCACTCTCGGGTCCCCCTTTTCCCTGGCCATACCAATCACCAATTGGAGAAGCAAAGAGAGGAGGTGGAAATAACAGAGCTACCCAGATCCACCCCAAATTCCCATAGGTGTTCTCAGTCTAGAAAGGGCTACTTCGTGAGAGGCCCCAACTATAGACCAATGCTCTGGCTCCTCGGTTCCAGGGTCGCAGAGCTCGAGGAAATCCACCACTTCCGTACGAAACCCGCCTGCCCATATGCAGTTATTAGCTATCCAACTGGATACCATCAGGCATCTGTTCTACCTCCCTGCAATTCACAGCTGATTTGGAACCCGGAAAGGAGGAAACATGAGTGCTTTCTACCCTCTCAAGTTTCTCCAGACGTTGCTGCAGCTCTCCGTGTCCTTCCCGTACTGAGCTGCCATCCCCATAACTCCTCACCACCTCCTTTCTCTCAGACACTCATGGCTCTTCCCTGCTCAGTAATTCTCATGACTCTCTCTGGAGGTGTGAGCAAAACGTCCTCCAGAGCTTTCCCAGCTCCATCCACTGGGCATCCACGGGTGGGAATCATTTCCTGTGTGGCCTGGGGTGCAGCTGACCTTGGTGTTAATTGACTTGGTCAAATCAATATATTATCAGTAACAGATTATTTTGATTTACAAATACTTATTGAATAGCCATAAAAGACTAAGAATAGTGTCCAGAAGTATTATGCCCAGAATGAAAAACTGCTTGTGGAAAAGGAAAAAGACATCAACGGATTTTTCCAAATTACCAAGAAGATGTGAGAGGAAAACTCACTGCTTGGGGAAGATAACAAACGTTAATAGATAAGAGAGAAGGTAGAACTACTAAACTGCCATTGCATGCCTGGAAAGACTAGACTAGACCTCATGGGTGAGAAGATCGTAAGAGATTTAAATGAATACAATTTGCTAGGCCCAGGTGAATTCCACCCCCAGAGGCCTGACAGCACCTGCAGTCTTATTCTCAGAGTCCCTGTCAATAATCTTTTAAAAATTCTGAAGGTCAGAGAGATGCCGCAAGCTCAGAAAAGAACAGATGTCCCCATTTTCAAAATGATGATAATAATATAAACTAAAAACTGGAGACAGGAAATCTTGATGTCAATCTTTGACAAAATTCGAGAATGGATTATTGCTCAGAGGGTTGTGAGCACTTAGATAATGGTAAGCATTAGAAACCAGAGTGTTTTCTCTAAGAGCATGGTAGGCCTTATTAAATCAGAAGATCAAGGGCAATGCAAAGATAGAGGCCCCCCAGCCCCCAGGGTGAGTGGATAGAGCGAGCCAGACGCACTCTGTGCCTCCCCGGCCAGCTGCTGTACAAGCTGGCCTGCCTTGTGACTTAGTTCCATTTGTCAGGATGATGCGCTCATCTTTCTGCTGCCCTTTCACTCCACATCTGAATACTCCTGTGTTCTGCTCACCAGAGCACTCCCAGGAAACGGAGTGCCTGAGGGAGGCTCTGCTGACCTCGCGATCCCGGCTTCAAGAGCTGGAAATGGAGCTGGAGGGCCAGAAGGTAGACCGGCGGCAGCTCTTGGCAGACTTGAAGGAGAAGCAGCAGGAGATCTTGCATTTCCAAGAAGAACGACTGTCCCTCCAGGAAAAAGACTCCAGGTCAGCGGGAGCCCACTGATGAGGAAGGGGCTTCCTTTCAGATTCAGAACAAGGGATATTGGCAAGACGGCTAATGGCCCTTTTCGACAACCTCAGTTTCCCCTCTGCTCTTCCTGATTTATGGGTGACTTTGAGCCAGAAGGCAGAACTTCTCTGGGAATGCCTTTCTCACACCAAAGTTGAGAAGGAAAACCCTGTTATCCAAGGTTCAGCATATCAGATCCCGGAAAAAGAACACTCTTGTGCTTTCAGTTAGTTTTAGGCCATTAGTGTCACCATAGCCCAGGAAGCTTCTACACCAGTCATGACGCTAGTCCCCAGCATAAACCCTAAAACTGCTTGTCAACATGAAAAGAGCACTGAAGGGGCGGTAAGAGTACTCTGCTGATGTGTCCTAGCTAATGTCGCTCATGACAGGACTCCAAGCAAGGCTACTGTACCTGTCTGAGCCTCTGTTTCCACAGCTATTAAATCAGAGCCATGGTCTCCATGACCCCTGAGTTGACAGCTAGGGCTGCAACTTTGTGATGCACAGGTTGGCTCACAGCTATTATAATTGCCCTGGTGTGGCCAAGGGGCCCCATCAGCTCAGCAGGTCCTCCTCTCCCCTGGCAGGCTGCAGCAGAAGCTGGCCCTCCTGCAGCAACAGTGTGACGAGAAGCAGCAGCTCTTCCAGTCCCTCCAGTCGGAGCTCCAGATCTACGAGGCACTTTATGGCGATTCCAAGAAGGGACTGAAAGGTACGTGTCCCCCTCCTCCCCTCGCCATGAGCTTCCTGCCCTTGCTGAGGCTCCCTGTGAGGTCTCTCCCTTGGAGTTGTGGAGATCTGGAAAAGCTAGAGTTCTCAGAACAACCTCCAGCCAGGCCTGGGTCACCCAGTAAAAAGAGGGGAGCTCATACACAAAGCCCAGAGGTAGGTGGCATGAGCAAGATCCAGCCCAGATTTCCTTTAAAAAGTCAAACTTCACCCACCTAGGTGGCCAGAAACAAGTTAATCAAAGTCCGGATTATGCAATGTTTTTTTTTTTTTAATTTTATTAAATGTATTGGGGTGACATTGGTTAATAAAATTATATAGTTTTCAAGTGTACAATTCTGTAATACATCATCTGTAGACTGCATTGTGTGTTCACTACCCAGAGTCAGTTCTCCTTTTATCACCATATGTTTGACCCACCTTACCCTCTCCTACTTCCCCGCTGCCCTTACCTTCTGTTAACCACTAAACTGTTGCCTGTGTCTATGAGGTTTTTGTTTGTCTTGTTCATTTGTTGTTTTCAGTTTTATACCCCACATATGAGTGAAATCATATGGTTCTTGACTTTTTCTGTCTGACTTATTTCGCTTGGCATAATAATCTCAAGATACATCCATGTTGTTACAAATGGCAGTATTTAACCTTTTCTTATAGCTGAGTAATATTCCATTGTATATATGTGCCACATCTTTTTCACCCAATAATCTGTTGAAGAACGTTTCGGTTGTTTCCATGTCTTGGTCACCGTGAAAAATGCTGCAGTGAACATAGGGGTACATATATCTTCACGGATAACTCTTTTCAGATTTTTGGGTAGATACCCAGGAGAGGAATGGCTGGGTCATATGGTAGCTCTATTCTTAATTTTTTTGAGGAAATTCCATACTGTTTTCCATAGTGGCCATACCATTTTACAATTTTTTTTTTTTTTAAATACAAAGAACTGTCTTGATGGTATCATCATTTGAAAAGGTCTTGAATATTGTGAGTGATACACACTGACCACCCGTGCAGCCAGTATAGCAGGCAACCTGTTCCCACCCTGATCCTTTCCTCTGTGAGAAAATTAAAATATGCCCAAAACACAAAAGTTACAGATGCACTACTCATAGGATCTATATTTCAAGCCTGGATTTAAATTTTAAACTTTTTTATTAAGGAATTTGGCTACCTGCTGAAATAATAATTGAGTATTTGAGAATTTTGTTATATTTCCTCATTCTTCTTCAAATAGGGGAGGGTATTTTATTTTTTATTTTTTTATTTTTTTTATTTTTTTATTAGTTTCAGGTGTACAAAACAATGTAATAGTTAGACATTTATCATTTATATCCCTCACATAGTGATAACCCCCTCCCCCCATCCACTAGCCCTCTGACATCGCACACAGCTATTACATTTCCAATGTCTCTATTCCTAATGCTGTACTCCGCTTCTTGTAAATATATATATATATATATATATATATATATATATATATATATATATATATATATAAACTTGTAGTTGACATTCATGATTGTTCAGCTTCAGGTGTACAGTGCAGTGATCAGGCATCTACATCATCCCTGAGGTGGTCTCCCTAATGAGACAAGTGTCCATCGGATACCCTACAAAATCTTTACATTATTGATTACATTAGGGGAGGGTATTTTAAATATAAAGTTAAATGCAATCAGTCTAGAACAGAGGCTGATGTCAATAAAATGAAATTTATCAAAGATTTTAAAAAAATCCTGAGCTTGATTAAAAATATGAGCGGTAGAAGTACAGGATGGGAGGCCTGGCTCTGTAGCCACTCAGGGGCTTAAGGCTGGGGGTGTTAGGTAGAAACACATTTACACAGGGAAGTTGTAGCCCAACGGTACTAGAAAAGCCAACTCAACCTGGGACCACAGTAGTGTAAGTGCAGTGTCCATATGGTGACCCATGTCAGAAATACTGTTAGATTGCGGAGCACCGTCTTGTAAAAGGGACATGAACAAACTAAGGAACAGAACGAAGACCTGGAACACAAGGCCAAGGGACCAGAAATCTGGAACGGGTTGAAGAAACTAAAAATTTTTTGGTTTAGAAAAGACCATGAGAAAATGAGAACTGGCTTCAAATATTTGAAGAACTGTCAGGTGAAGAAAAGCTGATGTGTTGTGTGTCCCTTCAGAAGGCTGAACAAGGGCCAAAGGGTGAAGGGCCGTGGAATTTGGATCTGCATAATTACCTCTTTCCTTACCACTAGAGCCTTCTCGTGATGGAATGGCTGGTTTGTGAGGAGTGATCTCCCCATCCAACCCCTATTTAAACATAAAGGGATGCTTTGTCAAGAATCCCATAGAAGCAGTTCTTGCTTTGGATGGGATATTGACTCCCTGAGATTTTTCAACCTTATTTTTTCTTGATTATATGTTTTAAAACTCTGTAAGCATTATGGCTTATAATATTAAGAATTTTCACTGTTCAGCCAAATTTGAATTTTCATCAAACCTGATTGAGTTTCCTAATTTGCTGAAACTTGAAGAAATACAGGGGGCACAGCAGGCTGAGAGAATACTTATGTCCAAAGCCAGGGGGAGTGTTGAAAGGAGAATTTCCTTTCAACTATATGGAAGGCCTACAAGGTAGGATGGAAGTTTACATTCTCTAAAGTAAGCAATGGAAAATGAGTTTGATTTTTCCAAGTAAAATAGGTGCATGATGGAAACAGAGTTTTAAGATGGTCAGATTGGTGGCACATACTGAGGCTGGCAGAGTAGGGTACACCTACAGAATGACTCTAGTGATATTCTGGGTATTAAATAATGAGAGTCTAATACAAGGTGCTATTGGGAAGAAAAGGGGAATAGAGAGGTGAAAGACATTTTTTTGAATAAGCAAAATATCATAAGAGTTTGGATCCAGGGAAAGAGAGGGAGGTGCATTATGGAACTTTGGGGTTAATACTTCATCGTTAACTGCCTCCCCTTTCATGCCTTTCTCCCTTTTTATGGGTCTTTTAGGATTCATTTCAAAGCTACTACCACTAGAGCCCCATAAATCCCTTGTTCTTAATTCTGTAACCCAATAAGAGCTCTGAAATGAAATCTTTTTCATATGCTCATTTGGTGACAAAGCCTAATGAACTGACAGAAGGGTATCCATAGTCTTCATCTATCCCATTTAGTGAGACTGTTCACATAACTCATTGCAGAAATGCTAATGTGTTTAATCAAGGCCTGTGGCCCAGATGCAACTGGCTGTGCATATAATACGGTGTATATGATACATGCATCCTGTTGCCTTGCTAAAAACCACAACAAATTCTACCTTTTGAAAGATATTTGGCTTCAAAGTTTTCAGATAAGCAATTGTGGTCTTAAAGATGATTTCTTATATCTCTTCAACGCCAGTAGGTAGAAAGAGACTATGTGTGGTGAATGGAGGTAAAAAAAAAAAAATCATGGAGAAGATAAAAAATTCAGTTAGGATCCCTGGTCTGTGGTGTCCGATTTCCATTCTTACATGCTACCAAAAGGCCTGATGCCTTCCTCCTTCTCTCCTGAGTGTGGAGGTTATCAAATGTCCTCCTCCCTCAGTCCCTTCCCTAGTTCAATGGTAGTTCAATGCTGACCTCCAGTCTTGGGAGACCCTGCTCTCTACCCTGCAGGATGAAGATGAAGATACAGAGATGAAATCATAGACTTGACCTCATCTGCCAATCAAATGCCCACTAGATGTACATGGGTAATTTTGAGCCTCGCGAAAATTCCAGACTGGAGTGTGTGCCAGGCTTCACACAGACATGTTGCCTGGGACTCTGAGATGACAGTGGGGTCCTTAGCAGCAAGGACCGTCACAGAGGAGCATTCTGACAAATGCTTAGAAATACTTTGGCTCAGTGTGACCAACCCCTCCTCTCTCTTCTTTCAGCTTCCACCTGGGATGCCTGTCACCCGGTCCCTTTGAGCAGTGACTTGAGCCACCTGGTGACAGAGATCCAAGCTTTGAGAGGGCAGCTGGAGCAGAGCATCCAGGTGAACAACAGTCTGCGACTGCAGCTGGAGCAGCAGTTGGATGGTGGTGCCGGCAAAGCCAACCTCAGCCCCTCCTCCATTAGCCACAGCTTCCCAGCCGACTCTGACCCTGGTAACAAGCAGCCGCTCTTCCAAGGTAGGAAGGAAACGGGCATCAGGGAGCCCTCAGCCAGCAGGGAGGTCACCAGGATGTTTGTGGTGGAAGGGACAATCTTGCGTGTTCCATGCTCCTTAAGGTCAGGGCGAAATGGGAGGTACTCCAGTACAGTGCCTGGTGAGAGCTGGGATCTGGGTCAGACCTGCTGCTTACAGGTGGTTTGCCTTGGGCAAGCTGTTTAACCTCCTCAGATATTTAAGCCTTAGTTTCCTCATTTTGAAGATGTGGATGACAGTAATATCTAGCTTGTATGGTTATTTGGAGCATTAAATGAAATAATTTACAAGTGCCTGACACAATAAGAAACACTCAACGCTTAACATCTATGTATGTTAGAATCTATTCCTTGTATGTGTGGAGTGTTTTAAAATTTACCACAACTTTTCAAACAATTTTTCAAATAATTTCATCTGAGGCAGGGCAGGTTTTACTCTCTCTGTATTTCACATGAGACAACTTAGGCATTGAGACCTTAGCTGAC
Source organism: Rhinolophus sinicus (assembly GCF_057876585.1). Taxonomy (NCBI): domain Eukaryota; kingdom Metazoa; phylum Chordata; class Mammalia; order Chiroptera; family Rhinolophidae; genus Rhinolophus; species Rhinolophus sinicus. The sequence continues at coordinate 50,449,249 of NC_142507.1, forward strand.
ATGCTAAGGCTTACAGGAGCGGAGAGACCAACCCAGGATTTGAACCAGAGGTTTCCTAGTCTCTGTTTCTTCCACCTCACCATACTGTCTCGGGATTGCTGGCCTTCCCAAACTCTCTAGCCTGGCTTCCCTTTCCCTCACCTGTGGGGAACTCAGCTGTGTTGCAAAATGTTCCTGTCCCTAAGGAAATCTGGGCTGTGGGAAAATAGTAGATGGCAGCCATGTTTATTCCAGGTGCCTGGCGGCCATGTTTATTCCAGGTGCCTGGCGGCCATGTTTATTCCAGGTGCCTGGCGGCCATGTTTATTCCAGGTGCCTGGCGGCCATGTTTATTCCAGGTGCCTGGCGGCCATGTTTATTCCAGGTGCCTGGCGGCCATGTTTATTCCAGGTGCCTGGCGGCCATGTTTATTCCAGGTGCCTGGCGGCCATGTTTATTCCAGGTGTCCATCCTCTACTTCTGACCCTGTTCCCTTGCCCGCTTCTGCAGATCAAAATGTTTAACCAGTTCTCTCCCTCTCTTCTCAATATCCTTCATCAATCTTACTTCCCATAGTTTTAATATGAATGTTAATATTGTCCCCACACCTTGGTCTCTTGGCACATTCCTCTCTACTTCCTCTTCTTTCTTTCCATTTGATACACCATTTAATTAATCTCCACTCACTTCCATAGCCATATCTTCAATTTTATTCTAATCAGAACCCACTTCTGCTCAGGATTATCTAAAACTGAGCTTTCAAATTTTCGTGCCTGCTTTTCCTGAGGCAGGGTCATCCTCGTTTTTTTCTTGGTTCTGCTAGATTTCCATTGATCGGACAATGACCTCATCTGTCAAATGAAGGTGTTACTCCCCTGATCATGCTGTCATGGCCATTCAATAACAAAGCATATGTGGACTGCCGAGGGTAGGGCCTGGCAGTAGAAACTGCTCAGTCTGTGTTAGGTGGATGCTGCACCCTCCTCAGCTTCCACAATGGTTGTGATGTCTGGTTGTGTCTCCTCCCTATAACCAGGCTTCCCCCCTCGCTGCCTGCCCGCAGCACCAGCCAGGACTCAGCGCCACTGGCTCAGTCAGTGTGCTTCTCCTCACCCACCACAGACACCTGAGCTGGAAAGCAGGCTCCAGGCCATGGTTGCCTAAGCAGCACCATTTCTGTCTTCTTTGTGACATGTCCCAATTCCTCCACTGTAGGACTGCTTCCTGGTCTCTAACAGGGCATCTCTAACCCACCAAGGCTCTGTCTCCTGTTCTTCTCATACGACTACATTTTTTTCCCAGTACTAACTTCTCATCACAAAGGTGACTAGAATGCTGAGTTTAACGACCCATAAATCTGTTTATTCCTTGATTCAATGTGTTTAACATGCATACTACATATATTTAGTTGCAAGGCATTGTATTAGACACTACATAGAAAATTATGTTAAAAACCGGGGTTATAAAACTATACCTAATGATTTTTTAAACTAGAAGTTGCTTTCTCATGGAACATCCTTTGATGAAAGGAACACCTTCTTGTTCCAAACCAAGTGATGCATTTTGCTGTTGCTTTTGATCATGGTACAGAATAAGTCATGCTGCCTTAGATCTCCGATGGTCAAGACTCAGCTGTGCAAGTGCTTGGTGTGCAGTGTGTTCCAAGGGTCCTCAACATTGTTCTTGTCTTTATACTCCCTAGATTCTGTTGCCTCCCCTCCAGTTCGGGATGTTGGCATGAATCCAGCTCTGGTTTTCCCCAGCTCTTCTTCCACTACTCCTGGCTCAGAGACGGCCATCTTCAATAAGACAGCTGGTAAATATGGCAACTAAAGGACTCAGGGACTGGTGATGGAAACGTATTGATGCAAGCAACCTTTGGTTCTCTCTATACACATTATCTGAATTTAGAGATTTTTCTCTGCATGTCCCAAGGCCTTTATCCCTACTCATTGCACCTTCTGTGGCAGCTTTTCTTATACTCATTCTTCCTTCTGTGGTTTTCCTTTTGCTCTTTGTCGCTTCATTGCACTGTAAACCTCTCCCTTCTTCAAAGTGCTCTCTGCATCCAGCTTAATTTTCTTGTCTGTGTCTTCTCAGCCCAGAAATTAAAAAAAAAAAATGTTTAATAATATTTGTCCTGAATATTTTATTTGTCAATAAGGACAAAATTTGCCTCCTGGAAATTTTATCATTATGAGATAATGTAAGAAAGATTATAAAAATGTAGAACCCAAAATGTCGATGGACTTCATTCCACGTTTGTGCTTTCCAAGACCACCTTTCTTGTTCCTGGCCTCTTTTACTCTTTGATGTCTCTTTTGGATTGAAGATATGATTATGAGTAACAGTGGATTCTGTTTTGCTGTGGTTCTACTTTTCAGAGCTGGGTTTGGATGCTGCTCCAGAAAGGAAGAACCCACCCAAGCTGGAGGGCGATGCTACCGATGGCTCCTTTGCCAATAAGTACGGCCGCCATGTCATCGGCCATATTGATGACTACAGCGCCCTAAGTCAGCAGATTGGGGAGGGCCAACTGCTGGTCAAAAAGATAGTGTCTCTCGCGAGATTCACCGGCAGCATCCCTGGCCTTGAAGCTCAGGGCACAGAGGTAATCACATCATCGTTCTTAGGTGCACCTTTCCCTTCTGCCCTTTCTTCTGATTTCAGCTCCTTCTCCTACTATTTACTTTCATGCTGTACATATCCCAGCAGCTGAGAATACGTCTTCCATTTACACTCAGTCAGGCCTTTCTCTTTCTTCTCCAGCTCCTATTTTCACTATAAACTCTTCTCTGTTTCAGACGTAGCTGACTTGCTACTTCCCCTCAGAACCACAGAAAAGTCTATGCAGTGTCATCATCCTCATCAGTAGAGTATTTAAGTGTCAACATCCATGTGGCATTGTGCCAAGCACCCTTTGGTAGCTTATTATCTGGTACAGTCCTGCTGGCACTCCCATCGTGGGCAGAATAAACTCAATCAAATGGCTCAAAATTGAGAATTAACACCCATACGGGCCACATGTGTGGAAGGGGTGTGAGGCCTGGCAGCCATGGGATTTCCCCATTTGGACAGAGCAGGGAGGACAGCGGCGACTAGCCTTCTCCAAGTGCTTTGCCATTGAGAGACCAGGTTCCAGCTGCTGTGCTGTCTGAGCCACTGGGGATGCATGGACACATAGGGACAGCCTTGTCCCCAGGAGCCCCCACACTCGAGAGGAAGACACACATCCGAGTAAATGTGTTAGGAATTGTTCTCTGGGTGTGCGGGCATGAATGCAGAAGCAGCCATCATCCCAGACAAGGAAAGAAACAGGTTCCTAGCAGACACCACAGGGGGACGTGCAGCTTCTCTGGGTGGAGGAGGACACTCGAGGGACAGGGAGCGGCACCTCAGTCCCTGGAACTACAAATGGTTCCTCCCAGGTGGAGCCTAAGGTGTGATTTAGGGGGGGGCAGGGGGTGCCAATGAAAAAATTACGGAGGAAAACTCTTCCCTTCTAGATTCTTTGGCTGGCCTAACAATTAGTTGGCATAAGACAGATTAACAAGAGAAAAAGAGATTTGATTTCATATGGGAGCCCCAAAGATATGAGGTTCCAAGAAGTGACCAAAGCAGGCAGCTTCTATGTTTTTTAGACAAAGAAACACTAAATTTGTGATGGATTGAGAAAATAAAAGGCCTTGGGTTTGGGGTAGTGAAGAAGTAACAAAGTTTGTTTATGTAGGCTTCTTGGTCCTGAATTTCTCTCTCTCTCTGCCAGACCTCCTGGTCCAGGGGGCACCCTGCACATGGGAGGGTTATTTCCTGCTTTAATGGTAACAAAGGAGGGTCAGAGTCTTTCTTGCACTTGCTCTCTCTTAAGTCACTTTAATTCAAATTCATCAAAATGCCAAAGTGGCTTATTTTGCTCCCCTTCAGGACCCTAGGGCTTGGAGCAGGACTAGAAGCTTAAAGAAATCGTGGGGGAAGCTGGAGTCAAGTGAATTCTTACAGGTGGGAGGTCACCTCTGAGGTCGGAGATGATGGGCTTCCAGGTTAGAAAAGGGGTTCACAGGTGCAAGCAGGCCGGTGTCTGTGCCTCACTCACAGAGGAGGCTTGAGCCCTGTGCTGGAAATAAAAGTGGTCCTGCAGTGCCGGTGACGTCCATGGCCGTCTCCCCTGTCCCCAGGTGCCAGGCAGTGAAGGCGTCCGCGAGCTCCGGACCAGTGCCAGCGCCCTGCACCACGCACTGGAGGAGTCGGCCTCCCTCCTCTCCATGTTCTGGCGAGCGGCCTTGCCGAGCTCCAGCGGCCCCGCGCCGCCTAGCAAAGCGGTAGGAGGCCAGCGTCCTTTACTGGCTCTGCCCCCAGTTACCATTCTGCCTCCTCAGCCCCGCAGATCCTGAAGGTCAGGAGCCCGATGGTTAGTTGTGACAGATGGGACCTTAGAGGAGTCTCCCTGGGGGAGACCTCTCACCCATGGTGGCCGCTGTCAGTGAAGTTCTGACTACATCCCTTCTCCTCCTGCTGCCCTCCCCCCAGGATGAGAGATCCAGGAGGAAAGGGAAGGGTATGGATAAGGCAGACACATGAGAACCCCAGTAACCCATAAAGTTCCACTTTCTGAAGTTGGCCTGAGCTGAACTTTCAGGCATGTGTTAAAGCATCAGCACCGGCCCCCACACCCACACCCACACCCACACCCACACCCCAGGTCCACAAGGTCAAACAGGGTCACAGAATGTCACCATGAGACAATGACTCTTCTAGCCACCCACGGGAATCCCAGCAAATCACTTAAATCTGCATCTCTCCGTCAGGCCTGGGGAGAATCAGCCAGCCCCAGGTGCTCTCAGGTCTCAGGCCTGCTCTCTCTGGCTGGTGGCACCTTGGATGGGCAGGTCTCAGACGCCCCTCCCAGGGCTTCTAACTCCAGATGATACCACTGACACCTTGTGGGCCCCACCTGTGCTAATGCCGAGGGAGGGGCTGCTTCGCTGTCTTGAGGTCAGTCTTGAGGTCAGCACAAGTACTGAACAGAGTTGCAGCTGTCTCAGGCCAGCGCTGTGTCCCCAGGCGTAGCGTTCCCAGCCAAGTCTCCTTGTCATGCTGACTGAGCTCCACCCCACAGCCGGGAGGCTCAGTCCCGGCCTGGAGTCAGGTTCTCCTCAGCACCAGGGCTGTGGGCCGGTGCGATCCGCATGGGGGCTTCTGGGTTCTTAGTGTCCCTACCCCAAGGCCTCCGAAGCCGTCAGCAGCCAGAGGATTTTCGAGGCTTTTGTGGAGGAAATCCAGTCCAGAAATAGCTGAGAAGCCTGTAGAATCCGATTGTGGATTCTAAAGAGCCACAAAGCACAGGGCGCTGTAGGCCTTCTACCGTTGGCCAAGGGTCTGTTCCTCTTCCCCAGGGAGAGTCCGTGAAGAGGGAACTCTTGGAACTGAGAACCAAACTCTCCAAACAGGACCGCCTCCTTCAGAGCACAGCTGAGCGTCTGAAGACCGCCAACCAGCAGAAGGAGTGCATGGAGCAGTTCATCTTCAGCCAGTGTGGGTGCCCCCAAGCCAGAGAGAAGATATGGGGGGTGGGAGGGGGGTCCCCGACTCCCCACCTGTGCTGCGGATGGACAGTGTGACCAGAGAGGCTAGGGGCGGGGGGAGACTGATGTGACGTCCCAGGGGGGAGGCTAGGGACGGGGGGGGGGGGGTGTGGAGACTAATGTGATGTCCCCGGGCCCCCTGTGCCATCAGTTGTCATGAATGCAGAGGGAGGGGACATGGGCGGGCAGCAGGAGACCCCGGGCTGACTGGCCAGAAAGATACACTTGGGAACACACACCCAAGGCAAGTGTGGGCCCAGCTGGTAACTTCTGCCTGTTGGGCTGTTTTGTGGTTTCAGTGACGAGGACACATGATGTTTTGAAGAAGGCAAGGACTAATTTGGAGGTAAGGAGACCACTGCACCAGTCAGAGCCACACATCCCACCCCAGACACGTCACCATCTGTCATCAGAGTCTACAGGTGATCTTCACCTGCTCTGACCTCCCAGAAGACAAGTTTCTGCTCTACTCGTAGGAGCACAGGTCCTCCAGAAGCATCCTTCTCCTTCCCTCAGCTTCACCCCTCAAAAGTCGCTCCCTCCCCAACATCTCAGCTCACTCTCACATGCCATCATCTCCCGTCTTTACTCCAATTATCCCTCCTTTTCTGCTAAGTCAGGACACTGGAAAAATGCAATTCAGTTGATTCCGGAAGTCAGAGGACACACGGCAGCCGGCCTCTGAATTTGCTTTCCGTAAAGGGGTGCTGAGGCCGGTCACGTGTTCTGGTGTTTTCTGTACTACTTTATGAAAAAATATAAACAAGACACAACCTAACAAATTGATTTCATTGCACACTATTGGGCCAAAACCAGAAATTTTCTTTTGATACACCTTTTTCTGTTAAGCAATACCACAAAAGAAAAATGTTGGGTCTTATTGACCTACAAGAGAATTTGATAATAAATAAAGAACGAAACTTAAAGGGAAAGAGTTTATACATATGGCAGACATTTTCTACATTTATTTAAAACACTTAATTTGACACATTCCCTAGCAAGTACTTTAAAGAAAACCTTGAGATGTTAGAAATGGCTTAAAAATCAGAAACTAAATCTTTTCACCTGGATTTTAAAGCTTTGCCATAAGCAACAGAGCATATTCCTTGGAAAGTTCCTAATTGTACCTGAGAATGTTGACCCCACCATGTGAAAATGGGTTGGGCCCTGATGGAACTCTCTCTCTCTTTTTTTTTTTTTTTTGCTAATTCCCTTTTGTTTTTCTCTGATGCTTCCTTTCTTTCCTGAGCCTTTTTAGAAGAACACTCACAAGATTGCCTCTGTAAAGCCTTATTCCTGTCCCAGCAAAGGTAACCCAACTGCCTCACGTACCCGCTGGCTTCTCCCAGTTTGGAAGTTTCCTCTCTGCTTCCTCTCGGCCATTGGAAACGTCCTGAGGCCTGAGTTCTAATCCCGGGCTTGTCACCCACTGCTTCTGTGGCTTTGGCTGGCCCCTCACTCTCTGTGAGCCCGCTGCCCCTCGTCTAGAAGAGGTGGCACTAGACCCAGACGACCTCTGAGGTCCCTGCTGCTGACCTGGCCCCTTTCCCTTCTCAGCGAGTGAATGGGACATAAACCTAATGGGGGACTTCCCTGCAAAATCGCCCCTCCTTCCTACAATAGGCTGTTTCTATATGTGCACGTGTCCTACAAAGCCCTTCTTGTCCCCAAAAGAGATCACAAAAGCCACGATTTTGCTCCCGAGTGAATTGGAGCGTTCAGGTCCCCAGTGGTCGGACTCCACCATTGGTGTGCAGGGGTTTTGAGCAGGGGTCTCGCACACGCGCGGGGAAGCTTTCCTCTAACCTGGTGGCACCAGTTGTCCCCCAGACTGCGGCGCATCTGCTCAGCTCATCCTCTTAACAGGCTCTTCTTATGCTCCTGGCTTCTGGCACCACTCAGCTGTCGCTCCAGCCTCAGCCGGCACCAGCAGGGCCTGAAAATAGAGGCTTACTTTGTTTTATTTTTGTCTTCAGGTGAAATCCCTAAGGGCTCTGCCAGGCGTTCCAGTCTTGTGACCCTTGCCTTCCAGGAGCCATGCAAGAAACGAAGCCACCAGAGGTCCTTAAAACAGCAAGAGGGGTGGGCCTGCCCCCCTTTCACGCAGCTAACTATCTGCTGAGGAGATCTCGGCCCTACTCCTCACCCGCTGGAGGATCTAGAAGGAGCCAGAGAAGTGGCCTGGTCATGCAGGCCGAATGGCAGAGAGCCTTTCCCGCTCTTCTGGAAAGGTCCACCTAGCCCGGCACGAAGCAAAACGCGTAGTTTGTAGAGGACCTGTGACACTGCTTCTAACCGCCCCAGGGCCGGGAACTAGCACAGCTCACCTCAGCAGCTCTCCTCAGATGTCAGCTCAGGGGAAACAGGACCCTGCTTGCCACGCAGGAGGCCACGTGGTCCCAACACTGGAGCCTCTCGGCAGGTCGAAAAGCACACGACTGAGCAGCGGTGTCCTGCTGGGCACTGGGGCTTGGCCAGCATTACTCACAGATCCACATGGGACCCGGGGCCAGCTCGGCCGGGTCCTAGTCAGGCTGGACGGCAGCCTACACGGCAGCACCTGCGTTCTTTGAAGCCACACAGTGAAAGCGGTGACTTCCCAGATACCATCTCCTGCTTAGCCTAGCACCTTCTGTGTTTGTTCTTTTAGGATCGCCAATGGGTACTGTCCTCACTCTAAACACGCTGTCCCATTTTAGCATCGTAACTTCTCTCTAGAGAAGTGGGGACTCATGGCCAGACCAAGCCCATTGAAAGTCTTGTGTAAAGCAAACTACTGATCCTTTTTAGGTGGCATGTGCGAGGCCCCCAGTTGTGCAAAAGCCTAGTCTGTGTCTTCACAGTGCTTTAGAATGTGTGTACGTGTGTATAAATGTATGATACATATTTATATATGTTGCTACAGCACTATGTTGAAAGCCAACATAACTGGTGGACAGGGTCTGTGAGAGAAAATGAAACAGTTTTCTGGTGGCTATTAAAGCATAATGTGCATAAAGAAATAAAAAGTTTTTCTCCGCCTGCTTTGTTTCCCACGTCTGCCCCAGTCTCTAGGCTGAGTGTGTAAGAACAGAAAAGACAAACTGTTGTTTGAGAAGCTCATAGTCTCATGGTGGAAGTCTACGTTTAAAAGAAAAAGATTTTCCTTCTTCGTTATTTTGTAAGACTCCCCAATCTAAAAATATGGAGTGGTTCTTAAATTTGAGGTGCCTTAGAATCAGCTGTGGAGATTATAGAAGCTACTTCCTGGGCTTCAGTTGCAAGAGATTTAGTTGGTGTGGGGCCCTACACGCTGCATTTTTCACTGGAGCACCCCAGGTGATTCTTAGGCAGCTGGGCTGCAGACCACTGTTTGGAAAACATTGTTCTGTAACATTGACTCAAAACTAGAAATTTATTTTACTTTAATTAAGAACAAACTTTCATTGAAAAGTGTATAAGTCATCCGATAAATGTTGACATAAAGATCTTAAAATATTCCTTGGGGAAAGTCCTTAGTTAAGTACTTTGGCATCCAGAATTAAGATGAAGCTATCAGTCCACAATTATTTCCTAGAAACAGTTAAAAAATTAAAGCAGCAACAACAAAAACTCAACCACTGTCACCACAACCACCACCACCAACAGTAACAAAAAGATGCACCAACAGACTCATTTGTTACTTTCAGCGTTACTTTCATAGTATAATAGACGGTATGACTCTCAGTATCCGCTTTCTCACTTGCTTGTTGAAGTATTTCCATGAGTGCCTTTGGCTGTCAACACAGAGGAACTCACTGGCAAAATCAGCAGAATGGATGAAAAATCAGCAAAACTTAAGTATTACTTAACGACAAAGTAGCAAAACTTGAGGACCTCTTTCCCTGTGGTTATTCCATCATCCCAGTAATTCTTCCCTCGTCCCTGTGCTGCCAGGGCTGGTGGGCATTGACAGTATAGTCTCTAACCAATGGAGAACTCAAATATCATTTTATGTATATAACGTTTATGAAAGCAACAACACATGACATATGAATCTCAGATCTGATCAGGAGCCAGTCACAAATTACTCTTGGGGAAAAGACTTAAAAGCTATTCTTGTAGTTCACCCTTTGCGAAATGTCAAAAAGTAGTTCTGTGTCTTAAAAATTGTTGCAAAAAAACACAACAACAACAACAAAAACATGTCTTTGAGAGGATTCCACAATACTTAATATTTTTTGCAAATTATATTCTTTCCCTCCATGTGACAAAAACAGAGCCCACTCTTAAAAACAAAACAAAAAAATCAGGCGGTATAACCACCAATGTCTCCCAATTTACCATGTTGAGGCCTGTGGGGAGAATTGGGTGAGAGTCCTATAGAAAAGAACAGAAAAGGAAAAAATGGTAGCTACCTAATGTAACACTTAAAACTTGAAACATGTAAAAATATCTCTTGATCTGACAACCAAAGACAGACAACCTGCAGAATGGTTGTGGATTATATCCCTCTGATCTTATTGCTGCTAAAGTGAATGAGCTAGACACTTGCCTAGGCTTTCTCTTGCTGTCATAACAAGTTCCCATAAACTTAGTGACGTAAAAGAAGACAGATTTATTATCTTGCAGTTCTGTAGGTTAGGAGTCCGACAAGGACCACACAGGACTAAAGTGAAGGTGTCAGAAGGGCTGCCTTACCTTCTGGGGTCTCTCGGGGATGATCTGTTTCTTTGCCTTTTACGGCTGTTAGAGGCCACCTACATTCCTTGGCTTATGTCCCCTTCCTCCATCTTCACAACAGCCACAGGTAGAGCCCTTCTCCCATCTCATCATTCTGATCTCCTTTTCTACATCTTCCATTTTTAAGGCCCCTCGTAATTGCATAGGGCCCACCTGGATAATCCAGGGTAATCTCATCTCAAGGTCATTACTGTAACGACATCTGCGAGGTCCATTTTGCTATGCAATACAGCATATTCACAAATTCTGGGGATAAGAACAGAGGAAGGGGAGCATTATTCTCTCCACCATAACACTATTAACTCAGGTGCCGACTAATATTGGAACTAAAAAGGTATCTTTGCCAATTTCAACAGGTCAGTAAAATTAAGACGCTACCTCAAGGCACAATCGAGAACAGCAAATCAAGACAAAAGCCAAATCAGAACCCTGGCAGTGCTCCACTGGGGACCATAAAATTTAGATTCGTTGTTTTTGGTTTTCACGTGTGGCTTTTTTTCTCCTTCCCAAAGGCCAACTTTGATTGTAGAAAGCTCATCCAGGGGAAGACAGCGTGGTGGAAAAAGGGAAGGTGGTGGCGGAGTCTACGCACCTGGGATCCCACTAACCTTTGTGACCTTTCAATCAGGTCTAAGTGGGGCCCATGAGCTGGTTTTCTTTGGCCCGGCCCTAGACTAACGAAGGGATCCTTGCGCGCCGCCCCTGCAGGCCCACGAGGGGGCGCCGTGATCCTTCCCTTGGAACTTGCCTGGTAAAGAAGCAGGCACCAGACAGCAACCGTATCCCGGATCTTGCGGGCCAGATGTTAGCCGTGAGTGTCCAGAGGTTCCTGACTTTTGCTCCCATATCCCCGGGGTTGGCCTAAGTCCCGCGGTGCTTCGGTCTCGGAGTGGGGGATGAGAGGGGTTGGCTGTGGAGGCTGAGCTCCTCAGGTGAAGCCACCTTACTCCGTCTCCTCCAAACCAGGTCTGGCCAGCGAGAAATGTGTTCCCGTTTCTCCCGCTGGTGGAACACACTCCCTCATCTTCCTCTGAGATGGGGCAGCTCTTTCCTGTGTTGGCCTGCTTTTTGAGGAGGTAGCGAGTCGGGAAGGCGGGTACAGGAGGAGCAGAGAGAGGGGGGATGAGTGGTAACAATAACAACAACAAAAAGTCCAAAGGGGAGGAAAGGAGCAGAGAGCCTGGGAGGCCGCATGAGGAGGAGGAGGACCGCAGCCTGAATACTCACGTGGTTCTAGTCTGTGGCCCCGAATGGCAGCTGCTCTTTCTGGAACTCCCCTCACCGCATCCTGGACTCACACACCCTACCCTCCGCTCTCATCCTTTCCTCCCACGAGAACAGTCTCCCACTTTTGATTCTGGAGATTCTTTCCTTTTTCACTGGGATCCCCCAGAGCTAGCTACAGGCCCGTCAACAACAGCCAAACCCTGCTCTTGTGGTTCTGGAAAATCCAAAGCACAGAAATCTCCCAAGAGACAAAGCAGTGCAGAACACATGGGGTCCTGGGATCACCCTGCCGAATATGAATCCAGCTGTTCCAGGTCATTCTAGGTTGTTATGTGTGAAGACGTCAAATTTGTTGAAAACTCCAAGAAGATCCTTGGTCCAGGTCATTCTTACATGTAGTAAATGATGCTATGAAATTATCAACCAGGTGATCGGTCTTCATTCTAAAGTCACAGATCAGCCTGAAAAAGGGGGAAGCAGTGCCAATTTCAGGAAATGAACAAAACTGGGGCAGATCCTGGAAATACCCACGTAGCAGAAGCTGCTTAGGCCAATGGCTAAATAACCCCGTCTTAGCTCAGGCAGCTGTAACAAAGTACCATAGCCTAGATGGCTTAAACAGACTAAATCAGCTAGGCTAAGGGAGGGAGGAAGAAAGGTTCTCCCTGGAAGGTGCTTGACTTCACTTCGTCACCTCCGTGATTCTCCGGAAGAATCAGTCATCTTCCTCCTCAACCCAAGGGCACCCTCAAGGATCCAGTTACTTCACGTCCTGCTCTTTGGTCTGAAGACACAGTCGGAGAGCAACTTCCTCCTCCCCAATCCATTAGAGAAAATAAAAAAAAACTCGCCCTGCAAGCAAATACCTCAGCTTCTTTTTTTTTAATCCCTGGGATACTATGAGAATGAAGTCGGAAGAATGTGCACCAAGTAGTACTTTGAGCTACAACCCTGAATCTATGTGTTTACATACATCACACATACATAGTTTTACTTTGTTCATATAAATGGTATAATTTGTACGCCTTGTTTTACAACTTCTGTCTTTACTTAAATAAATTTTGGATGGGTATAACACACGATTCTAGAATTCCTTTCTTCGGTTTGTAACCCAGGATAAAAGGCAAGAACTCAAGCAGGTAGGACACTTGTGTCTTTCTGACGCCGCGGATGCCTGGGCGTCGTGAATGGGCGGGGATCATAACGTCCCTGCCCCTCCAGAGCAGCCGGCCCGCCCATTGGCCAGCTGGGACGATCGGGGGCGGGACGTGGGCTGGAGAACAAGAACGGCCCAATACGTCATGAATGGGGCATGCCTTATGTTAATCGAGCAGCGTAGGGGTATGATTTCCCCGCGATAGACTAGCCCGGGTTGTGGAAGTGGTCCAGAGATGTTGCTTGAATTTTATTAGATAGAATTGTATGAAGGAGCTGGGAGGGTTGTTAAAGAAGAGGCACTGAGAATTGTGAGGGGGGAGGCAGCGGCGGCGGCGGACAAAGTGACCATGAGTGTACAGTGTAGAGCGTATAAAGCTGTGTTGGGGCGGAATGATTCCAACTCATACTTACCTGGCAGGGGAGATACCATGATCACGAAGGTGGTTTTCCCAGGGCGAGGCTTATCCATTGCACTCCGGATGTGCTGACCCCTGCGATTTCCCCAAATGTGGGAAACTCGACTGCATAATTTGTGGTAGTGGGGGACTGCGTTCGCGCTCTCCCCTGATGTTCTCCGGTGGATGGAAAGAAAGACAAGTTAACAACTTTAGTACGATCCGATATATTCGTAAGCGTTCTATGCGCACATCCTTCAGTGGTAAAAATGAGTAAAGACACCGATTTTCGATTTCGTGAAACGTCAAGTCAAAAACCCACCTGACTTTTCGTTCAGCAAGTGGTGAGTACATCTGTTGTCGTTTTACCTGACTTTTGTAATAGTGTCATGAATGTTTCCAATTCACTAGCTGGTCATCACTAGTGCTAGTGCTGCTTAAAAAGCATGAGGCGCACGGGTCTATATTATTTTCTACCATCAAAAGAACCTATGAGTGGGTGCTGTCGCGGGGTCGCTTGGAGCTGCAGAGTGAGGTTTCTGGTAGGGTGTCTGGGAATGCGCATTCCTCAGTGGACGGTACCCTGTTTTTTTACCCCCCGAGGATGGAGGAGAAGGGGGGTGTGACCCTGCCGACCGGGTGGTATTGGGTCTGCTTGCCATGTCCGCGTGGGCCGCGCCACCCTGAAAACCCGGTGTTGGGGACTCGACTCCCGAGAGGGAGACAGCGCAGGCGGGGCGAGGGCTGCTCTTGCGCGACGCCTGGAGTCCTGGACTCACGTTCTCCAGGCCGGTCCCTTTAGGTTTGTCCTTTGGGGAGGAGATCGACTCCATCTGGGGATAAGAGACAGGGAAGGGTTATCAGGCCTTCTCCCAATCCACCTGCTGTCTGGTTGGAGGTTCCTGCTCTGAGGGAAAATTCCTGCCAGGAAAAAAAAAAATACGCCTTTCCTTCTCAGCAGCCCTCTTCTCATCGCCCTGGGGGCTCTGATGTCCTCAGAACAGGACGTGGGACTTCTTGGGTTGCCCTTCCTATCCCATTTCCCACCCCTTTTCTCACCGTCTCCTCGTCTTCCTCCTCCTCCCGGCTTTTTCACCTGCTTCGCTACCCTCCTCCTCCCGCACACCGGTCAGGCTCTCGGGACGTCGGGACGGGCGGCTCCGTCCGCCAGGAAGTTGAGGGAACGTTTCCCATCTAGGGGAGAAGCCCGACCGCTTCTGGGGTCAGGACCCTTTGGGGGTCTTAGTGGGAGGGACAGAGCAGCCGAGCTGCGTGCACAGCCAGTGCTCAAGGCCTGGCCAGCGCGGGCCTCTGCCGCCTACGACCGTCGGGGGCCCGGGCGACCGCAGCGTAAAGAACCTCGACTTCGGCGCCGCTCTGCGCAGACGGGTCGAACCCCGGGAAACCGAGCCACCTGCACTGCGCTCCTCGTGCGAAAAAGCGATGGTTCCCACCCCTAGCGCCCCCTCTTGGCTACGTAGGGTACGGCGCACAGTGATGGTCGCCGGGCGGGGAGCTGCGGATGCCGAAATTTTTCAGAATGTTGGCCGATACTCTGAACCTTGAAATTAGAAGTCCAACAAGAAAGGCTCATAAGCCAGCATTCTGATTTTTACACGTCCAGTGGCGCAGCGACTCGCTGAAACTCCCCCGCCCCCATCTGTGCACAACCCACCATCTGAGCGTCTGGCCACTGGAGTAGGAAAGCGGGGTCTTAGACTCATTGTGTGGCAAGGGAGAGAGAAGGCAGCTTTTGCCCCTTACGCTGAAGTCAGATTCAGTGGAGGATTGTAAATGAGCCACAGCTGTGCTTTATATCCTGTTAACAGGGGTTAGTTTCTCTTAGGGAAGTTCGTGTGGGGAGAGGATGAATTTTTCCCCTGTGCAGTCTTTCATCATGTAACTTACAAAGAATATATTCATGTGTTCCTTATGGTTAAAAAAAGAAAGGAAGAAAATGAGAAAGAAATGAAAGATGCTTCAAATGTCAATGCAGAGGCAGTTTAATTGGGGTGGGGGAGCCTTTTTGGGGAGAGCGCTCCCAGGAGACCCCAGGGCATAAAGCTGGAGCTGCCCTGGGGCCAGCTGACAGAGGAAGGAGGTTTAGGCCTAGGCTGTGTAGCATTCCATAGGTGGCTTCTTCTGGGGTCTGTCCCACCCTCTCACTCTCCTCTAAATGGCTTTCAAAGCCATCTTCCCCCTCTTAAGACTTGTCTGTGTTTGGTGAAATGAGGATTTGGTCACAAGAGTTAATGATTTCCTAAGGGTTGGACCCCAATTCCCACATTTAAGGATGACCAGTTACTACACATACACAACGGAGTACTTTGCAGCCATAAATGTAAGGAATATCTCTGTGAGCCCATATGGAATTATTTCCGTAAGTTGTTTTCTGTACGGAAAAAAAAGCAGAGTGCAAAAGAGTGTGTACACAGTGTGCTATCTTTTGTGTAAGGAAAAGGAGAAGCAGATATGCTTGTTTTGCAGGAAGCACAGGCCAGAAAATAACCAAATGTTTTTATTTAGGGATATATGAGAATGGAGTCTGAGATACAGATATGGGAGGGGCTTTTCTCTAAGTGTATTTTAATACAGTTTTTATTTTTCAAACCATGTCGGTGTTTTATATATTCCAAAAGAATGAAAAAGCTAACCTTAAAACAAAAACAGGGCGGCCGAATGGCTCGGTTGGTTAGAGCGCAAGCTCTGAACAACAGGGTTGCTGGTTCGATTCCCGCATGGGCCAGTGAGCTGCACCCTCCACAACTAGATTGAAGGACAACGACTTGGAGCTGATGGGCCCCAGAGAAACACACTGTTCCCCAATAAAAAAACAAACACACACAAAAAAACCCCTGAAAAACAAGCAGGACAAATGAATGTAATTATATATCACATGATAAGATAATCAAATACAATATAATTAATTCAAGTAAGTTTTGAAGGCACTGCTTGTCTGTACATCCATGGTGGGGTATATCTCAAGGTCATCTATTAATAGAACTTAGTGGGTTTACTATTGGTGGTGGAATAAGTATAATAATTATGAAGCTGTTGTGTGTGTATTGTAGGATAGAGCAAATTAATAAAAATGTCGATACTGTCAGGAAGCTTGGGGGACGACGACAAAAATATGAAACGAGAGGAGCTGAGGAAAAACCCAGTGGTGTTGGATTGGCGTTGGAGAGCTCCATATCGACTCGTGATACCCATCAGTAGGGTCTAGAAGCAGTGATACCCCAGCAGCAGTGAGCACAGTTAGTGCTTGGTTTCTAAATGCCATGTCCCGTTAGAA
This sequence comes from Rhinolophus sinicus, assembly GCF_057876585.1. Lineage (NCBI taxonomy): Eukaryota > Metazoa > Chordata > Mammalia > Chiroptera > Rhinolophidae > Rhinolophus > Rhinolophus sinicus. Next base: position 50,465,586 of record NC_142507.1, read on the forward strand.
ATTAGGATTCCTTGTAGAAATGCCTGCTTTGGAGTTGGGGGAACAAAAGTATAAGATAAGCCTGGAATATCTTGCTGTGCCCCAAGATTAGTAGGGACATGTCAAAAGATCACAGAAGCCAGCTTGAAGAGGTCCCCTGGTCAAATTAAAGACCATTGCAGCATCAAAAAGAACAATAAATGTAATGTATTAGGTTGGTGCAAAAGTAATTGCGGTTTGCAATTACTTTTAATATTATAACCTATTAATTTTATAACCTGTTGAATAGGAAAGGAATCCATTTGCTATACATGTGATATACACGTCGTATAATCCAGGTAATATACTTAAAGAAAAAACGGAAGAGGGAAAGCTGAACTCTGTAGAAGAACTCTATAGTAAGTGTGGAAAAACTCTGTGCTCTGTAGTAAGTCTAGAAGGAATAAACACTAAGGTTGTTTCTGTTAGAGTCCAGGCTTGCAAGAAAGATGTAAGTTTTCGTCTTTTGGGGGGCCCAAAGCTAAATAGGGTGACCTTGTTATTTTTTGTTTACCTCAGGTTTTATATGTGTTTATTTTTCTTAACTGTAGAGCATAATGTCCATGTTTATTCATAATGGCGAGAGGGCACGATGTCCATTTTACTAGCTTGGTTTTTCCCTGGAGTCAAATTTCCACCTATTAGGCGTGGTTTCGTTCCCCTGAATGCTTAGCAATTCTCTGGTTCAGTGCACTTATTTTGAAATTTTACTTTATTTGGCAAGTTTTATTTGCATAGCTGTAAAGAGAAACGTTGATTAATGCCCTTAAACATACTTGTCAATATATAGTTAATATAACTAGATACTGAGGCCTGAGAGTTAACTTCTTTCTGGAAGCTTTGTGGAGCCTCAAGGGTGGTAATTTATTTTGGAAGGTGCAAGAAATATTTTATTCTCTTATCAGTTTTACTGAGCTCAAGAACTGATAAGTATCCAGCCTGCCTCTACCAGGGTTTACCTGCGACATCTGGAATTGTGTGGGTACTTTTCCCCTAAGATCCTTCCCTGTGTGTGTCATTGTTGCTGGTCTCTAGGAAGGGACATCTTTCTACAAGTATGTGTAAGTCCGGGATTCCATAAGCCATACACCAGGTAAGAGGCCATTTTCCTTTCTATAGGTGACTCCTTTCTATAGGTGAAATATGGCTGTTACTCCTTGTAATGGGCTTGCACACCGGATTTAACGAGATGTATGTCATGGTTATGGTTACAATACCATACTATCTGTTTGTGTTCTGGTAGGAAGAGTAACGATTCTTACTGAATATTTGAAAGTAACTACAAGATCATGAGAAGTAAACGAGTTTAATAAAGGCATTTCCCATTATTTAACCATTGTTATATTGTGTTGAGTGGTTTTGTAGACCAATCAATACGTATTATTTTCTATAGAATCATTATTCTTAAATTTTCTTGATGATTAACTAGTTTACAATCTGTAGTAAGATTTCCACTGACCCAAAGTCTCAGTTGACGCAAAATGCCATTTAAAGAATGTGTCATTCCAGTTTGTACAAATAGACACTTAAATTGAGAAGTCCAGGTATATTGAAAAGAAAAGGGACTTTCTCACAAGCACATGAAAAAGAGAACACCAACAACAACTTGATTAGTTCTTTTGGTCCATTTCGCCCTAGTAATTAATTCATGTTTTGTGGATCTTGGGGGAAATAATCCACTTTCACAAAATCATCTGCTTCTGGGTAAAAGAGTGGTGGAAATCCTTGTGCAAGTTGCAGGCCCCTGTACAGTGTGACAAATGGTATTAGCTTACACTGGGATGTTGTACCCCGTAGTTAAGAATCCCTGATAACAGCCTTCTTCCGAGGCTCTTTTGATGTTGCTTTCAGAAGTCTCAGCTTCTGGTCTGCAGTTTGTAGAAGGGACATTGTGTAAGGGAAACGCCAAAACCACTGTGTGTGACAAGACTGAATGGCCCTGGATAATTCTGTATCATAACTGACAATCTCAGCATGGCTAAGAGTGCAATTCTCTTTAGAAATAACATACAAAACAATTTAGTAAGAATTTGATGGGTGATTATCCTGACACCTGAACCAATTAAGCCATTAAATTAGGTCATTCTTGCTAACACAGGGAGTTTGAGAGCATTCGTTCTTAGGCATAAATAAAATGGCCTTAAATCATTCTCTCTCTCACACACACACACCCCCACGCATGCACGCACACGCACGTACACACAGCTGCCTCATTAGCAGAGATTTAGTATAAATAACATTGAGCGCTTAGTAAATGATCGGCCAGTACCTTCATCTGAGCCCTTGTGAAATCAGAAGCTTTTGACATGTAAGACTGAGCCATCCCCACTGCTTCCACCAACTCAAAGAGAGTGTTTGGTTTCATTTTTATTGCGACTTGCACACTGATAAACTCTGTTATTTGATTAGCTGCCCAATGATCATATTCATGGTGGTGTTTTGCTTCCACTTTTGTGCTTGCCTTTGGGTCAGAAGCAATATAACTTGCATACACTTGAGCCCAAACACAGCTCTCGTATTTATGTTGAACAGTTTCGATGCCTGTGCAAAAATACTTTCCTGAAAGGCCAAGATTTCCAAGTCTCCCTTGGTTATATTTCACTTCCGTGTCCTGCTGACAGTATCCCTAGTCTGACCGGGTAAGTATGTGGATTTGTCACCATCAATTCCTCTAAACAAGAGGCTTCTTTCTTTGTGTAGCTGTGTTCTTGGCCAGGCTTCTTGGTCTCCAACAATTATTCTAAAACTCATTCGTGTTAATCCTGAACAGCTTCTACATGTCCCCAGGGAGTTTTTTGAGTGTCAAGTTTATGTTTTCTTGCAGTGGTGTCCGTTGGATCTTGTAAAATTGGGTCACATAGCTGTACAGCATCTTTCTCTCTCTCTGTGGCTTCAGATTGGGCTTATCTCTGTGACTGCCAGGAAACTTCAACTCTTGAAGGCAAAACAATGCCGAGGCTCACTGACCATAGCCCAGGGCTGCGGCCAACCCCCGTTGGAATATTTCTGAAATGTCTCCGAGCTTAGAATCATATTCATGAATTAACTGGTCAACTAATACCATTTGCTCACTCTTCCAGGATTTTTCTTCTTTCCTTGTTCTCATGTGAGCTCACATTTCTTCCCAAGTGATATCATAAAGCTCGGAGACCTTTGCCATCTTTCCAGAAACTAGGGGCAGCCAGGTGAGAGGGCGAGGAGACCCATTTGTTCTTTGCGGGCCAAGGGCCAGTAATTGAAAGTTGAACCGTTGTGACGATGCCCTTTTGTCAGTATTTGGAATGGCAGGTGGGTCCTACCTGCCGTCTCACTGCCTGACACAAACTGTTTAAACTTCATCAAAGTACAGACAGTGCTGGGGTCAAAGAAACTTAGAGGTAGGTCATCTACTTATTACTCTCGTTTTAGAGCTGAGAAAATTGAGCCCCACAGAGGTAAAGTGACTTGATTCAAAGGGCACGAAGTTCTATGGCAAAAGAAATGCTAGAACCTTGGACCCTCGGTGCCCTTCCCTGTCCCATGTACTTTCTCTAAAGAGTTTGTAACAGTGTAATCTTGTGATCATTTTTGTTGTGTCATCATTCTTTACGCCAATCCTTTTATCCAAAATGGCTGGCCTGGCCTAAGCGCTAAACAAACTTAGGTGTGTGATATTTTGGACACGTGACACGCAGCCTTAAGACTTAATGAACCACATTAAGACATTATGATAGATTATTTTCACATCCCAGAGCTACTGAACTGAAACACCAGTTGGTTTCATCTTTCCCGTGAGCTTGAGAATCTCTGAAGATGCCAAAGATGGAGTCTCCCTAATGCACAGCCCTGCCCGTCAGTTATCACTGAGCGTTGCGCTCCAGTCTGGCAGGAAAATAGTGGGGTTTTCCCTAAACATAACATTAAAATATTGAGTATCCTTTCTCAAACAATGCATGTGCCTCTTTCTCTCCCGTCTCCACCCCCCAGTACTGTCCTTCCCCCTTATGTAGAGACTGTGCTATTATTGAGTTCCCCATTTCCAAGTTTGAAAGCATTTATCGTTGCTCTCACACCAGTCACTCTGCTCCCTGTTCTGAGACTGTGGACTCCTGAGAAAACTAATTTAGAGCCTGAGCCAATCACTGATCGTCCAGGAGATGATTCTTCAGATTTTGAACTAAGTGTTTACTTTGCTTCTTTAGTGGTTGTGTAAGAATTACGTAGGAGATCTGTGGGAAAAGGGAAGATTCCTGCACCCTATCCCTATGCCCAGAGATTCTTCACAAGTTCTCCATGTGATTTTGGTGTAAGTGATCCAAGGATTGGAGAAGGAGGAATTCACATTGAGTTACTTCTTAGACACTGAGCTTAGTCAGTCTCTCTCTCCCCCTGTCCCTCTCCCTCTCTCTCTCTACACACACACACACACACACACACACACACACACACACACACACACACAATTATCCAAAAGCTCTATGTGTAATGTTATAGTCTCCGTTTTTTTAAATAGGATAATGAAGCTCAAAGAGATTTTTAAAATTGTCTGTTTCATGTTAGGTAAGTGATGGAGCTGGTATTCAAATCCAATAACGTCCTTCCCAAATCTGTGGTTTTGTTGCTTCGTTGCAGCCCTAGTAAAGGTTTGGTGAGGAATACACTTGGAACTAAAGAATATCGGTAAAAGTTAGTTGTTTATAATGACTTTATCCATTAATTCAACAAGTATTTACTGACTGTTCTGTGTGGCAGGGAATATGGGGGGAACGAGCCAGGCTCTACTCACGTGAAGATTATCTTGTAACAGCCAAACAGTATCCAGATCATTACTAAATACATTGTCATTGTGATGTTAATTATTACTTATATGTTCCTGGGTCCAGTTTCATCAACTAGGGATTGAAAGCTGAGTATGAACAATTAGACCTATAGATCCATGAAAATGTTTTTCCTGGGCAAGTATTTTCTGATTTTGTGTGTGTGTGTGTGTGTGTGTGTGTGTGTGTGTTAAAAGTGAGAAGACCACTGTTATTCCACAGGCCCCTGACATTGTAATACAAGGCTGTGTGACCTGGGCATCTCGCGCTGTCACGTTTATAAAGGGAGCTGTGGACGCTCTAGCACGTTTCTCCATCTTTGCAAGTCTCAGTTGCTTCATCTATAAAATTAGGTTATCGTCCTTAATTTTTCCAGTTTACCATGTTTCCTGTAGAGGAACAGCCCCACCGTGCCACCCCGGAGACCTTGTATGTCCTCAACCCTCCTTGCTATCGTCTTCATCACCTCAGCACCTTGAGACTTTGGGGCATTTCACTCTGCCTTTTTTTTATAAGCTTTTGTGCTCGCTCTTAAGCTTCCCAGTCAGTCCAGACCTCAGTAATTGCCCTTCGGGGAAAACCAGCTGTGCGTCTGAAGCCCCTTCAGTTGTCAGCTTACCCTCTATCACTGTCACACACCACACCACTAAGGGCTCTGTTGGTTTCACTTACCCCAACAGATCCCCACAGCCCATGGCCCAAATCACCAGAGGGCTACAGGGAATGCGATGGCTATGGACCTAGTTCACTTGGACGGTTCCATTGTCTGCCATTAGTTGTCCTGGTTGCTGCCAGTTATTACGTCTAAAAATAAGATTCCAGCCTCAGAATCCATTCTGAGCTCGGACTGGCCCTTGATCTGGTAGATCCCTGGATTCTCCGATTCCTTTCCTTCCTCCCCAGATACCCTAACTAGGTCACTCTCCCAGACAACCTCTAGGAACCAGCTCTGCTAATTGGGGGAAGAACAAGAAACACCGTCTTCAGGTTGGCACAGATACCGGGGGTGCCAAAAAAAATGTAGACAAGTGGACACTTAGGTCAGCGTTGCTCAAGCAGTGGTTTGTCGTAATCAGAAGTGCCTGGATGCTGATGGGAACCACTTTGAGCACCTCTTGTAATTGCAGAAGTCAAAGGTGACTTGTATTCATCTTTTGTTATCGGTATATATTACTACAGGTTTAAATGTTTTCCTTTCTTAAAATGTGTATACATTTTTTGGCACCCTTTGTATTTCCATTTGTGGAGAGAACAAAAGACCCCAAACATTAAAAATATCCTCAGCCTGTCCCTGACCCCCAGAAATATTTTCTGAGATCCTGTTGAATACAACACCCATCCCAACACCTCACTTGTAATTGTGATAACTACTGTCATCGATAATAAAGATCCCCGAAAACTGGAACTAAGTTAGGGCTACAGGTCATAGTTCTGAGGATGAGTTGGCCTGAAGTTAAGACTTTTCCCCCAAGTCACCCTCATGCTCTTTCAGGCGCTCGGTATTCTTCTTACCCAATGTTGTCTTCATCAGCTATCACTAGCTCGAGGGCTTTCAGAAGCTGTAGCAAAGGGAAATTAGTTCAGGAGTAGGTGAGAAGTCTCTGAAAACCTACTTTTAGGTTTTAAAATATACAACATGTGGACCTTAGGTCTCCTGACCTGCCCTCCCCTAGGAAGTCAATGAAGAGAAAACTCTCACGACGGGAGTCTCCTTCAGAACACAGCTGAGTGCCTGGAGAATTCTAAGTGGTACAAAAGCACCGAGAAGTTCATCTTTAGCCAACATTAAGTGCCCTGGAGCCAGAGAGTAGGTCATGGGAGGGAGGTGGCACTCCACATGTGCAAATGTGCTGCTGGCATCGGCTGGGCGGTAGAGAAAGGGAAATTCAGGATGTCTCTGAACCATCTGTGTCATGGGGAATTGTCGATGCCGGAGAGGAGGGGTTTGGAAGGGATGCAACAGAAGACCCCGAGCCAAGTGGGCCCGAACGAAATGCTTTAGAAAGCACACGCCCAGGCACTTTGGGCCTTGATAGAATTCTGGTGCCATTTTGTTGCAGTGACCAGGGTACATGATGTTTAGAACATTCTGCCAGCGGCTGAGTCCATATGACATCACCTCTCTACCTATAGTCTGCAGGCTTCTCTGGACCTGCTATTGAGGTCAGAGGTTCACTGCTTCGGATCCGGGTCTTGGTTACCCGTCCTCCTGGTTTACATCTCCACGTCTCTCAATGCGCCTGTTCTGGTCACCCTCGTCACTCCCAGTGTCATTCCCTTCTCTCCTTTAAGGAAGTTAACTCAGCTGAATCTTTAGAGCAGCAAATATGAGGGAGCCTGGCTGCATGGTTTTAGGAAAAGTCCAGAGGCCAGCTATGTAAAAACCCTGTGAAATAAAGGGTTAGAAAACAAAAATTATCCTATTACAACCATGGCCCTGAAAAAAACCATCCGAGTAATGTGCCGTCAGAATGAAGTATATAACCTGCTTTCCTCTGTAATGAAGGAAGTTTATATGTGGCAGAGAAAGAGTGGTAAGTAGGGAGGGCCCAGGAGAGTGGTCCTCATCCCTGGGTGTATATTATTAGGTTGGTGCAAAAGTAATTGTGGTGTAAAAGGTTAAAATTGCAAAAGCCGCAATTGCTTTTGCACCAACCTAATAGAATCATCTGGGGAGCTTAAAAAATACTGATGCCTGGACCCCATACCAGAGATCTTTATTTCATTGGGTGGAGGTAGTGGACTGGGTGTCAATATTCTTATAGAATCTGCATAGGTGACATGAATACACAGCCTGGGATGAAAACCATTAGTTTAGGAGCTCGGCTAATCCAGCAGAGGATGGCTAAGTGTGCAGTTCACAGAAAGTGCTGGAAATTCAATCCCTGAGGCTGCATTCCTTCAGTGAATGCTGGCCTACCCTAGAACAGAAAGAGAAGGAAAAGTGGCAGATGTAAAGATGACATAACCGGGTCCTATGACTTCTCTCTTTATTCAAATGTGCCTGTGTGGCATTTACATTCTTTAGATCCTGAGAATACCAAGGTGGATAGGTCTTGATAAGATATAATCAGTAAGCAATGAAGACTTCAACTATAATTGCTGCATAATACTTTTATTCAATAGTTTTATGGGGGAAAAAACTCACATTTCTGTATGTGTTACATCACATAATTTTCAGACACGTCAGAGTCCAGTGACGAATTACATTCAGAGAAAAGCTTAAAATCCACTGTTGTATGCCACTCTTGCGAAATACTGAAAAGCAGCTCTGAACCTCAGCACTGAAGGTTACAGAAAAGACCACATAAAGGAGGACTCTCACACATCTAATTCCCTTCAAATTCTAGTCTATTCCCCCTTTACGACAGAGCTGCAGTCATTCAAAATGCTTCAGTGCAATAACAACCGACATCTTCCCATTTACCAAAATTCCAACACGTCTCACATATGGGGCCCAGGGTGGAGGTTAGAACTAATAACACCAGTGAGCTTGGCTGTTCTAAAACCACAACCTGGATAAGAGTTCTCTAGGTGAACAGTAAGATATTACATAATATAATACCTAATGGTAGGTATCTCTTGACCATTGAACCTGACTACAAAATCCATAGTGTTTACTATTTCACACCAATCTTACTGCAAAAGCATTGTGCTACACACAATTAATTCAACTCCAGTTAATGTTGGAACTAATAAAAAAATGTAATCTTTAACAAAACTTATTCACTTCAAAGCACAATTGAGAAAAGCAAATCAAGACAAAGCCCACATATGAATCATAGAGGGACTCCATTGCTAGGAATTGGATTTCATAAGTAGCAGACTCTTGGGTTTTTTTCTTTTTTCTTAGAATTTTAAAATAGGTGTAACCTTTTTACTCCAAAAGTTTGAGTCATTGCAGAAATCAACAGCTCTTCAGCCTCCAATTGTGATTGGCGCTTAAGGACAGACAAATGCCTAGACCCAGAGTTTTGAGAGACCTTAACCCCTGCCCCTCCCAGGTGCCCCATCCCATGGGTAATAGGTCAGCGGTCCCTGGTAGAACAGAGCGGCAACTTGGCTTTAAGGAGGAGTCAGAATGATGGAGGAACAAACTCTGTATCTGCTAGTGAGCCCATGCCCAAGTCACTAGGACACGAGGATTTAGACACCTCTGAGAACAGAACGTATTTCAAACACGCACAGACATAGACTGTTGCATAATATTTTTAGTTGAGGTCAAAATTTTAAAAGCCCTATTTCCCCAGATAAAAGCAGGGGATTCTATCATTAATATGCCTCTTTCATTTATATGCCAGATTAATATAAGCCCAGTCTGGAGGTAACGCTTCTTTCCAAACTTAACTTCCTTTTAGCAGCACACACAGAGTGCCGACATCTTTCAGAGGTTTTCTCTCAGACTAGAAATAACTGGAGGGAAGGGAGTGGGCCTGGGTTTACAGGATCCTCTCGTAAACTTCTCTTGGATTCTCCTTCTATAGATTTCTCTACCATACAAGTATTGTTTTCAAAAGCCAACACTATTGAGGCCAGGGGTGCTGCCTTCAGTGATTAGATCACATTCACCTCGAAGCTGAAAGCAGCGAATAACCACGACACACAAGTTTTCCCAACCAGCACGATGGCTAACACTTGTTTTCGGTAATGTTTGACTTGAGACCCTGGTCAAGTCTGTCTAGCAAATCAAGTTAAAGCAGAATATAGAAGAAAGGGTAGAGAATAGGAACAAGAGACAAAGGGAAAACGGTTTATACAGCAAATTCTGTACAGTGAGATCCAAGGACACCAGTATGTCTGATTCAATTTTTTTTTTTAAAAGGGTATTTTCAGTTCTGAGTTACTCAAGTCTTTATTTTCCTAGTATTACTCCTCAGCTCAGTCATTCTTTCCTTCTTTTTCCTACAACCCCAAAACCAGGATGCAGTTCTTTCAGATTGGCCCTCCCCAGAGCTATTTTCTTACTCATCTGACTCAGTGAAACTCCTACAGACAAAAAAAAAAAAAAGGGGAGGGGGCTAAAAACTTTTTTCCTTGCCTTTATTCAGTTTTAAAATCTGCCAAATTCTCTTCTACAGAAAATAAACGATTCTTTTTAACCAACATAAAAGAATGACTGAGTTGTACTTGGGCTGCCTTCCTCCCTCCCTACCTTCTAGAATTTTGTTGGGGATAGACTGAGTGAGTGATAGGGCTTCTCAGGGCCTTGGGAGATAGTCACAGTATGAGTGAGTCATCCCCCAGTTCTCTTACCAGATCCTTCCATACCAGCCAATAGGCTCCCAGGTCACATCAGGCTGAGAGATTACCTCGGAACTTGGGAAACTGACACGCTCTGCACATTTCCAGATTAGACAGATGCAAAGGTCACCAGCCCCAAAACCTACTGTCTTTGGAGCCAGACCCAATTCAGAGAAGCTTTTAGCCTTGAGAGGCTTTTCCTGCCCCACTTTACTGATACACCTGTGTGGAGCAAAAATTTTAATACATGAACACATGGGCAATTACATGTCAGTACTATTGACAAGAAATGTATGACAAAATCCTTCATGTAACAACCAAGATTCTGAGTCCTCCTAAGTGGCCCACTTACTAATGGGTATTGGAAAAAAACAAAACTGTAGTGTAACTGAATACAATGTAGATTCTGAGAGTTGGTTATGATAGGATTTGGCCTAGATTTTTTTAAATGGCCATTCAAAAAAGTGGTTGGGACCATAAAAATTCTCCACAAACGCCTTTTCTGCAGGCGGTGGCCTTGAGTGGCTAAAGTGGTATTTACTCTCAGCGATTCACCCCCAGAGCACTTAGCAATTTGATTCTCGGCAAAACAACAACCCCACATATTCTACTGCCTCACCCCCAGGGTCTAAGAAGTCTACCTACCCGAAGACCACTCTTGTCAGCTTCGGGGAAGGCAGGAGGCAGCTAAACTGACCCGTGGGTGCCCTTTCAGTGTGGCTGGGCCCATCTTAGTAGTGAAGGAGTCTCTCAAGCATCAAGTTTGGCCGCCTTCGGTATTGAATATTTGACTTGCATTTATCTGTAATGGAAGAGCCACAGATACTTGGAAAAAAACATTTTCTCTCAGAACCCCAAGAGTGATTGAATAGCTACTTTTCATTCCACAAATGGAAATTATTGACCCCACTTTATCATCACTTTCTTTTTGAAAAGAGGCAAATAAAATGATCCTGTTAGCACTTTAGTGCCGGGAAGCGACACTTTCCATGACTGGGAACCCCAGCAGCATTTTCTTGCTTCTTGGCCTAAGGAATCTTTAAGATGAGGGAACCTTTCAGGTGCATCAAATGAGCCTGAGGAAATCTGCGTCCAGAGCAGTGTTTAGTGTAACAACAGGGCCTGGGTCAGCCCCCTTACTGTAAGATTGTAGAGGGCCAGACAAGAGCCAATGATCCTGGGAACCATTTATCAAGAGCCTGAAGTTCTCCTGGACAGTCCCTGAAGACCAGTGAAAAGGCATTTTATAATTCCTTAGGACAAAAGACATGAAAGTTTTCCTTGGTTCCAGTCCCACCTTCAAAGCATCTGTGAAAGAAAATAAGGCGACAGGGCCAGGCCGGGTGGGAAGCCCACGAGAGTGGGCCAGGACAGCCTGAGCAGTCAAACCAAACCCAAGCAGACCCGCACTCCTGCCGAGCCGTGTTTTCCTTACTAGTTAAAACAGGCAGTAACAAAGTGGCCTGGGCCGGTGCTGGCCTAAAAAGGAGACTTTCTGGCAGCCCTAGTGTCTGAGGTGGGACAGGTCTCACACAGCCTTGGAAAGGGGTCACTTACCCAAGGAGTTTTGTGTCAGGGAAGGGTCAGGTGTGGGATCTGAGGAGGATATCAAAGCAAGAATATGAAATGTGAGGACAAAGGGGTGTCTGGTATCATATTAGGACACACAGATCGTGCCACAGACCCTGGGAATACAGAATACCCATGCAAGAAGAGCTGCTCCGGCAGGGAGGCAGCTGTGAGTAGGGCAGGCGTCTGGCACAAGTCCATCCCTTGGAGAGCCAAGATGGCAGTGCCAGGCTCTCCACCATCAAGGATCCTGAGAGTTTGCTTTTCATTCATTTTAGGGAAAAAGCTTCCTCTAATGGGTGGTTCTTCTTGCAGCTCCCCAAACGGGTCTTGGGGAGTCCCCTCAGGCAGAGGCTACATCTAGCTAGCAGGCGTCCATTAACCTTCTTCTCTTAGGTAGATATATGCGTAATTTTTTTTCTTAAATTCCAAGAATTCGTAAAGCTCTCATCTTGAACAAATGCAAAAGCAGAGTGTCCTACTCAGGCCCTGAAACACACATATCAGCCTCAAAGCAAATCAGCTTTCCAGTCTCAGGTGAGACTGGTCCAGTCCAGAAGGGCAAGGGAGATGCTTCTGAATCCTGGAGGCAGGAAGGGATCCCTTCAGATGGGCTTGTACAGCAGAGTAGTGACATACTTCTTCTTGTAGCGATGGGTTGCACTAAGGACCATCACACTGTCCTGCAAGGGGAAGAAACACACACAGCTAATTCATTAGTTCAGGCAGGTCTTCCCAGGAGCTGGCCCTCCACAGTGGCTCACTTTTAAGAGACATGATGTGGTATTATGGGAGGTTGGTTTTGGAGTCAAATCAACTTACGTTCCAATCCTGATTCCTACTGTTACTCTGTTTGTGGCCTTGAATAATCTGCTTGATGTCGCTAAGTCTTTTTTCTCATCATTACAAGGGATCACACCCAGTAAGGTGGCTGTGATGATTAGAATATTTGGCATAGTACCTGATAGAATGTAGGTGCTGAAGAAATATTAGTCTCCTACCTCATGCCTTTCCCACTTCAAATGTGAACACTGGGCTTAAAACTAGCAAAGGAAAAAATAAATATCTTGCAATCCATTTCTAGAAGAAGTCTTAAATGCAATGAGAAGAAAGGGAAGGGATCCTTTAAAAAAAAGATTTCCAAGCCTTGAAGCAGGTCTAATTCCCATTTAATGCCAGGGATGAACTTAACACAGTCCTCTGTGATCAAGAGGGGACTCAGGAATCCCCCTCTCTCCTTGAACAAAGCAGACCCCCAAATCCTCCTTGGAAAGAATCTCAATCCAATGGATCAAGGCCAAGCTGAATCACAATAATCAAGACCTCGACCTGGGTCAGAACCAGTGTGGATAGTCGGTTACAAGAGGCAAAAGTCGGTCAGATCCCAAAGAACCTGAGCAATGCAGTTGAGAAGGCAATGTATCTTCCTGGTTTCCCCTGGGCTTTTTATCCACAGCGAATGCTTCTCAGATTAACATTCTGGGACCAGCGTATGCTGATCACAGCCTAAAGATGACAGAAGCAAGGCGAGGAAAAAGTTCAACCTCAGGAAGGGTTTGGTAGACATGAGGAGCAGGTAAAGAAAGACCTACGTGGAAAGACCTGGTACAACAGTCTCTAGGAGAGAACATGGAAAGAAGGTGGGAAGACTGAGCTTCTGTCCTCTCTCTGGTACTTATTGGCAATTTGACCTTCTCTGAGTCTGAAGTTTCTTTATCTATAAAACGGGTTAAAAATCATACTTACCTCACAAGGTCATAGAAAAATGAAATTCGGGGGTACATAAAGTACCATATCATCTGTTAAAGAAGCTCTGTCCGTGATTTCCCTAATCTGGGTGCACATCTAAGACACATGAGCAGCTTAACACGTTGCGTACGGCGGGGTTTAAATCCCTCGTGAAGATTCTCGTGATCCGTACGCAACGTGTTAAAAAGATGACTGGGGTCCGTCCTGCGTGTACTTCTTCAGCAGCCCTGGGGCTAAAGCCTCTGAGTTTGTACTTTGACAAACTACCCAGGAGATTCTGATGGTGATCAGCCCAGTTTGGTAACCGCACAGCTGTGTCCAACTTTATTCCAACAGCCACACTACAGAGACATGAGCAGACTGACAGGGTATTTTCAACTTGGCCGATAAAGCAGCAGAGAAATCAAGGACTTGAAGGGTTGGAGGGGACAGGGCAAATCTGGTCACATTTCTCTTTGACCGAGTGTGTGGGAGAGATGCAACCACTTGGGTAAATATGACTGAGGCACTTGAAAGTAGCTCGCAGCCACCTTTAAAAAATGGGGTCTTTACTATCACATTCAAGCATTCTTTGAACAGGAAGCTAAACTTGCTCTTTCTGCAAATGAAATCCTAGTGCTATGAACTCAAAATTAATTAAATAGGTCATACAAAGGTTATAGCTATCTAAAAGAAACCAGGGACCAAAAAGTCCATTCCATCACAGTAATTCCGCTAGCCAGAACACAGATATACCAAGATTTAAAAAAAAAAAAAAAAAAAGTAATAAGAAACCCCCAACCCAGTAGTTAAAAAAAGTTCTCCTATAATTTGACCAGCTACAGCTTCAGTGAAATAGCAGAGCAAGTAACCACTGGAGGGGTGGAGGTGGGACATGTGTTACCCTTCCCTCCCATTTTGGGGAGCTCTGTGAAGAGCCAGGCCCACCACTTACCTTAATGGACAATGCGTACAGATGGTTCAGCATAACGTGATTGGGCTCGGGGAGCAAGGCTGGGTCACACTAAGAGGAAAAAAAAAATCAGTGAATGGGGTTAAATGCAGTTTTAAACCAAACCGTTTACTCTTCCTCAGAGCCCTTTGGGATTGTTGAGAAACTCTAAATTAGAATGTCTTATTTCTTTTAAATAATGTACTCACTCTACGTATATATCAATAATACATTCTCACTACAGAAAATGAGGAAAATTCTGAGTCCAGGGCAGAAACGCTAAACCTCTGCATCTATTCATCTTCCTAAGAAGAGCGAAGATAAAAATCTTCCCCGCAACACATATAGAAGATTTGTGTTAAGAAGCAAAAATAATCTTAGTGGGAATCAAGTGAATTGACTAGAGATGTAAATTATATGCACGCCACCTCCCCACACACCAAAAACCCCTTATATTTCTTTTGTATATCCCCAAATGATAAATACTCCTTTCTTGTGTTGGAATAGAAGTCCCAGAAATTGGTTCTAGTAATCCACAGCTCCAGACCTGACTTATTAGGACCAGAAGACAACTATGAATTTTGATATCAGTACCTGGAAAGTCACAATTCAGCCCTGGGAAAGGAATCTATAATGCTACTGAGACATACATGATTTATACTCTCAATACATCTTTGTAATAATCCAAATCTAGGAATCCTAAACTTTAGCTCAGATGGTCCTAGTGACCCCCCGATGCCCCAGCAGTAGTCTCAGGATACTCACAGAAATATTAGTGTCCTTGTTAAGAATAACTTGGAGAAGGTGAGGAGGCAAGATGGGTGGGGATTTGAATCTCTCCTCGGATCGGAACACATACATTTCTTGACCGTAAGGCCCTGGGGGTGAGCTGGAAAGGTCTGGAAGATATTTATCCAAATATAAGGGAAAGTTGGAGTACTAGTAAAAATGCATGAAAAATTAATTTAATTAATTAAAAATTAATACATGGCAGCTAATATTAAATATAGAAGTCATGGACCATAAACTTGTGGCCTGTTGGGTCTGCTACTGTAAGGCAGCCAAAGAAAAAGTCTGCGTCATTCTAAACATAAAGCATGAAGTTCCTCAACATGGTGACATGGTGTGGAGGACAGAGGAGATGAGGGGTAGAAGACAGAGGTTTAGGGAAGAGCTCTCCGTTTATCAGCTGTATGACCGGGGACAAATCCCTTCCCCTAAGGTCCATTTCCTCATTCATAAAATGAAAATCATCTCTGCCCTAATTCACAATGTTTTTACAGGAATCAAGTGAGGTAACAGATGTGACAATGCCCTGTGAACTGTTAAACAATATGGAGAGATTAGGTTTCTTCTCTTTTCCATCCAAGCAATAGACAACAAGGTTATAAACTCTAAGACTACTGATATTACAATGATTGCAACAATGAGAACAAATTTACTAACAAGGTAGTAGTCACTAGGGAAATGCAAATCAAAAAACCAAAATAAGATAGCACTTCACACTCATTAAAATGGCGATAATAAAAAAGATCGAGGAGAGGATAATAACTGTTGGTGAGGATGTGGAGAAATTGGAACCTTTGTACTGTTCCCACTGGGAACGTAAAAAGGAGAATAGTTTGGCAGTTCCTCCGGAAGTTAAACATAAAGTTACCATATGACCCAGAAATTACACTCCTGGGTATATGCCCAAGAGAAATGAAAATATCTGTCCAGACAAAACACAGATGTTTGTAACAGCATTATTTATAATAGATAAAAAGTGGAAACAATCCAAATGTTCATCAGCTAATGGATGGATAAACAAAGTCTTCTATCCACACAGTGGAATTTTATTCACCCATGTTAAGGAATGCAGTACTGATACATATTACAACATGAATCCTGAATACAGATTAAGTGAAAGAAGCCAGACACAAAAGACCACATATTGTATGATCCCATTTATGGATTTGCCTATTTGGGACATAATAGACAAATCCATAGAGACACAAAGTCAATTTGTGGTTGCCAGGGTCTGAGATTTTATTTTTCTCAGGGAACTTAAATGTTTACAGAAGAAACATCTATAAATAAAATTCAGAAGATCCCTGAGAAAATGAAAAAACAAACGAAAAGCACTCTTGGGAAGGAGCATGCATTATAAGAAAAACACTGCAAGAAAGAGCGCATACTCCAAAGTTACCTCGACAAGATGTCTCCGAGCTTTCCATGGAATCTAAATTTAAAGCATCAAACACCTCAAAGTCAGATTTCTTGACGTGGATCAAGTTGTTAATCGTACCAAGCTGACTGGTAACCACAGGCTGAAACAGTGAATAGAAAAAATGCATGAGTCCCGGTTTTAAATCCATCTCTTCCATCCAACTCTCCTCTTCTGAAAAATGATCATACACGCCCCGTTCGTCTTTTATCAAGAAAGAAATCCCCCAGTGGAGGAGAGCTGCTGTCCATCAATCCTGATAGCACTGACGTCTGACACCAACGGGAAGAAGAGCTCAAAGGAGACTGTTACGAGAGATCAAGGCCTCACCTCTGATGGATCGTGAACCCACTGTCCATCCACGAAGAACTTGTACTGGTGCTCTCCCTCGGGGAGGTCCAGGATGGCCACAAAGTCATTATGGCTACAGAAGAAAACAAAGGGAAATAGGACACGTGCCTATTAGAAGACAGAATGTGAAGGTAAAAACCATGAGGCAGTCCCAGTATCATAGCCGTTATCTGCCACACTGCTAAGCGGCTGTACCCCCGGACTAACAATCATTCACAAACACCAGCTCCTTTCCTGTATCATGTGGAGCATGTATTTGCCAGTCCCTCCCAATTACTTTAGTTCCTAACTAATATCTGGAAAAGAATAATGAAGACCTTACCTTAATCCCACAACATGGTTCACCTTAGTACACCTATTTTGCTTCAGCAGAACACATCCGTCCCGAGTGGAATTATGATATTGGTAGATTCAGGATACAGACGTGGCTCGAGGTACCCTTTCCACATTTTGGTGATCATTTTATGGCAAATTACCTACTGACAGGTAGGCCATTCTGATCACCTGTTTAGTAATTCATTACTGCTCTGCAAGCAACAAGTAACATTACTGCCTAGAACTTCACGATGTGTTTGGTTTTAGTGCGGACGTCAGAGCAGCTGGACTCAGCCAGTTACAGAAGACTTCCCACAAGCATACAAAGGACTTGTATTAACACAGTCCTAGAGAATGTGACATTAAGTCCCTCTGAAGCAGTAATATTCTAAGTGGTAGAACATCTCTGACTCGCTATGAGGCATGGCTGTAGCCACGGGTCACAGAAAATGTTGCATCAGAGACTCCCTAGCAGGTGGAAAGGAGTCGTCCAGCCGGGCCCCTACTCCTGGGCTCTGTAGACTCAACCGAGACATTTGTGTTTACCTCTTAATCAGTGGGATCTTGGCGCTCCAGTTGTTGAAGGACCCAGAGATGAAGACCTCCTTGCCGCCTTCAGACCAGCGGATCACAGTGGGCCGGGCCTGCTGTGTAGGCTTCACCGAATCCTCCAGATCCTGCTGCCAGGATACGAAGTCTTTGTCCCCAGGGAGCTACACGAAGAATGAGGTCATCCTTCAGTTGTGACCCAGGAATTCTTATAAGGTCACTCTCCTCCCTAGGGCAGGGAGGGGTGCTAGGTTTCTGCTAAGGATCAGTGAACCCTGAAATTAGCAACTAAATCAGGTCTTGAACAAACTATAGAAAAAGAATTCATCTAGGACCAAAATGGTCAAATGGCTTGTGCTCAAGGGCTGTCCAAATCCACGCCTAATTTCCAGGTCTACATAGATCACTCACCCTTTCAGAGTCTTAGGATCTCCCTTTGGGAAAAAAAAAAAAAAAAAGAAGCGTACTCCCTATTACCAGATTACCTCACAGGCAGACAATTATGATATGCTTCGCGGTGCCTCTTGGAAGGAAACAATATGAAAACAAAGTATGGTTCTATAAAAAATAATTAAGTTGGACTTGTATTTTTCACATGCAAATATGTAGAGCTCTCAATTATCAGTCATAATGGAACTTAGAAATAGTGAAATTCATAAATAATTCAAAAACTCCATTATAGCTGGTAGGTTCCAAAGGACACTAAAAACATAAAAATCCAATCACTGGTTTCTTAAATTGTGAGAAGTGGTTTATGAAATCTTACTTGCTCAACTATGTCAGGTTTATAGTAATTATTTTAGGTATAGGAATGCAAATTCCGGAGCCTCAGGGAACATCAGATCAAAAACAGCTCCCTTTAATATAAGCAGTTCCACTATCAAATGAGGTCTGTAGTAGGATTCTGAAAAAAATTGACTTCTTACTTAGTTTCTTTTCATTACCGTGTTGGGAAAATTTCCCAGGGCTGAGAGACTGAAGAGAGGCTGACAACTCCATCATTGCATCAGGAGTTTATTAATGGAACTTAGATATGAGGCATGTGTGCTGGGCGTTGGCAAGACAACGTGGGTACATGCCGCATCCTGTTGCAGGAACTAAGGAATTATATAGAACAGGAGTGGATGGATAGAAGTACAGGAGTGTGAGCCGGCCCAGATTAGGGGGAAACGGGCCTGGGTAATCCCTAGGGTACGGGTCGAGGAGATTTACAGGAAGCAATCTCTGTTCTGGCCATCATCTAGCTGGATCTAGCTTGAGGGTCAGGCAGAGGTCATGTCTTGAAACAGTCTCTTCTCCACATGCCATCCTTTACAACATGAGCTGGCAAACGATAGCCAGTGAGCCAGATGCTTTTGTCAAGTTTTACTGGGAAAAAGCCAAGCTCATTCATTTACTTTTTGATCTACAGCTGCTTTCATGTTACAGTGGCAGAGCGGAGTAGTTGTGACACAGACTATATGATCCGCTAGTCTAAAATATTTACTGTTTGGCCCTTTACAGAAAAAGTTTGCTGATCCCCACTTTACATTGGCTTCAATGACTTTGGTAAATAGGGAAATAAGACTGTACAGTATCAAATCAAAAGATTACCAAATAAAATAGTGTGGGTTAAAAAAAAAATAAAAAGGACTAGCTTATTCGTTTGGGTTTTATTTTCAAAATGGCTGGGGAAGTCTACCTTCCATACTGTCTCTCGATAATCCTCAAAACTGCACTATGAGAAACCAACATAAACTGAAGAAAACCGAGAAAGAGAACTGAAGGGACTCTCACATTATATAAGGAAGTGACTTAAGAGAAAACCTCGATCTCCATATTGTTCAAGCAATGCACGCTTGCTGAGTGGCTGAATTAGAATTATGGAAGTGTTTACATATGCCTAAGCCTCAGCCTCAGATTCTGATTCAGATATATGGCCTGGGAATCCTTTTTAAAAATCTGACCAGATAATAATGCTGGGATATATTGGAATAAAGAAAGAAAAATGAATCTTTAGAGATATGTCCTAAAGTATTTACAGATAAAATAATCTTTGATAAGCCAGTAATTTGCTTCAAAATAATTGGTAGGGGGAGTGGATCGGGGTAAAGAGGATATCATTTCATTCACAATTTGATCATTATTTAGTTGGTATTTGGGACTTCAGTATACTGTTTTCCCTGTTTGAAACATGGAAAATGTTTCCAATTATCCATAAAGTGTTTAAGCAAATTTCAGGTGATTTTAATGTGCAAATTGGACTGAGAACGGAAGAAGGTGGCCCCACTGCCAGTTACTTTTATGATTTAGGATTTTCGGTTTAGAATTTGAAAGCTACAAACTATTAATATGCCATGTTTGGAAGAAAACCCTTCCACAGGTGACATTTCTGTGGTCGGCACGCGTGCAGATAACTAGCAGAAAGGCTGTTTACGTCAAGTTAAGCAGTCAGCAAAATCATTAGGAAAAGAGAAAACTGGAACTACAGTTTGAGATGTTTAAGTAAGACATTGATACTGAAGTAACGACAGTAGGTAAGTTGAGAACTGTAAAATTTTAGATTTGGAAGAGACCTAAGGAACGATCAGAAACAGTTTTCTGATTTCACAAATGGCAAGACTGAGGGAAGGCAAAGAATTATCCCAAATAGGTTCCATTTCCAATAAAGCAATCTGGCTTGTATTCAGTACACCGCTTACTGAAGTCACAGTGTGACAAATCCACTGTCCTTAAATCCTGAGTCATCAGTGTAGGAAAAGGGGAAAATGCAGTGAAGGAGGTCACCTTGAGAAAGCCCTGAAGAAGTAAATTCAGATGGCTGGGTGGACAGCCCTATTGACGAGGAAGACGTCCTGAAGTGGGAGGAGAAAGGAAGGGAGAAGAGACCCCAAGAAATAGTCCTTTTGATCACCCTCACTTCTGATTATGTTCTCAGTTGAGATCCATGAAAATGAACAACCAAACTCCATGTGCTACCGATGTGGCAAATCATGCTCCATTTACTTCATGGGAAGGCACAGGGGACATCAAACACACTCGTCTCCTCAATCCCTCCATTTTTCTAATTCATCCCAGTCGGCCTTAACATACTTAATGCTGTAGCTCTAAAAGTGATAAGAAGCATCTGGATGGTAATCACAGTGCTGTCAGCTCAGTCTGCCCTTTCTGCAGAGTGCCCACAAGTTGCCACTCCGCTCAGAGTACTTGGACGCCAGCACAAGGTCTTCGGGGCAGCGTGGGTTGTCCAGCTTTCAGCCGTGGTGACATAATGAGGTGCTACTGGAGAAATCCTGGAATGATTTGCTCTGCCACTTGAGCAGCTGGGCACGAAAGAAGCACAACCTCAGCACCACAACTATAAAGTATGGGACAAAAATTGAGCAGCGATGTCCCTATGGATGTAGAAGACTAGGAGGAGGTATTCAAATAAGCAAGTGGTGGCTCCCTCACAGTCAAGCCCAAGGGGAAGACCATCAGAAGTGCTGAGCTCCTACAAGGACAAAAATGATACTGACACAGAGAAAAAGAACCTCATTTACCCACCTCAGGGCAAATGTGAGAAACCGCTGGCTATGGGCGGCCACTCAGCAACCTGTGAAGTTTTCCAGCAGCGCTGACAACCTACAAATTCATCAGTACTGTAGAGGAGGGCAGCGTGCCTGTCAGGAGAACCAAAGATTGGGAGGCGAGGTGGGGGGCTGGCATCCTGCTGTCCTCTTAAAAATGTGGCCAACAGATTAGTCGGCAAACAAGAACCCCGCTTCTGCCCTATTTTGAGGCAGTACCGCGACAGGAATTACCATCCGACATCTCCGTCCCCCCCAAATCCCTTTAATGCAAAAAGTCATAACCCAGATCAGTGTGATAAGAATTAAGGAAAGAGGAGGCGCCCTGACACCCAGCCCACTACAGCATCGCCACCGACCGGGGGCGAAGGGACGCTCACCTTGGAGTCCTGCAGACTGAAGACACTGGGGTCATCCGTGCTGCCCACCATGATCTTATGCTCCTTGCCCGGCCCATGGCCGCCGGTGCCCTCAGCGCGTGCTGCCTTGGCGCCGTGGCGCTCCCCGGCCACCCGGTCGCTGGTGGTGTTTCCCATGGCTGCAGCTCGTGTCGGGGGCCACCTGCCGTGGGGAAAAGCACCGTGCGAGGAACACCCCTGCGGCCACGTCAGGGGCGCCCGCAGCCCCACCCCTGCGCCTGGGGACACGGGCAGCGGAATCCCCGCCGCAGGGAAGCCGTGCCCGCGGATCCCTTCCCTCCCCGGCCTCCAGGAGCGCCCCGAGCCCCCTCCCTGCCCGCTGCTCAGGAATCCCGCTGTCGGGGACTCCCCTGCACCCCAGCTCACGCCCCCAGCCCATCACCTCCGGAGACGCGCTCCCTCCGCCCCGGGCCACAGGCGCGATGGATGCTCTGCGGCTACGGCCACCAATAAAGTTATTGAAATTGAAGCCACGCGCGGAGCTAGGGAGCCGGGTTTCCTCCTAAAATGGCTACAAGGCCGGCTGTGCGGTCCCGCCCCGCGTGCGTTCCCTGCGGCCCCGCCGCGCAGCTGCCCTGTCCGCCGGCCCCTCTAGCCGCCGCCGCCTCCATGGTAGGCAGGCGTGGGCGGCCTTCCGTGCTCGGCGGGGGCTCCCGCGTCTGTGGGGACCGGCTGCGCCCGGACAGCCCGCCCGGCGACACTGCTCCGGGCGACGTTGGTGCGCTGAGCTCCCGGGCCTGCCGCGCGGATCACACCGTCCCCGAATGACATTGGGGACCGCCACGCAGCCTCCGGTGCTCTGTACCCCGAGGAGCGGGATTTTCTTCTGGGCCCCCTCACCTGGGCTCAGCTTTGCAAAAACATTTTCTGGACAGCGTCTTTGTGGTAGTCTCCCCGGAGAGGTGGTGTCCAGGGGGAATAGGAAAACGGACTTGCCACTGACGCAGAAGGATTGGTCCAGGCTAAAACTAAGTGGTGTAGGGAGCTGTCAGCCGCGACTGGGGCCCCAGGGAAGAAGGAGTGATTACGAAATAAACCTTGATAAATTAGTAAAATGTTAGTCTGAAGAGGAGAAAGCTATTCTAAGAAATAGCATATCAATTAACGACCCCGCAAGAAATGAAATTCAAGAAAGCGCGCAGGAACAAAAGCAACAGAAGGAACTCTGAGGGCAGAAAAGGGCGAAGACAGTCCTGGGTTTGGGACAAACCCAGGCTTCTACTGATGATTAATGGAACTTTACCAATTAGTGGTATTTACCAATTCTTACTTTGTATTATGATTCTGTCTCATTCCCTCCAAGAAACCCTTGGCACTCAACGTGTGTTTCAGGGACTGGCACCATGGGCGTCACCTGGGAACTTGTTAGAAGTGCAGAACCTGGCCCCATCCTACAGAATAAGAATCTGCACTTTAACAAGATCCTCAGAGGAAAGTGTGTACCTGTTACAGTGTAAGAAGCACTGCTTTGACACTTGGCAGAGAGAACTCCATTTGATTCCTCTTCGTATTCTGTGTGCACCTTGTACAGAGTGAACTTTAATACACATTTGTGGACTAAAGGGTGCGTGAATACTGTTTATTACATGTTTCACAAGAATGCCACTTAGGCTTAAACACAGCCAGTGATGGCGAACTCCAAAACTCCAAGTCATCAAAGCCACCCTTTCGGAATGAGCCACTCTATTTATTGAAAAGTTCATTATTATATTAAGTTGAAAACCCACCCACTTAAGTCCAACAAATCCACTCCTCCCGCTTTGATCTGTGCTCAGCCCCAAATAAACTCTGTTGTTTTCTGGCTCTTAACCAAAGACAGTTTGTAGACAAAAACCAGAATCCTGACAGTCTGGTTACTTCCTTTTGGTTACCTCCCTGCCCTCCGCAATCCTGTCATTCTTTCCATAGGACTCTGAAACAAGGCCCTTGAAGGAATAACACATTAAACCTTACCTAGTGTACTATTCAGCTTTCTAACTCCAGGTTGGTCTCTTGGGGCCAAATAATACGTCTCTGGTACATTTCCTTACAGTAGTCAAATCACCAGAGAAGCACACCCGTTATATATCAGCCAATGGAAAACTTGTTAGGAAGATAAACTATTTCTGTAAAGCTAAATAGAAATGATTTTTGGATTATCTGCTTTGGGGGTGGGAAACAAAAAACGTTCATGGCCAATAGCTTTTCTGAAAGAAAGGGTTTATTGAGCCAGATGCCAGCCAGAAAAGGATGGGGTCCTGGGGCGCACCATCTGTACCACCACCAGCGGCAGGGCTATGCACTCCTGGCATTGACAGGCTCCTACATATGTCAGGTTTGGAGAAGAAACATGAGAGTTGTTTTGAAAGAATTTGCACTGGCTATGGATAAAGAGCGTGGGAAAAAGTGAAGAGGGGCTAGTTCTGGGATAGGTGCAAAGTCTGTAAGGAAGAAGCGTTTGTTCTTGAGGACCGGTTGTGGGCAACAGTCCGGGAAGGTCATGCGTAGCAAGGTAATGGAGGCACTGGTGGTCACTTGTGCTGGTGGTGGGCTACTGGCTCTTCTCTTTAGATAATTGTGCGACAGCTACCTGGAAGTTAACTCCGAGTTGTAACATTCATTCAGGAATGTGAGCAAGTCTTTCGATGATTTTGCCACGCAGCTGTTAACTGAATAACCTCTCTTGTCTCTTTCTTCTACCCTCCCGCTTGCTACAATTTAATTTAGGACTTCTCAGAGTGGTCTTTTTCTAATCTAATGGGAAGGTCGATGACACTGTTGTATTCTAATAGCACTTGGAAGTCAGTCCACAGTAAACTCTGCACATTGCATGTTTTAGACATAGGACACAAGTAATTTGATTCTGTAGGAAGGATTAACTGCTTCTCCTTACTACCTACCGAGTTTTTCGGTTTTTTTCCTTAAACACAGGAGTGACTAGGCAAAGAAGCAAGATCTCTTAACCAATACCGTATAATGGTTTCCTTTGCTATTCAGAAGCTTTTTAGTTTGATGTAGTCCCACTTGTTTATTTTTGCTTTTCTTGGCCTTTGCTTTTGGTGTCAAATCCAAAAAGTCATTACCAAGACCGATGTCAAGGAATTTATCTCCAATGTTTTCTTCTAGGAGTTTTATGCTTTCAGGTCTTAGGTTCAAGTCTTTAATCCATTTTGAATGAAAAGCTGCGATTTCATTGTCAGGAAAGGAGAAAAGAGGATTAATGCTTTGGAAAGAGAAATAAAAGCAGATTTCTGGGCAATGTGAAGCTGAGAGTTGTCCTGGAGGCATCTCTCAATCTAGCTCCCCAAAGAAAACTGGGGCAACGACACTGGAACTGCTAAAAATAGGTTATAATTATGGCAAAGAAAACAACAGCGAGCATGACCCAGGCCATCGTTAATGTTGACATCATGGAACCACTGCTTTCAACTTGTCTGGTCATCATAGGCTTCCTGATACGCTCGTCCATGGTGAGGATGGCTTTTCGGGCTCCATCCCACTTTCCCGGGCCCTGTAAACGATACTGGATTGGAGTGTAGGGTCCCAATAATAACTGCAATGCCAGCTTGGGGTCAGTGAAGGCCAGAGAGAGCAGGTTGGGCCCGACGCCCACCAGGTCAGCAAGTTCCATTGTGTAATCTATAAAGTCTGTCTGAATGGTGTGGCGTTGGCTCTCCAAATACCTGTGCAGACAAGACAGAAGCCAGGGTTGTCAACAGTGAGTCAGTCAATCAATCAATCAATCTAGCAGTGCTTTCTGAGTACGTGTTATTGGATCAATATTAGACTAGGAGCCCGTGGAAAACAGAGAAGAAAAATAAGACTTTGTCCTTTACGACTTTGTAATCTACTGGAGGAGATATAATAGACACACATGAAACAGAAGAATATACGACTTTTGGCAAATCGTGTGGTTTCAGACTGCTAAATAGAAACGTAGAAGAGGGTAGTTAAAAGAGAGCTTGAAGGATGTGGAAGATATAGATAAACTGAGAACAAAGAGGAAAATGTCACAAGTCGGGACCATCAGAGTGAAGGAATAAAATAGGAATGATGTCGAACGTGCGTATAGAATATCCGTAGGCACCACCTACAGTAGCGGAGGCGTGTGTGGAAAACAAGGACACATACAGGACACAAGGATGGCAGATTCTGATCCAGGGGACTCGGATGTCATCAGAAAGAGAGAACCCACCACGAAAATTCTCAAGTTTGGGACCCTCAATTGTTTTATGAGGGCAGTGGTGGTGGGGTCCACAGTGCAGGACTTCCCAATGTTAATTCAGAATCTGGAAGGGAGGGGGGAGAATGACTTACCCCCCTCCCAATGGAGCCAAATGGAATGACTGACTACACTAAGTACAGATCTAAAGAGCTAACAGGGCTTTTTAGAGGGAAAGTGTGGTAATAGCAATACCTGTGCGGAAGGAGTGGGATTTGGAAAGCTACCTGATAACTTCCTCTTTTTCCTTTCTATTTTGAAAATGAAAGAAAGAACAGTGGACAGAAGGTAGTAAGAGAAAAGCCAGGTGAAGCTAATTGAGATTAGAAGGGCTCCTAGGATTAGGAGAATCCAAAACAAGGAGAGGAAAACTGAGTGACTGTAAATTTGAGGTAGAACAGGTGAAATGGAACTGAAAGATGGTCAAATAGGAATGTACTGAAATGGAACTAAAATTTAGAAGAAAGAAGATAGGACAGAATTTGAGAGCTCTCCCTTGTGGATGTGATGCCGGCCCAAAGGTTGGTAGGCGTGCAGTTACCCTATAGGACTGGGTGTAACGCTGTCCTTGTCATGAGGGTTTCACAAAGAGAGTCAATAAACTCACACGTACCAAACATTATGTGTAGGTAGTTAACCCTCCATAAAGGTTAAATTATACCCTTAGGGACAGCTCAGTCTGAAGGTGGCTAGACAAACGTCTAAAGAGAGGGAAAGTTAAATAGGGCATTTCAGTGCCAGTAAAGCAAAGAAAGAAAGCACTCCGGAAGAGAGTGGTTGCAGAAGCAACGACGGAAGTCACAGTGCAGGGAGCTTAGGAGGGACAAAAGGCTGAGAATTTAGAGCCTATCACATAGAATATCGATGCAGAAGTTCGGCAGTGGAATAAGGAAAAACTAGGAGAGCACGTGGCAAGGGTATCAGGGTGGAATAAAAACGCTCTCCTCCTCCGAGGCAGGGGACAGTAACGCCAGTACAATCAATTGAAGAAAACCACCTCTCTGGACCTGCAATGATCCTGCCTCTGACTTTCCCCCTAAGGTTTAGGCACCTGCCACTAGCTCCCACTTGGTCTAATAAAAGTCACCCAGTGAATAAGCTCAGTTCTGAAGTTCAGATGCTAAATGACTGTGTCACCCGAGCACTAAGCAATTGGCGATGCACCACCTTCCCTTATCACAGGCTGTTCACACCATGAGCCACTGTGACCTGAGCATGCTGTCCCCTGGCGACGGCCCGCCCGGTGGCCTCTGCAGATTTGTAAATCTACTTGCAGTTTGGAATTCGACCATGTCTGCGCTCAGTAGTTCATTGCTGCTCTTCTGTCTTGTGGCAGCTCTACTAGCACTTGAAGCAGTCCTTGCAAAAACAATATACCTGATTTTCTCCCCATGTGCGTTTTCCTACTTGACTCTTCTCTCAGGCCCTAAACATAGGCTTTTCAACACTTTTCTTCAGCTTGTCTCTTCTTTCTCACCCATAACAAACCTCTCGGTGCTATTTCTGCATTCTCTTGTCACAAACTATTATTTGCTTTTCCTTCAGAATGTAACCTAAATCCTGAAAACTAACATGAGAAAGATAAATACAGTAAACTATTGCTTTTATTAAGAACTGAGTGAGTAGAGAAAGTAAGCACCTACTTTCCTGGGAGAGTTTCTTACCTTTTGTCAATTTTCTCTTGAGCCTTAGTTATATCTCTTATCATTTCACTCTGTGAGGGTAATGTCTTCAGCCCTAAAGAGAAAAACCAAACATTTAAGTGTGAAGTTAGCTGCATAGGAACTGGAAACCTATTAAGTACTACGTTCTGGAGAATTCAAAGAATTCCTTAAAGTCAGTAAGTGTGAGCTACAGGCTATTGTTGAACAAGGAAGAGGTGAAGGTCAGAGGCTTCCCAAGGGTTTAACAAGGTGGGAAAGGTGAGCCTGAGTTATAATTCCTTGGAAGTGGGTCCCAGTAGGTGTGTGGGTCTGCTCTCAGGCGTTAGGCAGGGTGTACTTAGGTAATCCTGACATTCTCGACTCCTGACTTGTTTTGTGTAAAGATAATGTTCCAAGGGAAAAGAGACTTGGCTGCCAATCTGCTGTTCAAGTCCAGTCCAGCCTTTTCCCATACTTGGAAGTTGGCTAACGTAGTTCAGAAGTTCAGATCCTCAGACAAGTGTCTGCTACAGAGTTTCTATCTTCATTTACCTCCAAAGCTAAACTGGCCTTTGTTTGAATAGATATTTATTAGAATCCTCCCCTGTGCGAGGCACGGGGCTGGGCTTGGACTACAAAGGCTAATAAACACAATTCTTTATATAAAGAACTTTCGATACACTACTAAGGGAGGGAGCAAATACACATTTTTCCCTGTACAAATAAATAGTAAAGGGGGAGCATATGAAGCAGAGAGAGCAGCAGAAGTACAGGTACCAGATACCCGCTGTGTTTGCTGCTCAGTGGGGCTGTCATGAGGGCATCTAGAAGAATGTAGGACGTATGGTAAAGACTCGCGAATGATGGACCTGCCAAAGAGGGCTACAAAAGAGGTAAGACAAAAGAAAACTAGATTTCAGTCAAGGCAAGGAAGTGGGTTCGGTGTCTAGAAAATGGTGCAATATCTCCGTGACAAGAACACAGTAATTCTAGAGAGCAGAGGGGGAAGGAAAATAGGGAAAGGACAGGCCGGGCAAGGGACCAATCTAGGTGGGCAGCCATGAAAGAACGGGAGAAACTGATCCCTAGAGTTTCAAATGGGTACAGTGAAGGCAGAATTCAGGGATGAGAACGGCAGAAATTTGGTAGGTAGACAGGAGGGCTGTGGGAGAATTAAAAACTCAGGGTCCTGTTGGAACTTTGATAAAGTTCTAGGGATTCCTCCCTTCCAGGTCTTGGAAGAAAGCTGGAGGAATTAGCACCAGGCCTCTGTGAGCATAGGAAGCTGGGCTTTCGGTGCTTTTCCCCGAAGATCCCCTCATCCCATAGCTGTAATAGAGAATCTTTGCATTTTTCTGTTCAGCTCAACAGTTCACTTGGTCCTGGAAGAGTCTTGGTTATTTTACGTGAGCTAAGACGCTCTGGCCTATTTAATGTGACTCTTTCCTCTTACTCAATTGACCAAATTAAAAGATCCATTTAATATGACTGGAATTAAGCCAACTTCATGGGTTACTTGCATTTGATTCCTGGTCCAATGCGCTCAAGTAGCATATGATCTACTGTCTAGAACTGAAAGGAATTAACAAATGATAGGACTTTGGGGAAATTGGAAAGGTTTTTGATTTATGAACTCTAACACCATTGCTTCTTTTTTTTCTCTGCTACCATGAAGATCTTCTCTAGGGAAGTAGATGTAATTCCAACCAGAACTCGGAATAGTTTTAATTAAACATTACTAATGGTCGCAAATTCTATTATAACAACCATAGAATCAAATAAGTTCCTCGTTAGAAGGAACCTTAAAGCTCATCTGATTTCTCCCTGTCCTGAGCTTTCAATCTGCTCCATGTTGGCTCGGGCAATTAGCCATCCGGCCATTTTCATTGTCTTCCTATTCTGTTTCGATTCCTCACAATTTCATAGGTAGCCCATTCCATCTTAAAATGGAACGGGCTTATAGAAAAAAAAAATTGTTTTTGTTTTTAATGATATTGTGCAATCCTCAACATTTCACTCCTTGGTCCTGGTTCAACCCTTTGAAGAGATACTGAGCAAATACAATCCTTTGGTACCAGACACCTCTTCAGATATATGAACCCTCATATCGCCCCTGAATCTTATCTTCTCCAGGCTAATCCTCTCCAGCTTGTTCAGTTATATTTAAAATGGCACGTTTTCAAATCCCTTAACTGTTCTTGCTCTCCTTTTACTGCACTCCACTTTCACTTTTAAAACATATCTTTGAGTGTAGGACCTGTTTAGAGAACAGTTTTACATTGTAGGACATTATAATTTTTTAATGATGCTAGGTACAATTAAGCCCTTTGCAAACCATATCATTCTGCTGACTCACATTGAGCCCTCTGTTCCAAATCACAAAGTTTTTTCTCAATTTCTAGCCAAAACTGAAAAAGAGGCTATAAAGTGAGGGAAGTGAAAATTGGAGAGGTTGAATCTTCTACATTGTGGACCATTCTTTAACCAGGTCTTAATTTGGGGATGAAACCAAATCACACCATTTTTATGTTTGACTTTACCTATAATGAAAGAAAATACACTTCTTTTGCCTCATAAATATATCCCAGGTGTCTAAAATCTAGGTGAGGGGATTCTGATCTAAAATGTACATTAGAGTCACCTGGGAAACATTTTCTCAAAGATCTTATATCTGCCCCACCCCAGACTTAAGAAATAAACACCATGAGGCAAAGCATGCCTATTTTGGGAAAGTTCCCAAGATATTCTAATACATGCCCATGGTTTAAATTACTACTTTATATTCAAAAATTAATTTTTGATCACTAATTTTATGTTAGGCACTGTTATAACCATACATACTGTCTCAGCTATTTAAAGGCAAGAACTTAAACATACTACCAAGTTATTAAGTATTCAACTTGCATGGTCACTTACCTTTAAATACTTGAGTGACCCAGCGTCCTTGAAGCTCTGAAATGGGCATAGTAGCACCCAAGGGCTGGACTAAGCCTATGATTGCAAGAGTTGGCTTTTCCAGGTTAAGAGGGAAGACCTTTTTATACAGGGATACCTTGTTTTTGACTACTTTGATACAATCTTCAAGAAAAGGAAAGGCAAAGGTATAGCCTGTTGCAAAGATTACAGCATCAATGTTATCCTCTCTGGAGCCATCTTCAAATATGGCGGCTGTCTCTGTGAATTCCTTCACATTTCCTTTCACCTTCACCAAGCCAGAAATTATACGATTTGGCAGGTCATCGTTGATTGTTGGATGCTGATTCAGGGCCCTGTGAATGGTGATAAAGACCAAAAGAAGGAGAAATGAGAGAGAACATTAGGGAGGCAGGGAGAGGGAGCAAGGAAGGAGAGAGAAATCAGTAACACACAGGTAAAATTCTACTTTGATGGAGGTGGTAAACAATATGCCAATGGTCTCCCTCTTGGCTATCCCTGAAATTTGGGAAAAGTCTAATGTATATTGGCACAGTTCAGGATCTCAGAGGAGAAGTTGCACCCTAGATGACTTTGAGATGGAAGATGTTGGAGAAGTGAAGGAAGAATGGTCTGATTTGGAGAGTGCATGTGTGGTTTCTCAAGGAATAATAATGTGCCCAAGCCACAAAACTGTGAGTCTTACAGCTAGCCACCAAGCCTTTGCCCTTTCTCCTCTTTACATCCCAGAGTAGTTGTATGTAGTCTCTATCTCACCCAGACTATTGCAGTTGTCTTTAGGGTCTCGTGCTCCATCCCCCTTCAATCTACCTTCTTCATCATTTTTGGAGTGGTTATTCCAAAATGTGTTTATTATTATGTCACTCACTTGCTTAAAATCTTCCAATGGCTCGGGACTGCCTTTGTTCTAACCTTTTCATTAAGCAGAGCATACACAGGTTTTCATGTACCTGCCCAATGAGCCTGGGGATGAACTTAGTCACCTTCCATCTTTGCCATATAGTCCAACCAAACCAGACGACATACAGGTCCCTCAGCATATTTTTTGCTATCCCAAGATCTTGTACTTATAATTAGAACGCTACTTTCTAACCCTATTTGTTTGACTATCTCTTGTTATTCCATGAAGCCTCAATTTATTTTGTAAGCACCAAAATTGTAGATGTTACAGTTTCCATAATTGGGTGAAATAAATGGTTGAAAGCTCTTTGGGGAACACAGCCTCAAAGTATCACCCAACTGACTAATTTCAAAGGAATAAAATACCTTTAGCAAGGAGAAGCCTGGTGGATACCACCTTTTCTAAGTGATCAAATCTAACCTCATTCATGTGGGATAACTGCTAGCACGTGATTCCTGATGTGAGCTACCGAGAAGACACACCTATGAGTATTTGTGCTAGAAATTTTAACCTGCACATAATAAAGGAAGAATAACTATGCAAGTCCAAATTTAGAGAATTTCTGTAAAACAATGGCTTGGATTTTTTAAAAGTGAAGAATTATTTCAGAACATGAGAAAGAGGCATGGCAATTAAATGCAATGCTGAAATACCTGACATGATCCTGGCTTTAAAAAATAAAAAACCTGGGCAGCCAATGGCTCAGTTGGTTAGAGCATGAGCTATAAACAATGCGGTTGCTGGATCTATTCTCACATGGGCCAGTGAACTGTGCCATCCATAACTAGATTGAAGATAACAAGACTGCCACCGAGCTGCCTGTGGGGCACCGGATGGCCCTGTTGGTTAGAGCGAGAGTTCTCAAGAACAAGGTTGACGGTTCAGTTCCCCCATGGGATGGTGGGTTGCGCCCCCTGCAACTAAGATTGAAAACATCAACTAGACTTGGAGCTGAGATGTGCCCTCCACAACTAGATTGAAGGATAACAACCTGGAGCTGATGGGCTCTGGAGAAACCCACTGTTCCCTAATATTCCCCAATAAAGAAATAAATAGAAAAGCTATAAAGATATATTATTGGGGCAATTTGGGAAATTTGAATGTGTGATATATTAGATAATGGTATTTTATCAATGTTAAATTTCGCAAGTGTGATAATTGTGTTATGTTTATATAGGAGAGTACCCTTTTTCTTAGGCAATATATGCTGAATAATTTAGGGTAAAATGTCTTAATGATTGCAACTTAATGGTTCAGAAAAAACATATGTATGTATGCATGAATTTATATAGTATGTATAGTACATATGTATGGATCTATCTTTACAGAGAGGGAGAAAGAAAAAGCAAATAAGGCAAACTCTTAATAGGTGGCTCTAAATGAAGGGTAAATAGGTGCTCATTGTACTTACTATTTTGTATTAAGTAAATCTGAACATTTTTAAAAATTGAAGGGAAACCAGCACTTAAAATTAGCTCTAGAAATGCTTTCACAGTCTCCTTCCTTGGCTGTGTGAGGACTCCCACCCTTCATACCGCAGAACATGCCATGCATTTCTCTGTCTTATTCCATTGTCTCTCTTCTATTAGAGTATTTAAGGTAAAATCCATTTCTCGAGTCTGCCATTGATTTCTTATGTGCTCTCGGGCAAATGAGTTTCCCTAAGTGTCAATTTTTAGATCTGTAAAATGAGCTAAAACACCAAGCTATAGGGAGGGCTGTAGTGAGCAGCAAATGAGATGATGCCTGTAACCATTTAGCACCAGGCTTGTCTTGCACGAAGTCCTCAGATAGGTGAGGTGTTACTATTTGTATTAATACTCCTAGTAGGTCTTTAATCTCTATATTCTCATGCCCAGTATAATGCTTGGCTCATAGGAGGTGCTCAGTGTTGATGGCTGAATGATTGATTGATGCACTGCCCTCTGCTACCATTTTATTGTCGTCACTGGGTGTCATGGAAAAGAACTGGTACCTGGGGAAATGCTCACATGGTTGATGCCAAGGTGAGTCCTAGACCGAAGATTACAGACCAGTAGATCTTGGGCTTCTGTGGGGACAAGGTAGAAATCTGATCTCAGATTCTGTGGATTTTCTTAATGTATGTGTAGAGGTAGCTCCACTATTAGCCTATGTGAACAGTCCTTCTTTTTGTGTCCTGGCCATTACTGCCCCACTGCCGTCCTGGAAACATACCTGTGTTTAGGCTTCAGGCCGTACATTTCGTGGTTAAACCTTTGGTTCATCTTGCTTTCCATATATGCGTTTAATAATGAATCACCAACTATCTTCCTCAGAAAATGTTTAAGTCGAGAGAAAAACAACACATCGAAAGGATATCCGTGGTCTCCCACACGATTCGTAATCCAAGACCCTCTCCTGGTGCTGAGGAAAACCTGGGGCGTGAGAAAAAGTGGTTTGCTTTTACCATTCTCTGGCTCGTCATCCTGTAAAAGTACCACATTTACTTCAAATTAAGTTTAAATTCATTAGTCTGGCTTTTGGACCTCGCACAATCTTTTTTTGTTTCCTGCCATTTTCCTTCTCAAACAGTAAGTTTACAATTAAATTGGTGTGTTCACTGACCAAAAATATGTCTTGGTCTGAACCACCACTGCCTTTCTGTTTAATGTCATTATACCTCCTTGAAAACGCCTATCCCCTTAATTCTCCAAAGCCTATTCATTTTTAAGATCCAGATCAAGTTTGGCTCTTCCATGAAGACACCACTCACTGTTCTGGCTGACAGTTTTTCTCTCCATCCTCTGAAATTCTCTAGTACTTTCCCCCGTCCAACTCATTTAAAATCGTGAAATGATAAATCCAAAAGCAATGGAATAACTTTTAATTCAAAGCCTTCAGTCTTTTCTGCCTTTGACATTGTTTGAATTACTACCCCCAAAACCTGTTATTTATCATTTATATTGAGAGTAAACTGTTTTTTTTCAACTGTAATATGTAAGTGTGCTTAATTATAGTATCACCTAAGGTCACCATCGGTGAGAATATATGTGTGAAGTTAAACACTCTTATTTTCTGTCCCTCCAGATATGCTCGCTCTGGTGTGGAAGGAGGGCACACACATCTTTCAGTCTCCCCGACACATCATCATCACACGTCCATTTATTGAGAATCGTGACCTGTACATCACTACGCCAGGTTCTGTATCTGCATCTTATTTAATCACCACAACAACCACTTGTGGTCGGTATTGTGATCCCCATTTTATGAGCGAGAGGCATGAAGACCATGCATAAGTGGCCTCAGGTCATACATGTAGTAAGTGGCAGAGCGGAATTTCCAACCCAGGTCTGACTGACTCCATAGCCTGTATTTAAGAAATGTCTCATTGATTATTTAATGGAAAAACTGAAGATTGCTGGTAGAATAACAGGAAACTGGACAGTCTTTTGATGTCCTCTGCTGCCTGAAGTGCATGTTCAGAGCTGATCAAAGTTTGACCTTGAATTACCTGGCAGAGCCTACTTTCTCTACATCATAAAGCTCTCTAGCGATAGATGTGAGATGTAAGGTATATATATATATATACACATTGCCTGATGGCCATTTGTCTCAGCTGTAAGAAAACGGTAATCTGCCCACAGAGGGATAATCATGAACTTCACACATATTCTCATGGATGGTGACCTTAACGCTTTCATAATTAAGCACTTTTAGATGTCACTGTTGAAAGAGCATGCATGGTCTTAAGAATGAAATGGTTTTGTGTGCAATCTCTATCACTTTTGTTTTATACGTATATGAGGAGTGTCAATCCTCGGAGCCTCAATACAGGTTTCCTATGTATAAAATAGTGACAGTGATTGCATACATCACAGGTTGTTGTGAGAAACAGGGTTTTTGTAAAGGGTAAGGCATACTCCTGTAATAAGCTCTCAGTACATGCTTAAGGGCTGTCCTCATACTTCTTAGTTCAGTTTTCCATCTGTACCTTGTTTTAAGCAAACGGCATATTTACAAATTTGGATTTCTAAGAAACAATATAAGGAAATTTGTTTTACAAGAAAGGGATGTTTTCTCTTCACGAAAGCATTATATTATAGAGCAAGAATTCTGATACCAAAATGTCCTTCACATCCAAAATTTACAGGTTCATTTAAGATGTTTGATTTACAAACCGCTTCTCCTGCCTACAATTTAATACGTGAAGTCTGAACCCAGCAGTGGAGTTTCTTCCACTTGCCTTAGTAGTGACACTATTGTCCTTGCTATGGGGACATCATTTTCCCATGTGTTTTCCTGGACACAGCCACCTTATCCCCACCCTCTGTGGATGCTTTGTTCTCTGGCAATCTACATTTCCTCAGTGCACATAAGGCCCAGCTCCCTTTTGACTGAGCGTTTGACAAGCCAGTGACATTAAAGAAGGTTCCTGCCTTGGGTCCCCACCGCCTACGTAGCACATTCGTTTTATCCTAACACCCACACACGTTTTTCTCCTTTCTTGTTTCTAAAGCTATTTCCTGATACATCCTTGTTGAATTAATTCACAGCATAACATATGAAATCACTTTTGTGGTGCTAGAGTACTGAGAAGAAGTGTTATTGAATGGACTTTCTGGGTAAAGGTCACTTAAGAAAGTTGTGGCATTAGACTTCTATTTAAAAAAAAGTAATAATTTAAAACATATTGTGGAGGAGCTTAATTAAAGTTACTGAAGAACGGCCAGGCGTTTACCTGTTGACAATAAAGTTATGATTCAATAATGACATGAATAACAAAATATAAAAAAGACATGTGTTTTCCTAGGGATTTATAATGAAGACACTTTCTTCCCAGTTGAAAATCTATGATAAAAAAAAAAAAAAAAAAAGCCCTACCCTGAAGGACCTAGAAATTGCTTTAGAGGATCTATCGTTCTGTGTTCCCTAGCTATACGCAAAGGCTGGGGTGAGCTCTCTGCACGTGCCACAGTGGGACACTTTCATACCGACATGCATGAAATCTTTGGATCAGTTACACTGCTGCTGTTCTCCTTTTGGGGAGTGAAGAGGAAAATTCCCCACCATCCTGAGTGCCAAGCTCAGTGACCCTGGGTGTTTCCATGAGAGCCTGGCACTCCTGCTGGTCAGCAGAATACCACACTTCTGCACGCTGCATTAAACAAGCTCTCCCAGCAGTTATTAGATTGGTACAAAAGTCATTGCAGTTTTTGCAATTATTTTTAATCTTTTATAGACATCAATTACTTTTGCACCAACCAAATAGTTGGTCTCCTTCAAAGCCGAGGCCCACTCTGAAGGGACGGCTGACGGATTATGAACACCCTCTGTGGTCATGACCTCATTCCTTAGGGGGAGGCCAACTGGGTGATGGGAATCTAACTGGCAACTTTGGCTGCCAGTGAGGCAATCCAAGCAAGCCCTGCATTTGTCATCCGCGCTGACAAGCTACGTGCAGGTCTCCATAGTCCCCCTTGGGTCCATCTGCAGCTTTCTCAGTGAAGCAAAGGAAATACCATGTTTCCCCAAACATACGCTCCAGTTATAATCGTCAGCCAGACGGACACATTTAGTACATTCTGACGATGTTCCAGAAGAAGATGACATGACTATTTGAATAAATGTAGATTATTGTACGTGACAAAATAAGACATTCCCTGAAAATAAGCCCTAATGGAGCAAAAATGAATATCAGACCCGGTCTTATTTTTGGGGGAAACATGGTAATTTGCTGATTCAAACCTGCTTGGCTGTGTGGCTAATCTCCACGGCCAGATCCCCTCCAGAGTTCCCAATGCCAATCACAATGACTCTCTTTCCAGTGAAACTCTCTGGATTCTTATAGTCTCGACTATGGAAGTACTGTCCTTTGAACTTTTCAATTCCTGCAAGAGAAGGGAAAATAATCAGACGCCTGACCTGTTACCATTTGACAAATCATTTTCCTTGGCAGTGTGTAGACTTTAAGCCTACACTCTCCGCACGTTCTCCCCTTACTCAGCTGCACGCTTGCTTCTGAATATTTTTACCTGTTTTCTTTTCCCATGGCCTCTGAGCAGAACCTTGTGATTTGCTTCCTGTAAGCAGTCTCCTTCATTCAGGACCTGTTTGTATTCTGGGCTTGTAGACCCAGAAATCCAAACTACTCTGGAAAGCTTCCATTCTCTTTTGTCTGTTCATCCTCCTTAAATACCTACTCACATTCAATTGGAGCATATGTTTTTATAAACTCTGGAGTGTACACAGAGTGTTGTTTGTTTGTTTTTCCAAAAGTAAATCCAGGCCAAAGACCGATAAATTATTTCCTCAAGCTTTAATTTCTTCCTATACACTCAATATTTCTGTTTGTTTCCTCGATTTCTGAAATACGTCCTCATCCAACCTAATACAGATCAACTCCATGTTCTTTCTTGTCATTCTTAGAAAAACTACAGTCATTGTGAAAGTAGATATAGAGCCCTCTCAACTTTCCTCTGCTCTCCCAAACTCCCATTGTCTCCAGGTCCCAAAGGGCAGTAACACAGTTACCCCACCGTGTTGCTGGAGGATACGCAGAATCAGGATAAGTAATCACTCAGATGGAAACCCCCCCATTTCTCGGGGATCAGGTCACAGGCACGGTTCAAGGGTCTCCCTGCCCGGTAGGCTACTCACCAGGGAAGCTTTCCAAGGGCAAGTGAGCGTTGGTGTGGTGGCCAGTGCAAACCATGACCCCATCGAAGATAGTCACCTCCTTTTTCCCTTCAGATTCCGTGACCACCTCCCATTGGCCTGAAGTGGGGAAATCAGGCTGCTTCTTCACACTGCACACAGTGGTCTGCAAAGAAAAGCGATGGCCACAGGGGCTGGACCGTGGCCTGTACAGTGGGCATCGTCCCCGACACCACTTTCCTTACAGAGCGTCACACAAAGGGCTGGATTCACATGATAGGGCTCACGCAGGGATATTTGATTTTCGTACTCCACAGATAAGAACTTTTGGGGGGTTTATGGTCAGAGTGAGAAAACTTCCATGAGGCAGGCTACATAAAACACAGTTGTCAGGCTAACATTGCACTCTCCTCTGCTTCTAGAAATGTGTAAACTACCACTTCTCCTGGACAAGGCCCTAAGGCAATGTGACACTTCACTAAAACTTGGGTTTCTGTGCTTCTGAGACACAAAGACACTCCATGCGCTCAATGCCTTTTCCTCCCCTGTCCCCCAGACATCGTGAGACCCTCTGATGTCTTCTTACTCCCAAGTCCTGTTCTCGCTGTCTAACCTTAAACATGTAGCTGAGCTGTAGGGCTCCCTTTCCTAGTGGAGTAGAAAAGCATCTCAGTGGCTCATTTACGTAAAATAACATTTTACGTAAATGAGCCTCTATTTTGCGCCAATAAATGCCTGTTTTACCAGTAAGTATAAAGAAAAAGGCTGTGAGATGGATAGTCAGTGGTGTAATTTTTAACTTAAATTGAAAAATAAATAAACAAACCTGGGTTAGTCTGCCCAGCCTGAGGAAACATGCAGAACGGGTTCCTATGTGCTTCTCGGGTCTACAACCATAATGTCTTGTGGACAAACAGACACACCGCACCTGTGTACCCCAGCCATCCTGCGTTACTCTGAGTTCTTTTCATTCATGTTCTTGCCTTTACACAGGCTGGTGCCTCTGACTGGATCATCCCTTTATCCTCCTTTGTCTGGCTGATTCCTACTGACCCTTCAACCTGTAGATAGCACATCCTCTAAGAAAACGTCCCTGGTGCCTGATGCCTCACGCCCAGATGGCGTAAGCAGCTGTCCCCTGAGCTGCAGACTAGAAAGCTCTATAGCATATCACCTGTAACTCTTGTAAAACAAAGGTCAACAGAAACCTCCTTGAAAATGAAGTAGGGAGGGAAGAAGAGGGAGTGTGCACGTCCCATGTCAATCTCCAAGCACAGCAGGGAGAACTCTTTGGACCCGCCCTCCCACCTTCCTCTTCCCCTCCATAAAAATAGTCCCCTCTCCTTTGTTAT
The DNA here is from genome assembly GCF_057876585.1 of Rhinolophus sinicus. Lineage (NCBI taxonomy): Eukaryota > Metazoa > Chordata > Mammalia > Chiroptera > Rhinolophidae > Rhinolophus > Rhinolophus sinicus. Next base: position 50,504,924 of record NC_142507.1, read on the forward strand.
CGGGGACTTGCATATGGCCTCCCAAGGTCGCATGGGTTGCAGTTCTTTGCTCCTGAATAAACTCATTTTCCTGGAGACTATCTGGCTGATGTTATCTAAGGTCAACACTCTTTATTTTTATCAAGCATAATAAAATTTACTTCACTTTTTTATCTCCCTACCTAGAGCATGAAATCGCTGACTTATTTATTTTTCGTCTTTGCATTGTTATTGTTTAAACAAGCGAAGGGAAGTACCACTAGGCTGAAAATGGCTTAATTTGGAAGTTGTCACTGGATAGTACCATTTCATTATTCTTGTTAAGCAGAAAAGGCATGATTTAGCAGAATGATGGAAAAGAAGGAGGCTAGGGGAGAGGAATTGAATGAAGGTGGTCAAAAGGTAGAAACTTCTAGTTAAAAGATAACTAACACCTGGGTGTAATGTACAATATGGTGATGACAGATAACACTGCTGTGTGGCATATTTGAAAGTTGTTAAGACTGTAAATCTTAAGAGTTCTTATCACCAGGAAAGAAAAGTTAGGAGATTTGGGCTTGTTGCCAGCTGTCAGAAATATATGTTCTTTTACGGCTGCAGCTGAAAATGATGGAAAAATCATGGAAGACTTTACAGCAGGAAGAAACCACTGAAGTGATGGAGTACAGTCATAGTTTTACAGAAAAGAAAATGAGGACACATCAAAGTTGAGGGACTTACTTGTCTAAGTCACAGGATGTTAACAGGAGAACAAAGACTAGAATGCAAGTTTTTCTTCCCCAATTCAGTGTTCTTCCCCTTTCACCAGTTAACTTCTTTGCTTGCTCTATAACTACTCCATTGGGGTGTAATGATCACATAAAATCACGTATTGGAGAATACTTCGGAAAGTATAAAAGGGCCAAGAAATAGCGGACAAGTTGTGGAACCAGAAGTCCCCATGCCTGTCAGTCCCCTTGTCTAACTGGGACAACAGTTCCCCTCATTTGTTTTATTGCACTTAAATAGTATCACACGAAGGCATTAGAAACATTCTGGCAGGTGGTTTACTGGATCTGGGGCCAAAATATAAAAATGGGGACCTTTCCATGAATATTCTTCTGGCACAGAGGAGATAAAGTGTGGAGTCTTTGTCTGGATGGGACACAAACATGTGCATATCAAAGCCATCTTTACATGTAACCACATTATTCATTTACTTAACGGACAACTTGAAGCCCAAAGACACCTACAAAATCCCCTACCTTGAATCGAATATACTTTAGAAGGTCAAATTCTTTGGCGTACATCCGGAAATACTCCAGCACTTGGGAGTTGTGCATGAAGTTCGGAAAATGAGCGGGGATCGGATAGTCGCTGAAGCACATCATCTCCTTTGAAGTGTTGATGATCACTGATTTGTAGATACTGGCCCTTCCTTCTTCAGGATTTTCCTGCAGTAAATTAGAAGCATTCATAGCAACTTGAGAATTAACTTCCTGGTTTAGAAGCAGCCAATAAACATTTCAAAAAGTTTTATGAAAGAAATGCTATTTAAAAAAACTCATAGACGCACCGGTGAGTGCGCGAGCACACACACACACACACACACACACACACACACACACACACACCCTCCATATCTCCCAGTATTTGTGCCCTCCTGTATATAGTCTTTCCACCTTGAATGAGTTGTCTTTATGACTTGCTTTTCACCAACAGCATGCAGTTGGAAGGTTACTGAATGGCTTCCAAGAGTACCTCGTAAGTAGTCTGGCAGCATCTGCCTGGGGCTCTTAGAAAGCTGGCTCTGGTGGAACTCAGCAGCCCCAGAAGAAGTCCAGATACCCTGAGGCCACCGTACTGCGAGGAAGCCCAAGGGAGCCCCCTGAAGAGACTGTCTGGGATGGAGAGATGTGCAGCCAGCCCCAGAAATTCTAGTTGTCCCAGCTGCAGTTCTAAGCACGTGAGCAAACAGACCATAGCAGATGTCCAGTTTCAGCTGTCACCGGATTGCAGCAACATGAGAGTCCAAGGGAGAACTGCCCATCTAAGTAATAGTCTTAAATATTTTATATATTTCAAAGCCTAGGTAAGTTGCAAGGGTTTATATATACTTGTGAGATTGCTCTCTAGGAATCAATGCACTAACTTAGATTCTCTCTAGTAGGTGTTCCCATTTTACCTCACTTTTGCTAAACAAAGACTGTTTACTTAGTGTTAGCAAAAATGGGGTGAAATGGGAACTTATGCTGGAGAGAGTGTAACTTAGTACAATGTACTTTGCATACTTTCCAACATCAGTCTTACCTAACAGTAGTGATGAGATCAAGAATTGATTCAAATTAATATCTTGAGAACTTATATATAGTGTAGTCCCCCCTTATTCGCTTTCCAAGGTTTTAGTTACCCACGGTCAAGTTCGGTCTAAAAATATTAAATGGAAAATTCCAGAAATAAACAATTCCGAAGTTTTAAATTGCAAGCCATTCTGAGTAGCTGATGAAATCTGGTGCCCTCCCTCTCTGACCTGCCCATGATGTGAATTATACCTTTGTCTAGTGTCTCCATGCTGTGTACTCCACCTGCCCTTTAGTCACTTAGTAGCCATCTCAGTTATCAGATGGACTGTCATGGTATCACGGTCCTTGTGTTCAACTGACCCTCACTTTACCTCATAATGGCCCCAAAGCGCAAGCGTCGTGATACTGGCAATTTGGGTATGCCAAAGAGAAGCTGTAACGAGCTTCTATTCAGTGAAAAGTGAGTCCATACAAATAGATTGTAAGAGAGAAACCATGTTCGTATAACTTTTCTTACAGTCTATTATAATTGCTCTACTTTATTATTAGTTATTGTTGTTAATCACTTACTATGCCTAATTTATAAATTAAACTTTATGATAGGTATGCATGTATAGAAAATAAATAGTACATATAGGGTTCGGTAGTATCCATGGTTTCAGGCATCCACTGGGGGTCCTGGGACATCTCCCCCTGGATAAGAGGGCATAATTATGACTGGAAAGTACTCAGCAATAACAAAAAGTGGACAGGTGATGAATCCTACTCCTGTTTGGCAGGTGGAATAGAGAAAGAGGAATAGAGATAAGAAAATGCAAGTGATGATATTTGAGAAGAAAAAAATAGATACTGAACCCCTGGGACCTGTCCCCAGAAAGAGAAAATGGAAGCCCTGAATCCCTTGTGTCTACTGGACACCTGGTAGCAATGGTGGAATCCCAAGGGGCTTTGGACGGTCCTATGTCTGAAATCCCCAATAAATTACAGAAAAGTTAGGGGCGTGGGATTGCGGAGAGCGAGTCTCCAAATAACAAGCGAGGCTGTGGTAGAGAAGCCGATCTCAGATACAGGAAGTCTTTAGGAAACCAGCATCAGTTTGGAAAATGTGTTTAATCTGCTACTGATGGGTGTTTCTAGGACTCAGTCTGCACAAATATGTGACTGTGGACTACGTGAGAATGAAGGTCTCTAGTTCCCACTCAAGGCATTTTGCATCTCAAGGATTCATTTATAAAATATAAATATATTTGGTAACTAATATGTTCCAGGTATCACACTTGGCTCTAAAAATAGTGTTGTCTGTGCGTGTGTGTGTACGTAAAATATGCAATATATGTATATATTAAAATATGTGTAAAATATATATGATACATATAGTAGACACAGATGTGGACTATCTTACCATAAGTCAGAGAGTTATTATGAAATACAGCTTATTTATATTCACAGAAGCAGTTTACAGGGTGTTGAAATTTTGCCAAGAGGATAACCAGAAAAAAACTCTTAAGTCTTTTACAGAGATCAATTGTAAATTGCTTTAGAGATAAAAGCAGAATCTGATAATCAGGTAGGACAGTGGACCCTTGACAGATTTTGTGCTGAGTCAGCAGTTGCCAAACCTGGCTGAGATGCTTACCAGAGACACCAGGTGTGTGGGCCCCACCCCTGGCCTACTGAGTGATAACTGCCATGTAGCACTTTTGTGCACCTGGCAGTGTGTTAATGATTGACACAATTATTCCTTCACTTAGTCCCCACAGAAACTCTATATTGCGGGTACTGTTATTATCTCCTAATGAAAGATGAAGAAACAGGTGCAGAGGTTGACTGATTTTCCCCAATGTCACACTGCGAGGAGGGTGCAGACACAGGATTTCACCCCATATTGTGTTCTTAACCTCTGCACTCTGTGGTGGCTGGAGCTCCAAAGCATAATTTTCTATTGATTATGAAGCACTAACAGCCTTTTCAGCCTGTGCCCGAGACTGATTATGACAGAGCCATGGGCGGTGTGGTCCGCTAAGGGGTATCCACTCTAGATCTGTGTAAGGACTCGTATCACACAGAGTTAGTCCCCAAAGACAGAGCCAGGATGCCAAAGGACTGTACTGCTGTGTAAATAAGGGATGTTGTGAAAACACTTCTAAGTAGCTGGTCAACACTGTGTTAGGTTTTATGAAATAGGAAACACATCTGGACACCGCAATGCCATTCCCTGGTTTGGAAAGTGAGCTTGTTTAAAAGCAAACACAATGCATGTCACTGTGGAGATCAGGAAAGGAGGCTGATATGCTATGGCACTAATAAGCGTAACTTTCATTTAAGTGGATGATTCCTTGACTGTTAGTAAGAAGTTATAGGGCTGCATGTGCACATTAAAGCAACTGGACTTTAAACTGAATATACGCAAGGAGAAGAAAACCGCGTCACAGGTGCCCTCTGCCTACTTCTGAAGACGGACTTTAAACTGCTGTTTTGATTTCTCAAGTGAAGTAAAAGTTCAAAGCAACAAAGGCAGCCGTGGTACATATTATACCAAAGGGCTATTATTATTAGAGAATGATCTAAAGTGAACCAGAATTTAAAAAAAAAGAAAAGGAAAGAACAAGGTTAGGGAATATTGAACAGGGGGAGTCCTGGAAGGAGTTGTATCAGGTAGTCTAGATCACTTACCTACTAACGCAGACCAGGAGCAACCACTCGAAATTTTAAAATCACTTTACATTTTCTAATGTTTGTTATTGAGTTGCACTCCCCCCATCGTTACCCCATACTGGATAGCAGGAAAACTCTTTAAATGAAAACGATCTCTGTGCCATTTTCCTAAACAGCAGTGTAGTGACACCTATGTCCCATTTTGCAGCCAGCCCAGGTAAAGAGGAACCTTCAGAGAGGTGACAGCTGCTGAGAAGAGGTCAGCAGGATGACTTCTAGCAAATTTAATCACTGTCAAGGCCATCATATTTCCTGACACGAGATAAAACAACTCATGCACCTGCTTGCAGCGAGGGTCCCAAGTGTTAAAGAACCAGATTTACCTGGAACCTCCAGAGCCCTCCGAAGTCATCAGTCCTTTCAAAGCAGACAGGCTCCAAGCCTTCTTCCAGGCAGCACTTGATGGATACCAGCCCGCTCACGCCTGCCCCAATCACTGCAATTCTTTTCTTGGTCATTGTCTCCAGGGATCTTCACAGGGCTGGGTCAAGTAGCTTGTCCTAAAGAAAGGATGACAAACGACAGTTAACACCTTTCAAGGAAGTCCTTGGACATAGAATCCAAATAAATCCTGCAACAACAGGTGCCTTTGGGGAAGCCAGATTCCGCTGTCTTCTTAGCCGCAGGGAATTGTTTCCTGTGGGATAGGGGAGCCCGGGCCTGCAAGACCCAGAGGCGCGCCCAGAGCTGAGAGCTCTGTGGTCAAACCGGATCTCACTGCCTTTCCTTCCTGCAGCTCCCTCAGCTGTGATCCGTAGGCTGCTCTGCACTGTTGGCCGTTTTCGGTGAAATATAAAGCAGCAAATTGCAAACAGCAACAGCTAATGGGGAGGGGCTGTTCCCGCACCTCCTCTTTCAGCCAACATCCCGCCCACTCAGCGGCACCCATTCCCTCCCTCAGCGGGAATTAAATTTGAGTGGAACCTGCTTTGGGTTGAAAAAAGTAATCTTACAGCCTCTGGTTTTCAGCTGTTGTTTTCTGCGATCTCAACTGCTCACTCTGAGGAGGAGCTGCCTGTGACCCCGCCCCTTGGACCACTTTCAACTTCCTGTTGTTTGCCTTAAAGTGACAAACTCCTGCTGCAGGGAAACTGCTGCTGAAAGTGACAAACTCCTGCTGAAGGGAAACTACGGTCTTTCACCGAAAATAGGACCTAGCCGGGACCATCACCTCTAATGCGTCTTTTGGAGCAAAAATTAATATAAGACCCGGACTTATTTTACAATATAAGATCGAGACATTATAATATAATATAATATAATATAATATAATATAATATAATATAATATAATATAATATAATATAATATAATATAATATAATATAATATAATATAATATAATATAATATAATAATATAATATAATATAATATAATATCGGGTCTTATATTAATTTTTGCTCCAAAAGACGCATTAGAGCTGATGGTCCCGGGTAGGTCTTATTTTCCGGGAAACACCATATCAACAACCTCAAAGCAAGGCTTGCTCCAAAAGTTTAAGTGGGAATTCCTACCTTTCAGGACATCTGTTAAAACAGACCCTGGCCCCTCAGCCACCCCCACGACATAGATTGGATCTTTGGTTGTTTGCTACTGATAGAATTTATTTTAAAACACCCGTGCACTGAGTGGGCGCTGGTGTTTCCTACTTAGAGGGACTTAGAGTTTAATGCAGAAAACCAAAACGCAGACAATTTCAATAAAATAAAAATACTTTTTTAAAAGCACTTTCTCTCATGCAGGTTCATGTGCAATTAAAAACATAAAATATCCACTTTTGAAATGTAACTTAAGTTTTTCAACTATAAAGTCATGGAGCAAAGGCCAATATGATGGATATAGGATTTCACTCAGTGGGTCAGAATCAGGGCCCATCAGACGCAGGAATCCATTTTGACAGATGTCAGCGGTTGTTGGAGAGGTATGTTATGGCTGATGCCATCTGTCTTTGTTCCCTGAGTTAACTTTGCTCCAGATGGTTGCATGCCAATCACAGCAGCCCTGGGGTTTGACTTGCTGCTTTTGCCCTAAAAGTAAAGAAGGGAAAGAAAGAGGAGGAACATAGGCTAGAATGGGGCTAATTAATTTATTTAGCAATATTTAATCAATTTATTCAGTAATATGCAATAGCAAAAGACAAAGGCAATTAATAGAATGTGCTAATGACAGAAAGTAAAGGTGGTTAAGACTAAACTATATACATTGATAACAATGTCATGTCAAAGGAGTACACATACATATAAGTTTAAGAGATCCCAATGTATGTTTACTGTTGATCAAAAATCTCTTGGCTAAATACATAAATAACATCAGTAAGGAGTATCCAAAAGCAGTAATAAGCTCTATAGGATAGTAACTATTACAGTAGATGTCAAAAGCTCATCAAACTAGGAGAACAGCACTGAAAAAGTCATAAATCAAAACCTTGCCAGGTCTGTAGCTGAGAGAAACTCAGGCGTCTCCTGCACCGCTGCTTGCTAGTTCCCAAGATGCTGCTGCTGTTGGCGTTGTTGTTTTTGTTGTTAGAAGCCAAGGCATCTTCTGATGCTGTAAGCTGCAAGCTGTACATAAGTTTTCAAGGTGTTAACAATCTGAAGAATGTTGCTGTTGTTGTCGTTGCTGTTGTTGTTTATAGAAGTTAGGACGTCTTCTGATACTGCAAGCTGCAAGTTACATACAAGTTCCCAAAGATGCTAGCATGATGACAATTCACCAACCAAAGAAGTCTCTACTGTCCATTGAGGCAAGTTCCAATCTCTTACTCTGAAGCAATCCAATCCTAAAAAGCAGTCCTGAAACAGCAAATCTTCTGAATAGCCGTTTCTTGAAACAGCAATCAATCAATATCAATATCAATCCACCTGAGATCTGTCTTATATATCTCTTTAGATACACCCAAGAGCCAAGTTTTATGTTCCTGCCTCCCCTCTCAAGGAATGGCAAGTTCTAGGAGAATCCGGCAGTTACTGATATGAATGTTGCCCATCTGGCTGAAGGGCCAGTTCATCCGGATAAGCAATATCTACTGTTCTTGCTTGGGACCATCAGCCCAAGGTCTTCCAGAGCCTGGCACCGTGCCTGTCACATCATCCTGATATAACTTAACTACTTCTTCACTTCATCTGTTGATGTGGGTGAAACAGACAGAACAAAGAGGGAATTCTCTCAACCCCTGATCAAGAATTTCTTTAACCCTAAGCTAATCATCACCTCACAGCACAGACAGAACAGCAAACATCATCTCATGTCTCCCCTGCTCGGGAGAATGAGACCAAAGGGGGACAGAAAAGCAACCTCATCCCATATCTCCTCTGCTCGGGAGAATGAGACCAAAGGGGGAATTTACTCAACCCCTGATCACAGCACAGAAAATCACCTCACATACAGGAACAGATAAAAGCTAATAGACAAAAGCTCACATCAACCAATGAAGGCAAATTTTCTTCAACATCTCCCCTACAGTATCACTCATGGGTTAATAGTTCTCAAGGGCTTACATTATATGGTTCAAAAGGCTTGATGGGAATGGACACACAATCTTCTCAGCGACTCTATGAGGCAGATACTTATCATCAACCCCATTTTGCAAGTAAGTAGAAAGGCAGGGATGCAAACCAGGCAGTGACTTCAAGCCTGGGCTTCCAATCACTGTCCCTACTGCTCCTTTATGAGGATGTTTTTACTTCTTATTTAGCCACAAGTCCTCCCCCTGTTCCCGTCTCTGTATTGCATCCCCCTTTTTGCCTAACTCCTGCCTACACAACACTTTACTTGAACTGCTTTTAGCTGAGCTATAGCTTGCCTTATTTCAGCTACTTTGAAATACGTTTAAAAATAGATCTTTGGTTTTACATCATAAAAATGGCTGTGTGAGGTAAGCCTCTTGAAATCTCCCCTGGAACTTACAACAAATTGAACAATTATAATTCTACAAAGGAATTCCTGTGCAGCAGACAGGCAAGACTAAGAGGTGAGCAACTGAAATCATCTAAAGGTGGGCAAATTGGGCGAGTGGGGGAGGAGGGAAGCAGAAAGTGCAGAGACATGCCCCCCCCCCCCCCCCCCCGGCAGGCGCTGGATGCAGACCGGAGCATACCAGAAAGAGAAGAAAGGGAGAAGAGAACAGAGAGTATATTCAAACAAACGGTCAAGGAGAACTTCCCAAACTTGTGGAAAGAACTGACTCTTCGAATACAAGAAGCAAATAGAACACCTAATTACCTCAATCCCAACAGGCCTTCTCCAAGGCACATTGTATCAAACCTGTCTAAAATTAACGACAAAGAAAGAATCCTCAAGGCAGCCAGGGAAAAGAAGACAGTAACCTACAGAGAAAAGCCCATTAGATGATTACCAGGTTTTTCAGCAGAAACTCTACAAGCCATGAGGGAGTGGAATCAAATATTCAAACTATTAAAAGAGAGAAATTATGAGCGAAGAATAATATATCCAGCAAAGATATCTTTTAGATATGAAGGAGGAATAAAGACCTTTCCAGACATACAGAAGCTGAGGGACTTTTCTAACACATGACCTGCACTACAAGAAATACTGAAGAAGGCTGTTCGACCAGCATAAATAGGGGTAATTTGTGACAACAAAAACATAAAAGAGCGAAGAGTAAAGGCCTGAACCGGAATACGGGAATGGAAAAAGTAAGCAAGCTGAAGAAAATGGAATACTCTAAATATCAAACTTTCTTTTACATAAACTTAATGGTAACCACTCAAAAAAAAAATCCAGAACTGAAATGTATAACATAATAAAAGAAGAAACAGATAGAAAAATCATAGAATACCACCACACTGAAATAATAGACAGCAACAAAAAGGCAAAGAAACAATGGAGACATAGTCTTACCAGAAAACCAAAGATAGAATGATAGGAAATCCTCACTTATCAATAATCACCCTAAATGTAAACAGACTGAACTCAGCATAAAAAGGCACAAAGTAGCAGATTAGATCAAAAAATTAAACCCAACCATATGTTGCCTCCAAGAGACACATCTCAGCTATAAGGACAAATATAGACCCAAAGTGAAAGGGTGGAAATAGACTCTCCCAGCAAATGGTATCCAGAGAAAACCAGGTGTAGTCATACTGATATCAGATGAAACAGACTTCAGGATAAAAAAGGTAACAAGAGACAAAGATGGACATTTCATAATAGTAAAGGGGACTATACAACAAGAAGACATAACAGTCATCAATATTTATACCTTCAATCAGGGAGCACCAAAATATAGCAAACAACTACTAACAGATCTAAAGGGAGAAATCTACCAAAACACACTTATATCAGGGGACCTAAATGCATCATTGACAGCTATGGATAGATCCTCCAAACAGAAAATAAGTAAATATCAGCCCTAATGACACATTAGATGAAATGGACATAATTGACATTGATAGAGCAGTTCATCCTAGAACATGAGACTATACATACTTTTCTAGTTTACATGGAACATTCTCAAGGATAGACCATATATTGGGACATTAAACTAGCCTCAGCAAATTTAAGAAGATTGAAATCATACCAAGCATATTCTCTGATCACAAGGCTTTGTAATTGGATATCAACTGCAAAAAGAAAGCAGGAAACACCACAAATATGTGGAGATTAAACAACACACTTTTATAGAACAACTGGGTCAAACAAGAAATAAGAGGAGAGATCAAAATATACATAGAAACAAATGAGAATGAAAATACATCCTACCAAAATTTTGGGGATGCAGCTAACGCAGTTTTAAGAGGGAAATTTATATGTTTACAGGCCTATCTCCAAAAACAAGAAACATCCCAGATAAATAACCTCACGTTACACCTTAAAGTACTAGAAAAAGAAGAACAAATGAAACCCAATGTCGGCAGAAGGAAGGAAATAATAAAAATCAGAGCAGAACTAAAAGAAATAGAGGACAAAAAGAAAATCGAAAAAATTAATGCGACAAAGAGCTGGTTCTTTGAAAAGATTAATAAAATTGATAAAACTTTGGCTAGAATCACTAAGATAAAAAGAGAAAAGACACAAATAAATAAAATCAGAAATGAAAGAGGGGAAGTTATCACGGACACCACAGAAATACAAAAGATCATGCAAGAATACTATGAAGGATTATACGCCACCAAATTCAATAACCTAGAAAAAATGGACAACTTCTTAGAAACATATAGCTTTCCTAAGCTGAATCATGAAGAATTGGAAAATCTAAATAGACCGATCATCAGTAAGGAAATTGAATTAGTCATTCGAAACCTTCCCAAAAGCAAAAGTCCAGGACCTGATGGCTTCACTAGTGAATTCTACCAAACATTCAAAGAGAATCTAATAACCTGTCATACTCAAACTCTTCTAAAAAATTGAAGAAGAGACAATACTCCCTAACTCATTTTATGAGGCCAACATTATCCTGATACCAAAACCTGGTAAGGACAACGCAAAAAAGAAAACTACAGACCAATATCTCTGAGTAATACAGATGCAAAAATCCTCAACAAGATTCTAGCAAATCAAATGCACCAATGCATTAAAAAGAGTATACATCATGACCAAGTGGGGTTCATATATTGAAGGATGGTGCAACATATGCAAATCCATCAATGTAATACACCACATAAACAAAATAAAGGACAAAGATCATGTGATTATATCAATAGATGCAGAAAAGGCGTTTGACAAGATATGACATCCATTTATGTTTAAAACACTTAATAAAATAGTTATAGAAGGAAAATACCTTAACATAATAAAGGCCACATATGAGAAACCCTCAGCTAACATCATAATTAACAGTGAAAAACTGAAGCCCTTTGCTCTACGTTCAGGAACATGACAGGGCTGTCCCCTATCAGCTCTGCTTTTCAACATAGTGTTGAAAGTCCTCACCAGAGCAATCAATCAAGAGAAAGAAACAAAGGCATCCAAGTTGGGAATGAAGAAATTAAATTGTCACTCTTTGCAGATGACATGATGTTATATATAGAAAACCCTAACGACCCCACCAAAAAGCTATTAGAAACAATAAACGAATACAGTAAAGTTGCTGGCTACAAAATCAACGTACAAAAGTCCATTGCATTCCTATTTACTAACAGTGAAATCTCAGAAAAAGAAATAAAAAGAAATTCCTTTTGCATTTGCAACAAAAAGAATAAAATACCTAGGAATAAACTTAAGTGAGTATGTGAAAGACCTATATACTGAAAACTATAAGACATTTTTAAAAGAAATTGAAGAAGACACAAAGAGATGGAAAGACATTCCATGTTCATGGATTGGAAGAATCAATGTACCATGGTTAAAATGGCCATATTACCCAAAGCAATATGCAGATTTAATGCAATCCCCATCAAAATCCCAATGACATTTTTTAATGAAATAGAACAAAAAATTATCAGATTTGTATGGAACCACAAAAGACCCCGAATAGCTAAAGCAATCCTAAGAAAACAGAACAATGCTGGAGGTATCACACTCCCTGACTTCAGCTTGTACTACAGGGCAACAATAATCAAAACAGCATGGTATTGGCAGAAAAACAGACACACAGACCAATGGAATAGAATTGAGAACCCAGAAATAAACCCACATAAATGTGAACAGATAATTTTTGACAAAGAAGCCAAAAACATACAATGGAGAAAAGACAGCCTCTTCAATAAATGGTGCTGGGAGACTTGGAAACCCACGTGCAAAACAATGAAACTAGTCTGCTATCTGTCACTATGTACCAAAATTAAATCAAAATGGATCAAAGACCTAAACATAAGACCTGAATCAATAAACTGCATAGAAGAAAACACAGGTATTAAATGTATGGGCCTTCAGTTCAAAGAGCACTATATGAATTTGACTCCAAAGACAAGGGAAGTAAAAACTAAAATAAATGAATATATCAAACTAAAAAGCTTCTGCACAGCAAAAGAAACCACTGACAAAATAAAGAGGCAACCAACTGAATGGGAGAAGGTTTTTGCAAACAACGCCTCTGAAAGGGGTTAATATTCAAAATATAAAAGGAACTCATAAAATTCAACAACAATAAAAAAACAATCCAATTAAAAAATGGACAGAGGACCTGAAGAGACATTTCTCCAAAGAGGACATACAAATGACCAATAGACATATGAAAAAATGCTCAACATCACTAATTATCAGAGAAATGCAAATAAAAACCACAATGAGATATCATCTCACCCCAGTCAGAATGGCTATCATCAACAAGACAAATAGTAACAAGTGTTGGAGAGGCTGTGGAGAAAAAGGAACCCTCATACACTGTTGGTGGGAATGCAGACTGGTGCAGCCATTATGGAAGGCGGTGTGGAGGTTCCTAAAAAATTAAGAATAGAATTACCGTATGACCCAGCAATCCCTCTTCTGGCTATCTACCCAAAATCTCTGAAAACATTTATCCATAGATACATACATGCTCCAATGTTCATCGCAGTTTTATTTATGGCGGCCAAGACATGGAAACAACCCAACTGTCCTTTGATAGATGAATGGATAAAGAAGTTGTGGTATATATACACAATGGGGTACTATTCAGCCATAAGAAAAGATGAAATAGTACCATTTGTGACAACATGGAAGGATCTCGAGATTATAATGCTAAGTGAAATAAGTCAGGAAAAGTGAAGAACCATATGATTTCACTGATATGTGGTATATAAAACTGAAATCAACAAAAGAACAAGACAAACAAATGAAGAAACAAAACCTTAGACACAGACAATAGTTTAGTGGTTACCAGAGGGTCAAGGAGGAGGATGGTTGTAGAAGAGGGTAAACAGGGTCAAATATGTGGTGATGGAAGGAGAACTGACTCTGGGTGGTGAACACAAAATGTGAGATATAGATGATGTATTACAGAATTGTACACCTGAAATCTATGTAACTTTCCTAGCAATTGTCACCCCAATAAACTTTACTTTAAAAAAAATAGATCTTTGGTTTGGGGAATCACTTGGCTCCGTCAGGAAGATTCCTGCTCAATATAGTCTGAATTTATGAAAATATAGTAAACACACACACACACACACACACACACACACACACACACCACAGTGGAGGACACTTGATATCAACACAGCCTAATGGGATAATGAGGGGGAAGAGCCTCAAAGATGGAGTTTTATATATTTTCTTTGTAATTAAAAAACATGATTTTGCTTTCTGATGTGGTTCTGTCTTTTGGATGTGGTTCTTATTTGTCAAAATGTCATGAATTTTTCAGTAGTCACATCAAGATGACCTAATAGAAAAGTTCTTATTTTTAAAGAACAACAACAAAAAAAAACCCTGATGTTTACTTTTGTTCTGGATTCTTTCTCCCTTTGCTCCAGAAATCCTTTATTTAACTATCGTCTTCGCACAGATTACCACCAAATAGAATGCCACTTGTCCAAAAACATCTTTCCTTCTACCTAATGCTACTTTCTCCCTGAAAGAAAAAAGCATTTCTTTCTTTCTTTTTTCATTACCAAAATGTATCTTCCTTGAGATTTCAGGAAAATTAGCTTCTCATTCTATTGCTCCCCAAGATTTGTGGTAGTGGAAGGGCCAAGGAGCATCTCGCTCAATCACTGTTTCTATCAGACTGTGGTTTATTGGGTGTTGGAGAAGGAACGTGACTTCCGTTCAGTTAACGAGATGCTTCACCTCAGGAGCCACATCTGAATCCAAGGCAGAGGATTGCTAGTCCCCAGAGGTCCCGGCACTGGAGCTGGTGTAGTAACTGGACGGCGTGGGGGTGAGTATATCAGGAGAAGGATGAACACAGCATTTTCGTGACTAGAGGAGAGGCAGACGCTGCCAGCTGTTCATCACAATCTGTCTCCTCCTCTTCCAGACACCAGGGCTGTAGCTGGGGATGGGGCTGCCGAAATAGGAACTGCATTTCCCAGTGGCCCTTGCAGCTCTGTGCCCATGTGACTAAGTTCTCACTAAGGAATAAGAAATGGGGACATAGGCAAGTTTACAAGGCCATGGTTTACCCTGGACGTCTACTCTTTCGCCTTTCCTGGAGCTAGAACCCTTTGGGAATCGCATATGGAAGAGGGTAGGTCCACCATCAGGTTGGGTCCCTAAATGACTCCATCTTCTAATCTGGACCTACTGATCTTGAACTGTTACATGAGAGATAAGTAAACTGCCATTTTGTTTATGGTATTGAGTTTTTAATTTTGCTTTTTATAGCACTTTGGATGGCGAAGTTCTTTGGGCCTGTAACTTTTTAAAGACTGATATATTTCATAAAAGCTTTCAGTTATAAATGTGAACTTATAATAGTATCCTTTAAAAATAAAATTCTGGAGAGTTTTACTCTTTTATTTTTACCCCTTTCTTCTGCCCCCGCTCCACTACAATTCAAGCCGTTGTTTCTCAGTCTAGTTGTGTAGGACGCAGCTCTCTGGCCCATGCTGGTGTTACGAGCCTTTCGCTCGCCACAGCTGACGGGGTTGGTCATTGGTCATCAGTTGGCCGCTCACAGCAGCTCACGGCAGCTCACGGCAGCTCTCGCCTGCTGCCGGGTGCTTACAATGGCCAACAGCCACTCAAGCGGCATACAGTAGCCCGAGGCACCACACAGAAGCCCATGGCAGCTCATGCCAACCTCCAGCTGCTCCCTGCAGCTCAGCTCCAGGGAGAACTGTTGTTCACAATCTTAGCTGTAGAGGGCGCAGCACACTGGCCCATGTGGGAATTGAACTGGCGACCTTGGCGTTAGGAGCATCGGGATCCAACCACCTGAGCCACCAGGCCGGCCCCGAAAAGTTCACTTTTGTGTTAAGTTGAAAACCCACCCACTTAAGTCCATTAATTCCACTGCTCCCCTTTGATCTGTGCTCAGCCCCTAATAAACTCTGTTGTTTTCTGGCTCTTAACCAAAGACAGTTTGTAGACAAAAAGGTACATTTTTACTGCATCCTTTTGTTTACCCATCCAGAATCCTGACTGTCTGGTTACTTCCTTTTGGTTACCTCCCTGCCCTCCCCAGTTCCTGTCATTCTTTCCATAGGACTCTGAACCAAGGCCCTTGAAGGAATAACACATTAAACCTTAACTAGTGTACTATTCAGCTTTCTAACTCCAGGTTGGTCTCTTGGGGCCAAATAATACGTCTCTGGTACATTTCCTTACAGTAGTCAAACCACCAGAGGAGAAGCACACCCGTTATATATCAGCGAATGGAAAACTTGTTAGGAAGAGAAACTATTTTTGTAAAGCTAAATAGAAATGATTTTTGGATTATCTGTTTTGGGTTGTGAAACAAAAACTTTCATGGCCAAAACTTTTCAGAAAGAGAGTTTATTGAGCCAGCTGCCAGCCAGAAAAGGACGGGGTCCTGGGGCGCACCGACTGCACCACCAGCGGCAGGGCTATGCACTCCTGGCATCGACAGGCTCCTTCATATCTCAGGTTTCGAGAAGGAAGATGAAAGTTGTTTTGAAAGAATTTGCACTGGCTATGGATAAAGGGCGTGGGAAAAAGTGAAGAGGGGCTAGTTCTGGGATAGGTGCAAAGTCTGTAAGGAAGAAGCGTTTGTTCTTGAGGACCGGTTGTGGGCAACAGTCCGGGAAGGTCACGCGTAGCAAGGTAATGGAGGCACTGGTGGTCACTTGTGCTGGGGGCGGGCTGCTGGCTCTTCTCTTTAGATAATTGTGCAACAGCTACCTGGAAGTTAACTCCGAGTTGTAACATTCATTCAGGAATGTGAGCAAGTCTTTCAATGATTTTCCACCAAGTGGTTAACTGATTAACCTCTTTGCCTCTTTCTTCTACCCTCCCGCTTGCTACAATTTAATTTAAGACTTCTCGGAGTGGTCTTTTTCTAATGTAATGGGATGGTCGATGACACTGTTGTATTCTGATAGCACTTGTAAGTCAGTCCACAGTAAACTCTGCATGTTGCATGTTTCAGACATAGGACACAAGTAATTTGATTCTGTAGGAAGGATTAATTGCTTCTCCTTACTACCTATCGAGTTTTTCGGTTTTTTTCCTTAAACACAGGAGTGACTAGGCAAAGAAGCAAGATCTCTTAACCAATGACGTATAATGGTTTCCTTTGCTGTGCAGAAGCTTTTTAGTTTGATGTAGTCCCACTTGTTTATTTTTGCTTTTCTTGGCCTTTGATTTTTGTGTCAAATCCAAAAAATCATCACCAAGACCGATATCAAGGAATTTATCCCCAATGTTTTCTTCTAGGAGTTTTATGCTTTCAGGTCTTAGGTTCAAGTCTTTAATCCATTTTGAATGAAAAGCTGGGATTTCATTGTAGGGAAAAGAGAAAAGGTGATTAATGCTTTGGAAAGAGAAATAAAGGTAGATTTCTGGGCAATGTGAAGCTGAGAGTTGTCCTGGAGACATCTCTCGATCCAGCTCCCCAAAGAAAACCGGGGCAATGACACTGGAACTGCTAAAAATAGGTTATAATTATGGCAAAGAAAACAGCGAGCATGACCCAGACCATCGTTAATGTTGACGTCATGGAACCACTGCTTTCAACTTGTCTGGTCATCAGAGGCTTCCTGATACGCTCCTCTATGGTGAGGATGGCTTTTCGGGCTCCATCCCACTTTCCCGGGCCCTGCAGACGATACTGGATTGGAGTGTAGGGTCCCAATAATAACTGTAATGCCAGCTTGGGGTCGGTGAAGGCCAGAGACAGCAGGTTGGGCCTGACGCCCATCAGGTCAGCAAGCTCATCCGTGTAATCTATAAAGTCTACCTGAATGGTGTGGCGTTGGCTCTCCACATACCTGAAACACACAAGACAGAAGCCGGGGTTGTCAACAGTGAGTCAAGCAATCAAGCAGTGCTTTCTGAGTACCTGTTATTGGATCAATATTAGACTAGGAGCCCTGAAAAATAGAGAAGAAAGATAAGTCTCTCTCCTTAAGGACTTTATAATCTACTGGAGGAGATATGATAGACACACATGAAACAGAAGAATATACGACTTTTGGCAAATCTTGTGGTTTCAGACTGCTAAATAGCAATGCAGAAGTGGGTAGTTAAAACAGAGCTATACTAAGTCCTTGAAGGATATAGCAGATATAGATAAGCTGAGAACAAAGAGGAAAGTGTTACAAGTCAGGGGAACATCAGAGTGAAGGAATAAAATAGGAATGAGTGTAGAACATGCGTATAGAATATCTGTAGGCACCACCTACACTAGCGGAGGCGTGTGTGGAAAACAAGGACACATACAGGACACAAAGATGGCAGATTCTGATCCAGGGGACTCGGATGTCATCAGAAAGAGAGAACCCACCACGAAAATTCTCAAGTTTGGGACCCTCAATTGTTTAATGAGGGCAGTGGTGGTGGGGTCCACAGTGCAGGACTTCCCAATGTTAATTCAGAATCTGGAAGGGAGGGGGGAGAATGACTTACCCCCCCTCCCAATGGAGCCAAATGGAATGACTGATTACACTAAGTACAGATCTAAAGAGCTAACAGGGCTTTTTAGAGGGAAAGGGTGGTAATAGCAATACCTCTGTGGAAGGAGTGGGATTTAGAAAGCTACCTGATAACTTCCTATTTTTCCTTTCTATTCTGAAAATGAAAGAAAGAACAGTGGACAGAAAGGTAGTAAGAGAAAAGCCAGGTGAAGCTAATTGAGATTAGAAGGGCTCCTAGGATTAGGAGAATCCAAAACAAGGAGAGGAAAACTGAGCGACTGTAAATTTGAGGTAGAACTGGTGAAATGGAATTGAAAGATGGTCAAATAGGAATTAACTGAAATGGAACTAAAGTTGAGAAGAAAGAAGATAGGACAGAATTTGAGAGCTCTCCCTTGTGGATGTGATGCCGGCCCAAAGGTTGGTAGGCGTGCAGTTAGCCTGTAGTACTGGGTGAAACGCTGTCCTTGTCATGAAGGTTTCACAAAGGGAGTCAATAAACACACATACAAAACGTTATGTGTAGGTAGTTAACCCTCCATAAAGGTTAAATTATACCCTTAGGGACAGCTCAGTCCGAAGGTGGCTAGACAAACGTCTAAAGAGAGGGAAAGTTGAATAGGGTATTTCAGTGCCAGAAAAGCAAAGAAAGAAAGCACTCCAGAAGAGAGTGGTTGCAGGAGCAACGACGGAAGTTACAGTGCAGGGAGCTTAGGAGGGAGAAAAGGCTGAGAATTTAGAGCCTATCACATAGAATATCGATGCAGAAGTTTGGCAGTGGAATAAGGAAAAACTAGGAGAGCACGTGGCAAGGGTATCAGGGTGGAATAAAAATGCTCTCCTCCTCCGAGGCAGGGGACAGTAACACCAGTACAATCAATTGAAGAAAACCACCTCTCTGGACCTGCAATGATCATGCCACTGACTTTCCCATAAAGGTTTAGGCACCTGCCATTAGCTCCCACTTTGTGTAAAGAAAAGTCACCCAGTAAATAAGCTCAGTTCTGAAGTTCAGATGCTAAATGACTGTGTCACACAAGCACTAAGCAATCGGCAACGTACCACCTTCCTGTATCACAGGCTGTTCACACCAGGAGCCACTGTGACCTGAGCATGCTGTTCCCTGGCGACGGCCTGCCCAGTGGCCTCTGCAGACTTGTAAATCTACTTGCAGTTTGGAATTCGACCATGTCTGCCCTCAGTAGTTCATTGCCGCTCTTCCGTCTTGTGGCAGCTCTACTAGCACTTGAAGCAGTCCTTGCAAAAGCAATATACCTGATTTTCTCCCCATGTGCGTTTCCCTACTTGACTCTTCTTTCAAGCCCTAAACATAGGATTTCAATACTTTTCTTCAGCTTGTCTCTTCTTTCTCACCCATAACAAACCTCTTGGTGCTATTTCTCCATTCTCTTGTCACAAACTAATTGTTTTTCCTTCAGAATGTAACCTAAATCCTGAAAACTAACATGAGAAACATAAATACAGTACACTATTGCTTTTATTAAGATCTAAGTGAGTAGAGAAAGTAAGCACCTACTTTCCTGGGAGAATTTCTTACCTTTTGTCCATTTTCTCTTGAGCCGTAGTTATGTCTCTTATCATTTCACTCTGTGAGGGTAATGTCTTCAGCCCTAAGGAGAAAAGGCAAACATTTAAGTGTGAAGTTACCTGCATAGGAACTAGAATCCTATTAACAAGTACTACGTTCTGGAGACTTCAAAGAATTCCTTAAAGTCAGTAAGTGTGAGCTGCAGGCTGTTGTTGAACAAGGAAGAGGTGAAGGTCAGAGGTTTCCCAAGGGTTTAACCAGGTGGGAAAGGTGAGCCTGACTTATAATTCCTTGGAAGTGGGTCCCAGTAGGTGTGTCGTCTGCTCTCAGGCGTTAGGCAGGGTGTACTTAGGTAATCCTGACATTCTCGACTCCTGACTTGTTTTGTGTAAAGATAATGTTCCAAGGGAAAGGAGATGTAGCCGCCATTCTGCTGTTCAAGTCCAGTCCAGCCTTTTCCCATACTTGGAAGTTGGCTAACGTAGTTCAGAAGGTCAGATCCTCAGACAAGTGTCTGCTACAGAGTTTCTATCTTCATTTACCCCCAAAGTTAAACTGGCATTCACTTGAATAGATATTTATTAGAATCCTCCCCTGTGCTAGGCATGGGGCTGTGCTTGGACTACAAAGGCTAATAAACACAATTCTTTATATAAAGAGCTTTTAATACTCTACTAAGGGTGGGAACAAATACACATTTTTTCCTGTACAAATAAGGAGTAGAGGGGGACCATGTCAAGCAGAGAGAGCAGCAGAAGTACAGGTACCAGATACCTGCTGAGTTTGCTGCTCAGTGGGTTTGTCATGAGGGCATTTAGAAGAACGTAGGACGTGTGGTAAAGGCTCGCGAATGATGGGCCTGCCAAAGCAGGCTGCATCCAGTTCGTCAGGAACCTGAATGGCATGCCAAGACATAATGCTTTCTTATCATCCAGGGAGCTGATGTAATTTCATATGCTTTTCAAGGAAGGAAAGTTGGTGAATGAAAGTACAACACTCACAAGGGCTTTTGAGAGGACTACAAAGAGGGAAAGAAGAAAACTAGATTACAGTCAAGGCAAAGAAGTGGGTTTGGTGTCCTAGAAAATGGTGCAATATCTCCTTGACAAGAACACAGTAATTCCAGAGAGCAGAGGGGGAAGGAAAATGGGGAAAGGACAGGCTGGACAAGGGGACAGGCTGTGGTGGGCAGCCATGAAAGAACAGGAGAAACTGATCCCTAGAGTTTCAAATGGATACAGTGAAGGCAGAATTCACGGATGAGAACGGCGAGAATTTGGTAGGTAGACAAAATTCTGTGAGGAGAACTAAAAACTCAGGATTCCTGTTGGAAGTTTGATAAAGTTATAGGGATTTGTCTAATGATTCCTCCCTTCCAGTTCTTAGAAGAAAGCTGGAGGAATTAGCACCAGGCCTCTGTGAGCATAGGAAGCTGGGCTTTCGGTGCATTTTCCCGAAGATCCCCTCATCTCATAGCTATAATAGAGACTCTTTGCATTTTTCCTGTTCTTTTCAACAAGTCACTTGGTCCTGGAAGAGTCGTAGTTATTTAATGTAAGCTAAGATGCTCTGGCCTATTAAATGTGACTCTTTCTTCTTACTCAATTGATCAAATTAAAAGACCAATTAATATGACTGGAATTAAGCCAACTTCATGGGTTACTTGCATTTGATTCCTGGTCCAGGGCTCTCAAGTAGTATATGATCTACTGTCTAGAACTGAAAGGAATTAACAAATGATAGGACTTTGGGGAAATTTGGAAAGGTTTTTGATTTATCATCTCTAACACCATTGCTTCTTTTTTTTCTCTGCTACCATGAAGATCTTCTCTAGGGAAGAGGAAGCTGTAATTCCAACCAGAACTTGGAATAGTTTTAATTAAACATTACTAATGGTTGCAAATTCTATTATAACCACCATAGAATCAAATAATTTCTTTGTTAGAAGGAACCTTAAAGCTCATCTGATTTCTCCCTGTCCTGAGCTTTCAATCTGCTCCATGTTGGCTCGGTCAAATGGCCATCCAGCTGTTTTCATTCTCTTCCTATTCTGTTTGGATTCCTCACCATTTAATTAGGCAGTCCACTCCATCTTGAAATGGCACCAGCAGATAGGGAAAAAAAAATTGTTCGTTTTTTTTTTTAATGATATTGTGCAATCATCAACATTTCACTCCTTGGTCCTGGTTCAACCCTTTGAAGAGATACTGAGCAAATAGAATCCTTTGGTACGGGACACCTCTTCAGATATTTGAACCCTTGTATTTCTCCCTTCTTCAGTTATATTAAAAATGGCACATTTTCAAATCCCTTAACCTTTCTTGTCTCTCCTTTTACTGCATTCTACTTTCACTTTTAAAACATGCCTTTGAGTGTGCTCTGACCTTTTTAGAGAACAATTTTACATTGTAGGACATTATAATTTTTTAATGACGATAGATACAATTAAGCCCTTTGAAAACCATATCATTCTGCTGACTCACATTGAGCCCTCTGTTCCAAACCCCAAAGTCTTTTCTCATGTTCTAGCCAAAACTGAAAGAGGGGACATACAGTGGGGAAAGTGAGAATTGGAGAGGTTGAATCTTCTACAATGTGGTCGAGTCTTTAACCAGGTCTTAATTTGGGGGCTGAAATCAAATCACACCTTCTCTATATTTGACTTTATCTATAATGAAAGAAGACAAACTTCTTTGGCCTGACAAATCTATCCCAGGTGTCTGAAATCTAGGTGAGGGGATTCTGATCTAGAGTGTACACTGGAATGACCTGGGAAACATTTTCTCAAGAATCTTATGTCTGCCCCACCCCAGACTTAATAAATAAACACCATGAGGCAAAGCGTGCCTATTTTGGGAAAATTTCCCAGGAGATTCTAATACACGTCCAAGGTTATAAACTACTATTTTATGTTCAGTCAAAAATTAATTTTTGAGCACTAATTTTGTGTCAGGCATGTTACAACTGTACATACTGTTTCAGCGATTTAAAGGCAAGACCTTAAACATACTACCAAGTTATTAAGTATTCAACTTGCATGATCACTTACCTTTAAATACTTGAGTGACCCAGCGTCCTTGGATCTCTGAAACGGGCATGATGGCACCGGAGGGCTGCACTAAGCCTATGATTGCAAGAGTTGGCTTTTCCAGGTTAGGAGGGAAGACCGTTTTATACAGGGATACCTTGTTTTTGACTACTTTGACAGACTCTTCAAGAAATGGAAAGGCAAAGGTATAGCCTGTTGCAAAGATTACAGCATCAATGTTATCCTCTCTGGAGCCATCTTCAAATATGGCGGCTGTCTCTGTGAATTCCTTCACATTTCCTTTCACCTTCACCATACCAGAAATTATACGATTTGGCAGGTCATCATTGACTGTTGGATGCTGACTCAGGGCTCTGTGAATGGTGATAAAGACCAAAAGAAGGAAAAATGAGAGAGAACATTAGGGAGGCAAGGAGAGCGGGCAAGGAAGGAGAGAGAAATCAGTAACACATAGTTAAAATTCTACTTTGATGGAGGTGGTAAACAATATGCCAATGGTCTCCCTCTTGACTATCCCTGAAATTTGGGAAAGGTCTGATGTATACTGGCACAGATCAGGATCTCAGAGCAGAAGTTGGACCATACATGACATTGAGATGGAAGATGTTGGAGAACTGAAGCAAGAATCGTCTGATTTGGAGAGTGCATGTGATTTCTCAAGTAATAATAATGTGCCAAATGGTTGATGCCAAGGTGAGGCTAGACCGAAGATTACAGACCAGTAGATCTTGGGCTTCTGTGGGGACAAGGTAGAAATCTGATCTCACCTTCTGTGGATTTTCTTAATGTATGTGTAGAGGTAGCTCCACTATTAGCCTATGTGAACAGTCCTTCTTTTTGTGTCCTGGCCATTACTGCCCCACTGCCATCCTGGAAACATACCTGTGTTTAGGCTTCAGGCCGTACATTTCGTGGTTAAACCTTTGGTTCATCTGTCTTTCCAAATATGCGTTTAATAATGATTGACCAACTATCTTTGTCAGAAAACGTTTAAGTCGAGAAAAGAACAACACATCAAAAGGATATCCGTGGTCTCCCACACGATTCAAGATCCAAGACCCTCTCCTGGTGCTGAGGAAAACCTGGGGCGTGAGAAAAATGGTTTGCTTTTACCATTCTCTGGCTCATCCTGTAAAATTACCCCATTTTCTTCAAGATTAAGTTTAAATTCATTAGTCTGGCTTTTTGATACCTCATACAATCTTTTTTGTTTCCTGCCATTTTCCTTCCCAAACACTAACCTTACAATTAAATTGGTGTGTCCACTAATCAAAAAGATGTTTTGCTCTGAACCACCACTGCCTTTCTGTTTAGCCCCCCATCCACTTAATTCTCCAAAGCCTATTCATTTTTAAGTTCCAGATAAGTTTGGCTCTTCCATGACAACACCTTTACAAAAACACTGTTTGGCTCTTCCATGACTGACTGTTCTGGCTGACAGTTTTTCTCTCCATCCTCTGAAATCCTGTAGTACTTTCCTCCATCCAACTCATTTAGAATCGTGAAACGATAAAGCTAAAAGCAATGGAATATCTTTCAAATCAAAGCCCTCAGTCTTTTTTACCTTTGACATTGTTTGAATTACTACCCCCCAAACCTGTTATTTATCATTGATATTGACAGTAAACTATTTTCTTTCAATTGTAATATGTAAGCGTACTTAATTATGGTAGCACCTAAGGTCACCATCGGTGAGAATATATGTGTGAAGTTAAACACTCTTATTTTCTGTCCCTCCAGATATGCTCGCTCTGGTGTGGAAGGAGGGCACACACAGCTTTTAGTCTCCCCGACACATCATCATCACACCTCCATTTATTGAGAATCGTGACCTGTACATCACTACGCCAGGTTCTTTATCTGCATCTTATTTAATCAATACAACAACCTCTTGTGGTCAGTATTATGATCCCTGTTTTATGAGCAAGAGGCATGAAGACGATGCATAAGTGGCCTCAGGTCATACATGTAAAAGTGGCAGAGCGGAATTTCCAACCCAGGTCTGACTGACTCCATAGCCTGTATTTAAGAAATGTCTCATTGATTATTTAATGGAAAAACGAGATTCCTAGTAGAATAACAGGAAACTCGCCAGTCTTTTGATGTCCTCTGCTGCCTGGAGTGCATGTTCAAAGCTGATCAAAGTTTGACCTTGAATTACCTGGCAGAGCCTACTTTCTCTACATTATAAAACTCTCTAGCGATAGATGTGAGTTGTAAGGTGTATATATATATACACATTGCCTTATGGCCATTTGTCTCAGCTGTAAGAAAACGGTAATCTGTCCACAGAGGGATAATCATGACCTTCACACATATTCTCACCGATGGTGACCTTAACACTCTCATAATTATGCACTTTTAGATGTCACAGTTGAAAGAGCGTGCATGGTCTTAGGAATGAAATGGTTTTGTGTGCAATCTCTATAACTTTTGTTTTGTAAGTATATAAGGTTTCCTATGTTTAAAATAGTGACAGTGATTGCATATATCGCAGGCTGTTGTGAGAAACAGGGTTTTTGTAAAGCGTAAGGCATACTCCTGTAATAAACTCTCAGTACATGCTTAAGGGCTGTCCTCATACTTCTTAGTTCAGTTTTTCCATCTGTACCTTGTTTTAAGCAAACAGCATATTTACAAATTTGGATTTCTAAGAAAAATGTAAGGAAAATTGTTTTACAAAAAGGGATGTTTTCTCTTCACAAAAGCATTACATTATAGAGCAAGAATTCTGATACGAAAATATCCTTGACACACCGAAATTTACAGGTTAATTTAAGATATTTGATTTACAAACAGCTTCTCATGCCTACAATTTAATACGTGAAATCCGAACCCAGCGGTGGAGTTTCTTCCACTTGCCTTAGTAGTGACACTATTGTCCCTGCTATGGGGACATTATTTTGCCATGCGTTTTCCCAGACACAGCCACCTTATCCCCACCCTCTCTGGTGCTTTGTTCTCTGGCAATCTAAATTTCCTCAGTGCACATAGGGCCCAGTTCCCTTTTGACTGAGTGTTTGACAAGCCAGTGACACCTGCTTTGGGTCCCCACCGCCAACTTGGCACGTTCATTTTATCCTAAGACCCACACACGTTTTTATCCTTTCTTATTTCTATCACTATTTCCTGATACACCCTTGTTGAATTAATTCACGGCGTAACATATGAAATCACTTTTGTGGTGCTAGAGTACTGAGAAGAAGTGTTATTGAATGGACTTTCTGGGTAAAGGTCATTGTATTTTTAAAAATAATAATTTAAAACATATTTGTGGAGAAGCACAGCTTAAAGTTACTGAAGACAGCCAGGCATTTACCTGTTCCCAATAAAGTTATGATTCAATAACGACATGAATAACAAAATATAAAAATGACATGTTCTTTCCTAGGGATTTATAATGAAGACACTTTTTTCCCAGTTCAAAATCTATGATCCAAAAAAACAAAAACAAAAACGAAAAAAACCTCCACCCTGAAGGACCTAGATATTGCGTTAGAGCAGGGGTGTCCAAACTGTGGCCCGCGGGCCAAGTACTGCCCATAATCCATTGTTAAATGGCCCACAGCAAATTCCAAAAATATATGTAGTTTACTTTAATAAACCAGGTGAGGCAATACGTACTTCACCTCGAGTGAGTGTCCCGGCTGTTTGTGTATTTTACCGCATATGGCCCTTGGTGAAAAATGTTGAAAAAAGTTTGGACACCCCTGCTGTAGAGCACATGTCATTCCATGTTCCCTAGCTGTACACAAAGGCTGGGGTGAGCTCTCTGCACGTGCCACAGTGGGACACTTTCATACCGACATTAATGTGGTCTTTGGACCAGTTACACTGCTGCTGTTCTCCTCTTGGGAAGTGAAGAGGAAAATTCCCCACCATCCTGAGTGCCAAGCTCAGTGACCCTCAAGTGCCAAGCTCAGTTTCCATGAGAGCCTGGCACTCCTGCTGGCCAGCAGAATACCACACTTCTAAACGCTGCATTAAACAGGCTCTCCCAGCAATTACTGGGTCTCCTTCAACGCCGAGGCCCACTCTGAAGGGACAGCCAACGGATTATGCACACCGTCTGTGGTCATGACCTCATTCCTTAGGGTGAGGCCAACTGGGTGATGGGAATCTAACTGGCAACTTTGGCTGCCAGTGAGGCATTGCAAGCCCTGCCTTTGTCATCCGCGCTGACCAGCTATGTGCAGGTCTCCACACTCCCTCTTGGGTCCATCTGCAGCTTTCTCAGTGAAGCAAAGGAAATACTGTGTTTCTCCAAAAATATGCCCCAGTTAAGATCGTCAGCCAGAAGGACACATTTAGTACGTTCTGACGATGTTCCAGAAGAAGATGACATGACTATTTGAATAAATGTAGATTATTGTACGTGACAAAATAAGACACTCCCTGAAAATGAGCCCTAATGGAGCAAAAATGAATATCAGACCCGGTCTTATTTTGGGGGAAACATGGTGATTTGCTGATTCAAACCTGCTTGGCTGTGTGGCTAATCTCCACGGCCAGATCCCCTCCAGAGTTCCCAATGCCAATCACAATGACTCTCTTTCCAGTGAAACTCTCTGGATTCTTATAGTCTCGACTATGGAAGTACTGTCCTTTGAACTTCTCAATTCCTGCAAGAGAAGGGAAAATAATTAGATGCCTTACCTGATGGTGTTTGACAAATCATTTTCCTTGGCAGTATGTAGACTTTAAGCCTACACTCTCCACACGTTCTCCCCTTACTCAGCTGCACTCTTGCTTCTGGACATTTTTATCTGTTTTCTTTTCCCATCGCCTCCGAGCAGAACCTTGTGGTTTCCTTCCCGTAAGCAGTCTCCGTCATTCAGGACCTGTTTGTATTCTGGGCTTGTAGACCCAGAAATCCAAACTACTCTGGAAAGCTTCCATTCTCTTTTGTCTGTTCATCCTCTTTAAATACCTACTCCCATTCAATTGGAGCATATGTTTCTATAAACTCTGGAGTGTACGCAGAATGCTTCTTTTTTTTCCAAATGAGTCTGTAATAAATTCTTTCCTCAAGCTTTAATTTCTTCCTATACACTCAGTATTTCTATTTCCTCGATTTCTGAAATACGTCCTCATCCAACCTAATACAGATCAACTCCATGGTCTTGCTTGTCATTCTTAGAAAAACTACAGTCACTGTGAAAGTAGATATAGAGCCGTCTGAACTTTCCTCTACTCTCCCAAACCCCCATTGTCTCCAGGTCCCAAAGGGCAGTAACACAGTTACCCCACCGTGTTGCTGGAGGATACGCAGAATCAGGATAAGTAATCACTCAGATGGAAACCCCCCCATTTCTCGGGGGTCAGGTCACAGGCACGGTTCAAGGGTCTCCCTTCCCAGTAGGCTACTCACCAGGGAAGCTTTCCAAGGGCAAGTGAGCATTGGTGTGGTGGCCAGTGCAAACCATGACCCCATCGAAGACAGTCACCTCCTTTTTCCCTTCAGATTCCGTGACCACCTCCCATTGGCCTGAAGTGGGGAAATCAGGCTGCTTCTTCACACTGCACACAGTGGTCTGCAAAGAAAAGCAATGGCCACAGGGGCTGTACCCGTGGCCTGTACAGTGGGCATCGTCCCCGACACCACTTTCCTTACAGAGCGTCACACAAAGGGCTGGTATATCATGGTAGGGCTCACGCAGGGATATTTGATTTTCGTACTCCACAAATAAGAACTTTTGGGGGGTTTATGGTCAGAGTGAGAAAACGTCCATGAGGCAGGCTACATAAAACAGAGTTGGCAGGCTAACATTGCACTCTCCTGTGCTTCTAGAAACGTGCAAACTACCATTCTCTTGGACGAGGCCCTAAGGCAATGTGACACTTCACTAAAACTTGGGTTTCTGTGCTTCTGAGACACAAAGACACTCCATGCGCTCAATGCCGTTTCCTCCTCTGACCCCCAGACATCGTGAGACCCTCTGATGTCTTCTTACTCCCAAGTCCTGTTCTCGCTATGTAGCCTTAAACGGGTAGCTGAGCTGTAGGGCTCCCTTCCTAGTGGAGCAGAAAAACATCTCAGTGGGTCATTTACGTAAAATATTATTTTACGTAAATGAGCCTGTATTTTGCACCAATAAATGCCTGTTTTACCAGTAAGTATAAAGAAAAAGGCTGTGAGATGGATAGTCAGTGGTGTAATTTTTAACTTAAATTGAAAATTAAGTTAACAAACCTGGGTTAGTCTGCCCAGCCTGAGGAAACATTCAGAATGGGTACCTATGTGCTTCTCGGGTCTACAACCATAATGTCTTGTGGACAAACAGACACACCGCACCTGTGGACCCCAGCCATCCTGCGTGACTCTGAGTTCTTTTCATTCATGTTCTTGCCTTTACACAGGCTGGTGCCTCTGACTGGATCATCCCTTTATCCTCCTTTGTCTGGCTGATTCCTACTGACCCTTCAACCTGTAGATAGCACATCCTCTAAGAAAACGTCCCTGGTGCCTGATGCCTCACGCCCAGATGGCGTAAGCAGCCTTCCCCTGAGCTGCAGACTAGAAAGCTCTATAGCATATCACCCTGTAACTCTTGTAAAACAACGTTCAACAGAAACCATCTTGAAAATGAAGTAGGGACTCCGGAATGGGAGCCCGCATGCCTTATGTGATCACAAACACAGGGGGGAGAACTCTTTGGACCCACCCTCCTGCCTTCCTCTTCTCCATAAAAAGAGTCCCCTCTCCTTTGTTTTAGGGGACTTGCATGTGGCCTCTCATGGTCGCACGGGTTGCAGTTCGTTGTTCCTGAATAAACCCATTTTGCTGGAGACTATCTGGCTGACGTTATGTAAGGTCAGCACTCTTTATTTTTATCAATTATACTATTTGTAATAAAATTTTCATCACTTTTTATATCCTTGACTATGAAATCACTGATTTATTTATTTTTTGTCTTTGTATTTTTACTGTAAACAACCAAAGGGAAGTACCACTGAGCTGAAAGTGACTTACTTTGGAAGTTGTCACTGTATATTACCATTTCATTATTGTTGTTAAGCAGAAAAGGCATGATTTAGCAGAATGATGGGAAATTAGAAGGAGGCTGGGGGAGAGGAATTGAATGAAGGTGGTCAAAAGGTAGAAACTTCTAGTTAAAAGATAACTAATGCCTGGGTGTAATGTATAATATGGTGGCGACAGTTAACACTGCTGTGTGGCATATTTGAAAGTTGTTACGAGAGTCATTCTTAAGAGTTTTTATCACTAGGAAAGAAAAGGTGGAAGTCTGGGCTTGTTGCCAGCTGTCAGAAATATCTGATTTTTTATGGCTGTGGCTGAAAATGATAGAAGAATCATGGAAGACTTTACAGCAGGAAGAAACCACTGAAGTGATGGAGTACAGTCATAGTTTTACAGAAAAGAAAATGGGGACACATCAAAGCTGAGGGACTTACTTGTCTAAGTCACAAGATGTTAACAGGAGAACAAAGACTAGAATGCAAGATTTTCTTCCCCAATTCAGTGTTCTTCCCTTTTCAACAGTTAACTTCTTTGCTTGCTCTATAACTACTCCATTGGGGTGTAATGATCACATAAAATCACGTATTGGAGAATACTTCGGAAAGTATAAAAGGGCCAAGAAATAGCGGACAAGTTGTGGAACCAGAAGTCCCCATGCCTGTCAGTCCCCTTGTCTAACTGGGACAACAGTTCCCCTCATTCGTTTTATTGCACTTAAATGGTATCACATGAAGGCATTGGAAACCTTCTGGCAGGTGGTTTACTGGATCTGGGGCCAAAATATAAAAATGGGAACTTTCCATGAATATTTTTCAGACACAGAGGAGACAAAGTGTGGAGTCTTTGTCTGGATGGGATAGAAACAGGTGCATATCAAAGCCATCTTTACATATAACCACATTATTCATATAATTAACGAACAACTTGAAGCCCAAAGATACCTACAAAATCCCCTACCTTGAATCGAATATACTTTAGAAGGTCAAATTCTTTGGCGTACATCCGGAAATACTCCAGCACTTGGGAGTTGTGCATGAAGTTCGGAAAATGAGCGGGGATCGGATAGTCGCTGAAGCACATAATCTCCTTTGAAGTATTCATGATCACTGATTTGTAGATACTGGCCCTTCCTTCTTCAGGATTTTCCTGCAGTAAATCAGAAGCATTCATAGCAACTTGAGAATTAACTTCATCATTTGCAAGAAGACAATAAACATTTCAAAATTATTTTTAAAAAATGCCATTTAGAAATTGTTATATACACAGAGATGAGTGCGCGAGCACACACACACACACACACACACACACACACCCTCCACATCTCCCAGTATTTGTGCCCTCGTGTATGTAGTCTCTCCACCTTGAATGAGTTGTCTTTATGACTTGCTTTTGACCAACAGCATGCAGTTGGAAGGATACTGATTGGCAGCTTCTGCCTGGGGCTCTTAGAAAGCTGGCTCTGGTGGAAGTCCGCAGCCACATAAGAAGTCCAGATACCCTGAGGCCACCGTACTGCGAGGAAGCCCAAGGGAGCCCCCTGAAGAGACTGTCTGGGATGGAGAGATGTGCAGCCAGCCCCAGAAATTCTAGTTGTCCCAGCTGCAGTTCTAAGCACGTGAGAAAACAGACCATAGCAGATGTCCAGTTTCAGCTGTCACCGGATTGCAGCAACATGAGATTCCAAGGGAGAACTGCCCATCTAAGTAATAGTCTTAAATATTTTATATATTTCAAAGCCTAGGTAAGTTGCAAGGGTTCATATATACTTGTGAGATTGCTCTCTAGGAATCAATGTACTAACTTAGATTCTCTCTAGTAGGTGTTCCCATTTTACCTCGCTTTTGCTAAACAGACTGTTACTCAGTGTTAGCAAAAATGGGGTGTAATGAGAATTAATACTGGAGAGAGTGTAAGTACAATGTACTTTGCATACTTTCCAACATCAGTCTTACCTAACATTAGTGACGAGATCAAGGATTGATTGAAATTAATATCTTGAGAACTTATATATAGTGTAGTCCCCCCTTATTCGCTTTCCAAGGTTTCAGTCACCCACGGTCAACTTTGGTATGAAAATCTTAAATGGAAAATTCCAGAATAAACAACTTCTAAGTTTTAAATTGCGAGCCATTCTGAGTAGCTGATGAAATCTGGTGCCCTCCGTCTCTGACCCGCCCATGATGTGAACCATCTCTTTGTCTAGTGTCTCCACGCTGTGTACGCCACCTGCCCTTTAGTCACTTAGTAGCCATCTCAGTTATCAGAAGGACTGTCATGGTATCACAGTCCTTGTGTTCAAGTGACCCTTATTTACTTCCTAACAGCCCCAAAGCGCAAGAGTAGCGATACTGGCAATTTGGGTATGCCAAAGAGAAGCTGTGACGAGCTTCTATTCAGTGAAAAGTGAGTCCATACAAATAGATTGTGAGAGAGAAACCATGTTCGTATAACTTTTCTTACAGTCTATTATAATTGCTCTACTTTATTATTAGTTATTGTTCTTAATCACTTACTATGCCTAATTCATAAATTAAACTTTATCATAGGTATGCATGTATAGAACATAAATAGTACATATAGGGTTCGGTAGTATCCATGGTTTCAGGCATCCACTGGGGGTCCTGGGACATCTCCCCTTGGATAAGAGGGCATAATTATTACTGGAAAGTACTCAGCAATAACAAAAAGTGGACAGGTGATGAATCCCACTCCTGTTTGGCAGGTGGAATAGAGAAAGAAGAATAGAGATAAGAAAATGCAAGTGATGATATTTAAGAAGAAAAAGATACGTACTGAATCCCTGGGACCTGTCCCAAGAAAGAGAAAATGGAAGCCCTGAATCCTTTGTGTCTTACTGGACACCTGATAGCAATGGTGGAATTCCAAGGGGCTTTGGATGGTCCTATGTATGAAATCCCCAATAAATTACAGAAAAGTTAGGGGCGTGGGATTGGGGAGAGCGGGACTCCAAATAACAAGCCAGGCTGTGGTAGAGAAGCCGATCTCAGATACAGGAAGTGTTTATTAACCAGCATCAGTTTGGAAAATGTGTTTAATCAGCTACTGATGGGTGTTTCTAGGACTCAGGCTGCACAATTGTGTGACTGTGGACTATGTGAGAATGAAGGTCTCTAGTTCCACAGCATTCTAAGCAGCCCCTCAAGGCATTTTGCGTCTCAAGGATTCATTTACGAAAAATAAATATTTTTGGTACCTAATACGTGCCAGGTATCACACTTGGCTCTACAAATATAGTGGTATGTGTGAGTGTGTGTGTATGTAAAATATATAATATATGTATATATTAAAATACATGTAACGTATATATGATATATGTACTAGACACAGATGTGGCCTGTCTTACCATAAGTCAGAGAGTTACAAAATACAGCTTATTTATTTTCACGGAAGTAGTTTACAGGGTGCTGAAATTTTGCCAAGAGGATAAGAGAAAAACTCTTAAGTCTTTTACAGAGAACAATTGTAAACTGCTTTAGAGATAAAAGCAGAAATCTGGTAGGACGGTGGACCCTTGACAGATTTTGTGCTGAGTCAGCAGTTGCCAAACCTGGCTGAGATGCTTACCAGAGACACCAGGTGGGGGGGCCCCACCCCGGGCCTACTGAGTGATAACTGCCACGTAGCCCTTATTGTGCATCTGGCAGTGTCTTAATGATTGACACAATTATTCCTTCACTTAGTCCCCACAGAAACTCTATATTTCGGGTACTGTTATTATCTCCTAATGAAAGATGAAGAAACAGGTGCAGAGAATTTGGCTGATTTTCCCCAATATCACACTGCGAGGACACACAGGATTTCACCCCAGATTGTGCTCTTAACCTCTGCACTCATGGTGGCTGAAGCTCCAAAGCATAATTTTCTATTGATTATGAAGCACTAACAGCCTTTTCAGCCCGTGCCCGAGACTGATTATGACAGAGCCATGGACGGTGTGGTCCGCTAAGGGGTATCCACTCTAGATCTGTGTAAGGACTCGTATCACACAGAGTTAGTCCCCAAAGACAGAGCCAGGATGCCAAAGGATGTACTGCTGTGTAAATAAGGGATGTTGTGAAAACACTTCTAAGTAGCTGGTCAACACTGTGTTAGATTTTATGAAATAGGAAACATATCTGGACACCTCAATGCCATTCCCTGGTTTGGAAAGTGAGCTTGTTTAAAAGCAAACACAATGCATGTCACTTTGGAGATCAGGAAAGGAGGCTGATATTCTATGGCACTAATAAGAGTAACTTTCATTTAAGTGGATGATTCCTTGACTGTTAGTAAGAAGTTATAGGGCTGCATGTGCACATTAAAGCAACTGGACTTTAAAACTGAATATACGCAAGGAGAAGAAAACCGCGTCACAGGTGCCCTCTGCCTACTTCTGAAGACGGACTTTAAACTGCTGTTTTGATTTCTCAAGTGTAGTAAAAGTTCAAAGCAACAAAGGCAGCCGTGGTACATATTGTACCAAAGGACTATGATTATTAGAGAAATATCTAAAGTGAACCAGAATTTAAAAAAAAAAAAAAAAAAAAGGAAAGAACAAGGTTAGGGAATATTGAACAGGAGGAGTCCTGGAAGGATTTGTATCAGGTAGTCTAGATCACTTACCTACTAACGCAGACCAGGAGCAACCACTCAAAATTTTTGAATGACTTTACGTTTTCTAATGTTTCTTATTTAGTCACCCTTCCCCCATTGTTACCCCATACTGGATAGCAGGAAAACTCTTAAAATGAAAACGATCTCATGCCATTTTCCTAAACATCAGTAAACTGAAAACAAGTGACACCTATGTCCCATTTTGCAGCCAGCCCAGGTAAAGAGGAACCTGCAGAGAGGTGACAGCTGCTGAGAAGAGGTCAGCAGGCTGACTTCTAGCAGATTTATTCACTGTCAAGGCCATCATATTTCCTGACACGAGATAAAACAACTCATGCACCTGCTTGCAGCGAGGGTCCCAAGTATTAAAGAGCCAGGAGATTTACCAGGAACCTCCAGAGCCCCCCGATGTCATCAGTCCTTTCAAAGCAGACAGGCTCCAAGCCTTCTTCCAGGCAGCACTTGATGGATACCAGCCCGCTCACGCCTGCCCCAATGATGGCAATTCTTTTCTTGGTCATTGTCTCCAGGGATCTTCACAGAGCTGGGTCGAAGTAACTTGTCCTAAAGAAAGGATGACAAATGACAGAACACCCATATCAGTTAACACCTTGCAAGGAAGACCTTGGCCATAGCATCCGAATAAATCCTGAAATAACAGGTGACTTTGGGAAAGCCAGATTCTGCTGTCTTCTCTGCGGGAGGGAATTGTTTCGCGTGGGATAGGGGAGCCCGGGCCTGCAAGACCCAGAGGCGCGCCCAGAGCTGAGAGCTCTGTGGTCAAACCGGATCTCACTGCCTTTCCTGCCTGCAGCATCGGGCGGACCCCTCACCTGCGATCCACAGGCTGCTCTGCACTGTTGGCCGTTTTCGATGAAATATAAAGCAGCAAAGTGCAAACAGCAACATCTAATGGGGAGGGGCTGTTCCCGCACCTCCTCTTTCAGCCAACATCCCGCCCACTCAGCGGCACCCATTCCCTCCCTCAGCGGGAATTAAATTTGGGTGGATCCTGCTTTGGGCTGAAAAAATTAATCTTACAATCTCTGGTTTTCAGCTGCCGTTTTCCGCACTGTCAACTACTCACTATGGGTTGGGAGCTGTCTTGTATCCCCATTGCTCCCCGCCCTTTGGCCCCTTTGCTACCACTTTCAACTTCCTGGTGTTTGCCTAAAGTGACAAATTTCTGTTGAAGGGAAACTAAGGTATTTCCCTGAAGATAGGACCTAGCCAGGACCATCAGCTCTAATGTGTCTTTTGGAGCAAAAATTAATATAAGACCCAGTCTTATGTTATACTATGTAAGACTTGATCTTATAGTAAAATAAGACCGGATCTTATATTAATTTTTCTCCAAAAGACGCATTAGAGCTGATGGTCCCAGCTAGGTCTTATTTTCAGGGAAACACAGTATCAGCAACCTCAAAGTAAGCCTTGCTCCAAAAGTGTAATGGGAATTCCTACCTTTCAGGACATCTGTTAAAACAGGTCCCGGTCCCTCAGCCACACACCCCCAACCCCCACCACATAGATTGGATATTTGGTTGTATGCTCCTGATAGAATTTACCTTAAAACACCCATGCACTGAGTGGGCGCTGGTGTTTCCTACTTAGAGGGACTTAGAGTTTAATGGAGAAAACCAAAACGCAGACAATTTCAATAAAACGATAATTCTTTTTGTTTATTTTTCAAAATTTTTTATTAGTTTCAGGTGTACAAAACAATGTACTAGTTAGACATTTATCATTTACATCCCTCACACAGTGATAACGCCCTCTCCCTATCTACTACCCTATTGCTTTTATTAAGAACTAAGTGAGTAGAGAAACTAAGCATCTACTTTCCTGGGAGAATTTCTTACCTTTTGTCCATTTTCTCTTGAGCCTTAGTTATATCTCTTATCATTTCACTTTGTGAGGGTAATGTCTTCAGCCCTAAAGAGAAAAACCAAACATTTAAGTGTGAGGTTACCTCCACAGGAACTGGAAACCTATTAACAAGTACTACTTCTGGAGAATTCAAAGAATTCCTTAAAGTCAGTAAGTGTGAGCTACAGGCTATTGTTGAACAAGGAAGAGGTGAAGGTCAGAGGTTTCCCAAGGGTTTAACCAGGTGGGAAAGGTGAGCCTGAGTTATAATTCCTTGGAAGTGGGTCCCAGTAGGTGTGTCGGTCTGCTCTCAGGCGTTAGGCAGGGTGTACTTAGGTAATCCTGACATTCTCGACTCCTGACTTGTTTTGTGTAAAGATAATGTTCCAAGGGAAAGGAGACGTGGCCGCCATTCTGCTGTTCAAGTCCAGTCCAGCCTTTTCACATACCTGGAAGTTGGCTAACGTAGTTCAGAAGGTCAGATCCTCAGACAAGTGTCTGCTGTAGAGTTTCTATCTTCATTTCCCTCTAAAGCTAAACTGGCATTCGTTTGAATAGATATTTATTAGAATCCTCCCATGTGCTAGGCACGGGGCTGGGCGTGGACTACAAAGGCTAATAAACACAATTCTTTTACATAAAGAGCTTTCAATATACTATTAAGGGAGGGAGCAAATACACATTTTTTTCCTATATAAATAAGGAGTAAAGGGGGACCACGTCAAGCAGAGAGAGCAGCAGAGGTACAGGTACCAGATACCTGCTGTGTTTGCTGCTCAGTGGGGCTGTCATCAGGGCATTTAGAAGATTTTAGAACGTGTGGTAAAGACTCATGAATGGGTCTGCCAGGGCAGGCTGCATCCAGTTCGTCAGGAACCTGAATGCCACGCTAAGACATAATTCTTTCTTATCATCCAGGGAGCTGATGTAATTTCATATGCTTTTCAAGGAAAGAAAGTCAGTGAATGAAAGTACAACACTCGCAGGGGCTTTTGAGAGGGCTACAAAAGAAGGAAAGAAAAAGAAAACTAGATTTCAATCAAGGCAAGGAAGTGGATTTGGTGTCCTAGAAAAGGGTGCAATATCTCCTGGAGAAGAACACAGAAATTCTGAACCGCAGAAATGAAGGAAAATGGAGAAAGGATAGGCCGGGCAAGGGGACAGGCTGAGGTGGGCAGCCAGGAAAGAACAGGAGAAACTGATCCCGAGAGTTTCAGATGGGTACAGTGAAGGCAGAATTCAGGGATGAGAATGGCAGGAATTTGGTAGGTAGACAGGAGGGCTGTGGGAGAACTGAAAACTCAGGGTTCCTGTCGGAAGTTTGATAAAGTTCTAGGGATTCCTGCCTTCCAGGTCTTAGAAGAAAGCTGGAGGAATTAGCACCAGGCGTCTGTGAGCATAGGAAGCTGGGCTTTTGGTGCATTTCACCCAAGATCCCCTCATCCCATAGCTGTAATAGAGACTCTTCGCATTTTCCCTGTTCTACTCAACAGTTTACTTGGTCCTGGAAGAGTCTTAGTTATTTAACGTAAGCTAACACGCTCTGGCCTATTTAATGTGACTTTTACCTCTTACTCAATGACTAAATTAAAAGATCCATTTAATATGACTGGAATGAAGCCAACTTCATGTGTTACTTGCATTTCATTCCTGGTCCAGGGCTCTCAAGTAGTATATGATCTACTGTCTAGAACTGAACGAAATTAACAATGATAGGACTTTGGGGAAATTGGAAAGGTTTTTGATTTATCAACTCTAACACCATTGCTTCTTTTTTTTTCTCTGCTACCATGAAGATCTTCTCTAGGGAAGAGGAAGCTGTAATTCCAACCAGAACTTGGAATAGTTTTAATTAAACATTACTAATGGTCGCAAATTCTATTACAACGACCATAGAATCAAATAATTTCTTTGTTAGAAGGAACCTTAAAGCTCATCTCATTTCTCCCTGTCCTGAGCTTTCAATCTGCTCCATGTTGGCTCGTCAAATGGCCATCCAGCCGTTTTCATTCTCTTCCTATTCTGTTTGGATTCCTCACCATCTAATTAGTCAGTCCATTCCATCTTGAAATGGCACCGGCAGATAGGAAAAAAAAATTGTACGTTTTGTTTTTTTAATGATATTGTGCAATCCTCAACATTTCACTCCTTGGTCCTGGTTCAACCCTTTGAAGAGATACTGAGCAAATAGAATCCTTTGGTACGGGACACCTCTTCAGATATTTGAACCCTTGTATTTCTCCCTTCTTCAGTTATATTAAAAATGGCACATTTTCAAATCCCTTAACCGTCCTTGCTCTCCTTTTACTGCACTCCACTTTCACTTTTAAAACATGCCTTTGGGTGTGCTCTGACCTGTTTTAGAGAACAATTTTACATTGTAGGACATTATAATTTTTTAATGACGATAGATACAATTAAGCCCTTTGAAAATCATATCATTCTGCTGACTCCCATTGAGCTCTCTACTCCAAACCCCAAAGTTTTTACTCATGTTCTAGCCAAAACTGAAAGAGGGGACATAAAGTGGGGAAAGTCAGAATTGGAGAGGTTGAATCTTCTACATTGTGAACCAGTCTTTAACCAGGTCTTAATTTGGGGGCTGAAATCAAATCACACCTTCTCTATATTTGACTTTATCTATAATGAAAGAAGACAAACTTCTTTTGCGTCGTAAATATATCCCAGGTGTCTGGAATCTAGGTGAGTGGATTCTGATCTAGAGTGTACAGTGGAATCACCTAGGAAACATTTCTCAAGAATCTTATGTCTGCCCCACCCCAGACTTAAGAAATAAACACCATGAGGCAAAGCATGCCTATTTTGGGAAAATTCCCAGGACATTCTAATATGTGTCCATGGTTATAAACTAGTACTTTATATTCACTCAATAATTAATTTTTGAGCACTAATTTTGTGTCAGGCACTGTTACAACCATACATACTGTCTCAGCTATTTAAAGACAAGAACTTAAACATACTACCAAGTTATTAAGTATTCAACTTGCATGGTCACTTACCTTTAAATACTTGAGTGACCTAGTGTCCTTGGATCTCTGAAATGGGCATAGTGGCACCCAAAGGCTGGACTAAGCCTATGATTGCAAGAGTTGGCTTTTCCAGATTAGGAGGGAAGACT
This sequence comes from Rhinolophus sinicus, assembly GCF_057876585.1. Lineage (NCBI taxonomy): Eukaryota > Metazoa > Chordata > Mammalia > Chiroptera > Rhinolophidae > Rhinolophus > Rhinolophus sinicus. The sequence continues at coordinate 50,544,519 of NC_142507.1, forward strand.
GTTTTATACAGGGATACCTTGTTTTTGACTACTTTGACAGAATCTTCAAGAAATGGAAAAGCAAAGGTATAGGCTGTTGCAAAGATTACAGCATCAATGTTATCCTCTCTGGAGCTATCTTCAAATATGGCGGCTGTCTCTGTGAATTCCTTCACATTTCCTTTCACCTTCACCATACCAGAAATTATACGATTTGGCAGCTCATCATTGACTGTTGGATGCTGACTCAGGGCTCTGTGAATGGTGATAAAGACCAAAAGAAGGAGAAATAAGAGAGAACATTAGGTAGGCGGGGAGAGGGAGCAAGCAAGGAAAGAGAAATCAGTAACACATAGGTAAAATTCTACTTTGATGGAGGTGATTATGCAATATACCAGTGATCTCCCTCGTGGCTATCCCTGAAATCTGGGAAAAGTCTAATGTATGTTGGCACAGATCAGGATCTCAGAGCAGAAGTTGGGCCATACATGACATTGAGATGGAAGATGTTGGAGAACTGACGCAAGAATGGTCTGTTTGGAGAGTGCATGTGTGATTTCTCAAGGAATAAGAACGTGCCCAAGTCATAAAACTGTGAGTCTTGCATCTAGCCACCAAGCCTTTTCCCTTTCTCCTCTTAACATCCCAGAGTAGTTGTATGTAGTCTCTATCTCACTCTTACAGTTGTCTTTAGGGCCTCGTGCTCCATCCCCCTTCAATCTATCTTCTTCATCATTTTTGGAGTGGTTATTCCAAAATGTATGTATTCTTATGTCATTCACTTGCTTAAAATCTTCCAATGGCTTCAGACTGTCTTTGTTCCAGACTTTTCATTTAGCAGAGCATACACAGGTTTTCACGTATCTGCCCAGTGAGCCTGGGGATGAATTTAGGGATTGGGATCATTAGAGAATTTTCTAAAGTGAACCAGAATTCAAAAAAAAGGGAAAGAACAAGGTCAGGGAATATTGAACAGGGGGAGTCCTGGAAGGAGTTGTATCAGGTAGTCTAGATCAGTTTCCTACTAACGCAGACCAGGAGCAACCACTCGAAATTTTTGAATCACTTTACATTTTCTAATGTTTGTTATTGAGTTGCATTCACCACATCATTACCCCATTCTGGATAACAGGAAAACTCTTTAAATGAAAACGATCTCTGTGACATTTTCCTAAACATCAGTAAAGGAAAAACAAGTGACACCTGTGTCCCATTTTGCAGCCAGCCCTGGGAAAGAGGAACCTTCAGAGAGGTGACAGCTGCTGAGAAGAGGTCAGCAGGCTGACTTCTAACAGACTTAGTCACTGTCAAGGCCATCATATTTCCTGACAGGAGATAAAATAACTCATGTACCTGCTTGCAGTGAGGGTTCCAAGTATTAAAGAACCAGATTTACCTGGAACCTCCAAAGCCCTCCGATGTCATCAGTTCTTTCAGAGCAGACGGCTCCGAGCCTTCTTCCAGGCAGCACTTGATGGATACCAGCCGGCTCTTGCCTCCCCCAATCACCGCAGTTCTTTTCTTGGTCATTGTCTCCAGGGATCTTCGCAGGGCTGGGTCAACTAGCTTGTCCTAAAGAAAGGATGACAAATGACAGTTAACACCTTTCAAGGAAGACCTTGGCCATAGCATCTGAATAAATCCTGCAACAACAGGTGCCTTTGGGGAAATCAGATTCTGCTGTCTTCTTAGCGGGAGGGAATTGCTTCGCGTGGGATAGGGGAGCCCGGGCCTACAAGACCCAGAGGCGCGCCCAGAGTTCAGAGCTCTGTGGTCAAACCGGATCTCACTGCCTTTCCTGCCTGCTGCTCCGGGCAGACCCCTCACCTTCGATCCACAGGCTGCTCTGCACTGTTGGCCGTTTTCGGTGAAATATAAAGCAGCAAATTGCAAACAGCAACATCTAATGGGGAGGGGCTGTTCCCGCACCTCCTCTTTCAGCCAACATCCCGCCCACTCAGCTGCACCCATTCCCTCCCTCAGCGGGAATTAAATGTGGGTGGAACCTGCTTTGGGCCAAAAATCTTAATCTTACAATCTCTGGTTTTTTTTCAGCTGCTGTTTCCACACTCTCAACTGCTCACTCTGGGGTGGGAGCTGCTGTGTATCCCCATTGCTCCCCTCCCCTTTGTTACCGCTTTCAAATTCCTGGTATTTGCCTTAAAGTGACAAACTCCTGCTGAAATGAAACTAACAACAACCTCAAAGCAAGCCTTGCGCCAAAAGTTTAAGTGGGAATTCCTACCGTTCAGGAGATCTGTTTAAACAGGTCCAGGCCCCTCGGCCACCCCCACCCTAACCCCCACCTCATAGATTGGATATTTGGTTGTATGCTACTGATAGAATTTACTTTAAAACACCCGTGCACTGAGTGGGCGCTGGTCTTTCCTACTTAAAGGGACTCAGAGTTTAATGCAGAAAACCAAAACGCAGATCTTATCAACATAATAAAAATACTTTTTAAGAGCGCTTTCTTTCATGCAGGTACATGTGCAATTAAAAACATAAAATATCCACTTTTGAAATGTAACTTAGGTTTTTCAACTACGAAGTCATGCAGCAAAGGCCAATAGGATAGATACAGGATTTCACGCAGTGGGTCAGAATCAGGGCCCATCCCACCCAGGGATCCGTTTTGAAAGATGTCAGGGGTTTTAGAGAGATAGGTTGTGGCTGATGCCATCTGTCTTTGTTCCCTGAGTCAGCTTTGCTCCAGATGGTTGCATGCCAACCATAGCAGCGCTGGTGTTTCACTTGCTGGTTTCGCCCGAAAAGTATCGCTTGTGAGTTAATAGTTATTACAAGGGCTTACATAATATGGTTCAAAAGCGTTCACGGGAATGGATACAAAATCGAGACAGCAGCTCTATGAGGCAAATACTTATCATCACCCCGTTTTCCAAGTAAGTAGAAAGGCAGGGATGCAAACCAGGCAGTGCCTTCAAGCCTGGGCTTCCAATCACTGTCCCTACTGCTCCTTTATGAGGATGTTTTTACTTCTTATTTAGCCACAAGTCCTGCCCCTGTTTCCCGTCTCTGTATTGCACCCCCTTTTGCCTAACTCCTGCCTTGACAACTCTTTACTTGAACTGCTTTTCGCTGAGCTGTAACTTGCCATGTTTCAGCTACTTTGAAATATGTTTAAAAATAAATCTTTGGTTTGGGGAATCACTTGGCTCCGTCAGAAAGATTCCTGCTCAATATATAGTATGAATTATATGAAAATATAGTAAACACACACACACACACACACACACACACACACACACACACACACACACACAGTGGAGGACACTTGATATCAACACAGCCTAATAGGAGAATGAGGGGGAAGAGCCTCAAAGATGGAGTTTTACCCATTTTCTTAGTAATTAAAAAACATGATTTTGCTTTCTGATGTGGTTCTGTCTTTCGGATGTGGTTCTAATTTATCAAAATGTCGTGAATCTTTCAGTAGTCACATCAAGATGACCTAATAGAAAAGTTCTTATTTGAAGAAAAAAAAAGTTGGTGTTTACTTTTGTTCTGGATTTTTTCTCCCTTTGCTTCAGAAATCCTTTATTGAACTATTGTCTTCCCACAGCTTACCAGCAAATAGAATGCCTTTTGTCCCCAAACATCTTTCTTTCTGTCTAACGCTACTTTCTCCCTGAGAGAAAAAAACATTTCTTACCTTTTTTTGTGTTGTTACCTAAATGTATCTTCCTTGAGATTTCAGGAAAATTAGCTTCTCATTCTATCGCTCCCCAAGATTTGTGGTAGTGGAAGGGCCAAGGAGCATCTCGCTCAATCACTGTTTCTATCAGACTGTGGTTTATTGGGTGTTTGAGAAGGAACGTGACTTCCGTTCAGTTAACGAGATGCTTCACCTCAGGAGCCACATCTGAATCCAAGGCAGAGGATTGCTAGTCCCCAGAGGTCCCGGCACTGGAGCTGGTGTAGTAACTGCACGGCGTGGGGGTGAGTATATCAGGAGAAGGATGAACACAGCATTTTCGTGACTAGAGGAGAGGCAGACGCTGCCAGCTGTTCATCACAATCTGTCTCCTCCTCTTCCAGACATCAGGGCTGTAGCTGGGGACGGGGCTGCCGAAATAGGAACTGCATTTCCCAGTGGCCCTTGCAGCTCTGTGCCCATGTGACTAAGTTCTCACTAAGGAATAAGAAATGGGGACATAGGCAAGTTTACAAGGCCATGGTTTACCCTGGACGTCTACTCTTTCGCCTTTCCTGGAGCTAGAACCCTTTGGGAATCGCATATGGAAGAGGGTAGGTCCACCATCAGGTTGGGTCCCTAAATGACTCCATCTTCTAATCTGGACCTACTGATCTTGAACTGTTACATGAGAGATAAGTAAACTGCCATTTTGTTTATGGTATTGAGTTTTTAATTTTGCTTTTTATAGCAGTTTGGATGGCGAAGTTCTTTGGGCCTGTAACTTTTTAAAGACTGATATATTTCATAAAAGCTTTCAGTTGTAAATGTGAACTTATAATAGTATCTTTTAAAAATAAAATTCTGGAGAGTTTTACTGTTTTATTTTTTCCTCTTTCTTCTGCCCCCGCCCCACTCCAATTCAAGCCGTTGTTTCTCAGTCTAGTTGTGTAGGACGCAGCTCTCTGGCTCGTGCTGGTGTTATGAGCCTTTCGCTCACCACGGCTGAGGGAGTTGGTCATTGGTCGTCAGTTGGACGCTCACAGCAGCTCACGGCAGCTCTTGCCAGCTGCCGAGTGCTTACAATGGCCAAGAGCCACTCAAGCGGCATACAGTAGCCCGAGGCAGCACACAGAAGCCCATGGCACTCATGCCAACCTCCAGCTGCTCCCTGCAGCTCAGCTCCAGGGAGAGCTGTTGTTCACAATCTTAGCTGTAGAGGGCGCAGCACACTGGCCCATGTGAGAATTGAACTGGCGACCTTAGCATTAGGGGCATCAGAATCCAACCACCTGAGCCACCGGGCCGGCCCCGAAAAGTTCATTTTTATATTAAGTTGATAACCCACCTACTTAAGTCCATCAATTCCACTGCTCCCCTTTGACCTGTGACAGCCCAAATAAACTCTGTTGTTTTCTGGCTCTTAACCAAAGACACTTTGCAGACAAAAAGGTACATTTTTACTGCAACTTTTTGTTTACCCATCCAGAATCCTGTCTGGTTACTTCTATTTGGTTACCTCCCTGCCCTCCCCAGTTCCTGTCATTCTTTCCATAGGACTCTGAATCAAGGCCCTTGAGGGAATAACACATTAAACCTTAACTAGTGTACTATTCAGCTTTCTAACTCCAGGTTGGTCTCTCTGGGCCAAATAATACGTCTCTGGTACATTTCCTTACAGTAGTCAAATCATCAGAGGAGAAGCACACGCATTATATATCAGCGAATGGGAAAACTTGTTAGGAAGAGAAACTATTTTTGTAAAGCTAAACAGAAATCATTTTTGGATTATCTGCTTTGGGGGTGGGAAACAAAAAAATTTTGTGGTCAAAAGCTTTTCTGAAAGAAAGGGTTTATTGAGCCAGATGCCAGCCAGAAAAGGACGGGGTCCTGGGGTGCACCGACTGCACCACCAGCGGCAGGGATATGCACTCCTGGCATTGACAGGCTCCTTCATATCTCAGGTTTCGAGAAGGAAGATGAAAGTTGTTTTGAAAGAATTTGCACTGGCTATGGGTAAAGGGTGTGGGAAAAAGTGAAGAGGGGCTAGTTCTGGGATAGGTGCAAAGTCTGTAAGGAAGAATCGTTTGTTCTTGAGGACCGGTTGTGGGCAACAGTCCGGGAAGGTCATGCGTAGGAATGTAATGGAGGCACTGGTGGTCACTTGTGCTGGTGGCGGCCTACTGGCTCTTCTCTTTAGATAATTGTGCAACAGCTACCTGGAAGTTAACTCCGAGTTGTAACATTTATTCAGGAATGTGAGCAAGTCTTTTGATGATTTTGCCACGCAGCTGTTAACTGAATAACCTCTCTTGTCTCTTTCTTCTACCCTCCGGCTTGCTATAATTTAATTTAGAACTTCTCAGAGTGTTCTTTTTCTAATATAAGGGGATGGTCGATGACACTGTTGTATTCTAATAGCACTTGTAACTCAGTCCACAGTAAACTCTTCATGTTGCATGTTTCAGACATAGGACACAAGTAATTTGATTCTGTAGGAAGGATTGATTGCTACTCCTTACTACCTACCAAGTTTTTGGTTTTTTTCCTTAAACACAGGAGTAATTAGGCAAAGAAGCAAGATCTCTTAACCAATGATGTAATGGTTTCCTTTGCTGTGCAAAAGCCTTTTAGTTTGATGTAGTCCCACTTGTTTATTTTTGCTTTTCTTGGCCTTTGATTTATGTGTCAAATCCAAAAAATCATCACCAAGACCAATGTCAAGGAATATATTCCCAATGTTTTCTTCTAGGAGTTTTATGCTTTCAGGTCTTAGGTTCAAGTCTTTAATCCATTTCGAATGAAAAGCTGGGATTTCATTGTAGGGAAAAGAGAAAAGAGGATTAATGCTTTGGAAAGAGAAATAAAAGTAGATTTCTGGGCAATGTGAAGCTGAGAGTTGTCCTGGAGGCATCTCTCGATCCAGCTCCCCAAAGGAAACCGGGGCAACGACACTGGAACTGCTAAAAATAGGTTATAATTATGGCAAAGAAAACAACAGCGAGCATGACCCAGACCATCATTAATGTTGACATCATGGAACCACTGCTTTCAACTTGTCTGGTCATCATAGGCTTCCTGATACGCTCGTCCATGGTGAGGATGGCTTTTCGGGCTCCATCCCACTTTCCCGGGCCCTGCAGACGATACTGGATTGGAGTGTAGGGTCCCAATAATAACTGTAATGCCAGCTTGGGGTCGGTGAAGGCCAGGGACAGCAGGTTGGGCCTGACACCCATCAGGTCAGCAAGCTCATCCATGATATCTATAAAGTCTACCTGAATGGTGTGGCGTTGGCTCTCCACATACCTGAAACACACAAGACAGAAGCCGGGGTTGTCAACAGTCAGACAGTCAATAAATCAAGCAGTGCTTTCTGAGTACCTGTTATTGGATCAATATTGGGCTAGGAGCCCTGTAAAATAGATAAGAAAGGTAAAATTTGTCTTTGTCCTTAAGGACTTTATAATCTACTGGAGGAGATATGATAGACACACATGAAACAGAAGAATATACGACTTTTGGCAAATCTTGTGGTTTCAGACTGCTAAATAGCAATGCAGAAGTGGGTAGTTAAAACAGAGCTATACTAAGTCCTTGAAGGATATGGCAGATATAGATAAGCTGAGAACAAAGAGGAAAGTGTTACAAGTCAGGGGAACATCAGAGTGAAGGAATAAAATAGGAATGAGTGTAGAATGTGCGTATAGAATATCTGTAGGCACCACCTACAGTAGCGGAGGCGTGTGTGGAAAACAAGGACACATACAGGACGCAAGGATGGCAGATTCTGATCCAGGGGACTCGGATGTCATCAGAAAGAGAGAACCCACCACGAAAATTCTCAAGTTTGGGACCCTCAATTGTTTTATGAGGGCAGTGGTGGTGGGGTCCACAGTGCAGGACTTCCCAATGTTAATTCAGAATCTGGAAGGGAGGGGGGAGAATGACTTACCCCCCTCCCAATGGAGCCAAATGGAATGACTGATTACACTAAGTATAGATCTAAAGAGCTAACAGGGCTTTTTAGAGGGAAAGTGTGGTAATAGCAATACCTGTGTGGAAGGAGTGGGATTTGGAAAGCTAACTGATAACTTCCTCTTATCCTTTCTATTTTGAAAATGAAAGAAAGAACAGTGGACAGAAGGTAGTAAGAGAAAAGCCAGGTCAAGCTAATTGAGATTAGAAGGGCTCCTAGGATTAGAGAATCCAAAACAAGGAGAGGAAAACTGAGCGACTGTAAATTTGAGGTAGAACAGGTGAAATGGAACTGAAAGATGGTCAAATAGGAATGTACTGAAATGGAACTAAAGTTTAGAAGAAAGAAGATAGGACAGAATTCGAGACTCTCCCTTGTGGATGTGATGCCGGCCCAAAGGTTGGTAGGCGTGCAGTTAGCCTGTAGTACTGGGTGAAACGCTGTCCTCGTCATGAAGGTTTCACAAAGGGAGTCAATAAACACACATACAAAACGTTATGTGTAGGTAGTTAACCCTCCATAAAGGTTAAGTTATACCCTTAGGGACAGCTCAGTCTGAAGGTGGCTAGACAAATGTCTAAAGAGAGGAGGAAAGTTGAAGTAGAATATTTCAGTGCCAGAAAAGCAAAGAAAGAAAGCACTCCGGAAGGATGAGTTCAAACCTCAAACTCCATAGTAAGATTGAGGAAAATGAACTTAGCCCTGGATGACCTTCAAGATAGCAGTTGCAGGAGAAACGACGGAAGTCACAGTGCAGGGAGCTTAGGAGGGACAAAAGGCTGAGAATTTAGAGCATATAACACAGAATACGGATTGCAGAAGTTTGGCAGTGGAAGGAAGGAAAAACTAGGAGAGCACGTGGCAAGGGTATCAGGGTGGAATAAAAACGCTCTCCTCCTCCGAGGCAGGGGACAGTAACGCCAGTACAATCAATTGAAGAAAACCACCTCTCTGGACCTGCAATGATCCTGCCTCTGACTTTCCCCCTAAGGTTTAGACATCTGCCACTAGCTCCCACTTTGTCTAATAAAAGTCACCCAGTGAATAAGCTCAGTTCTGAAGTTCAGATGCTAAATGACTGTGTCACCCAAGCACTAAGCAATCAGCGACGTACCACCTTCCCTTATCACAGGCTGTTCACACCAGGAGCCACTGTGACCCGAGCATGCTGTTCCCTGGCGACGGCCTGCCCGGTGGCCTCTGCAGATTTGTAAATCTACTTGCAGTTTGGAATTCGACCATATCTGCCCTCAGTAGTTCATTGCTGCTCTTCTGTCTTGTGGCAGCTCTACTAGCACTTGAAGCAGTCCTTGCAAAAACAATATACCTGATTTTCTCCCCATGTGCGTTTTCCTACTTGACTCTTCTTTCAGGCCCTAAACATAGGCTTTTCAACACTTTCCTCAGCTTGTCTCTTCTTTCTCACCCATAACAAACCTCTCGGTGCTATTTCTCCATTCTCTTGTCACAAACGATTATTTGTTTTTCCTTCAGAATGTAACCTAAATCCTGAAAACTAACATGAGAAAGATAAATACAGTAAACTATTGCTCTTATTAAGAACTAAGTGAGTAGAGAAACTAAGCACCTACTTTCCTGGGAGAGTTTCTTACCTTTTGTCAATTTTCTCTTGAGCCTTAGTTATGTCTCTTATCATTTCACTCTGTGAGGGTAATGTCTTCAGCCCTAAGGAGAAAAGCCGAACAGTTAAGTGTGAAGTTACCTCCATAGGAACTAGAATCCTATTAACAAGTACTGCGTTCTGGAGAATTCAAAGAATTCCTTAAAGTCAGTAAGTGTGAGCTGCAGGCTATTGTTGAACAAGGAAGAGGTGAAGGTCAGAGGTTTCCCAAGAGTTTAACCAGGTGGGAAAGGTGAGCCTGACTTATAATTCCTTGGAAGTGGGTCCCAGTAGGTGTGTCGGTCTGCTCTCAGGCGTTAGGCAGGGTGTACTTAGGTAATCCTGACATTCTTGACTCCTGACATGTCCCACCACCTTTTGTGTAAAGATAATCTTCCAAGAGAAATGAGACGTGGCTGCCATTCTGCTGTTCAAGTCCAGTCCAGCCTTTTCACATACCTGGAAGTTGGCTAACGTAGTTCAGAAGGTCAGATCCTCAGACAAGTGTCTGCTACAGAGTTTCTATCTTCATTTACCTCTAAAGCTAAACTGGCCTTTGTTTGAATAGATATTTATTAGAATCCTCCCATGTGCGAGGCACGGGGCTGGGCTTGGACTACAAAGTCTAATAAACACAATTCTTTATATAAGAGCTTTCGATACTCTACTAACGAAGGGAGCAAATACCATTTTTTCTTGTAGAAATAAGGACTAATGGGGGGGAGCATATGAAGCAGTGACAGCAGGAGAAGTACAGGTACCAGAGTACTCGCTGTGTTTGCTGCTCAGTGGGGCTGTCATGAGGGCATCTAGAAGAACGTAGGACGTATGGTCAAGACTCGCGAATGATGGGCCTGCCAGGGCAGGCTGCGTCCAGTTCGCCAGGAACCTGAATGCCATGCTAAGACATAATGCTTTCTTATCATCCAGGGAGCTGATACAATTTCATATGCTTTTCAAGGAAAGAAAGTTGGTGAATGAAAGTATAACACTCACAGGGGCTTTTGAGAGGGCTACAAAAGACGGAAAGAAGAAAACTCGATTTCAGTCAAGGCAAGGAAGTGGGTTCGGTGTCTAGAAAAGGGTGCAATATCTCCTTGACAAGAACACAGTAATTCCAGAGAGCAGAGGGGGAAGTTTAATGGGGAAAGGACAGGCTGGGCAAGGGGACAGACTGAGGTGGGCAGCCATGAAAGAACAGGAGAAACTGATCCCGAGAGTTTCAAATGGGTACAGTGAAGGCAGAATTCAGGGATGAGAATGGCAGGAATTTGGTAGGTAGACAGGAGGGCTGTGGGAGAACTGAAAACTCAGGGCTCCTGTCAGAAGTTTGATCAAGTTCTAGGGATTCCTCCCTTCCAGGTCTTAGAAGAAAGCTGGAGGAATTAGCACCAGGCCTCTGTGAGCATAGGAAGCTGGGCTTTTGGTGCATTTCCCCTAAGACCCCCTCATCCCATAGCTGTAATAGAGACTCTTTGCATTTTTCCTCTTCAGCTCAACACTTCACTTGGTCCTGGAAGAGTCGTAGTTATTTAACGTAAGCTAAGACGCTCTGGCTGATTTAATGTGACTTTTACCTCTTACTCAATTGACTGAATTAAAAGATCCATTTAATATGACTGGAATTAAGCCAACTTCATGGGTTCCTTGCATTTGATTCCTGGTCCAGTGTTCTCAAGTAGTATATGATCTACTGTCTAGAACTGAAAAGAATTAAAAAATGATAGGATTTTGGGGTAATTTGGAAATGTTTTTGATTTATCAATGCTAACTCCATTGCTTCTTTTTTACTCTGCTACCATTGAAGATCTTCTCTAGGGAGGAGGAAGCTGTAATTCCAACCAGAAATTGGAATAGTTTTAATTAAACATTACTAATGGTAGCAAATTCTATTACAACAACCATAGAATCAAATAATTTCTTTGTTAGAAGGAACCTTAAAGCTCATCTGATTTCTCCGTCCTGAGCTTTGAATCTATTCCATGTTGGTTCGGTCAAATGGCCATCCAGCCGTTTTCATTGTCTTCCTATTCTGTTTGGATTCCTCACAATTTCATAGACAGCCCATTCCATCTTAAAATGGCACCGGCTGATAAGAAAAAAAAATTGTTCGTTTCTTTTTAATGATATTGTGCAATCCTCAACATTTTACTCCTTGGTCCTGGTTCCACCCTTTGAAGAGATACTGAGCAAATACAATCCCCTTTGGTACCGGACACCTCTTCAGATATTTGAATCCTCATATCGCCCCTGAATCTTATCTTCTCCACGCTAATCCTCTCCAGCTTCTTCAGTTATGTTTAAAATGGCACATTTTCAAATCCCTTAACCGTCCTTGCTCTCCTTTTACTGCACCCCACTTTCACCTTTAAAACATGTTTTTGGGTGTGCTCTGACCTGTTTAGAGAACAATTTTACATTGTAGGACATTATAATTTTTTAATGACGCTAGGTACAGTTAAGCCCTTTGCAAACCATATCATTCTGCTGACTCACATTGAGCCCTCTGTTCCAAACACCAAAGTCTTTTCTCATGTTCTAGCCAAAAGTGAATGAGGGGCTATGAAATGGGGAAAGTCAGAATTGGAGAGGTTGAGTCTTCTACATTGTGGACCAGTCTTTAACCAGGTCTTAATTTTTGGGCTGAAACCAAATCACACCATTTTTATATTTCATTTTACCAGTAATGAAAGAAAATACACTTCTTTTGCCTCATCAATATATCGCAGGTGTCTAAAGTCTAGGTGAGGGGATTTTGATCTAGAGTGTACATTGGCATGACCTGGGAAACATTTTCTCAAAGATCTTATATCAGCCCCACCCCAGACTTAAGAAATAAACACCATGAGGCAAAGCATGTCTATTTTGGGAAAATTCCCAGGAGACTATATGTCCATGGTTATAAACTAGTACTTTATATTCACTCAATAATTAATTTTTGAGCACTAATTTTGTGTCAGGCACTGTTATAACCATACATACTGTCTCAGCTATTTAAAGGCAAGAACTTAAACATACTACCAAGTTATTAAGTATTCAACTTGCATGATCACTTACCTTTGAATACTTGAGTGACCCAGCGTCCTTGGATCTCTGAAATGGGCATGATGGCACCCAAGGGCTGGATTAAGCCTATGATTGCAAGAGTTGGCTTTTCCAGATTAGGAGGGAAGACCGTTTTATACAGGGATACCTTATTTTTGACTACTTTGACAGAATCTTCAAGAAATGGAAAGGCAAAGGTATAGCCTGTTGCAAAGATTACAGCATCAATGTTATCCTCTCTGGAGCCATCTTCGAATATGGCGGCGTTCTCTGTGAATTCCTTCACATTTCCTTTCACCTTCACCATACCAGAAATTATACGATTTGGCAGCTCATCATTGACTGTTGGATGCTGACTCAGGGCTCTGTGAATGGTGATAAAGACCAAAAGAAGGAGAAATATGAGAGAACATTAGGGAGGCAGGGAGAGGGAGCAAGGAAGGAGAGAGAAATCAGTAACACATAGGTAAAATTCTACTTTGATGGAGGTGGTTATACAATATGCCAGTGGTCTCCCTCTTGGCTATCCCTGAAATTTGGGAAAGGTCTAATGTATGTTGGCACAGGTCAGGATCTCAGAGGAGAAGTTGGACCGTAGATGACATTGAGATGGAAGATGTTGGAGAACTGAAGGAAGAATGGTCTGATTTGGAGAGTGCACGTGTGATTTCTCAAGGAATAATAATGTGCCCAAGTCATAAAACTGTGAGTCTTACAGCTAGCCACCAAGCCTTTTTCCTTTCTCCTCTTAACATCCCAGAATAGTGTTATGTAGTCTCTATCTCACTTTTACAGTTGTCTTTAGGGCCTCGTGCTCCATCCCCCTTCAATCTATCTTCTTCATCATTTTTGGAGTGGTTATTCCAAAATGTATTTATTATTATGTCACTCACTTGCTTAAAATCTTTCAATGGCTCGGGACTGTCTTTGTTCCAGACTTTTCATTTAGCAGAGCATACACAGGTTTTCACATACCTGCCCAGTGAGCCTGGGGATGAACTTAGTTACCTTCTGTCTTTGCCATATAGTCCAACCAAACCAGACGACACACAGGTCCCACAGCATATTTTTTGCTACCCCAAGATCTTGTACTTATAATTAGAACGCTCCTTCCTTAACCTATTTGTTTGACTATCTCTTGTTATTCCATAAAGCCTCAATTTATTTTGTAATGACCAAAATTGTAGCTACTACAGTTCCTCAATTGGGTGAAATAAATGGTTCAAAACTTGTTGGGCCATCAACCTCAAAGTATCACCCCACTGACTAATTTCAAAGGAATAAAATATCTTTACCAAGGAGAAGCCTGATGGATACCACCTTTTCTAAGTGATCAAATCTAACCTCATTCATGTGGGATAATTGCTAGCACGTGGCTCCTGATGTGAGCTACCGAGAAGACACACCTATGAGTATTTGTGCTACAAATTTTCATCTGAACATAATAAAGGAAGAATAACTATGCAAGTACAAATGGAGAGAATTTCCGTAAAACAATCAGCTTGGATTTTTTATAAGTGAAGAATTATTTCAGATTAAGAGAAAGACACATGACAACTAAATGCTGTGGTGAAATACCTGAGAGGATCCTGGATTAAAAAAATAAAAAAGGTATAAAGATACATTATAGGGGCAATTTGGGGAATTTGGATATGTGATATATTAGATAATGATATTTTATCAATGCTAAATATCCCTAGTGTGGTAATTGTGTTACATTTATATAGGAGAGTACCCTTTTTCTTAGGCAATATATGCTGAATAATTTAGGGTAAAATGACTTAATGATTGCAACTTCGTCTTAAACGGTTCAGAGAAAAAAAATGTATATGTATATATGCATGGATGCATGTAATATGTATGCTATCTATGTACGGATCAATTTTTAGAGAGAGGGGGAAAGAAGAAGCAGATAAGGCAAACTGTTAATAGGTGACTCTAAATTAAGCATATATGTGTGCTCATTGTACGTACAATTTTGTATTAAGTAAATCTGAACATTTTTTAAAATTGGAGGGAAACCAGCACTTAAAATTAGCTCTAGAAATGCTTTCACAGTCTCCTTCCTTGGCTGTGTGAGGACTCCCACCCTTCATACCGCAGAACATGCCATGCATTTCTCTGTCTTATTCTGTTGTCTCTCTTCTATTAGAGTATTTAAGGTAAAATCCATTTCTCGGGTCTGCCATTGATTTCTTATGTGCTCTCGGGCAAATGAGTTTCCCTAAGTGTCAATTTTTAGATCTGTAAAATGAGCTGAAACACCAAGCTATAGGGAGGGCTGTAGTGAGCATTACATGAGATGATGCCTGTAACCATTTAACACCATTAACTTCGTGCTTGTCTTGCATGAAGTCCTCAGATAGGTGAGGTGTTACTATTTGTATTAATACTCCTAGTAGGTCTTTAATCTCTATATTCTCATGCCCAGTATAATGCTTGGCTCATAGGAGGTGCTCAGTGTTGAAGGCTGAATGATTGATGCACTGCCCTCTGCTACGTTTTTATTGTCGTCACTGGGTGTCATGGAAAAGAACTGGTACCTGGGGAAATGCTCAAATGGTTGATGCCAAGGTGAGTTCTAGACCGAAGATTACAGACCAGTAGATCTTGGGCTTCTGTGGGGACAAGGTAGAAATCTGATCTCACATTCTGTGGCTTTTCTTAATGTATGTGTAGAGGTAGCTCCACTATTAGCCTATGTGAACAGTCCTTCTTTTTGTGTCCTGGCCATTACTGCCCCACTGCCATCCTGGAAACATACCTGTGTTTAGGCTTCAGGCCGTACATTTTGTGGTTAAACCTTTGGTTCATCCGTCTTTCCAAATATGTGTTTAATAATGATTGAGAAAGAATCTTTGTCAGATAATTTTTAAGTCGAGAAAAGAACAACAAATCAAAAGGATATCCGTGGTCTCCCACACGATTCATGATCCAAGCCCCTCTCCTGGTGCTGAGGAAAACCTGGGACATTAGAAAAAATGGTTTGCTTTTACCATTCTCTGGCTCGTCATCCTGTAAAAGTACCTCATTAGTCTGGCTTTTGAGATCTTGCAATGTTTTTTTGTTTCCTGCCATTTTCCTTCTCAAACAGTAAGTTTACAATTAAATTGGTGTGTTCACTGACCAAAAATATGTCTTGGTCTGAACCACCACTGCCTTTCTCTTTAATATCATTATACCTCCTTGAAAACGCCTATCCCCTTAATTCTCCAAAGCCTATTCAGTTTTAAGATCCAGATCAAGTTTGGCTCTTCCATGAAGACACCACTCACTGTTCTGGCTTACAGTTTTTCTCTCCTTCTTCTGAAATTCTCTGATATTTACCCCTGTCCAACTCATTGAAAATCGTGAAACAACAGAGCTAAAAGCAACTGAATATCATTTAATTCAAAACCCTCAAAGTCCTTTTTGCATTTGACATTGTTTGAATTACTTCCCCCAAAAAATTGTGATTGATTAATTTTATTGATGATAAACTCTTTATTTCCTATAACTGTAATATGTAAGTGTGCTTAATTATGGTAGCACCTAAGGTCACCATCGGTGAGAATATAAGCCTGAAGTTAAACACTCTTGTTTTGTGTCCCTCCAGATATGCTCGCTCTGGTGTGGAAGGAGGGCACACACATCTTTCAGTCTCCCCGACACATCATCATCACAGCTCCATTTATTGAGAATCGTGACCTGTACTTCACTACGCCAGGTTCTTTATCTGCATCTTATTTAATCACCACAACAACCTCTTGTGGTCGGTATTGTGGTCCCCATTTTATGAGCGAGAGGCATGAAGACGATGCATAAGTGGCCTCAGGTCATACATGTAAAAGTGGCAGAGCGGAATTTCCAACCCAGGTCTGACTGACTCCATAGCCTGTATTTAAGAAATGTCTCATTGATTATTTAATGGAAAAACTGAAGATTGCTGGTAGAATAACAGGAAACTGGACAGTCTTTTGATGTCCTCTGCTGCCTGAAGTGCATGTTCAGAGCTGATCAAAGTTTGACCTTGAATTACCTGGCAGAGCCTACTTTCTCTACATTATAAAACTCTCTAGAGATAGATGTGAGCTGTAAGGTATATATACATATACACATTGCCTTATGGCCATTTGTCTCAGCTGTAAGAAAACGGTAATCTGCCCACAGAGGGATAATCATGACCTTCACACATATTCTCACCGATGGTGACCTTAACGCTCTCATAATTATGCACTTTTAGATGTCACAGTTGAAAGAGCGTGCATGGTCTTAGGAATGAAATGGTTTTGTGTGCAATCACTATCACTTTTGTTTTATACGTATGTGAGGAATGTCAATGCTCGGAGCCTCAATACAGGTTTCCTACCGTGTTTCCCCAAAATTAAGAACTATCCTGACCATCACCTCTAATGCATTTTTTGGAGCAAAAATTAATACAAGACCCGGTCTTACTTTAATGTAATATAATACTGATCTTATATGATATAATAATAATATAATATAATACCAGGTTGTGAAGAAGAAAATTCCCCACCATCCTGAGTGCCAAGCTTAGTGACCCTGGGTGTTTCTGTGAGAGCCTGGCACACCTGCTGGCCAGCAGAATACCACACTTCTGAACGCTGCATTCCAAGAAGCTCTCCCAGCAATTACTGGTCTCCTTCAACGCCGAGGCCCACTCTGAAGGGAAGGCCAATGGACTATGAACACCCTCTGTGGTCATGACCTCATTCCTTAGGGTGAGGCCAACTGGGTGATGGGAATCTAACTGGCAACTTTGGCTGCCAGTGAGGCAATGCAAGCAAGCCCTGCATTTGTCATCCGCGCTGACCAGCTCTGTGCAGGTCTCCATACTCCCCCTTGGGTCCACCTTCAACTTCCACAGTGAAACAAAGTAAATAATTTGCTGATTCAAACCTGCTTGGCTGTGTGGCTAATCTCCACGGCCAGATCCCCTCCAGAGTTCCCAATGCCAATCACAATGACTCTCTTTCCAGTGAAACTGACTGGATTCTTATAGTCTCGACTATGGAAGTACTGTCCTTTGAACTTCTCAATTCCTGCAAGAGAAGGGAAAACAATCAGACGCCTTACCTGATGGTGTTTGACAAATCATTTTTCTTGGCAGTGTGTAGACTTTAAGCCTACACTCTCCACACGTTCTCACTTTACTCAGCTGCACTCTTGCCTCTGGACATTTTTGCCTGTTTTCTTTCCCCATGGCCTCCGAGCAGAACCTTTGGTTTGCTTCCCGTAAGAGTCTCCTTCATTCAGGACCTGTTTGTTTCTGGACTTGTAGAACCAGAAATCCAAACTACTCTGGAAAACTTCCATTCTCTTTTGTCTGTTCATCCTCCTTAAATACCTACTCCCATTCAATTGGAGCATATGTTTTTATAAAGTCTGGAGTGTACGCAGAATGCTTCTTTTTTTTCCAAATGAGTCTGTAATAAATTCTTTCCTCAAGCTTTAATTTCTTCCTATACACTCAGTATTTCTGTTTCCTCAATTGCTGAAAAGGTCCTCATCCAAACTAATACAGATCGACTCCATGTTCTTGCTTGTCATTCTTAGAAAAACTACAGTCATTGTGAAAGTAGATATAGAGCCGTCTCAACTTTCCTCTACTCTCCCAAACCCCCATTGTCTCCAGGTCCCAAAGGGCAGTAACACAGTTACCCCACCGTGTTGCTGGAGGATATGCAGAATCAGGATAAGTAATCACTCAGATGGAAACCCCCCCATTTCTCGGGGTCAGGTCACAGGCACGGTTCAAGGGTCTCCCTGCCCGGTAGGCTACTCACCAGGGAAGCTTTCCAAGGGCAAGTGAGCATTGGTGTGGTGGCCAGTGCAAACCATGACCCCATCGAAGACAGTCACCTCCTTTTTCCCTTCAGATTCCGTGACCACCTCCCATTGGCCTGAAGTGGGGAAATCAGGCTGCTTCTTCACACTGCACACAGTGGTCTGCAAAGAAAAGCGATGGCCACAGGGGCTGTACCCGTGGCCTGTACAGTGGGCATCGTCCCCGACACCACTCTCCTTACAGAGCGTCACACAAAGGGCTGGTATATCATGGTAGGGCTCACGCAGGGATATTTGATTTTCATGTTCCACAGATAAGAACTTTTTGGGGGTTTATGGTCAGAGTGAGAAAACTTCCATGAGGCAGGCTACATAAAACACAGTTGTCAGGCTAACTTTGCACTCTCCTCTGCTTCTAGAAACATGCAAACTACCACTTCTCCTGGACAAGGCCCTAAGGCAATGTGACACTTCATTAAAATTTGTGTTTCTGTGCTTCTGAGACACTAAGACATTCCATGCGCTCAATGCCTTTTCCTCCCCTGACCCCCAGACATCGTGAGACCCTCTGATGTCTTCTTACTCCCAAGTCCTGTTCTCGCTGTGTAGCCTTAAACGTGTAGCTGAGCTGTAGGGCTCCCTTTCCTAGTGGAGCAGAAAAACATCTCAGTGGGTCATTTACGCAAAATAATATTTATGTAATATTTACGTAAAAGGTAGAAACTTCTAGTTATAAAATAACTAATGCCTGGGTGTAGTGTACAATATGGTGACTATAGTTAACACTGCTGTGTGGCATATTTGAAAGTTGATAAGAGAGTCAATCTTAAGAGTTCTTATCACCAGGAAATAAAAGGTAGAAGATTTGGGCTTGTTGCCAGCTGTCAGAAATATATGTTCTTTTATGGCTGCGGCTGAAAATGATAGAAAAATCGTGGAAGACTTTACAGCAGGAAGAAACCACTGAAGTGATGGAGTACAGTCATAGTTTTACAGAAAAGAAAATGAGGACACATCAAAGTTGAGGAACTTACTTGTCTAAGTCACAAGATGTTAACAGGAGAACAAAGACTAGAATGCAAGTTTTTCTTCCCCAATTCAGTTTTCTTCCCCTTTCACCAGTTAACTTCTTTGCTTGCTCTATAACTACTCCATTGGGAGGTTATGATCACATAAAATCACGTATTGGAGAATACTTTGGAAAGTATAAAAGGGCCAAGAAATAGCTGACAAGTTGTGGAAAAAGAAGTCCCCATGCCTGTCAGTCCCCTTGTCTAACTGGGACAACAGTTCCCCTCATTTGTTTTATTGCACTTAAATAGTATCACATGAAGGCACCGGAAACATTCTGGCAGGTGGTTTACTGGATCTGGGGCCAAAATATAAAAATGGGGACCTTTCCATGAATATTCTTCTGGCACAGAGGAGACAAAGTGTGGAGTCTTTGTCTGGATGGGACACAAACATGTGCATATCAAAGCCATCTTTACATGTAACCACATTATTCATTTACTTAACGGACAACTTGAAGCCCAAAGACACCTACAAAATCCCCTACCTTGAATCGAATATACTTTACAAGGTCAAATTCTTTGGCGTACATCCGGAAATACTCCAGCACTTGGGAGTTGTGCATGAAGTTCGGAAAATGAGCGGGGATCGGATAGTCGCTGAAGCACATAATCTCCTTTGAAGTGTTGATGATCACTGATTTGTAGATACTGGCCCTTCCTTCTTCAGGATTTTCCTGCAGTAAATCAGAAGCATTCATAGCAACTTGAGAAATAACTTCCTGGTTTACAAGCAGCCAATAAACATTTCAGAAAGTTTTCTGAAAGTAATGCCATTTAAAAAAAGTTATCCACACACACACCCTCCATATCTCCCAGTATTTGTGCCCTCCTGTATGTAGTCTCTCCACCTTGAATCTGAGTTGTCTTTATGACTTGCTTTTGACCAACAGCATGCAGTTGGAAGGATACTGAATGGCTTCAGAGATGTGTCGTAAATAATCTGGCAGCCTCTGCCTGGGGCTCTTAGAAAGCTGGCTCTGGTGGAAGTCAGCAGCCCCAGAAGAAGTCCAGATACCCTGAGGCCACCGTACTGCGAGGAAGCCCAAGGGAGACCCCTGAAGAGACTGTCTGGGATGGAGAGATGTGCAGACAGCCCCAGAAATTCTAGTTGTCCCAGCTGCAGTTCTAAGCACGTGAGCAAACAGACCATAGCAGATGTCCAGTTTCAGCTGTCACCGGATTGCAGCAACATGAGATTCCAAGTGAGAACTGCCCATCTAAGTAATAGTCTTAAATATTTTATATATTTCAAAGCCTAGGTAAGTTGCAAGGGTTTATATATACTTGTGAGATTGCTCTCTAGGAATCAATGCACTAACTTAGATTCTGTCTTGTAGGTGTTCCCATTTTACCTCTGTTTTACTAAACAAAGACTGATACTCAGTGTTAGCAAAAATGGGGTGAAATGGGAACTCAGATTCAAGCTGGAGAGAGTATAACTTAGTACAATGTGCTTTGCACACTTTCTAACATCAGTCTGACCGAACATTACTGATGAAACCAAGAATTGATGGAAATTAATATCATGAGAACTTATATATACTGTAGTACCCCCTTATTCGCTCTCCAAGGTTTCCGTTACCCACAGTCAACTTCGGTCTGAAAATATTAAATGGAAAATTCCAGAAATAAACAATTTGTAAATTTTAAATTGCGAGCTATTCTGAGTAGCTGATGAAATCTGGTGCCCTCCCTCTCTGACCCGCCCATGATGTGAACCATCTTTTTGTCTAGTGTCTCCACGCTGTGTGCGCCACCTGCCCCTTAGTCACTTAGTAGCCATCTCAGTTATCAGATGGACTGTCATGGTATCACGGTCCTTGTGTTCAACTGACCCTTACTTTACTTCCTAATGGCCCCAAAGCGCAGGCGTAGTGATACTGGCAATTTGGGTATGCCAAAGAGAAGCTGTGACGAGCTTCTAGTCAGTGAAAAGTGAGTCCTGTACGAAAAGATTGTGAGAGAGAAACCATGTTCGTATAACTTTTCTTACAGTCTATTATAATTGCTCTACTTTATTATTAGTTATTGTTCTTAATCACTTACTATGCCTAATTTATAAATTAAACTTTATCATAGGTATGCATGTATAGAACATAAATAGTACATATAGGGTTCGGTAGTATCCATGGTTTCAGGCATCCACTGGGGGTCCTGGGACATCTCCCCCTGGATAAGAGGGCATAATTATTACTGGAAAGTACTCAGCAATAACAAAAAGGAGACAAGTGGTGAATCCTACTCCTGTTTGGCAGGTGGAATAGAGAAAGAAGAATAGAGATAAGAAAATGCAAGTGATGATATTTGAGAAGAAAAAGATACGTACTGAACCCCTGGGACCTGTCCCCAGAAAGAGAAAATGGAAGCCCTGAATCCCTTGTGTCTTACTGGACACCTGGTAGCAATAGTGGAATCCCAAGGGGCTTTGGATGGTCCTATGTCTGAAATCCCCAATAAATTACAGACAAGTTAGGGGGTAGGATTGCGGAGAGCGAGTCTCCAAATAACAAGCCAGGCTGTGGTAGAGAAGCCGATCTCAGATACAGGAAGTCTTTAGGAAACCAGCTTCGGCATGGAAAATGTGTTTAATCAGCTACTGATGGGTGTTTCTAGGACTCAGGCTGCACAAATGTGTGACTGTGGACTACGTGAGAATGAAGGTCTCTAGTTCCCACTCAAGGCATTTTGCATCTCAAGGATTCATTTACGAAAAATAAATATTTTTGGTACCTAATATGTGCCAGGTATCACACTTGGCTCTACAAATATAGAGGTGTGTGTGTGTGTGTGTGTGTGTGTGTGTGTGTACGTAAAATATATAACATATATATATTAAAATATATGTAAAATATGTATATACATATACATATATATATATTAGACACAGATGTGATCTGTCTTAACATAAGTCAGAGAGTTACAATAGTACCTCGGTTTTCAAACATCTCTGTTGACGAACTTTTCGGTTTACGAACGCCGCAAACCCAGAAGTTTTCGAACACGCCTCAGAAGTTGAACATGTCATGCGGCTTCCACTGAGTGCAAGATCCTGACGCCTAGCTCTCAGCTTTTTTCGAATGTTTCAGAACTCGAACGGTCTTCCGGAAAATATTATGTTCAAAAACTGAGGTACCACTGTATTATGAAATTCAGCTTATTTATTTTCAAGGAAGCAGTTTACAGGGTGTTGAAATGTTTCCAAGAGGAAAACCAGAAAAAACTCTTAAGTCTTTAACAGAGAACAATTGTAAGCCGCTTTGGAGATAAAAGCACAATCTGATAATCAGGTAGGACGGTGGACCCTTGACTGATTTTGTGCTGAGTCAGCAGTTGCCAAACCTGGCTGAGATGCTTACCAGGGACACTAGGTTGGGGGGCCCCACCCCGGGCCTACTGAGTGATAACTGACATGTAGCCCTTATTGTGCACCTGGCAGTGTCTTAATGATTGACACAATTATTCCTTCACTTAGTCCCCACAGAAACTATATGCGGGTACTGTTATTATCTCCTAATGGAAGACGAAGAAACAGGTGCAGAGAGGGTGACTGATTTTCCCCAATATCACACTGCGAGGAGGGTGCAGACACAGGATTTCACCCCAGATTATGCTCTTAACCTCTGTACTCTGTGGTGGCTGAAGCTCCAAAGCATAATTTTCTATTGATTATGAAGCACTAACAGCCTTTTCAGCCCGTGCCCGAGACTGATTATGACAGAGCCATTGGCGGTGTGGTCCGCTAAGGGGTGTCCACTCTAGATCTGAGTAAGGACTCGTATCACACAGAGTTAGTCCCCAAAGACAGAGCCAGGATGCCAAAGGACTGTACTGCTGTGTAAATAAGGGATGTTGTGAAAACACTTCTAAGTAGCTGGTCAACGCTGTGTTAGTTTTTATGAAATAGGAAACATATCTGAACACCTCAATGCCATTTCCTGGTTTGGAAAGTGAGCTTGTTTAAAAGCAAACACAATGCAGCTCACTGTGGAGATCAGGAAAGGAGGCTGATATTCTATGGCACTAATAAGCGTAACTTTCATTTAAGTGGATGATTCCTGACTGTTAGTAAGAAGTTATAGGGCTGCATGTGCACATTAAAGCAACTGGACTTTAAAACTGAATATACGCAAGAAGAAAACCGCGTCACAGGTGCCCTCTGCCTACTTCTGAAGACGGACTTTAAACTGCTGTTTTGATTTCTCAAGTGAAGTAAAAGTTCAAATCAACAAAGGCAGCTGTGTTACATATTGTACCAAAGGACTATGATTATTAGAGAATGATCTAAAGTGAACCAGAATTCAAAAAAAGGAAAGAAGGTCAGAGAAGATTGAACAGGGGGAGTCCTGGAAGGATTTGTATCAGGTAGTCTAGATCACTTACCTACTAACGCAGACCAGGAGCAACCCTTGAAATTTTAAAATCACTTTACATTTTCTAATGTTTTTTTATTTTGTTGCCCTTCCCCCCATCGTTACCACATTCTGGATAGCAGCAAAAATCTTTAAATGTAAACGATCTCTGTGCCATTTTCCTAAACATCAGTAGAGCAAAAACAAATGACACCTGTGTCCCATCTTGTTGCCAGCCCAGGGTAAGAGGAACCTGCAGAGAGGTGACAGCTGCTGAGAAGAGGTCAGCAGGCTGACTTCTAACAGACTTAGTCACTGTCAAGGCCATCATATTTCCTGACATGAGATAAATATCTCATGCACCTGCTTGCAGCGAGGGTCCCAAGTGTTAAAGAACCAGATTTACCTGGAACCTCCAGAGCCCTCCGAAGTCATCAGTCCTTTCAAAGCAGACAGGCTCCAAGCCTTCTTCCAGGCAGCACTTGATGGATACCAGCCCGCTCACGCCTGCCCCAATCACTGCAATTCTTTTCTTGGTCATTGTCTCCAGGGATCTTCACAGGGCTGGGTCAACTAGCTTGTCCTAAAGAAAGGATGACAAACGACAGTTAACACCTTTCAAGGAAGACCTTGGACATAGAATCCGAATAAATCCTGCAACAACAGGTGACTTTTGGAAGGCCAGATTCTGCTGTCTTAGCCGCAGGGAATTGTTTCCTGTGGGATAGGGGAGCCTGGGCCTGCAAGACCCAGAGGCCTGCCCAGAGCTGAGAGCTCTGTGGTCAAACCGGATCTCACTGCCTTTCCTGCCTGCAGCACGGGGCGGACCCCTCACCTGCGATCCACAGGCTGCTCTGCACTGTTGGCCGTTTTGGATGAAATATAAAGCAGCAAAGTGCAAACAGCAACAGCTAATGGGGAGGGGCTGTTCCCGCACCTCCTCTTTCAGCCAACATCCCGCCCACTCAGCGGCACCCATTCCCTCCCTCAGCGGGAATAAACATGGGTAGAACCTGCTTTGGGCTGAAAAAGTTAATCTTACAACCTCTGGTTTTCAGCTGCAGTTTTCCGCACTCTCAACTGCTCACTCTGGGGTGGGAGCTGCAGTGTATCCCCATTGCTCCCCTCCCCTTTGTTACCACTTTCAACTTCCTGGTATTTGCCTTAAAGTGACAAACTCCTGCTGAAATGAAACTGTCAACAACCTCAAAGCAAGCCTTGCGCCAAAAGTTTAAGTGGGAATTCCTACCGTTCAGGAGATCTGTTAAAACAGCTCCCGGCCCCTCGGCCACCCCCACCCTAACCCCCACCTCATAGATTGGATCTTTGGTTGTATGCTACTGATAGAATTTACTTTAAAACACCCGTGTACTGAGTGGGCGCTGGTGTTTCCTACTTAGAGGGACTTAGAGTTAGTTTAACGCAGAAAACCAAAATGCAGAAATTTCAATAACATAAACATACTTTTTAAAAGCGCTTTCTCTCATGCAGGTTCATGTGTAATTAAAAACATAAAATATCCACTTTTGAAATGTAACTTAAGTCTTTCAACTATAAAGTCATGCAGTAAAGGCCAATAGGATGGATGTAGGATTTCACTCAGTGGGTCAGAATCAGGGCCCATCCGACCCAGGAATCCGTTTTGAAAGATGTCAGGGGTTTTAGAGAGATAGGTTGTGGCTGATGCCATCTGTCTTTGTTCCCTGAGTCAACTTTGCTCCAGATGGTTGCATGCCAACCATAGCAGTGCTGGTGTTTCACTTGCTGGTTTCGCCTGAAAAGTATCGCTTGTGAATTAATAGTTATTACTCAAGGGCTTACATAATATGGTTCAAAAGCGTTCACGGGAATGGATACAAAATCGAGACAGCAGCTCTATGAGGCAAATACTTATCATCACCCCGTTTTACAAGTAAGTAGAAAGGCAGGGGGGATGCAAACCAGGCAGTGACTTCAAGCCTGGGCTTCCAATCACTGTCCCTACTGCTCCTTTATGAGGATGTTTTTACTTATTTAGCCACAAGTCCTGCCCCTCTTTCCCGTCTCTGTATTGCACCCCCTTTTGCCTAACTCCTGCCTTGACAACTCTTTACTTGAACTGCTTTTCGCTGAGCTGTAACTTGCCATGTTTCAGCTACTTTGAAACATGTTTAAAAATAAATCTTTGGTTTGGGGAATCACTTGGCTCCGTCAGAAAGATTCCTGCTCAATATATAGTATGAATTACATGAAAATATAGTAAACACACACACACACACACACACACACACACACACACAGTGGAGGACACTTGGTATCAACACAGCCTAATAGGAGAATGAGGGGGAAGAGCCTCAAAGATGGAGTTTTACCCATTTTCTTAGTAATTAAAAAACATGATTTTGCTTTCTGATGTGGTTCTGTCTTTCGGATGTGGTTCTTATTTATCAAAATGTCATGACTCTTTCAGTAGTCACATCAAGATGACCTAATCTAAAAGTTCTTATTTAAGGAAAAAAAAGGCTGGTGTTTACTTTTGTCCTGAATTGTCTTCTCCCTTTGCTACAGAAATCGTTTATTTCACTATTCTCTTCCCACAGATTACCAGCAAATAGAATGCTTTTTGTCCCCAAACATCTTTCCTTCTGTCTAACGCTACTTTCTCCCTGAAAGAAAAAAAGCGTTGTTTTCTTTTTCTTTTTTTCTGTTACTTAAATGTATCTTCCTTGAGATTTCAGGAAAATTAGCTTCTCATTCTATTGCTCTCCAAGATTTGTGGTAGTGGAAGGGCCAAGGAGCATCTCGCTCAATCACTGTTTCTATCAGACTGTGGTTTATTGGGTGTTTGAGAAGGAACGTGACTTCTGTTCAGTTAACGAGATGCTTCACCTCAGGAGCCACATCTGAATCCAAGGCAGAGGATTGTTAGTCCCCAGAGGTCCCGGCACTGGAGCTGGTGTAGTAACTGGACGGGGAGGGGGTGAGTATATCAGGAGAAGGATGAACACAGAATTTTCGTGACTAGAGGAGAGGCAGACGCTGCCAGCTGTTCATCACAATCTGTCTCCTCCTCTTCCAGACATCAGGGCTGTAGCTGGGGACGGGGCTGCCGAAATAGGAACTGCATTTCCCAGTGGCCCTTGCAGCTCTGTGCCCATGTGACTAAGTTCTCACTAAGGAATAAGAAATGGGGACATAGGCAAGTTTACAAGGCCACGGTTTACCCTGGACGTCTACTCTTTCGCCTTTCCTGGAGCTAGAACCCTTTGGGAATCGCATATGGAAGAGGGTACGTCCACCATCAGGTTGGGTCCCTAAATGACTCCATCTTCTAATCTGGACCTACTGATCTTGAACTGTTACATGAGAGATAAGTAAACTGCCATTTTGTTTATGGTATTGAGTTTTTAATTTTGCTTTTTGTAGCAGTTTTGATGGAAAAGGTCTTTGGACCTGTAACTTTTTAAAGACTGATATATTTCATAGAAGCTTTCAGTTATAAATGTGAAATTATAATAGTATCTTTTAAAAATAAAATTGTGAAGAGAGTTTTTACACAGCCATTTTACATATTGGAAGTTTAACTTATAAATGAGTTACTTATAAATTAGATAATTTGAATGTACTAGACATTTGTACTTATAGGAAAACTAGTGAATACTTTTATAAACTGAATGTTAATCTTTCCCTACTGAATCAGTTTTACAATTTCAGAGTTTACAAGAATTACTTTTAAAACTTAATATTTTAAGTTTTAAATGTAATTTTATTTTAATGCTCTACTGGTTTAATTGTGTTTTCTAATTAATTACTCCTGAAATTAGGAAATATATTTTTAAATTACTTGTACAAGGTTTTAAACTTGGACTCAAATTGTCTCTCTGTTTGGGCTAACTGCTAATTTGCAAGTGAGTCAGTTTCTTCATTGCACTGTAACAATACATGCCAATTAATCTACAGACTCAACTCAGTTACACATCCTCCTACCAGTTCCTCAGGTAGAGTCCTCCTGGCATCCCATCAGGTACAATCGAGACTTGGACTGTGGTAGGGACGGTGGAGGTCATGAGAAGTGGATCATTTGGGGTCTGGTTCGAAAGTAGAATGACTGTCAGGATGGGAGTGGAGCAGAGGTGTCATACTCAGGCTTTCCCAGCCAATACCAGCCTCCAGGGGTAAGTGTTTTTCTTATTTCTACCGCCATAGATTAGTTTTGTGTGTTCCTTTTTTATTATGAGGTATAGCTGACATGTAACATAGTAGTTTGAGGTATACACCTGTCATGCGGGGCAGCCTGCGGGGTCTCTGGTCCTGCTCCCCACATAAGAACGCAGGATACGGTGAGGCCAACAAGGAACACCCACGGAGCCATAGGTAGGGGAGCCATACCACCACGGTCTCACTGGAGGCTGGGCCCACCGGACGCCGACCTGCCGTCCGCTTTTCCGCCAACCGACCGACCGACGACTCTTCTCCACTCTCTCCTCTGTTCCTCTCTTCCGCTCTCCTCGGCTCTGCTCGGCTCTGCTCGGCTCCTCGGCAATCCTCGGCAGTCCTCCGTAGTCGCAGCAGTTATACCAGTGGCCAATTGGCTAACCGGCCACAGCCCACGGCCAATCAGCCACAGCCGACGGCCATTCACCACCCAAGCCAGTACCCCTTCACGTGAGGCCGAGAGCCTGTAAACTACTCTCTGGGGCTCTGTCCCCACACACCATAATCTCTATCTTGGAATCATTGTGCAACTTAATGTTTTGAAGATTTATCCAAGTATTTCCATGTATCAGTAGTTTGCAGTTTTATTGTTTATCCATTCTTATATTAATGAACATTTGGGTTATATCCACTTTTTGGTATTACGAAGACTTTTTATTCTTTACAAGTCAACTGTAATTGAAAAATAATAATCGAAAGAACAGAAAGTAAAATTGCATGTGACTAACTTGATGGCAAGGCATGGTAGTCAAAAGGCATTCAGTTAAAAGGGAAAAAAACTCGGCACTGTGGGCATATGTTGGTGCACAGCTGCTAGGTTACTATCTCTGTATTTTGTCCAAAAGATTTACTTGATAATATTCCAGTGTTCTGCCCGTACTTTTCGCACAAAAGGGAGCAGCTATTTTGTGAAGTGATTGGGCAAAAGTCCTTTAGAACAGACTTACTTTGTTGATATATTTATGGGCCCAGCACGCTTCCACTGCACGAACTCTGCCGTCTAACTTTGTTGATATATTTAAATGTGCACGCACTTTAGTGAATTTCCCCTGGCTTTCTGCATTTTCAACTTATTATGTGTTATTTGACAATGTATAATTACATCCAAAGTCAAAACATAGTTTTTCCTGTCTTGGGAGAAAGAAAACCTAAGGCTTTTTCATCCCAATACAATGATTTGTCCACTCCAGGACACTGACCTGACCTTAACCTGAGCCCAGAGGTCTAAGTTCATGTACTCATGAACTTAGGAAGAGGTTTGTACAGATTTTCACCCATGGGCACAGCTTTCACTCACGCCGCACATCTAATCTACCAGATGCTGCCAAATGGCTTCCTGCTTTTACCCAGAACTCAAGGACGTAATGGAGAGCAAACACAACTTGTTTGCCCTCCTCTACTTCATCATGCTTGACTTGGGCGGGTTGGCAGCTGCGAAGGCCCATCTCTAGCACGATTTGGTTGTCATTAATCTCACTGGGTTGCTGCTGCCAGAGGGTGCACCCTCTCTGTGGAGTTAAAAAACAGGCAAAAATACGAACACCACCATTATATTACCTGAGCGAGGATTGAAAAGGTGTTGTTTTCACCAGAAACATTGGTCAAGTACCCTGAACTTGCTGTTCCTTAGTTTGCCCATCTGTGAAATGTCCTCTCTCTTCCTCAAGATTGTAACGACCAGGTCCTGGATTTTTAGAATTGTTCCACAGGCACTTCATGCAAACATTCAACGATACTTACTGAGTGCATACCACGTGCCAGGCACTGTTCTAGGTACGAATTCAACACATCCTAAAAGTGACATCGTTATCTTCCCTTCCTCAAGCTAGCTCTGATGTCCTGTCTCCTCTGTCTCAGTGGTGGCATTAACATCCCACCAGTTATCCAGGGCAGAGGCCCCTGAGAGTGCATCTCCATGTGTCTCCCCCTCAGCCCTGTATCCAATCATTGACCACGTCCCCTCCCCTCGAGTGCACCGTTACCAGCTGGAGAAACCTAGCACTCCCTCGCCAACCCACCTTGTGGTCTTCCTGCCTCGAACACTCTTCTGACTTCACGTAGCTGGCCTGTCATCATTCGGATCTTAGATCAAATTCGTCTTAGTGACATGCTCTTCAACCCATCTTACCAAGAGCCTCCCCTCAGCCCTATTCTTAATCTCATTACCCTGTTTTACTATCTTATTAGCACTAATACTATCCGGTAACTTATTTTAGCCCCAGTCCCTCTTTAGTCTGTCTCCAGCACTAGAATCTAAGCTCTGTAAGTGTAGGGACCTTACCTGCCTCGTTCACCTCTATACCAGACACCCAGGCTACGGCCAGTAAATCATTCCCTACTGTACTCATCTCTTCTCCACCATGCTGACTGGTGTCATGACCATGAACCTCAAGTGTCCCTCGCTGCTCTTTGGCATTGCTCCCATATTTCTCTAGTCAAGTCACTCTCCAGCTTCCCCAGACAACTGTTCCACGCAGTTCCCACCTCCAAAACTCCCTTCCTCCTCCTCAAGCTCATCTGATGACCTTGTTTCTTATTTCACGCAGACAACAGAAACAATCGAAGAGAACTTGCACGTACTCTCACCTCCCCATCTGTCCATATACTGCACCTGTTGTCGTCCAGGGCTCCCATCTGGGCCTAGCCCTCCACTCGTGCATTGCTCCCACCTCCTCCCACTCACGGACATCACTCCTGACGCATCCGTTTTTCTCTCTATGCATCGTTCACATCACCATTCAACATGCTCTAATATCCCCATGTGAAAAAAGCGAAAAAAAACAAAACCCTCTTCTGTTATTATGTGCATCCTGGAGACATTCCTGAGATTGAAAAATCTACCTCCATAGGCAGAGGGCAGGGAAAGAATGAAGGAAGACGCTGGTCACTCTAGTATGATAATTAGTAGAGTTTATTACGGGAAACTTACAAATGAGGCATGTCTTTGGCGGGTATAAGACAAAATGGATCCCCACGCCACTTGACAGGTGCCAAGGGATTATATATAGCAAAGGGGAATAGTCACAGGTACTGGTATGTGAATGTACCAGATATGGGGAATGACTTTACATCCTTGATCAGGTCTGGACAAGTCCAGGAACCAGCATGTGATGGGAGGCAGGGGAGGGGTGCTGATTTCTGTTCAAATGAACTTTGATGATGATGAGACAGCCACTAAGGGAGGGTTATAGAAAGCAATCTCCATTAAAGTCTGGGTCCAGCTCACGTGTCCAGCAGCTGTCACATCATGGGACAGTCTCTTCTCCACACCTCCCATTGACCCTGTATCCCCTTTCAGTTCCTGCACCCAGTATTTTGCTCCCTTTTACAGCAAAACTCTTTGAAAGAGCTGTGAGACATTGTCTCCACTTTCTTTCCTCCTATTCCCTTTTCCAAACCCACTCCGATTGCGCTGTTGATTCCACAATATACAGAAATTGTTCTTGTCGAGGTCTTCCCTGACCACCATATTGCTCCATCCAGTGGTGATTTCACTAGCCTATCTTTACTCTCAGCTGCATTTCTCACAGACAATCCACTCCCTTCTTCTTGAAAGTCCTCTTCCTTTGGCTTCAGGGACACCACACTCTTAGTCTCATACTGTCTCACAGTCTGCTTTTTAATCTCTTCTGCTGGTTTCTCCTCATCTTCTTGACTTCTAAATATTAGTTCAAGGTTTCGTCTCTTCTATAGTTCCAATCATCCCCTAGGGGTCCCATCTAGTACCAAGGCTTAAGGTCCATCCTAAAATCATGACTTCCAAATTTATATATTCAGTTCTAGCCGTGCCCCTGAACTTGAGATGAATCTATCTGATTATCCATTCAACATCTCTACTATGATATCTAGTAACAGTTTTATACTACTCTGTCCAAAAATGAAATGTTGATGTTCTTCAAACCTCCTCATTCTCAGTCTCACCCCACTCCATATATGGGAAACTCAATTCTACCATTTGCTCAGGCCAAATTCCTGAAATCATTCTTTATTTCCCTGCTTCTCTCAGATGCTCATACAGTGTATCTTATAGGCTCTCCCTTTTCCATATATCTAGTATCTGACCACTACTCGCCACTCCACTGCCACCATGCCAGCCCAACAACTATCATCCTCTGCCACCCAGACACCCACAATAGTCTCCTAAACGGGTACGTGCCACCCTGCTCCTTAAAACAGACTCTTGTTCAGACGGCATCCAGAGTAAAACTTTTATAGGTGTCATCTCACTAGCTGACTTGGAATCTCTTAGCTAACTTTCTTAGTTCTATTCTAGATGCTAGACTCAATATACCAACAGAACACTTAGCTAATGGCTGGGACCCCTTCTCTGGTATTATGTGAAAACAATTATACTTTAAGTTGACAATAATGATAAACACCCTTTGATTTGATTGCCAGATGGTAGACATTGGTGCTTTATTGGGTAAGTCTACCCTCAGAGCCTGGAGGGGAGAAAATAGGTCAAACACAGAGACCAGGATACAAAAACTATTCTGGAGCAGGCACACTGGACAGAAGCCCCTCCAGAGTAGCCAGCAAAGGATACTTAAGGTTTTGCAAAAACACCCAGGTAGGAAATCATTGAAGCCCCATTACCTGATTCTGTCTCTCTTTCATCTTAACATTGATCACTACTTGGTATTATTTGCTTTTTGCCTATCTCCTCATATTAAAAATATAAGCCTAATTTAAAAATATAAGCTTAATTTAATTTACGTAAGTATTCTACAGGTGAGAGTACCAGCCTCCGTCTCTATGCCAAAAGAATGTTCGGCACATAGTAGGTGCTCAATCAGTATTTACAGAATGACTCAAGACTTCAAATTAGCTTCACAAAACAGTGCTTTGTTTTGTGGTTCTTATAAATAAATCAACCTAAGTCATCTCTTTTGTAGCTCACAACTAGTTTCTCTCTTGTATTTTAAGGTTAGGAGAGGATGGGGCAAAGTGCAACTTCAATCTGAGTTTGCTGAAGATGGCAGCGCCAAGATTAACCTCAATGAGACTAATATTCTGATGACATTACCCAGAGAGTAAGTAACACTGTGCCTGTTCCAGCTCTGCCAATTACCATTCTAAATCACAGCTTCCTCACCTGTAACTGGGGACAATTATAGTACCTATTTATAGGGCTGCTGTGAAGGTTAAGCGAGAAAGTAATGTCCATGTAAACCCCTTAGGACAGTGCCTTTGGCTGCATCAATAAATGCAGCTATTTGGTTATTATCACATCTGTATTGGTGATGTCGAGTCAAGGTGACCCATATTCTAACACATTGCTTCACTTTGCTCCCCATAATTCACTTGAGAAATCTATTGTAGCAATGACCGCTTTCCTCACTTTACTACCATCCACAGGTTCTTAACTACGGCCTAAGGCCAATAGGGAGTAAGTTAGAGAGAGGATCAGGGCCGGAACCAATTAATTGCTATTGTCAAGTGAAGGGAGCACGCCCGCCTTTACAACCTTGCTGTGAATCGCTGGCGAGCAGGGACGACGGGTAACAGAATTCTCTGCCCCCAGAGTTTAGCGGGTACCCGGCACGTGACAGCCAATTTGATTCAATAACAAGTGAAGGACCAGCACAGGGCGAGCGCTGCAGGCCGTCCGTGGCCTAGAGCGCGCAGAAGCACAGCCAGCAGCGCGGGAGCGCGACCCCAGCGGCCCCGCGAGCGCCCCGCTGCAGGGAAACCCGGGGAGCCTGAGGGTGACTCAGCACCGGCTGCATCCGGAGCTCGGCGCACGACTCAGCCCCTGGCGGCCGCGCGCGTCGCGAAGGAAGCGCACGGGGCGGCGCGGGGCGGAGCCTCTCCCGGCCGGAAGGAGCGCGCGGACACCGGGACCCTCGGGGGCAACATGCCCAACTTCTTACTGGCCCTTCAGACCCAGAGCGGCGCCGCGGAGGCGCGGGCGCGGGTGCAGGAGCAGGACTTAAGGCAGTGGGGCCTGACAGGTCAGTGGCCCCGGGCGGAGGTTTCCCGGGGACCCAGCGCCACGGACGGTGCTGCGGCGCCGCCAGGGGACCGTCCTGTGAGCTCGGTACCTGCGGACCTCCCGGCCTGTGCTTCCCGCCACTGCGGAGGGGCCGAGCGGAGAGGAGCCCGCCTGGCGCCGGGTGGCCATGGCCCTCCTCCTGCGCAGCGCGCGGCATTGGCGGGCGCGGGATGAGTGGCATTGCGGGCACCTGGCGTGTGGCCCGGGGGAGGGGAGTTTGGTGAGACCCTGTCCCAAAGAAAGATCTTTCTCTGATGAAGCAGAGGACGACCTGGTGCCTCGAGGGCGTGGGTTTGCAGACCTCGCTTGAGGGGCGCGGGGGGCGGGGCAGTGGTTGGTTAGTTCTGTAAAACTATTAGCGTTGGGCTCCCAGCTGTAGGTGTCTTCGTTTACCGCGCACGCGCAGTTCTCTGAGCGTTACCTTCCTGGTTGGTTCTCCCTCGGTGCTATATTTATGCTGTGCAGCTAAGCAAGGTCTGTCAGTTCATCAGCGCACGTAACTGCCCATCTTATTTACATGGTATCCCTTCCCTAAAGTCTTTAAAGCGCGAACCCCCATTTCCCCGAGTCTGCAGGCAGCGAGGCCGACCGTATCTCCTGCAGATGGAGCGATCCAGGCCTTATGTCCTGGCCTGCGCTTGATCTAAACTCTTCCATCATCCTCTCTTTTCTTTCTTCACAAAATGGGGACATGCAATGCGTGCCTTAACTATGTAACAGAACCTTAGATCAATAATAAAGGGTGTATTGGCTAATTCATTATTAATACTGCTCTGCCCTCCTAGAATTTGTGACTAGGTTCTGTGAGTGCTTTCAGAAGTATAAAGCAGCATTTATTGAACTCGTGCATGTCCTGAATGTCAAGGGAGTGGGAGGTGGTGTTATTCTTGGAATGAAACAAAAAGTGCAGTTCTGTGTCCAGCTCAGGAGAGGATGGAGGAAGGATGAAGATGAATGGACAGGAGACAGACGTGAAAGAGAAAGACCTCTCTCTTCTTGAGTCTCTGAGTGTGTAAGAATGTGTTTCTCTGTGGCTGTAAGGAGTGCGCATGCAACTTAAATATGAATTAACAGACTGAGGTTTATATATATTTTGTGAATCGTGACTAAAGTTTATATGTTTGTGTGTTGCCTATTTCCTTGCATGTGTTTTTAGTTATGATACTTGGAGAATATGTGTGAGAGAGGCCTAATAGTACAACCCGAGAAATGGATACGTGCTGATTTAGTGAAAATGAGACGGATAAAGAAGAGGTTGCAAGTTTGCACAGATGAGTTAAACTGAGTGAATGAAAAAGTAAATACGTAGACAAATGTGGAACTTGTGGTATGAATGGATAATTTGGTAGTGGAGGGAAAGAAAAATAGAAAGCACGTTTACTCAAAGGAATAACCATTGAATATTATAACTTGAAATTTCTATTTCTATTTGCTAGAATAAATTAATCTGAGAAACTATTTTTTGTGAATGGGTTAAAAATGCTTACTGATTTTTTTCCTTCTGATTACAGAAGTAAAACATGTTCTCTTTAAAACATTTAGGGTAATTTTCTGTGCATAAATGAAAAAAAATGTAATCTCTATAATGCACTTACTGTTAACATGTTATTAGCTATCCTGCCAGTCCTTGTTCTGCACATGTATATACGTGTGTATATAATTTCCGTTTTTTCTTCTTTTCCAAGACAGGGAAGGAAGCAAAGGAGAGATGCAAAAATTGGGTTTTATGTACATACTTTTTTTGGAAACCATAATTTAAAATACCATTTAGTTTTCTCCAATATCACTTTAGTGTGTGTAGAGTGTTTCAATGTAACGATGTGCCATAGTTTAGCTAGCCTCTCTCCTTAAGTATTTATGTTCTTACATTTTTTTCTATTATAAATAATACTAAAATATTATTGTAACCAAATATTTATTATACCTTTGAAATTTTAATTCCTCAGGGCTTTGGACAACATGGTGACTAAGTCTGCTCAAAAAGTAGTTTGGAAGTCAGCAACTGTTTACCTTTCCAGAACTTCCCAGCAGAGGACAGGGCTAGGAAGGTTGGGAGTTGGGGGATTGAGGCCAATTCTTCAGTCGAAGTCTTACGTCATGGCTTGTGTGTGCTGAAATGTCTGCTCTTTGGACTTGACATTTTGTCGATTTCTAGGGGTTCATCTCCGTCCTTATCAACTGGAGGGAGTCAATTGGCTGGCCCAGCGCTTCCATGGTCAGAATGGCTGCATCCTGGGAGACGAGATGGGCCTGGGGAAGACCTGCCAGGTATGTTAGGTGGAGTGGCCGCTGCTCACCTCCACTGAAACGCCTTGTTACTCCGCATTACTGTCTTTAGCCGCTAGCTACTGGTACGTATTTTATACTAAGAGGTGAAATGCCTGAACCTTCGTTTAGAGATCATGACCTTGGAGTTGACTTTCCTAGTCATGGGGATAGTTATGAAGTGTGTCACTACCCTTATCTTACCCTTGACATGTAGAATTGCAGTTAACACACAGTGTTTTTCTTGGAAAGCAAATACAGCTGTCAGGGATCAAATTGACTCTGTCCTCATTACTTTATCTAGTTGACTGGCTCACTTGTAATATTAATCTCCCTTCCTCAGTGAGTATGGGGCAATTGCCATTTCTCTGGCGTGCTGGATAAGTGCAGAGGGAGTACCTTCTGTTTTCCAAGATGCCTTGGCCATGTAATGGTAGGACACAATCTGGAGACCTGGAGAGTCAGACGTGTCCTCCTTGGGCACTGAGAAGCCGGTGGGGTGTTGAGATGGATGCTTCCAGTAGGATGATTGCCAGTATAGCCCTATGTTGGCATATGTCAGTGGTAGGCTTGGACTGATGGAAAGTCCAGACACAGGACACCCTTGGGTTAGTCACACAATTACTCATCTATGGGATGACAAACAAAGCCAGGGTTGTCAGAATACACAGCAGAGGCAACCTGATCAGAAAGCATGGAAGTATATGTTTCTCGACACGAAAGAGGTTTCACCAATCTTAATAGAATTTTAATATAACATAAGACCGAGTCATATGTTAATTTTTGCTCCAAAAGACGCATTAGAGCTGATAGTCCATCTAGATCTTATTTTCAGGAAAACACGGTAGTAGGTGGTCATAGATGCTTTCCTTTTTCTTTCTGTCTCTGGCTCCTTCCTTCCTGCATCAATGCATAGGTCTTTTCCCATCTTGGATAAAAAAATTCCCTTCGTTTTATTATCTTATCTAGATAATGTCTTATATACATGGTAGACTCTTAGATAAGAAGGCAATTTGGGTGTGTTTCTAATACAGTGGACTTACTATTAGTCTTCCCAACAACAGTCAAAGTTTTGTATAAGACTTCCGGTTGTGAGATCTGTGTTTGAGTTACGCAAAACTGAAAGCTTGGATTTTTCTCTCACAGCTTCTCTTGGAGTGTGCTTGTTGTGGATGAAGCTCACAGGCTGAAAAACCAAAGCTCTTTGCTGCATAAGACACTTTCAGAGGTAAACTGACATGACAATCTTAGTTTTTGTGTAACTCCCTTTTAAAAAATATTAGTTGAGGGCTACATGGACCCGATTAAGTTGAAACATTTTTTTTTCAGTCACATTTCTGCAGGGTTAAATGGACATTTCGTGAGTGACGGAAGTAGTACTTAATATGGCCTAACTCCTTCCTCTTGTCTTTTATACAGGACATAATGTTTTTACTGAAAACTGGTTATCAAGTGCATAGTATTCTACCCCAATAAAATACATTGTGTTTTTGGAAATGCTCAAGTCTTTTGATATTCTTCAAAGGAGCAATTAATATAAAAAAAAGTCTTATTAGAATTCCCTCTGCAATAGCAGATATACCTGATATTAATGTGTCATACCCCCCGCCCCCCATTTTCCTGTTTAAAAAATTTGGCCGTTCACATAGAGTCAGGAAGAGACTGATTTCATGCCATTGACTGTCACCTCTAATCTCTGTTGTCTTTGTCATACTTTTGAGTATGACACCCTTGACGTCATTCCCTTCTCTTTACCTCTGGCATCATTCTGGCAAAATAGATGAGAAATGTCATTGTAGCCCTAGATTAGCCCTCTTTTCTGAGGAGCCAGTGGCCCTCCTTGTGTGTATGAAGTCCCTTCTCTTTGACCAAGTAAAGCCTTGTTCATTCCTAAGACCACACATGTGCGAATTTCTGACCATCATGGAAGTTTGGTCCCTGTCCTATAATAAATCAAATAATAAATTTAGAGGTCATTTGGAGGAAAGTCTTAGAGCTGGATTGTATATTTACTGGCTAAAAGTTGCAGTTTTTAGCATTTTAATGCAGATATGACCCCCGTCTGTTACTACCCAGCCTTAGAAATTGCTAGCCATTGGTGGGGCCCCGTCTGCTCTGTGGTGTCCTTTGTCATGTTTTTAGGAACTCTTAGCATTGTTTCTTTCCCAAGAGTTGTCCTATCTTGGTCCCTAACTTATAAGAGACTGCTGCACAATCTACCAAGCCAGGTGACTAATCTATAGTGGGAGAAGAGAAGCAGGTGTCGTAAAAGGACGCAGGGTTTAGAGCAGGGACACTAAGTTCTGTGGCTGCCAGAGCCTTTCCTTGTTCATAGGAAACTAAGGCTCAGAGAGATTAAGGGAGCAAATTGTTCTGCATCACCTAAGCATCCTTTTTAGATGAGGTTTGAATTGCAGACAACTAGTTGGTTGGAAAGAAAGATATGTATTGATTGTGCTGAGATGTGGGGAG
This sequence comes from Rhinolophus sinicus, assembly GCF_057876585.1. NCBI lineage: Eukaryota > Metazoa > Chordata > Mammalia > Chiroptera > Rhinolophidae > Rhinolophus > Rhinolophus sinicus. The sequence continues at coordinate 50,582,933 of NC_142507.1, forward strand.
ACAGGTAGTGCCCCTTCCCCCACTTCCTAATATTGTTTTGAGCTTGTTCGTAAAAGTTGGAAGAAACCTAAATGTGAAACATAGGGAATTGGTTATACAATTTATGCTACACCGATACAATACATTTACAAAGTAAGACTGCCATGAAAAATTATGTAGAAGAACATTTAATAACATGAGAAATGTTTGCAAAATATTTTATACACACAAAGGAGTTCACAAAATACTATATACACACAGAGATCATCTCCGGATTTTTTCACCTCATTATAAGTTTTGATGCCAAAATGGAGTCTACTTTGAATAAAAATACTAGCTCCTTTGGTAGTGGAGTTGGTTATAGTGCCACCAGCTTTGATTATCTGGGGGGGCCTCATATTCCTTGGTTACCCCAGCTCTTTGCTTGCTGAGCATGTATTATAAAAACGTGAGTTGGTTATTGGAAACATTTCTTTTTAACCAATTCCCATACTTGAAATACTGTGAAAACATTGCCGCACAAGGAGAGCAGGCATGAAAGGGTAGACACGGATTAGATGATTTAAAAAGAAACAAACAAAAAAGGGAGATTGCAAAGAAAAATAATGCTAACATTTAAAAATCATTTTTAGTTGATTGTGTCATTTCATGTATCACCTTGTCTTATTACAAAAGCAGTAGTTTCTTATGACCCCCCTACCCCAAAATCAAAATATAGAAACACAAGAGGAAAAGTAGAAACCACCAATAGTCCTGCCCCTCTGCATATGTAAACATTTGGTGTGTGTGCTGCCATATCCTTTGCTGTGCATGTATACACCCAAATACAAATATGCATATGTATTATTTAAACAATAGGAATATATATTTTAAATATCAAAATACAGGATGTATGTATATGCATTGTATGTTATATATGAGTACCTACACATACGTATTATATTCCAATATTTCAAATAATATACATACACAGGATGTGGTTTTCCCTTTTTGCTAAATTATTTAAATCAAATGGTGTCACTTCCTGTTAATGTCAGTTCAGAGGTTGTTCTTTGCTTGGTCTAATATCTGTGTTACGTGGTACCAACATGGCAAATCATGCTCCATTTACTTCATGGGAAGGGATAAGATACATCAAACACACTTGTCTCCTCAATCCCTCCGTTTTTCTAATTCATCCCAGTTGGCCTTAACATACTTAATGCTGTAGCTCTAAAAGTGATAAGAAGCATCTGGATGGTATTCACAGTGCTGTCAGCTCAGTCTGCCCTGTCTGCAGAGTGCCCACAAGTTGCCACTCCGCTCAGAGTACTTGGACTCCAGCACAAGGTCTTCAGGGCAGCGTGGGTTGTCCAGCTTTCAGCCGTGGTGACATAATGAGGTGCTACAGGCTACAGGAGAAATCCTGGAATGATTTGCTCTGCCACTTGAGCAGCTGGGCACGAAAGAAGCACAACCTCAGCACCACAACTATAAAGTATGGGACAAAAATTGAGCAGCGATGTCCCTATGGATGTACAAGACTAGGAGGAGGTATTCAAATAAGCAAGTGGTGGCTCCCTCACAGTCAAGCCCAAGGGGAAGACCATCAGAAGTGCTGAGCTCCTACAAGGACAAAAATGATACTGACACAGAGAAAAAGAACCTCATTTACCCACCTCAGGGCAAATGTGAGAAACCACCGACTATGGGCGGCCACTCAGCAACCTGTGAAGTTTTCCAGCAGCGCTGACAACCTACAGATTCATCAGTACTGTAGAGGAGGGCAGCGTGCCTGTCAGGAGAACCAAAGATTGGGAGGCGAGGTGGGGGGCTGGCATCCTGCTGTCCTCTTAAAAATGTGGCCAACAGATTAGTCGGCACACGAGAACCCCGCTTCTGCCCTATTTTGAGGCAGTACCGCGAGAGGAATTACCATCCGACATCTCTGTCCCCCCCAAATCCCTTTAATTCAAAAAGTCATAACCCAGATCAGTGTGATAAGAATTAAGGAAAGAGGAGGCGCCCTGACACCCAGCCCACTACAGCATCGCCACCGACTGGGGGCGAAGGGACGCTCACCTTGGAGTCCTGCAGACTGAAGACACGGGTCATCTGTGCTGCCCACCATGATCTTATGCTCCTTGCCCGGGCCATGGCCGCCGGTGCCCTCAGCGCGTGCTGCCTTGGCGCCGTGGCGCTCCCCGGCCACCCGGTCGCTGGTGGTGTTTCCCATGGCTGCAGCTTGTGTCGGGGGCCACCTGCCGTGGGGAAAAGCACCGTGCGAGGAACACCCCTGCGGCCACGTCAGGGGCGCCCGCAGCCCCACCCCTGCGCCTGGGGACACGGGCAACGGAATCCCTGCCGCAGGGAAGCCGTGCCCGGTCTGCAAGAGCTCTTGCCGGGCTGTCGGGGTCAGGCTGAACCCGGACAGCCCCCCTGTGAGACAGCACCAGGCAACGTTGGTGCGGTGAGCTCTGGGTCTGACCAGTAGTCCATACGGTCCCCGAATGACAATGGGGACCGCCATCCTGGATCCGGTGCTCCATACCCCGAGGAGCGGCGTTTTCTTCTCGGGCCCCCTCCCTTGGGCTCAGCTTTGCCAAAACGTTTTCTGGACAGAGTCTTTGTGATAGGCGACCTGGAGAGGTGTCCAGGGGGAATAGGAAAACGGACTTTCCACTGACGCAGAAGGATTGGTCCAGGCTAAAACTAAGTGGTGTAGGGAGCTGTCAGCCGCGACTGAGACACCAAGGAAGGAGTGATTACGAAATACACCTAAAGGGGAGAAAGCTATTGTAACCTAAGAAATAGCATATGAACAACACTGGACGAAGTGAAATTCGGAAAAAGTGCGCAAGAGCAAAAGCAACAGAAGGAACTCTGAGAGCAGAAAAGGGCAAAGACAGTCCTGGGTTTGGGACAAACCCAGTCTTTTACTGATAATTAATGGAACTTTACATAGTATTTACTAGTTCTTACTTTGTGTTATGATTCTATGTCTCATTCCCTCCAAGAAACCCTTGGCACTCAACGTGTGTTTCAGGGACTGGCACCATGGGCGTCACCTGGGAACTTGTTAGAAGTGCAGAACCTGGCCCCATCCTACAGAATCAGCGTCTGCATTTTAACAAGGTCCCCAGAGGAAGGTATGTACATGTTAAAGTATAAGAAGCACTGCTTTGACACTGGCAGAGAAAATTCCTTTTTTCCTTTTTTTCTTTTTACAGTTTGTTATATTTCTTTTTTATTTTTTAATTAAAGTTTATCGGGGTGACAGTTATTAGTAAAGTTACATAATTTTCAGGTGTACAATTCCCTACTACATCATCAATAAATCACATTGTGTGTTCACCACCCAGAGTCACGTCTTCCATCACCGTATATTTGGTCCCCTTTACCCTCATCTACCACCTCCCTCCCCCCTTACCCTCTGGTAACCACTAAACTACTGTCTGTGTCTATGAGTTTTTGTTTCTCATTTGTTTGTCTTGTTCTTTTGTTGTTTTTGGTTCATATACCACATATCAGTGAAATCATATGGTTCTCAACTTTTTCTGTCTGACTTATTTCGCTTAGCATTATAGTCTCAAGATCCATCCATGTTGTCACAAATGGTCCTATTTCATCTTACCGCCGAATAGTATTCCATTGTGTATATATACCACAACTTCTTTATCCATTCACGTATCGAAGCACATTTTCGTTGTTTCCATGTCTTGGCCACCGTAAACAAAGCTGCAGTGAACATTGGAGCACACGTGTCTTTATGTATAAATGTTTTCAGAGTTTTTGGGTAGATACCCAGAAGAGGGATTCCTGGCTCATATGGTAATTCTATTTGTAATTTTTTGAGGAACCTCCACACTGCCTTCCATAGCGGCTGCACCCGTCTGCATTCCCACCAACAGTGTATGAGGGTTCCTTTTTCTCCACAGCCTCTCCAACACTTACATGATTATATCAATTGATGCAGAAAAAGCATTTGACAAGATACAACATCGATTTATGATTTAAACACTTAGTAAAATACGTATAGAAGGAAAATACCTTAACATCATAAAGGCCATATATGACAAACCCTCGGCTAATCTCATAATTAACGGTGAAAAACTGAAGCCCTTTGCTCTACGTTCAGGAACATGACAAGGCTGTCCCCTATCACCTCTGTTGGAAGTCCTCACCAGAGCAATCAGCAAGAGAAAGAAGTACAAGGCATCCAAATTGGGAATGAAGAAGTTTAATCGTCACTCTTTGCGGATGGCATGATGCTATAGATATAGAAAACCCTAAAGACTCCACCAAAAAGCTATTAGAAACAATCAGCGAATACAGTAAAGATTCCAGCTACAAAATCAACGTACAAAAGTCCATTGCATTCTTATATACTAACAAAATCTCAGAAAAAGAAATAAAAAAAAAAACTTTCCTTTTACAATTGCAGCAAAAAGAATAAAATACCTAGGAATTAGCTTAACCAAGGATTTGAAAGACTTACATGCAGAAACCTACAAGACATTTTTGAAAGAAATTGAAGAAGACGCAAAGAAATGGAAAGGCATTCCATGCTCATGGATTGGAAGAATCAACATAGTTAAAATGGCCATATTACCCAAAGCAATATACAGATTTAATGCAATCCCCCTCAAAATCCCAATGGCATTTTTTAAAGAAATAGAACAAAAAATCATCAGGTTTGTTTGGAACCACAAAAAGACCCCGAATAGCCAAAGCAATCTTAAGAAAAAAGAACAATGCTGGAGGTATCACACTCCCTGACTTTAGCTTGTACTACAGGGCAACAGTAATCAAAACAGCATGATATTGGCAGAAAAACACATACATAGACAAATGGAATAGATTTCGGAACCCAGAAATAAAACCACTTAAACATGGACAGATAATTTTTGAAAAAGAAGCAAAAACATACAATGGAGAAAAGACAGCCTCTTCAATAAATAGTGCTGGCAGAATTGGAAAGCCACGTGCAAAAGAATGAAACTGGACTGCTGTCTGTCACCATGTACCAAAATTAATTCAAAATGGATCAAAGACTTAAGCATAAGACCTGAAACAATAAACTGCATAGAAGAAAACATAGGTACTAAACTTACGGACCTTGGGTTCAAAGAGCGTTTCATGAATTTGACTCCAAAGGTAAGGGAAGTAAAAGCTAAAATAAATGAATGGGACTATATCAAACTTAAAAGCTTCTGCGCAACAAAAGAAACCATCGACAAAATAAAGAGGCAACCAACTGAATGGGAGAAGATTTTTGCAAACAGTGCCTCCGATAAGGGGCTAATATCCAAAATATCCAAGGAACTCATGCAACTCAACAACAAAAAAACAAACAACCCAATTGAAAAATGGGCAGAGGACCTGAAGAGACGTTTCTCCAAAGAGGACATACAAATGGCAAATAGACATGAAAAAATGCTCAACATCACTAATCATCAGAGAAACGCAAATCAAAACCACAATGAGATACCACGTCACCATCAAAAAGAGAACTCCATTTGCGTATTCTGTTACCTTGTATAGAGTCAGCTTTAATACACATTTGCAGACTGAATACTGTTTATTACATTTCTCACAAGATAATGCCATTTAGGCTTAAAGGCAGCCAGTGATGGCGAACTCCAAGTCATTAAAGCCACCCTTTCGGAATGAGCCACTCTATTTATTCAAAAGTTCTTTTTTTTCTCCTTTCTTCCGCATCCCTCCTGAACTCAGGTTCAAGCTGTTGTTTCTCAGTCTAGTTGTGTAGCACACCGCTCCTTGGCCCGTGCTTGTATTATGAGCTTTGCACTCCCCCATGCTTAGTCAGTCAGTCACCAGTCTTGGTCAGCAGCTCACGGCAACTCACCGTAGCCCAAGACAGTAGTCAACTGTCAGCAGCCCATGCCAACCTGCAGTTGCTCTCCGCAGCCCAGCTCAAGGGACAGCTGTTCATAATCTTAACTATAGAGAGTGCACCTCACTGGCCCATGTGGGAATCAGACCAGCAATCTTGGAATTAGGAGCTCCAACCACCTGAGCATTAGTGCTCCAACCAGCTGAGCCACCCGGCCAGCCCCGAAAAGTTCATTTTTATATTAAGCTGAAAACCCACCCACTTAGGTGCAGCAAATCCACTGCTCTCCTTTTGATCTGTGATCAGCCTCATATGAACTCTGTTGTTTTCTGGCTCTTAACCAAAGACACTTTGCAGAAAGAAAGGTACATTTTTACTGCAACCTTTTGTTTACCCATCCAGAATCCTGTCTGGTTACTTCTTTTTGCTTACCTCCCTGCCCTCCCCAATTCCTGTCATTCTTTCCATAGGACTCTGAACCAAGGCCCTTGAGGGAATAGCACATTAAACCTTACCTACTGTACTATTCAGCTTTCTAACTCCAGGTTGGTCTCTCTGGGCCAAATAACATATTTCCTTACAGTAGTCAAATCACCAGAGGAGAAGCACACCCACTATATATCAGCCAATGGAAAACTTGTTAGGAAGAGAAACTGTCTTTGTAAAGCTAAATATATATGATTCTTGGATTATCTGCTTTGGGGGTGTGAAACAAAAACTTTCATGGCCAAAAGCTTTTCTGATAGAGTTTATTGAGCCAGCTGCCAGCCAGAAAAGGACGGGGTCCTGGGGCACGCCGTCTGCACCAGCAGCGGCAGGGCTATGCACTCCTGGCATCGACAGGCTCCTTCGTATCTCAGGTTTCGAGAAGGAAGGTGAAAGTTGTTTTGAAAGAATTTGCACTGGCTATGGATAAAGGGCGTGGGGAAAAGTGAAGAGGGGCTAGTTCTGGGATAGGTGCAAAGTCTGTAAGGAAGAAGCGTTTGTTCTTGAGGACGGGTTGTGGGCAACAGTCCGGGAAGGTCATGCGTAGCAAGGTATGGAGGCACTGGTGGTCACTTGTGCTGGTGGCGGGCTGCTGGCTCTTCTCTTTAGATAATTGTGCAACAGCTACCTGGAAGTTAACTCCGAGTTGTAAACATTCATTCAGGAATGTGAGCAAGTCTTTCGATGATTTTCCATGCAGCTGTTAACTGATTAACCTCTTTGCCTCTTTCTTCTACCCTCCCGCTTGCTATAATTTAATTTAGAACTTCTCAGAGTGGTCTTTTTCTAATGTAATGGGATGGCCGATGACACTGTTGTATTCTGATAGCACTTGTAAGTCAGTCCACAGTAAACTCTGCATGTTGCATGTTTCAGACATAGGACACAAGTAATTTGATTCTGTAGGAAGGATTGATTGCTACTCCTTACTACCTACCAAGTTTCTGGGTTTTTCCCTTAAACACAGGAGTAATTAGGCAAAGAAGCAAGATCTCTTAACCAATGATGTATAACGGTTTCCTTTGCTGTGCAGAAGCTTTTTAGTTTGATATAGTCCCACTTGTTTATTTTTACTTTTCTTGGCCTTTGCTTTTGGTGTCAAATGCAAAAAATCATCACCAAGACCATGTCAAGGAATTTATCCCCAATGTTTTCTTCTAGGAGTTTTATGCTTTCAGGTCTTAGATTCAAGTCTTTAATCCATTTTGAATGAAAAGCTGGGATTTCATTGTAGGGAAAAGAGGATTAATGCTTTGGAAAGAGAAATAAAAGCAGATTTCTGGGCAATGTGAAGCTGAGAGTTCTCCTGAAGGCATCTCTCGATCCAGCTCCCCAAAGAAAACCGGGGCAACGACACTGGAACTGCTAAAAATAGGTTATAATTATGGCAAAGGAAACAACAGCGAGCATGACCCAGACCATCATTAATGTTGACATCATGGAACCACTGCTTTCAACTTGTCTGGTCATCAGAGGCTTCCTGATACGCTCGTCCATGGTGAGGATGGCTTTTCGGGCTCCATCCCACTTTCCCGGGCCCTGTAGACGATACTGGATTGGAGTGTAGGGTCCCAATAATAACTGCAATGCCAGCTTGGGGTCGGTGAAGGCCAGAGACAGCAGGTTGGGCCTGACACCCACCATGTGAGCAAGCTCATCCGTGTAATCTATAAAGTCTGCCTGAATGGTGTGGCGTTGGCTCTCCAAATACCTGAAACAGACAAGACAGAAGCCGGGGTTGTCAACAGTCCGTCAATAAATCAAGAAATCAAGCAGTGCTTTCTGAGAACCTGTTATTGGATCAATATTGGGCTAGGAGCCCTGTAAAATAGAGAAGAAAGATAAGACTTTGTCTTTATCCTTAAGGACTTTATAATCTACTGGAGGAGATATGATAGACACACATGAAACAGAAGAATATACGACTTTTGGCAAATCTTGTGGTTTCAGACTGCTAAATAGCAATGTAGAAGTGGGTAGTTAAAACAGAGCTATACTAAGTCCTTGAAGGATATGGCAGATATAGATAAGCTGAGAACAAAGAAGAAAGTGTTACAAGTCAGGGGACCATCAGAGTGAAGGAATAAAATAGGAATGAGTGTAGAATGTGCGTATAGAATATCCGTAGGCACCACCTACAGTAGCGGAGGCGTGTGTGGAAAACAAGGACACATACAGGACGCAAGGATGGCAGATCGAGATCCAGGGGACTCGGATGTCATCAGAAAGAGAGAACCCACCACGAAAATTCTCAAGTTTGGGACCCTCAATTGTTTTATGAGGGCAGTGGTGGTGGGGTCCACAGTGCAGGACTTCCCAATGTTAATTCAGAATCTGGAAGGGAGGGGGGAGAATGACTTACCCTCCTCCCAATGGAGCCAAATGGAATGACTGATTACACTAAGTATAGATCTAAAGAGCTAACAGGGCTTTTTAGAGGGAAAGTGTGGTAATAGCAATACCTGTGTGGAAGGAGTGGGATTTGGAAAGCTACCTGATAACTTCCTCTTTTTCCTTTCTATTTTGAAAATGAAAGAAAGAACAGTGAACAGAAGGTAGTAGAGAAAAGCCAGGTGAAGCTAATTGAGATTAGAAGGGCTCCTAGGATTAGAGAATCCAAAACAAGGAGAGGAAAACTGAGCGACTGTAAATTTGAGGTAGAACAGGTGAAACGGAACTGAAAGATGGTCAAATAGGTATTTACTGAAATGGAACTAAAGTTTAGAAGAAAGAAGATAGGACAGAATTTGAGAGTTTTCCCTTGTGGATGTGATGCCGGCCCAAAGGTTGGTAGGCGTGCAGTTACCCTATAGGACTGGGTGAAACGCTGTCCTCGTCATGAAGGTTTCACAAGAGAGTCAATAAACTCACACATACAAAACGTTATGTGTAGGTAGTTAACCCTCCATAAAGGTTAAGTTATATCCTTAGGGACAGCTCAGTGTGAAGGTGCCTAGACAAACGTCTAAAGAGAGGGAAAGTTGAATAGGGTATTTCAGTGCCAGAAAAGCAAAGAAAGAAAGCACTCCGGAAGGATGAGTTCAAATCACAAACTCAGTAGTAAGAGGGAGGAAAAGGAACTTAGCCCTGGATGACCTTCAAGAGAGAGGTTACAAAAGAAAGGACAGAAGTTACAATGCAGGGAACTTAGCAGGGAGAAAATGGAGAGACTTTAGAGCATATCACATAGAATACGGATTGCAGAAGTTCGGCAGTGGAAGGAAGGAAAAACTAGCTTCCACTTTGTGTAAATAAAAGTCACCCAGTGAATAAGCTCAGTTCTGAAGTTCAGATGCTAAATGACTGTGTCACCCAAGCACTAAGCAATCAGCGACGTACCACCTTCCCTTATCACAGGCTGTTCACACCAGGAGCCACTGTGACCTGAGCATGCTGTCCCCTGGCGACGGCCTGCCCGGTGGCCTCTGCAGATTTGTAAATCTACTTGTGGTTTGGAATTCGACCATGTCTGCGCTCAGTAGTTCATTGCTGCTCTTCTGTCTTGTGGCAGCTCTACTAGCACTTGAAGCAGTCCTTGCAAAAACAATATACCTGATTTTCTCCCCATGTGCGTTTTCCTATAGGACTCTTCTTTCAGGCCCTAAACATAGGCTTTTCAACACTTTTCCTCAGCTTGTCTCTTCTTTCTCACCCATAACAAACCTCTCGGTGCTATTTCTGCATTCTCTTGTCTCAAACTATTATTTGCTTTTCCTTCAGAATATAACCTAAATCCTGAAAACTAACATGAGAAAGATAAATACAGTACACTATTGCTTTTATTAAGAATTAAGTGAAGAGAAAGTAAGCACCTACTTTCCTGGGAGAATTTCTTACCTTTTGTCCATTTTCTCTTGAGCCTTAGTTATATCTCTTATCATTTCACTCTGTGAGGGTAATGTCTTCAGCCCTAAAGAGAAAAGCCGAACATTTAAGTGTGAAGTTACCTGCATAGGAACTGGAAACCTACTAACAAGTACTACGTTCTGGAGACTTCAAAGAATTCCTTCAAGTCAGTAAGTGTGAGCTGCAGGCTGTCGTTGAACAAGGAAGAGGTGAAGTTCAGAGGCTTCTAACAGGTGGGAAAGGTGAGCCTGAGTTATAATTCCTTGGAAGTGGGTCCCAGTAGGTGTGTCGTCTGCTCTCAGGCGTTAGGCAGGGTGTACTTAGGTAATCCTGACATTCTCGACTCCTGACTTGTTTTGTGTAAAGATAATGTTCCAAGGGAAAGGAGACGTGGCCGCCATTCTGCTGTTCAAGTCCAGTCCAGCCTTTTCACATGCCTGGAAGTTGGCTAACGTAGTTCAGAAGGTCAGATCCTCAGACAAGTGTCTGCTGTAGAGTTTCTATCTTCATTTCCCTCCAAAGCTAAACTGGCATTCGTTTGACTAGATATTTATTAGAATCCTCCCATGTGCTAGGCACTGGGCTGGGCTTGGACTACAAAGGCTAATAAACACAATTCTTTATATAAAGAGCTTTTAATACTCTACTAAGGGAGGGAGCAAATACACATTTTTTCCTGTACAAATAAGGAGTAGAAGGGGACCATGTCAAGCAGTGACAGAAGCAGAAGTACAGGTACCAGATACCTGCTGAGTTTGCTGCTCAGTGGGGCTGTCATCAGGGCATGTAGAAGATTTTAGGACGTATGGTAAAGACTCGTGAATGGGCCTGCCAGGGCAGGCTGCGTCCAGTTCGTCAGGAACCTGAATGGCATGCTAAGACATAATGCTTTCTTATGGGAGCTGATGTAATTTCATATGCTTTTCAAGGAAAGAAAGTTGGTGAATGAACACTCGCAAGGGCTTTTGAGAGGGCTACGAAAGAGGTAAGACAAAAGAAAACTCGATTTCAGTCAAGGCAAGGAAGTGGGTTTGGTGTCCTAGGAAATGGTGCAATATCTCCTTGAAAATAACACAGTAATTCTAGACAGCAGAGGGGGAAGGAAAATGGGGAAAGGATAGGCCGGGCAAGGGGACAGGCTGAGGTGGGCATCCATGAAAGAACTAGAGAAACTGATCCCGAGAGTTTCAAATGGATACAGTGAAGGCAGAATTCAGGGATGAGAACGGCGAGAATGTAGTAGGTAGACAGGAGGGCTGTGGGGAGAACTGAAAACTCGGGGTTCCTGCTGGTATTTTGATAAAGTTATAGGGATTCGTCTAATGATTCCTCCCTTCCAGGTCTTAGAAGAAAGCTGGAGGAATTAACACCAGGCCTCTGTGAGCATAGGAAGCTGGGCTTTTGGTGCATTTCCCCTAAGACCCCCTCATCCCATAGCTGTAATAGAGACTCTTTGCATTTTTCCTATTCTTTTCAACAAGTCACTTGGTCCTGGAAGAGTCGTAGTTATTTAACATAAGATGCTCTGGCCTATTTAATGTGACTTTTTCCTCTTACTCAATTGACTGAATTAAAAGATCCATTTAATATGACTGGAATTAAGCCAGCTTCATGGGTTACTTGCATTTGATTCTTGGTCCAGGGTTCTCAAGTAGCATATGATCTACTGTCTAGAACTGAAAGGAATTAACTAATGATAGAACTTTGGGGAAATTGGAACGTTTTTGATTTATCATCTCTAACACCATTGCTTCTTTTTTTTCTCTGCTACCATGAAGATCTTCTCTAGGGAAGAGGAAGCTGTAATTGCAATCAGAGTTCAGAATAGTTTTAGTGAAACATTACTAATGGTGGCAAATTATATTATAATCAAATAAATTCTGTTATAATCAAATAATTTCTTTGTCTGAAGGAACCTTAAAGCTCATCTGATTTCTCCCTGTCCTGAGCTTTGAATCCACTCCATGTTGGCTCGGTCAAATGGCCATCCAGAACTTTTCATTCTCTTCCTATTCTGTTTGGATTCCTCACAATTTCATAGACAGCCCATTCCATCTTGAAATGGCACCAGCTGATAGGAAAAAAAAATTGTTCGTTTGTTTTTAATGATATTGTGCAATCTTCAACATTTCACTCCTTGGTCCTGGTTCAACCCTTTGAGCAGATACTGAGCAAATACAATCCTTTGGTAACAGACACCTCTTCAGATATTTGAACTCAAATGTCCCCTGAATCTTATCTTCTCCAGGCTAATCCTCTCCAGCTTCTTCAGTTATGTTTAAAATGGCACTATTTCAAATCCCTTAACTGTTCTTGTCTCTCCTTTTACTGCACCCCACTTTCACTTTTAAAACATGTCTTTGGATGAGCTCTGATCCGTTTAGAGAACAATTTTACATTGTAGGACATTATAATTTTTTAATGACGATAGATACAGTTAAGCCCTTTGCAAACCATATCACTCTGCTGACTCCCATTGAGCCCTCTATTCCAAACCCCAAAGTTTTTCCTCATGTTCTAGCCAAAAGTGAAAGAGGGGACATAAAGTGGGGAAAGTGAGAATTGGAGAGGTCGAATCTTCTGCATTGTGGACCATTCTTTATCCAGGTCTTAATTATGGGCCACAAATCAAATCACACCATTTTTATATTTGACTTTAGCTATAGTGAAAGAAAATAAACTTCTTTGGCCTGACAAATCTATCCCAGGTGTCTGAAATCTAGGTGAGGGGATTCTGATCTAGAGTGTACATTGGAATGACCTGGGAAACCGTTTTTCAAAGATCTTATGTCTGCCCCACCCCAGACTTAATAAATAAACACCATGAGGCAAAGCATGTCTATTTTGGGAAAATTCCCAGGACATTCTAATATGTGTCCATGGTTATAAACTAGTACTTTATATTCACTCAGTAATTAATTTTTGAGCACTAATTTACGTCAGGGACTGTTACAACTGTAGAAATAGTGTCAGCTATTTAAAGGCAAGAACTTAAACATACTACCAAGTTATTAACTAGTTGACTTCCATGGCCACTTACCTTTAAATACTTGAGTGACCCAGCGTCCTTGCAGCTCTGAAATGGGCATGAGGGCACCGGAGGCCTGGACTAAGCCTATGATTGCAAGAGTTGGCTTTTCCAGGTTAGGAGGGAAGACCATTTTATACAGGGATACCTTGTTTTTGACTACTTTGATATAATCTTCAAGGAAAGGAAAGGCAAAGGTATAGCCTGTTGCAAAGATAACAGCATCAATGTTCTCCTCTCTGGAGCCATCTTCAAATATGGCGGCTGTCTCTGTGAATTCCTTCACATTTCCTTTCACCTTCACCATGCCAGAAATTATACGATTTGGAAGTTCATCACCGAATTTTGGTTGCTCATTCAGGGCTCTGTGAATGGTGATAAAGACCAAAACAAGGATACATGAGAGAACATTGGGGAGGCAAAGAGAGGGGGCAGGGAAAGAGAGAGAAATCAGTAACACATAGTTAAAATTCTACTTTGATGGAGGTGGTTAAACAATATGCCAATGGTCTCCCTCTTGGCTATCCATGAAATTTGGGAAAGGTCTAATGTATGTTGGCACAGATCAGGATCTCAGAGGAGAAGTTGGACCGTAGATGACTTTGAGATGGAAGATGTTGGAGAAGGGTAGGAAGAATGGTCTGATTTGGAGAGTGCATGTGATTTCTCAAGGAATAATAATGTGCCCAAGCCACAAAACTGTGAGTCTTACAGCTAGCCACCAAGCCTTTGCCCTTTCTCCTCTTAACATCCCAGAGTAGTGTTATGTAGTCTCTATCTCACCCAGACTATTGCAGTTGTCTTTGGGGCCTCGTGCTCCTTCCTTTTTCCGTCTACCTTCTACATCATTTTTGGAGTTGATATTCCAAAATGTATTTATCATTATGTCACTCACTTGCTTAAAATCTTTCAATGGCTCTGGACTGTCATCTTTTTTTTTCTTTTATTGGCGAATATTGGGGAAATGTGTTTTTCCAGGACCCATCAGTTCCATGTCAAGTCGTTGTTTTTCAATCTAGTTAGGGGGGCGCAGCTCAGCTCCAAGCTCAAGCCATTGTTTTCAATCTACTTGTGGAGGGTGCAGCTCACTGGCCCATGTGGTAATCGAACCGGCGACCTTGGTGTTATGAGCACAGCACTCTAACCATGGAGCCATCGGGCCGGCCGCTGGCCTCTCTTTGTTCCAAACTTTTCATTTAGCAGAGCATACACAGGTTTTCAGGTACCTGCCCAATGAGCCTGGGGACATACTCAGTGTCTCCTCCATCTTTGCCATATACTCCAGCCAAACCAGACGACAGGCAGGTCCCACAGCGTATTTTTTGCTATCCCAAGTCTTGTAGTTATAATTAGAATGCTACTTCCTTATCCTATTTGTTTGACTGTCTCTTGTTATTCCATGAAGCCTCAATTTATTTTGTAATCACGAAAATTGTACATGCTACAGTTTCTATAATTAGGCGAAATAAATGGTTGAAAGCTCTTTGGGGAACACAGCCTCAAAGCATCATCCCCATTGGTTAATTTCAAAGAAGTAAAATACCTTTACCAAGGAGAAGCCTGGTGGATACCACCTTTTCTAAGTGATCAAATCTAACCACATTCATGTGGGATAACTGCTAGCACGTGACTCCTGATGTGAGCTACCGAGAAGACACACCTGTGAGTGTTTGTGCTAGAAATTTTAACCTGCACATAATAAAGGAAGAATAACTATGCAAGTCCAAATTTAGAGAATTTCTGTAAAACAATCAGCTTGGATTTTTTAAAAGTGAAGCATTATTTCACATTAAGAGAAAGAGACGGGACAACTAAATGCAGTGGTGAAATACATGACAGGATCCTGGATTAAAAAAATGAAAGAGCTATAAAGATATGTTATTGAGACAATTTGGGAAATTTGAATATGTGATATATTAGGTAAGGGTATTTTCTGAATGTTAAATTTCGCAAGTGTGATAATTGTGTTACATTTATATAGGAGAGTACACTTTTTCTTAGGCAATATATGCTGAATAATTTAGGTTAAAATGTCTTAATGATTGCAACTTAATGGTTCAGAAAAAAACATGTATGTATGCATGAATTTATATAGTATGTATAGTACATATGTATGGATCTATCTTTGCAGAGAGGGAGAAAGAAGAAGCAAATAAAGCAAACTGTTAATAGGTGGCTCTAAATGAAGGGTAAATAGGTGCTCATTGTACTTACTATTTTGTATTAAGTAAATGTGAACATTTCTAAAAGTTGGAGGGAAACAGGCACCTAAAAGCAGCCTCTAGAAATGCTTTCACAGTCTCCTTCCTTGGCTGTGTGAGGACTCCCACCCTTCATACCGCAGAACATGCCATGCATTTCTCTGTCTTATTCCATTGTCTCTCTTCTATTAGAGTATTTAAGGTAAAATCCATTTCTCGAGTCTGCCATTGATTTCTTATGTGCTCTCGGGCAAATGAGTTTCCCTAAGTGTCAATTTTTAGATCTGTAAAATGAGCTGAAACACCAAGCTATAGGGAGGGCTGTAGTGAGCATTACATGAGATGATGCCTGTAACCATTTAGCACCAGGCTTGTCTTGCACGAAGTCCTCAGATAGGTGAGGTGTTACTATTTGTATTAATACTCCTAGTAGGTCTTTAATCTCTATTTTCTCATGCCCAGTATAATGCTTGGCTTATAGGAGGAGCTCAGTGTTGAAGGCTGAATGATTGATGCACTGCCCTCTGCTACCATTTTATTGTCGTCACTGGGTGTCATGGAAAAGAACTGGTACCTGGGGAAATGCTCACATGGTTGATGCCAAGGTGAGTCCTAGACCGAAGATTACAGACCAGTAGATCTTGGGCTTCTGTGGGGACAAGGTAGAAATCTGATCTCAGATTCTGTGGATTTTCTTAATGTATGTGTAGAGGTAGCTCCACTATTAGCCTATGTGAACAGTCCTTCTTTTTGTGTCCTGGCCATTACTGCCCCACTGCCATCCTGGAAACATACCTGTGTTTAGGCTTCAGGCCGTACATTTCGTGGTTAAACCTTTGGTTCATCTGTCTTTCCATATATGCATTTAATAATGATTGACCAACAATCTTTCTCAGAAAATGTTTAAATCGATAAAGGAACTCCACATCAAAAGGATATCCATGGTCTCCCACACGATACATGATCCAAGCCCCTCTCCTGGTGCTGAGGAAAACCTGGGGCGTGAGAAAAAATGGTTTGCTTTTACCATTCTCTGGCTCGTCATCCTGTAAAAGTACCACATTTACTTCAAATTAAGTTTAAATTCATTAGTCTGGCTTTTGAGACCTTGCATAATCTTTTTTTGTTTCCTACCACTTTTCTTTCAAAAACTTAAGTTTATAATTGAATTAGTGTATTCACTGACCAAAACTAATATGTCTTGGTCTGAACCACCACTGCCTTTCTGTTTAATGTCATTATACCTCCCTGAAAAGGCCCCTCTATCCTCTTAATTCTCCAAAGCCTATTCATTTTTAAGATCCAGATCAAGTTTGGCTCTTCCATGAAGACACCACTGACTGTTCTGGCTGATAATTTGTCTCCATCTTCTGAAATTTTCTAGTACTTTCCCCCATCCAACTCATTTAAAATCATGATATAATAAAGTTAATAGCAACGGAATATCATTTAATTCAAAGTCCTCAGTCTTTCTTGCCTTTGACATTGTTTTAATTACTACCCCAAACCTGTTACTTATCATTGATATTGATAGTAAACTTTGTTTTCTTTCAACTGTAATATGTAAGTGTACTTATTTATGGTAGCACCTAAGGTCACCATCAGTGAGAATATAAACCTGAAGTTAAACACTCTTATTTTCTGTCCCTCCAGATATGCTCGCTCTGGTGTGGAAGGAGGGCACACACATCTTTCAGTCTCCCCGACACATCATCATCACACCTCCATTTATTGAGAATCGTGACCTGTACATCACTACGCCAGGTTCTGTATCTGCATCTTATTTAATCACCACAACAACCTCTTGTGGTCGGTATTGTGATCCCTGTTTTATGAGCAAGAGGCATGAAGACGATGCATAAGTGGCCTCAGGTCATACATGTAGTAAGTGGCAGAGCGGAATTTCCAACCCAGGTCTCACTGACTCCATAGCCTGTATTTAAGAAATGTCTCATTGATTATTTAATGGAAAAACTGAAGATTGCTGGTAGAATAACAGGAAACTGGACAGTCTTTTGATGTCCTCTGCTGCCTGAAGTACATGTTCAGAGCTGATCAAAGTTTGACCTTGAATTACCTGGCAGAGCCTACTTTCTCTACATCATAAAGCTCTCTATAGATAGATGTGAGCTGTAAGGTATATACATATACACACATTGCCTGATGGCCATTTGTCTCAGCTGTAAGAAAACGGTAATCTGCCCACAGAGGGATATGATCATGACCTTCACATATATTCTCACCGATGGTGACCTTAATGCTCTCATAATTAAGCACTTTTAGGTGTCACAGTTGAAAGAGCATGCATGGTCTTAGGAATGAAATGGTTTTGTGTGCAATCTCTATCACTTTTGTTTTATACGTATATGAGGAGTGTCAATCCTCGGAGCCTCAATACAGGTTTCCTATGTATAAAATAGTGACAGTGATTGCATACATCACAGGTTGTTGTGAGAAACAGGGTTTTTGTAAAGGGTAAGGCATACTCCTGTAATAAGCTCTCAGTACATGCTTAAGGGCTGTCCTCATACTTCTTAGTTTAGTTTTCCATCTGTACCTTGTTTTAAGCAAACAGCATATTTGCATATTTGGATTTTTAAGAAACAATGTAAGGAAAATTGTTTTACAAGAAAGGGATGTTTTCTCTTCACAAAAGCATTATAAGCACCAGAATTCTGATACTAAAATGTCATTGATACACTGAAATTTATGGTTCATTTAAGATGTTTGCTTTACAAACAGCTTCTCCTGCCTACAATTTAATACGTGTAATTGAACCCAGCAGTGGAGTTTCTTCCACTTGCCTTAGTAGTGACACTATTGTCCCTGCTATGGGGACATCATTTTCCCATGCGTTTTCCTGGACACAGCCACCTTATCCCCACCCTCTCTGGATGCTTTGTTCTCTGGCAATCTACATTTCCTCAGTGCACACAGGGCCCAGCTCCCTTTTGACTGAGTGTTTGACAAGCCAGTGACATTAAAGAAGGTTCCTGCCTTGGGTCCCCACCGCCTACGTAGCACATTCGTTTTATCCTAAGACCCACACACGTTTTTATCCTTTCTTGTTTCTAAGGCTATTTCCTGATACATCCTTGTTGAATTAATTCACAGTGTAACATATGAAATCACTTTTGTGGTGCTAGAGTACTGAGAAGAAGTGTTATTGAATGGACTTTCTAGTACAGGTCATTTAAGAAAGTTGTGGCATTAGACTTCTATTTAGAAAAAGTAATAATTGAAAACATATTGTGGAGAAGCACAGCTTAATTAAAGTTACTGAAGAACGGCTAGCATTTACCTGTTGACAATAAAGATATGATTCCATAACGACATGAATAACAATATGTTTTTCCCTAGGGATTAATGATGAAGACACTCTCTTCCCAGTTCAAAATCTATGACCTTAAAAAAAAAAAAAAAAAAAAACCAACCCTGAAGGACCTAGAAATTGCTATAGAGCAGAGGTGTTCCAAACTGCGGCCCGCAATCCATTTTTAATTGGCCTGCAGCAAATTCCAAAAATACATTTAGTTTACTTAAATAAACCAGGTGAGGCAATACGTACTTCACCTCGAGTGAGTGTCCCGGCTGTTTGTGTATTTTACTGCATATGGCCCTTGGTAAAAAAAATATTCAAAAAAGTTTGGACACCCCTGCTGTAGAGCACATGTCATTCCATGTTCCCTAGCTGTACGCAAAGGCTGGGGTGAGCTCTCTGCACGTGCCACAGGGTGACACTTTCATACTGACATGCATGGGGTCTTTGGACCGGTTACACTGCTGCTTTTCTCCTCCTGGGGAGTGAAGAAGAAAATTCCCCACCATGCTGAGTGCCAAGCTCAGTGACCCTGGGTGTTTCCGTGAGAGCCTGGCACACCTGCGGGTCAGCAGAATACCACACTTCCGAACGCTGCATTCAAGAAGCTCTCCCAGCAATTACTGGGTCTCCTTCAACGCCAAGGCCCACTCTGAGAGGACGGCCGCCTGGGATTATGAGCCCCCTCTGTGGTCATGACCTCATTCCTTAGGGTGAGGCCAACTGGGTGATGGGAATCTAACTGGCAACTTTGGCCGCCAGTGAGGCAATGCAAGCAAGCCCTGCATTTGTCATCCGCGCTGACGAGATCTGTGCAGGTCTCCATACTCCCCCTTGGGTCCATCTGCAGCTTTCTCAGTGAAGCAAAGGAAATAATTTGCTGATTCAAACCTGCTTGGCTGTGTGGCTAATCTCCACGGCCAGATCCCCTCCAGAGTTCCCAATGCCAATCACAATGACTCTCTTTCCAGTGAAACTGACTGGATTCTTATAGTCTCGACTATGGAAGTACTGTCCTTTGAACTTCTCAATTCCTGCAAGAGAGGGGAAAATAATTAGATGCCTTACCTGATGGTGTTTGACAAATCATTTTCCTTGGCAGTGTGTAGACTTTAAGCCTACACTCTCCACACGTTCTCACTTTACTCAGCTGCACTCTTGCCTCTGGACATTTCTGCCTGTTTTCTTTTCCCATGGCCTCCGAGCAGAACCTTGTGGTTTCCATCCCGTAAGCAGTCTCCGTCATTCAGGACCTGTTTGTATTCTGGGTTTGTAGACCCAGAAATCCAAACTACTCTGGAAAGCTTCCATTCTCTTTTGTCTGTTCATCCTCCTTAAATACCTACTCATATTCAATTGGAGCATATGTTTTAATAAACTCTGGAGTGTACACTTTTCTTTTTTCCAAATGAGAATCCAGGCCAAAGACCGATAAATTCTTTCCTCGAGCTCTAATTTCTTCCTATACACTCAGTATTTCTGTTTGTTTCCTCGATTTCTGAAATACGTCCTCATCCAACATAATACAGATCAACTCCATGGTCTTGCTTGTCATTCTTAGAAAAACTACAGTCATTGTGAAAGTAGATATAGAGCCGTCTCAACTTTACTCTCCCAAACTCCCATTATCTCCAGGTCCCGAAGGGCAGTAACACAGTTACCCCACCGTGTTGCTGGAGGATATGCAGAATCAGGATAAGTAATCACTCAGATGGAAACCCCCCCATTTCTCGGGGATCAGGTCACAGGCACGGTTCAAGGGTCTCCCTGCCCGGTAGGCTACTCACCAGGGAAGCTTTCCAAGGGCAAGTGAGCGTTGGTGTGGTGGCCAGTGCAAACCATGACCCCATCGAAGACAGTCACCTCCGTTTTCCCTTCAGATTCCGTGACCACCTCCCATTGGCCTGAAGTGGGGAAATCAGGCTGCTGCTTCACACTGCACACAGTGGTCTGCAAAGAAAAGCGATGGCCACAGGGCCTGTACCCGTGGCCTGTACAGTGGGCATCGTCCCCGACACCACTCTCCTTACAGAGCGTCGCACAAAGGGCTGGATTCACATGATAGGGCTCACGCAGGGATATTTGATTTTCGTACTCCACAGATAAGAACTTTTTGGGGGTTTATGGTCAGAGTGAGAAAACTTCCATGAGGCAGGCTAAATAAAACACAGTTGGCCAGCTAACTTTGCACTCTCCTCTGCTTCTAGAAATGTGCAAACCACTTCTCTTGTACGAGGCCAAAAGGCAATGTGACACTTCACTAAAACTTGTGTTTCTGTGCTTCTGAGACACTAAGACACTCCATGCGCTCAATGCCTTTTCCTCCCCTGACCCCCAGACATCGTGAGACCCTCTGATGTCTTCTTACTCCCAAGTCCTGTTCTCGCTGTGTAGCCTTAAACATGCAGCTGAGCTGTAGGGCTCCCTTCCTAGTGGAGGAGAAAAGCATCTCAGTGGCTCATTTACGTAAATGAGCCTCTCTTTGGCTCCGATAAATGCCTATGTTGCTTGTAACTATGAAGAAAAAGGCTGTGAAATGGATAGTCAGTGGTGTAATTTTTAACTTAAATTGAAAAATAAATAAACAAACCTGGGTTAGTCTGCCCAGCCTGAGGAAACATGCAGAACGGGTTCCTATGTGCTTCTCTGGTCTACAACCATAATGTCTTGTGGACAAACAGACACACCGCACCTGTGGACCCCAGCCATCCTGCGTTACTCTGAGTTTTTTTCGGTCATGTTCTTGCCTTTACACAGGCTGGTGCCTCTGACTGGATCATCCCTTTATCCTCCTTTATCTGGCTGATTCCTACTGACCCTTCAACCTGTAGATAGCACATCCTCTAAGAAAACGTCCCTGCTGCCTGATGCCTCACGCCCAGATGGCGTAAGCAGCCGTCCCCTGAGTTGCAGTCTAGAAAGCTCTATAGCATATCACCCTGTAACTCTTGTTAAACAACGGTCAACAGAAACCTTCTTGAAAATGAAGTAGGGAAGCAAGAAGGCTGAGTGTGCACGTCCCATGTCAATCTCCAAGCACAGCAGGGAGAACTCTTTGGTCCCGCCCACCCACCTTCCTCTTCCCTTCCATAAAAATAGTCCCCTCTCCTTTGTTTTAGGGGACTTACATGTGGCCTCCATGGTCGCATGGTTTGCAGTTCTTTGTCCCTGAATAAACCCATTTTGCTGGAGACTATCTGGCTGACATTATCTATGGTCTAAACTTTATTTTTATCAATTATACTATTTATAATAAAATTATCTTCACTTTTGTATCTCCTTAACTAGACTGTGAAATCACTGAATTAATTTATTTTTTGTCTTTGCATTTTTACTGTAAACAACCGAAGGAAATACCAGTGGGTTGAAAGTAACTTACTTTGAAATTCTCACTGTATATTATTTAATTATTCTTGTTAAACAGAAAAGGCATGATTTTGCAGTATGATGAGAAAATAGAAGGAGGCTAGGGGAGGGGAATTGAATGAAGGTGGTGAAAAGGTAGAAACTTCTAGTTATGAGATGACTATGTACTGGGCGTAATGTACAATGTGGTGATAACAACACTGCTGTGTGGCATATTTGAAAGTTGTTTAGAGAGTAAATCTTAAGAGTTCTTATCACCAGGAAAGAAAAGTTAGGAGATTTGGGCTTGTTGCCAGCTGTCAGAAATATCTGTTCTTTTATGGCTGTGGCTGAAAATGATAGAAAATCAAGGAGGACTTTACAGCAGGAAGAAACCACTGAAGTGATGGAGTACAGTCATAGTTTTACAGAAAGGAAAATGAGGACACATCAAAGCTAAGGAACTTCTTGTCTAAGTCACAAGTGATTAACAAGAGAACAAAGACTAGAATGCAAGTTTTTCTTCCCCAATTCAGTGTTCTTCCCCTTTCACCACTTAACTTCTTTGCTTGCTCTATAACTACTCCATTGGGAGGTTATGATCACATAAAATCACGTATTGGAGAATACTTCGGAAAGTATAAAAGGGCCAAGAAACAGCGGACAAGTTGTGGAAAAAGAAGTCCCCATGCCTGTCAGTCCCCTTGTCTAACTGGGACAACAGTTCCCCTCATTTGTTTTATTGCACTTAAATAGTATCACAGGAAGGCATTGGAAACCTTCTGGCAGGTGAATTACTGGATCTGGGGCCAAAATCTAAAAATGGGGACCTTTCCATGAATATTTTTTTCTGGATGGGATCGAAACATGTAACCACATATTCATGTACTTAACAATTTGAAGCCCAAAGATACCTACAAAATCCCCTACCTTGAATCGAATATACTTTAGAAGGTCAAATTCTTTGGCGTACATCCGGAAATACTCCAGCACCTGGGAGTTGTGCATGAAGTTCGGAAAATGAGCGGGGATCGGATAGTCGCTGAAGCACATCATCTCCTTTGAAGTATTCATGATCACTGATTTGTAGATACTGGCCCTTCCTTCTTCAGGATTTTCCTGCAGTAAATTAGAAGCATTCATAGCAACTTGAGAATTAACTTCATCGTTTACAAGAAGACAATAAACATTTCAAAAAGTGTTCTCAAAGAAATGCTATTTAAAAAATCTCATAGATGCATAAATGAACGCACGAGCATACACACACACACCCTCCACATCTCCCAGTATTTGTGCCCTCGTGTATGTAGTCTTTCTACTTTGAATCTGAGTTGTCTTTAGACTTGCTTTGCACCAACATCATGCAGTTGGAAGGTTACTGAATGGCTTCCAAGAGTACCTCGTAAGTAGTCTGGCAGCATCTGCCTGGGGCTCTTAGAAAGCGGGCTCTGGTGGAAGTCAGCAGCCCTGCAAGAAGTCCAGATACCCTGAGGCCACTGTACTGCAATGAAGCCCAAGCGAGCCCCCTGAAGAGACTGTCTGGGATGGAGAGATGTGCAGCCAGCCCCAGAAATTCTAGTTGTCCCAGCTGCAGTTCTATGCACGTGAGCAAAGAGACCATAGCAGATGTCCAGTTTCAACTGTCACCGGATTACAGCAGCATGAGATTGCAAGTGAGAACTGCCCATCTAAGTAATAGTCTTAAATATTTTATATATTTCAAAGCCTCAGTAAGTTCCAAGGGTTTATATATACTTGTGAGATTGCTCTCTAGGAATCAATGTACTAACTTAGATTCTATCTAGTAGGTGTTCCCATTTTACCTCATTTTTACTGAATTCAAAGACTGTTAGTTGTTACCAAAATGCGGTGCAATGAGAATTTATGCTGGAGAGAGTATAAGGTAGTACATTGTACTTTGTACACTTTCCAACATCAGTCTGACCGAACATTACTGATGAAACCAAGAATTGATTGAAATTAATATCTGAGAACTTATATATACTGTAGTCGTCCCTTATTTGCTTTTCAAGGTTTCAGTCACCCACGGTCAACTTCGGTCTGAAAATATTAAACGGAAAATTCCAGAAATAAACATTTCCTAAGTGTTAAATTGCGAGCCATTCTGAGTAGCTGATGAAATCTGGTGCCCTCCCTCTCGGACCCGCCCATGATGTGAATTATACCTTTGTCTAGTGTCTCCACGCTGTGTACTCCACCTGCCCTTTAGTCACTTAGTAGCCATCTCAGTTATCAGATGGACTGTCATGGTATCACGGTCCTTGTGTTCAAGTGACCCTTACTTTACTTCATAACTACCCCAAGGCGCAAGCGTCGTGATACTGGCAATTTGGGTATCCATGGTTTCAGGCATCTACTGGGGGTCCTGGGACATCTCCCCCTGGATAAGGGGGATAATTATGACTGGAAAGTACTCAGCAATAACAAAAAGTGGACAGGTGATGAATCCTACTCCTGTTTGGCAGGTGGAATAGAGAAAGAGGAATACAGATAAGAAAACGCAAGTGATGATATTTGAGAAGAAAAAAATAGATACTGAACCCCTGGGACCTGTCCCCAGAAAGAAAATGGAAGCCCTGAATCCCTTGTGTCTACTGGACACCTGGTAGCAATGGTGGAATCCAAGGGGCTTTGGATGGTCCTATGTATGAAATCCCCAATAAATTACAGAAAAGTTAGGGCGTAGGATTGGGGAGAGCGAGTCTCCAAATAACAAGCGAGGCTGTGGTAGAGAAGCCGATCTCAGATACAGGAAGTCTTTAGGAAACCAGCATCAGTTTGGAAAATGTGTTTAATCTGCTGCTGATGGGTGTTTCTAGGACTCAGGCTGCACAAATGTGTGACTGTGGACTACGTGAGAATGAAGGTCTCTAGTTCCACAGCATTCTAAGCAGCCCCTCAAGGCATTTTGCGTCTCAAGGATTCATTTACGAAAAATAAATATGTTTGGTACCTAATATGTGCCGGGTATCACACTTGGCTTTGCAATATAGTGGTGTGTGTGTGTGTGTGTGTGTGTGTGTGTGTGTGTGTGTACGTAAAGTATATAATGTATGTATGAAAATATATGCAAAGCATATATGATATATGTAATAGACACAGATGTGGCCTGTCTTACCATAAGTCAGAGAGTTATTACGAAATAAAGCTTATTTATTTTCACGGAAGCAGTTTACAGGGTGCTGAAATTTTGATAAGAGGATAAGAGAAAAACTCCTAAGTCTTTAACAGAGAACAATTGTAAACTGCTTTAGAGATAAAAGCAGAAATCAGGTAGGACGGTGGACCCTTGACTGATTTTGTGCTGAGTCAGCAGTTGCCAAACCTGACTAGGATGCTTACCAGAGATACAAGGTGTATGGGCCCCACCCCGGGCCTACTGAGTGATAACTGCCACGTAGCCCTTATTGTGCACCTGGCAGTGTCTTAATGATTGACACAATTATTCCTTCACACAATTAGTCCCCACAGAAACTCTATATTGTGGATAGTGTTTTTATCTCCTAATGAAAGATGAAGAAACAGGTGCAGAGAGGGTGACTGATTTTCCCCAATGTCACACTACGAGGAGGGTGCAGACACAGGATTTCACCCCAGATTGTGTTCTTAACCTCTGTACTCTGTGGTGGCTGAAGCTCCAAAGCATAATTTTCTATTGATTATGAAGCACTAACAGCCTTTTCAGCCCGTGCCCGAGACTGATTATGACAGAGCCATGGGCGGTGTGGTCCGCTAAGGGGTATCCACTCTAGATCTGTGTAAGGACTCGTATCAAACAGAGTTAGTCCCCAAAGACAGAGCCAGGATGCCAAAGGACTGTACTGCTGTGTAAATAAGGGATGTTGTGAAGCCACTTCTAAGTAGCTGGTTAACACTGTGTTAGTTTTGATGAAATAGGAAACATATCTGGACACCTCAATGCCATTCCCTGGTTTGGAAAGTGAGCTTGTTTAAAAGCAAACACAATGCATGTCACTTTGGAGATCAGGAAAGGAGGCTGATATTCTATGGCACTAATAAGCGTAACTTTCATTTAAGTGGATGATTCCTTGACTATTAGTAAGAAGTTATAGGGCTGCATGTGCACATTAAAGCAAGTGGACTTTAAAACTGAATATACGCAAGAAGAAAACCGCGTCACAGGTGCCCTCTGCCTACTTCTGAAGACGGACTTTAAACTGCTGTTTTGATTTCTCAAGTGAAGTAAAAGTTCAAAGTAACAAAGGCAGCTGTGTTACATATTGTACCAAAGGGCTGGGATTATTAGAGAATTATCTAAAGTGAACCAGAATTCAGAAGATAAAGGGAAAGAAGAAGGTCAGAGAAGATTGAACAGGGGGGTCCTGGAAGGAGTTGTATCAGGTAGTCTAGATCACTTACCTACTAACGCAGACCAGGAGCAACCACTCGAAATTTTTGAATCACTTTACATTTTTAATGTTTGTTGTTGAGTTGCACTCCCCCCATCGTTACCCCATACTGGATAGCAGGAAAACTCTTAAAATGAAAACGATCTCATGCCATTTTCCTAAACATCAGTAAAATGAAAACAAATGACACCCGTGTCCCATTTTGCAGCCAGCCCAGGGTAAGAGGAACCTGCAGAGAGGTGACAGCTGCTGAGAAGAGGTCAGCAGGCTGACTTCTAGCAGATTTAGTCACTGTCAAGGCCATCATATTTCCTGGCACGAGATAAAACAACTCATGCACCTGCTTGCAGCGAGGGTCCCAAGTGTTAAAGAACCAGATTTACCTGGAACCTCCAGAGCCCTCCGATGTCATCAGTCCTTTCAAAGCAGACAGGCTCCAAGCCTTCTTCCAGGCAGCACTTGATGGATACCAGCCCGCTCACGCCTGCCCCAATCACGGCAATTCTTTTCTTGGTCATTGTCTCCAGGGATCTCCACAGGGCTGGATCGAAGTAACTTGTCCTAAAGAAAGGATGACAAATGACAGAAAACCCACATGAGTTAACACCTTTCAAGGAAGACCTTGGCCATAGCATCGGAATAAACCCTGCAACAACCGGTGCCTTTGGGGAAGCCAGATTGCTGTCTTCCTAGCTTCAGGGAATTGCTTCGTGTGGGATAGGGGAGCCCGGGCCTGCAAGACCCAGAGGCCTGCCCAGAGCTGAGAGCTCTGTGGTCAAACCGGATCTCACTGCCTTTCCTGCCTGCAGCACCGGGCGGACCCCTCACCTGCGATCCGTAGGCTGTTTTGCACTGTTGGCCGTTTTCGATGAAATAGAAAGCAGCAAAGTGCAAACACAGCAACATCTATTTGGGAGGGGCTGTTCCTGCACCTCCTCTTTCAGCCAACATCCCGCCGACTGAGCTGCACCCATTCCCTCCCTCAGCGAGAATTAAATGTGGGTGGAGCCTGCTTGGGCTGAAAAAATTAATGTCTGGTTTTCAGCTGCAGTTTTCTGTACTGTCAACTACTCACTCTGGGGTTGGGAGCTGCCTTGTATCCCCATTGCTCCTCGCCCCTTTGTTACCACTTTCAACTTCCTGGTGTTTGCCTTAAAGTGACAAATTACTGTTGAAGGGAAACTACCGTGTTTCCCCGAGAATAAGACCTAGCTGGGACCATCAGCTCTAATACGTCTTTTGGAGCAAAAATTAATATAAGACCCAGTTTTGTATTATACTATATAAGAGTCAATCTCATATTATAGTAAAATAAGACCGAGTCTTATATTAATTTTTGCTCCAAAAGCGCATTAGGACTGATGGTCCCGGCTAGGTCTTATGTTCAGGGAAACACAGTGTCAACCTCAAAGCAAGCCTTGCGCCAAAAGTTTAAGTGGGAATCCCCCTCCACCGTTCAGGAGATCTGTTAAAACAGGTCCCGGCCCCTCGACCACCCCCACCCTAACCCCCACCTCATAGATTGGATCTTTGGTTCTACGCTACTGATAGAATTTGCTTTAAAACACCCATGCAGTGAGTGGGCGCTGCTATTTCCTACTTGGACTTAGAGTTTAATGGAGAAGACCAAAATGCAGACAATTTCAATAAAATAAAAATTCTTTTTATTTTATTTTTTAAATTTTTTATTAGTTTCAGGTGTACAAAACAATGTAATAGTTAGACATTTATCATTTACATCCCTCACACAGTGATAACCCCCCTCCCGTCATCTACTATCCCTCTGACATCGCACACAGCCATTACATTTCCAATGTCTCTATTCCTAATGCTGTACTCCGCTTCTTGTGTGTATATGTGTGTATGTGTATATATATATATAAAATTATACTTGACATTATTGTTCAGCTTCAGGTGTACAGTGCAGTGATCAGGCATCTACATCATCCCTGAGGTGGTCTCCCTAATGGGACACGTGTCCATCGGATACCCTACAAAATCTTTACAACATTATTGATTACATTCCCCAAATTGACTTTCGTATCCCCGTGGCAATCTTGTGGTTACCGATTATGCTTTCTAATCCCCTCACCCTCCCCCAACCCCCACCCTCCCTCCCATCTAGCAACCCTCAGTTTTTCCTGTATGTCTCTGAGACTGTTTCTGATTAGTTCATTCATTTATTCTTTTCTTTAGATTCCACATATAAGTGAGAACACATGGTATTTGCCTTTCTCTGTCTGACTTATTTCACTTAGCATAATGTTCTCTAGGTTCATCCATATTGTTGCAAATGGTAAGATTTCATTCTTCTTTATGGCTGCCTAATACTCCATTGTATAAATGTACCATAGTTTCTTAATGCAGTCGTCTACTGATGGACATTTCGGTTGTTTCCATGTCTTGGCTATTGTGTATAGTGCTGCAATAAACATAGTAAAAATACTTTTTAAAACTGCTTTCACACAGGTACATGTGCAATTAAAAACATAAAATATCCACTTTTGAAATGTAACTTACATTTTTCAACTATAAAATCATGCAGCAAAGGCCAATATGATGGATATAGGATTTCAGTGAGTGAGTCAGAATCAGGGCCCATCTGATCCAGGAATCCATTTTGACAGATGTCAGGGGTTGTTGGAGAGGTATATTGTGGCTGATGCCATCTGTCTTTGTTCCATCAGTCAACTTTGCTCCAGATGATTACATGCCAATCATAGCAGCCCTGAGGTTTGACTGACTGGTTTCACCCTAAAAGTATCACTCGTGGGTTAATAGTTAGTTTTCAAGGGCTTACGTTATATGTTTCAAAAGCCTTGATGGGAATGGACACACAATCCTCTAAGCGACTCTATGAGGCAGATACTTAACATCACCCCATTTTGCAAGTAAGTAGAAAGGCAGGGATGCAAACCAGGCAGTGACTTCAAGCCTGGGCTTCCAATCACTGTCCCTACTGCTCCTTTATGAGGATGTTTTTACTTCTTATTTAGCCACAAGTCCTGCCCCTGTTTTCCATCTCTGTATTGCATCCCCCTTTTTGCCTAACTCCTGCCTATACAACACTTTACTTGAACTGCTTTTAGCTGAGCTATATCTTGCCTTATTTCAGAAACTTTGAAATACGTTTAAAAATAGATCTTTGGTTTTATATCATAAAAATGGCTGTGTGAGGTAAGCCTCTTGAAATCTCCCCTGGAATTTACAACAAATTAAACAATTATAATTCTACAAAGGAATTCCTGTGCAGCAGACAGGCAAGACTAAGAGGTGAGCAACTGAAATCATCTAAAGGTGGGCAAATTGGGCGAGTGGGGGAGGAGGGAAGTGGAAAGTGCAGAGACGTGGGACCGCGCTGGCGCTGGATGTAGACTGAAGCATACCCTAAGGAGAAGAAAGGGAGAAGGGAAAGGAGAGTTATAGTCAAACAAAATAGTTGAGGAGAGCTTCCCAAACTTGTGGAAAGCACTGGATCCTCGAATACAAGAAGAAAATAGAACACGTGATTACCTCAATGCCAACAGGCCTTCTCCAAGGAACATTGTATTGAAGCTGTCTAAAATTAACGACAAAGAGTCCTCAGGGGAGCCAGGGAAAAGAAGACGGTAGCCCACAGAGGAAAGCCCATTAGATTATCATCAGGTTTTTCAGCAGAAACTCTACAAGCCAGAAGGGAGTGAAATCAAATATTCAAACTATCGAAAGAGAAATTATGAGCCCAAAATAATATATCCAGCAAAGATATCCTTTAGCTATGAAGGAGGAATAAGTCCCATACAGAAGCTGAGGGACTTTTCTAACACATGACCTGCACTACAAGAAATACTGAAGGAGGCTATTTGACCAGCATAAATAAGGATAATTTGTGACAACAAAAACATAAAAGGGCAAAGAGTAAAGGCCTGACCGGACTACAGGAATGGAGAAAGTAAGCAAGCTAAAGAAAATGGAATACTCTAAATATCAAACTTTCTTTTACATAAACTTAATGGTAACCACTCAAAAAAGAAAATCCAGAACTGAAATATATAACATAATAAAAGAAGAAACAGAAAAGAAAATCATAGAATACCACCACACTGAAATAATAGACAGCAACAAAAAGGCAAAGAAACAATGGAGACACAGTCTTACCAGAAAACCAAAGATAGAATGGTAGGAAATCCTCACTTATCAATAATCACCCTAAATGTAAATGGACAGAACTCAGCTATAAAAAGGCACAGAGTAGCAGATTAGATTAAAAAAAAACTAAACCCAACCAAATGTTGCCTCCAAGAGACACAGCTCAGCTAAAAAGACAAATATGGACTCAAAGTTAAAGGGTGGAAATGGACTCTCCAAGCAAATGGTATCCAGAGAAAACCAGGTGTAGCCATTCTGATATTAGATGACAGACTTCAGGATAAAAAACGTAACAAGAGACAAAGATGGACATTTCATATTAATAAAGGGGACTATCCAACAAGAAGACGTAACAGTCATCAATATTTATGCCCCCAATCAAGGAGCACTGAAATATAGCAAGCAACTACAACAAATCTAAAGGGAGAAATCGACCAAAACACATTTATAGCAGGAGACCTAAATACATCATTGACAGCTATGGATAGAGCATCCAAACAGAAAATAAATAAAGATCAGCCCTAAATGACTCATTAGATGAAAGGGACATAATTGACATTGATAGAGCACTTCATCCTAGAACATGAGACTATATATTCTTTTCTAGTGTACATGGAACATTCTCAATGATAAACCATATATTGGGACATAAAACTAGCCTCAGCAAATTTAAGAAGATTGAAATCATACCAAGCATATTCTCTGATCACAAAGCTTTGAAATTGGATATCAACTGCAAAAAGAAAGCAGGAAACACCACAAACATGTGGAGATTAAACAACATACTTTTAAAGAACAACTGGGTCAAACAAGAAGAGAGATCAAAAGATACATAGAAACAAATGAGAATGAAAATACAGCCTACAAAAATTTTTGGCATGCAGTGAAAGCAGTTTTAAGAGGGAAATTTATATCATTACAAGGCTATCTCAAGAAACAAGAAACATCCCAAATAAATAACTTCACGTTACACCTTAAAGAACTAGAAAAAAGAAGAACAAATGAAACTCAATGTCAGCAGAGGGAAGGAAATAATAAAAATCGGAGCAGAACTAGAAATAGAGAACAAAACGAAAATAGAACAAATTAGTGCAACAAAGAGCAGGTTCTTTGAAAAGAGTAATAAAATTGACAAACCCTTGGCTAGACTCACTAAGATAAAAAGAGAAAAGAGATAAATAAACAAAATCAGGGGCTGGCCCATTGGCTCAGGTGGTTGGAGCTCCGTGTTCCTAACACCGAAGGCTGCCGTTTCAATTCCCACATGGGCCAGTGGGCTCTCAACCACAAGATTGCCGGTTCTACTCCTCAACTCCCACAAGGCATGGTGGGCTCCGCCCCCTGCAACTAACAACTGCAACAGAACCTGAAGCTGAGCAGCACCCTCCACAACTAAGATTGAAAGGACAACAACTTCACTTGGAAAAAGTCCTGGGAGTACACACTGTTCCTCAATAAAAGTCCTGTTCCCCTTCCCCAATAAAATCTTTAAAACAACAACAACAAAAGCAAAAACAGAAATGAAAGAGGGGAAGTTATCACAGATGCCACAGAAATACAAAGGATCATCCAAGAATACTATGAAGGACTATATGTCACCAAATTCAATAACTTAGAAGAAATGGACAAGTTCTTAGAAGCATATAGCCTTCCTAAGCTGAATCATGAAGAATTGGAAAATCTAAATAGACCGATCACCAGTAAGGAAATTGAATTAGTCATTCGAAACCTTCCCAAAAGCAAAAGTCCGGGACCAGATGGCTTCACGAGTGAATTCTACCAAACATTCAAAGAGGATCTAATACCTATCCTACTCAAACTCTTCCAAAAAATTGAAGAAGAGACAATACTCCCTAACTCATTTTATATGGCGAACATTACCCTGATACCAAAACCTGGTAAGGATAACACACAAAAAGAACATTACAGACCAGTATCTCTGATGAATACAGATGCAAAAATCCTAAACAAAATTCTAGCATATCAAATGCAAGAATGCATTAAAAATGTATATATCACGAACAAGTGGGGTTCACCCCAGGGGGACAAAGATGGTTCAACATATGCAAATCCATCAATGTAATACACCATATAAACAAAATAAAGGACAAAGATCATATGATTATATCAATAGATGCAGAAAAGGCGTTTGACAAGATACGACATACATTTATGTTTAAAACACTTAATGAAATAGGTATAGAAGGAAAATACCTTAACATAATAAAGACCACATGAGAAACCCTCAGCGATATCATACTTAACAGTGAAAAACTGAAGCCCTTTGCTCTACGTTCAGAAACACAACGGGGCTGTCCCCTATCACCTCTGCTTTTCAACATAGTATTGGAAGTCCTAACCAGAGCAATCAGGCAAGAGAAAGAAATAAAAGGCATCCAAGTTGGGAATGAAGAAGTTAAATTGTCACTCTTGCAGATGACATGATGGTATATATAGAAAACCCTAACGACTCCACCAAAAAACTATTAAAAACAATAAACGAATACAGTAAAGTTGCCGGCTACAAGAACAACGTACAAAAGTCCATTGCATTCCTATATACTAACAATGAAATCTCAGAAAAATAAATAAAAAACAATTCCTTTTGCAATTGCAACAAAAAGAATAAAATACCTAGGAATAAACTTAACCGAGGATGTGAAAGACCTATATACTGACAACTATAAGGCATTTTTAAAACAAACTGAAGAAGACACAAAGAGATGGAAAGGCATTCCATGTTCATGGATTGGAAGAATCAACGTACCGTGGTTAAAATGGCCATATTACCCAAAGCAATATACAGATTTAATGCAATCCCCATCAAAATCCCAATGGTATTTTTTAATGAAATTGAACAAAAAGTCATCAGATTTGTATGGAACCACAAAAGACCCCGAAGAGCCAAAGCAATCCTAAGAAAAAAGAGCCATGCTGGAGGTATCACACTCCCTGACTTCAGCTTGTACTACAGGGCAACAATAATCAAAACAGCATGGTATTGGCAGAAAAACAGACACACAGACCAATGGAATAGAATTGAGAACCCAGAAATAAACTCACATACATGTGGACAGATAATGTTTGACAAAGACGCCAAAAACATACAATGGAGAAAAGACAACCTCTTCAATAAATTGTGCTGAGAGACTTGGAAAGCCACATGCAAAAGAATGAAACAAGACTGCTATCTGTCACCATGTACCAAAATAAATTCAAAATGGATCAAAGACCTAAACATAAGACGTGAATCAATAAACTGCATAGAAGAAAACATAGGTATTAAATGTATGAGCCTTCGGTTCAAAGAGCATTTTATGAATTTGACTCCAAAGGCAAGGGAAGTAAAAACTAAAATAAATGAATGGGACTATATCAAACTAAAAAGCTTCTGTACAGCAAAAGAAACCATTGACAAAATAAAGAGGCAACCAACCGGCTGGGAGAAGATTTTTGCAAACAACATCTCTAATAAGGGGCTAATATCCAAAATATATAAGAAACTCATAAAACTCAACAAAAACAAACAAACAATCCAATTAAAAAATGGACAGAGGACCTGAAGAGACATTTCTCCAAAGAGGACATACAGATGGCCAATAGACATATGAAAAAGTGCTCAACATCACTAGTCATCAGAGAAATGCAAATAAAAACCACAATGAGATATCACCTCACCCCAGTTAGAATGGCTATCATCAACAAGACAAATAGTAAAAAGTGTTGGAGAGACTGTGGAGAAACAGGAACCCTTATACATTGCTGGTGGGAATGCAGATTGGTGCAGCTGCTATGGAAGGCAGTGTGGAGGTTTCTCAAAAAACTAAGAATAGAATTACTATATGACCCAGCAATCGCTTTCCTGGATATCTACCCAAAAACTCTGAAAACATTTATCCATAAAGACATACGTGCTCCAATGTTATTGCAGTTTTATTTATGGTGGCCAAGACATGCAATCAACCAAAGTGTCCTTCGATAGATGAATGGATAAAGAAGTTGTGGTATATATACACAGTGGAATGCTATTCGGCCATAAGAAAACATGAAATAGTACCATTTGTGACAACATGGAGGGACCTCGAGATTATAATGCTAAGCGAAATAAGTCAGACAGAAAAAGTAGAGAACCATAAGATTTCACTGATACGTGGTATATAAAACTGAAATCGACAAAAGAGCAAGACAAACAAATGAAGAAACAAAACCTCATAGACACAGACAATAGTTTAGTGGTTACCAGAGGGTCAAGGAGGAGGATGGTTGTAGAAGAGGGTAAACAGGGTCAAATATGTGGTGATGGAAGGAGAACTGACTCTGGGTGGTGAACACACAATGTGAGATATAGATGATGTATTACAGAATTGTATACCTGAAATCTATGTAACTTTACTAGCAGCTGTCACCCCAATAAACTTTACTTTTAAAAAAAAATGGATCTTTGGTTTGGAGAATCAGTTGGCTCCATCAGGAAGATTCCTGCTCAATATAGTCTGAATTTATGAAACTATAGTAAACACACACACACACACACACACACACACACACACAGTGGGGAACACTTGACACCAACACAACCTAATGGGAGAATGAGGGGGAAGAGCCTCAAAGATGGAGTTTTACATATTTTCTTAGTAATTAAAAAACATGATTGGGGCCGGCCCAGTGGCTCAGGCAGTTGGAGCTCCATGCTTCTGACTCCAAGGGCTGCAGGTTCGATTCCCACATGGGCCAGTGGGCTCTCAACCACAAGGTTGTCAGTTCAATTCCTCGAGTCCCGCAAGGGATGGTGGGCAGTGCCCCCTGCAACTAAGATTGAACATGGTACCTTGAGCTGAGTTGCCACTGAGCTCACGATGGCTCAGTTGGTTGGAGAGCGTCCTCTCAACCACAAGGTTGCCGGTTTCGACTCCCGCAAGGGATGGTGGGCTGCGCCCCCTGCAACTAGCAACAGCAACTGGACCTGGAGCTGAGCTGCGCCCTCCACAACTAAGACTGAAAGGACAACAACTTGAAGCTGAAGGGCACCCTCCACAACTAAGATTGAAAGGACAACAACTTGACTTGGAAAAAAAAGTCCTGGAAGCACACTGTTCCCCAATAATGTCCTGTTCCCCTTCCCCAATAAAAAAACAAAACAAAACAAAACAAAACGAAAAAACATGATTTTGCTTTCTGATGTGGTTCTGTCCTTTGGATGTGGTTCCTATTTATCAAAATGTCATGAATTTTTCAGTGGTCACATCAAGATGACCTAATCTAACAGTTCTTGTTTAAAACAAAAAAAATAACCTGATGATTACTTTGTCTTTTGAGTTGAGTTGAGTTGTGTTTATTTAGTGTAGAAAACAACAAACCGCCTACAAATGATCCAATCTGAAACACATTATATAATCTTTGAAATCTGAGTTCCTGAACATAAATTCCCCAACTATGACTCCCTTTATTGAAATGAATTTTTTAAATTAAAGTTTATTGGGGTGACAATTGTTAGTAAAGTTACATAGATTTCAGGTGTACAATTCTGTAATACATCATCTATAAATCACATTGTGTGTTCACCACCCAGAGTCAGTTCTCCTTCCATCACCACATATTTGATCCTGATGTTTACTTTTGTTCTGGATTCTCTTCTCCCTTTGCTCCAGAAATCCTTTATTTAACTATTGTCTTCGCACAGGTTACCACCAAATAGAATGCCTCTTGTCCAAAAACATCTTTATTTCTATCTAATGCTACTTTCTCCCTGAAAAAAGCATTTCTTTCTTTCTTTTTTTCTCACTTACCGAAATGTATCTTCCTTGAGATTTCAGGAAAATTAGCTTCTCATTCTATTGCTCCCCAAGATTTATGGTAGTGGAAGGGCCAAGGAACATCTCGCCCAATCACTCTGTTTCTTTTAAACTGTGGTTTATTGGGTGTTGGAGAAGGCAGCTATGTTATAAATTGTACCAAAGGGCTGGGATTATTAGAGAATGATCTAAAGTGAACCAGAATTCAAAAAAAAGGAAAGAACAAGGTTAGGGAATATTGAACAGGGGGATTCCTGGAAGGAGTTGTATCAGGTAGTCTAGATCAGTTTCCTACTAACGCAGACCAGGAGCAACCACTCGAAATTTTTAAATCATTTTACATTTTCTAATGTTTCTTATTTAGTTGCCCTTCCGTACCACATTCTGGATAGCAGGAAAACTCTTTAAATGAAAACAATCTCGGTACCATTTTCCTAAACATCAGTAAAGGATAAACAAGTAACACCTATGTCCCTATTTGCAGCCAGCCCCGGTAAAGAGGAACCTGCAGAGAGGTGACAGCTGCTGAGAAGAGGTCAGCAGGCTGACTTCTAGCAGATTTAATCACTGTCAAGGCCATCATATTTCCTGACACGAGATAAAACAACTCATGCACCTGCTTGCAGTGAGGGTTCCAAGTATTAAAGAACCAGATTTCCCTGGAACCTCCAGAGCCCTCCGATGTCATCAGTCCTTTCAAAGCAGACAGGCTCCAAGCCTTCTTCCAGGCAGCACTTGATGGATACCAGCCCGCTCACGCCTCCCCCAATGATGGCAATTCTTTTCTTGGTCATTGTCTCCAGGGATCTTCACAGGGCTGGGTCAAGTAACTTGTCCTAAAGAAAGGATGACAAATGACAATTAACACCTTTCAAGGAAGACCTTGCCTGTAGCATCTGAATAAATCCTGCAACAACAGGTGCCTTTGGGGAAGCCAGATTCCGCTGTCTTCTTAGCGGGAGGGAATTGCTCAGAATTGGATAGGGGAGCCCGGGCCTGCAAGACCCAGAGGAGGGTCAGAGCTGAGAGCTCTGTGGTCAAACCGCATCTCACTGCCTTTCCTGCCTGCAGCACCGGGCGGACCCCTCATCTGCAATCCGTAGGCTGCTCTGCACTGTTGGCCATTTTCGATGAAATATAAAGCAGCAAAGTGCAAACAGCAACATCTAATGGGGAGGGGCTGTTCCCGCACCTCCTCTTTCAGCCAACATCCCGCCCACTCAGCGGCACCCATTCCCTCCCTCAGCGGGAATAAACATGGGTAGAACCTGCTTTGGGTCAAAAATATTAATCTTACAATCTCTGGGTTTTTTTCAGCTGCTGTTTTCTGTACTGTCAACTGCTCACTCTGGGGTGGGAGCTGCTGTGTATCCCCATTGCTCCCCTCCCCTTTGTTACCACTTTCAACTTTTGGGTATTTGCCTTAAAGTGACAAACTCCTGCTGAAATGAAACTGTCAACAACCTCAAAGCAAGCCTTGCGCCAAAAGTTTAAGTGGGAATTCCTACCGTTCAGGAGATAGGTTAAAACAGGTCCTGGCCCCTCAGCCACACCCACCCTAACCCCCACCTCATAGATTGGATCTTTGGTTGTTTGCTTCTGATAGAATTTGCTTTAAAACACCCGTGCACTGAGTGGGCACTGCTATTTCCTACTTAGAGGGACTTAGAGTTTAAGGCAGAAAACCAAAACGCAGACCTTTTCAATAACATAAATATACTTTTTAAAAGCGCTTTCTCTCATGCAGGTACATGTGCAATTACAAACATAAAATATCTACTTTTGAAATGTAACTTAAGTTTTTCAACTATAAAGTCACGCAGCAAAGGCCAATAGGATGGATGTAGGATTTCACTCAGTGGGTCAGAATCAGGGCCCATCCGACCCAGGAATCCGTTTTGACAGATGTCAGGGGTTTGGAGTGATAGGTATGGATGATGCCATCTGTCT
Organism: Rhinolophus sinicus; assembly: GCF_057876585.1. Lineage (NCBI taxonomy): Eukaryota > Metazoa > Chordata > Mammalia > Chiroptera > Rhinolophidae > Rhinolophus > Rhinolophus sinicus. Next base: position 50,621,234 of record NC_142507.1, read on the forward strand.
TTGTTCCCTGAGTCAACTTTGCTTCAGATGGTTGCATGCCAATCACAGCAGCCCTGGGGTTTGACTTGCTGTTGTCGCCCTAAAAGTATCGCTTGTGAGTTAATAGTTATTACTCAAGGGCTTACCTAATATGGTTCAAAAGTGTGCACGGGAGTGGATACAAACAAAATTGAGACAGCAACTCTATGAGGCAAATACTTATCATCACCCCGTTTTGCAAGTAAGTAGAAAAGTTGGGGTGCAAACCAGGCAGTGCCTTCAAGCCTGGGCTTCCAATCACTGTCCCTACTGCTCCTTTATGAGAATGTTTTTACTTCTTATTTAGCCACAAGTCCTGCCCCTGTTTCTCGTCTCTGTATTGCACCCCCTTTTGCCTAATCCTGCCTTTACAACTCTACTTGAACTGCTTTTCGCTGAGCTATAGCTTGCCACATTTCAGCTACTTTGAAATATGTTTAAAAATAAATCTTTGGTTTGGGGAATCACTTGGCTCCATCAGAAAGATTCCTGCTCAATATATAGTATGAATTATATGAAAATATAGTAAACACACGCACACACACACACACACACACACACACACACACACAGGAGAACGCTTGACATCAATATAGGGTTAATAGAATGAGAGGGAAAAGCCTCAGATGGAGTTTTACATATATTCTTAGTGATTAAAAAACAATATTTCTGCTTTCTGATGTGGTTCTGTCTTTCGGATGTGGTTCTTATTTATCAAAATGTCGTGAATCTTTCAGTAGTCACATCAAGATGACCTAATCTAAAAGTTCTTATTTGAAAAATAAAAAAAAAAAAGCTGGTGTTTACTTTTGTCCTGAATTGTCTTCTCCCTTTCCTCCAGAAATCGTTTATTTCACTATTCTCTTCCCACAGATTACCAGCAAATAGAATGCCTTTTGTCCCCAAACATCTTTCCTTCTGTCTAACGCTACTTTCTCTCTGAAAGAAAAAAGCGTGTTGTTTTCTTTCTTTTTTTCTGTTACCTAAATGTATCTTCCTTGAGATTTCAGGAAAATTAGCTTCTCACCCTATTGCTCCCCAAGATTTATGGTAGTGGAAGGGCCAAGGAGCATCTCGCTCAATCACTGTTTCTATCAGACCGTGGTTTATTGGGTGTTGGAGAAGGAACGTGACTTCCGTTCAGTTAACGAGATGCTTCACCTCAGGAGCCACATCTGAATCCAAGGCAGAGGATTGCTAGTCCCCAGAGGTCCCAGCACTGGAGCTGGTGTAGTAACTGGACGGGGAGGGGGTGAGTATATCAGGAGAAGGATGAACACAGAATTTTCGTGACTAGAGGAGAGGCAGACGCTGCCAGCTGTTCATCACAATCTGTCTCCTCCTCTTCCAGACACCAGGGCTGTAGCTGGGGACGGGGCTGCCGAAATAGGAACTGCATTTCCCAGTGGCCCTTGCAGCTCTGTGCCCATGTGACTAAGTTCTCACTAAGGAATAAGAAATGGGGACATAGGCAAGTTTACAAGGCCACGGTTTACGCTCGCTGTTGTTTTCTTTGCTATAATTATAACCTATTTTTAGCAGTTCCAGTGTCGTTGCCCCGGTTTTCTTTGGGGAGCTGGATCGAGAGATGCCCCCAGGACAACTCTCAGCTTCACATTGCCCAGAAATCTGTTTTTATTTCTCTTTCCAAAGCATTAATCCTCTTTTCTCCTTTCCCTACAATGAAATCCCAGCTTTTCATTCAAAATGGATTAAAGACTTGAACCTAAGACCTGAAAGCATAAAACTCCTAGAAGAAAACATTGGGGATAAATTCCTTGACATCGGTCTTGGTGATGATTTTTTGGATTTGACACAAAAAGCAAAGGCCAACAAAAGTAAAAATAAACAAGTGGGACTACATTAAACTAAAAAGCTTCTGCACAGCAAAGGAAACCATTATACGGTATTGGTTAAGAGATCTTGCTTTTTTGCCTAGACACTCCTGTGTGTAAGGAAAAAAAACGAAAAACTCGGTAGGTAGTAAGGAGAAGCAATTAATCCTTCATACAGAATCAAATTACTTGTGTCCTATGTCTAAAACATGCAACATGCACAGTTTACTGTGGACTGACTTCCAAGTGCTATTAGAATACAACAGTGTCATCGACCATCCTATTACATTAGAAAAAGAACATTCTGAGAAGTCCTAAATTAAATTATAGCAGGCCGGAGGGCAGTAACACAGTTACCCCACCGTGTTGCTGGAGGATAAGCAGAATCAGGATAAGTAATCACTCAGATGGAAACCCCCCCATTTCTCGGGGATCAGGTCACAGGCACGGTTCAAGGGTCTCCCTGCCCGGTAGGCTACTCACCAGGGAAGCTTTCCAAGGGCAAGTGAGCATTGGTGTGGTGGCCAGTGCAAACCATGACCCCATCGAAGACAATCACCTCCTTTTTCCCTTCAGATTCCGTGACCACCTCCCATTGGCCTGAAGTGGGGAAATCAGGCTGCTGCTTCACACTGCACACAGTGGTCTGCAAAGAAAAGCGATGGCCACAGGGGCTGTACCCGTGGCCTGTACAGTGGGCATCGTCCCCGACACCAGTTTCCTTACAGAGCGTCACACAAAGGGCTGGATTCACATGATAGGGCTCACGCAGGGATATTTGATTTTCGTACTCCACAGATAAGAACTTTTTGGGGGGCTGTGCTCAGAGTGAGAAAACTTCCATGAGGCAGGCTAAATAAAACACAGTTGGCAGGCTAACGTTGCACTCTCCTCTGCTTCTAGAAACGTGCAAACTACCACTTCTCTTGGACGAGGCCCTAAGGCAATGTGACACTTCATTATAACTTGGGTTTCTGTGCTTCTGAGACACTAAGGGACTCCATGCGCTCAATGCCTTTTCCTCCCCTGACCCCCAGACATCGTGAGACCCTCTGATGTCTTCTTACTCCCAAGTCCTGTTCTCACTGTTTATCCTTAAACGTGTAGCTGAGCTGTAGGGCTCCCTTCCTAGTGGAGGAGAAAAGCATCTCAGTGGCTCATTTACGTAAAATAATATTTACGTAAATGAGCCTCTCTTTGGCTCCGATAAATGCCTATGTTGTTTGTAACTAAGAAGAAAAAGGCTGTGAGATGGATAGTCAGTGGTGTAATTTTTAACTTAAGTTAAAAAATAAATAAACCTGGGTTAGTCTGCCCAGCCCGAGGAAACATTCAGAACGGATTCCTATGTGCTTCTCTGGTCTACAACTATAATGTCTTGTGGAGAAACAGACACACCGCACCTGTGGACCCCAGCCATCCTGCGTTACTCTGAGTTCTTTTCATTCATGTTCTTGCCTTTACACAGGCTGGTGCCTCTGACTGGATCATCCCTTTATCCTCCTTTATCTGGCTGATTCCTACTGACCCTTCAACCTGTAGATAGCACATCCTCTAAGAAAACGTCCCTGGTGCCTGATGCCTCACGCCCAGATGGCGTAAGCAGCCGTCCCCTGAGCTGCAGTCTAGAAAGCTCTATAGCATATCACCCTGTAACTCTTGTAAAACAACGTTCAACAGAAACCTCCTTGAAAATGAAGTAGGGAGGGAAGAAGAGGGAGTGTGCATGTCCCATGTCAATCTCCAAGCACAGCAGGGAGAACTCTTTGGTCCCGCCCACCCACCTTCCTCTTCCCCTCCATAAAAAGAGTCCCCTCTCCTTTGTTTTAGGGGACTTGCATGTGGCCTCCATGGTCGCATGGATTGCAGTTCTTTGTTCCTGAATAAACCCATTTTGCTGGAGACTATCTGGCTGACGTTATCTAAGGTCACCACTCTTTATTTTTATCATTTATAATAAAATTTACTTCACTTTTCTATCTCCTTCCCTGGAGTATGAAATCACGGACTTATTTATATTTCGTCTTTACATTGTTATTGTTTAAACAAGCAAAGGGAAGTACCACTGGGCTGAAAGTGACCTACTTTGGAAGTTGTCACTGTATATTACCATTTCATTATTGTTGTTAAACGAAAAGGCATGATTTAGCAGAATGATGGGAAATTAGAAGGAGGCTAGGGGAGGGGAATTGAATGAAGGTGGTCAAAAGTAGAAACTTCTAGTTATGAGATAACTAATGCCTGGGTGTAGTGTACAATATGGTGATGACAGTTAACACTGCTGTGTGGCATATTTAAAAGTTATTAAGAGTGTAAATCTTAAGAGTTCTTATCACTAGGAAAGAAAACGTAGATTTGTGCTTTTTCCAGCTGTCAAAAATATATTATTTTTTCATGGCTGTGAATGAAAATGATTGACAAATCATGGAAGACTTGACAGAAGGAAGAAACGACTAAAGTGATGGAGTACAGTCATCTTATTTTACTAACAAGAAAATGAGGACACATCAAAGCTGAGGGACTTACTTGTCTAAGTCACAAGATGTTAACAGGAGAACAAAGACTACAATGCAAGATTTTCTTCCCCAATTCAGTGTTCTTCCCCTTTCATCAGTTAACTTCTTTGCTTGCTCTATAACTACTCCATTGGGAGGTTATGATCACATAAAATCATGTATTGGAGAATACTTCGGAAAGTATAAAAGGGCCAAGAAATAACGGACAAGTTGTGGAACCAGAAGTCCCCAAGCCTGTCAGTCCCCTTGTCTAACTGGGACAACAGTTCCCCTCATTTGTTTTATTGCACTTAAATAGTATCACACTAAGGGATTGGAAACATTCTGACAGGTGGTTTACTGGATCTGGGGCCAAAATATAAAAATGGGGACCTATCCATGAACATTTTTTTCTGATGGGATAGAAACAGGTGCATATCAAAGCCATCTTTACATGTAACCACATTATTCATGTAATTAACGGACAACTTGAAGCCCAAAGATACCTACAAAATCCCCTACCTTGAATCGAATATACTTTAGAAGGTCAAATTCTTTGGCGTACATCCGGAAATACTCCAGCACTTGGGAGTTGTGCATGAAGTTCGGAAAATGAGCGGGGATCGGATAGTCGCTGAAGCACATCATCTCATTTGAAGTGTTGATGATCACTGATTTTTGTAGATACTGGCCCTTCCTTCTTCAGGATTTTCCTGCAGTAAATTAGAAGCATTCATAGCAACTTGAGAATTAACTTCCTGGTTTAGAAGCAGCCAATAAACATTTCAAAAAGTTTTCTGAAAGAAATGCCATTTAAATAAAGTTATATTCACACATATATACACACACACACACACACACACTCACTCACCCTCCACATCTCCCAGTATTTGTGCCCTCCTGTATGTAGTCTCTCCACCTTGAATGAGTTGTCTTTATGACTTGCTTTTGACCAACAGCATGCAGTTGGAAGGATACTGAATGGCTTCAGTGATGTGTCGTAAGTAGTCTGGCAGCTTCTGCCTGGGGCTCTTAGAAAGCTGGCTCTGGTGGAAGTCAGCAGCCCCAGAAGAAGTCCAGATACCCTGAGGCCACCGTACTGCGAGGAAGCCCAAGGGAGCCCCCTGAAGAGACTGTCTGGGATGGAGAGATGTGCAGCCTGCCCCAGAAATTCTAGTTGTCCCAGCTGCAGTTCTAAGCACGTGAGCAAAGAGACCATAGCAGATGTCCAGTTTCAGCTGTAACTGGATTGCAGCAACATGAGATTCCAAGTGAGAACTGCCCATCTAAGTAATAGTCTTAAATATTTTATATATTTCAAAGCCTAGGTAAGTTCAAAGGTTTACATATAGTTGTAAGATTGCTCTCTAGGAATCAATGTACTAACTTAGATTCTGTCTAGTAGGTGTTCCCATTTTACCTCATTTTTACTAAATTCAAAGACTGTTATTCAGTGTTAGAAAATATGGGGTGAAATGGGAACTTATGCTGGAGAGAGTGTAAGTTAGTACAATGTACTTTGCATACTTTCGAACATCAGTATGTGGTCCGCTAAGGGGTATCCACTCTAGATCTGAATAAGGACTCGTATCACACAGAGTTAGTCCCCAAAGACAGAGCCAGGATGCCAAAGGACTGTACTGCTGTGTAAATAAGGGATGTTGTGAAGCCACTTCTAAGTAGCTGGTCAACACTGTGTTAGTTTTGATGAAATAGGAAACACATCTGGACACCGCAATGCCATTCCCTGGTTTGGAAAGTGAGCTTGTTTAAAAGCAAACACAATGCATGTCCCTTTGGAGATCAGGAAAGGAGGCTGATATGCTATGGCACTAATAAGCGTAACTTTCATTTAAGTGGATGATTCCTTGACTGTTAGTAAGAAGTTATAGGGCTGCATGTGCACATTAAAGCAACTGGACTTTAAACTGAATATACGCAAGGAGAAGAAAACCGCGTCACACGTGCCCTCTGCCTACTTCTGAAGACGGACTTTAAACTGCTGTTTTGATTTCTCAAGTGAAGTAAAAGTTCAAAGCAACAAAGGCAGCCGTGGTACATATTGTACCAAAGGGCTGGGATTATTAGAGAATTATCTATAAGGTGAACCAGAATTCAGAAGATAAAGGGAAAGAAGAAAGTCAGAGAAGATTGAACAGGGGGAGTCCTGGAAGGAGTTGTATCAGGTAGTCTAGATCACTTACCTACTAATGCAGACCAGGAGCAACCACTCGAAAACAGAGACCAGGATGCAAAATCTATTCTGGAGCAGGCACACTGGACAGAAGCCCCTCCAGAGTAGCCAGCAAAGGATACAAATGTATCTTAAGGTTTTGCAAAAACACCCAGGTAGGAAATCATTGAAGCCCCATTACCTGATTCTGTCTCTCTTTCATCTTAACATTGATCACTACTTGGTATTATTTGCTTTTTGCCTATCTCCTCATATTAAAAATATAAGCCTAATTTAAAAATATAAGCTTAATTTAATTTACGTAAGTATTCTACAGGTGTGAGTACCAGCCTCCGTCTCTATGCCAAAAGAATGTTTGGCACATAGTAGGTGCTCAATCAGTATTTACAGAATGACTCAAGACTTCAAATTAGCTTCACAAAATAGTGCTTTGTTTTGTGGTTCTTATAAATAAATCAACCTAAGTCATCTCTTTTGTAGCTCACAACTAGTTTCTCTCTTGTATTTTAAGGTTAGGAGAGGATGGGGCAAAGTGCAACTTCAATCTGAGTTTGCTGAAGATGGCAGCGCCAAGATTAACCTCAATGAGACTAATATTCTGATGACATTACCCAGAGAGTAAGTAACACTGTGCCTGTTCCAGCTCTGCCAATTACCATTCTAAATCACAGCTTCCTCACCTGTAACTGGGGACAATTATAGTACCTATTTATAGGGCTGCTGTGAAGGTTAAGCGAGAAAGTAATGTCCATGTAAACCCCTCAGGACAGCGCCTTTGGCTGCACCAATAAATGCAGCTATTTGGTTATTATCACATCTGTATTGGTGATGTCGAGTCAAGGTGACCCATATTCTAACACATTGCTTCACTTTGCTCCCCATAATTCACTTGAGAAATCCATTGTGGCAATGACCGCTTTCCTCACTTTACTACCATCCACAGGTTCTTAACTACGGCCTAAGGCCAATAGGGAGTAAGTTAGAGAGAGGATCAGGGCCCGAACCAATTAATTGCTATTGTAAAGTGAAGGGAGCACGCCCGCCTTTACAACCTTGCTGTGAATCGCTGGAGCGCAGGGACGACGGGTAACAGAATTCTATGCCCCCAGAGTTTAGCAGGGTACCCGGCACGTGACAGCCAATTTGATTCAATAACAAGTGAAGGACCAGCACAGGGCGAGCGCTGCAGGCCGTCCGTCGCCTAGAGCGCGCAGAAGCACAGCCAGCAGCGCGGGAGCGCGACCCCAGCGGCCCCGCGAGCGCCCCGCTGCGGGGAAACCCGGGGAGCCTGAGGGTGACTCAGCACCAGCTCCATCCGGAGCTCGGCGCACGACTCAGCCCCTGGCGGCCGCGCGCGTCGCGAAGGAAGCGCACGGGGCGGCGCGGGGCGGAGCCTCTCCCGGCCGGAAGGAGCGCGCGGACACCGGGACCCTCGGGGGCAACATGCCCAACTTCTTACTGGCCCTTCAGACCCAGAGCGGCGCCGCGGAGGCGCGGGCGCGGGTGCAGGAGCAGGACTTAAGGCAGTGGGGCCTGACAGGTCAGTGGCCCCGGGCGGAGGTTTCCCGGGGACCCAGCGCCACGGACGGTGCTGCGGCGCCGCCAGAGGACCGTCCTGTGAGCTCGGTACCTGCGGACCTCCCGGCCTGTGCTTCCCGCCACTGCGGAGGGGCCGAGCGGAGAGGAGGCCGCCTGGCGCCAGGTGGCCCTTGCCCTCCTGCGCAGCGCGCGGCATTGGCGGGCGCGGGATGAGTGGCATTGCGGGCACTTGGCATGTGGCCCGGGGGAGGGGAGTTTGGTGAGACCCTGTCCCAAAGAAAGATCTTTCTCTGATGAAGCAGAGGACGACCTGGTGCCTCGAGGGCGTGGGTTTGCAGACCTCGCTTGAGGGGCGCGGGGGGCGGGGCAGTGGTTGGTTAGTTCTGTAAAACTATTAGCGTTGGGCTCCCAGCTGTAGGTGTCTTCGTTTACCGCGCACGCGCAGTTCTCTGAGCGTTACCTTCCTGGTTGGTTCTCCCTCGGTGCTATATTTATGCTGTGCAGCTAAGCAAGGTCTGTCAGTTCATCAGCGCACGTAACTGCCCATCTTATTTACATGGTATCCCTTCCCTAAAGTCTTTAAAGCGCGAACCCCCATTTCCCCGAGTCTGCAGGCAGCGAGGCCGACCGTATCTCCTGCAGATGGAGCCATCCAGGCCTTATGTCCTGGCCTGCGCTTGATCTAAACTCTTCCATCATCCTCTCTTTTCTTTCTTCACAAAATGGGGACATGCAATGCGTGCCTTAACTATGTAACAGAACCTTAGATCAATAATAAAGGGTGTATTGGCTAATTCATTATTAATACTGCTCTGCCCTCCTAGAATTTGTGACTAGGTTCTGTGAGTGCTTTCAGAAGTATAAAGCAGCATTTATTGAACTCGTGCATGTCCTGAATGTCAAGGGAGTGGGAGGTGGTGTTATTCTTGGAATGAAACAAAAAGTGCAGTTCTGTGTCCAGCTCAGGAGAGGATGGAGGAAGGATGAAGATGAATGGACAGGAGACAGACGTGAAAGAGAAAGACCCCTCCCTTCTTGAGTCTCTGAGTGTGTAAGAATGTGTTTCTCTGTGGCTGTAAGGAGTGCGCATGCAACTTAAATATGAATTAACAGACTGAGGTTTATATATATTTTGTGAATCGTGACTAAAGTTTATATGTTTGTGTGTTGCCTATTTCCTTGCATGTGTTTCTAGTTATGATACTTGGAGAATATGCGTGAGAGAGGCCTAATAATACAACCCGAGAAATGGATACGTGCTGATTTAGTGAAAATGAGACGGATAAAGAAGAGGTTGCAAGTTTGCACAGATGAGTTAAACTGAGTGAATGAAAAAGTAAATACGTAGACAAATGTGGAACTTGTGGTATGAATGGATAATTTGGTAGTGGAGGGAAAGAAAAATAGAAAGCACGTTTACTCAAAGGAATAACCATTGAATATTATACCTTGAAATTTCTATTTCTATTTGCTAGAATAAATTAATCTGAGAAACTATTTTTTGTGAATGGGTTAAAAATGCTTACTGATTTTTTTCCTTCTGATTACAGAAGTAAAACATGTTCTCTTTAAAACATTTAGGGTAATTTTCTGTGCATAAATGAAAAAAATGTAATCTCTATAATGCACTTACTGTTAACATGTTATTAGCTATCCTGCCAGTCCTTGTTCTGCACATGTATATACGTGTGTATATAATTTCCGTTTTTTCTTCTTTTCCAAGACAGGGAAGGAAGCAAAGGAGAGATGCAAAAATTGGGTTTTATGTACATACTTTTTTTGGAAACCATAATTTAAAATACCGTTTAGTTTTCTCCAATATCACTTTAGTGTGTGTAGAGTGTTTCAATGTAACGATGTGCCATAGTTTAGCTAGCCTCTCTCCTTAAGTATTTATGTTCTTACATTTTTTTCTATTATAAATAATACTAAAATATTATTGTAACCAAATATTTATTATACCTTTGAAATTTTAATTCCTCAGGGCTTTGGACAACATGGTGACTAAGTCTGCTCAAAAAGTAGTTTGGAAGTCAGCAACTGTTTACCTTTCCAGAACTTCCCAGCAGAGGACAGGGCTAGGAAGGTTGGGAGTTGGGGGATTGAGGCCAATTCTTCAGTCGAAGTCTTACGTCATGGCTTGTGTGTGCTGAAATGTCTGCTCTTTGGACTTGACATTTTGTCGATTTCTAGGGGTTCATCTCCGCCCTTATCAACTGGAGGGAGTCAATTGGCTGGCCCAGCGCTTCCATGGTCAGAATGGCTGCATCCTGGGAGACGAGATGGGCCTGGGGAAGACCTGCCAGGTATGTTAGGTGGAGTGGCCGCTGCTCACCTCCACTGAAACGCCTTGTTACTCCGCATTACTGTCTTTAGCTGCTAGCTACTGGTACGTATTTTATACTAAGAGGTGAAATGCCTGAACCTTCGTTTAGAGATCATGACCTTGGAGTTGACTTTCCTAGTCATGGGGATAGTTATGAAGTGTGTTACTACCCTTATCTTATGATTGACATGTAGAATTGCAGTTAACACACAGTGTTTTTCTTGGAAAGCAAATACAGCTGTCAGGGATCAAATTGACTCTGTTCTCATTACTTTATCTAGTTGACTGGCTCACTTGTAATATTAATCTCCCTTCCTCAGTGAGTATGGGGCAATTGCCATTTCTCTGGCGTGCTGGATAAGTGCAGAGGGAGAACCTTCTGTTTTCCAAGATGCCTTGGCCATGTAATGGTAGGACACAATCTGGAGACCTGGAGAGTCAGACGTGTCCTCCTTGGGCACTGAGAAGCCGGTGGGGTGTTGAGATGGATGCTTCCAGTAGGATGATTGCCAGTATAGCCCTATGTTGGCATATGTCAATGGTCGGCTTGGACTGATGGAAAGTCCAGACACAGGACACCCTTGGGTTAGTCACACAATTACTCATCTATGGGATGACAAGCAAAGCCAGGGCCGTCAGGGTACACAGCAGAGGCAACCTGATCAGAAAGTATGGAAGTATATGTTTCTCGACACGAAAGAGGTTTCACCAGTCTTAATAGAATTTTAATATAACATAAGACCGAGTCATATGTTAATTTTTGCTCCAAAAGACGCATTAGAGCTGATAGTCCATCTAGATCTTATTTTCAGGAAAACACGGTAGTAGGTGGTCATAGATGCTTTCCTTTTTCTTTCTGTCTCTGGCTCCTTCCTTCCTGCATCAATGCATAGGTCTTTTCCCATCTTGGATAAAAAAATTCCCTTCGTTGTATTATCTTATCTAGATAATGTCTTATATACATGGTAGACTCTTAGATAAGAAGGCAATTTGGGCGTGTTTCTAATACAGTGGACTTACTATTAGTCTTCCCAACAACAGTCAAAGTTTTGTATAAGACTTCCGGTTGTGAGATCTGTGTTTGAGTTACGCAAAACTGAAAGCTTGGATTTTTCTCTCACAGCTTCTCTTGGAGTGTGCTTGTTGTGGATGAAGCTCACAGGCTGAAAAACCAAAGCTCTTTGCTGCATAAGACACTTTCAGAGGTAAACTGACATGACAATCTTAGTTTTTGTGTAACTCCCTTTTAAAAAATATTAGTTGAGGGCTACATGGACCCGATTAAGTTGAAACATTTTTTTTTCAGTCACATTTCTGCAGGGTTAAATGGACATTTCGTGAGTGACGGAAGTAGTACTTAATATGGCCTAACTCCTTCCTCTTGTCTTTTATACAGGACATAATGTTTTTACTGAAAACTGGTTATCAAGTGCATAGTATTCTACCCCAGTAAAATACATTGTGTTTTTGGAAATGCTCAAGTCTTTTTGATATTCTTCAAAGGAGCAATTAATATAAAAAAAGTCTTATTAGAATTCCCTCTGCAATAGCAGATATACCCGATATTAATGTGTCATACCCCCCGCCCCCCATTTTCCTGTTTAAAAAATTTGGCCGTTCACATAGAGTCAGGAAGAGACTGATTTCATGCCATTGACTGTCACCTCTAATCTCTGTTGTCTTTGTCATACTTTTGAGTATGACACCCTTGACGTCATTCCCTTCTCTTTACCTCTGGCATCATTCTGGCAAAATAGATGAGAAATGTCATTGTAGCCCTAGATTAGCCCTCTTTTCTGAGGAGCCAGTGGCCCTCCTTGTGTGTATGAAGTCCCTTCTCTTTGACCAAGTAAAGCCTTGTTCATTCCTAAGACTACATGTGCGAATTTCTGACCATCATGGAAGTTTGGTCCCTGTCCTATAATAAATCAAATAATAAATTTAGAGGTCATTTGGAGGAAAGTCTTAGAGCTGGATTGTATATTTACTGGCTAAAAGTTGCAGTTTTTAGCATTTTAATGCAGATATGACCCCCGTCTGTTACTACCCCAGTCTTAGAAATTGCTAGCCATTGGTGGGGCCCCGTCTGCTCTGTGGTGTCCTTTGTCATGTTTTTAGGAACTCTTAGCATTATTTCTTTCCCAAGAGTTGTCCTATCTTGGTCCCTAACTTACAAGAGACTGCTGCACAATCTACCAAGCCAGGTGACTTATCTACAGTGGGAGAAGAGAAGCAGGTGTCGTAAAAGGACGTAAAAGGACGCGGGGTTTAGAGCAGGGACACTAAGTTCTGTGGCTGCCAGAGCCTTTCCTTGTTCATAGGAAACTAAGGCTCAGAGAGATTAAGGGAGCAAATTGTTCTGCATCACCTAAGCATCCTTTTTAGGTGAGGTTTGAATTGCAGACAACTAGTTGGTTGGAAAGAAAGGTATGTATTGATTGTGCTGAGATGTGGGGAGACGGGTAGTGCCCTTTTCCCCCTTCCTAATATTGTTTTGAGCTTGTTCGTAAAAGTTGGAAGAAACCTAAATGTGAAACATAGGGAATTGGTTATACAATTTATGCTACACTGATACAATACATTTACAAAGTAAGACTGCCATGAAAAATTATGTAGAAGAACATTTAATAACATGAGAAATATTTGCAAAATATTTTATACACACAAAGGAGTTCACAAAATACTATATACACACAGAGATCATCTCCAGATTTTTTTCACCTCATTATAAGTTTTGATGCCAAAATGGAGTCTACTTTGAATAAAAATACTAGCTCCTTTGGTAGTGGAGTTGGTTATAGTGCCACCGGCTTTGATTATCTGGGGGGGCCTCATATTCCTTGGTTACCCCAGCTCTTTGCTTGCTGAGCACATATTATAAAAACATGAGTTGGTTATTGGAAACATTTCTTTTTAACCAATTCCCATACTTGAAATACTGTGAAAACATTGCTGCACAAGGAGAGCAGACATGAAAGGGTAGACACGGATTAGATGATTTAAAAAGAAACAAACAAAAAAAGGGAGATTGCAAATAAAAATAATGCTAACATTTTAAAATCATTTTTAGTTGATTGTGTCATTTCATGTATCACCTTGTCTTATTACAAAAGCAGTATTTTCTTATGACCTCCCCACACCAAAATAAAAATATAGAAACACAAGAGGAAACGTAAATACCACCAATAGTCCTGCCCCTCTGCATACGTAAACATTTGGTGTGTGTGCTGCTATGTCCTTTGTTGTTCCTGTATACACCCAAATATAGATATGCATATGTATTATTTAAAAAATAGGAATACATTATTTTAGATATCAAAATACAGAATATGTGTATGCATTGTATGTTATATATGAGTACCTACACATACGTATTATATTCCAATATTTCAAATAATATACATACACAGGATGTGGTTTTCCCTTTTTGCTAAATTATTTAAATCAAATGGTGTCACTTCCTGTTAATGTCAGTTCAGAGGTTGTCTTTTGCTTGGTCTAATATCTGTGTTACTTGGTACCAACATGGCAAATCATGCTCCATTTACTTTGTGGGAAGGGATAAGATACATCAAAGACACTTGTCTCCTCAATCCCTCCATTTTTCTAATTCATCCCAGTCGGCCTTAACTGTACTTAATGCTGTAGCTCTAAAAGTGATAAGAAGCATCTGGATGGTAATCACAGTGCTGTCAGCTCAGTCTGCCCTGTCTGCAGAGTGCCCCCAAGTTGCCACTCCGCTCAGAGTACTTGGACGCCAGCACAAGGTCTTCGGGGCAGCGTGGGTTGTCCAGCTTTCAGCCGTGGTGACATAATGAGGTGCTACAGGCTACTGGAGAAATCCTGGAATGATGTGCTCTGCCACTTGAGCAGCTGGGCACGAAAGAAGCACAACCTCAGCACCACAACTATAAAGTATGGGACAAACATTGAGCAGCGATGTCCCTATGGATGTACAAGACTAGGAGGAGGTATTCAAATACGCAAGTGGTGGCTCCCTCACAGTCAAGCCCAAGGGGAAGACCATCAGAAGTGCTGAGCTCCTACAAGGACAAAAATGATACTGACACAGAGAAAAAGAACCTCATTTACCCACCTCAGGGCAAATGTGAGAAACCGCGGACTATGGGCGGCCACTCAGCAACCTGTGAAGTTTTCCAGCAGCGCTGACAACCTACAAATTCATCAGTACTGTAGAGGAGGGCAGCGTGCCTGTCAGGAGAACCAAAGATTGGGAGGCGAGGTGGGGGGCTGGCATCCTGCTGTCCTCTTAAAAATGTGGCCAACAGATTAGTCGGCAAACAAGAACCCCGCTTCTGCCCTATTTTGAGGCAGTACCGCGAGAGGAATTACCATCCAACATCTCCGTCCCCCCCCAAATCCCTTTAATTCAAAAAGTCATAACCCAGATCAGTGTGATAAGAATTAAGGAAAGAGGAGGCGCCCTGACACCCAGCCCACTACAGCATCGCCACCGACCGCGGGCGAAGGGACGCTCACCTTGGAGTCCTGCAGACTGAAGACACTGGGGTCATCCGTGCTGCCCACCATGATCTTATGCTCCTTGCCCGGCCCATGGCCGCCGGTGCCCTCAGCGCGTGCTGCCTTGGCGCCGTGGCGCTCCCCGGCCACCCGGTCGCTGGTGGTGTTTCCCATGGCTGCAGCTTGTGTCGGGGGCCACCTGCCGTGGGGAAAAGCACCGTGCGAGGAACACCCCTGCGGCCACGTCAGGGGCGCCCGCAGCCCCACCCCTGCGCCTGGGGACACGGGCAGCGGAATCCCCGCCTCAGGGAAGCCGTGCCCGGTCTGCAAGAGCTCTTGCCGGGCTGTCGGGGTCAGGCTGAACCCGGACAGCCCCCCTGTGAGACAGCACCAGGCAACGTTGGTGCGGTGAGCTCTGGGTCTGACCAGTAGTCCATACGGTCCCCGAATGACATTGGGGACCGCCATCCTGGATCCGGTGCTCCATACCCCGAGGAGCGGCGTTTTCTTCTCGGGCCCCCTCCCTTGGGCTCAGCTTTGCCAAAATGTTTTCTGGACAGAGTCTTTGTGATAGGCGACCTGGAGAGGTGTTGTCCAGGGGGAATAGGAAAACGGACTTTCCACTGACGCAGAAGGATTGGTCCAGGCTAAAACTAAGTGGTGTATGGAGCTGTCAACCCCGACTGAGACGCCAAGGAAGGAGTGATTATGAAATAAACCTAAAGGGGAGAAAGCTATTGTAACCTAAGAAATAGCATATGAACAACACTGAACGAAGTGAAATTCAGAAAATGTGCGCAAGAGCAAAAGCAACAGAAGGAACTCTGAGAGCAGAAAAGGGCAAAGACAGTCCTGGGTTTGGGACAAACCCAGTCTTTTACTGATAATTAATGGAACTTTACATAGTATTTACTAGTTCTTACTTTGTGTTATGATTCTATGTCTCATTCCCTCCAAGAAACCCTTGGCACTCAACGTGTGTTTCAGGGACTGGCACCATGGGCGTCACCTGGGAACTTGTTAGAAGTGCAGAACCTGGCCCCATCCTACAGAATCAGCGTCTGCATTTTAACAAGGTCCCCAGAGGAAGGTATGTACATGTTAAAGTATAAGAAGCACTGCTTTGACACTGGCAGAGAGAATTCCTTTTTTCCTTTTTTTCTTTTTACAGTTTGTTATATTTCTTTTTTATTTTTTAATTAAAGTTTATCGGGGTGACAGTTATTAGTAAAGTTACATAATTTTCAGGTGTACAATTCCCTACTACATCATCAATAAATCACATTGTGTGTTCACCACCCAGAGTCACCTCTTCCATCACCGTATATTTGGTCCCCTTTACCCTCATCTACCACCGCCCACCCCCCTTACCCTCTGGTAACCACTAAACTATTGTCTGTGTCTGAGTTTTTGTTTCTCATTTGTTTGTCTTGTTCTTTTGTTGTTTTTGGTTCATATACCACATATCAGTGAAATCATATGGTTCTCAACTTTTTCTGTCTGACTTATTTCGCTTAGCATTATAGTCTCAAGATCCATCCATGTTGTCACAAATGGTCCTATTTCATCTTACCGCCGAATAGTATTCCATTGTGTATATATACCACAGCTTCTTTATCCATTCACGTATCGAAGCACATTTTGGTTGTTTCCATGTCTTGGCTACCGTAAACAAAGCTGCAGTGAACATTGGAGCACACGTGTCTTTATGTATAAATGTTTTCAGAGTTTTTGGGTAGATACCCAGAAGAGGGATTCCTGGCTCATATGGTAATTCTATTTGTAATTTTTTGAGGAACCTCCACACTGCCTTCCATAGCGGCTGCACCCGTCTGCATTCCCACCAACAGTGTATGAGGGTTCCTTTTTCTCCACAGCCTCTCCAACACTTACATGATTATATCAATTGATGCAGAAAAAGCATTTGACAAGATACAACATCGATTTATGATTTAAACACTTAGTAAAATACGTATAGAAGGAAAATACCTTTACATCATAAAGGCCATATATGACAAACCCTCGGCTAATCTCATAATTAACGGTGAAAAACTGAAGCCCTTTGCTCTACGTTCAGGAACATGACAAGGCTGTCCCCTATCACCTCTGTTGGAAGTCCTCACCAGAGCAATCAGCAAGAGAAAGAAGTACAAGGCATCCAAATTGGGAATGAAGAAGTTTAATCGTCACTCTTTGCGGATGGCATGATGCTATAGATATAGAAAACCCTAAAGACTCCACCAAAAAGCTATTAGAAACAATCAGCGAATACAGTAAAGATTCCAGCTACAAAATCAACGTACAAAAGTCCATTGCATTCTTATATACTAACAAAATCTCAGAAAAAGAAATAAAAAAAAAAACTTTCCTTTTACAATTGCAGCAAAAAGAATAAAATACCTAGGAATTAGCTTAACCAAGGATTTGAAAGACTTAAACATGCATAAACCTACAAGACATTTTTAAAAGAAATTGAAGAAGACGCAAAGAAATGGAAAGGCATTCCATGCTCATGGATTGGAAGAATCAACATAGTTAAAATGGCCATATTACCCAAAGCAATATACAGATTTAATGCAATCCTCCTCAAAATCCCAATGGCATTTTTTAAAGAAATAGAACAAAAAATCATCAGGTTTGTTTGGAACCACAAAAAGACCCCGAATAGCCAAAGCAATCTTAAGAAAAAAGAACAATGCTGGAGGTATCACACTCCCTGACTTTAGCTTGTACTACAGGGCAACAGTAATCAAAACAGCATGATATTGGCAGAAAAACACATACATAGACCAATGGAATAGATTTCGGAACCCAGAAATAAAACCACTTAAACATGGACAGATAATTTTTGAAAA
The DNA here is from genome assembly GCF_057876585.1 of Rhinolophus sinicus. Lineage (NCBI taxonomy): Eukaryota > Metazoa > Chordata > Mammalia > Chiroptera > Rhinolophidae > Rhinolophus > Rhinolophus sinicus. The sequence continues at coordinate 50,638,978 of NC_142507.1, forward strand.
AGAAGCAAAAACATACAATGGAGAAAAGACAGCCTCTTCAATAAATAGTGCTGGCAGAATTGGAAAGCCACGTGCAAAAGAATGAAACTGGACTGCTGTCTGTCACCATGTACCAAAATTAATTCAAAATGGATCAAAGACTTAAGCATAAGACCTGAAACAATAAACTGCATAGAAGAAAACATAGGTACTAAACTTACGGACCTTGGGTTCAAAGAGCGTTTCATGAATTTGACTCCAAAGGTAAGGGAAGTAAAAGCTAAAATAAATGAATGGGACTATATCAAACTTAAAAGCTTCTGCGCAACAAAAGAAACCATCGACAAAATAAAGAGGCAACCAACTGAATGGGAGAAGATTTTTGCAAACAGTGCCTCCGATAAGGGGCTAATATCCAAAATATCCAAGGAACTCATGCAACTCAACAACAAAAAAACAAACAACCCAATTGAAAAATGGGCAGAGGACCTGAAGAGACGTTTCTCCAAAGAGGACATACAAATGGCAAATAGACATGAAAAAATGCTCAACATCACTAATCATCAGAGAAACGCAAATCAAAACCACAATGAGATACCACCTCACCCCAGTGAGAATGGCTATCATCAAAAAGAGAACTCCATTTGCGTATTCTGTTACACACCTTGTATAGAGTCAGCTTTAATACACATTTGCAGACTGAATACTGTTTATTACATTTCTCACAAGATAATGCCATTTAGGCTTAAAGGCAGCCAGTGATGGCGAACTCCAAGTCATTAAAGCCACCCTTTCGGAATGAGCCACTCTATTTATTCAAAAGTTCTTTTTTTTTCTCCTTTCTTCCGCATCCCTCCTGAACTCAGGTTCAAGCTGTTGTTTCTCAGTCTAGTTGTGTAGCACACCGCTCCTTGGCCCGTGCTTGTATTATGAGCTTTGCGCTCCCCCATGCTTAATCAGTCAGTCACCAGTCTTGGTCAGCAGCTCACGGCAACTCACCGTAGCCCAAGACAGTAGTCAGCTGTCAGCAGCCCATGCCAACCTGCAGTTGCTCCCCACAGCCCAGCTCAAGGGACAGCTATTCATAATCTTAACTATAGAGAGTGCACCTCACTGGCCCATGTGGGAATCAGACCAACAATCTTGGAATTAGGAGCTCCAACCACCTGAGTATTAGTGCTCCAACCAGCTGAGCCACCCAGCCAGCCCCGAAAAGTTCATTTTTATATTAAGCTGAAAACCCACCCACTTAGGTGCAGCAAATCCACTGCTCTCCTTTTGATCTGTGATCAGCCTCATATGAACTCTGTTGTTTTCTGGCTCTTAACCAAAGACACTTTGCAGAAAGAAAGGTACATTTTTACTGCAACCTTTTGTTTACCCATCCAGAATCCTGTCTGGTTACTTCTTTTTGCTTACCTCCCTGCCCTCCCCAATTCCTGTCATTCTTTCCATAGGACTCTGAACCAAGGCCCTTGAGGGAATAGCACATTAAACCTTACCTACTGTACTATTCAGCTTTCTAACTCCAGGTTGGTCTCTCTGGGCCAAATAACATATTTCCTTACAGTAGTCAAATCACCAGAGGAGAAGCACACCCACTATATATCAGCCAATGGAAAACTTGTTAGGAAGAGAAACTGTCTTTGTAAAGCTAAATATATATGATTCTTGGATTATCTGCTTTGGGGGTGTGAAACAAAAACGTTCATGGCCAAAAGCTTTTCTGATAGAGTTTATTGAGCCAGCTGCCAGTCAGAAAAGGACGGGGTCCTGGGGCGCACCGACTGCACCAGCAGCGGCAGGGCTATGCACTCCTGGCATCGACAGGCTCCTTCGTATCTCAGGTTCGAGAAGGAAGATGAAAGTTGTTTTGAAAGAATTTGCACTGGCTATGGGTAAAGGGTGTGGGAAAAAGTGAAGAGGGGCTAGTTCTGGGACAGGTGCAAAGTCTGTAAGGAAGAAGCGTTTGTTCTTGAGGACGGGTTGTGGGCAACAGTCCGGGAAGGTCATGCGTAGCAAGGTAATGGAGGCACTGGTGGTCACTTGTGCTGGTGGCGGGCTGCTGGCTCTTCTCTTTAGATAATTGTGCAACAGCTACCTGGAAGTTAACTCCGAGTTGTAAACATTCATTCAGGAATGTGAGCAAGTCTTTCGATGATTTTGCCACGCAGCTGTTAACTGAATAACCTCTCTTGTCTCTTTCTTCTACCCTCCGGCCTGCTATAATTTAATTTAGAACTTCTCAGAGTGGTCTTTTTCTAATATAATGGGATGGTCGATGACACTGTTGTATTCTGATAGCACTTGTAAGTCAGTCCACAGTAAACTCTGCATGTTGCATGTTTCAGACATAGGACACAAGTAATTTGATTCTGTAGGAAGGATTAATTGCTTCTCCTTACTACCTACCAAGTTTCTGGGTTTTTCCCTTAAACACAGGAGTAATTAGGCAAAGAAGCAAGATCTCTTAACCAATGATGTATAACGGTTTCCTTTGCTGTGCAGAAGCTTTTTAGTTTGATATAGTCCCACTTGTTTATTTTTGCTTTTCTTGGCCTTTGCTTTTGGTGTCAAATCCAAAAAATCATCACCAAGACCATGTCAAGGAATTTATCCCCAATGTTTTCTTCTAGGAGTTTTATGCTTTCAGGTCTTAGATTCAAGTCTTTAATCCATTTTGAATGAAAAGCTGGGATTTCATTGTAGGGAAAAGAGGATTAATGCTTTGGAAAGAGAAATAAAAGTAGATTTCTGGGCAATGTGAAGCTGAGAGTTCTCCTGAAGGCATCTCTCGATCCAGCTCTCCAAAGAAAACCGGGGCAACGACACTGGAACTGCTAAAAATAGGTTATAATTATGGCAAAGGAAACAACAGCGAGCATGACCCAGACCATCATTAATGTTGACGTCATGGAACCACTGCTTTCAACTTGTCTGGTCATCATAGGCTTCCTGATACGCTCGTCCATGGTGAGGATGGCTTTTCGGGCTCCATCCCACTTTCCCGGGCCCTGCAGACGATACTGGATTGGAGTGTAGGGTCCCAATAATAACTGCAATGCCAGCTTGGGGTCAGTGAAGCCCAGAGACAGCAGGTTGGGCCTGACACCCACCATGTGAGCAAGCTCATCCGTGTAATCTATAAAGTCTGCCTGAATGGTGTGGCGTTGGCTCTCCACATACCTGAAACACACAAGACAGAAGCCGGGGTTGTCAACAGTCAGTGAATAAATCAAGAAATCAAGCAGTGCTTTCTGAGAACCTGTTATTGGATCAATATTGGGCTAGGAGCCCTGTAAAATAGATAAGAAAGGTAAAACTTTGTCTTTGTCCTTAAGGACTTTATAATCTACTGAGGAGATATGATAGACACACATGAAACAGAAGAATATACGACTTTTGGCAAATCGTGGTTTCAGACTGCTAAATAGCAATGTAGAAGAGGGTAGTTAAAACTAAGTCCTTGAAGGATATGGCAGATACAGATAAGCTGAGAACAAAGAAGAAAGTGTTACAAGTCAGGGGAACATCAGAGTGAAGGAATAAAGTAGGAATGAGTGTAGAACGTGCGTATAGAATATCTGTAGGCACCACCTACAGTAGCGGAGGCGTGTGTGGAAAACAAGGACACATACAGGTACGCAATGATGGCAGATTCTGATCCAGGGGACACGGATGTCATCAGAAAGAGAGAACCCACCACGAAAATTCTCAAGTTTGGGACCCTCAATTGTTTTATGAGGGCAGTGGTGGTGGGGTCCACAGTGCAGGACTTCCCAATGTTAATTCAGAATCTGGAAGGGAGGGGGGAGAATGACTTACCCCCCTCCCAATGGAGCCAAATGGAATGACTGATTACACTAAGTATAGATCTAAAGAGCTAACAGGGCTTTTTAGAGGGAAAGTGTGGTAATAGCAATACCTGTGCGGAAGGAGTGGGATTTGGAAAGCTAACTGATAGCTTCCTCTTTTTCCTTTCTATTCTGAAAATGAAAGAAAGAACAGTGGACAGAAGGTAGTAAGAGAAAAGCCAGGTGAAGCTAATTGAGATTAGAAGGGCTCCTAGGATTAGGAGAATCCAAAACAAGGAGAGGAAAACTGAGTGACTGTAAATTTGAGGTAGAACAGGTGAAATGGAACTGAAAGATGGTCAGATAGGAATGTACTGAAATGTACTAAACTAAAGTTTAGAAGAAAGAAGATAGGACAGAATTTGAGGGCTCTCCCTTGTGGATATGATGCCGGCCCAAAGGTTGGTAGGCGTGCAGTTACCCTGCAATACTGGGTGAAACGCTGTCCTCGTCATGAAGGTTTCACAAAGGGAGTCAATAAACTCACACGTACCAAACATTATGTGTAGGTAGTTAACCCTCCATAAAGGTTAAGTTATACCCTTAGGGACAGCTCAGTGTGAAGGTGGCTAGACAAACGTCTAAAGAGAGGGAAAGTTGAAATAGGGTATTTCAGTGCCAGTAAAGCAAAGAAAGAAAGCACTCCGGAAGAGAGTGGTTGCAGAAGCAACGACGGAAGTCACAGTGCAGGGAGCTTAGGAGGGACAAAAGGCTGAGAATTTAGAGCCTATCACATAGAATATCGATGCAGAAGTTCGGCAGTGGAATAAGGAAAAACTAGGAGAGCACGTGGCAAGGGTATCAGGGTGGAATAAAAACGCTCTCCTCCTCCGAGGCAGGGGACAGTAACGCCAGTACAATCAATTGAAGAAAACCACCTCTCTGGACCTGCAATGATCCTGCCTCTGACTTTCCCCCTAAGGTTTAGGCATCTGCCACTAGCTCCCACTTTGTCTAATAAAAGTCACCCAGTGAATAAGCTCAGTTCTGAAGTTCAGATGCTAAATGACTGTGTCACACAAGCACTAAGCAATTGGTGACGTACCACCTTCCCGTATCACAGGCTGTCACACCATGAGCCACTGTGACCCGAGCATGCTGTCCCCTGGCGACGGCCTGCCCGGTGGCCTCTGCAGACTTGTAAATCTACTTGCGGTTTGGAATTCGACCATGTCTGCGCTCAGTAGTTCATTGCCGCTCTTCCGTCTTGTGGCAGCTCTACTAGCACTTGAAGCAGTCCTTGCAAAAACAATATACCTGATTTTCTCCCCATGTGCGTTTTCCTACTTGACTCTTCTTTCAGGCCCTAAACATAGGATTTTCAACACTTTTCCTCAGCTTGTCTCTTCTCACCCATAACAAACCTCTCGGTGCTATTTCTGCATTCTCTTGTCACAAACGATTATTTGTTTTTCCTTCAGAATGTAACCTAAATCCTGAAAACTAACATGAGAAAGATACAGTAAACTATTGCTTTTATTAAGAACTGAGTGAGTAGAGAAACTAAGCACCTACTTTCCTGGGAGAGTTTCTTACCTTTTGTCAATTTTCTCTTGAGCCTTAGTTATATCTCTTATCATTTCACTCTGTGAGGGTAATGTCTTCAGCCCTAAGGAGAAAAGCCGAACATTTAAGTGTGAAGTTACCTCCATAGGAACTAGAATCCTATTAACAAGTACTGCGTTCTGGAGAATTCAAAGAATTCCTTAAAGTCAGTAAGTGTGAGCTGCAGGCTGTTGTTGAACAAGGAAGAGGTGAAGGTCAGAGGTTTCCCAAGGGTTTAACCAGGTGGGAAAGGTGAGCCTGACTTATAATTCCTTGGAAGTGGTTCCCAGTAGGTGTGTCGGTTTGCTCTCAGGCGTTAGGCAGGGTGTACTTAGGTAATCCTGACATTCTTGACTCCTGACATGTCCCACCACCTTTTGTGTAAAGATAATCTTCCAAGAGAAATGAGACGTGGCTGCCAATCTGCTGTTCAAGTCCAGTCCAGCCTTTTCACATACCTGGAAGTTGGCTAACGTAGTTCAGAAGGTCAGATCCTCAGACAAGTGTCTGCTACAGAGTTTCTATCTTCATTTACCTCTAAAGCTAAACTGGCATTCGTTTGAATAGATATTTATTAGAATCCTCCCATGTGCTAGGCACGGGGCTGGGCTTGGACTACAAAGGCTAATAAACGCAATTCTTTATATAAGAGCTTTCGATACAGTACTAAGGGAGGGAGCAAATACCATTTTTTCTTGTAGAAATAAGGACTAATGGGGGGGAGCATATGAAGCAGAGAGAGCAGCAGAAGTACAGTACCAGATACCCGCTGTGTTTGTTGCTCAGTGGGGCTGTCATGAGGGCATCTAGAAGAACGTAGGACGTATGGTCAAGACTCGCGAATGATGGGCCTGCCAGGGCAGGCTGCGTCCAGTTCGCCAGGAACCTGAATGCCATGCTAAGACATAATGCTTTCTTATCATCCAGGGAGCTGATACAATTTCATATGCTTTTCAAGGAAGGAAAGTTGGTGAATGAAAGTACAACACTCACAAGAGCTTTCGAGAGGGCTACAAAAGAGGGAAAGAAGAAAACTCGATTTCAGTCAAGGCAAGGAAGTGGGTTCGGTGTCTAGAAAAGGGTGCAATATCTCCTTGACAAGAACACAGTAATTCCAGAGAGCAGAGGGGGAAGTTTAATGGGGAAAGGACAGGCTGGGCAAGGGGACAGGCTGAGGTGGGCAGCCATGAAAGAACAGGAGAAACTGATCCCGAGAGTTTCAGATGGGTACAGTGAAGGCAGAATTCAGGGATGAGAATGGCAGGAATTTGGTAGGTAGACAGGAGGGCTGTGGGAGAACTGAAAACTCAGGGCTCCTGTCAGAAGTTTGATAAAGTTCTAGGGATTCCTCCCTTCCAGGTCTTAGAAGAAAGCTGGAGGAATTAGCACCAGGCGTCTGTGAGCATAGGAAGCTGGGCTTTTGGTGCATTTCCCCCAAGACCCCCTCATCCCATAGCTGTAATAGAGAATCTTCGCATTTTTCCTCTTCAGCTTAACACTTCACTTGGTCCTGGAAGAGTCGTAGTTATTTAACGTGAGCTGAGACGCTCTGGCTGATTTAATGTGACTTTTACTTCTTACTCAATTGACTGAATTAAAAGATCCATTTAACATGACTGGAATTAAGCCAACTTCATGGGTTCCTTGCATTTGATTCCTGGTCCAGTGCTCTCAAGTAGTATATGATCTACTGTCTAGAACTGAAAAGAATTAAAAAATGATAGGATTTTGGGGTAATTTGGAAATGTTTTTGATTTATCAATGCTAACTCCATTGCTTGTTTTTTACTCTGCTACCATTGAAGATCTTCTCTAGGGAGGAGGAAGCTGTAATTCCAACCAGAAATTGGAATAGTTTTAATTAAACATTACTAATGGTCGCAAATTCTCTTATAACAACCATAGAATCAAATAATTTCTTTGTTAGAAGGAACCTTAAAGCTCATCTGATTTCTCCGTCCTCAGCTTTGAATCTGCTCCATGTTGGTTCAGTCAAATGGCCATTCAGCCATTTTCATTGTCTTCCTATTCTGTTTGGATTCCTCACAATTTCATAGACAGCCCATTCCATCTTAAAATGGCACCGGCTGATAAGAAAAAAAAAATTGTTCGTTTCTTTTTAATGATATTGTGCAATCCTCAACATTTCACTCCTTGGTCCTGGTTCCACCCTTTGAAGAGACACTGAGCAAATAGAATCCTTTGGTACCAGACACCTCTTCAGATATTTGAACCCTCGTATCGCCCCTGAATCTTATCTTCTCCATGCTAATCCTCTCCAGCTTCTTCAGTTATGTTTAAAATGGCACATTTTCAAATCCCTTAACCGTCCTTGCTCTCCTTTCACTGCACTCCACTTTCACTTTTAAAACATGTCTTTGAGTGTGCTCTGACCTGTTTAGAGAACAGTTTTACATTGTAGGACATTATAATTTTTTAATGACGCTAGGTACAATTCAGCCCTTTGCAAACCATATAATTCTGCTGACTCACATTGAGCCCTCTGTTCCAAACCCCAGAGTTTTTTCTTGTGTTCTAGCCAAAACTGAAAGAGGAGACATAAAGTGGGGAAAGTGAGAATTGGACAGGTTGAATCTTCTACATTGTGGACCAGTCTTTAACCAGGTCTTAATTTTTGGGCTGAAACCAAATCACACCATTTTTATATTTCATTTTACCAGTAATGAAAGAAAATAAACTTCTTTTATCTCATAAATATATCGCAGGTGTCTAAAATCTAGGTGAGGGGATTCTGATCTAGAGTGTACATTGGCATGACCTGGGAAACATTTTCTCAAAGATCTTATATCTGCCCCACCCCAGACTTAAGAAATAAACACCATGAGGCAAAGCATGTCTATTTTGGGAAAATTCCCAGGAGACTATATGTCCATGGTTATAAACTAGCAGTTTATATTCACTCAATAATTAATTTTTGAGCACTAATTTTGTGTCAGGCACTGTTACAACCATACATACTGTCTCAGCTATTTAAAGGCAAGAACTTAAACATACTTCCAAGTTATTAAGTATTCAACTTGCATGATCACTTACCTTTGAATACTTGAGTGACCCAGCGTCCTTGGATCTCTGAAATGGGCATGATGGCACCCAAGGGCTGGACTAAGCCTATGATTGCAAGAGTTGGCTTTTCCAGATTAGGAGGGAAGACCGTTTTATACAGGGATACCTTATTTTTGACTACTTTGACAGAATCTTCAAGAAATGGAAAGGCAAAGGTATAGCCTGTTGCAAAGATTACAGCATCAATGTTATCCTCTCTGGAGCCATCTTCGAATATGGCGGCGTTCTCTGTGAATTCCTTCACATTTCCTTTCACCTTCACCATACCAGAAATTATACGATTTGGCAGCTCATCATTGACTGTTGGATGCTGACTCAGGGCTCTGTGAATGGTGATAAAGACCAAAAGAAGGAGAAATGAGAGAGAACATTAGGGAGGCAGGGAGAGGGAGCAAGGAAGGAGAGAGAAATCAGTAACACACAGGTAAAATTCTACTTTGATGGAAGTGGTTATACAATATGCCAATCGTGTCTCTCTTGGCTATCCCTGAAATTTGGGAAAGGTCTAATGTATATTGGCACAGATCAGGATCTCAGAGCAGAAGTTCGGCCATACATGACATTGAGATGGAAGATGGAGAACTGACGCAAGAGTGGTCTGTTTGGAGAGTGCACGTGTGGTTTCTCAAGGAATAAGAACGTGCCCAAGTCATAAAACTGTGAGTCTTGCATCTAGCCACCAAGCCTTTTTCCTTTCTCCTCTTTACATCCCAGAATAGTGTTATGTAGTCTCTATCTCACTTTTACAGTTGTCTTTAGGGCCTCGTGCTCCATCCCCCTTCAATCTATCTTCTTCATCATTTTTGGAGTGGTTATTCCAAAATGTGTTTATTATTATGTCACTCACTTGCTTAAAATCTTCCAATGGCTCGGAACTGTCTTTGTTCCAGACTTTTCATTAAGCAGAGCATACACAGGTTTTCACGTACCTGCCCAGTGAGCCTGGGGATGAACTTAGTTACCTTCTGTCTTTGCCATATAGTCCAACCAAACCAGACGACCACAGGTCCCACAGCGTATTTTTTGCTACCCCAAGATCTTGTACTTATAATTAGAACGCTACTTCCTTAACCTATTTGTTTGACTATCTCTTGTTATTCCATAAAGCCTCAATTTATTTTGTAATGACCAAAATTGTAGCTACTACAGTTCCTCAATTGGGTGAAATAAATGGTTCAAAACTTGTTGGGCCATCAACCTCAAAGTATCACCCCACTGACTAATTTCAAAGGAATAAAATATCTTTACCAAGGAGAAGCCTGGTGGATACCACCTTTTCTAAGTGATCAAATCTAACCTCATTCATGTGGGATAATTGCTAGCACGTGGCTCCTGATGTGAGCTACCGAGAAGACACACCTATGAGTATTTGTGCTAGAAATTTTCATCTGAACATAATAAAGGAAGAATAACTATGCAAGTACAAATGGAGAGAATTTCCGTAAAACAATCAGCTTGGATTTTTTATAAGTGAAGAATTATTTCAGATTAAGAGAAAGACACATGACAACTAAATACTGTGGTGAAATACCTGAGAGGATCCTGGATTAAAAAAATAAAAAAGGTATAAAGATACATTACAGGGGCAATTTGGGGAATTTGGATATGTGATATATTAGATAATGATATTTTATCAAATATGCTAAATATCCCTAGTGTGGTAATTGTGTTACATTTATATAGGAGAGTACCCTTTTTCTTAGGCAATATATGCTGAATAATTTAGGGTAAAATGACTTAATGATTGCAACTTCGTCTTAAACGGTTCAGAGAAAAAAAATGTATATGTATATATGCATGGATGCATGTAGTATGTATGCTATCTTGTACGGAGCAATTTTTAGAGAGAGGGGGGAAAGAAGAAGCAGATAAGGCAAACTGTTAATAGGTGGCTCTAAATGAAGCATATATGGGTGCTCATTGTACGTACTATTTTGTATTAAGTAAATCTGAACATTTTTTAAAATTGGAGGGAAACCAGCACTTAAAATTAGCTCTAGAAATGCTTTCACAGTCTCCTTCCTTGGCTGTGTGAGGACTCCCACCCTTCATACCGCAGAACATGCCATGCATTTCTCTGTCTTATTCCATTGTCTCTCTTCTATTAGAGTATTTAAGGTAAAATCCATTTCTCGGGTCTGCCATTGATTTCTTATGTGCTCTCGGGCAAATGAGTTTCCCTAAGTGTCAATTTTTAGATCTGTAAAATGAGCTGAAACACCAAGCTATAGGGAGGGCTGTAGTGAGCATTACATGAGATGATGCCTGTAACCATTTAACACCATTAACTTCGTGCTTGTCTTGCACGAAGTCCTCAGATAGGTGAGGTGTTACTATTTGTATGAATACTCCTAGTAGGTCTTTAATCTCTATATTCTCATGCCCAGTATAATGCTTGGCTCATAGGAGGTGCTCAGTGTTGATGGATGAATGATTGATGCACTGCCCTCTGCTACGTTTTTATTGTCGTCACTGAGTGTCATGGAAAAGAACTGGTACCTGGGGAAATGCTCAAATGGTTGATGCCAAGGTGAGTTCTAGACCGAAGATTACAGACCAGTAGATCTTGGGCTTCTGTGGGGACAAGGTAGAAATCTGATCTCACATTCTGTGGCTTTTCTTAATGTATGTGTAGAGGTAGCTCCACTATTAGCCTATGTGAACAGTCCTTCTTTTTGTGTCCTGGCCATTACTGCCCCACTGCCGTCCTGGAAACATACCTGTGTTTAGGCTTCAGGCCGTACATTTCGTGGTTAAACCTTTGGTTCATCTGTCTTTCCAAATATGTGTTTAATAATGATTGAGAAAGAATCTTTGTCAGATAATTTTTAAGTCGAGAAAAGAACAACAAATCAAAAGGATATCCGTGGTCTCCCACACGATTCATGATCCAAGCCCCTCTCCTGGTGCTGAGGAAAACCTGGGACATTAGAAAAAATGGTTTGCTTTTACCATTCTCTGGCTCGTCATCCTGTAAAAGTACCTCATTAGTCTGGCTTTTGAGATCTTGCAATGTTTTTTTGTTTCCTGCTATTTTCCTTCTCAAACAGTAAGTTTACAATTAAATTGGTGTGTTCACTAACCAAAAATATGTCTTAGTTTGAACCACCACTGCCTTTCTCTTTAATATCATTATACCTCCTTGAAAACGCCTATCCCCTTAATTCTCCAAAGCCTATTCAGTTTTAAGATCCAGATCAAGTTTGGCTCTTCCATGAAGACACCACTCACTGTTCTGGCTGACAGTTTTTCTCTCCTTCTTCTGAAATTCTCTGATATTTACCCCTGTCCAACTCATTGAAAATCGTGAAACAACAGAGCTAAAAGCAACTGAATATCATTTAATTCAAAACCCTCAAAGTCCTTTTTGCATTTGACATTGTTTGAATTACTTCCCCCAAAAAATTGTGATTGATTAATTTTATTGATGATAAACTCTTTATTTCCTATAACTGTAATATGTAAGTGTGCTTAATTATGGTAGCACCTAAGGTCACCATCGGTGAGAATATAAGCCTGAAGTTAAACACTCTTGTTTTGTGTCCCTCCAGATATGCTCGCTCTGGTGTGGAAGGAGGGCACACACAGCTTTCAGTCTCCCCGACACATCATCATCACACGTCCATTTATTGAGAATCGTGACCTGTACATCACTACGCCAGGTTCTTTATCTGCATCTTATTTAATCACCACAACAACCTCTTGTGGTCGGTATTGTGATCCCCATTTTATGAGCGAGAGGCATGAAGACGATGCATAAGTGGCCTCAGGTCATACATGTAAAAGTGGCAGAGCGGAATTTCCAACCCAGGTCTGACTGGCTCCATAGCCTGTATTTAAGAAATGTCTCATTGATTATTTAATGGAAAAACTGAAGATTGCTGGTAGAATAACAGGAAACTGGACAGTCTTTTGATGTCCTCTGCTGCCTGAAGTGCATGTTCAGAGCTGATCAAAGTTTGACCTTGAATTACCTGGCAGAGCCTACTTTCTCTACATTATAAAACTCTCTAGAGATAGATGTGAGCTGTAAGGTATATATACATATACACATTGCCTTATGGCCATTTGTCTCAGCTGTAAGAAAACGGTAATCTGCCCACAGAGGGATAATCATGACCTTCACACATATTCTCATGGATGGTGACCTTAACGCTCTCATAATTATGCACTTTTAGGTGTCACAGTTGAAAGAGCGTGCATGGTCTTAGGAATGAAATGGTTTTGTGTGCAATCACTATCACTTTTGTTTTATACGTATATGAGGAATGTCAATGCTCGGAGCCTCAATACAGGTTTCCTACCGTGTTTCCCCAAAATTAAGAACTATCCTGACCATCACCTCTAATGCGTTTTTTGGAGCAAAAATTAATACAAGACCCGGTCTTACTTTAATGTAATATAATACTGATCTTATATGATATAATAATAATATAATATAATACCAGGTTGTGAAGAAGAAAATTCCCCACCATCCTGAGTGCCAACCTCAGTGACCCTGGGTGTTTCTGTGAGAGCCTGGCACACCTGCTGGCCAGCAGAATACCACACTTCTGAACGCTGCATTCCAAGAAGCTCTCCCAGCAATTACTGGTCTCCTTCAACGCCGAGGCCCACTCTGAAGGGAAGGCCAATGGACTATGAACACCCTCTGTGGTCATGACCTCATTCCTTAGGGTGAGGCCAACTGGGTGATGGGAATCTAACTGGCAACTTTGGCTGCCAGTGAGGCAACGCAAGCAAGCCCTGCATTTGTCATCCGCACTGACCAGCTACGTGCAGGTCTCCATAGTCCCCCTTGGGTCCACCTTCAACTTCCACAGTGAAACAAAGTAAATAATTTGCTGATTCAAACCTGCTTGGCTGTGTGGCTAATCTCCACGGCCAGATCCCCTCCAGAGTTCCCAATGCCAATCACAATGACTCTCTTTCCAGTGAAACTCACTGGATTCTTATAGTCTCGACTATGGAAGTACTGTCCTTTGAACTTCTCAATTCCTGCAAGAGAAGGGAAAACAATCAGACGCCTGACCTGATGGTGTTTGACAAATCATTTTCCTTGGCAGTGTGTAGACTTTAAGCCTACACTCTCCGCACGTTCTCACTTTACTCAGCTGCACTCTTGCCTCTGGACATTTTTGCCTGTTTTCTTTTCCCATGGCCTCCGAGCAGAATGTTGTGGTTTGCTTCCCGTAAGAGTCTCCTTCATTCAGGACCTGTTTGTTTCTGGACTTGTAGACCCAGAAATCCAAACTACTCTGGAAAGCTTCCATTCTCTTTTGTCTGTTCATCCTCCTTAAATACCTACTCACATTCAATTGGAGCATATGTTTCTATAAAGTCTGGAGTGTATGCAGAATGCTTCTTTTTTTTCCAAATGAGTCTGTAATAAATTCTTTCCTCAAGCTTTAATTTCTTCCTATACACTCAGTATTTCTGTTTGTTTCCTCGATTTCTGAAATACGTCCTCATCCAACCTAATACAGATCAACTCCATGTTCTTTCTTGTCATTCTTAGAAAAACTACAGTCATTGTGAAAGTAGATATAGAGCCGTCTCAACTTTCCTCTACTCTCCCAAACCCCCATTGTCTCCAGGTCCCAAAGGGCAGTAACACAGTTACCCCACCGTGTTGCTGGAGGATATGCAGAATCAGGATAAGTAATCACTCAGATGGAAACCCCCCCATTTCTCGGGGATCAGGTCACAGGCACGGTTCAAGGGTCTCCCTGCCCGGTAGGCTACTCACCAGGGAAGCTTTCCAAGGGCAAGTGAGCATTGGTGTGGTGGCCAGTGCAAACCATGACCCCATCGAAGACAGTCACCTCCTTTTTCCCTTCAGATTCCGTGACCACCTCCCATTGGCCTGAAGTGGGGAAATCAGGCTGCTTCTTCACACTGCACACAGTGGTCTGCAAAGAAAAGCGATGGCCGCAGGGGCTGTACCGTGGCCTGTACAGTGGGCATCGTCCCCGACACCACTCTCCTTACAGAGCGTCACACAAAGGGCTGGTATATCATGGTAGGGCTCACGCAGGGATATTTGATTTTCATGTTCCACAGATAACTTTTTGGGGGTTTATGGTCAGAGTGAGAAAACTTCCATGAGGCAGGCTACATAAAACACAGTTGTCAGGCTAACTTTGCACTCTCCTCTGCTTCTAGAAACATGCAAACTACCACTTCTCCTGGACAAGGCCCTAAGGCAATGTGACACTTCATTAAAATTTGTGTTTCTGTGCTTCTGAGACACTAAGACACTCCATGCGCTTAATGCCTTTTCCTCCCCTGACCCCCAGACATCGTGAGACCCTCTGATGTCTTCTTACTCCCAAGTCCTGTTCTCGCTGTGTAGCCTTAAACGTGTAGCTGAGCTGTAGGGCTCCCTTTCCTAGTGGAGCAGAAAAACATCTCAGTGGGTCATTTACGCAAAATAATATTTACGTAATATTTACGTAAAAGGTAGAAACTTCTAGTTATAAAATAACTAATGCCTGGGTGTAGTGTACAATATGGTGACTATAGTTAACACTGCTGTGTGGCATATTTGAAAGCTGATACGAGAGTCAATCTTAAGAGTTCTTATCACCAGGAAATAAAAGGTAGAAGATTTGGGCTTGTTGCCAGCTGTCAGAAATATATGTTCTTATATGGCTGCGGCTGAAAATGATAGAAAAATCGTGGAAGACTTTACAGCAGGAAGAAACCACTGAAGTGATGGAGTACAGTCATAGTTTTACAAAAAGAAAATGAGGACACATCAAAGCTGAGGAACTTACTTGTCTAAGTCACAAGATGTTAACAGGAGAACAAAGACTAGAATGCAAGTTTTTCTTCCCCAATTCAGTGTTCTTCCCCTTTCACCAGTTAACTTCTTTGCTTGCTCTATAACTACTCCATTGGGAGGTTATGATCACATAAAATCACGTATTGGAGAATACTTTGGAAAGTATAAAAGGGCCAAGAAATAGCGGACAAGTTGTGGAAAAAGAAGTCCCCATGCCTGTCAGTCCCCTTGTCTAACTGGGACAACAGTTCCCCTCATTTGTTTTATTGCACTTAAATAGTATCACATGAAGGCACTGGAAACATTCTGGCAGGTGATTTACTGGATCTGGGGCCAAAATATAAAAATGGGGACCTTTCCATGAATATTCTTCTGGCACAGAGGAGACAAAGTGTGGAGTCTTTGTCTGGATGGGACACAAACATGTGCATATCAAAGCCATCTTTACATGTAACCACATTATTCATGTAATTAACGGACAACTTGAAGCCCAAAGACACCTACAAAATCCCCTACCTTGAATCGAATATACTTTACAAGGTCAAATTCTTTGGCGTACATCCGGAAATACTCCAGCACTTGGGAGTTGTGCATGAAGTTCGGAAAATGAGCGGGGATCGGATAGTCGCTGAAGCACATAATCTCCTTTGAAGTGTTGATGATCACTGATTTGTAGATACTGGCCCTTCCTTCTTCAGGATTTTCCTGCAGTAAATCAGAAGCATTCATAGCAACTTGAGAATTAACTTCCTGGTTTACAAGCAGCCAATAAACATTTCAGAAAGTTTTCTGAAAGTAATGCCATTTAAAAAAAGTTATCCACACACACACCCTGCATATCTCCCAGTATTTGTGCCCTCCTGTATGTAGTCTCTCCACCTTGAATCTGAGTTGTCTTTATGACTTGCTTTTGACCAACAGCATGCAGTTGGAAGGATACTGAATGGCTTCAGAGATGTGTCGTAAATAATCTGGCAGCCTCTGCCTGGGGCTCTTAGAAAGCTGGCTCTGGTGGAAGTCAGCAGCCCCAGAAGAAGTCCAGATACCCTGAGGCCACCAAACTGCGAGGAAGCCCAAGGGAGCCCCCTGAAGAGACTGTCTGGGATGGAGAGATGTGCAGACAGCCCCAGAAATTCTAGTTGTCCCAGCTGCAGTTCTAAGCACGTGAGCAAACAGACCATAGCAGATGTCCAGTTTCAGCTGTCACCGGATTGCAGCAACATGAGATTCCAAGTGAGAACTGCCCATCTAAGTAATAGTCTTAAATATTTTATATATTTCAAAGCCTAGGTAAGTTGCAAGGGTTTATATATACTTGTGAGATTGCTCTCTAGGAATCAATGCACTAACTTAGATTCTGTCTTGTAGGTGTTCCCATTTTACCTCGGTTTTACTAAACAAAGACTGTTACTCAGTGTTAGCAAAAATGGGGTGAAATGGGAACTCAGATTCAAGCTGGAGAGAGTATAACTTAGTACAATGTGCTTTGCACACTTTCTAACATCAGTCTGACCGAACATTACTGATGAAACCAAGAATTGATGGAAATTAATATCATGAGAACTTATATATACTGTAGTACCCCCTTATTTGCTCTCCAAGGTTTCCGTTACCCACAGTCAACTTCGGTCTGAAAATATTAAATGGAAAATTCCAGAAATAAACAATTTGTAAATTTTAAATTGCGAGCTATTCTGAGTAGCTGATGAAATCTGGTGCCCTCCCTCTCTGACCCGCCCATGATGTGAACCATCTTTTTGTCTAGTGTCTCCACGCTGTGTGCGCCACCTGCCCCTTAGTCACTTAGTAGCCATCTCAGTTATCAGATGGACTGTCATGGTATCACGGTCCTTGTGTTCAACTGACCCTCACTTTACTTCCTAATGGCCCCAAAGCGCAGGCGTAGTGATACTGACAATATGGGTGTGCCAAAGAGAAGCTGTGACGAGCTTCTATTCAGTGAAAAGTGAGTCCTGTACGAAAAGATTGTGAGAGAGAAACCACATTCGTATAACTTTTCTTACAGTCTATTATAATTGCTCTACTTTATTATTAGTTATTGTTCTTAATCACTTACTATGCCTAATTCATAAATTAAACTTTATCATAGGTATGCATGTATAGAACATAAATAGTACATATAGGGTTCGGTAGTATCCATGGTTTCAGGCATCCACTGGGGGTCCTGGGACATCTCCCCCCTTGATAAGAGGGCATAATTATTACTGGAAAGTACTCAGCAATAACAAAAAGGAGACAAGTGGTGAATCCTACTCCTGTTTGGCAGGTGGAATAGAGAAAGAGGAATAGAGATAAGAAAATGCAAGTGATGATATTTGAGAAGAAAAAGATACGTACTGAACCCCTGGGACCTGTCCCCAGAAAGAGAAAATGGAAGCCCTGAATCCCTTGTGTCTTACTGGACACCTGGTAGCAATAGTGGAATTCCAAGGGGCTTTGGACGGTCCTATGTCTGAAATCCCCAATAAATTACAGACAAGTTAGGGGGTAGGATTGCGGAGAGCGAGTCTCCAAATAACAAGCGAGGCTGTGGTAGAGAAGCCGATCTCAGATACAGGAAGTCTTTAGGAAACCAGCTTCGGCATGGAAAATGTGTTTAATCTGCTACTGATGGGTGTTTCTAGGACTCAGGCTGCAGAAATGTGTGACTGTGGACTACGTGAGAATGAAGGTCTCTAGTTCCCACTCAAGGCATTTTGCATCTCAAGGATTCATTTACGAAAAATAAATATTTTTGGTACCTAATATGTGCCAGGTATCACACTTGGCTCTACAAATATAGAGGTGTGTGTGTGTGTGTGTGTGTGTGTGTGTGTGTGTGTGTGTACGTAAAATATATAACATATATATATTAAAATATATGTAAAATATGTATATACATATACATATATATATATTAGACACAGATGTGATCTGTCTTAACATAAGTCAGAGAGTTACAATAGTACCTCGGTTTTCAAACATCTCTGTTGACGAACTTTTCGGTTTACGAACGCCGCAAACCCGGAAGTTTTCGAACACGCCTCAGAAGTTGAACATGTCATGCGGCTTCCACTGAGTGCAAGATCCTGACGCCTAGCTCTCAGCTTTTTTCGAATGTTTCAGAACTCGAACGGTCTTCCGGAAAATATTATGTTCAAAAACTGAGGTACCACTGTATTATGAAATTCAGCTTATTTATTTTCAAGGAAGCAGTTTACAGGGTGTTGAAATGCTTCCAAGAGGAAAACCAGAAAAAACTCTTAAGTCTTTAACAGAGAACAATTGTAAGCCGCTTTGGAGATAAAAGCACAATCTGATAATCAGGTAGGACGGTGGACCCTTGACTGATTTTGTGCTGAGTCAGCAGTTGCCAAACCTGGCTGAGATGCTTACCAGGGACACTAGGTTGGGGGGCCCCACCCCGGGCCTACTGAGCGATAACTGACATGTAGCCCTTATTGTGCACCTGGCAGTGTCTTAATGATTGACACAATTATTCCTTCACTTAGTCCCCACAGAAACTATATGCGGGTACTGTTATTATCTCCTAATGGAAGATGAAGAAACAGGTGCAGAGAGGGTGACTGATTTTCCCCATTATCACACTGCGAGGAGGGTGCAGACACAGGATCTCACCCCAGATTATGCTCTTAACCTCTGCACTCTGTGGTGGCTGGAGCTCCAAAGCATAATTTTCTATTGATTATGAAGCACTAACAGCCTTTTCAGCCCGTGCCCGAGACTGATTATGACAGAGCCATTGGCGGTGTGGTCCGCTAAGGGGTGTCCACCCTAGATCTGAGTAAGGACTCGTATCACACAGAGTTAGTCCCCAAAGACAGAGCCAGGATGCCAAAGGACTGTACTGCTGTGTAAATAAGGGATGTTGTGAAAACACTTCTAAGTAGCTGGTCAACGCTGTGTTAGTTTTTATGAAATAGGAAACATATCTGGACACCTCAATGCCATTTCCTGGTTTGGAAAGTGAGCTTGTTTAAAAGCAAACACAATGCATGTCACTTTGGAGATCAGGAAAGGAGGCTGATATTCTATGGCACTAATAAGCGTAACTTTCATTTAAGTGGATGATTTCTGACTGTTAGTAAGAAGTTATAGGGCTGCATGTGCACATTAAAGCAACTAGACTTTAAAACTGAATATACGCAAGAAGAAAACCGCGTCACAGGTGCCCTCTGCCTACTTCTGAAGACGGACTCTAAACTGCTGTTTTGATTTCTCAAGTGAAGTAAAAGTTCAAATCAACAAAGGCAGCTGTGTTACATATTGTACCAAAGGACTATGATTATTAGAGAATGATCTAAAGTGAACCAGAATTCAAAAAAAGGAAAGAAGGTCAGAGAAGATTGAACAGGGGGAGTCCTGGAAGGAGTTGTATCAGGTAGTCTAGATCACTTACCTACTAACGCAGACCAGGAGCATCCCTTGAAATTTTAAAATCACTTTACATTTTCTAATGATTTTTTATTTTGTTGCCCTCCCCCCCATCGTTACCACATTCTGGATAGCAGCAAAAATCTTTAAATGTAAACAATCTCTGTGCCATTTTCCTAAACATCAGTAGAGCAAAAACAAATGACACCTGTGTCCCATCTTGTTGCCAGCCCAGGGTAAGAGGAACCTGCAGAGAGGTGACAGCTGCTGAGAAGAGGTCAGCAGGCTGACTTCTAACAGACTTAGTCACTGTCAAGGCCATCATATTTCCTGACATGAGATAAAACAACTCATGCACCTGCTTGCAGCGAGGGTCCCAAGTGTTAAAGAACCAGGAGATTTACCTGGAACCTCCAGAGCCCTCCGAAGTCATCAGTCCTTTCAAAGCAGACAGGCTCCAAGCCTTCTTCCAGGCAGCACTTGATGGATACCAGCCCGCTCACGCCCCCCCCAATGATGGCAATTCTTTTCTTGGTCATTGTCTCCAGGGATCTTCACAGGGCTGGGTCAAGTAGCTTGTCCTAAAGAAAGGATGACAAACGACAGTTAACACCTTTCAAGGAAGACCTTGGACATAGAATCCGAATAAATCCTGCAACAACAGGTGCCTTTGGGGAAGCCAGATTCCGCTGTCTCCTTAGCCTCAGGGAATTGCTAAGCATGGGATAGGGGAGCCCGGGCCTGCAAGACCCAGAGGCGCGCCCAGAGCTGAGAGCTCTGTGGTCAAACCGGATCTCACTGCCTTTCCTGCCTGCAGCACCCGCGGACCCCTCACCTGCGATCCACAGGCTGCTCTGCACTGTTGGCCGTTTTCGATGAAATATAAAGCAGCAAAGTGCAAACAGCAACAGCTAATGGGGAGGGGCTGTTCCCGCACCTCCTCTTTCAGCCAACATCCCGCCCACTCAGCGGCACCCATTCCCTCCCTCAGCGGGAATAAACATGGGTAGAACCTTCTTTGGGCTGAAAAAGTTAATCTTACAACCTCTGGTTTTCAGCTGCAGTTTTCCGCACTCTCAACTGCTCACTCTGGGGTGGGAGCTGCAGTGTATCCCCATTGCTCCCCTCCCCTTTGTTACCACTTTCAACTTCCTGGTGTTTGCCTTAAAGTGACAAACTCCTGCTGAAATGAAACTGTCAACAACCTCAAACCAAGCCTTGCGCCAAAAGTTTAAGTGGGAATTCCTACCGTTCAGGAGATCTGTTAAAACAGGTCCCGGCCCCTCGGCCACCCCCACCCTAACCCCCACCTCATAGATTGGATATTTGGTTGTTTGCTTCTGATAGAATTTACTTTAAAACACCCGTGTACTGAGTGGGCGCTGGTGTTTCCTACTTAGAGGGACTTAGAGTTAGTTTAACGCAGAAAACCAAAACGCAGACAATTTCAATAACATAAACATACTTTTTTAAAGCGCACTCTCTCATGCAGGTTCATGTGTAATTAAAAACATAAAATATCCACTTTTGAAATGTAACTTAATTTTTTCAACTATAAAGTCACGCAGTAAAGGCCAATAGGATGGATGTAGGATTTCACTCAGTGGGTCAGAATCAGGGCCCATCCAACCCAGGAATCCGTTTTGACAGATGTCAGGGGATTTAGAGAGATAGGTTGTGGCTGATGCCATCTGTCTTTGTTCCCTGAATCAACTTTGCTTCAGATGGTTGCATGCCAACCATAGCAGCGCTGGTGTTTCACTTGCTGGTTTCGCCTGAAAAGTATCGCTTGTGAATTAATAGTTATTACTCAAGGGCTTACATAATATGGTTCAAAAGCGTTCACGGGAATGGATACAAAATCGAGACAGCAGCTCTATGAGGCAAATAATTATCATCACCCCTTTTTCCAAGTAAGTAGAAAGGCAGGGATGCAAACCAGGCAGTGACTTCAAGCCTGGGCTTCCAATCACTGTCCCTACTGCTCCTTTATGAGGATGTTTTTACTTATTTAGCCACAAGTCCTGCCCCTCTTTCCCGTCTCTGTATTGCACCCCCTTTTGCCTAACTCCTGCCTTGACAACTCTTTACTTGAACTGCTTTTCGCAGAGCTGTAACTTGCCACATTTCAGCTACTTTGAAATATGTTTAAAAATAAATCTTTGGTTTGGGGAATCACTTGGCTCCGTCAGAAAGATTCCTGCTCAATATATAGTATGAATTATATGAAAATATAGTAAACACACACACACACACACACACACACACACACACACACACACAGTGGAGGACACTTGATATCAACACAGCCTAATAGGAGAATGAGGGGGAAGAGCCTCAAAGATGGAGTTTTACCCATTTTCTTAGTAATTAAAAAACATGATTTTGCTTTCTGATGTGGTTCTGTCTTTCGGATGTGGTTCTTATTTATCAAAATGTCATGACTGTTTCAGTAGTCACATCAAGATGACCTAATGTAAAAGTTCTTATTTAAGGAAAAAAAAGGCTGGTGTTTACTTTTGTTCTGAATTGTCTTTTCCCTTTTCTCCAGAAATCCTTTATTTAACTGTTGTCTTCACACAGATTACCAGCAAATAGAATGCTTTTTGTCCCCAAACATCTTTCCTTCTGTCTAACGCTACTTTCTCCCTGAAAGAAAAAAAGCGTGTTTTTTTTTTTTCTTTTTTTCTGTTACTTAAATGTATCTTCCTTGAGATTTCAGGAAAATTAGCTTCTCGTTCTATTGCTCTCCAAGATTTATGGTAGTGGAAGGGCCAAGGAGCATCTCGCTCAATCACTCTGTTTCTTTTTAGACTGTGGTTTATTGGGTGTTTGAGAAGGAACGTGACTTCCGTTCAGTTAACGAGATGCTTCACCTCAGGAGCCACATCTGAATCCAAGGAAGAGGATTGCTAGTCCCCAGAGGTCCCAGCACTGGAGCTGGTGTAGTAACTGGACGGGGAGGGGGTGAGTATATCAGGAGAAGGATGAACACAGAATTTTCGTGACTAGAGGAGAGGCAGACGCTGCCAGCTGTTCATCACAATCTGTCTCCTCCTCTTCCAGACATCAGGGCTGTAGCTGGGGACGGGGCTGCCGAAATAGGAGCTGCATTCCCCGTGGCCCTTGCAGCTCTGTGCCCAGGTGACTAAGTTCTCACTAAGGAATAAGAAATGGGGACATAGGCAAGTTTACAAGGCCACGGTTTACCCTGGACGTCTACTCTTTCGCCTTTCCTGGAGCTAGAACCCTTTGGGAATCGCATATGGAAGAGGGTAGGTCCACCATCAGGTTGGGTCCCTAAATGACTCCATCTTCTAATCTGGACCTACTGATCTTGAACTGTTACATGAGAGATAAGTAAACTGCCATTTTGTTTATGGTATTGAGTTTTTAATTTTGCTTTTTGTAGCAGTTTTGATGGAAAAGGTCTTTGGACCTGTAACTTTTTAAAGACTGATATATTTCATAGAAGCTTTCAGTTATAAATGTGAAATTATAATAGTATCTTTTAAAATAAAATTGTGAAGAGAGTTTTTACACAGCCATTTTACATATTGGAAGTTTAACTTATAAATGAGTTACTTATAAATTAGATAATTTGAATGTACTAGACATTTGTACTTATAGGAAAACTAGTGAATACTTTTATAAACTGAATGTTAATCTTTCCCTACTGAATCAGTTTTACAATTTCAGAGTTTACAAGAATTACTTTTAAAACTTAATATTTTAAGTTTTAAATGTAATTTTATTTTAATGCTCAACTGGTTTAATTGTGTTTTCTAATTAATTACTCCTGAAATTAGGAAATATATTTTTTAATTACTTGTACAAGGTTTTAAACTTGGACTCAAATTGTCTCTCTGTTTGGGCTAACTGCTAATTTGCAAGTGAGTCAGTTTCTTCATTGCACTGTAACAATACATGCCAATTAATCTACAGACTCAACTAGGTTACACATCCTCCTACCAGTTCCTCAGGTAGAGTCCTCCTGGCATCCCATCAGGTACAATCGAGACTTGGACTGTGGTAGGGACGGTGGAGGTCATGAGAAGTGGATCATTCGGGATCTGGTTCGAGAGTAGAATGACTGTCAGGCTGGGAGTGGAGCGGAGGTGTCACACTCAGGCTTTCCCAGCCAATACCAGCCTCCAGGTGTAAGTGTTTTTCTTATTTCTACCGCCATAGATTAGTTTTATGTGTTCCTTTTTTATTATGAGGTATAGCTGACATGTAACATAGTAGTTTGAGGTATACACCTGTCGTGCGGGGCGGCCTGCGGGGTCTCTGGTCCCGCTCCCCACATAAGAACGCAGGATACGGTGAAGCCAACAAGGAACACCCACGGAGCCATAGGTAGGGGAGCCATACCACCACGGTCTCACTGGAGGCTGGGCCCACCAGACGCCGACCTGCCGTCCGCTTTTCCACCAACCGACCGACCCACGACTCTTCTCCCCTCTCTCCTCTGTTCCTCTCTCTCGGCTCTCCTCTTCCACTTTCCTCGGCTCTCCTCTTCCGCTCTCTTCGGCTCTCCTCTTCCGCTCTCTTTGGCTCTGCTCTGCTCGGCTCCTCGGCAATCCTGGGCAGTCCTCCGTAGTGGCAGCAGTTATACCAGCGGCCAATTGGCTAACCGGCCACAGCCGACAGCCAATCAGCCACAGCCGATGGCCATTCACACCCGAGCCAGTACCCCTTCACGTGAGGCCGAGAGCCTGTAAACTACTTTCTGGGGCTCTGTCCCCACACACCATAATCTCTATCTTGGAATCATTATGCAACTTAATGTTTTTAAGATTTATCCAAGTATTTCCATGTATCAGTAGTTTGCAGTTTTATTGTTTATCCATTCTTATATTAATGAACATTTGGGTTATATCCACTTTTTGGTATTACGAAGACTTTTTATTCTTTACAAGTCAACTGTAATTGAAAAATAATAATCGAAAGAACAGAAAGTAAAATTGCATGTGACTAACTTGATGGCAAGGCATGGTAGTCAAAAGGCATTCAGTTAAAAGGGAAAAAAACTCGGCACTGTGGGCATATGTTGGTGCACAGCTGCTAGGTTACTATCTCTGTATTTTGTCCAAAAGATGTACTTGATAATATTCCAGTGTTCTGCCCGTACTTTTCGCACAAAGGGGAGCAGCTATTTTGTGAAGTGATTGGGCAAAAGTCCTTTAGAACAGACTTACTTTGTTGATATATTTATGGGCCCAGCACGCTTCCACTGCACGAACTCTGCCGTCTAACTTTGTTGATATATTTAAATGTGCACGCACTTTAGTGAATTTCCCCTGGCTTTCTGCATTTTCAATTTATCATGTGTTATTTGACAATGTATAATTACATCCAAAGTCAAAACATAGTTTTTCCTGTCTTGGGAGAAAGAAAACCTAAGGCTTTTTCATCCCAATACAATGATTTGTCCACTCCAGGACACTGACCTGACCTTAACCTGAGCCCAGAGGTCTAACTTCACGTACTCATGAACTTAGGAAGAGGTTTGTACAGATTTTCACCCATGGGCACAGCTTTCACTCACGCCGCACATCTAATCTACCAGATGCTGCCAAATGGCTTCCTGCTTTTACCCAGAACTCAAGGACGTAATGGAGAGCAAACACAACTTGTTTGCCCTCCTCTACTTCATCATGCTTGACTTGGGCGGGTTGGCAGCTGCGAAGGCCCATCTCTAGCACGATTTGGTTGTCATTAATCTCACTGGGTTGCTGCTGCCAGAGGGTGCACCCTCTCTGTGGAGTTAAAAAACAGGCAAAAATACGAACACCACCATTATATTACCTGAGCGAGGATTGAAAAGGTGTTGTTTTCACCAGAAACATTGGTCAAGTACCCTGAACTTGCTGTTCCTTAGTTTGCCCATCTGTGAAATGTCCTCTCTCTTCCTCAACATTGTAACGACCAGGTCCTGGATTTTTAGAATTGTTCCACAGGCACTTCATGCAAACATTCAACGATACTTACTGAGTGCATACCACGTGCCAGGCACTGTTCTAGGTACGAATTCAACACATCCTAAAAGTGACATCGTTATCTTCCCTTCCTCAAGCTAGCTCTGATGTCCTGTCTCCTCTGTCTCAGTGGTGGCATTAACATCCCACCAGTTATCCAGGGCAGAGGCCCCTGAGAGTGCATCTCCATGTGTCTCCCCCTCAGCCCTGTATCCAATCATTGACCACGTCCCCTCCCCTCGAGTGCACCGTTACCAGCTGGAGAAACCTAGCACTCCCTTGCCAACCCCCCTTGTGGTCTTCCTGCCTCGAACACTCTTCTGACTTCACGTAGCTGGCCTGTCATCATTCGGATCTTAGATCAAATTCGTCTTAGTGACATGCTCTTCAACCCGTCTTACCAAGAGCCGCCCCTCAGCCCTATTCTTAATCTCATTACCCTGTTTTACTATCTTATTAGCACTAATACTATCCGGTAACTTATTTTAGCCCCAGTCCCTCTTTAGTCTGTCTCCAGCACTAGAATCTAAGCTCCGTAAGTGCAGGGACCTTACCTGCCTCGTTCACCTCTATACCAGACACCCAGGCTACGGCCAGTAAATCATGCCCTACTGTACTCATCTCTTCTCCACCATGCTGACTGGTGTCATGACCATGAACCTCAAGTGTCCCTCGCTGCTCTTTGGCATTGCTCCCATATTTCTCTAGTCAAGTCACTCTCCAGCTTCCCCCGACAACTGTTTCACACAGTTCCCACCTCCAAAAGTCCCTTCCTCCTCCTCAAGCTCATCTGATGACCTTGTTTCTTACTTCACTCAGACAACAGAAACAATCGAAGAGAACTTGCACGTACTCTCACCTCCCCGTCTGTCCATATACTGCACCTGTCGTCGTCCAGGGCTCCCATCTGGGCTGAGCCCTCCACTCGGGCATTCGTCCCACCTCCTCCCACTCACGGACATCACTCCTGACGCATCCGTTTTTCTCTCTATGCATTGCTCACATCACCATTCAACATGCTCTAATATCCCCATGTGAAAAAAGCGGGGAAAAAAAACCCCTCTTCTGTTATTATGTGCATCCCGGAGACATTCCTGAGATTGAAAAATCTACCTCCATAGGCAGAGGGCAGGGAAAGAATGAAGGAAGACGCTGGTCACTCTAGTATGATAATTAGTAGAGTTTATTACGGGAAACTTACAAATGAGGCATGTCTTTAGCGGGTACAAGACGAAATGGATCCCCGCGCCACTTGACAGCTGCCAAGGGATTATATATAGCAAAGGGGAATAGTCACAGGTACTGGTATGTGAATGTACCAGATATGGGGAATGACTTTACATCCTTGATCAGGTCTGGACAAGTCCAGGAACCAGCATGTGATGGGAGGCAGGGGAGGGGTGCTGATTTCTGTTCAAATGAACGTTGATGATGATGACACAGCCACTAAGGGAGGGTTATAGAAAGCAATCTCCATTAAAGTCTGGGTCCAGCTCACGTGTCCAGCAGCTGTCACATCATGGGACAGTCTCTTCTCCACACCTCCCATTGACCCTGTATCCCCTTTCAGTTCCTGCACCCAGTATTTTGCTCCCTTTTACAGCAAAACTCTTTGAAAGAGCTGTGAGACATTCTGTCTCCACTTTCTTTCCTCCTATTCCCTTTTCCAAACCCACTCCGATTGCGCTGTTGATTCCACAATATACAGAAATTGTTCTTGTCGAGGTCTTCCCTGACCACCATATTGCTCCATCCAGTGGTGATTTCACTAGCCAATCTTTACTCTCAGCTGCATTTCTCACAGACAATCCACTCCCTTCTTCTTGAAACTCCTCTTCTTTGGCTTCAGGGACACCACACTCTTAGTCTCATACTGTCTCACAGTCTGCTTTTTAATCTCTTCTGCTGGTTTCTCCTCATCTTCTTGACTTCTAAATATTAGTTCAAGGTTTCGTCTCTTCTATAGTTCCAATCATCCCCTAGGGGTCCCATCTAGTACCAAGGCTTAAGGTTCATCCTAAAATTATGACTTCCAAATTTATATATTCAGTTCTAGCCGTGCCCCTGAACTTGAGATGAATCTATCTGATTATCCATTCAACATCTCTACTATGATATCTAGTAACAGTTTTATACTACTCTGTCCAAAAATGAAATGTTGATGTTCTTCAAACCTCCTCATTCTCAGTCTCACCCCACTCCATATATGGGAAACTCAATTCTACCATTTGCTCAGGCCAAATTCCTGAAATCATTCTTTATTTCCCTGCTTCTCTCAGATGCTCATACAGTGTATCTTATAGGCTCTCCCTTTTCCATATATCTAGTATCTGACCACTACTCGCCACTCCACTGCCACCATGCCAGCCCAACAACTATTATCCTCTACCACCCAGACACCCACAATAGTCTCCTAAACGGGTACGTTCCACCCTGCTCCTTAAAACAGACTCTTGTTCAGACAGCATCCAGAGTAAAACTTTTATAGGTGTCATCTTACTAGCTGACTTGGAATCTCTTAGCTAACTTTCTTAGTTCTATTCTAGATGCTAGACTCAATATACCAACAGAACACTTAGCTAATGGCTGGGACCCCTTCTCTGGTATTATGTGAAAACAATTATACTTTAAGTTGACAATAATGATAAACACCCTTTGATTTGATTGCCAGATGGTAGACATTGGTGCTTTATTGGGTAAGTCTACCCTCAGGGCCTGGAGGGGAGAAAATAGGTCAAACACAGAGACCAGGATGCAAAAACTATTCTGGAGCAGGCACACTGGACAGAAGCCCCTCCAGAGTAGCCAGCAAAGGATACTTAAGGTTTTGCAAAAACACCCAGGTAGGAAATCATTGAAGCCCCATTACCTGATTCTGTCTCTCTTTCATCTTAACATTGATCACTACTTGGTATTATTTGCTTTTTGCCTATCTCCTCATATTAAAAATATAAGCCTAATTTAAAAATATAAGCTTAATTTAATTTACGTAAGTATTCTACAGGTGAGAGTACCAGCCTCCGTCTCTATGCCAAAAGAATGTTCGGCACATAGTAGGTGCTCAATCAGTATTTACAGAATGACTCAAGACTTCAAATTAGCTTCACAAAACAGTGCTTTGTTTTGTGGTTCTTATAAATAAATCAACCTAAGTCATCTCTTTTGTAGCTCACAACTAGTTTCTCTCTTGTATTTTAAGGTTAGGAGAGGATGGGGCAAAGTGCAACTTCAATCTGAGTTTGCTGAAGATGGCAGCGCCAAGATTAACCTCAATGAGACTAATATTCTGATGACATTACCCCGAGAGTAAGTAACACTGTGCCTCTTGCAGCTCTGCCAATTACCATTCTAAATCACAGCTTCCTCACCTGTAACTGGGGACAATTATAGTACCTATTTATAGGGCTGCTGTGAAGGTTAAGCGAGAAAGTAATGTCCATGTAAACCCCTTAGGACAGCGCCTTTGGCTGCATCAATAAATGCAGCTATTTGGTTATTATCACATCTGTATTGGTGATGTCGAGTCAAGGTGACCCATATTCTAACACATTGCTTCACTTTGCTCCCCATAATTCACTTGAGAAACCCACTGTGGCAATGACAGCTTTCGTCACTTTACTACCATCCACAGGTTCTTAACTACGGCCTAAGGGCAATAGGGAGTAAGTTAGAGGATCAGGGCCCGAACCAATTAATTGCTATTGTAAAGTGAAGGGAGCACGCCCGCCTTTACAACCTTGCTGTGACTCGCTGGAGCGCAGGGACGACGGGTAACAGAATTCTATGCCCCCAGAGTTTAGCAGGGTACCCGGCACGTGACAGCCAATCTGATTCAATAACAAGTGAATGGCGAGCACAGGGCGAGCGCTGCAGGCCGTCCGTCGCCTAGAGCGCGCAGAAGCACAGCCAGCAGCGCGGGAGCGCGACCCCGGCGGCCCTGCGAGCGCCCCGCTGCGGGGAAACCCGGGGAGCCTGAGGGTGACTCAGCACCAGCTCCATCCGGAGCTCGGCGCCCGACTCAGCCCCTGGCGGCCGCGCGCGTCGCGAAGGAAGCGCACGGGGCGGCGCGGGGCGGAGCCTCTCCCGGCCGGAAGGAGCGCGCGGACACCGGGACCCTCGGGGGCAACATGCCCAACTTCTTACTGGCCCTTCAGACCCAGAGCGGCGCCGCGGAGGCGCGGGCGCGGGTGCAGGAGCAGGACTTAAGGCAGTGGGGCCTGACAGGTCAGTGGCCCCGGGCGGAGGTTTCCCGGGGACCCAGCGCCACGGACGGTGCTGCGGCGCCGCCAGGGGACCGTCCTGTGAGCTCGGTACCTGCGGACCTCCCGGCCTGTGCTTCCCGCCACTGCGGAGGGGCCGAGCGGAGAGGAGCCCGCCTGGCGCCGGGTGGCCATGGCCCTCCTCCTGCGCAGCGCGCGGCATTGGCGGGCGCGGGATGAGTGGCATTGCGGGCACCTGGCGTGTGGCCCGGGGGAGGGGAGTTTGGTGAGACCCTGTCCCAAAGAAAGATCTTTCTCTGATGAAGCAGAGGACGACCTGGTGCCTCGAGGGCGTGGGTTTGCAGACCTCGCTTGAGGGGCGCGGGGGGCGGGGCAGTGGTTGGTTAGTTCTGTAAAACTATTAGCGTTGGGCTCCCAGCTGTAGGTGTCTTCGTTTACCGCGCACGCGCAGTTCTCTGAGCGTTACCTTCCTGGTTGGTTCTCCCTCGGTGCTATATTTATGCTGTGCAGCTAAGCAAGGTCTGTCAGTTCATCAGCGCACGTAACTGCCCATCTTATTTACATGGTATCCCTTCCCTAAAGTCTTTAAAGCGCGAACCCCCATTTCCCCGAGTCTGCAGGCAGCGAGGCCGACCGTATCTCCTGCAGATGGAGCGATCCAGGCCTTATGTCCTGGCCTGCGCTTGATCTAAACTCTTCCATCATCCTCTCTTTTCTTTCTTCACAAAATGGGGACATGCAATGCGTGCCTTAACTATGTAACAGAACCTTAGATCAATAATAAAGGGTGTATTGGCTAATTCATTATTAATACTGCTCTGCCCTCCTAGAATTTGTGACTAGGTTCTGTGAGTGCTTTCAGAAGTATAAAGCAGCATTTATTGAACTCGTGCATGTCCTGAATGTCAAGGGAGTGGGAGGTGGTGTTATTCTTGGAATGAAACAAAAGGTGCAGTTCTGTGTCCAGCTCAGGAGAGGATGGAGGAAGGATGAAGATGAATGGACAGGAGACAGACGTGAAAGAGAAAGACCTCTCTCTTCTTGAGTCTCTGAGTGTGTAAGAATGTGTTTCTCTGTGGCTGTAAGGAGTGCGCATGCAACTTAAATATGAATTAACAGACTGAGGTTTATATATATTTTGTGAATCGTGACTAAAGTTTATATGTTTGTGTGTTGCCTATTTCCTTGCATGTGTTTTTAGTTATGATTCTTGGAGAATATGTGTGAGAGAGGCCTAATAATACAACCCGAGAAATGGATACGTGCTGATTTAGTGAAAATGAGACGGATAAAGAAGAGGTTGCAAGTTTGCACAGATGAGTTAAACTGAGTGAATGAAAAAGTAAATACGTAGACAAATGTGGAACTTGTATTATGAATGGATAATTTGGTAGTGGAGGAAAAGAAAAAATAGAAAGCACGTTTACTCAAAGGAATAACCATTGAATATTATACCTTGAAATTTCTATTTCTATTTGCTAGAATAAATTAATCTGAGAAACTATTTTTTGTGAATGGGTTAAAAATGCTTACTGATTTTTTTCCTGCTGATTACAGAAGTAAAACATGTTCTCTTTAAAACATTTAGGGTAATTTTCTGTGCATAAATGAAAAAAAATGTAATCTCTATAATGCACTTACTGTTAACATGTTATTAGCTATCCTGCCAGTCCTTGTTCTGCACATGTATATACGTGTGTATATAATTTCCGTTTTTTCTTCTTTTCCAAGACAGGGAAGGAAGCAAAGGAGAGATGCAAAAATTGGGTTTTATGTACATACTTTTTTTGGAAACCATAATTTAAAATACCATTTAGTTTTCTCCAATATCACTTTAGTGTGTGTAGAGTGTTTCAATGTAACGATGTGCCATAGTTTAGCTAGCCTCTCTCCTTAAGTATTTATGTTCTTACATTTTTTTCTATTATAAATAATACTAAAATATTATTGTAACCAAATATTTATTATACCTTTGAAATTTTAATTCCTCAGGGCTTTGGACAACATGGTGACTAAGTCTGCTCAAAAAGTAGTTTGGAAGTCAGCAACTGTTTACCTTTCCAGAACTTCCCAGCAGAGGACAGGGCTAGGAAGGTTGGGAGTTGGGGGATTGAGGCCAATTCTTCAGTCGAAGTCTTACGTCATGGCTTGTGTGTGCTGAAATGTCTGCTCTTTGGACTTGACATTTTGTCGATTTCTAGGGGTTCATCTCCGCCCTTATCAACTGGAGGGAGTCAATTGGCTGGCCCAGCGCTTCCATGGTCAGAATGGCTGCATCCTGGGAGACGAGATGGGCCTGGGGAAGACCTGCCAGGTATGTTAGGTGGAGTGGCCGCTGCTCACCTCCACTGAAACGCCTTGTTACTCCGCATTACTGTCTTTAGCCGCTAGCTACTGGTACGTATTTTATACTAAGAGGTGAAATGCCTGAACCTTCGTTTAGAGATCATGACCTTGGAGTTGACTTTCCTAGTCATGGGGATAGTTATGAAGTGTGTCACTACCCTTATCTTACCCTTGACATGTAGAATTGCAGTTAACACACAGTGTTTTTCTTGGAAAGCAAATACAGCTGTCAGGGATCAAATTGACTCTGTCCTCATTACTTTATCTAGTTGACTGGCTCACTTGTAATATTAATCTCCCTTCCTCAGTGAGTATGGGGCAATTGCCATTTCTCTGGCGTGCTGGATAAGTGCAGAGGGAGTACCTTCTGTTTTCCAAGATGCCTTGGCCATGTAATGGTAGGACACAATCTGGAGACCTGGAGAGTCAGACGTGTCCTCCTTGGGCACTGAGAAGCCGGTGGGGTGTTGAGATGGATGCTTCCAGTAGGATGATTGCCAGTATAGCCCTATGTTGGCATATGACAGTGGTAGGCTTGGACTGATGGAAAGTCCAGACACAGGACACCCTTGGGTTAGTCACACAATTACTCATCTATGGGATGACAAGCAAAGCCAGGGCCGTCAGGGTACACAGCAGAGGCAACCTGATCAGAAAGCATGGAAGTATATGTTTCTCGACACGAAAAAGGTTTCACCAGTGAACACACATAATGAGCGAAAGACTCTTTGTCCTTGTAGAAACTCAAGTGCCTTTCCAAGTCTCACCTGACATACGTAAGCATCCAGCTGGAGCAGTTCTGCCATAGGCTAGTGTGATTGTGTGTTGGGGACTGTCTAAGGCAGGTACACCTTGATCTTGGGGTTATTCAGAATACAGTAGGTCCTCTGTATATGGCACCCCCAGGTTTCTCAGGCAAATAAACCTGGCTCTCGTACATTCCTGAACTAACAGCTGTGGAGCCAGAGCAAAGGTAATATCCCAGATGCCTCTGGGAGCCCGACTGTTGGACTCTTGGACCAAGTGCCTTCCCTGCAGCCTCCTGTGCCTTGTACATTGGAATTGTGACTTCATTCACAGCCACCAAAGTCCACTTGTCCTTGAGTTTCCCCGGGACACTTGTGCAGCTCTGCTGTAAGTGCCCTAAAAATACTATCCTTGCCACTTCATCTGGCTGCAGTTTTGTTTAGAATTTCTGCTTCTGCGTTCATGAAGGATAGTGGTCTGTAGTTTCCTTTTCTTATAATGGCTTTATCTGGTTTTGGTATTGCGGTAAAGCTGGACTTGTAGAATGAGTTGAGAAGTATTCTCTCCTCTTCAGTTTTCTAGAAAATTTTGTGTAGAATTGCTGCTGCTGCTTCTCTAAATGTTTGGTAGAATTCACTAGTGAATCCAAATTAATTTTGTTGCTATATCTGGTTTATAGTAATCATGGATAAATTTTCTGTAAATGGTATCCCCAGCAAAAGCTAAACAGAATGGTTTGAATCCAGTAAGTACTTACTTATTCGGAGATTTTTCTGGGCACAGTCCAAGCTGGGAAGCGATAGACAGAAGAAAATTATTTCCATTATGAAATTAATATAATCTCAGTTTAAAAAAAAATAACTACCAGCCCATAACCACAGCACTCTAACCATAACCTGAGTAGTGATATACGTTTACGTGGTTGAAATTATAGTGCACATATTGTTTCTATTTCATTAACCTAACACTGCCATTGTGATTTCCTATTCTATTTGTCACAGCATTTTGTATTGGCTGCATAATATTCCACCCAGAGAATTGATCATAATTTACTTAAATGTTCTACAGACGGGGAATGGCGAGTTCCCCTCTTTGTGTGCTGCTTACATTAACCTCGATTAGAACACCTTTGGACATTCGCTTTCTCACGGTTTTGGATTATATCCGTAGGGTAGATTATCTCAGAAACAGTTCCACATTGCGGAGGGGGGCTCCTCAAACATTTTGTTTTATGAAAGGGCTATTTTCTCCGTCACAGCAAACTTCTAAAGACACTTTTCTAGTCAAAGGTGTGTGCAGCCATATCCTAGCGTTAGACCTGTCAGGCTTTACAAAGGTTTTCATTTTATACGCCTCCTGAAGCTTATGAGGAATTATTTATTGTTTATTTTGCTCACTGGAATGTATGCTCCAGGAGAGCTAGGAGTCTTACGTGTTTTGCTTACTGTTATATATCAGAGCTCAGACCAGTGCCTTGCAAATGGAAGATGCTCTATAAATGCAAATGAGAAGGGGAGGAAATAAGAATGGAAGGTAAACATCCTCCCACAGCAGAGCCTGGCAGGAGGCTGAGGCCATGTGACTGGTCATTTTCAGTCACATCTTGACACTTGCTGTATGTTTTCAGAGTATTCCTGATCTTGTGCACCATTTGCATTGTTTTCATGGCTTTCTATTGACTTTCCTGGTTTTTTTTTCTTTGCAGCAGAGGTTCAATTACATAACTATTGAACACCATTGCCTGTTAACTATTCATACAATTGAGTGGCACAAATTTCTTTGGCAATTATGTTGACGCTTACCTGATTTCACCCTAGGAATGAATGACTCTCCTAATGTGTGGAAGATTGTACATTGCTGCTTTGTAAACCAAGTCTTCTGTAAGAGTTTGTGGGTACTTTGTGGTTGTTTCGCATGTGGAAATGTGATCAAAATGGCCTTCCTTTTCTGTGTTCCAGACTATTGCTCTCCTCATTTACTTGTCTGGAAGATTGAATGATGACGGGCCATTCCTCATTGTGAGTCCCTTGTCTGTTCTGAGCAACTGGAAAGAAGAGATGGAGAGGTACAGAGGAGACGTAACTGAAATTTTGTTTTTCACATTGGTTAGGTTTGGTGTTTTTTTGGCTTGGGTGATATGTAAACTACGATAAAACAACATATTGTCCTAAGCAGTGAGTTTATTTCTTCCAGAAAGCTCTCACCTGAGGCAATGTAGATAGACTGAGGCTCTGCTGGTGGGGAGGGTCCAGTGGATGTTATTGTCACTATTTGGCAATTTGAAGGTCGGTTCTTATTGTTAGTAAACTTTTCTGAGCTAAAAGAGAAACCTTTTTTTTTTTTTAATTTTAATACTTAATTTTTTTATATTGGGGGACAGTGTGTTTCTCCAGGGCCCATCAGCTCCAAGTCATTGTCCTTCAATCTAGTTGCGGAGGGCGCAGCTCAGCTCCAAGTCCAGTTGCCGTTTTCAATCTTTAGTTGTAGGGGGCGCAGCCCACCAGCCCATGTGGGAACTGGAACCTTGTTGAGAGCTCGCGCTCTAACCACCTGAGCCATCCGGCCGCCCCGCCTGCAGCTCAGCAGCAGCTCGTTGTCTTCAGTCTAGTTGTGGAGGGCGCAGCTCACTGGCCCACATGGGAATTGAACTGGCAACCCTGTTGTTCAGAGCTCGTGCTCTAACCAACTGAACCACCCAGCCGACCCAAAACCATCTTTTCCATACTGATATAGGAAGTAACCAACATGGAAAGCATAGTTCTGTTTTTAGCATTAGCACAAGGCCCTTGTCATGTCAATGTCCGAGTGGGTGGTGTCCCTGGGGTAAGTTGTCTGTGACTCTGGGAGCTGGAAGAAGATACGTGAAGCCGGAGGCAGAGCAGACGTGCTTTATTTACAGGCCTCCTGGGGCACAGCCCGGGGTTTCTCAGTGCTGCACACAGTTGGACATTCTCACGTTACAACCTGCAGCCAGCAGCAGCCTCGTAACTCAGCAGCCTGTTTCTCAGCAGCCCATAGCAGCCCCCCAGCTCTTGGGCAGAGCCCCGACAGGCCCATGTCAGCAGCCCTCACACTGTGGGCACGGCCCACATAGCCAGTCTCGTACCATACAGCTCCATCTCTGCCCCGGTCCCCTAAAATGGCCAGACCCCTTTATACCACACAGAGACAAATGAGGCACCCAGCCAAGGTGCTAACGTAAGCGTATACACAAACAACATCTTTAGGATGGACGGCGCTTGCACAACCTTCTATCTTATTGGACCGGTGGGCTGGTCAGGGTCAGCACTGGCCAGAGGTGGGGAGCCTGACTAATCCCATTGTCCCACAGCCCTTTTAGATGTTCATTGGGCCCTCGCACCTGTTCACACGGGGACTTACCCTTGGGTTTACTCATTACTCCAGGGAGGGTTCCAGAGTCCCAGGACTCTTTCTGGTTGCAGGGCATCCCGAGCCTGCACGTCCGCAGTCCTTGCATGAAATGTAGTCTTCCAGATGTGCCCACCATTCCCCATGGCTCTGTGTCCATTGTGTTCATCTACCTCTTTTCTTGTATTCAGATTTGCTCCAGATCTTTGCTGTGTGGCATATACAGGTGACAAAGAGGAGAGAGCCCACGTACAGCAAGACCTGACCCAGGCATCGCGTTTTCATGTGTTGCTGGCTACCTATGAGGTAGCCACTTATTTCTCTACAGGAAGAACTCTCAGCCTGAGACCTTGGAAGTTGTAGAATCCACTGGAATTAGATTTAATGCTTTTTGAGAGCACACATTTTTCTGAGAAGAAAGTCTACTTTCATTGGATTCTCCGAACAGGGCTGTGACCAAAGGGAGTGAAGGGCTGTGGTGCTCCACACTAGTTACATCTCTCTCCCTGTCTTTCCTGGTGGATTGGGGATCGAGGGGGTGGGGAAGCTGGGGGAGAGGCTTCCCAGAGAGGTGGTCCTTGAGCTGCCTCTTGGTCGATGCCTAGAAGGAGGCAGGCAGGCAGGGGAAAGGGTTTTGTGGGCCGAGGCAGCGTCTCTGTTACTGGAGGGCGGGAATGGAGGATGCTTAGTTCCCGTCTTTTGTGAGTCCTGTTCTTGAAGCCCAGACTGTCTGGGTCACTGTCAGCAACACCTTCTACTTATTTGTGCCCCCTCTTGTTTGTAAGATAGGTGTGCTTAGAAATTACGCTCATAACTTTTTTAACTTAGTGAACGTCTAAGACTTCACTAAATCCTGTAGTTTAGGAGAGTTAACTGGAAACCAGCTTAGTAATATCAGAGTTATATCAGTACTAGTCTTTATAATGTGCTTTCCTTAATTTTTCAGGTTTGTTTGAAAGATGCATCATTTCTAAAATCGTGAGTAGCTCGCACTTCTACAGAAATTGTATTGACTGTATTGTGAACACACGTCTTTCCTTCACGTTGTAGTGCTTTTGCTTCTTTCCTGCTATGTCTTCTATGAGTCTTATTTACAGATGGGTGGCATGGCAGGAGTGCTACAATCTGGTCCCCTTCTCATTAGCTTCGTGTCCCGGGGTTAGTTACTTACCCTCCATGAAACTCAGCTTCTTCCTCTGTAAAATGGGGCTAATTAATGAAATCTTGGATGGCTGTCAGGACGACTGAACGAGATAAGGTGTACATGGTGGATGGTTAACAGATATTAGATCCTACACAATGCAGCTTGCATCAATACCTTTCGGGGCTGCGGTTTGGAGATTTTACTATAACATAGTAGGTGACTCGTTTGAGCCTTTTCCTGGAACCCTAAAGTAGTAATTGATGTTCTAAAATTCACTTTTTAGAAAGGGAGTTTTAAGTAGACTTCTAATTAATTAGCTTTCAGGCCTCAGATAACCTCATGAAGTACAGGAGACTTAGATTCAGCGCTCAGTACCACCTAAGAATACTGATATGGTCAAGATAACAGTTCCAGTGTAAATTAAACAAGAGCTAGACTTTAGGTAAAGAGGAAAAGAAGACATGTTGACAGAATTTCCACCTGCATTGCCATGTGTAGCTATGACATGGTTAGGAGGGAATCCGCATCTTTAATAGTCAGAAACTTTTGTTTTCAGAGTGCTTATCAATATTTTAAATATTTCTCATCCAGGTCCTTCTGAGTTGGGTTTCTTTTTTCATCTTACTTTGAAATACTACAGGCTCAGTCATAGATTTCATGACTTCCATCCACTGTTTTGTTTGGCTTTTCATTTAAGTGAGCATATGATCTTTTCTTAAGGAGAGGATATATGTTCCCTCTTTCTCTTTTTTGTTATTAATATCCAACTTAATATTTGTTAAAGATCTCTCGTCTGGAAAGACACTGTCCTGGGAGTTGGCAGCAACCCCAGGAAGGTAAACCACAGACAGTGCTTCCCTAAGAGGACGTCAACTCCCGGAGCTGGGTCAGAAGTGTACGGATGGATACCCATAATGCAAGGCATTCTGGGAAATTGGAAAAGACGAGAAGATTGGGGACGTAAATGTTATTACTAGGTGCTTCATATAAATTATCCCATTTAGTCTTCATGAAAATGCCAGCAGGCAGGTATTATCATCCATTTCATAGTTGAGGAAAGTAAGACATTAGGTAAACCAGCCCAGTAGTAAATGGCAGACCCAACGCGATGGAGCCTCTGTTTCAGAGAACTTCTCAGGGGGCTCGGGATGCACTGGAGTTTCACACTGTTCAGCAGAAACGTAGTCTTCCTATGTCGGATCACCTGTCTTGAATCCATTCCAGGTGAATTTAAGAACCTAAGTAAAGAAGGGACGTTTATAATGTTGACTAATAATGTGAATCACCCAAACACAGGTATATTCTTTTGATATATTTAGCAAGGTTATATATACTGTGTGTTACCACACTACATGCTCTGAGGACAGCCGGGAAGTGTCATGTAACCTCTGCCCTGAGGAAGTTTATTATGGCGAGTTAAGACTGTGTGTGGAACAATATGAAAAATAGGGGTTTCTTTTTTTATTTTTATAATAGACTTACAAAATGTTTGGATCAAGAGGATTAGATGTTACCTCGCCCTACTCTCCACTCAGTGCTAGAATTCCCTCCACCTCTTCCTTTCCAGGGAGCGTCCTTTAGTGTGTCCTTTGATGAGTGGATTGACTTACTTCCTGTCACTGAGTCAGAACCCACCTCCCTGTAGCCTGTCTCATTCAAGAGGCTTTTCTTGGATGCTTGCTGTATGTAAAAACCCAAATGTCTAGTACTTCATAAATAAATAAGGCCTAACCTGTTTTGGATGCTAATTCAGTCAGGGGCCAGGCATTGTACTACGGCCACTGTCACACCTTATCTCATGACCAGTGTCCAACTCCAGCCGGACCCTTATTTCTTGTGACCATTAAATGCTTCCCTTGCTCATGCCACCCAGAAGGAATGATCCCAACTCCTGCAGTGTCTTTGCGCTCGCAATCCTCCCGCCACCTGCACCACTTTCTATAGGTGAATGGTACCTGGTAGCTGTGTCTGCACCCATCTTCTGGATTCTCTCTGTAGGCTCTAAGGAAGGGGGCGTCCTCCGTATAAGGCCAATCTCTGCTAAAGATCTTTCTAATTTTTCAGGGATTTTTATTTCCATACCCACTGTCTTTGCAATATTCTGTTTTACTTGAATATTCATTTTTTTTTTCAGTATAAAATAATGTCATGGGATTACACAATATTTATAAACAAAGCAAAAAATTGAAAGTTTTATAACTTCTACTTTATTGTCTTATGCGTGTTTTTCACATTTGTGAAATAGGATATATAATATCTTTTAGTTACCATGCAGGCCTATTTTATTGCAACATAATCAGATTTTCATTGTAAATGGTATATAATATTTCATCACTTATAATTGGACCTGTTATTATTTCAGTTGTTTGCTATTTTAAATAACGCAGCTGGGAACATACACATAGATATATAGATAGATAGATAGATAGATAGATAGATAGATAGATAGATAGATAGATAGATTTTTTTTTTTTAATTGTGTTGGGGGAACAGCTTCCCAGGAGCACTTGTTAATGATACACTTTTATGACTGAAACCTCTTGAGAAACGGTTGTTGTAACCTACTATGTTACAAAACGTGCTCAGGCACCAGCCACCAATGACGTCCATTTTCACGAATCCAATGGCTGTCACTTCCTGGACATCGATAACATTTGGTCCTAGTCACCACTTCCCCATTTTAAAATTAATACTTTTTTTTAGCTACTGTGACGTCACTGTCTCTTGATTTTTCTTCTGGGTCTGAACCTCAGCTCTGCCTCATACTAGCTTTATGACCTTGACCAAGTCACCTAATCTCTCAGAGCTTTCGCCTCCTTGTTGGTAAAATGAGCGCAGTAACGTCTACTCACCATTTGGATTAAGTAATAGACATAAATCCCCAAGCTCAGTGTCTGGCGCATAGTAGGTGGTCATATGCTTTCCTCTTGCTTTCTGTCTCTGGCTCCTTCCTTCCTGCGTCAATGCATAGGTCTTTTCCCATCTTGGATAAAAAAATTCCCTTCGTTTTATTATCTTATCTAGATAATGTCTTATGTACATGGTAGGCTCTCAGGTAAGAAGGCAGTTTGGGTGTGTTTCTAATGCAGTGGACTTACTATTAGTCTTCCCAACAACAGTCAAAGTTTTGTATAAGACTTCCGGTTGTGAGATCTGTGTTTGAGTTACGCAAAACTGAAAGCTTGGATTTTTCTCTCACAGCTTCTCTTGGAGTGTGCTTGTTGTGGATGAAGCTCACAGGCTGAAAAACCAAAGCTCTTTGCTGCATAAGACACTTTCAGAGGTAAACTGACATGACAATCTTAGTTTTTGTATATGCACAGATAAGAAATGTCATTGTAGCCCGAGGTCTGCCCTCTGTTCTGAGGAGCCAGTGGCACTGCTTGTGTGTATGACGTCCCTTCTCTTTGACCAAGTAAAGCCTTGTTCATTCCTAAGACCACACGTGGAAATTTCTGACCATCATGGAAGTTTGGTCCCTGTCCTATAATAAATCAAATAATAAATTTAGAGGTCATTTGAAGGAAAGTCTTAGAGCTGGATTGTATATTGACTGGCTAAAAGTTGCAGTTTTTAGCATTTTAATGCAGATATGGCCCCCGTCTGTTACTACCCCAGTCTCAGAGATTGCTGGCTGTTGGTGGGGCCCCGTCTGCTCTGTGGTGTCCTTTGTCATGTTTTTAGGAACTCTTAATATTATTTCTTTCCCAAGAGTTGTCCTATCGTGGTCCCTAACTTACAAGAGACTGCTGCACAATCTACCAAGCCAGGGGACTTATCTACAGTGGGAGAAGAGAAGCAGGTGTCGTAAAAGGACGTAAAAGGACGCGGGGTTTAGAGCAGGGACACTAAGTTCTGTGGCTGCCAGAGCCTTTCCTTGTTCATAGGAAACTAGGCTCAGAGGGATTAAGTGAGCAAATTGTTCTGCATCACCTAAGCATCCTTTTTAGGTGAGGTTTGAATTGCAGACAACTAGTTGGTTGGAAAGAAAGATATGTATTGATTCTGCTGAGATGTGGGGAGACAGGTAGTGCCCTTTTCCCCCCTTCCTAATATTGTTTTCAGCTTGTTTGTAAAAGTTGGAAGAAACCTAAATGTGAAACATAGGGAATTGGTTATACAATTTATGGTACACCGATACAATACATTTACAAAGTAAGACTGCCATGAAAAATTATGTAGAAGAACATTTAATAACATGAGAAATGTTTGCAAAATATTTTACACACATCTAAGAGTTTACAAAATACTATATAGAAACAGAGATCATCTCTGGATTTTTTTCACCTGATTATAAGGTTTGATACCAAAATGGAGTCTACTTTGAATAAAAATACTAGCTCCTTTGATAGTGGAGTTGGTTTTAGTGCTACCAGCTTTGATTATCTCTGGGGCCTCATATTCCTTGGTTACCCCAGCTCTTTGCTTGCTGAGCACATATTATAAAAACGTGAGTTGGTTATTGGAAACATTTCTTTTTAACCAATTCCCATACTTGAAATACTGTGAAAACATTGCCGCACAAGGAGAGCAGGCATGAAAGGGTAGACACGGATTAGATGATTTAAAAAGAAACAAACAAAAAAAGGGAGATTGCAAAGAAAAAATGATAACACTTAAAAATCATTTTTAGTTGATTGTGTCATTTCATGTATCACCTTGTCTTATTACAAAAGCAGTATTTTCTTATGACCCCCCACCCCAAAATCAAAATATAGAAACACAAGAGGAAAAGTAGAAACCACCAATAATCCTGCTCCTCTGCATACGTAAACATTTGGTGTGTGTGCTGCCATATCCTTTGCTGTGCATGTATACACCCAAATACAAATATGCATATGTATTATTTAAATAGGAATATATTATTTTAAATATCAAAATACAGTATGTATGTATATGTATTGTATGTTGTATATGCATATCTATGCATAGTATTATATTTCAATATTTAAAATAATACACATACACAGGATGTGGTTTTCTCTTTTTGCTAAATTATTTAACTCAAATGGTGTCACCTCCTGTTAAGGTCAGTTCAGAGGTTGTCCTTTGCTTGGCCTAATATCTGTGTTACTGATTTCCTAATATTTTACTTCCGTAGTCTCTTATCCTTGGTGCTCTCATCTGTTGCTTAAAATTTAAAGAATTTCCCTTTGGGCTGTATATGGCCTAGAAACATCCATAAGTCTCGATGTCTTGCATGGGACGAATCGTAAAGTTTTACGCAAGGACATTCTGTTTGTATAGATCTTGCTTGTGCTTGTAGTGGTGGGGTCTGCTGCTATAACTCTGGGCGTCTCAACTGCATGAGTATATGCTACATGCTTTTGACACCTCAGTTGACTCCCCCACGTAATAATAACACGTAGCTTGAATCCCCACATAGTCTGCATAATAATAACCACATTGGATACTCATGTAGTACTTCAGAGTTCCCAAAGCGATTTTACTTACATCCTTATAACGGTATCTCCTTCACAGGGTTATTATCCCTCCCCGTATGTAGTTGAAGCTGAAGAGCAGTTATTTTTTCCATCAGACAGATGGTATCTGACTTGAACCTGAGCTTCTGATTTCATGTCCCCATGGTCATTCCATTAAATACCCTCTC
This sequence comes from Rhinolophus sinicus, assembly GCF_057876585.1. Taxonomy (NCBI): domain Eukaryota; kingdom Metazoa; phylum Chordata; class Mammalia; order Chiroptera; family Rhinolophidae; genus Rhinolophus; species Rhinolophus sinicus. Next base: position 50,682,039 of record NC_142507.1, read on the forward strand.
TTTGTATAGGTAGAGGTTGTGGTGGGTAACTCAGTCTGCTTTCCAGTGTCATGAACTTTTTACTTTATTTCTTTCTGTATTTCAGTTCTCAGTTGTCTTCCGTCTCCTGCTGACCGGAACTCCCATCCAGAACAAGCTCCAAGAGCTCTACGCCCTCCTCAGTTTTGTGGAGCCTGACATCTTTCCCAGGGAGCAGGTAGAAGATTTTGTTCAGCGTTACCAGGACATTGAGAAAGAGTCTGAGTCAGGCAAGTGCCCTCCTGTTCCCAAGAAGCCTGGGCTCAGAAACTGCCTTCGTGACAGGTGGTGGTTGTAGCTCGAAAAGAAAGAGACCTGACAGCCAGAGCCCACCTGCAGGGAGATAAGGAGCCAGAAGAACAAGGAGATGGTACCCTCTTCGTGTTATCCCCAGTTGTCGGCTACTTAGGACTCTTGTTTGCTACATGACCCGACAATAGGGCTTATTTGGGTCATTTTGATAAGAAATAGGAAGTGTCTGCTGATTTGCAGACTTTATTTTTTTTCCAATGTGTGATTTCTATAAGGCCTTTGTTAACTCCCTGCTACTTCCTGAGGCAGAACAGTATGTGGGTGTTTGTCCTGCGTTCCACAGCACTGACGTTTCTCTTGACAATACACCAAAACCAAAGGCCTGGGGTAGGTAGGTGGGTGGGTAGTGGGAGGGAGGGAGGGAGGGAAGCCGTTCTCATTCTTGCAGCTGCCGGTTGTAGGCTTCTTCCTCTTGTCTCTTTGCCCCTCTGCCTCGTACAATCGCCCACCCCCATGATTGTATCCCAAGACAATGCTTTGGGACCAATGGTGGGCATCCTACTAGTACAGCCTGTCTGTACTCGGTGAGGCTGAGTTAGAAGCAAAAAACCCCACACCGAGGGCTGAAGATTTCCCGGGGGATCTGCTCTCATTGCTCCCACATTTAGGGTCACCAGATAAAAAAGGTGACACCAAGTCAGGTAGTACGTGGGACATACTTGTTTTTCAAAATTATTTGTTGTTTATCTGAAATACAAGTTTAACTGGCTGCTTATATTTTTATGTCCTGAGTCTGACAAGCCTACATGCAGGGTCATTCTAGTATAGGCTAGTTTTTGAAGTTGACAACACTTGGGGAAGGAACAAGGGAGCTAAGTCAAAAGAACTTAAGTTTGAGCTAGCAATAGCAACACTAGCATCCAGCTTTGTGACTTTGGATAAGATGCTTACATTTTCTGAGTCTCACTTAACTGAGCTATAAAAATGGGGACAATATTACTTGCCCCACATTTCTGAGATATTATGCTGATCAATGAGATTATCCGTAAGAATCAAGTTCTTTGAGTTCCTAGTTCTTGAATTAAAGCCAGTAATGATTTCAGAAGGAGCTGGAAAGAAGAAACAGTATGAAAAATTACCATACTGGCCTAGAACGCAGAATTGGCTTGAAGGTGAGAAACAAAAATAAACTGCTGCATGTTCTCTAGTAGTGGGTTCCATACTTCTTGTGTTTTTTTTCTTATATAGCAAGTGAACTACACAAACTCTTGCAACCATTTCTGCTGAGGCGAGTGAAAGCTGAGGTGGCCCCGGAGCTTCCCAAGAAGACAGAAGTAGTGATATACCATGGCCTGTCAGCACTGCAGAAAAAGTACTACAAGGCCATTTTGATGAAAGACCTAGGTAATCAGAGGGCACTTGTCTGTTTGGAAACTAAATGTGGATGTGATTTTCATGCAGGGAAATATTTTATATTCACACTCACTTTGTCTAGCAACAAAATGGAGTGTATTCTGCTTAATATTCAGGTCAGCTCTAGTGAAACTGCCAGAGCATCTTCAATATAACTCAGACTTTGCTCGTAGTTGCAGTTCTGAAATTTCCTTTTCCCTCCCACCCAGTTTTCCTTATTGCCTGTACTTAAGCAAACACTTCTAAGTGTCCCACCCTTTTATTCTCCCACCCTGTCAGGTATCAAACACATTGCAAAAACTTTTTTGTTGACTCAGAATCACTGGGAGGGAGAGAGAGGAGTGGGACAGTCTCTCAATTTGCACTTTTTTGTCCCTCGGCTCTACAACAACAGTTAAAGAAGGAAATTTAGAATTTACAAAAGAGTAACATAGCAGAGTACTCCTGAGTTCAATTTATGCTTAACTTCCTTCTTACCACAAAGTGATGGGTAAGAAAACTTCACATGGATGTGCTGTTAACTCTTAATGCAACTCAATGAAATGTGGGAAGTTAATATAGGTTTGAAAGATGTATTATTAAAATGAGAATGGTTATTTATGGAAAGTTGGAGGGGTTTTTTGTTGTTATTGTTCAGTAGTCTCCCTCTTTCTCTCTCTCTTTAAAATTTTAGATGCATTTGAAAATGAGATGGCAAAGAAAGTTAAACTACAGAATGTCTTGTCTCAGCTGCGGAAGTGCGTGGATCACCCATATTTGTTTCATGGTGAGACACTGCCCTTTCTTCTCACATTACTTTTTGTTAAAATTTTGGCCAGCATCATAGTAAAATTCTTCAAAAGAATTGCCTATGTTTACTGTCGATTTTTCCCCCCATTTTCTCTTGTCAGTTTTTTATGTTGATGTTATCTAATATATTGTTCATATTCAAGTTTCTTCAATTGTCACCTCAATGTCCCTTGTGGCATTGTTTTTTTTTCATTCAAACTCCAGTCATTGAATTACACTTATCATGCCTCTTTATTCTCCTATAATCTAGAAACATTTCTCAGCCTTTTTTTTTGTGCCTTTTTTTAGTCTTTCATGAAACTTACAGTTTTGAAGAATCAAGGCCGGTTGTTTTATGGGTTGTCTTATAATCTGTCTCATTTATCTGACCATATCTTCATGATTAGCTGTCCCTTTATGTTGAACCTACTGAGTCAGCCTTTTGTCACTACCATTCCTGGTTCACTTTTGATCTCCTTGTGCAACCAATGGTTGTCAGTTGCCATTTTAATTAACCTCAAAACCTTTGACACAGTTGATTGCTTCTTTCTTGTTCTCCGCTTGGCTTCTGGGGCAATGCTTTTCCTGTTTCTTCTTCTTTTTACTTCTTTAACTTTTTATTTCAATTTTTTTCTTTAAAAATATATATATATATATTTTTTAAGGAGGGCGCAGCTTACAGTGGCCCATGCGGGGATCTAACTGGCAACCTTGGTGTTATTAGCACCATGCTCTAAGCAACTGAGCTAACTGGCCACCGTTTTTTTGTTTTGTTTTGTTTTTAAAATGAAGGTAGTTTTTTGAGAGGTAGTCTACTCCATAGCCAAAGTACAGGCTGCACTTGCACAAGAGACAGCCAGTGCTTTCTCTTCTCCACTGGCCTCATGTCTACTCCTTCTCAGCCTCCTTTATTGCGTCCCCTTCGTCTTGTGGATGTCTATAAATTGCCCTCTGAGTGCAGCTTTAGCTGCATTCTACACATTGTGATATGTAACGTTTTCATTTTTATTTGTTGATTGGTAGCCTTTGGGACAATTCAGCACTTCTGTGGCTGCAGCGGCCCTAGTAGGGATAGGATCCATGCAGTAGGTTTGCCGCAGTCATTTTAAGAGAGTCTTTGCCAGGTGGAAACACAGTGACTTGTTTTAAAATGTCACAGAATCTTAATTAGGTGCATATCAGGGAGGGGGCTACTGGGAACAGGTAGATTTTGAAAGAAGCCCACCAGATGATTTTGACTTTCAGCCCCCACCTGGAAACTTAATTAGTTTATACATCTAAGCCTATTTCTCAGTTTGTTTTCTAGAGTGAGCACCTCAAGATTTTAATTTGGGGTCTCTTTGGCCTTAAGCATCTCCCTGTGCCTCTGTTTTATAGTGAGTGGGCTTGTTCCTTGTTTGAACACTAATTAGGCATGGTGGGTGTGCCTGGCTTGGTGATTAACGTTAAGCAGAACTGAGGTCGTCATGCACACAAACAATTACAAAATGCCTCAAAGAGAGATGAGATTGGTGCCCATTGTCAGTTAGAAGGAGCTGGGCCTCTGGCTGCAGCCTGACCTTTGGCTTCTCCAGTCAGGGAGTCTGCTTTTCTTCCCAGGTGTGGAACCAGAGCCTTTTGAAATCGGAGACCACCTGATTGAGGCCAGTGGGAAACTTTACCTGCTGGATAAGCTGCTGGCGTTCCTGTATTCCAGGTAGGTGGTCGTCTCCCATTTTCTGCTCTGAGCAGGTGACTGTTAAAACCAGAAGAATGAGCAACTCCCTGATTTCTTGAGACCAGTTCCAGTTTTCCTTTTTTCAAGACGCTGGTTCAGGTTCCCCCTTTTGTGCAACTCTGCCTCCCCCCCCCCCCCCCGCCTCCCCCCACAGTCATCCATTCCTTTCCTGAACTTCTCCGGCGCTCAAGCCTAATCCCGCACTTGGCCATCCTCAACCTGCCCTCGGGGCTGACTGCTGCACATAAGGGCACTCCAGCTGTATTGTTCTCTTCCACAGGGACAGAGAGAACCTCAAGCCTTTCTTTTCTAATTGCCTGCTGGCACCTTGCATTGAATTGGCACATCCAAGGGTTTAGCAAAGACTCACTTTTGTTAACCTGTGACGTTTCGGTTTTAACTCAGGGAGAACTTGGGAGGTCTCTTTCCCAGAGAGATGAGTCAGGCCTCGGAAGGCCCAGTCACTTCTGGAGCCTCTAAAGTGTCAGCGTTGTGTTCAGTGGCCAGGTGTCCAGCCTATACGAGTCTCCAGAGGGAGAGATGAGTCTAGAAAAATCCTGGCTTCCCAAGGATTTCACAGTTGTCCCTTGGAACGACTGCCTTAAGTGGGCGTTAACCAACCTAAAATCTCGGATTTGGCAAAACCACCCAGCTTTAGGAATGTGCAAATCAAGTAATTACATGTCTTGCTATATTTTATTGGCTCTAATATATCTGCTGTAAGTGTGTTAGAGTTGGAGAAAGACCCATGGACATCTTCTGTCCAGCCTTCTCATTTCACAGGTGTTGAGTCCCAGAGAGGTCGTGTGACTGGTCTGAAGTCACCCAGCAAGCAAATGACGAAGATGGGATTAGAATTGAGGTCCTCAACTTCAGGCTCAGTGCCATTTGGGGCTAGAGTCTTGAAGGAGGCCTCCATCATTGTTCTTCTTACACCCATTGCAAGCTCAAATTAAATTAGATTTCCTAATGAGAATATTGTTTGGACAGTGCCGTACATCTTTGTTTATGCAAACTTAAAATAACGGCTGACAAACTAAGCCTTCACTTCATTCTTGATTTAACCCTTTTTGCCTCCTCCGCTCCTCTCTCCTCTTCCTTTCCCTCCGATTGCTCATGTATACGAGATGCTCCCTGCCCCTTGCTTCTTCACAGACTTTTCAGCCAGGATAGCTGTGGGTGAGAGGACAGGCACTTCACACCTCCAAGTAGAGAATCGCTATAGATGGCCGGGTTTTGTTTTGTTTTTTATGCATTTGAATTTCGCATTTGACTCTTCACCTGTCTTCATTTTGCTGTTAAGACAAAAGTGTGTATTTCTTTCCATTTTGTAAATTGACATTCTGGAAAGAGGCACCTTGGTTATTGTAGGGCTTCTTATGGCCCAAGGGCGTTGACACACAGCCCTGGGAACATCCCTGCTCTGGATGAGAGCTACTGGTCTGAAGGGTACGCTCCCTGTGGATCTCTGTCCTTACGTAAAGCGTTTGGCGTTTCTGAGGACATCGCTGTAAATGGTTCTTACATTTACATCTCTGCTTCAGTATTTCATTTATTTGTAAACTTGCATTGTCGGGTGAGTTTCACCTGAGGCAAGCTCACCTTACATACAGTTGGAATTGTCAATTTTTCCTTTTCTTTTTCTTGCCAGGGGCCATCGAGTTTTACTTTTCTCCCAAATGACCCAGATGTTGGATATTCTCCAAGACTACTTGGATTACAGAGGTGACACCCCTTGGCCACTACATTACACAAGCCTTTTTTAGACTTACCAGTCCAGACAGGTCCACGAAGTAATCTGGGGGTGCGAGGGTGGGAGGGTGGTGCTGTCACAGAGGAAAGCAGAAAAAGAACATTATTCAGAACCAAAAGAAGATCGAACATAACGAGAGAGGGCTGTGATGCCAGGGCAGAGACACGCGGGCAGAAACACACATTCCCATTGGTGGGGTGAGTTTAAATTTTTGAGTACTGGAGAAAACATGTGTTGCAGAAGTAAGTGTTTTTGCAAACATCTGATACACAGTTTCAGTGACAAGATCGTTCAGTGTCCTGTGACATTCAACTCAACAGTTGAGTACTTGTTCCAGATCAGTAGAAAGTTGAATCCTGAAATTAAATAGATACCACATATGAACCAAGAGAAAGCCAAAGGAAACTCTTTTCTGTATAGACCATAGAGTATGTAAGTTATTACCCCGGGACTCTGTTTAACATGTAATAAAATTTACGTGGGGTGATAGGAAGAGGCTGTGACATCTTGAGATGGGTGGAGACGAAGCAGCAGCTCCAGAGCTTCCTGTCTAAGAAATGAATTCAGAGTCGGTCTCTCAGAGCCACTTGGTGTCCCCAGGCACGGTAGGATGCCTGGTCTAGTGGCCACTTGCAGGAAATGCCACTGGCACATTGCGGGAGCCCAAGTGTCACAAACACGGCTTGAGCGGATCATTCTCCTTCCCAGCGTGGGCCTGTGGTAAAGCCCGCAGCTTCCCTGAAAGGCAGGCTCCCTCACTGGCTCCCAGGTGCTTGTCTTGCTGCTTTTGCATCTTTGAGAATCGTGTCTTAGCAAAGTTGGAAACTGCCACACAGTGCGGGCCACAGAGTGCGTCAAAGTTGCGCGGGATAGCCAGAATTGAACATGAACTCCAGGAAGGCCACGTACATCAACTGTGTTTATGTAGAAAACCCAGAGGAGAACTTTGTGATGAGTTCTTCCGTGAAACAATAAAATGATCCCTCGGTTTAGATTTTTCCAATGGGACGTTTACAGGAGGGGCATGCCTCTATGTGGAAAGGGACAAAAGTAGCATTTGGTTTTGAGCTGACAACGTTTTGTTCCCCACAGAGTGTTTGAAAGAGTTAATGTTTCTGTTTTCTTCCCGTGCGTGTTAATGTTTCTGTTTTCTTCCCGTGCGTGAAGGCTACAGCTACGAGCGTGTAGATGGTTCCGTGAGAGGAGAAGAGAGATACTTGGCCATTAAGAACTTCGGACAGCAGCCCATTTTTGTTTTCCTCCTGAGTACTCGGGCAGGTAAGCCACATAGGCGCTGATGAAAGCAGACACATTGGAGTGGGACAGGACTGTCACTCCCCAACCCTTGGTATGTCTGTCCTTAATTCTCGGACAGGAGAGGTCGTTACCAAGGAGTAGAAACAAAGCGGAATTGAAGTAGTTGCCCTAAGCTTATGAAGGTACTGGACTTCTGCCATGTGTTCTTTTCTGTCCAACCTATGTGAGCTGTCATCCCAACAAAGAAGAAAGGCTGAAACTCGGGGTTCTTGGGGAGTCATTCTCATCCGCTTTGACCATTGACTTGGGATTGTCCTGTAAGATTCCTATAATTTTTGTGGAAAGTTTTATTCCTAATTCTGTAGAAGGAGCTCTTTCCAGCCATGAAGCGGGAAATGAGATAGCAGCCTGTCCCCCACTTAGCCCTCCTCCATAAGGAGCTCGGGAATAGTGTTGTAAAAGCTTACTAAAAATCTAGTATTAAAAAAATTGTGATTGTAATGAAATTGCCAACTCTTTGGAATTATTTCTAGCATTATCTTTCTGACTGAAGTCATAAATGTTACATGTGACATTTGTAGTGCTTTACCAGTTACAGAGTATCTTCATTATACTCTCAAATCATTTGAAATCAGTTCCTGGAGAGGAAATTATTCTATGTCATGGAGCAGGCAGAGCAACTCAAATTAGTTTTGAACTCACAGAATCTTAGTTTCATTATCTCTTGCTTTTGTAGACCTAAATCTTGGTGGAAAAGATGCAGGAACACTAAATAAAAGGATGTGTGTCCTCTACTACAGAGATTGATATCATAAAAAGGGAGTTCAGCCTTACTTAGCATTTAATAAGCTCTTAGGGCTATAAGGGTATATAAAAGTGTTAGATATACTCCTTGACCATAAGGAGCTTGTTTCACCTGTGTGTCTTATCTCTGTATCACAAAGATATAATCAGATTCATTTGGCCTCACTCGCTTCCAAGATCATGGACTGTGCCCTGAATCTCAGCCACTTACGTCATCAGTTGTCTCGGGCCGTCTAGGAGAGCGCTGCTTCTCAGCTAATCTCCACAGTGTACTCAGAATCAGTCAAAACAGAGTAATCTTTTAGGAGCCAAAGCAGTCCTGGACGTGAGCTTCTGCTTATACGGTCATGTTTGCCATCACTTTTTAGCTGTAGGTTTATAGTGTTGTTATTTATTTGCTTAACGGGGTTCCTTCCAACGTTCAAATATTTTTGTGATGGAGTCATGTTGCCACCAGGTGGCAGCAGTAGCACACGAATGCGGCCCAAGCAAGTGTGGCTGTAGCTTATGTATAAAAAAGAAAAACCTCTTAACGAAGACGAGGCTGCACTTAGACAACAGTCACCCCCAGAAAAAGGTTATTTTTATGGAGCACACTTTAACGAACCCAGTGCCTGGGGGGTGGTGTGGTGTCGTGGGTGAGAGTGTAGGCTTGGGGGCCAGACCTGGTTATACTGAATCCTGGCTTCCACTTTCAAGCTGAGCAATTTCTGATAAGCCCCTTCCCACATTTGAACATCTGTACAACAAGGACGATGCTGGGAACTGCTCATAGGGTTGATGTGAGGATTGAAGGAGGTAATACATATAAAGTGCTCAGAACAGTGTCTCGGAACAGTAGTTAAGCAGGGCTCCAGGGTAACTGGCCTTGTGATAAGGTACATTTCAGCATCTCTCAGTAATCAGTCTTCGTTATGTCTTTATCCCAACTTTCATTTTATTCAAAGGCTTTAATTAGAATGTTGCTGCCTGATTTGTCTTGAGCTCCAGCTCCGTAGCCCATCTCAAAAGTTCGTCTTTCATTCAGGCTCTTGGAACAAGCCCTTTCAGGCTTGCTTGTTTCAGCAACGAGCTGGAACGACCCTGGTGAGAGGGAGTCGCTTTTCTACTTGTTTTCACATTAATCAAAGAGAAGGCTGTGATTTGCCTTCACGGTTCTCTCAATTACTTCTCGCAGCCGAGGAGCCTCCCCGGCTTTTTCTAGCAGCGCTGAAGGAAGGCCAGAAAGTTGTCCCATGGCACCTTTTTGTCCTGTGGTTGGTTTTGTTAGCTTCTCTTTGATGAAGGTGGAAACAAGTACAGAAACGGCGAAAGTTTCTCCGGTCAGAGAGGGAGGTATTTCCCCCTCTGCTTGGGAGTATAATAAATGTCATTTCCTTTTCTCATTACCTTGTATCAGGGCTCTTGCTACTTACTGCTAACTTGCAGTGGATGTTAAGAGCTCTTCTCTTAACAGTGCCCACAGCAGACCTCTCTCATATTTAAAGCTCTTTTCCAAAAGAGCATGTGTCCCTTTCCACAGACTATTCTAAATAAACCAACCAAGATTTTTAAACGGAAGAAATCTGAACTGGCTTCGTGGCACTAACTTAAGTATCCATTTTTGCCGCTTACCCCTACTCCTTTTATTTAGTTACTTTCTGTAGTTAAATGTTCCCAAGTCAGGCAGCACTTTTCACGGGGGCCTGAGTTTGAAGGAAGAAGCCAGCTCTTTTGACTGACCCACCAGCTTAAAAGTCTGACCACCGTAGCCTGCGTCTCTTTTCTAGTCCCGAGCCCACGTGTAGCCGCTGCTCACATGTTTTGTGCATTGTTTTCAGGTGGAGTTGGCATGAACTTAACGGCAGCGGATACAGTTATTTTTGTTGACAGTGATTTCAATCCTCAGAATGACTTGCAAGCAGCGGCCCGGGCTCACCGAATTGGCCAGAACAAGTAAGAGATTTAAGCATCAACACTTTTCCACTTCCTTGCTTCTCAGCAGTTGTGGGTTGGGGAGGAAAGCAAAGACCACGGTCCTGGTGACAGTCCCAGACCTGAGGACGAGAGACCACTGGGGGTTAGCCCAGCTTTGCTGCTGACTCCTGCAGTAGCGCCGGGCAGAGCACACCCTCACTCTCGACTTGCTTTGTGAAACAGAGCAAAATCAAAGTGTGAAAGGACTAGAAGGAACCATTAGAAGGTATATAACTTACCCCTCCTGAGTCAAGGTCTAATTCAGTTAAACAGTGAAGTTATGGAGCTAATCTGAAAGAAAGGTCTGACTTTTGGCCTCAGGATAATTAGATCTACCAGAAGTTTCGCTCTGCCACCGATAAGCAATCCCAGCTATGGCCACCTCAGCGTCCCTTCCTTGACTCTTTTTGGAAGGGTCAGTGAGAACCTTTGTGAGGCCAGATCTCTCTGATAAATGCTTAGTCCACAGGCAATAGTCTCCCTCTGGTTGGACCCCACACGTGGTGTTGGGTTTGTTTCCTATTAGGTGTCCCAGCCTCGCAGGCTCGCCCCCCATCTTTGCGGACCCCGCTAGCACACTCCTCTCCTTTGACTTGTGCACAGGTCTGTTAAAGTGATTCGGCTGGTTGGCAGAGATACTGTGGAAGAAATCGTCTGTAGGAGAGCTGCCTCCAAGCTGCAGCTCACCAACACGATCATTGAGGGGGGCCGTTTCACCCTGGGAGCCCAGAAGCCCGCGGGCGATGCTGACCTCCAGGTACGATCGTGTTCTTCACGTCACGTCAGGATTTATAGTCAGTGGATGAGAAAGTCAGTGAAAAGATCTAGCAATAACCACACACCCCCCTCCCCAACTTCACGTTTGTTCCCTGGCAAAGCTCTACCTGCCGTAGTACTTACTGCAGGCAAACTGCTGTAGGAGCTAAAAATAAACGTAATAGAAAAGGGCGACGGAATATAGAATAAGGAGGATGGGCTTTGGATCCATCTGACTTGAATGCAAATCCAAGCCTTGTCACTTCTGACTGTGTGGCTTGGAGCAGGTGTCTTAATGCTTCTGGTCTACTCTCTGTTTGCTTTTCTGAAAATGAGGATACTGTACGTTACCGCAGAGAGCCTTTTAAGAGAATTAGATAAAATCAAGAAGCCAGCATAATAAATAGTGACTAACCCCATGCCTCCATCTTAACCCCAGACCCTTTGATCAGAGATTTATATTACTTTCATCATACTCAGAGGAGGGTAAGCAAAGTTGGGAATTCAACATTGTGCTGTAGGAAAAATGCATGAAAGAATCAGAGTAAATTGCTTGAAGAAGGGGACGCTGGATAGGAAACAAATGGGCTTGGAAGTCTTTAGAGAAAGCTCTCTTCTGGAGGAAGTTATTCTATTGCAGCCCTTGGGTTAAAATTAGAACCCATATTATGATATGTCTCAGGCTGTTCCATTTTAACTCAGGGATGAGGGCCTGGAAGCAGAGAGACCAACTCCTCAGCTATTGGAAGGATCCAGGCTTGAAGCGAGCAGTCAACCTCTGACGGGCAGTAGCTGGGGCTGGGGCTGGGTGAAAACATTGCAAAAGAAAAACTGACAGGCGCTCACTGGTGAGAGGCGGGTAGCCAGGGAGATAGAAATGAAGAGACCAGGTGTAAGGTTTTACACCTGGGTGATGAGGATAAAAATTAGGGTGATAGAAGGTAGGGCAGTTTTCAGAAGATGAAGATAATTTAGGCTTCAGTCAACAGAGTCTGCAGTAAAAAAATGTAAACAAAACTATTGTTAGAGGAAAAACTCAGAGACAAGAATTTCATTTGCAAAACTTTATAAGAGCAGGCTATCAGAGAACTAGTTTATCAAACAGAGTAAACAATAAGTATTTATAAGAAAAATTACACAGTAGTATAGCAGTTACCAAGTTTACAGTTAGTCTGAGCATGGGTTAAAAAAAAGCCAGTTTTCTCACATGGTTATTATATTCCTAAAGGCCAGTGCATATCTTTACACATCGAGTTTGCAAAGGACGCAACTCACGCTGGTTCCTGTAAAGGAAAGGCTCAAGGTTTCATTTATTCTGGAACCAGAACTGGGAAGAGTAACTGTGGATTTTGTGTTTGCTTTGTTGGTTTTTGTTCATCTCCGGGTGTGAAGTGTGTTTTTCCCTTTTTGTTTTGTCCCTGACTGATGTGTGCATGCTTATCCATGATGGTGGCTGGGCAGACTATACATTTTGTTTTCACATGATCTAAGAGGCCATGACAAATGTCAGAGGAAAGCTTGAGAGAGGTCACAGTAGACTGTAGAGACACTTAAATGCACTTCTCCATATACCAGTTCTCCACAGGAGCTTGACAGGGACAAGTTCACTGTCGCGTAGGGTCTGGTGAAGGGTAAATGACAGAGCCTGGGAGTGCCCACCTTCTGGGTATTGGAGGAGGAAGAGGTGTCAGTAAGATGTTTGAACTCTCTCCCAGTGGGGGAGGAGCTGGGGGTTCAGTCAGGGCACATCCGTGTGAATTGTGTAGACATCCCTCCCTGCGGTGGGCCCAGTCCTGGTGGGAACATAGCCCACTGGCTGAGAGGGGCCCAGTGGGAATCCTGCCCAGCTCACGGTTAACGGAAGGTTACATCTAGCTCTGATGTCTGATTTGTCTCTTCCCCACCCGGACTCTACCAGTTATCCCTTCGGTTACCAGAAACAAAGGTAATAATAACCCAGAGCCCTAGTCTCAGAGGAAAGCAGGTTTTTCTGTTCTTAAATGAAAAGAATCCAACAATAAAAGGTGTAACCATCGTTTCATAAATCGAAGGGGTATGGGATTCTGAAGTGCTCAGAGAGCCAGAGTAGAAACAGAGGCAGCCATGAACATTTACTGAATGCCTACTGTGTGCTAAGGATTAGAGGACCCGCTTCTTTCTAATGGCTTCTGAATATGAGTAACAACAGAAAGGGGAAGGACTAATCTTTATTTCCCCTTTAAGTCATTTGCCCCGAGGACATTCAGATTTAAGACTCCAGGTCCTCTCTAACCTGCAAGCCCATGGCCATAAGGGTTGTAATATTAATAGATTGCTTCTCCGCAAATGCATGGAGTCCCTTAATGAGGGAGACACGTCATAAGTGAAAGTGTAATACAAGGTGCCCTGTCACGGTATGGACCCATCCTTCTCATCCATAGTTGGCTTTCTTCTCCTTTGGGCGCCAGCTGCCAAAGCCAGTCGCCTTGTTATGAATACCGAGGTTAATTATCAGTATATCCAGGTGTGTTTATACTGAGAGCTGAGTTTTTTTTAAGCTATTACTGAATACCTTCAGATTTCCGGGTTACTCACAAAATAGGCCATCTAGAGGTAATCGACCCATGAAGGGACAGGATGCGACGAGGAGCCAAGATGTGAGTCCAGCTCGGTTTAGAATCTCAGAGTCAGTGCTTTGAGAGGTGCACAGTTGGAAGTCGGACGCTAAAGCCAGGAAAATACTCTGAATTCTCTGGGTGGTTCCTGCAGCCCTGGAGAATGGGCTGAGGGGATGTTAGAGAGAAGGGAAGAGGCACTGAGGACTATCCAGGAGATGAGAATTGAGAAATGGCCTTCAGGTCTAGCGATCAAGAGTTGTGACTGGTCTTTGTGAAGGTGTTTCCCAGAGAGCACTGCGGCAGGAAACCAAAGTGCCAAAGGAAAGAAGTCAGTGAATGGTAGAGGTAAGGCACCCTGCATAGCCTTTTCCTTCCAAGAAATTTGGTGGTGGCAAAGGTGGGAGAGTAGCCAGCTGGGTCTCTGACTTCTCTTGTGGCTGCTGGGGACGCCTGTGAGAAGTGCTAAGGTAATGCAGGAAATTACTGCTGCTCTTCAAAAAAAAATGGAGGCTCATAAATTGTTTTTGTTGTCGGGAATTGTCCAAGTCAGCATCTCTGACACGGTGTTTTCACCTGTCTGCTTACCCATCATCCAACCACTAAATGGCCCTGTTGGTTTCTTCTCACAGGGAGAAAAGAAAGGCTGACCTGCAGGGAAGGAATGAGCCTGGTGTCCGTAAGCTGCTTAGCAAATCCCTGATGTCCCAGTGTTTGTTTTCATGGGAACTGACCGGACTGTTTTGTTTTCTCCATTCCAGTTGACTGAGATCCTCAAGTTCGGTTTGGATAAACTGCTGTCCTCTGAGGGGAGCACTGTGGAGGACATAGAGCTGGAGTCTATCCTGGGAGAAACAGAAGATGGTCGGTGGGTCTCTGATGCCTTGCCTACAGCGGAAGAAGGAAGCAGAGAGCAAGAGGAAGGAAGTGAGTAGGGGTGACAGCAGGTCAGATGTACAGCTCCCCTAAGCTAGAACATGAGTGCGGTGCGTCCCCAGGGGAAATCCTGGAGACTGTTCCCAAGGACATCTTGGTCCCCACCCAGCCCTAGTCTCATCTTGGGCACACTGTGTAAGACTTACTCCCTAGACTGACTGGAGGTCGTCTGCCTATTCCCTTATAACTGAACTTGAACTTGGCTGATCATTAATGCTCATGGTAGTATCAGTCTCAAGGATTCAATTTGTACTTTTCCTCCCTTGGTTGCAAATATCTCCTGTGTTTATTATTAGTAAAGCCAACTGTCCTTAGTATGATCTTCTTTACATACTGGTTCCTTTTCTGAATAGGACAGTGATTTGTTTTTTAAATTATAAACACTGATTGAGTCTATTCCGTGCCCAATCCAAAGGGTGTACAGTGTGATGTGCTTTATACCTAATTTTTCATGTAATCTTCACAAGACCCCACGAGGTGTAGGGACCATTAATTTTCATTCTTTAGTGAAGCAGTACATGTCAATCATGAGATAATGTTTGTCTTTCTCTTAAATTTTTCTTTGTGCGTTTGGTCAACATTTGTCTTTTTCGTCCACTTCTGTTCTGAATATTTGAATTTCTGATTCAAAGTGTTTTTTCACATAGTAGCTTTGTAAGGATATTCCCTGATGTCCTATGGTTGTTTGAAAGGACTATTTTTCGGTACCAGGGACTCAGGAGAGAGGTTTCAGTCTTACTAGGCTTCTTAATTCAAGGGAACCTTATTCCATGGAGACGCAGAAGTGCAGTTGCTTCGCTAGATGGTGCCTCTTTAGTTTGGTGGGCGTGGGGTTGGCATGAGTTCTCGCTTTGTGATTGATTCTCTTTTGTTTCTGTAGG
This sequence comes from Rhinolophus sinicus, assembly GCF_057876585.1. Taxonomy (NCBI): domain Eukaryota; kingdom Metazoa; phylum Chordata; class Mammalia; order Chiroptera; family Rhinolophidae; genus Rhinolophus; species Rhinolophus sinicus. Next base: position 50,697,144 of record NC_142507.1, read on the forward strand.
ACCCTGAGTTTCCATCACTTGCTTCCTTCTCTGCCAGGAAGCTGCAAAGGCACGCCTCCCACCTGTGGGTCTCTCTCTCTCCCCCCAGAAGCAGTGCCTTCCCAAAGTGCTGGCTGCACGTACTTTTCTAGTCCTTTCCTTTCAATTCCTTAGTAGCCACTGCTCTTGATCTGCCAGGTCTCAGACCTGTCCTCACTATTTTTGCATTTGAGGTGCGACCCTCTTTTGGGGGGATGGATTTCACCTGTGCTGGGCACTGCTGGGACTCCACTGCCCTCTCCTCTTTCTGTGCCATCGATCCTGACTTCTGCTCTAGCGTGGGTTTGGGGGCTGGCTCGGCTGGTTTTGCGTGTTCATTTCTCTGTTTAGCTGCAAATTGAAGTCTGTGGTGGTCTTGACTCCTCGTTTTGCAGTTGGCATGGATTTGGGTGGTTATCTTGTTCACCTGGATGGTTGTTATAGGACGTGGGGACATCGGAGGCAGCTGGCACTGCTGTGTCGGACAGCCCTCTGACTTTTATCGTAGTATCTCTTTTACATGTTTCAATATTAGCATCCCCTTTTTAGTCTTCAAGTACTCTTCTTACTCTCTGCTTGTTGTTTTAATTGTATCCTGTTGTCATTTCAGGGAGATAATATCCTCTCTGAGGACACTGATTACAGCTTCTAAAATGTATTCCAGGGAGGATATTTATTACAACTTTTAAAAATGTATTCCTCTGCCCCCTGCATTGTCACTCTGTCTTCCAGTTGCTGCAGCTGCTTTTTTTAAAATTTGTTTTGGAATCTCGTGTCCTCATTGATAGTTTTCCTGGGCTGTCTGGTGTCCTCTGGCTGTCTGATCGCATGTCCCTGTGACGTGCCATCGCTGGTGGGCAGCTCTGGTCTGAGCAAGTATATGGGCTCTTGGTCCTTATGCCAGCATTGCTGGTTGGTGGGCCAGCTTTCGCATTGTGGGGTCTTCCCAGATGTATGTATGTGAAGTCTTTTCACTGGGCAACTCAGTTTCTCCAGAGACGAAGCCTTTAATATCTTTCTTGGAAGAGGTGGGGTAGGGGTTAGAATAAACCCATTTACTCAAAGTGAAGAGACGGAGTGCATCGGGCTCACGGCCCTCCCGTTATTTGGGGTGCAGAAGTTCTCTCGGGTCCCCGCCCTGTGGTACCTTGTCCCTGTAAGTCCTGAGCTTTTGGAGGATTGGAAGGGTCTCTGTCCCTGTGATCACCGCTTCAGGAGGCATCTGCGTTTTGCTTCTGTTCTCCTAATCTGTTACCACCCCTCCAGCCACCTCCCAGGTTCCACTAAGTTATTGAACTTTTCCTTCACTGATGCCTCATGTTTTGAAAAACCCTTTACTGCCAGTTAGTAGTTTTAGGGAGAAGAGCTAGATGCACATGGTCTGCTGTTACAGTTCTATTTTGAATACATTCAAAGCGTTTGTGAGGCTTGGACCCATTTCTGCACTCATCTAGGTTAATTTCAGCTTATTTTTCTAACATTTACTAGAACAAAATAAAATTTCACTGTTTTCCAGGAAGATAATTATATTTCTCAGTCAGTCCAACTGCCAAAAAACAATTATTTTTTTTCAGGCAGTCCGGCTGCCAGAAAAGATTTCCCAGTTGTATTAAAATTGGGAATTTTGTCTTTGATCAGTGAGCATAGGTTCACTCTGTGGTAGATGGTTCCACTGGCAAGACGTAGATGAGGGACCAGACCTGTGGTCCTCAGCCTCCTCTTGGCTGCAGAGTGAAGACAGGGAACACAATTAAAAATACTAGAAATTAAAGTGAAAGACTGGTAATTAAGGCAGCCTCAAGCAGAACTAAATAAAAAACAGGCTTGCTTTCTCTTGAATGCCAGGGTTTTTTAAAAAAGCATGTTTGTAAGTTGAGACTTGTGTTTAATAGGAAGCTACATATGTTGATCATACTTGACACTTCTCAGCTCTTTTATCTTTTCCTACTTGTTGTTAGAGCACCTCATTGAAAGCCCCCCTGCTGACTTAATTAGCAAATGCCAATTAGAATTACAGCTGCTTGGATTTGGGTACGAGTGTGAAGCAATTGATCTCTTGAGAATGAAAATGTTTTGCTCTCCTACTCTCTAGAGAAAACATACTTACAGCTCATTTCATAATGCTGTGAAAATAATTCTTTGGTAACATGTGCTATGAACGACGCTTCACTTTAGAATCATTATTTCACGTTTCTGTGGTTGCCAGTCTTGTGTTGGCATTCCTTTCCTCTATCACTGATTCACCATCTTAGCAGATCACCCAACCTCTTTGAGCCTTTGTGTCCTGTCTGTGAAGGGGTGCTGTTAACGTCTGCTTTATCCTTTTATCAAACAGCTGTGAAAATGTGAGGATGGATGTGGGTGCTCTGAGAGCATAAAATGCTATTCAAGATTAATACTGCTGTCATTATTGTTATTACTGTAGTTATGGATTGCTGGCCTGTTCTCTCCCCACTGGCCTTAGAGTCAGAAAGTCCTGCCTCCTTTTCAATGAGCAGTAAGAATTGGAGAGCGTCTTACTCGCTGCCTGACCTCAGTTTTCCCTTTCGTAAGTGGGGTTAGTTGTACCAGGATTGTGGAGAGGCTTGTGAAGATGCTTCATGAGATCTGGAAAGAACATTGTCAATCGAATGGGGTTATATTTATGGTTCCCTTAGTGTCAGGAGATGTATGCTGAGGAATAGTGTGGAGTGAGTGATGAGTGACCCAAGACTCCACAGGACGGGGGTATCTAACAGACTCGGGGACCATATAGTGATGGACCAAAGGGCTTTGACCATGCCCTCTCTTTGAAAAGGAATGTGTGAGGGCCCCAGGTGGATCCCCCGCTCATCAGTGGGATCAGAAATGTGGTACCTTTGTGACAAACCGGTCATCAGCCCACTTAGAATACGGGCTATTGGCACCCTGGTTATTGCTTTGACGGAACTAATCCATTTTTCTTTAGTATCTAACATTCCTCTTTTTGTGTTTTATGTTCCTAGAAAACCATATGTACTTATTTGAAGGGAAAGACTATTCTAAGGAGCCTAGTAAAGAAGACAGGAAATCATTCGAGCAACTGGTGAATCTGCAGAAAACCCTTTTGGAGAAAACTAGTGAAGAGGGCCCGTTACTCAGAAATAAAGGCCGTGTAAGAACCATTAATTTACGTAAAAGAATAATTTCTCCCAGACCCTCATCCTAAGAGAACAAAAAAATGATGCTGGGAGTGATGTATTAAGAAATAAGTATGTAAGTATTTGTTGAAATCTGTATGTATTTGTTGAAATGTAAGTATAATTAATTCACCGTACCCTAGTATGAAAACTCTATGAAAAGTTGGCATGAAAAACATTAACCAGAAGAGGATATCTTACCCCTCTGTCCATCTAGGCCGCCCAGAAGGGTCACTGTTAACCAGAATACCGCCCTCTGCTGTTGACCGTCGTGACCCCGTGTCATTAGCAGTGTTGCTTATGATCGTGGTCCTCTCTTAATGACACACGTAGTATGTGCTGATTGAAAGCTAGCGAGCATTAAGATAGTCATGATGTTGAAATATTCTGCTCAAAAAAAAAAAAAATACAATACGTAATAGGAAGAGTTCCATTAAAAATGGTTAAGCCTAAAATGGCATCCTACAAGGTATGCTTTCAATTTTTTTAAAAAAGTGACACTTCTGAAGTACCTCGTTCCTAATAAAATTAACCAAAATGAGGTATTGCTGTACCAAGCATGGCAGTGCTTTGGTTGAGTTTAGAGCACAATGTCCTGGTCACCAAGCCGGGAAGATGTGTGATGGGAGTACAAGTGGCAGTGTTGTCACCACGTCCCACCACGCAAGGGGGTGTGGAGATGCCGTGTTTTGTGAAATACTAAGCATGTTGCTTCCGTACAGAGTGTGTCTTAGGAATGAATGAAACTCCTGCAGGAACAGGCACCCCCCAAACTTCCTAGTTAGGGATCCTGTCCTCCCTTCAGGTTCTCATCCCAGGCCTGCTGGAGGGGTCGACCAAAAGGAAGCGAATTCTAAGCCCAGAAGAGCTGGAGGACAGACGAAAGAAAAGACAGGAAGCCGCCGCCAAGCGAAGGAAACTACTAGAAGAGAAAAAGAAGAAGAAGGAGGAAGCGGAACATCAGAAAAAGTACGTGTGTGTTATTTGTCTGGTCACAAAGCTGAGGGTCACAGTTGGCAAAGGAATCACCGTTGCATAGTGAATCTGCAGTGGAACATCACGTAAAAATTGCAGAAAACTAGTGTAAAGCTGGTAGCTCCTGATGGAGGGAGACTCCTTTTTTAAAGACTAAAGTTGAACAGTAGTCTACGTCAGTGGAAAGTCCTGAGGCAGAGAAGCACGCCCAGTGGAGGCAAGATGATATTAAGATCTTATTATAGCTGACTTAAAGAAAGTGCTTTCCTCCAGCATTCCCTTTCAGTCATGTGCTTGAAAACAGGGACATCTGGTGGCCGCTCATTACTGAAGTATATATAGTCAGGAGGCCGATCAGTAGCCGCCTTGTTTATGTGCAAATAGGCAAAAAACTCCATCAGGGTGAGTTTCGAGTTGGTTTCCGCGGGCCACTTACCGTTTGTGAACCGCAGTACAGAGTGCGCTCCAAGGGGACTCGAGCTGCATCCCGTTCGTGTCCTTTTCTCTCTGTCCTGTTGAAGGATGGCTTGGTGGGAGTCCAACCATTACCAGTCGTTCTGCCTGCCCTCCGAGGAGAGCGAGCCAGAGGACCTGGAGCAGCAGGAGGACGAGAGCTCTGCACAGCTGGACCACGAAGAGTCAGACTCGCCGTCCATCATGTACGTCAGCGGGGATGTCACCCACCCACAGGCCGGCGCGGAGGACGCCATCATCGTACACTGCATCGGTAGGAGAGGGTGGGGACCCAGCTTTCTCATGCCAAGAACTGGGGAGGCTGAGGCAGAACCTACACCTGGGGTGATTGATGGGCTCTGTGCGGCCTTGTGTGGTCGAAACAGAAGTGTAAATTTTAGGATCAGGAGACGTGGGTTTGACTCTTGTCTCGTGTGTACCTGGCTGAGTAACGCAGCCTTCCCGGGCCTCAACTGCCTTGTTCGTATGATGGGGAAATACCTGCGCTATTCTCTGCACAAGGTTTTTAAGAGGGTGAACGGAGGCAACGTCTGTAAGACGAATGAGTCCTTGGAGAAAAAGCAAAACCCCAAGCATATTTCCCCCTCACTACCTTGGCACTTTTTACTTCTTCTGCCTGGAACCGTCTGTCCCCAGGGAGCCACCATCAAGCATTGTTCACACGTCCGTGTCTCAGAGAGGTCCCCCCCGATCACCTCGTATAGAACGGACCCCCAGTATTTTTCTCTGTCCGCTTTCCTACCTTGGTTGACTTGTTGACACATATCACCAGCTGGCATATGACATGTGTATTTGCTTATTTGACTGTTTCATCGCACGAGAAAATAAGCTTTGTGGGAGCAGCGGTTGTTGTTTTTGTCCAGTGTTGCAACCTTCATGCCCAGAACAGTGCCCCACACGTACACTTATTAACAATTATTTGTAGTGGGCTTATGACTAAATACAGGCTACTAACCAGCGATGCTAGCACCAGCCTGAGTAAGTCATTTAGCCTTCCCGCCTCCTTACCTGTAAAATGGGAGTCGGGACCAGTGACGCAACTGTTTGTTGTTACCGCTCTCCATCCTTCTCTCTCCTCCCAGGAATTACAGAAGTACGTAGATTTTGCTCTTTCAGGACACTAAGTTTTTCACTGTGAATGATGGCCAGGTATATTCCAGAAAACCTAAACATATTTGAGAAGTGCAACCTTTGATATTTCTAGGAGATTAGATTGATTTTTCAAAGGGAAGGAGAACTTTCTCCTACAAGTCTATTTGCAGTACCTTTGTTTTGTTTTGTTTTGTTTTGTTTTGTTTTGTTTTGTTTTGTTTTGTTTTGTTTGTAATGGGGGACTGGACTTTGCCTCCTATAGAAGAAAATGTTCTCTTCTATCAGATGACTCAGGCCGCTGGGGCAGAGGTGGTTTATTCACAGCTCTGGAAAAACGATCTGCTGAGCCAAGAAAAGTATATGAGCTGGCTGGGAAAATGAAAGGTAAGGAGCCCAGCAGAGAGAAGGGTTCGGGACGGAATGAGAGGGGCGAGGTGGCATGTGGGTTGCAAAGCACTCAATAAGGAGTCGGACGAGCTGGTTGGAGTCTGATTTCTGACATCAATTGGCTTCTTGTTAACGTGACTTTGAGGCAGTCCCTTACCTTCCTGTGCTTGTTTTCTCATTTGTAATTTGAGAATAATTCTTACTCCACCTACCTCATGGGACTGTAACGAGGATAAAGAATGTGCAGGTATTTTGATAAGTATCGATCCCTGCATGCCTGTTGACGTTTAGCATTTTATTGTGTACCCAACTCAGCCCATCTTCGTAAGGGAATGACTCTCTCATGAAGAGGGCAGAGACCTGAGGGAGAGAAAGCAGACACACCAATAAGTGCGAGAGGGTAGGAGGTTGTACTGCGAAGTTAGCACGGGCTGGGGTGTCACACTCCCGGGAGATGGCAGTAAAACTGTTTGGTGCCAGGGGAACGTGGCAGGCAGGCAGAAGGTGGGGTAAGGGCACCTCCTTGTATGTGCAGAAATCACAAAGTGGCAAGAGGAGTAAAACTATTGTTGTGATATTTCCTGGGGAACTGAAGAGGCTAAAGGGCTGTTGTGTCCACTAGAGAAGGGCCCTTCAGGTTTCTTAGAGATGAGATGGATTTTTCTCGATTCTTCTGCCCCCTTCTCTAGGGTGGAAAGGAATGTAAGGACTTAGAGTCAATACTTTTTCTACTACAACAGATAACTAGGAGAAGGGGTGAATGTGTATTGAAATAATTACCCCAGACCTAGATATTGAATGGGCAGCTGGAAAAACAGGAAATCCAGAAGTCAGAGCTAGAGAAGCAGACCAAGGAGTCCCTCTTTGGATCCTTGTTTGAAACCATGAGGGAGGCAGGATGGAGACCTGGGAGGGCAGGGAACAAAACATGGGAAATACCTCCATTCAGCAGCAGAGGCAAGGAGGGGAGACAGAAGGAGTTGTTGGAAAAATAAGAGAACCTGGAACCTGGAGAATGTTGTATTTTGAGATAAGGAGGAAGGAGAAGGTGTCAGGAAGTGGTCTGCATTGTCAGACACTGGGAAAAGACTGTTGCATTGGCCCCAAGGGCAGGCACCTGACCTGGGAGCATTGTGAGGAGGGTGCAAAGGTGAAAACATGGTTTCACAGAGTTAAGGCATAAGTGGTCTGTAAGAAAACAGGTGAGAGTATGCACTGTTCTCTGAAGAAGGATTGAAATAGGGTAGAGGAAAGTGGGTGTGAGAATTCCCAGGGAGGCCTTCACGGAAGTGGGGAAGATTATCTTGGGACGAGGGAGATGGGTAGAATTGAAAGAGATGGAGGGAAATGGCATGAGAGTCCCTAACTATGTCCCGTTGTTTTCGGTATCCCCGCAACTCCTGCTGTTCCCAGGACAAGGTATGGAATGACCCAGACGGTCACACAGCGGGTGCGTTTGGGGGATGGGGCCTAAGCCAGGCAGGCGGGAGGGGAGGAGAGTTAAGATTTTAGAGAGAGGTTTGAGTCACCTCACAAAAGATGGTAGGTGGCTGTCCAGAGAGATGCCACTCTAACTAAGGCTCCAGTAGGTAGTGACTTGTCACGGGAGAGCTGAGTGGAAGAGTGGCATCGCAGAGCCAGTATGTTAGAATGACTTAAAAGATTGGGGTACACAGAACGGTTTGAGAGCTTGGAAAGGTTCAAACTGGAGTATGTAAAGCCATAGAATTAACAGCACATTTTTCTGGCATCAGTTTGATTTGATTTGGATGAGGTAGGAAAATGTGCAAGTAGATATAGTCGAATGCAGTATTTGAATGGTTGGAGACAAACACAAGACTCTAAAGGAGTTTGAAGTTCATAGCGTCTCCCCTCCCAGCCGCCCACCCGCCTCTGGGTTTACGTTTACTCTCCGATGCCTGCAGGAGTATTTTGCAGGTAACGTTTGAAGGCATTAAATTAGGAGATCATTGTCATCTAGGAGTGAAGGGGGGTGATGGCAGCAAAGTGGTGGCATAACACATTCCCCCCTTTTAATCAACAAATGAGACCTCCATGCACAAGTAGAAGTTCCTTGGTGGGCCTTTTGGGACCGAGGAGATGTCTGACCCACCAGTGCAACTGCTAAGCGACAGAGAAACCTCACAGGGGCTGAGGAACCAGGGCGCCAGCAAAACTGCCTAGCCGCCTCTCACCACTGCAGCAGAAACATCGGCTGAGGGGTGCCCTGGGCAGGTACTCACACACAGGAGAGAATGTGAAGAAGTCCAGCCTTTGCAAAGGGAGACTCCAGCACAGCACTGAAGAAAAGTCAAAGAAAACTAGGAATTTGCTTGCAGTAGAGGTGGTATGAAAAACCTTCCCAGTACCAGCTCTCCCCCAAGGAAACACTGCTAGGGGCTGATTTATCCAGCCGAGGCGACCTTTCCCACAGGGAAAAGGAAAGTGGTGAGTGAGTGCCCACCTACCGGAGCCCGGCAGAGGGCAGCTGGAGAAACCCATTTCTCTCCACCAGCATCTGTGGGAGCTGTGTGACTGGAGGGGAGGAAGGGCATGAGGAAAGAGGCAGCCAAGAAATGTAAGTGGCCTCAAAGGGATTGTCAGCAGGAAGTGCATGCAAGACCCTGTGGAGGGCCACCCCTGGGGCTCTCCCTGCCGGTGCGTGGGCATCCGCACTGCACTGAGTGCTGAACCCACACATCCCCCACGCTGCTGGCTCCCAGGTGTATCCACGTGTGCGCTCAGAAAACAGGCCCCCATGGTGGCTGTCTTCCTACACCATACACAAAAAGAAACTCAAATGGAAGACATGAAGCCATAAAAGTCCGAGAAGAAAACAGGCAGTAAACTCTTTGACGTCGTTCTTTCACATGTGTCTCCTCGGGCAAGGGAAACAAAAAATAAATAAGCAGATGGGACTACATCGAACAAAAAAGTTTTTGCACAGCAAAGGAAACCATCAACAAAACGAAAAGACAGACTACTGAGTGGGAGAAGATATTCGCCAATGATATATCCGATAAGGGGTTAGTATCCAACATTTATAAGGAACTCATACAAACTTAACGCCAAAAACAAACAATCCAATTGAAAAATGGGCAGAGGAGCTCAATAGAGATTTCTCCAGAGAGGACATGCAGATGGCCAGTACACATGAAAAGATGCTCAACGTTCACTAATCATCAGGGAAACGCAAATTAAAACCACAATGAGATATCACCAGAATGGCCATCACCAATAAATCAACAAACAGCAGTGCTGGCGAGGATGTGGAGAAAAGGGAACCCTCATGCACTGTTGGGGGGATTGCAAATTAATGCAGCCGCTATGGAAAACAGTAAGGAGGTTCCTCAAAAAATTAAAAATAGATCTACCTTACGACCCAGTAATCCCACTTCTGGGTATTTGTCTGAAGAAAACAGATAAAAACACTAATTCGAAAAGATATTTGCATCCTTTTTTCAGTGTAGCATCACTAGTAATAGCCAAGGTAGAAGCAATCTAGGAGTCCATCAACAGACGATTGGATAAAGAAGGTATGGTACGTATAGATGTACAGTGGAACATTACTCAGCAGTAAAAAAGAATGAAATCTTACAATTTTCGACAACATGGATGGACCTAGAGGGCATTATGCTAAGGGAAATGAGTAAGACACAGAAAGACCAATGCCATATGAATTCGCTCATATGTAGAATCTAAAAAAACCAAATGAATAAACAGAAACAGACATAGACCAATAGATACAAAGAACATGCTGATAGTTGCCAAAGGGAAAGGATGTGGGATGGGAATAAAAAAAAACAAAATAAAAACTTAAACTGTCCCTAACAATATTCTTCAACATTCTGGCCACAGAGTAGGGGAAAAACGTGTAAAAATACCTTTATAACCTAATGGTTAGCGTGAGTTCCAGAATCTGGTCAGGCCCATGGCAGCCAAGCATCAGTATTGACTCTTTGCCCAAGAAACGGGATCTGTTCTGAATCTTAGAAGAAAATACAGCTTTTTAATTGCTTGCAGAGAATTTTAAAAGGTGACAGTCTCACTTCCCCTTGGTTTTATTTCCTGTAGACAAACAGTAAACAATTGAATCGCCGATTTGGGCGAATTACCCCAATTGTGGGTTTTACCTTCAGAGCTCAAACTTATCAGATATCATTTGAACAGATTTAACAAGACGTTTTTCTTTCAAGCCTTATTGATTCTATTTGTATTTCTAAATAAAGAAGAACATTTGGTTATGCTATAAAACCTTGTACGCATGTGAGGCAGGAAAGAAGTATGTTCATCTACCTTAGCCAAGTAATTGCTATTCAAAAAGTGTATTTTCTATGTGTGAGGTACTGTGCCAGGCTCTGGAGCAAGGATATTTTTGTAAAAATTGCTCTGTTTGGAGAAATAAGCCCTACCTCATGACAGTAGTAAATATGTGATCAGGCGTCAGCGTCCAAACGGCCCAGATGACAGTGAATTGAGAGCGGGAAGCTTCTCCCAGGCCTGAACTCTCCAAAGACACAGAAGTGAGGGCACTGATAGAGAACGCTGTCTTGTTCATCTTTGAATCCCCGCGCTTAGAGCACAATACCTGGGAAAGTAGGGTGCTCCGTAAGTGTAGATAGTAAACTATTGTACGAGAAGCATGACGTAGAAAAAAAATGTTTCCGAGGAGAGAAAAAATTCTGTGAAGCGAGTACCAGGCTTCGATAGCGACTGAGGCCAGGAGAGTGAGAAAAAAATGGCTGTGAAACCTGGTTAGATTTGGATTCAAAATAGTTCCCTCTCCAGGGGTTCAATCCCTAATGAACTTATTCTGTCACTTCTTATTTAACCTCAGACTTGAATTTGGGAGGCGTCCTTTTATTTCCTATCGATGATAAAGAATCAAGAAACAAAGGGCAAGATTTGGTAAGTTAAAAAAAAAAAAAGAACACCACACCTCTGACCAGAGCTAAAATTTGGCTCCCATCACCCCCTCTTGAGATTCCCTCCCGCTCCCACTGGCCTCTCCAGCAGTGTGTTAGTTTGCTCTGGTGGCTGTAAAATAGCGCAGACTGGGGGGCCTGAAAGACAGGACCCTGTTTTCTCACAGTTCTGGAGGCCCCAGGTCCAAGGTTAAGGTGCTGGCAAGGTTGGTTTCCTGTGAGGCCTCTCTCCTTGGCTTGCAGCTGGTCGCCTTCATGCTGTGTCCTCACACGGCCTTTCCCGTGTGCGTGTGCGTCCCTGCTGTCTCTGTGTCCAGTTTCTTCTTCCTAGAAGGACATCAGTCAGATGGGATTAGCCCCACCCTGAAGGCCTCATTTGAACGTCATTGCCGAAATTTTTAAAGGCCTGATCTCCAGATAGTCACATTCTGAAGTACCAAGGGTTAGGGCTTCAACGTGAATTCTGGGGGACACCATTCAGCCCCTCACAAGCAGGTTGGGCCTCACCTTGCACTGTGCCCCCCAGCCCCCCACGCTTCCATCACCACAGTCCCTGGAGCACTCTCCTCTGCTTTTTCTGTCCCTCTACTTACCTTGGTGGCAGCCCCTCCTACGTGCAGGGAGTTTAGTTTCATCTTTTATCCTCAATTCCACTGGCAGTGTTTACTCACAGGAAATGCTCCATGAACATTTACTGAATGAATAAGAAATCATGACTAACAACTCTGAGGGTTTCATCATTTGTTACATAGAAGGTTCTGCAATAGATTGTGTTTTCTAGCCAGCCATAAACAGACCAATCCACATCTCCTCTGCCTGCTTTAACGTTCTTCTTTTGCATCGTAAGTGTCTCCCCCCCTTGCCTGTCATTTGGAATTCCCGTAAGGTGTTTTATTCACTACACGTGCCTCAGGGCACATTTTTCTCGAGGTTAGTGGCCTGTGTGCCTCATGACAAAGTGCTTCCTGCTTGTTCAGTCATCTCATAAAAACTGAGAATGACGCAGTGGTTGTGTGTAAGGAGCTCAGACTCTGGTGACTCAGGAAATGTCTTTACGGTGGTAGCCCTGCATTGTGGCTGTAGGCATGTCAGCCCCACACGCTCCCTGGACGCTCTCCAGCTTTGCCCTGCTTAGGATGGACAGGGTGGCAGTAGCTGGCATTTGGAACAGAGATCCGATGGCCGCTTGTCCTGCGGGTTGCAAGCTGACTCGAGCATTCGCCGCGTGGGCTGGAGTTCACGGACCTCTAGAGGCTTTTCTAAGATTCTGAAAAATTCCTTCTTTACCCTTGAGAGCATTTAGAAAGGCCAGCACGTCTTGGACTCTGGTTTTATATATCTTAAAAGGAAGAAAAGCTTACATAAAGTTACCAGGAAATAAAACAGTTACTAGGGGGCGTGAGGTCATAGATTTGTTAGGATATGGCTATTCGGGCAGGGCATTCAAAAGAGCCGGAACCGAAACCTGAGTGACCCATGAAGGGCCTGTCGGGGGGCTGCTCACACCCCTGCCGTGGGCAGGTCACGTAGTTGACAGTGTGGCCATCGCGTGCCGTGTCAGCCATTAATGATGGTTTGTTCCTAGTTGGCCTTGATTGTGGCTCAACACCGTGACCCCTCCAATGCCCTGTCTGGCATTAAGATGGCAGCCCTGGAAGAAGGCCTGAAGAAGATATCTTTAGCAGCAAAGAAAAAGAAAGGTAAGCTCTTCCGTTTGTGCTCAGGAGTTAGATGGAGTTCTGTTTGCAGGCATGTGATGCGGTTTTTCAGGGGCGGTGAGAAATGTCAAGACCGACTGTCAGTTCGGTCTATGTGGTAATGGTAAGCCCCAGTGTGAGAGGCGACAGAAGTAACCACCTCCTCATGTGGTATTTGTAAAGCCCTTTCTCCTTTCCAGATCCTTTCCATATCCATGTGTGTGCATCCACTGGGGTGCACGCCCGTGATTTTACAGGGCGCCAGAGATGAGGTCCAGTGGTCATGGCAGCTGGGAAACGCTGTTGAGCATGTCCCGTCCTGGAGAGTCACCGCCCACATCAGCTGACAGTTCTCTGCCAAAAACCACCGTGTAGCGTTCCACACCCGGTGTGTCTGTCTGTGGAACTCACTGGCTTGTTAAAGACTGCTTATTTTAATTACATCTCCACCATCGGTCCACTCTGTATCCGTCGTACCTATTATTTCCAGATACTTCGTGTTCAGAAGGAGTCTTTCATTTTTCCCTATCACAGTCCATTCCCAGAGTATTTTTGACATCACAGTTGTATGCTTTGAGTGGAACACTCCATCCTCACACGTTTTGTCCACCGGAAACCACAAAGTGACTTACAGGAAAGATCCTTTTCTCCTATATGTGTATTACGCCCATCAGTCAGTCTTGGATGAAGACATCACGATCTATTCTTTTTTTTCCTTTATCACAGCGAGTGTCCATCTCCCACGCATTGGACACGCCACGAAAGGTTTTAACTGGTATGGTACTGAGCGACTTATCCGGAAACACTTGGCCGCAAAAGGCATCCCGACCTCCATGTATCCTTTTGTTACCCTGATACTGTGCTTACCCAGCTCAAAAAGGAAAATGTCTTACGTTTTCTGGTATCACTGTTTCATCCAAGGCCCTGTCCACCTCCGTTCTGCCACGTTTTTCACTCTGCCCCTCTTTAATGGGAGAAAATCTAAGAAGCATGTTCTAACTTGTATATACAGCCAAGGAGACAGAAGCATGCAAGCATTTCTGGGTGCCAACAGCTAGATTAAAAGATGCACGAAGGGGGACTCAATTGAACAATTGCCGTTTGGTAACGCAGTCAGTCTTTCTCACCTCAGTTCTCTAGAGATCCTTCAGACCTGTCGACCAAGGCCCGCTTCACTTCACTCTGTTCACTAAAAATAACTCCTTGATTTCTGAACCTACTCAATGGATTCTTAAGGAGCAGTGTGCAATTCGTTTGACCATTGGGATATAATGTGGTTTTGTTAGACCAGTATTTTCTTCGATGAACCCCTTGCTGTGTAAAGTTAGCATTGTTAGAACTCTTACCCTGAGCCCAGCAGCACTAGAAGAAGCTGAATTGACCCCCAAATTCTACCATCAGACAGCAACGCTATCTTTTTATTTAGAGACTACTGAAATTAATTCACTCAGCAGTGGTCTTTAAGGTACTTAAGTCACTATAAAAACTTAGCAGAGAAGTCATGTTTTGTATGCCTGCACAATTTAAGCTGTATCAGAAGACTTGCAGTGCATCAGATACCAGTGGTAGCAAGTACTAACCACACGGGAAGGATTTATGATACGGTGAGAAGGAATTAAGGTGCGTTATTCTGGAGTGGTTATTTCAGCACTTACTAATCTAGACAACTGGTAGTTTTAGCAAAGTTGGTTTTAAAGCGATGTAGTGTTACCTTCCTTGACCATCCTTATCAGTTACTACTTTCCTAGAAACAAGGCTGCCGCCCTTCCTGCCCAGCACCCCTCTGCCTCAGGACAGCTGCTGCCTTAACCGGCCCAGCCTCAGACCCGCCTTCAGCAGCCCCTGAGAAGAGACCTGCTCAGAGCTACTGCAACAGTGTTTCAGAAGGAATCAGGACCCAGTGGACCTCGGCTCTACTCCTTTTCTGAATTCTAACTTGGTTCTCCCGGTTGTGGTTTCTCTGGTCTGGTACCTGTAACAGGGGTGTGGCCCTCACTCAGGAGAGGCCTTTGGCAGGTTGTCAGGGCCCCAGGTTGCATAGCTGTTTGAATAATGATTTCATTGCTTTCTTTCCCCTCAGTCTAGTTTTCTTCTTTTCCGTCTGACTGATTTCATTATAAAGGGAAAGGCTGTATGGATTAAGGAGAAATGCAAGGTAACAGAAGAGGGTGGCTCTGGGAGAAGGAAGCACCTTCGGCCAGTTCATGCCATGTTAAGACTCTGAGGGACAGAGGCTGAGAAGTGAGGCTCCTGATCCAGAAACGTGGAGCCCTCCTGCCCTTCTTTTCACACTGCTCGGCGTCGAGACCTAGAATACATGTTGGCCTAAAAGCCTGTCAGATGTGACTGGGCAGCCAGAGGCTCTTCTTTCCCTTTCCCACCAAACTCCGTTTAGCCTCGAGAAAAAAGGGAATCGTGGGAATGGCACAGAGCTGCCACAGAATGCCAGAATGGGGAAGGCAGGGAGCTGAAACCATCGGAGAAGGTGTCTTGGGGGTGGACACCATATAAACTGGCTTTTCCCACTTTTGTACGGGAGGTCTGAGTCTTTGCCGACTCTTCAGCCAGCCTGATTCTGCTGCGCTGGGGCCCTCCACACCCACAACTGTGGGGGGCTCTTCAGAAGCCTCAGCCCTGGGCCCTCGATTCAGGGACCCCTGGCTAATGGGAGACTCAGCCAGGACCATGACCTTCTAAGGAAGGTGGTACCTTCAGCATCTGGGTTGTACTGTCTATAGGACACGTGCCTCAACAATTCAGCGCGTGTTAGCCCCTAAATTCATGATTCCTTCCTATTTTTCTCCTAAAACTTACTCCTTTCCTTTTCACTGCCTCCTGTCTAATACTCTCACCACTAGCCCTTGGCACATGGGTTATTAGAAGAACTCACATCCTCTTGCCTGGCATCTTAAGTCTGTCCTGCAACTGGAAGCAGAGTTGGATTCCACCAGGGAGAAGGCAGTGAGTCCTCACCTCGGGCACGTGCCTTCAAAAGCAGCCGAAGTCCACACCGGTGGGGTGTGAGCAGATGCAGAGAAAGCTCGATCATCCAGAAACTGCACTCGCTTCTTAGAGCAGGATGCATAGGGCTGCCTGTGATGGTTCTGCACACGAGAGAAGCATTAGAGCAGGAAACACTCCCCACGGGAGCAGAGCCGACCTTTTCAGGGGCACAGTGATGGTTTTGAGGAGAGGGAGGATTCCTTTTCACTGCACTCTGTCCCCCGTGCTCCAGCCGCACGGCCTTTTCTCTGGTTGGGGGCCCTGGGCCCTGGGCCTCTGTCTCCTGGCAAGCTGGGCAAAACAACACAGAAGGAGATCAGAAAACTCACGTAGCACATTCACCCTTAAATGTGTCATGTTTTAGCGGCAACTCCCTGCTTTCCTCGCCTGCCTCTGAGCTCTTCAGAGTAAAAAACACTGCCTTGCTGTACTTCCGTAAGTCTTGCCCATCTTTTATAATCCCTTCACTCTTCCCATCAAAGGGGTGTCACTGTCTGGGAAGGAAGAATGAGAGAAGCTACCTACTCTATTTATCCCAAGGGTTTTGTTCTGTTTCTTCCACAGCATAACTTTGATGCCATCTAGCCTCCCCTCTGAGGAGGCTAAGATGAGGCCAGCAGGACAGACAAGATTTTGTTCACTAATGAGCTTTTGTACAGAGGTTTGTGCCCTCAACATCAGATGGTTAATCTGATACTATCTGATCAGAATAGTAAATCTTTTGAAATTTTTCTATATGTACACTCTTAAATTTTTTTTTTTAATAAACTTCATGGTAACTGCCTATAACTTGTTTAATTATTTTGTCCCATCCATCTAAACGACATTCTGTTAAGTTAATTAAGCTTGAATCAGCCATTTTTTAGCCCCAAACCATCTCTAGGTTAATGTGTTTTCTCTGTTTTCCTGTCTACTAAGTGAAGTATAAACTGACTCTAGCATTAGTTACCTTCCACTGGAATCTACCTTCTTTAACAGGCATCTGTTTCTCACTGGAGCCTGTGCCCATTGCTGGGACCTCTCCCTGGAGTGCCTTTCTCCTCTAAACCCCTTCCCTACCCTCTGTCGTCCCCTATCGAATCTGGTCTTCTTTAAGAATCCAGAACATTAATCTCTCTGTGCTTGAACTACTAATGATAATTGGGTTTATGGCACTTAATTTGTTAACACCTTATAGTGTACTCATGATATATTTACTTAACCCTTGCCTAAATACTAAGGTCTTTGAGAAAGATGATTTCTAATTTATTTTTCATATCACACAGAGCAATTAGTAGGTAGTGAAATATTGAATTGAAATGGTATGAGACTAGCTGGCTAGCAATTTGGGGAAAGTGTTAGACTTCCCGCATATATCATAAACTCCAGATGGCTTAAGTACTTAAATATAAAACTTGAGCATATAGAAACGTCATTTTTATGGTGTCTGACTAGCAGAACTGCCCTTTGATGCTTCTCCCAGCTTCTCACTAAAATACCAGTGGCATTAAGGTGAACACACAACCACACTGGAAATAGACAACCCACCAACCAAAGGCCAGAATGTGAGAGGAAACGACCCTAATTATAAGGCAAAGTTGAACTGAGATTTCATTTTGGGAAGGGAAGATTGCTTAAAAACCTTGGACCTTCACCAGCCAGAAAATGAGCAACCATTCCTCTATGCTTTCCTTCCCTACGTTAGCAAAAAGGTTCGTCCCAACCCCGCAATCTCTGCTGTGAGCTGTCTTCTGTAGCCTTCTCAAGAATGTTATTCTACCAATTATTCCTACTCTTACTATTCAATATCTTCCTTTAAATGAGAACATTTTGATTGACTTAACAGACAAGGTCAAGTTTCTCCCATTATCAGTAACTTCCTTCATTCCTATTTCCTCCCCCGTCACAGCCAAACCTCGAGAGTTGTCCGTAGTCGCTGTTTTCATTCCTGTACCTCCCACTTGCCCTTGAACCCACACCGTTCTGACTTCCTGCACCATGAGCTCCACCAGGAGTCTGTGAAGAATACCAATGACCTCCAAGTCACCAAAATCCAGAGAACATTTTTCAGTTCTCATCTTGACCTCTGAGCAGAGTCCAACACTTGATTGCTTTCTGTTTCTTGAAACACTCTCACCTTGGCTTCTGTGACAAGCTACTCTTCCATGACAACACAATCTTCAGGAGCTTATCTTCTATCATCTTTGCACAATTTTTTCCCATCATCTTTTTACCCAGTATATTAGTTTGCTAGGGCTGCCATAACAAAATACCACAGACTGTGTGGCTTAAAAAACAAACTCATTTTCTCACAGTGCTGGAGGCTTGAAGTTCAAAATCGAGATACCAGCAAGTTTGATGTCTCCTGAGGCCTCTCTCTCTGGCTTTCAGGTGGCTGCCTTCACCCTATATCCTCACATTGCCTTATCTCTGGACGCATACCTGTAGTATCTCTGTGTGCCCAAATTTCCTCTCAAATTGGGTTAGGCCCCACCTAATAGCCTCCCTTTAATTTAATGCCTCTTCAAAGGCACTATCTATAAATATAGACACATTACTGGGACTTAAGGTTTCAACATAAATGTTGGAAGACACAATTCAGCCTTTAATACCCAGCCGTTAAATGCTGGAGTTCCTCCAAACTCATTCCTGGGTCCCTCTCCCATTCTGAACTCTCTCAAGGCTATTTCATCCATTTATAAGTGTGTTAAGTCATTTCCTTATATCTCTAGCTGAACTGTTTCTTTGGAACTCCAAGCCTATATATTCAGCTTCCTACTAGATAATCTCTTTTAAATACTTCAATGGCACCACAAATTTACATGCCCAAAATTGAGTTAATGTCAACTCCTCCCCATTCTCCCAAACAAAAGAAATATATTCATTCGGTTATGCAAGCCTACAGCTTAAGACTTTGATATTACTCCCATCCCCCATAAATTCAATTTATCATTAGGATCCAGCAATTTAACTTTGTACCTCTTGAGTTCATCTACTTTTTCTCCCTCTCCACCATCACCTTGGTGGAGACCACTATGTTTCACCTGGACGACTGTAAGAGCCTTCTAACTGTATCCTTATATTGACTCTAGTTCCCCTCCAATCTGATTGTCAAATTGCCGCCAGAGTAGTCTTCTCAAAATAAAATCTATCCTGTCATCACACATCTTGGAACCTTCAATGGCTTCTCATGGTTCTTAGGGTAAAAATCAAAATCGTTAATATAACTTATTTTCTGCATCCATCAACCACATGTTCCAATTCAGGCCAAAACAGGATGTTCTAGTTCCTGCCAAGATGTCAAATGAATAAGGGTTTCTTCCTCCAAAATCAACCCCAAAGGAACTAAAAATGGAAACATGGAATCTAAGAAATAACAGAAACGTGAAAAATCCAGGGGGAGGTTGTTCAAGAAGAGCTGTTCCAATCATGCCACACCTTCCTCCACCCCACCCCGCCCCCCGACCTTCCCTTGGCTCCATTATTCCCTGCCATCTCCCTGCAGAAAGCCAAGACAAGCCCCCAAATACCCCCACCAGTGAAATCTGGACCAAAGCTCTTGGGGCCAACAGAGTGGGAATGAAGCCTCAGGCATCTACTCTTCTACCTTCCACGTCAAATCCCCAGAGAAGGTAGATGACAATTAGGGAGTCCGCCTGGTAATACTGTTTTTATTTCTCATTTGAGCGTTCAAAGGTGAAGCTCAGCTCTAAGGAATGTCTAGGTAGGGTAATAAAATAAAGCGGCAGAAGACGGGAGTGGATCCGTGATGTCTAAGGCGCTCTTGCCCGAGGGCTCATCCCCTCCTGTGTGAAGCTGACCAGAGCTGAGAATCTGAAGGTGTGGACTGGGACCTGGGGAGCCACCCTTTTCTAACGACAGACGAGGCCGTCAACCATCCACTGGGATGTTTCTAATAGGACACCCGAGGACTGAAACTTCCTGAGCAGAAAAAGTTAACACCTTAAAAGAAAGACATATTACCAGAGAAAAACTAAGAATTTACAATAAGTAAATATACTAAAAGACCAAAGGGAAGATAGCAATATGAAATTAAAATTATTAAAATAACCAAATAGTAATATTAAGTATGAAAAACAGATGAAAAAAAAAACCCTCAAATGATGGGCTACATCGTGGAATAGATATAGAAAAAGAATGAAAAAGATAAAAAAAAGCAAAAATACTATGGAAGAATATGTGTACACAAATGTATGCACAGCTAATTTTCATCACTGAACACCAGCATAACCATACCATTTGTGTACATGCGGCATCTGTTCTATTTGAGCTAGCAAAACTTTTGGCTGGTTGGGTTCCATGACATACTGATTGTTATTATTTCTAATATCACTCCAGTATATAATAAATACATCTGTGTATGTACATATGTATGTGTATATATACACACACAAACACTGCTAGCAGTAGACATTATCAATTTAATTTCTGGCAGTATATTGAATGAGAAGTAATATTGTTAACTTTAATTTGCCTTCTTAACCACTAGTGAAGTACAGCGACTTTTTATATATTTCCTAACCATCTGGACTTGCTCTTTTTTTGATTTATTCCTTTTTCTTTTGGTCTATTCTTGTGTATTCTAGCTTTCTATGTCTTTTTTTTAGGTCAAGATTTTGGTAATATTTAATGAACATTTGGTAATATTTTAATGAGAATCACCCATTTCTTTTTTTGCTATTAATCTAGATACATATATATATATATATATATATGTATATATATGTACATGTATATATAGTCTCTCATATATAGATATGAGAGAATGTATATATATGTAGGCTTGTAGTGGCAATAAAAAAAGAAAAAGCTGCAGACAAGTTAAATGTCCATTAACAGGAGGAATGGTTAAATAAATGATATCTCCATATTGTAAAACATCTTGTAGCCATTTAAAAGTTTTATACAGTTGATAAAAACAAGATAAAGGGATGTAGTGGAAACTGCCACTTGCCAACCTGATCCTCTTCCTTCCCTTCCTCCACTCCCTCTATGTAACAGAGCACTGTTTTATTGAGCTGTGTGTGCTTGTCATGTATCCAGTTAAACAATTACACATTCCAGCTGCCTTTGCAGTCGGAAGTGGTCATGTCACTAAGTCCTGGCTAATGATATTGTAGTGGAAGTTGTCAGATGGGTTTTACGAGAAATAGCTCCCAAAATTATGAGGCATCTTCTGCTTCTGGCCATGAGTGAGTAACTGCATCCAGAATTATGTTCCCACCATAGACAATTTGAAAACTGGACAAAGTATAGTAGGAAAAAAAGGTTTTCAGACATTGGACAATAGGAAGTTCTGAACTGTGATCCCTGGGAGAAAAGAAACAGACCTAAACTTTCTTCTTGGAGACAATTGCTGGACCATGGCTCAGGGAGGGGATCCAAACAAAGCATGAAAAATTGTTAAAGAAAAAAGACCACAGTTTAAGGAGTCTTGAATTTTTGCATAGAGTACCTGTAGGAGGGAGAAGCAGAAGAGTTACAGAAATATGCATCGTGGGCCCTATGAATCAGTAACTGACCAGAAATCTGTGTATTGTAGGGTAAACCTCCATGAGGCGGCGAAAGAACAGGTTTCAGGCAAATAACAGTGGCTGGGAGGAAGACAAACAATTCCTAGAGATGGCACTGGGGCTGAAGAACATTACAGGCAGAATGAAAAGATGCAGAAACCTCACTGAGTACACAGGGCATTCAGTAAGCCTCAAAAAAGCCGTGCCTTAGAAGTGGGGCCAAGTTAGCACTAGAGCAAAGACTACTACAGATTTGTCCTGAAAGAACTCAAAAATAAGCCCCAAAAGAATCAAACTGAACACAAGTACCAACTGCTGGTGAGGACAAAGTTCAACAACCTTTAAAAACAAAGTCCAGCACTCAACAATGTATAATTCACAATGTCCAGCTTCCAATAAAAAGTACTATACATAAGGCAGGAAAATATGGCCCATAACCAGGAGAAAAATCAGACAATAGAAACAAACTCAGAAATTAAAAAGATGGTGGAATTAACAGGCAAAGATGCTAAAACAAATATTATAAATATGCTCGTGTGTTCAAAAAGGGTAAAAGAAACATAAGCATGATGAGTAGAAATAGTAGACATAGATATGAATAGAACTCTTAGAAACGACAAACTGTCAGAAATGGAAAGTTTCCTGGGTATGGTTATCTATTAGCAGGTCAGAGACAGCAAAAGAAAATATCATTAAACTTGAAAACAGAAATAGAATTTATTCAAAATGACTTAAAGAGAAAAAATGGAAAAGTCTCTGATTTGTGGAACAACGTTAAAGAATTATAATATATACAAAATGGTTATCTTGTAAAGAGATAAGAGAGCGACTGGGGCAGAAAAATATTTGAAGAAATAATGGCTTAACAGTTTTTAACTTTCTGGAGAGCTAAAACACATGGAATGAAAAATCTCAATGAACTCTTAAAATACACACACAGCCCAAATCACCCCAAGGCATACCACAATCAAATTATTGAAAACTAGAAAACTGACCAACTAGAAAAAGACACCACACACATATATATATATAGGAAAAACTAGAAAAAGATCAGAAATACCGGGGATGCCAAAAAAATGTATACACATTGTAAGAGATGTTAACACTTCGGTCAACGTTGCTCAAACAGTAGTTTGAGCAACTAGGCTGTAATCAGAAGTGTCTGGACGCTGATGGTAACCACTTTGAGCACCTCTTCTACTTGCAGAAGTCAAACGTGACTTGTATTCCTCTTTTGGTATCGGTATATATTAATGCAATTTTTTCCTTTCTTAAAATATGTATACATTTTTTGGCACCCTCTGTATAGACAAAAAAGATAAGTTTACAGACTTCTCATTAGAAACTATGTAAGTCCAAAGACAATGGAAAGCAACTTCAAGTGCTGAAAGGGAAAAAAACAAAACAATAAAAACCTTTCTACCTAGAATTCTCTATCCAGTGACGTTATCTTTCAAAAATGAAGACAAAAACCTTTCTTTTCAGATAAACAAAAGCTGAGAGAATTCAGCAGCAGCAGCAGCAGCAGCAGATCTACACTACCAGAAAGATTAAAGAGTGTTCTCCAGACAGAAAGAAAGGAATGTTACTTGTAAACCTGTATCTACACAGAAATGAAGAGTGCTGGAAATCGTAGATATGTGGGTCTATAACGACTCTCCCTTCGTGTCTTTAATAGGTAATTAACTACTATAATAAGAGCAAAACAACTTAGTCTGTGGTTCATAACATGTAGAAGTAAAATGTATGACAGCGAGTAATACAAGGGACAGGAGAGGAAAACAGATACATACTTTAAGGGTTTCAAATTATATGTGCAGTGTTATGATTTAAAGGTAGACTATAATAATTTAAAGGTAGACTATAATTTTAAATAGTAGACTGTAATATTTAAACTATAGATCAGTGCTGGAAAATGGAAGTATGTGAGCCACACAGGTAAGTTGAAATTTCCTAGTAGCCACCTTAAAAATGTAAAAATAAACAGATAAAATGAATTTTAATGATATATTTTATTTGACCCAATGTAGTGAAACCAATGTATTGAAAATATTATTCAATATGTAATCAACACAAGGAATTATTAATGGGATATTTTACATTCTTTTTTCATACTGAGACTGAATTCTGGTGTATATTTTATACTCCCAGCACATCTCAATTTGATGGTAAATGTCCATTGGAAACATATGTTCTGCATTTGGATATGATAAAATTTACAGTTAAAAAACTAGATTCCCATACCCAAATTTTTCCAAACATACTTAAACTTTTCCAGTAACTGAATTAAGTAGCAGTTTTTAAACTTAATTTAAATTTAATACATTGGACTGCAGTTTCAGCTCAAAAAAAAAAAAAAAGAGACAGAGAAAAGATTTAGAGCTCAGAAATTATCAATCCCACTTATAATAAACTATAAACAAATCAGTGACTTATCTTGAATGCATCAGAGTTGAGGTTGCAGGGCAAACTGCCACACTGAAATCCGGAGTGACGGGCAAATATTAATACAACAAATCACAGCCAAGATCTGCTAACTAGAGCACAAGCCTCTGCAGCCATAAACTGGCAGAAATAATTAAATGGGAATTTTGATGAATTGATGGAGGCTGAATGTGATCTACAGTGAGAAATAGAAGTTTTTCCTGGGGGAAAACCAACTTAAAAGTGCCTCCATATTTCCATGGGTTTTGTCTCCAGAAACCCCACCAGATCTTCATGATTAAAAGGTAAAAAAATTTCCTCAAGGCTCTGGCAGAGGGAGGGGAAAAGTAACCATTTTTGAACATGCCCCAAGCATTCTCCGTAATAATGGCCTACTCTCCAAGGATAAAGACTGTCAGAGCCTTATCCCAGCTAGAAGAAAGGACATTTACCCAGCTTCAGCCACCTCTAGGCTTTCTGTAGCACCTAAAGGGAAGGTGAAAACACTTGTGGAGGTCACAGTCTAGAAACTCTGGCCCACTAAAAGTCTGTGGTTTAACCACAAGATTATAAAATGCTTCTCCTCTCCCATACCTTCCCCCCACATCAACAGGGCTTCAGAATAATAACAGCAGATTACAATTGAAAGAGCTGCAAGGTACAGTCAATATTTAAGGCGGAGACGCCAACAAGGACAAAGGAATTTGAAGCCTTTGGCACCTGCAACTATAGTAAATACCAAGCAACCCAACTCCCAGCTAGATTAACGTAAAACCTTACACTAAAGCCCTTTACCTCAGTTCCTATGACCCAATACGTATGTCTGGCTTTCCACAAAAGTTACAAGGCACACTGAAAGACAAAACAATAAAAAAAGTCTGAAGAGACAAAAGCACGCATCCTAACCAGACTCAGCTATGACACAGATTTTGGCATTATCGAAGAGGAAATTTAAAATAATTATAATTAATAGGTTATGAATGTTAGTGGAAAACGTAGAAAGCATGCAAGAACAGATGGGTAATGTCAGCAGGGAGAAAGAAACTCAAAGAAAGAATCAAAAGGAAATGCTAGAAATAAAAACACTAACAGAAATGAAGAATGCTTTTGTTGGGTGCAACAGTAAATTGGACATTGCTGAAAAAAGAATGAGCTGGAAAAGAAGTCAGTGTTACCTACATAGTTCTGCCAGTTAAGAAAGTTATAGCATATACTCAATGTAAGTATAGTATAATTTCTAGGTGATTTTGAAATCTCGAGGGCCCTTGATTTATGAGCATATTCTATACTTAGTCAAGGAAATATTATAATAACTGATTCATAAAAGCAACTAGCAAAACATTTACAGTGGCATGTATATCTTACTCATTTTAAATCTGTTATCACCAAGTTCTTCCTTCAGAAAATGGATGGATGAGGTATCACACATTTTGCCCATTGAAGTGATTCCCAAACAAAAAGTTTTAAATGCTGTTGATATAAAGGGGTCGGGAAATAGGTTATTTTAGATCAGAACTGTGCCATCTTCTAGAAATTTCTCATCTGCTTTTGCTTATCTCATTAGCACTCTGAGCCCTTCCAGTTTCTTTTGTGCATATCAACTAAAGAGCAATGCAAAGGGTTAAACAAAAAGCAACATATGTTACTTTTAGTAAGTAAAGAAAATAAAGAAAAGCACAAAGAAAAATGTCATAAGAGGTGGGAGGGAGGAACTAGAAATACTCTCTTATACGGTACCTGCACGACACATGAAGAAGTAGACATATTAATTATAAATGTGTATTGCAAACTATACAGCAACCGCTTAAAAAATTAACAAAGGAAGTGTAATTGATATGCTAACAGAAGCGATAAAAGAGAATCATATAAAATGCTCAACTGAATCCGAAAAAGGCAGAAAAAGTAGGGAAGCTAAACAAGTGCAATGAATAAGAAAAAAATTAATAAGAAATAAACATATTAATCCAATGATATCGATAATCATTTTAAATATGAATGGCCTAAATGCCTCCATTAAAAGACATAGATTGTCAGAGGCGATAAAATACAAGATTCAACTGCCATATTTGAATATAGATGTTATTCCCTGACTGCCTTAAGACAACTAGTTACTGCTCTTTGTCATTTGGTTACTTGTTACCAAAAAAAAAAAAAAAAAAAAGGCTGCTTAACTTCCCTTCTCACTGGTATATCCAGAAGGTATGAGCTTAAAGGAGAGCAGCTTTTAGCAGAATGATGGCCGACTGAGTGAAAGGCAGCAACAGTGGTGAACCAGAGACACGGTGTGAAACTGCGGTAAGGTGACCTCACTTTCTGAATCCAAGTATCTTTAGGGGACTGAATGCATTTATTCTCTGTCATCCTTGGGAAGAGGCATTATCACTTCTATTTTACATTTTGGGAAAACTGTCCAGAAAGGGGCCTCCAGTGCACTCTAGACAGGAAATCCAGCCCTCGCCCACCGGGCCCCCACACTTACTACACCGATCGCCTCCACTCTCTGCCTCCATGTTACCACCCACTCCCTGGTCCTCTGCTGATCCCACTGTGGTTTTGTGGGGAGATGGAGCATCGTTCCCTAAAGCTTTAAAATATCAGGCATGTAATAATGAAGATACAGCAAGTCACTGAAAGGAAATGGCACCTATGGAAACCTCTGGTGACGCTGTCTTTTCCTCTTCTTTTCTTGGTCCTACTCAGACTTGTCTCGTTGGCAGGCAGCCGCCTATGAAATGTGCACATTTCAAAGCAAATGGCTCCAGGAGCTCATAATTGCTGCCAAACGCGTGTGGATTTTAATAGCCCATTTTCATTAGCCTTGTGTGAAATCACCTGTCTCTGTGTTGTTACCCAACTTGATTGTCAATTATGGTGATTAAGCTTGGCTTTCAGTACCATGGCTGGCAGTCATTAGTATTATCTCTGAGGCTGAATGAAGGAAAAATTTCAGCCAGAAAGAAAGTCATTTTGTAGGTGAACACGAATATTTGGGCATCAATGAATGAGGTGGCGGCAATTTTCTTTATTCAGACAGAACCAAACTTGAGTCGAGCTGTCATTTCCAATCTGCCTTTGGATGTCTTGGGACAAATCACCTCCCTTTTGTCACTTGGTTTCCTGTCATCAGAGGGGTGTTCCTGAAACCCGTCCCCTTCCAATTCTCCAAAGATGTGCTCCATCGCTAATAAGGAAAGTGGGTAAGATAATTAATACCTTTGAAGTGATTTCAGCGATGTTGATGATTTGAAGTGTAATAAGTGGAGCCCTAGAAACATTTTGGGGGTCACACAGAACGTGCTGCCACTGGGAAACTTGAGATTTTGATTGCTGGTTTTTTTTCTTTCACCAGCCCTATTAAATTTTGGACGCTTTGCCTTAGCTTCCAATATAGAATCATCTAATGGTGAGTTTTGACTAATAGTTTGCTTTTTCCTGAAATTTGGAATGAACAATTATGAAAATCAAGGAAACCGTCATTTCTTTTTTTTCTTCTTTACAAATTTTAATTTAGTAAAATTCCCAAGCCCATTTCTGTTATGCTTTTTTGGGATTTCAGGACATGGCAAAATAATGAAAGACATTTTAAAAAATGCTATCATTAAACATCATCTTTAGGTATTTGAATGTCATGTGTGTCCCCAAGGTTTCCAACACTCTTAAGATTTGATGGTTTCCTTGATCTTTCCAAAACACATTGAGGAAACTAATAAGAGATTTTTTATTCTAATGTAATGGGAGAGAAGAAATTAAGTGCTGTAAGCTTAAGGGATATGGAGAGTGAATCAGGAATTGCTGCCTTCTGGGGCAGAGAGAAAGTAAGACTCTATCCCACACAGTCTAATAAAAACACCTGTATCTGTAACCCAGCCAAGATCCTCTGGCAAGTCTAGACGGAGGCTGGGGAGAATTGTACAGGAATTGGCTTTCTGGATAATTTCCCATCCCTATTTAGTATTGTTTTGAGGTTGGTTGTTGTTGTTTTTTTCAGTTCTGATTATAACATTTATCTTTATTACTTGGCTTCTAAATCCTCTGTACTCAAAATTACTAACGGAGTGTCTTCTTAAGCTTCACGGTCTCCTATCCATATATGGTGGAGGACTGGTATCTAAACTGTTAGTGGTTTTTCTGATTTCTATGAATATATGTACCTCTTTTAATAGGAAATGCTATTTTTAATTTCCCAAAAAGGAGAATATGGTTTAAAATATCGCCTAGGCATGAAAGAGGAGGGCCAAGTACAACTCATATATATTTTCTTCTGTGAAGCTTTTGCCAGCCCTTCCTCTCCCAAGTCCCCAGGACAAAAGAAATTGCCCCCTTTCCTGTGTTCTCACTGCACTTTGTCCTTGCGTAGGTTACGTGTGACTGTGTTTTATGATAGTTTCTTTGGTATGTAAACCTAAATTTGCTGTTTTCAAATTTTGGTCAAGAGAGAGTTTCTTTTTCAGCTGCTTTACAAGTAAGGGTGAGGGTGGAGAAGAAATAAGAAGATTCAAACACCCAAGGACTGTGAAGGCTAAGTCCCTTATAGGGGAACTTATAGGGGAACTACTGCCTCCTGGTGAACTGATTCAAAAGAATGAACTGCTTTGGGCACTTGGATGTGTTATGAAGATCAAGTAGTTTCTTTATTGGACAGATCCCCACACTCATGGAGACTCCATGTAGGCTTGTAAGTGCTTGTGCTTTGTGATAGAAATCCCTCTGCAAGAGCTGACTTAAGTCTAATTCGAAACTTTTTTTGTTTTCCCGGAGTGTGTATGTATCGTCTATTAGAATTGTGTACAAGATTCTACATTGTAGGTCTTCTTTTCCATCCCCTAGCACCGTGTCTGACATGAAGGAGACAGCCACAAATGTTTGTTAAATAGGCTTAAACTATCACACTCCAGTCCCCAGAACTCCATAAATCAGTTCTGAAATTATAGTTAAGGGAGAAACCATGTCAGATATTTTCTTCCTTTAAGGGTTGCACTCGTCATGTGTATTCAAAGCAATGAATGAAGCAAGGCAGGATAATGCCTTTCGATATCAGGATCTCAAATTCCAGCTGACCTCTGCCTCTCTTGTTTCATAGAACCTAGAGCTTTCCTTAAGAAGTTGGCAGGGCAAGAGATTGCTGCTTCTAGACATCCTTTGCTTCTCTTTTGTGCTTATGAATCTGGTTCTTTCTGCTTATTAAATTTGGAGCTGCCTTTGAGATTTCAGCCCCCAGGACCACCATGCGCTCCCAGCGTTTTCCTGTAAAAGTTCCCTGATTCAGCCATCTCTGCCAGTTGGGGTTTCTGAGTAAATGGACCAAAGCAGGCAGTGGTTGCCATGGTGATCGAGTCTCTATGGAGTGAAGTCGGGGGAGCATCCATTTGAAGGAATGGGGGAGCCATATTCTGGTAGAATGGCCATCTGCTAAGAATGAAGTGGTCCTGAAGAAAGAGTGGGGAGGGAGGAGGTCTTAAGAGTACGGAAAAAGAGGAGAATAGATACTAGGAGGGATGTGTCCAGGATACAAGTGATGCGTAAAGGAACTACCTGAACAGCAGTGAGAGTCCAGCCCAAGAAAGATTGCATGTGTCAGAGTGGACCTGGGAGTAGGGCTTTGGGTTTACAGAAATTCTCAGCAGACAGAATGACAGCAGAGAAAACAGACATAAGAATTACCCACGCCTGGGTGTTGGCAAAGAAAATACATGAAATGTGTGTAGATCCAACACACCTGCGAAACAAACACATCTCAGATTGCTAAGAACTACACTCAGAAGTTTTTGCTTAAATAAACAGTTTGCCACAGAATGGACAGATGTATGTTTGTGTGAAACTAAAGTATGATAAAAAGCAAAACTTTGTTATTCTAGTAATAATCCTTAAATCACAGGGTTATTACAAGAAGGAATTTTGATTTATTAGGTGCCGACCGAGTGCCTGTTCCATAGTTTATGTTCAGTAAATTCTTGTCTAGATCTTCTAAACAATTATTCTCTCAGATTCCAACTACTGTTCAGGCTTAAGCCGTAGCACAGCTAACATTGCTTCAAAGAGCTCATAGCCCCTAAAAGGATGTGACGAACACACAAGAGTCCTAGAAGGACTTCATTAGCGTCACGACATAAAATGTCATGGAAATGTCTAGAAGAAGAAAGTCAAAGCCCCTCTTGGCCTCTCTCTCGTCCAGCATTTCTCTGCCTCCCACTGTCTCACCAATGATTTGGGGTCCAGAAGAAGCATCTCCTCTAAGAGGGAGTCCAGCTTGGGATTGTCCAGTTACCAGCAGGTGAAGCTCTCAAGAAAATAGCCTCAGCGTGCACAAATGTGGCGTTTCCTCTTCTTTCCGTTTGCATCCTTCCAGCCTCGGCCAGCTTTCTTTCTCTTCTCCCACATGATGGCAACATCTAGTGGTCAGGACCGAGAAGACCCATGGCAGGCAGCAGAGGCCAAGTCCATGGGGGAACTGTGCCAGAGACTTGTCTTTCCCTTGTTGCTCGTTATAGTTGCAGGATCTGGGACGAGGGTTCGGGTTTGTGGAAGGTGCAAAGAGTGGGCCTCACAGCCTGCTTTGTTTCCAGACCATTCCAGCCAACCTAATTTAGAGAAAGAATTTATCTTAGGGGTATAGCCTAAGGCCACTGGAATGTGGGGCCTGAACTACAGATTTTGCACAGTGTTACTTTACCTTTCTTTGGCTTACTTTGTCCTTTGTCTATAACTGTCAGAATCTTGTAAATGAGGGCGGTAGGGGTATTATGGGGCAGGAGCAAGGCTTGAACCTCCCTGAAACTCCTGAATAAAATGCCACTTTAATACAATATCGATGTCACCCCTTTAGAGTACCTCCATTCTGTCTTGTGCAACACGTCCCATACTCCAACACTCATCCTATCGCTTTGATCTCTATTCTTTCACCGATAAATGAAACATAAAGATGTTCATTGACTTTCAGTTATAAAAGGGGAGTTTGAGCTATGCATTATGATACTTATTTTTAAACCTGTTTTTTTATCCGCTGGTTGGTTAGGAATTTGAAGGCAAGGGTCATGCCTTGTTTATTTTTGTGGGGCCAATTGGGCAGTGCTCTGCTGTGGTCTGAAGCCAACCTCCAAGTGTGTTGGTTCTGAGGCCTCTTGGGAGGGGCTTTGGTGTTGTCCCAGGTCACCCACTGCTTGTGACCAGTCAGGGCTACATGGTAGGAGCTACAAAGTGATCCACAGTTGTTTGCTGCCTGTGCTGGACCTAGATACACGTGGGAGAGGCCACGTTGTGAACTGAGGACATCTACCACCAGCACCGGGTCTGATGTAGGACACCCCGAGGCCTGCTGCCACCTGCCAGCTCTCTTAAGGTTTAGCCACTGACAATGCCTCATGCGGAATGCATGTTGGCTGAGGCAGGTGTCAAGGAGTCATTAGAGTGGGAAGAATTATGGTCACCGGGTTAATGTAAATTCTGGTTTGGTACCAGTGCTGAGCCTGGAGCTACTCAGCAAAAGTCTCAGAGCACAATGAGGCCAGTTGCCGCCCACCTGGGGCCTGCGGACTCTGATAGTTTTCCAAGAAAGAATGCAACGCAGACTGGCCGGCTGCCCCCATGGAGAAAGTGCCTCCAGCTGTGTGAGAGTTGGGTGAGATCAGGGTGGAGCAGCAGAGCTCACCAGGCCAATCAGATTCAGATTTGGCTGGAGGGGGTGGGATCAACACAGGAAAGATGGCGCCTGAGCCTGCTGGCTGCACGAAGGTGGACCCCTCACTGGGAAAATGCCGACTGCCCTCCAGTCCTCCCCACAAAGCCACACACTTCAGTCTGCCTCCCCGTATACCTCCGAGGCTCCCCGACTCACCATCCCTCCGCTGGAGCCCAAGGTGAGTGCCTGCGAGCGAGTGAGTCTGTGCACGGGCCATTTAAGAGGACGTCTGGGTTTCCCGCAGCCTTCTGTCCCACCCGAACAGTCAGAATTCCCGCTGTTTTTCACAGCCAGATGTTATGGGGGCTCCTCTTCTCAGCACCAGTAGTGCAGGCTGGGGAGACTTGTGGCATGGAGCGTTCCCTCACTCCTCCAGGAGGGAGCCAAGCAGCTGAGATACCTTCCTGATATCAATAATAGCTAATATTTACTGAGTACTTTATGTCCAAAGCTCCCTGCATTTTCTCACTTACTCCCCTTAACACTCCTGAAGATTAAACACTATTATTATCTCGATTGTATAGATGAGGAAGCTGAGGCTTAACAGGTCAGTAACCTGCCTGAGGTCAGATGGTTATTAGAATTGGGATATAGGCCTGGGATAAGACCCTTATCCCCATCAGCTATCTCACAGCTCCTGGCTGGCATAACCCAAGGCGATACGGCAAAGGCAGGGTCGGGGCCTTGGTTCTGTCCCACAATAGTCAGGCTCTGCTGAACAGGGAGGAGGCCTCTTTAGCCACTACCATAGGAGAAGCTGCGAGTTCTGCCCTTTTATTTAAGGGTCAGTAAGGCAAGCAAAAGAAACCAGGAAACTCGATAGGAGGGGCTCCTTACCTGCTTACCCAATGCCAGCAATTTCTGTCATACTTCTCCACCCACTCCTCGGGGGGAGAGGGTGCATAAAAAGTAATTATTAGTTTTGTGGTTTTGGTTTTTGGTTTTTGCAGAGACTTTATGCATGACCTACTCTTGACTCCCCCTTTCGGCTAAGGGGTTCAAAGGTGGATGATGATTGTTTTATGTGCATAAAATATATTAGTGAAAGGAGCAACATGACAATTGCCCAATCCTAAATCTGGGAATATTTTCTCGGACTTTTTTCGGTTGGGGTTAGCTAATGTAACATGAAAGGCAAGGTAGAAAAGTGTGTCTCAATTCTACCCTGAAACAGAAAAACAAACACCTCACCTGATGCTGATTCACTGCCAGGTTGTACAATTCTGAAAGGAATCAATTGAGTTATCCTGGGTACAATCTTTAACGAGCCCCCCCCACCCCTTTTTATGCATACATATTCATCACTTTTATCAGAAGACAATCCATTCTGGAAAGGCAGCTGCTTTCTAAATAAATTGCTGTTCCTGAGCAGCTGAATCCAACAGGCTGTTTTTCTCACTTCGGTGAATTTGTTCTGACAACAGTGTACGCCAGTCGTTTGCTCTTTTTCTTCCATGATTTGGTCTTATTATTAATCTATTCATTATGTTTATTGGCTCTGTCCATTATTTGAGAGCCTGAGTGCATCTTTACAAGTGCAATAAGAAGAGATGGCCTCGACCATTATAGCTTCAAGTCTAATAGGCGGTCAAGATACAAAATGATCCTTCTCTCTTCTATCTCTGACTAAAACTACATGTGGCTCTTGGATTAACTATTTGACCAAACTGACTATTAATACAGTATGATGCAGTCAAACTAGATACCAAGGAAGTGGTTTGCTTGATTTTCCTCCCCTCCTAATTCAAATTCAAGGGTTGTTGATCTTTTTTTTTTTTTTTAGTTATTGAGATATAATTTATATACCATAAAATTCACCCCTTTAAAGTGTACGATCTAGTGGGTTTTAGTATATCCACAAAATCATGTAGCCATCACACAATCGAATTCCAGAACCTTCTCTTCATTTCAATAAGAAACCCTTACCCATAGCAGTCTCTCCCCACCCCTGCAGCTCCTGGCAATCACGAATTTTTTCTCTATGTCTATGAATTTGCTTATTCCAGGTATTTTACATGAGGGAATAGTACAATACGTGGCCTGTGTGTCTGGCTTCTTTCTATGAGCCTTATGTTTTCTAGGTTCATCCAAGTGTAGTATGTGTTGGTGCTCCGATCCTTTATTGCTATTATTGTTATTGTTATTATTAAAGACTTTACTTTTTAGAGCAGTTTAGTTGCACAGCAGAATTTAAGAAGAATGTACAGAGATTTCCCATATACTCTGTCCCCACAAGCACACCCTCCCCCTTTATCAACATCCCCACCAGAGTGGTACATTTGGTAAAATCGAGGAAGCTAGATTGACACATCACTGTCACCCAAAGTCCGTAGTTTACATTATAGTTCACGCTTGGTGTTGTACATTCTATGGGTTTGGACAAATGTGCAATGACATGTATCCACCATTATAGCATCATGTAGTATTTTCACTGCCCCCCATCCCCAGGCCGCAACTCCTGGCAACCACTAATCTTTTTACTGTCTTCATAGTTTTGCTTTTTCCAGAATGTTATATAGTTGGAATCATACAGTATGTAGCCTTTTCAGATTGGCTTCTTTCACTAATACACATTTGAGGTTCCTCCATGTCTTTTCATGGCTTGATAGCTCATTTATTTTGAGCTTTGAATAATATTTCATTGTCTGGGTACCACTGTTTGTTTATCCATTCACCTACTGAAGGACACCTTGGTTGCTTCCCAGTTTTGCTATTATGAATAAAGCTGCTATAAACATCCATGTAAGCGTTTTTGTGTGGATGTAGTTTTCATCTTCCTTGGGTAATACCAAGGAGCCTAAATGCTGGATCATCATTAATTAGTGTTGGATTTTGTCAAATGCTTTTTTTTTTGCATTTATTGATATGATCAGGAGATTTTTCTTTTTAAATCTCTTGCTGTGATGGGTTACATTAATTGCTTTTCAAATGTTGAACCAACCTTGCATACATACCTGGGTTAAATCCCACTTGGTCATGCTGTATAATTCTATTTATACATTGTTGAATTTCATTTGCTAATATTGTATTGAGGATTTTTGCATTTATGTTCATGAGAGATAATGGTCTAAAGTTTTCTTGTAATGTCTTTGTCTGGTTTTGGTATTAGGGTAACACTGGCTTCAAAGAATGAGCTAGCAAGCTCATTCTACTTTTATTCTCTGAAAAAGATGGTAGAGAATTGGTATAATTTTTTTCCTTAAATATTTGGTGTTATTCACCAGTGAACCCATGTGGTCTGGTGCTTTCTGTTTTAGAAAATTATTGATTATTATTATTTAAAGATTTTATTGGGAAAAGGGAACAGGACTTTATTGGGGAATAGTGTGTATTTCCAGGACATTTCCAAGTAAAGTTGTTGTCCTTTCAATCTTAGTTGTGGAGGGAGCAGCTCAGCTCCAGGTCCAGTTGCCCCACCATCCCTTGCGAGACTTGAGGAATTGAACTGGCAAACTTATGGTTGAGAGCCCACACTCCAACCAACTGAGCCATCTGGGAGCTCAGCGGCAGCTCAGCGGCAGCTCAGCTCAAGGTGCCGTGTTCAATCTTAGTTGCAGGGGGCAGAGCCCACCATCCCTTGCTGGAACGAGGAGTTGAACTGGCAACCTTGTGGTTGAGAGCCCGCACTCCAACCATCTGGCCACCAGGGAGCTGAGTGGCAGCTCACTGACTTCATTCTAGTTGCCGAGGGTGCAGCTCGCTGACCCATGTGGGAATCGAACCAGCAGCCCCATTGCCCAGAGCTTGCACTCTAACCAACTGAGCCCCCTGTCCGTTCCCAAAAAATGATTAATTATTGATTCAATTTCTTTACTAGATATAAGCCTATTCAGATTGTCTATTTTTTCTCGTGTGACTTTTGGCAGCTTGTGTCTTTCAAGGAATTGGTTTGTTTCATCTAGATTCCCAAATAAGTGGGCATAGAGTTATTCATTGTATTTCTCTATTATCCTTTTAATGTCAATAGGGTCTGTAGTGAGGCTCCTTTCATTTCTGATGTTAGTAATTTATGTTCCCTTTCTCTCTTTTACTTAGCCTGGCTAGAGAATTATTGATTTTATTAAACTTTTCAAAGAACCAGATTGCATTTTTTTTTTATTTTCTCTATTGTTTCCCATTTTCAATTTCATTGATTTCTGCTGTAATTGGTATGATTTTCCTTTGCTTACTTTAGATTTAATTTTCTCTTCTTTTTCTGATTTACTGAGGTGGAAACTTAGATTATTGATTTTATCTTTATCCTTTTCTAATATACATTCAATGCTATAAATTTACCTCAAAGAACCATTTTTATTGCATTCCACAAATTTTGATAAATTAGTTTTATTTTCATTTCAGTCAAAATATTTTAAAATTTCTCTTGAGACTCTTTCCATGTGTTATTTAAGTGTATTGTTTAATCTGCACATATTTGGGGATTTTTCCAGTTATCTTCTGTTATTAACAGTTAATTCCATCGTGGTCGAAGAGCAGACATTGTATGATTTCTAGTCTTTTAAATTTGTTAAGTTATGTTTTGTGGCCCAGAATGTGGTCTATCTTGATGGGTGTTTTCACCAAGAATGTGTCTTCTATTGTTATTGGATGATATAAGCTCTCTCCTGGACCCCAACCCCTTTGGCCAGAGACCTTTAACAGAGTCTTCTGTAGTCTTCCAGGAATCTTTTTGGCACTTACAATTATCGCTCTCTCTATAGCTTGCAGTATTCGTGTTGAGGAACTTGCTTTATTTTCTCTATCAATGCATAAGCTCGCGAAGTCAGGTTTTGCAAGTGACTCAACACTGTGTTCCCCTCAGTACTTATCCCAGGGCTCTTTGCCCAATAGGAGCTCAGTACATATTTATAAAGGGAATGAGTCCCCTCATTCTGCTTCCACTCAAACTGAAGACTTTGTCAAGATTGTATAGAACTTAGCATCTTTATCAGAGGCCCATCCCAACCGAGATGACACCTTGATGCAAAAGACCATCACCAGTGGTCGAGTGGACATATTACCTTCCTTTGAAGAATGGCTAGAAGATGACCTATTGCCCTATTCCTTCTGTGCTCTTTCTTTCCAAACCAACCTCCAAAGAAATTTAGATATAATTTCTTTGAAAAAAAATCTATCCAATGCAAACTGTATAGATCTCTGGCTATCTGATATTTTTGGTATGAGGCTCATCTTAACTTGAATGTGTTTAATGTCACTGAGAATCCCCAGGTAAAAGGGCTAAAGAGTAGTAAGTCTCATTATGTTAGTTTTACCATAAAACTGTTATTGAGGAGGAGATGGAAATAATAGGAGACTTTATGAGAGCTCTGGGCTTCTTGCGCTCTCTCATGGCTCCTAATGAGAGCATAATCACAAAATTATTATAAGGGTTTTTTTTTCTCTTCCACCAATAAAAATGACATTTTTCTGAGTCTGAACTAGAAAACAACTTTTTGCATGTCCCTGCTGTCATTTACCTGCACATGGTGCAGGCACTTATTTTTGGTTCTTAATGAAAGCACGGAGCGTCTAATTATTTAGGGATGTGATTAAATGAGTTTCCCAGTTACTTGGTGTCACAGGAGAAATCTTTAATTTGCACACTCCTACCACTGATGGATCTTGCAAACAGCGGCCATTTAACAATCCCCATTGCCACTCATTTGCCACTGCTACTCCGACTCATTGACTTTGAAAGTTTTAATAGTGCCCAATGAAACTTTTAATTGCCACTGATTAGCATTTAGGCTTCCTGAGGCAGGCTGTTAGGGGATTCAGCCAGGCTCTGCGAAGAATTGACTATAGAGGTCTTGGGTGAAGAGCACACGAAGAACAAAGAACAAAGAGTTCCCTCATTTCTGTCTCACCACACTCCTCCCCGCCCCCCCCCCTTTTTTTTTTTGTCATAAAGGGCTCAGTATCTGTATTTGAAGATCAACGTGACTTATTTTTGTTTTTTATTTGTTTTCATCTCACATGCCTATTAGAGATCCATTAACCAAAGCAGAAAAGCAAAGAACATAATAATTCCAACCTAAATTCTGACACTACCGGTATATTTATAGTTGAAATACTTTAACCTTTACTTGTTTGTGCCCACGTTTCACCAGCCCTGATTTACCTCTCCTCTATTTAAGAGCCAGACCTTCAATGGGTTCAGCGGCTAATATCAGAATATGAAAATCAGTCCATCCCCCCATTTCAAAAGCTTGTTATGTAATCTATATTTGATTTGGCATAATTGTGGTTAATGAGACGAATAATCGGAACAGATTTTAGAAAAATTACAGGCAATGTTAATGAAGCAGGAAATAAATGGGAAAAGGGGCAGGGTCTGTAGTTTCCTTAATGAACCTCTGGTGAAGCCCCAGATTCAGCAAATTTTCTTGGTATCAAGGAAAGAAGATTGGAGAAACTAGAAAGATGAGCATGTCAAAAAGAAATTTAGGCAGCATCTGTGGATACAAGGAAGTGGAAAAAAGAGTTAAGTTCTTGTGGTTTACAGAGAGCTTGACTGATTATAGATATGACTACTGAA
Source organism: Rhinolophus sinicus (assembly GCF_057876585.1). Classification (NCBI taxonomy): domain Eukaryota; kingdom Metazoa; phylum Chordata; class Mammalia; order Chiroptera; family Rhinolophidae; genus Rhinolophus; species Rhinolophus sinicus. The sequence goes on from NC_142507.1 coordinate 50,734,999, forward strand.
CTGATAACTTTCGGGGTTCTTTCACCTTTTTTATGGTAATGTAGTTTCTATCATGCTTTTCTGAATTATTGATTAGTTTCGCTCTGCATGTTTTCTCATTTGTCCTTTAAAAGAGCTGGAAATGACTTAATTAACACATTTTGGGGGAAGTCCAGTATGTTCCTGTGAAATTCTGAATCAAAATCCATCAATTATTTTTTCATTTGTCTTTTAATTGCTTCATTAGTTAATAACAATAGAAGATTTGATAAGTTAATTATAATTATGCCATTTAAATTATGGTGTTGAAGAATTTATTTAAATGAGGAAATGTTTACAATACATTAATGGAGAAAGTCAGATTATAAAATTATATAAACATGTGTGAAATATGTATATATAATACATATATATATATATATATATATATATATATATATAATATTATATTAGGAGAGCATTTGAGATCTTTCTCCTCAGCATATGTTGTCAGTTTTGGCTCAGATAAACATAATAATTCTCTACAGGTTTGGGTATACTTTTTTTTAAAAAAAGATTTTATTGGGGAAGGGGAACAGGACTTTATTGGGGAACAGTGTGTACTTTCAGGATTTTTTCCAAGTCAAGTTGTTATCCCTTCAATTGTAGTTGTGGAGGGCGCAGCTCAGCTCCAGGTCTACTTGCCATTGTTAGTTGCAACCGGCAACCTTGTGGTTGAGAGGATGGTCTCCAACCAACTGAGCCATCCAGGAGCTCAGCAGCAGCTCAGCTCAAGGTGCCGTGTTCAATCTTAGTTTCAGGGGGCGATGCCCACCATCCCTTGCAGTACTCAAGGAGTTGAACCGGCAACCTTGTGGTTGAGAGCCCACTGGCCCATGTGGGAATCGAACCGGCAGACTTTGGCTTTAGGAGCACGGAGCTCCAACTGCCTGAGCCACTGGGCCGGCCCCCCTGGATATTCTTATGTCGACAGGAATTAGGTCAGAGACTTTGGCAACGCCCAGCTTCATGCCTACTCAATCACATGCACCTCTGATCTTCCAATTTCTGTATTAGTTATCTATTGCCTCAATAATGGTGTGTAACAAACCAAACCCAAAACTCAGGGCTAAAACAATAAGCACATATTTAGCTCATGAGTTTGCAGGTCAACTGGGTACTTCAGGTCTTTGCCAGGCTCTCTTAAGATTTTGTGATCAAATGTGTGTTAGATAACTAGCTCTGCTGCCCTTGACTGGGCTCTCTCTCAAGTCTGGGAGTAGGCTGGCTGGTCTCGGATGCCTTGGCTGGGATACTGTGATGACTTGGCTGGGATGTATTTTTGTCTTATTCTCCAGCAGCAGCAACTAATTTGCATGTCATTTTAATATTATTCTCCAGGTGCCTGAGGTGAGTATCACTACCCAGGAAGGTGTCACAGGCAAGACAGGAACCTAGCTGTTCCCTACTGATAAGGACAAAACCACAGGCCCAAAATGGCATCATTTGTGCTAAAAGTCTGTGATACCAAACCTAGATTTAATACCTGATCTAACTGCAGTTTCTACCTCTCCCAGAAACATAACCTTAGCCAGTTTGGAATTTTCTGGTCAAGAACCAGTAAGGTAATCTGTCACATGGGCCCCTTCTATCCCCATAAGAAAAAAAAGATTATTAGAAAGGTGTATCTTCCAGTGCTTACCCCTCTGGGTGTGGAATAAGATGGTTTTTCTCTTTGTGTTTTACTATATTTTCTTTATTTACTATAATAAATATATATTGCTTTTTGTTTGACCCTTTACTTTATTTCTCTCTAACTGACATGCACAAAAGGAAAGAAACTGGAAAAGCCCAGCATAGTGATAAAGTAGGCATTAGCAGATAAGAAATTTCAACAAATTTCTAGAAATGAGAGAGCAGGATTCTGATCTAGAATAACATATTTCCTGATTTCTTTATATCAATGGCATTTTTTTTAATTTATTTTTTTTTTTTTGTGGACTACTTAAATAGGACAAACTGTGGCTTCATCCATCCCGCTTTCTGAAGGACAAAGGACTTGGTGATAACAAATTTGGAAGGAATAAAATAAACATTCTGCTGTGAGCATTTTGTTAGCAGCATTACACATCAATTAGTAGTTACTTAATAAGTATAGCGTATGCTTATAAAACAAGGACCTAGAGACTTAAAATCACCTAAAAATTATATTATGCTTACATTGAATGGAGTAAAAAAAGACATATAGTTTTGACTTGCATTTCCCTAATGACTAATGATGTTGACCTTTTCATGTGCTTATTGGTCATTTGTATATCATTAGTCATTAGGGAAATGCAAATCAAAACTATAATATATTACTACTTTGTAACCATTAGGATGGCTATTCTATAAAAGACCAAAAACAGACAAACAAACAAACAAAAAAACCCAGAAAATAATAAGTATCCACAGGGATGTAGAGGAATTTGAACTCTCATTAAGTTGCTTACACCAAGAAGTTGGGTTAACATGAAGTTTTTCCCAACTCAAGACCAGTGAATTTTGAGAGACTTACTTCCAGATAATTTACTGCCAAGGTAACACAGACCAGTTAATCACTTTTATTGTCTCTTTTTATATGTCTGTTTCCATCAAGCAGGTCCTTTTTGTTTAACTACTCTGACCAAAATCTTTAGAATGCATGTTGCTGCCATCACAGATGTCCTCTAGGGAAGAAGTACGATGAGGGTGAAATCTCCACATTAAAAATACCATGAAGGGGGCCAGCCCAGTGGCTCAGGCAGTTGGAGCTCTGTGCTCCTAACTCCAAAGGCTGATGGTTTGATTCCCACATGGGCCAATGTTTGGCTCTCAACCACAACATTGCCAGTTCAATTCCTCAAGTCCTGCAAGGGATGGTGGGCAGTGCCCCCTGCAACTGGCAACTGGACCTGAAGCTGAGCTGCGCCCTCCACAGCTAAGACTGAAAAGAACAACAACTTGAAGCTGAACAGCACCCTCCACAGCTAAGATTGAAAGGACAACAACTTGACTTGGAAAAAAAGTCCTGGAAGTACACACTGTTCCTCAATAAAGTCCTGTTCCCCTCCCCCAATAAAATCTTAAAATAAATAAATAAATAAATAACATGAAGAAGTAAATAAAGGGAAAATATATAAGTAAATTGACATAATGGCCTCTATTTCACTTGGGAAAAATCACTCAGGTGATTTGTATACATGTTACCAGAACTCTAAAAAATATTTTCTGCGACTCTGCATCAAAACAGCCAGCACTGCTTGCTTACACAATAGCACAATTAGAACAACACATACTTTATTTCTTTGCTATTGTACAACACTGTAAACATCACATGTTGATCAGAAACATAACTCCAGAGCATTTCTTAGAAGAGACAGCTCGAGAAGGCTCTCCGACCACACTTTCTCCTCAGATCTAGTGATGCCCCAGGGAAAAACAGACAAGAGACTGCTGCTTTCTTCCAAAGTCACCAGCTTTTGACATTTTTCCGTAAACTGATTCAAATTTTCTGATCCAATCACACTCTCTTCTACACCTAACCAGTTTTCTTATTTATTTATTTATTTATTTATTTATTTATTTATTTATTTTAACTTGACACGATTGAACTAAGAACTTGGGTCTAGAAGACAGGAACAACTAAGTTTGAATGGCAGCTCCACCTGCTCACATGTCAATTACTTTTCCAGATTAATCACTAAATTCTGGATGCTGAGATCATGTGATAAGTACTTGAAAAGGGTATTCTGTGTCCTGATTTGTCAAACTTACATGTAGTTGTTCCTAATGTCAGCCTCAGAGAATAGTCCACTCATTAAAGAGCTGAAACAAGCTGGTGTTCAAGAAAGTGCACTGAGGGGCAGCCGGATGGCAAAGTTGGTTAGAGTGTGAGCACTGAAAACAGGGTTGCCGGTTCGATTCCCACATGGGCCAGTGAGCTGCATCCTCCACAACTAGATTGAAGACAACAAGCTGCCACTGAGCTTCCGGAGGGGCGGCCGGATGGCTCAGTTGGTTAGGGCACGAGCTCTTAACAACAAGGTTGCCAGTTCAATTCCCACATAGGATGGTGGGCTATGCCCCCTGCAACTAAAGATTGAAAATGGCGACTGGACTTGGAGCTGAGCTGCGCCCTCCACAACTAGATTGAAGGACAACGACTTGGAGCTGATGGGCCCTGGAGAAACACACTGTTCCCCAATACTCCCCAATAAAATAAAATAAAAATAATTTTTAAAAAAGCGCACTGAATTTGCAAGTTTCTTCTACATCACAGAAGAGGTTGATGAAAATGTAAAGTGAGAAACAGGACATTTTTGGATTCAGGAGAGCAAGTTTGTTTGGTATAGAGTTGTTAGTAATTATCTCTAAAACCTAATGTGATCAAAACCTATGGCTTAAGAAACTCTAAGAAACAGAAAGGCTCCGATAAAGTGGGACAATTGGCTACACTGTCTTTCTACGTTGCCTCTAGGTTGTCTCCCTCCCTTTACCCACTGGCCACTTTTCCAAGTTCTGTGGGCCCCTTTCTCCATTATTATTAATTCTATCATCACACTTTCTCCTCAGGAGAGAATGTGGTTATTTCTGTGTCCAGCATGTTAGATGCTCAATAAAATGAGTATCAGTAAGTTCTGAAAGTGGACCAACAAAAAACACTCCTTTCGCCTCTAAAATCCACAGGAATCTAAAAAGCTCTCTCTTTCTCTCTTTTTGAGTGTCAAGAGATAAGAAAGGTAGAAAAGAGTGGGTTAAGCTGTCTGGAGGAATACGAAGGCAAGATGTTCTAAATACGTTCAGCTTGGACTTATTCATAGTCACCGAGGCAAAGTAGTGAAGATGGTTCTCTAAGGCTGGCTGACCCCCAGTGTGCATCTGTCTGACCCACAGGTCTCCAAGGATGGAAGTGAGTCACGATGGCCTATTCCTGGGCCACGAGATCAGAGAATTACAGATTGACCTTCACTTATAGGAAGGACTCTGTTGATAGAACAACAACCAAACCTGTTGAAAGTTTTTATAAAGATTTATTTGAGCCAGAGGATATCCCTGGAAGAAAGATCCCAACAGGCTGAGATAAATGCTTCTAAGAAAATGACAGTTTTCAGCTTCTTTTATACATTTGGAGTTAAGGAGGGAACATGAGGAAGATGACATGAAGGTGGGAGAAAGCAAGGTGGGGGCTGGATTACGTGATCATGAAGGTGATATGCTCTCTTAAGTGTGGTCAAGTTTTAGAAGGAGGGGTCTGAAAAAGAGGCATTTCAAAGGTGTGTTAACCTAGATGCACAGAAACAATGGACAGGGCTTGCTTAAGGCAAAGATGTGCCTTTTACTAAAGAAGTTTGATGCCTGGGGCAGGACGACCCACCATGACCTGCCCAGTTAGGCATTTATGATCAGATCACCCTGTGAGGTGACTTTTCATAGAAACCTTTGTTTCAGTCCCCAACTCCAATGCGAAACAATTGGTGAAATCCCTCCTCCATTATGGGCACGTCAAGTCAAATTAGATACTTCAAGGTTAAAACCAAAATAAACTATTTAACTATGGCAACATAATTTCTGAATTCTTCAAGTGAACAAATAAGTAGATAAGGAAATAAAATCCAGTGGGTTTATTTTTATTTCTTCTTGGATTTTCAACCTAGAGAGACAGTGCAGGTGATTATCTTATTCCATTGGAGACTTCCTGTTGCTCTCTTAGAGTTTCTCAAACCATAGCTTTGTCTACATTAGATTTTAGACATTATTAGATAACTCCCCACACCCACCAACCTTGCTTTCCTAAAACCAGTATCTTTGGATACTTGTTAAATATCCTAAGATGATTCAGAGCAGAATCACTGAAGGCTGGTGATGGAGGATTATTTTTTTCATCATCAAGATTCCAGCTCAGGAATTAAAGAATAAAGGTAGGCGTGTCACTGGATGAAGAAGATTAAGACACAGAATTGCTCAAGAAGTCATACTAGGACAGAGACTGTAAAACAGGTTTATAAATGATGATGAGAAAGGAGTCCACAGTGAACTATCAGATTCCAAGATACACAAATCTCTCCAGAGAGTGGACAGTCAACCCAGAGGAGAGAGAGAACAGAGAATAATATTATGAGTCTGTCAGTGGGCAGATCCTTAAAAGATTTTATAATGGGTGTGAGGGGAAAAGTAATGAATTTAGAAATAAATGATCTAAAATACACCTATAAAATGAAAGACAGTCCCTCATCAGATTCTATCAAGAAAAAGACCCAGGGTCATTACAGATTGACCCTAGAATATGGACCCAATAGTCTGCAGCAATCAAACAGACCTAGAAAATGAAGAAAGCCATTAAAAACTACACTGGAAACAAAGTTTATCCTAGTATATCTCTGCTTACGGGATTTAATAGTTCTTGCTGCTGTGCCTCAAGAACAAGTTTTCCATAACTTGAAAAGGTCCAGGCAAGAGTCCAAAATAATTGGAAATATAAGGAATAAAAAAGGATGCTTTTGTTTAAGGTTCAATTTGGACTTTGGAAATAATAAATCTAATTATTTGGAAGCAATTAAATCTACATAATTAAGAGCTTACTTATACAGTCCTGGAACAAGGAGATGGCATTTTTTGAAATTCATAAAATAAATTTCTTAGCTCAAGTGGTAGGTCTGATAGGAAATATAAATATATTGCAAAGCATTTGGGTAAATTATGACTAACGCAATTATCAATGACTTTGAGATATATTCAGCTCCTGGAATTAAGATGGCTTCAGATTTTCTTGACATCTCTGTGACCAAGAGAACTCAGATGTGGATTGACCATATGCTCAAAGGTTCCCAAACAGCTCAGTTAGGAAAGTTTGATCACATTGATATAATAACAAAATGACCTCTAATCTATTCAGCATACCACTTTGTATCCCTCTTCCCTCCTACTTCAGATCCGACTAGAATGAAGACAGACTTTCAGTGGTAGATGCTCCCCTTTGATTGATGGCCAGAGGTCAGGACTCTCCCGCAATTCTGATAAATATATGTAACTTCTTGGTTCATCTCTATTGTTGCATCTTCAGTTTTGCAAATGAGACGATGCAGATGAGCAGCGCTGCAGTTCCTTCTCATTTGCATTTTATTAGCTTTATGACAGTTTCCTTCTTGCATGATATTACCTAATTACATCCTTCAAAGAAGCACTAACACATCACTCTCCACTTTCAATTATTCACTCCAACGAAGGGAATCATGAAACATCCACTCTCTCCCAGAAAATCCATCCAGCAATTGGGTTGCTGTGGGAAGGAGATGACTGGAGGGGACCACAGCCCCAGTCAGGGCGTCTTGAACAGAAACCTAGCTCTGGCTCTGTTCCTTTCAAGCCAGCTTTCTAGCCACACGAGAACCTAAGTCTCCGAACCATAAAATCTCTTTGAAGTGTTGCTTTAGCTGTGTCTCATAAATTTTGATGTTGTGTTTTCATGTTTACTCAGTTTTAAATACTTTCTCATTTCTTTTGCAATTTCTTCTCTGATCCATGAATTATTTAGAAATATGTTGCTTCATTTCCAAATATTTGTGGACTATTTCCAAATATTTTATTGTGTTGTGGATTTCTAATTTAATTCCATTTTGGTTAGGGAACATATTTGAATGGTTTCATTGCTTTTAAATGTATTGTTGTGTTATGGCCTTGTACGTGGCATATCTTGGGCTTTATTCCATGTACATTGAAAAGAGTGTGTATTCTGCTGTTGGTGGTGGGAGAGCTGTAAAAACGTCTGATAAGTGAAGTTGGTTGAAAGTGTCATTGGTCTCCTGTATCCTTGCTGGTTTTCTGTCTAGTTCTATGCATTCCTGAGAGTGTGATATGAAAGTTTCCAATTATTATTGTATTGTCTATTTCTCCCTTCAATTCTGTCAGTTTTTGTCTCATATATTTTGGGACTCTGTTGTTAAATACATATATGTTTATAATTATTATAGCTTCCCTCTGAATTGACCTTTATATTATAAAATGTCCCACTTTGACTCAAGTAAGCGTTTTGTCTTCAAGTTTACTTTTCTTGATATTAATATAGTCATTCCAGCTCTTTTGTTTGCTGTTTGCGTGGTGTTTTAGTTGCTGTGTGCATGGATTTTCTTTATCCATTTACATTAATCTATTTGTGTCTTTTAATCTAAAGTGTGTCTCTTATAGAAACATACTTCCTGTATAATTGTATATATAAAATCGGATCCTGCTTTTCAATCCAGTCTGACAACCCCTGACTTTTATTGTAGTATTTAATGCACTTACATTTAATGTAATAATTTAAACGGTAGGATTTATACCTGCCATTTTGCAATTTGTTTTCTATGTGCTTTATGTATTTGTTGTTCCTCTACTATTGTCGTCTTTTGTGTTAAGTAGATATTTTTAAATGCACCATTTAAATTTCCTTTATTGATTTTGGTTTGTTTTGGTGATTTGTTCTTTTATTCCTTTTTTTTTTTAATAGATTTTATTTTTTAGAGAAAGTTTAGGTTCACAACAAAACTGAGTGGAAGGTGCAGAGATATTCCATATGACTGGCTTTTTTACTACATATTTTTAAGTTATTTTCTTAGTGTTTACTATGAGGATTGCAATATGTATCTTATTGAAATCAAGCTAGTTCAGATTAATACTAACTTATTTTTAGTAGTATACAGAAACTTTGCTCCAATGTAACTCCCTACCTCTCCTTAGTGTCAGCCAGTTTTCAGCAGGCAAATCTAGTACACCAGTTTATTTTTATAAAGTTTCATTGGCACACAGCCACACCCATTCATTTATGTATGGTTTACGGCTGCTTTCTGTTATAAAGGCAGAATTAAGTAGTTGAGAAAGAGACCACATGATTGATAAAACCTAAACTATTTTTCAGACCCTTTACAGGAAAAGTTTGCCAACCCGCAGTGTAAGCAATTGAGTTTGGAAGTTTGATGGACTTGGGTTGACATCGTGGCTTCATCACTTGTGGACCTTGAACAACTTACTTAGCTTCTCTAAGCCTCAATTCATTCATGTTGAAGATGGGATGATGTCTGGATTGCAGAGTTTTTGTTAGGATGAAATTAAGTAATGAATAACAGAAGCGTGAACATAACGTGCAACACATTAGGTCTCCCCATCATGTCACTGCCCCCCATTTCAAGTTCCCTTTTAAAAATATTATTTCCCCTCCGTATTTTTCCAGGTTGACTCAAATGATTCACTAGTTGTGATAAGAATAAACTACTCTTTTCTATTTCTTGACTTTCTTTCTCTAATTTTTTTAATTTGACCATCTTTACCAACTCCATTGCACCAAAAAACAGAGCTTTGATATGTATTAAATGAAAACTGATAGAATTAAAAGGAAAAGTAGACAAATCCACAATTACAGGTCTTTCATAAGCACCATTACTGCCCTTCTTCACATACAGAAAAATCCGTGTTGCTAAGGGGATTTTTGAACTTTAGAGACTTAACTCTTCACCTTCTCTAACATTTTAAATTCTAATTTTGGTAAAGGAAAAATACTGCAAGATTTTCAAATTTATAGTCATCTCCCCATCTGGGCCACACAGAGCTGTCTGATGGCTCTGTCTTTCTTCTCTCTGTGAGAACCCCACAGCAACTGTGTCATCACCAGGCCACAAACAGTGGCAGGACCACACAGCAGGGGACATGAAAACGTAATGATGCTGATGGGGAAGCAGGAAAGCACCACATCCAGGTGAACAAACCTAACTAGGAGAGCCTTGGTGCCAAGACAGCAGGTAGGCTGTTAGTGCTGGAGCTATAGATACATGTCCACCTGGAAGAGCATGCTTCAGAAGGAGTCTAGTTCCAAGGTCCAAGGGCAAGGCTCCCAGAACAAATGGAGGAAATTCCCTTGCACTTTGTAGAATCCAACCACATAAGCTCAGTTCATACATCTTGCTTCTCTCCCGAATGGGGAGCAAGAGAATGCAGTCTTTCCGGCCTTAGCCACCCACAATTGCTAACCAAAAAATCTAGTACTGAAATTTACCCACAAACTTCCTGAAAGAGGTAAGATGCTGATCTCCTCATTGTAGGCCGGCAAAAGATAATTGCCACCAGTTTAATGAATCCATGAGAGAATTAATTGCTCTTCATTTCTACGGTTTCTATTCAGGCTTTGCCCTTGAGTTGTGTTTGCACTCTGAGCAGTCCCAGAACAGCTGCTTAGAGAGAGATTACACAATTACTCCCCAAAGGTCAGTCCACAAGTATTTTTAAATGTCTAGTCTAGCAAAATGAATTCATGGAGACATCAAAGAAGGATTTTCCACTCTTGCATTAGGCAACGAGTATGCTCAAGGTAGCGCCTGGGATGGTAGGTCCCCCTCATGGTACATGGCAGGGCAACAGCCTGTTTTACCAGAGTGTCCTTTCCAGTCCAGGAAAAGGAGTGGAGAGCAGCAAGTTTCATGACCAAAAGCAGAAATCCAAGGCTTTTGGCGAGAGTCAGGTGGTAAGTAGTTGATTTACCATCACAATTGAGAAAAACTCTGCCGAGTGTCAGGATACACCTACCTCTTAAGAGCATATTATAAAATACTGTGCATATTTTCATTACCAATTTCATGATATTTATATAATGACATAGATTTAATATCATTTTTGTATCAATGTCTACAATAGTAATAACAAAATCAGAGTCGAAATGACCTTAGAGATTATCTACTTGAAAGACTGAGGGGTACCTGAGTTTCTTAAGTAAGATAATACGAAGGAGAAATTTAATCTTGGTAACTAATATATAGTGCATAGTATTATTCCTACTCTAATTTTGACAAGCAAGACAGAAAGAGATAATTTTCTAGGAGAAAGCATATCTCCTATGCTACATTATAGTATGACATTAAGGGCACACAAAAATACTCGTTTAAATAAAATATAATTAAATTTTAATAACACATATTTAAACTTTGTTTTTCCACTAAGCTAGAAATTCTCATATTTACATTGATATTTGGGAGGTGTGTTACAAGCAATTTATTAACTATGATAGAGCTGTAAAGTTTGTGAGTCATTTACTTGCCCCAGTCTTTCCTATCGCATAGATTCAGGGTTATTCCTATATAATTTCATCCTCACTCGTTTGCTTTGAGATGATTACTGACTAGGAAAGACACAAGTAGAGCTGCTGCTCTCTGGCTGGGAACTGAACCAATGCCGCCATGCGGTCTCCACTGGAACCACAGCTCTTATAGGAAAGGATAACGTCAAGACCACCAAGGGGCCATGGTGCCACATTTATGTCCCCATAGGCTGTCATTTTTCTCAGGTCAGGAGGCTGCTTGCACCAGAACTGCTAGACAGAAATGTCCTCCCAAGTTCAGATGAGATGTCCCTTCTCAATCTCTTCTTTCTCTGTGGGCCTGATTCAAGTCTGGAGTTTATTATTTTCCTTTTCCACTGACTTCAAGCTGGGTGGTTAGTGAGTAGTCTTTGCACCCCAAGGTTTGGATCCCCATTCCGCAAGGGGATCAGATGCCATTGGGAGTATCAAGCTCCATGATGGTGGGGTCAAGGACCTGAGGTGCCCTCTTCTGGAGAGGTCATTAGTGGAGGCCAGCCCTTCACTCATAACAAGGAACTCAAATTTTAACAGTGGCTCTATGCTGTCCATGGGATACGGTAGGGGACAGGTACAATTTCCTTGGGACCCCTGTAGAGCCACCCTCTTCTCCAACCAAAGACTAACTACACTGGTTAAGTAATGGCCATCTATATCAAGTTTGAGGCAGAGATGGATGCTGAGAAATCCTAGCCTAATACACACTACATGCTCTCATGCTGAGGCTACCCATTGGTAGGGACAATGGTAGAAAAGTAAAAGAGCCAATCATTCAACTTTTTTTATAATTATAAATTTAAAAATTGGATTGGCCGGTAACTTTTTTTTATTTTGATTTTTGATTTTTTTTTTTGGGGGGGGAGGTGTACTGATTTGATTGAATTGTCAAGAAATTTAAAAGGTGTAGATATTTTCCCTATTTGGTCCTCTTTTTCCATGGAATGTTCTAGCAGCATAAAGAACTGGAAAGATTATGGCACTCAAAGTCAGAGAGATGGGATTAAATTTCAAGTTATGGTCATCGTAGCGGTGTAACCGTAGCTTCAGTTTCCTTGCTTGCAAACCCCAATAAAATATTTAAGGTTGTTGTGATAAATACATGAGATTATGTACAAAGCACCCAGCACAGTGCCTGGTACATCATAAGTGGTCCATAAGCAGTAGCTAAAAATACTATTGTATTGGGAGCTACTGTCATTGACCACTGTAGGACTTTCATACAGGACTGCGCAGGATGGAAAGAAAGCTGGGATTGTTTGTAGCTGTTTTCTTTTTTTAATATGGTCAATTATATACGTATATAAACAAAAGACTAGAAGGACACACACTGAACTGGTAATTGTGCTGGGCATACTGTGGTGTGAAGGTGAAGATATTTCCTTTTCATTTGATATGCCTTTGACTCAGGTAAACTTTTGGTTAGCATGTGCTATTTTTGAAATTTAAAATTCAATACAATTTTTAATTTGAAAAATATGAGGAGACCTCTCTGTATATTTCTTTGTAACTTCCTGTGAATCTATAAGTATTTCAAAATAAAAAGTTTTCTACAATGTAAAAGGTAAATTTTAAATAAAATACAGTCTCTCTCTCTCTCTCTCTCTCTCTCTCTCTCTCTCTCTCTCTCTCTCTCTCTCTCTCTCCCCCCCCCCCCCCTTTCTGACATAACATTAGACCAGGGAGGTTTTCAGTGATGTGGAATGTTGCCATCCCAGAAAATATTCATAAATATGAAACAGGGATTCTCTCAAGGTAAGTGAATGCTAAGGAGTACGGATGTATTAAGTCTGATCTAATCATAAGAATATGAAATTTTCATGGTCTTAATAATGCCATGTTTCAGATGTATAATGACATTGGTAGAACAATGGAATCTCAGGGCTGAAAGGAACTGTAGAAGAAACTCAGATGACCTTCACCTGAGACTTCAGTCAGTTGTCTTTGCAGGAGCTGTAGCAATCTAACCTTTGCTTGAACACCTCCAGTGATGGGATCTCATTACTCTCTATTATAAAATGCTTGGCTAATCTGGTCTAAAATCAATCAGTGAAACAAGAAGTGGCAAGGCTAAAAAGGACAAAGGAAGGATGGATACTGGACAAATTAAACACAAGGGTGAGGAGATTTCAGTTCAACCCAAATTTGACAATTTGGTCAAGTGGATTACCAAGAAATAATTGAAATGAAGCTGACAAATAGAGTTGTGAGTGGGCATCTCATCCTTCATCCATGAGCTTGGGAAAGGAGTATTGCTCAGTGATCCTAACTGAGGCTCTGAATTCAGACTAGAAGGTGTGACCCTGTTTTCTTACTGCAAACAGAGCTAATAACAGCATTTGCACTTGCAAGTTGCTTTGAGAATTCCTGGAGTAAATCATGAAGCGTGCCTGTTACATACTGTGTTTCCCCGAAAATAAGACCTAGCCGGACCATCCGTTCTAATGCGTCTTTTGGAGCAAAAATTAGTATTTTACTATATTTTACTATATTATAAGACCAGCTCTATAGTATAATGTAATGTAATATAATATAATATAATACAATATAATATAATACCAGGTCTTATGTTAATTTTTGGTCCAAAAGACACATTAGAGCTGATGGTTCGGCTAGGTCTTATTTTGGGGGAACACAATAGAACCTGTGCAACAGGAGGCATAGTGATGGTGTTGGCAATGTGTACAAGAGGATAGGACAACACAGTGCCCACTTTATGGTGGTCTTGACTGGCTAATCACAAATGTGGTAGGATGGTTTCCAAAGCTGAACAGATGAGAACAAAGTCATGTTTCCATAGCACCACAGGCTGAGATGAAAGGGACTTCCATCCAGCTCACCTGATGGAAACACAAGTGATTTACATGCATATAAAGTTTAAGAAACACTTGCCTATTTGATGGCTTCTGAATATTTCATCTGGTCCTACGTGCCCATATGACAGGGAAGGATACAATAGAAATCTGGGGCAAAGCGAAAATAACTTATAGTCCACAGCCATAAACTAATTTTGCCACAGACACCTCAAATCTTCTGGACTGTCTTCTAGAAAAATTATCTTGAATGCTTTTCTTAATCATTGTGTGTATGTGTGTGTGTGTGGCAATTTACTAGGCAACATGAAAATTATATTTAAAATTTAATCATTACTTTGCATTACTGGAATTAAATATGAATAGATGGTTTCCTTATGTGCTCTAAGGGTTTCCGCAATCGCACCAATTACCCTGGTTTAGATTATGCCTATTTTGTTTCCTTGAAGGACATAAACCCCTAAGGTTAGTCAACAAAACATTTATAAGTGTTAGCTATTATTATCTAATGTGTATCTCTACTCATTACTTTGTTTGGGAAATCCTGGTTGAATTCAGGTATCTAAAACTGTTGCTTCTTTTCAAAATAACTCATTGAGATTTGTTCTGTTTTTTGATTGGATGAGTTATACTGAATTTATTTTAACCTTTAAAAAATATGATTGTTTTAAACTAAATTCATCAAGATTTCTTTCAATCTAGACATTTTTATATGTAGAGCCATCATAACAGACCTCACCCTCAATCTATTTATTCTATAAAATCTATCCTCACTAAATAGTGGAGAGAAAGGTCATTACCATTGAAGCAGGGGGTTTGAGATTGAGGTTGCCTATTTATATGCTATAGTCTGTAAATTCCAAGAGGAAAGGGTCCAGAGTCCAAAGGGTCCAAAACCTTCTAAATAAAAGTGTTTTAACCAAAGGCACATAGATTATAAAGGATTCTGGGGATGGGTTTCACAATTACATGAATCCACTGGAATCGCTCGGAAGATCCTGTGCCTGGATCTATAGATTTTTATCAGTCGCCCAAAAGTGACAATTTTCTAAAATTGTCCAGAAGTCCCCTGCTTCTAGTCTGCTATAACCTAGAATGTAGTCTATGGGTCATTGTTGAAATTCTGCAATTATTCCTGCCCGTTCTCACACCAAAGCCTGGCTTCCAGGCAGACATTTGAACTCTCTGCTGGCCCATAAGGGGAGGGAGGATATTTTTTGAGACCCCTGTTAGAGGGCTACTCAGTTGTTTTTGTTTTTTTGTTTTTTCCCTCAAGAGGTTACTCAGAGGGCAGGTCTGACACAATTTCCACATGTCAGTCCTATTCCCCAAAGGCAGCTGCTTCCCCAACACCTCCTCTGGGGCAGTTAATGAGATTGTGCTTTAAGTGAAAATCACTAGGCTTCTCAGAATAACTGATGGAGTTTGGTACCAACCAGCCAGCGTCGACCTATCCGCTCTCTGTAACTAACAGGAATGTCCAGGGATTGGGGATGCAACTGTAGGCAAGAGAGGTGCCAGCAGAGCTCAGGACCCTGCAGCCTTCCTTCTCTTGGTAGTAACACAGCTCTCAGAGAAGTTCACTTCTGTCCCAGACAGAGACCACTGGGTCCTTTATCCTATAACCATAAGGACAACACCAGTCCCCTGAGTTTGTTGCCCTTGGCTGGACAGACCCAGATTGTGTATTTTATTGAGATTTCTGCTACCAAGATTGCCTGGAATGCCAACCTGCCATCTTTTTGTTCATGGGACAGTGTTCTCACTCATGTCACCTCCCCCAATAAAACACACACACATGCATGTACACACACACACACACATTGTGAGCATGACTTTTCATCTGTGGTCCAGGGCCCGTGTGACTACCAACCAAGTTTACTCCTCCAAATTAATCATCGTGAGGAAAGTGACTTAATCCTCATGAATCATTCATCATGTTTGTATATGCCTGACGGGGAAAGACTGTAGGCAGGGAAACAATTTGAAGGCAGTTACAGTAGTCCAGATAAACAGTGATAAGATACTAAACTGTAATTGTGGTAGAGAAGAAGAAGAAAGATGAGAACTGTTGTTCGAAATGTACTTTTGCCACTATGAAAAACAGTATGGAGGATCCTCAAAAAAATAAAAAATAAAACTACCATACGATTCAGCAATTCTGCTTCTGGATATTTATCCAAAGGAAATTAAAACACTAACTTGAGAAGATGTATGCACCCCATGTTCACTGCAGCATTATTTACAATAGCCAATAGATAGCTCACAGTACACAAGGTTTCCCTATTCTCCACATTCTTACCAACTCTTCTTATCGCTTGTCTTTTTAAAAACAGCCATTCTGACAGGTGTGAGGTGGTATCTCCTTGTGGTTTTGATTTACATTATCCTGAAGATTAATGATGTTGAACACCTTTTCATTTACTTACCCATTTTTTAATTGGATTGGTCTTTTATTGAGTAATATCAGTTCTTTACATATTTTGGATATTAACCCCTTATCAGACATATGATTTACAAATGTTTTTTTCCCATTCGTAGGTTGCCTTTACTGTACAGAAGCCTTTTAGTTTGATGTAGCGCCACTTGTTTATTTTTGCTTTTGTTGCCTTTCGTTGTCAAATCAAAAAAAAAAAAAAATCATTGCCAAGAACAATGTCAAGGAGCTTACCGCCTATGTTTTCTTCTAGGAGTTTTACAGTTTCTGGTCTTACATCCAAGTCTTTAATCCTTTTTGAATTAATTTTTGTGTATGGTGTAAGATAGGGGTCCAGTTTTATTCTTTTGCATGTGGCTGTTCAGTTTTCTCAGCACCATTTATTGAAGAGACTGTCCCTTTCCCATTGTATATTCTTGGCTCTTTTGTCATAAATTAATTGACCATATATGCATGGGCTTATTTCTAGGCTCTCTATTGTGTTCCATTGATGATGTGTGTGTCTGTTTTAACGCCAATACTATACTGTTTTTATTACTATAGCTTTATAATATAGTTTGAAATCAATGAGTGTGATTAAGTTTTGTTCTTCTTTCTCCAAATTTGTTTGGTTATTTGACATTTTTTGTAGTCCTATACAAATTTTAGGATTGTTCCATTTCTGTGAAAAATGTCATTAGAATTTTGATAGGGATTACATTAAATCTGTAGATTCCTTTGGGTATTATGGACATTTTAACAGTATTAATTCTTCCAATCCATGAGTATGGAATATCTTCCCATTTGTTTGTGGCTTCTTCAATTTCTTTCATCAATGTTTTATAGTTTTCAGTGTACATGTCTTTCACCTCCTTAGTTAAATTTATTCCTAGGTATTTTTTATGCAAATTTAAATGGGATTTTTTTTTCCATTTCTCTTTCTGATAGTTTGTTGTTAGTGCATAGAAATGCAATAGATTATTGTACTGATTTTGCATCCTGAAACTTTACTGAATTACTTTATTTTTTGTTGTTGAGTTATAGGAGTTCTTTATATATTCTGGAGATTAACTCCTTATCAGATATATGACTTGCACATATTTTCTCCTATTCTATATATTGTCTTTTGCTTTCTTGATAGTGTCCTTTGATGACACTTTCCTAATTTTGAGGAAGTAAAATTTATCTATTTTTTCTTTTGTTTCCTGTACTTTTGGTGTTATATCCATGAAATGTTGCCAAATCTAATGATATGATTATTTTCCCCAATGTTTTCTTCTAAGAGTTTTATAAATTTAGCTCTTAAGTTTAGGTCTTTGTACATTTGGAGTTAATTTTGTGTATTGTATAAGATAAGGGACCACTTCATTCTTTTGCCTGTAGATACCCATTTTCTCAGAACTACTTTTTAAAAAGACTGTCTTTGCCCCATTGAATGGTTTTGGCCCCTTGCTGAAAATCAATTAACCATATGTGTGAGAGTTTATTTCTGCTTATTTCTGCTCTCTATTCTAGTCTATTTGTCTATATATCTGTTCTTATGACAGTACCAAACTCTTTTAATTACTATTGCTTTATAGTTAGTTTCAAAGTCAGTAAGTGTGAGTCCTTCAACTTTATTCTTCTTTATCAAATTGGTATTGACTCTCAGGGCCCTTGACAATTCCCTATGAATTTGAGGATTGGCTTTTTCATTTCTGTGGAAAAACGCTACTGGAATTTTGATACGGATTGTGTTGAATCTGTAGATCATTTTGGGTAGTCCTGACATCTTAACAATGTTAAGTCTTCTGATTCATGAACATGGGATGTCTTTCCATTTATTTATGTCTTATTTAATTTCTTTGAGCAATATTTCAGTTTTCAGTGTACAAGTCTTTCTCCTCTTTTGTAAGATTTATTCTAAGTACTTAATTCTTCTAGATGTTATTGTAAATGGAGTTGATTTCTTAGCTTCCTTTTTGGATTGTTTATTGCTACTGTATAGAAACACAACTATGATTATATGATTTGTGTGTGTGCAACTTTGTTTAATTTGTTTATGAGCTCTGGTAGCTTTCTTGTGGATTCCTTGGTATTTTTTTATATATAGGATCATGTCATCTGTGAATAGAGATACTTTTACCTCCTTCCTTTCCAATCTGGGAACGTGTGCTCCTAATATTTTAAAGCTATAAATAGAACTCAAGATTTACATAACTGAAAAAAACCATAATGAAGTACACTGAAGGGCAGCACTAATTCTGATTTTGAAGGAGATTAAATTCTTTGTATCTTACTACATTTTGTTAAATTCTCACAATAAAATTTCATTTCTTAAAAAAATATAAGATACTTAACAAAAAGGGCAATGATGGGAGGTAGAAATGAATTCGCACTAAGGGAAGGGTTAGTGACTTGTTGGTTTTAACCAAGTCTCCATTTATTTTTACCCGCGAACAGCTGTGTAAATTTGTGGGCGGTCCCTGGGCCTGAGCTGGTTGCATCTGCTGGATGAGAAGTTCTGGTGTCGCTGAAGACACTCCTGCACACCTCCCTCCGCAGTTCAGACTGTTCTGTATCCGACAGTATTCGACATAGCCCTGTACATTTACATACCTGCTTGGGGTGCTCTGTGTACATTCTCACTGTAGCTTCTTTATTCTCATTGTCTTATAGCTATGATAGCATCTGAAATGAACAATCAAACAGATGTCACTGAATTCATCTTCTTGGGATTTTCCAACCACCCCAACCTACAGGGGATGTTCTTCCTGATCTTCTTGGTCATTTACCTGACAACCCTCCTGGGGAACATACTCATAATAGCAGCCACCAGGGTCAATCCTGTCCTCCACACTCCAATGTATTATTTCCTCAGCAACCTGAGTTTCTTGGACGTCTGCTATTCATCCACCACCCTCCCAGTCATGCTGGTGAACTTCTTCCAGGAGAAGAAGACCATGTCCTACGAGGGTTGCCTATCCCAGATTTTCTTCCTCGTGACATGTACTGGCACAGAGAGTGTCTTATTGGCTGCTATGGCGTATGATCGCTATGTCGCCATTTGCAAGCCTCTTCAATATCCAGTCCTCATGAGTGTGAAAGTCTGTGTTTGTTTGGTGACTGGGTCCTGGCTGTGTGGGCTGGTGAATTCTATGGCACACACAGTGCTGGCCGCCACACTCACTCTGTGTGGGCCCAACCGTATCAGCCACTTTCTCTGTGACATCCCATTGCTCCTGATGCTCTCGTGCTCGGATACCTCTCTCAACAAAGCTATGCTGCATGTGGCCAGAATTGCCATTGGCCTGAGCCCCTGGCTGTTCATCACAGTGTCCTACGTACTCATCATCTCGGCCATCCTTAGGATCCCCTCTGCTCAGGGCAGGAGCAAGGCTTTTTCTACCTGTGCTTCCCACCTCACTGTGGTCGTGATCTTCTTTGGAACAGCCAACGTCAACTATGGCAAGCCCAATGTGGGCTACAACCTGGACGTGGACATCCTGGTCTCTGTGCTCTTCTGTGTCATGACCCCCATGCTCAACCCCATCATTTACAGCTTGAGAAACAAGGAGGTCAAGGGTGCCCTGAGGAAGCTGGCTGGAGGATGTATGTTCCCTGGCCATATTAAGGTTTAGCTCAGTGGCCTTCAGACTGTGGTGTACAACCACCTGGGAAAGTTTCCGAGGTATTTGGAACATGTGTAGTTTTTGAGAGTCTCTATCCAGATCCTCAACTCCTACATACCAGTTTCTAAAATTGATCTTCCCAAGAACTCCTTCCTCTCCTATCTTTCTTCAAATACTCTTTCCCACTTTGCAAAGTCAAGTGTCATACTTTATGATGGTTCTCAGCACCGTCTCATTTCTTCTAAATTCTCTCCATATCACAGGGGCCAAAGGCCTGGAAACCTTATTTCCAAGACTCCCTTGCCAACAGGCTTTTATTGGTAGACTAGTGCTGCAGTGACAGAAACAGACTCTTGTGGTAGAATTAGCTGATGTTTGCAGTTTCCTATAACAGCTGTTCTTGAAGCATAAGGTCACACAAGTATGAAATGAATGTCTCTCTATAGTGAGCGTAGAGGCTTCCATAAAGAGGATAATATTACCTGTCCTCCCGTCTCCTGTTTTTTTTTTTTTGACTCTTCCAGCCCTTCCAACAATTTTATTACTTATTTCCTATGTTAAATTCCTCTAGGTGGAAATACGTAATTTTTTATTTCCAATATGAACATTAACTGCTACCACATTTCTATCAGGAGTGGTTTAGGAAACAGACCCTCAAAGATGGAAGTCTGGGATTGGATATCTGATCTGATGGAGTTTGAATGTATTGATGAAATCATAGCCAATGGAAAATGGGGAATTTGATTGTTCAGGGTGTGCGCTAACAAAACAGATGTTTAAAATTACCCACTGTCAATGTCAGAAATAAAGTGTGTATTGAAAACCAAGCTTTGGAATACCAAATTACTGCTACAATTGACTTTTGTGGTGGAAATGAAGATTATAGGATCCTTTACTGACTGTTATGACTGATTGCAGCGGAAGCTTATAGGAAGAAAAATGACAGAATCAGAATTAAACTCCTCACTCAAGACAAGGTCAGCTAGAAAAATCTTTTGTCTCTCAAAATTGATAAAGCTTATTATCAGAACAAAAATCTGACTCTGTGCATTGCATGATTACAAAGTATATTATAAATCCAAATTTCTCCAAGTCTTTTATATGCTAGTTCGGGCACTGAATTGGGAATGAGTGGGACTCTGATAATTAGAATGGGAAAATGCAGTAGATTTGGACAAATCTTAGAAGCTTGAACCCCTAAATATCCATTAACCTTCCTTGCCAACAGAAGCAACCCCTCTGGCCCTATCTGAGGAGACCAACTTTCCCTTAGTTGAAACTCTATAATGACCTCACCTGAGAAAACTTTCTTACAAGTAATGCTAATTCTCTTTAAGATGCTCACCCACCATCCTTCATTACCTCTAGACTCTTAATGGGGGTCCAACCCCAGAATACCGCCAGGATAACAGCACAAGGTATGACCCAGGAGATTATAATGTTCACACCAACATAAAATTTCAAGATTGTACTAATTTTTATGAATAGAAATCTTGAGAACATGTACGACAAGGGATTCTTAGGGTCCTAGACCAAAAATGACAGAACATGTTGCTGGTTATTTTGAATATTCCACTTACCAGAAATTTTGGGTTCAGTGTGTTACCTTGAGCAGCTGAGAGGGCTCTAGCAGTTTCTTTGGTTGATTGACTAAAACCCACACTCAATGATGGACTACATTCAATAAAGTTGAGATGCCAGATATCCCCGGTATAATATAAAGGGTGGGATCCAAAGCTTAAGGGAAGTAAGATGTTGGAATGTATTTATTTTGTATGACCCTCTTACCCTAGACTCACAAAGTACATGAGGTGGGACCAGAGTACATTCCTTTTGTACAAGGCCTCTTGCAAAGCACATTGATAAAGGAAGCCCCAGAATCCTTATAATGCTTGTAGTGGCTGTCTTTGGCAGCCTGGGAGTGACACTAGGAGATGCCATCGTTTCAGTGGGTTTCCTTATTTCAGTGGAGATGATAGGATTCTAAAGTGGTAGAGGTCATGTGGTTGGGCAGAAATCAGAATGCTTTATCTTCAGAGATGTTTGGCAGAGGCTAAATGACCATGTTATCTCTTAACCTGAAATAAATTGGGCATCTTACTAAAATACTACCTGTTCAATATAGTGTGAAAAAACCCTCAGTCTGGTGACATGCTCAGTATAGGTCAGTCAGCTTTTCCCAGCTCACCCCAATACCTGCTCAGTAGACTCATGTACAAAGTAATCATGGTGACAAGGATGGAGATAATACACAGACTCGACAACATCGGCTTGCCTTCATCAGGTCTTAGCTAACCCATGTTGAGTGCCCAATTTGCCAACGGTAGAAATCAACTCAGAGCCCTTGATATGGCATTATTCCCACCAGTGAAAGATTGATTATATTAGACCACTTCCATCATGGAGAGGGCAGAGGTTTATATACTGAAAAAAACATATTCTTTCGTTAGTACCGTCACTCATAAATTGGCAGGATGCCTATTTTGTCATAATGTCATCACACATGACATTGTTTAATGACCCTGGAACTCATTTCACAGCAAAACACGTACAGCTAAGGTCTCCTACAATGTGCTCTATCCCCTACAGACAAATGGCAGTATAGAATGCTGGAAGAGCCAATTGAAGACTCAGCTAGCTAAGTTCCCAGCTGGGAAGTAGGACTTTGCAGTGTTTGAATGTTGTAGACAAGATGCAATACATGTTTTGAGCCAATGAGTAGTTTCCCTCATAGCCAGAAATCATGGGCCTGTAGCCAATGATGAACATGGAAATTGTGTCTTTCACTATTCACCTAATAACCCACTCCTAGGACTTTTGTTTGGGGGCTCTTTTAGTACTGTGGTCCACCTTACCAAGGGGGGTTGCTCTGATAAGGAACATAGCAAAAAGCAATGATTCCATTGAAGTAGAGGCTGAGACTCCCCACTGCCCTTGGGGTTCTGGAAGTAACTGAACCAAAAATCAAAGTAGGAAATTGCCATTTTGCACAGGGTGCGTATTCCCTATTGTAACAAAAAGAAAGACTCCGTTTGTTTGTTTTTTTATGTTTGACTGCTGAAAAAGCCCAAGTCCCATTGCTTTACCTTCCCCTTTTGCCCCACTTCTAGGCATGCGTACAAGGAAGGCCATGTACTCCCTTCCTTGGTACCAGAGGGAAGCACAAACCAGGCAACCCCCAACCTGGCCCCACCTCGTACGTAGACACAGTAAAAGCCAAAGCTTCACTCTTTCTTCACTCTAAAAGGAATCCTCCCTAGAAATCCTTTTGGTGTTTACCATGTGAGTAATGAACTTGGTTTCATACCTCACATTCATATAAGTTCGTAAAGGGATGGCTGCTGCCTCGTATCCAGCAGGAGATGTCAGGTGCCCACAGAAAACACTTATCCTAGAGAAATCGTTTTGGTAAATGATGGTGGAGTTAATGGTTAGGTCTGGGCCCAAATGGAGTTTCTCAAGGTGCCTCAGGATTACTGCGACAAGTTCTGTAAGTTAATGGAAGACGACAGTAACCTGAAAGGGAGGACCACAGCAGCTCATAGCTCTTAGAACTGAAGGTTTCTGTTACTTCTTTCACTGAGACAAGAAGTAAAAGGAAAGAGTGCAAAGAATTGATAGAAGAGAAAGGAAGCTATAAATATCAACTATGGTCTCATGACATAACAGATATGCGGACGACAGCAGCCATGCATAGTTACTTCCTTTTTTGCTCTGTATATGTGTATATACTAACCAGGTATTTTCCCCCTTTCTTTTTCTTGCTATTCTTCATAAAGAGAGTTGATGGGTGTTTAATTGAATTATTTAACCTCTTTTGATGTTTCATTTTATGTGTCAACTTGACTGGGGCCTGGGGTGCCCCAAATATTAACCTGCGTGTTTCTGTGAGGGTGTTTCTTGATAAGATGGGCGATTAAATCTGTAAACTGAGTAAAGCCGTTTGGGCAAGCCTCATCCAAGGCATAAGCCTTATCTAATCAGTGTTCTATCAGTTAATGTTACAAAAAGACTAACCCTCCCTCAGTAAAAGATGATTCTTCCTGCCAGAGGGCGTGGGAACTAGGATATCACGCTTTTTTTCCTGCCTCTGAACTGAAACACCAGCTCTCCCTGAGTCTCGGGCCTGCCAGCCTTCACACTAGAACTATATCACCGGCTGGCCTTGTTCTCTCGACTCCAGACTAGAAATGAAGTAAACGCTGTGCTCTGGCTTGCAGACTCGCCCTGCTGACTTTGGGACTTGCCCGCCTCCATCCTCCTCCTGATAAATCTCTGTCTTTCTGCATAAACATCCAATTGGTTCTGTTTCTCTGGAGAACTCTAAAGCAGATTTTGGTACTAAGTGTGGCTCTAAAGGAACAGAATTGTAAAGGTGAATTTTCTGAATCGGGTCTGGGGTTTCTTGAACTGGCCCTCTAATCTGATTGAAGTTGCTAATGACTCTATAGTAGTAAAGAGAACACCGGTCTGTGACACGATCCTAACAAACCACTTATAAGATGCAAGGATCTAGGTGACAGTGTATAGGATACTTTCAAACACTTTGTGTCATGCTAATGAGTATCCTGAGATGGGCTGGTGTTTCCTAATGGCACTGGACAAAGTAGGGAAAGAAAAGGATGACATTGAGAATTCGAATTCCCAGCTCAGGTGCCGCCTAAATAACCTAAAAGCACGTGTGTGGCCTGAAGGGGACCCTGATCTCCTGTAGCCAGCAGGGCTGAGCGATCCCTGCAAAATCCAACCCGGAATCTCATCCTGGGACCAGCTGAATTCCACATTGGACGCTCAGCCTCACAAAGTATCTACTGTGAAAGTGAGGGCGTGGCTTGGGAAGAAACGGGATCCCAAAAGTTGGAATGGGGGGTGGTAGGAAGACGCTGATGAAGCTGGGACGTGGAGTTCCTAAATTCGGATGAGTCTTCTTTGCCAGTGGGAGCAGCCTCTCCACTCCCAGTGGAAGAGGCCTCCCTACTCCTGGGGCAGCAGCCTCTCAACCCCCAGAAGTGACCTCCCCCCATCCCTTAGGGGACTTTCCCTGAAGCATTTGCCCTGCAAGACAATACTGATTGTCCTCAGAACCCACCCCCACCACCTCACTTTGCTTCTAGATCTATAACTACACTCAAGTCCCAGCAGGCCCCTAAAGGTGAGGTTCGAAGCGAGACTCAGGTGCAGGTGCGCTACCCTCCAAAAGAATGACTTGAGTTTTCTAATTTATATAGACAGAAATGGGGGGGGGGGGAGGGAAGAACAGTGAAAGGAATATAAAATTGTATCAGGCCAAATTTATTGATATGGGCGCAATGAGCATAGGTTCTGCGTTTAATGTTGCCCCTTGAGAAATTCCAAAGGGCTCCAACAGTTTGCTTGGTTCTTATTTGAAACATGGATCAAAAGGTGGCCCCAAAGTGAGCGAAGTTAGAAATACCAGACCTGCCTTGATTTAATGTAGAGGAAGGGATTCAGGGGCTTAGGGAGATTGGAATGTTCGAGTGGGGTTGTCATTTAAGACCTACTCACCCACCCCGGAGGGAGCCAGAAGCTACACCTGTTGCCATGATGGTGAGAAATCAATTGTGAGGGAGCCCCAGCATCCTTGAAGAGCTCTGTGGTCCCTCTTCTTTGTAGGCCTGACCTTATGGGGGGAGCTGCAGTCACTGAACTGGGAAACCTAAACGCAATGGGAGCAAGTGTATCCCAGGTAACAGGGGCCAAGTGGTGGCACTCAACCATCAAAGGCAAAGTGGGTGTGGTCACCATACCATAATGGAGTAGAGTCAAAGCAGCAGTCAGGACAGTTTGACTAGTACAGATCTACGCCACTGGCTAATTGATCATGGTTTTCCTAGAAGTGAAATAGATAGGAAGCCTATTCAGTTCTTACTTGATATGGACAAGCAGAAAAGTTCTAGGTCAAGTAACATAAGTCTAACCTGAATCATACAATTAGAGAGTCACACCCCTCAATCAATTCCCAGACTTGAGCCAGACCCAGAACCCCTTGACTGTAGGGGGATCCAGGTCTCCTTGAGGAAGGACCTTGGTACACCCAAAATTACACTGTTGGTCTTTCTCCCATCCTTCCCCAAAGAGACCTGTGGCATTTTACCAGGGCAACTGAGCACTGGGGAAAATGAAATAATCAGACCTTTTGGGGACTTCTAAACACTGGCTCTGAACTGACACTAATTTCAGGAGACCCGAAGCATCATTGCGGCCCCCAGTCAGAGTAGGGACTTGAGGAGTCAGGCGTTTAATGTACTTTTAGCTCAGGTCTGTCTTATAGTAGGCCTAAGGGGTCCCCCAAGTCCATCCTGTGGTTATTTCCCAGTTCTGAAATGCATAATTAAAATAGACATACTCAGCAGCTACGAGAATTCTCACATGGGTTCCCTGACCTGTGAAGTGAGGGCTATTGCGGTGGGACAGACCTAGTGGAAGCCACGAGAACTGCCTCTACTGAAGAAAATAGCAACCCACAAGCTATATTGCATTCCTGGAGGGATTGCAGAAATTAGTGCTTGAAAAATGCAGGAGAGGTGATTCCCACCACATTCCCTTCCAACTCACCTCCCGTGCAGAAGACAGCTGGATCTTAGAGCATGACAGTGGATCACCTTACCTTAGACAGGTGGTGATTCTAATTGCAGTGGTTGTACCAGATGTGGGCTCCTCGCTTGAACAAATTAACACATCCCCTGATATCTGGTGTGCAGCTATTGATGTAGCAAGTGCTTTTTTCTTTACATCTATTAATAAAGACCACCAGAAGCATTCTGCTTTCAGCAGGCAAGGCCAGCAACACACCTTTACTATCCCACCTCAGAGGTGCATCAACTCTCTAGCCCTATGTCAATCATTTAGTTTGTAAGTATCTTAATGGCCTTTCCCTTCTATAAAATATCACACTCGTCTATTATACTGATGCTATTGGATCTGGTGAGCAAGAAGCAACAACTACTCTAGACTTGTTGGTAAGACATTTGTGTGTCAGAGGGTGGGAAATAAATGCAACAAAAATTCAGGGACTTCTACCTTAGTGAGATTTCCAGGGGTCCAGTGGGGTGAGGCATTCCTTCTAAGATGAAGGGTACATTGTTGTGTCTTGTTTTGCCTATAACCAAAAAAAGGCACAAAGTCCTGTGGGCTTCTTTGGATTTGGGAGGCAACGTATTTCTGATTTGGGTGTGTTACTTGGGTCCATTTAGGGAATGATCTGAAAAGTTACTCGTTTTGAGTGGCTCCCAGAACAAAGCTCTGCAACACATCCACGCTGTCACGCAAGCTGCTCTCCTGAGTGGGCCACATATGACCCAGCGGGTCCAATGGCATTGACGTGGCAGTGACAGATAGGGCTGCTGTCTGGAGCCTTTGCCAGGACAACAGCAGCCATGCATAATTGCTTCCTTTTTTGTTCTCTGTATGGATATATATAACTAGGGACTTTCTCCCATTTTTCTCTTGCTATTCTGTGTGAAGAGCATTGGTTGATAGTTAATTATTTAGCCTTCATTCCAGGATATCTAGAATGAATTGTGATTAAACTAGAAAAAAAAATCACCCAGAGAAGTATATGACTGGCAATTATCCAAGCCTACTGCCTTCCCTTGGACCTAGAGGCATAACTTTGCCCTGAAGAGCTACTGGTTCTCTCTTTTTCTTTTGTTACAATCCAGAGACAATTGGTATTAAAACCAAGTCATGGGCAATGGCAAGCAGGAGGTCAGGGGAACTGTGAACCGCGGGATGCTGCAGGGAAGACAGAAAGCACAGCATTTGGGAAAGCAGTTTTAACCAGAACAAGGGTTTGGACTGAGAAAGTGATGCATTGGTAGAACCATAGCTCTGGATGCCAAAGTCAGATCAGTCTAGGTCGGAGAGACAGAAGAAAAGGAAAGGTGTGATATGGAGTCTAAGAGCAAGGTCAGTGTCCAAAGATTCCAGCTCAAGTGGAGGGAAAGGTCCATGTGTGGAATCTAAGTGAGTAGTTGGGCTGTAGTTAGTGTTCTGAAATCTGGGCAGGGCAGCCAAATAAGCTATGGGTTCAATAAACAAAAACGAGAGGCTTGTTTGCACGTAGAGTCAATAGGGAGAACACGGAGGGTGCTCAGACTGGCCATCAGGGAACACGTAGGAAGCAGAGTCCAGAAAAGCAGGAACTAGTAACTTGGGATTCAGAGTCACACAGCAGTATAACCAACAATATGTCTATGAGATTCTCGGGTGCAGGACTGCGTCTTCTCATTTCTAGCACTTCAGTGCCTAAAATGGGTCTGACATAAGACAGGTACTCAGTGCACGCTGTTGAATAAGGGGACGTTCATCGTAGGATAAAGGTTGTCTGTTCCTAGGCTTAGAGGAAGCCTTTATTTGTGTGGATGTCTACGGGTTGTTAGATGTATACAGGTTCTCTGGAAAGAGGCAGGACTCTGCAGATGACTAAAGTTGGGGACCGTAGCCTGGGGGTGGACTGACTTTGGTCCACTGAAGAGGACTCACTGTCTGTACCCAATAGTCAGACACGTAATGGTTAAGACGAAGAAGCAATACAGTAAGGGAGAACGTTTGCACAAACCAGGAAAAGAGTCATAAGATGGTGACAAGGCACATGGCCTGACCGAGAATGTACTAATTAGCTGCAGTAAGCAACCATTCCGGAAAAGTCTAATTTGAAACCTAAGTTAAGGAGAGTGGCCTGTGTTTGCAATCGTTTTTTTTTTTTTTTTTTCTCTGAGCACAGAAAGAGGACTCCAGGGGTGCTGAGATGGAGAGCTAGATCTGTTCACAGGGTGCTCAGGATGAGCAAAACTCAAGAAAATTCCCGTTATGTCCAGAGGCAAGGGTTTGTCAGAGGATTCCTGGTCCTGGAAATAACAGATCAGAGGAAGATTTAAAAGCAGTGTGAGGAACATATGGCCCCAGGGGTTGGTTCTCTACTGCTCCTCAGAAGTAATTGATTTGAACCACTCAGAAGCAACATGAAATTCTCAAACTCTTCACAATACCGTATTTACATTGCATAAACATGTAAGTATGAAAATAAAAGCTTATGGTTGGTAGAAACTGTACGAGTCACCTCAACAGATGTGGTGTCCAGCCTCTGCTTGAGAATCTCCAGTGATAAGGAGCTCATTACTTCCTAAAAGTTATAAAATGCTGGCCCAGTTTAAATGAGTGAAACAAGGGATTGAAAAGCAGGAAAACAAATGCAACAGCAACAACCATAACAAAAAACAAATTAAAAAACAAAACCTCTGTGCCGACCTATATGAGCTTCAATTAAACATGAGGACGAGGAGATTATTACAATTCAATCAGAATTTGTCAACCTCTGCAAATAGTGCTAGTCACACAAGAGAGTCACTGGGAAAACTGATGGGTTTACAAATAAAACAACTTGTGAACAGGAATCTGAGCTGACATTAATGTGGAAAGAAAATTTAACCCCCTCAGCTTACTCAAAAGATACTTCGTATTTTGGCAAAGCAAATTATTTATTTCTTACTTAAGGCCTCTTGGTTTATTGGGTTTTCACCATTTAAATTCAGTTATAAGAATTGTTTAATTTTAAGTTTGGTGTCAAGTTCCTATTTAATTATAAATACTTTAAGGTCCTCGAGGCTCAGAGATTTGGAATTTTTAATGAAAGCTGTGCCTGCCTATTAATCCTAGGTCTTGAATTCTTAGAGTAAAGAATAAGTATGCCTTATTTTGTATTTATGCTTTGACTATTTCAAAGTACTTTAAAAGTGGGTCATTTTATAACGAGATCATATAAGGTATTATTATTAACATTATTATAGCTACTTAATCCCTCTATGTCTTGAATTCCTCATTTATAAAATGAGGATAATGGTAGTGCTACCTCGTAGCTGTTGTAAGGGTTAAGTAGCTAATACAGGTAAAGCAGTTAGAACAAATCCTGGCACCTAGAAAGTGCTCAGTAAGTGTTATGTACTATTAACACTGTTCAATACGTAGCTACATTCACACCACAACTTGAAGTATCCTAGTTGAATTCAGGCATGTGAAAATGTTGTATATTTCAAATTAATAGCATAGGTTTTATTTGCTTGTGAATTTGTTGGTTTATAATGAACTCAATCCAGTTGTGGTAGAGAATACATAGCATTGTATTGACCTCATGGAGACTGCAACCAGGTTTATTTTTCAGTTTTTTATTCCATTTATTGGGAGTGACATTGGTTAGTAAAATTACATAGGTTTCAAGTGTACATTTCTATAATACATCATCTGTATATTGCATTGTGTGTTCACCACCCAGAGCCAGAGCTTTCATCACCATATATTTGATCCCCTTTTCCCTCTTCGGCCATCCCCGCCCCCTTACCGTCTGGTAACCACTAAACTGTTGTCTGTGTCTATGAGTTTTAGTTTGCTTATCTTGTTCATTTGTTGTTCTCGGTTTTATATCCACATATGAGTGAAGTCGTATGGTTTTTTACTTTTTCTGTCTGACTTACTTCACTTAGCATAATAATCTCAAGATCCATCCATGTTGTTGCAAATGGCAGTATTTCATCTTTTCTTACGGCCGAATAGTATTCCATTGGATATATGTGTGTGTGTGTGTGTGTGTGTGTGTGTGTGTGTGTGTGTGTGTATCGCCACATCTTTCTTTATCCAATCATCTATCGAAGGACACTTTGGCAGCCGGTTTATATCCCAACCCTGACACTTATTAGCTAAGTGAATTTGGACACCTTATTGGCTTTCTATGTGTCTCATTTTTTTACCTGTAAAATGGGGGTCATAATATTATCTGTCTCCTAGGGTTGTGGTAAAGAATAACTGAATTAATATGTGTAGAACATTTATAATAGTGATCTGTATATAAGAGTTTACTGCTCTTAGTACTAGGTCTACTATTACTCTTCAGGGCTTATCTCCAAGCAAATAGGAGTCACATTCCAAGACATACAAAAAAAAGCAGTGTGACCAATTCCAAAAGACAACTAACTTTGACTCCTAAAAATTTATGTCCTTTTTGTTAGTTTGGTTATTTAAGAACTAGGCAAGTGTCTCTCAGAGTAACTGAGAGATAGAGTAACTGAAGAGTGGCCTTCTATAAGGGAAACTTCTTTCTGTAACTATACCTAGATCAGTTGGGTTATTCAGGTAGAATTTTCTATATCATGAGATCAAGTAATATACCAGCTACCAAGGTAGGAAGACTTTGAAGTTCATCTACAGAGATGATAAAGACCACAAAAAAGCTGTGCCTTCATTACAGAGGGATTTGTTGCAAGTACACACTGATTCTTAACCCATTTCAAACATGGATTTACTGAAAAATCAGTGCCTAAGACTTGGGGATTTCAGTGCCTGCAGCCACTCTGGAGAGTGAAGTGGGCACCTGGGTGGCCATGGCAGATCCTTCCTTGTAAGAAGATTATGCAGCTGGGTGATAGCGTCATCAGAATGGCTTCAGTTTTCATGTTGCTCGGAGTGCATAAGTGCTATTATTCAAGTGCCACGCAACGTTATATTAAGAGACTGAAGATATTCATCTGTTTCTCCTGTTATTCAGAGAAATGAGTTTGAGGTAACTTTTAATGAACATTCAGTTAGCAGGAGAGCTGGTGAGGACACACATGGGAAAGATCGATCTGAGGAGAATATTGTATCTTAAGAGATTGTTGTATGGACTAAGAATCAAATTTAATCCTTCCAAAAATAAACGTATGAGGTAGATGCTACGATCTTTATCTTTCAGATGGATAAAGTGAGACTTAGAGAAGACAGATTACTTCTCTGGAATCACAGTGTGGCAAAACCAGGATTTAAGCCTACCTGGTACCAAAGTTTGCTCTTTCTACTACAGTTTACTGACTCCAAACCTAGAACAGATGCACTGGATAAGAATCCAGCATTGGTTCAAAATTTAAATGAATAAACTAATAGAAAGTTGGTAATCATTTTGATTACTCCCTTAGAAAATAAATTATTTGACAGAAGATAAGTCCTGGTTTAATAAGTTTATATCAATGAAGAGATATATTAAAGAAATTGTCCTAAAACTAATGGGTTGATTAAAATTTCCAAATACTTATAAACTCTGAAAAGAGAAAAAAATCTTATTAAGAAAGATAATTGTACACCTGAAATCTATGTAATTTTACTAACAATTGTCACCCCAATCAATTTAAAAAATAAAAAAAAAGAAAGATAAAATCTAAACAAAAGAAAAAATGCTTCCCTCAAAAACAAATTCTCAAGAAACCTGTTAAAAAACACAGAACCTAAACATTTATTTTGAAGAAATTAGCAAAGAATAGTATATAATTATATAAAAGATATTCATCATAGTACTTCTACAGTGGCAAAATCATGAAAGCAACCTAAATGTTCAACAATAGGAGATTAATTAAATACAATTTTATGTGTACTTCAACATAATGGAATGTCATGCAGCCATTGGAAATTGTATATTTAAATGTATTCAAAGTTAAGGAAAAACATTTGTGCAATAATATTAGTAAAAAAAAAGATACAAAATTGAATATAAACTAAGATTTCTATTTTGTGAAACTATAGATACATATACAGATATAGAGAGACACAGAGAAAGAGAAGGGGTGAGGGGAGACAGGGAGAGGAAAAGAGAATGAGAATAGAAAGAATTACATTGAAATGAAACATTGATTCTGTGGGTGTTAAGCATCCATTTATGTATTGTTTCTATCTGTAAACATCTATTGTATTCGAAATAAAAAGACATTTACATAAATAAATTAAGTGTATAGTGAAGACAATGCTAGGAGGGAGGCTTATGCATAGTTAATGGGAAATGAGCTCACTTTGACGCAAGGCTTACGCAGGTTTGGACCAAGTCTGCATTTTCTCTTACCCTCTGGCAGCCACAGAAGCCCACAGAAGTGGAAAGTGCCTGGGCTTGAGCTGGCAAGGTCTGTCTAGTGAGGCGCGGTGGTGGTCGCCCTGAAGGCAGCCCCTCACACTCTCCTCCACAGTCCAGGTTGCTTTAAACCAAGATCATTTGACACAACCCACAAGTTTCCAAGCCCATCTGGGGAGCTCTCTGTGAGTTTTCCTTACGGTTTCTTTTTTCTCATTGTTTTGTAGCTGTGACTCCATTTGAAATGAACAATCAAACAGATGTCACTGAATTCATCCTCTTGGGATTTTCTAACCTTCCAACCTACAGGCGTTGTTCTTCGTGGTCCTTTTGGCTATTTACCTGGCCCGTCTCCTGGGTAACACGTGGATAGTAATGGCCATTGGTCCTGCTCCCCCATACTCTAATGCATTATTTCCTCATCAGTCTGAACTTATTGGACATTGGCTCCGTGTCCACTACTGACTGGGTCTGCACTGAACATTCTGCATACATAAGGCCAACATCTGCTTGACCTTCTCTCATCTTCCAGAGTTAGATATTTACAAATAAAACTTAGAAATCTATACATGCCCTACCTGAGGGAGTGTCCAGTTTCAGTACTTTAACCACCCACCACTTAAGAGTGCTTTATTCATTCTCATAACTTTAAAACCCCTGTGTCTACTACAACGCTCAAGTTTATATCTCTGATCTATACATCTCTCCTGAGCTGGAGACTTACAGATTTGACTGCCTACTTGACGTCTCCTTTTAGATGTCTAATGGGCATCACAAACTCACTATGTTCCAAATAAAGTTTTTGATTCCCCTCTGCCCTTTATCTGATACTCTATTCATCTTCCATCAGTCACTCAAGTCCGAAACCTCACTGAACATATAATCTATGGCTAAGTTCTTTCACTTACCCTACCACAAACCTGGGCCTAGCCACTAACCGTCTTTATAGTTACCTTCTATTATATGTAATATCTAATTATACCCCACATATATAATAGTGTATAAGTAAATTACATACATAATCAGTTTATATATATTATTATATATTTACTTATAAATATATAGTATATTAATATAATTTTTAGATATTTAGAAATATATTTATACATATATGTATATATGCATATATATATATATATATATATATATATATATATATATATATATATACTCCTTACCATAGGTTGTGGAGCTATGCGTAATTTGGTACCTTCTGTTCTCCAGCCTTATCTCATACCACTTTCCATCTAGCTCATAATTAGTGTTCTCTTGTTCTACTTGGGAGTCTCTCTTTTTCAACAAAGCCCGTCCTTTCTGCCTTGGGGCCCTTGCATTTGCTGTTCCTTTAGTCTAGAGTACTTTCCCAAACTCTTCATACTTGGCTTATTCTCATGCTTAAGATCTTATCTCAAAAGATCCTCCCTCAATAGACTGTCCTTTCCATTGTAATATAGCCACACCTTGCATCTCCCCCAGCCCTCCCTCCTTTAGGCTTTGCTTGGCCTTCATAACCCAGTGAAGGTGGACATGTAAATGTGGATCTTCCAAATATGACCAAAGTTTTTGAGATTCTGTGGATCAATTTGTTACTTCTTAATTCCAATTAGCATTCTATTATATAAATATACCACAATATGTGTATCCACTCACTTTGTTGACAGAAATTTGGATCATTTCCAGTTGTTTCTATTATGAACAACTATTCTATTATAAACCGCTGTAAACATTTGTGTGTAAGTATCTTGTGGACATATTTCTCCTGCGAAACTCTCACTCAGAAAAGAAGGATATTTGCCAAGTCTCTCGTGTTACAGGACTACCAAGTACTTTTGGTGGGGAAAGATTAATTAGCTTTCAGTAACATCAAACAAATAATAATATTTGGATATCTAAGAGACATCCTGATGGAAAGAAATGGCAAGAGAAGGGATGGGGGGAAAGGAGAAAGAGGGAGGGAGGGAGGAAGGGAGAGAAATTTATAGATTTAGTCATTTTTCCTAGAAGCAAAATGACTTCACAATTTTATCTGCGTGTATGACAGTATAAACAAGCATTTTAAGTGTCAGTTCGAAAAGCAATAGAGTTCCATATGGATATTTACAGAAAAAAAAGTGGATAAATTATGGCGTATTCATACCATGCAATATTAAACAGGATTCAAAGAAGCTAGAGCTACATGCAACAACACGGATAAATCTTATAAACATAAGAAAGGTCATCTTCTATTTCAGGCTCACTTTATATTCAGTCGTCAATGGTATATTTGCTTTCTACTTTTCATGAAGGGAGTGGCACATCCCTCAGCCATAACCACGGATTAGCCCTGGACAGTCCTGTTGTGTCACACGATCCCACCGCCCTTCACTTAATTTGGACAATAGATGTATGTCTGACCCAAAAGCAGCCAGTCCATATTAAAACATTCCATGCTCAATAAAATTAAAACAAACACGTGCATTCTGTGCCCAGTGGCTTCCATGTTTACTGTGAACACCAGAGATAATAGCAAATTCTGTCTTCAGAAGCTTCACAAGAGGGGTGACCCTTGAGTTGTCTCAAATCGAGGCAAGGGGACCAGGGCTCTGTATCTCCCACATCAACCGGGCAGTTGGAAGGGAGCTGCCTCCAGTGAAGAAGTTACCTGAGGCGAGGCAACCCCTTGCAGCTGAAATCAGTTCTTAGCCTGGGACTCCGTGGTCAGCTACAGAGACGAGCGCCTCCGTGCGGAAGGGGAGAGCAGCGCAGCACAGCATTTGCGGCGGAAGACCCGAAGCTCAGTTGTGTGACACTTGAGAGTTCTTTAGACAATCAAGTGGCGATGATAAGTAGTCAGTTGGGCATAAAACTTGGAGATCAAGTAAAAGGTCTAGGCTAGAGACTAATTTGGAGTCAACAGCATTGAGGTGACATTTTTAAAACCGTAAGACGAGACTATGTTATATGTCAATCATACCTCAACAACAAAAAAATAAGACTAGGTGGGGGTCGCCAGGGGAATTAGAAGAGAAGCACTTCAAAACCTGGACCTTGGAGCACTTCGAATTAAGACGACTGGAGGAACCAGCCAAAGTAAATGTGACGGAGCAGCCAGAGAGGTAGGAAGAAAGCTAGAAGTGTGGTGACCATGAAGCCGAAAGCAGCAAGTGTTTCTAGGAGGAAGAAATGATCCATCATATCACAAGCTGCAGACAGGCGAACGGAGATAAGGAATGAGACGTGCCCGCTGGGTTTAGCCGCGTGGAAGTCACTTGTGGTCTCGGCAGGAGCAGGTTTCGTAGAAAAGTGGAGGTAAAAGCCTGCTTGGGTGAGTTTATTAGAGATGGGAAGAGAATAATGAGAAGCATTAAAAATTAGCCGATTGACACGTTTGTTATAAAGGGGAGCAAAGAAATGGGGTGTAGCTGAAAGGGGAATGGGGTTAAGAAAGGAAAGGAAGGAAGAAAGGAAATTTTTCAAAGATGGGAGAAATGACAGGATGTGGGTGTGTGATGAACACGATTGGTCAAAGGAGACAAACTGATAACGTGGGAGGGAGAGAGGATGGTGACGGAGTGATGGCCTTGGGTAGGTGGGAGAGTGTGCGGTCTAGCACACACGTGCAAGGGGTGGTCTGGGTAGGAGCAGAGGCCCTTCCACTAGAGAAACAAGTGGGGAGGCAGAAGATGTGGGAGTCGGTACAGGTACTGTGGACGTTCATTTGATCACTGTACTTGATTTTCTCTGTGAAAAGGAAATATGGATCCTTTGAGAGTGAGGATTGGGAAGGAGAGTTGGAGATTTGAGGACAGAAGAGTAAAGAGAAGGGAGACGTGGTATGACAGCCGGGCAGCACCAAGGCCCACGGGGAGTTTTTGGTCATTAATTTAAAGTCAGGGTCATGAGTGTGATTGTGTTTCTTCATTGTGGCTATTCATCTGTAAAATGGGGATAAAATCAGTGCCTGCCTTGTTAGGTTGTTGGGAGGATGTGAGAATTAATATGCATTACATACCGGGCACATGGTATCATTTAATAAGTGCTCATTATTATTATCCTGTAAGGTGCGTTATTACCTGGTGTACCTATCTCTATTGTGATCACAGATACGTTGGCTTGTAGAACTTCAAGGTTAAAAATCACTGAGTCTAACCACTTATTTGATATTTGAATTTTATCCATGCCACCATTCAGCTTTTGTCTGAGCTACTCAGGGACAGGGCACCAGCTACGCCCTGAAGCAGTCATTTCACCTTCGGACATCTCTGATGGCGGGAATGGCCTTCCTTGTCTTAGAGTGAAATCTCCTCTGTTGTCACTTTCCCCACCATCTGGTCATTTGGGCCACATTGATATAATCATCTTGGTGGGTGTGTCCATCTCTTCTACAAACGGTTCTCTTTGGGTTTGACTAGATCGGATAGCAGCCTGTGCAGCCACTCTGGACACTTCCAATGGGCCTTCCAACCTCTTCTTCCTGATAGGAACCATGTGCTTTTGCAGAAGCAAAGGAAATTCATTTTTTCAGTACCCCTCACTCCCTGCAGCCACATCCTCGTCAGAATTTCTGACTTGGTTATTTTGTTCATTCTCCTCAGGGAAAAGTGTGTGAGCTGCTTTTCTCTCATCTAGAACAATTTTTCTTTGCTGTGTTTTGTAGAATTTTGTAAGATCTTAGGGACTGTTCCGTGAAAAAATAGTTTTATGTAATCAAATGATTTTGGAAAGCTGTAGGCAAAAATTAAACAATTTTCTCATGTAGAAATATGCTACTCCGTAATCTAAATTCCCAAAAGGGTGATGTGGTGAATTTTCTAAACTTATTGGTTAACAAATGTACTTTGTTCGTGGTGGTCATTTC
Source organism: Rhinolophus sinicus (assembly GCF_057876585.1). Taxonomy (NCBI): domain Eukaryota; kingdom Metazoa; phylum Chordata; class Mammalia; order Chiroptera; family Rhinolophidae; genus Rhinolophus; species Rhinolophus sinicus. The sequence continues at coordinate 50,772,630 of NC_142507.1, forward strand.
CTGGGACTAGCATTCCACAAAAATTCTTTGGGAAAGCTAGTCCAGAAAGTGGTTTCTCATACTTACCGAACTTAGAACCTATAAAATATTGAGTTAGGTTACTTTTATTATAAAGTTACATGAATATGCACAATCATAAAACTAGATATAAACTCCACTGCTTATAGCCCTTATATAAGCAACTATAAAACCAAATCAATTTACCAAATAAATGTAAGCAAAACCAATAAAATTCAAATTGACTACATTAAGTTAATGCGACATGTAACACTGTGTTGTTGAAACAAAACCGCCAATGCAGGGTTTATTGATAAAAACATAGTATCTTATTAACTTGGTTCTTTTGATTTTGTGTACAATGGACTCATTTTTGAATCATTATCATATCATTGCTGATCTTTTTTTTTTTTTTTAAGGGGCTCACTAACCAGACTTATTTTGAGATGGGTCAACCAACTGAAGGTGCACCTCTCCCAAATAAAATACTATATTCTTTGAAATTCTTTTAAGCAAAAAAATTGCTTATTGCATAGTCATAGTGCTGTATTTTCTACTGAACTCTAGCAAGTTGGTCTGAACAAAGAATACAAGTAAAACATTTAAAATGTTAATACCATACAACTGTTGTACTCTCTGACATGTGCAGATTCTTTCAAGTTTGACATTTCTATTCTTTCCTATCACATAGTAGTGATGACATTTCTCCCAGTGCGTTTACTGTCTTGCACCAGCGTAGAACCGGCATTTATACATGACCCTGGGATATTATTTGGCCTTCGCTTGGCAGGAATAGGATCCTAACAGACAGAGTCAGGCACCAAAAGTAGGAGGCCATGGTCTGTTTTTAAGATAATCATCTATCATTCAGAAAATATTTATATTATTTTAAAGAGATTATCATAAACGTGGAACAGATAATGGGGAAACAAAAATTAGAAGCCGCTGAAATGCCCACGATACTCTTTGCAAAGAGTGGGCAGCCTCTCTTCTCTGTGCAGGGATCAAGAGAAACTGCTTAGTTGAAGTCTCCAGCCCCCACTTTTCTCTCCTGTGGTTTTTCTCCCCTCCTGTCCAACAAAACGGGAAAGGAGCTGACTCTCAGCTAGTATTTCGCATCCATTCAAACCAATGTGCTACCTCCATTGGCAGTTTTAAGGCTTTTCGTCTACTGGTGTGGAAGGAAAGACTTTCCCCCTCATTGAGGGAAATTCAAACTCACTTCCTGGACTGGAGGAGGATACTGGATTTGATTTGGGGATGGAGGAGACATATAGGAGTGATTTTCTCTCTAGAATTTAAGCTATATTTAGGGATGAAATCTATCCTGATACTGATCTAATCTGAAATCTAACCTGCATTCACAGATTGAGGCAGTGTGACCTGGAGAAAGCTGTCCCTGCATTAATCTGCCTCATGACGCCCTCCAGTCCCTTCTTCACAGTGTCCTCCTCTGTCCCTTCCCCTGTACCATGGATGGCCCCGGCCTGCAGCTCTCTTCCTGACTGTTTCGTTCTTTCTGAGGCCTATCAATTTTTTCCTCCCCCACCCCAACCTCTCCACCCAAAGAGGGAGAAATTACTCTAGGACCCCTTTGCGGCAGGGCTGGGAGGTGGTGGGCTGGCATGGAAAAAAATGAAGGGACCCTTGTCTCAAGAGAAGCTCAAGTGCTGAGAAGTAAGACCCATTACTTGGGTGGTCATCAAATCTAAGATGTTGAAGATTATAAAACACAGAATGTGGCCTCCAGGTCCACACTGATGCTCTTGAGCTATAAAAAATGGCGGACGGTGCTAATCAGCTAAACAGGAACATGTCTTAAGTGTTTTCTCTGGGTAGTAATCTCACTCATTCAACTGGGTTTACTGACCTGGAGAGCTCTCAATGGCCAACGGTCCACTGAAGTCAGGTATGGAAGGACTTGTACCTTTTCTTGAAGAGGAGACAAGGAGGAAAGATAACCATAAGCTGGGATTAAGAGTCTGCAATTCAAATATTTCACACAAAGCATGCTCCTAATTCTTTCTGTACAGTAAAGTTCATTGTCTCTCCTCATTTTTGCGTTTCTCCTTCTCACTTTTATTTTTTAACTTTTTTTTTTCTCATTCTTTCAACAAACATTCATCAAGGCCCTTTTATGTGATAGGCTCTCTGCTAATTAGTTCGGAGTCAAAGATGAAAGACTGGTTCCTGCCCTCAAAGGATTTTCAGTCTCAAGGAGGAAACAAACAATAAACTTTAAATAGGAAGTAAACAAGTAATTGCAACACATGATCATTCCTTAACATGTGCGGGGCCTGTGCAGCCGTCTACGTTTTCTTTCTTTTTTTAGTTTCTACACTGATCTCCAATGAGCAAGGCCCACCCTAGTCTGCTAAGATCCTGCCGTCTTCGGCTTATATCTTGCAGAGAAGAGCACTGAACATATATGTTCTTGATAGTGAAGATCTAGACCTTTATTTAAGGGTAACTGATCCATCTATAGATTGCAAGCTCTTTGTGCAGGGGCTGTGTCTAATTGTCCATTTGTACAGCAGCCAATCCACTGGGAAAGCGCCTTAAGTGCCAAGAAAGTGTAGTGATACTCCCCTGCTGCCACCTGGTGCCGTATTTACACTAAGTTAGGCTTGGAATAGATAGTGCAGCTGAAGTCATTTACCACGCTCAGCTCTAAAACGAAATCCTGCTGTTCAACACACACGCCGGCAGACATAAATCCACACTCACCACACACATACTCGTATGTATTAATACTTTCCCTCATGGCCTCCATCTCTGCTCGTCCAGTGCAGACATTTATTCAGGTTTTGTTTCTTTATGCCCAACCCAAAGCTACCATGAGATCCCGAAATGAATCATACCTACAGGTTTTCTGGAGAACGGGGCAAAAGGGCTGTGATTGGAAAGACGTTTTCTTCTGGATGACAGAAGCACATGCTGCAATGATGAACCCAACTGTGTAGAGTTAGAGTTCATGAAAGGGGCCAGGATCATTAGCTCCTCAGTCATCAACTATTTATGAACACCTACTATGTGTCAGGCACAATTCAAGGCTCTGGGGAATCACTGGTGAACAAGAAAAATACATTCTCTGCCCTAGAGGAGGCAACATTCTAGTGTGGAGGCTCCTGTTAACACCTAAACAAAACAATAAAATCATTTCAGGTGCGAGCAAAGGCTAGAAAGTACACATAATATGGGGATGTGACAAGGGCCCTGCTTCCCTTAGGGTGACCAGGGATGGCCCCTCAGAGTGGGGTGGGGGGATGGGAAGAGAATTTCAGGCAGAAAGAACAGCACAGGCCCTGAGAGAAGAAAGACTTTGGTGTCCTCAGAGACAGAGGGAAGGCCAGGGTGGCCAGAGTGACGTGAGGGGAGTGAGGGGCGCGTGGGGGAAGAGGAGGCCAGTGAGTGCAGCAGGGTTGGACCGGGCAGTGCCTGGTAGACCACAGTGGGCATTTGGCTTTGACTGTTTACACCAAGACAAAACCACTAGAGGGATTTAAGCAAGGTGGTTGACACAGTCTGCTCTGCTCTTCTGAATGACCACTGTGCAGGATGGAATACAGGGGCAAGAATGAGATGGAGACCAGCTAAGAGGCCGTGGCTGTAATCGATGTGGAGAGAGGATGCTGTGTTCCAACAGACAGCAGAGGCGAACACGTGTCAGCTTTGAGGTGTATTTTCCAGGTAGAGCCAAAGGGTTTATTACAGACCAAGACGTGGGGATGTGAGTGAAAGAAAGGGATGCAGTTGGGTTCCCAGTGCAACTAGGAGGGGAGTGTATTTGGGACTGGAGAATCAATAGCTCTATTTGGCTGTGTGAGGTCTGAGATACCTGTTAGATTTCCAAGTGGAGTAGAAGGTAGACATTAAGATTGGATCTCAGGGAAGAGGCCCAGGTTGGAGATCTGAGAGTCATCGACGTGTAGATGGCATGTAAAGTCATATTTGTTCACCTTACTCTGCTTCATAGCTTCAGGCAGCATCTTTACCTAATACCCTCCATCCCAGCTCTCAGAAAAGCATGTTTCCATTGGCAAAAAAACAAAACAAAAAAAAAACCCAAGTATAATAAAAGACTGGGTGGAATGGTAAAAATCTGCCGTTCTAAAGAAGAAGCAACTTCAGGCACAATGCATAAGATGTCAGATTACAAGGGCTCTGCCACCAAACCCCTTATTTTATCAATGAAGAGCTTGGATGCAGAGAAGTGCAATGGCCATGGATGTCACAAGGATGGCACGTACACAGCAGAGCCAGAGCTTGAACCCATGTGTGCTGGCCCCCAGCACAGTGTCCCCTCAGCATTCCCTCCGGCAGCCCTTTGAGGTGGCCTGCTCATCGTTAGTGTGAGTGGCATTCAAGCAAGGTCAGGTATGTGACAAATGAATTTAAAATTAAATTTTTAATCCACATTGGAGGTTTTCAGTCTTTATCATTGAAGAGTGAGTGAGAATTCTAGATACAGCATAGAACAAACAGGACTAAGAGTTTTTAAAATAATCATCCCTTCTGGGAACCGGTCTGGGCATCTCTGTCTCCAGTGAACTTGGTCTTACGTGAAGGCCAAAAGGGCACCTAGCTCTCAAGTGCCCTGGGGAGTCTGCATCAACCCCTTGTGACTATGGCAACGGAAAGGTAAGGTACCATTTGTGTCCTGCAAAGCACCACTAGAGGGCTGCAGAGACTAGCAATGACAGGTAGAGAGGCCAGGGAGACCTGAATGGGAGAACCGGCCCCATCGCTTAGAAGCCCAACGCTCCCTTTATTTAGGCTGAGGAAATTGGAGCTTCAGAAAGATGCAGTGGTGCTCCCAAGGCCACCCAGCTGGTTAGCGGCAAAGTTACAGTTACATCACAGGTCCTCTGATTCAAACTTCAATGCGATATAATGGCAAGCAGTGGGTTTTAGAGCCAAGAATCCCCTCTTTGGCAGTGTCTCATTTTGTGTAGTTGGTCAAATGTCCTAACTTGTCTGAACCTCAGTGTTCTATTTGATGGGTGTTAGTGCTTCTGCCATACCATGTTATCATGCTATACTAGGAACTTAGTATAGTTGAGAGGCCTGGCACTTAGTAACACTCATCAGATACCCAGGCCTTGCCCCCTTTCTGCTGAGGCCCTGTTTCCTCTCCGAGCTAGCATAGCCTCATGAAGCAACTTTCAGTAATGAACACAAATGACCCCGTCCGGTTACAACACTCTGCTGCATGTACAGAAAGGACACTATATATTTATGTCACTTAAAAAAACATAAACAAAACCATAGGAAGTGTTTATGTCTAATTCAACCAGGAGGCAAGGGAAAGACAATGGCTTCTTTGCCACTGCCCTAGGATTTGGACGCCCAGGGTCTCTTCACCCCCAACCAGTGGATGTTTGCTGAGTATGTCGAAGGGACAAAGGAGTGTGCTGGGTACGAAGGAGGACACAGAGGAATCCTGCCCCCAGCAATAACCCCCGCTCTGCCCCAGGCACCCTGCCTTTGGCACTTTATTTCACTTGTCTCACTTATTCTCACAAGGGTCCTGCTATCAGGCCTCATTAGCGTGACTTTCGACAGGAGGAAACTGAGACTCAGAGAACTTAAATACCTTGTCGTAGAGTACTCCCAGCAAGTAAGTGGCACAGCTAGAGTTTCATCAGCTCTGTCTGTACTTTCACTGGGTCCCCGCCTCTGTTTTCTTTGAGGTGCCTAGAGGTAAAAAAAAGTGAGAATGTGGGAAGCGCCATGAAAGGAAGGCTCCTGGGAGCTCTGAAGGGAGTGGCTGCTCCTGACTGAGGGGATCTGAAAGGGCTTCGGCAGGAAGCTCAAAGTGCTTGGTCGGAGGCAGAAAAAGCAAAAAGGAATTCCTGACGCGTCTCTCTGTGGTAAATCTGATGTATCAAAACATGATGTATTTGGTGTATAAGAGAGAGGACCACACACACACACACACACACACACACACACACACACACACACACACACACGCTTAGGCTGATTGAATTCCATAAAAGAATTCTTCCTGGAAGGAAGTGGGGTCAAAGGCTGAAGAGAAAAATCTAAAGTTGGCGTTTAACACCAGTGTACCTCACCACCCATGTGCCTCACCACCAGCTGGCCCAGCAAATGCTTTGCATGTTGAGTTGTTCCGTTAATAATAATAATAGTAATAATAATAATAATAATAATAATAGTAACCCTGATGGGAATCTCCTCAACGGAAAGGCTCCAGGAACTTCCTACAGCGTTTAACACAGCCTTGGGCTGACCTGACCTAATTGGTGGGGATAGATCAGAGGCCGGAGAATCCCAGCTCCCTTCCGCCTCGCCAGGCCTGGCCAACCGCCACTTTAAGACACTCCCCTGGTGGCCATGTGCAGCGGCCATAAGACCCCCACACTGGCCTTCAGAGGCGCAGCCCACTGGCATGTGTGCCACAGCGAGCACCTTCTGAACATGACCTTCCAGATGCTCTTGCAAAGCAATTCTCGAAATAGCCAGGCACCTGAGAATAACCCTCCCATCTAGAAACCACTCTCCTCCAAGGGGCAGGGAGAAGTCATAATTAGAATCATTCATTCATCCAACAGAGCTGAGCCTCCAGCGAGGAGCCAAGTGTGGTTCTCAGCCCTGGCTGCACATTAGAATCACCTGGGAACTTTTAAAAATACCAGGGCTGGGGCTCCACCCAAAACCAATTAAATAAAAATATCTGGGAGTGGAGCCCAGGCCTTGGTATTCTTTAAAAGCTCTCTGGATGATTCTTATGTGGTTGAGAACCACTGAATTAGATATTCTATACAACAGAAAAACGGAATCACCAACCAGGCCTCAAGGACCTCACAGTTCCACAGAGTCCCACAGTTTGCAATGTGTTTTTTCCTGCAGGTGACCTTGGTTGCCCTTCACAACCAGCCTGGGAGAGCATTGTTATCGCCCATTTTGCAGATGAGACAGCTGAGGCTCAGAGGGAGTAGATGGCTGCCCAATGTCGCACAGCTGTTTAGCAGCAGAGCGGGCACAGAAACCAGGTTTTCTGGTTCCAGGACTCCTGTCCTCCTGTCACAGAGGAACTGGACTTGAAAAGAGGTTCAGTGCACATCCTAACGCTCCACGGCAGGGGTCAAGAGCTGAAGGAACAAATGGGGGACAGTCCTAGACGGACCTAAGGAATGTCCGCCAACCGATGTCCATCAGTGTTCCTGCAATGGTGCCTATTTGATCAACTGATTGTTTACTTCACTGTTTTCATGAAGGACTTTTCTAGGCAACAGGGCCTTGTGGCCAGAACAGTAAGTAGATACTTAAAATATCACCTTGCCAAGCTCAACAATTGGCCTTGGGATATGCTAACAACCTTTAAGAAGAATACAATTTATTGCACAAATTCTTAGGCTGGGACTAGTAGTTAGTACCAGTGGGTTGGCTGATTTGCTGGCCATTCATTAACGGTCAGTAGATGTTTGAGGGGCCACCTCTGTTAATAGAAAGAGAGAGAGAGACAGGGGCAGCCTGTGGCTAAGAAGTGGGCCAAACTTTGAAATCAAATTCCCTCTCTGGGTGGCTGTTTAGCCTTACAAAACCTTTGCTTCTTTAGGTGACACCTAAAGTTTTGCCTATTTGGGAGTGGGCTAGAACATTTCCCATGTAGCTATTTTCCCAAGGGCTGGTCCTTCTGGAAGTCGAAATTACTCTTCATAACAAGATTCACTAGCCCCCTCCAGCAACTTTGGCCTGGCCTCAGCTCTGTCTGCTCTTCCAACCATTCCTCTCCCTCACTCCTGGCGTCTGTCACCAATAAAATGCAACCCTCTCATTTTGCAAATGAGGAGACTGAGGTCCAAAGAGAGAACTAGCCAATGCCAAGTGGAGCGTGGCCTCGCCAAGTAGAGCTAGGACCAGCCCAGCCTCCTGGCCCCACCCCAGTGCTATCAGGGTAGAAACAACCAGAACTGGAAAGCATTTGCCCATGTACGTCACATTCCTCAAGCTAACTAGAGCAAGTCAGTTATCATTCATTTTTATTTTTAATACAGTGTTACTCCAGACTCGTCTCAGTGGCCCCTGGGCTTGGGTCCAACCCTGGGCAAAATCATGATGTAAGCCAAGCTAGTTTTATAACTATTCACCCCTTTCAGGCCAAGAAGAAAAAAACGGAGACATGCTTAGCTATGAGACTGATATGCATTACTAACACCGCAGTATGTGCAAAATCCATATCCATTTATTAAAAGAGGACCCCCCCAGGAGAAGCATCCAAAAAAGAAGTCTCTGACAATAGCACATTTTGTCTGTGCTATCTGGAGTCAGCTGACTTTCTTGGCTCCTTCAATAACAGTAGTAATAACAAGGACAATAATTGACCTGCCATGTACTGAGCACCCACTATGTTCCAGGTGGTGTAAAGCACGCTTTACGTATCATTTCATGCCCATGTGAAGCAGGTCTTATTTTCTAGGTAAACAAGTGGGGAAACTTAAAATTCAGAGTGGGTAATAACTCGGACAAGTCCACACAGTAAGTACCCGAGCCAGGGCCAAGGTTCAGTCTGCTCAGAAGACAGAGTCTTTATACCCCACACACAAACTGCATGGATTCCTCCTCCTGGACTCAGGCCCTATGTGAACAAACGTCTAGAAATTATGGACGTGACAGGGCCTGTACACACATCCAACGATGCACCAAAGAAAGAAGCACCAGCCCCCAGGGCTGAGCACCTCACAGTTCCTTTCTAACTGCCCCACCCTCCCCCCAAACTCCATCCCACTCCACCTGCCTGGGACCATCCATCTCCTTGCTAGTCATAGACCCTGGAGGCTGTGAGGAAAACATGCAGTTTGAGCACAGCCTGGCCCGACCCTGGAATGGAGCCCGATGCCTGTGACATTCATCAACTGGTTAATTTCAGAAAGGCATCCATTTGCACCAGCTGCTTAAAAAGCTCTCGGCCCTCAGGAGAGGCTCAGCCAATCACAGGGCAAAGGCAGGGAGTTTTTCTGGGAACCATACTCACCCGAGTGTCTGTCTGCTGCTTGTTTGGTTGTGTAATTTCAGTGAAGCTCAGGAAGATGGATAGTAGGCTTAAAATGATCTTATTTTCTTTAAATTATTGTGATATGTATGGCTCACATTTGTCCTTAATGCACATGTGCCCTATTAACTTCTGATGATGATGATGGTCATGATGAAAATGACTGCTGTTGCTCTTTATGTGGTGAGAGATGCCTGACTGTTTCTGACAGATTCTCTCCAGGTGGCTAAATGGTGTATGTGTGTTTGGAGAGAGGGCACAGGGAGCGTCACCACAGGTCCAGGGTCTGTGTCTGAACGCTTGTCAGTTCAGGTTCAAGCCTCAAGTGAAGAACTGCTTTCAGGAATGAATGGAAAACCAAAATGCAAACACATTCACATAGAGAAGGAGCAATCCCTCACCAATTCCAAGAAATGTCAGGTCCCCTCAAGAGACCAAACACTTTGTGACCACAGATTTGGAATAAAAGGCGTGAGATGTTCTCCAGGGACCATTCCACTGGCCCAGGGTGAGGCTGGGGACCAGCTAATTGGCTTGATAAGCTAATACTTATCAAGGCTTCTCAATGTGCCAGGCACTGGACAGGAACGATCTCAGTCTTTGCAAGACCTCAGGAGAAGGGTACCAGTTATCATTTCCATTGTCCTGGTGGTAAAGCAGAAGCTTAGAGATAGGTCAAGTCCAGGTGCATTTAACTGCAAAGCTGAGGGCTCTCAACCACCACGTTGTCCTATCTTTCTAGGTTTAGGGCAAAAGAGCCAGCGTTATCTGTCCATACTCACACCATCTTCTCCCCTCTCTCGCACTGGAGATCGATTTTTGCTTACATGTGCCTTTTTATGGTCTCTGTGTAAGCCACCTCTCTGGCTGCATTTGACAGTTTATATTTTTGTTTTACACTCGATGTAAATTAGAAAAAGAATTACAAGGACACATATATGTATATATTAGAAAGAACTTGGGGGTGATGGTAGAAGTGTGGAGAGGGGAGAACAGAAATATGCAGATGCTGCATTCATTCATTTGTTCAACAACAAATCTGTGCTAAATACCTACTGTGTGCAGCTACTGAGCGCTCAGAACTGACCATAAAAAGATGAACAGGACTAGACTACACCCTCAAGCTTCACACAGAGTGGAGCAGAGGGCGTGGGAAACAGTGATGATTCAAGGTTCAGGTACTTGGAAGCGAAGGAAAATGCTCTATCTGACCTTGCCAAAATCTGGGGAGGGAAGGCGGGTACTGGCCAACGGTACTTTTTAAATTAGGCACAATAACTTCTATCGGCTCATTCATAGCAGCGTAAGATCAATTGAGAAAGTTCATCTTTTTAATCCACGTTTAGCACAAACTCTTAATATGACAAGTATTTAGAACTATTGGCTTATGAATGAATAATGAAATGTGCAGACGTGGCATTTCAGAAAGTAAATTAACCTTTATTAATTTAGGCACGAATCTAAGGATTCATTTAGTCCTCACTCGAACCCTAAGAGGTCAATATTAATACCATTCCCATTTTACAGACTGAAAACTGAGTCACACACATTGATACAGATGGCCCAGTAATACTGATTGTCTGTGATGTACCTGGTACTAAGGTTAGAGCAAGGAGTAGAGGGAAGAGACCAGTTTGAATTAGAACAAGACTGTCACACATTAGCTCTGTAGACTTGGGTCTTCATAGGTAAAGTGAAAGTGTTGGTAGATCATTTCTGAGATCCTTTCACTGTCAAACCCTGAAAATACTTCTTCACTTTCTTTCCTATGGAATAAAGCAAGGCCGGGTGAGAGATGAGAAATGCAGGACAGCAGACTAAGGCCACCAGGGCTTTGGAAGCTGCCACTGTTGATACCAACCAAGTGTTGCGCCCAGGAGGTAACCAAGACATACTTGTTGAACGAACTAAACATACGAACAAAATAACTTGTAGAGGAAATGTAAAATGCTCACTCAGAGGTGGAAAAAGACGGATGCCATAAGGTCTAGCACAAAAGAAAGTAAAAGCAAAGTTCATGACCCCGTCGCCAGTGGGCGTGCTGAGGAGGACGCATGACATACAAATGAGGATACTGAGGTGTCATGGTGGGGTGATCAGGAGAACAATTTCTGGCATCAGACTACTGCAAGTTCAAATCCAGGCTCTGCCGCTCTGTGGTGTGACCTTGGGCAAGTCCCGCAACTTCTCTGTGCCTCCTTTTTCTTGTCTGTAATTTGGGGATAATATTAGCTCCTTCCTCATAGGGTTGTTGAAAGATAACGTGAGATAGAATAGCCCTGGTCCATGGAAAGTGCTCTATCAATGTGGCTGTTGTTATTAATATGAATCCTACATTGGCCTGAGTGAGACAGACAAGTACCACTCTTTCATCCTGTCCCACCTGATTATCCCACGACAGAAGTGATGTCAGTGGCAAAGGGGGTGATGTAAACGGGTGATTAGTAAGCTCCCTGGCAAACACAAAAGGAACTGAGGCGAGCGCTTATGGAAAAGAAAACGTCAAGGCCCTAGTCATTACACGTATACGGACGTGCATACAGGGGCTCCGGAAGAGATGCCAGCAAATGGTCCCTGTCCGTATCCTGTGAGGGCACATCCAGAGGAAACGAGCTTGCTTCCTATAGGAGAAAAGAATTTCCTGAGAAGGCATGAGGTGGAGGTTCTCAGGGAGGAGGTCACGTGCCTGTTTCCTACTGTTTTGAGCTTTAAAAAGTCAATAAATTCTTATCCTGCTGAAGTAGCCTACACCAAGGCCCGGGGGTCACTAGAAGAGGACTCATTCCAAGTCTCGTGCCTAAAAACCCCGTGTCTGACCCATTCCTGTGCTTGCTTGCTTTGGTGCTGTTTTTTTTCACATTCAGCCACCACGTGCTGAACACCTACTGTGTGCCAAGCACCCTTCAAGGCCCCACTCTTCATTTATATTCTAGGCGTCTTCTCCCTGTTGGGCTTTGCTGAAGCACCACAATCGTGCACGTGGGTGTGTAATTCCCATCCAACCTTGTTCTCGTGCATTCTCCAGGAGCTTAGTTTGGACACACGGACACATATTCAAGTCAGCCATGACGATGATCTCCTTCCCTCCCTGGTGGTGTTCCCCTGAGGACCGGTGGGCAGAGGCGGGGTGATGCTGGTTTTGCACTGGGAGGCCCTCAGGGTCTGGGTCCCCACCGGCCCCTGACAACTGGGGCGCCAGACATCACTAGCGTGAGGTGCTGACTTCTCTCGATTTCTTGGGTGCTGGGTAATGGAGGTAAATTAAAGGGAAGAATCACATAGGACCACTTTAACAAGTGATCATATTTACACATAGGAAACACAAAAGCAAATCCCAACAACAGGGACACGCAATGCTAATGAGACCGGAAAGCTGTTTCAGTTTCTGGCCTCTGCTCACTCGTGTTTTGAAAGGGTGAAGCAACTCAGCTGCAGGAATGTCCTGGGGGAGAAAATTCCACCAGGACGGGCTATTATCAAGCTGTCATGGAGGAGGTGGGGAAAGGCTGCCGTGGAGAATCTGATTCGTAGGCTGCTCTCAGAAGGAGCCAATGTTAGGTCTGATCAGGGCTCATCCTCCTAATACCGCCTGATTGTTGGAAAATAAATGCCCAGGGTTACATTGCCTCTTGCAGCCCCTCTGGGGCCGAGGCCGGGCAGGGGAGCAGTGTGTAATCTGATCCCATCACCTGCTGGCCGGCTGGGGGGCAGTAGGGAAGGAAGCCGGGTGTTCAAGAATCCTTGTTGAGGCTTTGCTTCCTCCACCTCCTCCCTTCCCCGTCCTCCCACAGAATTGCTTATTCCTCAGGCAAAACCCTGATTCTCAGTGCCAAGCTCTCCGTGCATAAAACAGGGATGATAACATTTGTTATCCACTTTTCCGGTGTCTTATCAGGCTTCACAGTCTAATATTTCTAAAGCATCTTGAACTTCTTCAGCAAAAGGTGACCATCTGTAATCACCTTGAACTGTCATTGAACGCTGATATTTATGGAGCACCGTCTTTGGACAAGACTGGGTGCTGGATATTATATATATATATATGTACCGGGGGTACCAAAAAAATGTAGACAAGTGGACACTTTGGTCAGCGCTGCTCAAGCAGTAGTTCGTCGTAATCAGAAGTGTCTGGACGCTGATGGGAACCCCCTTTGAGCACCTCTTGTAAATGCAGACGTCAAACGTGACTCGTTGTTATCAATATACTTGTACATTGAGTATTACAATTTTAATAGTTTTCCTTTCTAAAGTGTGTATACATTTTTTTTGGCACCCTCTGCATATATCGTCTCATTCAGGCCTCACGCCAGCCCAGTAAACAGGTCTTACTATCCCTGTCTTTCTGGCAAAGGAAAGGAAGCCCAGACAAGTTAAGTAAACTTGTCTAAATGTATATAGGTGCAAAGAGTCAGGATTGGTTCAAAGAGTAGGGAGTGAGTCTGACTCCAAAGCTTTCCCGGTGTGTGTGTGGCTCCGCCTTTTTCATGTACTTTGAATTGTGTCTTCTAGGATTTTCTGTTCCTTTATCCAATGAGTATCCACTACTTCCAGGTATTCTTTGTGTGTGTGTGTTTTTAGGTTTCATCTTCTCTATACTGTGACTGATTTTTTATGTCTCCCTCTCTCTCTCTCTCTGTCTCTCTCTCTGTCTCTCTCTCTCTCTGTCTCTCTCTCTGTCTCTCTCTCTCTCCCTCTCTCGCTCTCTCTCTCTCTCACACACACACACACACAACAGGGGGAGAACAGTACTCTCATCCTACTGCCAGGTTATGGGGCAGCCAGGAGTTCTGGGCCCTGCCCCACAAACACAATTCCCAGACACCTCAGTCCCTGAGCCCGGCTGACAAGCCCAGTTCACCCACAGGAAGCCAGCAGTGGGGATCGCACCTCCTCTGGTGAGCCTTCGGTGGTGAGGTGAAGAAGTCTGTCCAGTCTTTGTATGCTACACTTCATTTGACAATAAAGCATATGTTGCTTTGTGACAGCTCTTCTCGTGTTGCCTTTAACAACTGTTTAGCCCTTAAATCTTTCATGTGTTTATGTCTTGTTCCTAGAAACAGGAATCATGTCTTACGTTTTTGTTTCATCAACAGTTCCCACAGGCTTGACACATGATCGGCATTCAATAAATATTTGTTGGTTTTATATCCAACTTCCTCCTGTTCCTGGGAATGGTCTGCCTAATGACCCCTCTTAACACATTCTGTCCCCTCCCCCATCCTTACTTATTTGTTCATTCCTTCCCCCTCTCTGTTAACTGAGCACAAGTCATGGAGTCATGTTTCCTTGCTAAATCACCTTCTTTGGGTTCTACAGGTGGAAAGCAAACCAATGTAGAGTCTCACGAGCTAAGTTTTGGTCACTCTATGACAACAGGGTTTGCTGGCCACACGACTTTGGCGACACCACCTGACTTGTCTGAGCACCCATTTCTCCCACAATCATTGTCTCCAGGTCTTTCCCCTTTTGGACCACACTGTTGAAACATATCTTGTCAAGGTCATCAATGTTCTACCTCAACTAAATCCAAAGGCTGACTCTTTTCAGCCTTTTTATTTTGACCTTTCAGCACATTTGTCCTTATTGACTAGTTTTTCCTAAATACTCTTCCCTCAGCTTTCATGACATCACCTTTGTCTGATACTCTTCTGACCTCTCGAGCTGCTGTGTCCTCTCATTGTTATCATTCTTATTTTTTTCTTATTAAAATAGTTAACATAATAACTAGCATTAATTGATGCTTACTGTGTGCCTGGATTATGCTAAACTTTCTAGATACTGTTCTATACGGAAGGTACCATCATTGCTCTATTGAAGAGGAAGAGACCAAGGTTAAGAGGGGTCATAACCTGCCCAGAGATATATGGCCAGAGTCGTCTGATTCCGCAGCATATTTTCTCAGCAGAAACAATATGCTTCTCAGTGTCCTTTATAGGGTCTATTCCTCTGCTCCTCCCTTTACTTTTGGAGTTCCTTGGAGCTCTGAGGCCTGTTTCTCCTCTCTCTGTCTACTCTCCCTGGGCAATCTCACCCACTTCTTTGTTTTTAATAACCATCCACATGGAAATACGTTCACGTGGCTGCCTTCAGTCCATGCTCCTCTCCTGAGCGCCAGACCTTTTCTCCAACTGCCCACGGAACAGCAGCACCATGAGGTCGGAAGCATGACATGTCATCTCTTCTTCAAAACCTGTTCTTCCTCTCAGACTCCCTATCTCAGTAAAATCACATGACTATCCACCAACGGTCCAAGTCAGAAAACCCAGTGTCATCTTTCCCACCTCTCATTCATCCTCCTCAACACGGTTTCAAGGCCCTTTGAGACTTGGTTCTTGCCTCTCTTTCCAGCCTCATTTCTTCTCATTCGGCCCCGACATCCTTCACCTCGCTATAATAACCTCATTGCAATTCCTAGAATGAGCCAAGCTCATTTGCTTTCTCTGTCTTTCCTGTCTCTGCATCTTCTATCCATTGTACCTCTAACTGTTACATATTCCAGTCCTGGTTCCTCACCTAGCTCCACCTTACTTACCTCCCGTTGAGTTCTCATCTTACATGTCACTTCTTTTGTAAACACTTTTCTAGACCAGATTAAATCTTCCTGCTGGAACCCTTATTTCCCCCAAGCATAATCAATCACACTTCATTGCAATTACTTTGCAACTGTTGATGTAGTCTTTTCTGTTGTAGTATCTTGAGTGTCTAGCGTAGTGTCTTGCGCATAAAAAGCTCTCAAAATATATTGAATGAACGAATGAGCTGCAAAATAGAGTTAATTATAACTACTCAGTTATATTGGGTAATTGTGGAAATTACGTGAGGTAGTATTGGTGATTGTACTTTGTAAAATTGTAGAACAAACCCCCACAACAATAAAACATTTTACATGGTTCATCTCTCCTACTTTTCCAGATTCCTTGTCCTCTTTCTGGACCCACCATCTTTTCAACAGTCAAGATATCATGACGATCAAAGTCCTATCAGGGATTCCAGCTGACATTTGTCCCATATTCTCTCTCGGAGGCTCCTTTCTGATGCAGGAGCTGCGCAGGTTGTCTTCCATTTTGTCTCTGTCGGTTCCACCCCCAACTTAGCTCAATCATCAGATGCTGCCGAAGGCTTATACTCACCCCTTCATATCTACAGCTCAATTCTGGTCCAGTCCAGTTCAATTCTTGAGGCTGATTCTCCCCACACTAATCTTAGTGACCGTCTTTGCACTAATGATTAACACCTTGGTTTCCAAACACTCTGAAGGTCCCTCTTGCTTTAATTCTCTCCAGAAACTTTGGGAGAGGGGATATCCTGACCTAGTGTTCTCTAGGCTTTGGAGAAGTTGACTTGGAGAGGAATAGAACACTGAAAGAGTTTTAAAGCAAACTTTTAACCATTGGGTTACAGGGAAGAGAGGTTGAAATGGATATGAGAAAAGGGGGACAGAGAGAAACAAGGAAGTACATGTGAGGGCAAATGAGTTGTTGGGTGAGAAGGGGAGTGAATCAATCTTCGGCAGTGGTCCCCTGTTCCACTGACAACGGCCCATCTCACCAAAGCAGGATAATGTCTCTGGCCAGCTCCACACAGAGGTGGGTGTCCCTTCTCATCTAGTGGTACCCTATACAAGACATACACTTGGTCTCTTACGATTTAATTTGGAGAGAGGGTTGCTTATTCAGAACCATTCCTGAGCTTAGAGGCCAAAGTCAGGGATAATCTCAAGTGATTTTTTTTTTTTTTTTTTTTTTTTTTATCACCACCAGGATTATGTTGTGAGAAAGTCAGTCACTGTATTAGTTGACGGTTTCAAATTATAAAATCAACCACAATCACAACAGCAAAACTCCTTCACATCAGGAGAAGATGTAGACGTGCCCTCCTCCCCACTCCAACACCCCCTCCTTCCTAGACTAACACCCTTGGTGACTTCCGGGAAACTGTCTTGGGATGTTCATTAACCTGATGTTAGAACATAGATAAACATATGCTGAGAAAGCACTTACCGTGATCTTTCCTGGACAATCCATGCCAGGAATGGACAAGTTCTTAATGCCATAAAGGACTGGTCTCTGGAAGTCTGAACACTGGAAGCACCCAATCACCGTGCATGTGCAAATTTTCCTTTTGGTTAAGTGTTAGGTGCATTTGGAGTGAACATATTTAAACTCCAAACAAAGTGCTGATGGGAGGCTCACGGGAGCACCCCCACTCCTTGTATTCTCCTGAATGCAGGTACCTTCCCTCGGTCTCTCTTTCCCCATTCTGCTCTCTCTCCCCTCGGCTTCCCGGTGCAGTCTTTCCACCACGCACCCCCCATCCTGGGCCCAGAAGCAGTACTGCTTGTATAACATTCAAGGTGCTAAGCTTACCTGCGCACCTTTCTCTGTTTTTACTGTGCAATTCTGGGAAGTGACAGAACTGTCATAATATGTATGTTTAAGTCTCTGAGTTTTCAATTCAACAGAGAAGAACAGGAGGGGGGTGGGTTCATGAAGATGAGAAGGGTAGCAGACGCATTTTATAATTTTTCAAGATATTAGTCCTAGAGCCTCGTTTCTCCCCCCCCCCCCAAATCCCCGCATAACAACTAGACAGAATGACAAGCGGTGACACCTTGGAAGGCAGCCAGTCTAACAGTATTAGAGAGATAATATAATTTTAGAACTGGAAGGAGCCTCAGACCTGATTCAGTCCAACGCTCTCATGTTAAGATAAGAACAGTGAGGCCCAGGGATGTGTTGTGACTTGTTCAAGGTCACATAGGGAATTTGGTCTAGAACCAGCCTTCTGGGCAGTCATGGCCGCACTCTCCAGACTCGGGCAGGGCTCGAGTAACAATAGCAGGGTCTGTACAGAGGGCTGGAGGGGGACAGTGGTAAAGGAAGTGAGAGTGCAGGGTGCTGGAAAAAAAAGAAGCCAGGAAGTATCACAGAGGAAGATGCTATACAAGCACAATTTCAAAACGAATGGTCAAGCTTGAGACATCTGGGCATGAGAGGGACCAGATGGGCCTGGGATGGGCAGCAATCAGGCCCTGGGAAATTCACTGGGAGTCAAGGCAACCGGAAGAAGCTGAGTCAAAGAGGCTGATTTGCAAACAGCACAGGGCTCTGCATACAGAAGCTGCAGCTGCAAACTCAAGGACGGCATTGAGATTTATGGAGTGTGGATAGGACTTTTGGTCAGCATCAGTCACCTCCGCCAGGCCTGTGAATCACAGCCAGATCTAGATGAGTTGTATTATTGACCATGATAATGGGAGGATGAATGGTGGCTGTGATTGCCTGTACTGCAATCAACCTTTAAAATGGTTAGAAATTTTGATCTGGCCAACCCTTGGCTCAGATAACGACATCCCAGAAACACTGTGATCACCATGAACAGAAGCAGCTTCAAAGACAGGGGCTGGGGTGCACAGCCCAGTGACAGGGGATCCCACGTTGTCCTGGGTCATAGACCAGGTTAACACAGACCTTCGTTGGTGGGCTGGGGTGAAGAGAGCAAAGTGCTGGAGAATGGAGAGAACTGAATGCACTATTTTTGTCTCATGGATTCAGAAGCTACCGTGTTTCCCCCAAAATAAGACCTCACCGGAAACTAAGCCCTAGCATGGTTTTTCAGGATGACATCCCCTGAACGTAAGCCCTAATGCATCTTTTGGAGCAAAAAGAAATATAAGACCCGGTCTTATTTTCAGGGAAACACAGTATCAGTGGGGTAGTCACAAAACGTGGGTGCTATTGACACTGAAATGACAAACTTCTAAACAATTCCATTGCCAGGATATTCAGGAGACTCTGTCACAAAGCTGAGCAAATCACTTAACTTTGCTATGTGTCAGGCTAAATCAACACAATGCAAAAACATCTGGATGGAAATGAAATGCTTCTGTCAGTTGTCTGAGTGTTTTGTCTACCTGACATCAAACAGCTGGATTCTTATAAACATTTGGATGACGCACTGAATTTTTCATTTTTCATTCAGATCACAAAATCACAGACTCTCCAGCTTGGCAGGAACTTAAAGGTCATCTAATCCCTGATATTTGGCATAGCCTCAAATGACCTGTTTTGTATTATTGTGCAAATCAAACACTGAGATATGGGTATGTGTTATGTCTAATTATACATATTGTATCTTATTTAAACACATGTTTATTTTAACATTTTGTTCTCCTTGGCTGTTTAATTGAATTGTAAATGAATCATTTACAAGGTAAACTAGATTATTATACGTATGAAAATACAATGAAATCCTATAATTAACCCAGCCTGGCTTTAAAAAAAAAAAAAAACATGCTGCAGGTGTGTAAATGTGCATGACGCTTGGTGCTACGCTCAGCAGAGCCAAGCGGCTGTGTGAGTTACCTTTGCGCCTGGAGCTACCTGCTCACTTTTACAGGAAGAACGGTTTGCAGAGAAGTTTGCTTCACCTCCTTTTTTCTTCCTTACTTCTGCTGGCCGTTCAAGGAGCCAACAGCAGGAGAAGCAAAAGAAGGACAAAGGACTGTGAAATTCATTAACTCTAGGGATTGCTTTCAGCATCTGAGTCTTTTGCATCCAAATGGCCACCGGCTTCTTCCCACTCCATCCCCCCTCCATATTCAGAGAATTCCTCTAGACACATTCTCCCAAATACAACCTCACAGAGAAGATGAGCTACGGAAGCGTTCTCTCCAGTAGATGCAGCTTCTAATCGAGTGTAGGTGGGTGTTTAATTTCCCTGACAATCTGCATGGAGCTTTTCATTTTTAACCAGTGGCCCTCTGAGCCACTGTCTTATTTATACTGGTGGCCTCCATAGAAATGGGTACAGCCTAATGAAGATATAGGAGCAAACGGGAAACATTTTCCAAAACTAATTACTGTCAAGTGTGCACTGAGTTAAAAAGATAGTCTGAGGGAGAAAAAGGAAGTTAGAAGGTCCAGGAAAAGGAAGGAATGAGACGGTGAGTCAATGAGGCAGGGAGATCTGGAAAGACTGTTCTGGATGGTAGGAGAGGGAGACAAGGAAGTGCTTATATTTGCAATGATGAGTGATTATAACAGGATGGAGGGAGGTGGCAGTAAATCAATCAGCCAGCCAGCCAGCCATTTGCTGGGTGCCCCACTGTGCACAGGCCATTCTCGGTACTAATAACCGCCGAGAATTAGCCAGGCTGTAAAAGACCTTCCAAGATGAACTTGAAAACTAGTGGAGGAAGCCACCTCAGAAGAACAACGCCTCTGTGAACTTAAGAGAAAGCCGAACGCGACCAAATAATGAACACACAGCTATAACCTAAGCAGGCAGCAATACAACCCCATGCACAAAAAATAACTCAAGCAATCTAGAGAGTATAGGTTTAATACATATGTATGTCAGCGTTAACATTTATTGAGTGCTTACTCCGTGGCAGATAAGGTATTAAGCACTTTATACACATTACATCTTATACATGGGAAATACGGACAAGCCTAGGAACTCTAAACACCAAGTAATATGCCCGTTCATTTTGGTATGAAATGAAATAAATGAAAGCATATGGAGTAGAGATGCAAGAACATACCTCAGCATCCAAGGGTCTGACATAAATAGTTGTGACTGTTCATGAGCGGTCCTTAAGGCATAGGACACAGATGGATTTGGAATTTTCTGAGCTATGAGAATGACTTATGGTGGGCAATGCCTCTCTCTTAGCTTTGGGAAGAAAATTGTTCACTGTCCACTGTCTACCTCTCAATACAACTTCACTGTTCTATGTGGTTCATTGAGTTTGCCATTCTTTTGAAATGATGCTTTACTGCATTTTATGGGGGTGGGGGGTTAGCAACTATTGTCTTAACTGAGAGTTTGATGTCTTGCAAGGATCTTAAGAAGTATACTTCACAAAAGCAAAGTTCTCCTGAATTTAGAGAGATGCTAAAGTACCCCGTTGGGTATGGGTAATTCCTCTGATGTGTCTCTTTAATCCAGATCTAGGGGAGGCCGGTGCGAGTCAGAGGGTTCTGTATCTGCAGTTATATTAGAGCTGCTGCTGTCACAGCTTTGCCCTTAAGTCTCCTGCGGAGTAACATCTCACTATTACAGGGGGTTTGGGAATGGAGAATTGTAAAATGGGTTTTGGGTGGGCCAATCTTTTCTTCAAAGATCAGCTGGCCTCGCCCTCCATTCCCCGCTGTGCTGAGCGAGAAGAGGCCCAGGGCTGTTCCTTGAACAAGGATGGCTGGTTCTCCACCACAAGAGCCTGTTCTCTGCCCTCTGCCCCGGATGCCTGGTCAACTCCTGATCCAGTAACCCCAGTCATGAGCCACGTTCTGCAGCAACTGAAATGATAATTAAACAGGGCATTCAGGTTCTCTCAGGAAGTAGAACTGGGAAAGTCCAAAAAGGAAGCAATCGGAGCTATGAGAAGCATCAAGAGGATGCACACAGAAGATGAACGCAGCCTGCGAGAATAGCCCGGTCACGCTGGTGGTTACAGAGGTGAAGGACCACCTCTGGGGTTGGGTCGGCCCAATGCCCACGTGACATTTCCCTCACTGTGAGGCCACTGCTGCCAGATGCTCCTGGGAGATCGCTCTCCCGTTGCCACGGATGTGCCTCAGTAAGGCCCCACTGACTGAGGTAGCCCAAGGGAGAGTGCTTCCTGGAAAACAAAAAATCCCGGGACCGTCAGAACTGGTGAGGGATCAACTAGTCAGTGCTACACGCACAGTGTGGTCCAGGGACCCCCGGAACCCGCCTCGCTTTCAGTGTGTGGGAACTAAGAACAGAAACTGAGAGTCAGCGTTTGGAAACTTCAGTGGGAAGTCGACCTGGCCCCAACATAAAATTTTATGTCTGTTGAAATCTAACCATAAAAAATATGAGCTTGTGTGTTGTAAGTCTGGGGGAATTTTTCCGCTTTAGTTTTCTAGTAATTAATTTTTATTGTATTTCACAAAAGTATCAGTAGATGAAGGGTTGAAGTTATAAAAAAGTTAAAAATTGGTCCTCCACCACGGATAGTTTGAGGAGCACGGATTTCGTCCCGTTTTCAAACTGAACCCTTGATCTATGAGTAAGCGTAACCCAGTAATGAGTTATGAAATTAATTTGTGTGGATACCAGCATTAACACGAGAATAGAACAGGAAATATCAAGGTGCATTGTATATAAAAAGGGTGAGTGGTATTTTGTGAAACTTATTTTTAAAAGTATATGGAAACACACATACATACACGTGTTTTTTTTTTTTTTTTTTAAGATTTTATTGGGGAAGGGGAACAGGACTTTATTGGGGGAACAGTGTGTACTTCCAGGACTTTTTTTTCCAAGTCAAGTTGTTGTCCTTTCAATCTTAGTTGTGGAGGGTGCCATTCAGCTTCAAGTTGTTGTCCTTTCAGTCTTTGTTGTGGAGGGCGCAGCTCAGCTCCTGGTCCAGTTGCCAGTTGCTAGTTGCAGGGGGCACAGCCCACCATCCCTTGCGGGAGTCGAACCGGCAACCTTGTGGTTGAGAGGCCGCGCTCCAACCAACTGAGCCATCTGGGAGCTCAGTGGCATCTCAGCTCAAGGTGCCGTGTTCAATCTTAGTTGCAGGGGGCACAGCCCACCATCCCTTGCAGGACTCGAGGAGTTGAACTGGCAACCTTGTGGTTGAGAGCCCACTGTCCCATGTGGGAATCGAACCGGCAGCCTTCAGAGTTAGGAGCATGGAGCTTTAACCGCCTGAGCCACCAGGCCAGCCCACATGTGTGTATTTTTGTGTGTACTCGTATGTACCACACAGGAAAAGGAACCTCAAGTTTGTAAAATTTACCTCTGCTTTTCTCACAGGTATAGTGGAAAAATTGTGCATCACTGGGAAACTCTGTGTTGCCTATAGTACACCTTTTTGTGTTATTGGATTTTGATTCTACGGCAGCTATTTTAGAACACTGTAAATTGTAGATAAGTGATATCATTGCAAAATATTTCTTGTCTATAGACATGCAAATTCTCTCCCTTCTGGTAGAGTTTTGATTGACTGCCACACCCCCATCCAAGAAGCCAGTTTGCCTCTTTCTGGACCCTCATTTCAAAATTCCTGATCTAGAAATGGGTCTGTTCTCTTTTGGAGTTGCTTTTGAATCAGTTATAACATCTGCCTAGTTCCCGCACTGATTGAATTAAATACGATCTGTAATGTATGTTCATTTTAAATCTGAGAGTCGTGATTTTACCTTTTCTTGAGCATTTGAACCGATGGCATAGTAGGGCTATCATGTCTCCATCAGGGTGTTGTGTTGGTTTAATCTTAGGTTAATGCTGGTGAAATGGGACCCCTTGACAGGAAGCAAAGCCTGAGTCCCCAGCAAGGCTGAGGGGCTTCGTCCTGGGTGAACTTTCAGCGGCTGCCATGACAGGAATTGAAAGGGATTTCGTTTGTGAAAAGTCTTTCCTTATGAAAGACCACGTGCGGTCAGTGATTTTGATTGCTGCTCCATAAGTACCTCCCACACCTTATTCTCATGATATTTTAAAGTACAGTCAGCTCTCACTTAATGTCATGGATAATGAATAGGGTCTGCAACTTCAAGTGAAACGACATATAAGGAAACCAGTTTCACCGTAGGCTAATTAATATAAACAAGAGTTAGGTTCCTACCGCATCTCATCAATGTGATAACGAAACGACGTTATTCGAGGGTCTGCTCTACACATCTCTGTTACTACAGAGCAGAAAAATCTGAAGGTACAGTTGAACGTGGACCAGGAAGTTAGAAATAGAAGATCTCAGGTACCGCAAGAAAGAACACCGGCCTGAGAATAAAAAAAACCCTCTAGATTCTAGGCCCAGCTTGATCGCTCATTAGCTGTGTGATCTTAAACAAGTTACTTAACCTCTCTGGGTATCCGAGTCCTCATCTGTACATTATCCTGAGTCAACAGCTTGCATTCTTTTGGTACAACAGGTTTTTTCAAAAGACAGCTTACACCCAGCCCCAGTTTGTGAAACAATGACAGACATTCTGTTCAGCAGGGTGTCTGCTTGGTATTCGCACCCCACACTCCTGCAGCCTCTGCTTCCAGGGGTGCCTCAGAACTCAGGATCCCTTGATGTCACAGACTGAGAGGCGTGGCACTCAAGAGCACTAAAGCTTTTTCTAATGCTATGATGTCCCTGTCAATGACTTCACCTGAGTTCAGAGTATTAAAAAACCCTTTCCAAGCTGTTCCACCTTTTCCTTCCTTCCCCAACCTCAACCCCCTTCAATCTCCAAGTTTTGTTTTGACCTTTGGAGACCTTGTCCCATCCTCGGTTCCTTCAACCCCTGGGATCCACCCCGTAGCTTCAGTTCAAAACATAGCCATTGTTTTCTAGAAATTTGCTTTCCTCACCAGACCGTCAGTTTCCTGATCACGCAAGTCATGTCTTCTCACCTTAGTTCCGGAGCCCAGCACAGAACCTGCCCCTCTTCTGTGTTCTCAGTACACACGCCCTGGCTTCTCTCTGCCACCCCACCAGTGGGTCTCCCCTCAGATCTCTCTCCTGAATTTCAGGCTCACATATACAGCTACTCACCAGATAATTCCGCTGTGGGTAGCTCAGGCTTTCAAAAGCAACACGTCCAGAAACGGACATAGCTTCCATTCAGAAGCCTCACTGCCTCCGGAAGTCCCCTCTCAATGGAGGGTACTGCAGTCTACCTGATGCCCCAAACAGAAATCCTTGACACCTCTCTTTACCTCATTCCCACATGCAACCAGTCACCTGTCTCTTCAGTTCTACCCCCTACGACTCTCGACTCCATGCACTTCTCTCCATGCCCGCTGCTGTTGCCCTAGTTCAGACCACTGGATAATATCGGATCATTTTGGTGATGCTTTCAGGGTGCCAAGGGTTGTAAAAAAAATAGTAAAATCTTCTTCATACATTAGATTCCTCAGTGTTCATGCCTATTCTTAGTACGGTTCGTAGTCCATTCTACAGTTAGAAACTGCAGCTTAGAGAGAATAAATAACTTGCCTAAGTTGGGAGGTGTTGGAGCTGGAACTTAAGCCCCTGTCTCTCTAATGCTAATGGTCTAGTCCTTAATTATTATATTAAAACTGAAATATTGACTGGCATTGTGTCCCTACGATGCCTTGTCCTTTTAAGTCCATTCTCCATTCTCCAGCCCAGGAATTTTCTTTGTATAAATAGAAGTCTTATCATGTATCCTCCCCTTAAAACCCTTCATTGTTTTTCCTTTGCCCTGGATACAGTACAAACTTGTGAATAACGCACTAGGCCTTTCATAATCGAGACCATATGAACCTCTCAGGTCCCTTTTCTAGCCAGTGGCACTCTTGGCTGCCGTCATATGGAGTCACTTGCGATTTTGAACACGTACCTGGCAGTGTCGCCCATTCATGCCTCACCTCCTTTTTCTTCTGCCTGGCAAATGCTCTCCCACCCCCCTGTTCCCAGCCAGCTCCCAGTCACACTCCAGTTCTCAGCTCAGAAGTGTCAGCTCTAAGAAGCTCTCTGACCACTCCTGACGCCAGAGCACCGTGTCATTTTCTGATGTCATCACGGTGACTCTACGATGGAAGTATGCCTGTTTATTTGTGCCTATCCTTCATCACAACAAGGTCCCAGAGGGTGGATGGAGACTGCTTCTGACTTATTCAGTGCTGTGCTTTGCCGTAAGTTGGATCCCTGAAATGAAGAGTCTTAAGCAAGCGCTTTATTGAGGGAGTACTTTCAGATAAAACCAGGGCAAGGGGAGGTCAGCTGGGGTTCAGCTGACGTCTAGCCTCAACCTGATCCCAGGGGGAGCTCTGCATCCTGATGACACTAGAGTTGCTAGGGGTGTTGAGCCTTTACCATCCCAACCCCCAATAACTGGTCATTGGCTGCAGGCTGCCCCCAGAGTGTGTGTGTGTGTGTGTGTGTGTGTGTGTGTGTATGTGTGTGTGTGTGTAGGGGGTTGGGTAGAAACTCCCAGGCATCGGGTGGGAGGCAGGGGACAATATTTCCCTCCTGTGGGGCTCCAGAAAAGGGTACAGCTGTGAGTCCTTAATGGCTGGCACATGGGTACGCACTCCAGGTAATGATGACCTACGCCACAGCCCAGCAGCTAGAGCATATCCGTCCACATCACATTCAATAAATGTCAGAGGAATAAATGACGTAAAGTCTTCATTCATCTCTCTGTTTCTCATGGGTTAATAATTTTTCTAGTTCTTGGCTTAATCATTTTTCTAGTGAATTAAATCTTCTAATCTTCCCATTCATCCAATCAGGGACACCCAGGTTGCCGTCATATCTTGGCTATTATAAATAAGGATGCAATGAATGTATGGAGGAACACATCCCCTCAAAGTAGAGTTTTGGTTTTTTTTCAGCTAACTACCCAGAAGTGGAATGACTGAATCCTTCTTTGTCTCTTATAGACTTTGTTTTAAAGTCTATTGTCTGGTATAAGCATTGTTACCCCAGTTTTTCTTGTTGTTTGTTTCCATTTTCATGAAATAACTGTTTCCATTCCTTTACTTTCTGTCTATGTGAGCCTTTTGATCTGAAATGAGTCTCTTGTAGGCAGCATATGTATGGATCTTGTTTTCTTATCCATTCAGCCCTTCTATGTCTTTTGATTAGAGAATTTAATCCATTTACATTGAAAGTAATTATTGATAGATATGTGGTTATTGCCATTTTATTATTCATAATTTTGATTTTTTTTTTTTCATCTTAAAGAAGTCCCTCTAAGATTCCTTGTGACACTGGTTTGGTGGTGATGAACTCCTTTAGCTTGTTCTTGTCCGGGAAGCTCTTTGTCTGTCCTTCGATTTTAAATGATAACTTTGCTAGGTAGAGTAATGTTGGCTCTAGGTCCTTGCTTTTCATCACTTGGAATATTTTCTGCCAATCCCTTCTGGCCTGCAAATTTCTATTGAGAAATCATCTGAAAGTCTTATGGGAGCTCCCTTGTAGGTAACTAACTGCTTTGCTCTTGCTGCTTTTAAGATTCTTTTTGTCTTTAACCTTTGATATTTTAGTTATGGTGTGTCTTGGTGTGGGCCTCTTTGGGTTCGTCTTGTTTGGGACTCTCTGCCCTTCCTGGGCTTGAATATCTATTTTTATG
The DNA here is from genome assembly GCF_057876585.1 of Rhinolophus sinicus. Taxonomy (NCBI): domain Eukaryota; kingdom Metazoa; phylum Chordata; class Mammalia; order Chiroptera; family Rhinolophidae; genus Rhinolophus; species Rhinolophus sinicus. The sequence continues at coordinate 50,799,717 of NC_142507.1, forward strand.
TTTCCCATCTCTTTGTTGAAGTTCTCCCTGAGATCACTGAACATTCTCATAACCAGTGTTTTGAACTCTGCATCAGGTAGGGTGCCTTTCTCCATTTAGTTTAGTTTTTTTTTTTCTTCTTTTCTTTTCTGGGGCTTTGTTCTATTCTTTTATTTGAGACATGTTTCTCTGTCTCCCCATTTTGGCTGCCGCCCTGTGTTTGTTTCTGAGTATTAGGTAGAGCTGCTATGCCTCCCAGTCTTAGTAGAGCGGTCTTATGTACTAGGTGCTCTGTGGGGCCCAGTGGCCCGGTCTCCCTAGTCACTAGAGTCGGGTACTGCATGTGTGTCCCTTGTGTGGGTTGTAATATATCCTCCTGTTATAATTGAGCCTGGTTGCTGTTTGCATGTCAGTGGAAGGGACTGACCCTCGTGTTCATTGCCTGTGAGGACTGGCCGTGACGACAGTGGGGGAGCCACTGTGCAGGGGCTGACCCTATGGAGCAGGATTCGCTTTAACAGGGCTCTGGTACCTGCCCAGTATGTCCTTTGGGTGTGGCATCCTTGAAGGTGATGCTCCATCCAGCTCAGTTTGAAGCTGGCCACTGGGTGTACCAGCCCCAGGACCTCTTGGGAGGGGACTCGTTGCAGGCCAAGTTCAGCCGCAGCCGGTGCCCTGCCTCGGGCCACCTGGTATGAGACACCAAGCAATCTGCAGATGGTTGCTGCCCGCGCTGTACTTGAAGGTGCCTTGAGGGGCCAAGCCGTGAACCAAGGCCGGCTGCTGCTAATTCTGGGGTTAGGGCTGCTCAGCCAGAGGCATGGGACATGCTGAAGACACATGCTGCATGTTTGGTCTTGTGAACCTTCAAGAGACTTTAGAAAAGTCTGCAGTATGAGCCACGACAGACGGTTTGTACAAAAAAAGCCGCTGGAAGCAGCCTGGGTGTTCCCAAAAGTTGGGTGGGATGTGGCCTCAGAATCACTAGGGTCAGGCAAATGAATGGCATTAGCCAGTTAGATAGAGACTCAAATATGGCCGTCACCTGTGTCTGCATGCTGGGAAGGGGGAGGGCTCAACAAAGAAGCAGTGACTTCCGCCAGCTCCTCCATCTGGGAGAAAGCTGCCCCTCCAACCCTCACCCTGAAGCTAGAATATTCACTTCCTCCTTGTATGTCCCTGGCACCTTTTGCGCTACTGCCCCAGCACTGGAGCTCAGAGCGAGTGAGACCATCAGTGAGTAAGTCTGGACATGAACCGTTTAAGAGCCACTCTCCATCTCACTCAGGTACAATCTCTGCTGGTTTTCACAACCAGAAATTATGGGGACTTCTCTCCCTGACGCTGGAACCCTGGGCTGGGCAGGGGCTGGGACCTCTTTCTCCTCTGGGGAAGGGGGAGATCTCAATAGCTGAGATAGTCCGCCTGATTTTTAATGGTCACATACAAGTGTGACACCAGCCCATTCATTCAGCATGTCTGCTCCTCCTAGTCTCAAGCCTTCTTCTGTATGTCCGTAGTTATAGGGCTTTGGTTCAGCCAGACTCCAGGTGATTCTCAATGATGTGTGTTTTGTAGTGTAGTATAATTTTGAGGTGGTCGTGAGAGAAGATAAGCACAGCGTTTACTCCACCATCTTCACCAGAAAATCCCCAGTCTTATTTTTTTTTTAAAGTTCTCCAGTTGTTTTTAACCTTCCCTGAACTCTAACCAGGGTTCCCAAACTCGGGTCACACTACTTTCTCACTGAATGTGTTTTGTTAAGTCCTAGCCAAACATTGCATGACTGTTAATATTTCTACAACTTAGTTGTAAAAGGTCTGATTTGTCTCCAGTCAGAATGTATACATCTTCTCAAGTAGAATTGGTGGAGAGAGGGTATCCGTCATACTGGCGATTGTGGGGAAATTTGATTTTAAACCATTTGTTTAGAATGATTTCTTCCAAATATCTGTGTATCTATTTGGGGGTCAACCCAAATATATCTGTCAATGCTCCATAATTTGTATACGTGTTAACCAGGCTTGGGGGTTCTTAGTAGTTGGCTGCTGCCCATTCAGATGGGCTAACAACAGCAGCCCCCTCCCTGGCTGTGAAGTTAGAGAGACCCCTGTGGAAGGAAGGAGAATTGTTCCCACAAGAAAGTTCCCTCTTCAAGTAGATGGGGCCCTGACTTTGTTTCTCAAAGACATTTTCTTCTGGGAAGAAATTCAGCCTAGTCATACTCAGCCAAAAGTTAAGAGCCTTAAAGGTACAAACGGGGTCTTGTTCATTTTTACATGAAAACCAGTAATACTTTACACTTAACTGTTTAAAAGTACTTTCACATATGCTATCTCATTTGGTTCTCACAAAAATCCCAGTGAGTGAAGAATTATTGTTCCCATTTTACCCAAGAGGAAACTGAGACCTCTGGAAGTCACACAACTCACCTAAGGCCACATAACTATTAAGTGGCAGAGCCATGATTCAGACCCAGGATTTCTGATGCCAAATGTGATGGGCTTTTCAGCGCACCCTCCCGCATAACACAAGGCCTGGCATGCCATATGCCCTCATTAGCTGTTTGTTGAGTTGAATTACCTGTGGCTTCTATTATTCATGGCCAGTACTCCCCTTCTTTAGTATAGATAACAAGGAGTATGTGATGGGTTAGTCCATGTCAGCTAAAGCATTGTGCCATTGAGGTCAAGGTCATTGATTCAGTTATCAAAAGACCAGTTATCTTTGTCTCAAAACAGTAGCAATCTTACTTTCAGTGATACAGGCTGGCCTCATCAGCAAGAGACGAGCCAAAGAATTTGAATAGAGCAGAGAAAATCCATCACTAATTCTAATTCTAGGCAGCATAGGAAAGAAAATCTTATTATTTCAATGTTTTCCCAGAAGGGATAGAAAATCAGTAGAGTTATCCAAAAGGCTCTGGGTCAGTATTCAGTGACTTGAGTGGAACTAGCCCCAAAAGGCTTTATATGAAGGAGGGGATGAGCCAGGATGAAGTGAGAGCAATGGCACAGGAAGAAATGAGCAGCGAGGACATCCAGCCCAGCACTTGTCAGCTCTTCAAAGAGAAGGTCACGGGGTATGTTTTCTGCTAGCGATAACTTGATTTCCTAAATGAGATAGGAATAGGAAAGTGTCATGGTTCCAGAGGCTGAATTTAGAATCCAGAACCCCAAACAAAACCTTCCCCCCAGTTCCCCTCTTCCATCGCTACATCGTAGCCTGTGGTGCCAACAAAGAGCCAACACTTTCACTCAGACGCTTGAAAACTGCAGAGCTGTTATTGCTAATAATGTTTGTACCATTCAATTTAATGAACGCTGATTGACAGGCCTGTTTTACATCCAAGGCCCTAGGAGTGGGGTACATCAAGTCTCTGCCCTTAAGTTGTCATCCAAGGAGCAAAACCATTGTAGTATATAACACAAATCAAACACCAAGTGCTAATTAGTGAATGCGCTCCAGGAGAGGAAGGGGGAAACTTGGCGATGACCAGATTTCTTTGGAAAATCTTCACGGGAGAGGACAGAACTGAATTTGAAGGATTGTTGAGATCTGAATCTGAAGGCAGAGGGGAGTAGGAAGAGTTCTCTTCTGAATCCAGTGCCCCTCCTACATTCTCATGGACCCATTTGACCATTTCAGTCATCGCTGCAGGCAACCAGCTGCAGGCAAGTGACACCTGGCAGCATTGCAGCTTTGTGTGCACTGAGCAGTACCCGTTTGCTGTTCCTGGCTACAGGAAACCTGCTCAGCCATTCTGATACCCACGCAAACCTGTGTGGAAGTTAGCACCCAACAGACAACATGGGACCAACGGGAGCAGAAGCTGGCAAACTAACACTTGCCTCTTCCACCCTGAGGTCTGCCAAGTCTGAATGCATCACACGAGGGTTCTCCGGTGGGTCCTAAGTAAGACTGGGCTCTGGTTGCCCGCAGGGAGGATCAGATAAACACATTCATCACGGATTGGCTCTTCTTTCTGCCCTGTTTCAACCTTCGCATACTCCAAATCCCACCATCTTATTCCCCAACAACCCTTCCCAAAGTGATTCCCCTGCACACGTGCCCTTGTCTCGGAGGAAATCTGGACTAAAGTTAAGAATGAGTCTGTTGCTTTTGCTCTACATCGCTGAAAAGTAGCTGTTCCAGAGACAGAGGAATTTGAAAATTTGTAAAATATGACACACGGAGGGCGGTGCCTCTCTGGCTGCTGGCAGACCCCCCTCTTGGGTTAGTCCTACAGGGACTTCACTTAGAGCCCCCAGGGTCTTCATAGATTCTCAGAGGCCTGAGTGATGGGGATACCACATCTGTGTGGTACAGGACACTTCACTGAGGGCGGCACAGCCCGCCCTGTGCCTCCCCACCTCCCAGACCTCTGTGAAAGCTGAAATGGGTATTCCTGGGCCCAGGGTTGTGGGGAGGGAGAAAGCTGAACCTCAGCCTGCCTATACCACCCTCTGTGGGACCCCTGTGCACACCTCCTAGGTGCCCAGATCTCAGCACTCGGGAAGAAAGGCTGGCATCTTCCCAGTACCCCCAGACCAACCCCAGCTTGGCACTTGCTCAGGCTGCAGACAGCCAGGCTCCCCAGCCCACTCGGCCCCACGGGGTCCCCACCAGAAAGCGTGCTTAGAAGGGCCATCAGACCACTCACTCTGAGCTTGGCAACAGGCCTGATTCTTTCTGAATGTAGACCATGTCGAGTTTTGTGCCTCGCAAGTGAAGCGTGAGGAGAGGATCACACAGGGATATGGGTTTGAGAAACGGATCCAGGCTGAATGGCTAGAGGAGCAGGGGTGACTTAGTGAAAAGGAAAGAAGTGCAGGGGTGTTCACCGTCCCCATGACACAGGCAGACTGACAGGCCAGAGGAGTGGCCATCGTGTCAGAGGCTGAGGTGAGACAGAGCTTCCCCCTGGCAGGACTGCGAAGGTCTTGAATGTGGTGGGGAGGTGGGTGGGGGTGGGAAGAGTGTCAGGGAGACAGCGGAGAGGAGGATTACTAAATAATGTTTCTGCTAATATTAAAAAGAGCTTGGATAGTTTAAGGAGTAAAGCCAAGCCCCGAATCAGGGGTGGTGGTGGGCTTGGTCTCAGCCATCTCTCTGGCCTGAGTGCCCCCATCTGGGTTAATTTCTACCCCTGGGCACTTGAAGTTACAGGGAAACGATAAGGAAAAAGAGGAGGAAGAGAGGACAGTGGGAAAGCAAAGATGAAAATAATTGCGATGGGTACATTTCAGTGTCCCCACAGGCTGCCCACCTCCAAGACCCTTCCAAGGACTTCTGGGGCCTTTGATATGGAATGTGTTCAGGAGAGCAGTGAGGCCGGGGGTTAAGGGCACTGGCCTTGGAGTCGGCCCCGAGGGTCCCAGCGCTGCTGTATACAGGCCGAACTCCCCTCACTCGACAGGGACTTTCCAGCCTCAGTTTCCCCATCTAGAATGGAAGCCCCATGAAGACAGGGACTTGGCCTTATTCACTGTAATATCCTTAGAGCCTCATAGGGCAACTGGCCATATATATTTGCTGAATGAATAAATAAACCTATAAAATGGGAATAATGTTAGCACTACTCCATAGACAATAAAAACATAGTAATAAAGAACATAAATGTTGAGTCCAAACTCCTGCGAGCTGATGTCAGACTCAGCCACTTCCATCCCTCCCACCCCTGTAACTTCGGCAGGTTAGTGAATCTCTATGCTCCTCTGGACCTCAGTTTCCCCATCTGGAATATGGGGATAATGACTGTACCTGTACCTCAACAAGGCGTGGTGCAGCTGAAAACGAATTAATACATGTGTGAAATGTATAAAACAGTACCTGGCTATACATTTGTTAGCTATTGTTAGTGTTATAGGGGTTCATTGATAAAATCCAGAAAAACACTCAGCATTTTATGTTTTATTCTATTCAACTCTCTTAGGATGAAATATACCAGGTATTGTCGTTAAATATTTTAAAATATAGAAATACTTTAAGCAGTTAGCTCATCACCGGCCACATTACAAACTCTCGCTAGATGGTAGCTATTATGATGGTTGTTATTGCTAAGAAAATCGTTCTGTTGTCACCAGGCCTGCAGGCTGATGCTAAGGCCAAAGGTTCACCTTCAGGGTCAACTTAGAAAGGAACAGGCCAGGGCAGGAAGGCTTCCCAGGAAGACCCCTATTGGCATTGGGATGAGACTGGTGGGAACTGAGCTGGTTTAATGTGTAACCTCAGCCTAGACACACAGACTGAAACAAGAGAGAAATAGTGAGGTGAGGAAGCACGGACACTGGGTACAGTTTGTTTTCATACCACAGACCAATTTCTTCTTCTGTACAGTTTCTTACTTCCACTACTAGTCAGAGGGGCTGCCTCACGTCCTCAAGAAGTATTTTCCAAACTGGTGCAATTTTTTTTTTTTTTTTTGAGGACTGTGATCAGGGTCCTGGGAAACAGAAAAGCAAGTGCTAGGCAGACTTGGCTCTGGGGCTTACAATCTCTTACGGAGAGAATACGTGAGATAACAAACCAAGATCACATATGAATGCGTGCCACAGTGGACAAAACCGGTGCCTGCTACAGTGAGTGAAGACAAGGGATATACCAGTTCATTTGTTCCTTCTAGCATCCATTTATTTACTGACTCATTATACACACCCACTGAGCACCCCCTGTGCAGAAGGCCATAAAGGATTCGGAGCTCAGGAAGCGACGTGCCTGCCCTCAGGAAACCTGTATTTTAATAAGGAACTGGTGGCGATTTGTAGGAGAAAGGTTTCAATCTAAGGCAGAACAAGATCATACTTCAGAGGCTCGCTTGGTGTTAACATGACCAGAGACGTCTAGCTGAGTAGTCTCGTGGGGCTTTCTGAGGATGGTGGGGTTTGATTTGATTTGAAGGTTTGGTACAATCTAAACAGGTGGGGGGAGGGGAAGGCATCAAGCAGACAGACGCTAGGAGGAAACTCACGGAAGCAGAGATGAACATGACTTTTATTTTATTGATTCATCAATGCATTGCACAAACGTTTTCTGGAAATACCTATTACAGGTTTCCCCCACCCCACTATCTGAAAGTAGACCATTCCTATGAAACTTTTTGTAAGCCAAAATGACGTAAGGCAAAGAAGCAATTACCATTCACTTACATGGAAACATTTTTGAGTGTTCCCAGGCTCAAAAATGACCTACCACATCATGCCAAATACACCTACTTATGTCCAGTTTTACACTAAGTGTAACACTCTTACAAGCTGTCTTAGGTTTTTCCGATACCTTAGGACACATCCTGCAAACGGGTGGACACAGACGCAGTTCAAGGCTATGGGGCTTGATGCTGAGAGACTGAGTGTGGTTCCTGGGGATGCAGCTGGGTGGGGCCACTCTTACTCACGGTGCAAGCTGCCTCTGTAATGAATGGCTCCCAGCAAAACAAACACTGAGTGCTATTTTCACTTTTCGCCTTTTTTGGAAAAGTGAAAGTTCTCGCGAGGGGGCCCAATAATAACTTTCCAAAAGCAGGGGATACCTGTATGTGCCTGAAAGATGACTATGATCTAATTCCTTCCCTCAGACAGTTTCTAGTCTTAGTCTGATGGGGGAGGCAGACACATAAAGATAAATTGCATATTACAGTGTGAGAAGTGTAACAATCAAGGTGTGTGTAAAGTAGCACGCAGAAGGTATAAGTCTCCTGGGTAATGAAGTGGGGGCTTAGTGGGTGACAGGGGATCCAAGAGACAGTAACACTCTTTAGGAAGCAGTGTAAAAGGGCAGATGAAGAGTGATGGGAAATAAGGTAGTTAGACAGAGATCAGATCGCGAAAACACTTAGAAGACAGTCTGCAGACTTTGGGCTTTATTCAGAGGACTGGGCCATGGGTGAAAGGTTTCAGGGGAAATGACCCACCACATTTGCGTTGGGAAAGAAAATGATAACAATGTCTTACATGATTTAGGGCTAACGGTGGTTTATAAACCTCCACCTCACAATAACCTTTATCATCTCCAGAGAGATGTACAAACTTGCCCAAGGTCACTCCAGCAGTAAGGAACAGAAAGAGGATTTCCTGTTACCAAGGCTAAGCTTTTCACCTCTGCACTCTGCTACTTCTCTGACTGCATTCGGAGTGGGGGGGATGCGGAGGGCTGGGGAGGGAATGGCAAGGGAACAGGCAGAGCCACAGTCAGAATAAAAGATAACGAGGCCAGGACGAAAGCGGTGGGGGTGGGAACGGAGAGAAGAGACAGAGTCCAAAAATATTTAGGGAATAGGCTCTTCTGGATGTCGTGATGGATGAGATGTGTAGATTAACCTGCAAATGAGTCCAGGGTTTCTACTCCATGACTGCGTTTCTTGTGGGGCCATCAGCGGTGAGGACGAGAAATGAAGGGGGTGGGTGTGGAGATGACGAATTGAGGGAGCTGTGGAACATGGTGGCGGAGACCCTCGTGGGGAGTGGGACAGACCCCGCAGGCGCTCAGGAGCCAGGACTGGGACATCCCACGGATTGACTAGGATGCACAGGGCTGCTTAGATTGTAGAGGGCCTAGCTGACAGGATAACTAGGGACTTGAGTTGGAAGCGAGTAAGGACTCACTGAGGCCCTTTGATGAGGGAAGCAACATGGTCAGTAGCAGCGTTTGAAACATCAAGCCTCAAACTAAAACATCCAAGAACTTTATTTCTGGCCCCCATTCTACTGTGTGGTGAAAATCACAGGTCAGTGAGTGAGGAGTGGCCAGCACCCCCAGGCTCAGGGTGGAGACCCCCTTCTGTGGGGCTTAGCCAGCGTTGGGGACGCAGCTGGGCTGTTGTCACCCTGCATGCTGGGGTCCCTGACTTATCTTCCTGTCGAGGCTGCAGGCCTGCTGCTCGAGGGTCCCAGCCATCGGATCCCTGTCAGGACCGCGCGGTCTCTCCTGACAAGGAGTCTGGAGGTGGTGAGAGGCCAGAGACGCCCCAGCTTGTCATTTTGTTGTTGTTGCTCATAGTACCTCGTGACTAAATGGTAAAGGAGGAAAGGAGATGTTGGGAGATGAAATGGAGTGGGAAATATTAATTAATATCTTGAAATATTATCCTGCCACATAATAAAAATCCTATGGAGGGGGGCACACCAGGTGCCCACATTGGGCGGGTCTAATGGAGTGAGGATGGGACAGAGGAAAAGGGAGACCCATGAGGAGACCTCCACTGTCAGGGCTGTTGTGTTGTGTGTTTCCTAATGCCCTTTCACCTGTGTGACCCTCAGTGACTCTCCATTGGTGTTTATTATCCCCAATGTACACATAGGGCAACTGAGGGAAGTTAAATGAATCGGACAAAATCACCTGGCTAGCAAACAGAGCTCAGGCTTACAACCTAGGTCTTCCGATGAAAACTTTTACGAGAAAAAGAATCCCTTGTGTACTCACCACCCACTGCAAATCCCACATCAAGTTGCCTCTCTGGGAGTAAGGTGTTCTAAACATCAGAGCCTAAAGGTGCGTTTGGAGGCTGTATCTGGAGAGAAGATCCCACTGGGAAACAAGGCCGCGTGCCTTCAAGCATTCCCCTGGGCTTCGGAAGGGACTCCCCGCAGAGAGCGGCTCCCAGGCGCCCCACGTCTGCTTGCCCCGCTGTGTAAAGCCGGCTCTGACAACCACTCTCTAATTCAGGCTGAAGGAAACCGCGGTGCGCGCTGTCAGAATCTAAGCGGCAGGTGTAGCTCCCCGGACGCTTTGAATAGGAACTTGTTCAAATCATGCAGCCTCTCTAGGAACAGTTTTTCAAAGGAGTGGTTTCTAATTTCTCATCTGTAGCAGGAGTGAGGGGGTGGGTTGGGAGGAGGAAGGAGGAAGAGCTGATGGGAGAGGCAGGGAAAGAGACATCATCCAGGATTCGAGCAGCGAAGATCAAAGGGGAGGGGTGATGCTCGCTCCTGGAGATGAGAGGATGGGAGAGAATGCCTGTGAAGGGAAAGGAGAGAAAGGATGAGATGTGGGGGGTGGAGCCCTGTCTATGGAGAGAACCAGAAGGCGTTTCTACTTTCCCCACAGGATCGCTGGGATTCAGGCTCTCTGGCCCAGCCCTCATCCTTGGCAGGAATCCCCACTTCAGCCAGGCTTTTCTCCAGGTCCCCCATCCTCCCCTTCCTTGCTCCCCCACACCACACTCTCCCTCCACCCTTTCTGGGGTTTGTGCGTTGCAACCCCTATAGACTCACTCACCGGTTCACCCTTCCCGGAGCTCCTTCCACCCTCCACGCCATCTCATTGCCCCATGAGGTGGATCTGAACCTCCAGCCCCATAGGTCCCGGAGCCTAACACCACCGGTTCTCAAACTCTCGCCTGCATCAGAACCATCTGGAGGGCAAGTGACACACAGATCGCGCGGGGACCACCAGTTTCTGATTCAGCAGGCCTGGGGTGGGGGCTGGGAGTTCAATCGCTAACAAATTCCTGAGTGAGGCTGCTGCTCTGGGTCTATAGCATTCATTTAGCCTCAATCAGGTACTGCCTTGTCTTGGCACCTTAATTGAGTGTATATATCCTGCCTTCCCGATGAAAGTGAACAAGTCCAAGGCAGTGCTGTGGAAAGTACTTGACTGTATGCCTCACAGTACCTCCTGCCATACTCAGAGCAGGTACCCGAACCCAATAGAATTGATTAATGTGAAGGGTTAGCATTGATTTTAGGTAAAATTATGAAATAGGCAGTTTGCCCACGGGAACCTCCCACTTTCCTCAGCCAATTTTTGTGCCACTCACTCTTCCTCCTCCAGGCTGAACCAGGCCCCCCCAAAAAACACATGCCTGCCTGAAAACCTGGCATTCTCTTCATCTGTCCCTTGGCGTTGATAGGCAATTCTTAGAAGAAGTTCGGCTGAGAAGGAGAGAAGGGAAACAAGGCAGTAGCTAGAGAGGGGTATGAGGTCCAGGAGGCTTTTTATTTTTATTTTTTTTAAAGATGAGCGAGACTTGAGCTTATTTAAATACTGACGGAAAGAAAGGGGTGATGGTATGAAGTGAGAAGGTATAGTGGATAAAGGGAGGTCTTCCAGAAGGAGGTGGGCGGGCTCCAGGGTCCTGGGAGAAGGACTAGGTTAGACAGGAGCAGGGACACCTCTCCCACAGTAAACGGAAAAAGGAAAGACTGGGTTTAGAGGCACAAACAATGAGGCTTTAGACTCTAGGTGACTCCTAACTTTAATATCCGATGATTCCATGAAATTAAATTGCCATGGAGTCAGTAGCTAACTGTGTCACTTCTCCTTGGCAAAGCTTTAACCCAAAGAAATGACTTGTTCATGAGAGACTCTCAGGCTATGGGAGGCCCACCAGTGGCTTCCCCGTGACTTCAAACACCTACTGTCCTGCTACACAAGGTTGGATTGGAAAAACAGGAGGAATGTGTCCAACTGTGACAGTGTAAGGTCTAGAGCAAGGTCACAGAGCTAATAAATAAGTGCCAGCCCCAGATTTAGAAGGCTTCTTCACCGGACCCCAGCAGCCATCTGCTTCACCCATCTACACCCATCTACACTCACTCGTTCTCCCATCACCTAGAATTGCAAGGAAGTGGGGCAAGTATTAAGAACAGATTCTTCCTCACCCTTGGAATGGAGACTTGAGGGGCCATGCCCATCCCAGACCCACCCAGACCCAGCCCATCTCTGCGGCTCTGAGAAACACAGGATGGTGATAGGAATAAGAACGGCAATAAAAACAAGTAATCAAACGCCTCTTCAATTCAATTAGCAGGCAAAGTACCTGGTACATTGTACCAGAACCTGGGTCACAGGAAGAGCTCAATAAATGTAAGTTGTCATCATCATCTTCCTCCTTCGTCTTCCCCTCATCATCTTCATCACCATCCTCGTCACTATGTGCTCAGGCACTATGCGATGTACTCCTATATTTATTTATTTTTAAAGTATATGTTGTTCCTAATTTCCAACGTAATAGATGGTTAGTGTTAAAAAGTTCTAACAAGAAACGCATCACATAAGAATTGTTAAGTGTGGTGTGCTGGCGAGAGGGAAAACTCTGGATTCAGACGACTTGTGTTTACATTATGGCTCTACTCACCGTGTGTTCTTGGACGGGCTACTGAACTCTTCTGTGCTCAGTTTTATCTTTTGTGAAAAGAGGGCAATAATAGTTCTTATACTACAGGGCTCTTGGGACATATACATAAAGCAATGAGCACAGGGCTTGGCACACAGCAAGTGGTCAATATGAAGTGGTTATTACCAATATTATTATTGTTGCTGTTTTGTAAAGAAAGTTCTCCATAATTCACGTCTCAGAAGTAACCAATATTGATAGCTCCTTGCATATTTTCCAGGCTTTTTTCTATCTATATCTGTATCTCTATGTTGATCTATATCTACGTGTAATCTGGGATCCAAAATATGTATACTATTTCACATTTCTTCGTTCACGTCACAAATATTATGGATTCTCAAAACAACCCTACGAAGTACGTATCGATACACCATTTTGTCTATCAGTGGACAGTCGCTTTTCACATCCCAAACGTTCAGAGGAACCCTCTGAAGGCTGAATTTTAAGGTGTAGGTCAGCAACCTCTTCCTGCAACGAGCCAGAGAGACGGAGTTCAGGCTTTGCAGACCATATGGTTTCTGTTGCAACTACTTACCTCTGTGATCGCAGTGTGAAAGCAATACTATAACCTACGTGGAGGAATGAGGGTAACTGTGTTCCAATAAAGCTTTATTTATGGAGACTTCATATATGAACTTCAAATGTGAACTTCATATAAATGCCACATAGCATTAAATATTATTCTTCTTTTGATTTTTCCCCCAACCATTATTTAAAACTGTAAAAACCATTCTTAGATTGCAGGCTGTATTGTACAAAGCCACAACAGGCTGGATTTGGCCCGCAGGTCATAGGGAGCAGACCAGCTTGCCATTCTGGAGCCTGGTTGAGGACTAGAGCAGCAATGATGAGTAGAAATAATATCTTCACACAACCTTCCTGCCTTCTCAGTCGGAAGTACCTTTTCCTTGGCTTGAAATGTATTGTCACCAAATTCGTTAAAATCTTACTCAAGGTTTAGATCACATGCCATATCCTGGGCAAAGCCATCCCCAAATTCCCCTGAAGAAATACATGCTGTCCCCTCCTCAGATTCTCTTAGCACTTCTTCTGCAGCATTACACACTGATTACACACTGTACGTTTTTCCCCAGCAGGATCCCTACTAGGGCTTCAGACCTAGGGGTTCAGTTTATCTGACGTGCTTGGCAACTGAGATTTCCTATCACTCTGTTGGGTGCAAGAAAAAGGAACCTGTTGGAACTAGTCTAGAGGGAGATGGGGGGCGGGGGGTTGTTTAGAATCAGGAAGCTCTTAAGGAACCTAAATTCAGGAAGCCTCCAGGGCTAAAGCCATGGTTTGGACAGCTGACAACCAAGAGTCTTCTCTCTCTTTCTCTCAAGCCACATGGACCTTCATCTCCATCTTTCTTATTAGGTTGATTTCATTACTTTTTTTTTTCTTCTCAGCAGTCCTCTCACTTCAAGAGCTAATAGAGATCAGCTTCTGTAAGCCCTATTTTTAAATTTTTGGGAGAGAGAATCTTAATGGAACTGGATGCATGGTATAAACGTGTGGAAGCTTATCTGACGGGGTAGTTCAGGGGTGATTCTTCAAGAATGAAGGGAATGTGTTGGACAGACACCCCAAAATGCCTGTAATACTTGCTGGCCTCATTTATCTCGTGGTGGCTTGTATTGTGGTCATTTGCGGGCATCTCTTTTCCACTGTTTAGATAGCATACTCTGTTAGAACAGGGACAGTCTCACTTATTTTGGTGTCCCCAATCCTAGCACGGTTTTGCACACAATAGGTAATAGCAAATGCTTATATGCTTATTGAGTTGAATTGAAAACCACCTTCTATCCAATCTTTAATGCATCTTTCATTTTTATAAAAGGTACACATTCCATTGCGAGGCAAAAGACATGTAGCATAAAAGATAAATGTCCTTTTCCTGGCTTCAGTGTTTTTTTTTTTAATTAAATTGTCTTTAGCTCAGATAATTGCATTATTTCCATTCCAGGTTTTCAGAGGTCAAACAACCTCAGGACCAGATGTACTATGAATGCAACATTAATAGTTTCAGAGCAATTATCTCTTTCCAGCTCCACAGGGCGGAACAACTCGAACTCTGGGAGCCAGGCTAGTAAGAAATCCTTTTATGTGTACCCCTCTCAGAATCACCCTAATGTGGACTCAAGGCCAGTTTGAACAGAGAATTACTTAGCTGTGGCTAGTGGCCTTGGTAGCTGCTGCCTGTGTTGGCGTCTAAGCAGGTCTGAGAGCAGCTGAGTGCCCCAGGTCATCATACCTGGATCCCTCTGCCCGTTAACCAAGGCCACCAAGGCCACCAAGGCCACCAAGTCAATCCGTCCTTTCCTGGCTGTCTTCCTAACTGCTGGGGAGTTTCTCTCCATCGCTGCTTACATCTCCTCGGATCTGCTCCCTTGGGGGAGAAGTTGGCTCATTGTTTACCAAAACCAGTTGCTCCCATGGTGGCTCTGTTCCCTCTTTCTGCTCCGGTAAGCTGTAAGCTTCACGCAGAAGCAGGTTTCAGGGAAGGAGATACAGATACAGCCCACAACTGCTGCCCAGGGTCCCAGTTTGTGCCATGGCGAATGTCAACTCTACGGCTCTTCTCGGGGTCTTCCAAGCTCCCTTTCACCTCTTGACTGGAAGGGAGGGGAGACAGGACAAAGTGGCTTTTCTGGCCCATGAAATCGCCAGTTATATTATTACACGGACACTTTGATCATATTAGACATTCTAAGACTTTCATGGTTGGGGTACTTACTGATGTAGATCAGGGCTGATTGTTCTCCCAAGAGGACCGCATGAGAGTGCGCAATACATCTGCCGTGTCTCCTCACGAAATGCATGGAACGCCAATGTATCATTAGTCCACCCACTTAAGTAACAATTATAAATGTGAATCAAATACATATGAACTCAAGCAAATCTCTGGCTATTTTTTATCATTTAATCAGGCTCCTTTTAAAACATTCATAAGTCTTTCGCAACAATTAGAGCGTTTTCAGAAAATTGCCTGGAACTAGAACAAATTAAAATAACCGTGCTTTAAAAAATGGTGTGTTAAGACCTTGCGGTATTTAGTCTGTCAACCACTTCCAGAATGGTGGTTCTCTCAGCCTACTTTCTGTGAGCCCATTCTTCTGATTTATTGTAGTTTAGGAAATAGGAAGAAGCTGTGTTTGTTTATTCTGAAGGAGAGGGTTTTTGTTTTGTTTTGTTTTTAATTTTTATTGGGGAAAAGTGTGTTTTTCCTCAAGGACCCATCAGCTCCAAGTCAAGTCATTGTTCTCAATTTAGTTGCGAAGGGCACAGCTCCCTGGCCCAGGTGGGAGTTGAACCGGCGACCTGAGTGTTATGAGCGCCGCGCTCTAACCACTGAGCCAACCAGCCATGCCAGGAGAGGGGGTTTTATTTCTCACTGCCATGATGGTTTCTTTTTCCATGCTATTTCTCACCAGAGATCAGTAATGTAAATCTCTTACTAATACATATTTTTTAAGTTCGATATGTTCGCTTAAACATCTTTTTTTTTTTTTTTTTTTCCTGTAGAAACTGTAGTTCTCAATTCTAAGCATATTACAGTTTGTGAATTACCTTGGAGCCTTTGTCTTCTTTCTCCTATACTATAGCTTTTGGCCACTTTCTTGACCTGAAGCTTAGCTGAGAAGAGGTGAAATTTAAACTAATAATTTTTAAGTTCTAAACTATGAGTTTGTCACAATGCTGTTCTGAGATGCTTGAACTCTACTCTGGATTACTTCGAGGGATCTTTTCAAGTAGTGTTTTTAAATAGCAACATCATTTCTCTAAGATGCTCTGTATGGAAAATATTTTCCTTGAGTGTTTATGTTTGCAGACTAGTAATTCAAGTGGAACTTATTTAGGTAAAACAAATGATGATGCAATTAGTATGTCCTTTCACTGATCTGTGGCTCAGAAAATTCAATGGCAGGATAGACAATATAAAAGAGCAGTAAAGAGCAGAGGCTTTGGGTCAAATAGAACCAGGTTTGGGACTGGTGACCTTGGACAAAGCACTTAATCTCAACAAGTCTGTAAAATGAGAGCAAATATGACATCTGACGTTCGTTGATTACTTTTTACGTGCTGGACACTGTGCTAATTATGTCACATGCATTCATTATCTCATTTCTTCCTCAAAATAATCCCGTGAGGAAGGTACTATTAATATCCTCATTTTACAAATGAAGATATTGAAACTCAGAAAGATTGAGCAATTTGTCTGAAATCACAGAGTGGCACAGCCGGTAACTCAATGCCATGTCTCCCTGGCTCTAGAGACCAAGCACATAAACACCACATGGTATTGTGTCTCTATAATACTCTTCTTATAGGGTGAGATGTGAGGATTAAATGAGATAATGCATATAAAGAACATGCCTGGCACATAGTTAGTGACAAGTTCTTATGACATGTTAGTACATATTACCAGCTAAAATTTGTATAGCACTTTACTCTTTAGCTCATTGACGTAATAACTCATCACTTCATGATGTCATTGGAAGTATCAGAAAACTGTGACTCAGATGGTGAAAAGACTTGGCCAAGTCCACTTAGCTTATTAGCACACTGATATCGGAACTCAGATCTTTTAATTCTGGAACCCAGGAACTTCACCCTGTCTTTTCATCATTGAGGGGTGGCTATATTTTTGTATAACTTATTTATTATTAGAAGAGGGGGCTATTTTCAGATTAGGTGAGTTCTAATCTTGCCTGCCTCTAAATTGCTGCTTTATCTTGGTAAATCTTGAAACTTGTTTCTTGATTTTCTGCTTGATTCTCTCCTTTATGTCAGACAATTCACCTTCCAGAAATGTGGAGGAAAGAGAAGCCTCTTTTGTCCGACTCCCACATTTTTTCCCCCAGTTAAATATATAGGGTAGATAGATACCAAATTATGCATGGGCTGGGTTTTTAACATTAATTTTTAAGTTGGATGTTGAGAAAACTGAGCATTTTTCCCTCATAAAATCCATGTTTTCAATGGAACTTCGACCCCAAAGACCCCATAGGAGTCCGTCACACGCCTGTGCTAGGTTCAGGGAAGCAGGAGAGGTGGGAGTGTGGAGGATGATGAGTCCAGGGTCCTTCTTCCTGTCAGTCTAGGCTCGCCCCAGATAAAAATCTGAAGCAGACTATCCTCGTTTATGCCATCTCCTAGTGACCCCTCATCTTTTTCTTCCTCTGGGCAACCCCCACTCAGGCCTGCCTTATTCCAAAGTCTTCAAAGTTCTAAAATTATCTACCTGCCCCCCCAGTCTTTCCACTACACCCTCTAATCTAAATGGCTATTTGATAAAAAGTAGGTGTTTGGAGGAAAATAGCCTAATGAAATAATTCACACTAAAGTAAGAGAGGTCGATTTTCCTTATCCTCTCTAGAGATGTTTTCATTTGAAAAAGATTATTATTAATGCAAGTGAATTTGTAATTGGTAGGAATTCTAGCAGTGAAACAAAATAAAGTGAAACATAGCTATTATGTCTAAGGTATTTTGGAAGACAGATGCCGCGATATGGGTAGACCAGCCCAGTGAGGCTTTTTCTCGATCTATCCATTTATGCCACCAGCTTCTCCAGCACACATGCACCCAAACACATATCTCATCAGCTACCTTGGCTTTTAATCTTTTCCTCCTCCACTGGACAATTACTGGCATGGTAGCCTTTCAGCGCTGGAGAGGGCTCTAGAGCGAATGTCATTAGTTCATTTTATAATTGAGGAAACAAGGCTGGGACGGTGGGAACCGGTTCACACATTGGTGAGTGACAGAACTGGCACTAAAAGGCAAGCTTCTGTCCAGGAACCCAAGCATGCGGAGGTCTTGTAAAATACACTTACCCTCAAGCACTGACCTTGCTCACTTATCCACTTGGATTTTCCTTTTTCTCTTTGGAGTTGGCAGGTGGAAACCATCAGTGCTGGAGGCAAGATAGCCGGACCTGGTGTTCCTACCAAACTGTTTTGACCCAGCGCAGGGGATTCTCGGTCCTCCGCCACTGCCGAGGGATTGGAAAATTGGGGCTGTTTGGTGGCCCTGGCACATGCTTTCTTGTTCATTAGCTATTCAGGGAGGACGTGATGAGATTAAGCAACACATGTGAGCGTCTTAAGATGCTCATCGCCTCTCTCCTTTTTCTTTCATGGAACATTTGGATTTTCACTCTAATTTCTGGAGCCACCGTTTTCACTCCCGTAGCAGGATAGCTCAGTCATGGAGAGGTGGTCTCTGGAGACTTGGGCTGCCTGGGGCCCCTGTCTCAGGCAGCACTTCCGGGCAGAGTGAGTGCGTTTCTGAGCCTCTGTGCCTGAGTTCAGCTAGCACCAGGGAACAGTAACAGTTTATACCTTATGGGGTTGTGTGATGTATGTACATGCTTAAGGTTAGCTGTCGGCATCATCATCGTCATGAACACCTGGCGGGTGCTTTTAGTTTGCTTTTCAAATGTGTTTTAAGGACGGGAAGACTTCTTGGTCTTTTTAATCCATTGCCTGGCAATCTGTAAATCGTGCGGTCATTATAGGTTAAGTTGACCCTTCCATGCATTCTTGTCTAGGAGGCCTTATTGTGTACAGTGAGTCACCACCACTTAGAAGTGGACGGTGAGTCAGTGGCCTGTTCAGGTGAGGTCAAAAGGTCCCCTGGCTCAAAGTGAGAGGATCCAAACCCAGCCCTGGGATGCAGAAAGAAACAGTGCGCTTTTATGGCTCACTGGACTTGGGGTGCCATGGAGAAGCTGGGCTACTCAGGTCAGAGGGCATAAAGTGGTGAGTAAATGCTGGGGCTTTGGGATCACACAGACCTGAGTCTGATTTCAGCTCCTCTTCTACGTTGCTGTGTGGCCTCAGGTAAGTTATTTAACCTCTCTGTGTCTCATGTTTTATCATTTGTAAATGACGTGGGTCTTAATAGAAATGACTTCATGGTACAGATGCTTGGGAAAATGCTGAGAATCAAGTAAGTACTCCATCAAAAGTAACTGTTATTATCGTCATCATCACCGCTGTGATCTTGGGAGTCGTGGGGACAGACAGTTCTAGGGATCAGCCATGATGGAGAAGCAAACTAAGGGGAAAAGGTAGCAGGAACAAGGACGTGTCTTCAGTGTGGTGAGTTTCAGGCAGTGACAAACCAGTTAGCCAGTATTAAATATAAGAAGTCATACCTGGTGAGTATTCCTTATTGCACCCCTAGCAAGGAGTGAGTGAGGTGTGTTCACATCATTTGCATTTTGCAGAGGAAGATTGTAAGGAATAAAGTCTAAGCCACCTTCATGCCAAAATACAGAACTGGTTCAGCTCCAGTGAGGAGCTGAGCTTCCATTCAGATCCTGCACCTAGAGGGGTACCCACCCTGGTCTAGGCAGAGGGGACCTTGTCGGGTCTGTGACCCCCCCCCCCCCCACAGCACGGTAAAGATGTGAATGTCACATAATCGTCCGGTCGTTCTTGATCTCAACTGGCCCTCCTGATCTCATGCCATCTGCAAATTTTGCACATTCTTTGTACTCCTTGCTCACGTTTTATGCCGTCTTTTGCCATCTCATTTACTCCACATGTTTCAATCTCTGGGCTTCCATTTTTCTTCTTCCTTTTTAATGCAGTGGGTTTTTTTTCCTCCTTTCTCTCCCCTCCTTTACACCCCCACCTTTCTCCTCCCTCCACACCAATCAAATTCCCGCTTGCTTCTGCCATATTCATTATCCTACCTCATTCCCCCTCATTCCTAGAAAACAGCTCACAGAGGCTCACCCTTCCCCCCTCCGACTTGCAATGCCCACCCTCCATAAATTCCAGCAGCCTGGCAATCAGTAACTTTAGCATCACACGTCACAGCTCTCAGAGTTCACACTACTTGTTACTACTCTCCTTGTGACTGCTCTCCAGGGTTGCTGCTTTAAAAAGGAAGCAGCAAAAAAAAAGATCCACTTAAAAATATCCTGGGGTGTTTAACTGGGGTGAACCTCCAGTTAAGTTTACTCGCACATGTACACATTTCATGGTTTTTAACTAGTAGCTCAGGTCTATGCTCAGTTATGCACTGAAGAAAGGCTAGATGCTTGAGGAAACATATTTTTCTCTATTCTAAAGAGGAAAACCATCTAAACATGCAGGACTGTGTCTACCAGCTCTCTGATCTCCCCGCTTCCCCAATCTCAAGCTGATGGGACATTGCTTTTTCTCTTTGTGGAGTCATTTTTTTTGCTCTTCCTGGAGCTCAGACTGCTGCCCAGTGTGTGTATATGTGCACACGTGTGTGGCCACTGCTGTTTCTCCAACGGGCTCACCTCTCTTCTGCCATTTTACCAGGAGACAGGAGGCGGTTCTCCCGCTCTCCCTCTCCCTCTCTCTCCCTGCCCCCAACTCAGCTCAGGCTTTTTCCTGTCTCTTAACTCCACCAGTGCAGCAGCAACTAGCTGAGCTGCTTGAGAGAGAGAGAGAGAGAGAGAGAGAGAGAGAGAGAGAGAGAGAGAGAGAGAGAGAGAGAGAGAGACTGACTCTGTGTGTGTGTGTGTGTGTGTGTGTGTGTGTGTGTGTGTGTGTCTGCCTGCGCAGCTAGGCCAAGCCCGCGAGCCTGCCTGTCACTGGAGAGTTTTAGTTTGCATTCAGAAGAAAGGAGGAGGGGAGACAAGGGGGGAGGAGGAAAAGGTGGAGGGGGAGGAGTGGGGGGGGGCGCAGAGAAGGGAGGGAGAATGTCTTGTTTGTGGCTTGTCAGCAATTGCTTGAGACAAGCTTCCATGTGTGAAAGCTACTTGGCACGAATGCCTGGGCCGTACCAAGTGTCACCGCAGCAAGAGGGGGAGTCAGAAGAAAAACAGATCAGACCAGAGCAGACAATAGGCCCCTAAAGTGTTCCCCCTAAGTTGCTTTGATGTTGTCCTAGTGTCTTGATACCAGGAGGCCGGGGATTGCAGGAAAAGGGTCTTTTTTGTCTTCAATCACTTTCCCCCCTCAGTTTCTGAAATGATTCTCCAGAATTTCTCCTCATAAAAAAGGTAAGAGCCCTACAATTCCTTCTTCGGTGGCAGGCTTGTCCGCCCGCGCCTGGAAGTGGGGGTCTCATTCCTGCGCTGCTCAGGAGGAGCGCTGGGGTCCTGCGATTGGAGCTCTTGCCCCTGGAAGTCTGCAAGGCGCTCCCGGCTGGGGATGGCCCCTCTTTCTAGGGAACCCCAGTAACACGATCTATGCCTCTGGGTTGGTGGGGGAGAAAGGGTGGATGGAGAGGGGTGGGAGGAGGGTGGGAAGGTGGAGGGTGTGATGGGGGGGAAAAAGAGAGCAGCCTGAAAGAGAGGGGGAGAAGGGCAGAGCCCGGGCTGGGAGCAGCCCCAGCCGGAGCCAACGGCGGCCTTGCGAGCTGGAAGCCCAGCGTTCTCAGGCTGAGCCGGGCGGCTGGGGCTCAGCCGAGGGGCTGCAGGGGATGCACGGAGCTTTGTGTGTGCGAGTGTGCCCGGGGGTCTGTGTGTGCGTGTGTATGGACTCCCACACACTCCCCTGGCGTGCCTTGTTGTGGCAGGGAGGTACCCCAGACTCTCTGAGGCAGAGCGGCATGGCATGCAAGAAGGGAGAGCGAGAGAACTCTGCCGGAAGGCAATCCAGAAACTTTTCCAGCCTCAGGCATTTCTCTGGGGGTGGATACTGTCAAGGAGTTGTGGGGTGCCCCGTGCCTCAGTTTCCCCGTCTGTACAACCCAGAGAGCGGACTGGGACGGCTGCCTGCCTCCCTGCAATTTGGCCAGAGAGGGACAGGTCATTCTGTCTAAAACGCATGGAGAAATCTTCCAGCTCGAAAGGCTGGAGAATCATAAAGTGGAAGGGTTATCATTATTCTTTCTCATCACCATCATGATAATAAAACCATCGTTAAAGACACCCGGAGATAAATAGACCGGGGGACACAGATCAAGAGTCGGAACATTTCTAAGGAGACAAAAAGCCTTTTTCCACCTGTTGGCTTCTGTCCTTTTCTCTTGTGTCTTTTCGTGAGATTTATTGGCCGATTTGTACAGAGAATGGGGTGGGAGGGGTTGGGTTTTCCCCTTTCCTCCTCCCCTGTACATATTTTTTTAAAAGAAGGTCAATGAGAGATGCTTGAGAGAAAACGTGCCTCTTGTTCTAGTAGTTTATTCAAGACTGTTTTCTGGCGCTGGAAGGGCATCCATGCACGTCTGTAAACTCAACCTTGGAGGTTAAAGATTTTTATTGTGGCTTTTACAGATTAAATGAGATTTATTTACAATTGCTGTTTATCAGAGAGTAAATATCTCACTGTGTGTGTGAGGGGAAGAATGCGAAGGCTGTTTACTCACTGGTGGTTTTGTGGATAAAACCTTTTGCTTTTTAAAGTGACATCTTGAGAGATGGGAGTAGAGAGCTAAAATCAGTGCCTAATAGTCATCTTGAAGATTTATTTTAAAGACAAAAATGTCTGCTTATTTTCTTGAATTGTGGCTTTCCTTTCTCCTGTTCTTACACCGTGATTGCTTCAAGGTTCTGGGTTTGTAGCTCTCTTTGAATTCTCTGGGGGAATTTCGCTTTCTTACCTAATTCTAGGTTTTCTGTGACTCTGCTACTGGTCCAAAAAAATCTGTGGAAGTCTGGGAGGCTATGCCTCCTTCCATCCTAACGGCAAATGTTTACCAGACTGACTCTCTGTGATGGCTAGAGATGGAAGCAAAGCACCAGCCCTGGCTAAGAACATTTGTGTTCTTCCCGTGGAGCCCTGAAGAACCTGACTTCTGGGTGTGGGAAAGAATGAAGGAAAGATGTTAACAAGCTTGGATCTGGCAAGAAGCACCCCCTCCCCCCCACTCCCATAATGTTTCATTGGAATAGAACTGAACTTCGTATTTTAAAACTTGTTTTCTACTTTGTAAGCAGAAGCCCTTACTATGGTTTGTCTCTGGCAGGATTTCAGGGTCCAGATAGCTTCCTAAAATGTTAGAATTTCAGAACTGCAAGGGAAAGGAAAGGTTATTCATCAAGTTTTAAATGAGGATACTAAACCCCAGGAAAGATCAGGAATGATCCGAGGGGGTTCAGAGTGCCCTGAGGGTCGCCATGCCAGCCACGCTTCTCTGGCCCCCACACTTGATTTTGTACACCCCGCACTTGTGCCAGCCAAACATAGGCACCTCTTGCTGTGCTAGATTATAGCAGCCCAGTCAGCCCTCTTCATGGCACATGGCACAAGCATGGCAGACACACATCCCAACATGAATTCATTCGTGTATTCAACTCATATTGTAGGGGCACCTTCCGGGGCCTTGAGCCGGAGCTTTGAGGATGGAGAGAAGAACGAGGCTGACGTGCCCTTGTTCTCAGGCAGCTTGCAGTCTTGGCGGTATAAGCAGCATTAACCACAGAGTTAAACGAATTTCCAATCATACTATTGGCAATATACATGAACAGCAAGCGGCTACTATCATGCAGGACATAAAGCTGTGTAAGTGATTGACCTAGAGTTTGTAACTAGACGTGAGCTGACGCTCCTTTTCTCTTTGTGGCTGAGTTCTTCTCGCCCAGGCCAACGGCCATGCCCCTCGTAGCGTTCCTGCTCACGCAGTCCAGCATTTCCTAAGACAGTAGCACATTCCCTCTCTCTGCACCCCAACCCCCTCCCTCTTCACACAAGACAACAGACGCATGAATAGTATCTGCTAACCCTTTACACTTGGACAATTAAAGAGCTTCCCACTTGCTGCGAGCCAACCTGTATAATAGTCATTACCCGGTGATTCACGTTAGTTATAGCCTCTGTGTGCGGTTAAACCCTAATGGGCATTGGAAGGGACGTGTGGTCAGTGAGGCTCTTGTCTCGTTTTACTTAGTCCATAGTTCTTCCAGTTGGTACTAAACACTTAGGTGCAGGAAACTCCACCGTTGTCGCTGTCATCTTGGAATCCCAAAGGCAATAGTGTAATGACATGGCGTTTCCCATGCCTCTGAACAAGGACACATATGTATAAAGGGAAAAAAAATTTAAAACTTCTTCAATGGGCCCCATTTCGGTTGCGTTATTAAAATCTTACTGGTTTGATGAAGTCAAAGGTAGGAGCACCTCCCTCCTGCGCCCCACGCTCTCACTCCATTGGGGTCTTCCTCGGAGAGAATGTAAGGTTGAAATGCCAGTCACTTCCTTGGAGACAGGTTTGCGTTCATGCTCCTATCGCCCTTTTCAACATTGTGTCCGTCTCTAGTACTCGGAGGTGTTGCCTTCAGTACTGTCAATCAATCTGGTTTTTTTTAAAGATTAATTTAGTAGTTTAAAAGGAAAACAGACGTGTGCACTCACACATAAATCATAGGTTTGCTGCCTCTACGTCGGGAACCCACACAGGTTGTGTGGTTAAGTCGTGTGATGAGCAAAATAAGAGTCATTTCTGTGCCCCCAACGTTGTCAGGCAGAGAAGTAGCCAGCCCACGTTGGAGGGACTTTTCCCAGAGCTTGCCTTCCATCTGCATTTGGCACCTGTGGCCATTGCCTTCTACCGTGAGCTGTAGGACTGCGTTTGCAAGGCTTTGATCACTTCCGACACCCCCCCCCCCCAATGTGTTACTCACTGGGGAGCTGCCTGTGGGGGAGGCGAGCTGAGTCTCCTTGGAAGAGCACGGAGTCATCTGAGTGGGGAGGTAACAAGTGAATCAAACAAGGATCTGGTTGGGGGGAGTATTTCCCAGAACTGGGGAGCCACACAGCCATGATCCACGCCACCCTTAACTCGGAGGGAATAAAAATGAAGACTGTGATGACATTTAAAAAGGTGCAATGTGTGGGTGCTGTGTGTTAATAAAAGTGCTTGAGCCTCTAATCCTACTGAAGGCGAAACCAACACAACACGCAGGACGTTCCCCAACTTCCTTGGTTATAATACTGCTTTTGCATGTAGTTTTATTGAAGGAAATTTCGTGGTTCCGCCCCCGCCCCCATCCCCCCAAGGGACATAAATATAAGATGTAAAGTGGAAATTTTCTCCATTTCCTTTAAGCCTGGACATTTTAATGCACTTTAAAATGGTATCTGCTTAGTCCTCTCTGATAATAGCCCTGTGAATTAAGTACTATTACTATCCTTGTGTTGTATTTGAGTAAGGTTATGTGACTCACTCAAGGACACAAGAAAATAAGGGGTGAAATGCCTATCCAATTAAATTTCCCTGTGAAATCAACCTCTTCAGAGAGGAGAAGCAAAGAAGTGACACAATCACCATGATACTCAGGCCGAAGGTACTGTGTTGACGGTAAAACAATGGCCTTCGTTTTGCCCTTTATTTAAAGACTAAGATGTAGAGTGTTGACCAAAAAAAGAGGGAGCCCCAATTCTAATTTAATAATTACGTGTCTTTTACAAAGTACATTGGACCAGTTCCCCGGTTTGAGTTTTCTCAGTCTCTGACCGAGGCTTCCCCATTCTACTTCTCTGGACCTCTTAGAATAAAGGCGTTGGGCTAAAGCATCTCCTTCCAGCTCTGTGATTCAGTATTTCTCTGATTCTGTGAATGGGATCTACCATGACTCTGGTCTTTTGGTCACTGTCTACAAGGCTCAATTCAAGAATGATGGTTACCAAAGGGGAAGTGTCGTGGATTTCGCAGATATGTGGGATTCCTTCCGAATAGCCACACTATGTTGGTATTTTGAAATGAAAAGCGCAATAGGCAAAAAAGTGGGATTTTAATTTATGGATTTTTACAAAATTTGCCAGTCAGCATGCAGACACATGTGCAAGGAGACTAAAGAACCATTTTCAAAAGAATAGGCTGTTTTGAATGCATGCCTTCCTGTATAACAAGTATGAATTTAAAATGGACGGGCACTGGGGACATCTCTTAGCTTCACCATGCTCACGGATTTTTCATAGAAATCGTGCTGCTCCTTTTTGCATTACGTTTACATATTGTTTTGAGAATGCACAGGGCCAGTTTAAGCAACTGTAGTACTGATGATATAGGCTGTGTGTTTAACACTATGCTTTTGGGCATAAGGGGACTTTTGACAATCTTTATGATACGCAACTCCTGAAGAAGACTGCTGATATAATGAGATAAATATATCATATGATATATACCTTTAGGATGTGAGTAATAAACTGTTTCTGAAATATGGCCAAGAGTGGGACAGAGAGGGTACAGAGTGAGTGATGATTTCATTAATTATGTTTTCTATGAGTAATTCGAAGCAATATTCATTTGAAATGGGATAAACCTGTGAAAAGATAGCGTTTTAAAATTTACTTGGTAGCTCTTAATGCAATTTGGAGAACCTCAGAGTAATTTCTTCTCCCGTGTTTGGAAACATCTTGCTTGTGGCGAGCGAGACCAGTTCAAAGCTGCTTTGACAATTAGTGAGTCACTGGCTCTCTTAGAATAGGTCTTATTTCTATCTGGAAAAAAAAAAGTATGTAAGATATAATTCCTTTCCAACTGGGGAAGGGAATTTTGAAGACAATATATAATAATTTTTTGACTTATATTGTTCCTTTATTCTTGGTTGCTTAAAATTCCTACTGTTGGATATCTTGCTTAACTTCGTAACAAACCTAAAATGCAGATACATAAGAGAATTATATTTTTGACTTTAAAGATGGGAAAACAGGAGTACGTTTGTGAAATGGTATAGCGGTAAGCTTTTTGTTTATTTGTTATTTAAAAAAAGATTCTTATTAAATATATAGCTAATAGACAATGTTATATTAGTTTCAGATGTACACTATCGCTCTTCAGCATTTATACACCTAAAGAAGTGATCACCATGATAAGTCCAGCAACCACCTGACACCGTCCCAGCTATCACAATATTATTGACTATATTCCCTATGCTGTACATTACATCCCCATGACTTATTTGTTTTATACCTGGAAATATGGACCTCTTATTCCCCTCTACCTTCTTCCCTCCCTTTTAAAATTTTTCAATGACAGTTCACATTCAATATTATTTTATATTAATTTCAGGTATACAGCATACGGTTAGACATTTATATAACAAGATGCGATCCCCCTGACTAGTCTAGTACCCACCTGGCACTATACATAGTTATTACCATATTATTGACTATATTCCCTATGCTGTACTTTACATCCCCATGACTATTTTGTAACTACCAATTTGTACTTCTTAATCTCTTTTTCACCCTGCCACCAACCCCCTCCCATCTATCACCCCAGTAAATCTATTACCCATCTGACACCATACATAGTTATTACAATATTATTGACTATATTCCTTATGCTACACCCTACACCCCCATGATTCCTTTATAACAACCAGTTTCTACTTCTTAATCCCTTCCGCTTTTTCGCTCACCCCCCTTAACCCTCCCTCCCCAATCTGACAACTATCAAAATGTTCTCTGTATCTATGCGTTTGTTTCTGTTTTGTTTGTTTATTTTGTTCTTTAGATTCCACATATAAGTGAAATCACATTGCATCTGTCTTTCTCTGTCTGGCCTACTCCACTCAGTACAATACCCTCAGTACAATACCCTCCAGGTCCATCCATGCTGCCACAGATGGCAAGAACCCATTTTCTTCCCTGGCCGACCAATATTCCATCGTATATATGTACCATCTCCTCTTTATCCATTCTTCCATTGATGGACACACAGGCTGCCTCCACATCTTGACCACTGTAAACAATGCTGCAATGAACATATGGATGCACACGTCCCCTTGAAGTAGTATTTTGAGTTTCTTTGGATAAATACCCAGAAGTGGGAATACTGGGTCCTTCTTTGTCTCTTGTTACACCCTTTTTTGTTGTTTGTTTATTTGTTTGTTTGTTTTATTGTTGAATATTGGGGAACGGTGTGTTTCTCCAGGGCCCATCAGCTCCAAGTCGCTGTTCTTCAATCTAGTTGTGGAGGGCGCAGCTCACTGGCCCATGTGGGAATCAAACCAGCAACCCTGTTGTTCAGAGCTCACGCTCTAACCAACTCAGTCATCCAGCTGCCCCTATACCCTTTGTTTTAAAGTCTATTTTGTTTGGTATAAGTATCGCTACCCAGCTTTTTCTTTTTCTTTTTTCTTTTTCCATTTTCATGAGATATCTTTTTCCATCCCTTTACTTTCAGTCTGTGTGTATCTTTTGATCTGAAGTGAGTCTCTTATAGGCAGCATACGATGGGTCTTGTTTTCTTATCCATTCAGTCACCCTATGTCTTTTGACTAGAGCATTTAATTCATTTCTATTGAAAGTAATTTTTGATAATATGTGATTATTGCTATTTTATTATTCATATTTTTTATTTGTTTTTGTTTTTCTTTTTCATCTTAAAGAAGTCCCTCTAACATTCCTCGTAATACTAGTTTGGTGGTGATGAACTCCTTTAGTTTTTTTCTTGTCTGGGAAGCTCTTCATGATAACCTTGCTGGGTAGAGTCATCTTGGTTGTAGGTCCTTGCTTTTCATCACGTTAAATATTCATGCCAATCCTTTCTGGCTTGCAAAATTTCTGTTGAGAAATCAGCTGACAATCTCATGGGAGCTCCCTTATAAGTTACTAGTTGCCTTTCTCTCACTGCTTTTAGGATTCTCCCTTTGTCTTTAACCTTTGGCATTTTAATTATAATGCATCTAGGTATTGGCCTCTTTGGGTTCATCTTGTTTGAGACTCTCTGCGCTTCCTGGGCTTGTATGTCTATTTCTTTCACCAGGTTAGGAAAAGTTTTCAGTCATTATTTCTTTAAATAGGTTCTCAATCCTTTGCTCCCTCTCTTCTCCTTCTAGTACCCTAATGATGCAAATGTTGTTATGCTTAATGTTGTCCCAGAGGTCCCTTAAACTATCTTTGTTTTCTAAATTATTTTTTTCTTTTTATTGTCCTGATTGGGTGTTTTCTGCTATCTTGTCTTCCAAATTGCGGATACAATCCCCTGCTTCTTCTAGTCAGCTGGTGATTCTTTCTAGTGTGTTCTTCATTTTATACTTCACTTCTGACTGGTTCTTTTTTATGGTCTCTATGTCCTTTTTTATGCTTGCTGTCTCTTTGTTGAAGTTCTCACTAAGTTCCTTGAGTTTCCTTGTAACCATTGCTTTGAACTCTGTATCTGGTAGGTTGATTGCCTCCATTTCATTTAGTTCTTTTTCTGGAGTTTTCTGCTGTCCTTTTATTTGGGATGTATTTCTTTGTCTCCTCATTTTGGCTGCCTCTCTGTGTTTGTTTCTATGTATGAGGTAGACCTTCTATGTCTCCCAGTCTTGGCCAGGTGGCCTTATGTGGTAGGTGCCCTGTTGGGCCCAGTGGCACAGTCTCCTTGGTATCCTGCGCTGGGTGCTCCAGGAGTGTCCCTTGTGTGGGTTGTGTGTGTCCTCCTGTTATAGTTGAGCCTCAATTGCTATTGGCACATCCCTCGGTGGGATTGACCCTTAGGCTGACTGGCTGCGGGGTCTGTCCACATCCACAGCTTACTGGGTGTTGTGTGGGGTGGCAGGAGTGCTTACTCATGGAGCAGGATTTGCCCAGCAGGCTCTGGTGCTTGTTGAGACCACCCTTTGTGTGTGCTGCTTGTGAGGCTAGTTGGATGGTGCTCTGCTGTGGTCTGAAGCCAACCCCCACCAAGGGCCTGCTCTGTTGCAGGCCCAGGTCACTCTGTGACTGGGTGGGGACTACCTTGTAGGAG
This sequence comes from Rhinolophus sinicus, assembly GCF_057876585.1. Taxonomy (NCBI): domain Eukaryota; kingdom Metazoa; phylum Chordata; class Mammalia; order Chiroptera; family Rhinolophidae; genus Rhinolophus; species Rhinolophus sinicus. Next base: position 50,829,423 of record NC_142507.1, read on the forward strand.
CTACAAAACAATCTGTGGTTGTTTGCTGCCTGTGCTAAACCTGGAGGTGTGTGGGAGAGGCCACGCTGCTAACCAACGGTGCCTGCCACAGTCCTGGGGTAGCCCCACAAAAGACAAGGGCACCCCGAGGCCTCCAGTAAGTTTTTTTGGAATATAAGTACATACTCTGTAGAAAAATGTGACATAAGTGGTTATTGATACATGCTATACTATGAAGGATAAGAAAAGCATATTCTAAATATTATTATCTCCAATCTAATTTTTAATGACCTAAGTAATTATCAAAAGTATTTTTATGATATTCACTTAAAGACTCAAAATGCCTCTAATCTAAAGCTTTAGAGCGCTTCACTAATTTCCATGAAAACATAATCACACTTTTTCTTGAAAAATAAATACAGAAACTCAAAATTAACATTAATGGCAGTTGAAAGAAGCCGAGCCATCATTTGCTCAGAAGGGAAACTTGTGAACTTTGAGGTAGCTTTATTTTGTCTACACTAGATATATGGGGTTTCCTACTATCCTTTGGGCTTGTGTAGTCAGTATATGTTTGAAGGGAAAAACTTTACTGAGGGTCTGTGGAAAAGGGACTTTGTGAATGAAGGTTAAGGGCATATTGGTGTAAGCATGTCTGGATTGATGATTTAGTGTGTAGAAATCTGTGACATACTGGGGTGTTTAAGGCAGCAGTAGTCTAAAGAATGCAGGGATTTTAGCTCCTGTGCCAGTGCCCAGGCTGCTACCTCTGCCTGGAACATCCTTCTGTCTCATCTTTTCCAAGGCAACTCCCACTGATCCTTCAAGACTCATCCTGGGTATTTCTTCTGGACAGTTTCTTAGACCCAAACCACCCCATCTCTGTCCCACTGCTCCTGAGTTGGCCCTGCACTTAGTGGCTTTTATTACACTGTACTGGACTCATCAGCTTCCCAGTCTGAGCTGTGACCCCCGCTGGGGTTGGTGTTGTCTTTAGTTTTTGTACCCCTGATCCCTAGCACAGGGTGAAACACAGTAGGTGATCAGTAAATGTTGAATGAATAAACACTTCACGTGGAGATGTAACTTATTAATAAATTTAACTAACTACAAAAAGAATAACAGGTCATATTCTTAAATTATACAACCTATGTCCTACATTAAACAAAAGGAAATTTTTTTATGTTAGGGTATTCACTCTTCTCCCCTTTGCAAAGTCTAAATTACACATTCACAGCAAAGTATTTCGTATACCCCGGAATCCTCCCTTTTCTCACGTCCAAATTTTCTACCCTCAAGCTTGTTTGTCATAGTTTTTGTTCTTGGACCTTGTTGTTCCCTCACCTAAGAGGTTATGTTTTAGGCCAAAGAATCACTGATGAACAACGAGTTGGTGAAGTTTGTCTTGATAATTAGGTAGTGGCTGAAGAGGAAAAGTTTATTCTATCTTGGAAACGGGGAAAAATGAAGATATCTTTGAGGAAGTCTGGACAATCAGAGGATAGGTGAATGAAGGACTTCAGGACTCTGTAATTGTGACTCCTCTGAAGCAAAGGGGACAATACCATTTAACTTTCATCTTCTAAGAGGGTTTTTAAGTGCTGAACCTTTTAGAAAAGGGCCTTCTGGCTGCAAAGAACTGAGTCACTGACGTTTCCTCAGGACAAGGGGCATTCATTGAGAGGATGCCCCCAGAGGGACCTGAAATCAGAACGGGAAAGATTTGGGGTCTGTTCTCTGGCTGTGTGTTTGCTTTATGTGGGCTCCTTTTGCTTCCAGCTGGTTTGGTCTTCTAGCTTTATTCTGAGTAAACTGCCTCAGTCTCAGAGCTTTTGCTTACACCTAAGTGTTGCTTTTTTTTTTTTGCCTTGCCAAGACCCCCATGTCCAAAACTCTACCTTATCCACTTTACTCCCTTCATGGCTTCTTTCCTTATATTCTTAACATTTGTACTTTTCCCTGATAATAGCTTCGTCCTCTCAGAGTTCCCCAATTCACATTTCCAAGAAAGAATCCAATTAACCCAATTCATCTTTTCATTGCCTTGTCTAATAGGTCCCTAACCAGCCTGGGTTGGAGTTACCCAAGTGTCAGAAGCATATCTCTAGTCCAGTTTGCTGTGACAAAGGGAAGTGGGTAGAGCAGGTGGGTTGTCACTTGGTATAAAACTGGGTAGCCTTTTAGTAGGAACTATGGCAGGGCCATTTTCCCTTCCATGTAGCTCACAACAAATATATTTGACATATCTCATATAAGTCTATTATGGAAGTCTAAAAAATTAAGGATAACCAGATTATTAAAAATTAAAGTGGTTCATGGATGACAATTAATATAACTGAGATAAGACCATGGGAAACAAATAACACATTTCTAACCAGGAAAGAAATTGCAAGAGGGAAGCATATTAGAGTTAGTTCTTAGATGAGTGACATCATTTCACGCATTTATTAAAAAGCAAGAGTAGGTGTATAGTGAAAGTGAGACTATATTCACTTGGATCCCGGAGACTAGTTTAAAAAGCAAGCATAATCCTGCAACTGGTGACTAGGACGAGGAAATACTAAGTTTCTTAGGGAGTGTCTGCCTATACTGTCTTCCTCTACCTCCCTAGTCTGTGCTCAATCCCCCTTACCTTTAGTTTCTGGAAAGCGTCTGTCACCAAACTAGTGATGTGACCTTGGATTGGTTATTTATTATCTCCAAAACTCAGTTTTCTCATCTATAAAATAGGGATAATGATTATGATTTCAAAAGCTTATTATAAGAATTAAATTAAATAGCATAATATATTTAAAGTGACTGGTACACATTATCTAGGATGTAATAGGTGCTCGGTCAATTGTAGCAATTATTCTAGCACCTAGGAAGGAAGGAAACATTGACTTAATGGGCTGGGTAAAATGTTGCTTGTTATGTCATTTATTCCTTATAACAATCCTGAAGGACTTCTATTAGTATTTCTACTTTATGACTAGGATGCAATAATAATACTATGTGCAAAACACGGAGCTAAGCACTTTCATGTGTTGGCTTATTTAACCCAAGATAGGTGCTATTAATGTCATAGTTGAGGAAACTGAAGACTTGAGAGTTTAACTTGCTCAAAGTCATACAACTAGTAAGTGACCCTCAGAGTTTGTGTGGAAGTCTCTCTGAACTTATGTCAGTCTGACTCCAACATTTTCCAAACTCGTGTATTTGATGAAAGTGAATGTGACCGAGTCCAGATTCAGGCCTTGTTTAGGGCAGTACTTCTGCTGATCACCATGAGAGAAATGCGCCGATAGAATGAAGGCTAGTGGTAAGTGGTAGGCGCACACACCCTTATGCTGCATCGGGGTCTGGGTGCCATAAGCAGACAGATGAGGGAAAATTGTGGAAAGGGTACCAAGGACAAAAAATTTAAATAATTGAAACATGTCAAAAAAAAAGGTCTCTCAGATCTGATGAATGATTCGGCAAACGTGTTGAATGCCTGTTGTGTATCAGGCGATGAAAAATGAGCCTGGCACTGTGGGAATGCAAGATGAGTAAGGCCAAATCCTACCCGTAAGGTGCTTTCACGCTGGTGGAGGGAGATAGGTGCTCGTACAATTCATTATAAAGCATACAGCCATGGATCAAAGGATGGTGGTAGTCAAGCGAGAGAGCAATTTGGTGGTGAGAGGAATGGTGATGGAAGGGCCTGGGGAAGGCTTCATGCGGGAGATGGCATTTGCAGTCTCTGAGGGGATGAATCCTGAAGTTCCAGGAGCCTGGAACATAGTTTCCTTTGTCTGCACAGCAATGGCTTTATAAAGGGTAGAATAAAGTAGCTAACTACTACAGTAACATATGGATAGATAATAGTGTGTTCAAAGATTAGGTTCTTTGACTAAAAGTGGAGAAATATGTACTCTTATTAATCATACGCATATATTGGCATGTTTCTGGTCTGCACTTGCACGTATGTCTATTAAAGGAAACACAACATGGAACCTTCTGTTTCATGCATTGGAGGTTGGGAATCTGTAGTTGTCCAGCAGTCCAACAAGGGCCCACAAATCCCTCAAGTGGCCAAATTGTGCACCAGTGTCAGTTCTCAGCTGTGTTGTGTGCTATCGAGAGGTACTAAGGTGCGGGCAGCTGGGTCAGGTATCTATCTATACTTTGATTGGAGATTTTACTCTGTAGTTGAGGCTTACCGATTTTCTTGATGTGCAATACCAGGCTTTATGAATTTTTAGTTTTTGAGACAGTCCTGATTTGAAACGTTCTGTCTTGTCCCCATCAGGATATTCATGATGGTAGTCAGTGTGTTCCGGTTGTTATTTCAGGTTGTTAACGAAATTGAGTTTCCACAGCCTAAGCCTCTTTAAAGAGGCCAAGGAGATGTCTTCTGCATATGAACTTGATCCACTTGTAGCCAGAATGTACTCACTCGTCTTTACATTGCAAGGTAGAAACCCAGCTGCGATCTCTCTTGTTTTGTTTGGGTTGGTTCTTTGCTCAAGTCCCCTCTTCCCAAACTCTGTCAGTGGACCTTGTGCTCATCCTTCCTTCAAGGCCTGGTGCAAATGTCACTGGCCTCACAAAGTCTCTCTCAATCCCTAAATCCAGCCCCATAATCTGGCGTTGACTATTTCTGTAATTACAATAAAACCCTTTAATGATATACACTGATGTTATCACTTCATCTTACAGTCAAAATTTGGCGTTGGGTCCTCTCACTTCAAAGAAAACAAATGCTTTCTCCTTATGTGTCGTCTTGTACTTTTGGAATGATCATAATAAGTATATGTGTTCGCTGTGACAAATCCCTTCTCAGGTGATAAACAAGAGGGTTTATCAGGTTCCTTCCGGTTCTCTTCACCTATGCGTCCCTCAAAACACCCAGCAGGGTTTCTGCCTTACAAGTGGCTGGTGCTTGGAGATATTTACTGAACCAACTGAATTGAAATCTTGGCTTCATTAGATTGGTTTTGGATATGGCAACATTGCTGTCTGAGTCCCAGTTCTGCTCTTTTGGAAAAGAAACGTTGCTTTAAAAAAAAAAAAAAAAGTGTCTTCACTGATTTTAGGATGAGGGACACCCCATAGTATAAACAGCAATTGTAATTATTATTAATAAGCATCATTCAAATAGGACGAACTGATAGAATTACCTCCTTTGCGTGCCTGTGCCGGCAGAGTGGGCCGCCTTGATAAACTAACTGGTCTTTTCCAACTCTAATATCTATGATTCTTTGAAATTTTATGCAGACAAGTGTGAGCTAATGTACACTGGAAGGAACAATTGAAACAGCTCACGCTCACTGGTGGGCTCTGAATTACTCTTCTCGTAAGTGCTGAGGAAAAAGATCTCAGATTCATTGTGGATTGCTCAATGGAGACATCTGCTTGCAGGGCTGCGGCAGTCAGAAGAATGAATGAGACATAATTGGCTGTATTAACTTTGAGAATGGGGTAAAGAATAATGCAGAAAATAGTATAGTGCCCATAATTTGGCATTGACTATTTCTGCAATTACAATAAATCATTTTAATGATATACATTGATGTTATGACTTCACCTTAAAATCAGAATTTGGCATTGGGTCTTCTCACTTCAAAGAAAACAGAGCAGAAATACAAAGGATCCAGAGCAAAAAAACACAACAGACTCTCTCCAAGATATACAAGGGATTTGCCTGTGATGAGAAACTGAAAAGACAAGGACATTTTAATTCCGATAATGGGGGAGAGATGACATTGTATAAATTTATTTAAAATTAATGAAAGTTTCAGAAAATTGCTCGAGCTAGCTTCTGATTATCGTTGGTAATGGAGGTCAGAGATAGGCAGGATCATTGAAATCCTTGCTAATCTCCTACCCTCATTTTAGCTATTAGTGGCAGCGTCCTGTTCTATGAAAAGTTTTAACAGATGAACAAATACCAGACTGCAGCCCAGGGTTTGTGAACTAAACGGCCCACCAGGAAGCAGCTACACGGCAGCCTGGGGTGTTGGGGAGCTCAAGGAAGTTGGAATAAGGTGAGCAGCCTTCCAGACCCTACTCTCGGTGTGCCATCTGTGCAACCTTGATTGATATGCTTACCTTCTATGAGACCCAGTTCCCTCATCGGTAAAGTGGAGGTAATAGTGACATTTATTGTACAGGTTTATGGGGAGAACTAAATGAGCTCATTGGAAGTGGCTGGTGAGCTGTGAGGTATGATGTTGAGAGCTGGTTGGGAAGAGTGCGTGCCCGTCTGACTTGCCCATCTCAAGAGCAGACATGCTCCCAGCACGTGGGGGCTTACACCACACCTTCCCTTCTCTTGAATCTTCTACTTTTTATATATTCATGGCAGGAGACTTGTAGAAGAGGGATGCAACATTTCCTTCATGTCTCAAGTCATCTGCCGTGTGCCTATTCCCTTGTTCCCAAAAAGCTTTGAGATAGTTTTGCATACATTTTTATTAATGCATGATTATTTAAAGGTCATCTCCCGTAATTTTCACAATAGCCCTTTGAGGTACAGACTGCAATTATCTTCATCTTCCAGATTCAGGCACTGAGATAACAGACAGTTTACTGACGAACATAGTAACAGCAGAATAAAGAGTCAAACCTATGCTATCTTGCCTCTGAGTTGATTTAGAGAGTCTAGAAAACTGACTTGTGTGACTATCCTGATCCCTCCCCTGGGGAGGGACTGGCTTTTCCTTATTTCCTTTTTTTCCCCCCAGGAACCCCTACTCTACCCTCTGGCACACAGTTTAGGGCTCACCACCATGGTGCCTGTCCCAAGACCTTGCTTCCCCTGGAAGACGTTATCTTGTCTACCTTAGCACACTGTATTGTAACGCTTAACACATTATTATGTTAACAACAGTAGAAACCCTTACACCCCTTTCAATGAATAGTTGGTGATTTAGCTGAACAAGTTAGCTAAAGCAGGACTCATATAAAATGATGGACTCGTTTCTTAATCCTTTATTTCAACTTAAAACATCCCTCAAGTTTTTGCTAGAGGGCCAAAGCCTCCTGTTTTGAGTATAGAACTGTGTCCTATTTCTTGTATAAGCCACACTTCTGAGGCTTTCACAATGATTTTTGTCTTGGTATCTTTAAAATGGGAGCAAGATCTCAAAGACATTTTATGAGACAGATTTTTCCCAGATTTGACGATGTTTTACAGTTGGCTCTCCCACGCCTACGTTGACAGCACATTTTTGTTTCTGTTTTTGTTTTTTGTTTTTACGAACTCACCTTTAACATGCCTTTTCCATACATCCATCTTAGGATCTTAGGTCGTATAGATAACAACTTATCTCTTTTGCACTCATATTTCATTGCTTTAGGTACATTTAATTAAATTGTGTCATTACAGTGAGAGGGAGAACTAGCATAAATATGTTTGGGCACAAACACACTGACTTCTGGTGAGCAGACAACTCCACTGGTGGGAGTAACAGAGGCAGGCATCCTAGAGTAGCCTACAATGAGCTGTGATCACTCAGCATATCATGGGCCTTATGTCTTCACATTTACAGAGGAAATGGAGACCACAGATTAATCAGTAAGTGTCGGTCCCTTAAGAGAGCCCCCACTCAGTATGGCTCCTGTTCCATGTGTAGCTTAGAAGATAAATGCCTTAAAGGTCTAACTTTTATCTTTCTAGTCAGTCTCAGAACTTAGCACAGCGATAGGTATATAGTGGACCCTGAATAAACATTGACTAACTAGCTAACTGGCCGTACCTACAAAAACAAAACTCAACTTTGCCACTGCATGTCTTCTGGTGGGGGTCCTGAGCGACAACTCACTGTCCAGAAGTTGGATTAAGGAGAGAGAAAGAGCTATCAAATGAATTTTTAATATTGCTATAAGATAAGATGACATATACCATTAAACAGTTCAATGTAAGGCAGCTATGAAGAAGTGGATTTTGTATAACGTGTGTAATGAACCTGGGTAACTAGCACAAAATAACAGTGAGGCAACACGCTTTATAACATTTTATAAAGGATTAGATGTGTTCTTACATGAGAAAAAAAATCCACACTTACAACCACAATAGCTGACTACAGAAAACCTCTCTGATGATTATATGTTCAGGACCAGCCAGGTCAAGAAAAAATTTCCTTTACTGATATATCCTTGCAGGGCTGAGTTTATTATATGCTTCTTCTGACAAAGTAAAGAATCTTGAATTGAGCACCAGAAGAGGAAAGAAATCAGATCTGAAGGATATTAAACTTGACAAAGACATTCTGTGGTAAGCGATTGGTTTGGGAGATGGGGGTAGAGGGTTAGTGATGGCAGGGATATCCTCTTTCCTAAGATAAAGCAGGCAAAAACATTTAGCCTTGTGCTCAATAAATGTTTGGACCAAAATGTACTGAGCAAGCAGAGTTGGAAAATTACAGAAAGTTTACATGACCACAGGAAATGGGATGAGAAGGAATATACGTATAGATATATATATATATAGTGTGTGTGTGTGTGTGTGTGTGTGTGTGTGTGTTTGTGTGATTGTGTAGTATAGAAATAACTCTCCATAGGATCTGGTGTGAACCTCCTCATTAATTTTCCATATTGAGAATCTGTAGGCTAGTTCTAATGATTAATTCTTGAGGACCTCCTGGTTCCTCAAGAGGGTATGACGCTGTTGTCTAGAAAACGAAGAATGAAAGTAACATTATACTGAGCACTCATTATGCTAAGTGTGTAATATGTGTTAGCATATTCCTTTGAATGTAAGTTGCAATTGAATTTTATAAGACCCACATTACATTATGTGCCGCTATGAAAGAGAAACAACCCCTCCCAATTAAACTGTGGCCCACCATCAGTGTTAAAACTCACCTTGATTTCAGTGCTGTTAAAATGTGAAAAATATGCATCTTAAAATCAATGAGATGTGATATCTCATTTTATCCTCCCATCAACCCATAAACTAAGTGTTGATATTGCCAGACGAAGAAAGTGAGGCTCAGAGAAGTCAAGTAATTTCAAATAGCAGGGAAGTGTCAGAGTTGGAATTTGACCCAAATGATTGTCTCCAAATCCAGGGTCCTTTCCGTAACACTATGCTGTGGATTGAAATCAGTGCTTGCCCAGGACTCAGAGATTTTAAAAAAATAAATAATAAAAGCACTGTGTTCTACTAAAAGTATTTACCTTTGGACTTACCTCCCAAAGACCTTTCCTCACGGGGGGGAAACTATGAGTGACACCGGAGTCAATGGCAGCCATGGATTCCTAAGGGTGGAAGGAAGAGTTCCTCGAGTCCAGTCTCTGTCTGGTGCTTGGACCCCTGATGGTACCTCTTCCCTAAGGAACCACATGGCCTCTGAGAAGCACCTGTAGGACAGGGCCACTCGGCAGCTCTGTGCACTTGCTGGGAGCTCTGCTTTCCTCTATTCACCGGTCCTGGTTCTGTCTGTGGAGACATGTATATTTGGCCTCCCTGTCTTAACACCACGTGGCCCTTCCCATATTTGTAAATAATTATTAGGGTCCCTCTAAGACTTCTTTTCTCCAAGTGGAACATTCTGAGTTCCTTATAGGACGTGGTATAGAAATCTCTCTCTCTCTCTCTCTCTCTCTCTCTCTCTCTCTCTCTCTCTCTCTCTCTCTCTCTGACTGCTGTACTGAATGCACTTCAGTTTGTCTGTATTCCTTTTAAAGAGAGGCATTCAGAATGGACCATTTTGCTCCATATGGAACAGAGAACTATCACCTCCCTGGCTGTAGGAGCCATACCTCTCCTGGTACAACCTGGGAGTGCGTTTGACTTTTCCAGCACGTCATTACAGAAGTGTAAACTCCTCCTTCTCCTGCTCTTTCTTGCTCCTTCTCCTTCTTTACTCTTCTTCTCTCTTCTTTTTTTTAAATACATGATTTTGTTGGAATTGACACTTTGAGGATTTTTTACATTGGGGTTTGTTTATTTGTTTGTTTTTCCATTTGATGGTCATGTGTACCAATTTGTAACATCCACAAATGAGATTTTAAAAAATATTTTCTACAGCTTTAACTAAATCATTGCTATAAAAAGTCAGCAGGGCAGGACCAAAGACAGCTCTCTGGGAGGTCGAAGGAAATCTTTTAGTTGTTTGGTTACCAGTCCACTCAATTCTTCTGTCAAGCCCCCGTGTTTCTCTATCTTGCCTACAAAATATCCGGGACTTTACAGATGGCATCCCATTTAACCTGGGCAAAGCCCCCACATACCCGATATTATCATTCCCATTTAACAGGTAGGCAAGCGGAGCCTCAGGCAGGTGAAGTAGCTTGCCCAGGATTACCTGTTTGTTAGACGCAGAACCAGACTTGCACCCTAGTTTTCATGTTTGCCATGGCCGTACCCATTGTGAATTCCTTCGCTGAAATCCAGAGCTGGTATTCTTACCTCATTTCCCTGAGGTACAAGAGAGAGCACTTCTGACCTCCCGGAGCCAAATGTCATAAACAAAGTGCAAGAAAGTGGACACCACCCTTCGCTCTAAGGATAGGACTCACCCTTGCCTTCCCGCAACCTCTCTTAGAAACGATGCAAAAATTGTGTTTGAGAAAGATGATTCTTTCCTTGATCTTCTGGGTGATTTTTTAGAAGCTGGTAAAGCTAGTTACCTAAACTCTTGGCAATAGCCTCTCTCTCTCTCTCTCTCTCTCTCTCTCTCTCTCTTTCTCTCTCTCTCTCTCTCTTTCTTTTCTCACTCTAGAAACCAGAGTTAGAAAACCTTGCATTCATTCCCTTCCTCAGGACATGCTATGAGAACTTCGTATTTCAGAATAAATTACTATTGTAAAGTTAAAAAAGAAAGGAAAAGAAAAACAACATAATTGATGCAGGGAAGCACCCCTGCTACTCAAACCGCAAATGGTATCCAGCTTGTTGGTAGGCAGGGAGGTGTGCTGGCATGGGTGGGATTCACGAGGGGCGGCGGTCCAGGGTAACCCACACACTGAGGACGCGTTGATGGCCATGTTTCTCTCTCGCTGAGTGACTGAATCTTCCAGGAGGAGTCTTTTTTTTTATTTTAAGTGTGTTTTTCCAGGACCCATCAGCTCCAAGTCAAGTAGTTATTTCAATCGAGTTTAGGAGGGTGCAACTCACAGTGGCCCATGCGGGGATCGAACCAGCAACTTTGTTGTTAAGAGTATCTCACTCTAACCAACTGAGCTAACTGGCCGTCTCCCAGGAGGAGTCTTTTTAACTATTAAGACGTAATACAAACAAGGCGCTATTACTTCATGGGTGCGTCATGATTCTCAGACATAATTAAACAGATGGTTTGCAACTAAACAATGTACTAACAATATGGATAACTTAAATAACAACAGAGGCATCAGTTTGGTAATTGTGGGTTTTGCAATTATTTTTAACCTTTTAAACTGCAATTACTTTTGCACCGACCTAATACCGTGTTTCCCCGAAAATAAGACCGGGTCTTATATTAATTTTTGCTCCAAAAGACGCATTAGGGCTTATGCTCAGGGGATGTCATCCTGAAAAATCATGCGAGGGCTTATTTTCCAGTTAGGTCTTATTTTTGGGGAAACACGGTGGTCATCCTTCTTCATAAAGAGAGTCAAGGTCAGTGTATGAAGCAAAAGATGGTGAGTGAGGAAGGGTTGCCTTGCTTCCCCAGCCAATGTTGTAGCCATTTTCTGCATCAGTAGAAGCCTTCGCTCCATGAGGCAGTTCACTCGGTATTTTTCTTCCAAAGTAAAATCACTTAAGACAAATGAATTCACCAGCACGATTGATTGAGGTAAGCCCCCAAACACTCATACAGTTTTTCTGGACTGCTAAGACGGTACAATGAAGAATTAGGGAATTAGCTGAAACTTTTATCTTTTCTTTTTCTGAAAAGGAACGACTCAACTCAAAATTAATTGCTAAGGGAAATGGTTCTACATTATTTCCCATCAACCTACCTTGGGGATTGAAGGACTGTGGGTACGGGAAGGGGGGAGCCCACAGACACGGAATCTATGTCCTAGGGCATCGCTAACACAGTACATGATTTTCAGCAACTCCCAACTGACTTTTTCTGACATCCATTCCATGTAAAACAATGGAAACCTATTTCCATGCTTATTTGTGTTTCCCGGGAGCCCTTTAATGCCACGGTGAAGATTAAAGGGCTAGACCCTTCTTAGACCCCCTTATGATTATTCGTAATTTTCTAAAATTATCTTATTGAGTAACGCCGCCTAAAGATGAATTTTAGATCTAATTATCTATGTGTTCATTTATTCATTCAACAAATATTTATCAAGCACCTCAGCACGCCGTGATCTCTGCTAGGGACTAACAAGCACAAAAAAAGAATAAGATTCACTGTCCTCCTCGAGAAGCTAATCATTTAGGAGAGAGTGAGACATGTACACAAATAACTGGGATACGCAGAGCAATATAATAAATGCTTTAAAAAGGTTCACACAAAATCCTGTGGGAGGTTCACATCTAGTCGGAAAGAGCAGAAAAGCATCATGGAGATGGTATCGTTTGACTCCAGGGGTTGAACAGTGTAGGATCTCAGCAGACGTCATTGGAGGAAGCATCAGTCCAGGCCCAGGAAACAGAATAAATAAAAGTAAGGCATGTTCTGAGAAGAGCAAGGCGACCATGTGGCAGAGGATGAATGCAGGCAAGTATGGAGAGAATAGCAGTTTGGGATCCCTGGTAGAGGGTCTTAAACACTAGGTTAGAGAATTATAATTTAGTTTCTTAGGCAGTGGGGAGCCATTGAAAGTTCTTGAGCAGAAAAGTGACCCAAGCAGAACTTTACTTTTGGAAGATTTATCTGGCAGGGGTACGTGGGGTGGACGTGTCAGACAAGGGCCTGGAAGACCAGTTAGAGAGGTACGGAAGGACCTGAATAAGGGTGGTGGCAGTGGACATGCAAAGGGAGGGTTGAGCTTCGGAAACACTAGAGGCAGACTTGATAGGATTTGGCAGTAGATTAAATGGGGGTGGGGAGAGACTCACATGACAGATAACTGGCAAAATGACTGAAGCTCAAGAGAAAATGAGTGCGTGCACTTGTGTACTTACACTTATGTGTTTGGGTAAGGGGATGGCAGGATTAGGAATAATCTTTTTAAAAGGCAAACCAGATTTCATTGCTTCCCTGCTTAATAATATCTAAATGCCATTCCACTGCATTTAGAATAAAACTTCTTACCGTGGCCTAACATAAGCTCCACGTGATCTGGGCCCTAATCTGCTCTACCCTCATCTCTTAGCATCTCCAGTGCTTCAGCGTTAGCCACACTGGCCTTCTTGCAGTCCTTCAAATGGACCAACTTCATCTCTGCCTCAGGACCTTTGCATCTGCTGTACCCCTGCCCAGATCACTCTGCGCTCACGTGACTGGCCCTTTCTTGTTAGTCAGGTCTCAGCTTAAGTGGCATCTCCTCAGAGAGGCCTTTCCTAACCAATAACCATAACTTTCGCTCACAGACACTCTTTATCACACTATCCTGCTTTTTATAATCTGAAATTACCATAATCTGAAGTTATCTTAGTTTACATTGTGTATGTTTCCCTTTACCAAAAGTGAGTTTTGAGAGGGTGTCTTGTTCGTAGCTGTATCCCGATTATTAGAACCAAGTCTAGCACACAGCGGGTGCTTGGTAAGTAGTTGTTGAATGAATGAATGAATGAATGAATGAATGAATGAATGAATGAATGAATAGGTTCTCTTCCAGGAATATTAGCTTTTCATGCAGGTGTCACCTTCAGGTTGAGATGGGCAAGAAAGACTTGAACATGTGGGATTAGAGCTTAAGAGACGGTCTGGTTTGACATCTGTGTTACGGGAGATGAAAAGTTAGGAAAAACATTCCAGCTCCTGGGCCTTTTTGAGCAATGGCTTTGCTTCCCTGCTTCTGCCTCAATCACCGGTCCAAAATCTACAGTCTCTGACATAACCAATTGTGTCTAAGCGAGTGACTTCATCCTCCAGAGAATGTCTACTTTGGTAGACTTCAGCAGATGCTACCTTGTATGAAATAGTTTGGAATTCCTGTGTTAGAATTGCCCACAGAGGTGAGTCCATGTTTTGTGGGGCCCGAAGCTTATTCATTGTGGGGGACCTTCCTGAAAAAGAATATTCAAAATTACTTAGGTACAGGACCTTGGAAGAGGCCTGTGAAAATGAGGGGCCCTGACACTGGCTTTTGTCTTTTGTGGAGAGGTTTAGGCCCAACTGTGTGTGTTTCTTTATGTTTAAGAAAGATGTCCCATGTGGACAGTGTAGGGGAGGTACCACGTGGAAGCTAATCATGGAAGGATTCTGGATGTGTCAGGTTATTGCATCAGGCATCTTTTATTAACTAATCTTGTATGGAAGCTAGAAAAGAAGGTTGAATTGGACCCTGTGGGAAATAGAGTCTGGGTGGTTAGGAAGCCTCAGAGCTTGACAGGAAGCAGGTATGTGGGGAAAGGGCTTCTGCTCCAATACTGCATCTGTTAGCAGATTTATTTGATTTAACGAATTCATATTGTATTCTTATTTTTCCTCTCGTTTTCTGAAAAAAAAGTAACTCCCTCTCAACCTTCTTCTGACACACACACACACACACACACACACACACACACACCCTCCAACAAGTGGATTTTACAAGTCCACTAGCTTTGATAATGATTTTTTTAATTAAAAATATTTAAAAATTTTTAATTACAGTTGACATTCAATATTATATTAGTTTCAGGTGTATAGCTTAGTGGTTAAATATTTATATAACTTACAAAGTGATCCCCCAATAAGTCTTGCACCACTTGACACCATATATTATTACAATATTATTGACTGTGTTCCCTAAGCTGTACTTTACATACCGGTGACTGTTTTGTAAGTGCCAATTTGTACTTCTTCATCCCGTCACCTTTTTCAACTAGCCCCCAACCCGCCTCCCATCTGGGGACTATCAGTTTGTACTTTGTATCTATGAGTTTGTTTCTGTTTTATTTTGTTTTTTAGAGTCCACATATAAGTGAAATCATATGGTATTTGTCTTCCTCTGTGTGACTTATTTCACTTAGCATAATAGCCTCTAGGTCCATCCATGTTGTCACACATGGTAAGATTTCATTCTTTTTTATGGCTCAGTAATATTCCAGTGTATACATGTACCACCTCTTCTTTATCTGATAATGATTTCTTGCAAGAGTGAATTCATGGACTGTACAGAAGCTAGGAAACCAAGCTAAGTTTTTTAGAAGAGATTTTTAAAAATTTCCTTAACGTGACGCTATTACAATAACAATGTCATCAGTAAGTTTAGGAAGAGAAATCTACTCTGGCCTGCTTTTCACAATCATAAATAACTTATTTCCAAAATATTCTAATTGAGTTGACATTTCCCACAGACTTGGTCTCTGCCTGAGGGAAATTTAGGACGGAAAAAGAAAGTGGAACCCATTCATTTATTTTTGAGTCAAGTAAAAACCAGGAGCAAATACTTCATTTACAAAAACCAGATATGCTCAATTATTAATGGTACAAAAATCAATCTATTTTTAAAGCATCGAACTTGGCATGCAACTGACCCTCAGTGGGGAGTAATTCCTAACTCTGTTGAAGGGAAATATGGGAGGAAATAATGAGACCATAAGAAGTAAAAGGAAGTAGTGTTCCTGCATCATGAAGCCTAGGTTCGTTCTCGGCCTAGGCCCCCCACCCCCACCCCAATCTCGGGAACCATTCTGCCTCCTCCCAACACAAAGACCCCTATTTACTTTGAGGGTGGCATTGCTAGTGACCCAGCAGATCTGACTGCCTTTCTGTTCAACTGCTGCCTATCTATTTCAAATTTTATGTTCCTTTCCAGGTCTGATCATGGCACTTTCAAATGTAGGCACACTGCTCTGCCACTCACTTGCACACCCAGACACTAGCAAAGCCCATACTGTCCTTGATGAGGCGTGGTGCCTTCTTTCTCATGGAGGCCCTTGTGTATCAAGCTTCAGATACACTCATGATCCCACCTACCTCTGTAGCCAGCGCCTTTTTATCTTTTTAGATGTCCAAACTACCCCCCACTCATCCCAAGAAAGTTCTTGTAGGATGGAAGTGCTTTAGGGCAAAGCTGTGGTCGAATTATCTCATAAGAGATGTGTTCCACGGCCTCGAGGGGCTTTAAATTCTTCCTAACAAATGCCTTATTGATGGTACAACCTAGAATGCTTCATGGAATCACAAAATTTCAGAGTTGTAAAACAATCACAAAAAATAAAAAAATCACAATATACCATTTGGTCCAACTTCTAACTGCATGCTTAAATCCTTCTCATTAAATTTGACACCTGGGCAATGCTTAACCAGAGAGGTTGTTGGAAAAAAAGCAAAACAAACCAGTTTCTTAGTCATTTCACTTGGCTCCAATCAGAACAAAAATTCATAGTTTGTGATTTTTATACACCTACCCGAGGGGGAAACTTTTACTTTTTTTCAACTACAAAAAGGGATCAGATGAAATAGGAAGGCAAATTCGAGAGGACTGTTGGCAATCTTCTCTTCCCTGCTTTCCTCTTTCCCACAGATCTTCCTAAAAGACGGAGTGAAATAATTAGACTTGAGGACATCTTTGAATTAAGGCTACCTTCTGTCTAGGCCCTAGCAGAGGGCATTCCAAGAGAATGTGCATTTCTTTCTAGGTGTTGTTGTGTAGTGCTTATATTTCTTCTGTGGCTTTTTTATATGTCTGTCCTGTTTCTCCCATCATTCTTATCCATTCATTTACCTATTCAGTCATTTCCTGAGTACCTACCACTGTGCCAGATGCTAAGGACCCCTAGAAATCATAAGATAAATGTCTTCCCTTCAGGAAGCATACTCTGTAGGGTAGTAATGAATCAACAGTCCAATAAAAGGTGGCAAAAGTTATTAATAGAAGCCTGGAGGAGGGAAGGTGACCACCAGGCAGCTGGGGGAAGCAGGGGAAAGAGACAAGTCTTAGACTGAGCTTTCCAGGTCTAGAGGAGTCTTCTGAGTGAACAAATTGGTAAGGGAGGCAGGTAGAGGAAGGACACCCAGTAAGAGGGAACAGAATGTGCAAGGTCGTGGAGACATTTGAGAACAAGTCTTCTTAGTAAATAATTACTTTCTCGAAAAGGATTCTTTTGGGAGAGAGTAGAAGGAAATGAGCAAGGGGTCAGAAGAGAAAGGAACTGTCCCATGACAAGGAGTTTGAACTTTATCCTGTAAGATTCTGACAGTCCTTTGAAATAGGGAGTCAGAGATATTGAGAGAGGCGGTGAGGGCCATTGGCAGTGAGAACGAGGAAGAAGGGGCATATTTAAAACATTGCAGAGGTAGAATCTGTACGACATTGTGGGAGTGAGTAGAAAAGAGTCTAGGACGACTCTGAATTCTGGCTTTGGCACCTGCGTTTTAGAGGTGCCATTATCTGAATGAAAAAAAGGGAGGGGGAGTGGCTTATAAAAGGAGAATCAACCACAGGAGAAGATTCGCTCTGTTTATGTTGAATCCGAAGACTCGGTGGGACATCTGGTGGCGATGCCCAATGGAGCTTGTGGTTGAAAAAATCCAGTGAGTGCTCGGTTTGTTTCAGCAGACAGACGTTTATTGTGTGCTTACTATATGCCAGCTGCTGTGTTCAACAGGATGTCTGGGCTAGAGATACTGGTTTGAGAGCCAGCAGTTTCTAAGTGGTGATTGAAACTATGGAAAATCACCCCGGAAGAGCATGGTGAATGAAAAGTCTTGGGATGGAGCTCTGGGGAGTCCCCAAGACTTAAAGACAAGGTAGAAGAAAGCTGAGAAAAAGTGAGAAATAGAAAGGTGGTATCACAGAAGCCACGTTAGAGAGAGAACTGCAAGAGGCATTGAGAGAACTGAAGAAAACCCACAAAAAGTCAGGCAAGATGGAGGCTGGAAAGTGCCTTCTCATTTGACAATTTTGAAGCCATTTGTGACCTGGGGGAAAGTGGTTTCTACCAAGTAAGGTGGTGGGAGCTTTGCACTGTCATCTTCTTAGAGGGATCACGTTTTCAGATTCTTATATACATGTTTAGGATGTGAGTAATAGAGAGCTTCTGAAATGTAGCCGAGAGTGGGACCGAGAGGGTACAGAGTGAGTGATGTGTTCATTCGTCATGTTTTCTATGAGCAATTCCTAGCACTAGTCATTTGAAATTGGTTAAACCTTTGAGGACCTTTCACTCCTACTCAACTTATCCCTTTGCCCACCCCACCCCACCTCACCCCATCCCACTCTCCCTAATACAACATGACTGATTTCTCTCCTGATTTCCAGATACACTTTCAACGACTGTGGATACCACAACCTTGACCTTCCTTGAGTACCTGAAGCTCAAACACATTCACTTTCGTCTAAAAAGACTGAATCTCCTCCTGCCTACCTTTCCTAATTAAATAACAGTGCCCCCTTTCTTCCAGTCCCCTACGCTAGAAACCTGTGCTCGTTGAATTCTCTCTCCCTTACCTTCTACATCCAAATAGTCACGAGTACCTATTGACTCCAGCTTAAAAATGTCTCCAAATTCAGCGTTTTCCTTCTCCGTCTAGCACTGTGCATACTTCTTTTAGGATTTAGTTCATTTCATCACAATTTTGTCGCGTTCGTGTATTCTCCTCTCAATCCCAGATCCTTGAGCAGAGGACCGTTCCCTTCTTTAATCTTACAGCCCTGCCCCTGGTACAGCACCTGCCATCTGGCCCATGCTCACCACATATTTGTTGAATGAATGAACAAACAAGACCTTTTCATAGCTGACATTTGCTTTACTGTCCAGAAGCTTGTGGGACTCTTTCTCTCTGTGGTTCTGCGCTTTCTGCTCTCCTATCTGCCTACCAACTTACCGCCGTCAGTTTAGCTCTATTTGGGTGATATGTGATCTTTGCCTGAAGAAAATCCGATGTCTTAAACCAGCCAGTTATGAACTTGCCCCTTTACATGCCTTCAACAGAGGAAAACGTTTCTCGGATAAGACTAGAAATAGATATCTCAGATAGATAATCTAGGCATCAGGGGGTAGAGATGTGGGTAATCTCTGGAGAGTAATTACTCCTTCATTGCAGGGACATTACATTCCCAAAGCTACCCTAGGGTGTGGCTCAGAACAGGAACCCAGTAAATGCCAGGTGAACAAGTGAATAAATGAATGAGCAAGAGCTTGAATGCAGAGAACAATGTGGATCAGACCCCCAGTTTCAAAGAGGAACCTCTTCCTACCACCAGGGAAGACTGGCTTTAAGGACTTCTGAAGCAGACCCATTTTCAAGTTGCGCTTTTAGGTGAGGGTCTCACTAGGGAGATTCTAGGCCTTTAGCGGCCCCCTCCCCCATAATGTGTGGTCATATTCTTTCTAACTGATACTTGAGATAACAGTGGATCGTATTTTCAGAGATAGGCATATCCCTTCAAGGGAACTGGATGGACTGAAGAAATCAGCCCCACTGGGGCTTATCCTGGCCACAAGACGGGAGAAGGATGGCCTGGACATGGATTTCCTGCCACCTCTGCCTCAATGGTACCTGTCAGTCTTGGATGGCTCAGAGTCCCATATTCACCAGGCCATTTCTCTGATGCCTTTAAATGGGAGGCCACTGTTTTGGGCGACTTCACTGACTTTTTCTCCCTAAAGCGACAAACATATTATAAAACATTTTTCATTTTCTTTTGTCTCAGACGAGCAAAGCAGGGATGTTTTCTCAGGCAAACAGCCCAACACGCTGTCTTCAGAGGGCACAGCTGTATGCGCTGGAGTTGGGCCCGTCCTGTAAACATCCCGCGCCACGCTTTTCTCATCTGTCACAGGAAGGGCTTGGTCGACTTACCCACATTCTCCCTTAGACCTGCTAAGCCGTGATCTGGGGTGTCAGGCTATTTCCCTCATCACCCGAGTCACAGAGGCCTTCACCTGTCTGTCAGGAAGCGGAGTTATCTCTGCTGTATCAAGGAAACAAAAATCACAGATTGAAACTCTGTATTCACACAAAAGACAGAATGCCAATCAGAACACTAGCACCTTATCAAAGGTTTCTCCATTTATGCCAAAACATTTGTTTATTAATATATTTATTCACTTCTCATCCCCTTAAATGAATCACCTGTTATGTGCTAAGGCCTTTGTAAAGAGGCAGGCCCCTGCTCTCTCTCAGGTCCTTAAAATTGTGCTCTTCTAATACATCGAGCTGGGGTTCCCTGTGACCCAGGGCCTTTCCCTGCATCCCTCACTTGCCAGGGCTGCCCGGGCCCTTAGCAATGGTAAGGAACCAATCCTTGTGACCGGTGGGAAATGAGGAAGGAAGCCTTATGCTCAGGGTTACCCCTGTGGAGATGCCACAGGAAGCTCATGCCCAAGGTGAGGGAAGATGCACCTTCCCAGACCTCTGCACGTCTGAAAAGGTATATAGGCTTCCTCAGTTCTATCCCAAACTCCTGCCCTGCAACCCAGTACTCTGCACATTTGCTTTGCATACCTTTATCGAACATCTGTTACATGTGAGGCCCTGTTCTGGGTCCTGGAGATGAAATGCCATCAAAACAATTCTGTCCTCCTGCAGTTTACATTCTAGTGGGGTATAGACTTAGAGGTCAGATTTAGAGGAGGCTTTTGCTGCAAAGACCCCTACAAGCCAGGTGACCAATGTGCTTCCATTCTAGCCTCTTCTGGCAGCGATAGAAATCACTTCCTGGACAGGCTGCAGCTCAGGTGGCTGAGGGAAACTCTCGACCTAGCTGACCATAGGTGACAAGCCAGTATTGCATACTGATCCCCTTAACGCCTCTCTAGAAGAAAAGGTCCATGGGTTGACGATTTCAATCCTCTGTCATATTTGAGAACAGAAGCTTAGGCTTTGTTTGATGGTTTTTCACCCCCAATGGAATACTCCAGGAAAGTGTGTGTGTGTGTGTGTGTGTGTGTGTGTGTGTCCACATATTTATGGGGTCTCTTTTTGGGGATAAAAGAAAGCCAGAGAGTCCCTAGAACTTCTTTTTGTGCATAAATAAATACATAAATAAAACCGAAATGCTAGAAACCAGAGAAAATAATGTAAGTGAAGATTTTTCACAAGAAGGAAGTTAGTTCCATTGTTATGAAAAGAGTTAAAATACGTAATTCTGGTAGGGGCAAATATTTGTCACAACGTAGGAATTCTAAGGCAGGTAGTCTAATGAATGTAAGTTTGTCAGGGTGCTTGCGTGGTGGGGAGAGGGAGCATTTTATTCTCCCAACAATGGAGCATGCTTTAGACATGCAATAAAGATTTCTTCACTGATGAGTATTGTTGACTAAGGATAAGGTTGAGAGGCTCACTCCATAGAACAGAAACACAGATTCTCAGGACCTGAAGGGACCTTGGAGACGTCTTTTCCAGTGCCTTCAGTTATAAATGACAAGGCCAAAAAAAAAAAAAAAAGGCAATTCAGTGTAACAGTGATCACACTGATTATAACTGAAGACAGGCTCTGGAGTGAGACCTGTGTTCAATTCCTGACCTTCTCCCTTCCTAACAGCAGTGAGGGGTTTTTGTATTTGAAAATTATTTATTCAGGTTTCAGTTTCCTCCTCTCTAAAATGGGAAGTATTTCTGTAAAGGTTCAGTCAGAAATTTCATGTCACACGGAAGGAGAAGCGACTTGCTCAAGTCACACGGCTAGTTAGAGGTAAACCTAAAAATAACTAGGTTTCCTAACTGCCTGTCATGTGCTTTTTTTCCACGACCACCGCACTGGTGCCGAAAAAGGAGCAGCAGGACAGGTAAGATGTATTGAAGAAAAAGAAATTCCTGTTACTTGTTGAGGGTTGTTACGTGCTAAGTACTACCCAGTATTTTGTAGGTGTTCCCTTATCAATCCACATAGAAACACTACCTGGGATTGTTATTGTCCCTAAGCTAGAGATGGAAAACCTAGGTGCAGGTAGAATAAATAATGTACCCAGACCCCGATCTGTCTGACCCCCAAACCCATGCCTTATTCTACACAGTGAAGACTGTGGTAAGACTGAGGTATATTAAAGGTAAATGCAAAATAAAAGGGACTCTGAACAGGGCTTTGGCGGATCACCCTTTACTGCTGTCACGTCTCTGAGTGGACTCGTCAGACTGAGGTGGTCCTTTGTGGAAGGACACCGTACGATTTGAGTGGACAGTGTCTTTCTAGTACTCGTTTCTCTGTATAGGAGAATCTGTGTAGACAAATGAAGATCCTACTGCCATCTGGGACCAGGATTTCAGAGGAACAAGCTATCTGTGCACCTTGATGGCAGGGGATGGTGTTTTATTTCCAGTGTGAAATGCCAAAGAGTCCAGGAATGATAAAATCACCCTAGTTTTTCTTATAAACTCCTAGAAGTCATCTTTGTTGGTATAAATGAGATCATTTAGCCTAATTAGTTCCAAGCTTAATTAGCAGTAATTATCCCAACATGGGAGTAATATCCAGGCAGGAAGTGCAGAGTCCTCGATTAGATAGATCTCTAATTGGTGTTACAATATTGTAATTAAAGCGTGTTTGTACGCCTCTGCCGCAGCACGCGATTTGTTTCATGTCTGATTAAACAGGGAGACCCAGCAGCCTTTGAGGGGGCCAAGACTTTAGATCTGACTCATATAACATGTTAACCCGTGACAAAAGACATTTGGGGATCTGCCTCCACGGTCACGGCGAGTGTGCAGTCCTGAGCTAAGGGCAGTCTTGCCGAGGGAGTGTGTCTGCTCATTGCTTCCACTGCCATGTAGCATGTACGTACAGGACACTTAAAATTTAAACACTTAAAAACTAAAAAAACAGTAAGTATTGGGCTGAAGAGTCATTTTATGGGTTTTATACTTTGGAGGGCTGCCTCATATATAGGCCAGAGGAGACCGGACAAAAACAGCAAATACTAATAGCTATCATTTATTGAGCATTTACTATGTGCCAAATGCTGTGCTAAATGTTTTAAATATCAAAACTCATTAAATCTTCAGAGAAAAACCTGTGAGATAGCTATTACATACCCTGTTTTACAGATAAGAACCTGAAGATGAGGGCGTGGCTTCACCAGCCTAACTCTAAACTCATCTCTTCAGGTCTCACCTTGAACATGAGTCTTCCAGAAGGCCTCCTCTGACCCCAGACCAAGTTAGCTCCCACGCATAGCTCCTTGTCAGTTTTCTTCACACACTTCATTATAATTTTATTGTCCATCTTCCCCACCAGATGATAAACTCATTTGTGCCTCGTTCACAGTGCTATGCCCAGTGCCCCAAACCAAGCAAAGTGCCAGCTGGGTACCATGTGTTTAACAAATAAGAGCTAAATGAATTGTCAGAAGTCACCCAACTAATCAGTTGGGTGATTCAAACTCAGCTCTGTGTGGTTCTGTAGTCTGTGTGTTTTCATAGCATCGTGCTGCCATTTTTTAGTGTTTAAAATTCCAGAGTTAAGTTTCTAGGTAGTACAAGTCCATTGAATGTGTATTTTGGGGAGGGGTTGGGGAATAGATTTTCTTTCCTCTCATTTCAAAAGGCTGTTTTGTGATTTTGCAATAGATCCCTTAACCATTCACCTTATTTATCTATTTAATGCTTCAGGCTTACATTATAATTTAGAGATATTTTTACCCAAATGCAAATAATTGGTAATTGGATCTACTAAGTCCAAGGGAATTAGAGTAAACCAGATAGAATTTATGTGCATTTATGTATCATTGGTTTCTGCAAATTTAAAAACTGTAACTAGCACTCTCAGATTCTGTATTTCAGTGACTCCCAGCTATGGTTTTGACACAGCCCAAGAATGTCCAGTTATTTTGGGCAGTGACATAAAATTCTCCAAATTTTTTTTTTTCAAATTAACTTTGCTTGGTGTTTAAAAGAAAATGTGGCCCATGATGCATTATGGAGCAATAAGAGACAGGGTAGGTCAGAATGGATCCAATGCCTTTAAAACGTTGGAAACCAACAGCTATTTAATCTCAGTCATTGCTGAGACCTACGTAGGGATTAAGAACCTCAACAAGGATATTTGTTTACTCATTAAAAGTTTTTTAAACTTTTTTTAAATGAGTAGGTGATACTTCCACAAAATACAAAATTCACAAACGGTATAAATGAAAAGGTCCCCTTCCACCTTGCCCCATCCCTCAGCCACTTCAGAGATAACCATTTTTTCTCATATCTTTCTGGAGCTATTCTATGCATCTGCAAATACATACATTCTAAAAGCTATTATTTCTTGATAAAAACACCATAGTACACACTGAGTCATAAAAGTGAATCAGCTCACTTCCTAGTCTAGGCAAAGACCGGAAGTGAGAATGAGAAATTCAGTACATAGAAACCAAAAGCACCAAGCTCTGTTAAGTCTATTTTCTTGCAAAACTACCTCTAAACATCGTGGTAATAGACTGAAATTTGAAATATGGTACTAATGAATGAGATATGCTGCTTGACTTACGACAATAATGAAACCATCGAATGTGAGTCCTGATTCTGGGTTTTTCTGTTCTGACTAACTCTTCGGGTGATGGTACTATATGGCTCTTTATTTTTAATAGCAGCATAATGAGGCAGTCGTGATGGGCTTCATTTACTGTAAGCAACTTCACTTGCTGCTGGTTTCTGTCATTAGAGGAGTTAGGTGAGAAAGTGAGGATGAATTCATGCAACTCTGGTACCATCAAAAGAGAAAAGTCTATTTATCTAAAGGTCGTCCTCGTTACTTTATTTTGTGTGGAACAGGGCTTGATGTCTATCTTGGATGACTATTTTAGTGCAAGAATAATCCACAAAGCCTCCTGCAGTTATTACACTAATATTTGGGAATTCTTTTGGCTTTTGAATAACCAGAAATGATCTAACCACGATATTAAAATAATTGGATTTGCATTTATACAAGTAACAAACCAGGCTAAAATTGTTGCAGTATGAGTATCTTATGATAGCCAAGGAGTGCACTAACCAAGGTCATCATCAGCTTACTGTAGTTTATATTTAGAATTTATTGAGCCCTGCACATGGTAGGCTCTGTAGAAAACCTGATGCCCTGGGAACTGATAGTCTTAAGTTATTATCATCTCATTTTGTTTATCAAAGACTTGCCTATGGTCCCTGTAGCTTTTTCTTTTCACCAAGGGCTCACCTTGGATAGAAATAAACTCTGATGCTTATATTATGACTGTGGAAGGCTCTCATGACTCTGAGCAGAGTGGGAATTCTCTTCTGAAATGTGCCTGTGGCAAACAAAAGGACCAATGCGGTGGAATGTTCTGGAAGCATCATCTAGGACCACAGGAAGCTTTTGTCTGTATTTTAAATATTCTGTTCCATTCTGTCTATAAATGTACGTGTATTTTGCATCCCAAGTTTTGGTTTAGAAAATATAACGAGTAGAGCTGGAACAAAGTGTCTCTGGTTTGGTGCCCAAGCCTTTTTCTTTCCTTAGTGGACAGATAAGCTTTCACTTTGTTTCTCTGGACCTCAATCTCCCCATTTGTAATGAAATGTTGGACCAACTGATCTCGCAGGCCCCTTTTGTCTTTGGATCCATACGATGAATCAAGACATTATCTCTATAAGGACAAACTCCAAATATTTTTGAAATATAAGTGAATTGTTTGTTACCCAGCTTCAACTTAGAAAACCTTCCTCCTCTGTGAAACCTTAATACAATCGGAGTTCTTCCTCTCAAGGTGTATCTCCTCATGGCTCCTGGCCAGCTTTCCTTTGCCATTATAATATTTCCAAGAATCTGCCTTTCTCTTCCTGCTAGCTAATAATGTCCCGTGACTTACTTCAGTTCTTCCCCTTTCACCATTAATTAATGTAGTTAGTCCTGCTGTCTTTTCGGGTGGGACCATGTGACATTCGTCTTCCTGGGCTTCCTTCTCTCTATGCCTCGTGCTTTGTTCATACTAAACATTCAGAAAATGGTTGTTGAATTTCTGGCAGTTCCTCCCATCACATCCTTCAGACCTTCCTCCACAGAAACCTTTCTGGACTAATTCAATTCAGACTTTGCATTCCTTTAATTTGCATTCCATAATACTTCTGTACACATGGTTTGTATCATATTAACTTGTGTCGTTATTTGTTCTAGCTACTCCTTTTGAAGTGTAAGTGAAGCTTAAGGGAAAGGTGACAAGGCTTGCAGTACAGAAACTTGGGTTCTATCTCTGCTAATTTAACTAGTTGAGTAACCAAGGACAGTTCATTCAACCCCCGAGGTTCCAGTGTTGTTGTTTGACTTATAAGATGAAAGGGTGAGGATGGATCAAATGATTGTAGCCTTAGAATTCTGATTTTGGGTATATTGGTTCCCTAACAAAATTATAAACTTCTCAAAGAATTTCCTTTTTCCACAATATGGAATAGATATACTGTTTGACATACGTGGTGCTTAATAAATTCTTCCTTAGAATGACTGCTATTCTGCCCCTTCTGGTGAGAAAGTTAAACCTGAAGTGTGACCCTCTCCTATCAGAGCCCACGACCTCAAGGGTCTCTCGGATCCCCTCTGGGAAATGCCGTTGGGGGGTTGGACATCAGCGGCTAAGACCAGCACACTGTATTAGTCATGAAGTTAAGGGGTACACCTAACAGCTTTGCCTTTTTAAGTAAATGTGTTTATGGTTTGTGCTGCTTTCCTCAGTCAGATCATTTCCTTACAAGTAATGAGAGCTGTGTGTGATATGGTTGAAATCCCGTCGGTCGGCTGGGATGGAGAACTCACGTGATGCCGAGCGGGGCCCATTATCCCAACTGCACTCACAGGAATGCTAAGTCTGGCAAATATTAACTCGAGAACCACAGCCGCAGTTAAAAGAGAGCAGTCTGCCCACCTTCCTGAACCCACCACCACTTTTAGGGTACTTTCTGATTTTCCTTTCCTTGGCTTGAGCATTGCACTTAATTTCCCCTTCCATTCATTCTTCCTTTCCCTCTCTCTAAAAAAATAAAAAAGTAAAATAAAAAAAAAAAGAGCAAAACCCAAATAAGACATTCTGTTTTCCCCATTTATCTCCAATGGGAAACCCTGATATTCCCATCTATTTCAAGGCAGAAAACTTTTCCTCTTTTGCCCAAGTGGTGTACAGTACCTTTATTCATCTTCCCTGCGTCCAAGCCACAGGCCTGGGCAGTGGAAGCACTCTGGAGTCTTCCAGACGTCTCTGGGCACAGACTCTCATGCTGGCAGCTATGGATAGAATAGATGGGTTGTGAGAGCAGCTCAAAACCACCCCTGTGTGCTGGAGACGCTTTCCTTAGAGGGAGAGAAACATAACGATATTTTTCCATATGGCAGGGAAGGGAGTGACATATGAGGTGGAAGAAAGCTAGCACACATCTGAATGTATGTAAAGAAAAGACTTATAACTAAGAGGGAGGAGTTGTGGTTTAGGTTAAAACCACAGAGGAAGTGAAGGACGTTACCACCTTCCTCTTTGCGGGTGGAAGATTCTTCTTTGGCTTATCTCAGGGGCTCTGTGAGACTGAGGCTGCCTATAGGAATATGTTTATTGCTCCTACGCTTCTAGAAAAGCACCACGCACAGTGTTGGTGATCTTAAAGAGTTTAGACTTGATTTTTAAAGCATAAACATGCCATAAAGTACCCCCATTTCCAGACCTGTTGTCCCAAACACGCTTCCCTTATCTTAAATAGAAAAGCAAAGAATTAAAGCTCTCTGGGAAATGAAGGGAAGAAAAAAGGCTTTTCCCAAGTTACCCGAGCAATTTCCTGACTTGACTTTAATTCTCCTTTGTTTTTTCCTGGAAGAGAACTTCTGACTAAGTTTCGACTTAGCAAAGAAAATTAGTAGTAGTTGTGTTCTCCCAACAGCAATCATTTATTGAGGACTTACTATGTTCTTCCAAAAATTCTACGAACTTACTATGAACTTCCAAAAATTCTGAGAGATACGTTCTATTATGTCCATTTTTATAGCTGAGAAAACTGAGGCTACGAAAAATCACCTCATACTATTATCTTGAATCTTGAACTCAGGTACGTTTGATGGTAATGCTTGTGCCCTCGCTGCCTCCCCTTAAAATCTGGTTTTAGAAGTATGTCAGCCATTGATGCCACAGATTGGAAAGTTCAGTTTGAAACCTGGCTCTGCCCCTTACTACCTGATGACCCTGAGCAAATTATTTGACCCCTCTAGAGCTTATCTAGTATGTCTTGACTTGTATGACAATTGCTTCGATAATGTTGGGAAAAGTCCTCCTTCTTTATGGGCTTATTAGAATTAAATGAAACAAATGATATAACGGCCTTGCACACCTACTGACATAAACTACCCCAAAGATAGCCGTGCACTAATTGTGCATAGGTCAGGTTCAAGACCAAACTGTGAAAGAGCTGACGTTTGCTTGAGGGAACCTTCCATTTCCTTAAGCTGTCCTGTTTTGCTCTTCTCACTCTCACCCAAAAGACACATTCAGGTTGTGAATGCCTATGTTGTCACTTGGAAGAGAGAAGCCATACCTCTTTGACAATGACAACAAAAGAAGTAAGCATTCCTTGTAGAATTCTGTCTTTCTAAACCTTGAGACGAGGGTTGTTTTTTTCGGTTTATTGTTTGGGGAATGGCGGGGGTGTTGGGAGGGTAGGGAAAAAGAAGCCATCTAAGTGTCCCAGCCACACTGTACACAAGGACCGAAGGCAACCTTGAATCTCATGCTGCTTTTTCTGAACATGCTCAGTGCACAGCCAGTCGTAGATTCCAGGTCTCAGCTGCTTTTGATCAGAACTTTTTTTCTTCCTCTGGTGATTTTGCATGAATTTTAGACCCTGGTGACTTTCAGTTGCCTGGGTCTGTTTTTCATTGCAGATTTTCGCGGAGATTTTACATCTAGGTTGCCTTTGAAAGGCTTTTTTTTTCCTTCTTCTTCTTCTCTGGACTATTGTGTGTGAACTTCAGATTCTGGATTTTTTTTCCAGTTCATTTTATTTTAAATATAATATTAGTGTAGTTTCCTAATTACAAAAGTAATGGCTACCCATTGTAGAGAATGAGAACATAAGAATAAAGGAAAAATGGAATCACGCATGAATCTAGCATTCACAGTTTAATGCATTTCCTTCCGTCTTTCCTCTATGCAGATGTTTCTATCTGTATAAATTGTATGTACATGTTTTGCAAAAGAAGGATATACACATTTTGTATCATGCTTTTTCCACATCACTTTATATCATGAGCATTTTTTTTGCATGCCATAAAATATTTTTTGTGAAAGATTAATGGCTGCATAATATTTCACTGCACGAATGTACCAAGGTGTATTTAACCATTTCCATTCTGCTGGGTGTCTAGATGCTTCTATATAAATTTCTGTTCTGACTTGCCACATTGCTTTTTTTCCTTATAAGTAATTCCCAGGGAATTATGAGGACAATTTAGGAAACGAATATATACTTTTAATTTTTACTTAAAACCTATTTGCACCTGCTTATTAGCCTGTGTATGGCCTTTTTAAAGCCTCTTCATATATTGTGCCAAATTGATCTCCAGAAACGTAACTCTAGGACAGGGCAAACTACTACCCATGGGCCAGATCTGTCCCCTGGCTTGTTTTTGTACAGCTCGTGAGCTAAGAATGGTTTTTGCGTGTTTAAATGGTTGAGGGAAAATCAAAGGAAGAATAATATTTTATGACATATTAAAATTAAATGGAATTCACATTTCAGTTTCCATAAATAACATATTTTTTGGCACAGTCAAGTTCATTCATGTACATGTCATCTGTGGGCTGCTCTCACCCTTCAAAGCTGTGTAGTTGCAACAGACACTGTATGGCTCGCGACCCCCCCAAATATTTGCTGTCTGCCCCTCACAGAAAGTCCGGGACTCCTGCTTTAGTGTGTATTCCTACAAGTTGCATATGGGTGCTCATTTGACGACACACCAAGCATTGGGATTTTCTTATTCTGGGTTAATTGGAACAAGTCAACACATATTTATCAAGTGTTTGCCATGTGCCAGGCCTTCATCGAAAATACAATTTGCTTATTATTTCTTTGATCACTAGTTAGAATGAATGTTTTCATAAGTTCAAATGGGTTTTTTTTTTCTTCCTATTAATTTTCTGTGCGTGTGAAATGTTAAAGTTCAACTCAGGTATTTATGTTTTTCATACTACTTTGTATGGGTTCTTTATATACTAAGAATATTAACTTCAGTCATACTTGTTGAGATTTTATTTGTTGGAAATATTTTGTTTCCATTAGCTCATTGACCTTTTCGTTTTGATTTTTTTCCTTACATACAGAATTTTACATTTTAGGAAGTCAAATCTCTTAAGCTATTTATTTATTTATTTATCTATTACTTTATTATTTTATTCTAAGACTATCTTTCTTTCCCTGTCCCCAAGGTCTGATAAATATTCATGTATATTTTCTTCCAGTTATTTTTTTTTTTTTTAAGGAGGGCACACCTCACAATGGCCCATGTGGGGATCAAACCGGCAACCTTGGTGTTATTAGCACCACACTCTAACCAACTGAGCTAACCGGCCACCCTTCTTCTAGTTTTTTTAAAACTGATTCATTTTTATACTTACCGTGTTTCCCTGAAATTAAGCTGGACAATCAGCTCTAATGAGCCTTTTGGAGCAAAAATTAATATAAGACCTGGTGTTATTATATTATATTACATTATATTATAAGACCCGGTCTTATAGTAAAATAAGACCGGGTCTTATATTAATTTTTGCTCCAAAAGACACACTAGCAAAAGAGCTGATTGTCCGGCTAGGTCTTATTTTGGGGGAAACACGATATCTCTTCAGTCCCTCTGGAATTTTTTTATTTTATGATAAGAGACAAGGATCTTCAATTTTTTTCCAAACAGTAGAACAATTATTCCAACATTGTTTCTTGAGTAATCCTTCCTTTCCCTATTTATCTGTGATTCACCTTTCCCCAGTTCTTACGTATCCTGGGATGTGTTCCTGGCCCACATTCCAGTTCTCTTTAATGATGTGTGTGTGTGTGTGTGTGTGTGTGTGTGTGTGTGTGTGTGTGTGTTTCACTGTTGATTCCTTGTGCATGGCCACTTTGTTGTTCCTGGTTAGGCCTGTATAACACACAGATTCTGGCTGGATGATTGGATTTATATGTTTCTGTGCCTCTGGTGTATTACTCCTTTACAGTTATAAATTTCAGTAGCATCGCCCCTTCTCTGCGTGGTCACTGTGTCAGGAATGCAGTATAAGCTTATCTCCTAAAAGTACACAAATGGTAAGGAACCTTCCTACCAAGCAAGAGATAAAGGCCAGGGCCAGGCCTCGCACATATGTGACCTGTGAACCGTGGCACTCATTCATAATCACTCCAGGTGACAGAGCCTTTAGCATTTGTAACCTGGGGAGGTTGGAGCTTTTCTGGCCGAACAGTATCCACTGGCATAAAAAGAGCAAGTCTCTAGAAGGGGTTCCCAGAAGAGCTGTTACACGATGCACAGCCCCTAACCTTCTGTTAATGGCTCACCCCAACTCGACCTCCGTTCACAGTGGAGTTATTTCATTTACCAGGTGTGAAAATTGGATTTCACCACAGAGGAGGGGAGTTATTAACTATCAGGTCTGCTCTTTAGGGAAGTGGAGACTGTGGTGGGATTTGTTAAGAGATTTGCTATGCATGCAACATATAATTAGAGACGTGTTCCTTTAAAACGGATTTGCAATCATTGTCATTTTAGGAGTGCTTTTTTTTTTTTTTTTTTTTTTTTCAGTTTTTCTGCCTGACAGCCTTCTTTCCCGTGTAGGTTGCACACATCCTACCTAGGATCTGAATATTTTATATGGCACCATTCTGCCAAGAGAGGAACCTCAGGGGTGTGACAGAGTACAGCTTGGGGGGTGGGGAGTGGGGACAGCCTGTAGTTTGGATGCTAATATTAGTCACACACTGATACCATGAATGGGGGGGGGGGGGTGATTAAGTAATTTTCATGTTGATGAATTGCTGTCTGTTCCAGGCTGTCTGGTCCAGGCCTCGGTTTGATGGAGGTATTAGGACCATTCTGAGACTCTTCTAATGAGGGAATTCTTGAAAGTCAAGAGTTTCGATTTAATTACCTGTTGTTAGAGACACTATAGACAGCTTCGATGTTAGTATCTGGTTAACCACATCTGCTTTTTAAAAGACACGTTGTTTACTATCATGGTGAAGGAGGTGGCTGAATTTATTACTGTTTAGCGTTTCCAGCACACTTTGTTCTCGCTGAGTGCCTTAAACTTATTTATGTGTGTATATTGGTTGCTCTCCGCAGCACTCCCTTGAGACGAGTGGGTGATAAGTTTTATTATCACCTGCTTTTCCAACAAGGGAACGGGAGCTCCTGAGAAGGGACGTGCCTGGGCTTACAGCTCAGGGCTCCCGTCACCTTGTTAGGGCGGCGTCAACAACGTGGTGGTGACCCAGGCCGCCCTCGCAGCCTTCCTCTGCCCCCTCCCAGTCCTGGCGGCCACCTGGACCTCACCCTGTATCCCACTAACCGCAGTGGGCGCCTCCTCACAGAGGAGCCTGACGCCCGCTTTTCTTTTAAATGCCCTGTTTTCCTCCCTGCCTCCCTCAGGCCCTTGGAGTCACCTGTGACTCAGCCCCTCCAGCCAGTTCAGGTGCCCAGTGAGCTGTGGAAGTCCTGTCCCCCAAATATCTTTACATTTGTCC
Organism: Rhinolophus sinicus; assembly: GCF_057876585.1. Lineage (NCBI taxonomy): Eukaryota > Metazoa > Chordata > Mammalia > Chiroptera > Rhinolophidae > Rhinolophus > Rhinolophus sinicus. The sequence goes on from NC_142507.1 coordinate 50,862,044, forward strand.
CTTCCCTCTTCTTCCCCCTGCCACTGTCCTAATTCAGGCTCCATGACTCCCTGCCTGGACGACGGTAATAGCCCTTACCTGGGCCCCCATGCTTTCCATCCTAAACTCATCTGTCCTGTAAATCTTCCTTAAGCAGGCCTTCATAAATACCCCTCTCCCTCCAGGGCCATTCTCAGGAGCCCCCATTGCCTTTCAATCTAAGTGTAAATTCTTACCCTGCCCTCCAAGACCACCTTCCTTTTTAGCCTTCTCTGCAACTAAGCCAGTGCACACCTTTTCGCCCATGCGATCACCTGGGGAGCTTGGTAAACAGGTGTCTCGGGCCGGGAGAAGTTCTGCCTTGGCGGGTCTGCTCCTGGAGCCGGGAACCTGCGCGGTTACCACGCAGCCCTGTTGCGCCCGCACCCCGCAAGTCAGCCCCCAGGTGAGGCACCGGCCGCACTCGACCACGCACTGCTCCAGCGCGGTTCTTACGAAGCCTTTCGCTTTCAGGCCCCGTGCCTGGCCATGCTGTTCCTTGAGCTTCGAACACGCCCCTCCCGCCCATCTCCACCTGTTGAAATTTTTCTCATGCTTTAAGGCCCAGCTCAAATATCTCCTCCTTCACGAAGCCTTTTCTGATTATTCCAAAGGGATAGGATGCAAAGTCCTCAGCTCTGAATATACGGTCCTTTCACACGGTACAGCCCCGCTTTACAATTCCACCATCCCTAAGCTCCCACTGAAATGCAGTCTCAGAACAGGCCCTGTACACATACCTCTGCCAGGAATGTGGCGCCCCTCCTCCTCCTCCCTTCCCCCATCTCTCTCTCTCTCTCTCTCTCTCTCTCTCTCTCTCTCTCTCTCTCTCTCTCTCTCTTTCTCTCAAAACTTATCCTACTAGGCTCAGCTCATATGTCACTTCCTCCGTGCCACATTCATCACAACCAACAGTGTTTCTAGACTCCCCTGCCCCCACCGGCACTAAGTGACTCCCTCCTCTGTGCTTCCTCGGCCCTTTATACCTAAAGGAGAACTCAAGGGCAGTAGCTTACGTCATGGTTTACCTGTTTCGCTTAACCCTAGGCAGTGAACTCGGCTAAGGTTGTATTCGGACGACCTGGGATACTCAGTCTGTCCGTCTGCAACGCACGCATGAAGGAGTCTCCTGCCCAGAACGATGTTTGCTCGTTGCTTCTCCGTAGCATTTCTCTTCCCCTGTCTTTTCTGCACGTGTTTTACTCCCCCTACTCCATTGCGAGCACCCATGGGGGAGAGACCTCGGAGGATTTCCCTCTCTGTCCCCAAACCTGGGTCCTCACCCGTGGCCTGAGCTCAATGAATGTTTATTTGATTCATTTGTAAGGTATTGCGCTCAGCCAGCTGCTAAACAACCCCACTTAAGGGGTTAAGGAATAACACTCCGAGAAGTTCTTCTCCTTTGGGGGCATTTGCATTTTAATAGGAATCTTAAAAACCCAAAGGAAATGGGCTCTAATGGTGGGATTGTAGGATTGTGGGGAGGCTCATTCTGGGGCTGGAGGGGGACTGGAGAAAGTTGTTTTTTTCAGCCCAGGTATTGGTGACATGGACCCCCTTGGGCAGTCCCTTGAAGCCCATGGACAGAATAATTATTTTAAATGCATAAAATAAATAGCCTTAGAAAAAAACAGCTGTAATGAAAAATGATCAAAATATTAAAAACATCAAATGTGTGCTTCTTTGGTAGAGCATGAATAAAAAGGTCCACTGGCAGATCTCGTAACTACTGTAATTTTGTCGTAGTGATGAGGAGAAGCCACATTTGGGACATCTGCCACAACTTGAAGGTGATATGAAAATATCTGTGGTTCTACTGGTGAAAAAGTCATGGACTGCTCCTACTTTATTATTAGCTATTGCCCACGTTCGTAATGGAAGGAAATGATGAATTTCAGTTGGAAGTTAGTGAGAGTAAAGGTTTTTATCCCCTCCATCCAAATTCTAGCCTTAGACTCCACCGTGGAGACCACGGTTAAGCGATGCTGCTTAGTTGGCACCCCCCCACCCCCACATGAAGTGGGTGGTGTGGGTGGTCCTGAAGCCAGTGTAGTTGGACCCTGGGTTCCCTTTTCTAGACTCCACTGCCTCTATCTTCAGCTCCCGGATTCTTTTTCTTTTTTTTTAACTCTTTATTTTCACAACCAAGGACAGTAATCTAAATTTGCTTCATTTGCGCCAGAAATGTGAAAAAAAAGGAGAAATGAAAAGGATTGTCAGGCCTTGGGGACGAAGGGGATCTTTAGTCCCTACCCTGGGAGGGTCCCCTCCCCCCAGGTTCTAAGCCTGGGGTGTGGGTGAGGGAAAGAGGGGCCCTGGCATTCTGAGATGGGAAAGCAGCTGCCGAGTTTACCTGAGAGTCTCTGCTGTCTCCTCCTAAATTCAGAAGGCAATCTTGGGGCCGAAGAGTCAGATTCCAGGGGTGGTCCAGGATACTACCCAAACTTCTTGGTACTTAGTGACTAAGTGAAATATCATTGCTCTTGAAACGCCACACTCCCTAATGGTGATGTTATTTCTAATTTGGGTGAAAGTATTTGTGCAGTTTTCTTTTTAGCATCAAAATACAGGGAAGAGATTCAGGCCATTCCCAGTTATCCGTGTGTATTTTAATCACTTAGAGTCAGTGTCCCCCCAGATGGATTTACCCTCCTGTTTACTGAAGAGCAGCTACCTACCTCTGCTCTCCGAGGCTGCATGCATGCTTAGAGATGAGCTGCAAATTTGAATATTAGCCGGACTTGTTCCTGCTGAAGCGGACACCATATTAATTAGCCCAGGCAAACCATCCTCGCTGTCCCTAAGGTAGGGACGCCAGAGGTTAGGCCCTTGACATTTTCCGTTTCTCTTGCTGGCCTTTTCCTTTGGTGAGCTCATTCATTTTTATGGCTTCAGCTCTCACCTCTGTACCTCCTTCCTGCCTCCCCTCTCACCTGGTGAGACATCTCCACTTGTGTTCAAGTGTCATTCTAAAACTTAACTCTCTTCTTCTTTCTTCCTCCGCAAACCAGCTTCACCTTTCTAAAAAAAAAAAAAGAAAAAAAAAAAGCTGTGGTGAGATATAATTTACATACCACAAATGCACCCATTTTAAGTGTATGATTCAATGATTTTTTGTTTCTTTGTTTTGGTAAATTTACAGTGTTGTGCAACCAGCCCCCAAATCCAATTTTAGAACATTGGCTTCACCCCCAAAAGACCCTTCATCCTCCTTGGCAGTCGCTCCCCATTCTCACCCCCACTAATCTGCCTTCTGTCTCTCTCTGTTTGCCTTTTCCAGACATTTCGTGTAAATGAAATTATACATTCCATAGTCTTTGGTATCTGGCTTCTTTCACTTAGCGTGGTGATTTTGAGGTGCATCCACGTTGTAAGGAGTATCAGTCTTTCCTTCCTTGTTGGTGCTGAATGTCTTCCATTGTGTGGATGGACCACACTTTATTTATCCAATCATCTGTTGATGGAATTTGCATTGCTCCCACTTTTTGGCCATTCCGAATAAAGCTGCTATAGAACATTCACACACAAGTCTTTGTGTGGACGTGTGTTTTTATTTCTCTTAGGAGTGGAATTGCTGGGTCATATGGTAAACTTCTGTTTAACTTTTTAAGAGACTACGACACTTTTTCTAAGGTGGCTGCGCCATTTTATAGTCCCAGCAGCAATGTATGAAAGTTACAGTTTCTCCCCATTCTCACGTTTGCCATTGTCTGTCTTTTTTTTTTTATCACAGCCATCCCTAGTTGGTGTGTAGTGTTGTCTCACTGTGGACCAGTGTCGTTTTTGAACCACCCACATTTCTGACCACAATGCCCCCCTTCCCCCAATTTCATGGCTAGAAACCAACCTTCAGCTTCTCCTTCTTCCTCTTATATTTACACGCTGCCAAAGTGAGCTGCTGTAGCCTGCCTTCCTCAGAGAGCACCTGGATTTGCCACCTCTTCATTCCCCCCTTTCCACTGCCCTCCTGGGTCTGCATCACCTCCCACCTAATTGTCTCCCGTCTTCCAGCTGCTAGTTCTGTCTTCAAATCTTCCTTCCTGTAGCTGCAGATTGTCAGACTAGTAATATGAAAAGGGTGTGCATGGGTGTGGAATTGGGGGTCTGTGCTCTAGCCAGGCAACACACTCATTGTCATATGACCTTGAACTAGTTCTGCAACTTACCTGAGCCCAGCCTCCTTCATGGAGTTACTTGACCTCTCTGAGCCCGTTTCCTCACGTGCAAGGTAAGGATAATGACGGAACCCCTCTCACAGAGTTGCTAGAAACCACCCATAGAATCCATGCCGAGTCCATAGCACGGTGCCAGGCTACGGGGGACATTCAATCAGTGCTGCCTGATATGATTTTTATGGTTGTCATCACTATTATTATTATTTGTTATGATGGCGGCATCTTCTAAACGTCATCATATGGTTATCACGAGGATCAGATGTGGCTGTGAATATGAAAATGCTTGGAAGCGTACGATTGCCGTGCTGTTATGTTTGCAATGGTTTTTCCCTGGCTCAAGGAGAGAGGCCATGGAGGATGGCAGTGAGAACCCAGGTGTTGCAGCCAGCCTAGCAGTCAAAGCTAGACTGTACTATTTATGTTATGAGCCTTGGGCAAGTCATTTAACCCCTTCATTTTGGTTTTCTCATCTGCAAAACGGGTATAATTATAAGTCACATTCAGGATGATACTGTAAGGAAGACACCTGTTCCATAAGCGGGGTTCAGTAAACCGTGGCTTTTCTTGTGTAGCTCACCATGTATCCTTCTCATATGCTTGTGTTCTATGGAATGAACTCCCACCTTATTCAACCAGCCATGTTCCCCATTGCTTCCCAACACCCACACTGATGACAGGCTGTCTGTCATGTGGGGCAATTAGAGCTTTCAGCTCAGGCTGACTTGGGTTTTCATCGAAGCTCCCGCTTAGCTGCATACATGACTTTAGGACAGTTACTTACCCCTCGACAAATCTGGCCCTTCAGCTGTAAAACGGGAATAACAGTTCATCCCTCATGGGGTTATTATGTGTATTCAATAAGACAATATAAATGTAGTACTTAGAAGACTGCTTGGCACATGCACGTGATAAATGCGCGATAAATTACGAGCTGTCATGATTGTTTGTAGCCACCAGCTACTATTATCATTTTCTGCCCACACATATGCTGCGGTCCTTTCATTGCCTGGCTTGGCTCTGTGTGTCTTCCTCCTGGGTCATCTTCCCCTCCCAGAACTGCCTAAATCCTAGTCTCAAGGCCCAGTTCAATTTCAAATCATCACTTGCTACTCCAATCTCTACTCATTGCTTTTTTTTCCTTTTAGAAGTCCAGAGTTTGTGTCATATCTGTAATACGTTAGGAATTAATTGTTATTAAACTTTTTTGCCCCCCTCAATGGGAGTGTAAGATTTCTGACCAGGACTATTTCTTCAGCTTCTAATGAAATTCTCACGCTCCTTAATTTAGCACGAGACACGTATTAGGTTCTTATTAATTTTTGATTGATAGACAATCACTGAGAAAGTAAACATGTAAAAATCATTATGAAAATTAAAAACCAGTGGTTTCTCGATCACCTGTATAGTCTCCTTCATTAATAGGAATCAATGCTGATCCTGAGTAAAATTATTTATTCTGAGACACAGCATAGAGTGGAAAAGGGGGCAGTGGATGAAGAATCCCAAAATCAAGGTCAGTACTGTTTGTTAACTTAGTAAAGCTTGTCTTGGCTGACACAAATGACCTTGTTTTTGTTTTCCTCACCACTTCTTGGCATCGCTCTTTAATCTCACCCCTTCCTCCAATCCCAGAGGACCTACTGCCCTCAGAAAGCCCTCTGCGTATTTCCTTCTAGCTTGAATTTCTGGGGAAGGTTCTCCAAGCTTCAGAATTCGCCTTTTCTTTCTTCCCCATAATATTCTCTCAGTACAGTTAGCAGTTAAGGAGGTCTGGCCAGACAAATTATTAAAATAAAACAGAGCTAACGCTTTATTGTGTTACCCTTCCCAGGGGTTTGCGAAAGTGACATCTTAAATCCAAAGGTATGATTTCTATTGGCAGAATTTAAAGGAGTGTGTTAGGGGGGTTGAAGAGATCCCAGTGAGTGAGGTTTGGTGTGAGAATAAGTGAAGTACTGAGGAGATGGGTCTTTTTAAGACTTCTAAAATCTAATTCCGTTGTGGATAATCCAGAGACGACCAAATGTAATAATAATAGCCAACATTTATTGGGCACTTACTATGTACCAGGCACTATTCTTCCTACATGCAGTCCCTCATTTATTTTTCATGCTACCCTGTGAGGCAGAGATTATCATCACTCCACTTTATGGAAGAAATAACTGAACCCTGGAGAGGTTAAGTAATTTGTCTAAGGTCACACAGCCCCCTAATGGCAGAGCTGGGATTCAAAGCCAAGCAGCCTGATTGAGAGCCCCTCCACCCCGAAATGTCTCTGTTGAATCATGAGTCTCCCCTTGTAAGCATTCTGGGAAAATGGAAGACCCAATTGCATGAAAAGAAAAACCCGAGGTATCGTCATCATCATCATCACAGCAGACAAGGTACTGTACCGTGGTGTGCAGGGCACTGCACAGAATGCCGAGAAGACAAAGAGACATCCAGCCCTGCTACGTGTCTCAATCAACCTGACCTCTGACCCCCGTGCCCCCAGTGCCTCCACTTCCTTGAAGCAGTGTGTGCTCACCTCACCCCGCCCCCGAATAATGGATCTCCTCTGATTGCTATTGTACTTTTTGCCTCTGCTCTGCCACTTATTTATTACTTTCTATCTCATATTGTGGTTATTTATATACATTGTCACACAGCTGAGCCTTTGCACGTTACTAAGCCCTTTGCCTGGCTGACTCCTACGCATTCTTTAAGATTCTGCTCAGGTCTCCTTACATTGCTTGACTCTCCTGTCTGGATTAGATACTTCTCTTCTGTGTGCCCCCCATACTTGCTGTTTATTATAATTGTGGATAAATGTTTACTTGTCTGTATTCCTACCTACGTAGACCCCACATCCCAATATCAGGGAATATGTCTTATATTTATTTGAATCTTCAGTACTTTGCACAATACTGCCACAAATGAGACACTTGCTAAACTCTTTTTTTTTGAGTGAATGAATGAATGAATCTTTCATATGAGTCTGATTGTACTTAGAGGACAAAATTGGATATCTGATTCACTTTTGTACCCCCCAAGGTGCCCTGCACATAGTAGGTGCTCAATGAATGTAGCAATGACCAAATGGCTGCAAAACACAAAGAGGTGTAAGACTCTGCTCTCAGGAATATAGGGGAAGGCTGGGAACCACAATAAAAGGTAGAAGATATTAAATGTTTACATATCTAGACTAGCTTCTAAAATTGGTGATAGAAATACCTGCTACTCAAATAAATGAAAAAGAAAATAACATTTTTCTTTGATTTGAAATTACTTGACTAGTGAAATTCAGTCCAATATTCAAACCCAGGTCCAGGTGACTCTAAAGTGAATATTATCCCTGTTACACCACACTGGTGAAGAGAGATCCTAGGAGAACTGGAGAGAGAAAAGATCAGAGAACCAAGGACTTTAAGGAAATTCAAACTTAGGAGACAATGGAAGAATTTAAATTAATAAAGAAGTCAGACCTCTAGGTATCTAACTGAAGGAAATGAAATCACTATCTCAAAGAGATATATGCACCCCTATGTTCGTTATGTACAATAGCCAAGAGGTGGAAAGAATTTAAGTGTCCATCAACAGATGGATGGATAAAGAAAATGTGATTGATACACACACATGCACACACGCGCACACACACTCACACTCACACACACACACACACAGTGGGGTATTATTGAACCATTAAAAAGGAAATTCTGTCGTTTGTGATAACATGGATGAAACTTGAAGGCATTATGCTAAGTGAAATAAGTCAGATAGAGAAAGGCAAATACTGTGTGATCTCACCTGTATTTGGAATCTGAAAAAATCAAACTCACAGGAACAGAAAACAGATTGGTGGTTACCAGAGGCAGGGGTAAAGGGTGGGGGGAAAGGTGTGAAGGTGTCCAAAAGGTACAAACTTCAAGTTCTACAATAAATAGTTTCTGGGGATGTAATGGATAGTACCATGATTATAGTTATCAATACTGTATTATATATTTGCAAGTTGCTATGAGAGTAGATCTTAAAAGTTCTAATCACAAAAAATGATATCTATGTGAGGTGATGGGTGTTAAACAATGTGGTAATCATTTTACAATATATACATACGTCAAATTATGTGTTGTATGCCTTAAAGTTATACAATGTTACATGTCAATTATATCTCAATAAAATTGATGGGGAGAAGACCATACCAGAATATCGTTGTATCTTGGAATTCAAACTGTAAGAGATTCAGAAAGAAAAGGATATTCATTGGATGGATTTGGCGATTAGGTTTGGCCATACAGGGGAAAGAATTTTGATAGAATGGCTGGGTTATTACAGAGTGGGAAAGAGAATTGTGGTGGCAGAGAATGTAGGTTACTCTTTGGATAAGTCGGGAATCAAAAGAAAGGGGGAAAAAGAGCATTGGTGTAAGAAAGGTTTTCTGGAAGATACTAAAGCAAGGGGTAAGTCAACAGAAGAGAGATAATTGACCAAAACCCTTCAGAAGTGGGATGAGATGACAAAATTGGTCTGGCAATGTTGGTGAAGTAGTAGATAAAATTCGGAATAATTGCTGTGGGAAATGACATAGGAGACGATGGGAATACATAAAACGGTTGCCAAGTAAAAGTACTAAAGTCCTCCTCGTTTTTTCCTGTTTAAATATACCATCGTTTTATTTATTTTCCTCCTATTGATAGAAACCAGGGCTGTCAGAAAACTTTGGCTATCATAAATAAACTGGGGGGGAAAAAAAGTTTTCCGCTGACGTTTCATCACCTGAATTTTGTTTGGGATCCAATTTCTTGTTTTCGTGTTTTTTTCAGTAATGTCTGGCAGCCCAGGAGTGGAAACAAAAGAAGTGGGTACCTCTCGGCCTTAGGAATTTCCATTGCTGGGATGATGGGTGGTCTAGGATTCCAAAAGGCAACGTGGCTAGGGAGAGCACCCTGGGTGCAAGCCATGTTGGGAGGATAAAGCTGCAGTTGTTAGGGAACAATTCCAGAGAAGCCCGGGAGAGGCTGGTTATGGGAAGTAGGAAGAGCCCAGCATTGAATACAGAACCCAGGAAAAATAAAATAGTTGTATCTGAAGGGCAACATTCCTAGAGAAATATCTAGGAGAAGAAAATGAAATGAAGTAGTAAAAATACTACTTGGGAAAGAGGTTAAGAATAAGAAATGAAACGGGGAATTAGTGGGAATTGGGGAGAAAAAGGGACCTGGGATTGTAAAGGACAGATGTGAAGAACTGGTATGAAGATCAAGAGATTAGGGGAGAAATGGTTAGAGCACGTGGCACACTTGGGGTGTTTCTTGTTAAGCCACAATGGACTGTGGTTCAATTGGGAAACTGAGGAAGGGGATCAGCCTTTATAGACCGGTTGTTTAGGGCTCAGGAAATAGATTGAATGCCACATAAACATGACTTTTAGAAGGCAGACATGAGGGTCTAGGAAGCACAACCACGTAGGTTTGAGTGTGAAAATCAAGGGGAAAACATTGGTGGTATCTTCTTAAGGAATGTCACATCACAGATCTGTCAGAACTTTCACAGATACGGTGCCTGTGACTCCCAAATTGTGCACAGCAGAGAAGCAGTGACACAGAACAAGACCCAAGCTCACATCAGAGTTCCAGTGGCCCCAGGTGGAGCCACAGGATGAAAGGACGTGGGAATATTGATTTCTGCTTTACAAAAGAGACACTTAGCCTTAAATTTCCCTGGCAGAGATGAAGCTCTGGGACTCCCCATTGACTTGAATGGGCTGGTGAAACAGCTAGGCTAGGGAGATTTGTTTCTCCTTCATGGGCAACCTAAAGAAGAAATCACTTCCTATTTTATTACAGCATTGGGCAGTAGCACTGTGAGAGCTGAGATGCTATTCCGTTCTAACCCTTCATTGTTAGTCATAGATGACTCGCTTGGTGGTATTCCTCTGGGGTTGCAATTCACCAGTTTTGGTTTGGACAGCGAGGCAGATGAGTTGGTAAGACACAGTACAAGTAGCTGGAAATCGTGGACAAACTGAGGGTTTTGACCAAGGCAAGAATTTGTTAGGGCCTCTTATAACCCTATTACCAGCTGGCCGAGTGGGCCCAACCTTTCTGAGTCTTAATTTCCCAATTCCTAAGGTGGAACTTCATGTTCTCTCCTACAACAATAAATATTGTTATGATTGCACAATCCTTGGAAGTTAGAACAGTGCTGTAGAGTGTTGACTTGAATCTAGTCCCTAAAAATGGGCATGGTCTTGGCAAGCCATTTAACTTCTGTCTTAGAATTCTCATCTGTAAATTAGAAGGGGGGTTCCATCCTAAAATTTAGGTATAAGTTCACCAAGAGTTAAGGGAACAAAAGCATTTTGAAAGTGGGGTTTACAGGTAGAAAAGACTCTCCAGTAACAGATGCTGAGATTGGCTGAAGAACTAAGAAGCCAGTCTTTCATCATCCATGTTTGCAAGTACTTAGCATCATTATGAGAAGCAAATTTCAGAAAGTAAAAAAATCCAACCCAGGACTCTTTAGTGTCAAAAGCCTTTTAAAAAAGAAAAAAAAGAAAAGAAACACAGTTTTACCATTTGGATTTTAAAAAATGATTTATCTTAGAATTTCTAGAGAAGCATTAACAGTTTCAAGCTTTTATTTATAGAATGACTTAAAAAATGATGTCATTCTCCGTTAGTAGTTAGGTACGAGTATATACAGTATGCTTGACTCGTAAACAGCAAAACAGATAGAATTCGTTCTCAAGTGAGATGGAAATGCATGGAAGTTAGAAAATTCAGAGGACAAAAATTTAGTAAAATAGACAAAGTATGATAGACTAAATCACACTTTAAAACGCATTTCTATCTCATGTGCAATGTAGCTAAATTACCATTATTGTGGAGACTCCAAACTTTAGATTTCGTGACTTTCCGCATGCCTAAATTCTCAATATTATTGCTTTTACCCTGGTGTTGTTGCACTTAATATTCATTTACATTTTTCTTCTGGTTCAGTAAATAGTCTTGAACTTTGACACATACAGTCCAGTGGGGGTGTGATGCCTAATTAAAAGGTTAAGACTTTTCTTGCATGTTGTTATAATGAGTTTGTTTTTTGTGTTTTCTGAGTAAAGATAATCTTGTTTGGAACACTCCAGCCCAGAGCTTCTTTTAGTAGTGGTTTTCCTTTATACAGCCTGTGAATCCCTTCTTCCCACCTGCATTAGCAACCCCAAGTGTTTCTTTTTTTTTTTTTTCCAAGTAGGGTGCTTTTCAGCTTCAAGTTGTTGTCCTTTCAGTCTTAGTTGTGGAGGGCGCAGCTGAGCTCCAGGTCCAGTTGCCGTTGCTAGTTGCAGGGGGCACAGCCCACCATTCCTTGTGGGAGTCGAACTGGCAACCTTGTGGTTGAGAGGACATGCTCCAACCAACTGAGCCATCTGGGAGCTCAGCAGCAGCTCAGCTCAAGGTGCCGTGTTCAATCTTAGTTGCAGGGGGCACAGCCCACCATCCCTTGCGGGACTCAGGGAATTGAACTGGCAACTTTGTGGTTGAGAGCCCACTGGCCCATGTGGGAATCGAACCAGGAATCGAACCGGCAGCCTTCGGAGTTAGGAGCACGGAGCTCTAACCACCTGAGCCAATGGCCGGCCCCCCAAGTGTTTCTTGAGTTTAGTTGTCTTTTCATATGTCCATACCTGACTTTCTTCCTGCTTTCTTTTACAGAGGTCCTTACCTATGTTACATCAAATGTTCTGTCTCCAAAACCTGGCCAAAAATAGCATTTTATTTTCATTATTTCCCATTTTAGAATCCATCAATTGATCTTAGATTTGTATTGTTTTACCTACTCTTGTCTTTTTTCTTTATTTACATCCTCAGTCATAATGGAAGACAAAGTGAAAATATCTTGCTATGAAAAAACAGTTTTTTGTAGGATCTAAGCTTGGGAGACATGGTATAGAAACTTACAGGACGAGTCAAGAGTTGTAAGTGGTTTCCAAAGCTTTATCATTTACAGTTTGGTTAAAAGGTTGCCCCAGGGAAGGTTTCCTATTTTATAGACAGGGGAACTGACACAGAAGTGCCCTGGTTAAAACCATGGGTGATGGAAGCAAAAGCAGAAGAAAATGTGTCTACTTCTCTTGGCCATGTTGCCTCCAACTATCAACAGGGAGAATACGCAGCCCATTGTAACTCAGGCAGTCTTCACTTAGCCCACTCAGGAAAGCTGTGGGGCCAGTGCATGTAGTTGTAGCAACATCTGACGTGAAGACACTACCAACACAGAGCTGCAATCACTGTGTGTGTGTGTGTGTGTAGGGGGGTGAGGTTGCTGTGGAGCAGACAGGTCTGTAATAACAGTTGGTCACGGCAGCAACCAGGGCCGCACAGATAAAACGGCAGTAGCCGGAATCTGAGCTTTATTCAGCAACATGCTCTCACCATGATGCCGTCATTTTTCCTGCTAAGAAAAAGTGCAGTCTAATGGGGTACCGTCTCACTTCACAGGGGACAGTGCCAGGATGCCCCGGCCTTGCAGAGGCCTCCCGAAAAATCCGGGGAGTGAGACTGCGATTAAAAAGCGGCTGTGAAGCGATTCGAGGATTTGGGCAGAAGCTCCCCTATGGGCTCGGTAGCGATGCGTGAGCGGGGCTGGGCTCAGTGTGGACAGAGAGACCCGGCACCAGCCACCGCGCTTGCTGGACCCTGGCGAGAATCTGCTGTGGACGGGGTGGAGGAGAGTGCAACCCCGAGAGGGGCCTGCTCCCCTGGGAGGGGAGGAGGACAGCAATAGCAAAGGCAGTGCGGAGGTGGAGGGGTGAAGACTAGGGACCGGAGAGGGGACGGGGCAGGGTGGCATTGCACCCTGGAGGTGTGAGGAGGTCAGCCTCGAAGATTGGGGACTAGGCCGGGACGAAGGCGGCAGGCAAGTGTGGGGAAAGACCCCTTCCTTCGGCAGCTCCCAATTCGTTTCTGTCAAAGATGGCCAAATTCCACGCTGCCCTTCCCCCCTCCGCGCCTTTTCCAGCCCCCTTGGGTTGCTCCTCCGTGCTGCGGGTGGCGGTGGGGAGGTCCGCGTGAGTGTGTGCGTAGGGAGGAAGGTGCGGGAAAGACGAGGCCCTCCCTGGGGGGCCGCACCTTCCACCCCGCCAGCCCTTGGGGAGGTTCTTTTAGTTGATAAAGAGGGCTCTGCCGCTTTAAGGTGGGAAGTAGGCGTCACCTCTGGCCGTGTGACGGACTAGGGAGGGAACCTGGTGGGCGTGTCCATGCAAAGCCGGAGGTGGTGCCGGCGGTGGGCGGTCCCGTAGTAAAATGTTGGAAGGAGGGGCGGGGTCGAGGAGGCGAGGCTACTTGGTGGGCGGGGCGCTGGGGGCGGGGCCTCTCCGGGAAGGCAGGGGAGGGGGAGGAGGAAGCGGCCGGGTTGGTACCATTGCGCACGTTCTGGGAGGGGGACAAGTGACATTCCCTTGGAGAGGGGCGGGCCCTCCCCGGCGGCGGGCCCGGCGCAGAGGCGGGGAGGGGGCAGTCCCCATTCCCTCGCCGGGAGAGACGTCAGGGCCGGGGGGAGGGGACACTTCCCCGCTCGCGTCCGAGGCGGGGCCGGCGGTACCTTTCGTGGCGCGGTGCGGCTGGGGGAGGGCCGAGGGGAGGGGGAAGGGGCGGTACCGGGAGGGGGTAGCCGGAAAGGGGGAGGCGCCGGCGGACAATGGAGCCTATGTGTGCCTGCGGGAGTGGGACAGCGCCGCCGCCGCCGCTGCCGCCGCCGGGGGGAGACGCTGCGCCGCCGCTGCCTCTGGCCCTGGCCCCGGCCCCCCGGGGCTGAGAGCCGCCCCGAACCGAAGCCCCCTCCCCTGCTCCGCTCCTCCTCTCCCCTCCCCCACTCCTGCCTCGGGGGTAAGTGGCACCTCGGGGGGAGGGGGAGGGGAAGAACCGGAGCCGGGGGCTTGGGGGGATCGGGTCCGCGTCCGCGTGTGTTGAGCAGGTTTGGGGGCAGGGGTAGCCACAGCCGCGAAAAACCGTAGGGGGGAGGGGAGAAAAGGGGCGGGGGTCGAGATTGCGGGTTTAGTGAGTTGAGTCTGTATAAACCTTGGAGGGGTGGGGGGGGTGCGTCCTCTGCCCACCGCTCCCTGAGCTGTGGGGAGACGGAAGCGTTTCTCGTTTTTTTAGAGGTGGTGTCCCAAGCAGTGCTTGGAGAGGCTGAATGAGATGGGACGGTCCTAGGGTCCTGGGATGAAGGAGCACCGGAGGGGCGAGATGGAGAGCTAAAAGGAATTCGCGTTGAGTTTGTTGGGGTCTGTAAGACCCCAGAGATGGGTAGAGAGGTAAAGGGGACTTTGCTGGCCAGTGACTTGTTGAAGGGTGGGGGAAAGTGAAAGCTACTAAGATTGTGAGTAGTCTAGACTCCAGCAGGTGAGGTGGTGATGTCTAGGTGACTGAGTCATTGTGGGGGTCCTGGGCCCACCAGTGACTTACAAAGTGGAGGACCAGTCATTGACCTTTGAAAGTTGCAAAGGCTATTAAGATGTCACTGGTTAGTGTTGGGTGAGCCTGCTGAAATGGAGATATCCTAAGGAAAACAACAGCTGGTTATTATGTTCAGAGGGAAGCACCCTGGGCCTGTAATATTGTTTCTGGGAGCCTTATGTGAAGGAGGAGGCTTGAAATCTGCCCTCCAAGAGCCCTGGTCTGTGATGGAGAGGAGTGACTTGGAGCCTAAATTACAGCCCAGTTGGGGACTAACAAGTTATTAGTCAAGGTGGAGAAATTGACATAACTATCTCTTGGTGGAAAGAGACTGGGATAGTTAGACTTTGGTTAAGGCGGACATGGATCATGGATAGATCCTGGGCTGTGACTTCAGTGGGAGAATGACTGAGTGGCTGTGTAAAGAGTTACATGTTGATCCGTGTTGGTGTGATCAAGTATCTGTTAACATTTGATATATTCAAGAATGAAGTGTTCATTCTTGGGCCAGAGATTTGGACTCTTGTGCACTGAGCAAAAAGTGATGAATCCGATTTAGCAGGTAGGAAAGATAAGTAGTAAAATAGTTGCGGGGGGAGGGGGGCAAACGATATTGGTGAGTAAGACTCATGTGAGTTAACTTTGATTCTTCAGGGAAATTGTGCAACATAATGGTCCTGTTGATTTTTTTTTTTTTTTTTTTTACTGTAACCTGGGAAGTTTTAGCAAGGAATTAATGTTAGTTAGTGTGAATTATGTTATGGCCCAAGTACAATTTAAGAAAAACCTCCTTACTAACTAGCTAGTGAAAAAGACCCAAGCTATGAAAGACAGAGATGGATTAATCAAAGGAGCAGATAGATGGCATGAGGATGCTTTGAGGAGTGAGGATTCCATTAATTGATGGTTTGGATAAGAAGAGAAAATGTAATGCAAAGTTGAGACACGGGTGACATTTCCTAGCTTTAGAGCCTGGGATCTAATGGTACTGAACCATTAGAATATTGTTTCGTGATAACAGTATTGAATGTAAGGTGATAGTAGTGCCATCAGATGTGATAGATAGATAGGTAGATAGATAGATAAGGAGGTGGTTGACTAAAAGATGAAGGAACAATTTCCCTAATGCTCTCTTCTCATAAGGCAAGTTTTTGTAACTTGGCTTTTGAGCTAAGGATTCCTGTCCTGAATTCTTAGATAACTAGCATAAGTGAAAAGGTACTTCTGTACAGTGGAATTTATTCTATGGGTTATTTTCCCTATAGCCTTCAGAAGTGTCTGTTCCTGTGTGTCAAAAGAAAATGCTCTCTGGCTTGTAGGGGGAAAAAAGTACAGGGGTTTCACAAGCATTTTAATCAGCCCCTATTTGATCATGGTGACTTGGTATAAATGGTTAGAACCTTGAACTTGGAATCAGGAAGCTGGCTCTCCCACTGGTACTTACGTGTGACTTTGAATGAATCTCATTTATTCTCCAGTTTTCCCATTTATGAACTGCCCAGACCGCTCATAAGGCATTGCAGTGCCTAACACGTTAATGCCTATCTGCAGAATGTTCTGGACACTTTTGAGCACGAGAGATTAGATACCCCAACTTTTTTCTCACTTCTGAAAAACTGCTATCTCAGGAACAGACCAAATTCAGCTTTTGTAACAATTATTAGCAGCACGCTTGATTAAGGAACAAAAATGACCTTACACATCTGTCCTATTCAGTTGTCTGGGGTTTGATTGTATGTTAGTTTTAAGAGGTGATGCCTCTTCCCCGTTTAGGGCAAGTCAGTAATAGTGATGACAGTTGTAGAAATGTAAGCAGAGGTCCCCTTGGGAGAGTGAGAATAGTTATGCTGTGTGTTAACCTAAGCGGATGCCGACCCTAAATTTGTGTGACCTTGGACATGTTACTTGGCTTCCTGGTGGCTTAATTTTCTTCAACAATGAAATAATGCTGGTAGAATGACTGACTTGTCTGCCTGCCTTGGTGACTATGATATTTAGGGTCTGTAGAAACTTTATCTGCACTCTAGATCAGGGGTTCTTAACCGTCTATGTTACATGGACGCCTTTGGTAATCTAATGAAGCACAAGACCCCTTCTGAGAATCGTGCTTTTTAAATGCATAAAATAAAATGCATAGAATTCCATAGGACAGGGGAACAGTTATTAAGATGTTAAACAATTATGATATGGTCACATATATACTTTGTAACACATTAAATAGCAAAATGTAGCTGCAGGTCTAAGGATACTGTAATTTTGAAGTAGTGGTAAGTGTAAATATTATGTGGCCATATCTGCAACAGCTGGAATGTGATGTGAAAGTGTCTTTGTGGTTTTTCTTGGTGGCACAGTCACAAGATTGCCAATACTACTGCCGGTTGTCACCTGTGTTCACAATTGAAGGCAGTACTGACTTTTACTTAGAGGTTAGTGAGGAGGAACATGCAAGTTTTCCCCAGCAAGTTCACAGCTGCCCCCCCCACTCTCCACTTCCCTACCCCAGTCTCTCCACAGACCCCTTGAGAGGCAGTGAATGCCAGGTGACAAACTCCTGCTCTAGACCACCTGAATTTTGAAAGTTAAATTATCTTATAGCCACTTGCATTTTAGGCTTTGCAATATATTTTCATCATCTCCACCATGCTAAGAGCAGGGCATAGAGAAGATATTAAAGAAAAGGCCATTTTGCAACCTGTGGTGACTGTTCTTGGTTGTGGAGAAAGTTGAAAGCAATGATTAGAATGAGGCTTTTGTGTCTGGTGGGTTCAGCTTTTTCTATACTTCCCCGTCTTCTTTGGGATGGATTTGGGCTATCGTCTCCAGCTTGCACGTTGAGTTTTAGTGGTTTTTGCCTTCCTTTCCCATTTTTAACCTAATCGCTTTCTTGCTATTCCTTCTTCCATATATTGTTTTGGCCTCAGGGAATGGGTGGTATTTTTGCAATTGGTGTGTGAATTGGAGTATGAACTTTTCCATCCTTCTCATCCCTGTAGGACTGAATGTGGGACTAACTGGTGTCAACTCGACTTTGACCGAGAACTTCCCTTCAGTGTGGGAGGCAGAGATCATACTTGGAAAGTTCCTCTGTGTCCCAATGTAGAAGACAGAGCAAATTGGACCTCTCGAAAGGTAAAGAGCCTGGTGTGCAGCCCATCGCTTCTGTGATTCAATCCGAGTATGTTGTATTGTTGTGTCTATTTCCGCAGGGTCTCTTGTAAGTTAACACGGCATTCGTTCATTACTGTCCCAGTTCCCAAGATGAAGAGCATCAGGGTGAATGCAGGTCAGAACTGTAGGTGCACTTTCTTTACACTTTTCTGTGAGCGGGGACTTCTGCCGTAACACACCTTGCAGGAAAGGCAGCTGATGAGACGTTAAGAGGTGTTTATCATGTCGTCATGGATTTGTGGCCTGTGAGGGAAGGGGAGCAGCACACAGGCCCCACGCTCATTGTCCTTCATGGGTCAGCCAGCACTTACTGAGTTTCTATTGGGTGTTGGGTGCTGAGGTGACACCCCTTTTCTCCAGGAGTTCCCTCCCTACATGTCCCAGGGGCACAGTTTTTCCAGTGTTGTTATAGTGTCGTGAATAGAACGAGGTGGGACCACAGAGGACGGTCCTGGAGGTAGTTGGGAGTGAAGGAGACGTTCACAAGAGAAAGGTCTTTTCTGCTGGAAGTTTACTTTGGGTGGCCTTATTCTAAATGCTGGTGGGTGAATTTCATTTTTGCATGCTGAAATTCTGTGAAAACTCGTTAGCCGATACACAGTTGTATTTGCTAACTTCTAGTTTGTGAGCTTGAAGGGTGATAGGTGTGCGTCTTTACCCTGTGAGTCCGAAAACATACTAGTATTTTGTTTGGACCAAGGTTTTCTATACATGCCCGTTGTATAGCTTTGCTTTCACCACATGTTGAGGGAACAGTGGTTTCTTCCTATTGTGTGTTTTTCTCTGAGAGGAAGCGTTTTCGTAGTTGGGATGCCAGAAGTTAAGAATGAGCGAGGAATGGAATCCTGGGGCCTTTTAGTTCCACATTCTAAGTTTGATACTATGCCTTTTATGGAGTAGTGGTCATAGCGTAGAAATGAAATGTGTTAAACATGACAGAGTTGTAATAAACTTGACTTCTTAGAGCAGGAAAGCAGGACCATTGGAAGAGTTGAAATTGGAATGGTCAAGGTGATTCTGGGCTTGGTCAGACTAATTTGTGACTTTATTTACAACTTTGTGGCAACCTTATAGAGTCTTCTTTTAAAGATTCCTAAATAATTTGGCCTCAGGACACTCTGGAACTTGGTTCTTGCAATTTTAGAACTGTAAATTCTGGGCAGAGGGGGAGGCTCAGTGTTATAATTCTAATTTACAAGGACTCTTGTAGGAAATTGTTCCTCAGTGTTTTATTGACTTACCTAGCTCAATTCAGGGTAGCATTTTATACACAGTAGTCACTCAATCAAAGGAAATCATGTGGCCTGGTTGTTCAGTCCATGTTCCCCCCAAAGTGTATGAAAATAAATTTTCTTGCTGAATGCTTGCCACATAGAGTTACAGTTGAGAATAGGGAGAGCTATGAATGGTATTCACTTCGTGAATTCGAAAGCATATCTGGAATATTAGCTTTCTCACCTTTACAGTCAGCTCTCAATTTCTCTAATAAGGGATGGGCAGAAGCAAAAATGGGAGGGATTTTTTTTTTCCCTACTAAATGCCCAGAAATTTAAAAAGGAGAAAAATTGATTTTATTTGCCCTTAGTATTTTTCCCGTCTCTGAAAATGAAATGTGCTGTTGGGCAGGAGGAAAAGTCACCAGGGCCTTGAAAAATCTACTGATTGGATAACATGCCCTTTAATAATTGGAAGTTGATTCTGTTTACATGAGAGATGACAACATCCTCTTAAACTCACATTCTAGAATAAACAGGAAACCTGTCCTTCTCTTAAGATATTTAGTAACAAAACAATATTGCCATTTTTTAAAATCCACTTAGGAATTTTTCTTCTTTATCCTCATCTAGGTGAGGGTCACCTTTGAGCCAGAGGCTCCTGGACTCCTTCAGCTTCTTACCTCCAGGATGAACACTGCGGTATCGTGACCCTGGGGGTTTCGGTGAGTAGCCTGATGGCGATGACACTAGCGAGCGTGCCTGGCTTAGAAAGGGGACCTTGGGGGGAAGCTTCCCTTTTTTTTTTTTTTAATTGTATTTTTTTTTTTTTTATTGGGGAAGGGGAACAGGACTTTATCGGGGAACAGTGTGTACTTCTAGGACTTTTCTTTTTTTTTTTTTTCCAAGTCAAGTTGTCCTTTCAATCTTAGTTGTGGAGGGTGCCGTTCAGCTTCAAGTTGTTGTCCTTTCAATCTTAGTTGTGGAGGGTGCCGTTCAGCTTCAAGTTGTTGTCCTTTCAGTCTTAGTTGTGGAGGGTGCAGCTCAGCTCCAGGTCCAGTTGCCGTTGCTAGTTGCAGAGGGCACAACCCACCATCCCTTGCGGGAGTCGAACCGGCAACCTTGTGGTTGAGAGGACGCGCTCCAACCAACTGAGTCATGTGGGAGCTCAGCGGCAGCTCAGTTCAAGGTGCCATGTTCAATCTTAGTTGCAGGGGGCGCAGCCCACCATCCCTTGCGGGACTCGAGGAATTGAACCGGCAGCCTTGTGGTTGAGAGCCCACTGGCCCATGTGGGAATCGAACCAGCAGCCTTCGGAGTTAGGAGCATGGAGCTCTAACCGCCTGACCCACCGGGCCGGCCCCGAAGCTCCCCTTTTTATACAGCAGATATTTTCTGAGCAAATGCACTATAGTAAGTGCTAAGAGTACATGGGTGGATAAAGCACTCTTGCTCCCTGCCTTCATGGAGCCTAGCGAGAGAGCTGAATATTACCCAGATGCCTGCAGAATGACAAAACATGGGAAAGGTTGTGAAGGGAAAACACAGGATGCCATGAAAAGAGTGTGATGGAGAATTCCAGGTAGATCAGTATCCTTCCTCTCTGAAGAAGAAACACTGAGGCTGAGACTTCATTCATTCGGCAGAAGTATTCAAACGTAGTATTTGGGTTAAGGTGAAGGAGAGAGGTGTCCAGAACGGCTCCCAAATTACTGGCATGAACAGCTGGGGGGATGAAGGTGCCATTGACTAAAATGCAGAAACCTGAAGGAAAAATACTTCTGGGAGGGAGGCTACATACAGAAGAAGACTTCGTCTTTGGTCTTTATACGTTTGAGACATGTAGGGCGACTTCGGGTTGGCAGGTCTGCAGGTGGAGATGTAAAATCGGGAGTTGCTGCATGGAGAGAACGTAGAGTGAGAGAAGAGGACCCAGGGTAGAGTCCCAAGGAAAGCTGAATTGTAGCGATTGGGTAGAGAAGGGGCCGGCAAAGGAAGCAGACGAAGAGGGAAGGGAAAGGTAGGAGGCAAATTAGGGAAGTGTGGTGTCTGGAAACCAGGAGAGGAGAGTCTGCTCATCTGGGAAACAGGGCTAGCAGTGGTTCCTGCCTTCCGGACTGGTTGTGAACGAGCTATGTGTGTGCTCAGCGCTTAGAAAAGAGTTTTAAGAAGGACGTGATCGACTGCCAAGATCTAAGAGATGGAATAAGATGAGGTTAGAGGAGTGGCCAGTGGTGACCTTAACAAAAATAGTGGCTTCTATGATCTGTGGGTGGAAGTTGGTTGGAAATGGTTAAAGGGTGAATGGCAAGTAAGGAAGTGTCAACTCTGTGGAAAACTTGGCTCTGAAGGGGAATAGAATGCTAGAGCTGGGCCCGAAACATTGGGGCTAGCCCACCTGGGGTGGGACTGACCGGTGGGGAAACATGGGCTATTTTCTGTGTTTCAATAATAGAGAAGAACGAGGAGACAGGCACTGATGAAAATAGGTTTGCTGATTTGCTGGTGAGGACATCCTGCCTGGTGACGTCTCTTCTCCCGGTAAAGTCCTGGGCAAGACCTGAAGTGGGGAGGGAGCGAGGAGGTGACAGTGATGGAGAAGGTGTGAAGGGATGTTAGGCAGAGGGTGAGTGAGCTTTCTGGGCAGTGGTAGTCACAGGAGGAGTTGGCCCGAGTGCTGAGGCTGTGTGCTGAATGAATCCTGTGTGTGTCCTAGCTCACCTTGTCCCCAAGGCCCCGAACGCCAGCTCTCCCTCTTACTAAGGTAGGACTGACTCGGGTACGACCCAACTTACTTGGGCAAATCACTTCACATTTTCGAGCCTCAGTTTTCTCATCTGCAAAATAGGGGTAATGGTGGTTCCTGCCTTCTGGGGTGGTTGTGAGTGAGTTAGTATGTATGGACAGTGCTTAGAAGAGTGCCTGACACACAGTTAGTAAATGTTTTAAGTGTTATTTAAGAAGAAAAGAAGGAAATGTACATACAGATCTAAGGAGTTAGGAGAGTTAGTTATATTGGGGGGAATCTCTTTCTGGCTATAATTAGCCATTCTGTGGAAGATCTTTTCCAATCCTTAAAAGTAAACAGTTGAGCACCAACGGCAAACATAGGAGCCGAAGAGCCTAATTTCATTCTTTGGAACTATACGATGAGACACTTGGCAGACTTTTTTGGCTTGATTGTTTTAAGTGTCAGCAAGGCTAAAGCTAAAGGTGACTTATTCCAGCAACTCCCTGGGATTAGGGGTTGAAACACCTGGGGTTGTTCCGTCACCAAGTGAACCCACATGCTTATTTCAGCCTTCTGTGCTGCCTCCCCACCCGTAAAATCATGGTAAGGAGACAGCTTAGAGCAAAGAGTGGACTCAGCGAGCACTGACTGGGAACCTGGAGACGCCATTTACACCCGTGGGCTCTGTCCCTTAGTCTCAAATGCCTGTTGAGCAGGTTGGACCGAATTGTGAGAACAAGAAACTATGTAGAACTACTTTCAAAATCAGTGTTTTATGTTCACAGTATTATCATTAGAAATAATCTTTGCTACCAGCTCATCAGAAATGCTGGGCAGATTGAGGTGATTTGATGTTTGTAATGTTTTAAGTTCCTTTAGAAGATGAGGGCAACACAGATGCCAAGTGTTTCTGTTCTGGGAGAAGCTGAGTAAGTCACCGAGGGTCCAACCACATGCTTAGTGCATTATGCTGAGTATTATAGAAAAACCGAAGAACTGGAAAGTTAGGTTCTCGTCTTCAAAGCACGGTCTTCGTAGGGGGGTACAGTATACACATACGATGATTCAGTACGACGTATGACAGTGCTTGAATGTATGCTGCAGACAGAGGTACCGGAGGAAGTTGCAGAAGGGACCCTCATAGGTGGTACCTGCTTTTCTTTTCCTGAGGTCAGTGTTTTCTTATGGTTTTGTCCATGCAAGATGCATTTGCTACTTCCGGTGTACCAGTGATTTCTGATGTTTAGCGAGATATTACAAAATGGTTTGTGATCGCGTGTGTCAAACTTGACAACCACAATCAATTTTATAGTCTAAACTGGAAAAAAAAAAAAAAGCTTAAGGTGATGGGGGATAAAAATACCACTTTAAATGTCATCAAGACCACAATGTTTTGGGGGATGCTTTCTCCTAAGGTCGGCATAGAAATATTCCATAGCATATTATTCTCGTTCTTTCCCCTGACTTTTTCATTTAAAAAGAAAAACAACGTAACTGTGTGCCCTCAGAACTTCCATAAATTCCTTTCGGTGTCTTAGGTCAAATAGCTGGAACTATTACAAACTTCTAAATGAAAAAAAAAAATAAACATTTCTTACTTGATAATGATTATTCTCGTGCCCAAAATGAAGAACCAGACTCAGTGCCCAAACCTAGAATATTACTGATCTTCCCAATTTTAGTCCAGTTTTTGAGTCTCCCAAAGTATATGTAAGCTGTCACACCCAAGCTACTTCTACCTCCGTTTGACTCTTTAGCCACTAATCCTGCATCTAACGTCCTCCTTCTTCTGTCCTGTAACCCATCAGTAAGATCAGAAGGTGGGAAGGACGGTGAGAGGACAGTGGTTACAAGGAAACCATATTGGAACTGCCCAAGAAGGAGCAGTGACTGAGGGTATATTTAGTCCAGGCTTCCCTAAATAAAGGGCTTTCTTGTGTCTTCTCTGGCTAGGTTTGGGAATATCGTCTTGACCTTTATGCTTCAAATTAGCCTTGCAAATTGGCTCAAAAGCATCTCTTAGCCATCAAAGATGTTCTTTTACCTTCAGCATTATGGATCACCCCCACGCTTACCCAGGCCTGCAGTGCCTTGTCATTAAGCAGTGAGACCACAAGGCACATACTCGGCACATAATTTAATAGAAAGATCATGGAAATGGGGGCAGAACTGTTTGTATTTGGTGTTGGCTCAATAGTTGATTTCAGAAGTGCCTCGGTTCATGCCTCCCCACCCGAGGCCCTGAGAACATACACATGGATTCATTTGTTTCATGGTTTGCCATCAGGATGGGGTCGTTACATCTCGGTGCCACCGTTTGCCATCAGAGGTGAGACAGCAGGTAGTTGTCATGCCTTTAGAGTCCCCAGTGGTTTCAGAGCATTGTTTTGAAAAAAGAAAAACTCAAGGTTCAGAGGGTTTTATATTCGGAAGTAGAGAAATGTAGGGGAGACCACGTGGCTAACAACAAAAATGTGTTTCTTGAATCTGCTTACGAGCACCTGGTCCAGGATGCTTGGGTGGGAGGCCCGTACGCTTGGCCGCAAGCCTTCGTCCCTCTCGTGCGACTTCACCACCAGAGCCTATTGGCCAGACTACACATGTCGCCCTTTCCTCTACCCCTGAGCAAGCTGAGAAATGATCTAGCTGCTGCGTCGTGGAGGTGGCTAGTGCTTGAACCGTGGCCCTGTTGTAAGGGTGTTTTATGTCTCTCTGTTTTTGCTCCCAACTTTTTTGGGGGTGGCCTTTTCCCATAGTGTGCCCTGGAGATGCGAGATTTTCCTTTGGCGGCAGGAGGCACACACCCAGAGGATGCTGGAGCTGCGAGGGGAAAGGACCCACTTCCACAGCAGAGGAAAACAAAGAGGAAAAAGGCACACAGGTGGCCAGCGCTAAGGGACACAGCCAGCAAGCAGTGGGCCCCTGCCACTGCCCTCAGCAGCTGTTTCTGCTGCAGCCCGAGAGGAACTCGGGGAGCCCGTCCCTGTTTGTGACGCAAGCTCAGGATTTCAATCAATGCATTCCAGTAACCCTAAAGTGAGGAACTCTCCGTCAGGAAACACACAGAGGTAAGAGCAAGGGCGGCGCCTGGGGGACGTCGTAGGTGGGCCGCGAACACTCACTGATAGAACAGTACGTGCTGTTAGAAGCCAGCGCGACCCAAATGGGCAAAGAAGAGAAAACAGACAAAGAAATAGCAGTAGAATAATAAACAGGCCACAGTTCAGTCATGTTAAGGGTACGTTTATGTTGAGGGTTTTCCTTTGCTGTTCTTTTGTCCATCATCCCCTGACCACTCCTCGCCAAAGCACAAACGAAAGGACCTTACAGACCACCCAGTACAATGTGCTAAACTTGGCAAGTGAGGAGACTGAGGCCTGGAAAGGCATGGGGGCCTAAGGGCTCAGAACTAAAACACCAGCCCCTGCACTCCCACTGCGAACCTTTTCCTCTGGTCCACGCACGGTACTTAAGTTGGTGTTTTAAAATCGTTTTTCTGGGTCCCCCGGGGGCGGTGGTTAGTGGATCTGCTCCAGTGTGATGCTGCTTGTTGGGCTTGGATCCCAGAAGGTTTCCCGAACCTGCCAGTCACAGTGGGTTTCCTCGCTCTCCTAGACCTGCTCGTATTTTCCAGCAGGGAAGTTGGGCTCCCGTTACAGCTGTCCCATGTCATCAGCCGAGGGGTGGGGAGTATTTTGATCTTCACGATGCCTGTTTGTTTACCCTGCACCAGTCTTAGTCGGAGAGTCACTTCTCTGTGTACATAGAAACCGTTGACAGAAGCCCTGGAGATGGGTCCCCATGTGACTCTAGGGTTCCCGAGACCTGGCAGGCCACTCTGTTCAAGCCTCGTCTCTGGAGGACTCTGAGATGGGAGCAGGGGTGGAGTGAACAAGCAAGTGGCTGACGGGACTTGGGGTGCTTGCTGAGTCCTCGAGGGCTCCTTGACCCATGCTAGCAGCTGCTTGTCCGTGACTTGTGCCGACCAGCTGCGTGCGGTGTCTGACCTCCCTCTGTTGTCTGTCTCTTTTAGTAGCCCTAAGTCAAAGCAGGAGGTGATGGTTCGTCCCCCTACAGTGATGTCCCCATCTGGAAACCCCCAGCTGGATTCCAAATTCTCCAATCAGGGTAAACAGGGGGGCTCAGCCAGCCAATCCCAGCCATCCCCCTGTGACTCCAAGAGTGGGGGCCATACCCCTAAAGCACTCCCTGGCCCAGGTGGGAGCATGGGGCTGAAGAATGGGGCTGGAAATGGTGCCAAGGGCAAGGGGAAAAGGGAGCGAAGTATTTCCGCCGACTCCTTTGATCAGAGAGATCCTGGGACTCCAAACGATGACTCTGACATTAAAGGTATGTCTATAAGATCTTTGAGACTCAGAGGGAAGTAGGTATTCCCGAGGGAAGGATGCCGGAGAGCCCACCAGCCAAGTGGGGAGGGTAGGTGTCAGATTCAGGAGTTTGCCCAGTTTCAGATGGAACTATTTCTTCTCATTCTCCTGCTACCTGAAGAATAGTTTAGAACCACTTGTTGAGGACTCTCGCTCTTGAGGATGCAGTTGTCTCAGGGTTACGCGAGCCTGTCCCACGGCCCTGACCGTGCTCTTCCAGATGTCCTTACCTCCGTGCTCCGTGTACTTCCGTATGGAGCCAGCTGCTCCAGCTGGTCTGTACCAGTGGCCCACACGGGGGTAGCTTTTCTGGCCTCGCCGCCTCGTCTCCATCAGCTTCATCCTCCAACACTTGGCTTTTGTGCTGTGTGGTGGACATCGGGGTGGGCACCATAGCGGAGTGAACCAACACGAGTACGGGACCAGTGGTGTGGTTTCCGGCTTTTTTCCTCCTGGTATAAAATCCCAAATCCTAACTGCAGGCCAGAACATGAAGTTAGCATTCAAGGAATGGAAGTGTGGCTCCCCAACGCAAATTCACAATGAAAACCTGGGTGATCGTTCCCCCATCTTTCCTTCCTCCCTGAGGTGTTTGTGGGAGACCTGTTAGGTGCTGGGGGTTTCTGATCAGCAATCCACACACAGTTGCTGTCCTCAAGGATTTGAGTGTACCTAGACAGCAGAACATTAAACAATTACTGTAAAATTTGATAAATGCTGAAATTGAGAAGTTGAGGGTTGTGGGTTCAGCCAGCAGGGGCATCCAGTCCAGTCTAAGAGGTTCCAAAAACAGTTTCCAGGAAGAAGGGACACATACGCTAGTATCTGAGGGGACGTGTGACAGAGGAGGTGGTGGGGGAAGAGTGCTTTACAATTAGTCATTTCGGGAGAAGCGCATTTCCGTTTTTATGAGTAGGAGAGGTTTCCTCTTAGCAAGGTACTTCCTCCTTGAAATTCTCAGGGTGGGTTTTGTATTATGATGCTGTATCTGCTGGCAGAAGAAAGTGAGTTGTGTTCTTTGTGTGACGTGCGCCTTTCCGTTGTTTTAGAATGTAATTCTGCCGACCACATAAAGTCCCAGGATTCACAGCACACACCACACTCGATGACCCCGTCAAATGCTACAGCCCCCAGGTCTTCCACCCCTGCCCATGGCCAGACTACTGCCCCAGAGCCCACGCCTGCTCAGAAGACTCCAGCCAAAGTGGTATATGTGTTTTCTACTGAGATGGCCAACAAGTAAGTTGATGGCTGTGACGCGCTGTTGGCAGGGCCTGAGTGTTTGGGCACCTACATTCTTATGCCCATGGAAGACTTTTTTTTTTTTGCCCACTTATATTACTATCACTTAAAGTTAACAGCACAGAAAGAGGTGAAATAAAATACGGAACCTCCCCACCCCAACCCCTCAGAGGCAACTATGGATTAGTTACTTCCTTGGCTCTCCTTCCGGAAATGTTTTGTGCTTATACAAACATACATGTGTACCTTTTTAAATGCAAAAGGGATTGATTGTACAATACACTTTTCCGCAACTTATTATTCTTTTTTAAAAATAACCCAAGTAATACATGTCTGTTTTAGAATAATTAGAAAATACAGATAATTAAAAGGAAAAACAAAATCTTGAATTTAAGATAACTACTGTGAACACTTTGGTATATACTATGTTTCTGGTGGATGGATGGATCAGTGGATTTTTAGTTATTTATAAAAAATGTGAATATACCATACATACAGTTTTCTGACACTTTTTTCACTTTAAGATTTGTCAGTTAATATACAAAGTGAATCTTGACAGCTGTAGATGACCTTTAGGTGGTGTGAGATTTCACTTTCACCCTTCTGGGCTTGGGATTTTGAACTAGGTTTCCCAATAAAATATCCACCATAGTGCCCTGATTTGAGCAAGAAAATCTTGTGGAGGTTTTTTTTTGTTTTTAGTGCCTCTTTGGAGATTTGCTAATGGCTATCTTCTGATTTCAGAAGTTCGATGGTAAATGATAGGCATAAATAATGAAAACCTATTTTTCTTAGTTTCTTCTCATGCCACATTTCCCATGGTTCTTTATACTTCTCCTTCCTGTCTCGTACAAGTTCAGTCTGGGGTGAAAGTGCTCTGGACTTACAGTTAGTGAAAGAAACAAGTCCTAGTCTATGCGCCTCCTCTGTCTCTGCAGAGCTGCAGAAGCCGTACTAAAGGGCCAGGTTGAAACGATCGTCTCTTTCCACATCCAGAACATCTCAAACAGCAAGACAGAGAGAAGCACAGCCCCTCTGGTACGTTGTTGTGGAAATGGAATACGGTTTAAAGGGTCTGCAGTGACCGTAAGGGTGAGAGATGGTGAATGTCATTGATAGGGCGATATGCTGCCTTCTGGGCATGTAACCTAATCCTGGTGTCGTATGGTTTGGGGCACGTCACACTGCGCTGGCCTTTCCTACTAGCATGTTGGTACATTGATGAATTACTAGAAGGGAAAATGTGTAAATTAAAAAAGGAGTTAACTTGGATACCTTAGAATTTCCTTCATGTAACCATATCTGGGAAAACCTGAAATCAGATCCTGTGTATAGGGCAGGTTTTTTTTAAAAAAATAACAAACACTCTTGAGTTAGTTAAAGAACAGGAAAAAGCAACAACTGAAAACTGCAAACATGCTGATGATACCCTAATTAGAGTCTCGGTGACTTTTAAAATGGTTCGTGCTCAGTTCAAAGTGAGAGGACCATCGAATGTTTTTAATTCCTTGATATTTCCAAAATTGTAATAAACCTTAGTCTGCTTCTGTCTGGAACTTAAGCACCTACTGTCAACTACAATAGAAAAAGCTGTTTTAGTACCCGTAGTGTTCCAGACCGAATGAAAAGATATTTCTTACATCTGGCATTGGCAAGGCATTGCACCAAATGCTGTGGGGACACTTAAGAGGTTCAAGACACAGTCCCTGGAAATATAAAAATCTAATACTGGGGTGAATCTTACCCAAGGGAAAAGCTAAATGACAATAAATGACTGAAGTAACAACTCAAGATAAAATAGATGACATTTTGTCTATGTTGTATATCAAAGAAGTCCCTGTGTCTGTTAACATAACAGAGCTTGCACGGGCTTTCCTAGACTTAGAAAAGGAATTTCACATTCCTCATGCATCTCCACTATGCGAGGGAAGAGGATGGATATATGTAATATTTAAAATGTGTGTGTGTGAGTGTGTGTGTGTGTGTGTGTGTGTATGGAAACACACATGTATGTATATATGTATATACACATACACGTATTTTAAAACTATATATGTATACACATACATATTCAAAATTTATATTGTCCTAGGATACATAAAGTACAATGCAAGTCAAATCAACATTTTATTGACTTAGGGACAGATCTGAATGCAGTTTTCACCTCCAACCTTCTCTGGTACTAAATGAAATCAGAAAAGGAGTTAAGAAGGAGGGAGTTGGGGATAGTCAAATCACCATCGCTCCAAATCTAAAATAGGATGGTACTAAACTATTTTTTTTGTGATAGGAAACCAGTGCCCACCTCCAACACACAAATAAAACCTGGCCAACAAAATGAAACTTAAAATGGCACTGGAAGCAAGTGGAGGTGACCTCCACTCTCCAGTTAAGGCATCGGGCGTGGAGGACACTTTGCCCGTACAGGGTCCCACAGGTCAGCCAGGCTGACCCACGCCGATCTCTGTCTGCAGACATGTGCAGGGATACGCGCAGGGGAAGCGTTTACACACAGTCACAGAATATGAGTCCTGGAAGTTATGTCCGGTGTGTATGCAACACAAACTGTTCCTACGCAGAGATACACATAATGACTCGTGTACAAGTTTGCACACAGGTAAACATTCCAGAGAGGAGGTGGGGAGGTAAGTAAGAGCCTTAGGGGTTTGGAAATGCAGGCTGGATTAAGTGAACAGGTAGAAGCAAATGAACACTGCAAAGGGACCGCGCAGCTCCCTGGAGGCTGGTGAAAGCTTCCTGAGGCTGGGCCCTCCCACTCCTCAGTACCTCCAGGGTGCCAGGGATTTCACCCGGGACATGTACGTACGTCCCTCTTCCAAACACCTACCAGCATCCGTGTCACCTGCCGTAGGTGAGAGTGCTTTTACCCAGGACTCAGTGTAGCATTGGTACTTAATAAATAATAATAAGGCGATCATCCAGCCTGTGAAAAGGGCAGTGTGCTGTCTATTGGAAAGAACAGATCAAGAGACACCACGAGCGAGATAGCCTCAGATTTCTCCACAGACGCTTCCTGCCTGCAGATTATCTTACTACAGTTAATGTACAAATTCTTATCAAATATGGAATCAGTGATCACAAACTGAAAACAGAAACCAGAGATGTCAGGCCCCCTGGAAACTCAAGGAGAGGAGTACGTTGGTTGTCACCCTGCCAGAGGAGACACTGAAACGGGGCGGCCTTGCCTGCTGCCTCTGGCTGGTAGGGGACCGAGCTGTGACAGGTACTTTCTCTTTCAGTTGAAAACATCAGGCCTGTTGATTGGCAGTGAGACGTCTGCAGACCTAGTTGTACTTTCGG
Organism: Rhinolophus sinicus; assembly: GCF_057876585.1. Taxonomy (NCBI): domain Eukaryota; kingdom Metazoa; phylum Chordata; class Mammalia; order Chiroptera; family Rhinolophidae; genus Rhinolophus; species Rhinolophus sinicus. The sequence goes on from NC_142507.1 coordinate 50,892,728, forward strand.
GGAAAAGAAAAAGGTGTTAGGTATAGCCTCCCACATACCAAGAAACTAATCTCACCCTGAATCGGAAACACATAGTAGATACGTGATATCAGACCTGTTCCTCGAAATAGATACTCAGATGTATTCGCTTTGGCAGACCGGCCCTCCCCTGGCATGCCTATATGCTTATTGACACCTGATCTTCAGCGAGGGGAAGAGGCTGCTATTTGACAGTAAAGTGGGGGGAAAGAAAAATCAAAATGTCTCCATGTCCAAAGTGGGGTTGGACATGAGCAATTTCTGCCGCAAGTGTCAGTGTAAATTTATGTGACTGGGACGAGTCCTTTATAACGTATCTTGCTCTTTGAATCACCCTTCTGTTCAATTTACCCATGATTTGTGAAAATCTCATTTATCTTCAGAACACACAGATATCTGCCCTTCGGAATGATCCGAAGCCTCTCCCACAGCAGCCCCCAGCTCCAGCCAACCAGGACCAGAATTCTTCCCAGAACACCAGACTGCAGCCAACTCCACCCATTCCGGCACCAGCACCCAAGCCTGCCGCCCCGCCACGTCCCCTGGACGGGGGTAGTCCCGGGGTAGAAAACAAACTGATTCCTTCTGTCGCCAGTCCTGCCAGCTCCGCTCCACTGCCCCCAGACGGCGCCGGGCCCAACTCGACACCCAATAACCGAGCAGTGACCCCTATCTCCCAGGGGGGCGATAGTTCTTCAGCAGATCCCAAAGCCCCTCCACCTCCACCAGTGTCCAGTGGAGAGCCCCCCACGCTGGGGGAGAACCCCGACGGTCTGTCTCAGGAGCAGCTGGAGCACCGGGAGCGCTCCTTACAAACGCTCAGAGATATCCAACGAATGCTCTTCCCTGATGAGAAAGAATTTACCGGAGGACAAAGTGGGGGACCCCAGCAGAACAGTGGCGTATTAGACGGACCTCAGAAAAAACCAGAAGGGCCGATACAGGCCATGATGGCTCAATCCCAAAGCCTAGGTAAGGGACCTGGGTCCCGGACAGACGTGGGAGCTCCATTTGGCCCTCAAGGACACAGAGACGTGCCCTTTGCTCCAGATGAAATGGTTCCACCTTCCATGAACTCGCAGCCTGGGCCCCTAGGCCCCGACCACCTGGATCACATGACCCCTGAGCAGATAGCGTGGCTGAAGCTGCAGCAGGAGTTTTACGAAGAGAAGAGGAGGAAGCAGGAGCAAGTGGTCGTGCAGCAGTGCTCCCTGCAGGACATGATGGCCCATCAGCACGGGCCCCGGGGCGTGGTCCGAGGCCCCCCCCCTCCGTACCAGATGACCCCCAGCGAGGGCTGGGGGCCTGGGGGTGCAGAGCCATTTGCCGATGGGCTCAACATGCCACATTCTCTGCCTCCGAGGGGTATGGCCCCCCACCCCAACCTGCCAGGGGGCCAGATGCGCCTCCCCGGCTTTGCAGGAATGATAACCTCTGAAATGGAGGGGCCGAATGTCCCCACCCCGGCTTCTAGACCAGGGCTTTCTGGAGTCAGTTGGCCAGATGATGTGCCAAAAATCCCAGACGGTCGAAACTTCCCGCCTGGCCAGGGCGTCTTCAGTGGTCCCGGCCGAGGGGAACGCTTCCCCAACCCCCAAGGATTGTCCGAAGAGATGTTTCAACAGCAGCTGGCAGAGAAACAGCTGGGTCTCCCCCCGGGCATGAGCATCGAAGGCATCAGGCCCAACATGGACATGAGCCGCATGATCCCAGCCCCCCAGCGACACCTGGAGCCTGGGAATAACCCCATTTTCCCTCGAATACCAGTTGAGGGTCCTCTGAGTCCTTCCAGGGGTGACTTTCCAAAAGGAATGCCCCCCCAGATGGGCCCTGGTCGGGACCTTGAGTTTGGGATGGTTCCTAGTGGCATGAAGGGAGACGTCAGTCTAAGTGTCAACATGGGATCCAACTCTCAGATGATACCTCAGAAGATGAGAGAGGCTGGGGCGGGCCCTGAGGACATGCTGAAGTTACGCCCCGGTGGTGCAGACATGCTGCCTGCTCAGCAGAAGATGGTACCCCTGCCATTTGGTGAGCACCCTCAGCAAGAATATGGCATGGGCCCCAGGCCATTCCTTCCCATGTCTCAGGGGCCAGGCGGCAGCAGTGGCTTGCGGAATCTCAGAGAACCAATTGGGCCCGACCAAAGGACTAACAGCCGGCTCAGTCATATGCCACCACTACCTCTCAACCCTTCCAGTAATCCCACTAGCCTCAACACAGCTCCTCCAGTGCAGCGCGGCCTGGGGCGGAAGCCTTTGGATATATCTGTGGCAGGCAGCCAGGTGCACTCCCCAGGCATTAACCCTCTGAAATCTCCCACGATGCGCCAAGTCCAGTCACCGATGCTGGGCTCGCCTTCTGGGAACCTCAAGTCCCCCCAGACTCCATCGCAGCTGGCAGGCATGCTGGCGGGCCCAGCTGCTGCTGCTTCCATTAAATCCCCTCCTGTCTTGGGGTCTGCTGCTGCTTCGCCTGTTCACCTCAAGTCTCCATCACTTCCTGCCCCGTCACCTGGATGGACCTCCTCTCCAAAACCTCCCCTTCAGAGTCCGGGGATCCCTCCAAACCATAAAGCGCCCCTCACCATGGCCTCCCCTGCCATGCTGGGGAGCGTGGAATCAGGTCAGTGTGCTCACATCGCTGGGGGACCTGGGAGCTTAGACATTGCCAAAACCTGTTGTATTTCCTTCAAGAAAACTGGTGTCCTAACTTGATTATGCAACCCGAGGTGGCAGCCTTTGCCAAGATGGATGTATTTGTGGCATAGTGCGTGGTCAGTGCTTCCATGGGGTTATGAGCAAGTGTCCTGTCCTGTCCTGTCAAAGATACACGGGCTCTTAGTGCAGAATTTATCAGATAGGACAGTTCAAAGGAGGAGGAAAAAATGGGAAATCTGTGTCATTTCACAGAATCATTTACATTTGTACAGTGAACACGTTGCTGAAATAAAATGTCTTAACAGTGGATAAATACGGCTTCCCACCCACCCACTTCAGGGGGCTGCCCTCAAATCAGCACATTCTGAGGATAATCCCAAGCGAAGAGGGGAAGCTGCCGAGAGATTTGAGTGGTTTTCGTTAATACGTGTTGACCACAGAAACAGTTACCAAAATCTTCTTAGTAGACTGCTGTTCTCACAGGTCAGCTGCAGCTGATTAGTATTTTCTTCCTGGGAGAAGCTCTCACTGATGATGGTGGTTCGGTGAATGGGACCAGAGGTGGTCAGGAGAAGATGAGTACTGAGGTATAAATACTAGGTCCAAGCCATATCCACTTGAGAAAGGCTAGAATCAGAATTGGGGGAGGTTGATCCTCCCAAGCCAAAGTGTGAGTCTCTGTTGGACCGCGGTCCACAGCAGGTGTTCGGTGGAACACCCCCCTCAGACCTTCCTAGTTCAAACACCTTGTTGTGGGAATGAATCAAGAGCGTGTGTAGTGTGGTGTGGCTCATACCTGGGGGCAGATCGCTAGTCTGGCTCCACAGCAGACTGGTCCCTGAGTCGAATTCTAAATTGCGATTGGCAAGGGAACAAGCCACTTATTTCGCGTTGTTTTCGGTGTCGTAGTTGTCTGCAAACCAGGTTTTTCCCGAGCTTGAGCTAATATTTCTAATGCGTTCTTGGTGTGTTTGTCTTCCCCTCTGCGATCCATCACCCCCGCATCTCGCGGCCATCTCCCTCTGCACACACACCGAGCTTGACTAGGAGATTGATGATTTGCGTCGCAGGTCTAATAACACTGTCCCGTTCATCTGTCTCATCCTGGCCTTGCTACCTCATAATCACAGGCCCGCTCGCCTTCAAGAGGCATCTAATTCGCTGCCCATTTTTGTTTTCTTTTGCTGTGTTCTCCTAGGGGGCCCCCCACCTCCTACAGCCAGCCAGTCTGCCTCTGTGAACATCCCGGGAAGTCTCCCCTCTAGCACACCTTACACGATGCCTCCAGAGCCGACCCTGTCCCAGAACCCACTGTCCATTATGATGTCGCGAATGTCCAAGTTTGCAATGCCCAGTTCCACCCCATTATACCATGATGCCATCAAGACTGTGGCCAGCTCAGACGACGACTCCCCTCCAGCTCGTTCTCCCAACTTGCCATCAATGAATAACATGCCAGGTAAGACATCAGGAAGCTGGGATCTGGAGCTGACATAGGACAAGAGAAGCTTCTCGCATGTTTTCTCGACAGCTATAGACCTCAGTAGATGGAGGTTCGACAAGTTGAAAAGTATACCACCAAAGTCAGTTTTCAGTAGAATTAAAGTGTCTTGACTAGAGAAGATAATGACAGTTTTTTATTGGCTCGATTCAGTAAATGCTTATAAGAAAACAGTTTCCTTACAGAAGTTCTGATGCTTTGGTGTGTGTGTGTGGGGGGGGAGGGGGTCCTCCTAGAGCGATACTGAAAGCAGTTTCTTTTTAACATGCTGATTGGAATGTCTTTAGTTCCCAAATATTTTCCTGGACGGGCAGCCTCAAACCACAAGCGGCTGCAAGATTTCAGATAGTGGAAAGCCCCTGTTTCCTAGAGAAGCACTTTCTTTAGGACAAGAGAGAAAATTTCTCCCTTCCGTACCGTTCACTCCTACACCTCCTGCCCCTGCAAATCTCACTGCCGGGGAATGACCTGAGATGGTGAAGGTGATCTGCAAAGAGACTGTGACTTTTCCGCCCCGGTTTTGGCTCCAGTTCCATTGTGATTCTGTGTTTCTCCAAAAATAAGACCTAGCCAGACACTTAGCTCTAATGCGTCTTTTGGAGCAAAAATTACTATAAGACCCGGTCTTATTTTACTATAATATAAGACCAGGTATAATGTAATATAACATATAATACATTAATATAAGTATAATATAAAATATATGATATAATTATAATATAATACCGGGTCTTATATTAATTTTTGCTCCAAAAGATGCACTAGAGCTGATTGTCCGGCTAGGTCTTATTTTTTGGGAAACAATTGTTAGGAATGCTCCTTATTGATCAGTAATCCCAATTAATCAGGGTAGGCCTTGCTCTGTAGACAGCACAAGCCACCATCCTTACTACTCTCAGTGCTAATTCCATAGACCAAATACATATATTAATGTCCCAGAGACTAGTAGAATCTGCATGCTTTTCTTCTGCATACAAAGTTTTTTCTTTAACGTTTCATAGAACCGAGACTGAAGTGCTCTCTCTGTGAGGCAGTGTAACTGGATGATGTCCGATGTCAGTTGATGAAGGCCTGTTTGGTTTCCTTGTTGTGGTTATTTCTGAGTCTTGGATTTGTAGGTCTGCTTCATCCTCTTTCTCCAAAACGGACCGTACTCCGGTCGTTCAGACAAATTGTTTGCTTCCATATTAAATGTCTCCAGTGAAGACGACTATATCATTTGCATATTAATTTGTGCAATATTAATTTGTTCATACAGGAGACTTCCTTCCTAGTTGTCTTCTGCCTGCTCTTACATCAGACAGTTGAAGACTCAGTAGTGTGCTGTGTCACAGAGCTGTTGGTTTGTGTGCCCCGGAAGGTATTCTGACCTTACTGAGGGCAAGGCTTGTGTGTGCTGTGCTTTCCCAGAACAGTTCCATGCACATTTGAGGCACAATCATTTTCTCATTAATGTGATTTATTACAGTTGCTTTTGGTTAAGTTGATTTCTTTGATATCTTTCTTTTTCTAGGAATGGGCATTAATACACAGAATCCTCGAATTTCAGGTCCAAACCCCGTGGTTCCGATGCCAACCCTCAGCCCAATGGGAATGACCCAGCCGCTTTCTCACTCCAATCAGATGCCCTCTCCGAATGCCATGGGACCCAACATACCTCCTCATGGGGTCCCAATGGGGCCGGGCCTGATGTCACACAATCCTATCATGGGGCACGGGTCCCAGGAGCCTCCGATGGTACCTCAAGGACGGATGGGCTTTCCCCAGGGCTTCCCTCCGGTACAGTCTCCTCCACAGCAGGTTCCATTCCCTCACAACGGCCCCAGTGGGGGGCAGGGCAACTTCCCAGGAGGTATGGGTTTCCCAGGAGAAGGTCCCCTTGGCCGCCCCAGCAACCTGCCCCAGAGTTCAACAGATGCAGCACTTTGCAAGCCTGGAGGCCCAGGGGGTCCTGACTCCTTCGCTGTCCTGGGGAACAGCATGCCTTCAGTGTTTACAGACCCGGATCTGCAGGAGGTCATCCGACCTGGAGCCACCGGAATTCCTGAGTTTGATCTGTCTCGCATTATTCCATCCGAGAAGCCTAGCCAGACACTGCAATATTTCCCTCGAGGGGAAGTCCCAGGCCGTAAACAGCCGCAAGGGCCTGGGCCTGGGTTTTCGCACATGCAGGGGATGATGGGCGACCAAGCCCCCAGGATGGGACTAGCATTACCTGGCATGGGAGGTCCAGGGCCCGTGGGAACTCCGGACATCCCCCTTGGCACAGCTCCATCCATGCCAGGCCACAACCCAATGAGACCACCAGCCTTTCTCCAGCAAGGCATGATGGGACCTCACCACCGGATGATGTCACCAGCACAACCGACAATGCCCGGCCAGCCCACCCTGATGAGCAATCCAGCTGCTGCCGTGGGCATGATTCCTGGCAAGGATCGGGGGCCTGCTGGGCTCTACACCCACCCTGGGCCTGTGGGCTCTCCGGGCATGATGATGTCCATGCAGGGCATGATGGGACCCCAACAGAACATCATGATTCCCCCACAGATGAGGCCCCGGGGCATGGCCACTGACGTGGGCATGGGTGGCTTTAGCCAAGGACCTGGCAACCCAGGAAACATGATGTTTTAAGCTGCTAAGAATGGATGTGCCGACCCTTGTCAAGATGAGATTCCAGATCCTGAGGGCTGCTTCGGGGGAGTTCCAGGAGACTGTTGGTCATGCAATAGGAGAACAGAGACCCGGGGGCTGCTGTGGGGGAGGGGGGAACTCGAGAATGTATGGATTTACCTAAAAACAAATGATTCATTTAATCAACAGGTGTGTTTTTTTTAAGATTTATTTTTTAAAGATTATTTTTGTGGACTTGGGTATCCCATGATGGCACCTCCTTTTGGGAATTGGTAGCCGTGCTTTGAGAATTGCCATCGGTCATGTGTTGCACCGTTCTCTGTATGTTTACGTCCTTTGGACTGGCTTCTCCCAGGATTCTTTGCTGGTTTTGTTGTTTTTTTGCTTTGGGCTTTATTTTGTGTGTGTGTGTACTGTACTATATTGTCAAAGGGATTTTAGCAGAGACTTGAGTCTTTGGGACAAGAGGAGAACAGGAATGCTGGGCCGTTTACTTTTAGGTGGAGAATCCATCTTCAGACCTTTGGACTCTTTTCTTTCAACTCCAGTGTATAGAAAAACCAAACTACGACCTCAGAGCAGAGTATTAATGAAAAGCACAAAAAAAAAAAAAGGAACTAAGTTCAGCGAGGGGTGGGGGGAGGGGGGAAATTTTTCTTTTTAAAAATAATGACGTTTAGGACATTTGTTTTTCAGTTCAGGTGCTCTTCAGCACTCTCTCTCCCAGTCTGCAAACCCACCGTCACGTTTTTCTCTTGTTTTCCCTCCCCTCTCCTTCCCCACCTCCTTGGTTCAGTGTGTTTCGTTCCCCTGTGCCCTCCTCCCCCACCACGGGTGACCCCTGCTTCCCTCCTTCTTTTTCCCTTTGGCAGCTGCAATACATGGTGTTCCTTTGGGGAAAATCAATCTAACGATAACGAAGCCTCGCCTTGCGTGCCGGGGGTGGTCCCGGCTGCCGGAGGGAGAGGCCTGTCTTTGGGATGCTCGAGGGTCTTTTCCCTTCGTCTTCTCTTCCCCAACATGCCCTTCCCTGCCCGCCTGGTTTTCGTCCTCCTTTTCTTAGGAATTCCCAAGTGAATTTTATTAATGTGGGAGTGGAACAGATGCTAAAAGCTACCCAGGATTTTGTTTTTTTGTTTTTAATTTTCTGGTTCCTTCCTTTCCCCGCCCTCCCATGCGTAAAACGTTCTGTGTAACCTCCATTAAATTTGGTACAAAACCACTCACCAGAGCTGTGGTGTCAGAAAAATAAAATATATTGTTTCTTACAAAATTGAGCAGCCTTTTTTTGTTCACTTGGATTCCTGTGTGTTTAGTGTTGGGCACATGAGTTGCCACGTGACCCAGGAGCATAATGTCTTTGTATTGGAGGTGATTGGCGGTGCGGGTTGGGGACAGTGTGCCAAGTGCCAGAGGAGGCTTCTCCCTTGCTGTTGAGTGACTTCACACCCCTTTATCCCATCCTGTGCCTGTCTCCGCCGTGACATTTTAGCTATGGGCAGAGGCGCAGCCCTGGCATCCATTGCTGACAGTTACCTCTCGAGGCGATTAATAGTCTTGACTAGGAATTTTTGTGAGCGCCAATTCAATGGTGTGAAGTAATTAGGAAGGCCAAAGATATATTTAGTCACTTGAATAGGCTATGAAACGTCCCTGGATCTTGTTAAGGAACAAGGTTCTTACTATTCTCACCATACATGCAAGCCCTGGGTTTCCACAGCCTGTGAGCTTGGGGTCCGTTCTGCCAGCCGAGTGTGCCCGGTGCCAGCCCTGCTCGGTCTGTATAGCCCACGCCTTCAGCTCGTCAGTGCGTGTCCTGCTCGGGACATGTCCAAGGGACTCGCTGTTTGTCTTTCTGCACGGTTGGGTTTGTTCTGGGTTGTGTATTTGAGTTGTAGGCATTTTTAGTGGAGTGAGTGGGCGTCTGTGCATGTTTGTTCTGAGGTAAGAACCTCGGTGAGGAGGGGCAGGTGCCAAGTGTCTACAGACAAACGGGGACAAATTGGTGTCCCACCACCTGAGAAGTGGTTTTGAGAGCTGTTTTTTCTTCCACCTTCAGCAGCCCTGTCTTCTCAGTTTAAGAATTCTGACACAATCAGATCTATTCAGATGGCCCTGGGTGGTGAAAATTTTATGTTGTGGAGAAATTAGGAGAAGAAAATGAGGACTTTTGTTTCAGGAATTTAGCCAGACTCAGATTCTCTGGCTTTGAAGTATATAAACAGGGAAATGGCTACGCATGGGCGCGTGAGAGGAGAGCAGGTCGGGCCTGGCATTGGTCCACTGGTCTGGCTTCTTGGGCAGCCCTACTCCTTGCTGCAGGTAAAGGCGCTGTGGTCACTAACGGTGTGTGGTCCCATTGTCACTGTCCCAAGGACAGAGCCCAAGGCTGGCAGCTGGTGGACCCCAGCCGGCATCTGGGGATGTCGCCCCCTGCTGGAGGACCTGCCACAGTGCAAATCAGCTCCCCCATTTCCAAGTACGCAGCTGTTTCAAAAAGACCCTTTCATAAATTTTCATTCATTTACATTATCATCATATACCCACACATTTCATCATGACAATATCTGACAAACTAGGTTCATTTGGGGTTTAAATATAACCATTTCTCATTTACTAAGATTGCTATGAAATAAATTCGTATTCAAGAGATGGATGCTATTGCGTAGAGAACTAAAGGTGCAAGATTTTCCAAAAGCAGTGAAAGGATGGTAAAGACATTTCATGCCAGCACGATCCTGTGAAAACCTAGCCTGAATGGAGGAAATGCAATAGTGATGTGTTTCTTCATTGCAGGATAAACAACTGCATTGTTTCTTAAGGACTAACAAGGGATATGTGGTATTTGCCCTAAAACAATGAAATATAAAATTTCCTTTTCAAAAGACAATCATAAATGAAAGCAAACGAATTTAGGCGTCGCACAAGGGTGGGCATGAGAAAATAACAAATTTTGAAACAATTTTACATATTTTAAAACTATTCTCTAAAAAAAAAATCGATCTAAACTTTCTCCCAGCCTCCTTTCTTTCCTGCTGTCCTCAGGGCCACCTTCGTGGGTGTGTGACCTGTGCCACTGCACAGGGCACTAGCTTGGATTAACGTTCTGCTGTCACTTTCTGAAATTCTGAATAATCTTTGAATCGGGAACCCCACATTTCCATTTTGCACCAGGCCCCAAAAATTCTGTAGCTGGTTCTGGCTGTTGTGAGTAGGAGAAATCATAGCAGCCCAGGTGGGTGATGCTGGTTGGCACCCTGGTCTCTATCTTGATTCTTACTTTCTCCTTCCCATTGGCCAGGAGTGACCCCGGCAGGATGGTTGCTGTGTTCCGTTTAAACTGTCTACACTGTAGTCATTTCCTTTTCCTTTTCTGAGGACTTTCAAAGCGCTGAGAGCAGAGGGAAGCTGTAGGGAACGCAAGGACTCATTTATTCAGCAACCATTTAGAGAGCGCCTCCTGTGTGTCAACTGTGCTAATACTCGGAGGAGGAAATACGTGTGTAAATTGGTCATTACAATACGATCTGATCGTTACGATAGTGAAAGTGTGGAGTGAGTGCAACAGGCCAGAAGGCGCAGTGAAGCCTCAATGGAAAGGTGATATTTTGAGTTTACTGTTGAAGGAGGGAGCGTTTCCTGGGTGGAGGGTAGTGGTAGGCATTTAAGCAGAAAGTGGGAGCAGCAAGGGCCTGCCTGCTGAAGTGATGGGCTTTTTAAGGGAGCTAAGAAATGAGCCTAGAGTGAGAGGGCAGGTCACAGAGAACCCGGTGTGGCCCACCAAGGAGTTGGAACTTCAAAATTTTAAGCAAGGGAATCGGGTGATCAGATTGGCTCTTCAGAAAGCTTATTGCAGTGGCACGTGGATGACAGGACGGGTGGGGGTGGGCTGAGAAAACCATAGGAAGGTCACTTGCAAAAACTTGCTTATTCTACAAAATCCTTAGACTCATCTCTTTGGCTTTCAAAAACATCAAATTACACATATTTCCCATGCTGTTTAGATAACTTGAGCCTCACTGCTGCTTTCTTTTCTCTAACCCAGGCCAGTAATTTTTTTCAAAGTCACAAACCCTTCTATTTAAGAAAAGTCATGGACTCTTCATTTGGTGGTAAAATTTTAATGGCACATTTAAAGCAAACGGTGTATAGAGCACAAAACCCAGTTCGTGGCCAAACATTTTAGATCGGAGGGAGTTCAATAATAAACAAGGTTATAAAGAAGGGACGCGTTGAGCGTTACATAAATAAAAATTGTCTCTCTCTCTCTTTAATGTGGGTCCTTACTGGGTTACTGTTTGCTGCCAATAAACGACCACACTTCAACTGTCAACTTTCTGGCTCAGGGCTCAGTTGTGCGTGGCAACCAATAGGAAGACGGTGAGTGTATGATCATAGGAAAGGGAAGATAAAGAGAAGGCTCAGAAATGATTTTCTCACATACAAGGTTGTGTGTAAGCACGCAGTGGAAAAGTTCGCCAACTTACTTGTCTGACCTCGTATTTCAAGCATGGAAAAATTCAGTTACTTCATTCACCGAACATACAAAAATTCGGTCTTCCCTTGCAAAATGCCCCCTGAGAGCCCGAAGCAATTATGAGGGTTCCAGAGAACAGGTTAAAGAAAACCCTGCCCAGGGAAAGTGCAGGCCGTCACAGTGGTGGGGAGAAGGGGGCCAGGCCTGGATGGCACGGGGCCGCTGCGTGGTTCTTCATGCCGCACAGACTACCCACAGCTGTGCTACACAATGTCTTCCATTCTCCCACATCTGCAGCTCAGGTCAAGGGCGGAAAGCACTTCTAGATCTCAATGGTGTTTGGGGTCTAATTAATGCGTGTTGAGGGTAGATTTAAGTTTTCAAGAATTTTTCTTTTTCTGTTTTTGGGCCACAGTCTAAGTTCTTTGTGCTTGAGTCTCTTGGGAGCCTGTGTTTATTTCTCATCTTTACCAAACTTCCAGGAGCTTTCATTCCCCCCCCACCCCCGCCTTACCCACAGCTTCCAACACAGAAACCCCCACAGCTCCTTGGGGAGCTGCTTTCCCTGGAGACTCCTGCCTGTCCCGTGCTTCTGTTGCCTCTAAGCCCATGCTTGCAGCTGTGCCGTAAGAGCTTGGAGTGCTGGCCTCTGGTGGCTCGGTTCTCGGCGGCCAGTGCAGTCGGGCTGTGCCCCGCACTTTGCTACAGACTGACTCATCACGATTGTGTTCCATCAAAACGTATTTGGTTATAGGGGGTCATGGGTTACGGGGATTTATCTTGTTCTCCAAACGGCAAAAGGTCTCCCAGGCTTTGGTGAAGTTCTGTATTCTATTCTAGCTGTCAGTAGTTCAGCAATGAAAATATTTGTATATATATACACACAGAGAGATTTATTTATACAAGTGTATATGTACCTTTAATATACTAAGATAAGTAAATAATTAAATGCCAGTTCTGAAATGTCAACACACTGCTGTGAAGATTAGTTTGTTTTTTCCTTGTCAATGAAGCTAGAGAATCCCTAGAATTCTCTTCATTCCTATTGTACTTGGTGTCTGCCAGGCCTTTAAAGGATAATCATTACTATTTAAAAGTGTGAAAATACCAATAAGGAAAGACAAGCACCAGGTCCATACAAAGTATGTGCTAGGCATCGCTTGGCCCAGGAAAGAAGCTCTGTAGCAACTGTGTACAAGGACCTTTACTAGAAGGCCTTACACCACCATTTAAGCATTCAGCATCTACCTTATATCCTGCACTGAGCTGGCACAATGGATTATAAGGAAAGTTTAATCGCTGCCTGCAAGGAACCTGCATGTAATTGAAGAGACGTACTAGCAATGACTGCAGAATATGAGTACATTCTATTCTCAGCATTACCGTATTCCATATAGAAATAATTACTAAAGTAGCCAATAAAGACAGACTAGGGCCATACAGAATGAAGTTATTGGTCTTGTGAGCAGACCTCTGACCCCCGTCCTGTATTATTAATCCCTCTCCTTCCTTTAGGTCATCTCCATCAGCTCACAACATGCCCTGGGCCTGGTCCAGGCCTTCTGCTTCCTCTCCTAATTCACCCAGTCACAAATCACTAAATACCACCTGTGTGCTAACTCTAGCATTCCCAGGTCCCGCTCAGCCTCTTTGTGGGAGTTCTAGACTCACCTGGTCAACTGGCGCCTTAAGACTGCCTTTTGACTGGCTTGCAGGCACCTCAAACATAGCAAGTCCTAAACTTAACTTCTGAATTTCCCCCAAATCTAATCTCCATCCTCCACCTCCCCATCACAGTAAATGGTATATGTCCACCCACCAATTCTCACCTCAGACACATGGGAGTCTTTCTTCATTCTTGGGTCCTCACATAAAACAATCAGCAGATCCTTGTACGTCTATTTCCAAAATCCGTCTTAAATCCATCGACTTTTCTCCATCACTCCAGTTCAAGCGACCATCTTTCACCTGGTTTCATTTTGTCTCTCTCCTCTATCAAATCCTTTTCCCCAGATACTCAACCTACTTTTTATTTCTTCATTGTTTTCTCAGACTATAGCTCAAAAGCCCCTCGCTTCCCCTCCCCGTCCTGCCTCACCCAAGCCTCTGGGTGAAAATTAGGGAAGTTGGGGAGCAGTGCTTTTTGGGGCTTGAGGAAGCGCTGAGTGTATAGTGGTGATATTGCATCCACGTGTGGACAGCTGGACATAAGGGAAGGAGGGAAAGAGGTTTGCACTAGCTATAGACACGTGAATTCCTCCACGTGGACATGGGTATGGATCATCCCTCCACGGACGTGAGAGAAGAGAAAGCCAAGTGCAGGGCCAAGAACTAAGTCATGAAGAACTGACATAGTCAGAAGGGGCGTGGGGTGGGAGAGGAGAAGTACCCGCAAAAGAAACTGAAACTCACAGACTAGGAAGACACTTTAGAAATGATCTAGCCCACCTCTCCCATGTAATTGATGAGGAAACGGTTGTCAAGATAAAAGAAGTCAGTCGCTGGGGTAACTACAAAGGTATAGCATTACATAAATCTGGAGCGGGTAGGACAGTGGCTTTCAAGATGCTACTGAGAAATCAAGGACGGCGAGAACAGTAAGAATGGTTCCTGACATTGACTGACGGATGCTTTGGTCTTCCAGGGTGGACTTTTGGTAAAGTAGGAGACATGGAAGTCAGACGGCGAGGTTAAGTGTCAGGGGAAAGGGTTTGGGTGTGAAAGAGACAAGGAAGTACTGATTATACACACTCAGTATGTTTGGCAGGTCTGGGCAAGAGAAATAGGGTGAAAGCTAGAAGGAGAGCAGACGTAGAGTGTAAGATAATGGAAACATTCCTCTTTTAAGACAGAGAGAAAGGAACCAATTGCGTGAGAGGGAATGAGGATACAAGATAACTCCTGCCATCCTTGGCAGGAAGAACACGAGAAGCAGAAAGGGAACCAGAACACAGGTGGAGGTCAGCTTTGGAGAAAGGAAGATCCTGGAACGTGCAAGGACGAAGATACCACATGTGGTGAAGGAGACAAAGCAAAGGGAAAGCCACATCCCAGAGGACAGATGTGGGAATATGGGGAGAAAACCAAGGTGACCCCAAGGTCGAAGGTAGGAGTCCAGAGTCCTGCCTCTGCCTCCCTCCGATCATTGACTGTGATCTCTCTGAGCCAGCCGCTTTACATCTGGGTGTCACAATTTTGTGACTGATATCAGATAACATGCATATATGCCTAGTACAAGCTCAGTTATCAGAACGTGTGTTTTTTTTTGAGATTCATCCCAGGGCTCACAATACAGAGAAAATCTGAAATGGCTGCTCTAGTGAGTAAATGCGAAAGCTGAAAGCTCTGGAGATGTGCTGCCTGGCTAGGAAGGTTCTAGCTAGAACTGGAAACTGTACTTCTGTTTTCAGAAGGGACACCCAGGGAGCCCTCTTGTTGCCCTCCTGGGCACTGAGGTAGCACAGAAAAGCCTTAGAGGAAGATGCATCAGAGTAGAAATTCCAAGGTGCGATGGGGTAGCAGCAACAAGAAGGGGTTTTCAAGAGCTACCCGTCCCTGGAATCTCAGAGCCCAACCAGCCCAAGGTAGCAACCCTTTCCATAGGGTTAACCTGAGGTCACCAGATTCTCAGGCACTTCCCTCTGCCGTCTTTAAAGATCAGAATCATCAAATTAGAGGACCAAACCCTATTCCTGACCACATGAAAAGCAAAACGTGGCCTGCCTCTGACTCAGACTGTTCACAGGGAATGAAGGATGCTGTGGAATTACAGAACCACAGCTTCTCAGGGTGGGGAGAGACTTTAAAAGCCATTTATCCCAACCACCTGGCTGGTGTGGAACCCTTTTATGCCAGCGTGAGTTCAAAATCTTCCAGGGACAGGAACCCCTCCGAGGTAAGCCTGATTCATGCCTGGCCGGCTCTGATTATTTCAGAGATTTTCCTTATATTGATCTGAAGTCCACATGTCCCTGTAGCTTACATACTGGTCTGAGTGTGGTCCTCGGGGCACCCAGGAATAAAATCTGTGACATGTCCTCGGTCCCTTTAGTCCCTCCCCTTTGGCGGTCCTTCCCCAGTGGACGTGCTTCTCTGTCTCTGCTACAAGCCTGGCTCTGGGCACTGAGCACAATTCTCTGGGTGGACTCTGGGCTGTGCAGCTGGAGCATAACCATCATCTTCTTCAGCCCAGGCGCCATTTTGAATGTTAAGGAACACATCATTATTTTATTATTCTCCATCGCCCCCTCTGTCACCAGCAGGAACCTTGTCTGGTTTGTTCACTGCTGTGTGAACAAATCACTCACGATAATCCCAATCCTGTTGTGGGCAGTCAACTTGGAGACCAAGAACTCTATTTGTCCCCAGTAACTTTCAACTCGTAATAGTTGGCCCAAGATCCAGAAAAAGATATCGGCATGGACAGATCTAACACGCCTAGCATTTTTTCACTCACTCACTCACTCTTTCATGCAATAAGCTATTTCTCCCAGTTTTATGTCTCTAGTAAATGTGACCAGCCTGCGCTCTGTTTCTTTAGTTGTATTTTTATGCAAACCATGGAAAAAGAGGTCCAAAAGGGCAGAGGCCTACCTTGCCACATGAAACAACTCCCTGAAGAATGACTGACCACTGAATTAGTTACTTTATTCATTCAGCAAATTGATTCAATAAGTGTGTGTTGAGGCCCTACTATGTGCCTGGTCATAATCTACATGCTGGAGAAACATACAGCAGTGAAGAAACCAGACAAGGTCCCTGCTGATTACAGAGGGGGAGATGGCGGATAATAAAATAATAATAATAACAATGAACATTTATTGAACATTCCCTTTGTGCCACGTATTGTTCTAAATACTTTGTATGTTTATTCTTCACAAAAATCTTATGCGGTAAATACTATCATTGTTCCCATTTTTGAGATTAAGTATATTGAGGCACAGAGGAGTTAAGTCACTTGCTCAAGGTCATACAGAGCCTAAAGGACGCAGCATCAGCCTAGGCAATCTGGCTCCAGAGTCTGTGTGTTTAACCATGGGGCTTCCATCACGCCTCTGTGAAAATCAACAGTAAGTTAAACATACATATAAAGATATCCGGAAATAGTCCCATATGAGGTGGAGTCACATTTAAGCTGAACTCTGAATGACAAGAAGGAGCCAATGTTTCAAGATCTGAAGGAAGGACAAGAAAGAGTATGACCAGGGATGACATTGGAGAGCTTCAGTATCCAGCCTACACGGAGCCATCTTGTGCACAAATATACCACGAATGACTTTCTTTCCTGATCCCAACACGAGATCAAAGGATGCCTGCCCCCTTTACACACTGAGCAGTTCCCTCCCAGTTGTCACCATCGGAGTGGTACAAGCAAGACACCCTCAGGACGCACAACAGGATTCGAATCCACCACGTCACCGTCTTGCTATGTTATCTTGGCCAAGTGACAGCTTCTCTGATCTTCAGTTTCAGGGGATTTCCTCCATTGCTTCCTAACGTTACCTCCCCCCAGAACTGGACCACTCAGAAACTAAGCATCGTGGGACACTTGGATCTAGGGAGTACTCACTCGTTCAACCTTCCCCCTCTGGGTCTCTTCCATCCTTCTCTCCACAAGGCCCAGGTAAACTGCATCTGACTTTGGCTTCCAAGACTAGCAGCTCCAGGGAATGCTCTCTCATCTCCCAGAAGCCCTGCTGGTTTGACCCCATCAAGTTTACTTAGCCAAGTGTTATACAACCCTCCCCTTAATTACACACTCAATCAGTTGCTCCCGAGCTCAGCAATTTGTGGTCGCCGGGCATCCCCCAGCTGCTTTTCTGGAGGGAGCTCGCAGCTGGGCCTTGGCAGGCCTCCGAAGCACTGGCTGGGCTGCTGAGGCCACGGTGCCCAGAGCCGGAGTCCTTGCTGCCATTTCACACTCCATTTCCTTCCAAATTAATTCTCTGATGAATACTGTCCTTTGCAGTGATTCAGTGCGGGCCATTGCCTTACAGCCTTCCTTTATGTCTGAGACTTTTAATCTCTCTTGAATCCAGATTTGCCTCTGTGCAAAGCCTGTCTTAGAGAAAAATGCCCTGCTTTCCAACCCATGTTTCCTTTCCTGGTTTACCTCGGCTGTACCTTGGATTATAAAGCACCTACTTGTCTTCTCTAAAAATCTCTGCACCGCGAGGAGCAACCCAAACTTCTAGGCCAAAAGTGAGCCTCTGAATTCTAATTCCTTGAAGCCCTAAGAACATGAAAATGCAGATTCCAAGTTTGTATTTGAGCACCTACCATGCTCCAGACCTTCTCATACAGGGATTTTGCTTTACACTCTCCGCCACTCGCCCCCTCCCACCTTCAGAGAGCGTCATTATCCTCAGTATACAGATCAACGGACTCTGCAATGTGAAGTGAGTCACCCAAGGTAACAGGGCCCAGGAAAGTGGTGAAGCTGGAATTCAAATCCTGGACTCTTTATTCCAAGGCAGGTGCTTCTTTCACCACCTTACAAGTGGCTTACACACCCCTAAGACAGTCACCAGGATCTGACGGGACTGGGCACCCACGGCCTGAGGGGCACTCAGAAGGAGCCACACGGAGGCTTTTCTGGCTGTAAGATGAGCGACGCCTGGTGTTTGTGTAACACTTTTCATATTATGAGGTACTTTATGTACCTAACCGAGGCAATCCCGGGATAATTTGGGGAGAGGCGTACTACAGTCGAGTCTTGTTTTACACACGAGGACATACAGGAAGTTGCCCAAAGTCACACAGATAGGACCAGCAGAGGGCAAACTTGAACTTGGAGCTCGTGATTCCCAGAGCAGTGCTCTCTCAAGTTCTCAGACATTAGCTGGGATCTTTGCTTCATTAAGGAAGACTGTGCCAAGCCACGCCCACCCCTCACCTTCAGGGGAGCGTACATTTCAAAAGCCAGGTGGAGAGAAAGGAGTCCTGGGAAGATCAGCTTTTTATTGGGGAAAGTGTTTCTCAGCTCTCTCTCTCCACCCACCCTTAGGGACCAGGTTCCTAGAGGCTGGCATGGTGGCCTGGGTGGGTTGAGACTGCATGGCTTGTCCCCTTGGCCACTAGAGGGCAGGGTCTGAACAGAATCCACAGCCCTCTCCCCAGAGAATTCCCCAGCCAGCCAAAGGGACACACACTTCCCTAGTAGCCCCACGATACACAGCAAACTGCAGCTCTAGCCCCCAAGCTGAAGACTGATCCTTCCTTGGCATATAGTAAACAAAGCAGTTGGTCTCAACCCGTCCCGGCCTCCTTTGCAGGTAGAGAGATGGGCAGTGCCCTAGAGGATTCCAGCTGAGGGGAAGGGGTGCCAGGTACCACCTGCAAAGACCTGAGTTTCTTTCAAAAATACAGGTCAGCATGCCAGGTCCCGCTGCTCTGAGGACTGGGGTGGGGTGGGATGGGAACTCCCTCCTCCTCCCTCTCTCCTGGTGGGCGCCCTTCGGAGTCTTGATCCCCCCTCCCCCGGCCTTTCTAACCATCTACAGCAAACTATTAAAGGGGATTCAGCTGTGAGTAGGACAAGCCAGGAGACCCTCAGGAAGGTCTGCCAGGTGAAATGATGAAGCCAACCTGCCCGAGCAAGCCCGGCTTCATCAAGGAAGGGGAGAGACGGCACTGCCTGAGAGACCCCCTCTATCCTGCCATCCAAGGGTGAGACCCCCTCTAGAAATTACTTTAACCTTAACCACACTCATTTTAAAAGCATTAAGAGATAGGAGTCAAGGCCAGGGCAGGTTAGGCGTTTATGAAGTGCTTTTCACAGCCATCCTCAGGACAAATTTTCAGGTAGGCAAATACTAACGTCCCTGTTTTATAGTTGGGAAAACGTAAGCTCAGAGAAGTTAAGTGACTTGCCACAAGCACATAACTGGTGAGTGGGGGAGCCAGGGTTCCCCTGTACACACAGGCAGACTCCTCTTAGTAAGGGGAGAGCTGGCTGCAGAAAGGGCAGCTCAGAGGAGCATTCCCAAACCACTTGAGGAAACCTGTCACAGCTAAGAATGCAGTGGGGAGAAACAGTGGGAGGGCATTTGAAAGCCCTTACATTTACTCAATTCTCACAACAACCCTAATTAGTAGGTATAATTATCCCCTTTTTCCATGAGAGGAAAAGCAGGCTCAGAAACACCTGTCCAAAGGTCATAAAGAAAACAAATACTAGCGGCAGAATTTGAACCCAGCCGCAAGCCTGGTGTTTTCCTTTACTCCATGCTGCCCCCTGGTGGCGAGTGGGGAAGAGTGCACAGAAGCCGCTTGGCCCCGGGGAGTTCAGAAGCCCCTCAATGAATCAAGCTTTGCTGAATGAGATCCACTTTGTGCCAAGCCTTGTACTTGGCTCTAGGAACACAGTAATATACAAGACAGACAGCCCCCTACTGAGGGACAAGCAGGAACACGGAGGCGTCAAGATGAGCAGGGATAAGACGGGCAAAGAGCATGTGTGTGTGTCAGGTCAGGGGAATGGGACTTCCTTCTCTTAACACAGCTCAGTATGGCCTGAGGGGACGTGTGAGGTGGTGCGAGGGATGAGGCTGGAGAGCTGAGCAGGGGCCAGGTCTCAAAGGGTAAGGGAAGGCAAGAAAGGGCGTGACCCATTAGGAAGCCACTAAATAACCTGGGAGGATGGTTATGGGCCCAGGAGAGGTGGCAGAGGGGGTACGTTCATTCATTCAACAAACGTGTGAGCATTAGCATGAGCTAAGCACGATTCTGGGTGCTGGGGGCAATCTGTGAACAAGGTGACGTCTGTCTTCATGGAGCTTACGTTCTAGTGAGGGAGATAAATTCACAGACGTGTAATATCAAGCACTGATCAAAACCGTGGGGTGGGGGTGGGGGGGGAAGACAGGACAAAGTGTATCGATTTGCTAGGGCTGCCAAAACAAAATACTACAGATCACGTGGCTTCACAATAGAAATGTATTTCCTTACAGCTCTGGAAGCTGGAAGTTCAAGATCATGGTGTCAGCAGGGTTGGTTTCTTCTGAGGCCTCCGTCCTTGACTTACAGATGGCCGTCTTCTCCCTGTGTCTTCACATGGTCTTTCCCTGGGTCAGTGTCCAATCTCTCCTAATAAGGATACCGGTAATATCGGACGAGGGCCCATCCATAGCACCTCTTTTTACCTTAATTACCTCTTTAAAGGCCCTATCTCCAAATGTAGTCACAGCTGAGGTACTGAGGGTTAGGACTTCAAAATATGAATAATTCAGCCCCATGAAACAAAGTAATAGAATGTAATGGAGGCTGGAGGAAGAGGGAGGGGAAGGGTCTGGAATATTTTGTGTATAATAACACGGGGGGGCCTGTCTGAGATGACACTGAGTTGAGAGCCGGGTGAAGAGAGGGAACTAACCGTGTAAATGTTTAGGAGCGCATTCCAGGGAGAGGGAACAGCTGTGCAAAGACCCAAGGTGAGGACACGATTCGGGGATACTTGGCATACAAGACAGTAAGAAGGAAGAGGCTAGGGTGGCTGGAGTATAGAGCGAACAGAGAGGCAGGAAAGGATGTTATAGCGCCTTGAGGACCAGTATGATTGGCTCTTTCGTTGATATGGGAAACCAGAGAATTTTAAATAGAAGAGTGACATGATCTAACTTTGTTTTAAAAGCAATGCCTGTGTTGAGAAGAAACTGGAGGGGAGGAGGAGGGCAGAACAGGGAATCTTTGCAATAAGCCAGGGGAGAAAGGATGCTGGCGCTAAGATAGTAGCCATGAAAGTCTCGAGAAGTGGTCAATTCTCGACTAGTTTGAAGAGAGATCCAATGGGATTTCCTGATGGATCAGATGTAGGACATGAGAAAAAGACAGGAGTCAAGGGTAATTCTAAAGTTCTTGGCCCAAGCAACTGGATGAATGGTGGTGTCATTTACGTAGCTTAGGAAGCCTGTGAGAGAAGTACACTTAAAGAGGCGTAAGAATTGAGAGCTGATGGTGAATAGTGGGCAGTTTAATACATATTAAGTATCTTAAATACCCGTGTAGAGATGTGGAATAGACAGTTGGGAATGAGAATGCAGGAGAAAGGTCCAGATCGAAGATATACATTTAGGAGACATTGTAGAAATTGTATTTTAAACTATGGAACTGCTTGAGGTCACCTAGGGGGTGGGTGTAGGAGAAAAGGTCCAAGGACTAAGGCCTGGGACACGCCAACACTTTAGAGATTGGAGAAAGGTAGAATCAGCAAAAACTGAGGAGTTGAGAAGCTGGAGGGAAACCAAGGGCATTTGTCATGGAAGCCAAATGGAAAAAAAAAAATTCCAAGACTGCTGATGAGAAGCTGAGTAAGAGGCCTGAAAATTGGCTGTTGGATGGAGCCTTCAGAGGTCATTGATGATTTTGACAAGAGCTGTTTCCAGAGTGCAAGAAGCGAGTACCTAATCACAGCCAATTCAAGAGAGAATGGGAAGGGAAGGATCAGAGATGGCACATATCAACAACTCTTTTAGGAAGCCCTGTTATAAAGGGGAGAAGAAAAATAGCGTAGTTGTTCATCAAAGACGTGGGAAAATTTTAAGACAGCATCTGTGTATGCTCACGGGAATAACTGACAGGAAGAGAAAATTAACAGTGCAGGAAAGGGATAATTGTAGGAGTCAATGCAAAGCTGGAAGGTTGGTGTTGGAGTAGAGATGGTTCATTGTTAGTAAGAGGAGAAAGGCCTTATGGTCACCAATGCACCTGGGTTAGTAGATTTGCTGGTGGTGCCGGTGGTGGTGGGAGGAGATGGAAGTTTTCTGATTGCTTTTACTATCAGTGAAATTAGAAATATAGTAATCATCTAGGGGTCTAGGGGGAGGGGATACTAGACATCAAGGATGGAGCGATGGGAATAGACTCAAGAAATAAACAGGTGGGATTGATGGAACTTAACTGATTAGATGTAGGGAAACATGAGAGGAAGGAGACAGAATAGGTTTCTGGTTCAGCAGCTGAGTAGATGGTGGAGGTGTCGCTCATGCAGACAGGGAAGCCTGTGGCAGGAGCAGGTCTAGAAGGGAGGGGCGCGATTTCTTTTTTAATGAAAATTTATTGGGGCGACAATGGTTAGTAAAGTTACATAGGTTTCAGGTGTACAATTCTGTAATGTATCATGTTGTGTGTTCACCACCCAGCGTTGGCTCTCCTTCCATCACCATGTGTTTGATGAGAGAGGCTTGATTTTGACCTAGAACATTTTGTGTCTGTAGCCCATCCAAGTGGACAGGAGGGTCTGAAGCTCAGAAGAGGGACCTGAGCTGGAGAAGTAGATCTGGGAGCTGTCCACGTAAAGATGGTAGGAAATGCAGAGGTTTCCGTGATTGCTATCTTCTGAGAGGTAAAGGGATTGATTGTTTGGGATCAGAGAAAGTTTGAAATAGATTCTGGGGGAGAATGAGGAAATTGATGAGGAAATAGGGGGCTCACCAAGTACCCTTGGGGGCCCAGTTAAAGGTGGAGCCCTTACGCTGAGAGGGGCGCTCGCCCCCTCCATTACAGAGCCCTTGTCCTCGCTCCTGGAGTTTCAGCCACCAGAAGCCAAGCCCTTCCTGCGTCCTTCGCTGGGTTTCCTCCACCCAGGAATGTCCCTTGACCTTCAAGCTGACCTTTTGCCTACACACAGCACCCTTTCTTCCTTGCTCACCTGGTTAACTCCTACTCACCTTCGTCTGCCAGCTGGGGTGGCAGACAAAGGGGTCCCTTCTTTGTACCCAAATAGGCCCTGATGTACTTTATCTCAGAAGGAAACACACTGCCGTCATCACTGATTTACTTATCGACCTCTCCCACTGGTGTGAAACAACTTGAAGGCAGAAACTTTTCTGTACATGTTTATGAAACGAAAAGACAAAAAAACAACAACACTGAAGTCCAAAATCAATACAATTCTCCAGGGTCATGATGTCCCCAGTTCGTGTCCCAGGCACATGTTTCTGGACATGGAATTCAAGCCCCAAAATAGGGAATATCCCCTTGGTCTCAACATCACACCCCTTTACTTTCACGAAGAGACCTTCATAAGCCTATGGAGGAAGGAAATACCTTTGCCTTCTGTTAAAGTCCATGAACTCTTGTTCTGGCCTTTCCCAAACAACAGCCAGAGACATCGTAGAAGGCATTTTATTGAAAAGTCAACACATCCTGCTCAGATCCAGCAGTCACTGTGCATTTCTGAGTTCCGTCACCTGCGCTTGAGAGCAGAGTGTGTGGTACTTGTCTGGGTTTAAGGTGTAAACAGACATGGTGTTCAAGAACTTGTCCAGTGGACAGAGCCGGTCAGGGCACCCTCTCGGAACTTGCTCCTGTGGAAGAGACATTACTCAGGGGAGCCCCTGAGGACCCCGTTTTCAGCTGTGCCCAGAGGTCTGCGAGGCTTTGACCTGATGGTGACCGCCAGTAAGGCCCTACAACTCAGTCGGCTTCCAGAATAAGAGTACTACGCCTGCCTGTAAAAGTCACTCAAGAACTGTCTGTTGAACTGACAAGGACATTATGCCCTTGAGCTGGGAGGGCTGAAAGTCAAATCCTTGGGGACTGCTCTAGCCTCTGGCCTGGACAGTGACCTGCTGAAGCAGCCAAGGTCCTCAGAGTGTGACGGCACACACTGCATCCCAAAGACACCATATTCATTTTAAAAACAGGCCTCCCAGTCAGATTTACATCCTGGCAGACACTCAGGAGAAGAGGATGGTGGTCCCGTTCCTACAAGGAGTCTGGAATAGACTTGGGATAAGGCCCAAGTCCCAGTCTGCCACCATACGCCAAGTTTGGCCTTATGGTGGGGACACAGCCGTGAGTCGCCCTAGAGGACTCAGAGA
This sequence comes from Rhinolophus sinicus, assembly GCF_057876585.1. Classification (NCBI taxonomy): domain Eukaryota; kingdom Metazoa; phylum Chordata; class Mammalia; order Chiroptera; family Rhinolophidae; genus Rhinolophus; species Rhinolophus sinicus. The sequence continues at coordinate 50,916,836 of NC_142507.1, forward strand.
GCGGACTGTACCAATGGAGGCTCCCCGAGGAGGTGACTCGGTGCCAACAGGAGGTTGGGGTCTGAGGAAGGGTGCCACCACCCCATCCCACCTGAAAGGTCTTACCTCCCCATGGTAATAGAGCTGCACAAACCACTCCTTAGATTCCTGGTGCTGGTAGAGTTCCAAGGTCACGTCAACAGCAAACGGTGGCCATTTGTGGTCAAAAATCCCCAGGGCCATTAAGAGAGGCATGAGGGTCGTATCATGAACCGCATAGAGGTACAGCTTCCTGCAGGGAGCACAGTTCACAAATCTTTACTCAGGACTCTGGAGGCCGGGACACTGCCTGCCTCTTTTCAGATGGAACACTTGCTTCAGAAACCAAGTGACCAGTTGAGCCTGGAATAAAACTCCTTTGAAGTAGATGGTGGGGAGAAGCCTTCTGCCCACTCCCCATGCCTTTGTAAGGCGGGGTCCCCACGGGAGTAGCTCTTCTGGCCGCCTCCTGCCCACCCGCTCGCCCACCCACCCACTCACTCTCCCCTGGTGAGTTTCATGCATGCGTGGGCCCTTCCTCTCTTCTCTCTCGGGGACCTGCCTGCCTACGGCCAGCGTTCTTCCTCCTCTCAGCCTTGTGGTGTGTTTAGTAGAGCTGGCCATCCTCCTTGTCGGAGAAGCTCGCATTTGGGGGAAATGAAGTTCATTTCAAAGGAATATTAATGAGCCTACTGGCCCGCAACACATTCTCCAAATGGCTTTAATCGGTAATAAAGGCACCACTTTAATCTGTAGCTTCCTGACCCCTGTATCTGTCTCTGGAAAAAGATCAAGGATGTTATTTGTTGACCCCCCAAGTAGAAGACTAGCTTTGGGTCCCGCAGTACTCTATAGACACAAGGCCGAGGGTGGCAAGGGGACAAAGGCCACTGGGAAATGGACTGTCATTGCGGGGACTGTGAAAGACAGGGAAAGGGCATCCACGTGGTCATCTATTATAAATCTTGGCTCAAAGTTCCTGAATGTTCCTCTTTCAATTCACTGTCCACTACCTTTCCGTCACTCATCATGAGTTCCTAGCTACGTTCACTCTCTCTCAAGGAGGCTGCCTGCACCAGTGCTTCTCTAATATTAGGGCGCATACAAATCCCCTGGGGATCTTGTTAAAATGCAGGTTCTGCCTCAGTGGGCTGGGCTGGGGCCTGAGAATCTAACAAGCGCCCAGGTGACGGTGAAGCTATTCATCTGCAGACCACACTTTGCGAGGCAAATGCGACGAGACATGACTTTCCAAACCCGTGGGCCCTAACCTGGGCTTCCAGCTCTGTAACAGCGGCCGTGGAGGTTCACGAGCCCCTGCCAACATTGTAAAATGCCTAGGTGACATCATCCTCTTCTATCCACTCAAGGAAGGTGCTCAAACGAGATAATCTATTAAGCAATGATCTTTATCTTGGGCTATTATAATATCGAATCAGTGTGATATCAACTAGCCACTCTGTTTGACACGTTTGATTAGTAAAAAATAGAAAAATTAATTTAGGGTTTTTTTTTTAGCTAAGATAAACATTTCAAAACATGGTAGGATGAGTGCAGCCAGAAGAAAGGTGAAAATGTTGTGGTCTTTGTGACTCGTGGCCTCTTAAACATCACCTTTCAGTCACTGACAGCCTGGTTCTTGCCCCCCCCAAAACCTGGGTTTCCTCCCTGCAGTTGGAGGCCCCCCATTGCCCTCGGCGGCACAGAGCCGAGTTGCTATGCCAGGTACCTGGTCTTGCCAGCTGGAGTGGCAGGGTCCACAGCTCTCAGCAGGTTGCTCTCCAGGAGGTGGAGGAATGGTCCTACCACCATCTGAAGACTCTCCCTGTGGGAGGAAATAGCCTTTAAGCAGCCAGCAGTTATTGGGCACACAGGGGTGTAGGCTGGCTCTGCCCCCGAGGACCTCACGAGCCCAATCAGAGGGGACAAGAAGACAAGCACGAGGGACAGGAAGGGGAGAAATGGCACCGCCTGGGGTTGGAGGGTTCTGTGTGCAAAGACACAGGATATAGACCTGGTGTGAACACGCTGAGATGGGCGGGGCTGAGGGGGTGGGTAACCAGGAGAAGTCAGGATAAGAGCGAGGCCTTCAGGAAGAAAAGGACAGAGCTGGAAGGACAGGGTGTAATGATGCCCAGGAATTCCAGAACGCCATTAGAAAAGCGATCTAAAGGAACAGCATCCTAAACTACACCTCCTATATGCCAGCCCCCCTTCTTTGGAGCTTAGACCATAAGGACATTTCCTATGTACGGATTTAACAGTCAGTTCAGCGGAAGTGCTCACAGGGTGGGCGCTGTGGCTTCCCCACTTTCCTTGTCAGGCAGTCACCTCCTGATCACAGGTGGCTACTGCAATTCCAAGCACGTCGTCTCGCAATAGGAAACAAAGCAGGAAGATGGGGGCCAGTGAGCGGCTGAAAGCCTTGGTTTTGGTGCCTCTCACTTTTTATGAAAGAGAAAAACAAAACCTCTCCCAGAATTCCCAGAACCCAATCACTGACAAAAGGGACTGGGGTTGCCATGATTGGTTTAGAACAATCCTCACTCACGGTAACTTGATAAATGGCCACCTTTCTAAATTAAGGAAGGTTGAAACAATGGATGAGGAGTAGGCACCCAATACGGCATGTAACATATACTTTCCAGAAAATGTGCACAGGCCAAGCCCAGTCAGATGGTATTGTGAGTTTGTCATGCTCTGTCCTTGAAGAACCGTCAGTTTTATAAAACCAGGATTAATTGGAACGGAGAGGAGAATAGATCAGGTCTTATTTAAAATGCTTTACACCAGGACAAAGCAAACTATAGGTGTTGGCCAAATCCACCCACCTGCCTGTTTGGGTAAATAAAGTGTTACTGGAACACAGCCGTGCCCATTTGTTTGCATACCATCTGTGGCTGTTTTCCTGCTGCATGGGCAGAGGTGAATAGTAGCAACAGATAAAGCATGGGCTGCAAAGCCTAAAATATTTACTAACTATGAGTGAGTGAGTGAGTGAGTGTGTGTGTGTGTGTGTGTGTGTGTGTGTGTTAGTGGAGGGGAGGGCAGTCAGTGACAATTTAGGTCTGGTGGGGCCACTTCAGGAACAGATGAGGGAAGCCGTCAAGTCACAGGTAGTGGCAGCCAGCTGCGTGGCAAGGCTGGAGCCTTCAGGATGCCCTAGGCGAGCGCACAAGTAGACACGCTGACCCTGAGTGGGAGAAAAGCAGTCAGAGGCTCTTACACGACAGACAGCCAATTCTGCAAATGTAGCTGCTTTTTCCTCCCACTCACCGTCCCAAGACTGTTCCTCCATTTCCCATCTCCTCCGCTACCCAGTCACCTATTCTGAGTGCAAGCTGAATGTTCTTAACTAATCAGCAAAAGGTGTTTTTTTGCAATTTGGTAAGAGAGAAACTCTCCATTCTGGTAGTCAGGAAAACAGGCCGTCTAAAAACAGAGCCTTCAGTCCCAGTAATATAGAGAAAACAGGACTGATAACCCCCATGGCCCCAGTGGTGGTTCTGCCACTTGCTAGCCCAGCCGAGGCAGGTAGCCCACACCCCCCAGGCCCAGTCTTGTCATCTATAAAGCCAGGACCTCGACCCCACCAGCGGGAACGCCACCTACCTCACAGCGAGAACATGCAAATGATTCCTACATTGTGAAGTGATGAATCAAGAGAGAGCTAATTATTCTTCCCCCTGGTCCCCGCACCCACATCCTTAGAAACTTAGAGCAAAAAGTCAGTGATTGAGAGAAACCCAGTCATGGTGGCTCCTGGTTCTTTATGACAGCGAACAGAAGCACTAGGTCACCACTCCCAGCCCTAGATGTATAAGGACCGAGGGTCAAGCATTCAGTGAGCCAGCAGAATGGGGTGATTTCCTCCAGTATGCACAGAGCTGGCAGGTATGCGTGGCCTGATGACCCCCTGCCCGCTCTCTGGGGGCCCTGACCAAGCGTGACTTCAGCCAGCAGCTGAGGAGACCCCTCACCTGTCGTCACTTTGCACGTACAACACCGTGTCCACAGCTCTCCGTTCGATCAGCTGTGTGAATCTCTCCAGCGTGGGGAAGCTCAGGAGGCCATGCGCCTAAAAGGACCACAGGCAGAGTCTGAGAAAGAGCCTGGCAGCACGGAGCCTTCAGGGGCCCGTCTTCTCCGGGGAGGGCCTTCCCAGCTCAGGAAGCTATGTCCCCAAGGCCCCCTGGAAGCTAATCTCAGAGATCCAAAGGCCCAGGACAGACAAATGTTTTCTTCCCTTTCTGATGTCCCTGTCTACTCCAAAATGAAAAACACTTGTATTTTTTTTAAAAACTATTTTTAAAAAAGGTGAATAAAATACAAGGCAAGGAATTCATAAATTCATACTTGGCCTTCATTTTCCCCAGAATGATTTCTAAGAAGGATGGACTGTAAATACTTCATATAAACTCTTGCTTTACACCTTCACCACCCACGAGCACAAGATGCATCTGTCTTCAGGGCACACTGACATCAAAACAAGAGAAGGAAGGAGGACCCAGGCCACACAGCCTCTGGGTGTCCGACTTTTGAATCCAGAGAAGCATTTCCCACCGTGTGGTCTTTGGTATTTATTACACTGTCTGCGATTGTTCCCCACCCCTCACAGCTGCCTCCAAACCAGGAGGCCTCCACCCACTTCTCTCCACCCAGTTCCAACGCAGAAGGCAGCCCATCCAGGTGGCCGCGCCAAGCTCCCCTCCCCGGGGCCCGAGGGCACAGCTGTCCCACCTGCTCGGCAGCCATATTGTCAAGGAGGACGATGAAGTCCACTTCATCGCTGCTGGCAATGCCCAGCCCCTCTTTCACCTTTTTCAAATCCTCTGAGATTCCTGGCTGCAAAGAGGCGGCCCGCCTCCGGCCTCTGCCAAAAAATAAAAAGTCATCCCATATATCGTATAGTGATTAACAGTTTACAAAGCATTTCTCATTCATCGTTTGGGATCTCATTTAATCCTCAGCAACAACTCATTGGGATTAGCTGGCATGATTCCCATTTTACAGAGGAGCAAACTAAGGCCCCAAGAGGTCAAATGACTTGTAAAATAAGTGAGTACCAGGGCTTGAATAAAAGGCTTTGGGATTTTATTGGGAATAAAATTTGGATTTTCCAAATCCCCATCTAGCATTTTTTCATTATACCAAAAATGATGCAAGCGTGGCCCAGGTCTGCTTAAGAGCGTTCTCTTCCTTCTGTGGAACACATGCTATCTCGTCTTAGAACAGCCCAGAAATATGTGAACACTGAAAAGTGCCATCAGCCCAACCACGCTATCCCACAGGGCCACACTTGGTAAGAGAAGGGAAATCTGTGTCATCTGCGTTTGCAGTTCAATGACTCGCACCATCGTCTCTTATTCAACCTGTCAGCTTCTTCATCTGCCCCATCTGAGAACTCACGACTATTGAGAGGCTTTGCACAGGGCAAAGCCCCAGTCGGGGCCGTACCACACCATCATCTCTCCAGCCCAGCATGCGGCTTTCCCCAGGCTTCCTGTCCCTTCACTGAGTCTGCCACCGCGAGCAAGAGCTTTTTCACTGAGCGATGTCGGACCTGAGGGTGACTTACGCAGTCCTGTCGGTCCCCTATCCACCAGCCTGGGAAGCCTGGTTCAGGCCGAGTCCTGCCAGCAAAAGGCTAAGCTGTCTGTCCCCTGAGGGTGAGCAAGAACCGGCGGCAGTTACCTGATTCTTTCCCGCAGGCTGCAGCAGTTCTGGAAGTTGGGGTACAAGACTTCAGAGCTTGCTTCATCAGTGTGGATGACGATGGGTCCTGGAAGGAAGGTGGGAAGCAAAGGCAGGAAGGGGTTGCAGCTTGTTCTTCCCAGTATCTCCTCACCTTTTTGCTTGTCTATACGGATAAAATTGCTCCAGGAGGCAGCCCATCCCAAGCTGAGTCCTTAAGGACAGTGAATGCCTTCGACACGCCCTGGCCTTGCCAAAGGAGCGCCCCTGTGATCTGAGCGATGTGGAAAGCAAGCGGCAGCCTTGTTCTGTCTGGCACGACCCTTCCTATTGGGCCACATAGAGACTAAAGCAGGTACAGACCTGGATCAGACTGGCACTTCCCTGACCCATTCCAAAACACCCCGCCTCCAAAGGTACAACCAGCACTTGGGCTTTCTAATAAAGAATGGGCCACCCCTGATTTGATCAGAACTAGGGTTCCCCAAGTCGAATCCTATAGCCCAATATGGTGACTTATCACATGACAGTCTAAGAAAGGTGACCCCAAGGCCACAGACATACACAGACCCCATAGCCTTGCCCCACATGAAAGCCAGGCTTCCAGACGAACTGCCAGGAATGAAACATCAGACTACAAACAATGTTACTTTTGCACCTGGCAGCAGCTCATAGCCGCTCAGAGCTTGCAAGTACCTTTGTCCCCCACCAATGCCCAAAGGTGCTCTAACACCTTCCCATGCTTTATTCTGTGCCAGAGATGGCAAGGCACTGCGGCGAGGGCGAGGGCGAGGACAAGGGCAAGAGTTCCTATCAGCACCTCTTTGGAATTTGCTGAGGTTAATCCGCGGAGCGATTAGGTGACTCTAAGCCCCAAAGAGCTATTACTCCCAAATTATTGATAGTCAAAACCCCAGGACTTTAAATGTAGCCTACAGTAACTTGACAAGAATATCAGAATTCAGACGCACTTCGTTGGTCAAAGGATTACAGGCCCTCTCCTAAGGTACATGTCCTCTGAGAAGCAGCAGAACAGAAGCGTGAGGAGTATGGATTCTGAAACTAGACTACCAGGGTTCGAATCCCAGCTCCACCATTTACCAGCTTTGTGTCCTTGGGAGGGTCACTTAGCCTCTCTGTGCCTTAGTTCTCTTATCTGTAAATTGGTGACAATGTTACCTACCTCACAGGGTTATTATGAGAATTAAACAAGTTAACATACGCAGAGCTCTTAGAATAATGTTTGGTTTAAGTGCTTTAGATGCTAGAATAATAATAACTAGGATTTAACCCTTTAACGTAACATGATTAACTCCTATCTGCTGTCTGGATATTGGACATGCAGTTTCTCATGCATAAGGCACGTCTGAATTGGTGCTCAAATACACATTGAAAAATGACTGCCTACATGGTCCAGCTTCTCCCACAGCCTGATTCTCTGCAGCTTACACATAACCCTCTGGGATTTCTCTAGGAGTTCTCTCCTGAAACAAGATTCCCAAAGTCGCACCACTTCTATTATTGCTAACATCTCGTGGGGTTCTTTGGTCTGTTCAAGCCCCTTGATACTGGGCAAGGTATGGAAGTCGCTGTGACAGAAGTCCAGTTGGAGTCCCAGGAGGTCTGGGTCCCGTGCAGGGAGCTGCTCCCCGGGCAGCCACACCAGAGGCTGGGGATGATACCACTTCCCCCTTTCTGGAAGCCTGTGGCACCATCGGGCTGAGACCTCCCTGCGGATATAAGAAATAGCTTTCGGTGTTTCACTCACACTTTCGGTGTTTCGTGAGAAGAGGACATAGGCCTTTTAGAAGCTGAGTGAGTGAAGAGTTCTCAGAAGGCCAGGCGTTGTGGATTTTCCTAAGCCCGGGGGCTCCAGAAGTAAGGAGCAGCCCCTCCTGCCTGCTGTGTGTCACGCAGACACAGCGGGAGTCAGCAGCCAACTTCAGCCAGAATTAGCAGCGCTACCCAACCCAGCTGGGGACAGGGCCAGCCTCCTCTGACCTGGATGTTTCCATCATTTTACATATATATTTTTAAAAACCGGATGGGAATGTTCTATCTTTTTGAGATACTGCTAAAGAAGCTAAACAAAATAACAAGAACCTTTGCCTTATGGCACCATTTTAGTCTTTTGATATTGACGAGGTCATAATGACCGGAAACTCAGACCAGCAATTAAATGTAAATTTGAATCAACTGCATGTGACAGCTTCATTTGCTAGTCAAAGGCCACCAATACATGGGATCCATGAGGGAAAATAATACACGTGGTCCTTGGTGGGGAAAAGGTGGGGAACCACGAGCTGGGACCATTCACTGGCTGTATCTGTCAAAACCCAAGCTCGATAGACTTTCTCAAGGAGGCCGAACCAATGGCTGGTGACACCTCTGGGTCATGCTGTGGATTTTCATCAAGACCAGAGCAGGAGCAGAAAGTGTGGGTCCCAGCTAAGTGTCCCTCCTGCCCTTCTTCCTTTACAGCAGTGTCCCCTAAGCAAAGAGCCCCCAGTACTGTTCACAGGACCTGGCTAGGGCTGCTTCATGCAGCTCGTGCAAGAGCCGGAGTCGGGAGGCAGGGGCCCGTCAGAGCAGGCAGAGCACAGAAGCCACACGCGGGAGAGGAGCCAAGGCAACAGAGACGGGGGCTTTGGCACGGAGAAGAGAAAGCTCCTCAGGGACAGGGGCTGACTTTAGACTCCAAACTCGAACCTTCTTTCTGATGTGGGAAAAGCCCAGCCAGCAAACACCGGGTAGACTCCAGATTCCGATATATGTTAGTGGAACGAACACTGGAAAACACCAAAAAGGTGAAGACATTCAAAAAGGGAAGGTTTAATTACATACACGCTACCTTATTCCGCAGAGCAGCTGGGAGTACAGAAGGGGAGGTATGGGGTTGGGCAGAATCCTTTCTCTCTCTGCGGGAGGGCTGTCCTAAGGGACCCAAAAGCCAATGACAGTGACCTCCAATGACTGCCTGTTCACAGGGTCCTATTCCATAGGGGCATCTGCCCCCAAACTACCTTGGGTGAGAGTGGGAACCATCTGGGGGATCAGGACAGGTTTCCTCAAGCCCTTAAAGTGTGTGCAGCATCCCTTTTCCAGGTGACTCACAAGACCTCCTGTGGGTTGAAGGTTGGCGAAAGGAAGGGGACGTCCTCTACGTAGTTCTTCTTCAGCCTCTGTCCCAGGGCGAACATCTGCCACATGCCCACCTTCGTCAGCTGTCCCGCAAACATGCCCCCCTGAGGTCGGGGAGAAGGAGAGAAACAGAAACAGCTCACAGCCTGCGAAGCCCAGCCCAGAGAAAACCATGGAAGCTTCGCCACGGGCTTCCCAGAGCGGAAGCTTTGCTCACCTTCAGCACGGTCTTCCGGTACTGAGAGTCCAAAGGGGAGTAAGGTTTCGGGCCCCCGGTGAGGTCGGTGACGGTGTAATCAAACTGAGTTTGGGGTGGGACCTCCAAAAGCCGGAGATTCCACTCCACCTGCTGGGATCACAGAAAACAACCCATTGTTGGAAACTTCCAGCATTAATACCCAGCAGCACTTGGAACACCAACTAGAATCCCTGACACCAGACCTGCAACCTCCCCATGTGAAGGAAGGAAAGAAACTTTAACTCCAGCTCCAGTGAAGGGAAGAAAAGACCAGGATTTATTATTCCCGGTGTCCTGAGCCCAAGTCCTGCCATTTGACACTTGTACTCTCTGTCAAGAGGCTGCTCTGGCACTAAGCCCAGACTGAAGTAAAGGGGAGAAGTGGCCCGACTGCCAGGTATGGAAATACTCAGTGAATGAATGAATGAGTGAATGAATGAATGAAATCTCAGTGACCACATACTTGGAAGGATTTTTAAGGACTCAACATACAGGTTTCTAAGGCCATCCCTTAAGGGCTGTACTGAATGTCCTTTGTAACCACCACATATTTCCCTTCTTTTCATCCAATTTCTCCAACAAGTAGTGGCCTTTTAAGAAAACTTTGTGTCTTCACCACTTTCCTTAATTCCTTGCAATATGGTGCCTGCCCCACCTGTACTGTAATGTTTTTCACAACGTCGCAAGTAGCCATAGGTCTCACAGCCCCGACTGCCCATAAAACTCTTACACTCACTGAGTCAGACGTCATGACTTCAATTTCCAAAACAAGAGTCTTTCCTTCCAATCCCATTGACCGGCTCCTCCTCCCAACTTACAGTGTTTCTCTCAATACTCACACAATTCTCTTACACCCCAAAACTTAAACCCCTGACTCTCCCTACTGCTCCATCCCTGCACCAAACCCTGCTGAGCACTGGCTAAAAAACAAGTCACTGCAACAGCCTTTCTTTTATCTTACCACCAGAGTATAAACCCTATTACCTCAGGCACGAGCCTGTGACAGATTCCCACAATCCATCTAGACATAACCACCTTGCTAAGCCACTGTCATCCTATCAAGAACTAAGGTTCCAAGAGATAAGCATTTGGCCACCCAGGTCTTCTGCACCTTGGCCCAGCCCTGTCCCCAGCAGTGCCCCCTCTCTCCTCCCTTCCCCAGCCCCAACCGACCCTGCCCACTGCTTCCTCTGCGGCTTCTCTCTACTTGCTTCCCTGTCGCTCGCCCGGAGGGACTCCTGCTTGATATGTGCCCATCCAGCTTCTCTGCGAGGTGCAGTGATGCTCACATCTTGCCTCACCATCAGTGACTGTTCCAGCTTCCCTTTTTATCTGAATTCCTACAGCACTGACACTCAAGAGAACAATACTGAACTCAATTTCCTACTACTTCGTTTTGTTAGAGTAAAACTAACATTTGAAAACCTACTACGTCACATAGGATTACATTTATCTTGGCCCCTCCCAGAAATATCCCAGGAGAGTACACCTGGGAGTCCCAGGTTCTCTCCATACACAGGAAGCTTTCCGTTCTTCCAAAAGGGACGGTCTCAGCCCCACGTGCATCCAGTCCCAACACCAGAGCCTCTTCTCCCACTGGTGCTGTAGCAACTGATATCAGAATATGGGGTGTTCAGTGCAGAGAACTTTCTACTATCGTTTAATCATTGCTCTTGTTTCAAAGTTCTGATCCTGTAACTTTCTGCATAAAACCTTCCAGGCTCACAGCTGCAATGATGGCCTCTGCCTCTGTCTCTTCGTCACTTCTTCCCTGCCCTACACACTTACTCTCTAGCCACACAACTTTGTTTCCCAGGACACCATCCCACGTCCTGGCCTTTCAACCTCATGATTCTTCTCCCTGGAATTGTCTTTTCCCTTCATCTGGAAAGACTTCTGCTCATTGCACAGGACAGCTTACATGTCCCAGAAGCCGTGACCATGGCCCCAAGCTCTCACAGCAGCCTTGGTGGCTCTTTTTGGTGGCCTTTATGGAACTGTCTGAGAAGAGCTCCTTTACCAGTCTGTCCTGCTCAGCAAACTTAGCTTCCAGAGAACAAAGACCAGGAAGCTCTTGGTCATCTATTGACCTCTGCGTTCTGGATGCCCAACGAAGAGCCTGGCACACGTTAGGTACAATTAATAGCTCCAGCAACTCGCCAGGTCCTGTGGAAGATACCAAGATGGAGATAATATGTCTCTGCCTTTTCTGGGTTTTCAGGTCAGTGGAGACAGCAAGCTATGAATGTAAATGACAGCAGAACTAAAATTGAAACTATGCGCTACAAGAAACCAGATGAAGACCACCCTAGTTCAAAGGCAAGACAGACTGTCTCTTCTAGCCGGGGATTCAGGAAAAGTTTCATAGAATTAATGGCATTTGAAATGAACAGGATTTAAACAAGTGAAGACCTAGACTAAGAGTCAAAAGGAGGCAACGGAGAGGGTCGTGCTGAGAACTCCCAGAATAGGTAGGAAGCGTCAGCAAAGCAGAGATGGTGAAGAATGCATATGGCAAAGAACTGATTTGCTTTGTCTCAACCTGGGAGTGGTTCTCAAACTTTTTAAGTAGCAAATACCAAGGAGGGTTTCACTGTAGATTCCTATATTTAAAGGCAAAAACTGGGATTTCTCTGGTTGAAGTAAGAGTGGGAACCCAGGCCCCCAGGCACTCAGCATCCCCCTAGCCCACAGGCTCCATAGAACAGTTTGAAAGCCAGCGGCACAGATCACGATTGCAATGGGAAGACTGGATGCAGAAAAGCCGATTTCAAGACGTCCGCAACAGAGTCAATGACAGCCTGAGGTCCCACCTAAGGCAGTCGGAATAGAAGGGTGCAATTTGAGTCAAACTTGGCTAGTGAGTAGATCAACGCTTTCTTTGGGGGCTATGTTGGTAGATAAACAAGGAAGAATAAAGAACAAAAATTATTTTGATTTTGAGGCTGGGTGGCTAAGGCGAGACCAGAATAATGGAGGTACTTACTCCTTGACGAAAACCAAGACCAAGACAGAAGAACAGCTGACAAGCCGAGTTCAGTTTTGAACATTGTAACTTGGAGATACCTCCTTGGGGTTCCCAGCGCTCCCAGCATATTTGCACAACTGGAATCTATTTTGCTTTTCTCCTTCACCACAATGTAATCTCCTTAGAGCCGAGATGGAATCAGCCATCTTTATAAGCCCAGTGTGCTGCATGGGTCTTGACACCAGGTCCTGTTCAGCTTTGCTAAGAAATCTCCTGCTGTGAGGCATAGTCGCCAAGAGAGGATCTTTTGGTATTTCCCAGAAATGACTCTTGAAAGTCTAGGTCATGTCAAGTCCAGAGTATACGTTTTCAGATTTTCAAGAATGGATGACACATCAGTGCCACATGTTGTGTCTACCCCACAGACACACGCTCATTCTTTCTTCCGTGTTAATGGCAAAGACTACATTTATAATTTTACTTAATTATTGGTACCCCATTTTCAAGCACTAACTTAAAGTAGGTGATAAAAAAAAAAAGCACCCTAAAATATACTAAAACAACCAATTCAAAGCAGGCAAGCAAGAAAAAGCAAATGTGTATAGGGACCAAAAAAATGGATGCCGTGTCAAGTTACTCAAAAATACACACCACGAAGATCCATATCCGTGGACGTGAAATGAGATGAGGCACTAAGTGTCCTGGCTTTTATGTAAAAGGAGAAACTTGATCAGCGAGACAAGCTTCAAGATAAAAGCAAGCCGACTGTTCGGGAGAAGCACACCATTTCTAATGCTAACAGACAAATTTCTCCCAAGGGTCCTCATAAAGAGGATAGAGTAATATAATGAACATCTTTTCAGTAGTCACAGCAGTGAGTTCTGTGGGAATGCTTCTCATTGTTTCCTCAACACAGAAGGATAGCATCTCACCAAAGCACATTTCTGTGAAGACAATACTACACTGGGATCAATACACTACATTCCAGGGAGAAGAAAAAAATCTACATAAAACTAAACAAAAACCTTTCAGGGGTAGATTTTAGGATAAAGCAATGGTTCTAAATCTTGACTACACACTGGCATCATTGGGAAATATTTAGAAGTTACCGATGCCTGAGTCCCCTCCTGACATAATCACATCCAGACCTCCTGGGGGTGGGGCCGCAATTTTTTTAATGCTATCCAATCCAGAGCCTTCTAAAGCTTCACCAGAGAAGCTTTAACCAGGTCTGGATGCTCTGGGCCAATTAAATCAGGCTCTCTGGGAGAGAACCCAGGTATCAGTGTTTTTTTTAAAGCTCCCCGGTTGAGTCCAATGTCACTTCAAGGTTAAGAACCACTGCTCTAGAGGAATGAATACACTGCCTGGCAAATCCTTCATTCAATGCTTCTTGAAATCCCTTTGCTGAGCCCTGGATCGGTATTAAGCAACAATGAGACTGGCATTATCCTTCCCATTTCATTTACATTACCAAATAAATATAGACCCAAATGCCTTAATCAACAGTGGAGCTGGGATGGGCTGGAATTTATTTTATAAAAACTGAGGAACCTGCCTGATTGGAAGCCACCTTACCACTGTATGGAGGGCGGCTGAGGGAAATCTGAAAGCAGGGCCAAATTTATCTTTTGAATATATACTTGGATCTAATCTAATGTCCAGAAAAAATGGTCAATTAAATTACAGAGTTGTATTTCCAGAGCACAGCTAAAGAAAGACAAGTCAACAGCCATTCAAGCCATGGGATAACAACTCAATAAAACATCTAGTTTTAAACAATGCTACTTTCTGAGGATTTAAGAAATAACTGAATGAAGCGACTTGTCACATGTTAATCTAGAAACCAGTCAGCAGTCTGGAAACATCTACCAAAGGCAATTTTAGTTTTAGAATTGTTGCCAGGTCGTCCCTCCTGACAATAATTAACAGCAGAATCAGGAAGATTAGAAAATCCCAATGAACAACCTCTATCAAATTGGATCTTGAAAAGAAAACCTGAGCAAGGAACTCCAGAAACAAGTTACAGCAGGCCGATGACACTAGCTCAATAGCCTACATTGAAACAGAGTTGGTTCCACCTCCGGCTTTTATGCTTAAGACTTTATATGAGACAACCAAAGATGTTTAATGCATCTGGCTCCAGTCTGGAGAATGGGAGCAGGCAAGAGAGGTAATGTGCTTTCCCTAATTGCAAAGCGAGGCCGTGGACTTGGGTGTTCCATATTTTGTGGCTACAACACAGACAGAAGATGAATGAAGCTGGCACTCTACCTGAGCTACAAGGGCCTCTTACACGTACAGGCAGAAGACACCCATCATATACCCACTGGCTCAGGAGAAAGCCTTAAAAGAATCTAAATCTCTTTTTCGACTCTCTAGAGAGTACATATACTGTACATACTAAGTCCAGGTCTAGACATTCAGACTTCTCTGCTACCACTGATATCTTTGTCTTCAACATGAGTCTTCTATTCCTGTATGTTATTTTCCAGCTTTTCTGTAACAAGAATAAATAGACTAAGGGGAGTGCAGGAGAGAGAGAGAGAGGAGAAATTCCAGTACCAAAAAGTGGTATAGCCATATATAAAAGCTAACTAGAAATCTGGTAATGGAATTAAGTGCCACCCACGATTTATTTACGTGGAAAGGGCTGAAAGGCTTGATTTCATATGTGGCCAGCTTTAAACACTGGGTTTTCAGTTGTACAGTCTGTACAAAGCCGTAAGAGTGTGCCTAGTATCAGGTTCAGACATCCGGTAGAACCCGCTCTGACATCAACCTGGAGGAAACAACAATGCAAAAGCACTCCACAGGAAGTGTGACAGCTGGGGACCTGAGGACTTCAGGTGGCAGATTCATCTTTACTAGGAAGCAGCCAGTTCTTCAGTCACAGGCCTGCCTGCTCTGAGAGGTCGGAGAACTTCACTTGCTCTCCCCAAGAAATAAATTCAGGAAAGGTAATCATTTGAAAAACGAATTATCTGGGCTTTCATCATAATGTCCCTGACCAAACCAGGTACATTTTCAGACATCATAGCCACAAAACTAGCCAATTTTTTCATTTTTTTCCTGCCACAAATCCCTTCCACAATAGCTTTAGAAACCCAAAAGAGAAAAGGAGAGCCCCGTGAGACAGCGCTTGTTACCAAAAAGCCTCCAAAGGATCTCAAAGGGTCTTCAGCAAACCCTGAAAGACAGCTGCTGTAAAATCTGTTCCCAAGCCATGGACTATTCATTCTGTTATTCACGTTGATCCGTTAGTGTGGTTGCTGTCCCAAAGATCACTGCCACCTTTGACAACCTTCAAAACAGCCCCACAGAAATGCACTACACCTTTGTACTCAAGGTCACCCAAATATTTGTTAGAAATGCAGAATCTCAGGTCCTGCTCCACACCTGCTGAATCAGAATCTATATTTTAACAAGATCCCTAGACGATTCATATGCACCAGAAGTGGCGCACTGCTGCCAGCTGTGCCACACCACAGCCATCCCCGGCGCAACTGGAAGTTCTGGGGGTGCCCTGCGCCTGGAGGGTCAGAGCGCGGTGAGGGGCGGGGGGATCCAGGCCAGCACCTTTGCTCAAGAGCCCAGAGAGGAACTGGCAACTGCTGTTTTCTCTTCGTCTGGAGCCCCAACCCTGCTCCGGGAGGGTGGGATTCCAAAGGTGTGTGTTCAGGACGAGGCCATTGGCCCGCCACCGTTTGGCCACAGGGTCCTAGCCCCACCGGTCCCGGCCCGGTCCGACCTCTCACCTGCTCCTCCTGCGGGAGCGGCTTAAGAGGACTCCGCGCCCCGTGTCGAAACACGACCTGCACCATTTTCAACTCCAATAGGCTCCGATCGACGGGATGCTGGCCGTGCGCCCCCTGCATCTCGGCCAGGGCTACCCGCCGCTGGTGGACTAAGTACGCCAGTGAGGTCAGGACGCCCACGGGGGCCCACAGGCGCCTCCTGAAGACACTGGTGATCATGGTGGGAGCCCCTCGGCTGCCCTCGGGGAGGAGGTGCCCGAGGCGAACACACGACCTCCGCGGGCGCGGGGCTCAGCGGCCGCCTCCAAGTTCCCAGGAACTGGAGGGAGCGCACATCCGGACGCCCAGCCCTCAGGGGACCCCGAGTGGGAGCAGCTACGAGTCCCTGGGAGTTTTAACCCGGATCGGTGTTGGCCGCGCCCGCTGCAGACTGGGCCGGGGGGAACTCAGTTCCTAATCTTTTGCCCTCTGGGGAACCTTAAATTTGTATTCCAAGTTTGGCCTCCAGCACTCTTGAAGGGACTGGAACTAGCCGAGAGTTTCTCTGCAGCAATGACTCCACTACCACAAACGACTGGCTTCCACTTTTCCTACTCACTTCCTCCTTCGCACCCACGGACCTGCCCCAAGCGGGCCCGCGCAGAGGAGCACGGGAAAACGAGTCCCGCGATGACGCCTGTCCCGAGGCTCTGAGTTGTGGGAACTACAGCTCCCAGAAGGCTGAGCGCGGCGGGGCTCTCCCTGGGAGGTATTGCCCCGCCCCGGCAGTGGGCCTCGCCCCTCAGCCCCAGCGGGTAGGTGCAAGTTTCCAGTACTAGGTGGGCAACATAGTGGGAGTGAGTCGGCGAGTTTGTCAGGCCGGGTAGTGTAGGAAACGTGAGGACGGGTAGAATTGGCTGATGGAGGGCAGTGTTTTGAGTGTAGAAAGTGTGATAGACTTCTTTGCAGTCCTGGAAGCAGGAGTTGCTGAAGGGAAGAGCCAAGACACATATTTACTGATTACCATTTGCGAAGGGCAGCACTACATGATTTATATTTAATCAAGGGCAGCACTACATGATTTATATTTAATCTTTGCTTACTGTCCCCCGTGCATGTTTAAAGAGGCTTAAATCGTCGCAAACATGTAGAACTTGGAGCTCACTGATGTGTTTACTTAACATCCAGAATATTTCTTGTGGAAAAATCCAGGCTTTGTCTGCAAGTGCCCAGTGACTTGGCACCTTAATTTACTAAGGAGAACCTGCTGGGCTGGTTCTCTTGACTATACAGTTATCCTAAGCCTGTGTTCCAGATCTTGGCAACAGGACACAGTGAATCCATCTGTGCCCCTCTCATGGCAAAGGTCAAGTTGAGAGGAGTGACATGTGTAAGGTGAGTTTCAATATATGACATGTAACCAGTTCTTTCATATCCTAAATTCTGTCTTTGGATCAAACTGGACCAGATGTGAAGATAACGTACTTACTATAGAGTATGGCTCTCACTTGAGTCTAAACTTGTTCTCCAAGCTAGAAGGTTCTGAATGTTCTGTGGGGGGAAGGTCATTTTGAAACACTGCACATTGTCACAGTTCTTCCCCCAGCTTAGCCCATGGACTCACTTTTCAGAGTCTTACTGTGTTCCCTGAGTGGTTAAAAACTGAAAGCGATTTTCCTGTAGCCCATGTAAGGAATAGGAGCACCAAACAACACTGCTGTCACATTTGGGTTGGGGACCGCTGTTCTCAACAATTCAGTGAAAGTGTGCTACAGCTTTAGTACAAAGACCCTGGTATTTGAGCAGTTGTAGCATGCTTGACAGTTTTAGCGCATCAGAGCCCCTTCAGGGCAATGGAATGTTGGCATCTGGGTGCCAGTACCTTCTGTATAAGGGACAGGCCACCCTCATACACCCTGCATTCTGGCAGCCTGGGCCAGACATGTGGATCAGGCATCGTGAGCCGTACCTTTCGCCTGTATGAGCAATAGCAGAGGCTTATCCTGCTGGTGTGTGTGTGTATGTGTGTATGTGTGTGTGTGTGTGTGTGTGTGTGTGTGTGTGTGTGTGTGTGTGGTTGCGGGAGTGGGTAGTGGGTGCCAGGGATGGCTCAGCAGATCTCTGCAGGAAGCCAGAGCACATTAAGTTGCAAAATGACAGATTCCTGGTAGTTGAAAGCACTGTTTGTCAGCATATGTGAGACAACCCTTGGGGAGTCCTACAAATATTTGGTGTGTGATGTATGGTGGTGCTGGTAGTGACAGTAAGCTGCAGTTTAAAAGAGGCTAGAAATCTTGAAATCATGCTCTGGGGAAGGCTCTGGAGTTGGAGGATGGGGGAACTGAACACTGTTATTGTAACCCTGCTTTTACCACCAAGCAGGGCTGGTTTGGGAAATCATCCCTCCTTCCTCTGAATTGTTTTCAGAGGGTTGCATTTAATATTATGCCCAAACTCGGTTTTAACCATGAGCTTAGATAAGAAACAACCATATTCACTGTTTTATCTCCAGTCTTGAGCACAGTGCCTGGCTCACAGTAATACTCCATAAATACTTGTGGAGTGAAATTATAGGATTTATCATTGGAGTTGTCCATTTCATCACTTATTGCTCTCTATATAAATCTCCTGAGAAATTTGTCTTGGGCTAAAGTGTTAGCATTAGAACAAGCATTAAAATGTATGGAGATGACTTTTCCTTCCTTTTTGCCTTGGTTGACAGGAAGCTTGGAGGCTAATTTTAAATTTAACTACCGCAAATATTTAGAGCCTAATGGCCAGTTTAACTGTGATCTTTTCCTCCAGGATATCACCCTGGCTTGGAAGGAAGCAAAGCCGGAGAAAAGTCAGTTAGGAATGCAACAGCAGCATTCCAGGTGTGAGACCTACAAGAGGTAGAGTTAACAGTAGAGAGGGAGAGGGAGGAAGGAATCAAGGTGACTGCCAAGTTCCTGGCTTGGGCAACTTGCACCAGGATGCCATTTACCTGAAAGATAGTTGAGCAGAAGTTAACAAGTTCATTTTAGATTTGGACATTATGAGATACCTGTGAGGAGGCATCTAAATAGAAATACCGCCTAGAAAATTGATTATGTTGGTATGGGAATATATACACGGGACTCCTCTGCACATTGTTTTTAAGAAAGAATGGGAGTGGGTAAGATTCCCAGGGTGTGTGGGGAGAGAACAAAAGGGGGCCACGACTGGACTCTAAGGAACCCCGTCATTTAAGGGAAGGGCAGAGAAAGAGAGGCCTGAGGAGTGATAGAGAAAAAACAAGACTTGGGTGTTGAGGAAACCAAGCGGAGAAGGACGTACAGAGCTTAAGTGGCAGAGTCTGGATAGTCTGAATTGAAACTCACGTCTCTCTAAGCCTGTGCCTACCGTATGTACCGCAGATATTATACTGCTGAACTCCTCTCTGGGAGAGGGTAGTAATTTGTGTGGTAATCAGCCTGTATGATACCCCTCTAGCATGCGAGACCGAAACTTTATTTTTCCTTCATGACTTCTCATCAGTAAGTCTCCTTTCTTCCTACCATCGCCTCAGTCCTGATCGATGGCTTCCTAACTGGTTTGTTTTTTGTTTCTTGAATATCGTTTAGATCTCTTTCTGTTGCAAGTGACAGAAAACTTGAGTCAAGCTGATTTAACAGGAAAAAAGAAAGGAGTTGATTAGCTCACGTTGTTGAAAACTTCAGAACTGCCTCAGGCTTAGCAGGTAGAAACTCAGAAATACTATCAGTTTCTGGTTTCTATTGCGGCCCCCCCAAACCCACCTCTTATGTGTTGCCTTTATCCTCAAATTTTACCTGGTGACCCCGAGCCTGCCCCTGAGTCACACGGTTGCTGTAGCAGTGTTACTCTCTTTACCCATCAGTCTAACTGGAAACAAAGAGCTTTTTTCCCCTCATAGGAATAGAAATCCTGGGCCTCAGAATCATTTGATAGATTTGGGATGGTGCTTAATTCGGAAACAAATCATTTCCGGCCATCCCAGGTGTTGAAGGGGAGCCACCCCACCCAAACCACATGAGCTATGAGGGATGTAGTCACTTCTTCAAAGGAGATTCAGAGAACTGTTTTCACTGCTAAAAAAGTAGGGGGTGGTAAGTGGATGAGGGAAAAGCAACAGATGTCTTCCGTGCCTTTCTCCCATCTTTCCTCCCCTCATTTATCAACTTCCAATGTGCATTGTCAGTGACTCATGCTGAAGTTGCTGACCTTTTGGCAGAAGGAGGTAGGCTTAATACTTTCTACAACTCTAACAGGGAAAGTCTATGTCTATACATCTTTGTCATTTTCTTATTTAAACATCTTTATTGGTTCCCCGTAGCCCATGAAGAAATGATTTACAATATCAGTGTTCAATGGTCCACTACTCTTGTATTCCATGCTGTTTTAGAGTCCTGGAATACTTATATTTCTGTTGGTATGATACTATTGTTGTTTCAAAAACCCACGTCATTTATGTCTTGAGACATACCAGAGACATGCTTCATTAAAATTTTGAATCAAATATAGGTGAGCTTGTTTAGAACGCTGTCTTCTCTACTTCCATAATCACCAAGCAAAAGAAGAAAACCACCACTAAAGCAAGCTTCTAATGCAAGAATCATTCTTATCTATTACAAAGACTTTCCAACAAATGAGATATGAACAGAACACTTATTGGTATTAATATGGTGTCTCCATGTATATGAGATGAGATGAGATAGAAAGATGAAGACAAATGAGAAATAATTTCTTTAAAGCAAAAAAAAAGAAATAATACAGCTTGTTACAAATAAAAAATTGTCCCTGCAAAGAAATAAAACATTGCGCCGCCGCCCGCCCCCCCCCCCAAAATCTCCTCAAAGTTATCAACCAAGATAGGATTGTTTGAAAATAATGCGCTAGAGAAAAAGATTTAAGGGCAGCCTATAACGATCTCATCTATTGCTTTATCATTCCCTTAACTAGCATAGATTCAGAAAGAAGTTTTCAGCCACTGGAAAGCTTTTCACAGATCAATAATGACCTCATTGATACACTAAGATCACTTAAGAAAAGATTATAATTTTACTTCATTTTAAACCCCAATTAAACTTTCTTTTATGTAGTGCTTACTTTAAGCAATATTTCATTTTCATATTAGAATGATATGTTTAATATATATTTCAGTATATTTACATTTTACTTATTTCAAATGTATCAAATATTTCATTTTACTAATCTCAAGTACTTAAAATATATTATGTGAAATAAATACCAAAATATACTGAAATTTTACGCTAGTATTTAAGTGACTCTTTAGTTTGGGTCTGGAGGCCCCTCCAATGAGCCCGCTGTCTATATTTCCAGCCTCCTTCCCACTATCCCCGTGTCTGGGAGAGATCTGTTTACCTATGTTTCCCGTTATAGCTTGGACCTGGCTACCTCTGTTCCTTTGCCCAATGCCCCTTCTCCTGTTCTTCCTGGAATGTAACAAGCACAACTGTTAGAATGGAATCTTAAAGCAAATTCATTTTTGACTCCCATTATTTTTTCAAACCTGCAGTAAGGGGCTATTTCTCCGTACCCCTAGGAAAGACAAAGATTGTTTCTCAGACGTAATAAAAATAGTCATTTCTTAAGTGACTAAATAAAGTGGCAAAGTAAAGAGGCAAGCAGGAGTCAATGTGGCAGTCCTAGGTAAGAATGATTACCTCAACCTTAATTTAAGGTAGAAGTTTCTCGTCTCTTCCAGCTTGGGCTGGCTGGAAATCTGCAGTGTGACGGTGAGGGAGAGAAGGGTTCATGGCTTCTTCGTTGCTTCCTTTCATGTTCCTTCTTCTCTTCTTCCATCTGCCACCCCTGCAGGATCTGGAGCTTGGTGAAGGGGAGAAGGGAGGGGACTTCCGGTAGCAAAATTCTGGGTGCTGCGGAGGTAATCAAGCTGCTGCTCTGTGAACCTTGCGGACGGTGAAAGCCTGTTGCTCTTTTGAGGGACTTTCGTGGCTTCCTCAGAGACCTTCCCTTTCCTCACGCTTCTGCACCCTAGGTCTCCAGCAGCGATTCACCTCCAGTTCTCTTCTGTGGAGGCCCCTCAGCCATGCGGGAAGTCATTTTGAACAGAGGCTGAGCAACACCACACCAGTTCCTTCTCCCCAACCCCCACGTCACCTGGTCCATAGGAAACCCCATGTGCCCAGGGAAACGGAGTGAGGCTGCTTCCCCAGCCCTCAGCCTTCTAGATTAGATTCTCAGGTGTGAGCCAGTCAGGAGCGTGTGTTCTTCAAACTGTGGGAGACACCCTTAAGTTATGTACATAGTTGCCACCAAGTCCTGTCCTTTGGTGTGAGGTAAGGGGCGGATATTCTCCCCCACCGTCACCTTTGGTGAGGAGGGTGGAATTCTTCGCACCCAACAGTTCTCTCCAAAGCATTCTTTTCAAAAAGCTTCCTAGCTCCCATTCAGCAAGCATCTCTTGATGTCGATGTGGGTGACAATTTAAGACTTACGTGCCTCTCCCCCCCCCCCCTTTTTACCGCCTGCTTTGACAGTGGTTTCATTTTGGTCCAACACATAGCTCTGGAATGTGCCTCCGCTGAAACTTTCATTTTAACATCTCGTTACATCCCTAAAGCTCATATTCATGCCTCTACCTTCAGAAAATCGTCCCTATAACCCCCACGATAGTCATTTTTTACTTCATTGAACTGTTAGGTGTGGATCATTTTGCCATTCCCGTGGCACTCGTTTCCTGCTTTGTACTGTAGTTATTGAAGTATACTTATTTCCATGAAAAATTTGTAAGTTCCTCCAAGGTAGAGACTACGCATCTTCATTTTTGTATCACCAAAGTCTTACACACGGTAGGTACGTGATAGTTATTGTATCCCCAAAATGGTGTCCTCAATATGGCTGTGCGTTATCCAGTCTTGGAAAGCTGACAATGTCTTCAGTGCCACCTGTATCTGTAGAGTATGTGCTGAGTTTCAAGCGCTGTGCCCAGTTGGGGACACAAGTTTGGACAAGACCTAGTCATGTCTAGGAGCAGTCTTAAGCATCCGAGGAAGCTGGAATATTGCCAACATAGTACGTAAGTCTGCAATGAGAAGCGCTCTACAGGTTGTCCCCTGGGCTGACTGGTTAACACAAACCAGGAGGCTCAGGGAAGTCTTCAGAAAGTTAGAACTACCTGGATTTTTTTTCAATTGAGCTAGACTTTACCCCTTTATCACAAAATTCACCCCTTTAAAGTATACAATTAAGTGATTTTTAGGATATTTACAAAGATGTGCAACCGTCATCATTATGTAATTCCAGAACATATGCATTACCCCAAAAAGTAACCTCATGCTCATTGGCAGTCATTCTCCGTTCCTCCCTTCCCCAGCCCCTGGCAACCATTAATTGGCACCGGACCCAGAGGTGAGTACTGGTCCTTCCCACGCGTACTGCTTCTGCCAGAAAAAAATGTGGCCTAATTAGACCGTCATACATTTGCCCGTACGTTGGATTCCTCTTGGTACGAAGCAGTCAAGATAATTCTCTCCGTGTTTTTTAATGATGAAGATACCATTTGCATTTTTTTTTCATCCTATGCTAAAGCTCTCTGAGTACCCACTTCAGGTAAGACTCGAGAATTTGCCTCTCACAGAGGGTCCTTCCGATTGTCACTAGAGGGCACTGCTGCTGTGTGCGAAGTGCCATTCCTGGGGGGACTGGAAGTCTGTGTCTGTGAGAGTCACAAAAGGCTCGTGGTGCTGGGTTGGTTTGTTCTAGAGAATGGTTGAGGAGGGTTTCCTTGGCCAGCTGGGAAAGGGTGGGAGGAGCGGTGGGAGGGGTCCCTGCCCACCTCACTCTCCTCCACAAGCCCTCTCCTCCCTTGGGGCGGCAGGCCTGCCAGAGGGTGGAGGCAGAGGCTGTTACCTGCTTCAGGAGCAATAACTGTGCACTGTGCTGCTTAGAGCCGGCAGTGTTTGCAGGAGGAGATTAACCATGGAGGGGTTGTGAGAACTCCCAGTTCAGAACATTGAAAGAACATTGAGATGCAAAGATTTATGAGGGAGAAAGACTCGCGTAAGAAAAGGAAATTAGAAACCAAGCAAGCAGAATATTCAAAAGGCAGCTACACACCACGCATAATAATGAAGTCGCCATGACTCCCTTCAGCGCAGGTCGGTCTCCTTAATAATTTATATAGCAACTCTGCTTCCCACTGCAAACAGGTGGGTGTGGGGGGCTTTGCAAATGTTTCCTTGTTGCTCCTTTCACTGTCTCCCAGAGGAAGGTCGGATTGTCCAGAAGGCTTTCCTCTGGGTATCCAGATGGAGAAACAGGCTCCTCGTGCCTGCCATTTGCATAAGGTAACGGAGTGAGACGATGGCAGCTCTGGGACCAGCAGGCAGACCTGCTCATCAGTGCCATATGGATAGCACCGAGGTCCCTCAGGCACCTCGAGAGGATGGGATGGGGCTGAGGGGTGTAGGCAAATGTCAGAAGATGCGTGGACTTTGAAATGGAGGCAGGCACCCGAACCACACTGGGTTCCTTTGGAAAATGATGCCACAGGAACCTCATGTCTGGTTGGGTCTTGTTCGGTTGATTTATGGCGTGGGGAATGTCTGTGGCATGCTCTCCCCACTGACACCCCCCAGTCCGGTCCCTTCCCCTCCTTACCTGGGCTTGTGGCTGATTTTCCCGGCCTTCACTCTCTCCTTCAGTTGGACTGTGAACACTGCTGCCAGAACCACCACTTCCTCCATGTGCCCCTCCCCGGATAGCAAACCTTCTCTGGTGGAAGTCACGAACAAGTCATATCAGCCCTATAGATATGCTTTGAGAACGTGGTGTTTTAAACATATTTTGAATTCATTTCCAACATTGAAAAAGAAAGATTTTAGATAAAAATCTGAATTTCTAGCTTTTGGGGGGGGGGAATTAGAATATTTGGCAACTCTAGGCCTGTGCTTCCGCATTGCAGTTGACTGGGGCAGAGAAGCGTCACAGCCTTCAGACAGGGCTCGTGCTTTCCATTCCAGTCGGTCCCTGCCTCTCTCCTGTCTACCCACCTCCCCAGCTTTACCAGTGAGGGGGACCGGCCTGGTCCTCTGGACTGAGTTCATTACACCTGTTCTGTGGCAAACCCTGGCCCAGAATACAGGGTCCCCAATCGGGCTCCCCATCAGCATTACTGAAGGGGCACCAGCTTCAGGGCCTTAATGCAGTGATGCTCAGTCCACGTGTGAGTTTAGACACAGACACACACACACACACACACACACACACACACACACACAAGTGATATTTCTCCTTAGCCAGGCAGTGGCACTGAGGATGGAAAGGAGGGATCCAAGTTTTCTGAGTAACTCGGTAGATGGTGGTGATTTATTGGGATAGCGAGCTGTGGAGGGGGAGCAGAGGAGACCCCTCAGATGGAGATATGCAGAAAGCAGTTGGATCGCTGACTCCCGGGCTCGGTGGCAAGGCCTGGCCTAGAGGAAGAGTCTGCAGAGCCTCCAGCTGTGCCACCAGCCCTGAGGGGATTGATGAAGCTGTGAGAGTGAAGAGATGCCCAGGGAGGGAATATAGTCTGCGGAGAGAATAAGGCCAAGGTCAGAATACTGGGGAGCACCGGGCAGAAGGACAGTCAGCAGGAAAACAAGACGAGTTGATCACAGGAGCCTGACAATTATCAGGAGAAACCAGGGTCTCAGAAGCTCAGAGGGAAGAGGGCTTCTAGAAGAGAGTGGTTAGATCACACACACGTAAGATGAGGTCTGAAAACGATCTATCTGATTGGCAAACTGGGAGGAGGTAACTTTTGTTTTCCAAGTGCAATACATTTGGAGGGATGGAGGCAGAAGCGTCAGTGCCATGAATTGACACAAATGGGGGAAGAATAGAAACGCGTATTTGCCAACTATTCTTTTGTGAAGTTAAGAAGAAGGAAAGAATTTCAAGAAGTAGGTAGAGGAGCTGCAGAACTGAAAAGGGGGTTTTCTTTTTCTTTATTCTGATCTGTTGCAGAGGACGGCGGGGGGAGGAGAGGCTGCATTTAAAGGGTAGGGAGACCGAGTGTGGAGCAGAGCCCAGGAGGAAAGCACAGGGTGAGAGGAAGAGCATGTGACCAGCTCTGAGATCCAAAAAGCATCCCTTCACCCTCTGGGTCTGGAGAGGGGAGGAGAAGGAAGTTGCAGGTGAAGGGGTGGGAAGTTGGAATTCATGCCTGCTGGCTTCAGATTTCTTTGAAGTCAGACGCAAGCGAGACGACTGGAGGAGAGTGCGTGTGGGTGGAATGGGTGGTGCTGAGAGTGCTTATTTTAGGGTGCTCTTATTTTAGGGAGCCCTAGAGGGAATAGCTGCTTTCCCTATATTCTTCAGAGGTATCTGTACTTCTTTTTTAAAAATTATGTTACCCATTTTAAGTGTACAATTCAATAAGCTTTAGCACATTTACAGAGCTGTACAACCATCGTCACAATCCAGTTGTATCAGCATTTTTATCACCCCACACACACCCCTCATGCCCACTTTCCATCACTCCCCATTCTCACCTCCAGCCCCAGGCAACCACTAATCTGCTTTCTGTCTCCATGGATTTGCCTCTTCTGGACATTTCCCGTACATGGAACCATACCACATGTGACCTTTGGTCTCTGGCTTCTTTCACTCAGCACGATGTTTTCCAAGTTCTTCCATGTTGTAGTAGGGATTGGTACGTCACACCAGTGAAGTGCCGTTTAGGGCTGAACAATCGTCTGGTCCATGGATATATCCCGCTTTTTTATTCAGTCCCCAGTTGATGGACCCTGGGTTGGTTCAAGTTCTTGACTGCTCTGCACGTTCAAGTTCATGTCTCTGCATGCACTTGTACTTTCATTTCTCTTGTGTAAATACCTCAGAGTGGGATCCCTGGATTAAACCGTAAATTGTTGTTTCACTTTTTAAGAAACTGCCACACTGTTTTGCAAGGTAGCCGAACCATTTTACCAGCAATGCAGGGGGTTCCAGTTTCTCCGCATCCTGTCGACACTTGGTGGTGTTTGTCTTTTTTATTATAAACATTCTAGCAGCTGTGAACTGGTATCTCGTTGTGGTTTTAATTGACATTTTCCGAAGGACTAGTGATGTTGAGCATCTTTTCATGCACTTACTAACCTTTCATGTATCTTCTTTGGTGAAATACCTAGTCAAATCCTTTGTCCATTAAAAAAGTTAGTTGTCTTCCTATCACTAAGTTGTAAGAGTTCTTCTTTACTTTTTACTAGACAATTCCTCATTATTCCAGTCCCTATTATACTTAATAATTGTATATATTAAATCTCCCCTCCTCAAAAGTACTATGTGATGTCTCATTTTATTGCAGTCTGACTTTTACCGGTGGCGACAAATATTTGTTCTCCGGAAATACCAGAACAGAAATAAGAAAAAGCGAAAGCTTTGGCGCTAGACAGATTTGCATTCTGAACTTACATGTTATCATCTGTAAAATGGGAAAAGAATGCCTATATCACAGGATTATCTTAAAGATTAGCGACAATAGACATGAATAGTTTATCACAGAGATTGGCACTTGGTAGCAACTCAATAAATGGTAGTCAACAACATGACAGCAGTTAAGTGGTCAAGAGCTGAAAAGAAATCGTAGGGTGTCCTGTAGGTGACAGTACTGTTCAGTCAAACTATATTTGATGAAAAGGTCCCCGTAGTTCTTTAGTGAAAAGTGTCCTTAATTGGCACCTGAGTGCTGCCATTGTCAGAGACAGGGAGAGGCTGAGTGATGGCTGAGGAAGGTCCTCAGGCTGTGGTTGCATTTTGGGACCTCATCAAGAATATGGAGTCTGGTCTTCCGCTTCCGAGTGCCCATTTTATCAGTACCCCAGGCGTGTCCAACTTTTAGAAGGCTGACTCATGCCAACTCAACTCACACAGTTATTTTAGTCTTCAGGATAAGTGGAGTGACTCACTCTCTTGGGGCTTGATCCATTACTCAGCCATGAAGTGCTGTGAAGGTTTGCAAAAACGAGTACAGGGGTGGCTGGTTAGTTCAGTTGGTTGGAGCGTGGTGCTAGTAGCACTAAGGTTGCCGGCTCGATCCCCCGCATGGGCCACTGTGAGCTGTGCCCTCCTTAAAAAAAAAAAGAAAGACTAAACATTTTCATATTCAATGGACTATACATGGAGACACAGCCTTAAACTAAAACGATCACATTTACATTGAAGAAGCATAAAGGACAACACATCACAAGCATCAACGCATTATGACAATCATTTAGTTTACTGGTAGGTCTAGACATTTTCATAGAATATTTACATTTTGTGTGTAAGACGTTTCTGCTGCCTTAAAGAACGTAGAAACCAGAATTAGGAACAGACACAATGAAGGAGCCTTACAGGGTTAAACAGTAAGTAGTAGGTTGGCAAGTAAAGAGTGGATCTTAACACTAATGGAGCTGGAAAACTGCCAGCTGGGGATTGGCGCAGCCTCTGTACTCTTGGGTGGGGAAGCTGGAGTGTGTTTGAGAATACCCTCCTCTTGTTCTGAGAGGGTCCTCTCTGTGATCACTCGTCATCCTCGGGAAACCTGCTCCAGACATGTTCAGCATGCTATTTGGTTCACTTACCTGGAGTGTGGTCCATTACTGCAGTGTCAGGACAGTTTCTTCTGCACTTGCCTGTGAGCTGTGCTACTCTGCAAACCAGGTGTGCGTGAAAGGCAAGGATGGGATTTTGCTCGAGCATTTGCATCCTAAGACCAGGAGAGCAGGTTATGGCGGGTGGAACACGTATGCTTGATGGTTTCTTGGCTACACACCAGGAAACAAACTGGGGAGGACGTGGGTTAGGTGGTTGGTGCACCACGTGGTTTTATTTAGTACCTTTTTTTTTTTGGTCACAAATAGGTGCCACAAAGTAACCTGTAAGAGGATGGAAGACACTGGATGTGCCGTCTACACAGGCAAGGAAATGACGTGAGCTCTGGACTGAAGATGGGAGGAACTTGGGCCTGGTGGAAGTGGGGGCCTAGATTCTAGGCATGGAGAGGCAATGGCATTTGTCAGCTACTCTCTCTGTTGTGCGTCCCCTGTCCCAACGGCATTTATTACACATTCAGACCAGGGTTAGTCAAGAAATGTGGTTATGCCCACACTTAAGGCACAGTGTGTGGGGTGAGCTGCTACTCCTGGAGAATGAAGTTACAAGATGACAAGAGGTAGAGCAGAGTAGAGGACAAACCCTGCACTTCATCTGAGGGTCCCTATGGCGGCCAGTTAAAGCCATGGCAGGTCGTGTTCCCGAGGTGCCTGCATGGCATTCTCCAAAGCTATTTCCCCTGTCGAAGTGTGATTGAGAGAGAGACAGACAGACAGATGAGAGGGAGGCAGGGACGGAGGGAGGGAGGGGGAGAGAGAGAGAGAGAGAGAAGTGGATAGGGGGTAAGAGGTAGGAGGAATCTGGAACAATCTTTTTTCCTCCTCATTCAACTTCAATAAATAACTCAAATATCTTAATAGCCCTATTTTTTTCAATTTTCTTGCAATTTAATTTGAGGGCTTTGGTAATGCACCATTGTTAGCACAATGAGCATTTTTTTTTAACTTAAAGAGAAGCTTTGTGTTTAAGTGAAAGTCACATACAGAAGGAATCTAATTTTTTTTAAAAAAGTCTTTGAACAATTTTCAAACAGAAGTCAAACACTCTTCCTACCCCCCTTTCTCCACCAACCTCCCCCGGGGCCACCTAAGGAGACTTGGAAATAGTTCCTGGTATTCCAGGGACAATCCGCAGGCGATTAGCTTATCATAAACATGGGTCTTAGGAAAAAGAATTATCTTCCCCTCAGGTTATGGAACAAAGAGTGTAGGCGGGTCCAGGGTGGAGGACCTGAGTGGCCGGCCTGTGTGGGGAGCACAGGCAGATCCCAGGGTGTCAGAGCATGTAGACCAGCTGGCCACCCGTCCTGTTTGAATGTGGGCTTCGTAGAGGGGACCAGGGCTGGTTGGCGCTAATGATTGGTCCCCATTTTAATCATTGCAGCCAATAAGAGGAATGCCTTTTAATGATCCAAACTGAAATATTTGACCTGGAAGAAAGGTACAGACAAGTGTACGTACTCAATCCAGGGACGTGTTTGGGGTAAGTGAAGAGATATTTTGCATATAACATGGTGTGACGACATAGAGTATGGTATACCTTCTCTCTTTGTTTGTTCTCACCACTTTGCATACCTGCCTGTCGACTTCAAAAATCAGGTAAGTTCCATCCAATCCAGATATCTCTCTATAACAGGACTTTACAAAGTCCTTTTACCTTGGGACTTTATATGATGGAAGAAATAAGAATTACTAAACTCACATTCTGGAATTAGAACTTAATAGATTTTACCAGCTGGCTAACTCCCACATAAATGCATACATGCTCTATAAAGGATATAAAGTTGACTCGGTAAGGAACTGGTAAAAATCCTCAAGTCTGGCTGCAAGAATGCCTGGTTCTTGTCGAATTCATAATTTTCTTCTCGTTCTGTAGATTCTCTTCTATGTACTGTGTCATTTCCCCTTAAATAACAGGCCGCATTGAGATGTGTCTTTCTTCGACTGGGGCCTTTATTCCCAGTCTTTATTAGATGCTAGTTTATTTTATGCAGTTTGTATCAGCCAAGAAAATTGTTGACTTCCTCCAATGAGCAAGAGAAATAATCAGACAGGGACAGCCACAGCCTCCCACCCCTGCCTCCACCCTCCTGCCAGGGTCTGTGCCACATACTCTGCTTTTCAGACATTCACGTACACGGACCGTCTCTCCTTCACTCTTGCCTTCCGTCTCACCCCTGCCATCTCCTCAAGCCCTTCTCCCTATGCTTGTCTCCCTGTCATCTGTTGTCACTGGATCATTCTCACCAGTATGCCCACATGCTGTTACTTCCTCCATCGAAGAAATAAATCTTTTCTTGGCCCCTCTTTCTTCTGCAGTTCTATCCCATTTCTCTTTTCCCCTTTACAGCAAAACCCCTTGGAAGTGTTGCTGTCTGCCATTCCTCTCTCCCATTATCTCGTCAATCCACTCCTAACAGCTGTTTATCTCCATTAGTCAGAGGTCAACAGTGACTTCTACAGAGCTAAATCCAATAGTCATTTCTCATTTTTCGTGACTGGCCACTGCTTCTCCCTCCATTACTTCTCCAACCTTATCTCTAACTCTGTCCCTGCTGCCCCCGCTCCAGCACCACAGTCCTCACTGTTTCTCAAATCCTCCAGACACACTCCCTCCTCCAGCCCTTGTCCTGGCTGTTTCCTCTGCCTACGATGCTCTCACCCAGATGTTAAAAGGGTACGCAGACATGGTACCCTTTTAAAATCTCCACTTGAGTGTCACCTTTTCCTGACACCTCCTCTTACCATCCTGTTTAAAGTTATTGCCCCCCCCCCGCCCACCGTCACTCTTGGTTCTCTTTTGTATTAGTTAACTACGGCTGTGTAACAAATTACCCCAAAACTCCATAGCTTAAAACAACATGAGACATATATTACCTCTCACAGTTTTTGTGAGTCAGGAATTAGGGAGCGTGGGTGGTTCTGTCGTGGGGTCTCCCAAGAGGTTGCTGTCACCTGTCACTTCAGACTGCAGCAGTGAACCGCAGGCTTCCCTGGGGCCAGAGGATTCATTTCTAAGATGCCTTATTCAAATAGCTGTTGGCAGGAGGCCTCAGCTTCTCCCTGCACAGACCTCTTCCTGGGCTGCTTCTTGGGCAGCTGGCTCCACCCAGAACAAGCCACCAGAGAGATAACCAGCAGAAGCTGCAATGTCTTGAATAACCTAGTCATGGGAGCCACACACCATCACTTCTGCACTAGCCTCTTAGTCTCACAGGCCAGTCCTATTCAATGTGGGAGGAAACACAAGGTGTGTTTCCAGGGGCTGGGGCCATCTTGGAGACCACACCTTCACTCTATTTTTTTTCCATAATGCTCATACCTCCTAACATGCCATGTCATTTACCTATTTCAGATGTTAATTTTTGGTCTCCCTACGCTCAGCTGTAAGATCCTTGAGGGTGTGTGATTTCCATCTGTTTTGAAGAGGATTATATCTCTAGTGACCAGCAGAGTGTCTAGCGTATCGTAAGCACCTAACTATTTGTCAAATGAATAATTGGATATAAAGCTCTGTAAAATCCTGTCTGCCTACCCTGATTCTTATTCTGAAGCAGCTTCTCTCTCTGAAATTTCAAGGAGCCGCAGCTCCAGCCGGCTCTTTACACTTCTCTGAGCGCGCAGTGACCCGTCTTTGTTTCCTGACCCAATCTATTTTGTGCCTTTGCTGGAGTGAAAGCTTCCTGATTGAGACCTGAGCTAAAAACAAATTCTCCCTCATTGAACCCCTCTCTGACCACCACCACCACCACCATCAACACCCCCCCACACACACACACGTTTTTCTGTGACCATTTCATGCCCAGTGTAGGTAAAAGTACACACAATGTCTTCAGAGTCCGTCAGGGCTAAGAGCTGAGGAGGGAATGATAATAAGGAGAAGAAAGACAGAGGAAGGAACTCTGGTGGTAGGGTGGCTGTAAGAGAACCAATGGCCCATGATTGCTCTGTTCTATGGTCTAAGAGAGGCGCTATTAGCATCTGGATGACAGTCCTCCTGCCACCAGAGTCCAGGAATTACTGACAGGAGCGGCAGCACGTATCCCCGCTCTCCTTGCTATGGCAGTGCCAACAGCTGAGCTGGTAGAGGACATGCTGGTACCTGAGGAAGTGGGAACCTCCGCTGAGGGGAGTTTAGGTAAGAGAGCAGGTGGCAGCTGTGAAGGGCAGGGCTGAGCTGGTGAGGAGAGCGCCCCGGCCTCGCCGTCCGCTTTCGGGCCCATCCTGACTTTTCCTCACAGGCTCTTGCTTCAGCCATTTCCCCACACCTATACCTTGCTTCTCCCTTTACCACAGGCTTTCCCCACAGTCTGCAAATATGATAAGCTCTCCCCTATCCTGAAAACCCATCCTCTCTACTGAGACCACTTTTTGTCAGGTCTTAGCCATCCCCCAAATAAAATGAACACACACTAAAATGCACGTTCCTCTCCATTTGGTCCTGTTTCCAACCACCATTTGTCTTTTCTTAGCAGATTTATTAAATGAGCTACTCCTGTGCCTTCCCTTCCTCATCAGGTTATTCATTTATGAATTTATTCAAGAAGCAATTTGTCCAGGACCTAGTATGTATAAAATACCGGAAATAGAGAAACGGAGGATGGAACACTCTGCCTAGTAGGGACACAGGCAGGTAAACAAATGATAATATTACGCGATGAGAGCAAAAAAGAGGACGCATGCAAGGTCCAGAGGTAATGCAGGAGAAAGGGTCATTAGCTCTAGAGGAGAGAGGCAGGAATCCGAGATGGTTTTCTGGAGACCTGGAATGTGAACTAGATTTTGCAAGACAACAGGTGAACATAGGGCTGGGGGCGTGGGGGAAACGGAGAGTCTCTTGGAAGTTGGATAAGAGAGACTGACCCGCTTAATCAAGTACACGGAGATGATATAAAAGGAGGAAAACACACAGGAGTTGGCAGCATGGAGGTCACTCCCGGTACCACGGAATGAAGAGTGTTGCAGCAGGATGGGAAGCAAAGAGCGAGAGGGTAGCGATGGTTTGGGCAGAAGCTTAGCTGAGATGGGGAATATTGTAGGATGGCAGCTAGAGGAGAGAAGTGCAGGATGGGAGAACTGCTGAGACAGGAGGCAGTCACCTCATAGTCACCGGCCTTTTAGGGTTTGTGTGAGGATTAAAAGAGTTATTACTACGTGCCGAGTGGCAATGCCCGCTCATACTCCTTTAGTAGGTAGAGGAGCCAGAATGCAAATTCTCACCCTTGGATGTCAATCCCAAGCTGTTTGATTGCCTCAGGAAGGTCTGGGGAAAGGGTTCCCACACTCAGAGTTCTTGGGAAATGGGGACAGATTAGAGAGATTGGGCAGGGCCATCGGAGGCCACTCAGAGGTCTCATTACTCATCGAGGAGAAACAGGCTCTGAGCTTCCTGAGTTCTGACAGGGTCACACCTCCCCTCACCAGTTCTCCCCACATGACTTCTTAGCCTGACTTCTTCAGAAAGGAAGGTGCCTCCCAGGGTGGGGCTGAGGACAGACCTTATCCCCTGACAGCCCCCAGGACATCCCTGTGCCCCTCCCAGCTGTGCATTGCAGGTGGGGCGCTGCGCCATCTGGGGAGGATTGCTGAGCCCTGCAGTTTTGCTGGCTGCCCTGTCAGCAGGGAGGGGGGCGTTCTTCAGGAGGAGAGTTTCGGGAAGCTCCCTGCTGTGAGCCACCCTGATTGAAGGAAACAGCAGACTGCCTTAAGTCCCTGGCCTGGGGACAGTCTCAGATGAGGGCAAAAGTAGCATATGTATGCTAAAGGTTTTAAAAAGCCATTCATAAGAGAAGAAAAAAAACATCTCCCATAATTATATCACCCAGAGATAGTCACTGTTACCATTTGGGGTAAGTCCTTCCAGACTTTGCACCGGCTTTTTCCACATAGTATGCAAACTTCATTTCATGTTAATATACTTCCAAGTATATCATGTTAAGTGATTGTACGTATAGTAGTTCCGTGAATCAACTACAGGGGTAATTTGCACAAGAAGACATGGTTTGTGTAAGCCTACATTCCACTTCACCCATCTCCCCCGAGGCAGCCCCTCCAGAAACCATATTTCCACACTCTGAGTGTATCTGAAACAAGGCTTTTCCTTCCAGACCCTTCCCTCTTCCAAAGTTCCATTCTTCTGTCACCCACACACAAGCCCCTAGAGTCACTTTTTCTTCCTTCCCTAACATCTGCTAGTTACCACATCCGGTCAGTTCTTCTCTGCAATCCTTTTTCACCCATCTCCCCCTTCATTCCTGCTTTCAGTACCTGAGGCCAGAATATTATTAACTTAGGCCTGATTACAAGATTCTCCAGCTTACTGCAATTGCTCCTTAATGTATGTCCCTTCCTTTGGTCTTTCTCTCTTTCTTTCCTTCTAATTCATTCTTCAGAATGCTCTCAGATTTCAAATCCTGCTCAAAAATCTTCAATGACTTCAAATGCCCTAAAACATATCTTGCATTTGTAAAGCACACTATTTCTTTTCTGAAAATAAAATATGCCTGGTAACCTATAGGAACATATACTTCTTATGAAGTGTGATCTACCTATATGTGTAATTTAGAAACATTCGTCAACCTCAGTGCATAGCCCAACACTTGGCAAATGGTAGCTACTCCCATATGAAGGGTGAATAAATGAGTGAATGAAGTGCTTTCTATTTTCCATTGACTTTCATCATAAAACTGGAGTTATGTCTTCTCTGGGTTAAAAGTAATGAGTTCACTAATGAGCAGGCTTGAAAATATTGGCAAGGAAGATATTAACATGGTGGGCAGGCATGAGGTATTGTACTGAGTATGTGATGGTGGGAAGTTTCCATCACTTTTTTCGGGCTTTTGCAGTGACGCTTTACAGCATATCCAAAATCTAGGGCCTCTGGTCTTCTCCACACGCCTTAGCGCGTTTCTCAGACAAGTCCTAAGCAACTTGGGGGAAAAGGTGAAATATTATTTTTTGGATATAATGCGTTTGAGTGATGCAGGGAGAGGGAAGGGAGCCTCCAGTTCGGTGAGGGTGACACGACACACCGGTAACCAGCAAAGCAGAGTCCTGGCAGGCGTAGCTCTGGAGCTTGGAATGGGAGCACCTTGGACATACCACTATTCCCGTGCGCCTGATTCCTTATCCATAAAATAGAGATAATACCTACCGCGTTGGTTGTACAGAGGGTGAAGTGTAGTGAGGATGTATTTGCGCAGATAGCACAGGGTAAAACAAGGCAATAAATAACTATTACTATTGCATGAGTCAGGATTCTCCAGAGAAACAGAATCAATAAGAGATATGAGGTTTATTATGAGGAATTAGGTCACGTGACCATGGCGGCTGGCAAGTCAGAAATCTGCAGAGTCGATGTCCCACTTCAAGTCCCACCGCCAGCAGACTGCTATAGAACCAGGGAGAGCCAATGTCCCAATATAAAGGCCATCAGGCAGGAAAATTGCCCCTATTTTGTGGAGGGTCAGCCTTTTGTTCTATCCAGAATTTCAACTATTTGGACGAGGCCCACTTACGTTCTAGAGGGCAATGTGCTTTACTCAATCTACTGATTTCAGTGATAACCTCATCCAAAACACCCTCCCAGAAACACCTAGAATCACGTGTGATCAAATACCCGGGCACCGCATGGCCCAGTCAAGTTGAAACATCACAGCTATTATGGGTGATAATAAATGGTAGGTACAAAGTGCTGTGAGAGTCCATCAGGGGTATTGATCAGTCTAGGGCAGGCCTTAAAGAAAAAGGATGATGAAGGCTTTCTAAAAGTTATGGAGCCTAACAGCCTGTGTGTCACCCAGGTGAAGATGTCCAGACGACATTCCATATAAAGGTCTGGGGCTCAGGTGAAAGAACTGCCAGTAGATCAGGATGTGAGTGTCAAGTTAGAAGCTGAGCCATGAGAATGAATGAGATCAGTCAGGAAAAAAAAAAAATGTGTAAGTGAAAAACAAGGGAATGGAGCCATGAAGAATAACAGCATTTTACGGGCGGCCAACAGAGAGAACTAGCTAGAAGAAAAATGTACTACACTGGCATGCTCCCCCAAGTTCACCACTTGAAACAAATAAATGCCTTCTTCTTTTCTGTCAACTCAAAGATCTTAACATTCATTTACAGAAAATTGGTGCTACTTCTTTGTTTCCCCGAAAATAAGATCTAACTGGAAAATAAGCCCTAGCATGATTTTTCAGGATGACATCCCCTGAACATAAGCCCTAATGCATCTTTTGGAGCAAAAATTAGTATAAGACCCGGTCTTATTTTCGGGGAAACACTGTTATATGAAACGGTAAGCACACATGAGGTGAGACATCTGGCTGCTATCACAGCTCCCCACCTCTGGCCCAGATTGCTAGAAACCACCATTAGGTGACTAGGCAGGGGACAATCTAGTAGGTGGCCACCTCCATGGAATGACTTGGGAAGGTCCTTCTACCTCAGCACCACCCCTGCTAATACCTGCAGCAATTCTTCCACTGCAGACTTTTTGGAGGGAAGGACCATTTCCTATTCGTCAGTAGGGGCTTAAGAGAGCTGGCACTGTTTCTAACTGGTCTGATTGAGGACCAGTCACTTCCCTCTCTGGGACTCCGATTCCTCCTTCGTGGAATGAAGAGATTGAACTTGGTGGTCTCTAAAGTTGTGTCTTGCCCTAACTTTCCATGAATCAGACTGTAAAGAACTGTTGAATTGTCTCCATGAATGAATTTGTCTTTTTGCATTTGGGTCAGAAAATCCCACCAAGAGAAGGAACATGTTATAAGCTATTCATATAAGCATAAGTTAATATTTCTGACTGTTAAGTGTAGGATTTTGTCAAATGGGAGGTCCTGTGGGGTTTGGGGGTTGGGGGTGGGAGGAAGGGAAAGAGAAATAAATAGTCTGAGTAGGGGACACCAATCATGAGAATAAGCCTGTTGGGTGAGTAGGGATTCGGGTGGAGATGATGCGAGGAAATCTATGCCAGCCAGAGCGGGTTCCTGGAATCTCAGAAATCTGGATTTTGGTTCAGGGATTCTGGTTCAGTGTAACAAACATTTATTGAGAATCCACCATGTGCCAGGCACTCAGCTAAGAAGAGCGGATACAGCAATGAGTAAAAGCAAGTCCCTGAGCTTCAAGGATTCACAGTCAGAGACTGAGAGGGAAAAGAAGCGCTTCAGCGGAGAGTATTAATCATACAGCACGTGGTACAGAGTGTAGATTCTGGGCCAGATTGCTTAGATCTGAATCCCAGCTCTGCCACTCACTAGTTGTGAGACCTTGGGCAGATCTCTTAACCTCTCTGTTTCCATTTCTCCATCAACAAAATGGGGATAACAATAAAACCTACGTATAGGGTTGTTGTGAGGATAGAGTGAGTTGTCTGGAACACACATTAGAGATAAGTGTTTGTTATGACTCAGTCATGGAGGGCAGGCATCAGGTATTACGGGAGAGGAGCAGAGGAGAGCAGGGAAATCTCCAGAGACACGTGTGTGCCCTACACAATTGGTGGCCATTTTGCATCTTTGCCTTCATTTGTCTTTTGTGGGTCTCTACCTAAACCAACAACACTTCCTCACCTTACCCAAGGGGCAACGCTATGCATCATAAGCTAGAAAAATGTCTCACGCTCTCAATGCCCCTTTGATAACGAAGGCCTTGCCTCTAGGAAACAGAAGCCATCTTTGTCTTGTTTTTTTTTTTTGGTCCCGTGTACTTTCCTTCAGCCACCTCTGTCAGTCATCGCTATCGTCCATCAACCCGAGCCCCTGTCCTGAGATCCTTTGCCTGGGACACTTGCACTTCTCATCACAGCCTGAGCCGTGGGTGTCGCTGGTCTCCAGCTTTTCCTGCTGTTGGAGATCTGCTAGGGTCTCCTCCCCTCTGGGTGCAGTGTGCGCCGGACTGTCTGTGCCCTCCAGCGCTGTTAGGAAAACCAGGAAGCAAAGACAGGTTCAGGGACAGGAACTGAGGGTGTTCCCGTGTGGGAGCCCTCGCAGCACGGGCCCAGCACGGGCCCAGGTTCACCCTGACTCTGCCACTAGCTCCCCGCCATGTGACCCAGACAAGTCTCTCCACCTCAGTTTCCTTGCCTGGGTTGTAAAGTGAGTGTGTTGGATGCAGTCAGTAGTTTGCAAGCTTTTCACCACAGACCTCTTTTATTGCTTGTCTCTGCATGGACTTCATGTTTTGAAAGATACAATCTGCCCCTGCCCCCCCCCAACCCTCCATTTTAAAGAATTAATTTATTTTTCCATTCATAATTAATCCGAGAGTTTAGTCAGGAAGGGAGAGTTTATATCCCACAGAACTGACAAAAGCTTAGCTAAAAGCAAATATAAACCAGACTTTTTTCCAGAGCTTTTGTCCTAGTCTTCCTTGCAAGGGCACAATTTCCACTGGACTTTTTGACATCGAAAATAGTTCTAGCTCTCCCATTGTCCCCAAGTGTATTCCTGAGCATCTAAGGATTCTGGCTGGAACTGCGTGGCTAGACCCTCCTACTCCAAAAATGCTCTAAAGGGATCACACGTTGTTAGTGAATTGAAATGCCTAGAGGCTGGAGGTCCAACCATAAGACACATGTGAGGCTGGCTGCAGTTCTGTATATGGTACAATCAACCTTCATCCATTTTGATACCATCAGTCAAAACTTTACTTTCACATGGCTTTCACATGGTGTTACTTTCACATGGCTTGAATTGAAGTCTATCTTTGCTAAGTTTATGGAGTAAATTTGCTAACCCCAATAGCCTATGCCAAGTCTCTTGGTAGCTAGTGGGGGTAATAATAGGGCAGGTGCAGAGTTTTCAGACACTTATTCTCCCCAATCCCATTTATACACCCTGCAAAACTGATATCCTAATCATGAGTCATTTTTACTATCTTCAATATCTTAAGTTTGCTGGAATTTTCTAGTATTAATGAAACGATGTATTAATCGATCAAATATTTTTTGAGCCAAGAACTGTGCTAGGCATTGGTGGGAAGGCTACAGAAGTATGTAAGATGTCGCTTAGTTGCATTTCTACAAAAACATGTTTTAGCAGGTAAACCTTTTCAAATAGTGTTGTTCCCATTTTCATTTCTGGGGAAACACAAACAAGAGATGAGCAGAAGAGAGAGAATAAAAGAGAAGATTGGGGGAGTTAGGGGCTGCTCATTGCTGCCAAGGAAATAGACCCAACAAAGGAGTTAGGACATGGGGCTTCTGCTTCCTGAGGCTGGGGGTGTCCCCAAGCACATCTGTTGGGCATCATTAGTAGAGGTATAAAAAGAGATGCTGAATGCAGACCAGAAATGCTTCAATAAGTCTATTCAACAAATACGTATTTATTGCCTGTCTACTGCACGCCAATCCCTGTGTGGGAATATAATGCCAAATAAGTCCCGGCCCTTGTCCTCAGGAATTCTGAAGCCAGAGAAGTCCCACAGGGAGATACACATCCCTGGGTGAAAGTGCCACGGGAGTACCAGGCAGCACAGAGAAGAGAATGACTAGTTCTGCCTGTCATGGCTAAGGGAGGCCAGCTCACACAGGAAGTGACGTGGAGGCTGGGTCTTGAAGTTTCAGCCTGATGATTAAGGGCCTTATTAAGAGCCACCTGGACAAAGCTGCGAACATTCAAAGAGGAGGCTGGACTTGAAGGGAGGGTGAAGGTGAGAAATGGAAAGTCAGATTAGGATTAAGCCAGACTAGTAATTCCCAGGTTGAGAAGAATCTCATATTGTGTTAAAGGATGGCTTTACTTAAAATATTTGCATATATTTCCCCCAGGACTCAGTGGGGTGTGGCTCTCAGGTGACTATCCAAGCCAATGAATAGACAGAGAATCCCCCAAACCACATTTTAGATATTGACAGGTAATAGGTAAGACGTTCTATTTTCTATTTTTGAAAATAATCCTGGAATTCTTATTAATCACCAAATTTTCATGTAATACAGGGCATAAAGGCATTGTTAAAAATTGAACATGTTTCAAATCTGTCACAAGAATAGTCATTTTATAGAAACAATTTATGCCATCAAAATCATATTTATTAATGTGTTAATTAGTAACTATTTGTTGTTCTCTTAAGACTTGTATCATTGGGCTTGTTAAGTATATGTGAAGAGCAAGACTGTATTTACAATGAAATATATGAATGAATGAATGAATGAATGAATGAATGAATGAATGAATGAATAAAACATTGTTAATGTTTTATGGAAAACTATTAAATTCTGATAAAAATATCTATGTTAAGTTAACTAGGAAGTTAAATAAAGGGAACTAGATTGTGAGATTATGGTATGTGTTGTGTGTGTGTGTGTGTTGTGTGTGTGTGTGTGAGAGAGAAAGGGAGAAAATCGGGCAGAGATACATTGAGAAGAGAGGCTTGGAAAATGTTTCTTGAGGTTATTTTGTGAAAGCAAATGTCAATTAAAAAACTAAAGGAAGAAATATACAAAGATATCATGAGTTGTATAAATGAAGAAGAAATTTTAGCAGTGTAAGAAAGACAATGCAAGTAAATAAAACATGTACAAGTGTGTATATATAGCACATACAGTATAAAAAATATGCATCGCAGAATTCGTATACTATGCAATAAATATTTATTAAGCAATTGCTATATACAGACACATGCAGTTATTTCTTCCTGTCTTGGCATTTTTACTGTATCTCTATGCATTTGACAGAAGAAAAGTTGTAGAATTTCCCACAATGATTTGAACTTTCTCCACTGTATTGTAATTGGGTATTTTTTATGTTTTTAAATACATCCAATCAGAACTGGGGTGTATGGGTGCGTTTTCCCAAACACCCAATAAGCTGTCTATTTTGTGAGTGAGTGCTGCCATCTTTTTATCTCAATCCAGTGCACTCTCTTAGAATTTAATTCTGAAACGTACTACTTTATTTATTCAATTATTCATTATTTTCTATTGGACCTCCTATGTAGTGAATTGTGTTGGTCATATTCTTCAGCTCATGGTCCCTCCATCACTACTGGTTTATTCAAGAACCTTTTAAACCTTTTTTCCCCTTTCATCCCCCTTCTGTTTCTTGCCCCTGCCCTACAGGTCCCGGCTTCTGTGTTTTTACTGTGTGCACTTTCGATTCACTTCCTGTACGTTTATTACACAGAGCTGGTCTAGGTGGGAGGGCTGGTCAGAATGGCAGCGCACACTGAGCTAAAGTTACTTTGACCTTGTTTTACTGACAAATCAGGAAATGAGTAAAGCAGCAGTGTAGAAGGTACCTGCCTGAAGAAGGAAATGTGGGTCCCTAGTGCCTGCCTTGTTCTTGTGGAGACACATCTGTGAGGTTGGGTGGTCTTCTCCCTCCCCTGAAGAGTGAAGAACTCTCTAGATCACAAGAGGTGAGAACTGTGGGTTCACTGCCTTTTGTCCCCTTTGGGACTGGAGGATCACTACCTCTGGTTAGAGATAACGTTGCTATAGACCCTCTCAGGCCAATCTGTAGATCCCACCACCGTCTAAAGGGAGATGGGATGGGGGTGGTCGGGCGACACAGAGGAACATACAGTTTCACCTTGAAATGAAAGGTTTCTGTTCTGTAATTGGCAATACTCTTCTTTCCAGATATTTCCCCAGATTTTTGTCATGCTATCCCCTGTTGAAGGAGAGGAAATGAGTTTTTGTGGATTAATATTTAATGAGCCTCAAAGCTTGGCAGAAGCCACGTGGTCACCCGTGATCTGTGTAACTTGACCCTGTGGACCCATAGGCTTCCTGTGTGTCTGCCACACATGTTTCCTTAGATCCCTCCCAGAGAAGTTCTAAGGAACCGTCACAAGTTTATCATTTTATATGCTTTGTGTCCTTCTACTGCATGGAACAAGCAGCATAAATATCTACCGGATAAGAGACAGAAACAAGGAGAACTGGGGAGGGGGACAGGCTGGGAAGGGCATCGTTTTAAAGCTCTGCCTCCGTTGATTTTCTCTCGAGTCACTTTTCAGTCTGAGTTTTCAGTTCTGTCAGCACCACAGGGGTCACTAGGGACAGCCACTTTGACTCTTGGAAACTGAGCTGAGGGTGTGGTTGCTGTGGCAGCTGGCGTTAGAGTGTGACTGGACGAGGCCCAGTCTCAGCTGTGCCTGTGGTGACAAGGAGACGGCCGTGGCCCCCACCCACTTCCCTGTCCTGACTGTTCCCTACTCACTGATCAGGCCAACAAAAGACCCCACATGGTGGCCTCCTGGAGGAGGGAAGGGAGATGCGAGAGACCAGAGGAGGAAAGGGTGAAGGAGGGAGTGAGGAAGGTTTGTCACCTGTGCTGCAATGTCCACTGCTAGCTCGGGTACCAAACAAACCCACAAAAGCAGACACAGACTAGAGACTGGATAGGCACCCATGAGTATAAACATGGGGGTGACTTGGGCAGATGGCGCTCCTCGGAATGTTTCCATAATTTCACTGTCAGAGAGGTTACCATTACCTGCCATTTTGTGAACAGACTTGTGAGCAATGGGATCAACTGGGCCACAAGGAAAACCAGCCAATCAGAACTCAGCAAGGCCTTCCTTACAAGCTGTCTGCACGCAGACGTGTGGGCTCTCACCAGCTAACAGAACC
The DNA here is from genome assembly GCF_057876585.1 of Rhinolophus sinicus. Taxonomy (NCBI): domain Eukaryota; kingdom Metazoa; phylum Chordata; class Mammalia; order Chiroptera; family Rhinolophidae; genus Rhinolophus; species Rhinolophus sinicus. The sequence continues at coordinate 50,959,830 of NC_142507.1, forward strand.
CTACAACGAACTCATAGTCACAGATGGGACACTTCTAAAAGTGGCACAGAGTAATTGAAAAGAAAAGAAAAAAGCCCAGTGACCCATCAATGGCAAGCAATACAAAATATTGTTGAATTTATTGCAAGAATATTTGCAAGTGGGAGAGGATGGAACATGGCAGACAAGCTAACCCAGTGTATTCGAAAGGGCAAAGTCAGCAGCTGGAGGAAAGCAGCTTTTTCCCAGGGGTCTTCTGCTGAGGGCTCCCTGCTTCCTTGAGCTTCCTGCTGGGGCTTCCCCCAGGGGCTTCCAGACTCTTCTGACAGGCACGTAGGGGTGTTTCTAGGGGTGTTCCTTGCAAGCAGGGGTCTCCATTGAAGTTTGGAAACCTCCTCCAGGAAATCGAGCCCCTCTTGCTTGGTCCAGAAGAGTGAGTATGTTTTCTGCTGCCTGTCCACAGAGAAACGTCAGCTTTGGGGGTAAAAGGAAGGAAAAACGGGGCAGGTGTTAACAGGCCACACAGCTTCTTAGGCTGGTAGGCCAGCAAGTAGGATTTGGGGGCTGCTTCTGGGGTATCCTGTCCCCACACATCCTGGCTCCTGTATCACTTTCTTGTACCACTAAGTTTGAAGAGAGGCGTTAGAGGCAGTTGGGGTAAAGGACATAAAAGTAGCTCCCATTTGCGAGGCATTTTGCAGTTTGTAAAGATTGCTTAAGCATGTCCTCCTCATGTGAACCTCCTGACAACCCTGGGGTGGGGGAGGGATCGTCCTCCCCATTCAACAGATGAGGAAACTGAACTCGGGTGAAGTGACTTGCTCCACAGAACATCTGGGATCATAGCTTGGTTGTGCCACTCATTTTGTGTAATGACAGGAAAGTCATTTAACTCCTTTATAAAATGTCAGGGGTTGGATTAGCTGCCTTTAAATAATCTTTCAGCTCTAATATTCTCCAACTCATCTAATTAAGTGTCTAGGTTCTTCGTGCCTTGGAAATCACGCTCAGTGGAACTCCGTTCCGTACAAACGGCCATTCCAGCCAGGGACTCCCATCTCTGAAGGAAGCATTTGCATCCCCCCCCTTTCCTCCTCATTGCTGGGGACCCTTACACACCCACTTACAGGCACTAGAAGCTCCAGACACTGTCCCTCTGTGCCATTTACATTGGCTGAGGGCACAGGAAGTCCCCAGTCCCACCACTGTGTTGCCCTGGGCAGAGGAGGGGAGCACCCAGTCTGTGCCAGGGCTGCACGGGGCAGAGACAGAAGGACTTATCTGTTGGAATCTGATTTTAAAGGCTGATTGAGTTCTGTAGTGTTACGGTACCATAGGTAGTTACATCATGAGTTAAATCGGCATCTGTGGGATAGCCTCGGAGTGTCTCTCTCCTGTTCATAGATCTCTCTGAAGCAAGCAGGTGAAGTTTCCACCAATGTGATTTGAGGAACACAGCCTACCTGTGGGCTGCAAACTTGTGCTTGACCATCATTCTTAACCTTTCAGGGTTTTGTCTCCCGTAGTCTCTGGTCCAGAGCCCAGCCTATAAGACATGCTCAATCAATGCTCTGGGATGGCTGCTGCCTCTTTTAAACAACCATTCTCCTCATTGTTAAGTGCTTGTGTGCCCCCGAAGTTTGCACAGACTAAGCAGTATTTCGGCCTCAGATGACAGACCCAGAGTGAAAGCAAAGGGACGAAAGGCTCCTGGTGTTTTGCTACTGACGCCACGCCTGTCCCCAGATCACCAGCCTGGCTCCACTGTTAGACACAACACTGGGTGGTGAGGGCTGTGGGGATTCTTGGCCTACTCGGGGGCCCTTCTTATCCAATGCTGACCTCACCTACCATAGAACAAGGGCTAGGAAGTGGGTGGGTCTTGAAAGTTCAGTGTGTTCTGGGCTCAGGATGGCTGTGCTTAGCTTTTAAGTTATGTCGAAAATTACTCCTTCCCCCACCCCTCAATTTTATAAATTCTGCTAGCCAATACAAGAAATTCGAGTATTTAGTTTGTTAACTCTGCTTTCGCTTTCTGAGAGCATACAAATAACAAGAGAAACAGACATTTATAAATAACTCTGATACTAGGCAGACAGATAAGTGTTTGACTAGATACACTACATACACAAATGCAGTGTTTTGAGAGGAGAGAGGCTATTTCAGACTAGAGGATCTTAAAAGGGGTTTCCAGGGACATGAAATGAGAACCAGGCCTTAGAGAGTTACACGTCTTCAACCGAGGCTCTGAGAGCAGGGCAGGGAGGCTGAAGGGGGAAGAAAATAGGTGCAGGGTGAGTGAATCAGCCAGAAAGGTGGGGAGAGCGTGGGAAAGCACAGAAGGACAGGTGTGGGTGAGGAGAGCGCAGGGAAGGGAGGCTGTCGTGTGACTGTGGAGGAGTCTGGACGCCAGACTTTGGAGCTGAACTTTATTCAAGGAGGATCCATTGAAGGAGCTGAAGGAGGGCGCGCCATATTGTTCCAGGTTTGTGTTGCAGGAAGCTCTCGACAGTGCAGGGTGGAGGACGGACTCATACCGGGGGATGGAAGGTGGGCACCCGTAGGAAGCCTGAGCAGAAGCCTAGGCACAGTGTTTGGGCATCTAAACTTGGACAGGCGGACGTGATGGAAGGGGAGGGAAGGACTCAGAAGACAGCGTGAAGTGCTTAATGAAGATTTTTATAGTCCAGACATGAGCCTCTTGAGAGCTGATTTTATGTGCACACAGATGCTATTCTTCTGGGGGCTCTTTTGTGAGATACTCCTCTGCTCAGAAAGTTGCAGTGGTCCCTATTGCCTGTGGGAGCAAATCCAGGCTTCCCGTACCGACCTTCAACACTGCCCATGAACTGGGTCCTTCATGATTTCCTCTCCACTGCTTCTGCAAATGCCAACACTATAAACACTGTAGTTCTGTTTGGGCCAAGACAGTCTGCTGATGGTCTCTGGCCCTGCCGGGGTCCCCAGCTCCGAGGCTGCCAGACACCCCCAGTCTGCACGCCCCCACATCCATACAGGTTTGGCCCAACTCCCTTTACAGGAGATTGAATTTGAAGACTTTCACAGGACAAAAGGGCATTAAACACATTGACCTAGACTGGACCAACTTCTTTTTGATGTAAAAATGGAGTGCAGGGTTGGAAAGATTTGCTCTTTCTATTTGCTTCCCGGTCAGGCGCCTACAGGGACATGGGGAGGGACTTTAGTGTGACAGAGTAGGAAGCTTGTCCCCAGGCCTTGGAATTTCCACTCAGTCTGTTTCTGGGTACAGCAGTTGTTCAGTCCAACTTATTTTGAGAAACTTTATAATCCTTGAGTCAGAAGATGGTGCCTTTGTGAATCTATATTGGGCAAGAGGTAATGAAGCAACGGGTGGGAGAGGGGGGAAGCCATGATGGGGGTGTGGTAGGCGGTGGTATGAGGGATGGGAGATGGGACAGAACACCTGGAAAATCTTCTTTTGGGGGGTCTGGGACAGGAAAGCAAATTTTATTGCTGCCATTGGGTACCCAGTCTCCCCTTGCATAAGCCTTAGGAGGGGCTCATTTTCAGAAGTCATACTCCACTGCCCCCAAGCACCTGCTCCCAACAGACAATGTCTGTTTCAGGGTGTATTTTTAGCCAATATTAGCTGCCACCCACCCCTGTTCCAGCCGCTGCAAAGTTCTTTTCTTCCCGGAGCTATGGATGAAAGTGGGACCAGGCATCAGGCCTCAGCGTTTAGGAGGGAAACACCTAGAGCTGCCATATTCCCTTCTCTCCTACATCTCTACAAGGAAAGGATGCCTTTTCCTTGCTTGGCCAAAAGGAAGTTTGGTTACTTGTATGGAGGGGTGATGGCAGCTTGCACAGGTCCCTCTCAGTACTGATTGCCAGTGGTGGAGCTGCCCCGAGTCGACTGTACCCAGTCGGCAAGCCCTGCTTTTCCTCATTTCCCCCCGTTGTGTGACCTCTGCATTTTCTAGTCCTAGGTACACACCATGTTCATCTATTCAATGAGAATTGGGCACAGCCCAACCAAATTCCAAAGTGCCAATCTATAAGGGTTGCTATAACATTACCGGGCTGCAAAACATCACTGAATATAATGGAATGAAAGAAAATATATTTACCAGAACATATTTTACTGCTCAAGGTGAGCACTGGATTTATTTTCACTAAATAAATGTTTAGTGGTGCCTCTTCCATTCTTTCAATCAGTAGATATTATTTAGCACCTTTCATTATGTGCCAGCCTCTTGTCTAGGCACTGGGATACAGTAATGATGGTGACAAAGTGTTCACCATGGTGGACTTTACATCCTAAAAGGGAGGCAGACATAAACAAGATTCTTAGATCCAGTTCCTTACAAACAGACACTAGAGATGATTTGGGTCTAGGGATCTGTTGATGGAGTGGAAATTAAAGGCCATAGGGATAGGAAAGAGAGATGGGACCTTGCAGGATTGCAAAAGTCAGCTCATCTGGGCCTCAGTGGGAGGTAAGATGCAAAATCGATTTGTGCAACAAAGGTTCATTAAGGTTTCATAGTTACATAGAGGTACCCCGTCTATGAAAATGATCAACTTCAAGTTATAACCTCCACACTCAAGCCTGTTGCTTCAGATGGCCTCAGGGTATCTAGCCTTCAAAGAGCTGAGAGAGGCATGAGGACGAGGAAGCAAACAAAAAGTCAGTATTGAGACTGCTGTCTAGGAAAGACTTGGGTATGGCTACTGGCACATGGAATTGACTGGAAACAAATAGATTAGAAGCCTATTGTTGTTGAGAGAATTGTGTTATCAGCGAAGTCATGATCCTGACCTAAAAACAAGACCAAAACTAAAAGCACAAAACCATCTTGTAACATAAAACGGCTTTCGAGCTCCCTAGTTTGCACTAGCTGGAAGCAGGCTGCGAATACTGTGTAGTCCCACGGATGGCAATGCTTACTTCAGATGAGGCCACAGAGAAAATGGACATGGGTGACACTTCCAAAGATGGAGTCAGGTGCCAGGGAGAGTAATGGAACAGGAAATTCCTCCAGAGATCAGGATTAAGATCTAACCAAGGGATTTCACCCTCACACTAGAGCAGACAGTGTTTACTATGTCTATCCAGCAAGATTTTATCATTGCTGTAAATAAGTGACTGCTCTCAAACTCCCATCCCTCTTTTTTCTGAAAGGGAATTTTATTGCAGCTGTCCAGTTCCTGCTTCCACATTCATTGTTAGTGGTGGTTAGAGGAAGGAATATATTTCTCTTTAGTTCATAGGTCTCTGGATCACAAGGAGATACATCGAGACTTTCTAGAGAGAACTGTACATCACCCAGACATCCTGGACTTTAAGCTGTATCTAATGACTGGATGAGATTGTGTGTGTGTGTGTGTTCATTATGTAAGTGTGGGAAGAAAGGTATACACTAATACTTAATGACCACTCTACCTGCCTGGCAGGCTGCTAACATTAAACCTAGATGGCTAGCTGTCCACCCAATATTCATATAGTATGGAATTGACATTGGAGTAGACTACATTTCCCAGCATCCCTTGCAGCCATGTAACTACTATCACTGATGGAATATAAGTAGAAGTAAGGTGTGTCACTTCCAGGCAGTGACTTTTAAAAAGCTGATGAATGATATCCACATTTTCTTCTCCTATCTGCCATCTGAATGTTGAGAGCTCTGAGTTTCTAGAAAGTAGTAGAACCACAACATGGCCCCTAAACACTACATAAAGGAATGTTGCGACCGACCAATAGGAAACAGGTACATCGGACAATTACATGATCAAGAAATAAATATCTATTGTGTTAAAACCAAGATTTTTGTTATAAAAACTAGCATTACCATAATGTGAGAAACAACTTCATCTAAGATTCCTGACAGTGAATCAGCCATTCATTAAGCCCCTAAGTGATGTTCCTGACAGACACTTGTTAGGCAGAGACAGCAAATGCATATTCAGATAAATATCTATTCCAATGAGAACCAAATTGCTGCCCCCTCCATGAGGATCTCATGGAGTCAGCCTTCCAGGCAGGTGGTACACCAGTACCTCTAGGCCATAGTACCATGTTCAGGATTCAAGGTTAGTCACTGCCTGTGGGAATTTGGATATTCAGCAGTGATAGTGACTAGTTCAGCCTCAGTGAAGGAAAGTGCGTGTTGTGGCCTCCCTATAATCTTAACCCTTCCACCATGGTGATGTCCATAAACTCAGTGATCAAATACTGGGGCAATTGGGAAAGAGGCTGACTGACTGACATTTATAGGGCAAGATATCTTGTACACTGGGTGACAGCCTCCTGCACTGTAGACATCTTTGGGAGAACATTCTCATGGAACAAATATATTTTCACAGCCTGGACATATTATGATTGATCCGTTCATATACCTCTTTCCCAAAACTCCTTGTCACAAATCCTTCAATTTTATTCCTTCCAAGTCCCTGACTAATTTTCCAAACCATTTGTCATTGTCCATGAATTGGCTTAGATCCAGATCTCAGGTTATTTCTCCTTCCAGATAAAGTGCAGTACGACAAGTACCACTCAAAGGTCTGCACAATGGAGGGATTCCTCTCCCCTACAGTCCTTTGGAGCCACCCCTTAAGTAAAGCTGTAACACTACAGCAGCATATCCATCTGTAAGCCTGGTTCTTTTAGGGACTGAAAGTGTGAGATGCTGCAATTGAAATGGGCTCCCTGGTTTCGTACATCATCATGGGATCCTGACGTGGAAGAGACAGAGTAGCAGCACTTAACCATCAGAGGAAGGATGGACATGGTTACCATAAGGGACATCAAGGGTAGAGTGGTAATCAGCAAGTTTGATCCACAGGAATCGTTGGAAGTGTTAAGCTGATGCGGGGTCCCCAGGAACAACATAGAGGGGGCCGTTCAATAAATTCCTTCTTGACCTGTATAACCAAAGACACTCAACTCTGGATCTGGCAAATATAAGCCTGACTTGAATCAATGCAGTAGAGACTCTAGACCAGGAAGAATTCCAAGACTCAAAACTCTTTGAGTGAAAGGAAAGCTGGAAGCCTCTGAGAAAGAACCTTGAGATATTGACACAAGTATGTCTTTCTAGCCTTTCCCAGGGGGGCCTTCCTACGGCCATTTCCCAGGTAACTGTACAATGGGAGAAGGAAATACCCAGACCTTTTTCAGAGATTATTGAACACTGACTCAGAGCTTAAGTGCTGAGGACTCGGGACACCTCTCTAACACACCAGTCAGGGTGGAGGCTTTTGGAGACGGGTGTCAAGTCGTAGAGACCCTTTACCTCAGACTTCCGGCCTGACCAAGATAGTAAGGAGGAAATACATGGGATTTGGGTTAAGTACCTATCACAGTAGTCTCAGTATGTCTATAAATATATCCTATAGTTTCTTCTCAATATCCTGAGCGTATATTGGGAATAAAGATACTCAAAAACTAACAATCATCATATTTCTCCTGGCCTGTGGAGTGCGGGGTATCATGCTAGGAAGAAAGTAGAATCCTTGGAGACATGTTACTAAATGCTGGACTAAAGAAGTGCCCCATTTATGGTGGAATCATAGAGATTAGAGCCACCAACAAAGACTTGAAGAAGCAAGGAGGATGACCCCTATTATATCCCCGTTTACTTTATTTGTTTGGCTTATGTAGAAGACAGGCAGGTCTTGGAACATGGTAGTAGGCTATCATAAACCAAGCAGGTGAAGACTGCATTTGAAACTTCTGTTCCAAAGATGGTCTTTTTAACAGAGTAAGTCAACACATACCCTGGCATCTACTATGCAACTGTTCATCTGGAAAGTGATTTTACTTCTCTAACGATAAGAAAAGAACACCATAATTGAAAAGACCATTTTCTCCATCTTGCTGCAGAATTACATCAGTTCTCCAGAGCCATGCCATTTTTTTTTTTTTACTCCAAAAAGCGTGCATTTCTCAATATTGTGATAAAGAGGGCATCTTTGAGCCCTCTTGAGGGACACATTTAGGGGGTGAATGAGTGGGAGTCCACATAATAAATACTCTCCCAACATTTCTATCTCTCTAAATCTTTGGATTCTTCCTTCTATATTATACCAAAGAATTTCTGATATTGCTAATGAGAAAAACTGCTGTTGTTTTTGTGTGGTTAATATATCTTTTCCACAACTTTTAGGATTTTTCATTATTTTTTTATGTTTTGTAGTTTATCTATAATGTGGAGTTTGGAGATTCATCATATTTGACACTTGAGTTTTTTTTATAAAGCTGAATACTCTGTCTTTAGTTCTAGAAATATCGCCACCATTCTATCTTCAATTATTGCATCTTTCTCATTTCCTTTATGCTCTCCATAAACTCTTATTGGACTATCTTGGAGCACCTCCATGTCTTTTAATTCCCTTTCAGATTTTCTATTTTTTAATTCATTGTGCTGAAACACTAAGAAATTCCATCTATTTCTCAATTCACTAATTCTCTCTTCAGCTCCGTTCAATCTATAATTTGGACTATTATTTTTATTTTAATGCTGTATTTTTTCATTTTTAAGATATATACTTGTGTTCTTGTTTGTTTGCTTGTTTTTGTATTGACATATTCTTGCTTCCTAAATCCGTTTTTTTCTTCTGTGGATGCTACTCCACCCTTTACTCCTTTGAGGATTTCAAGCATGCATAGGTTAAAGTCTTTTTCAGATTACTCTGTTATTTCTATTTCTCAGGGGTGATTCTTCCAATTTGTTACGTGTGATGGCTATAGCATGGTGCTGGCTTTCCTCAAATTCTTTGTTAAGAATTGTGAGTTTGTCTTCTGTGCCATTTTTAACAGCTTCATCTACCATACCATTCACTCATTTCAAACATATAATTCAATGGCTTTTAGAACCATCACATGGTTGTACATCCATGACCACAACCAATTTTTCATTACCCATTTCATGATGTTTTCTCCCATATTCACTCCTGGACCATGGTGTCCTCCTTGTGGGGCAGTTTTGCAATTTCAGTGCACAGCACCAAAGTAGGTCTTTGATTTGAAGCTTAGCTCAGGACTCAGTCTCCGAGAAAATCCTGTAATACTGAACCCTGAACTCATCATATGCCTCAGTATTATACCAGTAATTTTTCTTTCCTAGTCACTGGTAGGCACCTTGTTTTTGCATGCAATTCCAGAAGGGAGCATAGAGTTATTCCAGCTTCCTATTTTAGGTATCAGCTTACACAGGGATTCTGGTTCGGGCTCCTTGCCAATAATGGGGCTCCCAACAAAAGCACTGGCCTCTGTCCTGGGCTGGGCATTGAAACTGTGGTCTTGATGGTTTATATATTTTCTCCACCCATGGATCACAAGGCTCCTGCCCTTGCCTGTGACTCTGGGTTCTCTCTCCATTTTTTCTTCTTTTGTTAGAATGACAATTTTATGTCTGGTCCACCAAGACTTCTTTTTCCAATGTTTTATGTGTGGACAGATTTTTAAATAGTCTGTTCATCACATATGATGTGGAATGAAAATGTGAGGTTCAACCTGTGCTCATGTAGCCTATTGCCCTAAAATTGGTAAATGCCTGTTCAAACAACCTTCCAGCAGTCACCTCAGATGCTCAGCATGCACACCCTGTCCTCAAAGTCTCAGGGTGCTCCCACTAGGGTGCCCCCATGTTTGGGGCCATCATCCCTGCAGAATAGGCTCCTTGGAAGCAGAATGTGTTTGCAGTTTTGATGCAACCCCCACCCCGTGCCCCAGTAGAACTGAAGGACCAATCTTGCCTCTCCAATACACTTGCAGGCCAGAACTATTCCTGTGCTTTAACCAACTCCTTAGGGTGAGAAAGTGTGAGCAGGGCAGATGGGCGGGATCTCATCGCACGCTGCTATCTCTCTGCATCTACAAATACCTCCCTCTCTGATCCGCGAAGGAAGGAGCAGAGAGAACCTCATTAAAGTTGCACCATAGTGCGACAGAGCACCAGACGAGAGAGGAGAAATGCAATGGTAACCCGTTCTCTCACTAACTAGCTCTCAGGCTAGTGAAAATCACTGTGTTGTCTCCGCTTCTAAAATGAGAATGGACTCAATAATAACAGCACTTCATTATGGTCCGTTGGTTTCCTTCTCATTCATACAGCACATATTTCAGCGACAGCCTGGCCTGTGGAGAGACCTGGGTTTTGGTCCCAGCTCTGCCAGTAACTCGAACTCACTGGGTGATTTTGGGGCAACTCACACAAGATGGAAACTCCAGGAGTAAAGATTTCAACTAAAAGAAAGCGAAGACGTTTCTAACACAGCTATCTGAAGAAGAGCTGGGCTGTCTTGGGAAAGGCAATAATAATAGCTAACATTAATTAAGTCATCATTTGATAACTAGGTATTGTTTGCTTAATGTACTCTCCACAGCGTTCTTATGAGTTAGATACTATTCTACCATACCACAGATGAGAAATAATTGCTCAAAGAGGTTAGGTTAGTAGAAAGCTGGGCTCTGACCCCAGGTCTGTAAAACCAGGCCGACCAAACCTTAGCTCTCTGCTGCGTTGCCAGTGGAAGTGCTCCAGAGAAGCTAGATGACCCCTGGCAGGCAGTGAAGAGAAGGTCACAGCAGCAATTGTCAGGTTGGGCTGGATGACCGCTCAGCATTGAGCTTCTGGAACCCTTGATTCTCCAAGGCTCAGTTTCCTGGAAAATAAGAGTTAACTTTATTTGCTAGGAGCCCCTCCCAGTTCTAAAATTCTCTGACTCATGTGCTAGGGACAGAGGGCGACAGAAAAGTCAAATGGACTCTGACGTCCCAGGCTTAGTTGGGAAGACAGTTGTACACGTATGAACCCAGCTGCCTGTGACCCGTGCTCTGCTGGGTGGGAGGAGAGCCAGCGGGGTGGACGGAAAGTGTTGGAAGGAATAAGCAGGGGCTTGGAATGGCGGGGTCTAAGTGGGTATCAGGAAAAGAAGCAGAAAGGGTGCGTGTTTTAAAAGCCAGAGGTGTTTCTCTTTGAAAGCTTAGCTGCCACCTGAGCAGCTCCATCCACGCCCTGACGGCTCCCAGCGCCAGTTGTCAGAGGACACCTTTCGCTCTCTCTAACCAGCTGAAGTGCCCTTGCCGTCCCGCCTCAACACTTCCACACTCAGCGTCTCTGCCTGAACCTGACACAGGAGGCCGGGGGAAAGGCTGCCATTGCTCTGGCTGCCTCCCACTCCCCAAAAGCCCTTTGGGTTCAAGGCGGCTGTAAATGTTAAGATGGGGGCCCAACGTGTGTGTGTGTGGGTGTGTGTGTGTGTGTGCTCATTTTTTATTTTCCCCAAATCTTGAAACTATTTCATGGGTGGGGAGGAGGAGAAAGAAGTTACCGACAGTGAAGTCCTTGATTAACTGGGGAGGGGAGAATAATTTCTTTCTGCACTTTAACTTCCTTTCCCACTAAAAATTAGGACAAAACTGGGGAGCTGTCATGGTTTGTCAGTGCTTGGGGCACGGAAGAGTGGGGGATGTCCTGGAAAGGGGGACATAGGGGCATGACAGCAGCAACCAGCCTGGCAGAACCTCCAGACCCACTGCTTGGAGGAGGGGTGCTCTTTGGATAAACCACTCCATCATCACACAGTATCTGGTGGAAGTTTCCATCAGTGCTATTTCCCCATGCACAGTCAGGACAAGGAGAGAAAGGAAATGTCCTTTTGGAAACTAGTTTGAACCTAACCAGTCACCAAGTCGCAATGATTAAGGCTGTGTCTGTGTCCTTCCACTTCCTCCCTAGTTCAAAAGGAAGTCTCATGGATGATCATGGCCTCCCAGCCTCCAGGCTCTTCCCTCTGCAGCCCGCTGACCACTACTGACCTGAGTCAACCTCAAGTTCAGCGCTAGTCACCCCGCTCCCCAGATGCCCAGAGAACTTGAGACTCCTTACTGCCTACAGAGAGAAAGGCACACTTTCTAGAATCCTCTGAATATGCTCTTCTCAACTCGTGGCCTCACCTTCCCCTCAAAGTTCCCCTCCAACTTACTCCCAGCTTCTGGAACATACCATGGGGTTCTGGTGCTGGTGTTGGTTTGTTTGTTGGAATCCACGCTATTTAAACTCACTAGAAAGTCTCCTCCTCTCTACATGATAAAATAGTATTCATCTCTCACAGCCAATTTCAGGTACCACCTACTCTATGAAGTTTTTCCCGAGCTTTGCCCATCCCTGGGTCCTCTCGTTGCTCTGAGAGCCTTCGGGGCTGTTTTTCTCTCTCTCACCACACTGAGCTTCCCCCTCGTGATGTGGCATCATTCTCCTCTCCTCTCCTAGATCTCCTAGTAAATTTGAGCATCTGAGGACAGGCTTCTTTCTTCCTGGTATCCTCCCAAACGGGGCCTGCCCATGGCCCTGTGGACGTACAGCAGGGACTCTCCACGCTCCCCACACTGAGGGTACACAAGGGCTCGTGGCGCAGCTGGCAGACCATCTGTTGTCCCACAGCCACAGCCCAGACCCGGGGTGGGTGCCTCCCGCTAATCTTATTCCATTTAAGGGTGGCAGCCCGAGGCCAAACAGAAAAATTTTCCCAGGCATCAGTACTGTAGAAATGTAGAGAGGCAGCTCCTGGCAGCCACCCCAGGGGAACACCAAATTTAGCCCAAAGGTTGAATATAAATATATTTTTAAATTTTTAATTATCATATAAAAAAATCCACATGATAACATTAAAACAGTTTAGAAGATAAGGAGCATTAAAGCACTTCCACAATCCACCAAATTGGCACAACTGTTTCATCTTTGTTCCTTCCAGGTCTCTGTTCTTATCAGTACCTGTTTTACACATTGTAATCATGGTGGACATTCAGTTTTGTCTCTTGCCTTTTTACTTAAGAATATATGAGAAGCACGTACGAGAACCATAGTGTAGACAGAGAGATGGGTGTCCGAAGCCCCGTTCTACCACCTCCTAGTCGTATAGTTACCAAATCTTTCTGTTTCCTTTTCTATAACGTGGGGTCAAATGAACTCATAGGACTGTGGTCAGGATAAGATAATAATTCGTAACACCTCTTAGTAAAGCACCTAGAAAACAGTTGGCAGTTCACAATTGAAAGCTTGTTTCAGGATTATTACCAAAATATGTGGACTTTTTAAAAAACTGACTTTTCCTCAGCCAGCGACACCCTATGCAGGTTCTTACGTTGGTTGACATATGTGCAATTTTACCTTAAACATTTGTAAGCTTAAACTCCACCAAGTTATTGTTCAGCCCATTTGAAGAGAAACCCCAGGCAGGCATAAAACAACTTTCCAGCCTGCCCTGAATGTCTGCTGTCGGTCAAGGGGATTTAGCCTTGACTGGGGCTGCAGAGCCTTGGGCGACAAGCTCTTCTGACCAGGTTTATGAAAGGCTCTCGGTTTCTCTCTGGGGAAGTTCTTGTTTGCAAGTAAACGTGAGCTGCCCCAGCAGGGTCTTGAATCCAGGTAACGGAAAGTCAGCGAGTTTGAAGGGACAGAGGAGACTTAAGTCTTGTGTCCTTGGACTTAAACGCCATGACTTCCCAGGGCTGTGCTGGCCTTAACATGTAGGTGAAGGAGGCAGGTGCCAGCTTGGGGGGATTTCAAAGCAGTATTAGTTTCCACACCAAACGTCAACTCCCCACCCACCACCATGTTTGACGAGGTGCCTGGAAGTCTCGCGATTGGTCATTCCTTTGGCTTAAGGCTTTGACGGCATCTGTTAAAATCATATCTATTCCCACCAATGACTTTTCCCACCATTTCATCAGTACCTCACTGTACTTCGGGTAATGGGCCCCCAACTTATACTCTGTCCCAGACTCTGTCCTGGGGCCCTGCCTAGTAACCCAGCCCCAGGCTGAAGCTCTCTGAGTCTGGAGGTCTAGCTCCCAATCCATACCAGGGACTGTGGCCCTGCCTCCAGCTGAGAGATGTCCCGGGTGGTGCCTGCCTGGTGTCTTGTACAACTTCTGTGACCTGGCTTCCCCGCAGGTGTGTGCCCCCTCCTTCCTCCCTCCTCACCCCCCACGTACTTGATGTCTGGCTGTGTTGACTCCCTCCTCTCGACCATGCCCTGCTGGCCCTTCCCAGCCCCTTGGATGCCGTCTTCTGCCTCCCAGCCTGGACTCCAGGGAACAAGCCCAGCTGAGAAGGCTCAGGCCTGTTGCAAGAATCTATACTGGTGAAAATAATAGCCGCAACATCAAACAGGGCTTTTTAGAATCTTAGTATCGAATATATACTGGGGTCTAATTAAGATCTTTGCTCCTTTTCTTTCTGTGAGCAAAACGATTTCTCTATCCTTTGAGGCTTTTGCTGAAAAAAATGTGTGTGTTTCCTGACAGCACCAGTGTGGTGTTAGGTGCCATCTAGGTGTTGCTTGAATGCCATGTCTTTCAAAAATGTTGGGCCAGACCAAGGTCAGGGACAGCTGTATTCTGGGGTTTCCTGGAAGGAATTTGGGTTCCCCCACCTGGATTCTTCTCCTAGTCATCAGTGCTCGGTTTCTTCTCAGCTGTCAGTTCTCAGCATCACGTCACCTCCTCAGAAACGACTTTCCACCCACCCCAAAGTTTCCTTCCCTACTTTTGCGAGCCCCTTACCTGTGTTTCTTCTTGACGCTGATCACAATTTGTACTTATTTTGTGTGTTTACTTGTGTTAGGACATCTTCCCCACCACACTGTAAGCTCCGGAAGGCAGGAACCTATCTGTTTTATAAAATTGTATTCCTACCGTCTAATATAGTGCCTAGCTCAATGGCAGTGTTCTTCAATAAATATTTGTTGAATGAACGTTTTTCGCTTTTCCAATTGAAATGATAATTAAAAAAAGTATAGACCATACCCATCTCTGTTGACCCTCAGGTGACCAGCAAGAGTAAAAACCACTGATCCTATTCTGTTTACATGTCTATCATTTGTAAACCCTGCTTATTGTCAAGGGCCAATTCATGGAACAACTAGGGGGCTTCCAGGATCTCCTGAGGGTTGGGAAGCGGGAAGCTTATCTTTGGCAGCCCCCTCCAGCCCTGCTGTTTTCTTCACCTCTACATCCGTGAAAGCAATCCTTCAAGACACCTGCAAGGTACCTAGCACCTTTGTTCCTTTGTTTTTTTCCTCTCTGCTATCAAGATTTGCTATGAGGAAAAAATCTGATACTCATTCATGCTGTGATTCTTCCTAGAATTATTATTAGCATTTAACCACTTCAACCTTGTAGCCATAAGGATGAAACACTAGTGGTAGAAAGTCTGGTCTTATCTGGCACTGGAGGAAGGAACTGAAGGAAAGGGGCCCACAGGAGCCCACAACTTCGAGTCACTTAGACCAACTTAGAGTGGTCACTAGGTTATTATCCAGCTTACCCTCTTTGGTGGTTGACCTTTCAAAGGGGAAAAGAAGAGAAGAGGAGATTGATGAGGTTGAAATCTTACTACAAATCAGGTCCCTTGGCTTTTGCAGTCTGGGTGTACTATATTGTTAGTGTTTCTAAAACCATGAGATACATTTCTTCTAGGAGAAAAATAAAAAGGATTCCAGGTGCTTTTTTCCAGGTGAGCTATTCACGCATCTCTGGGCTGAGCACCTTATTCTTGGACACATGCCATGTGCAGCCCGAGTCTGAACACCGGTGTCACAAAACGTGTTCTGTGATCTCTCTGCAAGCCCCCTTTCAAAAAGCTTGCCTGCCTGATAAACAAGACAGAGTGATAGTTCCGATAACACTTCTATTTGTTTTTTCCAGCCTTTGTGTCTTTCTCTAGGAAATGGCACCCAGTTGTTGGTGAACGGTGGTGTGGTCCCTGGACTCTTTGTAGCAAGAATCATTTCTTCCCAAAGATGTGACCCTGATCAGAAAGGCCAGTGAAATCTGCCCCACTATCAGGACACCTTAAACCTCAGTTTCCATGTCTGTTAAATGGGTATACCAAGGCCTATTCCACAGAATCATCCTTGAGGTCTTCACTTCTCTAGAGCCTTAGCCACTCTTTAGGGCCCAGATAAGGTCTCTCCTCTTCTATGTAGTTTTTTTCATATGTATCATTTCTTGGAGCCTTATGGTTCTTAGAATTGATAATAAGTGAATTCCCATTTAATTCTATTCTAATTGTTTCCTCTGTGTGAGTTATTTGATCACTTTAGGTAGATTGTGAGCTCCACAAAGGGAAGTTCCGGAATTATCTCTCAACATACCAGGTTTCCAAATACTATATATTCAACATAATAACAAAACAATAAAGATAATAATAGCAACAATAACAATTCCCATTTAATGACAGACTAGTATTTTCCAGGCACTCTGCTGAATTCTTTATAAACAGTCTCTCCTTTAACAACCCTTGAGGTAGATATTACCAGGTTCAATTTACAGATGGGGACACTAAGACTCAGAGATTAAGTAGTTTGCTGGAGTCCAGCTGTAAATCCGCAGCTGGGATTTTAACCCTTGCCTGTCTGACTCCAAAGCTTTTTGTCTTACTGACTGGCTAATGGGTGGGGGCCAAGCTTCCCTCCCCCACCACGTCCGCCATCTTTCTCTGGTACTCACAGCATGAAAGGGACACAAGGAGAGTTAGCAGTAAGGCCAGACTTTATTAAGACAAACTACCCATCATTTTCCTTTTTCCTTCCTGAAAGCCCCATCATCAAAAACTGATCTCATAGAATTTCTAACTCAAGAACACTCGTTTCATAAAACAAACACATCTCAGAGATGGAGAGTCTTTTTCGTTTCATTTTGGAGAGACTCTTCCTGCCAGGGCCACACTATAAATAAAACGGTGTCCGCTCCAGGGACCTGGGATGACCAGTCATTCTTCCTCAATGGCACCCCAATCAGCTCCCTCCACCTCTCCACCCTCACCCTTCTCTCCACCCATCAATAACATCCAACTGTCAGACGAGGAGCCAGGAGACGGGCAGGTGGGGCAAAGGTCCAACCTCCTTCTGATCCTTCACCCTCCTCTGTCCCAACCCCGAATGCCGACCCGTTTAGACAGATGACACTGAAAGCAGTGAGGCTCAGCCCCTCTGCAAGGCATCTGGAGGGGAGGATAGAATGACACACGTTTCTCTAAGGTCTCCTTTCCTTATTTCAGGTCCCCCCTCCCCTTCATCCACCCTGTCAGCGGGTACACACACACACACACACACACACACACTTAAAAAAGTAACCATCTCCCTCTATGTCTCAGTGTCCAATTCTGAGCACCCTTTACTTTCATCCAAAATGGCAACGCATGATGACCGGACTGAATAGAGAAACCAGGCCAGTGCCTGAGGAAGGCAGGGTGTTTCTGCAGTCTCCACCTGGCAGTCTCCTTGGAGCACCAGGGAGACACAAGAATCTGCTCTTAAACGAGAACCCTGCCAAAAGAGCTGGAGATTCCCCTATGCTTCCACGCCCCCCGCTAAATCCTCTAGGGAGAGAGAGAGATCTGGGGGCCTCCATAGCTGTCATCACACCTCTTCTTGGCACTCTAAGGTGACAGTCAGCAGGGGAAATAAATAGGAGGGAAAAGTCAATTTCCAGTATTTTCTCTCCTCTTTAATTTTCATCTTCACAGCAGAATTATTTTTTTTTTCCCAAGGGGAATATGAGAAACACAATGTCCTCTTTGTTTTCATAAAGACCTGGGGAAATTCCACTGGTCTCTGTGGCTGGTGATCTGGTCAGGATCTGAGAGAGGACGACGGCTTCTTGGGCATTCCGGTTGATAAGGTCTTTAGGGGAGCACTGGGTGAACGGCCAAGGGAGGAAGGGAAGGGATGGTTTCTATCACCGGGATGAACTGTAAAAGAGCTGCAGGATGACAGGTGGTGGCAGGAATTCCAGTGGAGTCTGTGCACAGTGACTCCCTCGGAGAGCTCGCGCCCCCTGGGCTGGGTGTACACCCTGGCAGAAGGAAAGGCTGCAACATGGACAAAGTGGGACCTTTGCCAGACGTATATACCAAGGCACTTGTAAAGTTGAGGCTGCTGGTCAAGTTCCAAGGACCTCTTTTTAAGTAAGGCTGAGTAGAGGGAGGGGCTGTCAAGGGCAGTCCAAGGAGACCTCACCACCACTCCAAGGCTTGGCCCAAGAGCACATCTAATGCAGGTTCCTTGATTCGTGCTCTTTCTTGGCTGGGGACTTTGGGTTCTTCCTGGCTGGAGGAAGGGTAATCAGCTCAAGGAACCCATCCGGTGTGTGGCTGGGATGTAAAGAATTGTCCTATCCCTCCCTGGCCAGATCTGCCATGATTGCCTTCCTTTGCCCTGCTCAGTGAGGAATCTGAAAGGCTTCGCTGATACTGGGTAGGGCACGAGCAAAGGACAGCAGCCAGACTGGGTCACCATGTCTCTGACTGAACTCTCAGAGCCCGAGTCATACCTTCTGGAAAAAATGAGCAATGCCATTGAGACCTGGGGCCCAAAAGGAGCAGAGCAGTGATGAGAATGTGAGAGACGGAGTCAGGAGCGATACATCTTCCCTCTCTGAGCCACACTGGAGGGTCACACTGATAGGTCATCGGATCTGGCCTTGCTGCTGGCCTTGCTGAGACGACGCTTGTCACTCTGGTAGCCATGGGGGAGGCGGTGACCTGGGGAGACTCCGTTGGGTACCTCAGGCTTCTGGGCGTAACGGATGTGAATGAAACCGTCCCCAGGAATCTGCTCCTGGCCTCGCACCTGCTCAGTGGCCAGGTTGTCCGTGTTCTGCTGCGAGGCCATCTTGTTACTGAAGGGATTGAAGAATTTCCCCCCGGGGCCGTTTTCCAGGCACTGACTGAAGTCTGGCGGTGGAGTGCAGCTCTGGACAATGCCCGCAGAGGGACCAGGAAGCTGGCACTCAGACAGGCCCTGCCGTGACTTGGCGAATCGCTGTCTGCACTTCTTCCAGCCCAGGTGGTAGAGTTCAGCCAGACTGAGGATGAGGGACAGACCGGCCACAGCCAGCATGAAGACGATGAAGACGTTCTTTTCCGTGGGCCGGGATACGTAGCAGTTGACCGGGTGGGGGCAGGGAGTCCTGCGGCAGACGTGCAGGGTGTCCAGGAAGATCCCGTAGAGAAGGTACTGGCCCACGATGAAGGCCACCTCCATGGTGGTGCGGATCAAGATGCTGCAGACGTAGGTGTTGAGCAGAGTGCCCTGGAGGACGATCTTGCCGTTCACCTCCTCCCAGCAGGACAGCTGTGTCTTCTCAGCCGCGGGGTACTCGTAAGAGCCAGCGCCCCGGACCTCTTTGGCCTTCTCGGCCTCGCGGAGCCTCCGCTTCTCCTGCATGCGCACCGTGTGCATGGCGTGGCCCATGTACAGGAGCGACGGTGTGGACACGAAGATGATCTGCAGCACCCAGTAGCGAATGTGGGAGATGGGGAAGGCCTGGTCGTAGCAGACGTTCTCGCAGCCCGGCTGCATCGTGTCGCACTGGAAGTCGGCCTGCTCGTCCCCCCAGGAAGACTCGGCAGCAGTGCCCAGGACCAGCATGCGGAAGATGAAAAGCACGGTGAGCCAGACCTTGCCGATGACTGTGGAGTGCTTGTGGACTTCCTCTAGGAACTCTCCCAGGAAGCTCCAGTCACCCATCGTGGCTCAGCGGGGGACAGACGCCAAGGCTGCCGCAACTAGGGGAGAGACAGAGAAGGAGGCTAAATGCAAAAATCCGGAAGAGCCCGTCCTGCTGTGGAATTCCACTGGTTCCTACCAATGTGCAACGCAGGACTCAAATTCCCCTTAAAAGCCTCTTATTTCCCCCCTGCCCCCCCCCCCCAGGAAAAAAATAAAAGAAAAAGAAAGAAAAGATTCAAAGTGGTCACGTTAGCAAGATTACAGCAGGGTACACATCAATGGATCCAGAAATGAACAGAGACGCGTGTTACAATGTGGATTCTGTGTTCTTCCCCCCACCCCAGAGATTCTACTTCAGGAAGGTGTGGGTACCCCCCAGCCCCGAATCTGCAGTCCAAGAACCACACACCTGGAGAAACACTGGACTGGAGTCTACAAATGCGACGTGTGGGCATTTACCTCACTGAGTCTGTTTCTTTGTCTGCAAAATGAGGATGGGAATAGCTACACCAGAGGATTTTGAGAATTAAATGAGAGAGGTATGTGATATGCTGAAAATCATACCAGACATGTTCCATGTGTTTCTGTGGCTGTTAGATGGAAGAATACATTTTTATGGCTCCAGAGGGCAGAATTAGATGGAGGAGGAAAGCGTGAGTGGCCAATGTGGCCCCTCAGGGAGCCTCCTTAAACAGTGAGAACCATCCAGCATGGGCCAGCTTATTGGGAGGTGGCGAACAAAAAGTCTCAGTCACACCCGCGAAAGGTACCACAGATGCATGCCCAGCTTTACCCACTGGTAAGCTACAGGCAGTGCCAGTCTGCTACCCCTCAGTGCAGTGCAGCCATCAGCTGTGCAGCCATCAGCTGTGCAGCTCGGCCTGTCCTCCTGCGTGCATACAGAAGGCATCCACACAGGCCTGTTCAGCCTCACATCCAGAATAAATGCCCCAAACCTCTAGGTCCCATACAGAACCTGCCCTCAGCAGGCCCTTGCCTTCTCCTTCAGCCTCACTTCCTGCCTGTCCCCCATAGTTTCCTTTATCCAGCAGGCTAAATCCTGGGAGATTCCCAAATGCCCTCCCCCCAACCACCTCCTACATGCTCCCTCACCCCTAGCTGAATCCCATTTACCCTTCAAAATCAACCCCATCGTTGCTTCTTCCAGCCCCTCTCTGCTCCCTCAAGCTCCTGTTGCAGCTCCAGTGGTGGCCCTGGGAACACTCAGTCTTCTCCTACCACTGCCATCTTGTGTACTCATCCTCTGTCCCCTGTGTTCTTCCTGTAGGGACTCCTGCAGAACAGGGATTGTCTACCTTTGTATCATCCCCTGGCCCAGAGCCCAGCGCAGAGTGGGTGCTTATTACATCTTAGTCGAGGGAACGAGGCGGGTGGCAGCACTGGTGTTTCCTACCCAGTGGCAAACCAATTCCGTAGTCCTTGCCTGGGTCCCATTTGCAGGGTGAGAGGCCACATGTCACTCTCTCAGTCCCCACTGCAGTTAGGTCTCATCGGTGAGGTACCGGGAGAGTCCAACATGGAGGCGGTGCTCTAGGAAAGGTTTTTCCATCCTCTCACCTGAAATCCTCCCTAACCCCACTCTCCATGGACAGGGTTGTGTGAGCCAAGATGTCTCAACTGCCCAGAGAATCTCGGAAATGCCCTGAAGCCTCTGAAACTCTTGAATCTCCAACCTCCAGAATTCCTCTGTGATGAGCAAAGATGTCCTTATGGTTTAAGCCTCGACTCTTAATCAACAGAATGAAAAACAAAAAGTAGGAGGGAACCGAACATAAATGCTCCCTTCTAAGAATCATAAAACCTCAGATTGTGATGGGATCTCAGAGACTGCCAAGTTCAAACCTTGACCTTGACGTCTTTGTTGCCAATGTACTCCCAGTTCCTATCCAAACATTCTTCATGCGTGTGAGGAAAGACAGAGTGGGGGGAGGGGGGAGCCACATTTCACGGTCCAGGCTTCTTTGGCTTCCGAGTGGATACCTTGATAGAGACCAGCCTCCTGGCCTGTGTTCTCCCAGCCCCCCACGCCCCAGAGTATGCAGTCACTGGCAGTGGCAGAGTCCACGAGCGAGCGGAAAAGGCCTTATCTCTGTTCCCTTTCATATCAAAGACCCAGCTAGGTCTTGAGGCCTTTCCTCTGGTTTGTGATCAGACATCTGCCCTTTTCCAAAAGTGGTGAAGGGTCCCCTCCCTTAGCCTCCAAATGTGGAAAAATGTGGAGCGTTTGCTCAAGAGGAAAATGGTTGATTAGATAAGAGTTTGAATGGTCTGTCATCTCTTCTGGGCACATGCACAGCGTTCAGCACCCTCACAATCAGCCACACACGTGCGGGGACAGGGTGTGGTCAGTGTCTGAGCGAAGGAGAGAGGAGACGAAAGAAGGAAAAGACAAGGGGGAGTTGGAAATGGAGAAAAAGAGACCATGTAATGGTTAACAGAAGACGGCTTAGGGGTTAGCTCAGTGGAGTTCAAATGCCTGTTAATGTGTGCTGAGCTTGGAGAAGTTACTGGATCTGTGCCTCAATGTTCTCATCTGCAAAATGGGGATACTATTATTTAGCTCAAAGAGTGTTTTGAGGAGATACGTAGAAAGCACTTGGTACAGTGCTCAGCATAAGAACTGAATAAAAGGCAGCCATTACTAGCAAGGTAAGGGGTTGGGAAGGACAAGAATTGGAGGAGAGAGTAAGGAAGTAGAAAGCAGAGAGAGGTGCATTACAAAAGAGAAGAGAGAAACAGATGGAAAAGCAGGAAAGGGAGAAAGAGAGGAAAACAGAAGTGGAAATAAAAAGGAAATGAAAAGAAAAAAGAAACAAGTGTCATATTCTTGCAGGATTTGGGGCAAGTTTTCCAACTCTCCTCAATCCCTGAAGACATTTCCCTTGATCTTCTGACTCTGTCACTTATTCCTTGCAAGTCGCACAAGGAAGTCTAAAAACAGTTCCAGACAAAGAATGGGATGCTTTGGTTTGGTCTGCCAAGAGGCTTCGCAGCTGAGTCTCTCACGTGTGGTCCCAGAAATCCCATCTGGAAAAAGTGAAGCACAAATACAGAAAGGAATATCATGGAACATCAGAAAGACAGTACTGGAAAGGACGCCTCGTCTGGAGGGAACAAGAGAACCAAGCTGAGGATGGGTGGGGGTGGGACAGACCCGTGGGGCTTTGCAGGCACAAAGGGTAAAGGACCTCTCACTTGTGACTTCCTGGATGACTCACGCAAGGTCACAGAGACTTAAAATTGCTACCACGTAGGAGCTGCTCCGTTTGGGATATGAAGTCAGTTTCCCAGCTACACTGGCCCCCAACCTTAGCCAAAGAAACTTGTAGAATAGATCCTCACGGAGTTTACTGGGTGTATAGTATTTAAATGCTTTGTAGATTATTTATGACCCACTTCTTGGCAGGAAGCGTGTTAGGAGGAGCAAAGGAAGCTGCCCGTGCCATGAATAGATTCTATCAAATACAATGGTAATATATCTTACTGCTTTAGCTTCGGGTTTCACTGGTATCCTACCTCTTACCAAGTCCAAGCTCGAACTTGCACTTGAGACCTTCCACAACACTGCCTCACTCTACCTTTTCTCCCTCGTTCCCCTCACATACTCAACACTGCATACTTCATACTTAAAGCTACACACACATACTGTACATGGCCCACAACGTCTCACCTTTTTATCTTGGTGCCTCATGTTCTCTGCCTACAGTGTTCTTCTTCCCTTTCTTTCATTCACTTAATAAAGTTTATCAAGTGGTTACCAGGTGCTAGGCATCACGCAAAGCACTGAAGATACAGCAGTTAAAAAGACAATCAAAGGGCCGGCCCGGTGGCTCAGGCGGTTAGAGCTCTGCTCCTAACTCTGAAGGCTGCCGGTTCGATTCCCACGTGGGCCAGTGGGCTCTCAACCACAAGGCTGCCGGTTCAATTCCTCGAGTCCCGCAAGGGATGGTGGGCTCCGCCCCCTGCAACTAAGATTGAACATGGCACCTTGAGCTGAGCTGCCTCCCAAATGGCTCAGTTGGTATTGGAGCATGGACTCTCAACCACAAGGTTGGCGGTTCGACTCCTCGACTCTCGACTCGCGCAAGGGATGGGGGGGCTGTGCCTCCTGCAACTAGAAAACGGCAACTGGACCTGGAGCTGAGCTGCGCCCTCCACAACTAAGACTGAAAGGACAACAACTTGACTTGGAAAAAAGGCCTGGAAGTACACACTGTTCCCCAGTGAAGTCCTGTTCCCCTTCCCCAATAAAATAAAACTTAAAAAAAAAAAAAGACAATCAAGGAGTTCCTGCCTTTACTGAGCTCAACCACCTTTATTCCCCTTCACTAAGGGGTCACTAAGGGGAGAGATTAAATGCATAATTGCAGTAAAGCTCGATGTGTTAACATTAAGGAAATACAGGGCATTATGGGAACACATGGCAGGAGGCTGACTCTGGCGTAGGGGGCTGGGGAGGGCCTCATTAGATCAGGGCCTTCCAAAGAGCCCTGGACAATTGAATTCTGCAGCCCCTTTGCAACTGGTACAAGTTCTGAAGTCCCCAAGGCAAAAAGCGAAGGTCCCTAGAACTTGAACAAGGGCATCCCAACTCTGAAGGTTCTTCACTCCAAAACCTTCAACAACCTCTTTTGATGTGTCATATCCTGGGACAAAGCAAACATTTGGGAGGACGCGCTGGGGAACAGGATATGCCGCTTGGATAAGAGGGAAAGGGCCAAAGGAAGGCATTTGTGTGGCATGACATGAATCATTTTATAGCGTTACTTCATGTTATGGCTGGAAATAGAATTCCAGTATCTACATTCCCCACCCCATGCTCCTTCTTACGTGGGCATTGTTACCTCCCTATGTAGCTAGTGTTTCTGAAGAAAACTGATTTAGAGCAGCCCAAACATAAACTCATAGGCAAGACCTCTTCCTCTGACCCCACAAATCTAAGTAGACCGTGGAGAAGTCTTCTCAAGACCTCCGCCCTCTTCGACATCTTCTGAAATCTGAAGACCCTAAATTACCCTGCAGCACATAGGATACATACTTGGTTATATGCTGCCTTACACGTGTTCTCCAAAAGGTTCTTGTTTATCAGCCAACCCGCAAGTAATTTTTTGAGTCCCTGCTATGTGCCCACCACTGTTCTGGGTACTGGAAAATAATACCGAAGAGGTACCAGGCCTGCCGCATATTTGGCCCTCAGTGATTGCTGTTGAATTACTGAAATCGGGCATGAATCATGCCCTCAAGGATTTAACGGCTTTTGCCCTCAAATGGGCAGTAGACTTCTTAAAGTCCGAAGCCCCTATCTTCTACTTTGTATTCTTATTCCATTAGGGTTCTCCCATAAGGTACATAATAAATGCTTTCTTAATGATTGAAAAAACTGTTTGGTGTAGTGGTAATTTTGCAGAGTGATCCTAGGGAGGCTTGTATCTTCCTTCTTCAGTCCAGTGATAAAAAATAAAACTTTACACAGTTCAGAATGTCCTCCTATGTTCTCTTGTAGATTCCAAGAGGGTGGGACCATATTTCTTTGTTCGAGTCTGAATACCTTCAAGACACATAGGCAGTCAATTTTTATTGTTGAAAGGATGAAGCCTTGTGACCACTTTGTGGGCTGATGGTTATTGCCTGTTTTGCAGAGTGAGAGACAGATAGAAAAGATAGGAGACTTGTTCAAAGAACCAAAGACGAATAGGGACAGATCCAGGGTTTCACCCAAGTTTCTGATCAAGTCTGGTGCACACCAGAAAGCTTCCCCCCATCTCCCTCCAAGGGTGGAACCCATTAATTCTTACATCATCCCCTTTGGACCGTCAAAAGCTCCTGCTCACCCTGGGGCAGTGAGTGATTGGAGACATGACTGCCATGTAGTGATAAGACCTGGGGATCAGCTTTTATGCAATCAAGCAAATGTTTATGATGTTTCCTTGAGGTGACCAGCTCTGAGTAGGGGTGCTGAGGGGATTATGGAAAAGAATAAAATTCAATTAAGTTTCACAAAGTGAATTATTTGCTCTACTGGCTGTATATTATCTCTCCAACTCAACCCTGAGCTCCTTGAAGACAAGCGTTCACTATTGTGTCCTCGCTCTGAAATCTCCTTGATGCTTCTTCCCCCTTAGTGTTTAATATTGTGCCTTCCACCTGGTAGTTGATTCATTTACTTTGAGAGAATGACAACAGTGATGAATGACAGCATTTGGGTCACTCAGGACACCTCATGACAGCAGATGGGAGTCCCTGAGAAGGTAGCCCAGGGGCACCTGCATGGTGACCATGGTGGCCAGGATACCAGGGAGACAAAAACCACTGAGCCTTCCCTCTGCCCATGAGAGAGCCCTCCACCTGGCTGAGCAGGACTGGACGTGTCCAGAGCAGAGACTCCACGGGCAAGGACTAGTCCTCTGCCCCCTCCCCCAGAGCACTGGGAAACTCACCCCAGTTTGTCAAAATTAGATGAGATGACCACTCTGCAGAGTCTGAGTCTAATTCTGGACAGTGACACATGTTCTGGGCAGGATCGAACCGAGCTCTGGTTCTCAACAAAGGTCGTTATTCACAGTCATAATAACAACCCCTGGCCCCACGCTGTCTGTCCTTCTGCTCACCATACCGTGGAATGTGGTGGGGGGAGGGCTGCCTTGCTTCCCAATTAAGAGAATTCTGTTATAATAAGACCCAAATGTTGTCCCTGAAAGGATGCCTTAGCCACAGTGTCGTGTCCATGCAGCTCAGTTCAGAAAGTGTCTATGGAGCTCCTGAGCCATGGCAGACATCACAGGTGGCTTTATCGAGTCAAACGCCAAGTATGGCCGTCATCTCAGAACTCTTCCGTACCTTATGCGCTAGTGTACATCTTTCAGATGTCCCCTTGCCCCGGGAGTTTCTCCCTAAAATGGATCCATAGGGAGAATTACATGAGGAAGTGGTCGTGAGCTCAGCTACCTCAGTAACCTTCATTATCCTTGGAGATGCCCTGCTCCGTTTTCTAGTTCACCCGGCGTCACACAAAGAGAGAATTTGAATCTGGGTGATCGTAGTAATAATAAAATAAGCTAGCACTTACTGAGTGTCTTCCACGTGCCAGGCACTCTGCACGTTTCTTCCTATATATTTTCTCATTTGATTCTCACAATGGCCTGAGGAAGTAGGGGACTGTCCCCCTCCCCTTTTTCCAGAGCTCAGAGAGGGTGACTTCAGCTCACAGTGCTAGTGAGTGGTGGAGTTGGCTTCAAACCCCGCTCTTGTCTTGTCTGGCAACGGTGCTAGACTCTCCCTAAATCGCCCGAAGTCCCTTTCTAGAAAATTCTTACCAGTCAAAGTCCCGCCACTCTTACCTAAGATGTCTGCCACGTGGGTGTTTGTGAGGTAACTGTTAGAACAGGGAGTTGGTTTGTAAATGGTTGGGGTCATGCCTCCATTTTGAGTTTGCTTTCTTTCCCTGACTTAGGGTTGGGGAACCCACTCCAGCCTCAGGGAAGACAACCAAGTGTCTGATACAGATACAGCGATTGAGTTGGGCAATATGGGCAACTGTCTGAGAATTAGAAGTCCAATGGGGCCTGCACCCCTGAACCTTGATCACTGTAGAGGGGAGATGGACGTAGAGATGAGTGAGAGAGGAGGAGAAAGAGACAGATGGCTGAGACAAAGTATCACTTTAGTTTTCCTCCCACTCCAGCCAATGGCAGATCATTAACTCCTCTTTCAATGTAATTATTTTATTCTGACAAGGACAGAGTGATCCATTCAGAGACACCCTGTGGGCAGGCAGACAGTTGTTCCAAAGCCAAGGAAGTGGAAAGGAGCAGGCAAAGTGGAGAAAGAGAATGATGCCAGGGTGAATCATTTTTCTTCTTAAACTGTTGACAGGAGAAATATTTATAAGGAGCGGATGGGACGGGGTGGCAAATGGAGATTTTCAATTACAAGGAACTATTGGGAGGTCTTTAGTAATTATCCCGAGAGGGTTGATTCGCACCTATGCAGTTATTAACGAAAATTATATTTATGAAATGTTTACATTTCCTTATTAGTGCCACCATCTTGTCATAGATTCATAGCACAGTAAAGCTGAAAGGAATCCAGGAATGAATCAAACACAACCCCTTATTTTTATACAAGACGAAGACGAGGATCCAGGGACGTTAGGTAACAGCAATAACAGAGACCACTAAGCTGAGTGTTTCCCATGTGTCCAACTCTACTTTCTAACCCTTACATTAAACTGTGCTAAGAAACCAGTCTCGTCCCATTTTACAGATGGAAAACGGAGGCTCAGAGGCTAAGTCACTCGTACAAAGTCACAGAACTAGCAAACGCCCCCTAAAGGACTTGAAACCAGTATACCTGACTCGAAAGCCTACATTCTGTGTCTCTAAAAGGGAAAGAAAATCAGGGCAGCCCTAGGACTGACAGCTGGTGACAGACACATGGCTAAAACTCCAGTCTCTTCACTCCCCGCACAGGGCTTTTTCTACGTTCCCCCGAAGAGGCCCAGGGTTTTTCCGTTTCGCCTCTGGCGTGTTGGCTGGCCATCTCTTGCATATGCTATTCCTAGAATTAATGATTGCATTGGGGCCCTCAGCCCACAGTGGTCAGGATTCCCAGACTTTAGCATCTGCCACCATTTGGCCAGAATTCACATATAGAAAGTTATTTCCTTTTTTAGCCAGTAAGTGCTCTTGGCTGCGGCAGTGTCTACTGCCGGGCTCTGGTGTTCCATTGATGTCAGATCATAACAAGAGCAAAGGAAACAGAAACAGTGAGGTGGTGGGGCTCATGGTTCCTAAGAAATAGCGGGATTCGAACCCTGCCTCCCTCATGCGCCAGTTGTGTGACCTTAGGCAAGTCACTTAATCTCTCAGTTTCCTCCTCATTTGAAAAACAAGGGGATGTTTATTCATGGAGATTAAACAATATGTGGATTTGTGGAGTCACCTCAAACAGTATCTGACACATCGCACATACTCAATAGTGTTAGTTTGTTTTTCTTTTCTGACATTTCCCATAAAAACTCCTCTCAAATATGATCCAACTTGCTGCAGAATTTGAAAGTACAGCAGGATGGTGAGGGTGACACGGCGAGGACCATCGCGTGGCACCAGGTAGGGGAGGGGGACTGTCAGAGGTGGCAAAAACACAAGCAATGGGAAGGATTTTAATTTAACTATAAGTTGATTATTTCACTAGGCAAGAAATGACCAGGGTGAAGAGGTAGGGAGTGCAGGGCTCTGCTCAGATAAGGCTTCTCTCGTTCCTGTGATTGGTCCAGGCTGCCTCCGAACTTTGCTTTAATTCACGCTTTTGAGCCTGGAGGTGACTCCCATCCGCCCAAGTTATAAAATATGTGATTCCTTCCTTCTGAGAAGCGGCAACACTTTCGAATCTAGTCACCAATCTGAAGGCGTGCCCACAATGGCAGGTTTGAAACTGGCTCAGTTCTACTTGGAAGAGAAACGGGAGGTTGTCTGCTCCCTGCTCTGAGGGGAAGGGGCGTCCCGACCCATAACCACATCTGCCCTCTCTGAATCGTGAAGCTCTAAATCATGAAGATGCTAGGTTCAATGAAGATTCTAGAATCTTCTGTGACCAAGAGCCTCATAAGAGAGGCTCTTTCCGGTTCCAGCTCTTTCTTTGTGACTCTAGACAAGACCGAACTCGGTTCACTTGTGTGTAAAACCAAGTGCTTGAGCTGGACAGTTGCTTAGGTCCTTCTAGCTCTAAGTTAAAACATCTGGGGACAATTGTGACGGTATAGCAAGTTAGTGACAAAGCCAAGAGGCGAATAGAGATTTTCTGACTCTCAGTTTAGAGGTCGGCAAAAGTAGTCCCAGAAAAAAAAATCTGCAGTCATCGAAACCCAGCAGTACTTTCTCAGAATTACATGTCAGAGCGAGCATTCACAGGGGAAAGGCCTTTGCATCAAATGAGATGCAATTCAAAGAGACTTGGGCCAAGGGCAGGGTGACCTGGATTCACCCTGTTTTTCTGTTGTTCATTGAGCACTTAGTATGTGATTGCCATTTGAAATACATTATTTTATTTCATCCTCATAAAACCTTACAAGGAAGGTATTTACTAACCCCTTTGGCAGACAAAGAAACTGAGGATCAGAGATGGTAAATAAGTCACCAAGGGTCACACAGTTGAAATTCTAACTCATGTGACTCTGCATACCCAGGCTCGCCCTCTGCCCTACCCCTGAACACAAGTTCTGAGGTCCCTCTGAGCTAACTTCACACCTGTGGTTCTGAGACCTCCTGACTCCATTTCCTTATGAAGGTGAATGGATTGTTGAAGCTAAAGTTTTCTTGCTCATAATTTGCTAATATGTCAGAAACAACTGATTCTCAAAGTGGCATCAAGCAATCATTTGCCAGGCACCCGCAGCTTCGGACTGCAGAAAGTAAGTCAGTGTCTTTCCTGGGAGACGTGAAGCTTTCCGGCAAGAATGGGCATCTCTCCCCTTTGGTCAGCTCAATCCTTGAGCCTAAGATGAGGCCAGTTCCCACAGAGAGCTGCTGGGATCCCCTTGGGACAAAGGACAGAGCCAGGGCCTGGGGTCTCACTGGCCCCGAGGACTGCAGGTCTTGTAATTCCTGTCCTGAAACAGACAGGCTCCCTGTCCTGTTTTAATTGCCTGGGCCCAGAAGTGGGATCAGCCAGGATCCGAGAGGCCAGGCTGCACTCTGGCAGCCCCACTGGCTGCAAGAGCCCAGAACTTTCCACTGCTTGTGCCCCACACCAGCCAGCAGCGATGATGAGGAACGGGGTAGGCCAGTGGGTGTCACTGGCAGAAAATAGGGCTGTAGAGATGCTGAGTGGAAGAAGCCGGAAGGGTTGGGGAGAGACAGAGTCTCAGAACCACAGCCAAGGATGGAAGCCGGACGAGCCCGAGGTGGGACTGAGCAGAGCAACGGAACTGGCCCTGATGCCCTGTGTCATCTCCAACAAGTCACTTCCCTTTTCTAGGCTTTGCTGTCATTCTTTGTCAAAGGAGAGGTTGGCTGGCAATCTGAGAGACCTCTTCAGTTCTAATGGCTTAGGACTTGAGGCCAGGACCAAGAGGGGGGACAGAAGCGAGGCAGCTGGAACACAAGAATGAGGACCAGTGTCCGGAGCCCAGCAGGACCATCTCTGGGGCTCCGAGGTAGTGGCCAGGCGGGGCAGCATGACGGCTACTCCATGGCTCTGGGTGAGGGGATGCCCAGGGTGTGCCCGGTTGGAAACCAGGGGACACACCTCCTGGTGGTCTCTGCTATGCGTGCTGTGGTCACTGGGACGGCTCCTTGGCAGCTGCTGAGAGAGGAAAAAGCTTGGAGGGACAGCCAGGGGAGCAGGCTCCGAGCAGCTCTGGGGAACCTGGCAGGAAGGTGGAAAGTTCAGAGCTGTCCCTAGAGAACAGTGAATCAGGGTCTGGGCTGGGTCGGGACTCGGGGGCATTGGGTGGAAGAGATGCATGCCGCTTGGCCTGCTGATGTAGAAGTCCGGCTGGGACGCCTCTAAATACCAGCTCGTGTCCCCAGGGGTGAGCCCCCCTCACCCCCACCAGGCAGGCAGAAGTGCCGCAACTCCGAACACTAGCCTGGCCTCTACTCTGTTCAGTCCCGCTGGGTCTCTCCCAGGTCCCCTGATGCCACACCCAGTGCCCCTCACACGGCCCTTCCTTCTCTCGAGCCAGTCGGACCCAGTGCGCCAGCCAGAGCCTCATTCAGGAAACAGCCCCGTGAGATGCTGAGGGGTAAGAAGCAGGAGTCCCTCCATTATGAGATACTGGCAGCGACAGTAAAGGAAAAACTGAACAAAGGCACAGTAAGGACGTAGAAGCCTTGTGTCAAGCTTCCCTTTTTCAGTGATTCTGAGTTGCGTTGAGTCTAAGGAATCATAGCCTCGTACAATGTTACTGCAGAATAAAACCAAAGGGATCCTTCCACTTCAAGTCCTTCATGAGGAAACTGAGGCCCAGATGGGGGAAGGGTCTGGCCCAAGGTCACCCAGCCACTGAGTGCCCCAGAACTCAGGTCTCCCGGCCCCTGCGTCTGGGTTCTTGCACCACAGGCTTAGAAGAGCGGGCAAGGAGCTGACAGAAACCACTGTGCCCTGCGGCCTTTGCCCTGCACCCAGGAGGAAAGGAGACCTGCAGTGGGCGCCTGTCCCGGCTCCAGCTCCGGCTCCGGGTCTCACCAGCCTCTTTCCTCCGACAGGACAGCGAGTGGCAGGCCAGATCACTCACAATGCACAGCGGGGACATGATCCTCTGCAGGAAACTAAGCAGGGAATATTTTTAAACCATCCAACATGCCTTAGGGGGAAAAAAAATCAAAACACTCCCCTAGATGTTGCGGAAAGCATTTCAAAAAAGATTCCAAGCCTAGAGGAAGCATCGTAAAACAGTGATGGTTTTTTTAAAGGGCCAATTCCATCTTAACAACAGTGCTTGGAAATGGACTGGGGGCCCCGTGTGAGATGCCCCTGGAGCACTGCAGCTCTGCAGGGGTGGACTAACTCCTGGGACCCTCCACTCACCTTTCTACAGCTCCTTGTAAACCAAGTAAGTAATTTATCTCGGCTTCATAAATCAGCCTCCTTAATCTACTCAAACCCCCATCCCAGGGCGCACTGAGGGGGCTAGGGAATGAACCCACAGGTACAGAGAAAGCGTTGCTCTTACCCAGCCTGGATTTCCAGGCTCTCTCCTCTGGCCCCTTCCCATGCACTAGTAGTTTTATCTCTTAAAGTTCAAGTCCACCCTTACCTTCTCTTGCTCCTCGCTGGAATTTCCGTTGCCTTCTTCGTCCTCTGGCCGCCTCTTCTCTGCCTGCCCACTGTCCCTTGCTCTTGAGCCTGTCAGTTGTTCCTCTTCCACCCTCTTTTTAATCGGTATCTGTCTCTCTCCCTCCTCCCACCTCTTCCTACTCTCTCTCTCCACCCCCTTCTCCCTCTGGGTCCCTCCCTCCCCTCTCTCTTTTGTCCTCTTAGACTCTTTGCTCATTTAAAACCTTTTCTTCCCTCTACCTCCTTGTAGCCTCTCCTCGCCACCACGTTCTCCCCAGAAGGAGACAGCGCCCTTCTCCTCCCCCACTGCCCTCCTGCTGTCACTGTGGCCACAGTCCTTGCATTCACCCTGGCTGCTGGTGCACCATGGCCTCCGGCTTTCCCTGCCCACCTCTCTGCTGAGCCTCCTGAAGCTGCTCAGGCCAGGGCGCGAAAACTGGCACCACCCAGGAGATTTCTCTTCCCCATCCTTTGCCTACTGTCAATCATGGAGCAGGGCTTCCTGGGACTTCTGCTATGTCTGCGTTAGTGAGCTGAGCACAGCTGGTGTGGAAAACATGGTCTCCCGAATTACATCCACCGGCACCCAGAATAGACACCAGGGGTCACCTGACAACCCCAAAGCACAAGGAGGGGCATCCTCACCGCTTGGGGTCACATTTTCTCCTCCTCCACTGACGAGAAGAAAGAACCAGGCACTAGGGTCGGGGCGACATGTATATAATTTTTATTTTTCCTAAATCATCCCAACTTCCAATTCTACAAGGTAGACATTTCCACAGTTCACGTTTGAGGAAACTGAGGTTCAGAGAAATCAAGTAACGTGATCGTGGTGACCCAGTTAGTAAAGGTTAGAGTCAGGATTAGAAGTTTTAGCCAATGCCCAAATTCACCACGTTGCTATTGCCACAAAAGCATGCCGGTCTCCCAGCTGGAATTGAGCCGATGGAAGTATGGTTGTCTCTTGTGATATCACTGTCACTGTGAGCAGATTCAAAAACTGAGGCATCTCTCCCCTCAAACTCCCCTCAAACTCCCCTCATCCTCAACTGCTTTCCTCACCTCAACCGAAGCACTTAGCTGGACCCACAGGAGTGTGACAAATATCAACAACAGGGGTTGCTATGAATGGATGGAAACCAGACAAGCCAATGACCAAGAGCCCACCAATTGTGTGAGCTAGAAGAAACCCCCCCAGAGATCATCTGGAAGAAGCCAGGGAAACTGAGGCCCGGCGACTCAAGGCCACTTGTCAATGTCACACAGAGTAAAGTCAGTGGCAGAGGCAGGACCAGGACAGGACCTAGATCCATTCCTTTGTTCCACCTTCACATGTTGCGCCATAGACAACTAATGAGTGTGTGTAAAGCTCTTAGAACAATGTCTGAGGCATGGTAAGTGCTATAGATGTGACTACAAAACACAATACAATACAGTACAGTGCCTGTTTCCTCCTGCCTGTACCTACCCTGGCTGGACCAGACCCCCGGGACAGAATTCAGCATGTGAAACCATAGAAAGCCCTGGGTGATACCCAGTTTCTTCTCCAAAACAAAGATTGTCGCCACAGTTGGCTTTGTTCTTACATGTCAGCCACTCCCCCAGAGACAGCGAGTTAGAGAACCCCTGAGTCTCAGTAGAAAGATAATCTGAGAGTGGGGACGGTTTCATGGACTATTAATTCCTCGATCATTGCCTGCCAAGGGAGACCCTCACTGGGGATAGAGCTGGGGGGAAAAGGGGGTGCCATTTTCCTCTGAATGCCCAGAAGGAAAGAATTGCAGAGATGTAGGCACACCCGTGATCCTGGAAGAGAGCCTGGGACGCAGAAGGTAAATGAGCCCACCCTGCTTAGCAGGCAGAGGAGCAAAGTGGTGAAGAAACTGGGTGGGTGGCTGGAGTCGATCCAGGGAGTCAGAATGAGGGCTGAGAAGAGATCGAGGTTTTGAACTCGGATCCTCCCAACTCCAGGAATTCAAGCAGCCCTCCTGCCAGGCACTCCACTCTAGATGGCATATAGGACAGAGTGTATTCTGATGGCCCAAAGCTAAGCTGCTTTGGCAAGGTCTTCAGAGGTCCACTTTAGTCCTCACCTGGGTCCCTCCCTAGCTCAGTAAGTTTCTGATGAAATTAAGGAAAATGTCATTTGGGCTATGGATCCAGAGTGATTGTCTAAAGAGGCTGAATCTGGCTGTCACGACATATCTAAGAAGGACACCGTGAGCAGATACCCAATGCCCCAGAAAAGGAGGTGTAGGACAAGGGCCAGGCTGGGAACTAAGGGTCTGCCAAGCTCTCCTTTGCATCCTCACGTTCTGCTTAAGAAAGGGTCTTAGAAAGAGGTGTTGAAGTCTGTATTCTATACATTAAAAAACATGGAGATGCAAAGAGTGTTTGGAGAGGGAGCCAAAATCTGATCAAAGAATTGGTAAATAATACCTGCAAGGAAAGATGGCAGAAGTGGGCTGTTACTCGGCATGGAATACAATGTGCCAGGCTTTGAAGGAGGCGTACTTCACATTCTTCTACTTGGAGATGAAAAGACAGGAAGATGACCTTCTAAAGGTCATCTGAACTATCCATCAGGGTCCCCTGGACAAGGATTCATTATCCTCCTATGGGCTCTGCCTATCCTCCGTGGGAGACAGGGCCATCCTTTAGCCATAGGAAGCTGACATTTTGGTTGCAGAAAAGAGCTAGTTAGACAAAATAATTAGTATAAATGACAGTATTCTATATGTACTTGTCCTCAATACATAATGATATAACAGTGTTAAATTACGTGAGAAAAAAAAAATCATTTGGAAAACAAATTCATCAAGAGTGATCTCTTTGTTGAACTATAATGAAGGGGCCAGGGAGAGGCCCGTTTCATTGAAGGACTTCTATGGACCAGGCTTTTTGACCTCACAACACTGCGCAATAGATACTGTGATATTTCCATTCTACAGAGAAGAAAATTCCGACTCAGAGACATTTAGCAACTTACTCAAGATTATTCAGTTAATAAGTGGAGGAAAGGTCTGCCTGGTGCCAAAGGTCAGGCGCTTTCTCCCCCTAGGCTGTAGAGGAAATTCTCATGACACCCAATGGCCTGGTTAGAGAGGAGGGGACAGGGCTCTGCAGGTGGGAGCAAACAGACGGCAAGAAGAATGGAGTCCAACCCCAGCAGGCGACATTGAGTTTGTCCGTAACTATGAAGGTGGTGCTGTACAGTATAAGATTTCCAGGAAGAAACACAGCCCCCTCTTCTACAGTCTTTTAAAGGTGGCATTTTGAAAATTGCTTCTCCTTAGAGACAAGAGGGCAAATGAGGAGACTTTCCAATGTCTCCTCTCCCCAATGAATCTCTAACTCTACGAGTATCCTTCCCAAGACATGGTGGTCCAGATGTTTAAAGGGCCTTCCCCCTCAGAGCCTACAATAGTAACATACCAATACGTTCTGTCAGCATCTAATTGTGAGAGCAGTGAGTCCCCTGGGCCTCCTTGGAGGGCATAAGTGGGTAGTAATTGGAGCCATGATTCGTAGGCTGAGGTCACACTTTCCTGCTGGTGGAGATGCAGGCACCGCAGGCATAAGCTGTCCCCTTTAAGACTTAACTTTCCAGATAGCAGCTAACATGGGCCAGAGCATGCTATTCCAAGAAGCAGAAAGAAAAATAAACAAACAAACATAGACTTCCTTGTCTCTGGTACTTTGGTCTATGAGTCTTTGCTCAACACATCTCAAGTTTTAATCCTAAAGAAAAGGTCAGAGTCACGTCCATACCTCTGCTTGGGAGGAAGGCTGATGTGATCTTTTGGGATCCCAAACTGTAGAACTCTTTCACGGTGGGCTCGGGCCAGCGGGCTTCATGGACGTGAGACTAAGAGGAAGAGAAGGAATCCAGGATCAGCCAAGCCCGAGTCTGTCTCTGTAAAATCAGGGCAGGAAGGCAACAGGAGGCAGACTCGTTGGAGCTCTGCAAGTCCCAAGTCCAGGGATTTCACCCTAAGACAAAAATCGGGACCTTTCCCTGGAGATCTTGGGGTGGTATTTTCCCTATAGATCTGAAGGGAAGTCGTAGAAAGCAAGAAGACTGAGTGTCTTAGGAGAATTTGGTTCAGTTATAACCAACGTGTAAGGTTTGCAGTGCACACCTGCCACATAGCTCCGCCTCCTCGAACAAATCCTTGATCCAACCCCACCCACAAGGACTAAAAAGGGTTTGTTTCTCCTTTCTTTTGAAAGGTGTTTTCAGTCAAGTCCCAGGTATGGTTCTATTGGGAAAAATCATAAAATACAAGGTCAAGAAACGTTCTGCCAAGTATGCTAACAACTCAGGTGCCCTTAGACAAATCGCTCCAAAACAAAGGCGTTTTCTTGCCTGTAAAACAGAGATCCAATACCACAAGCCTGACTTGACAACGTAGCCAGTGATGGTCAGACCCTAATTCAAGAACAAAGGTTTTATATCTCCTCCCAAACTGCTGTCTAGAGCCAACATTAATTCCTGGGGTCAAGTTATTACAGAGGATTTAGAGGCATTTAGGAGATTAAGACTATTCCCTATTTTTTTCAAGACTGGTCTCACAGTCAGTCAGCTAAAGGCCTCCAGTAACTCAAGGCAGAATGGATAGGACTAGGGGCTGATAACCAGGGTTTAAGAGTGGTTGGATTCAGATCTGGGCTCCACTACTCAGCAGCTGTGCGACTCTCCGTTGCCACGTGGGGACCCATTGGGATGCCCAGAGTTGGTATGCAGATTATTTTAAGTTGAAGACTTTTGAGATTCATCAGATGTAGAAAGAAGCCTTCCCAGAGATTCCCTTTTCTGACTAAAATTCGCAACTACTGGGATATGAGGCTGCCATACTCTTCTCTCTGAGGGAGTTTCATGGCTGCGAAGATGGCAGGTGACGGAAAGACCACTGCACCTGCATAAACACATATTATCACACACGTTCTTATCTCCCATTTGTTCTTCTAAAAACCTATTTGTCGTTCCTGAAGAAACTTATGTGTTCCTCTCATAGAAGCTTTTTCTCCCTCCTGTCTTCCCTACTAAGTTAAATGTATAAGCCTCTAACTTTAACCATTTAGTGAGCGAGCTACTTTTGTTAGCTCCCCTACGCATATGAATAAACCTTTTTTCCTCCTATTAATCAATCTGTCTTTGTCAGTTTAATTTGCATGCCCCCACGTAAGGAACCTAAAGGCAGAGGAAAAGTTTTTTCTCCCTTACAACTGCATCTGGCTCACTTGTAAAATGATGATAATATAGTAACTATCAAATGTATAGATTGCTTATAAAGATTAAATGAGATATATGTATATCACATTTGGCATGAAGTGAGTGCTATTTAAATATATATATATATATATATATATATATATATATATATATATATATAATGTACATATTAAAACACACATGTCTAGGTAGGTAAAGCATGCAATGAGTCATACGTCTGTTCTGAAGATCAAAATTATAGACGGGAGAGCACTTTGGAAAGAGTTAAACGTTTTATCATGGAAACATGGTGTTACCATCATTATAACTATTATGCCCACCTTCAAGGCCACCAGAAATGGCCAGGCGCTGCACACATCCGAAGGTGCCATTCGCATATAACCTTCCCTTTGTACCTGAGAGCATGACCACTGTTTCTCCCCTTGAATCTGCATTTCCCCCACAGTATCTTCCTTCCAAAGTCTGAGGAACAGCGCCTGCTCTGTGGAATCATTCATTCACTGATCATTAATTCCGTGAAAGTGTATTGAGGACAGGGTGTGCAGAGGTGAATGAGACACAAGTTCTATCCTGATGGCTGGGGAGAGTGCCCTGTACACCAATTAGTAGAATACAATGTAATGAGCGCTCAAGTGGGCACATGTACAAAATGGTACAAGAAATCCGAGGGTTTCCAACTGTGCTTCTAAATGGTGGTGGTGGGTAGGGGACAGTGGTGACCAACAGGAGCAAAAAGTGAGAAAGTCTTCTTCCCTTCAAAAATAAGAGTCCCCACAAGCACCGGAAGGAGTCAAGAGGTCTCTGTCATGGGGTTCAGACTGCCAGAGAAAGCCAGTGGGGACCTTTTTTTACAGCCAGAAGGCACGGACCACTCTGCTGAGCACTTCCATGGTGCTTCTGTGGTGGTAGGACGATTCAGAAACAGCTCCCCCAACACCAGACCCAACCCAACCCCAGCTTTGGAGTACGTGGAGGGGAGGACGAGAAGGGACAGGGATCTGTCACTTAAACCCCACACCCAGTGAATTTCAAATGTGGAGTCTCATCGAACATGAAGACTTGCTTCTCAGAAGATAGACCAAAGTCTGCCGGCTCTGGATAGATGAACTCTCTTTGCATCTGTATGGCCTCTTTAAAAGTGGTCGTAAAACAGGTTGTAGCTGGAGACAGAATCTCATCCCTGTTCCTTATTTGTGTGATCTCAGGCAAACCACTGAGCTCACCATTCATGTCTGTAAAGTGGCCATAATAACACCATCTTCACAAGTTTGTTCTTCGGACACTACCCACCTTTGTTATTATTGCTCACTCTGAGATGGAGGTGAGATCTCAGGAGAGAAGCAGAGCACAGAGGTCCCTTCCATTCCCAAAAGGGTCTGTGTCTCCACATCGCCTGCCCCCAACCCCTAAGGAACCTTTGTAACTTGTCACAGAAAGGAGATCTTGCTGGAACATTGTGCTACTGAGCTGGTGAGCTCAGCCCTTCCCCAGCTCCAGTGCTTTAATTTGTAAAGAAGGAATTCTGAGGCTAATCTGAAAGGAAGTCAAATTGTTTTCGGAAAACAATAGCAAAGTAACTACAAGTCATTAATTTCCTCCCTCGGGCCTGAAATCAAGTTCGTCTGGGTAGCTGAAAGGACGGGTAGCACTGTTTACTTAAAGACCTCTGGACAGGACCCATAAATTAATTCCTGTGCATGACTTTCTGGAATGAGAGGAGGTGAGTCATGGAAGTTGGAGAATGCCTGAGAGTGGAGAGGAGGTTTCTGTGTCTTCAGGGCACAGCTGAAGCCCTGATGCTGGCCTGCCTTTTCTGGTCCACTGGGTGAGGATTTATTTGGATACATACAAGTGCCCAGTGGACATCTGTCCTCTAAGATGGTTCTTAATAAGTTTCTTCCCAGAGCAGAGCAGAAAACCTCAAAATTATGTTCCCTGCTCTCCCCTTCAAGGCCTCTAGAAATGTGTATCTCAGGCAGGGAGCTCTAGAAATTCCTCTGGATAGGAATTTCCTCGGTGACAGGAGCAGACGAAAGATAAGATGTACAATCATGACTTCTTAGAAGGTTTTGTCAGTGCCACACAGGTATCAAGGACTCACAGATAACTAGACACTGGAGCGTGAAGAGAACTTAAAGGGCAGCTGGACCAGAGGAGGGTACCAAGGCCAAGGTCAGGAGCAGACGCCAAATCTCTCAAAAAATGGAGGAAACCTGGGGACTTCCCTTAGAGCTGGTCAGGGCAATTAATTAATAATGAATCCTCTGACTGCTGCTTGGGCACGTAGCTGAAAGTCCTTGGAGATAAACGTATTCAAAACTAGAGAAAAGACATGATTTCTTGACCTCTTGGAACAACTTGTCTCCAAGAGCTAGAGCTGACGTTAGAGCCCTGAAGGTTTGTGAGAGGAGATGCAAAACTTTTGCACTTGAACTGTTTTTAAACATCTCTGGCCCAATCATGAACTTGATGATTTGGAGTTTGGCCAGAGGATCTTAAAATGACACGCATGGACCCCTAGAAGATTTACGGTGGGCTTCACGGGACCTAGAAACGCCTTCATTCATACACAAAGTCCATAGTTTTGATCCGATTTACAAAGCACTCTTGACCCAGATGAGATCAGAGATCACTGCTCTAGGTCTAGAAGGTCAAGAAAGAGGATTTCCCACCAACCTCCTAAGTAATTGAAACAAATCTAAGAGGTCAACGTGTTCTACCCTTTCCCTGACGTAGAAGCCTCTTATTAAACAGGTTGAAATCTGCCCATAGACATGAGGTGAACTTCTCAGTTCAGTCTTCACCTGTCAGGTATGGAAAGGCCCTCTGAGGTCAGTTTATCCGCTTCTTGCTTTTGTCACTTCTCTAAAGTCACACAGCTAGTCAAGACTGACAGCCAGAGTTCATTACACCTAGTCCAGCGCTCTTTCCACTGCCTCATAAGGTTGCCAAGTGTTTATTAAGCACCGTACCCAAATGCTAGGGGAGCTTCAGGATTACAGGTCCTAGCCCTGACCTCAGTGAATGTGTAAATGTATTGGGTAAATGAATGCGTAGCCTTAAAATAAGGAATTCTTTTCTTAAATCCTCTCCCAACAATTGGGGAAAAGTAAGTGATTGTATTAGCCAGAGTTCTCCAGAGAAACAGAACCAATAGGAGATAGATGATAGATAGATAGATGACAGATAGATAGATAGACAGACAGATGACAGATACATAGCTACTGTGTTTCCCCAAAAATAAAACCTAGCCGGACCATCAGCTCTAATGCATCTTTTGGAGCAAAAATTAATATAAGACAGGTACTATATTGTATTATATTATATTATGTTGCATTACATTACATTACATTGCATTATATTATATTATATTATGACCAGGTCTTATATTAAAATAAGGGGTCTTATATTAATTTTTGCTTCAAAAGACGCATTAGAGTGGATGGGCCAGTTGGGTCTTATTTTCAGGGAAACACGGTAGGTAGGTAGATAGATAGGTAGATAGATAGATGATAGATAGATAGATAGATAGATAGATAGATAGATAGATAGACAGATAGATATTATGGGAATTGGTTTACGTGATTATGGAGGCTGAGATACAC
The DNA here is from genome assembly GCF_057876585.1 of Rhinolophus sinicus. Lineage (NCBI taxonomy): Eukaryota > Metazoa > Chordata > Mammalia > Chiroptera > Rhinolophidae > Rhinolophus > Rhinolophus sinicus. Next base: position 51,000,954 of record NC_142507.1, read on the forward strand.
CGTGATATGCTATCTACAAGATGGAGAACCAGAAAAGCCAGTGGTATAAATCAGCCTGGATCTGGAGGCCTGAGAACCAGAGGAGCTTATGGTATAACTCCCATTCTAAAGCCAAAGGCCTGAGAACTCGGGGCGGGGGTGGGGGTGGGGGGGCTAGTATAAATCCCAGAATCCAAAGGCACAAGAACCAGGAGCTCCAATGTTCAAGGGCGGGGGAAGATAGAGGTCTCGGTTGAAGAAGAGTGTGAGAGGGAGAAAATTCAACCTTCTTCTGGCTTTTTGTTCTATTTGGGCCACAATGGGTGATGCTACCCCAAATTGGTGAGGGCAGATCTCTTCACTTAGTCTACCAAATCAATGCTAATCTCTTCCTGAGACACCCTCACGGATGCAGCCAGAAATAATGTTTTACCAGCTTTCTGGGCATCCTTACCCCAGTCAAGTTGATACATAAAATTAACTATCACAGTGCGAATAGGGAAGACATAAATCACTAACATAGTTGCTCAATCCCTGGGCAACTCTAACAGCTCAATTTATGAGAAGTAATACTCATTCAAAATTTAGTTATTGGTGCCAATCTCTAAGATCCTTCCAGTCTTAGAAACCGTTTGTGTGCTGGATTAACAAATGAAGCATAAGCAAAAGGATTTGCCCACAAGTTTGCAATCTATTACAATATAAGAGGGATATTTATTTATTTATTTATTTATTTATTTATTTATTTATTTTTATTGGGGAACAGTGTGTTTCTCCAGGGCCCATCAGCTCCAAGTCAAATCTTTGTCCCTCAATCTAGTTGTGGAGGGCGCAGCTCAGCTCCAAGTCCAGTCACCATCCTCAATCTTTAGTTGCAGGGGGCGCAGCCCACCATTCCATGTGGGAATTGAACCTGCAATTCCTTGTTGTTGAAAGCTCGTGCTCCAACCAATTGAGTCAACCGGCCGCCCCTCCAGAAGCTCAGCGGCAGCTCATTGTCTTCAATCTAGTTGTGGAGGGGACACAGCTCACTGGCCCATGTGGGAATCAAACTGGCAACCCTGTTGTTAAGAGCCCATGCTCTAACCAACTGAGCCATCCAGCCGCCTCCTAAGAGGGATTTTTGAAATATTTAGTAAATACAGGGCAAGAAGGCTTCCAAACTGAAAATGGTTGTATCCTAAAAGCTCCAATGTGACTTGGTGGTGTGGAATTTGGAGCATATTTTCCCATAGAAAGAATGTTGTGAAGGGTAGTTAGCGTTCCAGGCTAGCCCCTAAAAGTTTATTTAAGGCTTGATGTTGCTTAACTGCAGTGCCGAGAACACTGAAGGCTAACAGCTGAGTTAAGATGGCCTCTGAATGGGAATAAAGATGCCACGTTCTGACTGGGGACTCTAGGAATACACTACACGCTCCAGAGTTTCAGATTCTAGAGTCTCTACCGCAAACCTACACTGGGGATGGCCTCTTCCTGCCCCCATCTCTTCCCAGGAAAGGGAACTAACATTAATTGATCACCTAACATTTTTAATGCAAGGACTAACCCCTTCAGCATTATCCCTTTCATAAACCAAACTCTGAGCCCAACTGCAAACAAAAAGCTTTATTTCTTTCAAACCCTAATAGTGTTTTCGTAATTATAAAAAGTAACAAAATAGTGTGGCATTCTAAAAATGTAGTAATACAGAAAAAGTATAAACCGGAGTTAAAATCACCTATAACCACTGTTAAACTGTTGATAACTACATTTTACCCATCACATTTTTATTATATTTTTTTACAGAATTGGGATTATGTTATGAACACTATATTGTAATCTGCTTTTTCTTTCACTTAACGATATGTCAGAGACATTTTCTATGTCAATAGATATATATCTTCTTCACCTTTTTAATGATTATGTGGGGTGCAGTGAGAGGGAATGGCACCCAAAGGCAATATAATGTTTGTACCTTTCTCTCTACAAGGATGGCACCACCATACTAGCATTCCCAAAGACAAGCACCTGTGTGGTACCCCCTAGCCTGACTCCAGTAGACATGTTCCCTCCACCCATTGCTAAGTCCTTGGGTTACATAGTGTTTTTAATCTTCGGATTTACCAAAGTTCATTTAATGCCCTATGATTGGGTATTTCAATTTTCAGTTAATAAAAATGTCACCATGTTGAAGGTAAGTAGCACTCCCCTTTCAATGTCTAAGACAAAGTAATTTGGCGTTGCTGACACATTCTTCTCTCTGCCCCCAAATAAGTTACTCTGTGTAATTCTGAGCCCTCATTTCAAAGCCTTACAAACAGCTCGTGGGAAAAAGTAGAATTTCTAAACAGAACAGTTCAAAACAAAACAAAAAACACAAGCCTCCCCTTTCAACCAACCCCTTCCCCACCACACACAGAGCACACAAAAGGAAGTGTGCTGGGTGAGTGGTGAAACACCAGGGGAGATAAGAGTGACCTTGACAGATGCTGAGAAAGCCCTTCAAAAATCTTGGGAGATGATATCTATGGGTAAACCGGGGCAGAAGTTTACATCCTGAACAGCTAAACCAAACTTTGTAAAAGCTCTTGCCACTCCCTTCAAGCCTGCTGCCCCCAAAACAACAGTCACCTGCTTCAGCCCTGCCCAGGTTTCCCTGCGCTCCCACAGTCTCTGGGGCTGAGGGGCCAACTCTGCCCTTGGTGGCGAGGGTGTGTGTGAAAGACAAAGACGGCTAGGACAGTGAGAGGCCAGGGAGAAATATGCTCATCGGGGACTCAGAAGACCTGAGCTCAAGTACTAAGTGACCAGAGTCCAGTGACCTTGAGAAATCACTAATGCTCTTTGGCCCTCTGTTTCCATCTGGGTAAAAGGAAGGGATTAGGCAAAATTCCACTGACTCTTCCTTGCAGTTCTGAAATTCGGTGTCTCTGTGATTCTAAGTAATTGATTCTCTCTATACGCAGCCGAAGCTTGGAAGAAGTTGGAGTTTGTGTTGGCTGCCCAACTACAAACTACTCTTTATAGCCGCTGCCTTCCCTCATCACCCAGCGCTCTGGGGAACACAAAACATCTTCTTCGGCACTTTTTATTCCAGATGGTAGCACTGTATTGACATCTTACGGGTCATCCAGATAAGAGCAGACATAAGCAAACGCTTGGAGGTGTGTTTCCATCAGGATGCTTTCTGCTGTCAGTCACAGAATACGGGGTGAGGTCAACCACACTGAGCACGATACTGTGGGAACTATAGGGTGTGTTAAAGCTACGGGTGGCCCACTTATAACCGACTCATTTCTTGATTCATTTGTTTCATCACCCATCCATCCATTTGAAAAGCCCACAGAGTTTGGCACTGTGCTGGGAACTAGATATCCACATGACTCAGACATGAAAAGAGACCCAAACCGAGGAGTGTCAGAAAGTCTCAGGTGCTCCCAGACCCCTCTCAGAGGTGTGACCACCTGCAAGTCCCACAGCCATGGAGAGCTAGCTGGAAGAAAAATGCTATCTTGGTTTAGATTGCCAAGTCTACAAAGACACGGTGATATCCAAGAGGTCTATCTGGAGTGAGGGGGCTGGGCCATGATGCTGGAAGGGGCTGGCAAGAACTATCCAAGGGATCGAGTTGGAGCACTGATCTCAGAGGAACAGAGCACGGGAATCTGGAACCATGTATGTTGGCGTCTATTCACCCTACACACGAGGGTGCAGAGAGAGAGTCCCATTCCCTTTCAGATCTGGCTTGTTGACTGTGGCCTGCAAAGGACCTAATCATAATGGTTGAAATGCAAGTTGACCTGAATAGGAGGAGATCATGACAGGTGACTTCAAATAATTATAACAATAATAATAATAATAAACATCACTTATAGTGCCAGACAGTGTCCTATGTCCTTTTTACACATTAGCTCATTTAATTTTCATAATCATTCTGTGAGGTAGGTATTAGCACCCCCATTTTACACAGGTGGAAAGCAAGAACGGAGATCTTGTCCAAGGTCACACAAATGGTTAGTGGTTAGAGCTGGGCTCTGAATCCAGGCAGTCTGGTTTCAATGTCTGTGCACTCAACCACCAAAACAATGACGTAACAATGTGAGAAGGGCGACCGTAGAGCTAAGACCAAGATGCTGTGGGGACTGAGAGAGGAGCACGTCATGAACGTGCCAGGGAAATTCTGCAGAGGAGATGACATGAGTGGTATGGCTTGAAGAATGAGTAGAAATTCTCCAGACAAAGAAATAGGGGAAGTATATCCCAGGCAGCTTTTCACAGCATGAGCAAAGCCATGGGGTGAGAAAGAGAAGAGGCATTTTTGAAGACCAGAAAATAATTCTACACAGCTGGACCAAAAGGTATGTGGGAGCTTGGCTTGCAAAGAAGCCAGAGTTTGGGGTCAAATTGCAAACCACATTAATTTGTTCTGCAGGCAGCAGGGAGCCAAGGAAACGGATGGGTCAAGACTCTCCTCCAGTGTTCAGGGATCCACAGAATGATTTCTCAATTGCCTGATCTTGGATCACACCCAATAGAAAATGACTTCTGCTTCGGCTACCTGTTCCTTGCTTTTAGCACCCCCAGCAATTTAGGTAGAGGTCAGGGTCAAGTGACTTCAGTCCCATTTCCAGTCCAGGGCTGGAAAGTGAAGGATGCATAGTTGTTTGAAGACAGAGCTGGCAGGACACCCCCCCAGCAGCACTCTACCGTAGAATCCTGGGAAATTCTTTCACTATGGAAACCCTGAATCTGAGAAAATCCAAATGGAGGCCAGCAAAGGACTTATTTTCCTTAGAATCTCTGGAAATATCTCTAAGAGTAAACCCCTCAATTGGAAGGCTCCCTTGAACTTCGTAAGTGGGAGGCTGAATAGACAATGGAACTTGACTCCCCCAAAGACATGACTTCCGTCCAATTCACCATTTTATTCTCGTTCTCTCCAGGACACACCTGCAGCCTTTCCAAACAATGAGTCTTTCAAGTCACAAGCTGTGTCTCTACATCCAAAAGTTCCCCTACTTATAGGTAGAAAGTCTGTTAAGTTCAAGGGCTCTCAGGCCACCTGCTTCTTTTTTTAATTTATTTTCTGAATTATGGTTAACATACAGTATTATATTAGTATCAGGTGTACAAAGTAGTGGTTAGACATTTATGCACCTTACAAAGTAATCACTCTGAGAAGTCTAGTGCCCATCTGACATCATACGTGTTATTCCAATATTATTGACTATATTCCCTATGCTCTACTTTACATCCCCATGACTATTTTTATAACTGCTAATTTGTACTTCTTAATCCCTTCACCTTTTTCATCCATCCCCCAGCCCCCCTCCCATCTGGCCCCCTTGCTTCTTGATGGCTGTGTGACCCCTGAGAAAGAGGCTATTGGAGGTCCTGCAGATTCAGGGACAAGGTGACACAACCACAGGAATAATCCACCAGCAAACCCTTCAGAACAAGACATGTCCCAAAGAACTCTAAACTCAACTCAAACTCAAGCTCTGTCCCTTGGTGGCTGTGGGCTTTGGGCAAGTCCCTTACACCCTCCAAGCCTTGATGTCCTCATTGTAAAAAGGCTGTTCCACGTCTGACAATCCATGACAATGTTATAATGAACTACTATGTTCCAAACGCAGAGTGTCATAGAACCAGGCCTATTATCAATCAGACTCCTGCTCTCCAAGGTGTTGGGGCAAGCTCCTCCTGGGAGTGACAATTATTCAGGCTTGTCAGTGGTATGTCAACAACCAGAAACTGCTTAGCGCAGTGCCATGCCCATTATTCCAGGGCAGAGCAGGCTAAGGATGGCACGCGTGTCTGGTCAGCTTGTACACAAGCCTGGGTGGAGCAGGCGGGGAGGTAGGGAGGTGTTTCCCACTGCTATTGAGCCCAGGTGCCTCATGTGCCATCCTCCTCCCGAGCCCAGTTTCCACCCTCAGGCTCAGGTAGTAGAGTAACGCTCAAGGGCTCTGCAGTCCAGAAGCTGTTGGCACAGACCCTCCCCAGGGTCGGGGGAAATGGGTAAAATTTCTTTTCCAATAAGCATTCTTTTTTTGGTATTATTTTTGAGGTATAATTGACATGCAAAAAAGCTGTACATATTTAATATATACACCTTCTTAAAATTATTTTTATAAGAGTTTATTTGAGCCAAACTGATGACGTATGCCAGGGAGCAACATCTCAAAGCTAAGCCTTTGAACTTGGTCTCGTTAATAATAGAGGTGACATTGAGCTCCTTTGGCCTGGCTCCTGTGTCTGTCTCTCCCGTTGTTTCCTAAACTTGAACGGAGAATGGGGCTGTCATTTATTGGGCCCCTGAAATGCTTGTATTGATCCTTTAAGTGACAACAATTTGTCAGGTAAGTATGATCTTTATTTAACAGATGAAGACACTGAAGAACAGAGTTTAAAGAATTTACTCAAGGTCAAGCAGCTGACAAATGGGTTTAGATGCCAGACGTTTGGACTCCAAGTTAAAGCTCCTTTCTCCCACTGCATAATGTAGCAGGGACTAAGGCATCGAGTGTTGAAATAAATCAAAATGGTGACATGGCATTTGCCAAGAAGCACAGAGCTTGGTTGAATTTTTTCCAAAATTGTTGACTTGGCAATTAATAAACTTCAGATGAAACCTTTGACATTCGCCATTCCCTAATAAACACTTTTTATAAAGTGCCAATCCGTTTTCCTGCCTTGTAGAAGTGCCATCGGTTGGAACTTCTTTTGACACCATCTTCTGCTATCGTTGCAGGAACAGATTAGGGGGAGGAAATCCTTTATTTACCAGAGTGAGTGGAATAGAAATATAACTTCATAGAGACAGACAGACATATGAATAATCGTGTACTTTTTAGAAATTAACTTGCTTTCCAGGAGGCCAACACTCAAAGATTAGCCCTTTAAACTGTCTCTGGTCTGCACACTCTGCAGACTTGGAAACAAAAGAGATTTTGGGGATGAAACTGACGTAGGGCTGTGCCCGTGCTATTCAGGAGGACTCAGTTTCTTTTCAGACAAAGGCTCAGTGGATCATTGGGCACATTTAGAAGCCTCAGATATTTGCCAAAAGAAGTGTTTTGGAGAGAAGAGAATCTCCCACTCTCCTTGCGACAAGGAATTCCAAGATTGCTGGGCAAGATGAAGCAAAGGATTTACAGGAGGAGAGAAATTTCCTAATTTTTACATTGAATTTCCATGCATTTCCGCCTCCCCTTGTTGCTATCCACCAGTCCCAACTAATGTTAAACCTTGAATCACCCAAGTGCCTGCAGCCCCTTGACAGAAAAGATTCAGACAAGGTATTGGGTAAGCAAGGTGATGCTTTTAAGCTAGACTTGTGTTCATAGAATATTCTAGAGTGTGTTTCACAAATACAGGCGAACCATCTGGCCAGCTTGGTTAGCTCTCTTTGCTGTGAGTGCGGTAAGCCTTGCCCTCTCCTCTTTCACTCATATTTTGCCCATGTAATTAACTCTTCTTTGTCTTTCCTTCCTGTTAGACTATGAGCTCCATGAAGGCAGGGACAGTGCCTGTCTTATTCACAGCTTTGAGCATAGTGGCCATGAATTACAGAGGTCAAGAGCATGGGTTCAAGGGAAAGACAGACCTGGGTTTGAATTCTACCGACCTACTTATTCATCATGTGACTTAGAGAAAGTGACTCCCTGTCACTCAGTTTTCTCGTCTGTAAATGTAATGGGGGTGATAAGAGCTATTGAGAAGATCACATTAATTCACACGTGTAAAGCATTTAGCGTGGCCCCTGACACTTTATGAGTGCTTAGTAAATATTCACTACTATTCTTGTATTAAGCACGAAAAGAGTTTTTTAAGTAGAATTGGTTAAATGAGACACAGCACAGGGCTGGCCTCCTTAAGGGGAATTCTTCTCCAGCCCCCTGGGATCCTGCCTGAGTGGCTTTTGGAAGCAAACGAGGAGATGATAAGCATCCTGGAGGAGCCAGCTCTTCGGATGTTCGCCTCACCCCCCTGCGCAGCCCCAGCAGTGGCAACGGAGACTCCATTCAGTGAGCGGCTTTGCTCCCAAGAAGAACCCGATCCAGGGCAAAGGAGACAAGCCCCACCGTGGAGGAAGTGTGCCCAGGTCCCTCACCTGCCCCGGATGTCGTCTGGGAGGCTATCAGCTCACAGCCTGCCCCAGCTTCCTCCACTATTGTTTAGCACTCACCACTTTCCTGATAGCCAGGCTGTGGGAACCACTGCCCAGACAGCCTGGGCCAGTGCAGGGGCAGGACTGTAGGGGAAGGGGCTCTGTCTCACAGGAGGACTGAGGCGTGTGTGTGTGTGTGTGTGTGTGTGTGTGTGTGTGTTGGGGGGGCAGCTGACATGGGGTCCCGTCTAAGGGTTCCCCAGTATTAACATATTGAAACACCCAATACAAATGTGATGATGAGTAGTTTTGTGAAACTAAAGAAAATTAATAGTCTTCACAAGCAAATGTGTTACCCGAGTGTTTCAAGTTCTTGTTTGTCCTTGAAAAGCTAAACTGTCCCAGCTCCAACTATTTTCTAGGCTTTCCGAGTTGTAGTCAGTCCTATGAGACATCCAAGAAGTCCTTCAACTCAATCATGGAACAAAAATATCTTAAACATTGCATTTAAAACCATGTGTTAGAGATTTATTGGCTTAGGACATTTTTGGGATTCTTTACTTGTAATGTTTAGTTATTGTACCAGACATTTTGCGAATTGTTCCCTTGAATAATTTTATCTTTATATCAGTCTCTGAATTAGTGAATTTCAGGTACTCTCCTATTCATCACGAAAAAGGTTTTTTCTTTTGGTTGTATAAATAATACTCAGTGTTTAAAAAGAAAATCACAATACATAAACCATAGGATAAAAATTAAAAATCATCTGAAACGCCACCACCCTGAAATAAACATTGTGACTATATCTAAATAAACAGTATATCAGTATCGATATCTATAGACAGACACATATGGTACTTTTGATAAAAACTGTGGAGTTTGAAATTATGAACACATTTTTTTTTCCTTAAGTGCCGTGTTCTAGATAATCATGACACAAGAATCCAGGAACAGGCTTGGAATGTGATATGTAGCTCAGATTTATCTACCTATATATAACCAGATACATGTATCATAAAATATCCGTAAGTAGATAGAGATATATATGGCTAGCTATGTACAACTGCATAAATAGAGATCAGCTTACGTGACGTGTGTGTTGTTATTTGACATTCTGGTATGAATTCCTACATTATCAGCCCATCAGCATGTACGTATAATGAAGAACATGACACATCTGTTCTCTTAAAAGTTTAATGCACAATTTGTGATTAGTTATTTTGAAGGTCAACCTGGCATATGTCACAGGGTACATGGTAACATGGCGTCTGTTAGACGCTAACAACAGGAGATCTTACGATCAGGTTCTAAATCTAGGAGAGTATTTGAAATTCAAAATCCTGCAACTAATCATAGATCAAAGTAAATCAGACCACAGTCAAAAATATCAACTCTGAAAGGAAACTCTGAGACCACCTGCTCCAGATCAGTCCCTTCAGAGATGATACAACTGAGGCCCAGTGAAGTGGACATGTCCAGTGTGGCCGAACTTACACTAAAATTTGTTTTCCTGAATCACCGTCCCACCACTTTCCATCAGATTTTGTTTCCTATTACGTGTAGCATATGGCAGAGCTGTTTCCCCATTCTCCACATCACACTTGCTCAGAAAGGGCTGGCATCTTCCTCCGTCAGACATTTTCAGAGATTGACTCAGAGGTGGAAAGAGGGGAAACGGGGTCCCTGAGAATTCAGTTCCCGTTATGTCTGGGAAGATAAGGACAGAGGGAATATTAGCTATTATAACAACGCATGTAGTACATACAGCACTTACTAAGTTTCAAACACTGTCCCGACTTCACAGCGGCCCCCCAGTGAAGCCGTTCCTATTATCATCCCCTTTAAGAGGAGGAAAGTGAGGCACCCAGAAGTTCAGGAACATCCCAGGATTTATACCTTGAGCGGCAGAGGCCTGATAAGGAACCCAGCAGCCTTGCCTCTTGACCACCACTCCACAGAACCTCTCACAGACAGAGGAGCTCAGACAAAGCGATGTTGCTGAAATCACAGAAGCAGAACTAATCGAACCCTTGTCATTGTCACCATATGCTCACAGAGAGTTACCGTATAGAAGCCAGGCAATTGCAAAGGCTATTCCTGGACCCTCTCCCTGTATACCCGGCCTCGGTCTGAGACCCTGGCCAAAGCATCAGTGACTGTGTATTGGCCCTTTGTTATTTCTTCGTTTTTTCTAATGTTTTATTATAGAAGATCTCATACATACGCAAAAATAGTCAGGATAATACAATACATTCCCATGTGTTGTTGTTTTTTAAAAATATATCATTTATTTCATTTTTTCATCCTTTTACAATATGTTTCTATATGTTGTATAATGTACTTAATATATTAACACCATCATATATTTTATAATTTATACATAAATATACATGTATTGGAGGGCATGCTCGCACTTATGACTCTAAAAAATACTTTCTACTAAATATTAAAAACACACACACACTCAAGTCGCTATCAGTGATTTACGGACATAACTGACATGTCAGACAAAAATAGGCTCAGAATGTTTAGGTTCTGGTTCTGGCTCCCCTGCCTATTAGCTGGGTGACCCTTGCATACGTCACCTCACTTCTCTGAGCCTCATTTTTCTCATCCACAAACTGGGCTAGGAATTCTACCTACCTCTCAGGGCTGCGTTGCTCAAACAAGATCAGGGATGGGAAAGGCTTTACAAACCGTAACGAATCACATGCAAGTGAGGAGGAAATCACACTCACACAAGGCGGTGTGTCTGTGACACCGTGGGTTCTATTGTTTAAGTTATTTGTAATGTTTACCAACTCCCCTCTGATGCTGAGCCTTATTAGTCTAGTGACACCCTCCTCCACTCGGCTCCCAAGGACACAGCAAAAGCAGGACTGGTCTCCTACAGTGGAATCAAGATGGCACCAGGCCCGGTTTCCATGGTTGGTGGAAAAAACAGTAGCATACTGTCCTCCCTGGGTGACCACACTACCACTTAGATGACACCCAGCCCTGCCCACTGCTGCCCGCCCCCCGTCCCCCGCCCCCAGCCGCCTCAGGAGGGCAACACTCCTTTGATCTCCATCCCTGGAGCACAAATGTCCCCACCAGACCCACCAACTACACGAGGTTGCTGCCCTCTAGTCTAAGGGGCTCCCTGCCTCTCACGGAGGAGACAGTGAGACAAATGCGGTCCCTCTGAATAATCACGACTCCGAGGAACAAATAAACACGACGGGACAGCTGCCACAGCACATGGAGGCAGAGAGTAATTGAACTTGTATACATTTTGTAAGCCACTTGGAGAATATTTTTAAATTGGGATATTTCTGTCCCAGAGCTACCCTGGGGACTTTGCTCATGGACGTGCCTGCTGCCTGAGAATGGCAACTTTGCACAGACTTATGCGTTGGGGTTACGAAGGCCACATATTCGGTACGTTTCTCCAGAGATCAAGGCCTACGGAAACTGAAAGGCTGCAACACACAGGGGCTGCCCAGTTACAGGGGCTCTGGGCTCTGGGGGGCCTGTTCTTGTCATACTGGGGTACGGGATTTCTCTCCATCCCAAAGGGGGACGAACATACAGCCTCCGGTGTGAAGACTGTAGCCTGGGCTATTTGACCCATGACCCCGTGATCGCAAGGCTTATTCTTATCTGCACGTGTAACTCATCTGATGCATATTTACCTCTCAGTTCCTGAGAAATCGTCAGGCTCAATGCTGACGTGACCGATGGAAAACACAACTTCTTAGGACTTAGAGGATTTAGAAGTTGCTTGTGGCAGATGCCACGGTTTTCAAATGTGTGTTTCAAAGGAGCCTTTTCATTATTATCACCAGACGATGCTTAGCAGTCACAGGAGAAACAATGCGGGACAGCACAGGGCCTGAGCAAGTACAGGGTCAGGGAGGGTTTACCAAGGTCAATAAGACACAGTCCAGCCTCCACGGGCTCCATGGTCTCGTGGGACAAATACACAGAGGAACCTGTCGTTTCCATAAGAGAAAAGCAATACTTAAAAGGAACCAGTATAAAGTGTTTGTGAGCGCCAGAATGGAGCAACCAAGTGTCACAGGGAGCGGGAGCTGGGTATGTGGAAGGCTTCACAGAGGAGGTCATACCCTCGGCAGCTGTGGTGGGGCAGGAGGGAGGGACATGGCGGGCACCCCCTCCCCCCCGCCCACAGCACCAGGAGCCCCTTGTGCAAACGCAAGCGAGTGACCAGGCTTCTAGTAGCGGGTAGGACTCCATCGAGAGCTGATGAGAGATGAGGCAAGAGAAGGTGCAGAGACCAAGGGGAGAAGGACTCCATCTGCAGTGATGGGGTCAAGGCAAGGAGTAGTGTGCGGCGCTTGACTGCTCCCCGTCTCTAGCAGCTGCTCCCCAAAAACTAAGTAAAGCTTCTACACCTGCCCTGCAATTGCAGCTTCCACCTATGGTTCATTCCCTCCCTTGTCCCTCCAATCAGATGGTTACTTTAAGCCTCTCCAAAACAGAAATTCTGGAATTTCCACTGCTTCTATGACTCATTAGGGAGCTCTCTCCAGTATGTGACCGGCGCCACCATAGAAATTTCAGCAGGGGAGAGACTTGACGTAACCAATAAAATCTATCCCCAACAAACCACTGGTGGAACCTTTTGGAAATCTGGACCTTGAGCATGTTCCTTAATGTTTCTGAGTGTCACTTTCCTCATCTATAAAATGGGGGATTATAATGCCTACTTGATAAATAGCTATCGTGAAGTCGTATTTTTATGGGAGGAAATCTCATCAATAGATTCACCCAAAGGTACCGCTTGGGGCTACCACTTGGCTCCCGGGTGCCTTAATGCCAATTAGAAAAAGGTTCCCCTCCTTCAAAATGCTTTATTCCAAATGTCAGAAAAGTACTGTAATATACTTTTGTTTTTGTTAGAACAGACACTTGACTGCCACCTGCCAGAAAATTATCATCATAGACCACTCTAGGATGTCTCAGATGTAAGCGGACCCCTTCAGATGTGTCATCCTGTGCAGCCCTACCTGCAGTTCTACAGCCATACACAGCAATCCTACTTCAGAGAAGGGCTCATCCATCTGCTTTGTTAGAAACGAGGCTGCTGGAGGCAGGCGGAGATCCAGTGTGGCACCGGTGGGCGGAGAGAGGAAGGGTCCCTGCCAGCTGGCCCCCTGAAAACATAAGGAGCATAGACCGCCCTTCGCTCTCACCATCACCAGGCACTGAGAGTAGGACTAGGGCCCACTAACAAGCCTTCCCTCTGGGCTTTTACCCCTTGTCCACCCATCTCCACCCCCACCCAGGCTACCGAATACCTTTTATTTTTTATTTTTTGCTTAAATGTCACCTTCTGGGGGAGGCATACTTGACCACCTTGTTTAAAATTGGAAACTCCAGCACCCACTCCCCAATTCCCCTGCTTTATATGCCTTTGGACACACCATACATTTAATTTATGTATATGCTTACTACCCACCTCTCAACTAGAATGTCAGCTCTATGAGGCTGGGGGTTTGGTCTGTTTCAATTCACTTCCTAAGAAGAGCTCCTGGCACACACACAAGGTACTCACATATTAGCTGAATGAATTCATTGTATTCCTTGTGGTCACTACTCTCCCTGCTTCTGAGGTCCACTCTCTTAGCTCTGCTCATTCTGGAAGTTCTTGTTCTTCTGACTCACACAGTGTGATGTGCCCACATCGCATCAGAGCTTCGTTCCCGGGAATGAGGCGCTGGGCCCTGTTCAGATGTCTCTGGAAGGAGGTAGTACCTTAAATTAAAGTCCATTATCAGTACCTGTGGGTGAATCCATTGATGAGATTCCGTCCCATAATAATATGACTTCACAATAGCTATTCATCAAGGAGGCATTATAATTCCCCATTTCATAGATGAGGAAGGTGACGCTCAGAAACATTAGGGAGCACGCCTGAGTTTCCACAGGTAGAAAGTATGACAGCCAGGATTCAAATCCAGCGCTGCCTGAGCCCAAAGTCTGGAGTCAGCTTGCCGTGCTGCCATTCTCAACAGTGCCACCAACTGAAAGGTCGCGAATTACTTGGTTCACACAAGGAATCCATAGCCAGCGTTACTCAAGTGGGCCATTTCTCTCTCCCCATTACACACAATTCCAGTGATAAATCATTTTCATCAAGGCAGATGGCTTCCTGTTTGGGGAATTGAAAGCAGGGAAACCAAAACAGAATCTGTCACTGTTTAACTTGAACTTGAGGAAAAGATTAGATGGAATAAATTTCAGCCATTCAGATGCTCCTTTGAATAGGTTTGTTTTTTTCTCTTCGGTGAAGTGACAAAGCAAAGACTTGTACTGTGAACGGTACTGATTCCTTAATGCTTAGCCATCTGTTTAGTGTTTAAAAAAATTAGGGAAAGGTGAGTAGTCTAGAGTAAGGGGCCTTGGAGAAATGGTCCTGAGTGGGCTGTACCAGGGATGGTGCCAGGCCCCTGAGCCAAATCCATTCCTTGAACACTGATGAAGTACGTACCACGTTCCAGGTTGAACCGACCACACACATACGAGAATATGTTTTATTAAGAACCGAGTCTTACCCAGACTGAACTCCAGAATCAGGACCAAAATAGTTGTCACATCCACAGGGTGCAGATCCAACGTCTGGAGATGAAAACATTAAAGGGATGAGAACCGTATGTGATTTACTGTACGATAAACGGCAAACATAATTATAGGCGGGAGCACACGCCTCACATTGGGACCCTGGTGGTCACTCGCAGCCCCTCCTTAATAAGAAGGAATAGACGACACCTCAGCCAGCAGTATGCAAACGGACCGTGTCAGGTTTGGCGGATCCAGACTCCTTGTTTCCTTCCTTTACCAAGATCCCGCTGATCTGTCCCATGTCCCATGCTATCCTGGTCTCAGCACTACCTGGGGGACAGGCCACTTCCTTATGTGGTGTCCTCATCACTGCATTCAGGAAAGTCTCAGTGTCGTCGCCGCAGTTTTGTCGGCAGGCACCCTGAGTACAGAGAATGTGTCCTCGCTATTACTAAGCTTCTGATCCCTTCCGATGCGTGTGGTAAGCCTTTCACCAGCATCCCTTATTAGCTGATTTCTCCCTCAGCTGCTGGTCTTCTGCCTCATTTCTGAGTTGTCCCACCTGTAACACAGCAGTGAGGCGAGGGCTCGTAAACCTCTTCCAAAAAGAATACGTCACAGGTTGGTCGGAGCTGCAAATGGACGCTATAACTGGTATATAAACTCCATCGATGGCCATTCCCCTTTGACGGAGGCCACATGGGGTTTTATTTCTGTTGCCATTTCGTGCCCAATATTGTGTGACCCTAACAGGCCGTGTAAAGAGTTATGCAGAGACGAAGATGAGTAAGACTGACCCCTGCCCCGTTTAGTTGGGGAGACACAGTAATCTGATGATGACAATCCAAAGGGAGGGGGGCCAGGGGACAGGACTCATTGCCTGAGGGAGCTGAAGGAACCTCCAGAGCTGCAGATAAGAAACAAGAAACTGAAATGGAAGACTAACTGCCCTTAATAGCTCAGTTCTGCGGAAGACCCAACCATCAGGTGCTGTTCTAGCCCTTTCTCTCCTCAGCTCCCTGTGTTATCAGCACTCAGAAACACCAACTCTTCCAGGGACCCATGTCTTTACATCTCTGACGTCTGCCTTCAGGGATACTTAACTGATTAGATGGTGAAGTCAGGAATACAGACATGTAAATAAATGAGTTTCTCAGAGGGGGATGTCTCCCTGAGCTGGCCAGCCAGCTGGGCACCCAGCTCAGGACAACTTGGATCCCAGCACACATACTTGGAATGTTGACCCCAAAAAATGACTCTGAACTAGTAAGAGGTTCTCAGACCAGATTTAGGAGCAGCAGCGATCATGCATAGCCAGTCTCCACCCAAATCTGCTGTCATAAAATGACGCAGGTCTGAACTCCGGCATTCTTCTTAAGACAAAGGAATTAATGGGAGTAGCTCTTCATTTCCTCTGCATTTCTGTACCTCACTGGGCAATTGGAATTTGTCGGGAACAGTAGCTCTGCTCCTGAGTTATGTTCTCTCTTTGCAGAAGTAAATTGAGCTATAAAATTAGTCTTTGTTTTAGCATGTTGGAGATGGGTACTCTGCTACCTCTTTCCTGGCGTGTAATGAGACCAGATGGTGTACAGACATCTCATAGGTCATTGTGAGGACTTTGGCTTTTACAGGGAAACAGGGAGCCATTGTAGGATTCTGAGCAGAGGAGTGATATGGTTGGATTTATACTCTCGAAAAAGATCTACTTGGCTACTATGTTGATAATACACTGTAGAAGGTGAGCATAGAAGAAAAAGAGACTGTTGCCATCATCCAGGCAAGATATAACAAAGGTGGTAGCAGTGGGATGAGAAGTAGTGGTCGGATTCTGGACATGTTTTGAAGGTAGAAGCAACAGAATTTGCTGAAGCATTGAATGCGAGGTGTTTAAAAAAAATGGGGGAGGGGAAAGATGACTCCGCAGAAAGATACACTTGCCATGAATTGAGATGGGTAGACTGAGGGTAAAGCCCTTTGGAAGACAATGACAGACAAAGAGCACTGGAGGTGGAGTGGACAGGGGTTTGGGGAGGGAGGAGGAAGAAGAGAGGAAAGGAGTCTATTGGGCTGGTGGGGAAAAGAGAACTCCAGTCTTACTCACGGGGGATTTAGGATCCTCACAGGGACGTCTTTGTCTCGACTCTTCCACTGGCTCACATGTGAAAGAAAGAAAGTGGCCCCTGGCCTAACAGTTGGGAAGTCAGCTAGACCTAAGGTTATATAATCCTGGGCAAGTTGCTTGACTTCACTGAGCCCTAGCTCCCTCATCTCCAAAACTGGATGAGACCACCCACTACTCTGGGAAGTGTGGGTGGGAGGATTCAATGAAACAATATCGGAGGAACGTGCTTAGCGCAAAGTCTGATTTGGCTGCAATGACAAAGAACCCCCAAATCTCTGTGGTTTACAAGCACAGACATTTTTCTTCAGGGCTGTGGATTGGCTGTGGCTCTGCGGGACTCTACTGGTTTCCTACCCCGGTGACCAAGTGACCTGCCTAAGGTTCCATCTCTAAACACCATCACATTGGGGACTGGGGCTTAAACATGAATGTTCAGGAGACACAAACAATTAGTCCACAACACCTTCCCTGATCGACATACATAGAATGACAAAACCTTGCCGTACAAACTCCTGTTGAGCTTAACCCTGATTTACTTTTCTCCATAGTACTTATCACAATCTGACATACATATTTACATAATTTTCATTGCCATTTATTATCTGTCTGCCTCTTTTAGAACATAAACTCAATGAGAGCAGGATTTGTTCACCGCTGTATCCTCAGCACCTAGAATAATGAGCAATACATAAAAGGTAGTCATTAAATATCGAATTAATTAATTGAGTTAATTTGTGCCATGGATTTTATAAAAATTAATCTCATTTGGATCCCCACAGGACCTATACATATATATGTACATATACACACAGCATTGTTAAGCCCCATTTAAAGAATTAAAATAACTCACTCAAGGTCACAGCTCAGGGCTGCCCACATCCCCACACACAAGGAGAGACAGGCCCCCCCCATTGCAGCTGAGACATAATATTGCCTCTTGTTTCCCAGCATTGAGGTGGCAGCGTGGAGAGGGTCCCCATACCCTGCAGGCCAGCACAGCCTCATGCTCTGGCCACTCTGCTCCCCAGGGATGGTGCTGGGCAGAGAACAGCAGAGCATCCACCAGGGAAATGCAGAGGGTGTGGGGGGAGAGGGCGCGAGGAGGCCAGTGTCCATTCTGTGTGACAGTGACCGGCAGGAAGAGGTGGCCAGAGCACCTCGTTGACTTTTAGTTCTTCCTCATCACCTCTCCCCTCTGCGCAGGTAGCATCTCTGATGAAATGCCACGGCCAGTGTAATGTCGGGGCCCTCAGTCCTCCAGCCCCACGCAGCCTTTCCTCCGCTCAGCCCCAGAACGCTGTCCGTGGGCAAAGACCTTGAAGAGGCTGCGTTTGTCCTTGACCCTCACTGAGGATGCAGAGGGAACCTGGGGAATGCCCCCGCCAGTGCCTGCCTTCTTCAAGACTGACACCTGCATGCTTGACCATCCATTGTCACAAGAATCTGTGTTCGGCCCTCTCTGCTCCACACCCTCTCTCTCCCCAGAGCCTTTTCCTCATCAGGAGCTGACAGAGAACTATAGAAACAGGTCATCACTCTCCAGTTCTTTGCTCCAGAAGCATTTACTGAACACCACAACACTGTCCTGTGTGTCCATGGAGTTCACAGTGTGACAGGCACACAGTGTCCACTCCCCACCAGAGAACCCCATGCCCGTCCTCCGATGGCAGTCTGCAGGAAGCTGACCACCTGGCCCAGACGCAGAGACCGGTGCGGTGACACAGATCTAAATGACAGATCAGTTCGTCTCACGCTGCTTCTTGACCCTCCCTGAATTTGCAGGAAGAGTGACCCCTGAGGGCCAGCACTCTCCACAGTGGCCACCCTCTGAGGGCCTCAGAATGGTTGGGTCCCTCTCTTCCCTGGCCAACTGTTCTTTGACCTTTTAAAACAGGGGTTTTTGCACTGCAAATCACAACTCATTTGTGAGTCACGAAATCATTTTAGGGGGCTGCCATCACTATTTTTAATAAAATAAATCAAACCAGAAGAGAAAATATCAATGTGCATTGCACAAAGTAAGAGCAAATATTGTTTTGTAAAACTTTTGGTTACATAGCGCGCGCGTGTGTGTGTTGAGTATTCCGCATTGAGTATTAAGTGCACTTTTTACTGTCTTATGAAAGCCTTCCCACAAAGACAGAGCAGTACCTACTACAGGCTGTGGTAGAGGGCCTTCCGGATCCAGGGCTGGTCCTATCCACTCACGAATTAGGGGCTGTGGACTCTATGGGGTGGGGGGCTGCCCATCACCTCAGCTCGGGGGTATGAGTGCATCTGCAGAGAAATCTGATCTGAGAGGGAGCCTGAGCAGGGGGTTCCACTGTCCCAGAAGAGGAAGATCCTTGCTGCTGAACATAAGGACAAGCCTGAGAGGCTAAAGGCAGCAGGAACAAGCAGAGGGTCTGGTGCACGGACCGCCCCAGAGACGACCATGTATGTCACACTGTCAGAATCCAGCGTTAATACAAAGCACCTGACGAGGTACTGTGGGGCATCCAAGGGACAAGAATAGCCTTCCTGAGCCTGCAGCGTGGCAGGTAATGAGTAGATTAAGAGCAGACCACGCAAACGAGATGTCCTTCAGTGGCTGAATGGACAAAGGAACTGTGCGTCATCCAGGTAATGGAATATTATTCAGCATTAAAAAGATATGAGCTACCAAGCCATGGAAAGACATGGAGGAAACTTAAATGCGTAATTACTAAGTGAAAGAAGCCAATGTGAAATGGCTATGACTGCATGGTCCCAACTGTATGACCTTCTCGAGAAGGCAACGCTATGGAGACAATAGAAAGATCAGTGGTTGGTAGGGGGAGACAAAGATGAATTGGTGGGGCATGGAGGGTTTTTAGGGCAGTGAAAATGCTCCATTTGATATTATCCTGATGGACACATGCCATCCATTTGTCCAAACCCAAAGCATGTACAACACCGAGAGTGAACTCTAAGGTAAACTACGGACTTTGGGTGACAATGATGTGTCACTAGAGGTTGATCGATTGTAACAAGGGTACCCCTCTGGAGGGACATATGATATTGGGGGAGGCTGTATATGTGGCGGGGGAACAGGGGTATATGGGAACTCTGTACCTTTCACTCAATTTAGCTGTGAACCCAAAACTGCTCTAAAAAATAAAGTTTATTAGAGAGAGAGAGAGAGAGAGAGAGAGAGAGAGAGAGAGAGAGAGAGAGATTTCATTCATGGGTATGAGAATTATAGCAACAAGCAGCCAGAAACAGAGAGTGTACAGGCTGGAGGGGGCCAGACCTTCACAGGGGGGCTTGACTAGTACGTCAGGAAGGGTATTGACTGAGGTTCAGGGGGAAATGTGGTCAAGACTGGGTGCCCCGAGTCAGCGTGATGTATTCTGGAGACTATACCAACATTACCCTTCTGGAGTAGCAGGATTCCGTGTAGAGGCTGGCTTCACAGGGTTAGGGAGGGCTATGGAGGGCCAAGGAAATGGATTTCATATAACACATAAATACAACAAAAATCTAACATGACCCAAATGGCAGCTGCAGGCACCCTGCCACTTGAGATCCAGATAAGATTGGCCTGACTCTCTCGTCCACATCCTGTGGAAAGTTCAATGCCCTTCCCAAGATGTCTGCACTTTCTCAGGGCAGTTACATTTTTGTGGTCTCCTCTGGTTCTGGAATCAGTTCCGTTTATCAACTCGCACCTTCCAGGGCATGTGGTCCCTCTTCTAACCCAAAAGGGAAACTCGGTCCCTTTTCTTGATTCACTTACACTCCCCACAAACCTGACAAGGCCTTTGCTGACATTTTGAGGAAAGCAGATTTGAGGAGTTACTGTACCACAATGCAAACAAATGAAAATTGAGCATTAAAAAGTCTGTGTACTTAAAAAGACCCTCTGCAATTCTCCAGTAATTTCCGTCAAAATTGCTGAGAGGACTCCTCTCTGGACCTTTCCTTCCATTCCCTCACCCCTCCCACCCGCCAGGTCGCTGTTCATTTCATGTGCAGAGCAGTCTAGGATCTTTATGGTTTTCTTATTTCCTGCCACACTCAGGATCTCTAGTCTTCTACCCCCAACTCTATCAAGGGATTTTCTTAAATAAAGACAATTTCCTTCCCCACAGGAATTCTGATGCCAGCTATTAAGATCATTATTTTCATTCTGCTTCGTAAGAAATGTTACCTAAGAACGATGACAGGCTCGGAGGCGGGAGAACTGAATGCACAGTGTGAGTGGGAGAAAGGAGACCCGAAAAAGAGCACGTGAGAATGGTTTTGAGCTTGAAAACATTGTCAAGGGAAGGAAAAGAAACAATGGTTAAGGAACTCCAACCAAGCCGCGTTGTAGTTACTGCTGTTTTCTGAGTTGGTTCTGCGAGATTTAGTGCTGAGACTGGCAGGAAGAAAGAGTTCGGAGACAGGAGCCATGCTGAAAGCCACATGGATGTGGGACCGCCAGCCAAACAATAACATGAGACACCTGAATTCTAACCTGAATTCTGCTCCTAACGTGCAGTATAACCCTGTTTAAATCACTTGCTGCTCGGGGCCTAGTTTCCTCATCTATACAGTAAGGAACTCAGGCTAGAGATCCTTTCCCACAAATTCCATAATCAGACCTCAAATTACATTTGCAGTTTGTTTGTTCTGATTGTTTTTAGAGACTTTCTGTTAAGAGCAGAAGGAGTCATAGGTGAGAACTCAATAATTGTGAAGGGAGGGCAATAGGGATATTAAAACGTCTGAAAACGTGTGTAGAACTGAAGAGGTTAGAGCAGTTGACTGGCACATTAGCTAAAATTTACAGTTATTCTAACAGAACTACATTTTAATAGAAGAAGACCAACCCTCGTAGAAACACACTCAATGTTCTGAGACTCAGCTCTTCACATCTGGAAAAAGCCTGGTAGATTGGCCCACACTGTCACAAACAGGTCTCTTTGTTATTCTGGTGTCACTTACCTTTAGCTGTAGTGTCTCGAAGGGCAAAACCCACCAACTGAATTGTTAGTCTTGATAATCTTAACTTCGAAAGGAGGAGTTTTTCTCAAAGTGTGTTCAGTCCCAAAGATGCTCAAAACACAAAGGGAAACCCTGAAATCAAACGTGCTCAGGAGACACGAGCTACCATTTAGCTCTTTCTCAGCTAAACACAATGTGGGCAAGTTCTCACCGTTAGTGTACATGAGCATTTCCCACAGTGCTTGTTAAAAACACAGACATCCAGGTCACGTATACACTGTTGGTTGCCCATCTGTCTTAGTTCGAGCAGCTATAACATAAACTGGGTGGCTTATCAACAACAGAAATTTACTTCTCACAGCTCTGGAGGCTGGAAGTCAGAGATCACGGTGCCAGCGGGGTTGGGTTCTGACAACCCTCTTCCACGTTGCAGAGCGCTGGCCTGTCCTTGTGTCCTCACGAGGCAGAAAGAGAGCTGGCTAACTCTCCGGCCTCTTCTTAGAATCCTATTCATGACTGCTCTAGCCTTGTGACCTAAACACCTCCCAAAGTCCTTACCTCCAAATACCATCATGTTGGGATTAGAGTTTCGACATATGAATCTGGGGGGGACGTATTCAGTCCATTGCACCACCCAACTATTATTCATTCCCTTCTCTCCTTCCTAACAGATCCTCATTTTGTTTTGATAATCCTCCCGGTCACAGCCAACGGCTTCATTCATTATGCCAATCATAGGAAACCCATTGCCAGTGCCAGTAACAATTACAGTCAAGGAGATGATGGCTGGGAGCAGGTTTGACGACGTAAGCTGTGAGGCCCAGTGCAAAATAAAAATGTACAGCCGCTTGTTCAAAAAGCAAGGAAAACCTGCCATTAAAGGTACTGAAATATATGAGTAAAGCTTTTTCCTTTCTTCTGTAGTCTCTCCCTAATCTTGTCTTTTTTTTTTTTTCCAGTTTGGTTTTACTGTTTACTGTCATTCTAAGTTAAAAAAAATTTAAGTTTTAAATTATTAGCATGAAATTTATTGTTTATTTTGTGTGATACCAGTGTTCGATGCAAATATAAGAGCATTTAACTTATATGCGCAATCACACAATTCATGTTGTGTAGCTCATACTTTGTTCTTACCAGAATAATGGAAAGGCTATACAAAACTCAACTGCTTTCTTTTACTTCTTGATGTGTATACATTCTACCAACGCTCACTTGAAGCCAGCGGCTTCCGTAACATGCTTACCTCGTACTAGCTTGGAGTCTTACTGAACTCCCCCCCTTTCTGTGCTCAGGGGACATTGAAAATACTATGCAAATAGAGCGTCAAGGAAGGGCAGAGACACATATCTCCTCTGCTCACCTGTATGCACTATTGTCCCATCAGACTTCACTTCCAAAACGCAAGTTCAAAGATAACATTACTAAGAATTTCAAGATGGGGACAGTCTTAAAGAAACAGGAAACCAAGTGTCGGGCCCTTCTGAGCACAGGGCCCTATGTGACGGCACAGGTGTCATGTCCATGAAGCCAGCCCTGGCAGGGAGGCTCCTGGAAAAGGGCGTTCATCGCTTTTTAAAGAGTTGTTTCTTCTGTTGGACATCCTTGAGGCTGCATTTGGAATAGATGGCAGCCATCTTCCAAGCAGGAGTGGAACTAACCTGAGGAAAAGGCTGACACAGGTGAAGAAGAAAGATTGAAAGGAGGTCTTTGAAGAAGTTATTGAGCCTCCGAATTAACCATTTTCTGTAGCCACTTTGAGTCGTTTTCTCTTATTTGCAGCTGAAAGCATCCTAACTTGCTTTGCTTCCAAGTCTTGTCTGTCAAAACCTTGCTTCTATCTGATGATGGTGGAGTGCTCCTAACCACTTCTGGTTTGCTGCTGTCCGATTCAAATCAATGTTTGCTCAAATAAACTCTTAAACAATGTGAATATGTCTCAGTTTATCTTTTAACAGACGCCTAGGGCAAGGTATGTGGGAAGAGGCTTGGGGCTTCCAGGCTCTCTTCAGGTGCCCACCGCCCCACACCTCCACATGTTCACCAACCTGGAAGCTGTCGGGACCCTGTCCTTTACGCACAATTGATTCCATCACTAGCCAGTGGCTGAAAGCTCCAATCCTCTAATCACCAGGTTGGTTTCCTAGGCCCCATCCTTAGGGTTTTTCAAAAGTCACTTTATTAACATAAATTCTGGGGTGGTTGAAAGGGGCTTGTAATGGATAATAAAAAGCACCTTTATAGCTCTTAGCACTCAGGAAATCCCAAGGGTTTTAAGGAGCTTTGTGTCAGAAACAGGAAGACCAAATGTACATTTCTTATTATAAACCACAATATTATACCATAAGAAAGGAAGAAGTCTGGCTGGCATTACACTGATTTGTTACAGAGACAGGGCACCATAAAACTTCTCAGTAAATGCGTTTGTCTCCCAGCAAATTGGTAACAACCAGCAGAGGCTCAAATTTTCTATATAAAATATTAGAGATGGCACACTTTCTAGAAAAAGGCAAAGGGGATAGATGGGAGATTGTTTTAAAGCTTAAGATGGCCTCAGTAATGCACTATATTGTTCCACTATGTCGTGGAGAAGAACCACCTCCATCTCCCAGAGGGATTGTCATCTCCCTGGAGGTAAGGGCTGTGTTTTACTCCTTTGTATCACCGCACTATTGTGCATTTACATTCCCACCAGCTGAATTGACTTGAGTTGAGCTAAGCCACCTCAAGTGAGTCATTTTGGTTTAGAAAGCAGTAAATAAAACCAGGGCCATCCCTATGTAGAGGCAAGGTGAACAGACACCTCTGTAAACATGGTATGGAAAATAGGAAAAAGAATGTCATCCTACTCAGAGTATGCCTTATTTTAGGCTATTATGCTTGTGCAATGAAAATAAGTAAGACGATTCTATTGTCCCTCCTTTATCATAACTGTTGGTATCCTCTTCTCCAAAAGTCTCTCTTGAAATTCTCCCTCCCACAAATCCTGCAATCCCACCACTGGAGGAGACTTGTTCCTTTGCATTCAGTATTGCCCTCTCTGGGCCAAAGTTTTAAAGTGTAAATACCTCTGGGACAAGTAACACATTACGTTCCTATTACTCTTGTATAAATACATTTAACCCAGGATTTCCTCTTGATAGAAAGGACTGGGCTCTTCTATTCTGGGAATTATGAAAGAAGAGGAATGAAAAGGTGCTCAGAGAAGAAGGGAATGTATGGGGCAGGGAAGAATGGTGTTCAGGTACAAGTTGACTTCTGTCCCCAATCTTACTGAGGCCTGGCCCTGAATAAAACCAATAGTAACAACTGCAATAGCTTTTATTGCACCTTTTGTGAGACTCATTTCTTCATGGTAAAACTCCTTTATTTCAGGCTATTATCCCTTTGTAATTAAAACAATATCTTGTATCCTCCACTTGGGATTCCTTTGGAACAGTGTGGATAATACACAATGCCACTCTGAAAGCTTTTATTTAGTTTCTGTTGAGTCAAAGCAGAAGCTTTCAGGAAAGATTTATCATGCTCAGTCCAGAGAGTTATCTCAAATAACTCACATGCAAGATATGGAAGCCCTGGGGGAGATTCCAAGCTCCCTCTCTGGTGTGAAGAAGGTGCAAATATAAGATCATCTCCAAAGCTGTCATCGAGCCAAATGATTTATCACCCGTAGATTTACTCGAGGAAGAGTGGGGACTCTGACACGAGCAGAGCTGAAAAGGAAATCTTCTCCCTTCTAAGCAAATCTTTCCTTACTTCTTTCCTTCTGCTAGGAAAATGTCCTTTCTTCATAGGTACAGCTTGTAAAAAGAAAATTTGAACTTAAGGAATCCATTGTTTGAAGGGCACTAAAGGCAGGCCTCGGTGTCCTTATCTACAAAATGGGTTAATTCTGCCACCTCAGAGGGTAGTTCTGAAGATTAGATGAGGTTGTGTAGGAAGCACTTGGCACAGGGAGATGCTCCATGGATATTAGTTTCCTTCCCAGCTTCTCTCAACCGACTGTAACCCCAAAACTTATCTTGGGGAGCTACCATGTCAAAACTCCAAGCTTACATTCCTGACCTCTCCTGGTCTGGCCTAAAGTCCATTTCTGACAAAAAATTGCCTCTTCTAAGTGAAAACAATTTTTCTTTGATTCCTAACTGTGCCATAACCATATTTTCCAAAGACAAAGATTGGAATGCCTGGCCTCCCGATATGGATGAGAGGGTTTTCTCTTCCTTCAGATATGGTAACTTACTTCGGTGAAAAGTCGTAAGGCAAAATAATTAATCAGGTGTATACTCAAAGAACTATCTTTTTGAAGAATTAAATTACATGAAAAGAAAGCAAATTCAGAAAGATGAAAGAAAGAGGGAGGAAAGGAAGGAAGGAAGGAAGGAAGGAAGGAAGGAAGGAAGGAAGGAAGGAAGGAAGGAAGGAAGGCGCTTGACTGACAGTGGGGCTATATGAGACAGCATAGTCCTCACAGACACACCTTCTGCATTTACCAAACACTAAGAATTGTTAGAGTTGGTTGCCAACAATGAATGCTATGTCCCCGTCACAGGCTGTGGATTGACCTCTCTTTGCCAAGCAGCCTGAGACATGTCGGTCCTTGGCTGTGTGTGCTGCCATTTCCTCAGACCCACAGATCTTGTGACATCCACTCTGAGTGTTACTGAGCTGAGATGCCTGGAAAGTGGTCAGTGTTCAAGCAATGGGAACGAGGGGAAAAATTCTCCAAAAATAGAAACATAAACAGATGTAGGGTTGAGAAATAAGCCAAATTGCTGTATTATTATTTTTCTTTGGGTGGTTTAATGCTATGGCTTATTTTTGTCTCACTTTTTACATTCCTTATCCAAGGCAAAAAGACTGGTTATTCCCATTCTCCTCTCCCCCACACTTCCTACCATCTCAAAGATAAACTGCTGGAGGGCAAAGACTGTGTCTTCAATAAACAATTCAACTAGAAGATAGTCAGTCAATGAAAGACATAATTACCTAACTAAGAAATTTGACATTGACGTCTAAGCTGGGTGACCCAGTAGTCGTTTCCCTTTGATTAACCATCCCTCATAGAGTTAACCCCCAAATCCACAGAGAAATCTCTACATCTGCTTTCTCTTCTCTTCCTCAGGTGGAATGGCACCAGTTTGACTAGACTAAGAAACATAGTGGTATCCATCTCAGCTGGTTCAATTTTCAAATTCTCCCCAGTTGCTGGACAAATCTTTTCTACAGCGAGGGTCAGCCCTTGAAAAAATTATGAGGTTAGAAAATATGTCTCAAACTCTTTTTTCCCCTATATCTTTTTCTCACTGTCACCGCCAGCCCTCCTCTCCCACTTTCACCACGGCCCAAAATCTTACCTCTCCTTATTAGAATAAACTCTTGGGGAGATAAAAATTACGTTGGATAAATATACATCAGTTAGTAGCGGTTGGTCTGAAGGGGTAGGTCAGCTCCTGCCTCTGCCTAATATAATTCTGCCCCTTAATTAATCGTTCTCCCTCCATTCTTAGCCCTGCCCCATTTCTCAGACCCATCCTAAGGCTGTTAGTGTGGTGGTTCCAAGCACAGGCTCTTGGAGTCTAGCTGTGTGACCTTGAACAAGTCACATAGCCTTTCAGTAAAGTGGTACCTACCTTTTGGGGTTGTTGTCAGGAGTAAGCGAGATAATATCTACAAAGAGTTTAGTACTGGGTCTGAACCATGGTAAGTGCCAATAAATGGTGACTTTTGCTATTACTCTTCATTTAAGCTATCTTACCTTCTTGCCCTCCCCCCTCCCCCACCCCACCCTGGTTCTTGGCTCCCATCTCATTTTGGTACTTAGTTTTGACCACTCTCTCCCTGAACTTGCAGCTATTTGTGATTAATATCCTGTCTGTCTCTAGCACCCGATAGAATTCCCCACGTCTAGCAAAGAGTATATGCTCAATAAATGCCGAATGAAGAAATGGGACTAATACTCAAGTAAGATATAGTGGGGCTGTCTCCTGGGCCCCTGAATTGTTCCCCAAGTTGCCGCTCCTCTTCAACCGGGCTTCTGGTTGAGCTCTTTTCTAGTTCTCCAGGAAGGACTAACCATTTTCTCCACCGGGGACACTGGACTCTCGCCCCTGAATCCCATGTCAGGCTGGAGCTAAGAGCCAGGAATAACCCCAGATGACAGTTCTCTGCCCCAGGTCCTACATTGTCTACCTGCTCAGGGATGGCTTAAAGTTCATCCTTTTTCATCTCCATCAGCACCTCTCCCATCAACATGGACAATGGTCGTCTTAGTCTTATAGGAAATGAGAACAAAAGCGTATTTTAAAAACCTTGCTTTGTTTATTGGTGTAAGTTGTACAATCTAAGTAAAATCCAGAGACCTTACTCTGCAAAAGCAGCTTCAAGACAAGAACCCTAACACCGCCTCCAACTCGATGTCCATTCCTAAGTGCCACCAATCTGGAAATTCTAGCGTCATCGTTAACCCTGCCCCTTTGTCACTGACAGGCCAGTTGAGGTAAACTTGGGCTAAGGCCAAGCGCCATCTTGCCCTAAGGCTGGTCTAGACATGGTGCAGTTGCTCCAAGAGGGCCTGGTTTGCTGGGAGCAAACAGACTGGGGTATATGCAGGAGGTATCTTTTTCCCTCCATTCATGGGAAAACCACCCTGGCCTTGGGTCTTGCTGCCGTGTGACCTGCCATTCCCCCTGGTCACTCGCATCTTCCTAGGCCTTGCCCAGCCGATAAAGGAATGCATGCAAAGCACAGTGAAAAGCTGCAGGTCTGAGTGTGGATGGATTCCCATTCACAGAGCAACTTCCAGGGCTGGACTTTATCCCACCAGAAATGGCCTTCTCCAAGCCTCCAAAGCCCCTCCCAGACAGGTGGAGACAGCCTGCATCAGCCAGAGATCAGAGACCGCCTCTCCTGCTATGCAGCTCTTTCTACCTGAAGCTCCCTTCCCAGCCATCCTGAGTCACCTGCCTCAGACCTTAGGACCCTGCACGTGTTGTAGGCATTGTACCCATTGTAATAATAAAACAAAAATGACCTCAGCATGGGGGTCAATGGTGAGAAGTCACTGAATGCAAAATCTTTCCTATCATTTCATATTAACATTCTACGGTGGCAAGGATGAAGATATCCCTCAGAAAAAGGGCAGAATCTGCTCTGGGAAGATGGCTCATTATCTCTGCTAATTACTTCTGTGCTTTTGTTTAAGCCATTTCCCAGCCTGGAAGGCCTTGCCCCCCACTGACTCCCATCAATTAAAGTCTTACTCATCCTTTAAGACTCAACTCCTATGCCACTTTCTCCAAGAAGCCCTCCCTAATCCTCCAGTTAGCATGAATTGCTTCCCTCTCAATGTTCCTGTGACATTTATTATATAGTACTCCCATGTCATCATATTAAAGTGTTATATAATATTTATTATACAGTGTTCCTATGTCCCTATGTTAAAATATTTTCAAGATCTTTAGAAGGTGATCAGTACACTTCCTAGCCTATAATCTGACTTCAATAAAGAGAAGCCATTATTAAGACTATGAATCATATTTTATATCTGGCTCATAGGTCAAGTTTTAAATGTACATAGTTTGAGGGGGGAAAAAATTTCTTTGGCGTTATTAATCACAAAACCCAGCTGTTCTGGGAATAAATCTGAAAGAAAATACAGATATGAGGCATATACATGTGTTCTATCATCCACCGGGACACACACTTCATTTTGTCCAAAAGACTTCAAATGTCAGAATTAAACAGGCCCCACTAATCAACCTCTCTCCCACCCCCACCACCACCACCACCAAGAGATCCATAAAAATCCCCTCTCTGTTATTCCAGCTATGCTTAACCTCACCTCCATCTGAGGCCATTGTTTCAACTTCTAAGAAACGCTAATAACCACCATCATACAAAGAGCTCTCATGTACTGAGTTCCTGTGTGTAGCAGACTATATGCTAGGTGCTGTATATCTCAGTTAATCCTCGTGAAAATAAAAAAGTAAAAGTAAATTTGCCCAAACACGCAGCCAATAGGTGGCATACTTGAGATTCAAACCAAGGCCCAACTCCAAAGCTTGTCCTCTTACCTTTGTGCATTCTTGCTTTCTTAGTTGTTGGGAAGATTTCCTAAGTGTGGGGACAGAGTCCCAGAGAGCAGTTTCCAGGCTCTCGGCTTCACACGGAAAGGTGCTGGCTCGGTTATTAGATGGCCATCAGCTGTAATCAGATGGCCATCCAGCTGTGGCTGGGTAACCATCCGCTGTAACCCGTTAGCCATTAACCACTAATATAACTGCCATGGCTACACTAGGGGGTTGGTTTGTTGGCAGAGAAATGGATGGCAGTTTGCGAGTCGTGTGGCTCCTGCCTCCTGTGTCTCCAGTCCAGCCGCCAGCGAGGATATAGTGGTATGACTCCCCTATCTATGTCTCCGTTGTTGGTCCTTTTTGGCCTCACCATATCCTGCGTTCTTGTAAGGGGAGCGGAAGCTGGGTCCCTCCATTACACTAAGTTTTATAATTTCGGTGGAAGCTGCAACTTCCACCCATGGTTGTGAGTGTCACCCTTTGAGGCCACCACAACATACCTAATTCATCTTCTACTTTACCAGTCTGCAAATAATTAAAAACAGGTGGCCTTGTCACCAGGCCCCCCCCGGCCCCCCACCCCTTGTCTCTGGGCTAGAAAACCTGCTCATGGCTAGGCCCCCACCTCTGGACATGTTTCACTTTGTCCCTGTTTCTCTTCAAGGACAGTCCAAAACGCGCCAGTCTCCAGGTGTGTGTGGCCCTTCATCAGCCAGCAGGCAGAGCCCTCCTCACTCAGGCACATGACGCCCCCGCTCCGGGGTAAGTCTCCCTCAATTGTGCTTCTGTTACGCCAACTCCCCTCCAGCCTCTACATGTACCTCATACAGTTGTCTTTTTAGGACTAAGCGTAAGACTTCCCGTGGATCCCTATTAAATCCCAACTTGTTATATCTGGGACATCAGCTTTCGTCTGCTGAGAGCTTTCTGAATCCTGATCTTGTCATCCTACATCCCCCTCAGCACATTGGATGAGTTTGTGCTGTAAACCCATCCAAGTCATTAATATAAAGGTTGACTGAGACCCTGCAGCAAATGACTAGAGACCTCCCTTAAAGTTGACACAGATTCCTTAATCATCAGTCTTTGTGTGTGATTATTCAACCAATTACAAATCCACTGAACTGTCCTGGGCTCACACGTCTACATCCCGCTGAAACCCACTAGGCTGGTAACCCCGTCAACAAAGGAAATGAGCTCCGTCTGGCATAACTGGTTCTGAGAGAGCGCCTGTTGTTTTACAAAGATTAGTCTGGCAGGGTGGGTCCTAAAAACACACTGCTTCTCCTGATGGTGTCTGCACATAAGCTGGGAGTTACAATAACATGATAAATCACCTGTAATCACTCCCAGAGCTCTCACAGGCCAGCGCTCCCAATTACCTAGCCTAACCCAAAACAAAAAATATTTAAATGCAAAAGACCAGCCTAAAGGTGAATTGCAGAATTGATCCTTGCTTCTCTGACAGTGGCTCTGATCCCTTCCCTATCTCCTGACAACCCTCTTTTCCCACCTCCATATGAATCCTGTGACCTTGTGAGACCCTCTGACCTCCCAAGCCTCCCCACCTTGGTACCCTATCTCCTTCCTGCCCTCCCTGAGATACCCTAAGCTCCAAACAACTCTTCCTGAACTCCGCCCTCCTCCATCCTATTTTGTTTCTGTACTGATCTCAGGTAGATAAGAAGGAAAAAGCAATTGTATTGAAAGAATTGGCATCAAAGTATGAATGATTCATTGCTCGCCAAGAATGTTGGTATTTTTCAAACAGGAGCAAAGTTAACCCCAACTAATCTCTAGTTAGTGGATTAGAAGTCATGGGATAAAATTTGGGTAAAGAATTGCAAAGCAGAATTGGAAATCTTTTGCTGGGGTCCGGGCGGGGTGCGGGGTGGGGAGGTTCTGGAATGCAAATCGCAGAAATGTACTCTGATTATCTTAATCAGAAACAGGATTTAGAAAGGGTATCAGGTATTGTCCTCAGAACCGTGAGGAGGCTGGAAAGTCAGACAGACCCAAAAAAGGCTGGACAGCTGAGAACTCATTTAGATCACGCAACAAAAACAGGCTGTCTGGGAAGCAGTGGCAGGCTCCACCATCGCGGGACTCCTGCTTCTTCTGCACCCTCAACACCGAATCATCCCTAGGCACCCAAATCTCTGCCTCTGCTGCCTTAAATATTGTCAACTGCCCCAAAGATTCAAATACCAGGGCCCAAGCATCCATTGGCCAAGACTGGGCCACATAGCCACCCCCAGTACCGGGAGTGGGAGGGCTATCTTCCCCCCTTTGGCTTTCTTCATGGGAGAGTTGTCCTTCTCACCCTCCTCCCTCATTTCAGGACTCAGAAGTAGAGCATCCAAGAGCATGAGGAACATCCAGCATGATTCCTAGAGCTCAAGTTTTACCATGTGTTTTTTTTTTTAATTTGTATTAAATTTATTGGTTAGTGAACTTGTACGGGTTTCAAGTGTACATTTGTATAATACATCATCTACATGTTGCATTGTGTGTTCACCACCCAGACTCAGTTCTCCTTCCATCACCATATATTTGATCCCCTTTTCCCTCTTCTACCATCTCCCCTCCCCCTACCTTCTGGTAACCACTAAACTGCTGTCTGTACTTTTTCTGCGAGTCTGCCCTGGCCTGCCGCCTTCTCTAGCCATGTGTGGGATTTGAAAGGAAATAATCATCTTCAAGAGTCAGAGGGGTAGTAGATGGGGGGAGGGAGGTGATCACTGTCTGAGGGATATAAATGATAAATGTCTAACTACTACATTGTTTTGTATACCTGAAACTAATACAAAATTTTAAAAATAACAGAGTCATTGAAACACATAATTTAGTCCTGTAGTCACGTCATGCTCTCACCTCACACTGATCCCAAACACAGCAGCCAGAACCTGGACAAACCATTTTTATTTTACTTTTTATTAGACTATAACACACATACAGAAAAGTGCAAAATCACGAGTCATAGCGCTATGAACTTTCCCAAAGTGAACATAGCTGTTCAGGAAATGTTACCAGCACCCTAGGCAGCCCCCTCTCCCCACCCATTTCGTGTCAGTCACAACTTCCCCAAGGTAACCACTATCCTAACATCTGGCCTAATAGATTTGTTGTCCCTGCTTTTGAACTTAGAAACATAGCATCACGTAGTAGTTTATCTTTTCTGGCTGGCTGGCTTTTTCTCAAAATTTGTTTGTGAAATTCATTCATACTGTTGGGGATGACTGTATTAATAGTTGGCCAATCACTTTTGAAAGATCGTATAGCACTCGCTGCCTGTCCCCAGGGTCCCTGGAAGTGACTGACATAACACACTGAGGTCAACTCAGAAAACAAAATCTCTAGACCTTTGTTACAGTCACAGGCAATTTGGACCCAACCATGATTAGTTCTAACGCACTCAAGAAATACTGCCTTTCTGTTATCATGTACTAAAATAAGGTTAATCTGAGTAGTACTAGTAGTGATAAGAATATAAAAAAATAACTTAGATTTACAGATGTGTTCATGTGTTTCATGATAACTTAAAACACTCTAAAACGTGTCCTCTTAGTTCCTGAAAATGCTTGCGCCAGAAACAGAATTCAAGTTCACGAGCAGTTAAAGGACTTGGTGTATTTGAGAGTATTTGGCGTGCACAGGGTGTTCAGCTTGTTTCCATGACAGGCAAGGGCTGACGGTGCACCTGGACGTGCACAGGGAAGCCGGCTTTATGCCCAGTGCAGGGGTCTCTAAACACGTAGGTGATGTAGGGAAACTGGGCTGGAGGAATCACGGTAGGAGAGAAGGGTTATTGGTACAGCTGGAGATAACAGAGCAGGCTTACAAAGAGACTGCTGATGGAGTCAAGCGGATGCATTAACAGGGGCTGACCACGGGCCGGACCAGGAATGCCCACGCTCAGACCTCAAACATGTATGCTCTCCCAAAAATGTGCTCCAGAAAAGCAATCTCCTTGAAGAAACAGGTTGGAGATTAAATTGCACCTCCCTGGGGGCGCCAGCAGTCATACGATAGTGCACTTGTGGGGTAGAGGGATCTAGAGGTGAGAAGCCAGGGGGAGGGGAGGGGTGGCTCACAGGGCTTGGTGGGGAGAAGAATTCCTGACTCTCAGCTGTTTGTTCTGTAAATGGAAGAAGAAAGTACTTTGCATTCCGTAGGGCTCTGTGAATAAAGCCATCACTTGGAAAGCCTCTCTGTTCTTGATAGGACAAAGAGAGTTTGCTGTGTGTAAAAGCTCTGGGTTAGTGAGGAAGGCAATAGGGGGACAAGTCTGAAGCCTGGCGCTGTTGGTGAAGGAAGAAGCCCGAGGAGGTTATAACTCGGCCCAGTGGGCTAGCCTTCCCCCAGCCAGATGTGTCTGATTCTCTCTGCTTCTCATCGCCACCCCAGCCCCAGACTCAGTGTCCTTTGTACCCCTCGATGGCGGTGGAGAGAGCGAAGCAAAGAGGAAAGAAGCAGAGAAAAGAAAGAAGGAAAAGTTGAAAGACTGCCGGAATTAGGAAGAGAAAGGAGTGTGGCAGAAAAGCAAGGAGGTGTGTCATCAAGTCTTAAAAGATAGGAAAGAACCTCAGAATAAAAGTACGTTTTTCCTATGACAGGATATTCAGAACCTACAGCGACAAAACACAGAAAAAGTACAAGATGGATTTTTATTTTATGATACTAAATTGCATGTAATTTTTGGCCCGTTTGGAGATTCATATTCAACAGAGCGATACAAAAATGGAGTTTGATAGTTCAACGTGTTTATTTAAGTAGCTCATTTCAAATCATGGTCTTTATAGAAAATTGTTTCTAATATACGTATGCAGGGAAAAGAAAGGAAATAATCTCTGATAGACCTATGTCTCCCAGTTTAGGGTGAAACAAGCACTTCTCACCTCACACTTGCCATTCTTCCTGAAGCTCCCAGAAGGACCCAGAGGAAAGCAGGCCAGAGGGCAGGGCCGATGTTCAGCTAGTGGGGCCTGTGGAGGTTCTGACCCTCCCCACACAGCAGTTAGGCATTTGTCTGAAAGGGACTAGCATGGTCGGAGACTATGGTGGGACCTCTGCTCCCAAATTTCAGTCCCCTAAAAGCCATTCCAACAAGTTAGTTTTTCCCTTGAGGCCCAAAGACCACCTCTCTCTCCAGAAGGCCCCCATGAAAATGCGATTATTTCTGGGCTGTGAAGCATCTCAGCTAACACTTTCCTTATCAGCCGCAGCACCTTTGTTATCAGCAAACACCTTGGCTTCAATTATTTGACAGCTTTCCAAGTGTGTGTGGGAAAGGAACCCTGCTTTGTCCCTGGTGGGGGAAGGTGAAGAAGGGAGATAGGTTTAGGGAATGCAAAGTGGGAGGGGAGAACCTGAGAGGAGACCAGAGATAAGTCTCCACAAACTTGGCCCCTTGCTCTACTAGCCCTGCATGTATGGGAGAGGGAACAGAGGAGGGACGGCCAGGAGGGGCCTCTGTGTGTGTGTGTGTGTGTTGTGTAATCTATGTAAGTGCTCCTGAGAAGCAGACAACAAGTTCTGACAAGAGAATTGCAGGGAAATTTGCGTGGCTTAAATGCAACTGGTAGGCTCTCAAAGGATGACTGATCTGTTGTTTTTAATGGACTCGTTTTAAAAAACAAACTAACAGCCAGCTGCTCTCCTAATACCCAACCTGTTCTTGCTTCCCTTCTAAAAGGCCATTTGAAAATGTACCCTTCTCCACCCAGATCACCTTAAGTACCCAGCAAGTAGTTACACTATGACAAACGTGTTGACTGGTATTAAATGCGATAGGTTATAACCAGCCCCTGGTAGCTGGGGACAGTGAGCTATGACAGGTGCCGGGGGTGGGCTGTGCTGTTGTCAGGGGCTGACCATTGAGACCAGGTCCTGCTCCCCAAACCACACCTCTTAGGGATAAGCTCCACAGAGATGGCACCTCTCCCACCTTCTCTCACAGCAAGAGAATCAGTGATACCTGCGGGATACAGCCTGCGTAGCTCTCAGCTTCATTCACTCCATTTTTCCCTCCTCAATTCTCCTAGTTATGTTCCATTAATATGTTTTACTGTGGCTCCAGGAACCACACAAGGGAAACAATAAATCACTTATTAAAAATATTTTAAAGTAATATTTAATGCTTCAGCTAATTGGTAAAATAAGGTAAAAATAACGGTCTATATACAAAATTATAAACACAATGTTATCCCAACACTATAAAAATATAACCCTGCAGTCATGCTTCAGTATAGGAGGAAGAGTTTCAGAATCCCTGCAGAGACCAAAATCTACCCATGCTCAAGTTCCTTATATAAAATGGCATATTATCTGCGTATAACCCATATACATCCTCCCATATACTTTAAATCATCTCTAGTTTACCTATAAGAACTACCACAGTGCAAATGCTATGTAAATAGTCATTATACTATATCGTTTAGGAAATAATGACAAGAAAATGTCTGCATGTTCAGTTCAGATGCAATTATAATAGGCCTAACTGCATAGCACATGAGCAGCAACATAACTTTAAAAAAAAAAAATATTTTCAAGCTACAGTTGGTTGAATCCACAGATATGGAACCTGCAGATACGGAGGCCCGACTGTACATATATATGTATATAGAAAAAGAGGACAGAAAGAAAACACACCAAAATATTAATGTGGTTAATATCAATATGAACACTGGTGAGCTCGGGCACTGAGGTTGACAGTGACTTCTATTGCCTTTCCTCAAATCCATGCCCTCCTTTCCAGATTCCTTGCTATCACCTAGTCAAGTCACCACCACCTCTCACCTGGATGTCTGCCACAGCCTCCTAACGGGTCTCCCTGCAGCTGGTCTTGCCATTTCACCCACCACACAGAATCAAGAGCAACCTTCTTCAAATGCAAATCTGGGGATCACAGAGACCAGATGCAAACTGGCACCAGATGCTGGCTCCTTCCATGAAATCCAACCCCGGAGAGTCCCAAGAAGCAACAGTGAGTTTAATGAATCCCAATACTTACTGAAAAAACCGTTCGTTTGTATGCTTGTTTGTTGGTTGGTAGGAAGCCCAAAATTGGTAAGATTTGGGGGTAGAGGGTAAGTAGCAAGTGAAGCCTAGAGCCAACAAGAGCTAGAAACTTTGAGTGATATGTTCGTTTTTTATTGGCGTGCAACAAATCACCACAAACTTCGCTTAAAACAACACAGCTATTAGCACTCACTTCCTGTGAGCCAGGAGTTCAAGCATGGCGTGGCTGGGTCCTCTACTCACGGTCTCACAAGGCTGGGCTGCATTTTGTTCTGGAGCTCGGGGTTCTCTTCTAAGCTCATACGGTTGTTGGCAGAGCTTAGTTCCTGTGGCTGAGGTCCCAGCTTTCTTTCTGGCTGTCAGTGGAGCTGCTCTCAGCTTCTAGAGGCCCTCCTCCCCCCACAGTTCCCTGCCATGTGGCCCTCTCACAAGCTGGCCACTTCTGTCTTCAAGGCCAGCAGGAGAATCTCACTCTCTCCAGTCTGCTGAGATGGAGTCTTATCAAATATAGGGTAATCACGGGAGTGACTACGTCATCATATTTACAGGGGATAGGAATCTGGGGAACTATCCTAGGATTCTGCCTACCACAGTAATCTCTCTGGCTCCCAATCATTCATAACCCTCCCACATGCAACATACACTCACCTTCATCTGATATGGGCTAACCTGTGTCCCACCCCCAACTCATATGTTGAAGTCCTAACCTTTCCGTACTTCAGAATGTGACTGGATTTGGACATAGGGTCTACAAAGAGGTAATTATGTTCAAATGAAGTCATTAGCATGGGGCCTAATCAAATATGACTGATGCCTGTATAAAAAGAGGAAATTTGAGCACAGACATGTACAGAGGGACAACCAGGTGAAGACACAGAGAGAAAACAGCCATCTACAAGCCAAGGACTGAGGCCCTCAGGAGAAACCCAGCCTGCTGAACCCGTGACCTTGGACTTCCAGCCTCCAGAATTGTGAGAAAATAAATTTCTGTTGTTTAAGCCACCCAGGCTGTTATACTTTGTTACGGCGGCCCTAGCTGACTAACACACCATCCTGTGATTCTCATCCTATTACATCATCAGCAAATCTCGTCATTGAAATCTCTCATCCTGTCAGCAAAGTCCAAAATGTAATCATCTACATCAGGTTCTGGTGAGGATGCTGGGTGGGCTCTATTAAGTCCAGCTCCTGGGGAACAATTCCTTCGCATGTAAAGGCCTGTGAAACTAAAGACACAAATTATCCACCCCCGACATACTCAACCTACAATGGTGGGACAGTCATAGGATGATAACATTAGACACTCTGGTTCAAACATGGGGGAAATGGGATGTAAAAAAGAGTCCCTGCTTCATCACCGTTCTGAAAAGTGTTAGACTTCCTTGATTAAGGTTCAAGGCATGGGAACCAATCTTCTATAGCTCCCCACCCTCTGGACTCTGCATTCTGCCTTCTGAGTCATTCTTCCTTTTTCACAAAAGGTAGCCCACGTTTGCAGCTGAGTCGTTTAATCAGTCTCCTGCCAGTAGCTTTGGGTCCTCTTCCTAGAGCTAGAGGAGAGTGAGGAGGGCATCTTTGCAGGTGAGGGGATAGCCATGGAGACGAGAGATTGATTTCCTACAGGGGTATTGATTAAGGAATTAAATA
This sequence comes from Rhinolophus sinicus, assembly GCF_057876585.1. NCBI lineage: Eukaryota > Metazoa > Chordata > Mammalia > Chiroptera > Rhinolophidae > Rhinolophus > Rhinolophus sinicus. Next base: position 51,039,406 of record NC_142507.1, read on the forward strand.
TGTTCTAGATAGTGGCAGTCAGATTTCTCCCATTATCTAGAAAATGGAATCACAAATATGGAAAAGCAGAAAATTAGAATAAACTCTATGACATTGGGTTGGAATTGGAGGTATCAGTATGCAATACATAGATAGCTAGATATAGAAACAAATATATATAAAATTCCTTAGCTCTATCCCATGAGAGATTTGGGAGAAATAACACCCCAACTGCAATAAGCACACCAATTGCCCAGCTTCTGGTTTCTAAATACACTCACCACTTAAAGGAACTAGAGATCCTTGGAGAAATGTCCCAGTTCAAGGCTGGGCAGGGAAAGTATAAGATGATTCTATAACATCTTTTTTTTTCTTCTTTTTTTTTTTTGCCAGAGGCAAGGAAGTACTCAAAGAATAATAGGGATACATGAAAAGCACCCAAACACTAGCTTGAAGAGGTTTCCAATGGCTAAATTGGGGACAATTTGAGTAACAAAATAAGTAATGATAGTAAAAGATTATAATTCACTGAATAAAGTAGGGAATAAACCATGAATCCTTACAGATATAAAACAACAAATTAATAAATTGGAAATTTGTTGAGGAATAGGATAATTATAGTTTTCATTTTTTTCACACAAAATATTAATTACAAAGAGAAAATAAGTAACTTGAGGCTAGAGAAGACTGACAGAGTTCATCCCAATAAAGTAACCAAAATTAATGTCAGTAATAGGAAAAATTGAAACTTTTCACAACCTGGTATGAAGCACTGAGAAGAACACAATATCATCTCTGCATTATTTCTTCCAAAAATGCATAACCTGAGGAAACAGCAGACAAGCCCAAATGAAGAGACGCTACAAAATAACTGGCCTGTAGTCTTGAAAAGTGACAAGGACGTGAAGTCAAAGAAAGATGAAAGAACCATTCCAAATTGAAGTTAACCAAAGAGACGTGACACAGACAACACGTGACTTTGAACTGGATCTTTTTGCTACAAAGACTATTATTACAACACTTGACAAATTTTGAATGGGTCTGGTGGCAGTAATGTATTGAGGTTAATTTTCTGATTTTGTTGCTTGTATTGTTGGAATATAGAAGAATGTCTTTATTTGTAAGAAATACACACCCAAGTTTTAGGGTGATAGGGAATCAGGTTGGCAACCTATTCTCGAAAGGTTTAGGGGATGTAGTTAACCGCTACAGTGCTTGTAGATTTTTTTTTGTTTTGGAACTTTGTGATTCTTTCCAAAAATAAGTAATTCAAAAGCATACTATTAAAAACCATAGGCTATGGCCTGACACCCCCTGGGCAGGCTGTCCCCCATCTCTGCCTTGCAGTCTACCTCCCACATGTGGGAATGGAGCGCAATAGTTTGTCCCTGATCTCAGGCTAAGGAAAGGAGCTGCTGTCGTTAGAACAGCAGTGGGTGCCTGAGTGGATGGGGCTCAAGGTTTTCTGTCTGTCCACATTCGGCTTTAACTTCCCTGACAAATCATTCTCGCCATTCTCAAACATGTGTGCTCTCTCTGTGATAGAGTCACCAAATCAAAGACCCAGGTCTGGCTCTAACATTTCTCATATTCTTTAGACGACAGATCTCTGTCTGCCCCCTGAATCTTCCTAAAGCAACCAGGCCTGACCTGGGTCTCCTCAGAAAGATTTACAGGCTATTATATCGTGGGCAATGTTGCTGATTTGTGCACGAGATTTCCTGCCTTCTCCTCAGCAAGTGACTCAACTGGTTACAGCTAATTCTGCTGGGAGGGAACCAGCTGTTTTTCCACAGCCCTGAAGCCATTTCCATGAATTAACTTGGGAGCGTGGTAGACTCTTGCAAAGCAGACTGAGGCTCTGAGGCCTGATAGCTTTAGTAGGATTTAGCAGCCTAGGCAATGGACGGAATATAGAGAAACATAAAATCTATTGACAGCTGCTCCTGAGAACAACTGTGCAGTCTTGGGTGAGATAAAGAATCTCTCTGTTTTTGTGGGTGATATGATGATAACACCATTAACCCACACCGATTGTCAAGGTGCGTGTGAGGATAAATAGAGTGCACTTAGCAAGTGTCTTGAGTTCTTTGTTAAGAGAATAGTGGAAGGCCATATTGCTGTAGTTATTCAGTGCTTAGTGAAGGGAGCAATTTTAAACCCTAGTCCCGCTAAATAAATTAACGGTTATTATTATTATGGACAATTACTTACTAGATCATCGTTTGTGTCTGATCATTTGTTTAGCTTTTGGACACATTCACTGAGCACATACCCCATCCTGACCACCACATAGATGCAAAGGATACAGCTGTGAGTAGGCCAGCATGGCCCTGCTCTCAGGGAGCATAGAGTCTAGTGGGGAGACGCAACTAACCAGTCCTCAGAAGTGACAATAAGGGAAAAAAACGGTCTTACCTTTCCACGCAAATGGCTATTATTATTAGGCAAGTACAAAGATGGCAGGTCTGAGAGTCAGAAGGTTTGAGACCCACCTCTCCTGCTGCCTGCTACATGAGCCTCGGGAAGTTACTGCAGTTCTGACAGCCTTGATTTCATCAGCATTGTCTGAAAATCAGGACACGCTCCTTCATGAGGGTCTTGGGAAGCCCAAATGAGAGAATCAATGTGAAAGCAATCAAAAACTCAGAAATGGGTTTTATTACAGTTGCAGAGTCTTCGTACAACTTGAAAGCGATTGTTTTGGTTTGCCCTGGCCACTCTGGACAGAAGGAACCAAGTGTGTTCCAAATCTGTGTCACTGTGCTGACGGAGGTGTCCATCTGGGTGCCACCAGCGCTGCAGGAAGTGGCTGTACCCAGACATCACTAATTCACTACTGCCTGTCTCTGCTCGCTGGCTTCAGCTCTGGCTTATGTGACATTTTTAACAATAAACTGGATGAAAATACAAATGAAACTAAGAATGCGAAATCCAAAGATTGATAGTCAGGATCCAAAATGATTGCCCTGGGATAAGAAGGTAAAATATAACCAAGATAAGCGCAAAGTCCCGTGTTCAGGATCCCAGAATTAACTGCACAGCAGCACACACGAAAAGGCAGGAATATTGCTTGCCTCTTCTTTCGGTATTGCACATAGTAGGAAGTCTTTTGCTATTTGCAGGGCACTTACGTCTCATTTAGTGCCTTTGGAAGTTAGCGTCCGTGGATCCGTTATGTTCGATCACAGTTTACTCCTTTTGGTTGCAAATTCAGTATTTCCCGATTTCTGTTTAATTAAGTCTGAGTGCAGGTATATTACCAAGCAAAGCTGTAGTCTAATCCTTGTCACACCTAAGAATGTCAATAGTGTGTATTTAGCCCAGAATTAAACAATGAAGCATGAGTGGGGCCAGGGAGAGACATAAGATTTCCTTCTTAAAATCAGTATCCTACCTTTTCTTTAACATCTGTCTCCTCTAAGAAACTTTTTCCAGTCTTCCCAGTTGCAGTTAATCGTTTTTTCACTCTATTTTCATACACCGACAAATGTGTGTGCGCACACACACCCCCGTGTGTGTCTGTATAGGACGGTTCACAGTCTTAAATTAAATTCAGTTATCTTGCACCAACCAACTCACCCACCACAAACTAAACTCTAGATTACAGCCTCCTGAAAGATAAAACCTATGCCCTGTACCTTTTTTAAATCTTTAATGCTCTAACACAGAGATTAGTGTGTATTAGGTACTCAATAAGTAATGGCAGCGTTGAGTGGCTATCAAGGAGAGCAAGCTTTGCAGTCACACTTGAATTTGAATCACTGTTTACTAAGCTCACTCTAGTTACTTTCCCCTCTGGATTTTTTTTTTTTTAATCTTTAAAATGGGCATATGATAAATATTTTGTAGGGGACCTTCTTCATATTAAATGCTAGCAAAAATCATAAGTTCAATAAACATTAGTTTCCTTCCTCTTCAATTTCTAGCTCATTGGCTTTCCTGAGGTCATGAGGAGTTTCTTTAAATAGAAAAAAATCAGAATAAGTCTCCCTGACTCTCGTCTTCAAAGTTCCTTGCCAATGATCGGCTAGTGGTGCTTCTGGTTCCCAGCAGCCCACAGTCCTTCAGATTCTCTGAGTCTCTGACTAAATCCTGGAGTTGCAGCACTGCAGCTGTTTTTCTAAAAGCCAGCCAGGCAGGGTGATTTGAGAACCTTGGTGTTCCTCTGCCTGCCACTGCCCTTCACGGAGTTCCGTTTGCACAAAACCTGGGCTCTCAAGCCTCACAACTGCTTGCAATTCAGCAAATGTTTGACTGCTTACCGTGTTTCAGGAACGGTGCTAAAACCAAAAGAGATGAAGAAATTGACTAAGGTATAATTTTACCCTTAAGGTACTCAGTCTACTAGTTTCCACACAGCAGAATTGATGCCAGCCAAAAAAGAAGATGTGCCCCTGGGTGCTTTCCGGGACTCCAAAGTAGAAGATATACTCTAGATCTGGTCAGAAAAGGCTCTGCAGGGACAGAGGCACCTCGTCAACAGACTTCTGGTACTATCAGAGAAAAATGATTCAAATAACTACCATTTACTGACTGCCTCCTACGTGCCATGTGGTTGTAAGTTAATCCTCATGAAAATCCATTCAGATAGGCGATTGTCATCTTCAGAGAAGCTAAGAAATGTGCACAAGACAGGCACACAGCAGAACCAGCATTTGGGCTGAGACCTGTCTGGTTCAAACAACATGCTAGCTCCTACACGACACTGGATGAAACGGAGAGCAAAAACCAGCTTCAGATGTGGAAGACAGCTTTCGGTGGGGACAATGGGATTTAGGAGGATGTCAGTGCAGTTTTAGGCCAGGAACCATGTCACAACGTTTTTTTAAAACTCCCACAAAGCCTAGCGCAGGACAGTGCACATTGAGGCCCTCAAGAAATATTTTTGAATAAACAAATGAATGATGATCGCGATTAAAAAACAAAAGGACGCACTTGTTTGACCCCTAAAAGCTAAGATAACTGTATTTAGTGTGGACTAGCTCTGGAGTTAAAAACTGAATAAGGGACAGCTGTAGGGGCCCCCCCACACTTTCCTAAATTTTACCTCTAGATGCCCCAGGCTGACGATTCCAAAATACTACTTAGCACAGGAAAGGTCTGCGTTTAAGACTCCCCAGTCTAGAATTAAGGCCTGAAGGAGCTCTCCATGCTAGTCCATCCCCTCCGCTGCGTCTGGGCTCCCTCCTCTACTACCTCCTGGAAGGACGCCATGATTACGCCCGGAGCATCGCTGCGGCTTCTTCCCTCTGCCCTGCCTTGTCCCTCCCCCTACACACACACACTTATCTACACATGGGTGACCTTCCAGGCACAGGTCAGTCCCTCCCCATCTCTCTGCGAGCCTCAGCCCTCTACACCTTCCTCCATACTTGGGTAACTTTTTTTTTCTATTCATTGAAACTTTATTTTTCATTATTGATGACACCAAAAAACTATGTACATTTTTTGTGGTTCCCTATGTGCCAGGTACTTTCTATACTTACATATTGACACACTCATTGATCCTTAGCAAATTCCCATGCAATAGGTATTATTAGCCTCATTTTTCAGTTGAGGAAATTGAGACGCAGAGAGGTTATACAACCTATCCCAGGTCACACCTGGAAATCAAATTCAGGTCTTAGGAAGTCCAGAGATAGTGTTATTATATTATGTTATGTTATGTTATATTACTTCTCATTCACTCTGTCAATATTAATTCAACAATCATGATACACCTACTATGTGCCATGCATTGTAGGATGTGTTTTGTTATAAGAGGGTCAGAGATGAATAAGACACAAACCCAGCCTTCAAAGAGCTTTGAGTTATACTCCTTTACGTTGTCATTTCTCTTTTTCTGTATTTTTAATCTCTCCATGCCTGCTATAACTATACTTGCACACCATGCAGAATCTTTTCCATCAGATTATAAATGCATGAGGTCAGCGATGGGGGGGATTCTCAAGCAATGCTATGTTTTCAATATTTAGCACAGTATCTCACACATAATTGATACACAAGAAATATGTGTTGAGCACGTGAGTAAAATGAGTGAATGAATGAAAGAATGTTAAAAGGGGATGACGATGTGGAAAGAGAGGAGGGGGAGGAGGCAGAGGATAAAATCCTCTGCTTCCAGACCCAAGACCCCCAAGGGAACAGCATAAATATAGCAGTTTGAGAGCAAGAAGGAATTTAGTATTATTTCCACTGCTTAGCTGATGGATGGGAGTCAAATCGTTCCCATGTTGGCTCTCTGGCCCACGGGGCTGATTGATAGGCCCTGTACAATGTCCCTGCTCCCACACCAGGAAGAGAGGACTCCAGGTCCAGGGTTCCCAAGTTCAATAGCCTTTTCTTTTTTGCCTTAAAAAAAAATTGCTGAGGCATGAGATACTTCCGTTCTCCACTGGCATCTTTGCACTGTGCCCAGAGAAACAATCATATCACGTTCAGGAAGGCAAGGGCCTGCAAAGGCGGGGGAACAGGAACTGTCCCCACGGATGTCCCCCCCGGGGGAGACAGCCAGGGGCTGAGAACAAATGCTGTGTGAAAAGGAAAGCCAGCCTTCACCAGAGGTTCCAGGTTGAGGGGCTGGCCCTTCCCAGCATCCAGCAGAATCCTCCGCCACAATCCGGGAACAGTCTGTTATTCTCAAACACACACACTTTTCCTTCCCTACCCCCAGCCTCCTCCACGCATACATTAAGTCCCGTGTGAAAGCTGAACAGGGGATTTTGTACTGCAGAGCGCGCTCCAATTTCTTAGTGAGGCCTTCACTTGAAAAGAATCCACGCTCTCAAATATTAGGCTGGTGCAAAAGTAATTGCGGTTTAAAAGGTTAATAACTGCAAAAACTGCAATTACTTTTGCACCAACCTAATTCATGTCCATAAGCCCAGCTCCAGCCTGGTGGCTCTGCACACTGTCCCCAAACATGTCAATGCCAGTCTCCAATCTATCCTTCACTCCCCTTCCACATACTCCCTTCCCTTGCTCTCTTGTTAGTTCTTCCCCATGGGTTCTCCACCCAGAGCATCTCAGCCAGCGTTCCCTCTCTCATGTCTGAATGCCAGCAGCACTTCCTGTCTAAGTCAGTGCTTCCTAATCTTATTCACTCATGGAATAGAAAATAATGGTGTTTGAGGAAAAGATTGTCTTTTCCTCTACATTCATGACTTGATTGATATTTGTCAAAAATCAATCGACTAGGGGCCGCTGGATGGCTCAGCGGGTTAGAGCGCAAGCTCTGAACAACAGGGTTGCCTGATCGATTCCCACATGGGCCAGGGAGCTGCACCCTCCACAACCAGATGGAAGGACAACGACTTGGAGCTGATGGGCCCTGGAAAAACACACTGTTTCCCAATGTTCCCCAATTAAAAATAAAAATCAATTGACTATATATATCTCTATATCTCTACAGATATATAGAGATATAGAGATATATAGATACAGACGTATAGATATATATCTTTCTGGACTCTATATTCTGTTCCATTTATCTGTTTATCTATCCTTACATTAATACCACACTATCTTAATTACTATAGTTTCAAAGTATTCATTTTCAGAAATGTGAAGTCTCCAAATTTGTTCTTTTTCCAAATTATTTTGGCTGTTCAAGTCCTTTGCATTCTACACAAATTTTAGAATCAACATGTCAATTTACATTTTTTAAAATCCACTAGGATTTGGTTGGAATTGCACTAGATCAATAGATCCATTTGTAGAGAACGGGCACCTTAGCAATATTGATTCTTCCAACACACAAACGTGATATATCTCTCCATTTGTTTATGTCTTCTTTTTTTAAAAAAAATTTGTATTAGTTTCAGGTGTACAAAACAATGTACTAGTTAGACATTTATCATTTATATCCCTCACACAGTGATAACCCCCCTTCCCCCATTTACTACCCCTCTGACATCGCACATACAGCCATTACATTTCCACGATATCTATTCCTAATGCTGTACTCCGCTTCTTGTAAATATATATAGATACACACACACACACACACACACACACACATATATACATATATATACATATATCTATACATAAATCTATACATATATCTATATCTATATCTATATCTATAAAATTGTAGTTAACATTCATGATTGTTCAGTTTCAGCTTCAGGTATACAGTGCAATGATCAGGCATCTACATTATCCCTGAGGTGGTCTCCCTAATGAGACAAGTGTCCATCAGATACCCTACAAAATCTTTACAACATTATTAATTACATTTCCCAAATTGCCTTTCGTATCCCTGTGGCAATCTTGTGGTTACTGACTGTGCTTTCTAGTCCCCTCACCTTCTCCCTTATCCCCAACCCCCTCCTATCTAGTAACCCTCAGTTTTTCCTCTATGTCTCTGAGACTGTTTCTGATTAGTTCATTCATTTATTCTTTTCTTTAGATTCCACATATAAGTGAGATCATATGGTATTTGTCTCTCTCTGTCTGACTTATTTCACTTAACATAATGTTCTCTAGGTCCATCCATATTGTTTATGTCTTCTTGATTTCTCTCAATGTACGGTGCTACTCAGTGTAGAAATTTTGCACTTCCATTAAATTTATTGCTAAGTATTTGATGTTTTTGATACCATTGTAATATTTTTACATTTTTTATCTTCTAATTTTTTTCTGCTAGTATATACAAATACAATTGATCTTTGTATATTGACGTCATATCCCATAATTTTCTAAATGCACTTATTAGTTCCAGTAGGGTATTTTTTAGATTCCTTAGAATTTTCTAGATACACAATCATGCCATCTAAAAATAAAGACAATTTTACTTTTTCTTTTTCAAACTTTATGCCTGTTGTTTCTTTTGCTTGCCATATTTCACTAGCTAGGGCCTTCCATACAGTATTGAATAGAGGTAGCGAGAGCACTTTTTCTGATCTTAGGAGAAAAGTACTCAATATTTTACTATTAAGTACAACATTAGCTGTAAAATTTTTCATAGATGTCCATTATCAGATTGAGGGGATTCTATTCCTTCTCTGGTGAGCATTTTAATAATGAAGGAGTGTTGAATTTTTAATTTTTTTTCTGCATTTATTGAGTTGATCATATGGCTTTTGTTTTTCATTTTATAAATATAGTAAATCAAACTGATTGGTTTGTAAATGCTAAACTGTCCTTATAGTCTTTGGGTAAACTCCGCTTCATCTTAATCTGTTCTTCAAAGATAATTGTCTTCAGTTTTCTTATAAAGTCTTTTATCTGGTTTGTATAACTTCATAAAATGATTTGGGAGTATTCTCTCCTCCTTTGTTTTCAGAAAGAGTTTATGTAGAAACAGTATTTTTCCTCCTTAGATGATTAATAAAATTCACCAATAAAACCATCTGGACCTGCAGTGTTCTTTGTGAGAAGGCTTATGATTATGATTTTTTCTCATTTTTATTCAATTTTTAAATTTTTCTTGAATTAATTTTTAAGTTATGTTCTCCAGTGTATGTGTCTATTTTTATCTAAATTATAATATTTATTGACATAAAGTTGTCCCTAAATTTTTCTTCTGCTCCTGTAGCATCTATTAATATAATGACATTCTTTCTATCATTCTCGATTTTGAATTTTTTCCCTTAATCAGCCTTGCTAGGGACTTATGGATTTTATTAATCTTTTCAAATAATCAAATTTTTGCTTTATTAATTTCTCTATTATTTGTATTTTTTCTGTTTAATCAACTTCAGCTCTTTATTATTTCCTACCTACTATTTTCTTTGTGTTTAATTTGGTCTTCTTTTTTTAGCTTCCTAAATTAGAAATGTAGACCATTGATGTTAAACATTTCTTTTCAAAAAAAAAAAAAAATAGTATTTAAAGCTTTAAATTTCCCTTCAAGCATTTCTTTAGGTATGCACCAACATTCTCTTTATTATTATTTAGTTAAAAATATTTTCTAATTTCTCTTGTAATTTCTTCTTCGAGACATGGGTTATTTATAAATGTGTTGATCAATTTCCAAATATTAGGGGATTTTTCCAGGTACCTTATTGTCATTGTTTTTTAATTTAATTTTATTATAGTCAGAGAATATATTTTGTAAGATATCAAACTTTTGAGAGTTATTTTGTGGCCCAGCATATAATCCAAATAGGGAATGTTCCCTGGACACTTGAAAAGAATATTTATTCTGCTGTTATAGCATGGGGTGTTCTATAAATGTCAATTAAGTCAAGTTGTTGATTGTGTTGTTCAGCTTCTTAGCCTTACTGACTTTTTATTACTTGTTCTATAAATTACTTAGAGAAAGTTATTAAAATCTCCCACTATAATTGGATATTTGTCTTTATTCCTTTTAGTCCTGTCACATCTTTATTTTGTTATTAGATGCATTTATATTTAGGATTGTTATGTCTTCCTGATGAATTGACCCTTTTAGCATTGTGAAATGTCCCTCTTTGTGTCTGAAAATACTCCTTGGCCTAATGTCTACTGATATTAACATAGCCACACCAAGTTGCTTATATTTGCTGTTTAACTGTATATCTTTTTTCCATCCTTTGACTATAAACGTATATGTTTGTTCTTTGTATTTAAACTCTGTCTCCTATAGATATCATATACTTGAGTCTTGATTTTTCTTATTCCATCTGAAAAAAATCTATCTTTTAAGTAAAATGTTTAGTCCATATTCATGTAACATAATTATTGAGATCGTTGGGCTTAAGTCTACCATCTTGCTATTTCTTTTCTACTTGTCCCATCTGGATTTTCCTCCTCTATTTCTCCTTGCCTGCTTTTAGGTTTTGGTTAATTGAACTTTTTTGGTATTCCATTTTATTTCTTCTGTTGGCTTGTAAGCTATATTTCTTTGGATTTCTTTTCTTAGTAGTTGCTATAGACATTCTCAATGGCAGTCTTAACTTATCATAATCTATTTAGATTCAATATTATACCACTTCATATGAAATGTAAGAATCTTACAACAGTATACTTCCATTTACTCTTCTATTCTTTATGCTATTATTATCATATATTGTACTTGCTATGTATATTATATACCTCCCAATATATTCTTATTAATTTTATCTTTCGTGATCACTTATCTTTTAAAGAAATTAAGAGGGGAAAAAAAGATGGTGTTTTACATTTACTTACATTTTTACACTCTCCGTTCATTCCCGTAAATCTGAATTTTCATCTGATATCTTTTTTTTTCAGCCTAATAACTATCCTTTAGCGTTTTTGTAATGTAGGTCTGCTAGCAACAAATTCTCTTAGCTTTTTATTTATCTAAAAATGCTTTTATTCCACTTCATATTTTAGGAATATTGTCATAGAATATTGAATTCTGGGTTGACGGGGCTTGTTTTTCTTTCCACCTGTGAAATATGTCATTCCATTTTCTTCCAACCTTCATGATTTCTTATGAGAAGTCAGGCTCTAATTTGTTTCAGTGTTATCGTTATTGTGGTCACTATTTCAGTTGCTCTGAAATTAAAGTTAGAGCCACATTGAGTCCATTCTTAAACTAAGCTAATTAACTCCTAAGCAGATATAAACATGAACTCCATTTGACTATACTAGTGGAAAAAAAGACCAGTTTAAAGAGCTTATGAAAATCATGAAACTTAAAACTAACAAGAGGGAGGGAAAAGATCCCTTTGGGACCATAGGTTTTTTTTTATTTCCAAGAATAGAAGAAATGGCAACAGGCAAAAATTATACAATTGGAAGTTTAACGTTTTATAAGGCAGCTGGAGAGGACGCAGAGGAGAAGGCTGTCCAAGGTTGACTGCTTATGGACAGTACGAGATGAAGGAAGATTAGACACTAATCTTCTTGATGTTCTTACCTTGCTATCTCTGCACAGTTCTTCTACTGCCTCTTCTTCCAACCTACTTTAGCAGTCAGCCAAACAGCAGCCAACTGGTCTGGTTATAAAAAAATTTCCCACACCCAGGAATGGTTACAATAGGATTTCAAAAATGCAATTTACAAGCAAAAATTTACAGCAGGAAACATGAAAGGAACTGGGTTATGCATAAACCATGAGACATATCTGCCAGGGCCCTCTTCCTTAAAAGGTTGGATCTAATTATACAGGGAGCCATAAAGGGAAGGGAGTTAGCAAAAATGACCCCCAGAGCTTCACATTACCAAGACTAAGGGAGCAGAGCTAAGGGAGGACATTGGTGTCTCTCTAAACAGAAATAACTCAAGCTTGGCAATGAGCTATGTGTCCCTTTTCTCTGTGATCGTCTGGGTCTTTGTCCCTTTTATGCTCTTTTCTATTTGCCAGTTACATGTGTCAGTTTCTTTTATCCAAGTTCTCTCCTGACTCATTATCTCTCACTTGAATGGGTACATGAAAGTACAGGATCTTCTACTCCCACCTCAAAGCAGAAGTCTCATTTCCTAGCCTTTCATTCCAGGGCCCACCCAATAAAGCATGCTGAACTTAACATGATATAAGATCTGCTTCCCCAGTTTAAAGCTCAGTTGTAGATTCTTCCCTTCCCTCCCCTCCTTGTTTCTTTATCAAGAGAAAGCAACTAATGTTACCAGAGTCTTGAACTCCGGCTGCTATCTCTATCTCTACATTCTCCAAAGGACGGGTACCACGTAATGGAAAAAACACAGGCGCTCAAGTTCAGGAGGCCTGGATATAAATCCTGATTCTGTCACTTCTTAGCACTGTGACCCTGGACAAGTGACTTACTATATTTAACTTCTGTTCCCCCATCTGTAAAATGGGAGTAAAAGAGCTACTTTCTAGGGCTTACATGATGATTAAATGATACGATGTATGTAAAGGTGTAAGCCACATAATGTGTATTTAATAAGTGGTAACTGTTAGAAAAAAAGACTCTTCAATTTTAGGTATATAATGTTTTCATTTTTCATAGTAACGTTGACTTTCACATCCACGCATGTCTAACTCTTAGAATGTACTTGGTTCATGAGAACTACATTGTGTTATTCCCTAATTCGCATGAGAGATGGACAGTAGCAGACTTTCCTGCTTATAGTTTTCATCAAGAATTTGTTGTGAAAAACAAAAGAAGTTGTTGTGCTCCCTTTTTTTTTTTTATCGTCAGAGTTCCAACCAAAGTGGACGATGAATTAATAGAACTGAACCAATCTCTCTGCTCCAGTAACTGACAGAACCATTCCTCAACCTATTTCCACTCACCTCTGGGGCCTTTCCCACTCACTTATCAGTAGAGTTTGGAGAAGAAAGTTGGCCTCCTTCAAGAGAGAAAATTCCAGCAGAAACAGTGGCCCGGGCTTTAGGCAGGAGTACCCTGTGCCCACCCAGGGACTAACCACCCATCCAGATAAAGTACAGAGTAGGGAATTGCTCCATCTTTAATTAGCATGTCACAGCTTTCAAAGGACTTTCATATTTCTAACCCTCTGGGAAGGCCAACTCTTTATTACATACATATTTAGCATTCTGTATCTCCTTCATTGAGGCAATATTAATTTAATGATTACTTGTGTATATTATTTGTTTGAAGCCTATCTCCTGGAGGACGGGACCATGTCTAGCTAGTGTGCCATTGAACTTTCAGCTCCTAGACCAATGCCTGGCATGGAGTAGGTACTCAATAAATATCTGTTGAATGAAAAGAAGTCACAACACTCATACGCTCGTCACTCTCTAATAAAATATTTTTAATCAAGCCAACAGGCTTAGTTGGAAAATTAATCTACTGCCAACCCAAACACCATGACATTTTCCAAAGCCAAAAGTAAATATCTTTTTGGATAATCCAGCCTACTGCTCCACAGATAATCAGAAAAGGACTATAAACACCCCTACCTCTCATTGCTAATGAATCATCATCCCATTTAAGAAGTCAGCAGAGTATTTTCTCCCCAATTCCGTTTCATCAGTTTTACTTAAACAGTTGTCAACTCTAATAGGTTGTTTCTCCAGATTAATTCTCCTCACTTTTTTAGAAAGATGGATGGCTCATTGCTCTCATTCTGATCTTTCTATTGTTCAAGACTCTCCTCCTAGAAGATAAGGATGTGATTTAGAGATTGTCTTATCACAGTGGCCCAGGACCTAGAAAGCATCCTAAAATTCATAATATATATTTTGAAATGTTTAGGAAAATGTCAGATTTGTCTAGATTGCTCTTTCCTGATTTCTACCCACAGGTTCTTCATTTTTTTCCTCTCTCTCTTGAAATTTTCTTGTTGAAGACTCTAAAAATAAACAAATAACCAAGGAAGTGTGATAGAATCCCTGAGATGTGCTTTATTCCTGGCATTACCCCAGATTCACTGTAGCTGTGCCTAAGGCTGCCAACACAGTTGAATGACACGTCAAACACACCGTCCATGACCTTGCCTGTCAGGCAGTGCCAAAAGCTGCTTTGATTAATATTTATTTTTAAATACAATTGGTGTATGGGGTGGGGCATAGATCCCGCCTTTGCAAGCTTTGGGCAAGGACGCAATCTGTCTTTTTCACCTATTTCTCCACCTGCAAGATTGGTATGACAAGAAAATCTTCCTCTCCATACTGATATATAGTAAAAAGATAGACTATAAAGGACCCCTGCTGAAAAGGTGCCACGCAAGCACCTCCAAATTATCTGTTTTCCAGCCTCTGCGTCACATCTCGCATCTCTCTAACAAGCATCCTTCAGCCACGTTGTTGGCCCCTGACCCCAGCATCGACCAGTTGTACAAGCAACACACAAATATTCATCTTAGTGGAAACTAAGTCCAATGAGAAAGGAATTCCCTTAAAACACACATCATAGAATTCAGAGGCAGATGCAGATCCCTTATGGATAATCCAGGCCACAGGTCAGCAGGAAATGAGGGCTCCCCTACTCTGGGTACTTACTATGTAGCAGGAACTGTCTTCAGGGTTCTGCGTACATTGGCCATCCAACCCTGACAAGTACCCTACGATGTAGGTGCTGTGATTAAACTGCATTTTATATGTAAGGAAAGTGAGGCACGGAGAGATTAAGTGCTTTGCTTGATATCCCACCATTCGTAAGTGGCAGAGTCCAGATAGGAGCCAGCCGGCTTAGCCACTACCTCTGTTGTCTTTCAAGATAATAACAGCCACCATTTATGTGCCACCATTGGGCCAAGTACTTAACACAGATTATCTCATCAAATCCCCAGAGCAATCATCTCCATCTACAGATGCTAAAACCAAGACTGAAAAGAGTTAACTTCCCAAATATTAGTGAGCGATAGGTACAGAGCCAGGCTGTCTAAGAGCACAGAAAATACTAACCCATACTGAGAAAGCCAACAATGAACTCTAGTGACAGAGGCTTCCATGCAAGACCCCCTCATCCTCTAGGAGGGCATGAAAACGCGCTTGATCTAGTGCGTTTGCTGGATCTAGTGAGAAGAGAAGGTCCTCTGGAGTCTTCACTCCAATGGGATTGCAGACAGGCCACGGGCAGAATGAGCAGGGGCCTGGCTGGAGTCTCTGTTGATGCAGGCTGTAACTTTGGATGAGTCAGCAGGCTTTTGGAGGGCAAGCCCAGGGGTAGGCAGCTCACAGCAGTGGCCCCCTCTTAACCACTTCCATGGCCCCGGGAGCTGTACCAACCCTGCCCCCAGCAACAGAGGCTGCCTGTAGCAAGCAGGTAGAGGAGTTAAATTCACACAGCCTCAGCCATAATTCTTGGAATGGACTCTGTTACTCTAACCAGCGTGGCCCCAGAATGTTTCTGTCTCTCTGAGGTCAGGGTCTGTGATCTGCTGATGTTTGCCCTTTGTTTTGCCATCACGTGAACCAACACTCTACATAATTTACTTTTGCCCTCTCCTAAACAAATATTGCCCCTGGTACAATCAAGGGTGCAGTAGAGTTTGGGGGGACCAGAGGAGACAGAGGCAGATCCAGGGAAGGTAGCAGAGCATCTTGAGACTCTCAGGTTTGGTGGTGCTGGGTTTTAGCGGGGAAGGAGACAGGGTAATTATTTCAGTGATGAAAGGGGTTAGTAAATAGGAAGAAAAGAAGAGGAGAAAGGGGTCCCCTCCGGGGCAACAAGTTCTACCAGTGTAAAGGCCATTATTCAGTGAAAGGGAAGGCAACCAGAAGACCGGCCCAGGAAATGTGTTCATACAATAAACAATCCCCCCAGTTCAGGCCCAGATCTTGCCCCTTTCATTTCCTGTCCTCTCAGCCCCTCCCATTTAGACCAGGCCCATCTATTCTGGCGTGATACAAAGATAGAATTGGCCTCTATCTTGGCCCCCAGTCTCTGAAGATTTCCTAAAAATTCACTCATGGAGCAAAAAAGAGACTGCATCGCCCCCTAGTGACGCAAGGCCACTCCGTGGTGTTCTGGAAGCTTTCCTGGACTGCCCAGGCAGAAGGCACGCTGTTGGAATAGGAATGACTTCCTTAGAAACTCTGACTGTTAAGTGACTTATGTTTTGTCAGAATGGAGAGGTCTCCAGAGGCCATCACCCTGCCCCCATTACCCTCCCAGCCAATTTCCTGCACCGAGGAGCCAGACTTGTCAGCAATGTCTGTTTTGAGGACAGGTTGCCCCTGCAAGAAAACTCGCGCTTTGGTAGGTCAGCAGATCTGGGCTGGCGAGGAAAAGAGAATTCTGATGTCTTTGTTCCCATTTCTGTCCATTCTGCCAAGTTGAAGCAGACTGATTTTCATTTGTCTTACATCCAAATAAATAAATAAAAACCTCTCAAACCAAACACCATCACATATATGCCCCTAAGGAATAATGAATTGCCTGTTTAGGCAAAGGAAAGAAAGGCCCAGAGAATCGTAGCCAAGCCCAGGGTACATGGAGGAGGCAGAGAAGGACTTTTGTTGACTGGATAAACGTCTGGGCCTTGAGCTCCAAAGCCAGGATCACAGCACCGAGTTTGGGGTGCCCAGGTCAGCCCTGTCTCCCTGAGCTGCACTGCCTGCTTTCCCTGGACCCCTAGGCAGACAAACAATGTTTCTGTGCTCTCTCTGGGACTGTCTGAGGCTTGGCCACCACACGGGGGTCGCCTTCCTCCCAGCTTGCTCTGGTCAGAGGAGAGTGGACACGGAAGGGTGGTCAGGGCACCGCTGAAGCAGCCCCTACATAGGAGCCCAGAACCTGGAGTCCAGACCCATCCTGGCCAACCCAGAAGCAGGGAGTGACAGTGGCTAAAGGAGCCAGCCTGTTTCCATAGATACGGATTTCAGTTGCATTTTATGACAGCCGTGCCAGGCTGCCTGAAGAGGCATTGTTTGGATGCCTGGGGACCCGCTCAGAAGGAAAATGAAGAAGCTACTCAAAAAAATAAAAAAATAAAAATAAAAATCCAAGTGGTTTCTCTCTCAGTTGCAGGCCAAAAGGCCCCTCTGTCCTCTAGGGAGGTACACATTTCAGGGTGAGAGATGAGCCCTGGGTCGTGGTGAGCAAAGCTGCCATGAGCTGTACCTACCCCCTATTACTAATAGAACCCCTCTTTTTGGTGGATTTAGAATTCCCATCTCAGCTTTCTCAACACTCTTCTGTATCCTTTGCAAGCTCTGACTTAAGCTACAATGGGACTTGTTACCAGGATGTCCCCCTACACAGTTTGGGGGAGCAACTAACATGCCTCAGTGGGTCTCAGGGGCACATCTGGAGCCCTATGACTGTGGTGATGTCGGGAGGGTTAGAAGTCTGTCCCCTGGGGATCCCACAGCCTCCCTGCTCTGTATCCAGAGCCCCTTCATGCCTGCGAGAGTATAATCCGCTCTCACCTATTTGGTGGACCCTCTGGAGAAAAGGGACCTGGTGCCCACAGAGCCTGGCCTCAGCAAGTCATCAGAAGCACAGACATTGCAGGAAATCCCAGCTTCCTCAGTAGCCACAGGACCTGGGGAAGTACAGCGCCCTCGAGCAGAAAGTCTTCAGGAAATGGGCAGCCTCTTCCCCAGTGTTACCCGGGAGGGTGGGCTGGGGGCGTGAATTGGCCGAGGCCCTTCAAACTAAGCTTTTTCAGCTCTTTATAAATTCACAAGAGTGAGCAGGTAAAGACTCCAACTTCAGGGGCCAGACGACTGAACACTGCGGTGCCATTCTCATGAGAAAGCGACATTCTACCTCAACAGTTGGACCTGCAACATCTTGGCACAGTGAGTCTGCTTCTTAGGAAGTGCCAAGGTCAGGGGGTGCAGGATTCCATTGCCATGTTTAGGGAGAGAGCAAACTCCAAGTGTTTTGAAAGCCTCGTGCCCTACGGGGTCAGAGACTGAAGGATCCTAGCCTCTTGGTCAGCTCCCTTGGTTCTCACACACACGGTGCTGTCTCCCTCCCGTGTCTGAAATCACAGGAACCAGATCCACCTTCCCGCTTCCCCGCCCCTTTTTTTCTGCAACCTTTTCTTCCTAGAACTACGTGGGCTCTTCCCCCTGGATCTGCTCATCCACAAAAGGTCACCTTCATTTACCCCAAGGGGCCCTGTCCTGCCCTTCTCAGGGGACCCCCAGTGGACGTTCTCAGGTATCTTCCCATCCCAGAAGAGGAAGAAAACAAAGAAAGATAAGTATATTTATAGAATATAGAAATATATTTATATATACTGGTGACCCACCCCCTGGTGACTCCTTGTGAGGGCTGCCACTGGGGCTTTGAGAGGACAGGGCTCACCCTGATCTCCTGTGGAGGGCTCAGCCTGGAGCCGGAAGACTCCCCTTACTCCCAGATTCAAACCCTCAGCTCCCTGAAACCCTCGTTTCCCTTTCCCACTTCTCCATCTTCATCTCCTGCCATTTCATCTACCCGGAATGCCTTTCTCTCTACTTATCAGTCATTCATTTATTCACTTAACAAAACCCCACTGATTTCTTTCATTTCCCCAGCTTCCGTAAATAGATATGAGTAAGACACACTTCCTGCTCTCAGAAATCTCACAGACTAGTGGGGGAGACAGACACACAAAGGAATCATCCAAACAACAACGTAGATAGGGCCAGAGAAGAATTTCCTGGAAAAGGGATAACCCACAGTGATCCGTCATGGATGAGTCAGAGTTGGGGGAAGGGAGGCCCAAAGTAGAGGGCACTGCATGCGCATCAGGGTGATGGGTACTGGGAACGCAGTAGACTGTAGATGCAGCAGGTCAAGTGCAAAGCTATGAGTGGCAAGAGAAGGGCTAGAGTAACAGGCAGGCTTTAGATGGCAGAGGGTCTTGTACGCCATGTGAAAGGCCCCTGGCTTCATCCCACAGTGGTTCTTGAGCCTTGTTTCCTGGGGACTCCTTGTTTCTGAGGTGACTGAGAGGCAGGACTAGGGGCCTACCACCCTCCATCTGAGTGGCTAATTTGTATAGTACTGAATTCCAAAGTAAGGTTTACCTTGAAATTAAAAGGTTGACCAATCCCTCTGATGTAATAGCAAGCTACATACAGAAGGGTCTTAAGTCTGGGATGGATGGGGTCAAGTTTGTGTTTCAGAAAGACGCTCTGGCTTCTCGGCCTCACTTCCAACCAAGCCTCAGGGCAGTCTATTGCCTAAGGAAAGCACTGATGGTAATAAATGATTTACAGCAAAAATGAAGCCTTCTTCGTTACATTTGTGATCATCGTTGCTAAACTTATTTAATTCAGAGGGAAGAAAATGAAGTGGGGAATCCCCTCCCGGCTTGGCCTTCAGGCAGCGGATATTAACCAGCTGGCTGAGTTGGTGGCGCCATCTAGTGGTATGAGTGAAGCATGACTCCCACCGGGAACCAAGCTTGCTTGCAAGATTAACCTGTCACATTTATTTGTGAAATTCTGTGTTCTCTTATTTACCTCTCCAAACAACTCAGCAAGGTATGTCTCATCGTTTACCCGTGTTACAGGTCAGGAAACTGAGGGGTGTACAGGAAATAATGTTTGTTTTGAGTCTTCTTTGGACTAGCATCCATATTGGATGATATTTATATGAGATTGGCTTTATCCCTACGTCAACGGTGAAGAAACTGAAGTCCTTGGTGATTGAGAGACCAACTAGGTTAACCAATAGACAATGAAGTTTTCCATGTTCTGTCTGATGAATTTAGTCAGATTTAAGCCCCTTACTTAGGTTAAAAAAAATAAAAAGAAAGAAAGAAAAGGTGGTAAAGGATTAAGAAAGAGGTTCTTTTGGAGTTCAGGGTAACTGGCCCAGACTACAGCTATGTTTTTTGTCATAAAGAAAAGACAAAAGAGGGAGCTTACTCCCCATAGAAGAGCAGAAAAAAATGCCTGTAAAGAAAAAAATAACATTCTTGCTCTCTCTTTTTCCACCCATACATGATATCTGACTATAAGTGCAAAGCAGGCATCTGGAACCATGAAGAGACAAAACAAAAACAAGAAGCAGAAAGATACAGATGACCGCCAGGTTTTGTTTTCTGATTTGCAAAGCAGAATAGGCCCTTAAAAACTGTGATCATGATGAAATCTGTTCCCCAAGGCACCAAGTTGGTGAATAAAAATTATATAATGCCCTTATTATTAAAATTTAAAAGGCCAGTAGAAAAAAAAGGCTAAAAACTAGCAGGAGAATAGGCAGGCGTACGCATATTGCTCTGACAATTCAGGGTTTCAAGAATCCTGGTTTAAACGCTGAACTGAAACAGAATAATGTACTCTGGCAAAATTTTTTTCTACTGGTTTCCTGAATTTTAACAAAATGCAGAGGCCTTTCTTAACAGGTACAAAGTCAAGAAACCATACGTTTTTTTAACTGCAGATTTGAATAGGTAAGAATATAAATCTTCTGTACAGCAAAACGTACTCAAAGCAAAGTTATGGGTGATAGTTTGAAAAAATTTTATAACATATGTGACAGAGGAACAATAGCTATAGGCTAGTAAAAAAGAGCTTATAAATCAGCAAGGAATAGGTAAATAACCTACCAAAAATGAACACAGGATATGAGTAGGTAATTCAAAGAAAAAGAATTGCAAACAGCTAGTAAACATATGAGTCATTCCATCTTTCTAATAATCAGAGGAAAAATGCAAATTCAAATAACGAGATATTTTCTGCCCATCTTATTGTCAAAAATCATAAAGATGGAAAAATAGCCAGTGGTGGTAAGAATATATCATGAAGTGACCTCTCACAAGTTCTATTTAGAGTGCAGTCTGGTACACTCTATTTTGAGCGTACCTACCAACTTTTAAAATGTACCTATCTGTTGAACAATTGATTCTATCTGTAGGAATACATCCTACAAAAATATCCCTACATGTGCTCAAACAAATGTACATATGGATGTTTATTATTTTAAAAATCAGTAATAGGAAAAGAAATAGAAGCAACCTATATGTCCTTCAATAGAAAATAAACTGAACAAATTTACGAGATGTCCTTATTATGGAATACTGTTGTAGACATTAAAAGGATGAGGTTGATCTATGTGTACTAGAAAGATCACCAAGATATATTAAATAAAAAAAGCAGTCACACAATAATATACAACACATTGATGATATATGTGGTCTGGGAGAACACACACCAAACTGTTAAGCGTGATTACAGTGACGATGGGATACAAAGAAGGTCATAAGGAGAGATTGTTACTTTTTATCCTACATGTTCCTATATTATTCAATTTCTTTTCCAGTGTGTAAGTATTAAATTACATTTGTAATTTAAAAATTATATATGGATATATACAAAGTAAATTCATCTATTTAGAAAACATTTGCAGTGTTGATTTTTCAGACCAACAACAAAAAATTTTTAAATACCCAAGTGTTAACTGCTTAGCACAAAGACCGGAGACGCCAAAGGCTCTGAAAGGTCAACACTGTAGAATTCAATCTCATAATTAAAGGAGACAACGTGGACAGCCAGAGCAAACATGAGCTTTGGAGTCAAGCAGACCTGGTTCCAGTCTGGCCCTGCCCCCTCCTTTCACTGACCGAGGCAAATTATAATACTCAATAAATGGAGACAAAAGTACCTACCCCTCAATCCTCATGCACACATCATAGATGTACAAAACTTTTTTCTCCCCTTCTGATTTATAATATTACCTACACAGGACAGGCTCATATGGCAGCTGAGAGGCTGCAGGGAAGTCCACAGGTTGTTGGTTTGTTTGTTTGTTTCTGGATGGACCCAAAGAAATGTTTCTAGGGCCCTGTATTGGTGGCAGAGTGTCAGGAAGTGCCGTGGGGTGTGGGAGAGGGCTGTTATGTAACAGTCCTGGGCTGGGCACCGGGCAGGATGAACAATTTCAATATCTGAGGCTACCCTGAGTAGTGGTTCTGAATTTGTAGCAGGCATCAGAATCCCCTGGAGGGCTTGTTAACACAGGTTGCTGGTCTCCCACTCCAGAGTTGCTGATTCAGTAGTTATGGGGTAGAGTTTGAGAGTTGGCATCCCTAACCAGTTCCCGGATGGTGCTGACATAGCGGTCTGGGGAACCACAGTGTGAGACCCACCAACCTAGAGCATCAATCACTGCTTCCACCCCAGTGGATTTTAGGCTGCAGCAGCCTCTTTCCCTACCCCTCTTCTGGAATGTTCTCTCCACACCTCCCCGGGCACCTAGAATGCCAGGACACTCCCTAGTTGTGCCTGAGGCCAATGGCCAGTGTCTATAGTCTGTGCTTCTCTCTCCAAGGTGATGGGGCAGCTGAGGAGAACCCAAGACTTTTAGCAGTCAGAGGAGAGGAGTTGGGGGAATGGCTGAGAGCCAGACCCCGTCCTGGCCGACTCCTGCCTGCTCTGTGTGCTCAGCACAGGACGGGAAGTGTGTCCCCCTTCTGCCTCAGCAGATTGGGAAAGATAACTTTGTTAGCAGAAGCCTGGGCCGAGGGGTCGTGCTCTGTAGAATTGGCAGTCTGCTCTCACGCATGAGCTACTCCGTTCAATAGAGAGCCTGGCCTTGTCCTGCCAACTTGTCCATGCGGGCAATCCTCTCCCAAGTGAAAATGTCCCCCATACCCCCACCAGCCCACCCTTTGCCCCTCAGGGCACGGGAGTCCTTGAACCTCAGCCAAACTGCCGTGGTGAACAAGAATCTCCACAAGCCAGCCAGGGAGAAGGGACAGAGAGGGCCATGCCTCACCTCCTAGGCCGTTCCGGGGGCACAAACAAGAAAAAGCAGGTATTTATCCCTGTACTGGAACCAATGATCTCTTCTAATCATGCTCAGTTCTGGCATCTTCCCTGTGGAAAGCAGGGACCGTATGATGTTGGTCGAGGCACACTTAGAAACAAACCAACCCTTGATCCTGGGGCACAGGACACAGCCATGCTCAGGGAGGGAGGAGATTACAGCAAACATAACCAACAAATGAAAAGGATTCACAGCGTTGCATGGGTTAGATACGCAGCCACCATCGTTATCAAAAGTCCTTTACACAAAACAGGAAAGGCAATTATTATCATGTCTATTTCACAGATCGGAAAACCGAGACTGGGAGTGGCTGAGCAAGCTGCCTACCAGTAGGAAGCAAAAGAGCCCCACCGAGAGCCAGGTCTCCTGACTGCAAATCCCACAATCTTCGCACACGTGACTGTTTCGCTGTTTCTAAAACTCACCCTGGCAGAAGAATGCCACCATTAGATTATCTAAAACGTCAATAATCGAATAACCTATTCTATATGATTACAGAATACAAAATTGGAATTTGCATTTGAATGTGGTGAATCTCATGTTCTAGAGATTTCTTTACATCAAATGAAGCAACAGGGCCACCACGAGAAGACATGAGACACTGACTCTGATTTCTGCCGGGTAGAAGTAGACAACGCATCTCTCAGTGACAGCTGAGATGACAGCCTCTCTCCCATCCCTTTCAAAACGTTCCTCCAGAGGTGTGGGATGGAGTGCTTCTATTTTCAAGGAATTTGCAGCTGCAAACAGAAGAACTGACAACACAAATAATTCAATCAATTCGGTATTATTAGTAGAGCATCTACAATGTCAGCAGAGTAAATAAACCAAGTAAGTAGGTGCTAAATTAGAAAGCTAGATTCACTCAAATCTGACAGGCTTCTCCCAATGGCAGTCACCACATGGGTTCGGGGCTCTGTTGATAGTCCCTGTTTCTCCAGATTCTACTAGCATCTCTCACACAATGGTGTCAGGTGATGGGGCCGCTCCACCATATTAGCCAAGTTGGACTGGAAAGCCCTGGATGGGACAAGTTCATTCTCAAGAGAAGCTTTGTAAGTTCTGGAATGTCTCCGGGAAAGCTCAAGCTTTGGGAATTGGCATTTAGTGAATGTTCTCGAAAGAATGAGTGTGTTTCTTCCCTCCCTCCTCTGACTTCTTGCCTCATGGATACTGGGGAACAGCATCAACCAGCTGTTTTTAACTGAGGGATTCCATAGAGGGCATAGCCCTGGTCAGTGTGTGCCCTCAAACTTGGAAGTTCCAAAGAAATCAGATTTCAAAAGCAAATAAGGCTGTGGGCTACTGAACACTTTAATAAAAACGGAATTCTGAGACTCACACAATGTTGGTTCCGTCCTCCTTCAAATTATCAGCATCGAAATGCAATATGCCCATGACACCAAAAAGGACAGCAAACAGGAGTGGAGTGACGGGGGAGAGGCAAGTGCTTAGACTTTTTTATTTTTCTGGTTTACCCCCAAAATTGCCTTCTATTGAGTAATCATACGTTGCAGATTTCCTGAAACAATCCCACTTTCAACTATTTTTGTTCCATTGTATCCACAACTAGACTTATAGAAGAAAATGTCCCAATTTCTAATTTGGGAAATGTGGTCAAAACAATCATTTTTTTTCAAACCACTGCAGTAGTCAGCCCCAGACAGTGGGAAGGGAATGGGCCTCAGGAGGTGGAGGGCATCATTCCTCATTAAACCACACTGGTATTTCATCTGAGAGCCTCTTCATGAGCAAAAACATCATACACCCATTTCACAGATGGAGGTGCTAAAGTCTGAAACTGTTAGCTGGTGCTGCATAATCCCCTCGATTCTGCAGCTTTTCAGAAGTATTTGTAATTATCCGTGAAACAAGGGGGAAATGTTATTACCTTGACAAATGGCGCCAGATGCTTTGGAGTATTAAGGCTCCTTTTCAAAAAGGGACAGTGCCCTGATGAAAGTTATGAGGCACAAGAACAAACCACCAATGGAGGATGAAATATCTTCCTTTGAGAAAAAACCAACCACTCTCTTTCTGGGGTGGCTTTGGCACAGTCCGACTTAGGTCAGCAGGATGCACTCAGGTGACCTCTTACTGTCCCTACGATTCTCAAAGCTGATGATGAGACATTGGGAAGATGCCCCTGGACTCATGCCCCTGGAGAGAAGCCGGAGGTTTCCTGTTGTAGAGGACCGGTCTGCTGCTAAAAGAAACTTTTGGAGGCTGCAGAAGTGCCATCTAAGCTTTCTCACATCCACTTTCCCTCACCCTCCTCCCCTCAGCGCCCAATACAGCTCTCCCATTCGCTCTCTCCTATTGTTTTCCAAACATCCCTCCCTTCATAAAAGCTGTCTGGCTAGGAGCTTAAAATATTGCTGGACAGTAAAAACTACCCATCAGGGCCAATCCAGTCATTTCTGCTCAGTCGTGTAGCACGGTAGAGGCGGGGTAGAGAAGCGAGAGGTGGGCACCGAAGGAAAGAGGCCAAAGTTGCCATTTTGCTGTTGAGCGCCAACAGAGAAGGAGAGCACATATTTCTCCTGGGGAGCCGACTCCTACTGGCAAGTTTTCCTTGACTGTTATTAGTTTGTAGCCTTCCCACCCCCCTACCGTTCAGCCCCTATCCCTGCTTCCTTCCCAGCCTAATCTTTGAGCCATTTCTGGGCTTCTCCAGAAGGAAAAACGTTGCCGCTTAGGTTCGGTCTTGGGTTGGGATAGCTGGACTTAGAGTTCAATTCTGAAAACTCTCTTGGAATTGGCCGAAGAGTTGGCAGAGATGTAGAAGGGAACGGAATGTAGGAACGGGGGAGAGGGGGCACAGAGATGTCCAAACGCTAACTACAGCGTGACTTTGTAAGGTCTTTTCATTTTTCAGAATGAATTAACATGCCTCCAGGAATCCAGAGAGACCTAAACTAAGTGTTTGATGTTTCTGGAAGAGTTTTGCACTTTTTCGCTCAAACTCTGCAATGGGAGTAATAGTAATAACTATTGAGTGCTGTGGGTGAAGGGGAGGATTCATGCTCAGCATTTTCAATGTTGGAGTGTTTCACGGAGCATGGGACTGGGTCTGGCTAAGGACCATAAAACTCCTCCCGGGAGTAGGTTCTGTTGTTTCTCTATGGGAGCTGTTGGTTGAAGTGGGGGCTCTGGAAACATGAGTGGAGGCACGTTTACACTCCCTTACCCACCAGAGTGCTGAGTGGTCATCTAATCCTTTGGGGGTGCTTGTTAATGTGGATGTATACATGTTGTTCTGCCTCTTCAAAGCCGGGAGAAGGCTATGCCTCATTGGAAATCGCCCTGAGCTTGTCGCTGGACAACCAGGGCCCACATCCTGGCTCTGCCCTCACTAGCTGAGCCGTCCTGGGATACTGACTTAAGCTCTCAGTCTGTCTCCCTATCTGGTAATGGGGGCTGGTGACAAATGGTTCTCAAACATCCATCTGTGGACATGTCAGTTCTGGTCCAAATGAATTTTTCAGCAGGCTGTGACCAAAAAAAAAAAAAAAAAAAAAAAAAAAATGTGACAATAGTGTAGTAAACAATGTAATCAATTTTTCACCAAGTTAAATGTGTTTGATTTGAAGGCCGGTCTTTCATTCTGAAATTATGTCCTTTCTGGTTTTGTATTAAAATTCCCCGTTTACAAAATGATGTTGAAAATAGGTAGTGATCATAGCTAGTGATTTCATACTTTTCTTATTTTTATGTCCTTGCTTGGCAAAATAAGGACTTGATAGCCCTTTGGTGGTCACCCTATTTTGTTGTTGTACCACTCTGTGAAATCCAAGTCTGAGAACCACTGGCCTAGTTCACAGGATGTTATGAGAACTGAAATAAGGTATGTGAAAGTATACAATTTATAAATAGCTAAGGGCCACCCTAAAACCAGGACCCTCTGGTGGAATGTTCTGATGAATGCCCTGGGGGTGGACGTTTGAACTCCAGCAGTTTAGTTTCCATCTGTAATAGATCTGTTCACTAAATGTTCACAAGCAAAAGAAAACAGAGAATTGCCTCTTTGAAGACGGGAAGAGAACTCTTCTTCCTTCAGTTTAGATGTCTCCCCGCTGCAGTGGAACAGTTTGCTCAGCTATATACTGATCTGACTTCCTTTAAGTATAATTTTTATTGTTAGACACCAAGAACCAAGGGCCCTTCCACTCACACATATAAAGATTCTCTCCTTGACAGCATAGTCGGCCTGTTTCAATAGCAGGAAAATGAGAAGATTTTGTCCTAAGTTATGGTTTCTCTCCTTCCATTATTACAAGAAACTTTGTAACTATTAAAAAAAAAAAAAAAAAAAAAAAAAAAACGCACTCAAACAATCCCAGCATTGCAGGGTGGGGTGTGGAAGAGACAGCCCTGTTTGGTTTGAGTCAGGAGAGTACTTTGTATGTCATAAACATGTGTCCTAACACTCATGTGTCAACAGGCATTGGCCTTCCAGTTTATATACTTGATATTATATAAAACAGTGTCTCCAAACAGCAAGTTGAGAATCAATTTACTATCCCTTTTCGGTAGTTACCATTTCTTGGCAAGTTCTCCATCTCCCCACAGCTACCGGCAGCAAACACGACTGGAGCTCCCTAGACTCTAAGTAATAGTGGCATTACATGCTCTGGGGAATTGAGAATTTCAGGTTTCGGACAATTACTAGTGGTCCCATCTACTGATGTCTATGTGCTCCCACTCTGTGACGGCCTTTGTTCTGTGTCATGATGGTTTATGGAAGATGAAGACAAAATGGGCCCTGCCATCTGAGAGCTTTTGATCCAAAAGGGGAAAAACAAGGCTCACTGCACACCTTCATGTGGGTACATGAGTGAAATACACATAGAAATCCAAGAGGACTAACAGGGTATAATACAAGTAAGACTTCAAAACTGAGTTGCCGTATCAGTGGGAATAAGTCATTAGCAACACTAGATTTACGTTAAAGCCAGACTTGACTTTATAGGAGTAAATTACATAAATTGTTGTTTCAACATGAATGTTGGCTCTGCCACCAATAGGATTTATGCTTGGGCTGCTTACCTGATTGTGACATTTCCCACCTGTTTCCAGAAGGAGGTGGGAATGGCTGCCTCTCTTTAAAGAGCAAGCACTAGATTTAACTGTACTTGGAGGAGTGTTAGCAGCAGAAGTATAACTACTCGTAGATGCATGCAACCAGGATTCTGAACCGCTGGTTCTGAGTAGAGGGCCTTCTGTTACTCTCAGTTCCCCACTGCTACAAGGAGCTCTTCCCAGTGCTGGAGTCGTGGCTGGGGATGCCATAGCTGCTCTCACCTTCCCAGGAGGAAAGGAGCTGCTGTCAGATGCCCCCACCTAATTGGCAGTTTCTGGGGCTCCAAGAGGAGCAACGCCCTCTGCTCTCCAACAAGAAGGAAATAGCCATTGTGCGTACTCTGAGAGCACAGGTTGGGCACTGCTCATGCCTTCAATCAATGTCAACAACCAAGCACTTACTGTCTGGCCAGGCTCCAAACCACAGGCTGGAAGGAAGCTTTAAGATGCCATTTTGTTTATCCTCTCCTTAAGATGAAAATCACACCTAATTGAAGACACCCCTTTTCATCACCCATTCAAGTGTTTAACAACTATCACTGTCATTAAAAGCAGTGGGCATATTCCTTTGGTCCCATGGGCTTCTGATCTCATAGTGTGGGACATGGCTGGAGGAAACCCAGGGCAGCGTCTCTCAGAAGGACTCTTGCCCTGGTCTAAGTGCAGTGATGAATCAATGTCACAACTCTAAAGATGATTAAGCTGGAGGAACATCTGTCCTAGGCCGAGGGGGAAGTTTGATCATAATCCTTTATAGGTTACCAGCTTGCACAATGGGTTTGCCCAGGATAAATGACCTAGTTTGCACATATCACCCCCGTCAGTTCAACCCCATCTCCATCAGTTGTCGCTATTGCTAGGGCATTATATACTATCATGTTTAATGGTTGTTGTTTTCTACAGATCAATTTTTAGCTCTGTTAAAATAACCACATGTTATAGACCCTAAAACCTTTCCATTCTGAAAGTGTCCTAGTGAACCTTCCTCCCTCTATAACATGATTCCTTCCCAAAGCACTCTCTCTATTCCCTGGGTTTAAAAGAGTAATAACAATAATTTTAAAATACTGCTCTCAATTTGTAAAGCTATTAAGAAGGGTTTTCAGATTTCAGCCTACAAAAGGGAAAACATAAGTTAAGGATACGGGAGTCAGAGAACTGTGTAGCTCTGATCGCAGGCAGTGTATCTCAGTGGTGTAGTGGAACGGCCCCAGCCTTTGAGATCAGGCAGACAGACTGCTGCTATTTGGCTGTCTGATCATAGATGATTTATGTGACCTCTCAGTTGTCTCCTGTGTTGGGACCAAACTAATTAACAAACATTTATCGAGCTCTCCTGGGCCCTGTGACAGGCATTGACTATACAGCTGTAAATAAAAAAGGTATGGTCCATATCTTCATGAAGATGACAATCTAGCAGGGTCAGATGAAATGAAATAATGTCAAAGGTCTGTCACAAAGTAGTATCAATAGATAGTCTATAAGTATCAGTTTCCTTCCCCTTCCCTTCAAACCTATGATCATTATATATCTAAAATAGTCAAAAGTAAAGATAGCTACGGACAATTTCATATGTGCAAGAATTTCGGGGGGTGGGGGCCAAACCCTGGTGGTATAAGGTATTCTTCCAGCATTGTGCTTCATGAACCCTAGTTCTGCTTGTGGTCTTGATTTAACGCCATGGAACCACGGGTTTCTATTTATCGTCGATAGTCAACCCTTATTTGGGGTGGAGTTCAGGGAATCATACACATATTGCCCTATTTATCCTTTTAGATCACTTGTGGAGAACAGGGATTGCCATTAAACCCAATTTACAGATGAGGAAGCGAATGGAAGCAGATAATTGTGTGCCCCTTTTGTCCCCTAGTCCTAGTCTGCACAGAGGAGGCACTCAGTAGGTGCTGTTCACACGTGGACTGTTCGAGCCACTCAGAAAGGACAGGTACCCCAAGAGTTAGCAAAGAGATACTGACTCGGGGCTGCTCTGTGGCCCCTCAGCATCTGCCTTCTCCCTCCTCCAGGCAGGTGAGACATGGGCGACTGGAGTTTCCTGGGGAACATCTTGGAGGAGGTGAATGAGCACTCCACGGTCGTCGGCCGGGTGTGGCTCACCGTGCTTTTCATCTTCCGCATCCTGATCCTCGGCACGGCCGCAGAATTCGTGTGGGGGGACGAGCAGGCCGACTTCGTGTGCAACACGCAGCAGCCGGGCTGCGAGAACGTCTGCTACGACCAGGCCTTCCCCATCTCCCACGTCCGTCTGTGGGTGCTGCAGATCATCTTCGTGTCCACGCCGTCGCTCGTGTACGTGGGCCACGCCATGCACCGCGTGCGCGTGGAGGAGAAGCGGAAGGAGCGCGAGGCCGAGGAGCTGTGCCAGCTGGTGGCGGGTGACCGTGGCGACAGGCTGCCGCTCCCCGCCGACCAGGGCAGCATGAAGAAGAGCTGCAGCAGCAGCAGCAAAGGCACCAAGAAGTTCCGGCTGGAGGGGACCCTGCTGAGGACCTACATCTGCCACATCGTCTTCAAGACCCTCTTCGAGGTGGGCTTCATCGTGGGCCACTACTACCTGTATGGGTTCCGGATCCTGCCCCTCTATCGCTGCAGCCGGTGGCCCTGCCCCAACGTGGTGGACTGTTTCGTGTCCCGGCCCACCGAGAAAACCATCTTCATCCTGTTCATGTTGTCTGTGGCTTCTGTGTCCCTGTTCCTCAATCTTCTGGAGATGAGCCACCTGGGCCTGAAGACGATCCGGGCTGCCTTCAAGAGGCCCACGGAGCAGCCGCTGGGGGAGATCCCCGACAAGTCCCTCCACTCCATCGCTGTCTCCTCCATCCAGACAGCCAAGGGTTACCAGCTTCTCGAAGAAGAGAAAATCGTGTCCCACTATTTCCCTTTGACTGAGGTCGGCGTGGTGGAGACCAGCCCACTGTCTGCCAAGACTTTCAGTCACTTGGGGGAGAAGGTGGGCACAGGGCCCCTTGGGGACCTCTCCCCGGCTTATCAAGAGACACTGCCTTCCTACGCTCAGGTGGGAGCACAGGAAGTGGAGGGGGAGGAGCAGCCTAAGGAGGGGGGAGCAGGACCCAAGGTTGGGGAGAAAGGGCAGGAAGCAGAGAGAATGAGCAGGGAAGAAGGGCAGGAGACCTTGGCAGAGCTGGAGGGGGAGAAAGTGGAAACCCCTGGAGTGGGGAAGGTGAGTGAGACAGAGGTGACAAACCAAGGGTTGCCGGCTGAGAAGGCACCTTCCCTGTGTCCAGAGCCGACAGGGGATGACACCAGACCCCTGAGCAGGCTGAGCAAAGCCAGCAGCAGGGCCCGGTCAGATGACCTCACCGTGTGAAGTGGTACCAAAGAAAGAAAGAAAAAAGAACAGCAAAGAAAAAAAACGAGCAGAGCTAACATACAGGGCAAGATGAAAGAAAAAGATGCCAATGTGATTTGAGTCTTCTTCCCTCAAATCATGTTGGCCTCTTTTGATGTCCCTTCCCTCCCCCCCACCTCTGGTTGGACAGCCATATAATGGAACAGTGCATGTGGTACAGCTAGGACACTGTCTTTCTCGGACATAAGCGCTACCAAGAGAAACCCATTGTCCCATCAAAGTTCCCTGTCTCATACGACTGCCCTGCCCCTCTAGCGTAACGGCTCTGGGGGACTCTGCTTTCATCCCCTTTTTTCCAGAGAAATCCTTCTGATCAGAGTTGTGATTGCCTGATCGCTTTTTACTAGTCTTGTCTCAAGCTCACTAACTCAGCCAGACTTTGTCACCCCAGCCCTTCCCTAGCAGGTGCCATGTGACCATATATCAGGGGTCCCAAATGCAAATGCCTACAGGATACAGGCAGGTGATTTCAGGGGGTGAAGTGGCCTGTTCTAAAGCCATGGAGAGCTGGGCTGTGAAAGTCCCAGAGGGCAGAGGGCAGGTGCTGCCCAGGTCCACGCAGGTCTACCTGGCCATCTGATTACCACCTTCCTTTTAAGATATGCATTCTAGAAATGCTTTTCCAGAGCAAAGCTTCTTCTGAAACTATTCCTCTCCGTGACATGTTCCCGTTCTTTGGTGCCCCACTCTAAAGCAGAGTGGTCTAAAAATTAAATTCATACCAAGGTCTGATTGTTTGATAATTACTCCAAGGAAAATTTACATTCTAAAAGAGAAAGCCTAAGACATAGCTCACCTGGGTTCATCCAAAGTGACCAGCCTTCAATGAAGGAATGGACCAGACAATGGACAGTTGACTAGAAAGAGGCGTACGTATCTGTCTTGCAGACATGTGACTTCCTGGCTGCTGCTTGAATCTTGCCCTTGCATCCAACGCTGTTCCACACAGACCTTCCTCTGTATGGTGAGAGAGGTAACAAAATGCCAGGCCTGGGAACCAGCCAGTGCATCATTGACCCCAATGGCTGCACTATTGCTCCTACAGTTTTGCTCCTGAAGGGCAATTTTAAGAAGATATAAACTCAGGGCCTGAGACTAGCGTGATCCTTACCAGAGTAAAGCATCTGTCTCAACTAGGACCTAATCCGAACCAGAAAAGAAAAAGAAACCTACATTCTGTGTAAGTGGAAACTGCTGGTGCTGTTTGGAACCAGTTGTATAGGTGTAGGTGAAGGCTGCTGCTACCCTCATCTCTGCTGGGCCACAAGTGTGTGTGTGAGTGTATTTCCTTGGATGCAGCAGCATCTGCTCCAATGCCTCTACCTACCCAAGGATGTTGCCATCTTCCCTTAGTCTTCCCAACAATAGAGAAAGCCGATGTCAGCATCAAGGGACCAGGACTTTTTTTTTCTTTCTGCTACTTAGTAGCTGTGTTATTGTCATCCCTTAACCTCTCTGTACCTCAGTTTTCTGTCTACAAACTAGAGATGGCATTTGCCACCAACCTACCTCCAGGGATATCATAAGGATTAGTGAGTTGGCTTCCAAGCCTGGAGCCTGCTGAGTGGTACCCTTCCCTGAGCGGTTCCTCCAACAGCAGCGAGACTGGGAAGAAGGGCAGGTGGGTACTTTCCATCTGACCCTCCCAACCTGCTTTGCAGTTACATGGTGAGCGTTTTTCAGTGTGGAACAGACACTCTGGAGATCAGTTTTCGCAGACAAGACTCAAAACAGAATCTTGACCGCATATGTTTAGTAGGAACCTGAGGCTCTTTGACCTTGAGAAATGTCTGGAGACAGACTGGCAGTTACTTTCGTCCTCTGGAAAATGTCCCTTCATGTCCCATTTTAAGCTGCCACACAACTAGTGCCAGGTTCCAATCACAGGCAGCTGTGTGTCTGTGGAGGCCCTTAGTCTTTACAGCTGGATCCCTCAGTATCTGTTTTGAGGCAAAAAATTATGACTGACTCAGGATTAGAATCCCCCTGGGCTCCATCAGGTACAGCTTTAAATCCTACTCCTGATCCTTCCCTTGTTAAACTAACCTCACAGGGCATGTGGACTTAGCAATAAAAAGAAGCATTGGCAGCAGGACATCAGAAGTGCCTCTCCCTTCAGAGGAAAAGGGCTAATAGCTTAACAGCAGTTATAACACCTTCATCGGGAGATCTGTGACCAGAAGGGACAGAGTCAGTCAAAGTTCAGTTAGACAGTTTTGAGCCTGGCTCTGTAATCCCCATGCCTAGCATTTGGGGCATTATAAAAAGGCCTATCTGCTTTTCACCATGACTGTGTCACTTGCCACACAGGTGAAGCATCCAACACAGAATTAGACAAATATTTCTGAATGTCAGCATGACCTGGGGATCAGGTTTTCCCACAGGAACAATGAAGTTCAAGGCAGAAATGTTGGCTGCCCCTTGTTGACTCTGGGAACCCCAAGATGTCACGTACCTGTTCCATATGACACTGTTCTCTCAGTTAATTGGGGGTAACAAGTTCTGCCCCCCTTCACAAGGTAGATCAAGTGAATCAATACCCAGGAAACACTATGAGCATACTCAAAAAAATAAGTGGGGTTTCTTTTAACTCAACTAATTTGGAAATAAAAGGAAAAGGAGGAAGGCCTTATCCAAACTGGTCAGAAGTCCTTATTGTAAAATGTATACTAAAGCAATGACAGTCACCACCTTCAAACACTCAGATTGTTAACTACGCTACTGATACAAAGTGAGCCAATAAGTAAAATGAAGGAAGTAAATTAAGGGGGAAGGAGGAAGTCAACATTTCTGTAGTCCTGAATTCCTGAGAATTATATTACAAAAGAAGACTGCCTTTAATCGTGCAAGAATTCATTGCTGAAAGTGGCACTGCAGGTAGTCAGCTTACTAGGGCCCACGTGTAGAGACGACCAGCCCCTTAGACGGTCTCTGACTCCTGGCAGATGGGAGTCCATGGGTCCAGAAAGAGCCGCTTGAACTCTTGGGTCCAAGCCCTGCGGAAGGCCCTGAGTTCCTGAGGAGGGTCCTTTGGGCATGCTGGGGTAAGAAGGAGCGTCCCCCCACACACCATCCCACTCCCTCTACTTCCTCCTCTGTCTTTCCCCTGACCCTGAATTACCCCTCTATGCATATTGTATGCAAATGATCACACCACCCAAGTTAGAAAAGTTTAGATGAAAAAGGTTTGCCTGGTTGAATGGAAACTCTTCTAAGTGTAAATACAATCTGTAAAATGAAGTAAGTGTGTGACTAGAAGTGATAGTGAAATAGTCAGGGAAACTTCTCTTTTTGTTATGATTGTATTATAACTAAACATGCAATTGGGAAGGAAGAAAAAGGAAACAAAATTCTGGGTTCAGCAGTTAGATAAGAGGAAGGAAAGCTTTTATGAAAGACAAGATACTCTCCACTGTCCTAGACGTTGCAGCTCCCAAAGCTGGGAAAAGTGGTGCCCTGCCGTGGCAATGGCCACCAAGGTAGCAGTGGGATATACTGTAGGCTCCAGCCCCATTGCTGTCTGGAAGTTCTCCAGTGAAGACAAAGAGGATTCTGGAAGGATTCATAAAGTTTCCTGGAGGGAAAAACAGATGGCTCCATTGCCTTTCTCTGCAAGTTTTTCCATCTATGAAATAGGATCAGTAAAGACTCAGCTAAGAAGCACATTCATAACCTCCTTGAGAAATCCCTGGCAAAGGAGACAGCATTATTGGGACTGTGTCTTGAATTCTCCAACCTTCCACATCTTCATGTCAGAGCTAATAGTCAGGTGTAAGACTGTTACAAAACAAATAAAACTAACT
The DNA here is from genome assembly GCF_057876585.1 of Rhinolophus sinicus. Taxonomy (NCBI): domain Eukaryota; kingdom Metazoa; phylum Chordata; class Mammalia; order Chiroptera; family Rhinolophidae; genus Rhinolophus; species Rhinolophus sinicus. Next base: position 51,074,709 of record NC_142507.1, read on the forward strand.
TGACTTTTTGCCATCTTTGTGTTTTCTTTTGACCTGTCCGCTAAACTAGACTGTGATGAAACTGCCCCAGTTTCTGGCTATTCTTCCTTTGTAATTAAGGAGTTGGGGAACAAAAGGACTGGGGTATGGAGAGAGAGGCAGTAGTATGCTGGTAAATATTCAACACCAGCTCTCCCCAGATAAAAAGGCCCTGGCTTGTAGTGTTTGCCAATTTCCTTGGTGTAAATTCTCCTACCACCATGAATTTCAAGCAACACAATGTCACTGAACACAGAGATGTTTTTTATGACCTAACCTTGGAATTTGCATACCATCACTTCCATCATATCTTATTGGTCACTATCCCCCAGTCTACTCCAACTACTGTGGACAGAATAAATTAGAAAGGAGCAAGATTTGAGGTAATGACACCAATTTTGGCTCCTTTTTCTTTCTTTTTTTTAATGGTTTAATTGTACATATGATGCATGTTGTAATCTGCTCCAAATGCGTCTTGGAAGTAGGCAGGATTTGAACAACAAACGATAACGCAATTTCCAGATTGCTGTTCGATTGCCATTATAAGGAAAGCCCTTGGCCCAGGATAATATCTGGTCATGACTCCATTGACCAGAACAGAGTTTTGAGTCCCTTTGGGGGGGTGGGGAGGACAGGCAGGGGGAATTCCTCTAGCTTCTGTACTCAGCTTTCCTGAAAACTGTTCAGTCTTTCTAACTCATCCAAGTTTTCCAGTTGCATTTTTCTGTCTTTCTCATTTGCTACAGCTATCAACTCTACACTGGCTAGATCTGTAGATGGAAGAAAGAACGAGGCACCTCCAGAACTGAGTTAGACTAATAAAACCAACAGAAAATGGATGGTTTTATTGTAATTACTTACATAATTGTAAGTAAGCTGAACCAACAGAATATAATGTAACCAAAACCAAAAAAAAATCCTCAATCACATCTTTAAAGCAAATATAATGACAAGGGGTGTTCTTACGGCCTTACAACAAACATGGGTATCTCTAATGTCTCCCAGATCAGAACCTCAACTTTCTCCAATTTTTTTTCATGATTGTATTACAGCGAAGCAATAATTTCTAGGACAACTCTATATCCTTCTTAAATTATAGGCTAATTGCCTTCCCTTTAAATATTTTTTAGGTACTGACTTGTCTAGTAGTCAAAGACCCTTCTTGACTTTTTAAAAATCCTGTTGACCTCATTACTGTGTCTAGTGTGGTCCTACATATTCACTGGGATTGAGACCCTCCTCTTTACAGATAAGTAACAGACAAGGAAAATAACAACAAAGAGACAGCTGACAACCTGTCTTTTTGTTTCAGGGACCTTAGAAGAAAACAAACAGTGAGCACCAAAAGTAAAAGAATAGCATAATTTCCAAAGATATTTACCTAAGAAAGTAAAAGTAAACTTTGAATCTATTTTGTGCTCTCAAAAAATTTTTAAAGAAAACATGGACTCTATAAAACAAGAGACGAAATATAAGATAATAAGATAATAGACTGAGATGGGAAAGGAGCTGGCAGAGTTAGCAAACAGTGCCACAGCAGAATTAAGAGGAATGAAAGAGCAGACTTAGCAACACAGAAAGTCAAATCAGTTTTGTAAAGGATAAACATCAGAAATTCTCCCAGAATGCCAAGAGGACGAAAAGAGATGGAAATTATCAGAGAGGAGATCATAGATATGGAAAAAGGCAATAGAAACCCACTACATAGCTATTGGTACTCCTCAGGGAAAATCAGGGCAAGTGAACCATAAGCATCAAAGATACAACAGGAGGAGACTTCTGCGCTGATCAAAGACCTGAAACAGCAAATTGGAAGGAATTTACCATGTACGGGAGAGGAGGGGGAAGAGGGAACATCTAGATAAATTTTTAGCTGCAAGTATAAAGACTTGATTCTACAATTTTAGAAATATAAGAAAACCATGGTTTGTGTACTGCTAATGAACAGTTATGTTTTCACCTTCTTATCCAGGTGTGACCCTAGAGTAGGAGGTGCAGCTTCCTGGGAAGAGAATGGCTGTTTCAGTATTAAGTCCTGGAAAGTGAAAGATTCTAGGATGAGAAAAAGAGGAGTTGGAAAGTGAGTCTTAAATAGGAAACAGGGAATTTCTTTCTCTGTCTGAGCCCCATTCTCTTCAGCCTGGAATCCCAAGTGTCCCAATGTGCTCAATATGTTTCCAACAGATAAGGAAACGATGGCCTCTGCCATATGGAAGCAAGTCAGAGACTAAATTAGGGAGTACATGAGTTAGTACCTGCCAAGACTGTAGAACAGAAGTTGGTATGGGAAACACTTGGGAAGTATTAGCTCTCATCACCATCACAAATATTATTCTATGTGATATAATTACTATCATTTAGCATGGTGTTATTAGTAAATGGGACATATTAGACTCAGCTGGGATACGGACATTTAAGGGAAGGGTTTGTGCACATGGTCTGGAGGGGTCGGGGGAGAGACCACTATTGGTCGTGGGGATTAGTAACAGCTCTAATGGAAAAGAAAAGCTAGGGTGAGGACAAGAAACCCAAAAGTCACAGCTCTTAATTTCAGCCATCCCTCCCCATGTGGAGTTAGTCCCTCCGGTTCCAACTTGGATGAACAAGATGTTTATTAAGTTACCTACAAAGGATGAAAATATATTATAATGAAATAATACTGTGGTGAAGATTTTGGCTTGATACTGCTCCAAAACATATTAAATTTCAGAAAAGAATAGAACATCTGTAGAATGTTAAGTATGAAAAATTTCCGCCAAAAACTCCACAATAAGCCAAATTTCATTTATGAGTGAAGGTAAGTGAATGGCATTCTCAATTATGCAAAAACTCAAAATACCCACAAATTCTTTCTTTAAAGAGAAATGTGTGTCATGATCCACTCAAGCCAAAAGAGAATTTTTAAAGAGTTCAAGAAGGCAAAGTATGAAAAGGACTGGTGATGAATACTGAAGATATTAAGCAGAAAATGAATTAAACATACTATAGTTAAGCATAGTTACAAACAGAATACAAATATCATAAATAATTCTCCACACATAGTAAATTTTTTAAATTAAGGCTTAAAACTCCAGATTATATCAACATAAACTTGGGAACCGTGTGAGGAAGAGGGAGGAAGGGAGAAGAAGAAATATGAGGACATAGAAAGCCATGATATTCTTAACTTACAAAGATATTATTTAGTCTTCAGGTGAGTAGTTGGAAAAATATAGGATTGCATGTGTTATTTTAAAATAAAAATGTAGGTCTCCCAAAGTACTAGGGGGAAAAATTAAGAAACATGCAGTTGATATGACAAAACAAGGGGGGTGAGATTAAAACCACACACACAAAATAAGAAGGAAGAATCATCAAACCAAACTATAATATTTATTTTTCTTGATATAAAATATAGTATGCAACAAAGCCATAACATGAAAGATTTTGCACTGAAAAATAAAGCATTGGACTATATGAAGCCGCCAGAAATACAAGGAGATATGGACAGAAAAATAGTAGTGAGAGAACTTAATAAGCCTCCTTCAGATCTTGACAAATAAATAGAACACAAAAATATGGAGGATCTGAAGATAATATATAAGTCTGACTTAAGGGCCATGTAATGGAATGTTAAATAAGCCATTTCCTAAGTCACACCCATGGTGACTGCCCCTTGCCCAGGGAAACTTGAAGGCTTGGTAAGTGTTTCTTATGGGCCAAAATCTTCACCACAATATTATTTTATTATAAAAAACAAACAAACAAAAAAGCAGACTGGTGAAATAAATCATGGTATAATCCTATGATGGATATCACTGAGTCAATGAAAATGCTGTAAAATCCTCAGCCTGAGAAAATGCCCATGATACATTTCTAAGTGAAACAGTATATAGCAAAACATTCTGCTTGTTGTATCCATTTTGGGCAAAAATGAAAAAGTACATGTGCCTGGGTATGGGTGTGTAACTGAGTAGCCAAGAATAAGAATGAATATTCCCGACTTTAGAAATATGCCTGCATTGAGCTCCTTTAGGATCACCTGACCAAAGTCAGGTGGTAAATCACACCCAGTGATAAAGGTGAGGGCTTCTGGAAAATGAGGAAATGTTCCCACCATTAGTTATCCTAAGGGGTTAGTCCTGGGGTACTAAGGAGTGGGGAGGTACGGAAAGCCTTTAGCACTGTCCAGGCCCAAAGGGCAGGAGACCCAAATTTAAGTGTGGAGAAGTTCAGAACAGTTCTGATGGAAGAGCATGAACATCTATTACTTTTCATTATGAATTTTAATTTATATATTCAATTTTAAATTTCCTCTCTCTCTATCCTTCCCTTTCACACATTAAATGGATCAAATTAATTCTGCATGAGAATTATATTAGTAGGGAATCTGCAAATGAGTTCTAATAAATAAGAAAAAATTTTAAGTTATGTATTTTAAATAATGCCTCTGAGTCTTTCCAAATTTGGGAGATATACAGTTATCAGCCTTTTCGGTTCAATTTGAATAATTGGTAGCCAAAAGTTTTAAATATACATTTAAACTGATTAATAATGAAGGAAAACTGTGAATGTAAATTCGTAATAATAATGGGTAAGAATTATTGCAAACTTACTACAAAGCACTTATTTTTCTAAGGGTTTAAGTGTATTCCTTATTTAATCCTCAAAATTTTATGCGCTAAACTGCTATTATAATCCCTATTTTTTTAGATGAGGAAAATGAGGTACAGAGAGTTAAGTAACTTGCACAGGGGCACACAATTATTTAATGCTTCTTCATTCTTCAGGAATATGGCCTCAACAACAACCACGCACTTGATTCAGTGTTAATTCTAACTCATCTGAACCTCTCAAGAGCCTGGACAGGACATCCTGAGAGCATCCTAGGTCAGGGCCAAGGTCAACATAGCCAAAATAAGACTGTATAAGTGGAAAGAACTAATTAGATTCAAGGAAGTAAGAGGAATTTTTTGAACCAAAACACAGGTGGTTGTTTGGCTGTGCTCAGGCAGTGGAGTGAGCATGCCTAGAGAGAGAAAAAAAAAAAACAGCACAGCTAGCATCACTCTGGCCCTCAGCCCCTTTCTCCAGGCAAATCAGAGTTGACCTTTACCCACTGTGAAGGTCCTGATTTGTCCTAAGACACCTTTGATTCTCACAGCCAGTCCTCCAGCCTTGTTAGCGTCTGTAAGAACCTCCTGGAAAGCTGTTAACAATTCCAGAAGCCACCCTCAGAAATCCACTGGTCTGTCTGCCTTAAGGCCCATGAATCTACATTTTAAATGAGCTTCCCAGGCAGGGAGAGCACCATACATTGAGAAAACTGCCCCTAGACACTTTCTAGACGCCCCTGTAGAAGCTGTGCATGGGACCATTGGGAGGTGAGTGCTTTCTCTCTGAAAATTTGGGGCTTCCTGGCCAGCTTACCTTGGTGGCTTACTTGGGTAGACGGTGGGGTCCAAGGTCTCAGGGAACCTGCCAGAGCAAGGAAAGCTACACGACAGGATGGCTGTGTGTGGAGGGAAGCAGCTGGAGTAGGAGGCCATGGAATTGTCATATATCTCAATGTCATATATCAAAAAAGATTCCAAACTTACAACTGCATATGAATCTACTACTATACCACAATAAAAAGTTTAAAAACAAAATTTCTAGCAGAAGTTATTTAGCCACTGGCATGGGCAAGCGTTGTATGTGTGCATGGAGAAGGGGTGCTAGGGTGTTTCACAGGGTCCCCGTGTTAGGGTCAACTCCTGGACTCAGCCTTTTGTATAAATTTGGCGGAAGAGGGAAATATATTAGCCGTCAGGATGTGGATGGTGCCGGAAGATGAGAGAAGATAGGCGGTATTAACACTGTAGTTGCTATGGAAAAGGGTACAGTGAATTGGTGTGAATAAACACTGGTCCAAGGGACATAGATTGGTCATGTTGTCAGTAGACTCTTTAATGGCAGATCTGTCTGGCTGTCAATCTCTAGATCAATGGTAAACAATGGCCAGTAATCGTGAACATGAAATTTTTTGGCTAGCACCCTTGGAAAATGGGTCACAAACTGGGGGCTCAGTCAGAGCCCAGGTGTTTTTTTTTTTTTTTTTTTTTTTTTTTTGTTTTTTTTTTTCTAAGATTTTATTGGGGGAAGGGGAACAGGACTTTATTGGGGAACAATGGTCAAATTGTTGTCCTTTCAGTCTTAGTTGTGGGGGGTTCTGTTCAGCTTCAAGTTGTTGTTCTTTCAGTCTTAGTTGTGGAGGGCGCAGCTCAGCTCCAGGTCCAGTTGCCGTTGCTAGTTGCAGGGGGCGCAGCCCACCATCCCTTGCGGGAGTCGAACCGGCAACCTTGTGGTTGAGAGGACAGGCTCCAACCAACTGAGCCATCCGGGAGCTCAGCGGCAGCTCAGCTCAAGGTGCCGTGTTCAATTTTAGTTGCAGGGGGCGCTGCCCACCATCCCTTGCGGGACTCGAGGAATTGAACTGGCAACCTTGTGGTTGAGAGCCCGCGCTCCAACCAACAACTGAGCCATCCGGGAGGCAGCTCAGCTCAAGGTGCCGTGTTCAATCTTAGTTGCAGGGGGCAGAGCCCACCATCCCTTGCGGGACTCGAGGAATTGAACTGGCAACCTTGTGGTTGAGAGCCCACTGGCCCATGTGGGAATCGAACCGGCAGCCTTCGGAGTTAGGAGCACGGAGCTCTAACCGCCTGAGCCACCGGGCCGGCCCGAGCCCAGGTGTTTTGACAGTCGATGAGGTAGCAGCAGCAGATCTCACTGTTGAACAGGATAGCAGCTAGAGTGGACTAGGAGCATAGTACCAGGGTAGGGATGGGAGGGCAAGCTATTTTGGGAAAGAGACTTGCTCTGAGGAGGGTTGATTAGCTATTCATCTAGTGTGAAGGTTTCTAGAGATGTTCTGCAATCAAAAGCAGGGGGTAGTAGTTCACGGGTCACCCAGGCCTGTCCTTGGCCTGGACACAGGCGTTACAGTAGGGAGAATCCTGCATGGTATCATTCAAAGCTTTGCACAGGTCTGAGGCTAGCAGGATTGCATACCTTTCTCTGCTATGCCAGGTTCACTGAGACTCTGATCCCCACCACGCACCCCAGTAAGTCACCAAGGTAAGCTGTTTGCCTCCATAAGCTCTCCCAGCATTTTGCACTACTATCACATGGCCTCGAATCTGTTAGGGATTCTAACTTGTCATGTGTAGGTAAATGCCTACACAGTATCATCTGTGGAGGCATCTACCTGCTTCCCTGACAAATGTAGCCAGGGACACAAAGTTCTTTGGTTTAAGACTCTCCGAGAGTAGGGCTGCCTCCACTGCTCCCTGGCCTTCTGCATCAGGGAGGGAATGGACATCTGATAGGTAGTTTGGCTGCTTGGTATGGCAGAGTTCAATGCTAAGAAAGAGAGACACCTTCCCTTGTGTGTAATACATTTGTGAGTCTGTTACTCAGATTGCAGTAGTCTAAGCACTCGGGTCCTAGATGCCAGGTCCACTCAAGGCTGTACTTAGATATTGACAGCAGCTTTAACTGCAGCCACTCCCACACTGGGTGACTGCCCTCAGCTGTAGGCAGCTTCCAGGACTATGAGATTCCAGGGGCTACAAGTCTACCTAGAGCCCAAGTGGGAACCGATAAGTCCCAGAGCAGTGAATTAAGCCTTCACGAAATGAGTATTGAATGGATAAAGTAGTAATTAAGTACATATGAGCAACTGTAAGTGTGTGTGTGTGTGTGGGGGGGGTAGTTCCTAAAATAACTCATCTTCAGAGTCTGAATTATTCCTTGTTTTGAATTAAATCAAACTTCATTTAACTTTCAGTCTTTTGTCCTACAACTGTCTCTTGGGGCCATATCAATTCTACATATTCTTTCACATGAAGAGAGCTTTCATGTTCCTGGGTCTTCATTCTTCAGTTCCTTTCATGGACCCTCGTCTGGTGGCTCACCTCTGAGGGTGCTCCAATACACCTAGGTGCCACTTAACAGTGTGGTACAAAGAATGCAGTACTCCAGATGTGGGCTAATGGATACCAAGTATGAGATTATCACTCCCCTGTTCTAGATGGTGCGCGTTTTTTGTTCTTATCACATCGGAAATTTACTTGCTTAGCTGTATTTGTTAAAATCTCACCTGCTCTCCCACTCTTCCCTCACCTGTAGCTGTGCAGTTGTTTGTGGAACCCAGTATACATTTTAACATTTAAAACGCAATGCCCGACTTAGGGTCTAACTCATTATAATAATCATTATTAACTTCATCTTATTAGCCATGACCAATATGACCATTATAAAATGGAATTACTACTTAAAACAAGATGTTAGCTGAGGCCCCACCTCCTTCAGCCTCAGAAATGTAAATACTACCTTACGTTACATTTGCTTTTGGATTTTCAGACCAGCGTCTCATCCCGCCCCTTTCGGCCAGCACACCTCTAACTAAGCCCCGCCCCCAAAGTGACATCTCCCTGGCCCCGCCCCCGGAGACTCCGCTCCCGGGCGCCTCGCGTCCGCCCATTCCCAGCCGCCGGAGGCGGGAAGCACTGGATGTGGCCGCTGATTGGGTGGCTGGGACGCAGCTTGATGGCGTCGGGCTGGCGAACAGCGATCCTGGTGGTGGCCCCCGGGCGAAGGCCGCGGGTGTGATGGGGCCGGAGTCTGGAGGGTGCTGTGGCCTTGGGGAGTGGAACGTCGAGGCACGCGCTCTTTCTACGTTTCGCCATGAGTTTCCTGATAGATTCCAGCATCATGATTACCTCCCAGGTGAGCCACTGCCTCCGCCGCAGGACTCCTTAGGGTCACTTTCCCCAATCGTCTCGGGGCCTCCGCGATGCGGCTGGCCCGGGTCTCGCTCGCAGCCTGCGGCCTGCACCTGCCTCATCCGTGCCCGGGCCCCGGGAGGGTGTGACATTTGCAGAGTCCGATTCCCTCCGCCCTCGTCTGGAGGCGCCCCGACCCAGCCTCCATCTTCCCACTGCCCCTCACCCTCCGCTTTCCCGTCCATCCTTGGAAGGGATCAGGTGGCCTCAGTGCTCAGAGCTGGTGCCGCGAGAAGGGCGAGGTCCCCAAAGCGCCCCGAAGCTCTGGACTGAGCTGCTGACCCACGGATTGGGGAAGCGTGTGGTTCCGGGCGCGGAGTGCGCCTCGGGCCAATCGGGGCTGGCTCCTGGGGACACGTGGGCACTTTGCTGGTTGTCAAATGCTGCATCCGGGTGCGGAGGAATTTGCCACCAGCGCTTAGATCTTTAGGTTTCAATTGTGCACGGACACCTCATTCTTTATTCTCTGTTTGCTGCCCATGCGTTTCGGATCTTTTTCTGACCCTCCGTGCTTATTAGCTACGTTCATTCATTCGCAGTCAACGAACTTTTATCGATCATTTATATAAAGCTCTGAGGGTACAAACATAAATTAGACACTGACTCTCCCTGCTCTGTAGAAGCTTCTCTGGGGAGCTTCTTGCTTTTACCACGTCATTCCTTGAGTTACTCTATGTTTTTTTCTTCATAGCATTTATCACAACGCTGATACCATTTATGTATTTGTTTATGAGTTTATTTTTTGAGATGTTGAGACGTGCATAGTTGTATCCCCCCTCCAAGTGCAAACATTCGATAAATATATGTTGGCCAGCTGTTAATATTTGTAGAAGCTCAGACTGTCTAATTATTGATCTTTCCCCTCTCATTCTTTCAGTAATTTATTTTTTCCGAATTGTTCTTGTTTTCAAGTGGCAAACGACAGAAACAGTTCATTTTGGGGATTTAAAGTGAATTAAATCTTTGGTTTTTGATCCAGGTTTCATTTGCTTCATCCTAATGCTTCTGTCTTTGGAGGAGAACTTTGTCCTTGTCTCTTAAAAAACTTTTATTGCAACATTTTAGAAAGTATGAAACAAGGAACACCCTAACAAAATAAGTTTTTATTTTTAAATTTACCATCCTTTATATAGTTTTCATAATTATTGTTTTTATCAGCTGCATAATATTCAAATGTATTGATGTACAAAAATCTGGACATGTAATTTTCTTTTCAAACTTTTCTAAGGCTTCCTGTTGCCCTGGGTGACAACTCAGGGTTATTTTTAGCCCTAGTATCAACTCAAGGAAAATGACAGTATTTAAGTACCATTTTTTTCACTCAGAATCAAAATAAGAATGTCAGTGAGGAAATTGGCATTGAATTGTAGCCTCTAAGATTTTCAATACAGACATAATTGATAAGTTGAACCGTGAAAATGGCTTTCTGACCTTTTATGCCATATAATTAATAATACTTCAACTTTCACATGGAATATCAAATATAATTCTCAGACCTGCTCTGTACAAATGAGGAACTAAGACCTCCTTTGCATGGAGTATTCTTGGTAGATATTTATGTGGCTACTGCATCATCATTTAGGTGTCAGTAAAAATGTTACTTCAGGAAGCCTTTACCTGACTCCCAACCCCCAAAGTAGCCTCCATTCCAGCCACCTTCTGTCTCTTTTCTGTTTTAATTTCTTTTTAGCATCTATCACTATTGTTTATTTGGGTGTTTGTCAGCTGTAAACTCCCTGAGGTCCAGGATATTCTCTTTCTTGTTCTCTAGCATCTAGATGAATTGCTGGAACATATTAGAGGCCTACTAAATATTTGCTTATTAAAAAGCACCTGTCTAGAGAGGCGTGGTTACCTTAGAAACACCTGCCCCTCACTTTTCCTGTTTTGTATGAACTGAAAGATTTATTTAAAATGAAATCTGAAATTAGAGGTCATATACTGGAGCTGGTCAGCCTCAAGTAACATCTTGGTGTAGAGATCGTTCACCATGCCCCGGGATAAAGTTCAAATCCTTAATACAGTTTATAGGGTGTCTTATGAGACCCCAGCTCTGACTTTTCCAGCCTTGGCTCTCGCTATTTCTCACTTCCCTTTGTACTGTAGCCTTACAAAGGGTGCCTTACTTTTAGCGTTCTTCTGTTTCCTGAATCTGGCCAGGCTATCCTGCCTTCAGATTTCCACACAGTCTGTTGTCACTTTTTGGACATTTTTCCGGTACCCCTCCACTTCTGTCTCCTGGCTAACTCCTATTGAGCCTTCAGATTTCAGCACGAACACCCACGAAGCGTCTCCTAGCCTGGACTGGGTATCCCCGCACATGCTTCCATAGTTCACTTTGCCCGCTTCCCTTATACAACTCTATCACATTGTTTTGTAATTACTTATCTATCTCTCCCATAGATTATAAACTCCTTCAGAGTGGTATCCATGCCCTCGTTCAGCATTCTAGCTCTAGGACCTGGCACATAGTAGGCACTAAAAGATATTTGTTAAATGAATAAAGGGTAAATAAATGATCTGAGAAAGGGGCCTTTTTCAGTCAGTTCTTTAATAACTGCCCTGCCAATGGCTGTCTCTCTTTTTTTTTAATCTGTAGCTAATTTTTAATGTAGGAGTCATTTTTTGTAAAAGCAGCTGTTATCTAACTCATGTTTTGAACCGTCTATATAGTCATAAGACTTATCAGTTCCAAAGTACACTTTAAGTCCCAAGGTCAAGACTGTACAATTTTTTAAATATTAATTCTCTTTTTAAATAAGAAGCTATGCACCTTCTATTTCATTTGCAAAACTATTTGAGAGTGCTTATCCCTTCTACATGCTTTTTAGATCCTCTATAATCTTGCCAGAATTTATATTTATCTTGGAATTAAAGGATTCTCCAGTTAACTTTTTTCAAGTTGTATTAAAAAGTCTTTTGTTGTTTTTTTTAAAAGCTTTCTTATCGTTGTGAAAGGAGCCCACTATTAAGTATTAAAGGTATAGATCTCTCTTTTTCTTCCATTTCCCATCCCCTCATGTAGAATATCATTTTCGCTTGTTTTTCTTGTTTAAAGTTCCATTTCAGGATGGTCTTTAATATGTATGTTATTTTCTTTCTTATCTCCATCCTACACACCACTTCCAGTTCTAAATGCTTGACTTCTCCAGTTTCAGTCGTGACTTCATCAGTCATATAAAGGTGGCCTCTAAACTCCGAATTTAAATGTCTCCACTAGTGATGATGATTTATAACCAAAGGGTGTCCTAGGTAGTCGAGGGTACTTTCTCCCATCTGTTCGCCCCTTTCCTTTTCTGCTCGGTCTGGATTCATGCATATAAGCTACTTTTACCCTCTTGTTTCTTTACCCACATATAATATAAAACTCCACACTTGAATCACTGCTATAGTTTATCTACTACTGGTTCAGGGGCCTGAAGGCTGCCGTAGAAAATTCCACACCTGCAGATTGGGGACTCCCTGAGTTTAAGGGCAACTTGGGCTCACTGAATCATTCTTTTTTCTTGGCCTTAATTAGCTGCTTGTTCCAGTCCCCTCATAATTTCTCTTGAGTCTTTATCACTCTCTTCGGAGCCCTTTTTTCTATCCTTACCTCTTACTCTTAACAGATGACTGACTCCTACTGTATCAGCAAAAGTGAGACCAAAGGTGACCTACTTCCTGGCCTCACTCTGAGTTGTCACCTGTGTCCACAGCCATTCCTGACCCCTTCCCTCCCATGTCAGAAAATGAGGTGCCCCCTCCTCCTGAGTAAGGCCATCCTCTCCACCTTGCCTTTGATCTTGGAGCAGCTTATTGTGAAGTGGTTAAAAGCACCAGCTCTAGAGTCAGTCACACCATGACACTTACTATCAATGGATTCACTTCTGTAAGCCTCAGCTTTCTCTGAAATGAGGCCAGTCAAACCTTCTTGGCTTTTTCTGATTTAATGCGATTACAACGCTAAGCATTTGGAGTTCCTGGAGTATAGTAAATGGTCAATAAACGGTTGCTAGTCCTAATAATAAATTAATATCATCAACTCACCCTCTGTGTTCCATCAGTTCCTGCTCCCGTTGGTTTATCCCCTTCCTCTACTGCTTTCTTCCTCTTGGCCTATACACTTTTCCTCCATCTCATATTCTTCTCTACGCTACTATCTAAAGTTTTCTGCCTCTGTCTCCCCCTCGCATTCTTGGCTCTCCCTGCGGTAATTTGTGCGTATGGTCTCTACTGCCTTACACCCCCATTCGCTCCCAGCCGGCTAGTCTGGTTCCTGCCTCCATCTCACTATTCAGACTGTTTTCCTTAAGGTCAGCATTGAACCCCAAGTTACCAGATCCTCTGAACAGATTTCAGTGCTGGTTTTATTGTCCCTCTCTGCTTCATTTAAGACTCCTTTGAACTCTATTCCCTTGGTTGCAGGATACCACACTCTCCTTGTTCCATTATTTCTCTGACCAGTCCGTCTCTTTCTCCTTCCTGGTCTCTTCTTCCCATTTCTACCCTCTAGTGTTTTCTTCTTGGCATATTGTTCTCCTCACTCTACGTACTATTCCTGGGTGATTGTAGGTACTTGGGGGGCTTCAGCTCTTAGGTGTATCTCAGTCCTGCCTTCCTAATCTGTCTTCTGTGTTGACCTGGATGGCCCTCCGACACGTAGCATTTCTAAAAGTGAATGCGTCATCTTCCCAACCCCCACCGCCATTCCCAAACGTTTTCTTCCCCCAATATTCTTTGTATAAATTTGGTGGCTTCACTCTTCATCCTTTATTCCCCCTTGTGGATTTTACCTTTTAAATACTCAACTCTGTTGCCTTCTCCAACTACCAGAGTCTTAATTCAGGCCTTTGTCATTCCTCACCTGGACTACTGTGGCAACCTGCTATAATATTGCTCTTTCTGCAGTGTTGTTTCCTTCCCATGGAGCTTACGCATAGCCGCCATAGCGCTCCATATAAAACAAACCTCGCCTCGTTTTCTCTTCTCCCTCCTTAACCGACTCCTCATCACCCAACACTAACCCAAGCGCCTTAGGGCGGCCTTCAGGGCTCCCTGTCATTGGTCCTCTGATCCCCGCTTAGCCTCAGTCTTAACACCTTCCTTCTCTGAATTTTATCTTCCAGCAGCACCGAAGCATGTGTAGTTCCCAGTATATGCCATGCTATTTCTTTTTTTAAAATTATAAACATTTTTTATTAGTTTCAGGTGTACAAAATAACATAGTGATTAGACATTTATATGCCATGCTGTTTCATACCTCTGTGCCTTACCTGTGCGCTTTGCTATCTGGGAAGATAACCCTGTCCTCCAACCCCCCATCACCTATCTTTTACCTGCCTAATCCTTTTTCATCCTTCAACAGTGTTTTGGGTTTTTTTGTTTATTTGTTTGTTTGTTTGTTTGTTTGTTTGTTTGTTTGGAAGCCTTTGACTGTGGAGTGAATACCTTAGAACCTCTCTCTGGAAAATGCATATAATCCCAAAATGTGCACATGATACCAAGTTTTAAACCCAAATTAAAACCTCTCTCAGCAAAGGTATTCTCCAGAAAAATCTGTCCTAACCCACTATGCTATTGTGTCTAAAGAATGTGGCTGAAAATATGAGTTTGGTGGGTAGGAGGGAAACAGCAGGAACCTCTGCTAAACTGTGCTCTAGCTTCAACACTTGCTCCTGAAGTCAGTGGGAAGGCATAAAAGAATTTTATCTTCCATGAAGTTCCTAGCCAGTATAGGAGGAGTTGTGCTGTGCCAGAGAGAGAGAGCGAGAGCGAGAGCGAGAGAGAGAGAGAGAGAGAGAGAGAGAGAAGGTTCTGTTCACCAGTGAAAAACAAACCAGCTTTAGAACACTGAAAAAAGCTGTCATGTGGCTGCTATCCCTGATGTCTGCTTGAATCCAAACTGGCAAAGTGAGATCCTGCAACCCCTTGGCTTTACACAGAGATGGAAACCACTTTGTGTGGGTTAGGAGCACAACCCATATAAAGTGGAGAAGCTAAGAAAGCTCCATGAAGGAAAACATAAAAAATACCAGTCTTTCTACTGCTTTCCTTTTCTTTTTTTTTTCTTTTCTTTCCCATGAAGTTGTTTTTTTAAATATTTGCAAACAGGGATCATCTGTAAGAAAGCAAGTTTCACTAACTACTTTTTTATTTGCTAACTTCTCTGACTCATAAAATGAGTATCATAAGGTTACAGGAAAAACATATTTTAATATTTGTCTAACTTAAAACATTCTAAAACATGGATGATTCCAAAAATTAAAGAGCATTTCAATCTCTACTCCCAAAAGTTGAGGATTTTAATAAATAGTTCTTATATGAGTAGATCTCATCTTTAATCGCTGAAATAAACTGTCTAGTTAGCAGACTTTATCCTCAAATACTCTGTATATGACATGCCTTAAAAGATTATGTACACTGACCTTCTATCTTTCTCCTGCAGATACTATTCTTTGGATTTGGGTGGCTTTTCTTCATGCGCCAACTGTTTAAGGATTATGAGGTAAGAAGAAATCATTTTGATGATGCTAATACTGTATGAATTTAAATTGCTGTAAAATGGGGCAAGAAGAATATCTCCATTAAAGAAAGGTTATGTTCACTTCCAAGATAGGAAGTTTTTGCCAAATGAGTGCTATATAATTCTTAACTTGGAGAATATGATTAGGCTTAGTTGATTGTTTGTTTGTTTGTTTGTTTGTTTGTTTGTTTGTTTGTTTTAAGGCAAGTCATGTATAGCCCAGAAGGCAGAAGCAGGAATTGTCATGCCTTGGACACCTCAGTACACACATCAATAGCAGATAGTTACTCTTTGGGAGGGAATTTAACTTACAATGTCTCATAAATGTTCCTGTTCATTTGGGTATCTGACTTTCAATGTTAAATGACCGATCTTACATCCTAAGTTAATACCAAAATCCTGAGGCTGACCTGGTTTTTATCTTAAGCCTTGAATTCAGAAAAACGCCAGCCGGGACTGGACATTGCCCAGTTAATCCTCCTCATTTAGTAATCAGCTCAATGGCTATGGGCTACTTTGGGGTCATTTCTAGGATGTTCTCCCCCGGGGAGTTGGGGCTGTTGTCTGAAAAAGCACAGGATTCTAGAGCTTCTGTTCTGCTCGATACTTTAAGGCCTCGCAGGGAAGGTTCTAGAACTGGTCCAAGGTCTGCAGAGTGTTAAAGAAACCCTTTTAGCCCTAACCTATATATATTTACATCTGTCTTTTTTTTTTTTTTCTTTTGGTCATTGTGCATCAGGAATTCTAAGTGCTACTTCTGACCCTGTCACTTCATTTTCTTGTGCCTTAAATCCTCCACGAGAGGATGATGGTACTCGTGAGCCATGAATCAGAAGCGTTGCCATCTTCATCTCTTCCCTTAGCTCCAGGCGACTTACTGTTTTGGCCCCGTTTCCAATGACATGAGAATTTCTTCAAAATAAGTTTTCTGACTTGTAAGATTAGAAGATTATCAGTTCAATACTTCAAACAAGGAAATGACTCAATCTCTGTTTGGCTTTTTTCCCAGGTACGTCAGTATGTCGTACAGGTGATCTTCTCAGTGACTTTTGCATTTTCTTGCACCATGTTTGAACTCATCATCTTCGAAATCTTAGGCGTATTGAATAGCAGGTGAGTGAGGATACTGATTAGCTCTCCTCTTGAGGAAACCTATGTGACTTTCTTTTCATAGAAGACTTTCTTAGATCCCATAGCTGAAAAAATCCACCGTGTGGTTAGGTTAGTCTGAATACTGTAATAATAACACCCAATATGGGTTCCAACCACCCAGTAACTAGTTTGACAAAGATTGTGAAACAGTGGGGAAAGAAATCTGGCCATTAGCTCTGAAATACTAATTAAGAACAAGGCTGAAAGCCTCGTCCCAGGCTTCACTCCTAGCAGTTTTATTTTTCTCAGGGTTTTCTCTAACTAAATCCCGGTAATGGTCCTCCATATTGTTCTGCTGAGTTACAAGATCAGAATTCCTCAGAGCTAGTTAAGGGTTAGAACTGAAGACTAAACTCCAGTTCTTAACTAACTTAGTTAGCTTTGTTGATTTATGGTCAAGTCTGATTGAACTTAAGAGTGTTAAGGATTTTTTAAAACTCCTATCCCCCTCCAGATAACATACCTGTTAGTTTATTAAACAGTCTACCCAAAATATTTCTTGCTCGTTAAACTGCAAGCTTGATTTTTTTTTAGGCCAATGTTTATGTGTAGAGTACATCAGCTATTCAGAACAAAATGGCATTTACCTCTGTAGGCAGGAATCAGTGCTGAGATAAGCTGTATAACTCGCCAGAGGCCCCTGACACTTGAGACTTACAGAGAGACTGTCTTGTCAGATTCCTATTGTGAGAATCAGAGCTGATCATGGTGGTCTCTCGGTAGATAAATTACGAACTTAGAATACGGTAGAACAGGAATTTCCTGTTTTCAACTTGTTCTTTTCAACTTGTTCTTTAATAACCTAGACCTTTCTTAGATGAGCTGGAGGCAGATCCTATGACTATGGAGAATAGGCCAGTGTTATTTTACATGCTAGTTATTACATTTTATTATCACAACCTGGAAGTTGCACTATCTAACAGAGGTCGGCAAACTTTTTCGTATAGGCCAGATAATGAACATATTAGGTCTTATGGGCCATACATTTTCTATTGCCATTACTCAAGTCTGTGTTGTAGACCAAAGGCAACCAGAGGCAGGATATCAACAGATGGGCATGGCTAGGGGACCATGGTTTGCTGACCGCCAATCTAGGTATCAATAGGAAGGACTATGGCTCATATTTGCTAAAACCAAAATTCCTGTTTTGGTAGATGATGTCCCCCAACTTTTAGCTCATTTGTAATTAATAATCCCATATAGTAAGACACATCACTTAGTTACTTTGATGTATTTTTCTTAAAAGAGTATAGGGAAGTAGCATTGCTAGAATTACTCTTTCTTGGGTACTCCTTTGGGGATTAGGTGTGTGTGGCTGAGACATGTCTTCAGTTACACTTATTTTTTTCATACTAACATGTGTCCCTGCAGTGGAACGGAAATATGGACCTTAATCATGCATTATATCTGTGCAGTGACTGCACCAGAATAGTTTTCAAAGGAGACTCTTGGCCCTGATCAAAAGTAATCTTTGGATTCCTCTCTGAGCAGAAGTGGCATGGCCTCCCATTCAAATGCATAATCTTGTGAGGACCCTTCATTCTCTCAAGAGAATGGCACTTTACCCTCAGCTCAAAAGTTAGTTAAAATATTATACGTGGTTTGCTTTTAGTTGGCAATGTGGATTACGTGTGTCATTTCAAACCCACTGCCTCCCTCCTTTCAGAAGCTTGGCTGAAATACTAAGTGTGATTGCCTGGAGGACATGCAGATTGTTTGTTTCTCCGAATGCTCTAAAGTGGGTTAATCCAGTTGAGCAAGAAGCTGTCCATGTTTCTAGACTAAATGCAGAGTAGCCTCTCTGAATAGTTCTTTGTTTCATGATTCCTGCCATCTATGCTAAGGGGAAACAGTAGGAAACGGCCCTCTGAATCTCATTGATGTTTCCCTTGAAAGAATGTTGTTGAGGACATTGTTAGTTGCCCTCACATTTTCTTTATATGAAATCTTTGGAAAATTTTCATTATGATCTCAGTAATAATTCAGCAATAAGAAATCAGTAATAATTATGTTTCCTTTAAGCAATTCGTTTGTGTTTCTTACTGACACTGGGATTTATCGAACTGATCAAATTTTCTACTTCAAATCAGTCTTTAGAAAACTTAAAGCTAAATTTATGACCCACCCAATGCAAGTTTCTAGACCTCCATGGTGTGCATTTTCATAATAGCCACCAGGCCTGGCCTGATATTTTACCTATCTTTTACCATTGTTTTTCCTCTCTTATATTTCCTTACTGTTTATTTCATCATCCTGTGTTTTATATATAGCCTCATAAGCCACTTCACCGTTTTTTGAAAGCAGGCCTAAGTACAAGTAAGTTTAAAATAAAAAAATAAAAAGGACACCAGAAAGTGAACAGATATCCCAAGAATGGGAGAAAAATTTTGTAAACCACCTATCTGATAAGGGACTTTATGTAGGATACACAAATAACTCTTATGACTCCATTATAAAAAGGCAAATAACATAATTGACAAATGGACAGAGGAGCTGAATAGGCATTTCTCCAAAGAATATATACGAATGGCCAGTAAGCACTTGCAGAGATGCTCACCATCATTAGCCATTAGGGAAATGCAAATCAAAACCTCACTGTGATACCAAATGTTCATAGCATTGCTATTTCTAATAGCTGAAAAGTAAAACAACCCAAGTGTTCATAAACTAATGAATGGATATTATTCAGCTCTAAAAAGGAATGAAATATTGAGAGATGCTACAATATGGATGAACATTGAAAACATGATGCTAAGTGAAAGAAGCCGGTCACAAAAGGCCATGTATTGTATGATTCCATATGTATTAAATGTCCAGAATAGGCAAATCCATAGAGACAGAAAGTATTATATTTTGGTGGTTTCCTAGGGCTGGGGAGGTTGGAAGGAAAGGGGAGTTTCGTTGTGGTGTGACGAAAATGTTCTAAAATTGATTGCGGTGATGGTTGCACAACTCTGACTATACTAAAAACCATTGAATTATACACTTTAAATGGTAAATTAGATCTCAATAAAATTGTGAAAATCCTAAAAATATTTTAATCAATAAATAAAATCTATTTTATATTCAATAATAAAGCAGTTGTGCAACCCAGATGTTTAATTATATTGAGGGGATAAAAGAAGTATTTCTGAGTCATTATGGCTCATGTTACTGTTAACATTTATTTTCTGTTAATGCTTGTATTGGAATAAGACTCCCCGTGGTGATGGAAACAAGTCGCTCTACTAATCGTAGTATATGTTGATATATTATTATGCATCGCCTATGAATATAACTAGAGCACTGACATTCTCATTTTGATAAGTGAAAATTTTATGTTAAGACAATTATGTATGTCCTTTCAGAACTTTGTGTTTTTGAATCTCTATAAACGAGCAGATAGAAACAGCCGATCTGTCGACTAATTAGATGGGGGATATTCAGCATTGAGTTCAAAGAGCAACTGTCCTTTGGGAGACTAAGGAGAATGACAGGTGCTGCTCTTTCCCCTCCTAATGATAGATAGTCTTTGGCTTTTGTTTCAGCTCCCGTTACTTTCACTGGAAAATGAACCTGTGTGTAATTCTGCTGATCCTGGTCTTTATGGTGCCTTTTTACATTGGCTATTTTATTGTGAGCAACATCCGACTGCGTGAGTATTTTTCCCGCTCGTGTTGGCACACATAGTTGGAGATGAGTGTTCTTGGGGGTTGAGGCTGTGGAGTCCTTCATTTCTACATTACTTTCAGTACTGTGTTTCCCCGAAAATAAGACCTAACCTGACAATCAGCTCTAATGCATCTTTTGGAGCAAAAATTAATATAGTATAGTATAGTATAGTATAGTATAGTATAGTATAGTATAGTATAGTATAGTATAGTATAATATAATATAATATAATATAATATAATATAATATAATATAATACCGGGTCTTACTATAAGACCGGGTTTAATATAATGTAATATAATATAATATAGTATAATACCGGGTCTTAGATTAATTTTTGCTTCAAAAGACGCATTAGAGCTGATTGTCCAGCTAGGTCTTATTTTCGGGGAAACAGAGTAGTTATCATCGTTTGGGGGCACCTCACACACAGCATCTTAACAAGGTTGGCACACAAAAAAATATTGAATGAATAATTCGATTATTTGTCCTGCCACAGTTTTATTTCTGTTGCCATTAGATTGTCTCCCTTAACTCAACCCACATCTTAATTTCAGCCAAATTTCCCTTATGGTGGTATGGATGCTTTCTCTAAATTTTGTATTGTTCCATCGCTCGTTTGCTGAGTGAACACATCAAGCAAATGTTAATTAGCATGAGGCCGTACCTTCAGTATGACAAGCTCCTTCCCATGTAGCTATTTAATCTTACAGTCTTGTCTCCTCTCTTTTAGTGCATAAACAGCGACTGCTTTTCTCCTGTCTCTTATGGTTGACTTTTATGTATTTCTTCTGGAAACTAGGAGATCCATTTCCCATTCTCAGCCCAAAACACGGTGAGTGTATATGTGGTAGGAATGGGGGAAGGGATGTTTATAATTTTTCAATATTGAACCAAAATTTTTTTTAAAGTTCTGATGGTGAGAAATAGAGCAAATTATTCCTCTAAAAATTTTCTGGTTTTCAACCAAATTTTCCCATCATCCCAGGAGGTGTCAAATGCTGGTTTGGGAACAGACTTCTTTCATTTCAGAGCAGGAGTTTTTGACCTTAGCTTAGTGGATGAACTTCAAGGGAGTAGAAAGTGGAGAAAGGTGTCCTTAACTTAAATCTCCTGCTACTGTGTGCAGAATTATGGGGATATGTTTGTATGTGTGTTTGGAGGCGGGGTATCCACAAGCTTTTATCAGATTCCCAAGGGGGTCTGTGACCCAAAATGTAAACGGCCACTGCTCAGGTGATGATAAAGATTGTCTTTAGGGAGTGTATGTATTTTGGGAAAGAGTGGTGACATGAAACATAATTAGTAGAAATAGAAAAGCTTTCTAGGAGAGATCCTCACATAAAAAAGTTCATTTTTTGAGGGTGGCCAGTTAGCTCAGTTGGTTAGAGTGTGGTGCTGATAACACCAAGGTGGCTGGTTCGATCCCCACATGAGCCACTGTGAGCTGTGCCCTCCTTTAAAAAAAAAAAAAAGTTCATTTTAAATACTACAACAGGTTGTGGACAGAGTCCTAATTTCTGTGCTAAAAACAACGAACAAAAATCTCTCGGCTGACAAATTCTTCCTAACTGCTTCAGAAATACATATACAATTCTGTCCAAAATAAATTAGAGAGCTCACCTGTAATAAATATACTGGAGCTTGTTTTAAAAATAAACATCTATTCATTTCACTTTCCTGCTGTATCTGCCAGGATTCTTATAGCAGGAAACAGAATCTACTCTAATTAGCTTACAGTGGAAAGTGCCTTATTACTGGGCTTTAGGGAGTTTACAGAACTTCTAGGAAAGTGAAGACGTCAACCTTAGATGTTGTGTAATGAAGAGAAACACCACAGAAATAAGCACAGTACTGTAGAACTAGAAAAACCCACCGAAGTTGTCACCTGCCACTCGGCCTGTGACATCAGGGACCAGACTCTAGAAGCTCTGCCCCAGCTGCTGCAGCTCCCAAGTGCTGTCACCTCTCCCACATTTTTCCCCTCTGCATGTGAGGTCTCACAGGGACGTGCATTTGATGCAGCCTCGGAAACATTCAAACCTTCTCTTCAAGGAAATCGGGGGAAGAGCTTTTGGCTTTCCAGATTCTTAGTATAAGAAGACATGCTGGAAAGGCGTTGGAATCCTGCTGAGTGAACCAGTGTTTAGACTCTGTCCTATCTCCTGTGCATGCTTCCGTGTTTGCTCATCGCCTGTAGCAGGAGTTGAGCCTCCTGAAGGAGGGTCAAGTTCAAGAAATGTGCAATTTTTTAAAGCATATGTAACATCATAAACAACTATATATTTTTCAAACTAGCTATTTTGAAATTTCAAATAACATTAAAGAAGGCCAAAAAAGTTGAGAAATACCAGCCTACCAAAAACATTCAAGCTCAGCATGGTACACAAGACTTCCAGGGCCTAACTACTGCTCCCCTCGGTGTGTCTGTCCTCCAGTCCTACCAGGTTACTTGGAAGTTCCTAGTGCTGTCCTAGCAGCCTAGACAATCCATCACCCCTTGTCTACTTGGAAAATACCTATTTATTCATTCAATATTCAACTCTTGTCAGTTCCTCTAAAACAATTTTCCTGGCCGTTATTAGAAGATATTAGTTGCTCCCACCAATTACTTGTTTCCTTTTCTGACTTCCTCATTAACCTGTGACTTCCCTGAGGTCATAAACTACACCGTATTTATCTTTGTATCTCTAGCACCTAGCCTGGAACCTAGCACATAAGTATTTAAAACCTGTTTATTGAATCAGGGAATGAAAAAAAAAATGTGAGTCTCTCCAAGGTGGTAGATGAGGAGAAAGAATAAGAGAGACTAAGAAAGCGTATCATACGAAGCTAGAAGGAATCTGTGTGAGCAAATGGCTACGGTGACGCGGTCTTCTGCAAGTTGCTTTATCTATCTGAGCTTATGAACCAAGGGGGAAATGTATATAACGAAGGTAACTATAGTACACAGCGTTCTGTTTATGCTTTTCCAGCAGATTTCTTTATTTTATTTTTTATTTTTTGCCAAAGCTTTTACTAAAAGTACTTTGCTTTGTTAGATTCACACTACCTTGAGTAAACAGTCAATAAGTGTTATTTACAATTATGGTTATTATATTACCGTCACCCAGTAATGGAGATGATTCTGGAAGCATATGAGGTAGGAGGAACACCAATGGACTTTTGTATACTTATTACAGAATATCTATGTATTAGTAAACTTTGGCTTGTGTAAGTTAGTTGCATATAATGATGGATGTTTTCAGTGATGGTTCCTCTCGTAGTACGGGGAGAGCCCTCATACCTGTGTTACCTGGCTTTCGTGTGCTCTGCTTTCAGGGATCTTGTCCATAGAACAGCTCATCAGCCGGGTAGGTGTCATTGGGGTGACTCTCATGGCTCTTCTGTCTGGATTTGGTGCTGTCAACTGCCCGTACACGTACATGTCCTACTTCCTCAGGTAAGGAGAACTTTGTCTCTTCTTTTTCCCCCATTATTTCTTGAATACATATGTCATACCATGCCGCCATCATTAATACTTAAATATTAGATCTGTGACACTGCCTTTTTATCCTTTTCCTCTGTCCTTGTGGGCATTGGCCTAGGAATTTTTCAATGTAAGTCTTATCACTTACATTGCTTGCCCTTATTATGGTTCTACATTCATTTATTTTTATATTGGCAATTTCAATTTGACCCTGTCTACCCCTCCTCACCCCGCCTTTTCAAAGGCACATTTCTGTGGATGCCAATTTCAGCTTATCAGTTCCTTCCAAACGTGGAACAATAAAAGACAATTCCAAGTTAAAAGTGTGCTGACACATGCATCATAGATGTCACTGAATCCAAGCTAAGAAAGACTAGGAGAGAGCTAGTTACCTTCCATTGCCCTGAGACCCCAGAAGTACTAGCTATAAAAAACCATTTTTGACAGCAAAAGCATTTTTGCTTCTAGTCATTTTAATATTTTCTAGCAAAAAATCCTTGAATTGCTGGGTAACAATTGAGGTTTATTTGTTTTTCCAGTTGCCTTGTATCCTTTGGGATGGGATCCCAAAACACTGCTAACAGTTTGTACTCATTATAGGAATGTAACTGACACAGATATTCTAGCCCTGGAACGGCGATTGCTCCAAACCATGGATATGATCATAAGCAAAAAGAAAAGGTAAGATATCAGCACATTAAAAAACTTGTGCTGTTACAATAGAAATTCTCAAGAAGAAAATTTGACTCTGAATTCACCAATGCTAACAGGGAATTTCATCTTACTCATTTTCATTGTAAGTTAAGGTGCCATCAAAGACTTAGCGTCCAGTCCTGTGTGATACAAAATTTTCAAATAAAAAGGCCCAGGTTCACCAACTAATTATTTGTCTCCATCGCTATACATCTTTACTAGGATATTGGAAATAGATACATATGTGTATACATTTATTTATATATGTTTTGTTTACATTCATTCTATATGGTTTATTTTACCTGAATGAATCCGAATGCAGATTTTTAAACCATAACAATCAGAGCAACATTGTTCAATATTGGACGGTACTTATATAGGAACACTACTCTTCTGCTTCCCAAGAACACTCTCCCTTTTTCTATATTTCTTTTATTCATGCAGGGAGATGAATATAAAGCCATGACCCATGTCCAGTGTGGCTGTGCACTTTTAAGCCATTTCATCACTCGTCTTGGTTAGTAATTGGCTCCGATCCATACAATTGTCCTGTGGGCCACATCTAGTGAGGATGTGAGACGGCTTGTGGTCCTGCAGTAGGTCTTTTTAATTTGAGTGGCTCCCAGATGAATCAGCCGCCCAATTTGACCTAATTATCACAGTTCTTTACCCAGTGGAACTAATATGGCAAACAGACAGCTGGCATGACCACACTGGGGCCCCTGGAATTCATGCAGTGCCTTTGCTATTTACCAAAATGGAGAAAAACTGTTTTCACACTTCACAGTCAGGAAGGAAGTGACCAGAAAACCATCCTCCGATTTAACAGCAGAGGGCCATAGTGAGATGACATACGAGAAGAATAACATTTGTTACCAACAAAAAAAAAGGTAATGGTTGAAAACGGGGACAGGAAAGAGACACACTGTCTTCTCAGGTGAAACACTGAATAGAAGATGAGATTTATAGTGTTTGGGAAACAGTCATCAAAGACCTAGTTCCGATAGGACGAACAAGCTGGTTTAGTGATCCAAGCCTTTCGGCTTTTTTCAGGTTGAGAGAATTAAGTGACTTATTTTGTTTTGTTTTTCTGCTCCCTGAGGTGTTAGAGTTTGGTTTTGGGCATCTATGATACAGCTGTCATATAGTCTCTGTTCACAAACAACAGTACTACAATTTTGAAATTGTGGTTTTTGTGGAAGATAGAAAATACAGCTGTGCAACTACATCGTGGTATAATAAAAAGAACTTG
Source organism: Rhinolophus sinicus (assembly GCF_057876585.1). Classification (NCBI taxonomy): domain Eukaryota; kingdom Metazoa; phylum Chordata; class Mammalia; order Chiroptera; family Rhinolophidae; genus Rhinolophus; species Rhinolophus sinicus. The sequence goes on from NC_142507.1 coordinate 51,100,253, forward strand.
CACTTGATAATCACTTTACAAATACTCTTAAGTGATCTTAAGCAAGTACTAGACTGTCTCAGTTTCTTTATTTGTAAAATGACAGGGTTGATTAAAGGGTTTCTAGGATCCCTTTCAACCCACAAATTCTGAATTTATGATTTTTTTACACAGCTTATGACATTAAAAAAAAAACTAGAGTAATATAACATCGTAAAAGTTAAATGCATGCTATTACTATGAAGAAAAAAATCTTAACCTCTACCCTTAGGAATTTTTAGGTTCTCTTTTGAAAATTTTTATGGCTAGGCACAAAAATATATCACTGGTAAAATTTCAGCACCAACCACGGCTGCTGTCAAATTATAGTAAAGGAAACTTCCAGGAATGGGTCTGTAAAGTGTTCAATCAATTCCTTCTATAGAAAATCATGAATACTAGAAAAATGATTATATTAACAACAAATATTCGAAGCCACTAGAAAATGATCAGACAGAAATAGAAAAATTGAGAAGAGTATTAGATAACTGCATGGTTGTGGTTTTCTTGCCTGGGAATGCTCTTCATTCACTGCCCACCCTCCCGACACCCACTCAAATATATAGATTGATAAGAATTCAAATCAGCAGAGTAACCGGAAATTTAAAGGGAAAGTTTTGGAGAGATGCTGAAGGACTGAGGTCTAGAATATAAGTTCTGCCCAAGTCCCTGCTTCCTCACAAACAATGCATGTGCAAAGTAAATACCAGAAAGCCTGAGAAAAATATTTGCAAACAACATATCTGAGAAAGAACTAGTACCTAAATATTTAAAACTTAAGGTAAAAAACAAACCAACAGTCCAGTTAGAAAATGGGCAAAAAACATGCACAGACATTTCATTGTAGGGGATATACCGATGGCAATTAAGCACGTGAAAAGATATTTAACATTGTTAGTATTAGAGTGTTAAAGAACAAAAATTTAACCAAGTAAATTTCAAGGTCTAATTGGCTTTATTGAGCAATTCATGAATCAGATAGCATCCCACCCAATAAGTAGAAACGTGCTCCAAATAGTTGTACAAAATGAAAGATTTTTATAGACAGATGGAGAGTGGGACAAGGGAGTTAAATTATTTCAGGCAAGTGGATTATTTCAGGCAAGGTTACCTACCTTCCTTAAGGAGAAAGCAGGGGATCTTATTAAACAGATTCCCTGACCAGGAAGTTCCAGACTGATTGGTGTAAAATTCCACTCCTGGGAGAGGCTAAAACTGCAGTTAGGTTAGATATTTCATCTTGGTGGAGCCTAGCAAAAGTAACTCCATTTTGGTTCTATTATTTCTTTTTAACAAGAGAAATGCAATTAAAACCACAAGATATGACTGCACACCTATTAAAATGGCTAAAATAAAAATTAGTAACAACACCAAAGGCTAGAAAGGATGCAGAGAAACTAAATCACTCATACATGGTTGATTAGTGTAGAATAGTATAGTATCTGGAACACAGTTTATAAAGCAGTTTCTTTAAAAACTAAACATGCAGCTGTCACACAACCCAGCAATTACATTCCTGGGCATTTATGCTAGAGAAATGAAGGCTTAATGTTCACACAAAAACTTGTACATTAATATTTAGAGCAGTTTTATTTATAGTAGCCAAAAATGGAAGTAACCTATATATCCTTATAGATAAATGGTTAAATGAAGTGTGGTACATCCATACCGCAGAATACTACTGAGTAATAAAAAGGAATGAACTATTGATAGATGTATACAGCCTGGATGAATCTCCAGAAAATTATACTGAGTGAAAAAGCCAATCCACAAAGGTTACACACTGTATGATTCTATTTATATAACACTTTTGAAATGACAAAATGGAAATGGAAAACAGATTCGTGGTTGCCAGTGTTTAAAGAGGGGTGTAGGTGGGAGGAGAGAAGTGGGCTCTATGCGGGCAACGTGAGGGATGCTTGTAGTGGTGGAAATGTTCTCCGTTCTGTGTCGTCAATACCCTGGCTGGGATATTGTACTAGAAATTCGCAAGATGTTTCCATTGGGGAAAGCCGAGGAAAGGGGACACGGGATCTGTCTAGACTATTTTACAACCACGTGTGGATCTACAGTTATCTCAAAATAAAATGTTTAATTAAAAAAGAAAAGTAATTGCTGACTTCCCACCAGAAGCAGTGGGGACCAGACAACAGCAGAACGGCACATTTAAACCAAATAGACATTTTCCAGCCTCTTCACTTGCAAACTGCCACCCCCAAACCTCAGCCAAGTGCGTGTATATTTCCAGACTGGGTTTCTTAATGGCATCCAGCTAATAATAGATATATCCTTGATCTGGACTGCCCTATTATAAAGAGGCAATAGTAATGATCATGGTGGTGCTGATGGTGGTGACCATGAAGATAAATTCAAGATAAAAGTCATCTGCTTCTATAGTGCCCCGTATTGTTTTTTTAATTCCTTTTCACCACATCTGGAAGTTTGTTATTGTTACTTTTTCTTTTTAAAATACATGAATATTTATTTTTCATCTGCAACTTATTTGATAAGAGCAAAATTGGTTTGGAGTTAAGTGATGAAAGTGAAAGTGAGTTCTTTAAAACAAGGTTATGCTGATCTGTCTGCCTGTTACGGGGCCACAGAACAGTGTCGGTCACGTTTACATAATCAACCAGTTCAACTCCACAGCCAGTCATGGTTGTATTGTAGACATTGAAACTAAGGCCAGTAGGAATGGGCCCTGCTCCCTCTCTCCCCACTGTCTCTCCTTTCACCCAGCCTGGTAAGCTTCAGTGAACTTATAAAGGAGTGAAACAGAATCTCTTCCTTCTTCATATATACTTGTTCCAACTTTCTCAGCTAGGAAAGTAGGAACACTAAGGGTTATGAGCCTTGCCAAGTCAGAATCTCCCTTGGTCTGAGCCTCTTCCACCAATGCTAGGTTATAGTGAATGGGTGTATAATTACAGCAAAAGTCAGAAAGAGCTCAAACTTGGACCTATATTCCATTCATTCAATATCCAAGCAAAGGTCCTTTTGAGAAGGAAACAGGTCAACATGGCCAACACACCTAATATTCTTTGTTGTTAATACCATTTTAGCCAGTGGCTTAAAAATTTAAGCCCACAGAAATACCACTGGGTAATTGGTACCATTGGTATCAATTGCATTGGTGCCAGCCATAGATATGAATGCAGCTGCTTCCTCCTCACACTTCTATCTACCGTGTTTCCCCAAAAATAAGACCGGGTCTTATATTAAGTTTTGCTCCAAAAGACGCATTAGGGCTTATGTTCAGGGGATGTCATCCTGAAAAATCATGCTAGGGCTTATTTTCTGGTTAGGTCTTATTTTGGGGGAAACACGGTATCTCCTCTCACCCAAAAATGTCTCCCTTGAGTTAAATTTTTCTTTAGTGCCACTCCTCTGTTTGTATTAGACTCATCCTGGTTTATTTTCAGCCTGTAGGCCTTGGCCCATTATACCCTTCAAGTAACCATTTAGGAACAAATGATCTTAGTTTTCCTCACCAGGACGCTGTTCTTTATACCCATGTGGTGAGAGGGGACATGCCAGCAGCTACCCCTGGGGTGGTGGGTTCTCCATAGACTGAGGACGAGAGGAAGGAGTAAGTTTCCTGTTGGTTTATTCAGTAGTAGGACGAGACTGGAGTTAGAGGGAGAAAGATATTTTAGAAGAGTCCCAGTTTATGTGATTTTGCGGGGCTTTTTTCCTCCTTTGTCTGCTTTTGGAAAGACACATTTATTGAGCTCCTGCCCTTCCCTGGTCCTTTAGCTGCGTGTGTTAGCTATTATTTTATTTAGTGCTTAATTGATAACAGTAATAATTATTCATGTATGTATAGCACTTTGCAGTCGACAACATGAGTTCTTATACGTTATTTCATTGATCTGTACAACAATCCAGAGAGGAGGAAATGAAAACTCGAAGGTCTCACAGCTTCTGAGTGGCCGAGCCAGTCCTCAGATTTATTGCCTTCGCCACATCCTGGTTTCCCCTTGGTTGTAAGTTGTGGAAAAGTGGGACTCCAGAATTTGCCTCCTGCCCTGAACACCTCAGCAAACGAAAGGGGTAGTTATGAGACTAGAAGGTGGATGAGAACGGACTATGAAGGTCCATGCTTCTTTGCTGAGGGTTTTTGTTCTTGTTTGTTTGTTTTGTTTTCTTTCAGGATGGCCATGACTCGCAGAACTATGTTCCAGAAGGGGGAGGTGCACAACAAACCGTCAGGATTCTGGGGGATGATAAAGAGTGTTACCACGTCCGCACCAGGAAGCGAAAGTATCCTTTACCCTTCTGCTTGATTTTTTTTCCTTTAATTTTTCAATTACAGTTGTTATTCAGTATTAGTTTCTGGTGTACATCATAGAAGGTAGACATTTATATAACTTACAAAGTGATCCCCTGCTGAGTCTAGTACCCACCGGGCACCATACATTCCTTTTCTCAACTCTGGACCAAGGGCAGAAGAAAAGGTAACTCTGGGATAGTCTTTTCTTAGATACCTCACGGCATCAGAGTCCAGCTGGCCAGGGCTAGGCTTAGGAAATACAGTGTGTACAGAGGCATCTTTCCAACACCCATCGACGATATAAAATCATAAAGCCATTGTCTTTGAGCTGAAGGGGTCCTAACAAGTCAGTCTTTCCATTTTACAGGTGAGAAAATAGACCCAGAGAAGTTAAGTCACACAGTGGTTTGTGGCAAAGCTAGAACCAGAAGTGTGGTCTCCCTTGCTTAGTTCTTTCCGCTACACTATTAACATTTCCCAACTCTGAAAACCACCACAAAATGCAATGGCTCTCTAAAATGCATGGTTTGTATACAAGATGGTAAGGGCCCATTTCTAAACAAATTGTATACGGCTCTGTATCTCCAGGGACTTTCTGGCTTAAAGAATCAAGGAAATTGGGTTAATGGATTGTTCTTGGCCTGGCTGATTGCAGTATTAAACTAATTCCCACATTGAGTAACCAAATCTCGTTGTGGCTATCAGGCTATTAAGTCAAAACTTTGGGGGCCCAGGGATGTGACAGCATATTCCTGCTTCCTTCTCTGGTGGCGTCAGGACGTATAAATTCCCTTTTGCTTCAATTGGAGGAAAGGGCTGTAACCTATTCTTGCTGTAAATTATGACATATCTTCTTGGTATCAAATTCAGGTAAGAATTAGATCAAAGAAAGGTAGGATGACCGTGAGAGAGGGGAAAAAAGGGTTATTTTAAATTCATTTGATCAAGAAACAGTAATTTCATGTCTATTTCCAGCCAGAGTGCTAAGGGATAAAATGAACAGAGTAAATATGCATATAGCCTATCTCCTCAAGGAGCTTACCGTCTAACTCACAAGAGAGGCAGACCTGTAACTAGTTAAACCTGTTGTTTGCTCACCTGGGCCACGCCAGTAGCAGCCCCACTGCTGAGGAAGGACCCAAAAGGCACTTACTGGTTTTGATTTGGGTCATAGTGGGAAAAAGCACAGAAGAGGGAGATTTAACCTAACGTCAATGCTTCTCTTTTAGAAGAAGGGGCTATCTTTACTGTTTATATTACTCAAAAAATCCATAAAAGCCGAAGTTTAGGTTTAAGCTGTCTTAGTGACAAGTCAAGTCAACCAAAATATCAGGATTCTTTAACCTCTGAGCCCGTTTCCTAAATGGAGAGAACAATAACATGACATCACTGAGTTCCCGAAAGGGACATAGTGGAATGGAAAGAGCAGGCCCTGGAGGAAGGCATCCAGGACTATTAGCTGTGTGACTTTCAGCAAGTTATTTGACTCTCTGAGCTCTACTTCCCTTATCTGCAAAATGGATAATAACACCTATCTCATGTCTGTAAAGAACTAAAGGTAATGTCTGCAAAACCTGGCCTGTCTCAGGACTTAGTAAATACTAGTTTCCTTTCCTAACAGTGTATTTATTCAGATAATGTAGGAGAAACCATGCTGTATTATAGGTGTGTTTACTATAACCATTTGAGATTTCAAAGATCACATTTGACTTAATCGAGCTAGATAACACCAAAAATAACCAAAACCATCTATCTGAGATACTCGAGCTGATGAGAAACTGAGTGGCTTGATGAGAAACTGAAGTGTTTGGTGGTGCTGCCCTTGACAGAGAAGCTAGAACACAGTGGTGCCGGAGGTTGGGAAATTGCTCCGAAGCAGTGCTGCTGGCTGTGAAATGGGAAACTGACAATCCAGGCAGTTCCTAGAATCCACGACAGGAGAAACCAAAACCATGTGCCTTCTTGTTCTCTGTTTCTTGAAACTTCTATGTGGTTTAAACCTTGATGCCCTTTTGTGCCAGATCTTACTGTTATTCAGCAGGAAGTGGATGCTTTGGAAGAATTAAGCAGGCAGCTCTTTCTGGAAACAGCTGATCTGTACGCCACCAAGGTACGGAGCAAGGAAACCCACCTGCGCTTTTTGCCAATATGATGGAAGGGAGAACAAGACTGAATAGCTTTTTAGTATCCTCTATGGCCAAGCGGTGCGAGAGACATCTCATAGCCTCAGTGCCAACCGTGAAGCATTACGAGTCACACTCTTCACGACATGGCTCCAACCACTAGCAAAATTCTTACTGGAACAGTTGATGATACCCATACGTGGGATAGTCAGAAGAGGCTTTTCACAGCAAGAAGGTGGCACACGCCCCCTCCTACAGGCCCCGGATGAAGATGTCAGCACCTCTGGTTGCTTTCTGTCCCCTTAAAAGTTAGTAATAGTGTAAAAGCAGTAAGACACCTACCTGCCATGATCTAGCCCCATTTTAGAGGGTCCAGATCAAGATGTGACCTAACTACAAGAAATAACTTCTCTATTTACACCGAAAATGCAATCGAATTTAAATATGCAAAGTCTACTCAGGTTGTTTCGAAGGAATTGAATCCCTCTTGCGCATCTCTTCACGGAGTAGCTTATAGGATACAGGTTAATGGAGGACAGAGACAGCTAGACCCAAGCCTCCCTTCCCCCACTCACTAACTGTGTGCCCGTTGGCAAGTTTTCTAATCTGTGAAATTAAGATAATAAAACATACCGTGTAAGAGTGGATGTGAAGATTAAAGTAGACAATGCACGTAAGGTGCTTACCCTACTTTCGGCTTAAAGTAAGCAGTTTATGGCCACATGTGGTCTTTTAACTCAGCCTGAACAGTGATTCATTTTTGTTAAATATAAATTTACATTTTGCTGAGACTGACCGTGTTTTGTGTTTGTTTTCCCTCAGGAGAGAATAGAATACTCCAAAACTTTCAAGGGGAAATACTTTAATTTTCTGGGTTACTTTTTCTCTATTTACTGTGTTTGGAAAATTTTCATGGTAAGTATACTATTTTTAACTGTCAGGGTTTAGGTGATTTTTCCCTGGTAATGGCAGAAAGAGAAAAGTGGGTTTGACTGAGGCATTGAACTGAATTCCAATCTAATTTTCAAATCCAGTTGCGTCAACAGAGAATGTAATGTTTCACGTCTTTGAGCTGCTCTCTTTTTCCCTTCTTGTTTTTAGGTCACCTAGAAAAGGAAGGTTGTGTTTTTCTTCTGTCATAAGTCTTTACTGAGGCCTTAGATTATGAAATATATGAAGTGAATATAAAAGTTTCTTACTTTACATCCTGTTTTCTGTGTTATCCACGAGTGTATGGCTCTAACTCAACTCCTACCTTCAGCTCGTAACAGAAAACACCTGTCCTTTTTGATAATGTGTACATACCTAAAACATTAAGTCCAAAGTAAATTCTAAAATGTATTTCTATAGATAAACTCATCCTGTGTATATAGCTCTTATGCTTCTGTGGCTCTCCTGTAATGTTCTATTCTCTGTGTGCATTTTTCCCCCCTTTTTCCGCCTACCCCCCACTCTGGTTCAAGCCGTTGTTTCTCAGTCTAGTTGTGTAGGACACAGCTCCCTGATCCGTGCTGGTGTTATGAGCTTGCGCTCCCCCCGGCTCAGGCAGTCGGTTTCCAGTTGTCACTCTGCCACTCACAGCAGCTCACGGCAGCTCTGGCCTATGCCGACCTCCGGCTGCTCACAGCAGCCCAGCTCCAGGTCGAGCTGTTGTTCACAATCTTAGCTGTAGAGGGCCCAGCTCACTGGCCCATGTGGGAACCAAACCTGTGACCTTGGCATTAGGAGCACGGTGCTCCAACCACCTGAGCCACCTGGCTGGCCCCTCTGTGTGCATTTTATATAAATTATTTGTCTTGTCACTCATCTGCAGGTAGTAATGGATTTCAGTGTGATTATAGAAAAGGCCGATTGGATTTTCTGGTTCAGTGACGTTCCTACTGGGGCTGTGTTTGCACAAAGAGGAGCTTTGTCAGCTTGTTAGTTAATTTTGATTTGTGTAGATGAATGGGGGATTCTGGATTTCATGGATCTAATGCTATAATAAATTGATGTCAGTACCTATTCAGATGACATTTTAACAGTTTTATTGAGGTGTAATTGACATTCATTAAACTGCACATATAAAAGTATACAATTTGGTAAGTTTTGAAATCTATATACCTGTGCAACAACCATCACCACAATCAAGGTAGAGAACATAACTAACTACCCGTCATTTCCTCGTGCCCTTTGTAAGACCTCTCTCCCGCACACCCAACCCCCAGACAACCACCCATCTGCTGTCATTATACATTAGTTTATATTTTCTAGAACTTTATATATATGGAATCTTACAGTATGTACCCTATTTCTTCTGGCTTCTTTAACTCTGCATAATTATCTTATTGTGTGTATCGATAGTTTATTCCTTTTTATTGATGAGTAGTATTTCATAGTATGGGTGTACCACAATTTAGTTCTCTCTTGCTGATAGATATTTATTTCCAGTTTGGGAATATTACAAATAAAGCTGCTGTGAACATATGTGGACTAGTCTGTATATGGACATATGCTCTCTTTTTCTCTTGGGAGAAAACACTTAGATATGGGATAGCTGGGTCACATTGCAGATGTATGCTTAACTTTTAAAGAAATGGCCAAACTTTTCCAAAGAGGTTGTGCCATTTTCCATTGCCACCTGCAGTGTATAAGAGTTCCAGTTACCCCACATCCTCATCAATACTTCATATGGTCAGTCTTTTTAACTTTAGGCATTCTAATAGTATGAAGTGGTGTTGAATTTAATTTACATTTCTCTAATGTCTAATGATGTTGAACAACCGTTCATGTGCTTATTTGCCACCTGTTCATTCTCTTTGGTGATATATCTATTCCAATCTTTTGCCAATTTTTAAATAATGTTGGTTTTGTTTTCTTTTTATTGGATTTTTCAGTGTTTTTTAATACATTCCAGAAATCCTGAATATATTCCAAATATGTGGTTTCCAAATATTTTCTCCCTGTCAGTGGCTTGGCTTTTCATTCTCTTAGCCGTATCTTTCAAAGAACAGAAGTTCTTGATTTGATGAAGTCTAATTTATCTTTTTTTTTTTCTATTATGGATTACGCTTTCGGTATCGAATCTAAGAAATCTTTGCCTAACCCAAGGTCACAAAGGTTTTTTTCACATTTTCTTCTAGAAATTTCAGTTTTAGGTTTTATATTTAGATCTATGATCCATCTTGAGTCAATTTTCTAATATGATGCTGGAGTATGGATCCAAGTTCTTTTTTTTTACGTATAGATAATCCAATTCTAGCACCATTTGTTGAAAAGATTGTCCTTTATTTATTGAATTGACTTCGCAATTTTGTCAATGGCTAATTGGCCATACATGTGTGGGTCTGTCTCTGTGCTTTCTATTCTTGTTAATTGCTATATATAGTTGCCTTTATTCTGCCAACACCAGACTGTCTTGATCACTGTCGCTTTTTAATAGATTGTAGACTCAGGTAGTGTAAGTTCTCCAACTTTGTCCTTTTTTCAAACATGTTTTAGCTATTCTGTGCCCTGTGCACTTCCATGATGAATTTTAGATTCATCTTATTAATGCCTACAAAAACACCTGCTAGAATTTGTATTAGAATGTCACTGAATCTTCAGATCAATTGGAAGAGAAATGACAGCTTAACAATATTGAGCCTTCCAGTCCGTAAACACGGCATAATTCTTCATTTATTTAGATCTGAGGATACACTTTGTAAGATTTGAATCTTTTTAAATTTATGGTTCTATCAGATTGAGAGTAGAATTGTATTTTTAGGAGCATCCACCTGTAAGATATGCAGTGGTGATGAATTCATTATTTTAAATCACTTTTTGAAATAGTCGTGGTTGAGATGCTCTAATACAGGGGTGTCCAAACTGCAGCCTGCAGGCCAACCGCGGCCTGCATCCATTGTTAATTGGCCCGCAGCAAATTCCAAAAATATATTGAGTTTACTTAAATAAACCTGGTGAGGCAATACGTACTTCACCTCGAGTGAGTGGCCCGGCTGTTTGTGTATTTTACTGCATATGGCCCTTGGTAAAAAACGTTGAAAAAAGTTTGGACATCCCTGCTCTAATATAAAGGTCTTTCTCTCTGCAGGCCACCATTAACATCGTGTTTGACCGAGTTGGGAAAACTGATCCTGTCACGAGAGGCATTGAGATCACCGTCAATTACCTGGGCATCCAATTTGATGTAAGAGTTATAACAAAATCCTGCTTTTTTATGTTTCTTTCTATTTTATCTGCTATAAAGTGTTACAATTCTAATTCCTAACTATAGGAGCTTGACTCTGCCTGTGTTCTTCCCACTCGCCTCTGCATATTTTGACATACGTGTGGCAAATGTGTAAAAGGCGTAAAACCATAAGTAATGACCAGTACTTGCTATTGTCACAGATACCGATTATTTCTGCAGCTCCTCCCCTGCTTCTCTGCAGCCAGCTACCACTCACCAGTTTCCCCCCACCAAATATTTGGAGACTTCCCTCTCTGGTACTTGATGAGATCTTCAGACACACAACTCACCTTTGATTCCTCTGGTAGAAAATTAACTACTAATTAGTGTGCGTGTTAGAACTGAAATGATTTCTGCTGTAAAAAAAATGATCAATTAATTAGTGTGGACTTTGAGCTAAAGGTGGCAACTACCCTCTGCACAAATTGTTTTAGTCTTCTTTCTACCTGTTTTATAATATCACTGTCATTAAACACACTCCCGTCCCAATTTAAGTTTAACATCTTTATTTGTAGAATAGTGTGTTTTCCAGGTATATAGATGGCCGATGTTTCTGGCTGATGAGCACTTTGATAATAAGACCAATGTCACGTTCCTAATCCCTGTAAGGGCCTTTTAGCTGTGCTGTGGTCCTAGCCCCAGACTGCATGCCACCCCCAGCCAGCCATCTCAGCTACACATGCCCCAGTAGCTGAATAAAATGAAAACAGACCAGAGCAAATTGAGCTCCAGCTCTTAAGAAACAGCTCAAAGCACACGTTTTTGGATGATAGTGCAGTTGTGTGTACTTTTCCAAGTAGCATGGTATCTTTCCTTCAGGTCGTATGCAAATGACACCGTAGAGTATACTTGACTAGTGTTTTCCTCTTACATGTTTTACTGGACTGAATTTTTGTAAATGCTCTTATCAGTGCTTTCTGAGGCCATTCAGTGGCTGCGTGCATATATATATATTCCATCTATATACTTCATATTTCATAATTCTGAATAAAATCTTTTAGATGTTATTAATAGCGGCTCTCCCTTAGGGACTTTTCAGACGTGAATCAAGCACAGGGTCCCAAACCCGCCTCTCACTATGACACGATCCAAGAGAAGAAAAAGGTTCATCATATGGAGTCAGTGACGGTCAGCTGTTTCCTAGACCGTAGCTGAGAATGTCTGCATGTTCTTTTATTATAAAAAGAGAAATTCCTTAAAGTCTTGGGTGATCAGAGGACTGGCCGTCATTCACAAATGTTTAAAATAAGCTGCTATTTAATTTCCTTTCAATTCGTGCTTTTCACTTATCACGTTGAAGCTGTATCATTAGCTCTCTTTTTCATCCGACTTACCCATGTTATTTTCATCACTTCCGTGCACTCGCCTTGTGCCGTCCTTAAGTCTCGATTGAGTCTGCTAATGAAGATACCCACCTCAGTCTTCCTACAGGGTGTTGTAGTTGTCATTGACTCGCTTTCCTCCCTCCCTAAAAACCATTTTTAAATCAGGTAGGGCCTAGGGAAAGTCCTCACAGCCACAAGTGATCAGAATACATCTTCTTTAGCTTTCACATTTCTTTGAACAGAGATTTAACAGAGATTTTTTTTTTCCTGTTATGGTGGCAGGTGAAGTTCTGGTCCCAACACATTTCCTTCATCCTGGTTGGAATCATCATTGTCACATCCATCAGAGGACTGCTAATCACTCTTACCAAGGTGCGTTGTGTCCCAGAGTTCAAAAGTCCTTCCTTAATTACATGGAGTGCTGTGAAATAATTTTATCTAATTAAGATTTCTGCCTTCTGACATCTTAAACGACAATCACAAATATTTGAAAGTCTTACAACAGAAGGAAAAGAAGTTAAATGAATATGTAAATTGATGATGATGTATTTACATCATATGCCAATCAGATAAGTACTTTTGCCAAAGGTCATAGAATGAGAGCACAATATGTCACCAGCATGTAGAACAGAACCTAGCACATGGTAGGTGCTCAGCAGATATCTGGAAAGAAAGGAAGAATGAATGAATGAATGAATGAATGAATGAATGAATGAATGCATGAGATAGGTGTTGGAGGTTAGAATAGCTGTGAGGGTCACTTGTAAGGAGGACATGGAAGCAGGAGAAGCACAATGGTCAGCTGTCTTCTGATCAACATAGCAAAGCCATAGAAGGTACATCCTCTCTGGCAGAAGAGGGAGGGGTGGATTTCAAGATCCAAGAGTTGTTTGAATGAAAGGAAAAAAGAGGTTGGGAGAGGAGGAAACAGGATCTCCAGGCACCTGGCACAATTTTGGAGCGAGCTCAGGAGCCTAGTAACAATTACAAGGCTTGAAGTGGCCTGGAGTAATTGTTTTATAGGGATGTTAAAGTCATACGTATCACGTAGTTTCTGAAAAGTTTGACAGCGATTGGAATGCTTTCATGTTATAACGTAATGCTTCAAACCGCCAACTACCCCATGGGAAAATTAAATGGATGCTTTCCTGGCGGTCTGAGTCTCTTCTGTTTCCATACCCTTGATCATGGGAATTGTTCTCTACAGGGCTATGGCATGGAAGAGACTTTTAATTAAATGTTAACAGCGCTGCTTAATGTACTTGACACAGGAATCCAGCGGTGCTGCATAAACTCATCTCTCCTCCCTTTCTTGACAGTTCTTTTATGCCATCTCCAGCAGCAAGTCTTCCAATGTCATTGTCCTGCTCTTAGCACAGATAATGGTAAGTGGCAAGAAGTGGCTTTATGTTTACAACTGGAAACTACCAGAAGTGGGGTTTATGCTTTGAAATGTTGAAGCACTTCCTTCACCCTGTCCCCACGCATCCCGCGCGACTCCTGGCTTGTTGTGTTGGGCCCACAGGGCATGTACTTCGTGTCCTCGGTGCTGCTGATCCGAATGAGCATGCCCCTGGAGTACCGCACCATCATCACCCAGGTCCTCGGGGAGCTGCAGTTCAGCTTCTATCACCGGTGGTTCGACGTGATCTTCCTGGTCAGTGCCCTCTCCAGCATCCTCTTCCTCTATTTGGCTCACAAACAGGCACCAGAGAAGCATATGACACCTTGAACACAGGCCTAGTGCAGACTGCTAACAGGCCAGTGGTGCCAGCATTTGGATAGAAGAGGGAAAACATGGAGGGGACCAGGGCCTGATATTTTTTAAACAAACAAAATGCTGTGGTAGCATCTTCTACCTCCAGGTCTGCCTTCCTCCTCCGTCACGCGTAGCATCGGCTAGAACATGAGAGCAAGGGAACTGAAGCCAGCGCTCAGCTGAAAGCATCCTGTAGGGTTTGAGGCTGGTGCAGCCTGGGGGCAGGTGAGGGGAAAGAGCCAAGAAACTAGGGGGGAAATACTGGAACTGGGGTGAGAGAAGTCTAGAGTAGCTGGGCTGCACATGTAGGATTCCTGTTTAAGTCAAGGTTCACATGAGAAGGTTATGGCTTCCCCTGGAGATTGCCACTAAAATCAGAGATTGAGACACTTGGCCTTAGCTTCATTTTATCAAGGATAACTTGTTACTACATTGCATGACCTAACGTGAGTTGGCACTCCCCAACCCCTGCCCCATTAAAATAACCAAGAGGTTATTGTTCTTTTCTGGGGGTGGGATAGGGTACAATCTAGATATAGATTCTACTAGGAGAGATTTCAAGTATGCCATGTTTCTTCACTTCCTTTTAACTTGGTATATTTAAGAGTGAATTTACTCCGCACTCAATTCAGGGATGTCTCATTTTTCCTTTTCACCTGCCCCTTGTGCTGTGGGTAAATCAATGAATAAATGTTAACTGGAGAAAGTCACTTTCCTATCCTAGGACGCCAGTTCTTCACCTAGAAAAGGAAGCTGTTGGAAAATGTGTAGAACACTCAGAAATGCAATTTTTAAAAATCCTGAATTTTATTCCCAGGAAGTCTCTGTTTATTCCTAAGATTTTATTCTGAAGGTGATTATGTGTTGGTTTTCTAGAGGCGAAATGAAGGTTAAAGCCTAAAAAGTTTACCCAAAACAAAAGCACTCTTAAGGTTAGATCAGCTAATGGGAGATTCAAAGCAGACCCAAAAGGCATTGTTAAGGGCATTTATTTTAGCAACCACAGCATTCTTTAACAAAGCGTCATTTTAATGGGCTTCTCTCGCAGATACTTTAGTTAGCTCTTACATATACAGATTTATGAATCAGCCTTGGTGCTCAGGGGGCCTATTGAAGTAAGAGATATCATCGTACAAGAAATGCAAGTAAGTGGAGGCCTGAAAGAGCTCCCACGAAAAGAATCTGGCTCTCGCCTTCACTTTTCCTCAGTTAACCATAAATATGCCTTCGGCAGTAGCTGCCCCTGAGACAAATGACAACAGGAAACAATCACACGTGATGAGCTGGGTTCCGGAGGAGTTCTTTTCTAACTGAGAGCAGCAAACAGGCGGCAGCTCATGCCTTGGGAATGGCTCCCTATTAAATACCCAGAAACAGCCACCAGCCAAAGCCACGATTTGTCCTCCTCACATCTCTGTATCTTCAGAATTGGAAGACGAATGAGAGGCTGTGCTGTGGGCCTGTGCAAAAGAATAGAAAGCGTCTGTAAATGCGGACAGCAGGAGAGGGTCGGTCTGTTCCATCAGGGAGCAGAGTCGCTCACTAGAAGCCAGGTGACCGGAATTCTACACTTGCCTTGGTTTCCAGCTTGCTGTTTGGCATGAACAAATGTCTGTATGTATTTCTTTTCTATAAGGCTAGCATAGTACTATAATTGACTCCTTGTAGAGATATTGTAGAATTCGTAAGACAACTAGAATACTTTCTTGGTTAAGCAGTCCAGAATGTGGTCAGTGGCTGTTGTGTTCTGGTCTGAATGTATCTCCCCCAAATTCCTATGTTGAAATCCTACTCCCCAAGGTGACGATGGTATTAGGAGACGGGGCATTTAGCAGGTGATTAGGTCCTAAGGACAGAGCTGGGATTTGTGCCCTTATAAAAGAGGGCCCCCAGAGCTCCCTAGCAGCCTTTCCACTAGCTGAGGACAGAGTGAGAAATTGGCAGTCTGAGCTTGGAAAACCCCTCACCAGACACCAAATCTGTTGTCACCAGGATCTTGGAATTCCAGCCTGCGGAACTGTGAGAAATAAATGTTTGTTGTTTATAAGCCACTCAGTCTATGGTATTTTGTTATAGGAGCCCAAACAGACTAAGTGTATATTAAAAATTAGAATTTGTTGTTTATATCACCAGTCAGTAGAATTAAATGAATGGAATGGAAAGAAAAATAACATAAAACTTTCAGAGTCTTGGCTTTGCCTTATGTTTCCTCTATGAACTTGGTAGGTGAGTTCATTTTGGGACCTCAAGTTCACATATGAAAAGAAACTGGACAAAAAAGTAAAACTGATACTTACCAAGGAATTTATCTAATCCAAATCCATACAGAAAAATATTTACTCTTCCCTAGTAATAAAGCTTGAATACCTACCAGTTATTTTAAAAACAATACTGACTGTAACCACCGCCATTCATTTTCATGCTTACTGTGAACAAGACACTGTTCGAAGGACTTTAATCGTTTTAGTAAATATGATCCTGATAACAGTCCTACTACAAATTATCCTTGTTTTATAGGTGAAGAAACTAAGGGACAGAGAATAAATCCATTTGCCCAAAGCAGAACCGGAATTTATACTTGAATGGTCTGATTCAAGTTCATCTGAGTCAAGTTCCACTCCCTTGGAACTTTATAATTTTGGAACTTGGAATTTTATGATTTTGATAAACTTCTTCCTTTTATTTCTTGGTTTATCAATTCTAGACAGTGCCTGTCAACTCCATGCTATGAAAAATAAGGAATTTGTTGTTCTTACAATAACTTGATTTGCTGGTTATCATTACATGGAACTTTGCAGTATTTCAGGCAATCTGGTAAACATCAACATGAGCTGCACCTGTAGTAGGGCTTTAGCACACTCTGCTAAGTTACGTTACTCACTCGTTCTTTTGCTGCATGCGAGCCATGCTCCGCCTCCGCCAAAGTTCCTTTTGGGGGCTCAGCGTGGGCATCCAGTGGCTCAGCCATGGAGGAAACAATAGGCATTTTCTTAGCCTGGAAATAATCGTAGGCCTTCTTTCCACAGACTAAGAGAGTGACACTGTTCCCACTGCTCTGGACTCTGTCCACCACCTTCTCATAGGGCTCGTCCAGCACATTGACCCCGTTCACTTCGATAATGACGTCCTCGTCCTCCAGCCTCGCCAGCTGGGCAGGGCTGCCCTTCTGTACCTGGGAACAGACGTTCCGAGTTATCACTTCCAGGCACAAGTAAGGGAACGTTAGACCACCTTCCCCTCGGAGGAGAGATGAGGAGTGGGAGAATTTATTCTTAACCATGTTATTGTTTTTCCTTGAGGTACAGAAGGTAAGCAGTTAAGCGCGGTGCTCTGATGCTTTTCTGCTTAGGAAAGCTACGACCTCCGTACTGAAACAAGCTGTGTTACAGGGGATGACCATCACATTGTATGTCTTCTGGTTGAAGGCATTACGTTTCCTAGGTCCCCTGCGTCATTCCCAACTTGAGAGCTCTAGGGATCGTCTTCTCACTGGCAACCCTACAGGGTAGGGGCATTATGCCAAATGCACAGAAGCAAACAAGCATCACCCCAGTCAGCTGATGGTGACTGTCAACTATATCATGTCAGCTCACTGTGTATTTGCTTTAAAAGTACAGTTGACCCTTGAACAACACAGGTTTGAACTGCGTGGGTCCACTTATACGTGGATTTTTTTCAATAAATACTGTAAATGCATTTTCTCTTATGATTTCTTTTTCCAAACCTGTAGAGAATTTTTATAAGAATTTATTTGGTCCAAAACTGGTGACATATGCCGTGGAGCAAGATCTCAGATGCTCCCCTCTTAACGATTTTTCTTAATAACATTTTCTTTTCTCTTACTTGATCGCAAGATTATAATACATAATACATATAACATACAACACGTGTTAATCAGCGTTTGTTATCGGTAAGGCTTCGGGTCAACAGCTATTAGTAATTAAGTGTTGGGGGAGTCGAAAGTTATACCGCACCACTAACCCCCACTCCATCTTGTTCAAGAGTCAACTGTCTCTAAAGAGATCATCAGGTGGAACAGATGTTCGAGAAACAAAAGATGCGATCTTAACAGTACAGGACCATGACAGCAGTTATGTGAACCCGAGTGAGATGCTCAGCGCAGGCCTTCGGGAGAACCATCAGTGAGTGGGAGAAACTGAGACCCCCCCTAACTGGGGCTGTGTCCATTGGGCTGCCGGAACCAGGTTACCATACCTCTTTGACGAATGTGCCTGGCTGGCCCAGAACCGCGTTTAAGTGAAAACCGTAGCCATTTTCACCTTTAATCAGCCTGCAGAGTTTAGGCTTATGATCTACTTCCTCTGTAGTGTCCGGACTTGAGGCCTCCAGACGAGGAGTGGGAGCTGGGGCCTCCTTGACAGAACCATTAGGCAGCTCTTGACTTTGATAGTAGAGAAATGGAGAAAAATGAGCCTTTTGGAAATAAAAGGGGAAATACGTGAATTGGAAGTGTGAGGAATTACCCTTGATGACATGTGCTGGTTTAATTTACAAGGCTTTGTACATGTTCCACTCCTCTTCCAGATACATCTGATTGTGGGCTGTAAAATTTCTCTAGCACCTCAACCAGAAAAGGTCTGAAGGAAGCCTGAGCTTCGTTATGGAGTAATGTGTATAAACATGTAAACATACGTAAAATAGAAGCAGCACAGGATGTTGTACAAGGACCCAAAAGTAAGTCTTAACAGAATTGCTAGTTTCTTCTGACTTGGAGATAGTGAGCAAGTCACTGAATAACACAGGTAACATAGGTAATTAACATAGGTAATCATGCCGTCTCCCTGTTGGGAGATTACACACAGTGGATGACTTGCTCAGTATCTCATGCAAAGTAGGTTCATCTGGCCTTTCCCCTTCAGTAAGAGGGTCTTCAGAGCTCCTTAAATGCTTTAGAGAAAGTGAAACACAAGATACCATTTGTATCACCATCTGGAGTACACACAGTAATTAATCGGGAGGGGGTGGATGGTGGCAGCAATCCTAGGGTCATATATGGTATCAGAAGTTAATTCCATCCTTTGCTACTTCTCCCGCTCCCCCTCTGAATCTGTCGTACTCTATTTTACTGTTTAGTCTTGCAACCATTAGCCGCCGCTTCTGTTATGCTAAACTCCTCACCATATTTAAATACTTAGAATCCATCTCAACTCCCAGACCATCCTTGAGAAGAAGGCAGTGATGGTCTTGAATATAGAAGAGGCATAGAACAGGAAACGTGGCTTTTTTTTTTTTTAATAGAACTGAGAGCTTTTAGCTGGCTGTGTGTTTTAATTGAGACAATTAAAAGGGTGGACTTGGGTATGGAGAGATCCTGGATCAGCAGTTAAACTGCTGCCCACAAGTGTCCCTTTGTTAGGCAATGAATACAAAATGAAGCAACCGAAGGGGAGTACAATGTGTGCTCTGCCCCAAAACCTACTGTTTAGCAGACGGGCTAAAATTAGATTTGGGGTCCTCCGGTTATCATCTGTCTTACTAACCACAAGACCATCTTCCTTTCTAATCGAGAGTAGTACCAGCACAGAACCTTCTATTTTCCCAGTTCAACTAACTTCAGACCTTTCGGTGATATACGTGCAAGAGTTCCACGTTTCTTTCTCTCTTTAAAATGGGGGAAATTATCAGTGATTCATTCCATGCAAAAATACCTCTGACATCACTACCCAAACAAGCAAATCAACTCTATGTGATAGTAGCAGCTACCCTTGAGGCAAAGTACAGTAACATACACTTAATGAGTTTTTATTCATTCTTCATTGAAATATTTGAGTGTCTGGTATGTTCCCAGAACCAGTTTAGGTGTTTGTTTTATTCACTGATTTCAAAGACCCAACCCACCTATGCAACTTACTTCGGGGGGAAGAGGGAGGAAGAAGATGGGGACAGATACCTTTTTAAATCAGGGTTCTCTCTCTTATTAACCTAAACATTAAAATTATAGTTAAATCATCTGTCATAAGGTTAGGAGAAGTTGTAAAGGACCTGGTACCAGGATCCTCTGTACAACAGCCAGAGCGGTGACCTTCCAACTTCTCGATCTTTCCACCAACTGGGAGCTCACTACTCTGCAGAAATGGCTGGTCATTTTCCTAGCAGCTTCAGTTGTTTTAAGCCAAAAGCCAGCTCCCCATAGAACACCTCAAAAGTAAATAAGTCTACTTCTCACATTTAATAGCCTTTCAAATCATTGATGGACTGTACTAGCCTGTAGTTTAAAATCCAGTTGTTCTGTACTGTTCATAGATCAGATCACCAAGAGTAACTCTGTAGTTATATTTGCAAATTCTTTCAAAATCTTGAATCTAAGGACTTAAAACTCATGTACCAATCACTTGGCATTCTCTTATCACGACCACCTTGAGCTTCAGTGCAGCCTTAAGGAGGACTGTTATACACCTTCTAGTTTGAAGATCAAAGTGGTAATTGAAACAACCAAGTAGACAGAATGACCCAGCCAGTCACAACCCACCAGACTCTCTCATCAGCTGACACAATGGGCTCATGAATGGAGTAGCCATGGTGATGGAAACAGGCTATCCATGGACCAAACCGCACTAGCTCAAAAAAAAAGTGGTAACTTAGCCAAAGGTGGAGAGCATGAGTGAACGGACCCAACCTTAATGCATGAGCACGTGGCCTTGTATTACCTACCAGTCTGTAGATGTTGTCCGTCTCCTTGTCCACCACCAGCAGTGAAGTCTGATCTCCACCCTTTCTGATCATTTCCACCACACTGTCGTGATCGAGGGCGTCCACACACTCACCGTTGACAGCAACTACCAGGTCATTGGTCTTTAGCCCAGCCTCCTCTGCTGGACTTCCGGAATCTATGTCTTTGATGATTTGACCTAACCGCACCCCCCCAATAATAAATAAAGATATCAGAAAGACCCCTAAAAAACTCGGATTTCTGCTGGAGCCCAAGGCCCTGATACAATAGATATAAAAGGCAGGCTGAATACAACCACTGACATCCTCAGAAGCCTCTGAGCACTTTATGCAGCCTCATTTCCTGCTCAGAGCTCACTCCAGGAACAAACCCAGCCATTAACAACGAAAGGGTCTTAATGAAAAGAATCATTGTTACTATAATAAAAGTGCCTGGGATTCAGTCTTGACAACACAGCATGCTGAGCACAAAGGGTCAGCAAGTTCCCAGGAAGCCAGTGGGCATGCTCAGAGCCATGCATCTTATGTAGCAGCCACACAAAGCGGGGAAGGGCAGAACAAAACGGAAGAATTCAGACCCTAGCAAACCCATGCTGGCCTGTCAGTAGCTACTGCGAATGCGCGTGCGTGCCTCAAGGATGTGTCTCAGCCTTCTGACTTAACCACCCTCTCCAGATGCCTCCACATCTCACAGTTTTGTCCCTCACACTGTTTTAACAAGCTTCAGTTTCACTCTTCCAGCCAGCTGCCGGGCATCTCCAAATGGATGCCTCCCAATGGAGTGTATTCCCAAAGCCCCTCCTGTAGGTCACCTTCCCTGGGAGGACCTGTGTACTTACCTTGCTGGCTTTCAAGGAATCAGAAAGACTCCTGGTTCTGTTTGAGTCCCGGATCCCGACCCACCCCAGTCTCAGATCTAGTGGAGTGTTGGAGCTGGCTCACACCAGCTCTGAGAACCAGATGTGCGCAATACTTCTCAACTTTGCGTTCTGTGACATGTTGGCAGCTTGAAGCCAGGTACAGTGGAAGGACTTATACCACAAAAATCAACAAATGCCACAAATTAGGGCTTTTTCCCCTCAGAGAGCCAATTTACCAGCATACTGCTGCCCAAATCCACAATTCTGCTTTATCATTCTGCTATGGAGACCCGGGGCTGCCCACCATCTGGCCCCCCCGGTGACATGAAAACTGACCCAACTATGCTTCCCAGCTCCTTGCTGTCCTTGTGCATCTGGTGGGGGGTTGGGGGCCTAATGGAACTCGAACCAGACCGGGATGAAGACTTGGGTGGTTACACTGCCAACCTTTCTGCTCTCCTCACACCTTACCTTTCTGTTCTGGGCCTTGCCTCAGATAGAAACCATAGCCGTTGCTTCCCTTCTTCATCTTCACCACCCGGGGCTGGTGGGGTAGTAATTTCAAACTGGCTGTTTCCCTCTTGAATTGTATGTTCTGCTCACTATGGTGCTTAGCAGTCTCCTTGTCCACCAGCAGGAACACGATACGGCTCCCCGACTTCCTCACCTGCAGAACACACACAGGTGAGGACCAGCATCGATCTCCAAGAACGATGCTGGGAAATAGAGAAGTTTCCCGATACAGGCACAGTTGCTAAAGGCAACAGAAAATACGGGCTGTCGGGCTGAGTGGCAGCTGTTCTCTTTCCTACCACCTCGCTGGTATTTACGGACCTCCACTTGCACAGCTGTAGTTTTTCCCTTGGTTAAGTATGACGTCACCCACACAGAGGCTAACTGAAACCAAGAGAGGGCTGGAATTCAGAAACCCCAAAGAGTACTTTGGTGAAGACTACAAAAGGAGTTTAGAAAAGAAAACAGAGATCTACTTTGAATGATCATTCTACCAAAAGAAGTAAGGTTGGTCAATTTTCAAGGTTCCATATGACCTCAGAGGAACACCTCACAATGTTTTCTTGCGTCACACCATGCTAAGATGTAAGATTTGGAGTAACAGGACTTCCTGTGCTCTCCATATGTCCAACTCTATATTCATAGCCACATTGATTATCGTCCAGCTTATATTAAAACATGTTAGTAACATGGGCTCAACATTGAATATATTATCAGTTCAGACGAGGCTCCCAAAGAGGTACAAATAAGACCCAAAAGATAATGGTTCTTCAGAACACTTTTCTTCAAGATAACACGGAACTAGCAAAGGCCTTATTCCAAAACCCTATATCAACACTGCTCACACCGCTAGTGAGTCTTTGCTTTTAATACAAAAGTGCAACTTCTCACCATTACATTTCTCCCGTCATACGCCACCACCCCTATCTTCCCATCACTTCCCGTGAGAGCAGAGGTAAGACAAGTACCCGTTTGGGACATACCTTTTCAACCACTTCCTCATGGGAGGCGTCTTCTACGTTCTCTCCATTCACTTCAATCAAATGATCGTCAGCCAGGACGCCAGCTTTCATAGCCACACCTTGGGGTGTAATATCCGTCATGTACACTCCCTTTTTACCTGAAAGAGAGGAGGGGATTGGACAAGTGTCACAACTCCATTACATAGAAGGTGTAATACAACAAACAGGAAAAGGTTTTCTCCCGATGTAAAATTAGGACTTCCGATTTTAGGGCGGACTCCAATCGTCGTTGGCGTCTGATCTAGAACTGCATGTGTAGCTCCCAGCTAAGCTTGGCACAGCCATCTCCCAGTTGGTCTTTGTTGATTCGAATAGAATTTCTGAGCCCAACTAAATGCAAGGAAGGAATCTCCGGTAGCACTGGCCTCTTGAAGCAGAAAGGACCAAGCCATGCTCATGGTGCATCACTGTGTCACACTCCCTTTCTTGGCATTTGTAGAATTAGAAGGCTGTCACCAACCATCACAGACCAATGGAGTCAGTAAACCTCACTGCTCAGGCTAAAGAGGACAGAGGCACCGGACACACACATGGAAGCTGGGCTGGTAGGTGATTTACGCGCTTCTTAAAGAAATGCTGTCCTTTCCAGATATTAATATTCAGTCTAGGCAAAGGTTGCTTTATAATGACTAGATAATTATTTGTAAGGAATAACAGTAACTTAAACTCTTCTTTCTTAAACACATTTCTGTTACCTTGTTATGTATTATGTATTTGTCATGGAGAAAACATTTTCCCCAGACAGCTAACCTAAACCACCATGTACAGTAGCCCAAGAGCCAAACGAATGGAATCTGAATTATGATTTTTTTTTTTTACCGCTTTACTGATAACAGACTTCTAAGAAATGTCAAGCTGCCCTGACCCATCTACACCACTGTGTTCAATAACACAGTTGAGAAATACCTCTTAGGGCTAGTTTATATCTCTTGCTACAGGTTAACCAAGCCTTGCAAAGTAGGTCATGTTCACCATTGGTCTGCTCTCTATCACGTAACAAATTGTGACCCACCACCAGTGCCGAAAGGACTTGGCTGAGGCAGCATTTGAGGCAGACCACAGGCTACTGCAGCTCTTAGGGTTTCAAGCTCAAGCCCAGAGAAACCATTACAGAACCATGGTTCCCTGAGCACAATTCTAGAAACAGAACTCCCAGTTTTTCCTGATGGTTGCAGTGTTTCAAATCACCATGTACCTCTCGACTAGAGGTCAGGGACACACCTCAGAGTGAGGCTGGGCCACGGCTGAGGGTGCTGTTTACATGTCACAGAGTGGGCATTTTTGTGGTGTCCTCCACAACTCAAACACTGTTTCACACATCAGTAGCTGCTCAAGAATTTGTTGAATAAATGAGTGACCACCTGGGCACTCTGAGAAATGAAGAGAGAGGATCATCTTGACCAAAGTAGCTGTTATGAAGAAGCTCCTTTTTCTTGCCTCTTATTCCCCATTCTGCCCTCCACCCTCACCCTAAGGGAGCTAGAAAAGAGTAACAAAGAAACATCAATCCTCTAACCCTCTGGCCTCAATGGCTCAGCCTAACAAACACGGGGGGGGGGGGGGGGGGGGGGGCGCCTGGAGTGCCCACAGCCACCCCCAACCTGCTGCTGTCTTCATCCCTCATTGCACAAGGGCTGGGGAGGGAGAAGGGCAGAGCACAGCTGCTGGTGGATGGATTTCCATAGCAACCGAGAAGTTTTTCA
Organism: Rhinolophus sinicus; assembly: GCF_057876585.1. Taxonomy (NCBI): domain Eukaryota; kingdom Metazoa; phylum Chordata; class Mammalia; order Chiroptera; family Rhinolophidae; genus Rhinolophus; species Rhinolophus sinicus. The sequence continues at coordinate 51,124,749 of NC_142507.1, forward strand.
AAGACATCAGTAATTGATAATAATACCTTCTGGAAAGCTGGTGGTTCATGCCCACCCTCAGGCTCACCTTGGACAGTTTTCAGAGAAAAGCCAAAGCTGCTGCCCTCCTTCACCAGGTAGCAGAGCCGCGGCTGGGTCCAAGCCTGCGCTCCTCCATTCATCACAGGGCGTGGCTTCCCATCACTCAAACTCGGCTCCTTCTGACTTGGACCCAACTCATTCAAGTGCACCTGTTTTTTCACGGCTTCCTCATAGGAGTCCCCGTCCAGAACGAGCAAAGTCACTGAATTCCCACTCTTTCTGATTAGCTCTACGACCTAGGAGGAAGAAAGGAAAAAATAACTTTAACCAGGAGCCCTCCATCAGCCGCCAGAGGGGCTGCTGGCTCGTTATCTGGCCCTGGAGACTGATGGCTGATCCCTGACACCCAGATCATTAGCAGACAGCACCCCAGCCCGGGGGTATCAGTCTGGGCGTCTGGCACTGACAGAATCGGGGGCATGGCCCAAGCCCAGCCCAGGGGACTCTTACAAGGACTGGTCCTTTCTAGGGATGAATGCTACCCTAGAGCACGACAGGTCCTCCCAGGCCTATGGACACAGATGGTGTAGCGAAAAGAGCACCCCCTTGGAGGCGGGCCGAATTGGGGTACAGCCAGGCACTCCCATATGTTCTCTGCATGAACATATAACTTCGCTAAGTTATCTGAGCCTCTGCATCTCATCTGTGAAATGGCAATAGGTACCTCATGGGTTGGGATGAGGATTTAGCAAAATAATGAACATGAATTTGCCTAGCCTAGGTCCAAGTATACAGCAAACATGCGATGCATTTTAGACCTGACATTGTTCAAATCTAAGAAGGGTTTTCACAGTTCTGGTTAAGGGCAGGAGACTTGATCAGCTGGCAGAAAGTACAGCCCTAAAGGTATCCTGCCTTGACAGTGGCAGCCAGGAGAGCCCCCCTGACCCCCAAAATGATAATCAGCAGAGATGCGGGGGCTGAAGAGATTCTGGAAGAAGGGCCACAAATGTCCCGTTCACCTGCATATGCTCTTCCTTATCCACAAAGACGCCGTTGATCCTGAGAACTCGGTCTCCGTCCCGGAGGCCAGCCTTCTCTGCTGGGCTGCCCTTCTCCACCACCCGGACCAGGTGGCCATCGATGCCCTTCTCAATTCGCAGGAAGAAGCCATAGCTTTGCCCTTCTTGTTTAGACAGCTTACATTCTCGGGGCTTGAAGGCGGAGGCCATTTCTGTGCTGAAAAGCAAATGGATACATCCATGGGGAAGAAAATCACATTGGAGTGAGAGCCCTAGAATTCTATTCTTCTAATCACACTGAGTGGCAACCGTGGGCCTACAGGAGGCCCCTCCCAGGACTGGCTCATGATTTCCAAACCTACCTCCCCAAGGGTGACCCTTTCACGTGAGTTTCAGATGCATATATTTGGGTGGGCACTAGACACAGATGCCTTCGTTTCAGTAGCTTCAAAACCACATTCCTCTTTGTCCTCTGACCTAAAGAAATAAGGTTCAAATACGTGGCCTACAGTTTTTAAGAAAACGCAAGCCCACTTTCATTCAAATATTGGAAGAGCCTGTCAATTCTAAGTATTGAGGATAAATCTGTAGACAAGACAGACCTATACCTTCCCTCGCCTATTGGGGAGAATGTATTTTTACAATGGCATGTGGTAAACGACAGGCTAGGGAAGAATCAAGTGAAAAGGGAGCATAGAACAAAAGGTCTTGGGAGTAGGGGATGGGGTGGGAAGAATTCAGAATGGCATCCTGGAGGAATGACTTTTTCAAGACCTGGCGGATTAGGAGTTAGGTGAGGCAGGACAAGACAAGACCTCACTTTAAAAAACAGAGCAGCCAGGCCTCAGAGCTGGCCTGATACATTGCAGATGAGATAGAAAAGTGGTTTTCCAGGACCCTGGAGTCAGAGCAGAGTAGGGATGCCCGATAGAAAAGGATTCCTGTGGCCAGGTCCCATTTCTCCCCCTTGAAGCAGCTTCCATTTCCATCCGTTCTGCCCCTCGTGTGGCCCCACTGCAGGAGCAAGGTCCTGGGTCACAGGAGGAGGACAGGACAAGTGTGGAAACCAACAGCTGGGGCTTGGCCCCCAGTTATGACAGGGAAGACTCCTGCCGGTGTCCCAACGCCTCCTGGCTTAAGCTTTTTCTTTCCTAGGAGAATAAAATGGAGGCCAGAAGTGCTGATGAAGGCAGACGCCCAAGAGCAGAAGACTGCAATCTGCTGGGTAAACTGCCTGCAGGTCAAACCCTCGTGTTTCCTACCAGTATTTCAGACACTAAGCCGCCTGTCCCATCCCTCCTGGAGGGACAGGAACAGATGACCATAGAGGGTCTGGGGGTGAAGGATGAAGGGGAGACAAAGTGCTCCAGGCCCCCTGGACGCCACACCATGGTGATTCCAGATAGCCATCTCTGACTTTCGCGCACACAGAGACAGATGTACAGTACAAACCGAGCAGAACGTCTCCCACTGCCTGATGGCTGGGGCGTTTTGTGTGTTCTCAGCATAGTCTGGCAGCCGGGCCACACCACCAGTGGCATGAATGACTAAGCAGCCCAGATAACAAGAAACAACTAGCAGTGTTTCAAGCGATCCTGAGCCCTCCCGACTGAATATGCAGGTAAAGAAAAGTGAAGCCATGCCCACTGTGGTCATCGGCCACATCTGGGAAAGCTTAGCCGCTCTGCCATAGCGAGACCAACCGCCAGGAAGATAACGCTTTGGATGGAAATGGAGAAAGTGGGCTGTGAGGAGAAGAGGGCGTCACCAGAGAGTGGTTCCTCCCTGCAGGCACCTGTGTGTGGCCCTGTGACTCTCTGACCTTTTACTTCTCTTTCTGCTAATTGTCTAGCCTGCGAGCCTCAGGGACATTTTCCAGCTCAAATCCACATCTATGTCCAAACTTACCCCTTGATCCCTATGGGCTCTCACTTTCTTAGGGCTGAAAAGCCTTGAAGGGGGGGTGGGAAGGGGAGAGGAAGCCCTCAGAAATTTGGAGGTAATTACAGAGAAACCTACAAAATTCAAATCTTATGAAATTTGAGACACGTCCTTATAATGAAAATAAAGGCTACTGGAGGCTGTGTTTTCATCAAGAGATAAGGCTGTGTGTGTTCAGCGTATGAGTGCTCATTTCTAAGGAACCCACCCTAAAATTCAGCCATTCACACATACCCTTCAGTGTCAGCCAAGGATCTTAATCTCTTTCTGTAGGTCCAGGACGAAAATGAAATCTCCCTAGTCCAGTGTTTGGGGAGGAGGGGGAGAGGCTAAGTATTCTTGTGTCTCAATAAAGACTTGAAAGCCTGATAAACAAGGAAACACAGATCACTGTTTCCGGGCAAAAGTTCAAGTTGTCTTGTTTGTTTGAAGTTTTCAAACAGCCAGACAGTAGTCACTCAGATCTGCATTTACTTCTTTGATGCCTCGGGCTTTATGGTCAGAGTTTCTTTTTACATCTCATGTTGAAGCGCCCCAAAATGAGCCAGTTCACACCCCCAGAAACACTGCTCAAAGTGCTGATTGGAAAACAGCTATCACTTGAGCCCTGGATTGCCTCCTGCCACCATGTCTGCTGTCCCCACAATTCAGCCACCGAAGGCTTCATGCTGGTGCCCGTGCCAAACTGATGAAACAGTATTTAACACCTTCAAGTATACCAGGGGGGAAAGCTGATCAAAACCCCCAAAGCCTAGCCTTCCATTGAGCCTTTGGGATCCTGAAGCTACTCCTTTCCCATCTTGTAGAGAGATGATTCAACTAGGAGTTCAAGGGGCTGGGCTCTGGTCCGGCTCCAGTCCTGGGTCTGTCTAGTCCACGTGTCGGTGTTACACTGGCCCCTACATCAGGGCTGAGATCAGTCACTAGAGCAAGATTCACTGTGGCCTGATGGCGATGGCTGGGAATCGGAAGGACCTTTACACTTAAGGGTCGTGTTTCCTGTTTCTTCAGTCCCCACCCCCATCTTTTGCTTCCTAAGAAAATCTGGAGATCAGACCCCTACAGAGGATAGATATGTAACTAGGGAAGAGCTATGGGTTTCTATACTATCATATCAGCAACCATCCAAAGCCAGAGTCCATTAAATCTTCAGCAGCTTTTATTTCCCCAGTTCAAACAGCCTAAATGAAATACTGGAAATGAAAGAAAGTTATCACTATGACTGAGGGCTGGGGACAGTCCCAGACAACAAAGTCGTTTGTCTGGGGGAAAGAGAACAGAATTCTTTTTCATCAATTGTAATTACTAATCATACCTTAAGACCCCACCTCTCCCCAAAAGGATTAGATGATTGCTACCAGGATAGACTATAATATGCCCATGGTCAAGGAGAAAAATTAGCTACATTTGAGAAGGTAGGCAGGCTAGGTAGTGACAACAAAAGAGGGTAGGTGAGACATCTGGATGTGGCCAGAGAAGAAAGAACTAAAGACACTGGGCAGTTTCCCACAGGAAAGGACTGGCAGGTGGGTGGCACCCAAGAGACTGTTCCAAGTGCAAAGTCGGCCAAGGTTGCTCAGCCCCCAGGCAGCCATCTACACAGGTCCATACAGGATCCTGAGCCAACACCCACGCTCTGCAGAGGGAGCAGGAAGTCGGAGCCCAGAGCTGCTCCTGAGGGATCACGACTGTACAAGTAAGACCCAAACAGCCAGAAGGGGTCAGCTGGGATGGCGGAGGCTGAGAGGAAATCTCATTTCTCCCTCAGTTTGTGGAAGGACTTTCCACAGCAGGGTGAGCTGGGGCAAGTGTGAGACCCCATTTCACATGATCCCAGTATCAGTGGGGCTGCTAGTAAAGCGTGACTGCCCTGTCACCCTGTGTGTCCAGAAGGTCTCCATGCTAAGCTAATTGCCAAATGTGGAAATGTCCCATTAAAAAAAACCACTCAGGCGTGACTGCTCACAAGCCTACTCAGGGGACAAGGCTGGAAAGAAAGGATCTTAAAGCCACTTAGCTCATCAAAAATCCATGATCCCCTGTGAAACATTTGAGTCTCAAGGTCAATGGGAACCTGACAAGAACCCAAAGCATTTCCCAATATAAAAGTGAGCATGTGATGAAAGCAGAGTTATTTTTCTAACTCCGGCGAGCTCCCAGATGTTATTTTGAAAAGGAATCCTGAAGTTGCTATAGACCACCTAAAACACAGACCAGGGGGAAGCAAATTCTTCTGAAGAAGGAAAAGAAATGACAACAGCTGGAGAAGTGAAGTCAGTGAGAATTATAGGACCTTCATTCACCTTGTCAATCCTGGAAGTTGCCCACCCATGCCCGGAGGCCCCAGCTGGCTTCAAACAGATATGCTTCATGGAAGAAATGGTTTAAATCTATAGACAATCATCATAAATCACATTACCACTTGAGAACTCATTGTGGGTCAAGCTGGTACATTATCTCATTTAATCCACGCAATCACTTTCCAATTTTGATTCTAAATCCTCGCTGGCCCCTCCCCCAATCACCTAAAGAGATTTATAAAAATAGATGGCTCAGACCTCCCTCCCCCTCAGATCTACTGACTCAGAATCCCCAGGCTTGAAACCTGAACCTAAGCATTTCTAAAATGCCCTCTCATTTAAAAAACTAGTGCTTAAAACTACCCTTTGCTGCTCCTAACATCCCCCCGCCCCCGTCTTGGGAGAACCCCCTCATGGGTCAGAGAAGAAGGTCAAGGTTGGCTGAACTATTAACAGCCACCCTGAGCTCACCTTAACTTGAGACACCAAGGTGGCAGCCTGGTGAAGGAGAGGCGCTTGGGTCCTGCCGTCCTCAAGATCCAGCTCTGCCCACACGCAGTGCCCTAGCTAACAACACAGGAGCAGGAGCAACCTACAGTCTGGGCCTCCCTCCCCACACCCTAGCTCTGAGCCAGGCAAACTTAGAATCAAGCAGATGTAAACAGCCTGTAATAGCCTCCAGGGGCTCTTTATCCTGTGAATGAAGTCTGAGGCACCGCTCCCCAACCCCTAAACCTAACTGCCTTAAGAGCTGAGATGGTTCTCCTCGCCCACCCCCCAGTGGGTTGAATCCCAAGCTCCATTCAGGCCCAACCAGGCATCCTGCGATTCTACCAGCCATCCCGTGAGCCCCTGAGTAAGAGGGGTGCTTGCCAGCCCTACTGCATAGTTGCACGCTCCTTACCAACCTCTTCCCTCCCCAGTGAGCTTCTTCACTTAGCAGACCGCCGCTGTGAAGTCTGTTTAGGATCATGAACACAGGTCTACGGAACACCAAGAAGAGCTGTCACCCCAAACCTGATTTCCTCTGGTCATGATACAAATGTCCACCTCACACTTAGATGCAAAACACTGTTATTTGATTGATGGGATAAAGCAAAACACCACCTCTCTTCTCAAGGGACTTTAGAGTTGAATAGGGGTGAAAGAAAAGCTGCAGTACAAAAACGGCGACCCCTATGAGCAGAGTATAGATGCCACGAGCCCTACAACACGGGACAAGGGAAGCTTCACAAAGGAGGTAGGACTTGACTTAGACCTTGACGACAGATGGGTAGGGACAGAAATTTCAGCAGGTACAGAAGCAGGTATAGACGCAGAAGAGTGTGGACATCAGGCATAGTAGGGGAAAGTTTGGGGTGTGGTCAAAGGAGCTGAAAACCCAATGTGACAAGAACAGTCAACAGGAGGGAATCCGTCGGTGACAAATGAGATGGCAAAGGCCTTGAATACCAGCCCAAGGCATCTGGCCTGAGTTTGGTAGTCAGCAGGCACCACTCAAGGCTTATAAGCCAAGGGTGACAGGATCAGGGCTGGGCTCCACAAAGAGTCGGTGATATGGAGCAAAAGACACACTGGAGGGAGGCCAGGTAAGAGACGGTTGTGCAAATCCTACTCACATGCAATAAAGGGCCTGACGCAGCATGGGAGCCGTGAGAATAGTACAGAGGTGACAGACGGAAGAATTATAGTGAGGACCAAGTGACAGATTGCATTAACTCTTCAACCCTGTTCCCAGATGTCTCCCCACAGAGATGGCCTCAGACAGGACAGGTGCAACCACGTAGGTGTCCAAACTATTTATTTACACTGACCATGACTCGCGTCCAGGCGGTACAACAGGTCTACAGCTCCCAGGCACGTCGGAGCCCACAGGCCCGTTACTCTCCCTGACTACTGCTGCCTTCACTTTCACGTAGTTTTGTCGAGGGTTCACGGTCATGAGGAAGGGGCCTCTTTTGTACAGAGAGGTGCACATACAGTTAAGTCTTCTGAGGCCACAGCTCATTTGAAAACAGCTTGCTTTTGGCTCCTCTCAGTTTTGAGTTGCAAGAATACTCTAACTCTATACTCATCTTCTCGTTCTGTTTGCTTCACCAGAAGGGCCAGTCATATACTTTCCCTGAATTTATTACCTTAGCTCAGTTTTTTCTACTAACCAACCTTGATACCTTTCCTGCTTCAAGCCCTAGATGACCCTTCTGTTATCGACTGAATTGTGTCTCTCCCCAAATTCATATGTTGAAACCTTAACCCCCAAGGTGACTGTATTTGGTGATAGGACCTTATAAAGAGATAATTAAGGTTAAATGAGGTCGTCAGGGTGGGGCTCTCATCCAATCGGACTGGCATCCTTATAAGAAGAGGAAGAGACAGCTGGAGTGCATGGGGACAGAGAAAAGGCCATGTGAAGACACAGCAAGAAAGTGGCCGTCTGCGAGCCAAGGAGAGAGGCCTCAGGAGAAACTAAACCTGCTGACACCTAAATCTTGGACTTCCAGCCTCTAGAACTGTGAAGAAATACATTTCTGTTGTTTAAGGCCCCCCCCCCCCCCCCCGCATCTGTGGCATCCTGTTACAGCAGCTAGGAGACTAATACATCTGAGTAATGCTGCCCACTTGGCGGGGTGTTAGAAAGGGAACGGGTCAAAGAAAGCCAAGTCCATGCCTTGGTGACTGGCCACAAAGCGATTCCATTAAACGATGGTGCAGTCATGAGGCATGAGATGGCCAAGTCGGTCTGAGATGGGTTTTAAATCGGAGGACATGGCAGCACTTCCTGCAGGTGGATTGAAATGTGGGCCTGGAGCTCAGGAGAAGACGGACTAGCCTTCTGCACAGCAGTGCTCGGTGAAGCCCACGGGGAGAATATGAAAAAAAGAGGGCCAAGGATAAAGCTGTGGGTAATACCCATATCTCGGTGACAAGAAGACGAGGCAGAAAAGAATAATCAGAAGGCCTTACAGTATAGTCAGAACTCTTTTTAAAGAAGAATTTCAAGATAGGATAGTTAACAATGCCAAGTGACTCTAAGAGGTAAAGAAGATGAAAGCAGAAAATGCCACCAAGTTTAGAAAATGGAAGTTCAGGATGGATAAGGGATTAAGAAACAAGTGGATAATAAATAAGAGGTGATGGATATAGATACATCTTAAAATAGATAAATGAGAGAGTTGGGAGAGCAGCTTGAGGGGGAAGCAGACTTGATGGATGGTGTTATTTTGAATGTTAAGAAACCGTCAGCATGTTTGTCTATGAAGGGATGATATGGTGCACGGAGGAAATGGGTTTAGCCTTGGTGAGATGGACTACTTTTACTGGGACAGGAAAGAAGAGAAAAAAATGAGATAAAGAGGAAAATAAAGGTCACTTAACTTCAGCTTCCATCTTTCCTGCAAAATGGTTGAGACAAATCAGGAACTTTGAGAATATGGAAGTATCCACCGGGCAATATATCCACCGGGCAGAAACTGATAAAGCAGGGACTAAAGGAGCAGTTTCAAAAATGAAGGGGTTGACACAGCAAAAGGCATCTTAAGAGAGCCTTAGAGCAGAGTAGTTTCCAGTAACAAAAAGTTTCTAGTGGCCACGTAGGTACATGACTGATGTGAAGGGGATTTGCAGGTTTCCTTCCATCTTCCCCCAGCATTCTAGTCTGGGTAAAGGACGTTAGAAAGAACAAGTTATAAACTGAAACCCAGGTTTCAATTGTGCTGTCACCACGTGCTAGCTGTGAGAACATGAGCGACTGCCTTCATTTTGAGCTGAAGATAGAAGCACGCCCGGAATGGAAAATGCACGTGGACACGGTGAAGATCCCTGAAGACAGGACATCTAAGCACAGTCTCTGGTACCGAGGGGCCCAGTCTGTGCCCACCCCCTTACCTGGCCTCCGGGGGGGAGGCCTGATGCAATGGGAACCCCATTGTGTGGGAGAACATCTGAGAAGTGTTCCTGACCTTTTCGAAGCAGACAAGAAGAGATTGAATGACGGACTAGGGTGGGCGGGCATCTTGATTCTGTCTACTCACTCCAGACCCCTCTGCAAAGTTAGTTTCTGTGACTAAACAGTCAGGGCGGAAGACTTTGTTGTCCCTTCCCCTACTCCCCCATGCCCCTATCCCCGCCACTGAAATAAAACTCAAATAATGGACTCAGATTTCCCTGAGCCCAGAAGTTGCATGTAAGTCTGAAAGCTTAGGGAATTATAAAAACAGAACAAGTGCTGTGGATCAAAGAGGTGTGAGTGAGATTCCAGGGAGCATTTACAGAACTTCAAGGCTCAGTGGCCAGAGTCCTGGGGCAGATGAACTCTAACAGAAGTGAGCCCAAGAAGGTAAACCATGAAGAGACCCAAGGAACCGAGAAGGGTGGAGGAGATGGAGGGAGGGAAGAATTACCTTATAGAGAGAGATCGGGCCCAGGTATGAGCCATGATAACCAGGGACTAACCGGGGAACAGGCTCCCTCATCAGAGAGCATTCCTGAACTTCCAAAAGATGAGAGAAAGGATGTGAGATAAACAGCATTCTGCTGGGAGGTGGAAAAACAGAAGGGAGCTGTTATCAGTGACAGCCAAGCACAGTGACTACCAGTAGGAAGGACAGAGCCCAGGGAGTGTCTTCTCCGCCAATCTCCCAAAGTCCAGGATGTAGTAGGATTACTCCATTAATATCGTGATCTACTACCGTTAGTCATGCGTACTCTGGCCTCACCCCCATCCTATCTACTAATAATTAGGGGTCAATGATGCAGTCAGCATCCACCTGCAAAGAAAACATAGCCTCTCCTCACAAGGCACTTACGTAACCAACCCCTGAGCCATGAAAAAACTAAACGGCAAGACCTCAGCAAGAAAGCGGGTGAATAATACTTAACCCTAGTTACTGCAACTATGGAAGACTATTTGATTATATAACCTAGGATGTAACTATAGAGTAAATGATTTGTTTCATGCACAGGCGATCTCGGGTAACATTCAACCTGAATGCTATTCACTAGGCACCGAACTCCATGCTGGTCTCTGAAACACTTTGAACTTCAGCGAGGAGAAAGCACCATTCCTGGAAGCGTGTCCAGGCATCGCCACACCGCGGACCTCCCGAGGAATGCTGCTCCCCCATTTGCACGCACGGGGGAAGGGTGAGACAAATCACAGGACTTTTGTTGCAAGATACAGTTGGTGGGGACTGGTGATATTACATGAGCAACTCTAGACAGTTCTAGAATTCTCCACAGCCATCAGTCCTGACCAGGGCTGCCTGCCCATTGCCAGGCCTGTCTGCCTTCCTTCAGAGCTTGCCTCAGAGCCTCAGCACACACCATTTCTTCCACCAGCATGAAAGGAGTCTAGCTGTACCTCAGCTGTGCCTGGCAGATGTCTCAAGCAAAGAAGAGATAAAAGCAATTCGATTTCATCCTTCTTCGGAAATATTTGACCTAGAGCAGATCCTGTACCTTTGCTGCAGATAATATATTTAAGGCCACCTGGTGTCCTTTGAAAAGCAAGACCTGTGGAAATTCAGACTCAACACTATTAATTTTAAATAGTTAATATCAAAAAGAGAAGGACAAGAGGAGCCCTCAAATACGTGTTTGCTAACTGTACTTACCCACTGTGATAATTACTATTTGGTCTTAGTCAGCAGAGTTCAAATGTACGAAATTAGTGAAATGTATTCCATTGAGAGTTACCATGTTTCCCTGGAAATAAGACCTAACCGGGAAAGAAGCCCTAGTATGATTTTTCAGGATGACATCCCCTGAACATAAGCCTTAATGCATCTTTGGGAGCAAAAACTAATATAAGACCCGGTCTTATTTTCGGGAAAACACGGTACGTGGAGAAGAGGGATCAAGGAGCCCAGTGAGTGAGTCTTCTTTCTGATTTATGATAAGGAATGGAATCTGGTTATCTCAAAGTTCATTTGGCCCGTGGGGACTAAATACCGCCCCAGCCTCCATGAATAATACTTTGTCCTATATGGCAGGACTCTGGGCTGGAGTTCAAAGTCTTCCCCACTTTACTTGCTTATCTAAGAGTTCTGCAGGTTGGGAGAGAGATGGGGTTAATATTGTGTGGAAACAGAGATGCCCTCGCAGATAGGATACCCCTGTGTGGCTGGTAGAACTGGTACCTGAACATAGTCAAAGCATCCTGAGGGTTGGCTGGAACAAGGCTATCCCCCCAAATTGGCATCTTGTTTTATGAGATCCTTTGAACTTGCATTTCTACCCCCTCACTTTTGTTTGTATGTACCAAAGTCTCCTCTAGCCTCTAGTCTCTCCCAGTCACTGCTGTAGGACACACTTCCTTATCTTGCTCTCACCATGTTAGTCTCTAAAAACTCACTCAAGAAATAAGTGAGTTTTGGCTCAGGGGTTGAGGCTCAGCGTCATCCAGCCCTACCTCATTCCTCTCTGCTCCCAGCAGACCCCAACTGGTCCACGCATGCTCGGCCACAGCCAGCCTACACCTTGCTCAGGCCCCATGCTCTGCCTGAAATACTGTCCCCACTCTGGTTACTTACTCATAGTAGGTCCTCAGCAAACATTTTTTCCAAGTGAATGAATTCAAGACCTACCTATTTTCAAGGCTCAAATTTTAGATTATATACAAAACCTTTCTTGACCAACGGTCTGAAGGTATCACTCCAGCCTCTGAATTTCAAGTGTCATTTATATAATCAATAATTATATAACTATATAATTTATATAATCAATTTTTAGCACCTACTGTGGGACAGATACTGAAGCTCAACCCAGATCAGACCTGTCCCGCCCTCAGAGCCCAGAGTGAGGGGGGAGGGTTACTACGATGATTTTAAATGCTGAAGAAGAGCATGGGTGCTGGACTATTGAGAAGAAAACGTTTGGTTATTGTTACAATTTACTGAGTTCCTACTAGGCTCCAAGCACCAGCCGCAGTACCTTTTAGATGAGCTCTCATGTAACCCTAACGGTCCACTTTACAAGAAAAAAAAGGTTCCTGAAAATTTAAGTTGGTTTCCCATGGCTATTGGATAAGCAACAGAACCTGTATTCAAACCCAGTGGAGTCTGGGCTCCTTTCACGCTCTCCCCAGCCTTCCAACCCTGAGGGGTCTGCTGTGTTAGGGGACTAAGCAGTTAGGCTGGCAGGAGGAAGGCAGCCCAGGCACAAGAAATAGCACAGGTGAGTTCAGGAATGGTGAATGGCTGAGAAGGCCCTGAGCACAGGTATATGTTGAAAGGAAGGAGGAGGTCAGGTTAGACTGTAGAGTGCCGTAGGCTCAGTCCTACAGATTACAGAGGAGCTTTAGCGTTTATGTTGGGTGAGGATTGGAGTCTCAGAAGCTGGTAATTCTCTCAGAGCAAGAGCAAACCCTCCCTAGCTGCCATCAGGTAAGCTAGGGGCTATCTTTCCTTCTTATCAAAACTCCCGGCTTCCCTCCTTCCCTGGGGTCATGCCTCTCACAATGCTATCTGAAGATCATCAGATTCATAGGACTTCAGCGCTTCCCCCATCTAATCCTCATAACACTAGAACTGTGTTCAAAGGCCCATCTGACCAATGAGGAAAGAGGTTTAGAGAGGAAGAGTCTGTCTGCTCTGGAATGCAGGTTTCCATTTCCAGCACGCTGCTCTTAACCATTTAGCCATGACACCCACCAGGCAGAGAGATGAAAGGAATCTGGGCGGTCCCTCATGAAGGACAGAAGCTGCTGAGATCTGGAGAAAAATGTCTCCCTCTAACTTGCCAATCTCATCAAATTCCTATGCAACAAATGTGAAAATCATTTAACCAAGATGTGAACCAGAGATGCCCAGTTCCCCCCCCCCATCAGACTTGGGACCTCAGACTGTTGTTACCTTGATAAGGGTCCGGCTGCTCGCTGCACAAAAGCCAAAGCTTGAGAGACTAGGTTAGTGTATTCAAAATGTCGGCACTCTGGGAGGATGGCGGACTTCTGTCCAAAGGCCATCCCCCCAACTCCCAGAATGGCCAAAAGGTTTTATAGGCAAGTAAGGAGAGGCAGAACCAAGGAAAGTGGAAGTTGGTCAGGCACTTCCCAGAGGCTGGTTTGTTTCAGGGATAGGAGTGGATCTTATACAGACATGAAAACTTCTCTCAAATCATTGAGCCAGGTATGCATAGGGTCAGAAGTAAACAGAATCATAAAAACTGGTATGCATAGTAAATATATAGTAAACAGTCATTAAGGTTTGGCAGGAGAGGAGGGAAGCAAAGAAAACTTTCAAAAAGTCCCAAGCTAAACTACACTATTAAATCGAATTCCACTAGAAGTTTAAATCTCAAAATAGAAGATACAGTGTCACCATTACAAGATGACCTGAGAGTATCAGTTCTTGAACCTCTTCTCCTTCAGAGCAGCTTATCAAAACATCCCCATTCTGTGCTTGCAGCTTCTTTCCCGCCACACTAACTGCCATTGATCCAAATAGCTAAGCATCTACTCTCTGCCAGGTGTTCTGACAGCTGGGATCACAGCACATACCACGAAAGACAAGATCCCTGCACTCTTGAAGCTAAACATCTGGCAAAGGTGGTATATACACAGTAAACAAGATGACTTCTGAAGATAGAGGCTACACATGAGAAGATACAGCAGTGGAGTGAAGGGGGGAAGGCCCTTCCTGGGGAGGTAACCCTTTAATTCAAACCCAAGCGCCAACAAGGAGCCAGGCGTCTAAGCTCCAGGATCTATCATACTTGGTGGGCTGAACAGAACAACTACGATCGTCTAGTCACAACCCCTTTTTTTATAGATGAGTAAACTGAGGCCCGATGAGATTAAAAGACTGGACCAGGTCTCCTGATGGACCGCAAGGCTGTTTCTCCCACTATCCTCAGAGCCTTTGGATACACACATTTGAGACGTACGCACGGGTGTGTTTATACTCAAACACATAAGTATGATTTTATTTTCAGTACAGCCTTCAGCAAAAAAGGAGAGGCTTCGATAGATGATGAAATGGAGACTACACTGGCTAAGTGATTTGTCTAATGGCCTGTCGCTAAAAACTGAATCAAACCCCAGGCTATTTGCAATCCACCCCCATGTTATTTCTTCTGTCTAGCCAGTGGTCTATGAACGTAAGGCATCATTACTAGCAACTTCATAGTTGATGGTGCAAAAAGTCAAAGATAAGAACAATTTACTTAGTCATAACATACGAACTCAAAGTCCCTGAGTTATTTGCTGCAGGAAAGAACATGTGACCCCAGGTAACTAGACAACCATGACGTGACACAATCAGTGCGTCCGACTTTGGGGCACAGTAATGAGAGCATGTGGGTGCAACACTGCAGGGACTAAAACTAAGAAGGAATGTGTCCTCAAGAAGCCAGCCTAGACCAGGATTCTCCTTAGCGGGTGAGTCCTTAGAAGAAAGTCACAGGTAACTCCCTTGATCCCTCTGCTTAGGAAAGAAGCTACTAGTTGGTTACCAACCTGTGCACAGGAGAACCATCTCGGTGAGTGCTAAAAAAAAACAAAACCCAGATTTTTCCGACCTACGCGAGACCCAAAGAACTAGACAATCCAAAGAGTAAAGCCTGGAGGTCTACGTTTTAAAATTCAGCCAGCCTAGAAATCACTGTTTCTCCTCATTTCCCTGTGCTAATAACGTAATGAAAAGAGGAGCAATGCCTGTGTTCATTATCCGGCGGGAAAATTAAGCTACGTTGCATCCTTTAAGACAACCACTAACACCCAAAGCCCTTGCGTAGTGGGACGGCGCTGTATCTCGTGACCTGTGAGGTCTGTCGTCTCACTCCCTCTGGCTGCCATACAAAGCCCCATACAACCCTGGGAAGCTTTTTCTGAGGATCGTCACCAATTCCTTGGTGAAGCAGACCCTCACCTGCAAGGGTTGGGGCATCTCCCACAGAGAGAATCTTGGAGAGAGGTCAATCCCTCACCCCACCCCACCCCCACCACCACAGGGGCCTGGTTCCTCCCCGGTGGGCCTGGCTTATGCTCTGGACAGCCAGCTACTGCTTAGAACAGGAAAGGAGCAAGGAAGAAGGTGCTTCAGGCCCAGGTGGGACACAGTCCGCTCTTACCTGGGTCTAGAAGAGGAGCGGCTTGCTGTCCTGGGGAATTTACTGTCTGCTGGCGAGCTGTAGTCTTGGAACTCACTGGACTTTGAACGAGGATTGATTTAAAAGCTGATGTATTTAACAGAGACGCATGGTCTGAGTTGAAGTGACCTCTGTCCGGCTTCCTGCCAGCTAGCTCGGCCCTGAGCTGGACAAACCCCAAAAGCCCTCAGCAAACCCAACACACTGGCCCACCTGCCTAACTGTGCGGGATGCCGGCCCCTCCCAGAAAGGAGGAGGGTGCAGAACAGGGGAAGGACAGCCTCTGCTTTCCTTGGTTCCCTCCTCCCTTCAGCAGATGCCACGGTCACAGCCTTAGGAGCCTCCACCATCTTCCATCCCAAGGTCAGGGCTGAGGCTCACCTGAGCATCCTCACCCACTGAGGTCTTCCCGGGGAGCAGGAACCTGTGCGACGCCCACCAATCGAAGGCCAGGAGGCCAAGAAGCCCAGTGAATGGAGCAAAGCCCCTCCCGTGCCCACCCTTTCTCCTGTCTGCAGTGGGAGTTCTCGCTGGCTCCCTAGGAGTAAAGCCTGGGCTCTTCCCAGGTCCCTTCCTCTTGTTAGGCGCTCTCTCTCTCACCTGAGGGTGCTCTGCTTCTCTTCTCAGTTGTCTTCCCCTTCCACACTCACAGCCTCCCCAGCAAGGACACCCGCCGGACAGGTGGAAGGCACTTCCACGAGCTCCTCTGCGCGCGGCCACCTGGGCAGTGCGGGGGTGCCCCGCGTCGGCTCAGCACCCCAGCCAGGCCCAGCCGCTGATGCCTATCAGCGGCACCCACACAGGCAAACCCCGCACCCGGCTCCTCACTGACCTGGATCTCAGCCCACACTGGAAACCAGGGCGAGAGATGGCTTTAGGCTGTGAGGCAAAGCGACCCACTGGCTGAGCAGGGGGTGGCCTCTCCCTCCACCCCCACGCTGGAAGGGCCATTTGTTTCCGCTGGGCTTTGGCTGCTTCCAACAAAGGCATGGCCCAAGCCAGAGGGCCCCTGGGTGAAAATGACAAACACCTGAGCAGCTAACTCAGGTCACCTCCACCTGACGCTGTGGCCCCCTGGGCCCCCAATGTGTCTTCCAACGTAGAAAGGAGGAATGGGGAGAACCTGGATTTAAGATCAAAACACCTGGGTTCAAATTCTGACTGCCATTTCCCAGGTGCGAGACCTAGATTTTTCTCCCTCTGAGTCTCACTTAGCTTCATCCTCTGTAAATAATTCTTATTACGTTGTTTCTAGAAGTTTCCTTTTTTATATCGAGTCAAAAAGAGCTCTCACTCCTGCCCACAGGTTCTGATGGCTCCAAGCTGAACTAAGTCCACTCTGTAGCTATATAGCAGCCCTTCAAATACTGGGGGGCTGATGTATCCCCCATAAGCCTCAGTCCTGAAGATGGTCTGCCTATGCCAAGGCTTCAGGACTTCTCTCCCTGGACCCAGTCGATTTGTCAGTGTCCCTCTTAAAATGAAGGACGTAAAGGGGAAAATTTGTTTTTCTTAACCTTTTTAAAAAAATTTTCTGGGTTTTCTTTGTTGTAATGCCAGGTGAGAGAATTGTTCTATATCTTGAGTGTGGGGTAGCTCTGCAATTCATTGTCTACAAGTACAGAATTATGTAAATAATGCCATCATTTTTTAAATTAAGGAGCCCTAGTAGTAAAATCTATTCTTGAGCCTTCTGAAATTTTAAAAAAATTGAATGACAAAAAAAAAAAAAGATAACCCTTACAGTGGAGCTTCCACTCCAGCCCCGATCGAGAGAATTCTCAGACTCGCCCTCCATCCCAGCACAGATGGAACAGCCACAAGCCTTCAGACTGGAAATAGAGAGGCCTTGAAATGCAGAAACAGTGTTGATTCAAAATTACATGGAAATGAGCAATTTTTTTTAAATGACAAAACCCTTTCCCAGTGAAACATTGAACTGAATGAGATTTGCCCCCCACTGAAATTTGGATTTAAAAATCTCATGCCCATAAGTGGATTTGATCTGATTAACGCAAAGCAGAGTAAGTCTTTTTATTGATGACTTAGATCTAGACATTAATGAAAAGGGGAAATAAGATTACCTAGCCTGGTAAATCTTTATAGCCATTATTCTGTTATAATGGGGATATCGTCTCAGAAAGACCCCATGAAACGATAGCCCCATTATACAGATAAGACCACTGAAATTCATCTGATTAGTTATCGTGTCCAAGGTCACCTGGCTCAGAAAGATTCAGGAGCCTGTCCCTCTCTTTAGGCAGTGTTGTTTCACCCACCATTCAGGGAGGGACTGTGTTTTTTTTCCTGGAGGTATTCAAGCGAAGGCTGAGGATCTGTGTCACGTTACAGAAGGATGTTCTGCCTTGTTAAGGAGATTAGAGTAAGGGATTTTTGGGGGTCCCTTACAACTCTAAGATTCTTTGATCCTAAATACCTTGGGTCCTAAGGCAAGCCCGTGAGGGTGGGTGGTATAAGTCCTGGCGAGGGTCTAGAAAGCATGTGAAGCTATTGGCATGGATTTCGGCATCAAACAGATACGGTATTGAACCCTAAATCTACCATTAATGTTTTGTGGTGGTTGTTTTTTTTACTGTGAGCTCAAGTTTGTTTGAGCTTTATCTCTGGGAACCCTTGGCAGGCTGGGTGGAGGGTTTTCTTTGGGTTTTGTCAGCCAGCCCTTCTCTATAACCCCAGAATAATGAGAAGACACTAACACCCTGGGGCCGATTTATGTTAATTACTTGCCTTAGTGTTTCTAGATCATGCGAATAATTAATGTCAGTTACAACCCCAGCCCCCTCAAAGGGCAGATCTGTGGCTGGAAATTTGCAGGAATTCCTTTTTTTCCCATAGTCCAGGCCAACAGATGGTTTCCTCATTATCCCTGATCTGTTTTTCCCATAAACATATTCCCTTTTATCATACTGATATGTTTATTATTTTCTGTCTCTCCCCCACCAGAATATAAATTCCCCAGGGGCAGAGATCTGTATTTGTTTTGTCACTGTATCCCAAGTGTCTGGAATATAAGCCTAGCTTATAGTAAGCTTTCAAAAATGTTACTGAATCAATAAGTGAATAAATGAATCTCCTTTTGCCAACAGGATTGGTTTTTAGCTCATCCTTTCACTGAGAATGTAGCCTTTGAGGATTTCAGTTCTACGGAGGGTCTCAATTCCGAGGTCTTATCTCCTGTCCCTAAGTGACCGTGTGAAAACAAACTGCTGGATTACTGGTTTCAGCTTTCACTTCACTTCTGGACTGTACAGATTTCTTTCCTTTCTTCCAAGTTCAACTATCTATTTGAAAAAAAAAAAAAATGTTTGATATATTTTACCCAGTTTTTCTATGAACTTTGAAGAGGGAGGGTTTTCAGATGATCTAGTCTGCCATGTTTACGGAAGTGGTTCTACCATTTGCCTCTCAAAACTCTAGCTTTTTCTTCTGTAAAATATAGATAACATTAACAACCTCATAGGATTTCTTGGAGACTTAAGTTAAGAAGACATTTGTACATCACCCAGAGCCAGGTAAATGCTCAGTACATAATCACGTTACTAATGTTTTTGCAAGAATAAGCCTTCTTAATTTATGGGCACACATTGTACAGACAGGCTCATGGAAATAAACAGGCTAGAAGTACAGTGGGCAACTCGGGAGCTCCGGATGTTTGGGGCATTGTGGTGGCGTTCTTGCCCACTCACAACACAGCGTTTTGTGCAAGTGGTCAGACACAGAAAACTGGAAGCACTTGCCAATTCTCCCCAATATTTTCCCCACCACGTCACACAGAGAAATTGATAATAGTTGTACAGTTCACTAGGGTAAATAGCTGAGGCTTTTCAAGGCTGGAGTGACCGAGGGCCAGCTGCCGCAGGCTCTGCTCAGACCCCCCAAAGATTGAGGGGAACAGCACTTGAGCATACACTTAGAAAACTATACAACATTGTTGAGAGCCACTCAAGAAAACTTAAGTAAATGAAGATGAGTGATACCATATCCGGGGATTGAAACTTCAACACTGTAAAGACGTCAATCCTCTCCACATTGATCTACAGATGAATGTGTCGCCAATCAAATTCCCCACTGGGTTTTTTCTGGGTTTTGTTTTTTTGTTTTTTTTGTTATTTGTTTGTTTTTTGGTGGAATTTGACAAGCTAGTTCTGAAAAGTAAGAATAAGGAAGGAGGTGCTCTGCTGGGTAACAGGACAGTAGAGTGACAGGAATTACTACCATATGGCATGGGCATGATAGACAAATGGACCAATGGAATAGACTAGACAGCCCCACGACAGACCCGTTCAAATAAAACGGTTGACTTATGACAAAGAACAGAGGGAAAGGCAGGTCTTTTTTCAATAAATTGTTCTGGTGTATTCCTTTTAGGTGTGTTTTACTTCATCCAATAATTACCTTTGTGAGAGTATCCACGTTGCTGCGTGCAGTTGTTTTTATTCTGGGATTCTGTTTATATAATGTCCAAATACCAGGCAGAACTTGGGTGATGCCCGCTTAGGTGGTAACACGCTGTCCTGACTTCTGGGGTGCTGGCAAGATTCTAGCTCTTGAGGTGAGGGGTGGTTCCACAGGTGTTTATGACTGAGCTATGTAGTTTAGTTTTATGCCCTTTTCTGTACATATATTTATCTGATAATTAATTATGGTAATAAATATTTTTAAAGCTATGATATGTGTATAGCATACCGGGGTCAATAGAAGAAGCTCTCTGATGCTGGAAGTGACATACCTGGGGGTTTCAGCTGTGCTCAGCCCTACCTGACTTATTCAAAATTGGAAGGGATCAATACCTTGGCATTGGCGTACCTTGGCACCCTGGTCAGGAATCTTTGAGCCAGTATTTGTCTTTTTGTCACTGGCTTATTTCATTTAGCAAATGTCTTCCAGGCTCATCCATGGTATAGCCTGTGTAAGAATTTCCTTCCTTTTTAAGGCAAAATAATATTCCATTGTATGGACACCACATTTGATTTATCCATTCATCTAGCCATGAATCGGTTCCTTCCACCTTCTGGCTACTGTGAATAATGCTACTGTGAACATGGATGTATAATATCTGTTCGAATCCCTGCTTTCAATTATTTGGGATACATACCCAGAAGTGGAATTGCTGGATCATATGGTAATTTTATGTTTGGGGGGGCTGAGGAATTTCCATACTGTTTTCTCCAAGAGGCTGCCCCATTGTAGCTTCCCACCAACAACACACAAGAGTTCCAATTTCTCCACAGCCTCGCCAACACTTATTATTTTCGTTTTGTTTTGTTTTGTTTTGATGATGGTCACCCTAATGGGTGTGAGGTGGCATCTCACTGTAGTTTTGATTTGCATTTCCCTAAAGATTAATAATGTTGAGCATCTTTTCATGGGCTCGTTGCCCTTTCGTATGTCTTCTTTAGCGAAATGTCTCTTCGAGTCCTTTGCCCATTTTTTAATTAGGTTGTTTGATTTTTTTTGTTGTTGGGTTGTACCACTTCAATTTTTTGACTAGGAAATTAAGAACTAGAGAGGTGAAGTGACTTGGCCAAGGTCACCCAAGTTCATAGCAGAGCCATGGCTAAAACCCTGTGCCTTTACTTCCAAGGTCGGTGCCCTTTCTACTAAACCAGTCTTCCAGGCTGGGTACAAGATGCCAGCCTCCACCCTTAATGTTTGACAGCATTTCTGATATCTCCAAATTTTTATTCCAATTTCAGATCTGATTGTCCCAGTATTACCTTGTCTTTTGAGTAGCTCATTAACTTACTTGGAGCCGGGCATTTTAAGCTCCAGTGGTTTTCCGTCCCTGTCCTGTGCCCATGTTTATGACAGTTCTCCCTTTCATTCCCCATGTTGCTCTGGCCTCATCCACCACCTGAAGAAGAAGTCTGCGTGCCTTTGGAGAAATTTATTAAGCCGGGGTCCATATGCAGACCCGAGATACATGTTCTACAGCCATGCAAGGAGATGGGCGTGAGAAAGGGCAAAGCCACTCTTCTCTGTTGCTTTATGAGTGTGGCCCCACATGACTGCAGAGCTAGTTTTGTTTTGTTTTTTTTCAACAATAAGGTGTCAGGTCAGGGGGGCCTGAGGGCCCTTGCAGGGCTGTGAATTATTAACACTTGCAAGCTTTAGTCTCCCTCTTCACAGCTGAGGGAGGAGAATACACAATCCTTTTCCATTAAAAACAAAAAAAAACTGAGGCTTAGAGCAAGAACAGGCCATATCCTGGGTTCTGCGTGTACCAAAGTCTGGGCCCTCTCAGAGAAGGGATTAGGGTCTCCATTTGCCTCTTCCTAAGAGACACAAAAATGAGGATTGTGACCTTGGGAAGATTGGACCCCATCTTAAAGGGCTAGCCTCTCAGGGCCTCCAGAGAGACAAGCTTGGGAACAGAACAGTAAGGAAAGTGTCAGGGATCTCAAGGCCACAGCCTGAGCCTGACTCCACCCCTCACAGAGGGACTAGGGACCATCCATCCAGGGGTGAAGGGCCAGTGAGAATCAAGACAAGGAGAAGCTAGTGGGTCCAAGTTTGTGGCATGATTTAAAAGGCACCACTGTCTCAAAGTGCTGCCTCTATCAGAATGGTTCCAGTGCCCCCCAGTATTCTAGTTTAGAAAGCAAACTAATCCATGCTCACCCTGTTTTTCCCATCGCTTAGAATTCTAATATGCCAGGGTGAAAAAAATGCAACGCTTGCCTTCGTTTTCCACTGAAGAAGGTGTTTTCTTCTCAGAGGCCCAAGTGAGGTTGAGGACGCTCCCATGGGATCTGCCTTAGGATGGAATGCAGCCTCTGTGCTTGCCACCCGTCAGCCTGCTATAGGAATGTCTGCAATTCCGCCCTCAGTAGTGTATCCATTGATAAACACTCCCCTTTTTCCCATAGATTGTACTGAAACTATCCTGAAGGGCAAAGTGCTTGATTCCTGATTCAAAGAAGTAAGCATCCATCACTTGCTTTAGTCTCCACAAGAGGTTAAGACTACTCTGTGCCAGCACTTAGAGGCCTGGGCGGGGTGGGGAGGAAAGTATCTACAGACCCGGGGCAGGAGTGTCTGATGTTGCGTCATGACTCACATGATCAGAAATCCACTTCTTTGTGGTAACGGTGAAGTCAAGAAGTGAATACTGAACGTGACTCGTGTGTGTAAGTGCATACAGAGGTTTTCATTCCCGCTTTCCTCTTGTCGGCCATCCTTCAGAATGTTCCAATTTTATGGTGTGATTTTGGTGGAATTAAATATGAACACCTCAAAAAAAAAAGAAAGAAAAAAAGGCCTGGGATTCCTGATGCTGTGGGAAGGCTGAAGAAGTATAGATGCCACAAGTACAGGAGGCTCCTTCCCTCCACTCCTTTGGCCAAAGACAGAGCTAGGCAGGCGTCGTTGGCCAGGAGCCAGCACTGGCGGCTCTCAGGAGGCAATAAGCAGGGGAGAACGGAGATCTGCAGCTACGGGGCCCTGTGCTGTGTGACTCTGGCATCTAGGAGGCAGTGTGGCCCTGAGGTGGGGAGAGGAGACTTCTCCCTATTTGCTCGCACAGCACAGTGGCTTTATGGCGGCGATGAGGGAGCATCCCCATCCAGAGGACAGACAAAGCTGCGACCACAACCCTTCCTGCCATTAGGCTGGCGCGTCCTAGAGAAACTCAGGTTATCCCCACACAAACCAGTGTGTGGAACAGGTGGCAGTGTTGGGGCTGCTGAGCCAGGGGCCCCACAGGCCTGGTCACCGCCAGCAGAGTCCTCGCTACAAAGGAGCCTGGTATCTTCTATGACCAGGAGGGGCTTGGGCGGACACATTTTCTCTGCCTCCTGTTTAGAAAGACAGAACTTAAGGAGTCATTCGCTACAGACTGGAAATGAGGCTGGAGGCTGACAGAGGCATTCTCCCCGGGGCCTGCCCTGTCATCTTGATACTCAACCCCCTGAGGCAGCCACCCCATCTCCACAATAAAACAGCCCTGACTCCCTCTTCGTATGATATTACCAAGGACTCTGGGCAAAAGGCCAATGGGGACAGACGCTGGGGGAGGGCATTGAAACGCCTGCCAGGTTTGCTCTAAGTGCCCTCTGGCCCTGAGGCTTGGTTTCCTTCCAGAAAACTGCTCACTCTGCCAGAGGGATCAAGGCCAAGGCAGAGAAGAGTAGTAAATCCTTTTCTTTGTCAGTCTCTGACATGCTTCGTGCAGTCTGCTGGGCCACTGACCATCCCATCAGTCACGAAGCAGTTATAAGCCCCAAATCGAACCAAAGATCAGAGGTGCTCTCTCCAACTAACACCCACAAACTCACACACAGTAAGAGCCATGTGTGGATACAGCC
Organism: Rhinolophus sinicus; assembly: GCF_057876585.1. Taxonomy (NCBI): domain Eukaryota; kingdom Metazoa; phylum Chordata; class Mammalia; order Chiroptera; family Rhinolophidae; genus Rhinolophus; species Rhinolophus sinicus. The sequence goes on from NC_142507.1 coordinate 51,148,446, forward strand.
AGGAGAGCTTCGAGGGCAAATGTGAGCGAATAACGAAACTTCTCTATATGCAGACATGATCTCTGGCATCTTCGCTGCCTGAAAGGCCAATATGATTGAGTGAAATGTGGAAATGAGTCACGAAAGCAAATGTGATCTTTGGCTGCAGTGAACAGATGAAGCTCTGACTATGCTGAGGCCAGTCCCGCATTTGACAAGGGAATTGGACAAACTAGACTCTTTTCAGGGAACAGTGACAAGGATGAAAGAAATACTGAAACTGTGCCGTAAGGCAATGACTACATACCTATCAACAATCACTTTAAATGTAAATGGGTAGCTGAATGGATAAGAAAACAAGACCCATACATATGCTGTCTGCAAGAGACCCACCTCAGATTGAAAGACAGACTGAAAGTAAAGGGATGGAAAAAGATATTTCATGTGAATGGAAATGAAAAGAAAGGTGGGATAGCAATACTTATATCAGACAAAATAGACTTTAAAACAAAGGTTAGAACAAAAGGCAAAGAAGGACATTGCATAACGATAAAGGGAACAATCCAACGAGAGGATATAATCCTTGTAAACATTTATGCACCCAACATAGGAGCACCTAAATACATAAAGCAAATATTAACCAATGTAAAGGGAAAGATTGACAGTAAAACAGTCATAGTAAGGGACTTTAACACACCACTGACATCAAGGGATAGATCTTTCAGACAGAAAATCAACAAGGAAACAGTGGCCTTAAATGACACATTAAACCAGATGGATTTAATTGACGTTTTTAGAGCATTTCACCCCAAAGGAGCAGAATATACACACTTTTCAAGTGCACATGGAACACTTTTGAAAATAGACCACATGTTAGGGCAAAAAACAAATCTCAATAAATTTAAGAAGACTGAAATTATATCAAGCATCTATAATATGTCATGGGCATAAGATAAACAACAAAAATATTTTTTTCTTGTAATTGATTTCCAGTTTCTTACCAACCACAATGGTATGAAACTAGAAATCAATTGCAAGAAAAAAAAACTGGAAAACACACAAACACATGGAGGCTAAATAACATGCTACTAAACAATGAATGGGTCAACAATGAGACCAAGGAAGAAATCAAAAGATACCTTAAGACAAAGGAAAATGAAAATACGATGACCCAAAAATCTACAGGACACAGCAAAAGCAGTCCTAAGAGGGAAATTCATAGCAATACAGGCCTACATCAAGAAACAAGAAAAATCTCTAATAAACAATCTACCCTTACACCTATAGGGACTAGGAAAAAAACAACAAACAAAGCCCAAAGAAATAGAAGGAAAGAAATAATAAAGACCAGAGCAAATATAAATGAAATAGAGTCTAAAAAAACAATACAAAAGATCAATGAAACCAAGATCTGGTTTTTTGAAAAGACAAAATTGATAAAACTTTAACCAGACTCATCAAGAGAAAAGAGAGAGGACCCAAATAAATAAAATCAAAAATGAAAGAGGAGAACTGAATAACTGAAACCACAGAAATACAAAGGATTATAAGAAAATACTGTGAACAATTATATGCCAACAAATGGGACAATCTGGAAGAAATGGATAAATTCCTAGATACATACAACCTTCCAAGACTGAATAAAAAAGAAACAGAAAATCTGAACAGATTGATTACTACAAAATTGAATAAGTAATCAAAAAACTCCCAACAAATAAAAGTTCTGGACCAGATGGCTTCACAGGTGAATTTTACCAAATATTCAAATAAGACTTAACACTTATCCGTCTCAAACTATTCCAAAATATTCAAGAGGGTGAAAGGCTGCCAAGCTCATTTTACAAGGCCACCATTAAATAATGGATTCCAAAACCAGACAAAGACATTACAAAAAAAAAAAAACAACAACAACAAAAAAAACTATAGGCCAGTATCCCTGATGACAGATGCAAAAATCCTCAACAAAATATTAGCAAATTGAATTCAGCAATACATTAAAAAGATCATATGCCATGATCAAGTGGGATTTATTCTTGGGATGAAAGATTGGATCAATATCCACAAATCAATTAATATGATACAACATGTAAACAAGTGTGTTTATATGGAATCACAAAAGACCCCAAGTAGCCACAGCAATCTTGAGAAAAAAGAACAAAGTTGGAGGTATCACACTACCCAATATGAAACTACACTACAAGGCTATAGTAATCAAAACGGCATGATACTGGCATAAAAACAGACACATAAATCAATGGAACAAAATAGAGGGCCCAGAAATAAACCCACACCTATTTGGTCAATTAATCTCTGACAAAGGAGGATGCAAGAAGATACAATGGGGTAAAGACAGTCTCATCAAGAAATGGTGTTGGGAAAACTGGACAAATACATACAAAAAAATAAAATTACACCAGCTTCCTACACCATGCACAAGAATAAACTCAAAATAGATTAAAGACTTAAATGTAAGACCTGAAATCATAAAACTCCTAAAAGAAAACATAGGCAGTAAATTCTCTGACATTGCTCTTAGCATTATTTTTTTCTGATATATCTCCTCAGGCAAGGGAAACAAAAGAAAAAAATAAATAAATAGGACTACATCAAGCTAAAGAGTTTTTGCATCTCAAAGGAAATCATCAACAAAATGAGAAGACAACCTACTGAATGGGAGAAGATATTTACCCAATGATACATCTGATAATGGGTTAATATCCAAAATTTATAAAGAACTCATACAACTCAGTACCAAAAAAACAAATAATCCAATTTAAATATGGGCAGAAGGGGCCAGCCCGGTGGCTCAGGCGGTTAGAGCTCCATGCTCCTAACTCCAAAGGCTGCCAGTTCGATTCCCACATGGGCCAGTGGGCTCTCAACCACAAGGTTGCCAGTTCAATTGCTCGAGTCCCGCAAGGGATGGTGGGCTGCGCCCCCTGCAACTAAGATTGAACACGGCACCTTGAGCTGAGCTGCCGCTGAGCTCCCGGATGGCTCAGTTGGTTGTAATGCGTCCTCTCAACTACAAAGTTGCCTGTTCAACTCCTGCAAGGGATGGTGGGCTGTGCCCCCTGCAACTAGAAAACGGCAACTGGACCTGGAGCTGAGCTGCGCCCTCCACAACTGAGACTGAAAGGACAACAACTTGACTTGGAAAAAAGGCCTGGAAGTACACACTGTTCCCCCATAAAGTCCTGTTCCCCTTCCCCAATAAAATCTTAAAAAAAAAAAAAAAAAAAAAAATGGGCACAGGACTTGAACAGACATTTCTCCAGAGGACCTATAGGTGGCCAGTAGACGTGTAAAAAGATGACTAATGTCACTAATAATCAGAGAAATGAAAATGAAAACCACAATGACATATCACCTCACACCTGTCAGAATGGCTTTTATCAATAAATCAACAAATAACAAGTGTTGGTGAGGATGTGGAGAAAAGAGAACCCTCGTGCACTGTTGGTGGGATTGCAGATTGGTGCAGCCACTATGGAAAACAGTATGGAGGTTCCTCAAAAAATTAAAAATAGAGGGTGGCCAGTTAGCTCAGTTGGTTAGAGCACGGTGCTCTTATAACAAGGTTACTGGTTCGATCCCCACATGAGCCACTGTGAGCTGCGCCCTCCATAACTAGATTGAAACAACTACTTGACTTGGAGCTGATCGGTCCTGGAAAAGCACACTTAAATAAAAGTTTAAAAAAAAAAAAGTAAAGATCTACCTTATGATCCAGCAATTCTACTTCTAGGTATTTATCCAAAAAACCCAAAACTCTAATTTGGAAAGATACATACACCCTTATGTTCATTGCAGCGTTATTTACAGTGGCCAAGATATGGAAGCCACCGAAGCATCTATCAATAGACAATTGGATAAAGAAGTGGTACATACAATGGAATATTACTCGGCCATAAAAAAGAATGAAATCTTACCATTTGTGACAACATGGATGGACCTAGAAGATATTATGCTAAGTGAAATAAGTCAGAGAAAGACAAATACCGTATGATTTCACTTATATGTGGAATCTAAAGAACAGACTAAATGAACAAACAAAACAGAAACAGACTCATAGATACAGAGAACAAATTGATGGTTGCCAGAGGGGAGGGGGCTTGGGGGGCCAGGTGAAAAAGGTGAAGGGGCTTAAGAAGTACAAATTGGTAGTTACGAAACAGTCACAGGGATGCAAAGTACAGCATGGAGAACGTAGTCAGTAATATGGTAATAACTATGCACGCTGTCAGGTGGGGACTAATCAGAGGATCACTACATAAATTATATAAATGTCTGACCACTGTGCTGTACACCTGAAACTAATATCAAATATTGACTGTCCGCTGTAATTGAAACATAAACACATAAAAAATAAATTAAAAATAAAAGAAGTTGTGCTATAAGGGATAGTTGAAGGAATTGGGGCTATTTAGCCCAGGAAATATTTGATAGGAGGATTTAGTTTCTTCAGATATTTGATGGACTCCCAGGTGAAAAGGAAAACTCGGTAATAACAGCCAGCATTTATTGAGTACTTACTATGTGCCAAGCACCATGTTAATTATTTCCCATACAGTTTCTCATTTACTCTAAACATCAGTCCTAGGATGTAAGTGTTATTATTCTTCCCATTCTACAGATGAAGAAAATTCAGAAAAGTTGAGTGATTTGCCCAAGGTCACCTCAGTGGTGGATGAACCAGACATCCTGACCCTTGTGGCTAAGACTTCACCAAGAGCCAGAGACATGTTCTGTGTGGAGCCCTCGGCAGAATTAGGAGCACTGATTGCAAGTTAAAGGGACACAGGTGTGAAGGCGACACGAGGAAGAATGTTTCAAAAGCTGGAAGTGCTCGCCAAAGAATATTGGTGGGGGGGGGGGGGGTGCTTTGGGTGGTAATGAGCTGCACACCACCGGAGAGGAAAGCAAAGAACACGAGAGGCATCGCATGGAACAGTTTGCAGCAGCACCTGGGAACTTGTTAGGAATACAACGCCTTGGACCCCGCCACAAACCTACTGGATCAGAAACTCCGTGGCCGGGCCCCACCATCTGTCTTTTCACGGTCACCTGGTGGTCCTCATACACGCTCAAGTGTGAGAACCACCGGCTTAGAAGTGCCTGCACCCTGCCCGATGGCTGTTTTAGTCCTTTCCATTTCTGAGACCTCACAGTTCTACAGAAGATAAAAATATGATTTACTATCCCACCAGATTTTCCTGTAATGCTGAGCACTTACTAGGAAGATTTTGAAAACTATGCATTACGCAAGTTGCTAAATTGTGTAATTGGACTCAGGTCCTTTAGACATCCAAAGGCTGACAGGATGGTTATTTGGGAAGCTGTGGGTGAGTGGCAGCCTCTCCAGCCCCCCACCAGGAGGCAGACCACATACTAGCCACCTAAGTCACTTCAGAGGTTCCCACTGAATCCAACAGGCACCAGCCCCCCAAAGTTGGACACTGGTTTCCCTGTACGTCCCTTACACTTTGTTTGTTTTTGTCGTTCCTATATCTGTAAAACACGTATCCCTGCCTTTTGAAATCCTACCTTCTTTAAAAGCTCCCTTCAAATGTCCCTTTGTCCCCTAAAGTACCTAACAGTGTCTGGCACACGGGGAGTCCCCCTTTCTTTCCTCTTGCCTTCCTCCCTCCCTTTCTGGGTTTGCTCTCACTTCTGGGGTGCGTAAGCACTTAGTGCATTCCACCTCATCTCATGGGGATGGGGCCCCCTCAACAACGTGCTCTGCTTGCAAGTTCACTCATGTCAACCCCACGCTGCCCAACGTGCAATGCCGTTCAGTGAGGGGTGATCAGAAGCAGCATTTTCAGAAAACTATATGTACAACAGTTTGCAGGATGGACAGACACCACGTGACTGATACGAAGGAAGTGAGTCCTCTGTGGTTCCATTTCAAGACCTGAGGTCTTTGCAGAACTTTGAGGGTTTGCAATAACCAGTGTAAACACATGTGCGTCTGCGGGTGCTCAAGTGGCCCCATTTTCATGCACCTACAGCCCTTGTTTCAACTCCTCATGTTCGTAACAATCATTGCCGGATAGGCCCTGAATGAAACGCCCGCAGAGCCAACCTTCCACGTATCCCACACAGACAAGCATGGACAAATCTCCATTTTAAGGAACAGAGAAGTCATAAATTTGACCGCTACAGTAGAGACAGCAAAAGATACTGGGTTACCAGATACCGGGCCCAGTTTAGCAGTTGATGTCTGTGGGGTCAGGTCTCCTGGTAGACCGGTCCTGTGACCAGGTTGGTGGTGACAGACATGTAGATGGGATGAAGCTCCCCCTTCCCAACATGGGTTTCCATGGGCTCCTGGAATCAACTCCTTCTGTTGTGAAAGCTGAACAGGTGATGGAATAAGGAGATGTCCCTGTTGTGTGTGTCACCTGACAACACTTGCAATGATGGCTTTGGTGCGGCCACCTCCAAGGACATCCAAGCCCAGAGCACCTTACTGTCTTAAGGACCAAGAGTACAACCAAACAGGAGTTTCCTGTCCACACAAGGGTCAGAGCAATTCTAAATTAGTCACGAGAAATTTCCCCAAACCTCACTTCTTATGATACCCCTCGAGCTCCCGGGTAGCTCGGCACTGGTTGGCCATCATGACAGGTGCCTGCTCCAGAACCCAGGGGCTTCCCTGTGTGCTGGGTACCCTCTGGCACAGGGCCTGGCCTGGCCTTGCCAAGAATCAAAAGCTCTTTCCACCAACGTGCACAACCCTAGAATTTAGAAAGAATCATCGTGGTCTCCCCAGCCATCATCAACCAAGGAGGAACAGAATAGAAATGGTAAAGAGGTCGTAGGTGGGGGAAATAAGGTAAGTCATCCATCTCTCACCCCTACGTACAGGACCATTTTGGCTGCCCCCGTTCCTCCCCTCCCCTGCCCTCCCTGCCATGGTCCACTTCCGCCTGGAGCAGCTCCGTTCTGTCCTACTCCTAAGCAAACCCTTCTCTCAGGGAAAGACTTGGCACCTTTCTTTGCACTTGAAGGCACAGTCTGTCCTTATATCTTCTTGTTATTCTATTACCAGTCTTGTCCTTACTATGAATTATCAAGTGAAAAATCTGTGTCCCACAAGGTGAGGAAAACAGTTTCAAAGGGTGGGTTTCTTTCCCTCAGTCGTCTCAGCGTCTTCGTCTATTTCTAACACAAGAAAAAGGAAAGGGAAAAGGAGAAAGCAGCAGAGGAGGCGGAGGAGAGAAAGGAGAAAAACACAGTGGGTGGGGAGGAGAGCAAGGCAGGAAGACTCCTGACGGCTAGAAAAACCCATTCTGTGGTTTTCAAAGACCATATATACCCGTAGTGAAGGCAGAACAATGACGGAAGTGGGAGATGGGGTTTTCACAAGACTGAAGAACAAGTCAAGGGCTGAGAACTTCTTCAAGGTGCTGTCACCAGAGCCCCCCGCCTAAGAGCAGAAGAGAACTACTTTCCTAAGGTAAAGAGCCCCCCTGGGGACCTGGGGTCTGGGAGCAGGGATGGAACAGTTGACGAAACTGCTCAGGCAAAGACAGGATTCCAGGGAGGTCCCTGAGAAATCCTGGTTCTTGAAATGCCTTTACCCTCAGGAGCCTGGGAAAGAGAAGTGTCACTTGGCCAATTGGGCCGGCATGCTCGCTCTTCTCTAGCACTCTCAGGGCTATGGGCGCCCTGACACTGTCCTCAAATGGGAAAGAAAGACACAGTGTGTTCATGGGAAGGAAATCCAGGTGAAATCCAGACCCGATCTTGCACACACACACACTCACACACACGCCATGAAAGAACTGTACCTGACAAACCCTAAGTCCCTCGTGCTGTTCTAAATCCTCCAGGCTACTTTCTTTTTTTCAGTGCTCACTGGGGGACGAATGCCATAGGGTCATTCTTGGCAGTAAAAAGGAAATAGTTAGTGGAGGATAGTTTCCATGGTTTGGATTGCCTCACCTCTGGAGCCCTCAGAGCCTGGCCTGGGACAAGCCACTGGGCTCCATGGAGCAGGAGCTGGTCCTGGGAGGCACTTCTGATGGCAGTTCACATCCCAGATAGATGCTGGGGGGGCAGGGGAGGGGGGTTGATGCAAACAAGGGACACTTCAGGCCACCGGCACATTTTTGACAGAGTAAACCTGGGAACTCCAAGGTGAAAATAATGGTTTGAAGATAGTTTTCTCCCAGGTACAGAATTACACACTTCAGTGGGAAGACCTTTGACCTAGGAATCAGGAGACCTGCTTGCTTCAGTTTCCCTAGTTGCAAAACAAGGAGCCCGATCTGCAGAGATTCTTAACTGGGGGGCCGTGTATTTATTCATGTGATTTGTGAATCTGGGGAAAACATTCCATCTTTATTTTCACCAGTCTCTAGGTGAAAATTAGCATTTGCTTCCATTATGAATGTAGGCAACAAACCCTGATAGAATCTGCCATCAATAGAAATCACAGGTATTTTCAAATCTCATGACAGCTTATTACAGATTTCTCAAAATGTCATGTATGGTCACCACTACTGTGCAATTACGACAGTTCTGAGGCTCATGCTAGATCTAAAGCAGCATGTATCCTACTTCATCACACATTCTTCTAACATTTGGACAACTGTTTTGATATAATGTGATTCCTTTGTTAGCCTGTGTATTTTATGTTATTCATTTTAAATGTCACTCTGAGAAGAGGACCCGGAGACTTCAGCAGACAGCCAGAAGGGCCCGAGGCCCATTGAAGTGAAGGTTCAGAGCCGGAAGCCTGAGAAAGCAGACAAGTGCTCCCAGGGCATCCGGGCACTAACCCTGGTTTACTTGCAGTCTGGTTCTACTTTAAAGAATCAGGTTTGTGGCAGTTGGTGAGATCCCATTTCTGGGCCTGGGACATCTTTTTCAGTTTTGTGGAAGATCTGAAAAGAGAGGTGTTTGTGGAGCTGAGTGTTAACCTTGCAACTCCTCTGAGAGGCCAGATCTGGGTTTTAGTGGCAGAGCGAATGGAGCGTCATCTTTACACTCTTGTCCCCACCAGCGACAGTCCACATTCCCCAGAAAACTCCGGGGACAGCTTCAGGTGTCATTTAATCCACACAATATTTGCATGAGAGAACTTTAAACACGAGAGGAATGTGCGGCTGAGCAAGGTTAGATAGGGGCTTGAGATCACACGAAGCTTGGATGTGAATCCTGGCCCCCACGTGCCTCCCACTTCCAAAGGTCAGGGAGAGGGGACATTTACTGCCCGCTGTCACCTCTCCATCCATAGGCCCTGGGCAGCCAACGGGGAAGCCCTGGGGAAGGCTGGAAGGTGACGATGCTAACCTAATCTGCACCCTCCTGCGTGCACGCTCTGGTTCATGAGAAGAGACCTGCTCCTGGCACATGGCCCCACAAGCTCCCCAGACTGCCCTCCCCCACTACCTCTTCCCTCTATTGAGGGCCAGTTGTGGATCCAATACATGCCGTGTCATTAGGACCCACCAGACCCGATCTTGCACACACACACACACACACACACACACACACACACACACACACCCCTCCACTACTACTTTAAGTTTCTCCAGGCTAGCCTCGCAAGCCCGACTCCGTGCCACGCGTGGTTCAAGGGGCCACGCATGGCTCAAAGGGAAGTGCAGGGAGGACTGGAAGGCAGCGCCCTCTAGCGGTCAAAGTGCAGAACCAGCGGTGCCTGCTCTGCGGGACACCAAGGTCACCTATTCCAAGAGCATCCTTTCCCCATGGCCCCCAGCCCTCCTGCACGGCCCACAACAGACTTACATGCTCTGCTCCAGCTAGGCCCTAGGCACAGAGAAACGTCAGCGCCTACGACACCAGCCTGTCTGCCACTCTCTTCTTGTCTCAGTTCCTACCCCGCCTCCCTCCCATTCCGCTGCATTAGTCCCTAAGGAAACATGCCTAGAGAAGAGTCTGGACAGTCTCAACATGTCACCACTAGCTAGTGCTGAGTCAGGACCGGAAGCCAAATCTCCCCCGCTCACTCTGCACCTTACCTCACCACTGTATCCACCAGGCACCAGCGCCCCAAAGTCGACAAACATCACTGGGGACTAACTCCATTGCCACCTTGCAGCCTTTCCAAGACCTCGCATTCAGAATTCTCCTTCCCAATTCCTTGGTACACTTATGACCTTACTATTGTCATCACAGTCCTGGCGTTGCAGCCGTGTGAGAAGAGGGACAAAGGACTCGAAACTGTGAGAGAAAGACCCGGAGAAGTTGGGAGTTAGAATCCTTGCACCCCCACTTAGAAGCCGTGCTTTCAAACTAGTCACAATGCTTCTGTAAGCCTCCAGACGCTTAGTACAGATGACCATTTTTAAATAACCATAACAGCTCAGTGTTCTATAAGAACTAAACATAATCAGGTATGCGTCTATGCATGATTTATTTGGGACATTGTAAATTGCCTCAAATCTGAGGGACCGTAAAAATCAGCATGGCTAACATTTACTGAGCCCTTACTCTGCTCCAGGCACCATATGGGAAGTACTCGTATGCTATGTAAGCAGTTTACATTGGTGGCCTCCTCTAACCCACACAACCTTGGGAAGAGAGTATTATCACCATTTCATAGATCAATAAGCTGATTTTCAGAGGTTAAGAAACTTGCCCAACATTAGACAGCTAGTACCTGTCAGTCAGATCACAAACCTGCCCTGACTCTAGAGGCTGCATTTATCCCTCGGATAGTCTGCCTCTGCTGTTTGCCATCTCTCTGTGCCCTCTGGTGCCTGACATGTCATCGTTGCTGGGCGTGTGCCAAAGAGCCATTTATTAAGAGTTTAGCTTACTTCCTGTTCCAGGAGCCTAAGAAACTTGCCCATCACACAACTAGTAAGTTTTGAGACGGGGACTTGGACACAAGCAGTCTATGCTTTTAACCACAACCCTAGGCTGAGTGAGTAAATGCAATCCCTCTTTATCTTCCTCTCGAATCAGATGATGCTTTGTAGCTAGGACAAAAGCATGTCACTCGACTTTCAATGTTTTGTCTCAAGAGTCAGCAGGACATTCTGGAGTCATGGTGGTGCAGCGTGAAGGTGTGACATAGCAGCGTGAAGGTGTGACATACAACACAGGACAGGGAGCAAGAGGTCAAGGCCAGAGCAATAGCACGGGGCCCAGACCACGGGGAGGCTGCTGGGGTTTATTAGGATTGTGACAAATTTATAGCTAAGTACAAATTAACAGGTGTCTCCATTTCGATTTTCTTTTATGTTCCTTAATAGCACTCTATAGTTTTTATCTTGTAGGTCCTAATAGAAATCTTATTACATTTTAAATTCCTGGGCATTTTATGGGAGTATTTTTTTATTGCTATACTGAGTGAGATTTTTTTCTTCTATCATATTTTCCGACTAGCAATGGTATCTAGGAAAATGAATGATTTTATGTATTCATGTTATAAGTGAATGTCTTACGAAGTTTTATTTTTGTTGTATGTTTATACATTAATATATTATTTTATATAAATTATAGTTACATAATTGTCCATACTACGGAAATGCCATAATTTACTCAACCATTCTCTAACCAATGGGTCTCCACTTTTTTCTAATTTTTTGGTATTCTAAACACTGCTGCAGTGAATATCCTCATTCATATATATCCCAGCATACTCGTGCTTTTATTTCAATTAGATAAAGCCAAAGGGACAGGATATATTTTTATTCAGAGTGATTGTACCTATTTGCTCAGACCCTTACCAGAATTGGATTTATCTGTCTTTTTCATGTTTATCTGTTGGGTGGTAATTCTGAACTCTGAATTTAAAAATTTGTACTTCCCTGACTACTAGTAAGACTGAACAACTTTTCACTGCATTTCCTTTTTTGTGAACGGCCTATTCAGACACTCTCCCTTTCATTGTTTCTCAGAGTCTTAATTAATTCTCCTGGAATCTCCAGATGTAAGTTACATCATGTATAAATAACAGTAATTTTGCCTCAAGCGTTCCAATATTTATATCCCTGACTTTATTCTCTAATTGTCTAAATTCAATGAGTAACATTTCCAGGAAAGAAAGTAAAATAATAGAGGTAATAGAAAGTATTTTTGCCTTGCCCCCAATTTTAATAGAAATTATATTTTACCATTAAATATGATGCTAGAATGTTATTTGATATATATTTTTCTCTATTATGTTGAACAATATTCTTTCATTACCATTTTACTTAGGGTTTTAGTGGCAATAAATATTTGATTAGAATATTAACTTTCTTTTTTGATCTAGTAACATATTAATTAATCCTAATATTGAATTATCCAAGAATTTCTGAAATAAATCCCACTCCATTTGTCATGGTATATCATATTTTTAATATCCTGCTGGATTAGTTTGTTCATGTTTTATTTAGGATTTTCACATGCATATTTATGTGAGATTGGTCTGTAGTCCTCTTTATTCTTTCTTTTAAGGTTTTGATATTAGTAAAAAGAAATGAGATTTCCTTCTTTTCCTACTATGCTATCAATTTGAATAGCATCAGAATATCTTGAAGAATTTACTTATAAACTGTCCAAAGTAGCTCTTTCTAGGAAGATACTACCAAATAATTTTCTCAATTTTTTCCGTGGTTATTGGGCATTTTAGGTTTCCGCTCTTTGTCACGTCTGGTCATTTGTATTCTCATAGAAAGTGATTTATTGCAACCAGCTTTTCTAACTCTTTAGAGTAATACAAAAGCTGGTAGGTAGTAGACTTCCTCAGATCTCTGTTCTCAGTTTTGTATACATGTTATAATAGCATCACATATACATGACTTTTTCTTTATCATATGTGTTATCATTACCTTTTAAAATATATCATTTGATATATATATAAAAATAGGTAACATACATCTAAAAACATAAAGCAGAACAATGTAATTAACACAGATGAGCCCATTGCACAACCACAGAACTAGGACACAACCAAAGGCCCCCCTACCTGTGCATTCCTCCCCTGCACCATTTCACTGACAACGTGAGAATGACAGGTAAAGAAGATGCAACTCATGGAAAATAGGATTTTAAAAATGTATCTTTTTGGTTTTGACATGTATGCTAATTGCATTATGGCAGAGAACGTGGTCTTTATGATACTGATTCTTTGAGACTTCCTTTATTAGCTAGTAGTACATGATCAATTGAATAATTTTTCCATGTGTGTTTGAAAAGAATATGAATTCTCTAATGATTATGTGGAGAGAGCTCTGTATGTCCACTGTATTAACTTATTATTATTTAAATCTTCTATATCTTGTTTGTTTGTCTGCTTGATTTATCCATGATTGAGGCAGGGGTGTGGAAACACAGCCATTATTGTGGACCTTCTTGTGGTTTCCTACAGTTCTTTCAAATTTTGCTTTACATAGTGTGAGATTATGTTATTAAGTGCATACATGATTCTAATTATATTGTCCTGGTGGACTGAATTTTTATCACCATATAGTAACTCTTTCTATTTCTAAAAATTTTTGTCTTTTTTGTCTGGTATTAACATATGCCACTTTCTTTTTGCTCTGTTTTATATTTAATTCATATGTTTTCTGTCCTTTTATTTCAACCTTTTTATGGCCTTGTGCTTTAAATGCTCCTTTTGCATACAGCATATGGCTACATTTCATTAAATCCTATCTTATGATCTGTCTTTTAATTGGTTAGTTTAGCCTGGTATATTTATAGAATCATTAACATATTTAAATTGGGAGTATTCTTTTTCTTTACTTTTTAAAACAAAAAATAAAGAATTATCCATGAATGCAGAAGAAATTTAAAGAACCAAAAAGATTCCTTTTCTCAATTCCATGAATATAAATTATGGATACAGCAGATAATTTTCTAAAACAAAAAAAAAACAAGAAAACTGGTTCAGTAAAGAGAGAACACTAAATAGAATAATTACCAAACAGGAAATAGAGAAAATTTATCAAGGCCTAACTTCTCCCTGCCAAAGCATTAAGCTCATAGTATCACTAGAGAATTCTTTAAAAAACACATTATTTCAATGCTATTGGAAATTGTTTCTCAGCCTAAAAAAGAAGTTTCCAAATTCTTTTTGTGAAGCAAGCATAACATTTATTCCAAAACCCAACTAAAGAAATACCAAAAATAAAAAAGAAATCAATCTTATCTGAGAATATTGGAGTAAAAATCTTAAATAAAATACTATGAAACAGAGTCCAGCAGCATATTAAAAGGATAACATACCAAAAACAAATGTTGTTTTTGGTTTTGTTTTTTAGGAATGCATGAATGCACCAATTTCAGGAAATCTATTAACATAGACCACCATACTAATATACCTACAAATAAAAATCATATGACCATTTTAGTTGATGTTTAAAAGGCAATTAATAAAGCATTTCACATTCATCCTTGATATTTTTAAAACTCCTAATAAAATAGAAATATATGTATATTCCTTAATATAATAAAACATACTTCATCCCCAAAGCTAGCATATGCTTAATTAAAGCATCACCCATTAAACTCAGAAAAAAGACAGGGATTCATTGTCACCACTGCTACTTAATAATTTCTGGAGATTTTCATCAACACAATTAGACAGGAGAAAGAAATCAGAGATATAACAATAGAAAAGGAAGTAATTATTATTTACAAATAATATGACTGCATGACTGGAAAATCCAACAGAATCAACTGAAAAATTATTACGAACAATTATAGAATTGAGTAAGAGCAGGTAGCTGGGTATGAAATTCACATATAATAATCAGCAGTCTTTCACATAGGAACAACAATGAAGAGTTAAAGAATATAATGAATGATATAAAAGAAAAATGACAAAGAGAAACAAAAAGATAAAATGGGAAAAAGACGACATTTTCAATAGTGGCAAAAATATAAAATATTCAGAAATAATAACAAATGGACAAGACCTTTATGAATAAAACCTAAATATGGCTGAGAGACACACACATCAAAACACAAGACTTAAAAAATGGAGTGGAATATCATGTTCTTAGATCAACAATTTCCCTATTGATGAAAATTTGGTGTTTCCTTGGCGTGGTTTTTGTTCAGTTTGGGTTGGTTTTCTTTTATATATATATATATGTATGTAATTTTTCTTAGCCAGTATAAGAAGATACAAATATAAAAGGTAAAATAATAAAAATATTGGAAAAAAATTATAACCTCAGCCTGAGGGAAACTTTCTTAATACAGGAAACAGATGATTTAAAAGATAGATTGTATTTAATGCATACAAATATAAATTTTCCTTACGGAAAAAAACAAAGTCAAGAGACAAACAACCCATTGGGAGGAAATATTTGTTTTAAAAAAATGGTAGAGGGGCAGCCATCTGGCTCAGATGGTTAGAGTGTGAGCAGGGTTGCTGGTTCGATTCCTACATGGGCCAGTGAGCTGCGCCCTCCACAACTAGATTGAAGACAATGAGCAGCCACTGAACCTCCAGAGGGGTGGCCGGATGGCTCAGTTGGTTAGAGCATGAGCTCTCAACAACAAGGTTGCAAGTTCAATTCCCACATGGGATGGCGGGCTGCGCCCCCTGCAACTAAGATTGAAAACGGCGACTGGACTTGGAGCTGAGCTGCACCCTCCACAACTAGCTTGAAGGACAATGACTTGGCGCTCATGGCCCTGGAAAAAAACACTGTTCCCCAATATTCCCCAATAAAATAAAAATAAAAAATTTTTTGTAAGTACTCAAAAAAAAAATGGTAGATAGGTTAATATCTCTAATACAGAGAAAGATTCTACAATTGAAAAACAAAACAACATACAAAGAATATGAACAGGCAATTCACAGAATAGAAAATGTTAATGACCAATAAACATTAAGAGCTCTTCACCCTCACTAGTCATGGAAATGCAAAATAAAAGTGACATCTAATTTTTCATCCCTTGGGTTGGCAAAATGAAAGACAGATAAATATCCAGTACTAGCAGGCTCATGGAGAAATGTACATCATCAAGCATTCTTGTTGAAGGTCTTAACCTTGACCACCTTTGTAGAGAGTAATCTGACAATACATAGTAGAAAAAAATTTTTTTAAATATTCATATTCTCTGATCCAGCAATCCAATTTAACTTAGAAAAATATCTGAAAACACAGCCTTCAGTGTCTCTGTCTCTTCTCTCTACCCCTCTCTTCTCTCCAGTACACCTCACCTGATTGTCTCGCTTCCCAGCAAACTATCTTCCACCTCCATCAGACTCTAGCCGACCGAAGCTAGTGCCTGGAACAGGGAGACGGTCTTGGAGCCCTGGAAGACCTTGCTTAGGACTCCCCCTGTGCTTTCAGGACAGTGAGGCCAAGCACATCACAGAGCCAGTATTTGCTTCGAGTTCTTGGAGCTGCTGACGACGTGCAGGACGCTGATGGCACCTGGGAGAGGCTGCTTTGGCCTGGCGATTCTGCTGGCAATTGTGGACATCCAGCTTGGTGGTGAGGACAGCCCATCCCCGGTCCCCAGAGCAGAGACAGCCATCAGGGAGAATCCTGAACTCATGAGGAGTCCAGTCGAGTCCCACACTTTTTTTCTGGTGGGGAAGAAAAGGACCCACTCTTCTTGACACTAAGGAAAAGGGGGAAAATGTAGTTTCTCTTTTTTGTCAGAATACTATTGCCCACCTCATCAGACATTCTGCCTCTGCTGTGTGTTGCAAAGAGCCTGGTAATTTGTCCCTCAATCTAAGATTCCTACAAGCATTTATACACTCTAAGTTTATGAAATTCAGGTACCACAATATTTGTCAACTCTGGCAACCCATTTAACCACTCTGTGCCTCAGTTTGTTCATCTATAAAATGGGAACAAGAATACCTGTCTCTAGGGCTATAACAAGGATTTGTAGTTAAAGTGCTTTATAGAAGTTGCAGATGGAGAATAGAAATAAAATACAAACCATTCCTGAATAGTTGCGATTGCAGTTTTCCCTCAGATATGGGTATACCTCCCAGACAATTCTTCTAAAAGGGTTGTATTTAATGTCTATCTCTGCCTCAACATTTACACGTAAGTGA
This sequence comes from Rhinolophus sinicus, assembly GCF_057876585.1. Classification (NCBI taxonomy): domain Eukaryota; kingdom Metazoa; phylum Chordata; class Mammalia; order Chiroptera; family Rhinolophidae; genus Rhinolophus; species Rhinolophus sinicus. The sequence goes on from NC_142507.1 coordinate 51,165,430, forward strand.
ATCATTTACCATATATACCTGACCTCCCGCAGCCAATTCTTCCTTTCCCGTTCCAGGATGCATGACCATCCACAGCTCCTTTTCCCAAGAAGGAAAGCGACTCAGCTTTATCTGTACTCTGTGGCATAAGAAAGAAGAGGCGGAGGGGGTTATCGTGTTTTTTTGCAAGGACAAGTCTGGGGGCTGCTCCCCTGAGAACAGCTTGGAGCAACTGAGACTGAAACGGGATCCTGGGACAGACGGTATCAATGAGACGTCATCTCGGTTGGTGCTCACCATTGACCAGGTCATGCCGTCGGACAGTGGGACCTACCAGTGTTGTGCCATAAGCCAGAAGACAGATATTCGCCTCCAGGGCCATTTCTTCTCCGTTTCAGTCACAGGTGAGCTCCTGATGTCCTTAATACCACTAGGTGCAACATAAGCAGGGTCGACAGCTGAAGATAGTAGTTGTATTTCAGGTGCTGGGTAAGCAGGTCCTTGGGGAAGTGTGCTTCCTACTACTCAACCCTGTTCCATCATTCCCACTGGTCAATGCTTTCCTCAAAGCATGTATAGGAAGCTAACCTCATTTTGTCCTTAATTTTAAAAAAATCTTACTGAGGTGGCCATCCCATTTTTTATTGACACTGAGTTACAAGGAGGTAAAGCAACTTGTCCAAGGTCACTCACTGACCAGTGCCAGTAAAAGCAGATACAAGTCTGGAATTTCGGCCTCCTGATTCCCCGTTCAGAGCTCTCTCTGAAGTTTGGCTATATTTCTAAAGACAGGTACTGAGCCTTCAGGCTGGGATGGAGGGATGGATTTGAGATAAAATGGATGGTTGTCTTAGAGCATTTAGTTGTAACAAAACAGAAACCCATTCAACCTGCCACAGATTATAGGGGAAAAAATAATCAAGCAAGTATGGTGGGGCCCCCAGGAGCTCGTTTCTGGAATCAGAAACCAGAAAGCCACCAGAACCCTAAACAGTTACTGTCTGGGGCAGCAAAGCTTCCCTCCCACCTCCGCGTATCTCCTTCGTTTTGTGCACGCGCCCCTGCGGTTACTACCCTGGCACAGCCTACACATGGCCACTCCAGCCTCCGCTTTACTTACGTGACACCCTCATATGCCCAGCAGTGGCTCTGTGCTCCTATCTGCCCCATGGAGCAAGCCTTCAAAACTGAAATTTTTGTCCCACCCGGAATTCTGTGCCCCACCAAACTAACAATCAAATGTGAGGCGAGAACCAAGACACTGTCAGACATGCAATGACTCAAAAAAAACACTTGTCTTCCATGGGATCTTTCTTAACACGTTGCGTACGGATCACGAGAATCTTCATGAGGGATTTAAACCCCGCCGTACGCAACGTGTTAAGAAGTTACCAGAGACAAGGAATCTAATGGAGGAAAGGGGATAAGAAAATTCTAGAATGAAAAAGGGCCCCAAAGAGCAATTCATCTAGAGGAGAGCAGGAGAAAGAGGACTCTGAAAGGAAATCTCTAGGGGGTAAAAACAGAATTGATAGATCATCTTTCTGAAGATCTATGACAAATATGACAAAGGATTGAAGACATGGGTATGGAATAGTCTGCTGGTTAAAAAATAAATCAGGTGACCATTATCTCCAGGTAAAACACTAAATTTTACCAAAGAAAACACAATCATAGCACACAATGTATATAATAAGTACATTTACAGAATCCAAATTATGTAAACAATAATTTAACTAAAATTTGTAATAATGATTTCTGAAAAGGTGCAGAGAAGGGAAGTGCCTAGACGCTTAAGAGAACCACACCTTCGTCTTCTATAAGGGAAAGTCAGTAAACGTCTAAACGTCATCATCAAGAAGTGGTAACATGAGCCTATTATTTAGGACTATGGTGAAACATCTCTGAGAATTGACAGTGATGGTTTCTGGGGAATGAGCCTAGGAGGAAAAAAGGACACTGCTATGATCAATTTTCAAATACTATCATGCTTTTTAAGATATAAATTACACACACACACACACAAACTAAAAATCTGGCCTAGAGCCTTTTATTATCTCCTATGGTTAGTAGTTCATCCAAATTTTCCGCTTCAGTTTGGTTTCGATTTTCCTCTTGCTTGCTGGTGTCTGTCTTCCCATCTGACCCAGGTACAGCTTTCGCCCTTCCAGTCTCTCCTTTGTGAAATTCCCCACTCCACTGGCTTCTGTGACTCTGCGCCGCTGGTCTTTCTACCTTTCTGGCTATTCTTTTCCCTCCTTTGCCTCTATTTCCTCCAAGCAGCTCTCAACCATAATTCAGTCCCCAAGACTCACTCCTCGCGCCTTCCATCTTTTCTACTTCTCCCCAGTTCTCATTCACCCTTATGATTTAAACCTGCATCTCCTCATGACTGATCCACAACCCTCCTCCAGCTCTAACCTCTTTCCTAAGTTTCAGTTAAACATTTCCACTGACGACGGGACTCCAAGCTCCTGAATGCCCTACCATCTCCTCAAACCCAAACCTGTCCTTGAGACTATTTCTGTTCATTCATGATTTTGTCAAAACATTGGTTCCTCCTTTTTTCCCTCCCCTATCCAATCAGTTACCAAGTACTACTAGTTCTTTCCCACATTCGTTCCTCTTTCCAAGGGTGTTGCCCAGGTCATCATCTCACACTTATCCCAGTAGTGTCCTCACTGGCAATCTCCTCGAGATCCAACCGCATCTTACGCATTTGTCTTCCACACATATCCCAGGGCCTGGCACTGAGCTGTTGCCTAATAAATGGTTCATTAACTCTAAAGACGGTCTCTGCTTCCTATCCATACTCCCACCAGACAGCTTTCTGAAATGCTAATTTGTACATGACACACTATCATCCAGTTTTAATGTCTCTTCACTCTCTATGAGACAGTCCAAACTACTTCCTCCCGGCCCTGGAGCGCCATATAAAATTTCCTATTTAATACTTTCATTCACCTAACAAATTCATATTATTGTGCACCCCAGGCAGAGTGCTAAGCCTTGGAGAACAGAATGGGGGTACAACAAAGCCCTTGCTCTGTAAAATCTAGTATTCATGTCCTCCTAGTATTTCTACTTGTCGTGGTTCTCCCTAAGACACAACGCCTTTTTTGTCCTCTCTGCATATGTAAGAGTCAGCACATAAGCACGCTCACCAAATGTGTGTCTACCACTTACTGCGTGTCAGGCATTGTACTACGTGATATGCTATTTCATTATATCTTCATGGCCTTTTGAGAAAGCTACCACTCTTATGTGATAACTTAGGCTCAAAGGTAATTTTACTTCAGCTAATAAATGGTGGATAAAAATCCAGATCTAGTCCAAAGCCCAGATTTAAACAGGCTGAAACTGCTTGACCCACTGCAGAAGATGGTTTTCAAATGAGATCTGGGAACACCCAAGTCCAAGGCGACTGTTACTGTTTCTCTGGCTTGACTTTAGAGTTCCTTCTAAAGGTAGGCCTCATTGCACCCCCAGTGTGACACAGTAGAGGCTATATTTAGTCATTGCTGCTAAAGTACAGCATAACCCACAAATGTTTAAAAACAATACTTATTTGGGCAATGAACTATACTGACAGGTATATTTGGAGATCACAAGATGTTCTGAGGCGATGCAAAAGGGGATCCTACTTCTGAAACCCTTCTCTGATCCAATGATTCTCTTTTGAACCAGAAACAGGGAACTACACGGTGATGGGACCAAAACAAACAGGACACCACGAGTTCAGCCATAGTAAAGGTGCTTTCAATTCAGGCTTCCGGCAAGAAAAGCTCTGGCTGACACTGATGACCAGCCTGGTGGCCCTTCGAGGTATGTTCGGATAAACCCTAAGCACCCCAAGCAATGAGGGTGCTATACCTTTGACATCTTGGTTATTCTCCGAGGCTGGAAAGGAGGACGAGTGGGAGAGGGAAATGCTCCTCGAGCCCTGGCTGCCCGCAGGAAACAAGTGATCCAAAGGGACTAAAGATTCCATACTAACTAGGCAAAGATGGATGAATCACTTTCCACTGGGAAGGAGGTCAGACCTATGAGGAAAGGCCTGTGGGAGAGGCAGGTAAATACAGCTGCCTGTACTTGCTGGATGAACAGAGAGCTACAAGTTGAGGCCATGATGTGACAATGCACAGGGCAAGACAGACAGGGTCTGATGGGTGTTAAACAATGCAGCTCTTCAGCAAAGGCTGATGGCCAGACTGTCTATTCAACACTTCTAGCTGAGTCAGTCCTCTGATTGATGCAGATTCTTGCCTGCCCTTGGCATTCGGAATTCCACTTTATTTAGGCTTTCCTCAAATCAATAACCCCCATTTTGAGCGCTACCAGGAGGGAAGCTCTATAAATGCTGGGACTTTTTGTCTCGCTTACCCCAACAAATAGCAGCAGGCACGTGTAGGCTCTTCATAAATTTGTTTAAAAGAATGTGTATGATGGCTCAGGCTTTGCATATGATGGTTCTACCACCTCACACAACCCTTTTCAGGAACAAGTTCCCTGATTACTTACCAGAAAACAGGTCCAAGGAGGTTAAATGTTGCCCCAGTTCACGGGAACTAACGTTAGGTCCTTCTCAGTCTAAATTCTGGCGTCCTCAGCAATCACCTGCTATCACCTATAAGCGTCTCTCAACTCCTTCACCACCCTCCCCATTCTGAGACACCTTCCTCTCATTGTCTCATTCTTCTAGCCCCTTAAAGTATCAAAAGAAAACAGACCGTTATCGGCGATAATTAGCAAGGCCCTAGCAAATGTAGCCTACGCCACTTTTCAAGAGGAAACTGGTGAACGTCAAGCAGTCTGACGTTTGAGACATGCTTCTTCACTGAGTCTCAATTCCCTCCGATGGTTAGACTACTGTTAGTAAAATAAATCTTATTTCTTCATATAGAATAAAAACTCCAAAGAGAAGAGGAAATTAAGCCTGGCCATACAATCTACTACCCCTGACTCCCAATTTCTGCTAGAGCAAAAAAATCTCTAAGCAGCTTCCCCTTCTCCAATCAGGTGAAGAGAATGCAATTTTGAGAATTCATTCCTTTCCTTTATTGTCCTTCCCCAACTCAAGACTTAGCAGAATTATGGAAGAGGTAGTGTTCAGCAGAGTACACACATTTTCCCAGGTATGGGGGGTCATGTTAAATCAAGTCATCACGCTCACAGCAGCGGAAAGGACGGGGGAGTTCCTGGATCTGTGCCTCCCTCAGCTCATGACTAATTTCAGAGGGTATTCTTGTCCTATCACGGTGCCAACCACTCAGTGCTATACATGGAAAACCTACCCTGAATTTTTTATGGCATCTGTTTCTTCTTTGATTGTCCTACCTTGTAGCAAGGAGATCAAAAGTTGCCTCCTTCCCCACTTCCACCAGGATCAGTCAGATTTGCGGAAAGATTACAACTGCAACGTCGGCAGGCAGACACAGCACGTAATACCTCGTTGCTTCCTTTTCCACTCCCTCTCTAGTCCTGAGCACCTATAAACACACCTCCCAGGACCAATGATATGAGGTCTTATTGCTATTCTAAGTCGTGTGGCAGTAATACAAACTTTCCTTTTTCTTTCTACAGCTCTATAAGCCTCCTGCCAGAAGAAACTTTTTAGCAAGTTAACAGCTAGACAAACCCGACTTTCTTTAGCTTGGTATCTTTCATATTACAATATATAGAGCTCCACTCTGCCCCCGCCCCCCCCAAAGGACATGGGAAGAGATGCAAAATTTGCCAAGAATCTGTAGAACATAAAGTGGGGCAAATGTGTATTCTGTGACCTCCCCTCCTCACTACGAGAGCAAAAGTGCCTTCCTTCCCAGCTCAGTCCCCAGTAAACGACTGGTGTACGGCTCTCGCTAAAACACTGGACAAGTGTGTTTGTGCCCTGAAGAACTTTTCCTGCCTCCCCTCCAACACAGTAAATCAAACAAGCAAGTCAAACAACGTGAGAACACCAATTTTTTTTGGAAGAAATTTTTATTTAACACTGTAAAGGGGAGAGAGAGGAAACAAGCAAAGGTGTGGTGTGACAATGAGGAAACGAAGAGACAACGTGGCGGTCGACGGCATCCACACAGCACAGCGGGAGGAAGGTGCGTGTAGACGAGGAACACCACAGACCCAGCTGTCCAGCTTCAACTCAGTACTTGTCAACGCCTCTGGTCAGATAAAGGCCCAAAGCAATACTGGCAGCCTTTTTTCTCCTAAATTCACAAATCCCGTTTCTCTTTGAACAGATGACCTCTTGTCACAGTTCAGCAGAGGAGGGGGCAGGCTATTCCTGATAGGAAGAACTACATGAATGAAGCGGCGGGATCGGAGACTATTTAACTGGAGCTAAATGGCAAGTCAGCGAAAGGGAACAGACACCTTACCTGTGATCCTTGGCCAGGACCTGCCAAATGTGGGAGCTAAGGTTTGTGGGAACACAGAGAGAGAAAGCTGAAAGAGATGGGTAGGACCCTTATTAGTGATGGTCTTGAACCTCAAACTCAAAGGATTTTCGATTGTGTGTCTTACGGAGTTAAAAAGAGTAGGCGTGGAGTGAAAAGACCTGGATTCAAATTCTGGCTCGGCAACATACTGGCTGTGTGTCCTTGGGCAAGTGAAGTTTTGAGATATGTCTTACAAATATGTATGTACAATTCAACTGGATGCAGGTTCCAGTGTGGCTAATAAAGACAAACTGCTTTAAAAGCTTTACTGAAATCATAGCTGCTTTTTCTTACGTTTTTCACCAAGATGCTAAAAATACAACTATCATCTTGTTGGGAGGGAGTCTAATAATTTTGGGATCTTAAAAACGGTACATCTGATCAGAAATGGTAAAAAAACCACAAGACGACATCCCATGATTCACAGATCTAAGCGTCCTAGTTGAAAGAGTAAAGGCAACATTTAGACTCCACTCCCGTGCATACCTTCTAAATGTAATCTGGCAAAACCACGTTTGTACGTATCATGCCTACAATTCCACTTGTCTGGCAGGTATGAGAGATTGAAACCTCCATGTCCTTTGGATCAGACAAGGGCTCTATTTTGATCCTGGCAAGTATCCCCAGTTGTACACTCTGCATTCGGATTTTAGAGCCCCGGAGCAGCCCTGTGGTTTCCAGCCGGAGTGCTGAGAAACTGGCATCACTACAATTTCCTCCCACAGGATAGCCACTTGGGATGTGTACCCCCTTAAAGCTTTCTTTCCCCCAACTGCCTGCAGCTTATGTGACACTCATTTTGGAAACTCACCAAGGGCACTCTCCTGCTAGTGGCCCAACTCCCGAATCTCCACTGGGTTTTCTTGCAAACAGCACTCTGACCCTCCCACCTCTCTACCACAGGCCAAAGAGGGTTTCCCACTAACATCCAACCATCTACTTACCAGCTCTGTTTCTTTTCCTCCCCAAATCTGTCTTCCTTCCCAGATGGCAGTGGCCGGCCTAGATCAGCTCTAACATCCAACTCTAACGTGGCCCTCACCTCCAAAAACCCCAGAGGCTGTTTCGTTGTTTAGAACAGACACAGACTATGAGTCCCTCCTCATTAGACTGATATATTTAATTAGTATTCCTTGAGGAAACAGCACCTGGACACCAGGGAGAAAATGAAGCATGCAAGTCATGAGAGAAGTCAATTTGGTAGCAATAATTTATCAAGAAAATTGAAAAAACAAAACAAAACAATAATTGTATTTGAGTTCAATTTACTGTAATACAGAAGCAAAGGGTTATGAAAGCCATTTATTCTCGACCCTCAGAAATGACGAGGCTTTTTTCTCTACTGAACCCTTCACCACACCATGTACAGGGTAGCCAACTGTGTCCCGTAACCGAGAACGACAGAAACACGGGGGCCTGAGGTATGTGCAGTGAAAACCAGACTGTGAGGCTGCAGCCCTCTGCGGTACACCCGCTCACGTTACCTCAGTGCCCATCACGTCCTTTCTTCCTCTAGAGTGACACGTGCATCTGTGTGCGTCTGTCAATATATACATGTACACACCCACACACACGTACGAAAGTGCAATACAAAGACACAAACATGGAATTTTTCTAACTACTTAAAGTGAGACTTGTTGGGGGTGGGGGTGTTCCCCAAAAATCTTCCTTCTAACTTGAGAGCTAATTATTGGACCAGAGATAGTAGTGCTCAAGGAAAACATCTAACGAGCACCTGCTCAATCGTTATGCAGCAACGATTTTAGTTGTAACTAAATTTCAGTTGTAACTAAAATTTAGAATAAGCTAAGGAAGCTGTTGATTTATAGCCATTTCCACATCCTCCACCTAGAATAATTCCTTTCTCTTAGAAATTAAAATATTACTGTTAAGGGAAGAGTCAAGGATCTATACCAACGGGGACAAAATGTCATTCTGGATTCTCCAAGTTTCTCAACTCCAGAGAACTGCCAATAGGAACTTTGAGGGATAAGTAATTTTTTGTGCCAGAATGAGTCCTGCTCCCTGTTCCCAACGCACTAGCTTGGAAACTTTAAAGATGTTGGCAATCTATCAGCTAAAAGTTCCCTTCTCTGCCCTTCCCGCTCAACTGACCAGTTCTGTCCAGCCAGAACCAACCCAATGAAGATGAGTTAGACTAACCCGCCTGGAAACTACCTGAGAAGCAAGCAAGAAGTTGCCCTGTACAACTTCGCAACTTTCAAGTCTACAGATTTCTAGAAAGCCTCTCCTATTTATGTGCTAAAGATAGTTTTCTTCCCCCTTATTTCAAATTATAACAGACAAGACAAAGAAGACATTCATGAATAAAAAAATCTATTTAGCTCTGCGTGGGACTCAAAGGGTAGGCCATTTAACATGTGAAGGCCTCAAGACTCTACGGGTCCAAGATCTGAAATTGCAACAGTTGTCTCTTCTCTTCAACAATCAGGGAGAGCTAAATCAACTCTCTTGACTCCTATGAAGGCTCCAGATTCCTGAGTCTGTAAGCCTTCCTGCTATCAAGGAATGAAACACCTGAAAAGACCGGGTTACGTACCCCTCTGATGCGGGCACTATATCTAAACTATGTTTTGAATCATTTAAGAGCAAGGCATTCCTAAAAATAAACTCTTAACTCCAGCCACGTTCTGGTGTTAGGCCAATGAATCCGCAATGTTTCTTCCGAGAATGGGAGGCATCTCACACTTCCAGGTGAATTTAGGTCGAAGAGGAAAACAGGTGTGATGCACAAAGCAAACTGGTCCACGTCCCACATATATTCCTCCCACTGTTTAACCCTAGTACTGACATCTCCCAGCAAGCCAGACATTACCATACACACACTCTTCACCTGGCAAAAAAGCGGGAGGCGGAGTATTCTGCTGTGTGCATCATTTCCAGTTTTCTTGTGATGGCTAATTTTATGTGTCAACCTGACTCAGCCATGGGATGCCAAGATAATTGGTCAAACACTATCCCTGGGTGTGTCCATGAGGGTATTTTTTATAAGAGTACTATCTAAATCAGTGGACTGAATAAAACACATTGCCTTCCCTAATGTGGGCGGGGCCTCATCCAATCAGTTGAAGGCCTGCACAGAATAAAAAGCCGACACTCTGACCCCGGCAATTTCTCCCCCTGGCCAGATGGGTTGGGGACGTCAGTCCTTTACTGTCTCTGGACTCACACTGAAACATCAGATCCTCTTGGGTTTTGAACTTGCTCGCTTTGGGGGCTGGAGCTTACACCACCAACTTGCCTACACTCAGGCCTTTGGAGTCAGGCTGGAACCATCCCACCGACCCCCTCCTGGCTCGCTGGCTGCAGACCTGGGGACTTCTTGGCCTCCATAATCACGTGAACCAACTCCTTATAAGTCTCTGCTGCACTAGAGAGCCCCGACTAACACTCCTTAACCTAAATGAACCTGGAAGTCCGAGGGGCGCCAATTCCAGGAAGAAGCACTACAGCCTCCTTACGTGGGAGGGGTCTGGGAAACGGCCAATGAGCCTGACTGTCCTCTATCAGAGCAAAAAGGGAAGATTGCAGGTAACTGAGGCAGATGCTACTTGCTATTCTGTGTACTGAAAAGGTAAAGCCCTACCCAGCACTGTGTTTCATCCTTTAGTGAAGCCACTCCAATCCTTTCTAGTTCTCCAATTATGAGTAAAAACACAACTGCCTATCCTGGCACCTGCACACATTAACAGGCAGGCAAATTTTCCCAGGCTGTCATCATTTTTCTGAGACAGCTGAATAGTGGCCATTAAACAGACATAATATACCTCACCCACATCTCTTCACCCTCCCCCCCACCACCCCGTTCAAAACCAATGTGTATTTTGAGGCTACATTTCAATAGCCTTAGTAAATAGCTCACATTCTCCAAAGAAACAATCTCTACAGAGGTATGACATGAGAGGCATATGAAAAAACAACTTTTATTCCCTATTAAGTCAGCAAGCCACTCTCCCACTTTCTCTCTTCCCTCCCCCACTCCTTTATCATCTATCAAAGTACAAAGATCTCTCTGACCCCCTTTTCTTACCCTCCCAAATCAGTGTATAATGTATGATAGTCAACAAAAACTGAAAAAGACTCCTAGCTAAGAAAGAGACTGACCAAAAAGTGGCTTTCCTGTTCTGATCGTTCCAAACTATGAAGGGCTGATGTGACCATATAAACGGCATTTCCTCGGTCCCCCTTTTGGGTGCACCAACAGTGGTTACGTGTCTCCATCATTTCCTTTTGAGACTTTGAGGTTCCAAGGACATTTCTGATTTTCAAATGCTCCAAAGAGCACATGCCTGTACACAGGACACTGTTAGGCTAAAAAAACACGCCATAGCTCTCATAGGCCAAGCTGTTTTGGGCATGATTACAAGCATCAGTTTGATTCCAAGTAGAGCCAGAACCAAGCCAACAGAAAAGTTTCAGAGATGATTAAAGGGCTTAAAAAATTAAAATGAGACAACGTAAAATCTCAATCCCTTAAGACCAATGAATTACTAAAAACAGTGAAATGGCTGTAGAAGCAATAATGAAATAATTCTATCTCTGTGAAGCAAATTAGTTTAAGGACAAAAGACAGTAAACGATGAGCTGGGGAGCGTTAAAAAACTTCAGAAGCAAAGACTCCAAACATGTGTCTTTCTGTGCCTGTCTGCCGCTCTACTCGTCCCCAAAAGGACCCAGAATCACATTCCTACCCACAGAAGACCCCTAAGACGTGTCATGGTGGTTTCTGAGGAAACGGCATCTTGTGAAGTAGACAGTAAAAATTCAAATGAGAAAACCAAAGGGTGTAATAATATGCCACTTTCCCCTTCCCACTGTAATTTTTCTTTGATTTGTTCTCTGACGGTTTAAGACAAAACAAAATCATTACTTGGATTCATGAATTAACTTGACCCCAAGTCACAGCTAATGTGGCCAAGAATATGCTTTTGTACAATTAAAACAGGAGGATTTCACATCAGCAGCACGTTAGGGCCCTAGTTCCACTGTATTTACCGAAACACACACTAAGGGATGGCAGGTGGAGGCGGGGCAGGAGGTGAAAGCATCGTTACAAGGTAACATGACAGGTAGCAGGACCCTAGCTAGACTTAAGGAACTGATTCTATTCTGGTGGTGGGAAACCCACATAACGAAGTTTCACACTTAGAGAATTACCACTCTGAATTCAGGAACGAGAGGCATTTGGTTGTAGATACAATTCCATCTACAGAGGCTAACTTTAAATTTAGAGAAGAAAAACACTCATTGCATTAATATTATGGGTCAGGGTTTCTCATACAATTCCTAAATCCACCTACTATCTTGTTGTTGTGATACAATGTACAGCTGCAGGAAGAAGAACACCACAGCCCTGGCTCCGACGTGGTCTTTTAGCTTCAGAAAGTCCATCGATCATGTAGCTGGCTGTCACTGCTAAATCTGTTGCTTGCAGAGGCCTCAGAGCTCTGGGTTTGCCAAGTAGAGTCCTCACCATTTAAGCTCTTCCTACATATAGGACATGTATCATGCTGAAACAGAAAGATATCGGTCTCCACGTCAACAACCTGACCTGAGAAGCTGGAGGTACTCAACACATCAGAAACCCTGAGAGTCGGCGGACAGAAAAACAAAAAGGGCATGATTCTCACACGGCGCACACTGGGTTCCAACCTGCAACAGCAGGACGCCTCCCAAACAGAACTTTAAGCAGAACTGACAGTTCTAGGCCAGCAGCGAAACAACAGCTGACACATTCACCAAACAGAATAGAATCAGTGACCTGAGATGGCCTAGAGCAGGGGTCAGCAAACTTTCCCTGTAAACAGACAGGTAGTAAATATTTTAGGCTCTGCAGGGTCTATACCACCTGTGTCGCAACTACTCAATTCTGCTGATGTAGCACGAAAGTAGCCACGGACAATCTGTAAACAAATGAGCATAGCTGTGTGCCAATAAAACCTCATTTACAAAAACAGATGGCAGCCCACAGTGACCCGTGGACTGTAGTTTGCTAACCCCCTTCAGAAGTTCCAAAGAGGCAGTGATCTAAAACAAAGTAATGGTGCTATAGGAGTTAGTTAGGGACTAAGAGCCGATCTGCACGGCTCTCCATTAACTCTGCCCTTACTCTCAATCACCCCCCCACCCCCCGCCGGAAGACGTGACGGGCACAGATGCCCCATCACAGATGAGAGCTGTCCGTACTCACCAGCTCTAACCAGGGCACGATACAACTGCTGTGAAAGAAGTGGTTGCAGGGTAGCTGCCGGACTTCCTCTTCTACTGTGTAATCTTCTTTGCACACTGAACACTCTAAACCCATATCTGTTGGAGGAGGAAATGCCTTTTTGTTACTTCAAGTGGCAGCAGACGGATATGAGAAGGAGGGCTGGTGGATGGGCCTATTCTGATAAGACCTAGCTGGGAAGTATAAGGCCTGCTTTCCGAGGTAAAGAGTCAGGAGAAATAAACCGGGGCTTAGATTATCTGTTCAATGAAACAGGAGCAGAAGCGTCCCCAATGTGTGATAGCCTTCTGGCAGCTGGCACTCAGAGACACACTGGCAATGTTACCACAATCGAGGGACTCACTCAGCAAGCCCACGATTTCCCACACTACCGTCCTTCAGCGTGGCTGCCTAAAAGCCCTCGGCACACGGCGGTAAGTACAGGCTGTACCAGGAGGTGGTGCTCCAGCACTGCAGCGCCCAGAGCAGCGCAGGCTCCCAGCCCTCCTTCTCAGAGGAAATGGCTACCAACTCCACCGCGAGCACCCGCAGCCAACTGCAGCCAACTCCGAGTCCCCCAGATCTGGCTAATAACACCAGCTGCCCACCTCCCCAGGGGCCGGGGCTGCTGCATGCCCCCCACACTCCTACCACTTAAGTGGACTCACTCCTTCCTCTCCCTCCCCACCACCTCTGCCCTCATTCTAGCGTTTCACTTCTTACTTCTTATGCTGAGTCGACTTAACAGCCTCCCAGGTAGTACCCTGACGTCAGGCCTTCAACCCAACAAACACACCCTACACCTCAGTACCAGCTCCATAGCAATTCCCAGCTCACCTTCACTTGGCACCTCAAAACCGCAAACATCACCTCCTTACCCAAACCTGGGCCCGCTCACAAGCCCCTCACTTCTGATGATGGCGGCACCCTCTGTAGTTACAAAGCTGAAAAACCTGAGAATTATCTTTGACCCTCTCCCTTTCTTCATCCCATTATGCAACCAGCGATGAAAGCCCTTCTTCAAAATGATCTTTCCTTTCTGTTAGCACTGCCACCATCACTGGAACCCCACTGGATGCTGCAGCAGCCCCTTCAATTCCTGTTCCTGCTTTCTCCCCCTTCCAATCTACTTTAGACGCCACCTCCAAACAAATTCACTCTGAAGGCCACTTAAATTCCTTCATTCCTCCGTTTGGGAACCTACAAAACTTACCTACTACCTAAAATATCCATTCCTAACTACTCTGCCAGTTTCAACGTCCTCTAACAAAGCCCCACCCCCAACCCCCCCTTCCTGTCCAGTCATACCTCCCATTACTCCCTAAACCAGATTCTATTTCAGGTCTAATGAGGTCACTCGCCTCATACCTGATTCAAACACTATGTCCATGCTGACATTTTTACATCGGTTCACTTTTCCTTAAATAGCATGACTTCTCTATAAGACAGCCCATCCTGTCTTTAAAATCTTTTCTACTCTAAACTGGAATATGTGGGGAAAGAAAACTCCCAAACCAAAAGAATGCCCTTTATCACTGAATTCCTCCAGTGCTTATAAATAAAATATCTACATCTAATGTAATTAACTGTATCTGGCACAGTAGATATGAAACAAATTCCCAGGCTCTCATTTTTTCCTCTTCCTCTTTCTCCCAAGTCAGTAGCATCTGCTCAACAATATTTTTTCACTGTTATCTAATCACTGGTGACTCCTGCTTCCCCTAGTAAGTTCTTCAAGAAATCAAGTCTTATGTATTTTTGTACTTTTAAATTTCCTGCATGGCATTTAGAAAAGGGACATAGTAATTGCTCAGGAAATACCTGTCGACCAACCCTACCAAAGAGGGGAGGTACCTTCCACAGCTGGCACCCAGGCAGGAATTTTAAGAGAGCTGTAGCTTCACTTGAAAATCCTTAGCATAGAAAGGTGCTAGAATTTTGAACACAGATCAGAAGATGACAGAATAATTATGAAAATGAACCTACCAACTTGTTCCTGAGTTACTGTCACTGTTGGAAGAGACGTGATCTTTTCCTTGTCAGCTGGGGGAGGCCCTGTGTTTTCCAGTTGTCCTAAAAGCTACAAAAACAGAAAAAGAAATAGTAGACATCTCACTATTCCTGAGGAGTGAGCTGCTCCAGCTGAGAACAAAGAGTGTAGATATTAGAAACGTTTGTTGCTCTTACTTCTGCAAGGCTCTGAGAGGCACAGGTTTCACCTTCCTGACGCCAGAACCCTCAGAATTGCTTTATAATTTCAGAGGGACATGAGTGTAACTCTACAGACAGACCCATCATTGCAAGGTGCACCTTTGGGCATAAAGCAACTTTAGAGGCAGCAAAAGGGTTGTGATGTCATGAATAAAACTACAGCTTAACCAAAAGTGATACTTAACTGGTCCCAAAACTTCATTCTGCTGGAAGGAAGAAAAGGGTGGGAGTATGGAAAATAGCATAAGGTAAGCCAAGAAATAGGTAAATTACTGCCTATAAGACTTGGATATAAACCACATGCTTTCTATTCTCAGCAATCCAAAAGAGAAATGAAAACCACTTAAATTAAAATAAACAAGTGGAAGCCATTACACACGTTTGGCAAGGGAATACCTTCTTCTCTGCTTCCTTCCCCTACTTCGCCCCATCTAGCAGAAATCCCTGCTTCAGCACGTGAGACCCTCCTTTTCTGTGAACTAGTTGTTAAAAGGATCATCACAGGACTGAACGAGAGGCCCAAACTACAAAACACTGTTTGTTACAGGAGAAGTCTTCTTCCTATGGAGGTGAAGCCATCTTCTGGAAAGCCCCTCGGATCTAGAAGCTACATGGATGCCGAGCTAAGCCCATACACCGTTTATCCCTTTAGTAAAGTGCAAACCCACCAGCTCAAAACATTAGGGAAAGCAAAGTGACTTCCATTTCAGAAAGTAGCAGAAGGAGAGCAGGAAGCCTGTGGCACGAGACCCACTGACAGACACCCTCCGAAGGCAGCTCCTCACCTGGGTTACAATGGCATCGAGCCCTGTCTGACCCCAGGCATAGTCTCCCGGGTTGGAGTGCAGCATTCCGCTCCTGTACAAGAGGTGAGACACAGCATTAGATGGAGTGAGCAGCCCTGCCTCGCAGCCCAGAAAACCAACTGGCAGAGGGATCCTGTTCTCTCTCAGCCCCGGAAAAATCACTGGTTCTGTCGAATCAAGTGGCAAAGAATTTCTCAATATTTTCAAGGTCAAACGGATTACCCAAAGGTAGTTCCTCATTCTCTAGGAGTTTTTACTAAACTGAATGGAACCTAAAATGTGAAGCTGCCTAAAATACATGACACACAAGAGCAAAAACACTGACTCACTGGTTAGAAAAGTTTGTCTTCTCTGTGCCCACTTACACTGCTGGATGGAACTGCTTTCTAAGGCAAGTTTTCCCTTTGTGACTGACTGCCCAAATCGAGCAGACTTCCCTCATGCGAAGAGGCTGACATGGTCCTGGAAAAAGAGGAGCTTTCAAGTAGAGAAACAGCCATAGAAGTCTCTCGGAAGCACAACTTAGAGCAATTACAAGAGACTTGGCAGCACCTCTTTTTGAGCGGCTGGTACACTGCCCTGGTTGACAGATGTCCAGACTCTTTGGGGGGGAACGTGTAGAGAAACTAGAGGCTGAGAAACAGGGTAACTATGTGGATGAACTGAGGTCCTTCTGAGCAAGAAGCCTTCTGGGGTAAAGTCAGAAGTGGCGAAATAATTGTCCAGAGGAAAGGCAATTCCATCTTTAACGCCCACTGTACAGAAGTGTCACTGAATTATATACGCCTTTCTTCCTTCTGACAAACCTTCTCACTTTGAAAAAAGGAAGTCAAGGAATGTTTTCCATTTCAGAAATTCTTAAGGAATAAAATCTTCCCATAGAATGAGGAGAAATCCGTAAATTAGAAAGCAAGCCTGACAGGGACCATCTCATTTCACACCTCAACACAAGCCAGAATCAGACACATCCGGTGCCCAGACATTGTGGGCCCTCATGAGCCTGGACAAAAAAATGAGCTCTGATTAAGCCTGGGCTCAGCAAACAATGGCAGTGTAATCGCCTGCCAATCACATCCATGTGCTCACCTCCGCAGCTCTCTCTCTTTCTCACTATAGCACGGATACTATAGTACCTAAACTAATACTGCTTCAGCAGAGGAAGACAGAAGGCAAGTAGTTACTTACCAGGAAAAAGGGTGTGGGGACCCAGGAACTGCAGAATTTGCAAAAAATCCTGCAAAGAATTGTTGTATTATTCTGTCGGAGGAGAAAAAAATTAGGTAAGACAATAAACTAATGAAAGTGTAAATATCCATAGCTGACAAATCACCAACTCCTTCCCAAGCCCCAGTGGCTTTTCACTGACTATTACACAATAAGATAGCACCAGAAATCAGTCTGCTACCTGGTACAGTGTTACTTTGCTAGTATGGCTAGCTTCCTGACCTGTGCTGCCCTATATATCAATAGATTTTTGTGAATTAGGCTGGAAAGGGATCTGACTGTACGGTATAGTTTTCAAACTATGTTCTCTGGATCCCTGGCAGCAATATGAGGAGACTGAAAAGGATGCTAAGTCAGTGGGATTCTGGGCCCATCTCCTCGTCACAAGGGTAGTTCCATTTTATGTTTCACACATTGGGCTTCTCCTTAAGATACCATTTAATGGGCCCTTAAAGAATTTTTTTTGAGAATTCCATCTTACAAACACCTATCAACATGTATATCAGGCGTTTCAGATACTTATAACACAAATACACACTTGAAACTTGTCGTTCTGAATGCTATAGGATGGCACACCTACCCAGTACTGCATCCTAGTGAGTTTGTCTTTGTTACTCAGAGATTACGGGGTAATGTCTCAGCAAAAGAAAATCACTGAAGGAAATTTTCCCCTAGGTCTCCTGTTTTCTGAATGATATGCACTCCCCCCCCCACACACACACACACCTTTACTGAGTTATAACTGACACGATAGGTACTTTTAACCCCCAGGTTCCCACTTTTTAGGCTGATCAATGTAACAACGGCAATAGTCAGTTAGACCCTCCCTATTCCTAAGGCTCACCAATAGCTAACTACACTATTTGTCTGTTTTAAAACATGTCCAGAAATTATTTAACACTCCTCCCTTAAGTGTAGGCTGGACTTGGTGACTTTTTCTTTTATTGAGGCATAACTGACATACGAGTGTCAGGTATACAACATAATGACTTCATGTTTGTATATTACAAATGATCAACACAATAAGACTAGTTACCATCCATCACCAGGTATAGTTACAAAACTTTCCTGTGATGAGAATGTTTAAGATCTACTCTTTTAGCAACTTTCACATATACGATACAGTATTATTAACTACAATACTATGATTAATTATAATAAACTATAATCTCACTGTGGTTCTGATTTGCACTTCCCTGATGATGGAGTCGCCATGCTGTACGTTACATCCCATTATTTATTTGATAACTGGAAGTTTGTACCTTTTGACCCTCTTCACCCATTTTCCCCACCCGCTCTGGCAAACACTAACCTGTTCTATTAACTTGGTTTTTTGTTTAAGAATCCCATGGAGATCATCTAGTATCTGTCTCTCTGTGTCTTATTTCACTTACCATAATACCCTCAAGGTCAATCCATGTTGTCACAAATTACAAGATTTCATTTTTTATTTTTTGACTGAATATTCCATTGTGTGTATATACCATTTCCTTTATCCATTCATCCATGGATAAGACTTGGGTTCTGTCGTATCTTGGCTACTGTAAATAATACTGCAATGAACACGGGGCGGGGGAGAGGGGGGGAAGCACGCATTTTTTTGAACCACTGTTTTTGTTTTCTTCAGATAAATACCCAGAAGTGGAATTGCTGGATCATATGGTAGTTCTATTTTTAATTTTTAAAAGAACCTGCATACTACTTTCCATAGTGGTTGTACCAATTTACAGTTCCACCAACAATACACAAAGGTTCATTCCCTTTTCTCTACATCTTCACCAACACTTATTTCCTATATTTTTCATAACAGTCGTTCTGACAGGTGTGAGATGGTAGCTCCTTGTGGTTTTGATTTGCATTTCCCGGATGATTAGTGATGTGGAGCATCTTTCCTATGTCACTGCTGGCCAATGCATGTCTTCTTTGGAAAATGTCTATTCAGATCTTTGCTATTGAGTTACACGAGTTCTTTCTATATTTTGGATATTAACCCTTTATCAGATACGACTTGTAAATTATTTTCTATTCAGTAGGTTGTCTTTTCATTTTGTTGATGGTTTTCTTTGCTATGCAGGAGCTTTTTAGTTTGATGTAGTCCCACTTGTTTATTTTTGCTTGTATTGCCTTTGCTTTTGGAGTCTAAAAAAGTCATCACCGACACCAATGCCAAGGAGCGTACCGCCTGTTTTCTTCTGAGCTTTATGGTTTCAGGTCTTACATTCAAGTCTTTAATCCTTTTTGGATGAATTTTTGTGTCTCGTTTAAGATAGGGATCCAGTCTTATTCTTTTGCACATGGCTGTCCAGTTTTCCAACACCATTTATTGAAGAGACTGTCCTTTTCCCATTGTATAGTCTCAGCTTCTTTGTCATAAATCAACTGACCATATACGAGTATGCTCATTTCTGGGCTGTCTGTTCCGTGCCAATGACAAATGTGTCGGTTTGTATGCCAATATCACACTGATTTGATTACACTATAGCTTTGTAATATCGTTTGAAATCAGGGAGCATGATGCCTCCAGCTTTGTTCTTTCTCAAGATCGCTTTGACTGTTAGGGATCTTTTATGTTTCCATAAAAATTTTACGACTGTTCATTTCTTTGAAAAATGCCACTGAAATTTTGATAGGGATTGCATTGAATAAAAATCACTTATAAGCAGATACGATTGTCTTAGTTTATTTTATTAGGTAAGAATTTAATAAACATTACTTCTATTCCAGTAACGGTGGAGCTGGAGAGCATTATACCTTCTCCAAGGCGCAGGCCGAGAAACACCAACAGTGTGGTGAGACTGGCCAAGGCCATGGCTCTTGCGGCCTGCAGATGTCAGCCCTGCCATCTTCCTGTGCATGTGGACTGCTTTGGTGATCCACTGAGTGTCAGAACTTCTTCTGAGAGCTCTGTGAAATGGATCCATGAGGGTAACCTCAAAGAATTTTTATGTGAAATCTTCACCAACCCAGTAAGAAGTTAGGACTCTTCAGAGCCCGACAGTGGCATCCAGCTCACTCCTCAGCAACAGACTGAAGGCTTCGAGCACTTTCGCTGGTTAACACCGCGATGGACAGGTTTGTCACAGGTTGCATCCTTAAGGAACTGGGCATTTGCGGCCACCATGGTGCATACAAATCTGATATATGACATAACCTTGTGTCCCTGTGCAGCGCAGAGCACAGGCGGTACTGCCAGCAGCACACCGAGAAGAAAGCGCATTACATCGGACTGCTGCTTCCTCCTCGGCTCCTGGATGTACTTGGAAGCGCCCATCTTGGCTTACTGATGGCTGCGGCCAGACTGGCACAATCACATTCGTGATGATTCTATACACAGAAGCCAGCCTCTGATATTTCATTTTGTCTCCCAAAATAGTCACAGCCACACATGTATAAATTAAAACATCTATTTTCATATATTACTATCTTTTTATTTCTTCTTTATATAATATATATATAGTTTTTAAAATTGTTTTATGGATTATATTATCAATGAATTTCGAATCAGGATAGTAAGAGAGGACATTGTATTTGTTATAATGGGGAGATATTGGGTCTGATATGGCCAAGAACCATCTGAGTTATATGAAACAATACATTCTAATTTTTTTAAGTTATATTATACTGGACTTTTACTGCTTATAACCAAAAGAGTTCTGTCTAGTACCACCAAAAAGTACCAGATAAAGAAGTACTAGAGAAAATATAGGAATAAATGGAATAAATATAGGAATAAATATTGGAATAAAGAGACTTTTTAAACATGGTGTGAAATCTAAAAGATTGAAAGATCTGATATCCTAAAAATTAAAAACATCTATACAAGTTACCAAGGACAAGACAAAAGAAAGACTAGAAATTTATATTTACAGTGTACACAAAAGATTAAATCTTTACTACACAGAGATAACTCCTACAATTTTTTTAACTCCATAATAGGAAAACTGGGCAAAAGATATTAATAACAACTCATAGAAGAACAAATATAAATATCCAATAGTTATATAAAAATAAGCTTAGGTCAAGGGAAAAAAATCAGAGACATAGATTAAGACAAAATATCATGTGTTTGTCTATCAGATTAGAAAAGATAAAGACTGCTAACATCTAATTTGATAAGGATGTACAGTGCACTTTTAAATACCACAGGTGAGAATAGTTACAGCCTTTCAGAAGGGCAATTTGACAATACCAATTTTTAAATGGTAGACCCTTTCACCTAGCATCTTCTCTCTTAGAATTTCATCCTACAAAAACATTTCCACAGATGTTCACCCTCAGGTGAGATCAAGCAGTTGACAGCAGACAAGTACTAATACCTAAAACAATTTAGAAAATTCATTTGAAGGCAGAGTAGAGCTGCTCAGGCAATGACAAGTAGAGGGGTTTAGACTCTACAGAGAGGGAATAACCTTGGAAGAAGGAACCAACTGTAACTACATTTGCTGATGCTGGGCAAGAGCAGAAGGCTAAGCCTGTGCAAAGCTTCAGGGAGGGACATAGCGAATTCACATCTTTTGGCAAAGGCTCGGAGGCCTCAAGCACAAAGCAATTTCCCTTCAGAACATTTACCAAATCCGAGACAATACAGGGCAGCAAATAAAAAACTTAAGTGGAAACCTTTGAAAACTAGAGCTGAGCTTTGCAGCACTCTCATGAGACCAAATGAGAGTTCAGGACCCACCGGAGGAAGGGTCCTACAGAATACATCAGGCTCTGAACTGAAACCTCCAGAGGCCAGGGAAGAGTCCTAGGTAGGCCACCCTCCTCAGGGCTGCAACCCAGTCCTGACTTAGCACAGTCCCTGAAAGAACCAAAGTCATCATCCACCATTCTGTATGTGCAGGAAGAAAAGAACAACCCTCTCCAGAGAAAAGTAACATTGTCTAGAGCCTCTAGTATTTTCTTATACAATCTAGAGTCAACCAAAAATTACTAGACACACCAGATGACAAGACCAATGACCAAAAACCAAGAAGAAAAGATAGATAACAGAAACAGAATCAGGGGGTCCAGATACTGGTTACAAAAAAAAAAAGGGCTTTAGCTATATGTTCACTAAAAATGGAGAATTTCACCCAAGAATCTGAATCTATATGGCAAACAAATTGAAATTTTACAATGAAAACTATTACATCTGAAACAAGGAATTCATTCAATAGGTTTAACAAAAGATAAAAGATTAATTATACTGAAAGTGGGTCAACAGAATATACCCAAACTGAAGTATAGTGAGAAAAGAACAGAAAATATGGAAACACACTTTCACAGACATACAAAAATATATAAACAAGAAGGACTGTCAATTCAGTATGGCTTAACTTATAATGATGAAAAGAAAATATACAAGGTCCCCAATGTCCATCATTGGGGAATTGTCTAAATTAATTATTCTACTATTCATAAAATGGAATTCTAGTTTTATGTTTAAATGTGACAGATCTGGCAGCTCTAGAAGTAATGACATGGAAAGATGGACAAGATACACTGTTGCATGAAGAAAATTAGATACTATCCCTACCCTCACAAAACTATGAGAAAAATCACAAGTATAAACAGGTACATAAATTGGATTTTTTATTTTCCATATAAATATAGCAAAAAAATTTTTAATAATTTTTACGCATCTCTAATGGTTGGTTATTTTCTCCCTAAATGTGTACCTAGAATTAAAATGTTAGGGCAATGTTTTTGAAGGCAGCTGTACTACCATGAGGTGATTTTACATAATAGGGACATTTAAAAAACAAATTCAACGGTTATACATTTAATTCAAAAGCTGCCACATTTCTTATGTCAAAGTAAGAGACCGAGAACATGGTTATCGCTGAGGATTTGCAGAGCTGGAGAACCCAAAGGACCTCAAAATCTTTACCATAATATTCAGTGGCCTGAAGAAATTAACAGTAACTCATCCTCATTCCCCACCCCTCCACTCTTACTTGGGCAATCACTGGAATCCAATTTAATACTACCTGGCGGACAAACTGTAAAATTCAGAGCAGCAAAAGTTACATTCAAGAAAAAATGCATAAATTCACTGACATATCTTTAAACTATGGAGAATGTTTTCTTTCTCTCAGTCGGTCAGTAAATATTTCAGGATGTACTATATGCCAGGTATTATGTTAGGCTCTGGAGGAATAATGGTCCCTGCCTTCTTGGAACTTACAGTTTAGTGGGGAAGAGACAGAGACATTAAATAATCACACACAAAATAAAACTGCTTCTGGGACTAGGGCTAAAAAGCAATACACTGAGTTCTGTAAGGATATACTCAGGGACCAAGTAGGAGTATCAGGAAGCTTCCCAGAGGAGGTAATACCCAAGGAACTGATATCCACGGGATAGGTCTGAGTTAACTTAAGGAACGGGATTGGGTCAGGTGGGGGGCAGAACATTCCAGCAACCCCGAGAAAACCAAAATGTGCAAAAGCCTGTGGATGAAGGGAACAGAGATTCCGTGGGACACTTAAAAGGCCAATATGGTTAGAATGGAGCGAGCAGGGGAGAAGGGGTACGGAATAAAGTGGGGAGAAGTAGGCAGGAACCTACTTTAGGAGCGAAATGCAGTTTGATCTTAAATTTTTTCAGTTTCTTTTTAAAATTCAGTAATTTTGCTTTCAGTTTAAATGTATTTTTACAGTTACTTTCTACTAATGGCAAATGTTTTTCCGTTGACATAAACTGTGAGAATTAAAAGATGTATTCAGCTGCAAATAACAGGCATCTGACTAAAAATGACTTAAACTGCAAGGACATTTATTTACCTTAATTAACAAATAGTCTGGAGGCAAACAGTCCCAAGTTTGGTATAGCAACTCAATGAAAGATGACTCTTTCCATCTTTCCATTCTGCCATCCTCAGCATATCAGCCATGTCTCCCATACATGGTTGCAAGATGGCTGCAGCAGCTCCAAGAATCACATCCTTACACAGGAAGTAAAGAGCTAGGACTGTCCTCAGGAGAAGAAAAGAGAAGAAAATTTTTCTCAGAAGTCCTTCCAGCAGACTCTTTAGGTCCCATAGGTGAGAAATGGGTTACATGCCTATGGCCCACCTGTCAGAGCCTTGGAAAGTAATTCTGGCATTTTCTGATCCTAAGCAGAAGGTGGTCTCCACTTGGCAAGAAAGATGAGTGAAAAAAACCCAGCTAATGAATATATAGTAATGTTTACAAATAAGCTAAAAAACAGGTAGGTCTATTTAAAGAAAACATCAAATAATATTGATAGAGAGGGAAAAATTCATCAAAATAGTACTTAATGTCTAAAACGTGGAAAACACTAATTTAGAGTCAAAATCACTGAGTTACGAACACCTACCCAAAAAAAGGTGGGGGTGGGTGCCCATGGTTTTGTAAGTGATAAGATCAAAATCCTCAGAAAATTGCTAAAACATGGTTTAATGTAAAATAAATGTTAACCCTACGTTACAATTAATCTAAAATAACATGTCACTTATTTTCCCTGTCTTCCTGCATGAGGCCTTAAGGCAGGAAGTCAGAGGGAAAGACCAAGAGAATCACCGAGATCCAACCCTAACCTGGTTGCCACACTGAACTAACCTGCTGCCACCTACCTAGAGACTTAAGTGTAAGAAAAACATTCTTGTTGAAGCCACCATTAAATCAGGTTATATGTCACTTGCATGTTACTAAGGTAACATAAATACGATTATCTGTAAAGGACATGTGAGAACAGGAAGTTTAGTCTTTCTCCCACTCTGTTAGTCAACGGGACCATGTAGTGATAGAGCAGACCCCAGTTTCCTACAGAATAAAAAGGCAAAGCAACCAAGGAGTACTGACTGATTCAAGCTACTATGATCGCATTGATATTTTTAGTCTGAAAGGAATTTTTGAGCAGAAGATTTTAAAATTTGACCCCTACTTACTTTAACTGTATGTGACCCAGCTCAAGGATTCTGTGAAAAGTGTATATAGCCCAGTGCCCCAAAAATTCTAGGCATTTGATAGATGTTAAGTTACCTTCTCCTCTTAGATTGCAGACAGGATATATGGTAAGCCTGCCCGAGGGCATTCACATTGCGTTTTTAAGCATTCGTACAGGAGAAGGAACAAATTAGGGTAATTCTCCCATTTAGCAACTTAAAAAAATCTTGACAGGAAACAAGGCTGCAGAGGCTGGGAGGATTCAAAATCATGGAGGGATGTGTCTATGAAGTTATGGACCCTGTGACAATGGACTTTAAGCAGGAAAGTGAGGATACAGATTTGAAACATTAGGTAGACAATCCTGCAAGGGTAACGTGGGAGTAAATTTGGAAGAAAAGAGTTTAGTTTCCATCTTGGTGAGTTGGGAGTATCTGTGGAACGTCCAGATGGAAATGTCTAACAAGAGGTTTTCTATTCAAGTCTTAAATTAGGGGAAAAGGTTAAAATAGACACTTAGATCTGGGAGTCTTTAGTACATAGGCAATTATTAGAACTGTGAGAGAACCTGAGAATGGCCAGACCTTATAGAGCAGGGGTTCTCAACCAGGGACAACATGTGCTCCTCAAGGGACACCTGGCAATATCTGGAGACATTTTTGGTTGTCTTACCTTGGCGGGGAGGTCAGTCTGGTGAGAAAGTGGTTACTGCATATAGCAGACAGAGGGCCCGGGACACCACTAAACATCCTACGATGTACAGGCAGCCCCAACAACAAAAAATTACCCCAAATGTCAACAGTCCTAAAGTTAAGAACTCTGTCGTAGAGTAAGGGGAAAAGCAAAATGAAGGAAACACCTTGGGAAAACCAATACTTAGGAAGTAGCCACAAGAAGGAAAAGTCAGAAGAGGTAAATCAAGAAAATGTTAATGTCATGAAAGTCAGAAGTACAGAATTTCAAGAGGGAACAAAAAGACCAAAAATGTTGAATCCAGTGAATTGGACCCATACAATAAAGATTTCAAAGTATCTACTAGGTCACCATTGATTTTAGTGAAAGGAGGGCCAGGAATAATGAGAGATGAGGGAGTACAGAAAGTAAACGTAGACTCCTCTTAAGAAGTTTTATTGAAAAGGGAAGGAAATGAGATTGGGTAATAACTAAAGCAGTGTTTCTCAATCTGGTTACAATCAGAATAACCTCAGCGGCTTTTAAAAATTACCAATGCCTGAATCTCACACAGAATAATTAAATCAGAATGGGGCGGGGGTAATCAAGATTTTAAAAAATATCCTCAGTGATACTAACGTACACCAGAATTGACACCCACAGAACTAAAGTGTGAGAGTGGGAGTAGAGGTGGAGTAGGGAAGGGGAGACAAGGCAGGAGACAGTAAAGGGAGAAAAAAAGAACAGGGAGAAGAAAATGGATGAAATGAAATCCCAGAAGAAATAGGTCAAAGAAATGGGTCAGAAACATGGGCTGATGGAGTTGCTTTAAAAAAAAGAGAAAAAAAAGAAAGAAAGAAAGGACACCTCATCTGAGGAGACCGGAAGAATACTGATGTAGAGAAGCTGGGCACAGGGATTTGGGGAGTTCATTACTAAGGCCCCAATTTTCATAATGAAGAATAGAAGCCAGCTTGCTGAGAATCAGTTACTGGACAGGTAATTTGGAGAGTAAAATATGGTGAAAGTTCAAAATATTTCTGAGAGGAATGCAAATTTAAAAACGAATCAAGGGCCAGCCCGGTGGCTCAGGTGGTTGGAGCGCCATGCTCCTTACGCCAGGGTCGCCAGTTCGATTCCCACATGGGCCAGTGAGCTGCGCCCTCTACAGCTAAGATTGTGAACAACAGCTCTTCCTGGAGCTGGGCTGTGTGAGCAGCCAGAGGTAAGCATGAGCTGCCGTCGCTGCTGTGCTGCCAGGAGCGGCCGGTGGCCAGCATGAGTGGCCGGCAGCCATCGTGAGAGGGCGGGCGGCCGACCGACTGCCTCAGCCGGAGGGGAGTACAAGGCTCCTAACAGCAGCATGGGCCAGGGAGCTGTGTCCTACAGAACTAAACTGAAAAACAACGGCTTGAAGGGGGGGGGGGAGTAAATAAATAAATACGAATCAAAAGCATTGACAGTTTGATGGAGAATAAATGCACTTTACCAATTGCAGGGGCACCAAAGGGTTCATTTAAATGATTTTCCTCAGGCAGTACTGAGCCATCAACCCCAGGTACAGGAGCAAGGAGAAGCAGACCACAGCACTAATCCAAAACTGGCAGTATTGTGGGTGGGAGGGAAAAAAAGTACACAGGAGGTAATAGAAGAACTGTAGCAGAGGCATTCAACAATGGGAGAAAGGAAAGTAATCTACATGCAATTTAACTGGCACAGGACACAGTGGATTTACCTCTGAGCGCTGAAGTTATTAAAACGCTCTAAGATTACATTGGCTTTTGTCCTAGACAATCCCATTAAACTGGATTGCCATATCCTATAATTGTCCTAAGGAATGTCTGAAACGAACTGAAATTCACAAAAACGTAAGATAAACTAATGGACAAACAGATGGATAGACATGTGACAAAATAATTAGGGTAAAATATTAATAGCAAAGTCTAGAAGGTGTGTGTGGGAAGAAGTATAGGCATTAGAACAAAACTACCCAATAGGACTCTGAGATGAGAGAACTGTTCTATAATCTAGCTATCTGTCGCTACTGAGCCCTGGAAATGTGGCTAGTGTGACTGGAACTTTGAGTTTTATTAACTTTTATTTTATACGGATATAACTTCATGTGGCCGGTGGCTGCTGTACCGGATAATGCGGTTCTAGATTCCTATCCCTGTGCTCAAGTCCTGGGTCCCCCACCCATCCGGCTAACTTTAATTCCCTGAGTTTCAGTTTACTCTTATACAAAATGGCAATAGCAATAGCACCCACCAATTCATATGGATGAAATGAGACAAGCAGATAAAGCATGCAGCACAATCCTACGCATAGGGCAGACACTTAGAAAAAATTTTCCATTATCCCTACTAAGTGGGATCCCTGAGATCAAGGGTCACCATTGTCTCCCCAGTGTTAGTACAAACGCCCTGGCATCAAAGACACTCAGTAAACAGTTGTTGCATGAACGTTTTTGCAGCCACAACACTCTACCTTTATCCCTAACAAATTTCATGTTAATTCCATTGCTCCGATCTACTGGGGTCTTTTTGAATCCTAATGTCACCCAACATATCTGACCATTCCCTTTCAGTAGCTTCTGAATCTTGATAGATAAACAAACATCACCTATATACTAATCTGAGACATTAATTACAAAACCGGAAGACCTACATCATTAGTTTCATCATCTTCTAGATCATCATTGGTTAACGGGCATTAGTTAAGCAGACATTCAATTTAGCTTCATTTTCATTCAGTCTATGTATCTCCATCTTGTCCACAAAGTGATAAATATAAGAACCTTATAAAGACTAGATGATGCCACTGTCCTTTATTGAAATACCTTGAAAGAGACCATAAATCACTGTGCTCACCCTTCGATGGCCGGGGATCTATCGGGACGAGCACTTCCTTGCGATCTGTACCTCCGAGTCATTGGCAGCCTTGGAGGCCGACTTGGTCCCCAGAAGTCACTGTGAGTTTGGTGACCTCTCTCATTGGCTCTATTATCTTGGTCCAGTGGATTGCTACTTAGAAATGGTCTGAAATCTTGTATAATCATCGTGTGGTCCAAATTGCGCCAGAACTAGTAGAAACCAGAAACAAACCACATGTTACATTTTCAAGAACAGGGGAAAGAAGAAATATTGAAAAAGAGAGGAATACAACTTAACATTTTGAAAATCAACAACTCTAAAGTATAGGTTTCCCCAATTTTATGGCGGAGAAAAAGAGAAGTCTTTCAAGTGGATGCACAAGGGAAAGAAAACCTACTAGACGGAGACACTTAGTTTCCTTCATATAGAAACAACAGGCCAATGGCTGAACCCCTTCCTTACCACTGAGCTCATATCCACCAGTTTCCCCTTTTGAAATAAAAACAGGAGCCAAAGGTGATCATGGACTTCTGTCCTAAGCATAATCAATCGCTCAGCACATGACCTTATGTCTTAAAACACACAGCCCCTCCCGTCCAGACACCTCCTTTCTTCCAGAGCCCCACATTAGGAAACAACCTCCTCTCGAGACACTCTGAGAAAAGGTAACCAGCCAGCTGCAGGTTAAGCTGAGCTGATTCCAGATCCCACTCTATTCTCAATCTACCATCCAGTAACTTGTAAAAACAATTCTCGAAATTCAGGAGTTTGTTTACAGTTGTCAATAATGTTATTTTTTCCCCCGTTTACAATTTGCTTCTTAATTTAAGATGTTTCGTCCCTTTTTAATTAAAAATACA
The DNA here is from genome assembly GCF_057876585.1 of Rhinolophus sinicus. Lineage (NCBI taxonomy): Eukaryota > Metazoa > Chordata > Mammalia > Chiroptera > Rhinolophidae > Rhinolophus > Rhinolophus sinicus. The sequence goes on from NC_142507.1 coordinate 51,194,616, forward strand.
CAATAGAATATAAAATATAAAGTGCAATAGTCTCTATTCACTCAGATGTGACCAACCCCAACCCTTACTTAATTCCACACCCCTACTGAGAGGTTAACTTGGTGTGATGCCAGATCTTTACGTATCTGTGTGTATATACACACACTAGATTTTGTAACACACACACACATACTTTCTGTCTCATTCATTCAACAAATACTTACTGAGCATGTATTATGCTATGTCTCAAGCACTTTCTGGGAACTGCTAGGATACAGCAGTGAACAAAATGTTAGAAAACAAAAAAACCTCTGCCCTAACGGATTTCATCTGCAAGTGGGAAGAGACAGACACGCGCCTCCCTCCAAAAAAAAAAGGAAAAGGAAAGTGTGTATGTTAGAAAGGGATAAATGCTATGGAGGAAAAAAGGCTTGCATTGACTTGGAGCACACATAGTCATATCGTTTCTTCCAACAGTAGCACAGCATGGGTGTTTTGTATTTTATATAGTCATTAACATTTTTATTGTAAGTGTAGTATTTGATACATACAAATAACAATAAATGCGGTCTAATAAAACAAATGCCCACGTAACCATCTTAGCTCACATCACCAAAGCCACTGAAACCCTGTGTGTCCCTCCCTCCCCTACCCCCCCAGGTAACCGGTACCCTCAATTGCTCATTATTCCCTTGCCTTTCTGTACAGTGTTACTACAAATGTATACACCCCTAAATAAAGTGTGCCTGACATGTTGTGGAAGTGCCTTATGAGAGCAGTTGCTTTTTGGGCTCCACATGTAGACACATTTATTTTCACACACACTTTATGCCACACCTTAAAAAAATCTTTTCTCCTCCCAATATACACATGGATTGTTTTTGGTTTTTTGCTATTACAAACAGCCCGTGTGAACAGTCTTATATGTCTCCCGCTGCAGGCATAGAAGAGTTTCTCTATTAGTGGGCTGTACAACCTTAATGTGGTCTATACATCTTCACCTTGACCAGGTAATGCCCAAACTGTTTTCCACAGTGGTTGTACCAATTTACACATCCATCAAGAGGTGTGTACCAAATCTTGGCAAGCACGCAATAGGATTTGTTGTTTGTTTGTTCAGTTTTTACCAACCTGCTGGATAGAAAATGGTATCTCATTATAAGGTTTGGTTTTGGTTTTGGTGGATAAGAATCCATTGGAGGGTTTGTTTAAAGTGCGTATTATTTGGCCCTATTCCAGAAAGTAAATTCAGTACATCTGCAGTGAGCCTAAAAGACTCCCTTCAACATTTCATTTAGGCAGTCTATTAGTAACAAACTCCCTCAGCTCTTGTTTATCTGGGAGTGTTATAATTTCTCCTTTGTTCTCGAAGGATACTTTTGCGGACTGAGAATTCTTGGTTGGCAGTTTTTTTCCTTTCAGCACTTTAAATATGTCATCCCACTGCCTTCTATCCTTTGGTATTTCCCCAACCTTGAATTCTTAGAACAAATTACAATTTGGCTTATGACACATTGGTGGATTCCATTTCTAGTGTTTTCGATGAAATCCTGCATTTATATTCATGAGTGAATTGGCCTGTAATTCTCTGTACTGTCCTTGTCTGGTTTAGGAGTCAGGTTATAGTAGCCCCATAAAATGTTATCGGGAAGTATTCCTTCTCTTTCATAAGAACACCCTATAGTATAGAAATAGAATTACTGGATATAGCATTTTAAATTTCACTAGACAGTACCAAACTACCCGCCAAAGGGCTATACCAATTTATACACTTACCAGCATACAAGAGCTTAATTAAGTTTCCCATACTTGTGACAACACTGTTCATTTTTCTTAAATTCTAATATCCAATCTGAAGAGCAAAAATAATATGCACACTAAAAACAATAAAAATTCTCAAAATACCAGTGAGGTAAAGCACTTTTTCATTTTAACTGCCATTTTTACTTATCAGACTCATTTCCCTTTGCTTGCTAGCGACCGCCTCCATTTGTTAGAAATTTCTTTCTTCTAGCCTGAAAAGTGGTCTACAACACAGTTTTTCTGGACCTGAAATTCCAAAGTAAATACAACATTTAAAAATCCCAAACTATACTTTCCTTCAATGAGTGAGAAAGTGTTAGCAGCCCCGTCTATGTTCTCTACCACCTATTTCACTTATAAACATAGGAAGAAAGCCGATTCCCTTATGATGTCAAGTTCCACATTTGCTTCCGGAAAAGAACTCTCAAAGCAATCATTATTTTCACTATGTTAAAACTGAATATTTGACAATTTTGACTAGAAGAAAAGCCAAGCACCAAGCTCATCATATCAATAATCTGTACTGATAATGACATAACTCATTATCACATCTAATGTTAAGTAAAAATTCTGAAGGAACGCAGGCTGACAAGTAGTTTCAACATCAGTATGAGGCATTTTGTTACTTGTTTAAAAACTGCAATTTAGTGCAAATGAGTATTAACAGTTCATGAATTTGTCCCAAAATAACTGCACCCAGACCATAGAACACAGGATAAAAAAACACATCTCACAAATTTATACCAAATCAACATTCAGGATAAGAATAGCCTCAGGTCATTTGCCTCTGAGCAGACTTAGACAAGCATGAGAGAAAAAAATAGCTCACACAACAAAACTGGGTATTCAGGACATGACTTACATAAGTACAAACAATTAGAGAACACTATTAGCAAGTTTTGGTGGAACATTCAAAAGAATCGCAGAGGCAGTTTATCTGATAAGTTTTGTCTTGAAGAACTGAAAATGTTACTCTGAATGGAGGAATGAGATTATGCTTCTGAAAATATGTGGGCTAAAATATTTACATATTTCAATATGTAACTTGATGGACAGTATCTTCCAGTTAGCAGAATATGCTATAAGCGGACCATGATCACATCAGCACCTCTTAAAATGTTATGGTTCCACAAAAAGTTAAAGTTACCATGTGACCCAGCAATTTCACTCTTACTTATACACCCAAGAGAACTGAAAACATATGTTCACACAAACATTTGTACACAAATATTCATACGAGCATTATTCATAACAGCTAAAAAGCGTAAACAACCCAAATGTCCATCAACTGGTGAGAGGATAAAAATATAGCATAACCATATAACAGAATGTTGTGCAGCCCTACAAAAGAATGAAGTAGTGACATATGCTACAACATGGATGAAACTTAAAAACATTACGGTAAGTAAAAGAAGTCAGTCACAAAGGTCATGTATTTAATGATTCCATTATTAAATATCCTAAACAGGCAAATCCAGAGAGACAGAAAATAAATAGGGGAAACTGGAGAGGAAAAAAGGAGTCACCAATGGGTACAGGGTTTCTTTCTGGGGTGACGAATTAACAATGGTGATGCTTGTACAACTTTGTGAATATACTATAACTGCTGAATTGTACACTTTAAAGAGTCAATCACATGGTATGTGAATTATATCTCACAAAAATATAATTGAGGAGAAATTGTTGAGTCAATTGAGGAGGAATTGTTGAAAACATATCAAGAAACATACCCATCACCTCCCTCATACCCTCTCCCTGCCCCCAAGCAACCACTGACCTTTCTATGGTTTGCATTTTTTAGAAATTTATATTTTCTAGAATTTTATGTAAAAGGAATCATATTTGTACTCTGGCTTCTTTTACTCAGCTTAATTATTTTGAGATTTATCCATATTTTTACATGTATCAATGGTGTATGCTGAGGAGTATTCCACATACTTTATACTGCTTAGTATTCCATAGTACTAATATACCATAATTTGTTTATCATCCACCTATTGGTGGGCATTTGGGTTGTTTCTAGTTTTGAGCTATTATAAATAAATAATATTTGGGCTATAAACATTTGTGTATATATGCATATGTGTGAATATATGCGTTCTTTTCTCTTAAGTGGAATAGCTGGATCATATGGTAGATGTATTTTTATCTTTTTTAAAAAATAGCTGGCCTGTTTTCTAAATTGGTTGTACCATTTTTACATTTAATTTCAGTTGCTCCACGGCCTCATGAATAGTGAGTATGGTCATTCTTTTACATTTTAGCTATTCTAAGAGCTGTGTAGTAGTATTTCATTGAGGTTTTAATTTGCCTTTCTCTAATGACTAATGAAGTTGAGAATTTTTTTGCATGCTTATTTGCCATCTGTCCTATCTTCTTTGGTGAAGTAGATAATTCAAATATTTTGCCATTTTCTAAAAATGGGTTGTTTTCTTACTCCATGTTAACAGTTCTTTATACAGTCTAGATAAAAGTCCTGTATCAGATGGTTTGAAAAAAATTTTTGTTAGTCTGTGGCTTGTCTTTTAATTCTTATAAAGAGCAGAAGTTTTAATTTTGATGAAGTCCAATTTACCAATTTTTGTTTCTATGCATCATAATTTGGTGTCTAAGATATCTTTGCATAATTCAAGGTCACAAAGGTTTTCTCCTGTTTCCTTCCAATTTTATATAAAGTTCCACATTTAGGTCTATTATCCATCTTGAGTTAATTCCTGTATATGGTTTAAAGGATGCATCCAAGCTCATATTTTTGTCCTGCGTATATCCAACTGTTTCCACATCTATTGATTTAAAATGCTATCCTTTTTTCTCCTAGATTCTTTGTACTTTTGTCAAAATCAGTTGTCCATAGTGTGTGTGGGATCTTTTTCTAGACTCCCTTCTGTTCTCTTGATCTATCTTGATGGCAATACCAGTTTTCGTTAGTGTAGCTTTATAATAAATGTTGAAATCAGGTAGTATTAGTCCTCTTTTTTCTTTTTCAACGTTATTTTAACTATTCTACGTATGAATTTTAGAATCTACTTGTAAATTTCTGCAAAAAACCTGAGTGGGATTTTGACTGAAATTATATTGAATCTATAAATGACATCCTAACAATATATTAAGTCTTCTGTTCCACAAGCAGGATATATTCCTCATTTGGGTGATCTTTAATTTCTCTAAGCAATATTTTGTAGTTCTCAAATATCTTTTCTGAAATTTAAAGTATTTATTTTTATGCTACTGTAAATGTTATTTAAATTTTTTTAATTTGTTGCTAATATGTAGAAATACAATTGATTTTTTGTATGTTTTTCTTATATTCTGCAACCTTGCTTATATATTCATTAGTTCTATTAGCTTTTTTATAGAATCCCCAGATTTTCTACATAAAAGATAATGTCAACTGTGAACAGACAGTTTTAGTTCTCCCTTTCCAATCTGGGTGCCACTTGTATCTGTTTGTCTCTATCTTTCTGTCTTACCTTATTACATTGGCTACAACCTCCAGCACAATGTTGAACAGAAGTGATGAAGGAGGACATCTGGTCTTGGTCCTGATTTGAGCTGGAAAAACTCTCAGTCTTTCACCATTAATTATGATGTCGGTTTTTACTGGATATTCTTTGTCTGATTAAGGCAGTTCCCAGCTACTTCTAGTTTGCTGGGTTTTTATTTAAAATATTGATGTTAAATTTTGTCAAGTACTTTATTTGCATCTATTGAGATGATCATATAGTTTTTATTTTTCATGTTACTATGGTGAATCACATTGGTTGATTTTCAAATATTGAACTAACATTCCAATGTTGAACTAACCTTGCATTCCTAGAATAAATCCCACTTATTATGACATATAACCCATCTTATATATTGTTGAGTTCTATTTGCTAAAATTGTGTTTAGAATTTTCACATCTGTTTCTGAGGGGATACTGGTCCATAGTTTTCCTTTCTTGTAATATCTGTCAGGTTTTGAGGATCTAAATTACTTTGATTTTTTGGAATTTTATTTTGAAAAGTCTTTAAACAAAATTTCTTTACAAGTCCACCAACATAATTACACCAATTTTTTTGGTCAATAAATAAATTTCTAAAACATTATATAATTTTTATTATTTTTATTGTTTCTCTCATAATCTAAGTATCCCATTTTGGAAGATGAATTATATGGCTATTATGTGGTTACCATGGCTCTAGAAGCATTATACCTTCAAACTGCCATCAGTGGCAGTTAAATGGCTAGATTAGCTGCTCCAAACACCTTTTTATCTTATTTTGATCTGCATGTGGACGTAAGAGAAGAGGTAAAGGAAGGTTAAATAAAACTATTACAAACCTAAAAGCTAAGAGGACAATTTAAAAGACCTGTACTTTAAAATGTCTGTCTCGAGGAAATAGATTTGTTCAATAAATTAATGAAAAATTAGAACAGTTTTTTTAAAAAAAAAGGAGTAATAAGCATTAGAATGAGTGTCCAGAACAGTGGAAAATGAAAGAAAAAGGTGCTCACCCTTAAATCAGTTCAAGGGTACCTGGAATATAAGGCTCAAAAGCAAATGGAAATTAACAAGTTTATAAAATGCTGGTTGGGCAAGAGAGGGCCCTCAGAAAAAAATCTCAAAACTATAGTTACCACCATGGAAAATTCCTGAATTTTACAAAAACATAAAGCATTCAAATGCCATTCACAAAGAAATAATATGATGTGCATGCACGCGTGCGCACACCCCCCCAATACTGTAAGCGCTATGCCCTAAGCAATCTCTTGAAAGGCACCTCTTCCCAATTGAGTTTAAATTTACAGGCCATGGACTCTGGGCAACTGGCACTCACTGAACAGAAAACTGGCAAAGCTGACTGAGCACAAGAATATTTTCCATTTTACCCTTCCTTCTTCCTTCAGTTACCAGTGAGTTTACGTTATGGTCTTAGCTTCACAACAGTATTATGGGATGTGAACTTAGTGTGTACTGAATTGTGGAAACATAATTATTCTTTGAATTGCTGAAGACTGCAGGAGTTTTATGATATTTCCAAATTGATTGGCTATGAAGCAGGTACTGTGAAATGAGTTCTTTTAACTCCTCATACGAAAAAGTGAGACACATGAAAGATTTGGTTGAATTAATTCAACCTTTAGATTCAATCCAATTGAATCTACTCAAACAATCCAAACTCTACCTGGCCTCTGAGTACAAGCCCTCTGGCTGAGACTGAGAAGAACAGCAAACAGGTAAAGGATGGTTCATACCTAAGGAAGGATAGTTTGAAATCTTTCACTTCTTTTTTCTAGGTTGAATCATTCAAAATTGTCATTTTCATGTGTCAAAATCGGTAGAATTTTATTTAGTTCAATTTAACTTTATATTGTTCTCGATTATTTCAGCGCTTTCTCCACAGGTCTCAGGAGTACACGCAAAGGAGCATGATTTGGTATCGGAGAGCGTCTCCGTGAAGGTAGAAGCAAAACTGTCCTCACTGATTACAATCTCCCCCAACCACCGCAGACACTACTCCCAGGCCCCTGCTAGCTAACTACAGGCTTAAATGACTACACCCACAGGTGAAGAGGAGGGAAGAATCAGATCTCGCATTTCCACCTCCGACCTCCTCACTGATCCCCATTACTCTTCCGTACCAGAGAAGTGATGTTTCTGATTGGTAAGTGGCAAGAGCCTACCTTCTGCTGAATTCACATTTCTCCAATGGATGGAGTTCATGTATTAGGAAGCCGCACAAATGCCAGAGAAGTGGTTCTGAGTCGGAGCGCCGCTCTACAGCCGCTAATTCTCAGGTGGGTCATCCTGTAAAGACTTAGACCATCCATTTGGCCACAGATCAACTGTATTGTCAAATGTGGCCGAATAAAAACTAAGCTTTAATTTCCATCTGTCTGGCTTCTATATTTCTCCATATGTTCTAGACTCAGGGGTATTAGGAAGAAGTACAACCAATGGCCAACCAGTACATAAAACCAGACATGTTTAACATAGGACAATAGTTTAATAACTATAGTACAGACGTGAAAGAATTTGAAGTCATAAAATACATAATTCTTGTAAACTATGGAGATGAGAAAGAAGACCTGATATAGTTCTAAGTAAATTTAAAAAAACAGAAATACAATATGGTACACACAATGCTTGCATCTGAAAACAGTTACAAAGCATGCATGTGAGAAATGAAAAGTATTATGCAAAAAAATAAAGCTAAAATATGGTAATGAGGATGGGAAATTTTTCATTTAAGAAAAAAATTTTCTTTATGTTGTTATAATATCTTTCAGTATCTACCGCATGCCTCAGGACAAAACCCGAAAGAAAATTTATGGAGAAAGGAAGAATGGTGAGACTCCAGATATTCTTTAATACCATGATAATGCTACGTATGTACCAAAACTAATTTTATTTAAATAAATATCAATCAGACTGTTCAGAGCACCCTGCCCTTTAGTGCATACGTGGAGCTCTATTTCTAGGAAGCCATCTATCTATTTTCTGCTAATCGGAGACAGCAGACACAGCCACTCTTGTACTGAAGTGATCCTTTCGGGTAAGCTGAGACTCTCAGATCAGATGTCTCCTTGGCACCACGCCACGGTCAGAAGCTCTCCAGTAATCAATGAAACCCTCAGGTAGCCATGGACTCAATTCCCTAGGTTATCATCAGGGACCTCTGTAGAGCAATGTCTTCTCTCTCCACAAACTGCTGGCAACATTTTTAGATTCACTCTCCTGTGGCCCTCACACATTAACTGGCAACCGACCTCCTCCCACCCTTCCATCTTCACACTCTTATCTCCAAAAAAAAAAAAAAAAAAAAAAAAAAATCAATACTAAATCTGTTAGGAAATGTTGCTTGGACTAAGCCTCTTCTAATATATCTAGTATTTTAAGAATTCAGCTATTACTAAATGCTAATTACAGAAAAGAACCTCTTCACTGTACCAGCAGCTCTGGCCTGAAGAAAAATCGAGCAAAATTGAGCATAAGCCCTTCGCTGAAATCACCAACTAAAAGAAAAATAACTTTGGTTTCTATATGTAATTTTCTTTCTAAGCTTTTTTTCTCCAGGGACAGGAGTATAAAACCTTATAGCTTATGAGTACAATCTTGAAATAAGCTTTTCTTACCTCGTTGCTTATCTAAACTCCACCTACTCTTCAAGGCTCTAGTACTTGAAGCCCTGTTTCACCTTTTCCATGAAGCGTTACCCTCTCCGTGAAGTCTTCATAATGGCTAAAATGTATTAAGCATTCCTATGTCAGACACACTGGCCTTCACACCTGGCATGTATTAACTCACCGAACCCGCACAACAACTCTATGAGGTAGGGATTATTTCCCCCAATTTACAGAGGAGGAAATAGAGACACAGAGTCATTTTGTCCAGGGTATACAGTCATTAAGTGGCAGACCCAAGATTTGAACTCAGGTTGTCTGGTTCCAGGTACATCACTTGGTCATCTGATGTCTCCCCTTGAAGACTTTTAGTCTTTCCAAAGACTGCAGCCCACCTAATCTAATCTCTCCCCACAGTGGTTGTTACACAGACCCCGCACTAGGTTTATTATATTCTCTGTCCTCTTTGTTGTTTTCCTATTTGTTTCATATGTGTTTTCATTTGTTCCCTAAATAAATTATAAGTCCCTTGCAGGCAAGGCAACCACGATGTTTGTTTCCTGCCCCTAGTTCTAGCAGATGCTGTGTATACTAAAGCACTCAACATAGACCACTTAGCTGACTTTTTTTTTAAACCCTGGCAACTTCTGTGTTATAAAAACAGGCAATTTTTTTCTATTTTTTTAAAATAGGAAGTTTGAAAAAGAAAAAACTGAAATATTCATGCATGATGACAAGGAAATTCTATAGAGGGAAAGCTGGGCATTATCATGCCCTTGTGACAAACCCTAAAGAACATGAAGTCACAGCTATGACTCAGCAAAATTACTTTAACACCTCAAGTATGATAGCTCACGCCATCAGTGTCAGATTTAGCATTGCTAAAGTTAGGAAACTGACTGCACATGTTTATTTTTCTTCTTAGTGCATCTCCTCCTGGTGAGTCATATCTATAAAACTGACAGACCAACGTATTTCTATTTCCTAAAGGAGAACTAACACTTAAGGAAAATCAGATGAAGCTGCTTCTGCGTATGCATAATCAGTTAAGTGACCACTTGTGTTATCAGGAATAGCACACACAAGGGGAAACAAACATACTAAAATCAGAAAGACTTCTAGGCCTCGCAAGCAGAATCAATTTTAAATGTTTTCAATCCATCAAAATGAGGAAATGAAAATGGGAGTTCAAAGACATGATCTGTCTGGAGTCACTTTTATCCACCCATGTACCAAGGCAGTTCAGAGTTAACCCAAAAACTTAATACTGGCTATTAAGTACGTAAAAGAAAAGGCTCTTAATAAAATAGGACTAGTTCCCAAAGATTTCAATTTTCTTGACCATAAATCTAAGAACATACAAATCTGAGGGGCTATAGGGCTTAAGATAATTTTCAGAAGGAAGAGAGGCTTAGGGTGTTAAGGGCTCCTTAATTGAATACCACTTTTCAAATATAATGCTAAAACACTTTTAATTTACCCACAAATAAATATCAAAATTTTGCTAGCTTAAGGCATTTGAGCTACCTCCGGAAGAGGCTAATAATATAATGAAACAAAAAGAAATTGATTATGCGATTTAACTTTTTTCTCCTTTAGCATCTCTTAGCTTTCTAGAACCAAGTAAATTCTGTGACAATAGCAGCAAAGCAAACCAGTGTTTTTTGTAGGCTGAGCTGGAAGACTAGTCTCTAAATGATTAAAAGCAAAGAGTACATAATGCCACTAAATTGTACAGTTAAAAATGGTCAAAAAAAAAAGCAAACTTTAAGTCAATAAATAAAGTGAAAAAAGAAAATTACTCTGAATTTAGTCTAAAATGGTATTCAAAGATGCACACTAACACTTTATTTTAAAATCACAGTTAAGACACCCCCACCCCAAATATAGATGATGCATTATATAAAGAATTGGAAATTAATTATAGGTCCCATCTTGAGATCTAGAAGACAAGTGAATATCTTATCCTTAATCTGGCCCCCTAATCCCAATTATACTAAACTGCCATGCTCATTAGAGGTGATCTCTAGAAACCAGTACCTCTGGGTAAAGTTGAAGACTGTGCCTTACTGTGACTTCTAGAACAACTTCTCCTGGCCTGTCTTTTCCTTGGCTATCATACCACTAAAGCAGAATCTGCAAGACTGCTATTTAAAAAACAACACAAGCTTTTTATTTTCACAACATATACACAATAAAGAATCAGAAAACAGAATTGAAAACACCACCACATTTAAAACAGCACAGCCAGAAGCTATTACTCTCTCCTAATCGAGGGTTTACCAAAAGTGTTATGCCAACGCCCCAGCTCCTAAAAACACAAATCTTTCTAAGGGCTACTCTTTCCCACATTTTCCTTATCCATTCTGTTGTTTTGTTGCACTGGGAAGGGAAAAATATGTCATGATTTTCACATCCACCCACTCACTAAAGCATTCCTACAGCCAAAGGAAAACTTACCTCTGCAAAATGTGTTGATGTGCTATTGTCCATCCGGCCTCCGCCACCACCTAAAAAACTAAAGAGAAAAAGGAATGAGTAGTGATTCTATTCCCAGGAGCAAGCCTCCCTCCCAGAAGCCTAAATATAGAATGGTACAATGAGCACAAAACCCAAGAAGGGAAAAGAACTCATCCCAACATGACATCTACAAAGGAAATTATGAAGAACTGGCATGTGGACTAATCTATGAAAAATATTATAACAAACTACAACACAAAGGAAAAATCAAGTGAAATATTGGGGAGAGAGGGCACCCCAGAAGGAAGGACCCATAACCAGCAATACAATTCAAATTTGACTTAGCAAAAGAAGAAAAACAAAACATTTATTCTCAAAGAGGCCAAGTAACAAAACAAGATTCTCCAAATAATGTTTCACTAAAAAAACGATTCAACTACCAGATAAACATATTTAAGACTACAACAGTCAATATTTCTTGGGAATAGTTAAACGTGGTATTGTGAGGGGACTGGTACTATATTCAGCACTTTATAAAAGGGCTCATTGCTTTTTCTTGATAGTTTATCCCATTCTTTGTCCTATACATCCCTCCGAGCCCTTCTCAAATCCTACTCCCTTCATGAAGTCTTTGCTGAGCTCACCAACCAAATGAGACCCCGCCACACCCTTTGATTCTGAACTTTACCTTGTATTATAAATACCTAGAATTTTTCTCATCCATTTCTACCCCTTTCCCTCCTTTCATAAATATAAATTCAGAGGGTAAAGACTATTAATACCACAAATATATGTAGAGTGTTTATTATGTGTCAGACACTATATAGATCACTCATCACTTTTGAAAACTCTATTCTATATTCTGTATTGGCCATGTTCTATATTGGCACCTTGAAAATAAAAGTTGTTAAATTAATACCACATGTGTAAACAATAAAATAACTACCTATTCCCAAAGAAATGTTAGATCCCATTGTCTCCATGAAATTTGCAAAGATCTGGGGAATTCTTTGGGGAAAGGGGAATGGAAAGAATCACAAAAACTGCAAGATATCACTTTTACTTCAAGAGACACACGTAAGTGCACAAACTTTGTGTGTGACACAAAGTCCACACACTACGACAAACAGCTTTCACTTTCAGAATTACAACCCCAGTCCAGGCACTGTGCTGAGCTCATTAAGAAACATACTCTGGTTAGTTTAGAACCACAAGGGAAAAAGCAAAGCTAATGCCATTCTCCGTGTAATCATTCTCAGGCCTTATTCTGATTAGAAACCATTTAACATCCATATTCGCTTCGGAAGTTAAAAATGCTTTTGTAAAAAATACTTCAAATGTAGAACAAGCCCAAAAGTACAATCCATGCCAAATAAATACTAAGCTACCACACACCTTTAAAAAAACTAAAGTTGAGTGTCTGTGTATCCATTTTATTGCTCAAGCCTAGAAAGACTCGCAGGGCCGTTAACTGCTTTTCCTACATAATTTCAGGGATTCAAATATCCTTATAATTAAAGCTATCAACTATCTTTTGGGGTTCTGCACCCCATGAAAATCCCTCAGCATTTCCTTTCCTTAAAATTCCTTTGTATCTTATGAGTGATAGGGCTGATCATAGAGAAGGGATAACAAAAACAACCACATTGTTCTGAGAAATGTTACAAAGCTTAAGAAAAGTTATAAGGTGCCTCTCTGTATGTATGTCTAGTAGCACACCGGGCCCGTTATGAAATATTTACATGCAAGGACTTCCTCTTATTAATTTTTACCATCCACTATTCACCACTGTAATTGTTAAGCATTCAAATCAGCAAATGTTTATTAACTTGGCAGAAGGAAATACCATGCTGCCTCTGAGACACTAAGAAAAAGATTTCTTCAACTATTTAAAATACTAGTCTTTCAAAAGACATAAAGACATAATCTTTGCATGTGAGTATTTGCTACCAATCATACCTGTACAGTACAACCTCTGACCTACAAAGACACAAATAAGAGAACTGCTAATTCAAGTAGAAGCAGAGTCCACAGAATTCATAGTTCTCTGCTAGAAAAGACTCATCCTGCAGCTATCCACAATCTCATTTATAACCACAGTTCATATATAGGCCTAAAGAAACCAATATTACCATTATAAAATTTAGAAGGAAAAACAAAGTCCATTAATTACCCCCAACAACCAATATGCTCTTTATTTAACACATGCAGAGCCAAATTAGCATGCCATCCACACAAAATTGCAAATTTTGCTATCATGCTAATCTTACAGGTTTAGAGTTGGTACCGTGTTATTTAAAACCAAGATTATTAGTGCGTATACCAAGCTAGTTCCCATGCCATATGCTGCCTCAGAAGCTCCAACTCATTTATATATAATCACCAATCATTAATAAAATTAAACTAATAGTACATACTGTAAAATGTGTAGTTTTTCCTGGTTGTGGAAGGGACCTTCAACTTTAAATTCTGCCAACAGCAACAGTAAAGGAATTATTTACTGCCATTAAACTCCCCCAAATCAAGATTAAAAGAAGTTTCAGATTACAGATTCTTTTCATCCAGTCAGTACTTCTGCAACTGTCCAACTAATGTATAACCACACAGGCACAAAAGAACAAACGTGTCACTGTGTTCAGCCAAAATAAGCCAGCTTATCAATGCAATTCTACTTTTTATTAAATGTTTAGTTTTCTTCATATTAACCAATAATGTATAATACGGTCACTTTCAGAAGTATTTCCCCTTTTTATAAGTTTTAAGACCAGTGAGAGCCAATTTGAAGCATTACAAACCCAAATATTAATATCACAGTAGCAAGATGGCATATGTTTGACCATGATAACCCTAATAAGAACAAGGACCCAAGGCTTCCTCAAAGCAGAATAATTACTCAGTTTCCCTGGCTAGAAAACAGCCAGTTTATTGTGTCAGATATTTTCGTCAGAAGTGGCTCCCCAACCCACCAAGGAGGTGTAACAGCAGTTTACCTCCAAGCAACAGTGGTCATTAAAAACCAACCAGTAATCTAGAAGAACCAATCCTGAAGTCTCAGAAAACAAATGAACACTTACCAGACTTACGAATCCTCTGATGTGTGGTTTCCAAGGAATGTCACACACAACCAAAAACTACATCCCATCATACCCATTTTCACATCACTTGCCAAATTTTCCCATTTTTCTTCCCCTTCCCTCCGCCACTCCCCACCGCACCAGTCTTGCTCTCAGCAGACAGGATAAGTCATAAAACAAATTCCTTTCTATTCAGTCAACGCTGAGAGAGAATAATTTTGGTAACAATGCCTGATTTAACCATGAGCTTGTACAATACCTGGAATCATCTGTCACTTCTTCAATAAAGCCTGATTCACATCTGGGACAAATATATTCCTACAAAAGAAAGAAGAAATAAAAGTCTTTCATTAGAAAGCTGAGTATGTAGTTTCAGAATAACATGCAGTACACAAGCTGATGCTGTGAAATGTTGTATGTGCTTGCTCACTCCTGGAACAGTTTTTTTCTTTTATATTCTGGCAAATAAATTCCATAAGCTGTTTGCAGAATAAGGTTCCCAATTCTTAAGTGGTACCACTGAGAGTTGAAAGGGATAATGTCAAAGATTTTTTTCCCCTTTAATTTGGGTTTTTTTTCAAACTGGAATGAATTCACTAATTTTCTCTTCATATCTAATGAAAAAGCTCCACTAGAGATATCAGAGCAGTAAAATATTATATGATACTGATGGGTACAGAAACTGCTATTTTTTTTACTATGTACATATAGGAGACATAAACTGAATCACAGCATAAATCAATTTGGAGACTAGGATTTTACAATGAAGTTTTATTATAATGTTTCTAATCTATTTTTTGATTACCGATGATTCCAAATAAAGGGAGTATAAGACCCCAGTTAGCCAAAGAAATCTTCAAAAAGAACAAAGTAGAGGTATCACGCTCCCTGATATCAAACTATACTACAAAGCTACAATAACCAGAATGGTATGGTATGCCATAAAAGCATACACACACACACACACACACACACACACACACACACACCCCCAATGGAATAGAATAGAGAGCTCAGAAATAAATCCTCACTGATATGGTCAATTAATATATGACAAATGAGGCAAAGATACATAAAGGGGTAAAGACAGTCTCTTTAATAAGTAGTGTTGACAAAACTACATATACATGCAAAAAAAAAAGGAAATTGGATCATTTTCTTAAACCACATACAAAAATAAACTCAAAATGGATTAGACTTAAATGTTAGACCTGAAACTATAAAACTCCTAGAAGAAAACATAGGCAGGAAACTCTTTGACACTGCCCTTAGCAGTATCTTTTTGGATACATATCTCCTCCAGCAAGGGAAATAAAAAAGGAAATAAAGAAAAGGGACTACAAACTAAAAAGGTTTTTCACAGTAAGAAAACCAATAAAATGAAAAAGACAACCTACTGAATGGGAGAAGATATTAAAAAATGATATATCCAATAAGAGGTTAATATCCAAAATATATAAAGAGCTCATACAATTTAACACCAAAAAAACACACAATTAAAAAAAAGGCAGAGGACCTGAATAAACATTTCTCCCAAGAGGACACAGAGATGGCCAACAGGTATATGAAAAGATGCTCAATATCACTAGTCACCAGGGAAATGCAAATTAAAACCACAGTGAGATGTCACTTCACACCTGTCAGAGTGGCTATCATAAAAAAAAAAAAAAATCGACAAATAAATGCTGGCAAGGATGCAGGAAAAAAGGAACCCTTGTACAGTTGGCAGGATTGTAAATCAGTGCAGCCACTAATAGAAAACAGCATGGAGATTCCTCAGAAAATGAAAGCTGCCATTCAATCCAGCCAACTTCACTTCCGGGTATTTATTGGAAGAAAACAAAATAATTTGAAAAGATACACGCACCCCTATGTTCACTGCACTATTACTAGTAATAGCCAAGATATGGAAGCAACCTAGAAGTCCATCAACAGATGAATGACAAAGTGGTGTGTGTACACACACAATGGAATATTACTCGGCCATAAAACAGAAGGAAATCTTACCATTTGCAACAACATGGGTGGACCTGGAGGGTACTATGCTAAGCGAAGTTAAGTCAGGAAAAGACAAATACCATATGATCTTACATGTGGAATCTTAAAAAAAACAAAAAACAAAACAGAAACAGATTCATATAGAGAACAAGCTGACGGTTACCAAAGGTTATGGATGAGGGGATGGGAATAAAAAAATCTGAAAAAATTGTAAATCAAAATTAATTTTAGACTGTAATAAAGAATAAAAAACATTTGAGCAAAAAGGAGCCACAGCCAGGAAGGCACAGATTCAGGGAGCAACTCAAGTTTTGTTCCAAGGAGTTAAAGGGGAGGTGCAAACGGTCCTGCCCAGGATCTCCAGTAGGTCCCTTATGTAAATGAGGCACCCTAATCAGACAGTTCTGACTGAGGAGAGCAGGTCTCAATCTGTTGGTAGGAAGACAAAGCCAGGTTTCTCAGTTGACTCAGACGCCTAAACAAGCAGGCGGGTGCGAGAAGCTGAGTTCAGTCTGAGGTTCTTCCTGGTACAGAGTACGTGAGTAGCCCTGACAATAAATGGCCACTGGACTCTTATTTATAAAACTTGGGCCCTCGATTGACCATGGGAGTCTATCTTAGCAGATAAATTCCTTCTCAGGGTTCACAACAAATGAATTTTTCTTAGAGGGGTCCGCAAAATAAATAAAATGTCGTATCAAGTATTTTTATGCAAAATTATCTTATTCATCTACTTGCATATCACCTAACTCGCCCCATTAAAAAATAATCTCTGTAAGGAAAAAACTTAACATTCACTGTTATTCTATAGAAATATTAATTCAAATAACCAAACAATTCTATTAAATCTGCTTCAGTGCTGTCGGGGAGGAAAAATTATCCTGTACTCTTCAAGGTTCTTCTGGCTGGACAAATAAATGAACCCAAGACAGACGAGCAGGGGAGACACAAAGCTGAATCACACGCATACCTCCTGTAAACATGAGGGACACCCGGGAACACTGGGTAACTCCCCCAAATGACGGAGGCCAACACCTTAAATACTGCCCTCACAGCTAAAGCCCAAAGACAGCGTTGGCGGTAGAGTCAGCCAAGGGAAGTTACTGGGAAAAACAGCAAACAAGGGTTACACTGTTATGCAGATTTAAGTCCAAGCCTTCTCCACTGTGAAGGAAACACCTTTACAAATGGAGATTTCCCTTACAAATGTAAATGTCCTTTTACAAAAGGTACTTCTACTAGGTTTTCAGCTTCTCCCGGGTCTGCTGTTTCTTACAATTAACCAACCTAAAATAATCAACATCCCAAAGTGGCAAATTTTGAGGTGGCAAAGTCTGCTCCCTTTCAGTACCATAAGTCTTTTAAGTAAATACTATCAAGCTTTTGGCTGATAAGAAAAAACACATTTTAGAAACCTCCTTATCATAGTTTAAAAAAGCATATTTTAACCACCGATTAAAATAAATCTGGGAAATACAGTCTTTTCATTGATTGAAAATAACTATGCTTTTAGAGAAAGGAACAGGAACTATAATTTGCTGTAGACTGAATGAAAAAGTTTATGGCAAAGCCAAATGAGTTGAGGCCTTGGGAAATTCAGCAGCCACTCAGCCCCCTTACAACCGTGGGTCTGAAACCTTTCATCTTACAAGCTCAGAAATCTAATTTAGCAGACCAAGAAAAGACCTGTCTCTTAGAGGAAGATTCACAGATTCATATAAAAGCAAGTTCAGAGGCCATACACAGAAAAAGCCCAGAAGGCCAATTTACTTAATTACAATGAAAAAGAGCTACTAAGCGGCCCGTTTACTTTTACTATTCATATTCAGCAGTGTTTCTCAATCAGCTAATCTACCTGAAAACAGAGGAAAGAGTTTTGGGGTTACAGACCTAAATTCCAATCTCAGGACTTCACTTATTCGACTTGAAGTCTTGGGAAGAAGTCACATCACTTTTCGAGACTCAGTTTCCTCATCTGTAAAATGGAGACGCCTGCTTCACTGCAGTATTGTAAAGGTTAAGGTGCTTGTAAAACACCTAACTCGGTGACTGGCACGTTACACAGAAGACATTTAATAAAGACGGCTGCTACAGTTACTCCAGATGATAACCCCTTGCTAAACAAGCAGAGAATCAGAGCAATACGAGACGTGGGTATGCGGCTCGTGTCGGCACGCTCCGCGAGCCCAATAGATCCTTCCTCAGTATGAGCGCCAACCAGACCTGGGACTCCTCTCCCCCGGGGCGGGCACCAGGAACAGCAGTTTATGTTTGCCTCTGACTTTCTTTTGTATTCTTACACTTCTGACCAACGACTGGCACACCTTCTAACAGACACATTCTTTCTCCCGATAGAATAGACTACTATTACTAGGCTGTTTTTTCGGAATTACAATCACAATTGAGTCCTGCCCTACACTGAGATTCCAACCAGATTGGATTTTAAGTGTTTTGGAACTTGGGTCACTTCTGAAGATGGCTAACTCTGTATTTTAATTTTTCCTAACTTTTTAAACTCCAATTTGGGGGGATGTCCATGAATGAAGGAGAATTTGTAACAGGGTGAAAACAGGCAGCGAACAGCCTCTCTCTGCTTCTACTCTCCTTCCACACCCAGGCCGGGGCCTTAGTACAATCCCGATGCAGAGTTTTGAATTTTAACCATAAGAGGTTTGTGTTGGGGGGAGAGAGAAGGGCAAACCAAAGATAATAATGAATTAAACACCCATCGTATGTCTGGCACTACGAAAATCTCTCCTCTGCTGAAATATTAATACATCAAGTCTTCACACACACCCCCAAAAAAATATTGCCAATGTATACAGCCCCCCCAGCAGCAAGGTCTTATCAAAAACATTTCATCAAGTCACTTCTAGCGTCTCATGTATAAAAAAAAAAAAGGCGTATAACAAACCTAAGTTACTTATCCAGCCAGAATCAGTCGTTTCCAACAAACTAAGCTGCTTTCCCCCAGGGCCCGGTATAAAGCGACTCTAGCAGGTATACTTGAAAGAACTGCTTCAGATGTTCCAGGGCCTGTTTCATCTAAAAATACCCACAAGGAGCAGTAGTTTTCACCATTAATAGTCTGAATCAGGAACAACTCCCTAAGGAAAGTTTAGCCCTGCCGCTTACCCACTGAGCACAGCAGCCCAAGAGGACGCAAAACACTTGGAATATGGGGAAGAACGGAAAACGGTGGTTAAGGGGACGAGAAGATTTGCCTTTTGGGGATACTGAGCGGGTTATTAAGAAACAAAAGACTATAATAGAACGTTGACACATACACCACTTCCCCACCCAATAGATTCAGACAGAAAAACTCGCTTCAGGAAAGACATACTCACCTCAGCCTAATTTGAATTAAGTAGGTGGATGGGAAGTGGCCATGCAGAGGCCTGTTTACTAGATTGCCCCATGTCTCACCATCTCTGGGTTGCCTAGCAAAAATTTACCTGCCAGGGATGTCCAGCTCTTTCTCAATTAGCTGTAAATCACCCATTCTCTCTTTTGAAATCTAAGATCCTGTTCCTTCCTTTTCTCTTTTGTCCAAAATGACACATATACCCAATTTTGCCTGTCTTTGGAATTTTCATGCTTATGTGAATTCGCCATGGATATGTATTAAAAATTAGATTTTCTCCTGTTAATCTGTGTTAATTTGATTATTTCCCCACCTAGATGAATTTAGAAGGTGGGAGGAAAACTATTTTTTTTTTAGCCCCCACATGGTTTTAATGCAGTTATCTGTCTTATACTCCAAGAGATCAATTATCACAAAATGTGAGATTCTGGCGGGACCATGAGCTATAAACCAGGACCTATTTATATTAAGTCCCACTGTGAAATTTATGTACCCTTGAACTTTATGCAAAGTTGTACCCAATATTTATTCAGTATATAAAATACGAGACTACTTCCTAATTCCACAGCATTGTTTTTCTACCTGTTCACTATCAGTGTCTTAAGTGATTTTTATTTTATCAAAAACAAGTCTTTTTTTCTATGTCTTCTGACAGTCAGAAATCTAAGATCACAATATTGTTAGTCATATTCTCTTACTCGTATCCTCTGCGTATCACATGGCAAAAACCTGTTCAGGAACTCTTCGTCAGATGGCTGAGGAACACAGACTGAAACGCATCACAGCTCCTAGGCCAGAAGCCGCCACACCCTGAACATCATGCCAACTCACATCTCTAGGCCAGAGACCCTGCTTTTTTCTAGAGCCTTTTCCCATAAAACCGTATAATTATCCCTTTTCAAGCCAGGTTCCACTTCATCCCTTTTCAAAAGCATCAAGTGAACCCCAAAACAAAGACAACAGAACTCTGAGTTCTGTTCCCAGTTCCACCACTACTTTCATGATCTTTGGGAAGAATTGTTTCTTCATCAGTAAAACTAGAACACAAACGCTGTCCTTATTTATTTGTCTCCCCCACTCTCCTCCAGGAAAACAAAATCACGCTCATTCATGCGGCCCACCCCCATAGAAGGAAAAATGTCCATTTTAAGCATTTTGAATTAGTTCTCTGAACTCAAGAAATCTTACGCTATGAGTTGTTCCCCTGCCTGTTAATCAGGAATAAAGCCAGTTTACAAATAAAGAAAACATCAGGCCACAAAGATACCTATTGCTGTTTGAAGAGCTGTGATTCAGTTCCAGGCCGATAAAACTGCCTTGATATTTATGGTCTCCCTCCCTTAGAATAGTAACATTCACAATCTTCATCATTTTGTTCCTTCATTCCAGGCCATGACTGGACATCGACATTATCAGGGAGTCCAAACAGGAGCATAGAATCAACCAACCTTCTTTAGCTCATTGTGTAGCAAGTCAGAAAATCAGGTCACAGGACAAAGCGTTACTTGATATAAGCCTGATCAGATGGACAGGCAGCCAAATTTTCTAAGAAAAAAAACAGACTAAACTACAAGAATTATCAGAGAAAAAGTTAACCTCACACAACACCACGTAGTCAGGAAAGATTTTGTCACAGTGTTCTTTGCTGGCTCCCACTAAAGGCAGTAAGAAGGGGAACAACCCAGTGACACAGGTTGACACAAAATAGTAAATGAGTCAAAATGCTTGCCATCAGCGCTTGACGTGAAAAAACTTCTGAGATGTTCTAAATTAAATGACAGAGGCCGGAGTGTGAGAGAGAGGCAGAAGAGTTAGTCTGTTAACAGCTATGGACCAGCTGACAAAAGACAGCTCACACTGTGTCTGTCGAACTCTAGATTAACTTCCACGTGGCTATTTCCACCATTATCCAGAAGACACAAGACAACAGGCAGGCGCCACAGGCCCCCAGGGGCCTCCGCTTCTAGTTTACAGGAATGACAGGCTTGTGGTTTCCACCGAGCCATGCTTCTAGTGGTTTACACTTCGCACCTTAAGACTGGTCTTTTATAGCTAGCATTTTTGGCTCAATGACACCTTTAAGAAAAACTTTCAGCCGTCCAAATTCTGTAACACTCTCAGATATACCACCCAAGCTTGGAGGAAAATTTCATCTTACATTCAGTTTCGGCTGATAGAATCTTCTTACACAAACTGACAACATTCATGTACTCAGCAAATATATTCTAAGCTCTACATTCCAAGCACTGTTGAAAGAAAAGCATTCTTGATGGGGAAAATAACCTGGGATCAAAAGGCACTGAAATCATGTCCAATGCGCATGTTTTAATAAAATCACACTTAGGGAAATAAAGGAGCCTAAAACAAACCTCTGAATATCCTAATCTTCAGTATTAGCCTCAAAATAGGGACTGAGCAATGCTTCCCAACAGCCCGAGTGGTTAATAGCAATAAACCTGAAGACAAACAAAACGGGACTGGAAACAATGAGCAACAAACCAGCTGCGTGAGGTCCATCCTGCAAGTCATTTCATCAATGAAATAGTGCCTGGAACATAGGAAGTTTGCAACAAAGTGTAGATTCTAATAAATTCCTCTGAACAGAATGTGGAGCCCTTCTCAAAACCATGCTCCATAAGAAGGTATTAATCAGTGGTCTGTTAAGAAAGCAAAACAAAATAAATCTGGGAAAGGTTGGATTAAACAATAGTACTGAGCACGTTGCTTTACTGAATGATTTTCAGAACCATTAATATGCTCTTCTGTGCAGGGGAAGTAGAGGGATGGAGGCAGGAAGATTCCGTGTGCAGCATTTTACCAAGATTCTGAACTCCAGGCACACGGTTTGAGAAACACTGATTTAGACTACTGATTTCCAGACTTTTGAGTTTCCACAAAGCAGTTTTATTTTAAAATTTAAAAATTAGGAACCCACACAGGACTGTCAACTTCTTTATTTTGACAAGCAAAAACATTTTTTTTTAATCACCACCCAGTATCACTGTCATTTCACTTTAAAAGTATCAGTTTACACCAAAAAGATAGGAATAAAGAACAGACCTTTAGATGAGATTAAATTAAATAACTAATTTTTAAACAAAATAATTTAGTGCTGTCCTTTCTCCCATGTGCCCACAGAGCAATCCCAGAACCTCTGATACAGACCTTTTCATCAAAATACAAATAATACTTGGAATTCTAGCATAGACTTTCTATCAGTGAGATAAGAAAACGTTACAAGTATGATCTCATTTACTTCAGGAACATTCAGGTCAGGAAAGATCTCGCGTACAAACTGGGCCAATGAAAGTAGCCACTGACCATTACAAAGTAAGAAAAGAATGAGTTAACTGAATAGAACTTTAAGAATAAAAGGAACAGAGAGATATTTATAGAATAGTTCTGAAAAGGAAATTATCCCAGGCCAAAGTTCTCTGTCACTGAATCCCAAGTCTTCAAAAAAAAAAAAAAAAATGAGATTTGAATTTATTCAATCAACATTACCAGCATTAAGAATGTATTGCTTTGCTTCCTTTAACAAATGAAAATCTTGGTATTGCTTTGCTTTACAATGTGCCCAATCCTAACATTTTCAAGACTGTTCATTATAAAATAATAGAGTCTGTACTCATGAAGGAGAGTCACTTCAGAAGGAAAATTTAAATCCCAATAAGGATAATTCAGGGGATAGCACATGATTTTCTGTGAAAAAACTATAGAACAAAATTCTCTTACGCAAAATCCAAAAATACCCCAAAGCTCAAATCACTAAACCATAGATAGTAATAAACATGAATGTTTCATTTTACAGAAAAGGAAAGTTTCATTGTACAGAAAAGGAAAACTAAGGCCCTTGAAAGAGTCAATAATTTGTTTAGATTAAAATAAAACATTTTCCCCCCACAGTGCTATAGTACCATTTATATATAATTAATAAAATCAATAAAACCACTATAGAAAAGGCTGGTAACAGCTGTGAAATGAGGGCTATTAGATCTACAGCTTGCAGCCAGTTTATTCTGAAAGCCCTTTCCTACCATTTTTAAACATAGCTCAGACCCCAAATGGGCAAAAAGACATTCACTCTCATCTTGAGATAGCTACATCATCGTAATGTTTAAACAGAAAGTGAAAAGGAGAAAATATTTAAATCCTAATTTCACTACTCATTTTATGAATTTCTTTACTTCTTCCTGCACATAGCCGGAGTACTAGAACGGTTCCTTGAAAAGAGTAGGCACCAGCAAAATTATTGAATGAATGCAAATAGACTATTGCTATTACTGCATGATCTAGTGCCTATTACGTTAATGTTATTATCAAACAGATTTCCAACTGCTATACTTCACAGAGTGTATGTGTGTCCCCAAAGAAATATCCAGACTCAGACTCGATTACATTCAGGAATAGAAACAGACATACATACCCTTTATAGAATTAGTGTTGGAGGGTGACACAGACCTATGTTACACTGCTAACCTGATTAAACACCTTGGGAACTCTGAATCTCCTCATCTAATGTTGACTGTATGTTACAACAGAACGCTAATGTAACATTAAAACTAGTCTCCCTCATCGAAACAGCAAACTACACTTGGCACAGAATAATGAACCAATAATTTTAGTGATGAGTAAAATAAGATTGAAAAATTTAGGGAATTAAACACTCACATGATTTTCACTTATTAATATTATTTTCAACCATTTTTTAATGTAAAACATGCAAATTAAGACTAGCAGTGAAAGCTAACTTGCTTAATTTTCCTTTTACATATTATTAAACAAAAAGTAAATGTGCCGTATAGTTTTCACACTACATCAGCAATCAAAATAGAGTTTTTCAAACCAACAAGCTCAAGGTACAAAACTGCCCTTCCTCAACCTAACTTGTCTTTAAGTAAGTACATTAATGCCTCTAAACATTCGCAGTGACCATATTACAAGATCAGAACCTAGTAACTGGCACTGTAAATTACAATCAAGGAACCAACAACTTACTAAATCTGAGAATAAAGTACTTCAGACTACCACTTAAAGTACAAGCAGCAGTTAAATTCCATTCAACAAATTCAGTTACAAATGATGACTGAAATAACTTTGCTTAAAAAGCCCATCAGCTGTTCATCTGGAAGGCAGGTGACTATGGGAAGCTCCACCATTTATAAGCTGTCAGATAGAGAAACAAAGTCATCTTCAAAAGCAAGAGGCTCCAACTCTGCGTGCCACTAATGGTAAGCGGTCCAGCAGACCATTTCTGGGAGCCAACCTTTCTTTTTTACTCATTAACCTACAGGTCTGTGCTTTGTTTTATGAACACTAGTAGGCCCATGATTTTCAACATGTATAAAAGCAGAAAGTGGCGAGAAGAAAAAGCCTACAATTACAATTTCTTCATTCAACAAATACGTATTGAATGTACCTGGCACTGTTCTAAAGACTGACTGGAAAAGAAGTAGCAATAAGAGTGATGAGGAAATGGGAAATTTAAAGGCATAGAAGAACTTTAAAGGAAAAGAAAAGCAAATCTAAAGGACAAAGAGTGCATCTCAAAATACGTGAAAAGTACTGCACGAACGTAGTGAATAACAAGCAAGAGGAAAGAAGGGTGAATAATAAAACGGGAAAACGTTTTCCTGTCTGACTAGCAGGCATTCTCAATGAGGACAACACAATCATCTAGGGGACATTTTGGACATCTATTGAAGTGTTTTCGTTTTCAGAGTGCAGAAGCCAGGAAAGCATAGGAAACTCCAGCACAAAGAAATGTCTCTATTCTCAAACTTCACACGGACAGTTAAGTAGATAAAAAAAATCTTCAAAACTGTCAAAGCCTAGGACCTAGCTCCATTCTACATATAAATACCAAGTCTTTCTGTATAATTTTAAGAGGCACTAAATGCTCAGAAAAACAACTACTGAATAAAGTGAGAGAAAACTGCACTTTATTTGTAATTTTACCAAGAACTGTTCACCATTCTGGTGGTTTGCTTCTCATGGTATTTAAGCTACAAATACCCTTAGAGCAGTCTACTTGGGGAGCTGTTTAAGTTTATGCCTGGTGCCAACATCTACTACAATACAGATATCGTTCTGTTACGGACAACTTGAGTATTGACTCTGAAAAAGGCAGAAAAGGGCATGTAACCATGGGATTTTTTCTTTATTTTGAGAATGTAAATTCTAAGCATGGTAAAAGTAAACATAATGAAACTTTTACTGGAAGGTGGTTCTCTAGGTTTATTCAAATCTGCACATCAGAGGCAAGGAGATGAAGATAACCTCGTCTAGGAAAAACTTCCTCGTGACACTTGTTGAAATCATCAAGGAGAGAGATTACCCATCTTAACAAATTTTCAAGGAAAACAAAAAACATACTGCCTATTTTGGGAAGAGGGGCTGGACAATCTATTCAACAGACAAGAAAAGTGTGCCCAGTTTAAAATCACCAGAGCCAACTAACTTCTATTTGATACACACTCATCTGGACACCTCTAAGGAACTTTGAACTGCTAACAAGAGTTTAAAAATCTTTCAGAATCTAACCTAAACTTCTGCATGTGAAACTATCCCTAAGAACGATCTAAAATGTTTCTACTAGGTCCTAAGGCCCTATTTCTCTACAAAGATTGCTCATTCCTACACTACGTTTCAATCAAAGACGACAGAGTTCCATTTCTCTGAGTGCTCATTCAAGCTTCCAATAAGGGCTCCTGAGTGTCATTTTACAGTGAGATATACGAAGGCAAACTGAGCCGGTCCGATGACGTGGCACCAGTCACATGAAGAATTAGTATTAGAACAAGGATTGATAACTTCAATTCACCCTCTCCACCATCAGTTTGAAGAAACTAAGTTTAAGCACAGAATTTCCTGAGCTCATGAAACTGAAGAGCTGTAAGAGAAACACAGAAAGTGAAACTTGATTGATGAGCTATAGAAAAACTACAAGTTGGGCTTGCCTGCTTTCTGTTTTATTTTGAAACTAAAATTTCCAGTTGTCTTAGTAAGTTACACACAATGTTACTACCTAAGTTACTTCCCAACTGACAAAAACTTTGGATACCTCTCTTTTAGAAGTTACCCTACAGTGTGTAACTTGAGAGGAGTGAGTGATCCAATTCCCCTGGTCTCAGTAACTACAAAGAGAGAAAGTGACCCCAGCAGTTACTGCTATAATGGAACAGCAGTCATTAACCACTATTCTAAACAATCCTTCCCATCAGGGCTTTGGCTAAAACTATAAGGTCTCTATTTTACTGAAAACTCTCAGGATCCCCAAATCGGAAATCAAAACTATATCAGGACAAAACCTTAAGCATCCCTGACTTAAGAAGGCAATGCCTGGCGGCCGGATGGCTCAGTTGGTCTGAACGCAAGCTCGGGTTGCCAGTTCGATTCCCACATAGGCCAGCGAGCTGTGCCCTCCACAACTAGATTGAGGGATGACTTGGAGCTGATGGGCCCTGGAAAAACACAGTTCCCCAATGTTCCCCAATAAAATTTATTTAAAAAAAAAAAAAAAAAAGCAATAACTATGCTTTTGTCCTTCTACATCAGGGTTCCTCAATCTCAGCTCTCGATATTTTGGGCCCCATTATTCTTGGTTGGGGGGGGGGCGGCGGGGAGGGCTGTCCTGCGCATTGTAGCATGTTTAGCAGCACTACTCCACCCACTAGATGCCTGAATCAATCCGCTAGCTCCCCCAGTTGTGACAACCAAACTGTCTACAGACTCTGCCAAATGTCTCCTAGGGAGAAAAGTGCCCTTGGTTGAGAACCACTATTCTAAGCTGTCTCCTTTACTGCTCATCGTTAAGCTGTGGAGAGATGAACAAGTCAGCATCACAGGCTCATTCTTAGGTCCCTTCTAGCGTGAAGATAGAGAATAAGAAGCAATCCACACCTTTCCTCTTTTAATAAAATAGCCGTCTAAAAGCCCTTAGCATCCTCTCCCTGAACATACGTAAAGGTCATAAAAAGCCAACTAAACATAAAGAAACATGAAGTGTTAGCATCCAATCAGTACTTCCCCCCAAAACACAAGGCATTTCACCCGCAGTGAGTTTAAATTTTTATTCTTCCCCATACTGAAAAAGTCCCAGATTTCCCCAGTACGTACATGTCTATTTATCAGCAGAATTTCAAGACTAGAACTAGCTTTCTACCCATAAGAATAGATATTTCTTATTTCCAGATTCTTGCAGGTAAGCTATTGCTATATTACGTTATTATACTAAGCTATTGCTATTGCTATATTACGTTATTATATTAAGCTATTGCTCTATTGCTATATTACATTAGGTAAACTATCGCTATGGCTATTTACTGACAGTGCCTGTTCAAACTTCATGTGATAGACAGAACCTGCATTTTGTACCACTAAAGCCTTTTAAAGATCTCACAATACTAAAGCCACTACTTTTTAAATAGAATTATTGGGTATATTCAACTCATCGTATTACTTATTCATTCAAGAAATATTTAATGAGCAACTGCCATGTAGAATCAGAAAGATGCTAGATAACCAAGTAGACTTTTTAAGCTGCTAAGTCACCAATAGCAGAATTTAAGTTAACCTAACAATTAAAACCTCTCAAACGCAGCTCAAATCACTAAATTCCTTCCCCCAGTTCAATAACACTACCAATTTACTCAGGCGCAGCTCTGGGATCTAAGAATCATGCAACTTAAAAAGCAAGGCCAGTGAGCTTAGAGTTTTAAGAATCACAAAGTCTTTAAGAAATCTACTTTTTAGCTACTCTTATCAGAGAGCGGTTAGAAAGTTCTCCTGTATTAGATGCATTACAAGTACCCACGGCACAATGATAATGACCTGTGGAGCACCAGGTCAAAAGCCAAGCTAAGTAACATGACTTATTAATAAGAATGACATTTTATTAGGTCAAAGAAGGTGATATAATAAAGAGATGGGAGAGGGAGAGAGCCTGCTCATTCCCTCAGGCGGCGCCTCAGAGGTGAGCAATACTCTGGCAGGCCTTAGACTGGTCTCTTGTCTCGATTTGGATACTCTGATGTCCATACAACACTTAAGAACCTCATCAATACCACAAGTAGTTTACCCTGCATATGATTTCTCTCGCCTGTTTAATGACTACCAGATTCAACCTCATAAGGTAATATTCCCTGGCCCTGATTTAAAGGGGGTGGGGAGTTAGTACAGGGATGCACTGACACCTTTACATTCTGTGACACAGCCCTCGATGCAGCATAGTCACTCCATCACTTTGACGTTACACTGTCTCGCAGTAGGACAGGCAGGTGAGGTAGAAGGTTCTGTTGTTTTGAAAATAATTTTAAGTTACTTAAATATTTCCTCTATCAGCTGACGATAAAAAAATACACAATACCATTCTACTCCATCACATATAAAGTTGAAACCCTGGAGTTTCAGACCACATAATCAAAATCTCTTATTTTAAAATCCAAGTTTAGTACTCACTAAATTTTATTGACGTGAATTGATTTCTAATCATTAGGGTGCTTCCAGTATATCAGTATTCTAAAGAGAACTATAGTTTTCACTGTAAACAGAAAAACACTCTTAAATAGACAAAGAGATTTCCAAATCAATATTCACTTCTAGAACGTAGACTCTTTTGAAGCCGAACAGGTAACAGTAGCACTGATCATTTTCATTGTAAAATTCCCTTCATGGTTTCCCCACATTTCCTATCTTCCTTCTAAATGAAACTTTTGTTCTCTTATCTGGGAGGATCCAAACCAGACACACGAAGCTAAAATGCATAGATTAGGATCAGCAGTAAGGAGTTACTGCACCAAATTCATTCAACCGAATGTGGCTTAACCTGGATAGCTTTAGGCATATTCCAATTTCTCCCTGAAGTTATAGCCAAAACTATTTCTTCTAATATAGACACTAATCTAGAGTAGAACTGACAAGAAAAAATGATAAAAACCTAAGGTAGTTTCAGGGCAAACGTTAGGTAAGCTATTGCTATTGCCTATACACACTGCCAAATGTATCAAGAAGAGCTGTATCCTAGAGACTGCAGAAGGGAAAAGTTGTAAAAACCTAGCAGCCTAGTCCCACTAACACAATTATGACGCTGCTATGCAGTGAATAAACGGGCAAGACGTGAGATGGCTGTGAAGCAGTCTTTCCCACTGATTGGGAGAAGAAACTTACCTACGAAGCTACAGCTCATTAAAAGCTGATGTAAAACTCAGTACTCAGCCTCAGGTGTTCAGAGGACAGCACTCATGGGTGATGGTTCCCGTGTTCCAACTTGCACAAAAGTACCCCCTTGAAATGCAAAATAAGTCAAGACAAAGAAAAACTTTATTTGTGTGAAGCTGGGTCTTCAAAAAGACATGCAGATTT
Organism: Rhinolophus sinicus; assembly: GCF_057876585.1. Taxonomy (NCBI): domain Eukaryota; kingdom Metazoa; phylum Chordata; class Mammalia; order Chiroptera; family Rhinolophidae; genus Rhinolophus; species Rhinolophus sinicus. The sequence continues at coordinate 51,224,763 of NC_142507.1, forward strand.
CCCAAAACTGTCATCCAGCTGAAGAAACAATGCATTCCTAATGTATGCTGAGTCCTTACAGTGAGGGAATCTCAAGTTTATATAAAAAATTATTTTAAAAATCTTTTCAGTGTGTCCTATACATATGAAAAATCATACTACTGACTTTTTAACAGTGTTTGAGTTCGTGTTTAGATAGCAACAGAGACAGATTCGTACTGAACCAGCCACTTACTGACCTGTCATTCTTCCAACCAACATTTTCCAGATGACAGTCTGGGTTCAGGATATAGAAACGGTCATGAAACAAGATGAAGCTCACTGGCTGATCTACGCATCAAAACTCTACCCCTGACATCACTGCACCTTTTCTTAAAAATGCATAAGTGACTTCCTAAATGTTTCTCTCTTCTCCCTCAAGGCACTCTTCCTCTCCTGCCTCAGTCTACGCTGTTCTCCTCAATCTGGATTCCACCCAGCCCACAGAACTCAATTTAAAACCCATCTCTCACTCTTTCCTTGGCCTCCCCAATGCTAGCATACGGTATCTCCCTCCCTCTGAATTCTAAAGCACTTCTTATCTATCCCCATTCACGTTTTATTGTTAACTATTCCAGTTTGTCTGGTCTTTTTGAGGTCCCTAAGGGCAGGAAGCACACATAGTCCTAGGTACTGCCTTCAGGACATCCAGCAGAGAACCTAGAAACTTGTGGTATGTAGAAGCAGTCCCAGTCCCGTTAAATTCAATTGTGTTAGGCCTCAATTTACAAACCTGGCATCAGAGATAATAAATCAGACTAAAAAGATCAATAACTTCACCGCTGGGCATCAAACTCAGGTTTAGAAAAACACCTAATGTCTTTCAAATTATCCCTTTTCAAGAGCACTTTACAGTGAGGACTTCAGGTGATTTAAAAAATAAAAAAAAAGTTGTGGAAAATTAGGCTGTTTTCTAGCTCTTAAAGGCAAATAAGTAAACCACGATTAAAAAGACCAGAAGAACTAAGGTCACGATGTTCAACAAAGCATCACATTCAACAACATGTCACTGGTCACACACATACTGGACAAATCCCAGGCTCCATCTTTGTTGTCAGCGAGATTTCTGGGGGCTCTGATGTCCACTGGAAAAAAACAAGGTACCTGCTCTTCCCAGCACTGAAACATGGCACAAAGCACAGGTGCATGCACATACAAATCGGCAAGCAAACTAAGTAAAAGTAACAAGCATACTGACAAGAAGAAAATTCTGAGATGTTTTCAATTAAAATTACAGAGGCGAGAGTGACAGACAGAACAGTTAGCCTGTTAATAGCTGTGGACCAGCTCTGACAAAAGATTGCTCACATGCCTTCCATTGCCTGGAGGAATTTGGGATTAATTTCCAGGTGGCTATTTCCGCAGATTATTCCAGCCAAGCACCCCTGACCTCCAGGAGCCTCAGCTTTTTGTTTACACGTGGGCTTTCCGGACTGCTGCCCACAGCCAATCCACAGGAGGGGACATTGCTTCTTGTGGACTCTGAGCCTATTTCAGAGCCGGCCCCACTTCCCACCCCATGCGTATAGCTAATGGAATGTAAATTCTCTCAGACAGTTTACACCTTTCTTCCCCCTTCCTGCTACCTGATGTATAAAAAAAAAAAAAAAAAAAAAAAAAAAAAAAAAAAAAACCTTGCAAAACTCCGAAGGTGATGGACATGTCTTCTTTCCTACCAAGCTGGTGGTTTAGACTCAATGCCCCAAGACGGTCTTCTCTTTTGTCTGGCAATGGCCTAATAAACCCTTTCCGTGACAAAGACTTGAGGCCTAGGCCAGTGAAGTTCAAATTTTGTGTTTCACAAGATGAAACCATGAAGTTGGGGCAAACAGAAAGGAAAGAAAATGCCACAAAAGCCTTTAAAAAAAAAAAAAAAGGTACAACTTTTAGGTGAAAAGGTTAAAATACCCTTTAGGCGTTTATTCACAGGACTCCACTCGTGTGTCTAATAAGACACAGACATACTTTAATTCACTAGGCTTTCTCATAGGTTGTATCTGAGACACTATACAGTTCAGTTGTTAGGGAGACACCCTGTCTTAAGACGGAACCTGGATACTTCCAAGGAAAAGAACCCTAACTCATTTCAAAGATGGTTGGCCAAAAGATTCCTCTTCACCCAGGTGTGTCTCCCTGAAATAACTATAACCCAACCCCAACAGCTTCTGGGGTTGGCCGGCATGCTGCAGAAGCGCTTTCTTCACTCCCTCTCTAGGGACGGACTGACCGTCTGGCAGAAACTGGTGAGAACCAATTAATGTCCGAGGATGCCGTCCCCAGCATCCTGCCCTGGATCTTTGCATTAAGCGACAGAACGGGGCAGGGGCGGGGCAGGTAAACGGTGCTCAAGATCCTGGCAGCCCAACAACCAAAATAACCAAGTTGAAACAACATGTCCTGCCTTCTTCCTAAAGCCATTTCCTCCGATAGTGAGGAGGGAGCGCAGTCTGCGAGTCATGAGTACTGTTTTCACTTTCACAACAACGCTGGGAACCACTGAAGAGCAAAATCCCCCTCCGCCCCAGTTACCTTCCAACCCTCTGCTTGCCGTGCTTCATTCCCTAGAGACAGCCGAATAGAGGCCATCCTCATCAATCCGCTATCTGGCTTCATTAAGGACAGGGTGTGGGGGGAGGGTCTGGGGAAAAGTGGAAAAGGAAACAGAGGAAGGTGAGAAGCTGCAGCAGAAAGAGTCTCGATTAGGGGCGAGGTCACTGTGGGAAGGACACAAGGTGAGGAAGAGTGCAAGGAAATCAAGGCGAGTTGTCAGGGGAGAGGACTTGCTAAGGAAGAAAAAAGGTGGAGGGGGCAGGTCAAGAAAGGAGAGGGAGTGAGGGGCAGGTGGAGCGTCCGAGGGGGAATAAAAGGCTGGGCGGGAGTTAAGGAGCAGCCAGGGCCGGGACGCCCGGGGTCTGGGGTCGGCGACCAGAGACAGTGGGCAGCAGCATCTGGGAGACCGATTTCAAGGGTGTGAGGGGAGCTTAAGACCCACTCCGGGACTTCGGGGCGAGGAATCCACGCCAATGCCAAACGCAGGGGACACTGGGCGCTTACCGGTAGTTTGGGGCTGACCTCGCCCTTGCAAAAGTGGCAGAAAAACCGATGCGCGGCGACGGTGGCGCCTGAGCCCGCCCCGGCCGCCGAGGCCTCCGCCATTTTTCTCTTCCGCCGCGGCGGTCCGAGAGGGCAGCCGGCCCGTCCCTCGCCAGGCCGCTACCTCCCGGCTGCAGTCGCCTCCGCTGCCGCCTCGGTCGCCGCTTCCTCACTCTGCCCGGCAGCTCCAGAGCCCAGGTCAGTCACGTGAGGCGGCCGGGCGTCGGCGCGGACTGCGACCCCAAGGCCCGCCTCCAGCACTGAAGAGGCACAGGAAGGAGAGTCCGCCCGCCGGCTCCTCCGACAGCCTTTCGCCTGTCCTCCAACCTACCAGCGAGAAGAGAGAAAGAGCGTCTCCAGAAACCACCGAGACTCCGGGGTAGAGCGGCCCACGTTTTACCCCTTTCCGGGTCCTCCTCGGTGCCGGTCCTCCTGCGAGAAAGGGCCGAGGGCTCCCCCTGCCATCGCGGTAGCAGGAGCCGCACGAAGTCGCCGCGGGGATCTCGGCGGCGTTAGATCGCATTGACCCCGAGGTTAGTGGAAAATGCTGCCTGAACGAGGCGGCCGCCTCTCTGGACCGAGGCACCAAGTCCCCAACGGGAACCTGCGTGAAGGGAGTAAAGAGCCAGGAACCAAGCTCCTTGCAAATCCTTTTCGAGGATGGCAAAGGGCGTGGGGATGCTTCCGCAGAGACGTGTGGATGGGGATACTGAGGCCGAGAGGCAAAGACCTGCTTCCGAGGAATTGGGAGAAATAAATGAACACACTAATGTTTGGTAGCACTTGTGATAATAAGAAAGTAATTACATAGTCAACTACGTCTATTTCTGTATCTACTTTGTCAAGAAGTAGAAATTTCAGGATATGGCCCTGAAGACAACATACCCCATTTCCTATTTGAAACATCGTGTTGGGAAGCCCTCCTTTACCTCTTAATTTCTTCTAAGTTGCCATTTCCTTTATAGACTGGGAATGACACTGCCTGTTCACTCCCAATGGGCTGTGAAGTGGCCTTAATTCTTCCAAACAACGAAGTATAGGATCTAAATAAAGCCTGCGACATTGCAAAGCCATCTAATCCTATCTTTAAAGAAAATTAGAATTACACACAATCCCATAAAGATCACTGTGATGTATAGTCTTCCAGTCTTGATATGCATACGTGATTTTTTATTATTGAATATTCCTCTATATTTTGGTTTGTAGTCTGCTTCTTTCACTTAATGAACAATTTTCGATGCTAGTATATATTATACATCATTTTAAATGTTGAAGTAGTATTCCATTGTGTGGGTATACCATAATTTATTGAATTGATTTCTTATTGTTAATCATTAGGTTGTTTCCAGTATAGCAGTATTCTAAAGAGAACTACAGTGATATCCTTTTATGATTTCCTTAGAGCAGAGTATCCAAAACGAAGTTATTAGGTCGAAGGCTTTTGATATGTAATGTCAGATTGCCCTCCAGAAAGTCCAGGAATTTATACTCAGCAGCTCTACTCCCAACATAAAAACTTCCCATCATACAGTCTTTTTTATTTTTTCCCAGCTCCGAGACCCCTCAGTACAATGACTCAAGCAGAAATTAAACTGTGCTCTTTGTTGTTGCAAGAGCATTTTGGAGAGATTGTGGAAAAAATTGGAGTCCACCTAATTAGAACTGGCAGCCAGCCACTAAGAGTAATTGCCCATGACACAGGAACATCCCTCGATCAGGTATGTTTGGATGATATTAATTTGCTTTCATTTCATTAATTTCTGTTACCTACCTTTGAATATTGTTACTCCCTACCTCACAAAATGGAAAGGGGGGAACCCTGCTCTAGGATCAGACCAGTGTTATTTGGGGGAAGAGGATGAGACCTAGGCCCGAAGATTGGTTCTGTTTCTCAGAGTGTTCCTGGCTCATCGTGGCTCTTAGGCAAATCTTTGCTCTTCCTTTGCCATATCTCATTTCCTCACGTTGAACCTATTAATCTCAGTAATACTTTTAAGGAATGAGACTAATAGAGGGGAAATTAATTGTCCTTTGAACGATACAGATCAGAGGAAGTATGAGCATCGTAACAAGGAATCTTCCTGGTTTCTTCCATTGACATGTGATTTTTATTAGCTATTCCAACGGAGGGAAGAAAGCGCAGAAATTATCCGGTCATCTCCTGATGCTTAGTACATGGTTGAACAAAAATTGCGAGCAATAACGAGCTGTCTCCGGATCTTTCCCCTCTTTCTTTTGGGTCTTATCTAGGTAAAAAAAGCCCTTTGTGTCCTCATCCAGCATAACCTGGTGACATACCAAGTACACAAACGCGGTGTAGTGGAGTATGAAGCCCAGTGCAGCCGGGTGTTGAGAATCCTCAGGTACCCCCGCTATATCTATACTGCCAAAACACTGTATAATGACACTGGAGAGCTGATTGTTGAGGAGCTGCTGCTGAATGGCAAAATGACAATGTCAGCTATCGTGAAGAAAGTGGCAGACCGGCTCACAGAGACTATGGAGGGTTAGTACTGTATCCACAGCTGTTAGCAAAAGCACACATTAGCTGGCTGCGGGAGCGGGCCCTCAGCTATCTTCGGCCATCTCACCTGCTGCTTCCTCCTGTTGTACAGACGGCAAGACCATGGACTACACTGAGGTAGCAAACACATTTGTGCGACTAGCAGACACACATTTTGTACAGCGCTGCCCTTTGGTGCCTGCCACTGAGAATTCAGACCCTGGGCCACCACCACCTGCCCCCACTCTTGTCATCAATGAAAAGGACATGTACCTGGTCCCTAAACTGAGCTTGATAGGTAAGGAATTTGAACCCCTGGACTTGTGACTTGCCTTAATTGTAGATTCTTTCTCACTGATTGTTAAATGAATGAATGAAGGAATCGAGCAAATACTTTCTTAGTGATTGTTGAATGAGTGAAGGACTGAATGAATCGAGCAATTATTCTGTGCCAGATACTTTGGTCTAAAATGATGAAAAACCATCATGGTCCCTACCCTTTCAGGGCTTAAGTCTACTATAGGCAACTTACATTAATCAAATAACCATGTAGATGTATAACTAACAAACTGTGATAAATACTGTGAAGGAAAAGCATGAGGTGTTATGCAAATATATAACAGGGGACCGGACTTACCTCGGGGCTTGGGGCACATGCTCCTTTGAGAAAGTGGCATTTGAGCTCAGATTTGAAGCAGGAAGTAGAAGCCAACCAGTGAGCTAAGGTATGAAGGGGTACAGAAGATAAACATTTTTGGCAAAAGGAACAGTAGACTGAGAAAAGAATAGGGTATTTGAGGAAGCAAAAGCAGGTACGTTAATTAAAGCATGGCGAACAAAGGAAAGCAAACCATGAGATAAGGTTAGAGATATAGGCAGGGGTTAGACATGCAAGACCTCGTAGACTATCTGTTCTTTATCCTAAGAGCAGAGGAAAACCATGAAAGGATTTTAAGCGGGGAAGTGACAATCTAATTTGCATTCTGTGTGCAGAAAGGATAGGGCAAAGGTAAATCTAGACAAACCAGTGAAAAATTAGATCTAGAAGGGGTGAGGGAGACAGAGGTATCAAGAACGACGTCTGTGTGTCTGACTTGGACATGTGGGAGGAGGATGGTGCCATTCACTGTGAAAGGAAACACGAGCAGGAACAGTTTCAGGGAGAAAGAGGATGAATTTCTTTTAGAGCATGTAGAGTTTCAGATGACGTCATCATTTACTTGAATTTCTTTTAGCTACTCCATCGCCTCAGCAACTCTCACCTAGAGCCAGCTACAGACACCGGCTCTCATGTTGGGTCATTTCCTGTCATCCTGGGAGATGTAGCCTAACTGCTCAACTATTTTATTTGGCAGGGAAAGGTAAGAGGAGGAGATCATCTGAGGATGACGCTACTGGGGAGCCCAAGGCCAAGAGACCAAAACACACCCCAGATAACAAAGAGGTAATGGGGCTTCTTGATTAGAGTCCTCACCCCGACGCAAACCAGAAAGAGGACTGAGATAAGCCCCAAGAGACTTTAAAGGTTCCTGGGCTGAGAAGTGGTAGGATTAAGAATTTCATCAACTATTGCCAGGAATACCCTAACAAACATGAACTCTATTGCTAAATCCCTTCTGAGGCTTAACTTACTTCAATCATTGGACAGAGGTAGCAGCTTATGCAAAAAAAAAAACACCGGTGCGGGGCTAGAAAAAGTTTATAGTATTTGGTATGGCTGGAACATAGAGACCCATGAGAGCCAGTGGTGAGAGATGAGTCTAGGAAGATACATATATAGGCCTGAGCTCTTATAGTCTAATACCTTCTCAGCATCTCTATAAAGATGTCCAATAAGCATCTCAAAATTCATTTTGTTAAAACAGAGTAACTGTTTTCCCCCACCCAAATATCTACTCCTTCCTCAGCTGTCCTCATCTTTGTAAAAGACACACCACTCGGCCAACCACCTAGAACACCACCATTTGCTTAGGCCCAAATCCTGGGAACCATCCAATCGCACAGTAAATCCTGTCAGCCCAATTTCCAAAATTATCTCAACTCCAACCAGTTCTCACCATTTCCACTGCTATTACCCTCGTGCAAACCACTAGCATCTCTAGTCAAGACTTTGCTAACACTTTCCGAAATGGTCTACCTGCCTTCTTACCTACAGAGGATGCCAAAAAAAAATGTACACACATTTCAAGAAAGGAAAACTGTATTAAAACTGTAATACTCGATATATACCAATAACAAAAGATGAATACAAGTCACGTTTGACTTCTGCAATGACAAGAGGTGCTCAAAGTGGTTCCCATCAGCGTCCAGACACTTCTGATGATGGCGAACTACTGCTTGAGCAACGTTGACCAAAGTATCCACTTGTAGACATTTTTTTGGCGCCCCCAGTATTTAAGAGCCAAAATGACTTTCTAAGTTTGCTTTTGTTTTTTTTAATCCTAATACAGATTCCTTTAATAGCTTGTCATTGAAAAAATACAAATCTTAACTATGGATAATGAAGCCTCACGTGAGCTGGATCTTTGCATGACATGCTGGGGATACGGCTCCCAACCTCAGCCATTCCACTCTTCCTCTTGTTGTGTTCCAGCTTCTTTCTTTCCATTCCTCAAACATGTCAAACTCTTTCCAGTCTTTAGGCTTTTTCCCCTAGTATTCCTTCTGCTTCAAATGCTTTTTCCACAGATTGTCATGTAGTTGCCTCTTTTTCATCGTTCAGATCTCCGCTCAAATGCTATTTTTTTAGAGCTCAAACACCACTGCCCACCCTCTACTCCAGTCACTACCACATTTTTCCATTTCATCTTCACAGCATTTATAAATAGGTGAAATTATTTATTACTCCCAGTAGACTATAAACTCCTTAAGGGCAGTATCTTGACCCTGCTGCCTAGAATACTAGTAAGACATCAATGAATATTTCTTGGTTGACTAACAGAGTTTTGGACCTTATATGGAAGGCCAGGGGGAGCCATTGATGATTTAAAGCAGGGGAATGAAATGGTTAGATTTGTACTTTAGGAAGATTACTATAGTACAATGGCTCATAACTCATACGACTTCATGGATGGATTTCAGAGTCCACCTGTATTTGTACATGTGTGCATTTTTCTGTAGAACACTCCATACCTTATTCTTCAAGGGAATTGTGACCCCAAAAAGGTAAAAAAAAAAAAAAAAAACTATGAGAAATAGGGAGGACGATGCAAAGGACAAGATTAAAAGCAAAAGACCCAGTTGTCCTTTTTATAGCATCCACTATGTTAAAAAGAAAAATAAAAAAAAACAGGAAGCTATTGTAGGAATCCAGGTGAGCCACAATGAGAGCCTGAAATAAGGTAATGATAGTCAGGATGAAGATAAATAGACATCTGATAATATAAAGAGCAGATGGAACTTTTTAATTGGGTGGTCGATGTGGGAGAGCCAAGGGGTGAGGGATGGTACTCAAGTTTCTAGCTGAAGAAATTGGGTTGGTTGTAGTCTAGTTAGCTGAAAACTTTGAAAAAGAACAGTTTTGGGGACCAGGTGCAAGTGTCAAATTGACAGTTGAGTCTAAGCATGTGGAGCTTCATAGAGAGTTCTAGAGTTAAGTAATAGATTTGGAAGTGCATCAATAGTTGAAGCCTTGAGAGCAGATAAAATCACCTCAGTAGAATGTGTGGAGTAAAAAGAAAAGAGGGCTATGGACAGAATCCTGCGGAACACCAGTGTTTATAGGTGGGTTCTGGAAAAGGAGTCTGTGGAAACTAAGGAAGAGTAGCCAAGAAAGAATGGAGCACCAAGAATGGTGTCATAAAATCCAAGGGGTCCCTGGAGTTAAGAAGGAAAAAATGTCCATCTGTGTTGAATGCTTCAGGAAGATCAAATCGGATCAGAAGTGGACAGTATTCTTGGAACGCAGCAGCAGGGAGGTTCTCGGGGACCTGGGCATTTCAGTGAAATAGTGGAAATAGGTTGGGTACATCTGTGGATGGGGATACAGCTGGGATGGCCAACTCTGTGAGAAGCTTGGCTATGACAAAAATGAAAAGGAGGGAAGGCATAGTGCTGAAGAAGAATTCTTTTAGTGTAGAAGAGATTTGGACAAGGTAAAGGCTGATGGGAAGAAGACAGTAAAGAAAGGCTGAAGATTTAAAGGAGAGGAGGGAAAACTGATTGAGCTGGGTCCCTGAGAACGGAGGGGGAGGGGGCGGTTTAGCATACTAGCATGGGCATTACCCTTAGGTAAAAGAAGGGACAATTTTCCACTGTGATGAAAGTGGGTAAAATACAAATTTAAAAAAAAATGGTGGGAACATGTGCGCAAAGTTGAATGGCTTCTATTTTCTCTCTAAAATAAGAGACAAGGTCATCTGCCGAGAGTGAGAAGGGTGAGGTAAATGGGAGATTTGCAGGTACTAGAGAAGAGTTAAAATATGAAATAGAGAAAGATTGGAGGTGGGCTTAGAGTATCTGTGTGAAGTGGAGATTGTGAATTCGTTGAGGTACGAATCCACATGACTGGATGATTTCTCTGCAGCCAGTTTGTCGCTGCTGTATGGGAAAAGAAATGGTGACCAGTTCAACCCCAGCTCCTCACCAGAAACCTCCTCGCTGCATCCGGATGTTTCTCTCTAATCCTTTTCTCCTCCTTAGCCCATTCCAGATGATGGGATTTACTGGCAGGCCAACCTTGACAGATTCCACCAGCACTTCCGAGACCAAGCCATTGTCAGCGCAGTTGCCAACAGGATGGACCAGGTGATCTCTTAAGTGGGTGGGATGGTGCCCATCAGGGACATTCCCTTATTTGCCAGATGTGGCCACTGGCATTTAGCCAGAGCCAGTGCAGCAGAGTGAATTCTGAATCCCAGTTCACTTTTCAAACCCAGACCAGCAGCGAGATTGTAAGGACCATGCTGAGGGTGAGTGAGATCACCACCCCCTCGAGTGCCCCCTTCACCCAGCCCCTGTCTTCCAACGAGGTGAGTTTCCTGTTCTGAGACTGCTTTTCTGACAGACGTAATTATGATCCATACAGCCTGGGATTAGGTTGAGGCCTGAGCCTCAAAAGAATCTTTGTTGTTTGAGGCGAGGCGGGGAGAATCTTCAGGTTGACAGGCGCTGAAATATTTGGTCTCTTGGGATCCAGCCTTTAAAAACCTAAACTGTTCTTTTAGTCAAAGTACAAGCTATTCCTCTTCTGAGCACGCACCATTTGGAATCTGAGAGCCTTGGTGCTGAGGACATGATTTGGTCCCTTCTATTTGGGTTTTTCAATATATTAATTTTGCGTATTTTAAATTTGTTTTTAATACAGCTGTTTCTTAAAATAGTAACATTTAATTTATCGAATGTTTATTTATAGTCTATGAATTTCATAATTATATTTACCCATATAAAATATATTACTATACTTTTATATTATTTATTTAGAATTTCAAAAATTTAAATATTTTTTTCTGATGACAAAAGTAATTGATTATATGGCCTATATTCAAACAGCATAGAAATGTATAATTTTTTTAAAATTGTAGTTTCTCAAACTTTCGGGAATACTGGACATGTTATATATCTTGTTGTGAGTGGTAGTTACATGGGTATGTACAATTGTCAACACTCATCAAATTGAACCCCTAAGATCTGTGCTTCTTAGCATATGTAACATGCCTCAATTTAAACATATATGTATATATATAGTTTTGCTTAATCCCAGCCCCAGAGATCCTTGTTAATAGTTTGGTGAGTATCGTTATTCAGAACTTTTTTTAATGTATCGTTTCACATGTATGTAGGTATATGTATATTTTTTAACCAAAAAAAAAAGGATTACACTCTATATACTCTTCTCAACTTGCATCTTTCATATGACAGTATAATGTAAACCTTCTTTTCATGCCAGTATTTATAGATCTATTTTATTCTGTATAATATCTATATTATATTCCACTCAATGGCTATGTTGTACTTTATTTTAAACAGTTCTCTACTGTCAGACATTTGACTTGTTTCTAGATTTTTACTCTTACAAACAATGCTGCTGTATTTTTGCACATTTTTATACTTGTGATATCTAAAATTAAAATAACGTTGTTGTAGTAATTAATGTCAGCAATTCTAAGATCCCAAACCCATTTCCACTGTCTCTTTTTGCTCCATAGATTGTCAGATCCTTACCTGTTGGCTACAATATCTCTAAGCAAGTTCTCGATCAGTATCTCACTCTTCTGGCAGATGATCCCGTGAGTCTGTTTTTGTTTTTGTGGGTTTGTTTGTTTCTATTTTCTGCTCTTTATGATGTTTTTCTGCCCCTGATACCTGGTATCATTCTCTACCTAGCCAACTCCGACAATTTCTCTACCATCATTTGATAGGACGGTTACCTGCTGCAGACTTTTGGCCAGATTTCACTCCTTTGGAAACAGAATCACGGGACTTTCCATTCAGTTAACTAACTTGCTCTCTCTCTCTTTTTTAACAGCTAGAGTTTGTTGGAAAGTCTGGCGACAGTGGAGGAGGAATGTATGTCATCAGTATCCTTTACTAGTTATTTCCTCACAGTCAGGCAGCTGGACTATGAAACAGAATGGTGACTCAATGAAAGAAAAGATTTGACATATTTAGCATACTAAATAAGTTAGAACATTGAACTAATACATTGATGATAAAAGAAGTAAATAGGACTTTTAGTTAACCAAATTTTAGTTAAGGAAGATCCTGACTTAAACACCTTATGTCGTTAAGGTTTTGAAATATTTATATACCATAAATGAGACCAATGTGAAAAACAAAATAACATTTAAATTTTAAATTAGAGACTTAGGAACAAAACTAAGATCACAGTGACTGGGCCAGCACATTACTGAGTCACCTTAACCCTCTACATAAAGACCTCCATAAGGTTCTAGGATCCCTCGCCACAGCCACTCTGGAGTCGGTTGTACAGGAGAGGTAAGGAGGTCACCGTGCCTGGGGATGGGGCAGACACTTCCTTTCCGTGCCCCATTTGAATGAATAATTGGATCATTATGTAAGCAACCAACATTGGCACACCTTGGCACATCTTGCCCCATTTTCCCCCTGCACTGCTTTGAATCCCACCTATTACTACTCTTCACCCTAAATATCCTGCTTAATTCTCAGTGATACCAGTTAACCAGCTTTCCTAAAGCTTGTACTTACCAATGCAGGAACTGAGGCACTCGCGTGTCAGCAGTTGGTGATGGCTTCATGATTGGCAGTACCATCATAAGGCTGGAGCTGTGAGAGAATTCTCCGGTCGCTGATTCTCTCTGGTTCTGGCTCCACACATGGAAGCAGAGCAGCCACCATCTGTGACTGGGAACTAAAGCTAATTTGTGTCGGCGTGCCATTTGCTTTCTTCATTCCTTTCCAGATTTGGGTCTCGCTGTGCCAGAATATTCCGTCTAGTTTTGCAAAAGAAACACCTGGAGCAGAAGCAGGTAGAAGACTTTGCAATGATTCCAGCAAAGGAGGCAAAGGATATGCTTTATAAGATGCTCTCAGAAAATTTCATATCGCTCCAGGTAACCCATAGTATAATAATCACCAAAGAGCAGAGCTGGCATAACGTGAGAGAAACTCCTCAGGCAAACATCCTGAATCCCAGGCAAACTCTTTATCCAGCTTTGAGACAGAGAAAAAAAGGTTAACAAAGACATAGCAAGCACTTGAAAGATAATTGTGGCGCTCTAACTAACCTAGTAAAAAAGAGGCACAGCGAAGAAATCACCGCAGAACCACCCTACCCTTTTTCTTTAGCTCCTAGTCCCTGTGAGTTGTCCTTTCCTCGAGCCTTAAGTTTATTATAGATTAAATCCATCAACAGCATCTACAAGGAAATAGGTAGAATGGATTTTGGAGTCAAAATCACAGCTCTACCTCTTACCCAGTTACACTGAGCAAATTACCCACCGTCATTTTTCCCATCTAAAGTGGTGATGGATGGTGGTGATAAAAATAACCTGTAAAGCGGTGATGGATGGTGGTAATAAGAATAATCTGGTTTGTTGTAAACATTAAATACAGTCTGCCTGGCAAACACGAGTTGCTCAGTAAATGTTAGTTGCCTTCTCTTTCTTCCCCACTCAAGATGTTGACCGTCAAATGGGAAAAACAGGGCAACCCAACTCGCTGTGTGGCTGATTAGGTCATAAACACATGCTGAATGGCTGGGGAAAAGGAAAGTATATGTGAAAGGAGGGCTGAGTAGCTCTGGATGCGACAGGTTTTTTACTATACTGAAGAACAGTATAATTTCTCTTATTTTTCTTTCCATGGACAAATAGGAAATTCCCAAAACACCAGACCATGCCCCATCCAGGACCTTCTATTTATATACTGTGAACATCCTGTCAGCTGCCCGAATGCTACTGCACAGGTGCTACAAGGTAACTCCTGGCCCTTCTCCCCACTCCCTCCACACAGACAAGTCTCACGCTTGTGCCCCCTTCAGCCATTTTACCTGAGTTACCTAAACAGAACTATGCGCATTTCTTGTCTTTCTTCTCTCCCCTCAGAGCATAGCCAACTTGATAGAAAGGAGGCAATTTGAAACCAAAGAGAACAAGTGAGTAGCATTTTTAGTTGAGTAATTATTTTTCAAGGTCAAAGGCTTGGTCGGAAAATTTCGTCTAGAAATGGAAACCCGTAGAGACAATAACCAGTCTAGTTGCATTGAATGATTTGTAAGTCACGCATTATTCTACACTTTTCTAATATACGCCCATTGAAATAATTCTGTAGATTACATTGATGAGAAATATATAAACTGGCACCAAACTTAAGGTGCAAATGAGAGACAGTAAGAGCTTCAGGAGCGAAGTCACATTTCTTAAGAAGTTTGTAGAAAACGTCCTTGGAGGGTGGCATTATTACTTTGACCAGGAACGTGGTAAAAGGGGAGTTATGCCCTAGGGCTACAGGGTAAAAGAATCTCCAAGGCTAGGGGCGCAGCCTCAGAGTTGTGTTTGTCTGGCAGGCGTCTACTAGAAAAGTCTCAGAGGGTAGAAGCCATCATTGCATCTATGCAGGCTACAGGGGCAGAGGAGGCACAGCTGCAAGAAATAGAAGAGATGATCACAGCCCCCGAACGCCAGCAGCTAGAAACCCTGAAGCGTAATGTCAACAAGTAAGCATCACACACTTAAACCTGTTTCAAAATACCTTCCAGACAAATCCACCTCAATATCCTGCAACCCCTCCAACTTAACCCGAGCAAACCGAAACTCACTCTCTTCTTTTCCAGCTCAGTTAACAGAATTTAATCCACCTATCTGCCTAAGCTAAAAACTCGGAAGACATCCTCAGCTTCTCCCTCACCGCACACCCTATCTTATCCACCAAGGCTGTTGATTGAACTTGAGTGATGTGTCTCAAATCTGGCCTTTCATCTTGGTCCCCGTGCAGGCCTTAATCACCTCTGTCATTCAGGGTCTCAGATCCCACTCCCCGCACAAGAACGCAGGATATGGTGAGGCCAAAAGGAACACCCACGGAGCCATAGATAGGGGAGTCATACCACTATATTCTCGATGGTGGCTGGTTGAGACACAAAAGCAAACACCCGCCAGTACCCCAACAAGGAGTCTTCCTGCACCCCAATCTCCCTGGCGGCCGGGTGAGATACAGGAAGTAGGATTTACACGAGCCACGCTTGCTAACCCCACTTGCTAGCTGCAATCCCCCGTCCACTTCTCTGCCAACCAACCAACCCCCTAGCCTAGCCATGGCACTTATATTAGTGGCTGATGGTTAACTGGTAACAGCTGATAGCCACCCAGCCACAGCGGATGTCCATCTCATAACCAAGCCAGCACCCCTCCATGTGAGGCCAAGAGCCCGGACACTGCTCTCTGGGACGCTGTCCCCACAACCTCTTTCCTAGATCTTGACAATCACGTCCCTCTTCCAACTATCTCTTAGAATGCTCTCTAATTTATTATCGTTAATAGGATTGGTAATATCACTGTCCTACTTTCAATGCTTTGTTAACTCTTGTATTTACAATATAAAGACCAGACTCCTTGGCGTGACACATTGGGCCTTTTACAGTTTCAGAGCAGCCTATCTCTCCATCTTCAGTTCCCTTTACGCCTCACCATTCACCTGAAGCGGGACTGCTTTGAATCTGTAGCTCACTTTGGGCAGTATTGCCATCTTAACCGTGTTAAATCCTCCAACCCTTGAACATGGGAGGCCTTTCCATTTATTTAGGTCTTCTTTAATGTCTTCAATGTTTTTTCATTTTCAATATTCAAGTCTTGCACTTCTTTTGATAAATTTATTCCTAAATATTTTATTTTTTGATGCAATTATAGTATTTTCTTAATTTCATTTTTGAATTGTTCATTGCTAGTGTATAGAAATATAACTAATTTTTGTTTAGATTTTATATCCTGCAACTTTCAGAAATTTGTTTATTGGCTCTAGTCGGGTTTTTTTGCGGATCCTTTGAGATTTTTCAATATGTAGGATTAAGTGAATAGAACTAGCTTTGCATCGTCCCTTTCGACCTGGATGCCTTTTATTTAAGTACCTAGTTGCCCTGGCTAGAACCTCCAGGAAAAGGTTGAATGGAAGTGAAAAGCAGACATGCTTGTCTTGTTCCTGATCTTAGGGAGAAAGCTTTCAACCTTTCACCATTACGTATGACATTAGCTGTGGGGTTGTCCTAGATGACTTAACTCATGTTGACGAAGTTCCCCTCATTCCTCATCACCACTCACTTTAGCCTCAGCCACTCGCAGCTTCTATTTTAAAATACACTAGGTCCTTTTACACCTGTGCCCTTACAGCTGCTATTCTCTCTCCTGGTTGCAGGTTAGACTGGAGCTTCTCTCAGGACAGAGGCTGTCTCTTTTGCATCCTCAGCAATTTGCACAGTGCCTGGCATATAAGAGATGATAGTAAAAGGAAGAGTGATTTATTGATTGTCCTGCTTTCTACCCATTACTCTCAGGGGTAGCCAAGCAATGCCCCATGGCCATACCCAGCCCCGCCTCTAATCATAAATATGCTAATTGTGATTCAGTCTGGGCAAACGCTTTCATTTTGTCACTCAGGTTGGATGCCAGTGAGATCCAGGTGGATGAAACCATCTTCCTGCTGGAGTCATACATCGAGAGCACCATGAAGAGATAGTGACCCAGAAGAAGAGTCTTCCTCAAAAGATCTGGGAGGACAGGAAGGAAAAATAAAGGAGATGCCTGGATCCATTCTTTGCAATGGGATAAGTTAGATTCTTGTACTGAGACCCTGTATCCCTACCACCTAGAATACACCAGAAAGAGTTTGGCCTTTTTCTTTCAAGTTTCTAATCCTGTCTTCAACCCATCACTATACTCGTATTCTCCCTTCCTCAAATCTTGGCAGGAGACTGAAACTTAAAATCAACTAGATTAACCATCTATCAGATGCATTAGTTCCCACCCAGCAGTCAGCCTGTGTTTGAACTTCCCCAGCAGTGGAAGAAACTTCTTCTAAGCAGGTTATTCCATTTTCAAAAGATTACACTTATTTGGCTGTGCTATAATCTTAAACACACATACGCTATGTAGGGAACGTGAAAGACTACCACCAAGACGGGGTGGAAAACTACTTTCAGGACTCAGATGGATTGGCTCAAGCAGTCACCCAGGAATCTGGATGGAAGCCACGTTTGCCAGCTCCATGCTTCTAGCACATCTGAAATTGTGTGTGTAAAACAGCACAATGCCCGGCATCTGCTAAGTACTCAGTAAACCATTGCCTCCCTCTTCTCCATGGTCCCTTAAAAGTGGCAATTCTAAATTTTCTCTCAGTACCGTGATTAATATAGTGGATGTAATGTGTCACAGCCCCTTCAGTTCATTTAAAGCAGTTAAGTGTTGCTTTATAAACTCTTCAGTTTCCTCTTACCAATGTTAGTTCTAATTCATTCAACATTTGAGTGCCAATTAATTGCTAGCCACTATGCTAGATATAATACACAAAGATACACAGGAGAACCATCTCTGCCTTCAAGCCACTCACCATCATTTACTGAGCACCTATTATGTGGCCAGTTCTGGGCCAGGCCTTAGGGATCCAAAGATGACTGAGCCTTGAGCATACAGCCTAGTAAGGTGAGACAAATAAGGACAAAGAAGTATTGGGGGCTATAGTGGAAAGTATGTACAGAGGCCACAGGGCCAGGGGCAGGCAGGCAGGGAGTAGAGAAAGTGACCATCTGTAGTTTGACAAATGATTTGCCAGATGGAAGGGGGAAAGGATCCCAGTGGGAAGCAGAGCCTGGTTCTTGTGGGAACTGCAAACAGGATATGACTAGAAAATCGGGCATGAGTCCTGCCAGAATTGAGGCTGGAAGACAGGTAGGGGCAAGGACTGGTGAGTCCTTCCTACACTGCTAAGTAGCATATCCTGAAAGCGATGGGAAAGAAAATGGTAAGACGGGTGTTTTAGAAAAATCACTGACAGCACTGCAGAGAACCAACTGGTGGCGGCAGGGATATTTGGAGACTTGCAATAATACCTCAGGCAGAATATGAGGAAGGCTTGAAGTAGGGCAGTGGAGGCTGGAGGGACACCTGGCTTTGAGAAAGTTTAAGGAGGCAGAATCTGCTGCACTTGCATTTGGTTGAGAAGGGGAGATGTCAACATGTTCTCTGGGTGTCTGGTTAGGCGACAATGTAATTAATTCGAGGCGATACCTGCAGTAACGTGCTGTGGAGGGGTGCTATGTGAGTCCAGAAGTCGTTCAGTCTGGGGTCATTGTCCTAAACAGAGAAGGCGGTTAGAAAAGGGACCTGATACTAACAATTGTCACCCCAATAAATTTAATAAGAAAAAGAAAAGGGACCTGAGGATTTAGAGGTGGTCTCCTTTGTCGCGCATTAACATTACACTCAGGGATCATCCCCAAGGGTCACGCCCAAATTTCCCCGACGTTGAGGAAGCCCGGCTTCCTTTCACCCCGCGGACCCAGGAAAGGCGCCCCTAGGCCAGCAGAGGGCGCCGAGCGGGCCGCCGCGACCCTGAGCCACGTAATGGCCGCGGCGCGGGTGCTGCTGCTCCTGTCCGGGCGCCCGGAGTCGGTGAGCTTCGCACAGAGTGTGTGTGGCCTCCTGGGCGCCGGGCCCGAGCTCGGGCCGTGGCTCACGCACTGCGGCCTGCAGCGAGGGCAGCTCCTCCTCTCGGCCAGGCCGTTCCCAGGCGCCTCGGCCAGGCTCCCGCTCCAGGTCAGGAGGAGCGCGGCCGCGGGGCGGGGGAAGGGCCGCAGGTACGGCCTGGGAGCCGGCGGGGCCCATCGCCCCGACCCGACTCCTTCCCGGTCACAGGGTGTCTCCCAATTTTGAAAGCCCCGCCCTCCCTCTGAAGCCCCTCCTTCCCGTCGCGCTGTGTCCCCCCGTTTTTCCAAGCCCCGCCCCGCCTCTGAAGCTTTAACCCACCCGGCTCCCTCCCGCCAGCGACCCCCTTTCTGCCCTTTTGCGGCCCTGAGCCAGCAGCCCAACCCAGTGGGGACTGAGCTGCCCACGAATCGAGGCGTGGATCTGGGTGTGGCCATCATTCTGCAGTCCAGCGACCAGACTGTCTTGTTGACCCGAAGG
The DNA here is from genome assembly GCF_057876585.1 of Rhinolophus sinicus. NCBI lineage: Eukaryota > Metazoa > Chordata > Mammalia > Chiroptera > Rhinolophidae > Rhinolophus > Rhinolophus sinicus. The sequence goes on from NC_142507.1 coordinate 51,243,969, forward strand.
ACACGCACCCTCAGAGTGTCCCCCAACCTCTGGGTACCCCCAGGTGAGCGCCCTGAAGACAAAGCCCCAAGTCCAGGGAAGAAACGTGCCCTTCACCCAGCAATGCTATTCCTTGTCTCAGGAGACCAGAATACATTGCGAAGTAGGCCCAGAAATGTGGTCTGTGCCATAATCACAAGAGGCTGCAAGTGCATCTGTGCCCACTGGAGGGGGGCAGTGTCAACAGTGATTGTGGGCCCCTGGCCAGGAACACCACCATTCACCTATTGGGCCCACTGTTGTTGCAGGTGGGCACGTGGAACTTGATGAAGAGGTAACCAACCAGCTGACCCCACCGGAACCGGAAGACCTGTCTGGGACCACCTTGGGTGCGGGCTGAGGAGGGGCAGAGGCCTTGGAGGTCAGGCATTGGTCTGACCTGCCCTCTCTCACTGCCAGCTGTTGGATGGAGGGCTTCGAGAGCTTTGGGAGGAGAGTGGACTACAGCTACCCCAGGGCCAGTTCTCTTGGGTCCCTCTGGGGTTATGGGAGGTAAGACAGGGACCTGAGAGAGGTCCCTCCTTATCTAATAAAGAACCTCAACAACTAAGCCACCAAAACCCATAGAACAGTCCTACCTGCCTTGACCGCAGGGTTAACGATGGAATGGGTGGTCTGGAGTCCTTGAACCCACAATCCTCACCTATGTCCCTCCTGTGCCATCTCTACCCTCCATTTCCTCAGTTGGATTTACAGTCTCAAAATGAGCCAGGAAGTTCACACTTGCACTGTTTTCTTCTCTTAGTCTGCCTACCCGCCTAGGCTGAGCTGGGGTCTCCCCAGATACCATCACATCGTCCTCTATCTACTTGTGGTCTCGCAGGAGTCACAGCAGCAGCTGCAGGTAAGGCTGGCAGTGAAGGAAGGAAATGGGGGCGCAGGAGGCCCAAGCACACTGGTTCTGACTATTCCTAAGGTGGGGAAGGGGGGAAGTCAGTGATAACCAAGAAATCCAATAGCCTCTGCCCCAAGTTTCTCCCCACTCCACCTGTGGGCAGGCTGTGATCACAACAGGCCTCCCAAGAGAGGCCACGATAAAGGGAGCAACGTGTCTGGCCCCAGGCCCGGATCCAACCAAACCCAAGTGAGGTGAGCGCCTTTATGTGGCTGGGACCAGAAGTGGCAGCTGCAATAGCTGCCACAGAGGATGGGACAGAGACACCCAGACATCTCTCCCAGGACCTACCGCCCTCTGTACTGTAAGTAAGAGCTTATCCCTGGCCCCCCAACACACACCACATTGAGAAGTTAAGCTTCTAGCTCCTCCTTGGCGGGGGGAAGGGGAATTCTGTGCAGTGGGAGGCATTTAGGGGGTGAGTTGGTCATCTGATAAATGAAGAGAGCACATGAGACCAAAGACACTGCCCATCAAACTCCAGGGGTACCTGCTCCTACTAGCTTGTGCTCAAGACCTGGGTTTGTGCCCCTCTCCCATAGGGGCCAGTCATTTAACCCTCCTCGAATCTGTTTCCTTTCTGTAAAACATTAACACGCACCCACCCCTCCTGCCGTGGCTGGGGCATGACCTGATGGATATGGACGTGGGCTAAGCCACAGGCACAGGCCAGACGGGCTGTCATTATGCAGTGCGGTGGAACTGGAGCACGATGGAGGAACTCGCCCTCTGGCCTTGCCCGTGTCCACACTGCTCCGGACGACCCCAACCACCACAGAAGGCGAAGAGAGGGTCAGCACTGGAACTAAGTTTGCCCTCAGGCTCTGGCTGCAACATCTAAGCGGGTGAGGAAGGGCAGACGAGGGTGAGGAAGGGCCCGCGAGGGTGAGGAAGGGCAGACAAGGGTGAGGAAGGGCCGGCGAGGGTGAGGAAGGGCTGGATGGCTCCATGGCATTGGGCTGAATGTGCTAGTGTTTTTGTGGGCATGGAGGAGAGGAAGAAGAAAAAAACAACTGCTCTTGGAATCCTCAGTGTGACACCCCGACCGTATGCAAGTGGCGCTCACGTGGACCCAGGGCTCGCAAAGGAAGAACAGAACGTGGACCCCCTCCCCCCAAACCAGGGATCCGGAAAGCCAAGTGCATAATCCCCTCCCCAGCCCACCTCTGTGACACTCACAGAACATTCACAACCTTTATTATGGGTAAGAACTTTGCTACACCTTTGGGAATCAAAAGTAAAATTACAACAGAGGTCCCAGGCCCTGGGGGAGCCGAAAAAGGAAACTGGGGAGAGCACAAGTGTCCTCCTACCTCCCAGGAAAGGTGCAGAATGAGCCAGACCTACCCACAGGGCCATGAGCCTTTAGAAGCTCAGACCCTAGGCTGGTCGGCCTAAGAAACATCGTGAACTTAAATATATAAATAGAGAGAGCCCCAGGCAACAGGCCAGGCCCTGCTCCCAAACCCCTGGGGACCAGGGCTAAGGCCTTATCTCCTCCTCAGTCATACTGGGAAGTAGGAGGCAGGGGAAGTCATCTTTGGATGTATTTTGGTTTTTCTTCTTTATGTACAAAAAATCTGCAACCCAAAATAGAGTTTTCTGTCCATGTGTCTGCCTATCTGTTTCTCCACCTTTCTGTTTGGCCAAAGAAAATGGAATGGACACGAAGAAACAATGGCTGTGGGGAAGGAACTGAGCCGTGCGTTTGGGGAATGGGAAGAGAGGGCATCTGGGGGACAAGGGAGGGGCCCCTTCCCCATGAGGTTCTAGACAATCAAAGCTGAGGATTCAGCCCTTCCCCCAACTCACATCCCATCTGCCTCTCACTGCCTGGGTTAACATCCCCAAAGGAATGTGCCAGCCATCTAAAGACCATTTCCAAAAATAGACCCCAAATGTCCTTAAAAAGAGGTTAAATATTAGTCCTTTGGGTGCTGGCCTTGTCAGGCAGAGATGAGGCCAAAAACAAGTGTCCAAGAAGGTCTATCTGGCTTTGGCCAAAGCCCCCCCAAGAAGACAGAGTGGCCAGGGGTCCGGACGCCGCAGCAGACTTGCTCAGCACTGGGAGACAGCGAAGGTTCCACAATCCAGGGGACTCAGTCCAGGGAAATGATGTCTGACCGGCAGCCAGTCAAAGAGGGACCTGAGGGCAGGGGTCCTCCGTGCCCCTCCCTCAAGGCCCCACCAGGAGCCACAATACTACTGACACGGCCAGGAGGGGGTGCTGGAGTGGTGCTGCGGTGCGAGCTCCCCAGTGTGGGGGCCAGTGGGCCCAGGAAATGGGAAGGGGTCCCTCGGTACTGGAAGAAATGGCCAAGGGCATCCTGTTCATCTAGCGAGGTGATGACGGAGGGACCATAGTGCTGGGAGGAAATCAAGGGCACAGGTTAGGATTGTATCCTGACGACGCACCTCCCCGTCACTCCCCTCAGGAATAGCACCTGGGCAAACAAGCCCTCCGGATCCCAAGGTGTTCTCTGAGAAGCAGGACAGCCTCTCTCTGACCCTTTCCCTACTCCCCTCCACCGCACCCCGATTCCCGGCCTGGAGACAGCCCCTCCACCCCGCTAGGTTCTTGGCCTCGTGGGCGTCTGAAATGTGAGGAATGTCCGGTTGGGGCAGGCCCGGTACTCAAGTGCACATGGCGTGGGGGTGAGCAGGCAGTGGCAGGACTATACCAAAATCTCTACACAGAACAGTAACCGGGGACCCAGGAAGGCGTGAGAAGCTGAGGAGGTACCAGTGGGGCCTCGAAAGGAAATAAACAGCCTGCACCCTCCCCCTTCCCTCACAGAGCAGCAGGTTTAGGACTCCAGGGAAAAGCAGAGAGGGAGGGTGTCCATCAGGGCCCAGAAAGGAAGCCTCAGAGATCTGACATCTCCATGGGAGGGTCAGGGCCGCTTACCTGACTCTCAGTCTGAAGGAAAGAAAATAAATCTAAACCTGGTAGGAAAAAAAATGAAAATCAACCTCCTGTCTGACCCCTTCACCGCCAAAGAACCACCAAAGAAGTCCATGGATTGTGGCCCTTTGCAAACACAGCCAGAAGGCTTATGGAGGAGCAGGGGTTCCGATCTGGTTCTGGGGAGGATGTGGCAGTGTGGGGCCCCGCCCTGGGGTCAGTGTCCTACCTTGGATGTCGGCCCCCAGTGGGAAGGCAGGTGGGTACTCGTGTAGGGGCAGACTGGACAGGAAATCCCCGCCCAGCGTGCCCATAGCAGGGCTCCGTAGCACCGAAGAGGGCTGGTGACCAGATGTCAGGACTCTGAGGAGAGAGGAGGAGCCGGGGTAGCCAGTGACCCGCAGATGCCCTGACCCAGCTCAGCCTCCCACATGCCCTCTCCGCCCCAGGGTTGGCCCAGTGGCCAGAAAGCTTCGGACTTCTTCCTTGGTCCCTTCTGCTACAGACTCAGCCTGTTTCCTCATACCCTTTGCTTCCAGGTAGGGCCGGGATGGCAGCTGAGGTGACAGGGCAGTGCTTCTTGGTCGGGGGCAAGTCCTCCTCGTCTGATGAGCTTTCTATTGTCAAGTCGATAACTTCCACCTTCTTCTTATTCTCTGACAGACTGCCCTCTTGGACTGGGCTGTACTGGAGGCCTGTGGGTGGTAAGAAGACTGTGTCTCAGAGAAGAGGCCACCCCAGACTTAGCTGTGCTGGGGGACAGGGGGTCACTCACCATCCAGCCCATACCCTGGCGGGGGGCAAACCTCAGATGCCTCCTTCTTGGGTTTCATTGGGCACCAGGAGCCATCTTCCATGAACTGGATCTCATCACAATCCGAACAGGAATTAAGAATCTCCATGAATAAACTGGGGGGTGGAGGGGAGAAAAGGGAATTCATTGGCTGGGGCAGTCCCCAGGGAATTCTGGGACTCCCTTTTCTGAATCTCAGCTTCCTCATCTATAAAACATGGGTATTACCTACGCTACTGACCTCTCTGAGTTGTTATTCGAATCAAAGTATGTAAAAGAGCTTTGCAAACTTTAAATGCTAAGCTTTAAAATAAATGCACTTTTAGCACCTATTTTGTATAGTACGAGGGATAAAACAAAGGGAACAAGGATGCAGAACTCCATAAACCATCTTAAAAAGGGCACTGGGCACAAGAACCGTAGTGTGGGCTCTGGAAGGGGGTCAGAACTAGCTAGACCAACACACGCCTCAGAAGCACTTGACTGCTACGCTCAGGGAGAGCTCACGCAGGCGAACATTGGAACAGTTCGATCCACTGGCTGCCACTTAACGATAGAACTGAGCAAAAGACTCAATCTCTCTAGGCCTGTTTCTTCACCTGTCCCGACAGTACCTGTCATGGAGTTATTAGGAGGATTCAGGGAGAGAAGGCCTGCAAAGTGCCCAGCACCACGTTTAGCGTACAGTAAGTCCTCACTGCTGGAAATACCCAGTAAGAGGCATAGATGTGGGGGAGCGGCCCGTGGCCGTCCTCAGTGAGAACGCAGGATGCAGAATGGCCCTACCCATCAATGATGAGAGATTCATAAGGAGCCTTCTTGTCGCACACAGGACATGTCCACGTTGGCTTCTTCTCATTCATCTGTAGATAAAGGGCAGCATCGAAGCTCTGCAGGTGGGCGCAGGTGAGGGCACGACAAGGGACCGTCAGGCGCATCTTCCCCAGCTGAGGAGAAAAAGTTCTCTGGTCAGAGTCCCCACACCTCCTCTAGGAGCCCAGGAGCCCTCCTCTGAGTCCAGAGGCTTAATCCAACCCTCCTCCCGCTTCTCTTCTCTCTTGTACCCACCGGACACATGAGTGACACCCGGAGACTTGTAGTGGCCACCTCACTGTCTGGGTCAGCGGTCAGTTTCTCCTTGACTGAAACAAGAGTGAGGCCAGAGCCATGGGGTCAGCAAGGCTAGAGAGGGAGCCAGGAAGGAGGCAAGGCCAGAAGCAGATGGCTCTGGCTGACAGACAGCTGGGTAGAAGCTTTGGGGGCCAGTGGGATGTCACATGGGCTTATGAAGACTGGATGGGGGACAGAGATTTCCTCATCCCCCAGATGCTTAAATACAGCTGGGTGACACTTTGGCAGACATGACCTAGGGAGAATTGAAGCACTACGAGACAGTTAGATTAGATGATCTTTAAGATTCTTTCCAGTCTGGAAAAGCCATATTCCAGTGGGGCCAGAGTTAGGGTGTGGGAGGTAAAAGCAGATGGACAGTTGGGAATACAAGGGTGTCATTCAGCACGTGGGAGTGGCCTGACTTCACAACGATGAAATTGGTAAGGGAGGTAAGGGGAGGCCTGGGCTTACGGTGAGAGGTGAGATAAATTGTCCTAGAGGGGTATGGGTTTGATTGTCAAGGATGGAGGGCCAGGAAGGCTTGGATCCAGATGAGAGAGGGGAAGGGGGCAGGACGCTACTCACTCAGTGCCCGGGAGTGGTCTGGGTTCCGGATACCCTTTGCCCTGAGTTTCTGTAGAAGGGTCCCTGCAGTCAACTGCCTCACCAGGTACACAGACAAGGAGTAATTCTACTTGGAGATGGGGGAAAGAATTAGCTTCTGTTTTGGGGGAGAGACAGTTAGCTTCTACCACCCCCCTACCCTTTGTCCCATGAGGACCAGAGACAGTGGGTTAAGGCAAAGAGACCCATAAAGAGAAAGATACTTCCCGAACCCAGGACACCGGGTGATTCCCCGTTACCCGCTGCAGGCTTCTCAGCCTCTCTGCCTCAAGCCATGCTCACCCGTCCAAACTCAGATGACCAGTTGACCACGATGGTGTTGGGAACAGTGGCCGAAAGTCGAGCCAGGGGTGTGATGTTGATGGGGCGGCTGGGCCTCTTGGGCTCAGCCCCATTCTTGGTAGGGGGAAGATAACCCTGGGGAAGGGAGGGACTGGTCAAGAGGGAAGACTAACTCAGTCAATTTTGTGACTCACAAAAGTGGGGCACTATCAAAGGGTTGTGTGTAGGGTTCATTCCTGGGGGAAAAGGAGAGTTTATTCATTGACCAAGGAAACAGGAACCCACTCACTGAGTTCCGGAGGAAAAACAGGGCCACCCCATTTCGTCCAACTCTCAGCTCTGGGTGTCATCGCTTCTGTGAAGTCTTCCCTGAACCTTTGGGTTGAACTAACATCCCTCCTCTGGGTTCTGACAAAACCCTTGTTCAGAGCTATCTTAGTACTTTCTAGATCATAGTGATTCAGTCAGTAAACTGAGCACCTACTATGTGCCAGGCACTGTGCTAGGCATGTCTCTTTTACAACAGCTTTGTAGTTAATACTTAGGAACTGAAACAGGGAAGGGATTACTGCCAGAAGAAGGAAAGAGCATTTACCGGCAGGGGGCACAGTTTCCCATTGACCTTGACAAACAGGTTGGGGGGAAAATAATCCTCCTGGGGGCAGCTGGTCTCACAGAGACAGAACCTGGGAAGAGATGAGAGAAGATGAAAGGGCAAGAGGCAGTTTCTTGAGCAGAATCTCGCAGAGAGGAAGGGAACTTCAGAAAATCAGTGGTGGGTATCTGTAGGCCTCAGCACCCAAAAGAGACCCAGGGCCAGTGGACACAGCAGGGTGGGGACATCTCCTAGGAGTACCTGTCACACCCTTATTTCATTCCCACCCCCAACAGGAGCCTGGCAGGGAGGGAGGGAGGGAGGAGGGAGGGTCAACTCACCTGAGCTGCACCTGTATGGTATAATCGCATTTGGCTCCTGGCAGAACCTCTCTGTAATAGAGGGAGAGGTGTCAGTACGTGGCCCTTGGAGGGCAGAGGTGAACAGAGACACAGAACTTAGATATGCAGAGGATAGTGAAGAGATGAGACATACAGAGAACGAGAGGCAAAGCGGGTACAGAAGGCCGGACAGGGAGGAGAGCGGGGCAGAGAGGAGAGAGAGCAGGGGCCAGGGGTAACCGCCCTACGGTGAGGCAGAAGGACGGAAGGATGACGCACCTGGACGTGAGAATCTGCTGCACTTGCTGGGGTGTGAGGGCAAAGGTAAAGTGCGCTTCCTCAAACCGCTGGCTAGAGTTGGATGCTGAGGACACAAAGGGCAGTTACTCCCCTGCCTGTGCACAGGCAGCCGCAGAAGGTGCCCCCATCCCAGGCGGCTGGTCCCACAAGAATAAAGCCTACGAGAGGCTTGGAGACATGGAGTCCGGGAAGACTGAGGGACCACAAAGAGCCATACCGAGGGTGGTGGGCCGGATGAGCTCCCCATAGACTTCATAGAAGGGCAATGGCTTCATGGTGACGTCAGGGTGCACAGGCTGGGGCAGAGGGGGGTGCATGTCCACTTCACGCTTGGGGCCCAGCAGCGTGCCAGGGGCCAAGAGGGCTGGGGGGATGGGAGCTAGAGGACCAGGGGAGCCTACAGGAGGGGTGCCAGGGGGCAGAGAGAGCAGGGAGAGATCTGAGGGCCCCAGGGTCTTCCGGGGGAAGCGGCGGCGGTAAAGCTCTTTGATCTTCATTTGGACGCTGGGGGCACAGCTGGACTTGAGGAGGTGCAGGGCCTTAGCCAGGAGCTCGTGCTTCCGTCCACTCTTGTTCCGGCCAGCAAAGCCGAGGAGCACCTGGAGCTCAGACACCCGGAAACTCATCACCATGTGCTGTGGGCAACAGAGAAGCTTGAGAATCCTACCTTCCACGGGCCTGTCCTGCCAAGGAGCCTGGGGCGGAGCTACCAGGGAGGTCAATGCCTCTTTCCCTCCAGCACTGACCATAAAGATGCTTTGCAGCCAGTGAATTACTGTCAGACAGCCAACCTGGCCAAAGGGACAGCTCAGTCCCATTGTAGCAACCCTCAGTCAACCTCACCACCTCCCCCACCGCACCCCCCCAGAGCCTGAGCAACCCTATCTCCCTGGGCCTGGAAGCTGACCTGGTGGGGGCAGGGGAGACAGCAAGCCATCCTCAGGCACACCTGAGTCCACTACAGGCTCCTAACCTGCCTCAAACCTGGACGCTCCTTTAAGCTGCTGATCTCTTCTCCTGCTCTTTCTCAGACCTTCAGACCCATCCCAGCCTCTTGGGAAGAGGACAGGACACGAGGAGAAGGAGGGGGAGAAGAGGTTTCAGGCCAGACACCCCACAGAGAAGAAGGGGGCCAGGTGGCTGGGGGACTGTGTCCCCCGCCCATCTCTCCACACACTTCAGTCCACCTCAGCTATATTCCCCAAGCCAGGGTTTTCAGGTCAGGGTTCAATGCTCACAACTCCCCCAAACCCTTTCTCAGGGTATTTACTTAACCACCCCTCCCTCAGTCCTATTTTTCTGGGAGGGAAACAAGACCAAACCTTGGGGCGACGTGGCTAACGGTGAATCACTGAGTCCAGGTATCCTGCCTGTTTACTCCATCTGTCAGGAGCAAATATCCTGCTTGTCTCCTTCGTAGAGAAAAATGAGTGATTCCCCCCACCTCCCCGCCTCCATAGGGGTGGAAGAGGAGAGGGCATAACTCTAAATAGAGGCCCTGGGAGAATGAGAAGGCAGGTGGCCCCGGTGAGGAATCACAAAGTCAGCTGGGCCCAGAGACTAGACCTCAGGCCTGCCCAGGGCTATGACTCCATTTCAAAGGGCAGAACAAAGCCGGGAGGCAAGGGGATGAACCCAAAGGTTTTCTTTAAGGTTCTGTGAGATGGCCTCGGATATGGTTACTCTCAAGACTGGATGGCAGTGGGAGAACACAAGCTCTCTCCTCAAAGGACTCCCTTCTGTGAATCTTGAGGAGTGATGAAAAAAACTTGCTCCTATACCTTTCTGCCCATCCTTATTTCCTCTGTCCTGTGTGTATTTCCCCATTAGCTTTGACAAGAACTCCCCCCTTTCTATCCCCCAGTTTCCGCCTCCTCTGTCTCTGCCCAAAGATACCAAACTCAGTGAGGGAGGACCTGCCTCTCGGGCTCCAGGATGCTTCTGCCCCACCCCTCCATCTAGCGCCTGCACAGCCCCGCCCCCTAGATCAGCCGCCCACTGGTACTTCCCAAGGCTGGGATCCCAAAAGCAGCCCCAAAGCCTCTGCCTCTCAGCTGCCTTTCCCAGAGGAGCCTCGAGTACGCCTGACCCCCAGTCCCACCCCTACATCTGCCCCTACTGTCGCATCTCTTGGCCTTGATCAACTCGCCCCCTATGCCTCTGCAGCAGCTTCTCCCCCTGACCCTACCCCTACATCTGCCCCTACCACCAAACCCGACTCCTACCCCGCGTCCCCGCCCCCTGCGCACCGGCCCCCAACAGCTGCAATTCCCCTCGGCCCCACCCCTCCATCTGCCCCTCGGCCCCGCCCCCGGAGCTCCGCCGCAGCCCCTTCCTCGCCACAGCCACTTCTCTCCCATCCCCAGCAGCCAGTCCCCGCCACGTCTCCAGCCGCCACCCGAGCCGTCAGCACCCAGTCTCGGTCGCTCCCCTGACTCGGCGGACCGCCGGGCTCAGTCCAGATGGGGATGGGGGAGGGGGCCGGTACCTTTAATTCGCCCAGCTCCGCCATCTTGAGACATCGCAGGCGCCCGAGCCCGAGCCCGAGCTCAGGCCCAGGGACCGGCGCACAACTCTCCACCCCGGCGCCGGCCGCAAATGCCGCCTGCTCCGCCCCGTCCGGCCCCTACACCTCCCCTTCCCGGCCCCGCCCGCCTGGCTCCGGACAAGCCCCAGCCTCAGCCCCTCCCACCACTCCGGACCCAGCCCCCGCACGTCTTTGGCCGGGATGCGAAACGGGTGGACACCGAGGGAGTGTACGGCCCGAGAGATCGCGGGGTTCCGGGGGGTAAAGGAGAGGAGGCGGGACAGAGGTGCCTGGGGGAGGAGGTTTTGCCACGCCGGAGTTAGGAGGGAATGAGCTTTTAGGAAACCAGAGTCTTGAAATACCGAGGGAAAGTATCGAGACCTGCTAAAACTTACAGAAATGGGGGTTGGGGGAGCGAAGTTCCAAAACACCCTCCTCTCCCTCTTTACAAGTTTGAGCAGCTAAAATCAAGAGTTCTGCCAACTCGGGAAATGGGGGAGATCCGACCCATTTTAGGGAAGCAATGGAGTCGTGAATAGCTCATTTCACGACGGCTATTCTCAGTCCTTCAAACCTCCCCCACACACACCGCCCGCCAACCACCACCACCAACTACAATGTAGCTGGTGGTCCGGCCGCAGGACTCAGACTTGGCAGCAGAAAAGTTTGGTGCGAGAGCGTGACTTACCAGCTCGGTAGCGGGGAGCGGGGAGGGCGCTCAGAGGGTGGGCTGGGGAGGTGGGGGAGGGGGCCCGGCGCGGCTCCCGCAGGCGGCACGGCTGGAGGTCGGTCAGGCAGCTGGACGCTGCAGCCGCAGCTCCGCCCGAGCGGGAGCTCCGCCCGGCCCAGCGCTCCGGCTGGGGCCGCCCCCTCCCGGGTGAGCCGGCCTGGACTGCCCGCTAGAGGGGAGGGGGCGGAGTCTAAGGCGGGAGAAGGAGGGACTCGGAGTCAGGCTCTGGAGACATTAACTCCTCGAGTCAGCGGGTCAGGAGAGTGGACGTTCTCGGAGCTCAGCATTTTCACCATCGCTCTGACCCTTTGCTCTGGGGTACAGGCTTGAGGTGGAGGCCTGCTGGAAATGAGAGTCTGGACCAGGGATCTGACCGCATAAAGAGGTTCCTACTTGGAACAAGCCTCCCCCTGGGGGAATAGCCTGGGCTGCTAGAATCCAAAGTGTATCTAAACCCTAACTCTACCTGTGGTCTCCCACCCCCTCCCCAAATACACGGGCAGACACGAGACCCCACACCTTTGGTGTAGCTGAAGGTGACCAGAGGGGAGGTTTTCTTGCCCAAATATGGCATTTTTCTGCCCCTTTCTCAACTAATTACTTCCCCTCTTCCAAAGCCTTGGACCTTCCAGAGGCCCCATCCTCAGCCAAGCTAATCACTCACGTGCAGGTCTCCTGAAAGCACCAACTTCAGGGCAGTTTACCCAAACAAATTACCCACAACAAACATAGCATTTTATAGTTAGTTGGCTGGGACCTAAGTGGTAATGTGTTTGTTCAATAAATATTTGAATGCTGTTCAGACATTGTTAGGTGCTTGGGATATAAAAGCCTTGCAGGAGTTCTCAGTCTAGCCGCAGTGACAAGACACTTAAACCTATAATCAGCATACAAAAAGAGTGCTTTAGTAAATAATAATAATTCTCTCATCTAGTTTAAACCTTCAGTGTAATCCTCCCCCATAAGACCCCACCCAAGCCTTAGGCCTGAAGGTGCCAGCCTACCTACCAATATGCCATGTACCTTCTAAACTGCACTATGCCCAACTACTTAGTGGATTTTGTCCTTCGGGAAGATGTCCACTTTCAGCTGACACTCGGGTTCTTTCCTTGCTGCTTTGCTGCGAGCAATGGTGGGACCTCAAGCTAAACTGAAGCGCAAGTATTTGGTCCCTAATCCCAAGCATCCATCGTCTCCAACACTTGAGCCTTCATCAGGCCTTGAGCTCATTGTTTTTCCTGTTCATTCCTCTAGGTCAAAAGTTATTATGGGCAGTTGTCTGCTCTATCTAGACTCTGCCCTGGTGGCTTCTCCGTCGGCACTTTTCTTCTTGAACAAACTTTCTAACTTCAAAAAAAAAAAGTGACTATGAACTATTTTGTCTCTTCTAGAATTTTCAGTGATTTCGAGGGAAGGAGGATAGAGAGGATTTAAAAAAAGAGAGAGACGACGGAACTCTTGGGAGTGATGGATGTTCATAATCTTGATGGTGAGATGGTTTCATGGGTATATACACATGTCAGAACTTAAACTGTACACTGTAAGTTCATACAGTTTATTGTATGTCAATTATACCTCATTAAAGCTGTAAAAATATAAAAGAAAGTCAACCTCAGCTTGGTTCCGAGTGATTTCATAAAGGAGGGGTCTCCTTTAATAGTTCATTTGACTTCTAAGTTCGGCATCCCTACAAGATGCTAGAAAACTAGGAACCCTGCAGGGCACTTGAATCTGATCCTGCGTGCAAGCAAGCTCCATGAGGACAAGAACCTTCTCGGTGCTGTTCACTCTATCCCCAGTGCCTGGCACGTAGTAGACTCTTTAAATATCAGTGTAATAAATTAATGTTACCAGACAAAGGAGGGAATCTGCAAATCAGGACCAAGTTCCAGATTGAGGACATTCAAAGACAGAATCTGAACCCCATCATGGCCCACCAAGCTTTACCCATAAACCCCTACAACCGAAGGCTGGGGAGCGATGGGAAAGTAAAACAGGAGCAGTAAACCACTACCAAAGTCCCATGAAACAGACAGCCCAGGAGGAATGGGGGAACATTAGGATTACGGTTACTTTGGGAGAGACTTATTTATGAAATCAAGGAGAATTTCAGGGCTTGGGTTGTTGGGGTCACAGTTTATGGGGTTGTATAGATGAAGATTGTTTGGGAAGACCAAAGGCTGGGGAAGGTTCCACTCCTGCGTTAATCTTAACATCACTGACCATTCCCACAGCTCAGCCATCCTGGGATCAGCTGCCAGGAGTCCGGAGGGAGCCCGAGGCCTGGCTGCCATTACCAAAGCTATTTCCTGACTCATACTTGAACTTAGCCAAATGATCTCCCCCTCTCTGGACCCTTCCCTTGGCAGTTTCTGCATTCTTCCCACCCTATACCCCATGTAATAAGGAATGTAACAGTCAGGCCTTTTATATTCTCTGGTAACTCTAAGAGCAGGAAAGAAAAGAGAGGTTCATTCCTCTTAATGGAAATGACTAGGACCTTTTTGAGGCTCTTCTTCTGGCAGTCGTACCCCTTCTCCCTTTCTCCATCAATCCCTCTGTCTCTATTCTCCCAGCCTTAAAGCAGTCCTGTACCCACCCACACACCCCAAAGCTGACTCTCATCTTCTCCTAGGACCTTATTCACACAACTGCTCTTTTCTGGCCAAACCCTGGAGCCAGACTCTGCAGCCCTTGTGTGGCCCCCTGTTTTCCACGACAGCCCCTCCCCACTCTTCTCTCAACCCAGTTCAGTCTCTGTACTGCCAAACCGCGGCTGGCTGACCCAGCATAACCCAGCAGGGGGCGGGCTAAGAGAAGAAATGGGGAGGGATCAAAGTGTGGGCCACCAAACCAAAATTCCAGATGTCGGAGGACTTCACTGCCTCTTTCTCACCTAACGGTCTAGCTGTTGGACGCACAGGAAGGGGAGGAGACCCATGGGAAGCGACCAAGAGAGATACATTTTTTCAGTCTGACAACAGAACTGGAGGGAAGAAGCCACCTCTGAATGTCCCTTCATCCCCTTCCAGACTAGAACACTGAGCACATGAGACCACGTGCTTCAAAACACACGGTTTAATACATGATAGAATCTTTTAGATTGTACACCTCAAAATCCAGGTCTCTCAATCTCTCCTCCTTAAAAATAATAGTGGACTCGGGAATCCCAAGGTAAAAGAAAAAAATGAGTAGAGCTGTGTCAGTCGGTAAGAGACAGATTTGAGAAAGAGAAAGGAAGAGTGTCACACACAGAGGGCTGTTTTTCAAAGTCTCGACCCATTAGTGGATGTGTTTTGACCAATATTTTTCAGTGGAGCATCATAGCAGAGAATAGACTAGAATAGAAACAGTAAGGGTACATACTATTGCAGGTATGTACACACAGGATATACAATGTACTTCTCGCTATGGACCATAATCAAAGGTTGAAAGCTGCTGACTTATGGGGCCATTTGTGATTCTTTCCCTTCCTCCCCTTTAAACAGAAAAAAATGAAGACAACCCAGTACCACACTGCCTCCTGTTTTATTTTCCATAGAGCTGGCTTCCATCCATACCTCTTCTGGTCACAGCCATGCTGATTCCAGATCCCAGAGTTCAGGTTCTCAGGTCTGGGGTCCATGATGTCAGGTGAAGCCCCACCCACATCCTCCCTAGTGACCAACCCCTCACCCACTACAGCCTTATGGAGCCTCTGGCAACCAGGATGCTCTTCTTCCCTGAAAGAAGAAATTCAAGGATGAAATGCACACACTTCCATAGCCTCAGTCTCTCCCCCCACCCATGCCAAGATGCTAAAGGGGACCCTCATCTAGGTGGCCTGGAAAAGATGGCCACCAGCATACGGATGAGGAGAAAAATGGGGGATGACTACTCTTTGAATAAATGGTGTGGGAGTGAAGGAGATTCTGGAATTTGTAGCGCTCCACCCCAGAAAACGACATTGTACCACCAACACACCATCACTCGTGGTTCATGGGTATCTCTCTACCCCAGACTTCAGAGGAGTCACTCAGCTCCTCTTTTCAGTCTCCATCCCATGTCAGCCCCTACCCTCTACCTGCTCACCAATTCCTGACTCCACCCAGTGATTCCCCGTATGTGGCTTCTCAGTAACCTCACTTCAAATGCTCTATGCTGCACAGGGGTCCCTGAAAGGACACTCCAACTCTCATCCTTATGCCTCCTTTCCCAAGTCCTTTCTCCAAGCTACTTCCTTCGTCACCCTCAACCCACGACTCACAAGGGAGAAGTCCCAGACCCCTGAGGGCCCAGGCTGCCTCACTCCTTCTGCTTGCTGAGAATTCGTAGCAGGATGTTGTATACATCTTGTTCCATGTAGCCCTGTAGGCGGCAGAAAAGAAAGAAAAGGAGATGAACAGAAAATGGGCAGAGATACAGTGGAATGCTGTTTCTTAAGTACAAGCCCTCACAGAACGTAACTTCTCCATGGCCGTTCCCTAATCTTTTCAAGGAAGATACTGACATCTACTTTCCAGGATTGCTGTGAGGGTTACAACTACGGATGTGAACAGAGCGCCTGATGTACCATAAATCTTCGGTTCCTTGTAGTGTTCCTAATAAAGAGGCAAGCCACCCACCTCTTCTCCCTTGGTGAGGGAGGGAACTGAGAAAGGGCGTAAGGGACAGGAAAATGCCTTACAGTAGATCGGGGAGTTGAAAGGGACGGGCAAATACCTCCTCCCCTGACATTCAACACACAACTCCTTTTGATCTACCTCATAAGATCCAGAGACCCGACACTAGAACATCTAAATTCCAGCTTTCCAAGAAATGGCAAGTATGTGCAGGTAAGAGAAGGGACCCCGAGGGTGAATGCCACAGCCCTTACCCAGCTCTCTGTCTCTCCCTCCCCCCATGCTCACCTGAGCAGCATTCAGCAGATGGTTCCTATAGGTGGAGATGATTTCCTCATGGTTCTTCTGGGAATCCTAGGAGTGAGCGTCAGTGGGAGTTATGTGCCTACCCTCCCACATTCACCCTGATCCCCCAAGTATGAGGAACAATCAAATGAAATGGTCAGCTGGGCCAGGTAGGCTCCCCCGGCTGTCACTGGCCCCGCCTGGACCACTGCCCGGCCTGCAATTCCCAGAATCTCTCCCACATACACATCATTTCCACTGTCCACCCTCTTCTCCAGCGGTGTCCATTTCCCTGAGGGCCAAACATACCTTTAGCTGCAGGGCAAGGCGAGCATTTTCTCCCCGAACTGCTAGGACTTCCTCTGAAAGGTGCTCCAGCTTTTTCAACAATTCCTTGATCTGAGTCCAAAAGGAAAGAAAGGGAACCAGTGAGACCCAAGTCATTTCCCACCCCACCAGCACCTAGGGTCAAGGTCAACTTCCTTTTATTGGGTACTTAACATGTGCCAGATACTTTTACACAGCTCGTCTCATTTAATCCTCAAAACAGCTCTAATTCTGTTCGGAGAAGAACAATGCTTCTCTGAGAAAAGTATTATTATTCACATTTTGTAGATAAGTAACCGGAGCTAAGTACTTTGTCAAAAATCATAAGGCTAGTAAGTGAGGAAATCATGATTTGGACCAAGATCTCAGAATTCATGATCTATGCTCTCAATTCTGTACGGGATCCTGACTTACTTCTGACTGCTGACCCCTGAGCGAAATAGAGATGAATTTTTGTGTTTTGTGAGGCTGGGGCACAGATGTGCTTAATGATAACCGGCAATGTTAGGAATGGTGGTACCTTAGAAGAATAAAAATAGCTAACTTTGATGGAGTACTTACCATTTTTGAAAAATTATTCTGAGTATTTGAAAGGCAGTATCTTATTTACTTTAATCCTCATGACATAGATGAAATTATCCTCATTTTATAGATGAAAAAACTGAGGCTTAGAGACTCAAGACCTTCGATAACTCACCCAAGAGCATTCAGTAGGTTTTGAAACTGAAATTCAAACCCAGACAAGCTCAGTCCAGAGTCTATTTTCTTTTGCTCATTTGTCCTCTTTCATCTTCTCCTTCAACACCAACACAGAATCCCTCCTTTTATTAGCCCCACCCCCACTGATTCCCATGCTATATAATATTCCTTCTATTTTCAAGCACTCCATATTACGTAAAACATACACTCCCTATATTTTTGAATCATTCTAAATTTGATCGTGTACACAAATATTAATAAGAAGTCTGAATTCACTCATTTCACAGGTAGTTCTAGAATTATTAAATTCATTTATAAATTGATTTTTTTTTTAGAATTCATAAAACATGCCGACTAGAAACACGTAGACTGACGCTCACTTTTGGAGCAGTCAGCAGGAAACTCAGGTACCTAACACCGTGGTTTTCAAACTTTCTTTCTTCGCATTGGTGCCCCCTTTGTCAGTGGAAACCTTTTGTAGAACCTCCTCAGATTGAAGAGGGAGGGGAGAAGAGGGGCTATAGTCTAGTCTCCTTTTCTTCATCCATCAGCCCTTGAGTCATCTCCTCAGAACCTTAGCAAAACCACAGCAACCCACCATGTTATCAGACCTCTTCTCAGGCTAATAATACACGATTTAAGTCAAAATGCTAATAAACCATATACTCCACCAGTGGTAGCCCTGACCACACTGCTTCTGAAGCCAGAGTCCCAAAGTTTAATACCTAAGTCCCCTTCTCTCTTCTGTTGACACCTCACCTCTAATCTCAACCCCAAATCCCCTCAGAGCCAGAGAACATAGTATGGTGCTTGCAAATGATTGTTTGGGAGTATTAGTCTGACGAACCAAAGGTAGATACAGGTAAGCAAACCCCTAAGCACAGAGAAACCTTCCCCGCTGCTCCCCACCGCTGCCTGGCCTGTTCACCTTGGCCTCCTTGCCCCGGCAAGCTTCCAGAAGATGCTCCACCTTCTCTTTCATCAGCTCCACTGTTTTCTCAAACTGCTCGGAGCGCCCACGCATCTCGCCGGCCTGACGCTCCTGCTCCACGGCCCTGGCGGCCAGATCCCCGTTCCTGCGACGCTCCTCGGCCACAGCCTCCCGCAGCCGGCCCATTTCCCGGCAGGCGGTGTTATACTTTTCCAGCAGAGCCTTGAGCTCCTGGCCCCAGGCCTGGGCCTGGGCCACCAGCGAGCCCCGCGTTTTCTCGTGCTGCCGCAGGCTGGCCACCTCGCGGGCCCTCAGCTCGGCCACTTCCTCCGTGGCCTGGTAGAGCAGCTGCTTCAGTTTCCCGATCTCCAGGCTCTTCCCGCTCATCGTGGCCTGAACGGCCCGCAGTTCGTCCTCCAGCTTCCCCAGGTCTTGCTCCAGAGCGGCCACTTCGGAGGATGCGGGGACCTTGGAGGAGGCGCCTGGCTCCCCGCGTAGGGCGGGGGACCCCCGCAGCCGCTGGTTTTCCTCCTCCAGCCGAGCGCGCACCTGTTGGGCCTCGCGGTGCCTGGCCACCAGGGCGCTGATGCAGGCCTGCAGCTCCTCCAGGGGCTCGGCCGCCTTGCCCCGGGCACGCCCCTTGCCCACCAGGTCTGCGGGCAGGCAGTCCCACAGCCCTCGGAGGCCACTGCTCTGGGAGGCCAGGCGCTGTCGCAGCTTCTCGGTGGCCTCCTTCTCCACCGCCAGTTCTTCTGTCAGCAGCCCCACGCTCCGTCGCAACTGCTGGAGCTGGACCTGCGCCTCTGGCTTGGGCACGAACTCCCGCTGCAGCCGCTGGCTCAGGGATTGCAGCTCCCCCTGCAACCGCTGCCGCTCGCGCCCCAGCTCTCCCAGCTCGTCCAGCAAATTACTGTTGCTCCGTCTCAGCGCCGACACCTCCTTCTCCAGTGGTCCCTTTGCCAGGCCTCCTCCTGGCATCTGTTCCCCACCAGGGGCCCCTAGAGGCTCCCCGCGAGCCCCAGGAGCCCCTTTCTCCCTCACTTCATCCTCTTTGGTGATGGTTTCTGGGCCTGCCTTCGGGGCTCCCTCTCTGGCTGCCTGGGCAGGAGCCTCAGGTTTTCCCTGTAGTCCTGCCTTTGCCCGATCCAGCCTCACCAGCACCCGCTCCAACCTGGCCTCCATCTTCTCCCAGGCAGCTGCTGCAGCCTCAGCCCGGGGCGTCCCCAGAGTTCCCTCTAGGACCAGGCTGGACAAAGCTCCCCGGGCAGCATCCTTTTCTCGCCACACGGCAGCCAGCTCCTCCCTCAGTTGTAGCAGGAGCTGGTTCGTGGCTGTTATGCCCACTGGCTCAGCGACTGCGCCTGTTGGTTCAGCCCCTGCGGTCTGGGGCCTCTCCTTCTGGCCAGCAAGCAACTTGTCAGTATGATCAGGGCCAAGGGCCTGTCCACTGTTGGGGGTCAGCTGCTGGCCTGTAACTTTCCCTATGGTCTCAGACCTTGGCCTCTGGGGTGGCCCCTGTTCTTCTGCTTGGGACCTTCCGTGGGCTTCATAACGGATCTCTCCTGGGGCTGCATCTTCAGCCTCCTTGGGAGCGGCTGGGTTTGCTGTGGCTGCGGCTGCTGCCTGCTGCTGCTTCTTTAGCTCTTGTATACGCTCCGCCAGCAGGTCCAGGGGACAACCCTGCTCCATGCCATCTCCTCCAGGACGGAGACCAGAAGCCTGCCCTCCTGGAGGGCTGGGCTCTTGGGATAGCAGGAGCCCCAGCTCCTGTACCTGCTCCCGAATCTGGTTCTCCAGGCCCACGTAGGCGGCAGCTTGAGCCTTACATTCTTGTGTCTTTCGCGCCAACTCCTGCTCCAGCTGAGCAACTTTCCTCTGCTCCTTCTCATACTTCCACCTCCACTCCTCTGAGCATGCGTCTTCATCCTCCTCTTCCTCCTCCTGCTCCTCCTCGGGCTCTGCTTTCCATGAGCTCTTAGGCGGAGAGCCCACCTGAGGCTCCGATGGAGAGGCCTAGGTAGAAAACAGAACAGTGAAGTACAGCCAGGCAGCTCTCCTCACCCCAAGAGGGGCTTTCTTCTCTTAGACTGTCTCGACACCCCATGGATCACGGTCTGGGACAGACCCCAGTGGGATGGCCCGGGGTGCATCAGAAGGGGAGGCACTTAGGGTCTTACCTTAGATGCAGCATCTGGGTGTTGGACTAGCCCGTGACCTATACAAAAAGACATGGGGAAAATGAGGGCGGAGACAGGTCCCACATGCTTCTAGCCAACACTACGTCTTCAGACTCTCTGAGAGGAGTGGCCCTTCAGTGTCATAACCCTTACCACACATGTCTTCCTGGTGCCGGGAGCCACCCCTGTTCAGTGGGTCCCTAACTGTCCTGCCACCTTGGTTCCCTATCCCAGAGATGGGCCATCCCATTCGTTTTGTTCACTCACATATTGGACACTATGCCAGGCACTGTTATGGCACCAGGACAACAAGGGTGAGCAAAACAGAAATGGCCTGTCCCCTGAGGGGTTTACAGTCCACTAGGGGAGAGAGAGGTTGAGCAGCAAGTCACACAAAGAGATGTACAATTACAACTCAGAAACGCCAGCCTGAGTACCAGCCAGAGTTACTGTCTGTGACAGACACGGCTTCATTAGGAACTTGGAGATCATGCTTTTGGGAATTTGGGGTCGTCGCATAGTAGCAGCAATAACTAAGTAAACGCTCCGCCAAAGTGATAATTATTTGTCAGCTGGATCATTTCCATGGGACCAAATGGGATTCGGAGAAGCATCTTTGATTCTAAGGCTATCAAGGAGAGTCTTGAAGTTCCAAGAGAGAACTGGCTTTACCTCGTCGCTGCCTGCGGTTCAGGGCCTGCTGCAGCAGCCCCGAGAGGGCCTTGTCTTGGGTACGCAGACCGTAGTACAGCGCATCATGCCCCATGCTGTCCACCGCCCCCGCATCGGCTCCATGGCTCAGGAGCAGTTCAGCCACCTCGGCACTGCCTTTCTCACAGGCCAGGATCAGAGCCGATCTGTGGGTTGGGACAAATCTGAGCATAGGCTTTCCCGGTGGAATCCAGGAGTCCTGGTTGCAGAAATTCCACTCACAGGGTCAGCTGTCACTCAGTGTGGGTAGGAGAACCACAGACCAACACGAGCCAATGACAAAGCATTAGGTGAGACCAGAACTTTTCAAATGTCATTACTTGGAGCCGCAGCATCAGAAAGCAAGGGGCCAATAGGAAGGGCTCCGTTTTCCTCTGCTGTATGTATTAAGGTTCTGCATAAATTCTTTATTGGAAAAAAGGATCCCATTGCTTAGAAGATGGTAGTTTGAAAACCAGTGAATTAAACTAATGTGTCCAGAGACATTGATTCTACTTCCGGAGTCACCTATGCTAGGAAGATGGTGGTGGCAGCAGCTGCATTAAAAAGTATAAGGAAAACTTTCTCAGCTCCCCAAGAGGGAAAGAAACAGCAAAGCAGCAGGCAGAGATCTTCTGAGTCACCGCGCAAAAGGAAGGAGACCAGGAACACAGAGACCACGCTGCCTTCTTACACACACACACACACACACACACTTTGCCCTGGGGCTCCTTCCTAGATTGGTCGGGGTCTGGATTTGGGGGCAGGCTCACTTGTCATCTTTGTCTGTGATATTAACTCGGGCGCCTCTCTGCAGAAGCTGTGAGCAGATAGCTGCGTGACCACCCAGCGAGGCAATCATCAGGGGTGTACGTCCATCCTGCACAGATTGTGGGAAGGGGGTGCGTGAGAAGCCAGGGGGAGCCAGGGCTTTGACACAATCCTACCAACTTTCCTCTCCCCGCACCTCGCCAGGAAAAAAAGCCCACATCCTGGGGCTAAATACTCCTTTTCAAAGGGTTAGAAGCAATCCAGAAGATGCCTCTTGCGGAGGAGCAGGAGGCCACAGAACTCGGCCGACCACGCTCAGAGCGAGCAGGAGCCTCCCCGTGGAGGGCACTGCCCAGCTGCCCAGCTGACACTCACGTTATCCAGGACGTCCAGGAAGGCCTCGTGGTCACACAACAGGAGCACACTTGAGGCACAGCCAGAGGAGGCTGGGAGGGTTGAGGGATGGTGGGGTTAACGGGAAGCGAAGGACACCTAGTCAGACCCTGACCACCATGCCCTCCGACCCTGTCAGCGCTCAGCCCGGGCCTGCCCTTCCCTTTCCACCCTATGCTCCCTGCATCCGTGTTTCTCACCAGGCCCCTGGCACACACCTGCCCAGTGCAATGGACTCCGATTTTCCGCATCCACAGCGTCTTCATTGGCTCCATGCTGCGAAAAGCCACAAAGGGAAGCAGCGGGGAGCATACTGTTAACACCTTCACCCCATTCCCACTGTTGGGTCACCAGCTCCCTCATTACCATGGGGAGGGGTGTGAGGACCATGGCTTTGGCCAACGACTAGGCACACCCAATCCATTCCATGCCAATGACAGGCAGCCTTGAATTTCAGCCCTGGTTCTTAAACTTAGGGCCTGAGGAAAATCAGGTTCTAGAGAAATACACATGCCAGGGAAAATAACACCTGAGTCCACGACTGGGACTTTAGGATCATAACTGGGAAACTTGGACAGGGCTGGGAAGAACAAAAGCAGAACAGACATTTGCCCAGTGGCCTGTTGCACTGTGTTTTTTTTTTGTACTTTTGGAGACTGACGTATAAATTGTCCACATGTCATTTCACATGTGTATTTCTCTTCATGCTCCTAGACTACTAATTCCTCAAAAACAGATAGTAGGATTTTGGTTTAATTTGAAAACCTCCACCTTCCTCTGCCTGTCCATCATCACAGCAGTTAGTCTTTGCAGAGCTCAGTATATACGTAGTGACTGACAGCCAGGCCGACCCTGGATACTCTGCCTGATGACCCTCCCCCAAGGACAGCATGAAGCATAGTGCCTGCGCACAGTAGCTGTTAAATACATGTTCATGAATTAATGAGCAAAGGATTACCAGCTTTGTTATTGGGGTTGAGAGGGGAATGTTTGACCAAATATTGCTTGTGACTTCAAGACACAGGAGACTCTGGGTCCACTTTTTCCCTTCATAGGACTAGTATCGAGGGGTTGCTCTTACCTGGAGCAGGACCTTGACACATTGTGGCTGGCAGGAGATGGTGGCCAAGTGCAAGGCGGTGCTTCCTGGAAAGAGAAAGAGGGGGAAAGGGAGATGGGTGGCCCCACACATGCCAATGACTCACTGGGAGGGAAGCAAGAGACGCACAGATAATCAGAGGGAGATTAGAGAGAGAAGCTCTCAGCCACACGGGGCCAGAAATTCCTGTTCCCCAAGTGCGTGGTACCTGGCGGAGGTGGGAGTGGGTAAGGTATACCCGGCCCTTCAGGGAACAGAACCCCTGGAAGGGTGCTGACCAGAACTTATGAGGAGAGAAGCGGGGTGGTGGGGGGCTGCAGCTGGAACCCCCAGGACAGCCCAGCACCAGCGCCCACTGCTGCTGTGGAGGGAAAAGCAAGGGGCGCGGCTCAGGGCTCAGTCTAACTCACCGTCCTCATTCCTGCTGTTGATGTCGGCACCATTCGCAAGCAGTATGGTCAGACATTCTGTCAGGCCTTTGGAGGCCGCCAGATGAAACCTGCCAGAACCAAGGCCGAGAGGCAGAAAGATGAAGGGACCAGGAGAGGAGGAATGGGAGAATCTTAATAAGCACTGCCTGCTCTGCTCCCTCACCCCAAAGCCAATCCCAGAAGCAGAGAATGAAGCACCCCTGGCCTGACTTTCTGAGAAAGAGAAGGCTATCTGGCTGACTGTCATCAAATAAGAGGAAGCTGGAAGCAAAGAGAGAAATAGGAGCTACAGATCTTAAGCAATCTCAGACTATTACAGGGGCGTCCAGGGAACCTGTCGCTCTGAGCACAGCACTCTTAGCAGCCGGGAAGTGTCACAGAAAGAGCCACCAGAGCAGAGGGCCGGACATTTGAAAGCTGACCTGGGCACAAAGGCTACTATCTCCCTTATGCTAATCATTCCTTCTTAGCCATGTGATTCTCCTGGCTACCACTTCATTCTGAATTTCCCAAGCACACTTCGTGCAACGAAGAAATACTCTATTTAGTGTATGTATCAGTTTTCTGTTGGTTTCGTGGGCTTTCGGTCCTTTTTTGGGCAGCTTTGTACGTCTGGGTTGTGAGGTGGGTAAAGCGGAGGGACAATACCTTCTTTCCTCACTTGTGCGGCACTTGATACGTAGCAAAGATTTATTAACACAAAAAGGGCGCTGAGGTTGTAGGCATCGTGTGGTCCTATATCATATTGGGGTTTGGGGCTTCCAAAGGGAACCCCATACCAAGGGGCAGGTGGGGACTTACTTACGGGGACTGGCCGTTGGAGTTGAGCTTGGTGGGTCGGGCAGACTTCCTGGAGGCCAGGGCAGCCACGCGTCCCACGTCCCCCCGCTGCACTGCTTCCAGCAGCTTCTGATCACGGCGGTTCCATTTCTCCACCTGGTCCAGAGCCACAAATTGTGTGAATATAGGGGGTGGGGATAGAGTGGAAAAAGAAAAGAAGAAGGAATGGTTAGGAAGATGCCAAGCGAGGGGAAAGGAACATCCCTGAGGTCCTTTCAATGTCCCACAAGTTCCTGAGCCTCGATCTTTCAGTCTTTTTCAGGTGGGCCCGTTAGCGAGTCACCAACTCATGTGCCACTGAAGACTGGTGTCTGTGATTGGCAGCCCTGGACCAAAAGGTGCTGGGACTACTGAATTAGAAGTCATTTGTGAGTGCTGAATGCAGAGTATTTCAAAGGTCTTTTTAACCGTCATTATGTTTATTGTTAGGTGCACAACCTCAGAGCAATCCCTGCCATGACGCCTTTCCCTTTTGCCTTCTAGGTCTTACTGGAGCAAATTGAACCAAACTGACCACTCCTCCCAGGGCTCACATTGCCTCTCACCTTCCGACGCTGCTCTGCTTTTCCCCCCAGCTTTGTGAGGAATCAAGGCACTTAGCTTCAGGGCCCAACAAGGAGTCCAAATACCTAGTCATACCATCACTACCTATTGGCTTTGGGCCCCAAAACTGGGAGGAGAAGCATAGAGTTTCTGTTTTCCCATCTCATATCTATGCCCTTTACCTAGTTACTCTTCCCCTCCCATGGCAACAACAGCCAATGGGCAAAGGTAGGTCTCTAGCGAGGCCTGAGGAGACAGCAAGAGGCGTCTCCCCTTCTCCTCCCTAACCTCCCTTCTCTTTTCCTGGCAGCGAGCAGCTGTCCCAGACAACAGCCACACCTGGGCATGCATTGTTCTGTCATTCCGGCTTGACTTTTGCGGGAGGTGGGGCAATTGCAATAATTAGAAGTATCACCGGGTGTGAAAGCGAGAGTTGTGTAAAAACACCCAGAGCTGAAAGCACAGAAAAGGCTGGTTTGATCCAGAGAGGGGAAAGAAAAGGAAGAAGGATGCAAAAATTTGTGGTAGGGTGAAAAGAGCCCTAGATGAATAGTTTGTCAGCAGGCCTGAGTTCAGGGTCCGGTTCAGCTACTTTCTCAGCTGTGTGACCTAGAGTAAACCATTAAATGCCTCTAACCCGGTTCCTCATCCATAAAATGTGGGAAATAATAACTACCTCATCATGTTGCATATTAAATGAACTAAAGTATATAAAATCTCTTCGTAAACTGTGACGAACCATACAAGTATATGGCATCCTTATGACAAAACAGGGAGTGGTGGGGGATTGGTGGCTCATTGCATTTTATGAGGTGTCATCTCGACAAGGAAGAGGCCATGGGAGGAGGTAGAAAAAAATAGGGTCTATGGAAGCCAAATAACTCATTTCCAAGTACTGTTTACATAGCCAGGACAAATAACTCAGCAAAAACAGGGAAGATTTTAAGCGCCCCAACCATAAAATTATCTAGGGTAGATGGATTCTGAGGTTACTCTGGCACAGCACTGTAATCCCTTCTAGACCTTTCAAGTGTTTTTGCAGTCAGCCTCGCAACATCCCTAGAAAGTAGTTAGGGCTGATATTATTTTATGTACTTGACAGAAGTCACTGAAGCACACTGAGGTTGGATAACTGTCCAGAGTCATACCACAACATGGTGGGAAAATTGAGATTAGAACCCAGGCCACTTGATGGCCAATCTTGGTTCTCGATGCCAGATCATACTACTACAGAGAGATGGAAGACAGTTTACTTATTTCCAAACAGTCTAAGACTCCCTCCTGGGCAAAGCCGCCCACTCTCAGACGCTACTTTCTGCACGAGAGTCTCCAAACAGGTTAATTCTCAAAAGACAAAATAAGCAAAACGACTGCTCCACATACCAACAGACTGAGATGCAAGAATACATTATCCCATGTCCCTTGGGGGCCAGGTCACCCTGAGAAAAAGCAGAGAGCTAGAACGATGCCTCTGGCATAGGACACTGCCATCAGCTGACCTCAGGGTGAAGTCCTGTGTTTAAAATCCTGAATCTAACACTGTCTATCCTTGTGAATTTCAGCATGTAACGACTTCTCTGAACCTGTTTCCTAACGATATAACATCATATAAAGCACGTAGTACTGTGTCTGTCATATAGTAGGTGCACAATAAATGTTAGTTCCAGTCTCCATCCTTCCTAACCTTGCTGGGCACATTTTGGATGTTCCTGGTCTCAGGATTCTCCATCAGGGGAGTGGGAGGAAGGGATCTTGCTCAATCAGCCAATGCTTTACAGTCAGGCTTATGTGTAGATGGCACAAGTGCTTCTTAGCAATGTAGATACTTTTCTTTCCAGCTAGGTAGTTCTACATCTACCCGATTTACTTCCTATAATCTTGTTATACTAAGAAGAATTTACAAGAGGTGGTAATTCTTCATGACCAAACTTCTGCAGAGCTAGGGGGAAGAAGGACAGAGAGAAGCTTCTAAATTCCAAGATCCGGTCCATTGCTCACTCAGCACCTCAGAAAAGGGGCACTGGATTACCATCACAGCCTCAAGGGAGCGATCGCCAAGTTAGTCAGCAGACTCCAATACAAGAATAAGCTGTGTATTTCTGTAGTCAAGATGAGGGGGCCTTTGTAGAAGTAATTGCAGCCTCTCTTTATCTCTGGCTGTGTGCCTGTAAACGTCCTATCAAGATGAAGCACACCAACAATAGAGAAAGAGTGGCGACCGCTGCAGGACAGGTGAATGGAAATGGAAAGGCTGCCCTGGAGGAACCAGGAGCTGACTCTCAAAATGTAACTGACATTCCTCTAAGCTGATCCAGGTCCAACTGTTTAAAGCTATTTTCTGGCTTACTTCCTACGTAGGCAGAATAAGCTAATATGTAAGATACCCTCAAAGGCATCCTCTACTTGACTAAAACAAAATGAGATGATAAGAGCTGGGTCTTTGTTTGTTTGTTGAATTGCCTATATGCTGGATGACTTAGATTACTTTTTAAATGATCACTGATCCTTCAGTCCTTATCTCAATTTGAGAGCGCAGGGCTCTGGCCCTGGACGCGGGTGGGAGTGGGGATGGGCTGGGGCAAACTTCCGTATGACAGGGAAGCCAGGCTTTGGGTGTGGCCAGGAAGGTTGTCACACTATTTCTCTGATGCACGGGTCCGGAGTGGTTAGCTACTCAGGGAGTGGAGAAATTTTTCATAAGAAGTATGGGGAAGTTTCATGAGGAAATAATTTGCAGCTAAAACTGGCCTATTTTCAAGCTTTTGGCAATCCCATCCTATCTTTCCAGCTGGATACTTCTAAACCCACTCAATTTATTTCTTATAATCTTGTACTAAAAAGAGCTTAGAATGGCTGGAAATTCTTCATGGCCAAAACTTTGTCGAGCTGGGGTAAAGGACAGAGGAAAACTTTCCAATTCCAACATTCAGGCCATGGCTCACCCCAGCATCTTGGAAAGGAGGCGCTGACCAAGGATTGGAGAATCAGAAAGAACGAAATAGTTTCCCCATTCCTAAGGAGCAGGCAGACTCCACAAACCTGAAAGGGAAGGGCAATGTGGGGGACTTTCAGTAACAAGAAGAGTCCACGCAAGTGAGAAAGTATTTAGGAATTAAGACAGAGCCTGGGTAGCTTCTGTTTCTGGTACCACAGTTGATTGGTTGATCAACATGTGGAAACTAAGTGGAGACGCAAATGTAAGTGGGACAAGAACAGGCCTCAACAGAGTTCCTACTCTTGCCCCATAGCTCGCTTCCAGGCTTCTGTGGCCTGCCCGTGCAGAGGGCGCTAAGCATTCTCATATTTGCTTATGAATGACATCACTAAGTCAGGTTAGGCTAAGCAGTATTGCTATAGGTTGCTGGCAATTTCACTTCTAAATGAGCCGTAATTCCAATCTCCACAGAAAAATGTCATCTCCGGATAGGGAGGGGAGGGGGTCTCTCTATAAGAGATCTTCAGAGAAGAATTTATACCCTCCCTGAGCCACACCTTCTGGAATCTTCTTCCTTATGCTTTGCTCTGGGAGAACATGGGGAGTAGAGGGACTTCTACTGGGAACTCTCAGAATATATCCACTCTTCTCTTCTCCTCTCACATCACTTTTCACCAACTCAGTGAAAGGAAGCAGAGGACGAGCCCTAAACAACGAGGAGAGGGTTTAGAATGAAGAAAGATTCTGGGGAGAAGCAGGCAGAAGGCCTTGACTGGCCCAAGAACCAGTCTGATGAGCAGACACTGCAGTGAACTGGCCAGGGTGGATTCTGCAGGCAACTTACCTATTTCCTTGGGGAGCAGCCAGGCAATTTTGCCTCCACTGGCAGTGCCTGTCAAGCCTGGCCAGATTGCAAGATTCACCCACAGAGGGCAGGCAGAAGGAGATCCGGGCAAAAGAGGGAAAAATGGGACTGAAAAAACATTAGCCAGAGAGGGGCAGAGGTGGAAGGGGAGAACAGGAGAAGGCAGTTGTTGTGGGAGCACAGTTAGAAAGGTTTGGAGTGATGTCTGCGAGCCAGCGGTAATGATGAGGGAACGGGAGTGGAAGTGTCATGGGGTGAGATGGGTTCAGGGATAGAGAAGACCATGAAGAAGGGCTAGGGGAAGGCACGGGGCTGGGAGTATTTGTTAGGCTGAGAGGAAACAGCAAAGATAGGACCATATGGTAGGGCAGGGTTGTCAGGACAAAGCAGGGCTGGAAAATGGGACCATGAGACAGAATGGAATTTGGGGCTGAGCAGGGACTGGGGACACGGCAGGTGCCTGAGGGTGGATCAGTACTGGGATGCAGAGCAAAAGTAGAGGACGGAGCCTTCAGAAGGGGGCAGGGGCTGCAGGAAACATCAGACATTGGGAACAAGAACAAGCCAAGGGAAAGGACCTCGGAGAAATCAGAGGTTAGTCTTGAGGAAGGCAGTACTGGCGAGCTGCATTGCGGGAGAGGAAGAGCTGGAAAACCACTAAAGAGAAAAGGCAATCGTACATAGAGATGGGATTCTTGACTTTTGCCACCACAGGGCTTGGAACCCAGCCCCATGCCCATCTCCCCAGACATTTTGGTACCTACCGCCACCTGTGAGCTGGAGCAGGAGAAGATGCGCTTCATGGCCGGTGCCAGGGCCAGGGCCACGGGGGGACGGGGACGCGTGGAGAGCGGGGCCAAAGGTTCCCAAACCCACTGAACTTGGTTGTGGCTGTGCAAGAGAGAGCTGTCAAAAGCAGAGCTGGACCCGCCCCAGGACCCGCCCCGCTCAATCAGACACAAGAATCTAAGGACTGGGCTTAAAACTCCGCCCCTGGCCCTGCCCTTCTCCGCCGTTGCACAGGCATAAAGCCTGCGGTCTCCGGCTGCAACAGGGGGCTCGGTCTCAAACCCCGCCCTCCACAACCGAACCCGCCAGGAGCTCCAACCTGCTCCATCTCAGTCGGAACCCGGCGGTCTCCAGCTGAAACTCCGCCCCCCAGCCCGCAGCTCCAGGCTGTAGCTCCGCCCCAAACCCCGCCTAAGCCCCGCCCCTCCGAGCGCCGCCGCAGGAGGCGAGCAGGTCCGGGCTTCTCCGCTTGCGCAGGGCACTCTTGACCACTGTCGCGTTTAACCGCCGGTGACGGCGCTTTCATTATATGCAGAGACCTTTGGCCTACTTAGTTACCAATACTTCCTCCCTCCCCCCACCCCATTCCCTGCCCCAAAAGCCATGCACAAAAGAGGATTTGAAGCGAACAGTTTGGAAACGAGAGGAGATGGCAACGGAGTGCTGAGCACAGAACCGAGCACCAACGATGCACGACCCGCCGCAACCTGGGGAACAAAAACTGAGGGAAAGTGGAACAAGCTTAATCTCCTAACACACCTGTAAATTAGAAAATGACAGGGGGGCGAGGAAAGAATTTTTACTTTAAGCACTCTCTCTTCTTTAAAAAAAAAAATCCACAAAACTGTGATTACTCTTTCCACTGCCCTTTCAATTCAGACTCTCGGCGTCCATCGCAGCCAACTGGTCTCCTGGTCTCTCCCTCCTCACGGTAGCCAGAGCAAGCCCCTCAAACGCGTAAGAAAGCCTACTGGATAAAGCTCAAAGTACCTGACCTGCACCCTGCCTTCTCCAGTCTCATGTCTCACTGCTTTCACGGCCGGGTGCTCAGGCTATTCTAACTCTTCCAGCTGCCTCCCCCACTGGTGATGGATCCTCCCTGGAATGCCTCCTCTCACACTTGGCGGCCCCTCCAGCCAAATGTGTTTTTTTTTCTGAAAAGTTTTCCCTCAAGACCCTGCCACCCCTGCCCAAAAAAGTGTGTCTCTTGTGTGTGACACACTTCCAAAACTGCTGTGTTGTATAGCAACCGCTTCTCTGTATTTGCCAGTATTTGTTTACATGTCTGTTTCCTCTACTAGACTGGGCTCTTTGATGGCAGGAGTTGTATTTTATTCTCTTTGCCTGGCACACATATTAGGTACTTGATGTCTGATGAGGGAAGGAAGGAAGGAAGGAAGGAAGGAAGGAAGGAAGGAAGGAAGGAAGGAAGGAAGGAAGGAAGGAGCAACAATGAGAAGGAAGGAACATTCGTGAGTCTGGGGACAGCCTGTGGTTTCTACAGTTGCTTCTCAAACTGGCCCCATTCCAAAGGAAGAGGTAACAGGCTTATAGAAAAATAGATTGGGGTTAGAGAAAGTCCCACTCTGGAGCTGAGGGATAGAGAGGGATCTTCAGGTGGACAAAAATATTACAAGTGCTCTTTTAATCATGTGGATAAAGAATTAGATGAACCAGTCCTCAAGGAAATCCATCTCCCTTTGGAGGCTGAGTGGGGTCGAGGAGGGGAGATCTGTCACCATAACCATGGCCTCGGTCCCAGCCCCAGAAACACTCCGCTCCACAAAGGTGAATCAAGCTACAGCTTCCATGAGGTGCACTCAGGGCCACCATGCACTCTTTCCTGCCACAAAATAACTCACCAGCGTGCCGCAGATTGGTTGCCCCTGCCTAATAGGCCGGACAGGCCACCATTCTCAGGGTTAGGGAACAGAGGCAGAGACGTGGTCTCTAAAAGTCCTTTGCGGGAGTGCACATGGCCCTGGAGGGCACTAGAAGAATCCTGGGTGTCCAAGAAATCAAACAGATTTGATTTCTACCATTCCAATCTTAAGTTAATTAGCTGATCAATACCTTAGAGGGCCTGAGGGCTTCTTTCAAAGGAGATGAGGCACAGGGTACGATTTAGTGGGAGGAGACAATACCACAGAAGAAACAAATCTTCAGACTCTGTGAACGGGCCAAGTCACCAGCTGGTGCTTCTACATACCTTCTCACTCTCCTCACAACACACTGTAATAACAAACTATTTTTATAACGATAGCGACTATTTCCTGAGTACTCGCTAGATGCTCACTTTACTTGTATCATCGCATTGAGTCCTCACAACCCTAAGTTTAAAGACAAGACAGTCAATACGTAGAGAAATTAAATCTGTTCGAGGTCAAACTAGTGTTACTAGTACAGCTTAGATTGAAAACCAAGTCTGTCTTCATTCTTAACTGCTGCATTACACAGCCTTTTATTGTTATCTGAATGTTGTAGTAGTTAGGACTTGCCCAGAACCGCGTAGCTGATACATGGCAGACGTGGGATTTCAATCTAGGCCTATGTGCTGCCCAAATCTGCACATTTTACACTCTGTGGTCACTTCAGTAGGTGCGGTTTGCAGGAAGCTAGAGCACATCTCCAGTGGTAAAGTCACAGAACATATTTTAAATACTTCATAACTTTACCTTCTAGAGATTCAACTGTATAAGGTCTCAGGAGAGGACTTGCCTCTCACCATTCCTGAGCCGTCCATATGCTAGGGAACTCGATTAGAACCAGCAGTCATTTGACACTGAACTTTATTTGTTCTGGCCTTCTGATATGCCGTCCACCCTGCTGGGAAGTAGAGACAATGCCCTCTGCAAAAGGCCAGACACATGCCAAAATAAATATTGTGGCCAGGCCTCAAGAATGCCCCTGGAGGACAGGTTCTGTGGCTGCCAGGCAACTGCCCGGTCAGGTCTCTTCTCAGCTCTACATGGGTGCTGATTCTCCCAATGGCTGTCAGAGCTGCACTCTGGAGACCCATAACCGGCTTTGGTATCCAAAGAAATATGTTACCCAGTTGTCAATGAGAAATCAAATTCTCTTTACTGGCCATGACCAAAAAATGGGAAGGGGGGAGGGGAATCCAGAGATAGACATTCACTTGAGAATTGCTGGTAAACATCAGGCAGGGGCTGGCAAGCTGATTTCACCAGAGAAGCCCTACCAGGTAGGACTGGAGTTGCCCCAGGAACATTCTCCTAGCAGCTGTTTGTGCTACACAACCAGTGCTGAGCAAGGAAAGGCTTGCTCCCCAGAGACCTCCTGCCACCCACTTTGGCTTCCTCCTGAATGCAGACCCCACTTGTTCAGACCCCTGGGGGCTGCTGCTTCCCAGAGCTGGTAAGGTGAAAGGGTTTCCCACCACCAAGCAGCAATCTTCTTCCTTCTTTGTTGTTTCTGTAAGGAAGCCCCAAGGAGGGCTCCAGAGTGCGTGCAGCCCGAGAGGAGAAAACACTGCCTGGGGTAGCAAGACTTCTCTGCTATTCCAGTTCTAGCCACGTGGGGGCCCCTGGCTCCCGGGAATCGGGCCCCCGGCGGCTCTGGCTTTGCTCCCGGGGAAGGGTGTGCGTGGGGAAAGCCGTACCCAGCCGGCCTGGGGAAGCTGTTTCACTAGCACCTGAGGGCGGGCGACCGCACCACGAAGTCTCAGGTTTCAGGGGGATGGCAGTTGCCTGTCTAAAGGCTTCTCTGTTCCTTGGAATTGTACAGAATGTCTCTTGTGGCTTTTCCTCCTCCCTCCTTTTTTCCTGTTGACTCTCCCCATCCGGCTCTCTGAATCACCAGACTCCACAGGAAAGCAGCAGATGTTGACTTTACTTCTTTCAAGCCAACCTCAGCTCCCTCCTGTGGAGTGGGGAGCAGGCTGGAAGGTGAGAGGCAGGCAATGGAGGAAGATAAGCCTCATTCTTGCCAAATTGTCAGGGAGGATGTAGAGGGAATCTGAAAGGAGTCAGGGACGTAGGCAAAAATTTCTTGGTTCCTGGGGATAGGGCAAAAGGGGCCCCCCAGTGTTGGCTGTGGAACCAGCATCATGAGGAGGAAAGCAGAAGGTGGGAGTGTTCCTGGTGTGGGTGCCAGCCCTTCGTGTCTGAGGTAAGACCTCATCTCTTGCCAGCAGCGTCCTCATGACTCAAAAGTCAAGTCAGGTTGCAGGTCCGGGGAGAAGAGGCCAGAGGCTTCTCCTTGTCCCATGTGAGCCACTAAGCCTCCACTCTTATGCAAGTCTTTTGCAGAAGCTGCCAGGGAGGACTTTCGAGGGCTTTATTCTACATTCATTGCTCCAATTTTTCATCTCTTTTTTCTTCCTCGGGGATCTTCTTACGGGCAAAGAAGCCAAGCTGTAGAGGAAGAGATAAGAGTCATCGTCAAATGCCCTGCCTGGGGACCTCGCCAACAGCCCTCAGACATATCTGAAGTCTTCACTTTTGTTCTGCTTCCAAACATGAGACTCAAATTTATTTTATTTGGCTTAGTTTAATTCAACCAACATTTGCGGAGTACAGGGAAGGGGACCCACAGGCGGCTTAGCTAATCCAGTTCTCCCTCCAAGGACCCCTCAAGTCGTGGGCACCATGCCCCCTACTTGCTACTAACGCAGCGCTTACCTTCCACAGGCAGAAGACAAGGAGAGCCAGCAGCAGCAGCCCTCCCAGGACACTGCCAATGAGGATCCACAGGGAGATGAGGAGGGGGGGAGACTGAATCACCTCCAGGAGGCTCTGTATGCAGAGGAGAGTTGTTTTTAACTCTCACCCTTTCACCCAGCGAGCCACACCCCACCTTAGAGCTAAGCCAGCCTCAAAACAGAAGAATAAAAGGCCAAAAAAAAAAAAAACACACAAAAAAAAAACTGAGGCAGGAATGGAGGCAGTGGGACCCTAGCAATTCTGATATATCACTTCTGGCTCCCCGATTGCTGGCTAATGAAGACACCTCTGTTCTGAAAAAGCCCACAGGTGCCCTTCCCCCGTCCCCACCCTCACTATTTTCACAGCTCTCAGATTCAGTCTCCAGCCTCACCTCACTCCAACGGGAAGCTTCTGGCAGCTGCAGGACACTGCCCGCCTCTGTTCCCAGCTCAAAGGTGCTGACCACTGTCAGAGACTTGAATTTGGCCTGTGGAACAAGTGGATGGGAAGGCATTTCCAGTGAGCCATCATCAGGTGGTGTGGCTCTTGAAACCCCAAAAGCAAAGAAGAGGCTGCCACGCACAACTTCCAGGACCCTCAAGACCAGAAGAAAAGGTTGGAGACCAATGGGGAAAGAGAAGAACGGTCACAGATGGAAAGTCACTGGTCCTTCCTATATGCTGTTTGGTCTACCTGTCATGTATTCAACTCCCCTTTCTTTGGCTGACCCCTACCCCTCCTTTAGGTTGAAGTTTAGATGTCATCTGCTCTGGGACTTAGGGAAGTATTTCCTCCCAACTCCCACCACCCTGGATAAGGTTATAACATTCTGTTTACTTTGCTGGCTTTCACCACTGAATTATAAGAGCCTTGAGGTCAAGGACTGTGTCTCATTAATTATGTGTCCTTAGTGCCTAGAGCCTAGCACAGTGCCAAATACTTAGTGATTTCTCAATAAATCTTTGTTAAAAGGATAGATGAATGAATGGAAAAAAAGGATACCAAAGAGAGATAAAGAGAGAACCAGACTTAGAGAAGGACGGTCTGTCAGAGTTAACTTCCCGAAAACATACGCCTACCAGTACGTCCTCGGGATTTTGTGTAGGTCAAAGCAGGATGGCATACGGGGAAACGCAGTAAAACCCCTAGTACCAAATAGGTGTTATAATTAGATGTTATTTCCGGCTCAGGCAATCACCCTGACTCCCAATCATATTAAGTTCAATGTCTAGAGAACTTGCATAATCCAAATCCCTATCAACTATATAATCTTCCCTCCAGCTACTCTCCAATACATGTCCTGCATGTGGTATCAACTATGTATTCATTCATTTTACAAAGACGTATTAAGTTCCTACAATGTGTTAAGCGTGGTACTAAATGTTGGGGAGAGAAGGCCCGTCCTTCTCTAAGTCTGGTTCTCTCTTTATCTCTCTTTGGTAGAGAGTGTCTACCTAGCATAGGACCTTTCATATAGTAGATCCTAGGTGGATTATGGATTGAATTTAGGTGCCCTATCAATGTTGATTGATTATCGATATAGCACTAAGGGATGATAAATGGAGGAAAATTCAATGATAATAACTAGCTTTTAATGAGCCCATCTCATTATTCATTTCTTCTTTACAACAACCCCTTAAAAGAGGTATTATCTTCCCCATTTTAGAGATGAGGAAAAGAAGCATAGAGAGATGAAATAACTCGCTCAAGGTCCAACAGCTAGCAAGAGGCCAAGCTGGGACTTAAACATGGGTTTGTTCACCTCCAAAGCCTACGCTCAAGGTCCAGATAGGAGCAGAAGGGGAGGGTAATAGGAAATGAAAGTTTTACCCTCCGGAAAAATTCATTGTGAACCAGCCTCAGTAGTCCAACAGAGGCCTCGGACCCCTTTGCGAGCCGCCCAAGGTGGCACCTCACGACCTGACACCGAGTATTGCTCCCATTCTACCAGAAGAGAGAGACGGATCAGGAGCTGGGGTGGAAAGATGCCCCACTTCCCACTCCAGGCTCCACTCCCCCCGCATCCCAAGGCTCCAAACTCTGCTGCTCCCCCACTCTGGACACCTTCTTCACCACCTTATGACTCATACCAGTCTGCTTGTGTGCTGAAGTTCCTCTGGATGTACTGGGGGCCCTGGGGGCTCAGTCAGGTTCTGCACTGTACAGCTTGCCTACGGGAAGATCCAACTTGAGGAACTCTTGATGGTAAGAGGCCAGCCATGCCAGGCTGAGCAGCCGCATACCGCCCACAGTGGGGTAATCCCTTTCTTCTCAAAGAAGTCACGTATGTCAAAGAAAGGTCCCCAGGGGGAGGAGCCCTGAGAGCAGTGACCCAGCAGACAGGGAACTGGTGAGTCCACCGGCTTGAGGAGGGAGGGCTCCCCATAACCCTAGCCCAGACTCACATTGGTCGTGATGACCTGAGACAGTGACAGGAAGTAACTGCCCCCATGGGCCACAGCTGGAAGGAAGGCGGAGATGATGAGGCCACTGACCACATAGCAGCCAAGGTTCTGAACCTGAGAGGAGGATGGGAAATGGGAAGAGGCGGGAAACAGAAGACCCTGCCTCATCTGTTCCCCTTTACCCTGGATACCACTGAAATCTAAGAGACTCTTCCTGTCTTTTCCCAGGACTCCTCCCCTCCCCCCTCCTCATGCCAAGCTGCCCCCCTCCAGCTTCTCACCCTAAGAGTGGTTTTGAATTCAGGGCCAGGACCCACTGGGAGGGTGCCATATGGGTGAACCTCATAGCGGTGAAGAGTGGATTCACTGAGTGGATACCAGGTCAGGAAGTCCATGGTCGCAGCCATGACAGAGACACGGAGGCGCAGGGTTAGCACATATCCATGGATTCGGGGAAGGCAGGGCCAGCACATGTGTAAAGAGACGGGGATACACAGAGAAGACAGAAATGGGACATGCCATAGACTGGGCACAAACTTTAGGGCCACATCCCCTATCCCCCCATTCCAGCTCCACTCCCCAGGGCCCAGCAAAGCCCTATACTTAGGAAGAAAGTAAGACGCTTAAAAGAGAAGGTTCCACATGAGGGGGATTGAAGGCAAAAAGACGGAGCAACCCCAAGGGTTGGGGGACACTGAACCACACGAGTCTGGGGTCAGAACGGGGTCCCAGACGGGAGCTCAGCCATACCTAGAGAAGAGGAGGTGAGGCTCATACTGGATGTAGGCCGAGGTCTGGGCTGTATTATCTTGCAGGGTCCCATTGCTCTCCAGACTATTGCTGCAGAGTCAGGGGGAGAGGCTCACATCCGTCTCGCACACCCCTCTCTGGAGTAGAGGAGTCAGTGCTGTTCATCCCCCTCCCCCAACACACCTACCATGACCACCCCCAAGACCCAGCTGGAGAGGACGGGAGGAGGGCCCTTTGTTCTCACCTGGTCGCAGTCAGCCTCACAAGGACCTGGCTCAGGAGGGAAGAGCAGCTAAACTCAAACTCTAGCAGAAAGGTCACCTGGGGGACAGGGACAGGGGGTCAGGGGAGATTCGTCTTCACAGGGCGACGACAGAGGAACGGAAGCCCTTGTGTGCCTCGTTCCCCAAACTCCCAGGCCCCAGCGATTCCAGCCCCTGGTCTCCCAGAGCCCCTTTCTCATCCTGGACCCCAACTTACCTTGGCTCCGGTCTGAAAGACGGGATGCCCCACACTGCAGAGCCGGCCATGAGGAGAAGGGGCTACACATTCCACCTTCACTGGCCTGTCCCTCTGAGAGCGAGAAATGGGGGTGGAGGCTGGAGCTGGGGCTCCCGCTGCTCTCCTGCCTGCAGCCTCTCAACACTGAGCCTTTCTCTAGAGCCCCTGGCAGCTGAGGACAATACCCCCATCTCCTTCCTCCTCCTTCCCCAACTCCTCCCAAACCTTCTCCCCCAAGGGCACCTGAGGCGTGAAACTGGCCAGGTGGAGGTTTCTAGAGAAGCTGAGACTCAGGCTAGTGTTGTAGGCATTTTCCTTCCTGTTCTCCAGAGTTGCTGATACCAGCACTTTCCGCCGACCACCTCGAACCAGGAACGGGTCCTTCCTAGGAGGGTGGATAAGAGCTCAGGAGTGGACAGGGTGCCAAAAACCTCACTTCTGTTTTCCTGGGCAAGAAACAGCCCGCCAGCTCCCTTCAAGCCCCTTCCTGTCTGGCTCTGGTCACCCTGGTTTGGCCAGTTCACACCCATCCCACCTGGAGCCTCTGATGTCCATATTAGCTCGAAGCACCAGGTCTGTGACGCATTCATTGTCAGGGCCACAGTCCTTCGAGAAGGGGACCTAAGGAGAGGGAAGAGGCTGAGGGCTGAGAGGAAGGCAAGGAGAAAGGAATGCAACTGGGGAAAAGTGGAAAGAGAAGTGTGGGTGCCCAGGTCAGATGTCACCATGATCTCATGTCTCCTCCCTCCTCTTTCGCTTGAATTCACTGAGAAGGGCAGTATTGGGTCCCGGGGACAGGGCTTGGCGCAGCTGACCAGCTTTCGTATGGAGGTGGGCGAGCCCTCGTCCAGCACAGGTCCTGGCTTTGTGGTGTTGTCCAAAACGAAGGTCACAGTCAAGGCCACCGGCCGAAGGTAATCCGATGTATCCTGAGGGAAACCAGAGGCAAAGATCATGGGGAGCCAGGCTTAGGGGTCAACTCAGCCCCCTGGCGGAATGTGATAATGACACTGACCATTTATTGAGCATTTTCTGTATGCCAGGCGCTGTCCTGAGGTATTGTCAATATAGTCACATTTACTTCTAATACAAGTCCTATGACGTAATTATTATTATGAACGCCTCTTGGCAGGTGAGGAAACTGAGGTTTGCAGGTTATGTGACTTGCCACATGGCACAGGTGGCAGCGCCTCAGGTCAGCCTGACTCCAAAGTCTGAACTTCTTCACTTCCCTGGCTTTCTTGCTAATCTAGCAGAAATTCCTCCTCTTACCCAGCCTTCCCCTCACTCCCAGGCCCTGAGGCAAAGCAGTCCCAGACCCCTCCTCACCAGCACATGGAAATACAGCTGCTCACAAGTGACATTCCCCACGCTGAGCCGGAGCCGCCGAGGGGACAGCCTCTGGCCAGAGCCATCAAACGCTGCACGGGCCCCAGCGGTCCACTCATCCAGTGACGCTGTGAACCGCATATCTGAATGGGGCAGGCAAGAGTGAGGGTGGAGAGGGTCCAGAGACCAAGG
The DNA here is from genome assembly GCF_057876585.1 of Rhinolophus sinicus. Lineage (NCBI taxonomy): Eukaryota > Metazoa > Chordata > Mammalia > Chiroptera > Rhinolophidae > Rhinolophus > Rhinolophus sinicus. The sequence continues at coordinate 51,283,333 of NC_142507.1, forward strand.
CAGGTAGGGAAGGGGTTGACAGCTGCCTCGGATGCACGGAAGTCACTCACAGAAGCGGCGATCCCAGCGGCCAGGAGTGCGGGACGTCACTTGGAAGCAAAGGGCTGCAGAAAGGCAGGCTGCATCCTGGCCTCGGCGTCTGCAGTCCCTTTGAACCACACTGATGGCCGGCGGGGTCACATCCAGTGAAGGCGCCAGGTGGACAATGGGCCGGGAGCTAGGAACAGAGTGGGAAAGAAATTCAAGCAGTAGGAGGAAAGTCTGCGAGAAAGGCCACTCTCAGTGTTTACCTCCTTGAGGTCAAAGGAAAGAATAAGGGGTTAGGAGCACATGTCACCCACCCCTGAACCTCTGACAAAGTAAGATAACAGCTAACATTTAATAAGCACTTGTCATGAGCAAGGCACTGTGTGAAGATTGTTATATGGGTCATCACATTTAATCCTCACAATAAGGCTACACGTTACGTACGTTGTTCTTCCCATTTTGTAAACTAGGAAATGGAGGCACAGAGTAAGTTGACCAAGAATCCAAATCTAAGCCTGTGACTCCAAAGCCCTTGCATTTCATCGCTGCGCTATGCGGGCCACTGCTACCTGAGATGGCACCGCTCACCTGAGCAGGACGGCTGCCCCTTGGGCACCTATGGCCACATCCACCAGGTCGTCTCCATCCAGATCTAGCCGGCCATCCACACTCCGACCAAAGTAACTGAGGGCCTGTGGCATGGAGACAGCAGCAATCCGCTGAGAGGAAGAGAGGGGAGACTGAGCAGGGACTCACACACCTGCTTTCCCAGGCCACCCACCTGGCTCTTTCTAATGCTCCCATCAGGCATGGGAAGAAATGAGAGAAACTTGCCTGTGTTCAGGAGTCCCTAGTACAGCAACCTGTGTCCTCCCCCACTCCCTCACCTTTTTGTCTACAGTAGTCCCGCCTTATCCACGGTTTCCCTTTCCACTGTTCCCCATGGTCAACCATGGTCCGAAAATGTTTAATGGAAAATTCCAGAAATGAACAATTCATAAGTTTTAAACTGAGCACTGTTTTGAGTAGTGTGATGAAATTTCACGCTGTCCAACTCTGTCCTGCCTGGAGCATGAATCATCCGTTTGTCCAGCATCTCCACGCTGGACACGCTCCCCGCCTGTTAGACACTTAGCAGCCATCTTAGTTATCAGATCAGCTGTCACGTCATCGCACCGCTTGTGTTCAAGCAACCCTTATTTTCCTTAATAATGCCACATCCACATAACTTTTATGACAGTGTATTGTTATAATTATTCTGTTCTTATTAATTAGTGTTGTTAATCTCTTACTGTGCCTAATTTATAAATTAAATTTTACCATAGGTATGTATGTATAGGAAAAAACATGTAACAGTATATATAGAATTTGGTACTATCTGTGGTTTCAGGCATCCACTGGCGGTCCCCCATCAATACAGGGGGCTACTGCACTGATAAAAAAGCACTGGTTCAGTCTGAGTCACAAGTCCAGGGGAGCACTGATAAGCAAAGAGCACAGCTCCCTTCCCCTTCCCCCCACCATGCCCGGGCTTTATGTGGGCACGCCTGACCTGGGCAGGACGGGGCCTGACGCCATGCTGGGTCCCATGATACAGGTACAGTGCCCCACGGTGCCCATCCTCCAGGGGCGCCCCCACAGCCACATCAGCAAAACCATCTTGGTTCAGATCAGGAAGGGCACCCATGGCAAAGCCAAAGCGAGCATCCTGAGGGGGTTCTGGCTGAAGTGTTCCCTGGAGTGTCAGCAAGGACTGCTGGGTGAGACGAGGGAAAGAGAGCAGATGCTGACGCGATAGTCCCCACCTCTCAGCCAGCCCTCAAATGTATGTGCCTTCCCTTCCTGCCTCCCTCCACCCCTTGCAAATAGGTTCTAGGGGAGCCCAGCAAGTCTCACCTGGCCCACCAGGTACACATAAACACGTCCTGTCTCCTTGTTCTGAGGTCCCAGGAACATGGGGGCAGCCACAAGTAAGACATCAGTTGTTCCATCCCCATCCGTATCCAATGGGCAGAGTTCACTGCCAAAGTATGAGCCAATCTGGGGAGCGGTGAATCCAGAGGAAAGGGAAGGTGATTGTGGGCAAGTGGGAAGCACCCACCAGTCAAACAGGTCCTCACACCCCTGACAGACTCAGCCAACCAGAATTCGGCACAGACTCTTCAGGCCCCCCCTCTTGCCCCTCTACTCTCTTCCCCCACAGCTGGATTTCCTCGGGAGGGATCCGAGGGTCCCACCCTTCCTTGGATGCCCTACCTGCTCCCCCTGGAGGCTCTGGGAGACCCTCACAGCCCCATTTTTCTTAAGTTGGAAGGCAATGACCTTTCCTCGATGTTTAAACCGAGGAGCCCCGGAAAGAAAGAGGCGTTGTCCACTCCGCAAAAACATGGAGGAAACAGAGTAACCTAGAAATCAGGGGTGAAAGGGAAAGAAGACAGGTCAATTGGGAGGGTCCCTAAAGGCATAGGAGGAGGTCTCAAGGAGAGTAGCAGGAGATCAATGAAAAACTTCAAGATTTAAGGGGGGGTACCTCATACCCTCCACCATGGGAGCCTTCCCCCACCTCCCAATGGCCTGCACTCTGCTACTCACCCAGGTAGGCTGCATGGTTCTGCAGTGCAGGGGGGAACTCATCTTCCAGGGCCGTGCGTGGGGGGAAAAGGCGGTGACCGTCTTCAAGCCATAACACTGAGCCCCCCCAGTCATAGGCCCCCACCATCCCAAAGAGAATCCCATCCTGTAGGACAGAACCAGAAAGGGCCACTGACAAAACTCTCCGGGAGTGAGAGGGTCACTGAGGGTATGCTGGGGTCAGTTGGAAAGGCATGAGCAGGTCAGCATGCATATCGCTAAAGGAAGAATCTAGAAGAGCCCTGCGGTTAAAGTTATCTGAGTCAGAGGTTGGAAGGAGTCAGAGGTCGAGAGGGGTTATAGAGGAATCAAATCTGTCCAACCTTTAGCCGATGAGTAGAGAAACCAATCTGAGACATTTCCAGCCCAAAGGAGCTTTCATTTTCTCCATGGGACCCTTGAGCATGAGAAAACATCGGCAACGTCAGGGAAGACAGTTCCACCTTTGACCTATTGAACTTACTCTAGGACCACACCCCACCCTGGCCTCTATTTCTCCAGGGTGATCATTACCCTCAAGGCCAAAAATCCGGTCTCCTAGTGCGTCCACAATATCAGTCAGTGCAGCTTCGTCTGTGACATTGAAGAAGAATTTCTCATCTGGATCACTGGCGATTGCTCTGATTTCCCGCAGGAAAGAGCTGGGATCTCGCTGTCTCCGGAGGTAGTGACCGAGGACCTGGGGTGAGGAGGTCAAGGTGGGGTCTATTAGCTGTGTGGAGTGAGGTGTTAGAGCTGGTACAGAACACAGCCAACGCATCGAAGGACAGGAAATGTGGCTGAGGTCTGGGGAGCGGTTCCTGCCTGTTTCCCTCAAGTTCCCAGTCCTCAATGTCACCATCCCCACCCCCTCCACCCTTCCAGATCCAAAGTAGAGTCTTACCGCAATCCCATAGCGTGTCACTCTTCCAGCCTCACAGGCCTTTAGCGCTGTGGGAAGCTCTTCTCCATCATGTGATTCTCCATCAGTGACCACCACCAGTAGCCTGGCAGCCTCTGGTCGGCCCCCATGGGACTGACTGAATCCTTCTGTGCTAAGAAGAGAGGAAAAGGAGTAAGATGTGATCAGGTGTACGCAGATACACACACGCAGGACTTAACTCCGTCAGCGGTTCACTGAGGTCAGGCATCTCCCCTCTCGGACCATCTCCCTACGGTGGCAAGCATGGAGACTGGCACACAGTAGGAGCTCAATGCTTGAATGTCATCGAACATATAGAGCAGCATATCATCAATGCAAATAAGAACAAAATCCATTCATTGGTAGATTCATTCAGCAAATACTGCATTTGGGAGGACAAATACTAAAGGAATGTAGAAGAAAGGAGAATGGTTAGGTCAGGCGCATCTCCCCAGAAAGTTTGAACGACATTTGGAAAGTGGGCTAGGTCACGAGTAGTGGAGAACCTGAGGGTCAAGATTAAAGCGGGAGTGGAAGGACAGAGAAAGAGAGTTCCGTCTGCAGAGATGAATACAGCAGAAACATGGAGAGACACAGACATAGACAATTTGTAGAAATGTGACGAGAGGGAGTGCAATGACAGCCCAGTCAGCCTTCTCCCACCCACCATTAGTGTGCATGCTAAGATGAGCACGCAAAGCACCTTGGGTACACACTGAACCCTAGAGTACACACTGCCCTCTAAACCCTCCCCTAACCCTTCTAGGCCGTCCTCACTCTGGTCTCCCACACACCCCTTTCCAATGCCTCACCAGGCCACCATTATTGCTTGGGCAGTCTTTGTTTCTCGTCCCTCTCGCCGACTCAGGTTCCTTGCTGCTCTCACCACTTCTTCCTTGGTTCGGAAATCTCCCAGGGACCACTCATGTACAGGGCTCTCGCCGTACTGCACCAGTCCCACCTGAGAATAAAATGTGCAGTCAAATGAAATGTGTGTTTGGAGGTGGGGAGGGAGAAGAAAGCACGCGAGGGAGGGGAGGTGAGCCCCTGGAAAACACTGCCTACACTTAACTCCTCTCCCCCTCCACGCCCGTCCATATTGCCTTCTCTTACCTGTATCTGCTCCGGGTCAATAAACAGTCTGCTCACGAGTCTTCGTAGGAAAGTCTGAACTTCAGACCAGGGGTAGATGCTGTTGGAGCCATCCAAGACGATGACAACATCCATGTATGTGGGGCAGCCTAGGAGGAGGGGGGGTGTGATGGAGAACAGAGGGGTACAAGGTTTTTGCGCATGGGGCCAACAAGGGAAGAGGTTCCATTCTCCCTCCCAAGGGGAGGACACATTCAATTGAAACATTTATTAGGCACTTCTGACATGCAAGGAAGAGAGTCTGCCAGGCTTTGGGTAAATGTAGAACGGAATAAAAGAGGAGAGGGACATACGTGCAATTTACTAAAATAACAAAGAAGGAATTAAACGCTAGGTAGAAATATAGTGCCACCCTATGCTGTGGGAGAACAAAAGAGGGTCAGTTCTCATGGTGGGGAATCAGAGGCAGCAACTAAGAAGATGTTGGAGACTGAAGGTGTTTGAGGAGAGAATATAAGGAAAGGCATTTGGGTGAACTCTTTCAACAAAAGGGGGTGGAGGTATAAAAATCGATGACACACTGGAGAATGGTGAGGTAAACGCTATGACCAAGGGTGGGAAGGGATGTAGTGAGAGCTGAGTTCTTGAAATTGGTTTGACCAGTTCATGGAGTCTTGATGCCCTGGCAGAGTCTGAATTCTAATCTGTTAGGAAACACGGAGCTTATGCAGGTACATTAGGTAGCAGTGAGGATAGCCATGCAGGCCCCCTGTGAAGCATCATATGCTGTTGCCCCATCTTTTTCCCACCCTACACGCCGTTCTGAGGACTGAGTCCTCAGGCCCTTCTTCTGGCTCACGTTGCGCAGTGGGTGCCAGGCTTCCCTGGGGCCGGAACGAAGCATCAACACGGGCACATATCCCAGAACTGAAGACAGAGGAGCCGCAAGCACGAGACCAGAGAGGGGCACAGGCCTGGGGATGGATGGGGGAAACAGTTACTCCCAGGCTTGTGAGAGCACCCTCAGAACATGCTCCCAGTAGGAGGCATTGCGATCACTCCCCGTGATTCCCCTCCTTGCTTTCTAGGGTTTCTAACTCCTTGACCCCGCCACACAGACCAGTTTCCCTTACTATACTGCTCTATCCTCTGCCACAAACCTTCAGAGACCCTTTCCTTAGCTCACCATGAATCCCCCATCACCATCTGTCTCCAGTAGAGACATCCCCAAGTGCATATTCACAGCAGGACGAGATGAATTTCCCAGTGGATAGTCACCTGGTGGGAGGGGTTGGAAGAGAATGAGGTCATGGGGTCACAGCTGGGGTCCTTGAGTTCAGGGCGATTTTGGAAGAGGATGAGATCAGGATAGAGTCAGGGACAGGGAGTATGTAGGATACTGGCTTGAATAAAGTGACGTATGAGGGGTCAAAGCTTCTAGTGTATCAAGGTTAGGGGTTAGGAGTGGAAGACTGAGGCATCTTCTTACCCAAGTGGCCCTTGGCACATGGGGCATTGTGGGAGTCCCCTACAGGGCATCGGTAAACGTCTCCCCTTCTGTCGCCTGAAGGCCCATCCCAGGGGGCACCCACCAGCATCCTGGGAGGACATGAATATAAGCATTGGAGGAGCATGACTTTGAGATAGGCCAGAGGGAAAGGGCATGGGGGTGGGAAACCTAGAGCTCCAGCAATTTCCCAAAGACCAAACATCCCTCAGTTTCTTCCAAAAGATGAGTTTAGATTCCCATCTACCTCGCCCCCCCTGTGAAAGCTCTATCAGTCCCAAGCCCACAGCCCTCTGGTTTCCTCCTCACCATCGCTGTCCCCTCCCAACATGTTGTAAGACACTGTATCCGAATTCAGCTTCGGGTGGCCCTGGGAATAGGCGTGGGTGATGCACGTCCAGGTTAAAGGGAGAGCAGAGACCTAGGGAGCCAGGATGGTAGGTTAGCAGGAAGCAGAGAGGCTGATGAATGCCCAGACAGGTACAACCAGAGAGACGCCATAAAGGGAATGCTTTGATGTCAGTCTGTCTCCCAGCTTATTACTCATCAGTTGTCCTGGCCTCTGTCAATGTCATGTATTCAGAGTTCCAAGCAAGGATGATCTCCTTCCTGTGTTTGAGTCCAGCGGTCTAACCTGGGGCCCTCTGCCATGCTAGTGCACAGCTGTATTTCCATTCCCACCCCTGAAATCTCATTTACAGACATGTCTGGAAGGGTCAAGTTCCTCTTTTCCACATCATTCCTCCTACGCATCCTCTTCCCCCAACTGTGAGGGTCAAAAGAGGGAGAGGGCATTTCTGGAGCCCTACAACTATTCCTTCCAAATTCTCCCCAAACCCAGGAGCATTGGGAGAACAAGCGGAGACCAGGGCGCACAACATGTCTGGGTCTCTCCTTCTCTTTCCATCTCGTCTTGACTCCCAGTGTCATTGGTACATGCTCACTTTCATTCTCCAGTGTCTAGGTCTCTGGTTGATTCCAGCTCTGGAAACCTCCGTGGTAATTAACTGGGTGGGGTCACTTGCCTGCCCACACACATAGTTTGCCATCCATCCTCACCAAGGGTCCCTTCACCCCAAAGTTTCCCCTCCATTCTAACTCATCCACCCTCCAAACTGCCCCCTACTTACCTGAATCTCTTCTTTAACTCTCAATCCACTCTAAAGACCCCCCCCCAATCATGTCCTGGCTGATTCTTCCCTCCCAACCTCGATCCCTTTCAAATCAGAGCTGGTATTTTAGGAAACGAAGATTACAGGGCACTGGTGAGGAAAAATTCCAGGCCTCTGGTCCCTCCCATGGTTCTTTCCCTGTATGTTGCTCCTTCCTTCTCAGTGACCCCCTCTCAGGCCACCCCACCAGCACTACCACCAATGGCTCGAGCTCTGTCTCAGATCATGCTCCTTTTCAGAAAGGTGTTTTGTATGTGAGCCTTTTTGCGTCGAGGAAACAGGCAGGGCTGTATGACCAGGAACTATAGCTCATTGGTGAAACCCAGAATTCTGACCACACAGTCGGTTATGCCTCAGGCCCCAGAGACCACCAAGGGTAGGGAGAAGTAGGGAGGAGGGTAATAGGAATCAGACTAGCCACGTGAAAGTTCACATCGTGTTTCTTCTTGGTCCCCTCACTTCTCCAGGGTTTAGGACAAAGGTTTTAGACAATTGGACACAAATCTTACACAAGGCTCGCCCAGTCTCAGTATGGAAGCAGTCATATGGTGTGGGCATAAGAATGCAAACAGGCAAACACACACACACACACACACACACAAACACACACACACACACACACACACACACACGTAGAACCAGTGTTAACCTCTCACCCGAAGGAGCTCACCCGAACTCCCGAAGAATTTCAACCTTAAAGGTCCCAATGACAAACAGTCCACACATCTTTCATTCCCACCAGAAACCAAGAAGTTATCCTCCCTCACCTGTCAGGAACATCAGGGGCAAGAACAGGTGAGAGATGAGGGGGCACTCCATGCCTGGCTGTTCTCTGTCCCTGCGAAAAGTCCTCTGTGCCTCTGTCACTCTCTCCTTTTCTGTTTTCTTTACTTTCCCTCCCATCCTGCCCCCTCCCACTGGCAGCTAAAAATAAAGTTGGAAGGAATGGGAGGAGTGATGGTGGGGAGCTGTGGGGAGCCCCAGACCAAGCGCAAAGAAGGGCTGAGGGATCTTAGTCTAGTTCTCTGCCTCGGTGCTGCCCCCTGGAGGCGACATCTCAAAATCCAACCAGAACACAGTGGTGTTTGTTCCCTTTTTTTCTTGTTTCCTTTTTTTTTTCTATCCTTTACTGTTGTCAGGCAATCATGTCTTCTTTGGGTTTGGAATAGAAAGTAGGAGTGTGGGAGATAGATACTTTTTACTTCCTAACCTTATTTATGTCAATCTGAGATATGGAAAACGAAAGAGTTGATAACAGTGATATCATTTCCCCACCCACCCAGGGGAGTCCCAATGTGAAGACACAGACTAAGCCTTACCAGCCCCACTCCACTTAGTTCTGTTTGTGGCTCTTAGCTGATGCCGCCTTGTGGCATCAGTGTTTGAAGGGACTATAAAATATGAACTGATGTGGGATATTCTTTGTGGAATCAGTATTACTTTAACATTAGACACCCCCCCCCCCCCATCTTCCCAAGTAGGCTATAAATGTCTGAAGTTGGAATCATGGCGTTTCTTAGCTTTCTGTAGTGCTACCATCTAGCATCATGCTCTGTATAGTTTAGAAGCTCAATGAAAGTCTGTGGGTGATGAATCCATGGAAAACCTAAATAAACAGGAAGCAGGGCCTCAGATAACCAGAACACAGAGGACCACGCCAAACATCCATAAGCAAACTGATCTTTAATGTGCTGACCTAGAAGGCTTGCTCTCTATTGTGGGCACGGGTCCCAGCTATTTACACAGAATCATTGTACAATATTTACAGCAAGATGCTAGACACAGCACCATTCTGGATAGGCAAAGAACAGGCTAGGAACAAGGCCCTGAAATGAAAGTGTACGCAGAAATCTGCAGGTGTGAGTAGTGGGAAGCATACGGGCCAAGTCACAAGGGAGGTTGGTGAGGTAGACATCAGGGAGATAGATGAAGGAAGCATCAAACCAATTCTGGTGCACGAGGGAAGAGTCCGCTGGGACAGAAAGCCTTTAAATTATGATTTGGAGTTTAAAAGGGTAAAATCTGCCACAAGCCACCTTTGTCAGGAAAAAGGAGGCAATTAGAGTTTTACAGACCACACCGTCTACCTCCCCTACCAAAAAGTAATTCTGCTGCTGACCAGATTCCTAGGACTGAGAAGGCACAAAAAGAGATGCCGAGACAGAATCTTAAATAGACTTAGGAGAGACAAAGTGAAGAGTCAAGAGAGACACGGACGACGCAATGGAGGAGGAAAAGAACCAAAGCTCCCGCAGATCTGAACATTAGAATCACCCTGCTGACTACAAAAGGTACCTTGCCTCACCTCATTTTCCACAAAGCTCTTCCTTTTCTACCCCAAACTCGCTGGATTTTAATTTTAACCAAGGAGGCTGGTACGTTGGAGACGATCTAAGACTCCATCTTACCAATTCAGGTCCCCTCCTTATCCTGTACCAGAGTATCAGGGCTTGAGTCGTAGCCAAGGGCAGATTAGGGTGAGAAGAGACAGGATGGAGGACACGAGGCCACAAAGCCCCACAACCCCAGGGCCAGAGCGCCAGAGGCCTAGTTTGTCCAGTGGAATGAAGAGATCGCAGGCATTTCTGACCAAATCCAACAGAAGGGGGGGATGGCTTCGAAGGACCCGAGCCAGGAGCAGGACTCGGAGCTGAAGCTTCAGAGCCAGTCGGGGCAGGGCTCCCGCTGGAGTCCCTGGACCCCCAGGTCCCCCCGTTTCAATTCCTCCTGCGACTCCTCCTCCAGCACTCTTCTGTCGCCGGCTGCAAGCTGAAGACTCTTGTTCCATCAGTATGCGAATCTCATAAGCATCGCGGCTCAAATTCATGATGAGGGAAAACAGATAATACCTGAGATACACAGGAGGAAGGTTCAGTAAAGGCACGTGTACCCACTTAGCTTATCCAATAGAACAGTCAAACCTGTTTTCCCCCATAATGCAAAGGGATTACACATTAGAACACCAGAAAAGAACGCTAGTACCCACTATTAGAAATGTCCTCCCCCCTTTCTATAACTAATAGAAGTTTCTGTGTACCTTAAGATCCTGGCTTAAAACTCATGAGCATCATCAAAGCGTCCAACACCGACCTCAAATTTCATTTTTCCACTCGGCAACCCATTAGCACATATGCATTCAACTTGAACTATAGTAATACGAATTTATTTTGAAAGAACAAGCTTCACTTGTTTCAGAGAGTCAGACCTATTATAATTTAAATCCAATCCTTTTGTTAAAAAAATAAGAGGCCCAGAGGCATTAAGCAGCTTGCCAAATCTGTTATTAGAAACTCCTTAAGAACAGTCTTTTTTTCAATTTTTAATCCACCCTGACAGCAGTCCTCAATATAATTGTCCTACCTCTAAAACACATCCTGAATCCAAGCGTCTCTCTATTATACTCCACCGCCACAGTCTAAGCCGCCATCTCTTGCTTGAACTACAACTTCAGTCTTTTAACTGGTCTCTCGAGGACCACTCATGCCCCCTGCCCCCAACAATCTAATTTCATGTAGTAGCTGGCATGAACATAACTCACATCATTACTCCCCTTCTTACAGCTCTCCATGGTTTCCTTCCTGTCACATTTAGAATAAAACCTAGATATCTAAGACAAGCTTATAGAACTCAACATGTGACCCTGCCTCTCTAACTCCACCTTACACCATTCTCTCCCTCAACAACTGTGTTTTGATCCCACCAAGCTTATTATTGCTTTAGGAGCGTTATACTACCCACTGCCTCCACTTGGAATAGTCTCCCTCCAAAAATCTTCACATGCCTGGCTCTTTCTTGCTCTTTGGGTCTGAGCTTACATGTCACCTTTTCAGAGAGGCCTTCTCTGATCCCCCATTCTAAAGTAGCGAGCCATTCACTCTCTACCACATGACCCTATTTTAATTTCCTGCATAGCACTTAACCACTACCTGACATTTTTCTTATTTATTCTTTATCTTTGTCTCCTCTCATTACAATGTAAGCACCACAGCAGCTTTACCACTGTATCCCTGTGTCTACACCAGTGCCTGCGCATAGGAGGAGCTCGATAAATGAATGAAATGAATAAACGTGGCATATAAACTCTTCTCGGTAGTTGCTTTCCCACACTACTCCAGCCAGGCCTCCATCCTCAGCCCTCATACGTCATAAGCCACGTGATACCTGTAAATCACTGAGAGAGATGAAGAGAAACGCAACACACAAAGAGAGAGCGAAAGATGCTAATACAATCTAAAACAAAAACCAATACAGATGGTCGTATACAGACAATTTTATTCCCAACTCATATTTCTCTCCACCCGCATTGCCAGGCAGCTCCTTAGTCTAAGCCAATTTCAACTTTTGGACATATTAGGACATCTCCTCCTGCCCTATTGCAATCCATTTTCCACACTGCGGCAAGAGAGATCTTCTTTAAACACAATTTGAATTATGTCACATCCCTGCTCAGAACCCATGGCACTTAGGATAAAAGTTTTAAAAACCTAAACAAACAAAAAAATCTTACTATTGACCAAAAGTAAGTGATCTGGCCCCCGCCTATCTCTCCAGTTTGAACATTGTGTTCTTTACTCAGCACTGTCCATGACACTGGCTTTCTTTTTGTTTCTCTAATTCCCCAGAGCCTTTCTTGGTTCAAGGCCTCAGGACATGCTAATTTCTGCTTGGCAAGGTCGTCTCCGCTACTGTTCGCTTTGTCTACCCTTCTACTCAAACTTCAGGTCTGAACTAAACTGTTACTTTCTCAAAGTGTTCTTCCCTGATCTTTCAATCTAAATTAGCTTCTCTTGTTATATATCTCATAACACCCTGTACTTTTCTACAAATACCTGGATGGGCGGTTATTTTTTTTAATGACTCCCCCACTAGACTAGAAGCTTTGTGAGAGCATGAGCCATATCTGTTTGGCTCTTTGCTGTATTGCCTGGAGCACAGTAAGCACTTACTAAATATTTTTAGAATGACTGCGTGGTCAGGAAGTGAGGGGTGTACCCTATGGTACAGACAGAAGCAGAATTAAAGCAGTATAATGTCTTATCTTGCCCAATCTTAGTCATTCATTATGGAAGAGCATTTGTCTTCCATCTGTCCCCATTCCTTATTCTCTGATAGTTTAAGATATAAAGGAAGATTGGAAGCCAAGTGATTGATGAAGCTGTGTATACTCTGGGAAGACCCGGGGAGACTTTTCTCTCATAAAAGGCAAGCTATGCAGTGTGGAGAATACAAAAGGTCTTGTAGGATAAAAGAATATCAAACCTGAACGAACGCTGGGCCCACTTCTCCTGATCCACACGGGGAGCTAGTCCAGACTTTCCAGCCCACAGAACATTGTCACAGGCGAAGTACAAGGCTCGATTGAGGTGACTAACAGTGATGCAGAATCTTAGGACAACATCTGACAGGTGCACAGCTCGTTTGGCTGATTCAAGGGCATCTGCTGAGTTCCCCAAGCGTAGAACTAGTGGGGATTAGCAAGAAAAAGCAAGGATTTGGAAATAGGCAAACAAAGAACAGGACATAGAGAAAGACAAAGGCAAAAAGGTAAAAGTTGAGCAAGTGATGGAGACAACAATAACAAACAATTTTTAAAAAGAGCAGAAACAGTTCATTTTTTTTTACTTCAAATTTTAAGGAATTTGTGTCCCAGTTTAGTTTTGTCAAACTTGCCCCGTTCTCTTCAATCCCTCCTTATTCTCTTGCTCCCGTTCTTTGATCTCAATTGGGAGGCATGGGTAGAGGATAAGTGCAGAGCCAAATGAGGGAGAAGAACTGGCGGAGAAGGTCAAAAACAGGAAGGAGGGACTAAGGGAGAATAGCTGGGGAAGGAGGACGCGCAGAAGTCATGCGAGGAAAGGCACTGCTACGTACGCTTTCTTCCTAGGCTCAGATGACCCTCCAGTTGTCGAATCTGTTTCTGTAACTCAGGACTGGCCCCATGCTTCTGCAGCGCGTGGCCAAGAAGGGAGCAGGCATACTGGGCGGCCCTGGAGGAGAGGACAGACAAGGTGAGGTGGAGACCCCCTAACCTCCCCCTCAAAAACGTCCTCCAAAAGGCAACCGTGGACTTCTCCTTTCCCAGGTGGAGACCACTTCCTTTTCCTCCTCTTCAGGTCTATGACTCACGCTTCTCCTCCAGGCCAGGGGAAGGCAAAGGCACTAGGGTAAGAAGGAGCCAGGAGGGGGTGGGCTGCGCTAAAGAGTTGAGAAAATAAGAGACTTGACAATGATGAGAACTGAAGGGGACAGTGAAAGCAGCGGGGTCCATGACTAGCATGACCTGTCTGTGATATGTGAGGGGGTGGGGGATAGTTGGGGGGCAGGTGATTCTTCCCAATAAGTGAACTAAGAGATTTCAAGGCCCTCGAGCTGAAGTGAGACCAGAAGACGAGGCGGAGGCAGAGGAGCTCCCCGGTGACAGCGGGGTGAGGGACACCGAAACTTGGAGCGACTTCTCAGCTCTGGGGACAGAGGCCGGGTCGCAATCCACCGCGGGCAGAAGGCTCCACATTTCACCACCGCCCAGTGAGGGAAGTGTTGGTCTTATGTGGACACGGCAACCCTGAGCGGCCTCCCGCTGGCCCGCTCGTGCCTCAGTTTCCCCATCTTTCCCGGGAGCAGAAACGAATCACCTCCCCACGGCCCGCTCCAATCAGCTTGTCGCGGTCTGTCCGGGCCCCCGTAGCCCGAGTTGACCCTTTCTGACCCCCGTAGTGGGAACCGACCTCGCTCACGAGGGTCCTCCTTTGCCCGCCCTCCCCCCATTCCTAGTGGGGCCGCACCTGCACAGCCGGTCCCGGGCCTGGCTCTGAGCACTGAAGCGGACCCAGGCGTCCATGACAGCAGCAGCGCAGGCTCCGCAGCCCCGCTCCCGCCCCTAGGCACGCCTCCCGGACGGCCCAACGGTGCCTCGCGAGGGACACACATCGCCAGAAAAGAGCAAGCGGACACGGCCCCTGAAGCGGAATTTCAGAATGAGAAGCGCTGGCGTGTGGGCCTGCGTGTTTCTGTGCTGTCTCGGTCAGCCGTGTCATCCGGGGGTCTCTTATTTCCTAAGCATGCTCCAGCCGCATTTTCTTTGAAATATTCTGGACCAAGGGCGGGGCTTGCAGGGGTGGGGGCGGGGCAAGAAGGCGCCGTAGTCATCTCGCGGTGGCAGCCGACATAGGGCTCCCCCACCCACCCCGTGGAGGTTCGAGCAGAGCACCCCCAACGCGCTCGCGCGCACCCGCTCCGATCAAGTCCAGCGATTTGGGGGCTAAACAAGCCTATGGAAGTAGAGGCAGTAACAGACAGTACCAGGCTCTCCGCAGAACCCTGACCGTTGGTTAGGTGACCTCCAGAATACAGATGGAGAGTCCGGACAGAGGCTTTAGGAAGAATTTCGCAATAACCAGCTCCAGATCCTAAAAAGGAGGGTGAAGAATCAGTGGCCGAGGAACCTCTTCAGACTCACACTTCATCCCCCCCCTTCCCCTTCCAGGTCACCATGTCTACAGGCAATGGCACCACTTTGGGGGTCAGCAGCGGTGGCAGGGGCGGGGGGAGAGGCCTGGGCGGGATCAGGAGTGGAGGTGGAGGGTTCAGAGCTGCCCACCTTCTCTGATGCAGCCAAGGTCCGAGTGGGAGTGACCACTGTGCTTTCTTCTTCCGCTGCAGGGAACTGGCCGTGCTGTGACAGCCGCAATGCAGCCAGCTTCGCCCCTCTCCAGTAGGGCGACTGTTTGCCCATTTAGCAGCTGCCGGTTTACGCTTGTGGTTATGCCCCTAGATATCACCCAGAATATCGCTGTTCAATGGCTGGCGGGGAGTATCGCATGTCAGACACTCCTGTTCCTGAAACTAACGGCCATGGTATGCTGCAGCTTCCCGGCCTGTGGTCACTGGACTCGACTTCCAGGCAGCAATACTCTACCCACTTGGACCTCGCTTAGCTGGAGGGAAACTTCTGGGGGCGGCCAGGGGACTTAGTTTCCTGCTTGCTTTGCCCCAGGTTGAGTGGCTTGTCTGGACTCAGGGCTAAACTGGACAAAAATTTGGGCACGGCAACATGAGCCCACGGAGACAAAGGGTGTGCTTGGCAATGGTCAGCCACTAATCCTGTGTGGGGGGGGAGCATCTGGTAATTCTTTTGCTAATTAAGATCATTGCATGTTAACTTGTTAAGAGCCTACCTCTTAAAAGCAGTACCCTTTATCTGTGCTTCTTCCCTTCAGTTTTTACTTCGCTTCCCCCTTTTTGTATCCTTCCTCAGGAGATTGTTGCAGCAAAACTCTAGAGCAGGGAGGAAACATATGGGGTCTAGAAAGAAGACAGTGAAGCCAGAGGCTCTGGGAAAATTTTGTGGTATATTCATTCATGATTCAAAAAATAATGTGCATCAGCCCCAGGTACATTCAAATGCTCTATTAAAGATAGAGCAACAAAGTCCTGCCTTCTAGAAATGTAGAAGAGCGCAGGAGACACCTTAGCACAAAGCAGTACAGTACAGTGTACAGTGGAGCCTTATGCTAAAGGTGAGCATAAGGAGCTAAGTAACAATGAGGGGTGTCTGACCCACTCTTCACTCTTGGACAGTCGGGAAAAGCTTCCCAAAGATGCTAAAATTTGATTCTTGAAAGATACGCGTAGGTGTTAGACAAGTTAAAACAGGAGGAATGCTAGGGAGGGTGGGCAGTGGATCTCACGAGTGGTTGCAGCTAAAGTTGAGGGCTAGAAAATGGTGAGTAATGAGCCTGGAGGGGAAGTCTGATCACAAATATTAAGCTTGTACTTTACCCTGAGGGCAGTGGACAGATACTAAAGTAAAAAGTAGAGTGACATAATCAGATTTGTATTTTTTACTCTGGCTTTGTTGTGGACTGGGTGTCAAAACTGGAAAAAAACAAAGGGAGCATGTGAACCTGAGTACCAGTTAATCAAATCTCAATATGAAAATGAACTAGAATCTAGAAAAAAGCTAAATATGAAGTAATTTTCTTCAAAACAAAAACCACTACTACCATGGGGGGTGGGTAGAGCAGCATCTCAAGATTAGGGTTATGTCTGGAAGGGGGCTAAAATTTCAAACTCTCGAATGATAATGCATTATTCTTGTAATCAGATTTAAAATGTGATCCGTAAATCCTCACATTATTAGAAATACACCAAAAAGTTAGTCCAACTATAGTTCTAAGACATACATCTTCCAAAAGTATGCTGCAAACAGGACCTCTGCTACCCCAAACTTTAAAAAGCAACTTTTTGCCTCAAGTACAAAAGGAATGATTTATTTATATGAAGGAAATTTTAGGTGGGGACTGGGAGTTAGAAGCCTGTTTTTGTTGCACTGCTTGCTTGTTTTACTTTGCTGTGATTTTTCAGAGTCTAGGTTCTACCATTAACTAGCTATGTGACTGGCTAAATCATTGAAACCCCTGGACCACAAGATGATGACTTAGGAAATGAATTTCATCCTTTCTTACAGTTTGGACAATTGACAATCTAACAGTTGCAATCTCCATGTGCTTCAATGGCAAACTAATGGTAACATTATGATACATGTACAAAAGGTGATACTTTTAGTTGCAAATTAGTATCCTCTTGTGTAAATTCTGCATTGCCCATATGTTGTATTTAAAATATTAGTGTCAAAAAAATTTTTTTTTTTCCTGAAGGAACCCTTTATTTGGGGAGAACCTGGAAAAGAGGGGTTACTCACAGTCCAGATCAGCCTAGAAGGGCCTGAAGGACTGTCTGTCTAGGTACAATAGTTGTATAGCAAAAAAATTTTTTTTAAGTGTGCTGTTAGTGTGATGAGGGAGTGTTGGGCTAATTAGAAATTAGTTTTATAGGCTCAAGTTTCCAAGTATCAAACAGTTGAAAGGAAGGTTTCTACAATAGGTGGTAAATTGTGTAGAAAACAGGGAAAAGAAGAGGCAGAAGTAGGACTATACATCAAACTTAAGTCTAGGAGCCTGGCCTGTTTTTAAATCCCTCCTCACAATGTGTCAAATATTTCTCGGCATAGTGCACAAAAACAAGAGAAACAAACCAAAAAGACCTAGAAATATAAGAACTCAAGATAGGGGTAAAGGAAAGACCATTCCCAAGTAGCTCAGAGTAGCACGAACATAATTCCAAGCACTTCATAAAATCACGTGTCTATGGCTGATATTTTACCATCTTTCTTAAAAGTCCCTCATGCCTGCTGAAATCACTTTCCAAATATCTAATATCTAGGAACCTGACAGCTACAGAGCTTGCCTTTTATCAAACTAAGTGACTCAACCTACTTTACCTGAACCAAGCTCAAAACTGAAAAATACTTTATTGATTCAAACCAAAAACCCAGCAATTTACCAAAAGGGTGGAGGGGCAGCCAACAGCATTTGGAAAATGTTAAAATTTTATTATTTATCAGTTTCACCATTATAGTTCTTGTATATACTCCTCCTCCTAAAGGTCATTTCAGAGTGGCTGCAAAATGGCCTGAAATTTTAGCAGCACTCAATTTATACAAGATTTCTTTTTTTCTAAAGAATTAGTCACAAACACATTAGGAAAATCACATCAGCTAAAAATGTTGGTGAGGTGATAAAGCTATCCTTTTATAAGTGCAATGTTTCAAATAGTACTTGAGAAGGCAGGATTCTTTAAGTCCCAGGATATAACAAACTTAATGGTTAGCTCCACAGCCTAAGGGGAAGATAAAGATGTTCAAGATACATTTCTAACCGTTAAATACGGCACCACCACGGACAAACTGTAACTGTACTGCTCTGCATAGATACCAGGATGAATTAGGAAACAGTGTGACACGGGTGGGTAGCTTGGGAGGAGGTGGAAGGGGAACCAGTTCTAATAGTCCTCAAGCCCACTCCAGCTGTTTGTTCTCCAGCACCGGTTGAGGGGCCCAGTCCCTTTCACTCAGTGCGTCACCAAAGGCAACTTTAAAGCTCAATGGCAAGAGACTACCTATAACCTCTTCACGTTCTCCTGCCTCTTTCTGCTGCCATCGACTGCCACAACCATCTGCTACAACTACAATGTCCTCAGTGTGTCTAGTCCCCAGACAAGGAAGGAGAGCCAAGATGAGACTCCAATCCCCAGGCCCGAATTCATACCCTGGAACTATTGCTGTTAGCCTCATTTATGATGGCTATTTATCAAGTCAAATCGAGATCCTAACCATACTTCTAGTACCTGATGCTACACACAATTTTACTAAATGCTTTCAATTCCAAACAGCCTCTAGCCATCCTCTGAACTTGAGTTAGTTGGTCAAGGGTTAAGGAGGTGATCAGTATTCTCCCTTACTCTCGGGACACCATCAAGTCTTAAAGTAGACTTACTAGCTTCATATAACACAGCACCTCAATCAAACCTTTTCTCCAGCATAATCTCGGGGGGAGGGGGGGAACACACAGTCCCAAACTGGGAAGGGGAAGAGGGTTTGCAGCATTCTCTTCCTTGCAGGGAAAGAGCTCCATCTCACTATCTCTGCCCATCCATTAATTCATCCTATACTCGGGTTAGGTGAATATGCCCTCTGCCACTGTCTAAATAATCACCCCCGCATTTGTCTGTGGGCCCAGCGACTGGCCCTGCTTGGCTTGCTGACCTCTGGCCTCTGCTGGACATCTCATCACCTGCTGGGTCTCTCCTGCCATGCTGACTGCAGTCCCTCCCAGCCTCAGCCATATCCTTTTCCTCTTTGGTCTCCTCAATGCTGCTCTGGATTCTGTCCTCCGTGGGGCATTCGCGCTTGGATGCTGAAGAGGGCACCAAGAACTTAGTATAGACTCCTCCAGGGAAGGAGGGTCTGGAAGAACTCCCGGAGGGTCTGGAAGAACTCCCCGACGGGACGTTCAGACCCTTAGACAGATGGAAGTATACACAAACGTGGCAGCAACAGCAGCAGTAATGAAAGAAACATTCTGTAACATCCATTTGCTCCGGACAGAGTATACAGGAACAGAATAATTTATTCTTTAATATCCTGAGAACATCTCACTGCTCTTCCTATTCTTACTTCCAAGGAAAAGAAATACTAAGCAGTGTCTCTACTTTTGACCCTTTGAGACTTGAGACTATGTCTAATGTAGAAATTCACAGAGAATTCAGTCACTGGGAGAAGTATCTTTACAGTGACACATACTACCTTGTTGGAAATAGCACTTCAGAGCTTCCAATGTTAGAACAGGAAAGTAATTTTAAATGTAGAAAACAAGAACGGGACATTTATTCGTAACTCAAAAGAAACACCAAGCAATAAGGTAAGAGATTAAATACAAACAGTTCCACCCCAGCCCTATGTCTCCAAGGCTGGAATCTCTGGAGAGAACACCCGGACAACAGAGGACCTGTCAGCGACGCCTCCGGTCTGGACTCCTGCTGCGTCTTCGGCCACCTCTAGGGAAAATGAAGGGGGGGAGGTCCATCAGAGGGACACAATACAATGTCCTTATTCCATTTCACTCGTATTCCCTTCCCCAAGACGCTGTTTGCCCCTCTCCACTTTACCTCCTCTTGCTCTTGGGTGGACCCCGAACAAAACACCAGTCCACGCTGATTGGCTGTCCCATCAAATCCTGGCCATTCAGTCCTTCCATAGCAGCCTGGGCCTCCTTGTATGTTTCATACTCAACTAGAGTATAGCCCTAGGGCAAGTGAAAAGGCAGATATCAAAACCCTCCTATTCCACCAAGCAGTTTTCTACTCAAGCAGGACAGTCTATGTGTATAAACTTTAAACAATGAATATATATCAGAGAGTGCCAAAAAATATATATAAACATTTTAAGAAAGGAAAAACGGTATTAAAATCGCAATACTCAATATATACCGATAACAAAAGATGAATACAAGTCACGTGTATACATTTTTTTGGCGCCCCCGGTATATCCCTACTGTATTTACAATATGTTTTTCTGTTTCTGTCCTAACAAAATCAATTTCCAATGTTGTTTTATTTCAGCTTTGCTCTTGGCCAACCACACCAAACATGGGAGATCTAACAATGCTGTCCAAGGGTTATGGGGGAAGAGAGGCAATGGAGTGTAACTTTGGATACCTTCAGGTATCCTGTACGCCTGTCCAGGTTGAGGTGGATATTTTTTATTTCCCCATATTCTGCAAATTTGTCATGGATGTCTTCTTCCGTGGCTTCTTCATGGACTCCAGTGACAAAGAGAATCCAGCCTTCAACAGCTGTTGGGGAAAGGAGGGAGGTTGTTTCAGCCCATGAGAGAAAAACTTCAAGCAAGATCACAGGAGTGTGAACTCCAGAGACTGGTTAAGCTATCTCTGACCCCTTTCCTACTGGTTTTATTTTACTAGTCCCTAATTCCTACAGATACCTACAGGCTCCATTTTACTTACAGCGTTGTGGTCCAGGTTCATCGCCATCCTGCTCCACGCTGTCATAATCCTCACGCATCCGCGCTCGAGACCCCTCTTCTAATAAAAAACATACACCAGATCACCGGAAATTCGTTCTCCCACCGTTCCCCATGAATCAGAATGGGGACTCCAAAACCCGTAGCCTTTCTAGACCCCCCTTTCCCCACAAACACTCACCGGAGCCAAAGCCGCGGCCCTTCCGTTTCTTCGCTTTTTCCTTCAGTTTGTGGATGCTTTCTGCGCCCCATAAGTAAAGAGTAAGTAACAAAAACAACACAATCGTCTCTCTCCCAAGACAATATCTGAAAGCGGACCCCCATCACCTCCAATCCCAGTCCCTTCCCGGTCCCGCCCCCAAAGGGGCGGAGCCTCCACTCCAACCGAAACCCGGTTCCCCGGCTCCCACCCTCCCTGCCGAGAAGAATGGAAATTGTTTTCCTAGTACGCCCTTCTGTCGCACCTTCCCCGCTTCCCGCAGCCGCCTCCACCGTCCTCACCGTCCCCATCCTCATCCATGGCGAAATCTTCGCCCCCGGCCTCATGAAGATCCAGCACGTCCGCCATCTTGCCTTCGTTCTAATTCTCGTCGGTGCCGCTCAGGAACTAAGCATCTCGGGAAACTGTCGCGGAGGGGAAAGGTCGCCAGTCAAGATAACCAATCAAAAGCCTACTCTAAGTCCCGCCCATCGGTGCGGTGAAAATACGCCCTGGAGGCGGGCTTAGTCCGGGAAGGGCCGGAAGTGTTCCTGTAGCCATTTTGAGCAGGTCGTGAGCTGAAAACAGTCTTACCGCGAGAGACAAGCTAGGGGGTAGGCGGAGATGGTGTCTTCCTCCTATTTAGGGCTGCCTTGGAGAAAAACTACTGATGATGCTCAGCCTAATTTCTTTAGTAGATGGCTGCCTTCCGTCTGTTTTCACCCCATACTAGGAAATGGAAGTTGATAAAAGTTTTTTCTCTCAAAACTTCCAGGCCTGTCCCCTTTTCCTGGGAGCAGCCGGATCTGTGATGGAAGCATTTTTAAAAAATGGTTCAGTCAGCAATGCTGGCTCAAAGAGCTGCTTCTGGAACACACAGTGACGGCACCGAGTTTCTCTCTTAAAGAAACTAACAAACCTAATTGTCTTGAAATAGGATTGGTGAGACAGATAAACCAACTTTTTTTTTTTTCTTTTTTAAAGTTAAACTCCCAAGCTCTTCCCACCACCTCGGGGAATTAAAGAAAGAAAGAAAAAAGTCATGGCTTCAAACAAAATAGGAGCGTTAGCTTTTTTGAGGAGCATGCGGGTATTTCACGTTTAAAAACCTAGGAGAAGAGGCAAAATCCATAATTGCCCCCAAATTCTGGAACCCTGACATAGGCCTTAAACAATAGTAGACTGCAGATTCACTTATTAATTTTTTAATCAAACAGTTATGAATGCCTATATATGTGTGTGTCTAATATTAGAGGAGGTGCTGGCAATACAAGGAAAAATAATTGCATTCTCAACAATCATAATTACATTTGTAAGTGATAATTGCCATCACAAAGGACTCCCGCAGTACAAAGAAAGTGCCTAATAGGACTGGGTGTAAGGCAAGTCCATGTAAGGGACAGCTTCGGTTTGAACTGGGCCTTTAAGATTTGGTAGTTTTCCAGTCAATGCAGTTGTATTGAGACCAGGAGACACTAATCTATTCTCCACAGTAGGTAGCGTGATCTTTTTCAAAATTAGTTGGTCACGTCCCTATTAAAAACCCTTCCTTGAATTATTTTTGCACTTTGAATAAAGTTCAAACTCACAGCCTGCCCTGCCTATGTCTCCAACCTCTTCCATCATCATTCTTCCCTCTCATATATTAAGCTCTCCCTACACTTTCCCTCAACTGTTGTATTGTACTATTTCCCATCTCAGGACTTTTTGCAGCTTTCTGTTTCTGATGGTCTTACTCCAGCTCTTCACATGGCTAGTTCAACCCCATCCTTTGTGTCTCCCTAAAATACTATGGTCACCCAAAGGGGTCTTCTCTATCCTCTCCTTCACTCTGTTTATGCCTTCACGGAACTTAAATCAGAATCCTTAATTACCTTGTTTACTTTCTAATTTGTTTAATGTTTGTTTTTCCCATTAGAATGTAATCCTTATGTCAAGAGACTCACATTTACAACTATATTCGCAAAGTTTAGAACAGTGCCTGGCTCAAAGTAGACATTTGGTACTTATTGAATTAATGATTATCAGAATAGCAAGAAGTTCTGTATGCTTGATGCTGTGTGACTAGGAAATAAAGCTGGAAATACAATTTAAGGCCAAATTGCATGCCATGCTGGGGATTCTGGAATTTATCCTGAAGGAAATAAATTTCCCTACTTCAAGTATTTGCATATTCATTATTTCTAACATTTGTAAATGGGCCTTATTCTATTTTTATTAGCATTTTTCCTTAAATAGACTGACTTTTTAAACAAATTTACACTAAATTTAGATATCATACGTGGAAAATCTATGTTTTTTACTATAAATTCAGATAAAAACGTAACTAGTAAAAATGAAAAATGTTTGCCCATCTACCACCCAAAATCATCACAGGTAATAGTAAGGGTTCACATATAAAACTTTGGGAAATACTGCTAAAGGTGAAGATAGCTAAGTGATTATTTAAGCAAAGGAGTGGTACAGTCATAAGTATTTTAGAAAGAAATCTGACAGTAATATGGAGGATGTTAAAAATGAAGGCAGAGACTAGTTAAAAATGAAGGCAGTGGTCCAGCCCAGAGATGATAAAGGACTGAATTAAGGCAACAAATATAGACAAAACAGATCAGAATGTTTACACAGGAGGTAAACGCAACAGTAAGTGGCTTATTAGATAATGGTTGGGAAGAGTTGAAGATGGATCTGGGGTTCTAGCTTAGATAACTGGGTAGATAATAATTCCAATAACATCTGGGGAATCAGGAGCATGTATGGAGAAGTGGATTTTACTTTGGATATGTGAGTTCACAGAGCTTCTGTTATATTCAGGTGGTGATGTCCACTATATGGAAATATAGATGTTAAGACTCAAAACAGGTTGGGGTGGAAGAAATCTATTTGAGAATCGTGTATGATACAGTTTAGACCACCATAATGGGTGAGATTGCCAGTGGTATGGGTAGAGCTCAAAGAGAAAGGATTAAGGACAAAATCGAGGCTCCTCAAATGTCTGGAGAAGGGGAGGCAAAATGTCTTTCCCCAGCAGTACAATTTTATTTCTACCACCCAAAAAAATACTAATAAAAATTCTTTTTTAGTATACCTATATGTAAGAGAAAGGGTTATTTTCGAGCTCCTCTGATACATAGGTCTCAAGAAAGAGTCAATCTGGCTCACTAGACAAAAATCTATTTTTAATTGTATAAAATTATACATATAAAATACATAGAAAGTACTAAAAAGATAAGTAAAATCTTTAACAGCAAAAGTGTACAGATCAGGGAACAATTTTTCTCAAGTCCTTTGAGATCTTACTTGTTGGTATTCTAGAAAAACAAATCCAGGAAGTGCAAGGCCAAGTTCTTCTCACAACTCACACCCCTTAACACTTCCCCGAGAAAGGAGCATAGGAGAAATGAGGGTTTGTGATTTCCAGATTATAAATATCAATAAAAACTGAATAGATCCACCTATTTTTTAATTTAGGAGCCTCTGCTCCAACCCTACATGTGCTTCATGGAATAGAGAGAAGGGGTGTGGAGAATTCAAAGAAGTCCCTTTCAAGAACTAATAACAATTGTTGCTAGAGTCCTTACCTCTGATCCCATATGTACTGGTCACCAAGATGATTTCAAAAGCAAGAAAGCTGACTTCCATCTTGTCCCTGTCTGATCCAAAAGAACAAACTGTGGCCTGTTTCCTAACCTATTTCTGAAAGCAAAGTGTATAACTGTGAAATGGGAAGTCTAATTGTAAGCACATTATACTTCCCAAGTTCAGGTTAGAAAGTGCATTGAGCTATACTATAGTATAAAGGAGACTACATAAACGAGGGGGAATTATATCTTAGAAGACCTACAAAAAATACTCCCAAAGGTGAATGCTTTCGCTGTACTCCAGATCCCATCTCTCCTCTTCCACCCAGGAGAGAGGTGGGCGGAGAGAACGGTATTAAAAACAAATCACTGATAGCTGATTACTGATGTTCTTCCCCCTCCTGCAGTCTCCCAAGGTTCCAATTAGGAAGTGCCATAATGCCAAAGTCTTATCTGATTTTCCTGATCTACTCATGCTGTGATAGTGTGACAGAAGAGGAGAGAAAACAAGTGTGAATCTAAGGTAGTAGACAGCAGCAACTTCATGGCAGAGAGAGGAACATGGCCCTCTCCAAATAGGACAGATCATTTTTCCAAAGAACAAAATGATGGGAGGAGAGAGAAGAGGGAAATAGGTTTTAACTTTTACCAATCTCTGCAGGCAGGAAGGTCTAAATACAGGGCTTAACTAAGCTGTGTGAGCAGAGGAGGAAGAGGAGGGGAAAGTGAAATACTGAAAACAAGCAACTTCAACCCTGACCCCTTCTGTAGTGTAGAGTATGTCCAGACATCTGGACTACCGGTATGGTATCTATGCCCCAGATGCAACTTAGGTGATCAACCCCTACACATTGTGTTTATACTTCCTCTTGTTCCTGGGCACTTTCTCAGGAATGCTTTAAAAACGAGAAAGCATATCTCCACTTCCTTCCAAATAATAAAGTAAAGAAGCCTCAAAATGAAGGACCAATAGGAGTCAGAGAGGGGAGTAAGGGAGTGGTGGGGAGGGGTGGTGTAAGTTAGGAAATACCGTTACTGGAGGAACAATTCTGTACCAAGTAGGCCCAACTCAAGATAAACCAAAGCAAAAGGCTTCAGACTCATCATAACCTGTTTGAGTCTAAGAAAAGCAGGAATGGGGTAGGGGGCACAGAGCCCTTATTCAAGCTCCCTGGAATTTTCAAAGGAGGAGACATGAACACTTAGTCCACCATCTCATGCTACTGAAATGACTACATAGTTACTAGGAGTGTAAGAGCCAACAAAGCTCCAAAGACAGCCTACTCTTCTTGTAAAGTGGTGTGGAGATGTTTCAAATTAAACTACATCCAAAAACTAGAAGTAAGAAAAGGGATCTCTTAGCAAATAGGAATCCAGGTGTAGAATCCAGGTGTAGAATTTATACACATATATATATCTCTATATTTTAAAGTATAAAATTGAGAAAGTATGTACAGAAATCACACTAAGTCTTAGAAAGGACATATAAAAAAGGGCCTGGAGAGGACGAAGAGTATGTGGGTGGAGGCCTAGCAGTTGGAAGAATGCATATTGCCCAACTGCCCAGCAGCCAACATGAGAATATCTTTCTTCTCCTTGTGGAAGCGCAGCTCCTTGCCTGCCAGCCGGGCTTCATCCAGCTCTCGTTCAGTAGAGGCCAGCTCTCTAGACAGTGCACCTGGCACGCTCTGCTCCCGGCTCACCCAGTCCAATGCCATTTGGTGGCGAATATCATCATCCAGAGCCCGGTGTGAATAATGAGCCAACACTTCCTGGAGGGGGAGAGGAATGTGAAGGTCACCGACAAGGTCAAGGTTCATACCACATTGACCCAAGTGGGACTAGGAACTCAGCCTTGGAGTCCTAACTGAAGTCAACGTAAGTCCTCTAAGAAGATTCTTAAGGGAAACTTCCTGGAGCGGGAAGCAAGGCCGAAAAGACTCACAGCTAAGATTTAAATAGGAAAGATAGTAAGAGTGAAGAGGGCACTTTAAGTCAGGCTTTCAATATTCATAACCTGGTACCCATAGGCCTGCTTATTTCTAACACAAAAGCCACCTCAAAACAGTCCTTCTGCCAGACTCCCCTCACCCATGGGATCTCTTACCTGTCGAGAACACTGTCTTTCCCTCATGGCCTTAAGGCTGCCATTCCAGTGCAGCAGTTGAAAAACTGTCATTAACTCCTGGGGGAAGAAAATAAGAAGTGTCAGGACAGTGATTTATATTGGGAGGTTGCATCAGAATTACGGGGGTCACCTTTACAAAATGTATTTGTGGAGGCCTCTCGTATACCAACTCTGATATGCCCCTGGGGGGAAGGAAGGTATTTATATTTTGAAAAATATTCTAACAGCCTCTCTCCCTTCCTTTGCAATTGAATATCAAAGTATAAAAGATGAGTAGGAGGCACATACATGTACACACACACACACACACACACAGGCTGACACGTTATGAGATTTATTAGAGCCAGGGAAGGAGGTGAAATAGTACCTGGA
Organism: Rhinolophus sinicus; assembly: GCF_057876585.1. Lineage (NCBI taxonomy): Eukaryota > Metazoa > Chordata > Mammalia > Chiroptera > Rhinolophidae > Rhinolophus > Rhinolophus sinicus. The sequence continues at coordinate 51,310,318 of NC_142507.1, forward strand.
ACTCTAACATTGACTTGCCCTTGTTGGATTCCAACATGAATCGGAAGGCACCAATCCCTGTATTTGGGTTGTCAGCTTCCTCCCTGTTGCCCTGGTAACAGAGGAAAGCAAAAGATAGATTTTCAATCAGCATTATCACCTCAAGCAGCACTGTCCAACAAAAATGTAATTAATATATTTGAATAGCATATTTTATTTAACCCAATGTATTCAAAATATTATTTCAACTGTAATTAATATAAAAATACTAATGAAATATTTCATTGTTTTTCAACGATGGTGTCTCTTTCATGCTTATAGCACGTCAAGTCCTCGGTAGCTACATGTGACTAGCGGCTATTCTACTGGTCAGTGCAGGTCTGGAAGACTCCAAAGTCATTGCACATTGTAACTAGGGTGATAGAGCAAGGTCAACCTGATTTTCCCTATTTTACAGTGGGAACACTGAGACATGGAGAAGAGCCCCGATTTAGCCAAAATAACATGGTGAGTTCATTGGACTAGCCTAGAGGACAACTGAGCAAATGCATTTTAAAGGAAGACAGTAGGATCCATAAGCACAGCAAGCTCTGGGTAGCAGTCTGGCCTCCTAGACATTCACCTTATGTGTCATCTATTGGTGACATGACCCTGCAGGGGTAGAATTAAGACACATTGTCCTACTTGCAAGCCTAATGTGCACAAAGAGCCAATACCATATAGAAGTTAAGAGCATGGACTGGAGCTCCTACTACTCTTGTGGACTTGGTGAAGTCATTTAACCTTTCTGTTCCTCAGTTTCCTCATCTGTAAAATGGGAGTAATGATAGATCTACCTTATAGGATTGTTTTGAGAATTAAATATATTTAACTTTTTTAAATTTGAAAAGTGATAAATATGGTCTAAAAACATCGATCATATAAAATGTGGGTGCATTATTGTACTGGACCTGGTGTCCAGTTACACAACCGAAATTCGTTCTGGTGTAGGCTCTGGTTTGGTGCTATTTGGTGATGCTTTATTATTAATGAGGATAATTCCAAATCCTGGGGCTGGCTGGGACTTCCAAAAGAAGAGTCTCTTCTGGTTTACTGGTGACATTTTTGTCAACCTGATCAAGGAAAATAAGGCCAGGAGACTACCGGGAACACAGGGACCCAACTTCCTCCTCCTGTTCCCTCAGAAGTTGCCTGCTCTTTCTAGCTACTTCCACACCACACCCCAACCTCCCAAGATAAGAACTTTATTCTGCTATCTTTGAGAAAGGGGACAGGGTAGAGTTCAGGAACCAATTAAGTTATATCCAAATTGGGTACATTGTGGGGTGCATTACAATGGGGTTTTACTGTATTTGTAGCACACCTAAAATAACACCAGGCACTTAATAAGTCCACCATAAATATACCACTTACTATTATTACTTATTATTTGTTCTCACTGTGCTAGAATCAACAAGAAGTCAGAACTACTCAAGAGCAACCCATATGGTTTTTGTGGCTCATGAGAAACAACCATGCCGCACGTAGTTAATCTTTGTGGGGGATTTAGAAGTGAAAAACCAGAGGGAGGAAGGACAAAGGTAACCTTCACTATTAGGAGTTAAGGCTGTGAAGCAAGCAACAATTTTCATTTTTGTCTAGAATTGTCCAAAGTGATACCTTATTCAGTACCTCCAAAATTGTCCATGATATGACACATAGAAAATAATGATCATATCTGTACAGTCAGCTGGGTATAGAGAGGAGGGTGCTGGCAGAGCACCTTACCAGTGGAGGCTGTGGGGCAGAGGAGACTGTCTGCCCCAGGCCTTGCTCTGTCCCCTGAGAGTGGAGGGGATCAACATTATGGCACATCTGTAACCCATTTGGAGTACATCAGAGTGGCATGACCCATCAGTCGGGAAGTTCTACCTCACATAACACTTCTACACCTAACATGGTTATAAATGAACTCCATCTGTTCAATAAGCATTTAATCACAGAATACTTGATAAGTGGTAAGCACATTCGCATATAATTGGAAAGGAATTAGAGTTCATTTAATTCAACCTACTTATTTTACCAGTGAGGAAACTCAGACCCACAGAGGTTAGGTGATTTGTCAAGACACAGTACACGATAGTGTCAGATTCAGGACTTATAAAGAACAAAAGCGAAAAGCAAAGAATGTGGTCATCTCTCTTTCCCCATGGTTACGACCAAATGAAAATTGTTATTCTGGAGAAGGGGGATTCTATCGGGATATTCATAAGAAATCCATTAAGTTCTCAGTTTGGGGGGTTAATCAAAGAGGAAAAGCGGCATGAGAATAATAACGGTTTACTTTTATTTCTTTACTTTTACTGTACTTTGGAGTAGACACTGCTGGTGACCTACCCAACATCTATTGCCTTTTTCCTTTCTTTAGAACCTTAATTTTGTTCTAGTGTCTACTCATCTCCCATGTGCCTCAGGGAAGTGATTTTATCCTAACTCCAGTGGGTAAATCCTAATCCCCTATAGGGCAATTGCCTGTAATTTGTGTGTTTTTTTTTGGGGGGGGAGAGTTGGTAATTGGTTTTAAGGTGGGAATTCTGGCCACTGGGAGGTAGAAGGGGGAGATCTGCTGGGATAAGATTCTTTTCTACTAAAGACTCTAGAGATGATGGTCTCTTTCTGTCTCTGAATGTAGTTATATCTATTTAATGTCTAGAATTCTGTAGCCACCTTGCACCCTGAGGGGAGCCAGCCCAAGGACAAAGCCAGTATCTAGAAGATGAATGAGTGGAGAGATGGAAAGAATTTGAGACAGTAGATAATGACATTCTTGATCCATGGATTCAACCAGCCCTGAAATGTGCCTTACTCTGGACTTCCTATCCATTCAGTTCCTTTATTTATTCCCTTAAGTCAATTTGAAGTGAGATTTTCTATTACTTGCATCCAAAGGCATCTAAATAGATAACATGTACTGAGTGCTTGAATATGTTCTCTTTTATCCAATAATCCTATGTGACAGGTATAATCGTGGTTCTATTTTACAGATGAGAAAACTGAGACTTAGATAAAGTAACTTGCTCAAAGTCACATTGCTAGTAGAACCATAATTTCCAAAACAACGAATTCAGAGCCCATGCTCATAACCACTACTTTCTATGATCCAAACTAATATTTCATTTTATAATATATTAGGTGACAAGGGTGACAAATGCACTTTCTTCATTTTAATTGGCTTTGATTAATATAAAAATGTATTTATTCCCTGCAGACACTGCTCACTGGGGCAAAGAGTAATGGGAGAAAAACAGATGGGTCCTAGGTAACGTATGGTTTAAAATATTCAACACTAATCCACAAAACACGTAACTGAAGCAGAATATGTCATTACATCTTAAATGCAAAGAGAACAGAAAACTGGTCTGGCTTTATCACCCTGTCAGTGAACTTGTGGGAAGAAAGAAGAAGGCAGTGTTAACTTCTAAGATGTACTCTAAGCTAGAAAAACGTGTAAGTCGCCTTGGGTTCCAGTCTTGGCTCTATCACTTATTAGCTCTGTCACTTTAGGTAAACACTTCACTTCTGTGTTTTTAGTTCCCTCATCCACGAAACAGGGGTAATAATAGTATTTATATCTCATAGGATTGTTGTGAAGCTCAAATGAGATAAAATACATATAAATCCCTAGCATAGTCTCTGGCGCAAAGTAAATGCTCAGTTAGGATTCGCTATGGCTATCATCATTGTCGTCATCATCTGAAAGAGCACATGTTCCTTTTAAACAGAGTAAATAAATTATCCTCCCCCTTCCTTGAAAGGAAAAAAGACAAGACACTGTATTATAAAGTATTCTTTATTCATAAGATGAAGTAATGGAGGCAGGAGACAAGTGACCATAAAAACAGTCATATAAGAAAAGAAAAGAACAGAACAGAGAAGGAAGAAGGGACTACGGTCTTCAACCAAAATTGGGAAAAGCAAAATTCCATTTTTATTTTGGAATAGCTCTAAAATTCCATAAATTTTGATTCAAGGTTTCTAGATCAAGAGACAACATAACAGCAAAAACAAACACATATATAGAATAGAGACTGAGACATAGGGAGCATATAATACAAAAGATTTGACAGAGGGGGGAAATAAACAGAAAGAACAGAGATGTAGATAGGAAAGAAAACAAGACTTCCCAACCAGCCAGTTCTCCCATCCCCACTCTCCTTCCTTCCAACTCCAAGTAACTTACATTGAAAGATGCCAGGGCCTCAGAGACACTCTTCTCAATGAACTCATCAGTGATTCTTCGGGAAGGATGTTCATTAAAAACAGAGTTCATTAGTGCAATCTTTGCAGCACTCCGCCGGGCCTCAGCTTTTGTGGGGCAAAACTAGGGAAGGTAGAGAGAAAGAAAATAAGTGTGCATCGAAGAGAGAAAAGGAACAATGGGAGGGAAACACTTGGGACAGAAGACACTTGGACATTCTTTGGTTAACTCAGTTTGTTCAACACCGCCTCCAAAGTTTTTATTGTAAAAAGGTCAGGGCATTTGGAAACATCATTTTGATTCAACATCCTGAAGTCATTAAGGAACTGGAGATGGCTGTAGCTCAAATGCAGAATGAGGAAGGCTGCTGAAGTCAGCATATAAGTATTGGATATGAAAAATAGCCCCGTTTCAACTGTCAACAGAATTAATTACCAAAAGCCAGATTCTGGCCAGCTTGTTAGAAATCTGCATCTTGTTTTCTTGTTCTGTGGACAGGAAAGATTTTTTTTTATCCCTCTAGGTAACCTAAGATTAGAACAAAACTGCATCTAGGCTGCTTCTATAGAGGAGACCTCTAAGTCTCTATCAAAAGCACCCATCTGGGATTCTTGGACTTGATTTTTAGCTATGAGCAGCCAGTTCCCCCAATAATGTAGTGAGTCAAGGAGCTATCCCTGAGTAGAATCCAAGGTCTGAAGAAGGAATTGGTAGTCTTTTTCTTTTTCTTTTTTTTTAGAAGCAAGGAGTGGCTAGGGGAAGGAAAGCTGACCCAAGGAAAACAAGAAAAAATAATGTTTTAAATCATGTTTTCACATGGTATCCAGCATACGAGTAGGTGTCACAGAACAAGTCTGATCTTCAGAGGTCTTAAATAACTCGACCAGATTTCTAGTAGTATTCCTTTATAATTCATTTTCACTGGCTGCTTCAAAGGCCTCTGTGCCCTTTGTCGTTTATGATTAGGATTAGAGAAAAGGAAGAAAAGTGATATTACAGTTTTAAAAAGTAGACCAGGATATGCTCGCTACTTAACCATCCTTAATATCAATAGTTCCCAATTTCCTTTAATTGACCAGTCTCTCTGAGACGGCATATGGACTTGGCACATTAATGCTAAGCCTTCTTGCTTCTTCAATTTCTCTGTTTCTACTTCTCTATTTACTAACCCGCTGCCCATTCTACTGTATAGTGCTGTTTCTGAAAAGGTTTATCTGTGAAGAAAACCAGCGGGAGAAATGTCACCTGCTGAAGTGGATATAAAAGAGAGCAACTAAAAGGGGCCATGATAGATAATTCTACTCTTTCAGGAAATAACAGAAATCAAATTACTATAATGGTCGAGCTTTGAGCATCACCATAAAATAATCAAATCTTTCTTCAATAATATGATGAGGTGGGAGAAGGAAGGAAAGATCTTATTCTCTAGAAGAGAAAGCATAAACATTAGTCATCCTTGGACATTTATTTATTTCTCTGAAAGAGCTGATGTTCTGAGGGGAAAAGACTTAGTCACCTGATTTGAAATGAAGCTTCCTTAGGACTGTTTGTGTTTGAGAAAGGAACTGATCTGCGATGGCACTGATTCGTGCAATAGATTTATTAAGTGACCACTCTGGGTGGTGAGTTTGGCGGTTGGAATGTAAAACTGAACAAGGAAGAAGACAGACATTCTCTCTGCCTCCATGGAGCATCGTCCACTGGGAGAGAGAAACAATCAGTTACAATATGTTGTGATACGTGATATGATAGGGGAAGTTCAAGGTGCGATGGAAGCACATAGCGGGCGTTATGCTTTTGTTCTCTCCTCAGAATTCCCACCCAGACTCTAAGTTGACATTTCGGAAAGCTACCTTCCTATCTGCAACGTGACAAATCTGTTTTTGGTGACAACATTCACGCTAGTCAAATTTCTCGTTACGCTGTAATAGCCACCTCTCTTTTCATCATCATGTATTACACGTCTTTTGTATAACTGGAGAACGCTAGTACTAGAAAGACTTCAGACATGATCTAACCTATCTCCTTCATATTACAGGTAGGGAAACTGAGGCCCAGAGAAGTTACCTGACTTGCTTTGATGGAAGTCAGGGAAATGAGACTTTGGGTCTAATTCTTATATGAGTACTATTTTCACCACCCGGTACCTCCCCTTTGATCTCTTAGAGAACTCAAACATTGCTTTCCTTAGTAATTGCCTATGAAAAAGGACAGATAAGGAGTATTAGTCTGTGTCCTCAAAAAGAGATGGCAGGAAGTTGGAAAGCCAGATCAGAATATGGGGTAGGAAGTCTGATATACCAAGTAAGGGCATTTTCATAACTGCCCACATTCAAAGTGGGTTTGCGGTATTGGAGGCTGAAAGGAAAGCAGGAACTGAGGTTCTTTTGTGGTCAAATGTACCACAGCTGTTTACCAGAATGATTTGCCCAGAACTGGTTCAGGTCCTCACATATGTGATTTCAGACAGAGATTTAATGGCCAAAGTGATGGAGAAAGCCATTACCGGCACAACTCTTACCTGGAAACTCCCAAAGCAACTTCCCCCAGGCAAGGTGACATAGCAGACATAGGGAGGGCTGTTGGAGGGAACCATCTCATAAACCACGAGAGCCCCATTCTTCAAGTCAGCCCCCCGGGACTGCTTCATCTGCCAGAATTCCTGAAGTGCCTCCACCACGTTCACTACAAAAAGAGAAGTGGTGAAGTTCAGCAATGAGAGCACCTCTCAGGGGCGCTCTGCTTCCACACCGTATGTGTAACCGGTACCGACACTGAGTCTACTCTCCTTAGCTCCCTACCTATCACCATTTGAAAGCATTTAACAACTAACAAACCTAGACTGTAATTAAGTAATTGCATAGGAAGAGCAGAGGACGCCTGCCCTCCTCCCCCACCTCTCTAGTTCACATTTTGATGAGTCCTAGACACCAAAGGTGAATAACTTAAATGTTGGAGGCAGAGTTTCCAAAGTCAGCAGGCCATTATCACTGCCTGATGAAGTGCAAATAGATTATTCCACAACTGGTCAGCTGGCCTCGAATAATAATCACCACCACAATCATAAGTGCTAACATTTACTGAACACTTATTGTATGTCACACATTTCTCTAAGTGCTTTACCCAGTTAATCACAATGACCTTATGAGGCACGTACTTTTATTATCCCCATTTCACGGATGAGAGAAACGAGGCATAGAAAGGTTAAATAACTTGCCCAAGGATATAATAGCTAGACAGTAGCAGAGAAAGAATTCAAACCCAAGCAATCTTGGTTCCAGAGTCAATGTTCTTAACCATCATGCAATACTGCCACTCAAGGAAATACGGTCTTATTAGCTATTCTCAAGCCTATCCTTCTGGTGAGCAAACCCATGGCCAGGTTTCTTTTCCATCCTGGAATACTGTGTGTATACTATGTATGAGAGAGAGGGAGCGGGGAAGGGAAAGACAGAGAGAAATGAATTTCTCTTCTGAGGCTTTCCCTAGACATAAATAATTTTTGGAGAAACTGTATATTGGGAGATACTCTTCCACAGGTCTCTTGCATTCCTTTCCATCTTGCGGGGTCTGCCAAGATTTCAAGGGCCTGACTGCTCTTTATTTGGGCCATTTCTCAGGGCTGTGTTTGCAGCAAGAAACCTTGACAGATAGGTCACAAGCTTGCTTACTGTTTGCTATAAAATGTCAGGTTCCCCAAACTTAGTGTTCCTCTTGTGTAACATAACTCATGGCCTGTGCAAGCGTCTGCCTGCGGCCCCCACATCAGGCTTGGGAGGCAAGGGGAACCGATACAAACAAGCATGCTGCTCATGCTACTTGCTGTGCTGTGAGTAACAAAGTCCTTTGTCTCTGATCCAGAAGTCTCTTGACTTCTGCCAGCATCTATGAAACAGTAACTGGCTAACCCATTAGTTGTAGATAGGGTAAAATCAAACTCCAGAGCTGACACTGTATTCCAGAACAGTTCCCCTCCTCCCCCGATACTTGGGCTCAATCATTCCACAAATATCTATTGAGTACCTACTGTGTGCTAGACTCTGTACTGGTGCTAGGTAGGCTACAATCGTGAGCAACACCATATACTGTTCCTTTCCTTTATGTAGGTTACAGTCTAAAGCCAGAGAGAGATATTAACCAAATAACCTCGCACAAATGAAAAGTAGCCAGTGTGATACGTGCTATAAAGGAGGGCTAGGTGATGGGACATGTTAGAGGAACATCTGACCTAGTTAAGAAGGTCCAAATAAAGCTGCCCTGATGAGGTGATATTTATAAGCGTAGCTATGAATATGAATTCACTAGGCGAAGGTGAGAGAATAGTGCTCCGAGCAGAAGGAAGAGCAGCGTGTACAAAGGCTCTGCAGCAGCAGGGAGCATGGTGAATAAAGGAACCAGTGTGGCTGGAAAAGAGAGAGTGAGGGGAAGTGTAATGTAAGATGAGGTTGCAAAAGGAAGCCGGAACCAGACCAGGTTGGACCTTGGAGGCCATGTCAGAGTATTTACAAAATAAAGTTTTTGCTTTATCTTAAGAGCAATGGAAAGCAATGGAGGGTTTTCAATGGAAGGAAGGAAGATGTCAGTTTGCCTTTGGAAAGGATCACTTTGACTAAGGTTCCAAACATTTCAAACGGCTTTAACTAAAGCCTCATAGGAAGTTATCACAAGCATTCTCCACTCTCTTCCAACATGACCACTCTCTACTCTCAGTTACAATGAGGACTCCTTCATTCTTTTATATTGTGTTAGTTCAGGTCTGCCAAGGAGAAGACATTAAGATGAGGGAGACATGCAAGGGATTTATGAGGGAGGGAGGAGGAGAAGGGAGAGCGTTCAGACCATGCAGAAGGTCTGCCACCTGTGGAAGGAGAGAAGGAAAGAAGGAGGTTTGGATACGAGAGACTGCATAAGTGTGTGTGGCAACCTTGCAAATGTGCTGTTCCAAGAAAGGTTTGGCCAGGCCAGTGGGAAGTCCTTAAGCCAAAGGAGCCCCACATCTCACCAGGATGTGCCCGAGTTAGAACCCCTGCTGTGCTCAGTCACTGGCTGGGAGCAGCCTGTAGGACAGGCAGCCTCAGTGCACAAGTGGCAATGGACCTAGAGGGGACAGCAGCTTACGGCTGTCAGTCAATTATGCTCCCTGCCCCAGGAGATGGGAACAGCACATTTGCATGGTTGCCACACACACTTTAAACAAAAATTTGAGCACACAATAGCACAAAAATTTGAGACATCAGAGATGCAAAGATAAATAACACATACTCCCTGCCAGCAAGGTGTTAAAAAATCTAGTGGTCACTTATAACTGTTATTTCACCTGTTCTTAACTGGAGCAAGGCCTCCGTGTACCAGCCAGAGTTTGAAAAGCAGCATAAGCTCTTTTCTAACACCCTATATTAAACTGACTTTTTAGAATGTTCATTCTTCCATTAAAAGACAGCATGAAAAGGAAACTCTCTTTCCCACCCTTAGTTTTGGCAGGGGCTCTTCAAAGGTCACTGCTGCCCAGAACGCTTAGCCATCTTTGTTCTTTCCATTGAGATCTTTTCAGCCCCAGTTCTCTGTTTGAGACAATTTAGCACAATGCACTGGATGACAGCTCTCCTGACATGCAAACAACAGGGAGAATATTGAAATAAAGAGGGAAGGGAGGAGACCGCTATAATGGGGAAGGTCCCACTAAAAAGCATATGTCTATTCTATATCCAGTTAAATCCCTTTGGGCACCCAGTACAGGACTATTTTTTTTTTTTCATGATTACTTAAAGGCAAAGGAAATAGGGAGCCTTATTTCACAAATATAAATATAAAATGGAAAATTGGGTACGTGCTCAGGAAAAAAATCAATTAATTGTGATCTGCATATGAAAATGCTCATAGCCTCATTAATTTTTAGGACTTTAGAGGTCATCTAGTCCAACTCAAGCTAAGGAAGGGTAAGTGACTTGAGTGAGGTCACACAGCGGTGGCAGAGTTAGGGGCATGAATGTACATATCCTGATGCCAATGTTTTTTCAATTTGGGAATCTTAACCCAGGGCCCAAGGTGTCGTGCAAGGATGAGCTTCATGGGGGTTCCAAAGTCCCCTAAAACTCTAACAAAATTATGTGTGTGTGCATATGACTATTTATATGTGTGTGGGGAGAGGGTGGTGCCCATAGTTTTCAGAAGATTCTCAGTGAGGAACCGTGGATCTAATGGTTTACGTAAGGATGGTTAAAGAACAGGAGGTAGGAGTTTCGTGATGACTAAGACATCCATATTTGACAGCTGCAATTGCTATTTGGGAGTCACTGATGGATGCTGTGCTAAAGGAACAAGGAAGACCGAGATAGCGAGGAATATTTAATTACTTGTACCATGACGCTGAACGGCAACAAAAGGAGAATAATTTCACTTTTGCTCTTGGGAGATAAAATATTAGATGACTGTCTAAGTGGGATGAGAGGGACAGATTGCATATCTACCAGAGTAAAAATGTTACAACAGCACAGGAAATTACAGCTAACATTTTATATCATAAAAATAATTTTGTGGTGGAGGAGAATGGATTAATAGATAATGAAATGGAAAGGTGAGTGAGAAGATTCTCTCTGGTGAAGGATGGCTGAATAAACTATCCTGGCTTAATTCACGTTATTCTGAAGATAGAAAAGCTGGTTAACAATATTTCATTGATATTTCCTACTTCAATTTGTAGAAGGTACCCCCAAATAGCCCAAGGTACACAGAATCTTTGGAAGGGAGGGACTGCAAAGTGACAGTGACTTTGGGAAAGGACAACGGTAGCCTGAATCATGCACCCTGCCAAGATGCCCATGTCCTAATCCTTGGAACCTGTGAATGTGACTTTATGTGGCAAAGATTTTGCAGATGTAACTAAGTTAATTATCTTAAAATGGGGGGATTGTCCTGGACTATTCAGGTGGATTCTAAATACAATCACAGATGTCCTTAGAGAAGGATATTTGATGAAACCAGAAGAGGAGAAGGCAGTGTGACCACGGAGGCAGAGAGTGGAGTGATGCAGTCACAAGCCGAGGACTGCTGGCAGCCACCAGAAGCTGGCGGAGGTAAGGAAACAGATTACTCCCTAGCGGCTCTGCAGGGAGAACAGACCTGCTAACACCCTGATTTGGGCCCAATGATACTGATTTTGGACTTCTGTCCTCCAGAACTGCAAGAGAAGAAATTCCTGTTGTCTTAAGCCACCAAAGTTGGGATAATTTGTTGGAGCAACCACAGGAAACTAATACAGGGTGTAATGCAACATTCCAAAAATTGGAACTATTCAGACCAATCAATTTAACTCCACAGTCACTTACAGGCAAAGAAGCTATTCTGTGATTCTGAGGAAAAGGAACAACTGAACAGAAAATGCCTCACAAGCTTCACTTGTTCAACCTAGTGGAAAGCTGGGCAGAATTTCCAATCACATAACCATATTGTGATAAACATGGAGAGCAATAATTAAAAAGAAAACAGGGTTGAATAGGGCAATGCAGAAGTTACCTAGCAAGGAAACTCATTCATGCCAGTTTAGAGATTGCCAGCTGTCAAACATTAGGAGAAGGGGACTAAATGCCATGTGGGAAAACGGGGTACAGGGAATGGTAATGCTAACAATAGCTGCAATGTGCACAGTCTGCAAAGCATTTCCAAATGCATAATAGCAACGACTCATTGAGTGCTATGTGCTGCAGCCTTTACTTTCATTATCTCATTTAATCCACACAAACCCATCAAGATAGGTATTCTACTATCCATTTTACAAAAAGTGAACAAGCTAAGGACAGGCCACAGTGGCAGAACTAGGATTCAGAGCCACTATTTGTTTGCCTCCAAAGCCAGCTCTCTTTCTATTGTAGTGCCCTGCTTTATTTCGCCATTAATCCTCGCACATGCTCTGTAAAGTGGACTGTGAGCTCCATGAAGATAGGGACTAAGTGTCTGTCTTGTTCACCACAGCAGCTGGTGATCAATAAATATTCGTTAGACGAATGAGCAGAACAGCTGAGGCCTAAAGAGATTAAGCAATTTATCCAAGATCACACAGCCACTCCTTGACAGGGCCAGGTTCCCTGATTCCAAATCCCACGCACTACAAACTACGATCCTACAACATACTGAGCTATGTGTGTATCTTGGGCAGGGATATTGTGGTGGGGGGGGGAGAGGGGAGATATAGGACAAGCAGGTGAAATAACAGAAGGTTTTTAAAAAATATATAAATGCTGAGATCCTACATGAGTGGAGGTAAAGCCAAAGACCACGGCTGGAAAAGGTGAATTTGGCACAGTCAGAAGATGAAGGATGTGAATTGAAGATGAGGCAGTAAAGCACTGCTGGATCGGGGAATGGTCTGGGCAAAGACCAAAGTAAATTATATTCAGGGGAGCAGAGCCAGCGCCCAAATACCATACCATCAGTCACAAGGGTATGTGGGTGCATGCCAGTGGCAGTTTTGCCTATTAATCGAAGCAGAATAAGTGATTCCATGTGGTGAAGGAATTCTGAGCCAAATCGGGAGAGTCTCTGCTTGCCTGAAGCTGAACTATCTGCCAAACTCTCCCAAAGTACTGGCTGGACACCCAGACTGGAAATGAGAAACTCAAAAATAATGAGGACGGTGGTGGGAGGTAAGGAGGTTGGAAGAGAGACGTGCCGCAGAGTCTGAAGCTCGACTGATTGCTCTTTGTCAGTTCCATCCCCTTGTTCCCTCATCTTTTCTGAGGAAATGAAAAAGTTTTTACAGGACACTCAATTTAGACACCAAACCAGAGGCTTTCCAGGTAACACAGACAAGAAAAAGGGTAACTCCTCTACAATTTTAATAAACGCCTGTAAGTTTCCAAGAGGAAGGATTCACATTTAGAGTGACCACTCCTGGCTACTCCTTGAGGCAGACCTTCCCTTGGTCTCAAAGGAATCTGAAGCAGTAGGACAATAGATGATGGCAGTTCCATCACAGCCCTGTTAAATGTAGGAATTAAGCTAGAAAAACAACTGTATTCCCTCCTGACGAATTCCAGAATCATACTCATTTGTATTCCCAGCACCTAGCACAGTGACCGCCCCACGGCAGGAATTCAAAGTGTTGAACAAAGGGAAACTGACGGTAAACATATCATTGGGCACAGATAACAAAATGGATCTAAAAATCTGTTTTCATAGGAATCTTTGGGTTTACACTGTCAGGATTTAAGAGTGGGACAAAATGAGACATGTTCTTCCCAAGGAACTATGAACCAGTTAATTTGAGACAACACTCATCATTTTTTCAAGTGCCCATCAAGAGTCAGGTGCAATATCTCATTTAATCCCCATAACCCTCAAGGACACTGAAGCTCAGTGAGGTTAAGTCACTTCCCCAAAGACATAGCTGGCAAGTGACAGAAATTTCATCTGGGATTTAATCCAGACTTGTCTGACTCCAAACCATGTGTGTGCTCTTTTCACTACACTTTTTTAGGGAGAGGAAAAAAAAAAATTACTGTCTATAGAGAAAGCCCTGTAACATTTCTCTACATTATTACTAAGCTAGAAAGGTAAAGATATAGTCACTTCCAGGTCAGGCAGGACCTGCCCAACTAGAGAGGAGTGATGTCTCAGAAATTCCAGACCTAAATTCTATATACCACACCCCTCACTATATATTCCTTATTACACTATAGATCTGGAGCTCAAACTCAGGAAATGCCGCACTGGTTAAACAAAAACAACAAAGAAAATCCTCAAATCTCCCTTCTCAGAAGCCCTAGAAATTAGGCATCTTTAAAATGAACATTTCTAATGGAAATCGGGTTTCTGCCTGGCTCATTTCCACAGAATTTAACATGGAGAGAGCCAAGGCCTGGGATTTATCCTCAGTTCCTGGGCAAGGGCCAGGAAAACAGGGCCAGACAGACAGGCCTGAGTTGAGAGGCTCCATACTTAAAAAGACACCAAAGTGAGGTACTAAGTCACAGGAAGCTGGTGTGAGCTCAATAGTATGGGTCCAGATTTAAAAACACAGTCATTATAAGTGACTTGTGAAGGCACTACCGATTTCCCAGTAAATCTGAAGTTGCATTGGAAAGTTCAGAGTGACGCTAAGTAAGAAAAGAATTAAGAAATCAAGGAGATGGTGTCAGCGTACAGGGGAATCCAGGAATTGCTGAGATCACAGAAGAAAGACTGAGACGGTATGGATGAGAAACGTCTTGGATCTGAGATAAAGGATAGGATCCCACACAATAGGGAGCCGTCCTCAAAGGCAGAGAGATGTTACCGCTACAGGAGGGATTCTATTTCTGAATGAGAAAAGGTTGGGAAGAGGGCTCTATCTGTAACAAGGAATCCCAGGAGAAAATAGTAGTAACTCAATAAAGGGGAGGGGGTGAGAGGCTTAGGCGTGTGTATGAGTGTGTGTGTGTGTGTGCGTGTGCGTGCGCGTGCGTGCGTGTGTGTGTGTGTGTGTAGCCCAGAAGGAAACTCCCCAAAAGGAAATGCATGTGAGGGCTCTACGCCAGGAAAAGCGATCCAGAGGACTGTGGGAGCAAGGCTCCCGTACAGAGGGTGTCCCGCAGGAGGCCAGACCCGCACTCACCTCGGCCATAGCCCTGCGTGTGCTTGGCGAAGCTCCTCACCACGGCCTCCACGGCCTCCCGCAGGACTGCCGGGCTGCCTGGGGCGCCGGGAGGCAGTGGCAGCCCGGAGGCCCCGGACAGGAGCAGGGGCGGCGGGGGCGGTGCGGGGGGCGGTGGGGCCGGCGGGGGGCCCACGGGGGGTGTGGCGGGGGCAGCCGCGGCCCCAGTCACTCCAGGCCGCAGTGCTCTCAGAGTGCCCCTCCCGCTGGTGCCCACTCCAGGCTGCAACCGCTGAGCTCGCATAGTCTCCATCCCTGCCGCCAGTGGAGTAGCGGCCGGGAGCCTGCCAGCCTGGCGAGCTAACGGTCCCAGCCACCCCCGCCAGCTAGCGCCCAGGGACTGAAGGCGGTGCCGGAGCCCAGCCGTCAATCAAGCGGGGGCGGGGACGAGCCAGGTCCTATGCCAATCACCAAAGGGGGGCGGGAGCTGGCGGGAGCTGGCGGGCTGCAGCTCAGCCGTAGGCAAATTATTGCGGAGGGCGGAGGTTCTGAGCACCCAATTGCAAAGAGAGAAAGCGATAGCCTCCACCCGAAAGAAGCTTAGCTTGGGCGCCGTCTTTGGGAACACTAGAAATTCCCTGGGGCGAGGCTGGGGCGTGGGGGGAAATAGGCCTGGAAGCAAGTCTGTGGGAATTGTAGAGTGAGAAGATACTTAGAGATCATTTGTCTGACTACTCATTTTATAGATGAGGAAACTGGCTCAGAGAAGTGGTGTGACTTGTCCAAGATCGCATGCAATTGGTGGTGGAGTTAAAGCAATGAACGAACGATGCTGACATTTAATGAGCCAATATTTACTTACTATATGTCAGACAGTATGCAATGCACCTAGTGCATTGTCTTATTTAATAAACACAATCACTAACTAGATTTTAGCATTTTATGGTTAAGGAAACTGATACTCCATGAGACTAAATAAAATTGCCCAAAATTAATAGCTAGGAGATGGCAAAGGGGAGGGTCAGACATAGGTCTTCTGATGCCCAATATTTTGATCTTTTCATTATATCACATGGCTGGGTAATTTTCTGATTTCACCTGTTCTAAGTTGGGGGGAGTAAGAAAGAGTAAAAGGGGCTGCTCTCTTACCTCCCATTAGAGTGAGGAAGAGTTAGAATATATGCAGAAAACTAGCAAACTGAGAGGTCCAGGGGGCAGATTGAGACAGGTACCCTTGTTCATAGAACCTGTCAGGCTAGGGTCTTCTGATGACTCATGCGCGTGCGTACACACACACACACACACACACACACACACATATCCTTTGTCAGTTGACCATATCATGCCATTTTTACCTAGGTCAGGTTATATACTAACTCCTCTTTTCTCCTCTCTTTCCCTCTCAATATGTCTCTCTCTACCCTACTGTGGCTCTGAAATCAAGGATGAGGAAATAGAAAGCAGAAGAAAATGGATGAAATGAACCTGGTGAGATGAAAGTTAGAACCCTGAGGAAAAACTTAGGAGTGCTCAAGAAATAGGAAGCTTGAAAGAGGGACAGTTAATCTACTGAGATACGTCTGCTGATGGTGGAGGGAGGGACTCTTCCTAGGAATCTTAAAGAACTTGAGGATGGACATAGGGGAGACTGGGGGAAATGAAAGCCTATCAAATGCCTTAAAACCTTTAGGACACTGGACACTTGCCTTCTACAACCACAGTTGGTTAGTTGGTTTCCTGGAAAGAAAGTGAGTGGGACCTCTAAGTATCCCCTAGCTCATTAGTTAGCATTACCCTCCTTCCCCGTTCCTCATTCCCCACACCCCACACCCCCAGGCAGAAGTGACAAAACAGAGACTTCTGAACACATTTATTTGATATGTCAAGTGGAGAGAGGAGTGATTTAGGGTTATTCCCCACTTCTACCTGTGGGGGTGTTCATAAGCTCAGACACACAGAAGAGCAGCTTAGAGCCCATGACCCACCCCCTGGGAAAATGAGACAACCTGTTGTACTGGCTGGGGGAACAGGGTGGGAATAAAAAGTGGGAAGTTGAGAAGTAAAGCTGAGAGCAGGAAGAGCAGCAGCAGAACTGAGCCTAGGGGTTGCTGCTGGAAACCCCCAAGGACAGTGAAGAAGATATCTTGAGCAGTGGTGAGGGCTGGAAGCAGGGTGTGAATAAGGAGCTGGGCCTGGAGAGAGAAGCAAGACCTGCAGAACAGGGTGGAATATTCACGAAGAGGGTAGAGTGTTCAAAATCATGAGTGGGCTGTGTTGCGGGGCATATATGGAAAACAAGGGGTTGCTTCTGTAGGGAGAGCAAAGAGATTGGAGACTATCCATAAGTAGGGGTTCCATACTGTTTCTGAACAAAAATGCAAGTGAGTTTGGGACCCATTTGGGGCCCTAGCACAAGTGGCCCAGTGTTTGCAGTGCCTGTTGGTACCCAACTAATCCCATATGCATGTGAAGTGACCAGGGCATGAATGCATGTGTCTATATGCCCAATAAATAGAGTACTTACCCTTCCCTGCAAATAAGAGTAACTGTGCTTGTGGACACGTTTGCCCATGTGTGCGTGCACCGTGCCCATGAGCACATGCAAGAGACCCTTATGTCCGTGGTGTGTGTGTGAGCTGGTTCTTTCGCCTGTCCCATCAAAGTCCTGATCCCCCACCCTCCTTGGCTCCTTTCACTCTTCTCAGCGCCCTGGCTCCCCTGGCCCGCCTAGACTCTGGAATCCCCCTAACAGGCGGATCTGCTCAGTCTGCATGGAGTGGCGCCTCACCAACTTTCTCTTGGTCCTGGGAGAGGCTGGCGCCCCCGCCTGGGGAGGGGCGGGCAGCGAAGGCGCCCGACCTCCGGGTTGGGGGCGAATGTCGGGGATGGGAGGATGGGGGCTGACGTTGAGCGGGGGCAGGAAACCTGGCCGCGTTTGCGAGATATGGTCCAGGAGCAATGTCCCGGAGCCCCTCCGCTCCAGCAGCCCAGGACTTCGCCTCCGCCCACTCAGCGGAGATACAGCCCCTGGCAGACTCTCCAGGGACTGGCGCGGGGAGGGAGCCGAGCCGGCCGGAGGGAGGGTCAGCGGGGAGGCGCTGTATCGGCGGCGTTCCAGGGACGGGCGGCTGCACTCCGGCGAGTCAGGGCAAAGATTTCCGGGGGTGTCCAGCTCCACCGGCTCCATGCGGCTCAGTTTCTGCCTCAGCCCTGAAGGGAGACCAGACTCCTGAGCTTCTGGTGCGGTGTTTCGGCGAGAGAGGGGACCTCCACCCATCACTTTCTCCGCCCACGGGGGCGGGTCCTCCGGGCCTTCGGTGCTGTGACGTCTGGAAAGACGGGGTCGGCCTGTCAGGGTCAGGCCATTAAATTCGGCGGTCAGGCGCTCCATCCCCGGCCTCCCTTCTGCGGGTGGGACCGGTTGAGGAGCCACTAGGCCCCAGGGCTCGGAGTTGAGCCTTTTTAGTGGTTTCGGAGGGTGACGGGGTGGTTTGGGGAGCGGTTCAGAAGGGGAGGGTTCATCGGGTGGCTTAGGAAGAGGGAATTCAAATACGTCCCGCTTCTCCTCTTCTTCCTGGGTGCGAGGGGATAGCAACCCCCGTCCTCCTCCTGCAGTCTGCAGTTGGATTTCCGAAGGTGACGTGCAGACCCCCGGGCTAGGAGGAGCGGGAGCGGGGTCCTCCACCCCCGGGGACGGTGGGGAATTGAGATACTGCCGGGTCTTCTTGGTGCCCGAAGGCGAGGTGTCGGTGGTGATGATGATGACCTCCGTGCCCTTGGCCTTACAAGCGTCCAGCAGCGTGGCAAGGGTCTCGCGGTCCCCGCGGTCCAGGGCGTGGACAAGTGCCGAGGCGCCCGCGTGATCTCGGACTGAGGGGTCTGCGCCGTGGGCGAGGAGCAGCGAGACTACTGCGGCGCCCCCACCCCCGGCGCAAGCGTGCATGAGCGCGGTGCGCCCTAGGCGGTCTGCGATGTTGGGGTCCGCGCCTTGTTCCAGGAGGTAGCGTACCATACGCGCCTTGTTCTGGGGGTCATCGTAGCGGGCCCGACAGGCAGCCATTAGCGCAGTCTCCCCCTGGGCATCACCCTCATTCACGTAGGCGCCCCCCTCCAGAAGCAAACGGGCCAAGCGTAGCTTACCCTGACCCACAGCCCGAAGAAGAGCGTGGCCCTCGGTGTGCAGCATAGCTGCGGCTGGGGCGAGAGCACCGATGGAACGGGGCCTGGGACCTGCCGAAGAAGGCTAGGGGTGTGGGGGTGGTGGATGGCAGAGGCCTGAGGGCTCAATGGCGAAGCCAATCCCTGCGAGAAAGAGAGAGATTTATTGATGGAGTCAGGCAGGGAAACTGAGGCACCGGTGGAAGGACCCGGCGCGGGGCGGGGGAGATCTTCACTGCAAGGCACACGGTCCTTCTACTAACTCATGCCTTTGAGCCGACCCCTCCCCCCAGCGCATGCCTGAGGAGGTGGGAAGGGTGCACCCGCATTAAAGAACGAGCGCGCGTGCAAATGCGTACGTGCACGCGCAGAGATATCCGCACCCCCACCCTCACCCCACGGCTTATCAGACCTTTCCAGCATCCCCCTTTTCTTATCCGCACTTGGAATCCCCCTTTCTAGGATGCTGAACACCACCCACCCACGCACATGCACCCTTACATTCACACACAGATTCCAATTCCTAACCTCTTTTAGGTTGCCACAGCCCCATAAATTGAGTGGGGGGAGGGAAGCAGCTTGCATTTGGGACCTAAAACGGGTGGGGGGAGAATTGGGGGGCTCTTTTGCCCTGCTATGTTCCCCATCACTCGTTGCTCTTCCCCTCCCAGGCTGTGAGTCCAAATAGATACCTGAATGTCCGCAGGATCTCCGCCCGGCCAGGACTGAGGCCAGGGCCACCGGGCAACCGGGGTGGTGGAGCCAGTTTCCCAGGGGCCCACATGGCGTGGGGGGGCACCCGGATTCCCTTGGTGTCAGTATCTGCGCCCAGGCACAGGATCGTGGTCCCTCCTCCCGGTGCGCCCCGGGCACAGCGCCGGCTCGGGAGGAGAGAAGCTGGGGGGGGGGGGGTGCGAAGGGCGGAGCTCTGCCTTGCTATTTATAGCCTAGTCTCTGCGGGTGGGGGCGTCGGGCACCAAACCGTTCCCCCACCCATGCACATATAAGCCCTCTAAACCTAGAAGCTCCAATCCTGACTTCTCTTGCTTAGCCGACCTCCCTCTCGGCCCCAACACACCTAGATGTTCCTTAGGAGATTCCTCCGCGACCCGGCCTGGGACCACCCCAATTCTTCGTTGAGCTTCAGATCCCCATTCTCCGCGCTTGGTGTGTTTATGTGCGTGCGCTTGTGCGCCAGACCTGACCTACCACAAACCGCACAGGGCACACTGAAGAGGGGTGGAGAGAGGCGAGTTTATCCACAGCCGGAGTCCATAATGTGCAGAGAGAGGCAAGAGATCTCATGGTTTAAAGGTCAGGGAGAGCTGGGGTCGGACACAGCGGTACATCCTCACTCTACTTCCCCCAAAATGGAACACACAATACAGATAAACTTGGACCTCAGCTCCTTGTGCAGACATCTTTGATAAGTATGAGGAGGATATCTGGGGCCAGTTGTAGGTACAGCAAGGGGCTTTCAGACGTTTCCTCCCCATATTCGGGGTGGGGGATAGAAAAGGGGCAGAGAAAAGAGAGAACCTTGTGACACATCCTTTCTCACTGCACCTCTTTACTTTCCGTCTCACTTAGTCTCATTATTTTTTCATCTTGCTTGAAGGTCTCTGTCCAAATCGCTCCTTAAGTCTTCACCCTTCCCTATCTGTCGCAATCGGTTTCTCTCACTGTCTGTCTCTGCCTCTCCTTGCCACCTGCCCTGTCTCCATGGTTACCATAGCTCCATCTGCATATTTTAGGAATGAGTTTGTGTCCAGCTGGAAGGCATCAGGGAGAGTGGGGGAATGAAGAAAAAAAATCCTAAGGATTTGGAAAACTAACCTGAGAGAATTCAGAGGCTGGAGGCCAACAGACAGACATAAGATACTACAAATAATGTTTCTGAAGAAGGGGGAGAGAGAACTATTTGCAGGGCAGCTACCCATTTTTACTAGCTACCATTTATTGGGCATTAACAATGTGCCAAGTACTTTACATACATGATACCCAATCCCCACAACGCTGTACGGTAGGAATGATCTTCTTGTTACAAAGAAACTGAGGCTTAGTAAAGCTAAGCAAGTTCTCCAAAGCCTCATAGTTCTGCTCTGTCCTGTTCCAAAGACTGGGCACTTGTCACTACACCTGCACACAGCCTTCCAAGTCCAGAGGCTTCATTCCAGGGCCGTTTTCTCGACATCTGGGATATTCTTCTTGACTAACTCCCTCTTTCTGTTCTTGTGAAAGTAGGACTTCTTCTACCGCCCTGCTCCCCCCTTGCCAAGGGCCAGGAGAAGCTGGAAGGCAGTGGAAGATGCAGGAAACACTGGGCTCCTGCTCTGCCTCCCCAACTCTGGTTCTGATTCCTAATTTTTCCTTCTTCAAACCCTCTTCCCAACTTCTCACAGACAACAACCCACAGGGAAAAATTTTTTTTAAAAAAGTATTCATTGGTGGTGCTAGAGGGAAGCAGTGTAGGACTGAAGGGAAGGTTGGAGTAATGGAGGAGAGGCCAAACTGTGAAACCAGAGTGACAAAAAGACTGTTCCTTAATGAGCAGGTTGCCTAGGGGTTCATTTCTCTGTGGGAGCTCTCTCAACTGAGTCCCTCGGTGAGATCTGAGTGTCAGGTTCCGTTTGTGAACTCTCTCTAGCCAGGGTCTCCTCCATCCAAGATGAGGTCGAAATAACTGACCCCTGGTTAATTCTGCAATCCCATCTCTCTCCGTGCCGGGCTCCCTAAGCCTGGGTTCCGGCGACTCTCTTCCTCCCTCCTTCTTCTCTGCTTGAAGTGGGCGGGCCTCCCTCCTCGGCTTCTCCTAGATTGGCCGGGAGAATTCACCAATGGGGAGCTCCGGGAGGCGGACCTAGAACGCCACCCGTTTGAGGAAGACGAGGAAATTTCAAGTTGGCTGCGGCTTTGGCTCCGCGTGGGGGAGGGGCAGCAGGTAAGGCACCGACCTGGTGGCTCTGACCCGGTTCGGTCCCACATTTCCCGAACTAGTTCACCAGGGCAAAGCTGCGAGATACATAGACAACGCTCTCTGGCTGTCTGTTGGATCAGCCCCCCTTCTGGCTCCCTACCCTTTCTCCTCTGGGTTCCCACTTGCTGCATTGATTGTATACCAGAGAGCTGTAGTTTTCTTTTGTGCATAGGCGAGAGATGGTAAAGCAGAAAGTGAGAAAGATTTATTCTTGTACCTCTGACTCTTTGCAATGGCATCACCTTCCCCCAAATCTGTTAATATTGTTCCCCTGTCTAAGAGCCTAATAGACTCCTGGTTACCTATAAAGATTCAGCTGAAAGATTACCTCCTTCCTACCTGTAGCTTTCCTGGATCACCTTTTTTGCAGAATTAATTGTTCCCCAGTCTGATGGTAGCATTTTATGCATACCTGTATTAGAGTACTTAAGTACACGCTGTTTTTAATGTTACTATTCTTAGACTACAAGGTTTTGTAGGGCAGGTTCTAGTACTTAATACACAGTGCCCAATAAAAGTTAATTGAATGGAATTGATTGGGGACGAAGAATTTAAACTCCTAGCGTAATTAGGAAACAATTAATAAAAGACAAAATAAAATGCAATATAGTATATAATTAAGATCTCTTAAATTAGTGGTTCATAATATAATTGCTCCCACAGTCCAGAGAAAGGAGAAAGCTAAGAAGATTGGGATGGTGAAGGGAGGCTTTGTGAATCACAAGGTTTCAAGTTTGGAAGAGCCCTTAGAAACCATGCATTCATTCATTCATTGATTCATTCATTCATTCAATGGATGTTTATTGAGTATCTACTATATGCCAGACACAATGCTAGACAATGGGGATCATAGTGAATCCTCTACAGTAGACATGCATCCTTCCTCTGATAAACCATGTTTAGTAAATTGTTATCTAACTTCTATTTAAACGTCTTTTGTAAGAGAACTCCTTACCTCACTTCGCACATCATTCCATTTTTGGATATTTGTCCTTCAGTTAATATCCAACAAATATTCTAAACAAATATAATAGCTCAATGAAATGCACTCCACACTTCCACTGTCAAAGAGGGAGCGCTGTCCTAATGATAGCATTCTTAAAAATAAAGAAAACCATCCCTTTTGTTTTCTGGTCATAGAAGTAATACACATTTATTCTAGAAAATTCAGAAACATAAAAATATAAATTAAAATGCCTATTATTTTGCAACCATGATGTAGTGATAACCATTATTACTTTAACGTGTACCCTTTCAATTTCTTTTCTGCATATATGTGTATGTGTGTGTATATTACATAAATAGGGCCATACAATAAATACAATTTTATGTTCCCCCCCACTTTAAACTGTGAACATTTCTCTGCCTTTAAATATTATTTGAAGTCATGTTTATGGCTATATAATAGTCTAAAGTGGATATTTGAACCATTTATTTTCTTCTTGGACCCTTTAGATTATTTCATATTTTTTACTACCATGAATAGCTCTTTGATGAGCATCCTGGCACTTGTATCTCTGACTATGTATCTGATGATTTCTTGAGGGGAGATTATTTTTTTAAAGCAGGATTGCCTCTGACTGGCCCCTCAGGACTGTTGACAAGAGGCAGAGTTCAATTCAGTAGCAAGGGGAACTTTCAATTCAGCAATTGATTACATTGGAATGGAGAAAACTGGACACCATCTCTTTAGGAATATGTCACCAGAAGCTGAATGACTAACTTATGGAATAGAGTACTGCACTGGGAGGGAGTTTGGACTAGATAACTTGATGGGTCCTTCCAATTCTAAGATTCTGTGCTTCTAAGTGATGTTTAAAAAGATTTTAATTTGATTGTAATGGTTCTTCTCCCCACTCCCGCACCCCCTCCCTACTGACAGCAAGACCAACTTATCCCTCTGTCCCCACAATGCCTGACACACTACTATTTTCATGGTAGATGCTTAATAAATGTTTAGTTGAAATGCACTGCATTGGATTGAATTGGGGCCTGGTTGGGTTTGAAAAGCCAGGGAGAGAAAAAATTCAAAGATCATCTGTAGATATGCAGATGGTGATAAATATCAAATTTTCTTAGAGATGTAGTGAAGTTTTATCCAAAGATCTAATCACTTTTCCCTTTGTGCTACAGTTATACTATATTGCAATTATCTGTCCTGTTGGGACCATATCTCATCCACATTTACAGTTCCAGAAATACCCTGCCTGACACTATGCCTTCTCAGTCAAAATTTTTCAGGTCCAAGGGAGAAAAGATTGAGTGTCTTGTACCTCCCTGGCTTCCTATCCATTCTACTGTACTTTTCATTTTTGTCTTTATCAGGTTTTTCTCACTGGATCTCTGACTATCCAGGCCCCCTCCACCATGGCCAGCCGGGGTGGGGGCCGGGGTCGGGGCCGGGGCCAGTTGACCTTCAACATGGAGGCTGTGGGCATTGGGAAGGGGGATGCTCTGCCTCCACCCACCCTGCAACCTTCTCCACTTTTCCCGGTGAGTGCCTTCCCTCCCTTCCCAAGCCTCCCAAGTACCCCTGGCTGACTATGTATGAGCCTGGGTTTCTCCTGGGCCATCATAAAACTATCCTCATCTTGCCCCTCCGTGTCTCTATGCTTCCAACTCACATGGGATGCTTTTCAGGCAAGGAAGTGTCTACCCTTACTTCCCACATTCCCAGCTCCCCAGCTTTCACAATGCTGTGTTGCTCCCCCCCCCCTCCATTTTCCTTTGGCCCTTTGCTCAGTAGGAGCATTGGATTGAATTGTGCTACACACCCTCCTGGATTTGTACTCTGGCGTTTTCTCCCTGGACTGACCACTGTGCCTGCCTCCTTAGCCCTTGGAGTTCCGCCCAGTGCCTCTGCCCTCAGGAGAGGAAGGGGAATATGTCCTGGCACTGAAGCAAGAGCTCCGAGGGGCCATGAGGCAGCTCCCCTACTTCATCCGGCCAGCTGTCCCCAAGAGAGGTCAGTTGGAATGCTAGCGTCATTGTGTTCTGAATGCCTTCTGTAAGCAGTGCCCTATATTCAGCACCCTTGGGGGCCAGAGACGCCAGAAGAGGCACCGGACTAATGGGGGAGTCCGTCTAACTGGGGAGATCATAATAATTACCCCTGCATTTGAAATGCATGACAATATCCATAGTTTGTTTTGAGTCTCACGATAGTCTTGGGACAGTAGGAGGTTAAGTATTAAGACGTCCATTTCACAGGTATAAATGGAGGCGATGTATTATAATTTTTAACAATCTGGATATTACAGGCACCAACCAATCAGAAGGGGGGCAGGCGCTGGGTCTCTGAGAAGCCCTGCAAACTAAAGTATTACCTCTTTGGTTGGTGGGTGGTGGAGAGGTTAGGGGGACCAGAAGAGACTGGAGAAGGGGGCACTTGAGGTGGTAGATATTCACCAACTTCTGTGGAAGTATAGTCATTCAGTATATTGACAACCAGTACATTCCTGTTGAAGCCCTACAAGCTGCAGCTCAGAGAGAGGAAAGACTTGTCTAAATTATCCCCATTAACAAGGAGTAAAGGGAAGACAGCTCTCTCGTCTTACACTGTCCCACACTACCCCTCAATATAGTCATGCCTTTGGGTTAAGGGAGATAACAAAAACACTGTAATTTGGGGTGGCAAAGGGACAGGCAAAGAGTGTTGAAAGTCCTCACTGAAGCTGACACCCTGGGCTCTGGGTTTGGGCTGAGGGGGAACAGACAATTCCTGAATATTGAGAGGGCTGGGCCTGTTCTAGGGCTCTGAAAAAATAAAACTGACCTTTGGCTTCTGACCCCTCAGATGTGGAGCGTTACTCCGACAAATATCAGATGTCAGGGCCGATTGACAATGCCATCGATTGGAACCCTGGTAGGTGATGAGCCTTTTCATGGACTGCCCTTCTTTCAAATGTTTGAGATGCCTCAAGCCACCAGCCACCAGCCCATTCATCCTGTTCTCTCCCCGCTCCACTCCACTCCATTCAGTATTTACAATCCTTAGATGTGCTTATAAACACTCCCAGGCTCTACCTCAAAACCTATTAAATAGCCCTCACTCCCCGGGAGGCATCCAAGACGCAGTTTTATTCCAAGAAACTTTGACCCAACCCCTTTCTTTCTCACCTTTATCCCAACTCTTATTTTTCCTTTAAAACCAGTCACCATTCTTAGAAGACCCCAGACAAGAGTTTACTGAATTTTCCATTCCCACTATTCCCAGATTGGCGACGTCTACCCCGGGAGCTGAAGATCCGAGTGCGGAAGCTACAGAAGGAGCGTGAGTGCAGGGAAAAAGGAGGTTTCCTTCATGAGCTGTAGGGCCGAGGCTGCTCGTGGTCTTGCCCGCCCTCCCAATTCCTACCCAAACCACGCAGTATTTTTGCTGGTGGCCATGGTGGCCACATGAGGGCAGCAGAGGAACATGTTCGCTACAGGAAGGTGGGTAGGAAGCAAACAAGGAGGTTTGCTCTCTGATGTTCACCTTTTGATCCCCGCACCAGGGACCACCATTCTACTCCCCAAGAGGCCCCCTAAGACCACAGAAGATAAGGAGGAAACAATACAGAAACTAGAGGTAAAGAGAAAATGTTCATAGAGACCACCTGGGCCCCAGATCCATTTCCTCTGCTCTCTGGCCCCTGTGTGTTTCTGTTTTTCCCTTCCGTGAGCTGAGTCTGAGTTTGTCTTCCTATTCACATAAGACCCTGGAGAAGAAGGAGGAAGAAGTAACTTCAGAGGAAGATGAGGAGAAAGAAGAAGAAGAGGAGAAGGAAGAGGAGGAAGAAGAAGAGTATGACGAAGAAGAGCATGAAGAGGTGAAGGGGACGTCCCGCCACCTACTCCCTCTCTCTTGCCCTCTTGCCCTCACGAGCTCTGGGAATGTCAGCTCTGTCCATCAGGGTGTTCTCTTCAGTGTTGGAGGACCAGAAGAGACAACGCTCCCAAAGGAGAGTGCCCTCTGCTCTATCTGTCCCGAGGCTCTTTTCAAGAGCGAACGACTATGGGAAGGGATTTCCAAGCCTGGAATGGTGTGATTGGGAGGGAGGGGGCCTGGTACACGGGGAGGAAGGACCATGCCGAACGCGTGCCTGACTTTTCTTTATTTTCTGTTTCAGGAAACCGATTACATCATGTCATATTTCGACAATGGAGAGGACTTTGGGGGTGACAGTGATGACAATATGGATGAGGCTATATACTGACGAAGGACCCTACACGACAGCCTGGACCTTCATATCTTTCTTGATTTAGGGGACAGAGAGTAATCGTCCCTCTTACTTAGTTTTGTGGACAAGCAAATCATGTGCTCAGAGTTCAGATAACCTGTTTGGTCCCTGGAGATAGAAATGAAGAATGATTCTCTTTTCTCCCCTTCTTCTCCCTCTACCCTTGTATCACCTCTGCTGTCTTGGGGGAAAAGACAGAGAACCAACGTCTTAAATGTATAAAATGGAGAGAGAGGGTTGAAATAAGAACCGGCGTTGTTCGAGCTGAGACAGCCCCTATCCATTTTTTTTATTTTATAGTTCTTTGTGAAGATCACTGGGGGTGGGAGCAGTTAGGAGAAACAAGGCCAGTTTTATATTTTTAAATAAAGTATTTTTATCTGTCTCTGTGTGCAGGATGAGGCGTGGTGGGAGCGAGCTGGAGGAATGAAGGGGGTGCCTGGCTGAACCATTCTCTCCTTACCTGTCAGAGTCTAGTGTGAGACGCCGGGGGTTACAGCCTTCCTGTCCTCTGCCCCTTCCTGTCCTCTGACACCTGCTCCCAATCTAGTCCTGCCCAGAACATTCGGGAAGCTCATCTGCAGGGATGTGCAGGGTGAGTAGAAGAGAACAGCTCACGCCCTGAAGACCAGCAGCTGGCTTCTGAGCCTCTGGTCCTCAGGCCCCAGGGACACGATTGTGTCTGTTCGCCTGTGTTCACAAGGACACAGGCCCTTTCTTTCCCACATGTGACCTTGATCTTGTCCTTGTTTACAAAGAATGATTGCAGCTGTTTCTGTGGGGCGAGTCAAGAAAGCCAGGTGCGGGGAGGGAATCAGGAGGAGGTGCCCATTCTTCAGCACAGGCACCTACTTCCAACTTCCAGGCCCTGGAGACCCCACTTTGAAAGGTACATCTGTGCAGAGGGAGCCCCCTAAATATTCTATTGTCCACTTCTAGAAGCCACTGTGTGGCTGAGTTGCAGTTTCTCTTTTGGTTCTTCCTTTCTGCAATTTAGTTAGGCTTTCTCACTCCCTTCTTAGGGGGAAGGGGGTCGGCAGCATAGCTTTACAGGAAGTAAGGAGGGTGGGGAGGAGGGGACACTTGGGGACACTCACAGCTCTAAGAGGTGATTTCTCGCCCACACGGGACACTCACAGCTCTAAGAGGTGATTTCTCGCCCACACAGCTCTCCCTTGGGTGAGGTCACTTCCCTGAGCTCTGATTGGCTTCTGAAGAAGCCCTCGAGGAGCTGATTGGTTCCAGCCACTTGGCATGCAGCAGTCACGGGCTAGCTGCGTGTCCACAATAGGGACTGACTAGGAAGGCGGCCGCTGATCGCTGGGAAGCTGTCAGAGCAACCCTACTAAACGTTTGAAAACAGGAATGATGGGAAGCAGGAGAAATTTCAAGAAATGCCCCACCCATATTCAGGCAGGCAAACTGAATTCCCTACAGCATCGAGTGACAGTGACTAACGTCAGATATTTCTGATCCCATTGTAAAGAATGAATAGGGGCTCAGACTGCATTGAGGGAAAGCACCTTACAAGCCTGGTATGGGTACGGTTGTAGGTGTTCCGGTAGAAGAAGCCAAAAGGACAGAAGAAAACAGGGATAGAAATAGAACGTACTAGAGTTATTGAGCAATTTGTGATGATTGACATGTTTCCCTTTTTAGCTCTCTGGGGTGTTGTGAGTAAGTGTGTGTGTGGGGGGAAGGGCCAGAGGACCTGTCACTGGGGTTCCCCACAGTCCCACTATAGCCTGTGATTACAGCTAAGGAGAAATGGATAAGAAACAAAAGTAAAAGACCTGGAAAATCTCCTTTTGCCCTTCTCTCCTACACACACACACACATACCAGTCCTAACTTAGCTATATCACTGTCTGTGTTGGGGTCACATCCAGCCCTCTAAAATCCCACCTAATGCCAGCCTGGGAACTTAAAAGAATGGGAACAAAGCCGATTCTCCACAAGAGACAGTAGAGGAGGACTAGAACAATCCCTGCCCCCCACCTGTATACACCACCACCCTTTTCCCATGAAATGGGGGAAAGGAGGACAAAGGTTACAATTACCACTTGAGATCGGTTGTACTGCCTCAGAGACCAAGTATCGGAAAGATCGGATTTTTTTTGGACTCTTTCCTGTCTGGCTTCTTGCACCTCCTGTCAGGTGACCTTGCTAACAAAGCCAGAGACATGGGACTCAGCAGCTTCCCCAGATTCCAGAGCCTTTCCCAGCACGGGCGAGACTATTTCCACTGACCTTTCCCCTACTTTCCACAGGCTCTGTCAGACAGGGCTGCTATTCCTCTGGAGGACCAAATGAGAGGGCAGAGGTTGAGGCCCTGCTTGTAAACATGTAGAGAGGACCCACACATCGCTTGCTCAGCCCTGTACTCGGTACCTGCTGGGGCCTGCTTATGTTGAACAGGTTACTCTACGCCCACAGCCTGGGCTGCGTTGGCCCCAGCCAGGGTAGGTTCTCCGGCAAGAATCCTATCTTTCCCTACCGTATGTTCCTAGCCCCCTGGCCCCCTCCCATCTTGGGCAGGAAGCTTGAGAGTGGGGTCTGCAAATTTAAGTGCAGGGACCCAAGTAGTTTCAGGGCTGAATAGGAGACCTGGATGCAAAGTGCAGTTTAGAAGATTGGGAGTGCAGACCAAAGAAAATTCAAGGGTCAAATGTCAGTGGGTAGGACCCCCTCGGTTTGGTGAGGAAAAAGACAATTATCTTCCTTTTTAACTTTGAATGGAAGGAAGGGTGGCTTGCAGGAATAGGTTGGTTAAGACAAAGCCACGGGAGAGGGCTGCCATCTCAGCTGGGCAAAGCACTGGTTTATGGTCCTAGCTTCTCCGCTTGATAGCTTTGTGTCCTCAGAAAAGTCATGTCAGGTCTCCAAGTCTCAAATTCCTCCTGTATGAAACATATTTTGGATTAGGATGTCCACTGGGAATCCTTCAAGTTCATGTTGCTCCACCTGCAAGAGTCCAAATGGTTCTGAGGACAAAGGTCAGGACGTGTCCAGCTTTTGCTGAACTCCTTCCATCCTCTGGATTTCCCACCTTATTTTCAGCTTGGGCAAGCTAAAGATAACTCAGGCATCTAGCCAGTCTTTTCCAAGAACCTGCTTCAGCCTGAGTAGCAGGAGGATCACCAATTCTATCAACTAGCAAGAAAGGAGATAACCCCTGCAGAAGAGTTCAAGGTCACGATCTCCAGGCTGGGACTCAAATTAAGCAGACCACCAAGATATTTCTGACTGAGGAAGGAGGGAGCCGGCGGGGCAGGTCTTCTCTCTCTCCCCTCATATATCATGTCTGGCCAGAGGACAGAAGTGAGTCAGACAGGAATGCTGTAGCTCAGTTACCTAGTCTGGCCAGACCAGGGGTGACCCCTTCTCTATTAACCTTTTCCCTAGTGAGGTGCACTGTCTCCCCAAGGTCGTTTGAGATGAGAAAGCTGGAAATAAGAAGTTCCAGTTGCCTAGCGTTACCTTAGAAAAACCCAACAGGACTTAATTTGCTGTTTTGCATCCTGGAGGGAACGGAGGGAGGGTCCCCCAGGAACCCTAATGGGAATCACTGGGAAAACAATCGAACAACCCTAACTGCAGGACCTGAGGGGCTAAGTGTGATCACCTTGGGAACCCAGGACTCTGGGGGAAGGAATCCAGAGATTCCTCAAACCTAGTCCTGACCAATGCACGGTGGGGCTATGTCCCCCTGACCTCTGAGTGTGGGACTAGTCTCAGTTCTCAAACCTCTGTCCTCCCAGATCTCAGATGTAGGCTAGACCTCCCAAACCTGGACCCCTGCTTATCCTTGCATCTTCACATCCTGTGATTCCATTTCTCTTGGTATACAATGAACAGAGGGAGAAAATATCCCCACCCTATCCCTGACATCGTTACACTCAAGGCGGCATTGAAAGTACTAGAATAGGAGGGAGATTAGTTAGACCTGTCTTAGCCTTACTAAAAGGGAAGGGGGGTGTGGGGGTCGGGGGAGGAATTCACCTAAGTCCAGGACACAGATCTGGGGGATTCCTATCTGGCAGAGAATAGGTGAAATCCCATTTGGACAGGGAAAGATGCCCCGGGACTTATCCTCCTAAACTCTGTTATGGCCAGAGATGTAGCTATTCTGGAGAGGAAATTCCATCATCTAAGGTGGTCAAAGTAACTCGTTTACCTCATTTTCCTCCAGCAGGGGTGGTAAGAGGAGGTGAAACAAAGATAGGCTCAGTGGGAGAAAGGGCAAATGCTGACCAGCCCTTTTCAAGGCCCTCCTCTCCCTGTCCCCAAGCCTCTCTCCTGACCCCTGACAATCCTTCCTGTCTAATCATACTTGGCTGCTCTTGGCCTCTCACCTTTCCCTTACTTGGCCTGGCTTCTGTTTTGAGACTTGCTTTTCACTCTGAGCAACCACTCTAACACCTGTCCAGATTTATCAGGGGTGTCCACGGACCCCTCAGGAGCTGGCCTGGGCCAGGCCAGGAGGTGTGACTTATGGCCAGAGAGAGAGAGCGTGTCTCTCAGACACATCCTTAATGACTGTGAGAGTCTTTTCCTCTTCTCCACTCTCTCTCCATATCTTTCTTTCCATGTCCCTCTTTGCCTCATGTCTTTAGTGTCATGTCTTTGCTTCACATGTTGCTTATTCATGGGTGATTATTGGATTATTCATGGGTGACGTGGTGAGGAATACTTGGAGCCACAGAATACACATGGCCCATCTTCCAGAATGTCAATTTTACTTTTGAGATTTGGTGGGGGAGATAAAGTATATTTATACTTAAACTACACAAATACATTATATGGCATAAATGAAATAGTGCACTTTTGAAATCTAAAATACATATTTCGAAGAGATTTCTGGCTTGTGACAGGCTACGTTGGACTGCTCTGGAAACCCCGGGGAAAATAGTTCATTCTCCCTAATCTTAGGGGTCCTTCAGAGGAAATATATGAGAAGCACGACTTAGAGCAGAGGTGACAACTTCAGACAAATCTAAGGCACCAGACAGTAGTCAGGCAGGTAGGTACAAAGGAGTGAAGCAGGTGAGTGCAATGCAGCAGGGAGCGGTGAGAACTTGTAAATAAGAGCCTGCCTGGCCCCTTCAGCTCCCGCAGGTTGGTGCCGTGAAGGAATGTGGGCTCAGTCTTAGCAAATGATTGCCATTTAAGAGAAGCCCGAACAGTAGAGTTTAGTGAAATTTGGTGTTTCAATGTTTATAACCAATTGAAGTTTTTAGGGAGAAACTGTACAGGTTTCTAAATGTCTGCAAGCTGATTCCACTTATGGACCCCCTGTTTGCTGCCTCTGACCTCTACCAACATTTCTTCTACTTTCCAAAGGAATATGAGGCCCAGATCTGGGCTCCCAAGGTCTCAAATTCTGTTCCCACGAGTTGTGGGGTTAGTGGGGTGCATGAGGTTGCAGGAGAATTTGGAGAGTTTAGAGCTGAAGAGAAGCCTCTGGCAGAATACACCTTTCTCCAGGGGAGCAAAGAAGCATGTGTCACTGGCCAACCACCCTTTCCTTGATCTACACGGATAGGGAGCTGAAAACATATCTTGTGGTCTGGAACAGAAATCAAAGATTCCTCACAGTGGGAAGGGGAGTCAAGCATGAAAAACCAGGAATGGAGAGAAATCCTGTGAGTCTGGATAAATGAAGGAGGAAGTCCGAATTTTAGACAGGTGAAGTGGCGATGGAGGGCACTTTAGCCAGAGAGCCATAAAAGGGAAACACAGTTCTCATGACCCTAACCCCAACTCCCCTCCCAGCAACCGAAACCCTTCATCTGTCCATCTGTCCAGGAGGTTAAAAATATCCAAACTAGGCGCCCAGCCAGACATTTCCAAGAACCTGTTTACTGACCCTTTGATTGACTTGGAAAGATAGTTGGCAGCTTCGTCACCCAATAAGGAATGAGAATAGACCTTGTTTGACATCCCAGGGCTCAAAGCACGTGGGATTCACAATTATGTCTTGTGTTCTCCGTCCTCCTCTTTCTCCCATCACTTCATTGCGGGGATGACCAAACACTTGGTAATCAGAAAAATCCCAGCCTTCAGAGTCTGTTTATTTTTATTCTTCTTACATAACAGGCCCAATGGAGAGTACAACAGGGTCAAGCCAAGGTCAGGACAAAACAGGAATAGTCTAAATAGGCTGACTTGGGTCTCATCAGTGGGCTCATCTCCACTGGTTTTTGTGCTACTCAGTCTAGTCCACCTCAGGGGGCGAAAATCCAATCAGATGCAATACCTTCAAATAAGGAGTCTGAGAGTTCTTTGTAGTGTCACATTGTATATGCAACACTCTCTGTTCCTCAGTTTATCACTCCAAATGGTGGGAAGCTTTCCCCTGGAGTTGTATACTAAAAAGTTAAGAAAGCTCAGTTAAATTCAGAAGGTCCCAGGGGCCTGAGAAGCACATTCTAGTGCCCCCAGATCTACATACCATGAGATGCCAGGGATGGGTAGAGGGCCCATCCCGGCCTGGGGATGGCAGTCCCAACAGTGGGCTACCTGTCCCCTACCAAATAAACTCCAGGCTGAGTTAGCTTCTAGACACTGACCTCTTCTCAGACTGTTTTGTCCCCCAACCACAGGAAGGGAATCCAGAGGAACAAAGAAAGAACGGCCTTGCTTCTGACAGGTCAGAGAGGAAGAACAATTTGGGACATGCCTGGCAGTGAACTCCTCAAGGTGCCAGTGGCGGTGGGTATCCCTCCTCTTTTATTTTAGATAACAAGCACTTTACTTGCTATTCTTCTAACACCTCACATATGTTTTTAAAATCTTCACAGTAATCTACGAGGAAGGTACTGTAACAATCGATCACTCGTTTTACAAACTGGAGCAGAGAGCTTTAAAAAGTTGCCCAAAGTCATACAGCTTGTCAAGTGGTAGAAGTAAGATTTGAATTTAGACAGTTGGGCCTCAGGATACACGTGCTTAACTCCCACACTGTACTATCTCTCATTAATATTAATAGGAAGGCTGATCCTTGGACGTTTTCTAGGCTGTAGACTTATCTATTGGGTCTGCAGCCATCTCCGAGGGGTTTTTGTTTTGTTTTGTTTTCAGCTTAGGAAAGGGAGGCAGAGGTAGAGTCAGAACAGAGAATAGGACACAAGTTTCTGCTCTCCCAGCCCCAAACTATTGAGGTCAGGGTGCTTGGGACAGGGACTCAGCCGTTGGAAGGTCGGTAAAATATTTTCCATATCCATCTTGTGCATTCCGTCATCTAGAGGTGGTTCAAGGAAAGAATGCCAGGAAAAGCGCTGTATGCTGTTGAAAGAACTGCACAAAAGTCACTCATTCACCCCACTTTGTACCCTGCAGCTCCCAGGATTGCTTTTTGTTGACCAGGTGCTCAGTCAGGTCCTTTCCACTCACTTTTGTCTCCCAGTGCCTCAGCCAAGTTACTACATCCTTATGTTTCCAGTCTGTTCAGGAATATCCAGGTAGCCAAGGACCCAGGATGGGGAAGTAACTACCCTTCTCTTGTTCATTTCACTTTCTCTAGCTCTCTTCTCTCTTTAGGTAGTTTTCTTCCTGTCCTGTCTCAAATCTTCCTGTACCAGATTGGACCTAATGAATAAATGGTACCAAGAACTGGATCTCCTCGAATGGCGGTACATGCAGGTGATAGCACTTTAAAAATTAAAAGGCATACGAGAAGAGCATGGTGAAGGAAGACCCAAAATATCTGCCCACTTTCGGTAGTGGAGAATCAGCTGGGCCAGTACCCAGGGAAGTGGATTTAAGTGAGCACATACGCAGGGAAAGTCCTGGGGTAGGTAGAAGCTGTGTACAGAAGGCAAAGGAAGTCTAGTGGGGCTTTTTGAAGTCTGTAAGGGAAGGGTGAGTTTCATCTGGATGAACAGCTAGAGCTACTTATTTCCTTCCTTAAATCTTGGCCACACTGTTCAATATGGTAGTCACTAATCACATGGAGCGTATTAAATGTAAATTAACGAAGTTGAACAAAAATTAAAATTCAGAGCAGCCGGTTGGTTCTATGTGGTTAGGGAAGGGTGTTCATAGCACTAAGGTCGCCGGTTTGATTTCCACATGGCCCAGTGAGAAGCAATGGCTTGAGCTGGGAGCTGAGCCACAGGTGGGCGGCAGGTTTGTAAAGTGGTTAGAGGTTGGTGCTCAGAACAGCAAGATCACTGGTTCGAGTCCCACATGGGCCAGTGAGCTGTGCCTTCCACAACTAGATTGAAAACGACTTGACTTGGAGCTGAGCTGCGCTCCCCTGCAACCACCATGTTTCCCCGAAAGTAAGACCTAGCCGACAGTCAACTCCAATGCGTCTTTTAGAGTGAAAATATAAGACCCGGTCTTACACTAATTTTCACTCCAAAAGATGCATTAGAGCTGACTGTCCGGCTAGGTCTTATTTTTGGGGAAACACAGTAGATTGAAAAACGACTTTACATGGAGCTGATGGGTTTTGGAAAAACACTGTTCCCAATATTCCCCAATTAAAAAAAAAAATTCAGTTCATCAGTCACAGCAGCCATATTTCAGAGCTCAATAGCCACACGTGGCTGGTGGCTACTGTGTTATTGCAAATATAGAACATTTCCATGACTATCGAATGTTCTCTCATAAGGTACTGGATTTGAGGTATTAGGTATCAGGAGGGGATGCATGTGTTCTGGCCCTTGGAGGATCAAATCTCTAGCAGATCTGGGTGTAAGGTATCTATCCTCTCCATGCCATCCTCTTCTCAGATCAAGTACCAGCAGCTAGGCCATGCACACAATTTACGCCATGGTGTCTCCATCCCTTTGTCCTGCCCTCTGGCTTGCTCTTCTATTTGTTCCACGCCTCCAGACTCTGCAAAATCAGCTGCAGAAAAAAACTTTTCCATCAACTTTGACCTAGTTTCCTGGTCACAGATTTGAAAAGGGAGGAGCCACTAAATTCTTCAATAGGTAAGTTAAAGGAGGAAGCAGAGGTGAGAGTAAAGGTGAGAGTCATCATGGGATAAGAGCTAGAGACTTTGACACCTTGGTAAGGAAAAACCCACAAAGAGCCAGGAAAAGGCAAAAGAGCTACTGAGAATGAGACAGACACAAACAAAGATTGAAGTGGAAAAGAATCAATTTCACTTTCTGTTCAATTCACATAGATTTTATGAACTTCCAGAAGTCTGACGTTTGGAGTTAGTTATGCAGAGGCCCACAGAAAAGCCAAACCCCACATAAGGACTAGGACTGGATCTAAAATGTTTAAACAACCCAGAAATCAGAAAAGTACATTAACTCCTGCGATCTCAAGGTTTCTCATCCTAGTCACTCCTTTAGGAATAAAAATCATTTCAAATAAGAGGTGGGATTATGGTATCAATCTATTATTACCCTACAAGAAATAGGAACTGCTGAAGCATACACAGCCTAAGGGATTAGGGTGGGGTTGAATATTCAACAAACATTTACTGAGTTATGATTATGTGCTTAGATAGAACTGTGGTAGAAACTGCAGAGATAAAAATGGGAGCAGCCTTCAAATAATTTAATACTCCTAACTCTAAATCCTTAAATCGTAATTACCTTGTCTTATTATGTATAAACCAGGTTTACACTGGAAACTGAAGCCAAATTGTAAAACATGGAACCATAAACCTTTCCTACCAAATACCCTCAACAAACCTCATTTCCCTGTATTTCAAGAGCTCCTTTTAAAGCAGCTCACACATTCCAAAATTGAAGGAATCCAGTAATGATTTAGCTATGGATGTAGAAAATAGCTGAGACCACCAGAATCCCAGCGAGTTCTTTAGTGAATTGGAAAAGACTAAATGTAGCTCCGATTCCTCCTCCTTTTCACCTTCCACCCCTCACTCTGAGTAGAATCATTAGGGTTAATCTGTAATGTTCTCTACAGAATTTTCAAGAATGAATTGTGAAGTAGGGAAATGCTCCTTCGGGCACACTTGCCAGTAAACTTTTCCAGCATCATCTCACAGACAAGAAAACAAGTTTTTGCCATTAAAAAAAACACACCTTTATTTATTTATTTTTTTTACAAAGAATACCCCCACCTGGGGTGAAAATATATCTGGTAAAGTACAAAATATAGTTTCTTATCATACAAAAAAGGTACACAATTAACAAACAAAAAGCTAAACCACTTTCAGCCCACATACTTTCTCAGAAAAGGGTGGAAGCTCAGTGCTGACACAGATTAGTGAACAAAGTGCTAAGGCTGAGGGAGAATCTAAGTGCTAGTGGCTTCAGTGAGCGGGCTGTCAACATCCCGGGCCCCCTAACACTGAGCAGGAAGGGGTCCCTGGGGCTTCTATGAACACCTGCCCTCTAGTTTCTTATGGCAAGGCTGGAGGCTCTGATCAGTGTTGGAGCATCTCGATCTCGAGTTCCTCCTAAGGTTTAGAAACGTCACAGTGGGCACAGCTGATAGCTGATAGCAGCAACCCTTCTCATATAATTAGTCACAATTACAGAATTCTATACACTGGGAGTCTCAAAAGTAATACTTTTTTTTTGTTTTTTTTTTTTGTCCTTGTGCTTACCCTTAGAGACATAGACCAGTTTTATCTTACATTTGAGATAGTAAAAAAAATTAAAAAAAATATATGACAAGAACTAAAGTGCTAAAAACATCCCCTCAGAATCAATTCCAAGGAGTCACATGGTAAGAAAAACACCTTCTCCCACATGAAGATGTTTGCAACAGAACACAGTGCAACAGGCTCTAAAAATGGCTTTTAAGACCTTTGGTGGGGCATAGTTACAACTACTTTAAACCAGATTGAAGTACATTGTAAGCAAAGACAACCTTAGAGCTTCTTCCCTGTAATTCACATAAGAAGCTCTCCCCCAAGTCTAGGCCAAGTTTTTTCTTTTCTTTTTTTCTTTTTTCTGTTAAGTGTAGAGACAAAGGGCAACAATGATTTTGAGAACCTCCTTTTTCCAAAGTTTTGGCCATGACTTTTTTCATTTTCCCAGTTTGCTAAATTGGCCATGGTCCTGATGGTACAAAGTTCGAGATCTGATATTGTGATAACAATCGATACTCCCCTCCAAAAAAACTTGGGAAGACCATGACAGAAGGCCACTTCTACCCATTATTCGAAACTACTGAAGATGCCTCAATTTTCAAGGAGATCTGAGAGGAGGGGGTGGGCCTGAGTTCTTCTAGCGTTTTTAAACCCATCCAGCAAACACCCCGATATCACATCTCGCTGGCTGAGGACGAGTGCACACCCTTTAAGGGCCCAGGAGATTGCCTGCTGATCTCCTACACTGGGGAGTCAGAGATTAGGGTGGACCCATCGCCCACTGTAGAGACTGTTCAGTCTCTGGAAAAGTTCGAGTCCAGGAAGAGAGGTGGAAAGAAACACTTGGTACAGCTGCTTCTTGTTTTCCACATGCTCACTGCACATTGTTGTTAAGGATACAGGGATCCACCTGCAGGGAGGAAGAAACAAAAGATCCTTCAGTTTTTAGAAATAAAAGAAAACCCCCAGTTTAGCAATCCCTCCAAGTGAACATGCTATAGAAGGCCTGGGATAAACATAGTGGTAAAATGACAATTCTCACCTCAGTGTAAGTAGGTGGTGGCATGAACTTGAACTCAGGAGCATACATAAAAATAGGGCTATCTTGAGAACCGTCTGTATCATCTAACAGAGGAGTGGTGGGGCTCTCCAGTCGGTGATCTTCAGGAATGATATCCATATAGCAAGGAGGAGCTGGAGAGAAAAAGTATGGGGATAAGAAGTCTGGCCAAGGATTTTCACAATTTTACAAACCCAAGCAGGCCAGAGGGGTAGAAAAGACATGAGGTCTGGCTCACCTTCTGGGGTATCAGGGATGTTTAGATCCACCCAACTCATCTCAGAGCTGGTACGGCTGGCCATGCTGGACGTCCGGCTGCTCAGACCCGACTTGCTGCCAATTACCAGGGGTAGGTCAAGAATGACTTTCTTGGAGCCAGGGACGCTGACGTAGACCTATAAAAGGAAGAAGACACTTTGTTAGACTACAGGTCTAGAGAAGACATCCCTGGTCTTTTGACAGATGAACAATGTCTCTCTCTAGCCCCACTCACTCACCCGCAAGAAATATTCAACTCGAAGGATGTCACAGCCCAGGATGGAAGGCCTGATCTTCTGCACTCGAACGCTCTTGCCACGCCATGACGCACAAGTGCCCGAGATAATATGATTGCCTCTAACTGATGACAACTTCTGCATCAGCACCTTGGTTTGGCCATTGGCAAGGTAAGTGTGGCGGGCTAAGATGGCAGCTTTGGGAACTACGATGCGGGAACATGTATTCTCAAACTCAGCATGGATGGAAATCTCGTCACCTAGCGATCAGAAAGATAAAAATGGATGCTTAGTAGAGTTAATGACTTTTCTTCTATCCCTGTCCTCACCCCCAAACCCACCGTTTCTGTTCTATCAGTTTACTGTTTTAAGCTCTAGGTTTTTACCTTCACAGAATCCTTTTCTGTCAATTCGGGCAGAGACAGACACCCGCCCATCAGGAATGAACATGCAGGAAACTTTCTTCTCCTTTTTAGCAGACACAGGCGCCTAAGTAGAATGGAGGAGAAAAGATTTTTTGAGAATTTCTAGAGATCCTTTTCTCTGCTTCTCTTTCCTTTCCCCTGCCTACCTAGAGTAGGCAGCCCTCCCACCTTGATGACTTAGGACTTGATTCCCTGAGGTGCTTCAATCTAATGCCCAAGACATTTGACTTATCCCTGAGACCCATACAATCTTCAAATGAACCTCACCATTAAATCAGGGGTATTGATATCCACTAGATCCATCACTTCAAAGTTTTGCTTTGTTTCTTGCGTAGGCTGGCTGGGGCGATCAAGAAAAGCCTTCACCCAGTAGTCTACACCCCCGTATTTTCCTTTGAAGGATGTTCCCAGAGGCCTGTGTCAAGTAAAAAGAAATATTATAATTAACTTAAACACGCTCTCCAGGAACAGAAGGTGATCAAAGGAGGGGAAGATTTTTACAGACAGAAAGTCCAAAGATGCATTTAGCTGATACCTACCCCTGAGGAAGCTCAAAGCCGAACTTGTACTCATATTTGTTTCCAGGTCTCATGATCACCATCTCATTCTCACCTGAAGGGAGAGAAAAGTGAGTAGCTGTTAGGTTTCTTGTTACACTTAAAATGCATCCCTGTGATAAGGCATTCTTGGGTGGCATGCAAGAGTATTGTAGTACCCTAGTTTTCACCCTTATATTTTTAAATGAGAAATTCTGATACATGTTGTTGGGCAGAAAGTTGCAAAGCCCTGCAAGGTTGAGGGTTAAACTACTATCATCTCAAACAGGAAACAAAGAATAAGCAACTTATGCGCACAAAATATTTTTAAAGACCTAAGGCAACATCCTGCAGGACCAGAACACAGCACCCTAAGAAGTTGTATTAATCACTTTTTCCGGTTAGGGGGGTTGCAAATTAAAACTACAAGAGAGCCGCAGCACAGAACTCAAAGCACTCCACCGGAGCAACTTAAAATATTTAGGACAGGCTCCATTTATTCATTTCAATCTTCTTCTCACATCAGCTTTCACCCTCCAGCAGAGCACGTCTGGGTTACTCACCTGTTGGCTGGTCTTCCAGGAGAAGCGTGTCTTCGTAGCGCAGGTACTCCAAGGTCTGTTTGCACTGCTGGGATCCCTGCATCCAGAGGACTCGGGCCACTCCGCAAGCCAGGACCCTGACAGCTTTGACCCGAGTGACTTCACACACCTCCACTATCACCCGGCCAGTCACCTTCTCACCACTGCCGTACACCTTTTCAGGGTCGTTAAAGACCACCTCAAAAGACTTGATTTTCTTGAACATCACCATGATTGGGCTGGGTTGGCTTAAGAATTAGAAACCAAAGAAAGGAAAAAAACAAACCCTAAATCCAAGAACCTTTTGCAATAATCTAAGATTATCTCACTCTTCAATTCTACTCAATTTTTGAAAAGATGTCAAAACCCACGTAAGCTGCTGGTTCTGCCAAGGAATTTCAAGGAAAAAAGTAAGCTTGCTTTCCCCAATAGCTGGAGAAGCGCGCTGGGTTTCGGCCGGCTGGCTGACTACACTCCGTCTGGAAAAACGAGAGTGGAGTTCCCAGCGAGAGCCGGAAACAGCGCTATATATCCGCGGGGCTGGCTGGGCCACGCGAGCGCTCGCCCGGAGGCTCGTGCTGCCCTCGTGCACAGCCCTCCCATTGGCTGCCCGGGCCTTGTTTACCAGGAGCCCGGCCAATCAGCGAGGGCGCAGCGGCGCGTGGACACGGTGTGCTCCTGGCGGGGAAAATGGTTGTTGTGCACCGCTGCCTCGCCGGCGGGAGGGGGCGGAGGGCTGCGGCGCGGTTTCCCTTGGGTCCCGGAGGAAAGAGGACCTCGCTGACCCTAAAAATGTGTCCAGGGCCAGCGGCCTTCGCAAGGCGGGTGCAGATGATTCAGGGCGGGGAGCGGTGTTTGAAGGTAAAAGGAGAACGTGCTTAGGAGGGATTTCGTGCCTCGCCTTAGCCAGGAGAATTAATTTAGAAGCGCCCGTTTATTCCCGGCCCACAAATCGCTAGTCGTGTGAAAAGCAATCCCAGAGCTCCAAGAATACTTGAGGATGGGGTGGAGGACAGGGAATGTTGATGTTACTGTTCGGGAAGATCCCCTTTGTCTTCTTGCTCCCCATCTTTGTTA
Source organism: Rhinolophus sinicus (assembly GCF_057876585.1). Taxonomy (NCBI): domain Eukaryota; kingdom Metazoa; phylum Chordata; class Mammalia; order Chiroptera; family Rhinolophidae; genus Rhinolophus; species Rhinolophus sinicus. The sequence continues at coordinate 51,352,161 of NC_142507.1, forward strand.
AACAACAAAACAAACCAGAACTGGTCACAGATGTTAAGTCTCGCTTCAGCCCTCATTGGAAAGCGGGTATGTGTAAACGATTGGCCTCCTCCCTTTCTAGCCCTCTTGCCTGTGCTGTTTCTCAGCCCCCCCTACCCTGTACTTTGCAGACTGTTCTCTTGAACGGAAATAGTAAGGGCGTGTTCACATCCTGTTGCTATTCCTTCATCTTTTTAGTTTCTACCTGCAAAGTTGGGGAACACTTTATGTTCTCCCAGCTACCTTTTGACCTCTTTAGTGTGGTGCGTTCTGAAGGCTCTGATTATTTCTCACTCCCACCCCCCACACAGCTTCAGGAAGGGGGAGGATGGGTGCTTCACTCTTCACTTTCTTCCGAGTTACTTTCACTCTTTGTCTTCATCCCCCCTCTCCAACTCCATCAATGGCATGTACGTGTATCTGTAGCCCGCACACCTCACAGCCTACGAATTAAAAGCAGGAACGTTCTCTTGTTTATGACAAGTGTCCAGTGGGGAGATAGCTGTGTTCCTGTTTGAAGGAAGAACTTCCCTCTTTTTTCAAAGTTTCCTTTCCTAAGCCGTTTAGAAATCTGTAAGAAATGAAAGAAGAGAGGTGAGTCACTAGAACATCATATGTTCAAATTAAAAGAGACCCTGACTCATCCTGTGTTGTCATTTGGCTTTCTGTCAGAAAGGTTGTCCCCTAGCTGGCCATGAGATGTCTTTAGGAGCTGACTCCTGAGAACGTCTTCATAAATGCAGGAAGGTGACTGTTGCAGAGATACAGGGATTCTCCCCCCCTTTTCTTTGATTCCTGAGACCCTCTCATTTCTGTGTGGGGCATCAGGAGATTATTACCTCATTTCTTGTGCTGGAAAGAGGAAGGTAATGTCCCCAATGGGGATGGGGAAGTAAAAGAAGCATTAAAATGTACAGAAATCCTACCCTCTCAGCAAAAAGAAGGCTGTTTGTGGTTCTGAAAGATCCTCTTCTTCGCACCTCCTACTGGGTTGACACCCTATGGCTAACAAGTTATAGCTCAACTCCAATATTAAGCAAGCCCAAGAATCAGGCATCAAAACTGTTGGAGAACACACACACACACACACACACACACACACTCACACTCACACACACCCCAATCACCACCAACAGAAAAGGGAACATGTTGATCCTTAGACTGTGGGAATTTGAGGCAACACCCTGTTCTAGAAAGTTAACCAGTGAAGCCTGAGTTTTCAATCAGTATGCAACATTGACTGAATTTTCTGGAGCAGGGAAGGTGGAACTCACTAAAGAGATTTTTGAAATTCAAAATTATGGCTTTTGGGAGAATTTTTAGTTTGATGGGTATGAAAGTGTACATAAAGGTGAAACATCAAAATATTTACAAAGAAATACATGACTCAATATTGTTAAACGCGGTGATATGTACCCATGTACATTTTGAGAGGATGGGAGGAGAGCCAGAGTAGTAATATTACGTTGGTGCAAAAGTAATTGCGTTTTTTTCAACTATTTTTAACCTTTTAAACCACAATGACTTTTGCACTAACCTAATAGACCAGGGTGGTGTTGATTTAGGACATCTTAGAAAAAGAGAATGCTGATATTTATTTGGGCATCTCTGAATGCTGAATTTTTGAGTTTTAAAAAATCTGAGTATGATTCTGTCTTGCTCTAAGCTCCTCTCTTGGGCTTCAGTTTTTTCTTTCTTTCCCATTTTGCAGAATTCAGTACAGATCACTTTGCTCTCTGTTATGTCTGGGTTCCCTTAAATGCCAAAAAAACTATTTTGTTTTGGCAGCAGCAACTGCCTTACCAGGCTTGTAGCCAAGGCATGTTCTGAAATGGAGCTCTCTGGGACAGGGTTGTTCACGACCTTTCACCTAGTAGCCCGGTATTCTGATACAAGTCTGCCCCCTGATTCTTTCTCAGTTCCTGGTTGGAAGGAAGAAAGAATCTTGTAAACTCCTATCCTGAAAATAGGATGCAAACACTTGTGGGGTGCAGGGGAGAAAAAGGACAGGAGCTAAGTAGGGCTGAGTGCAGGAGTTTTGCAAGTGAGATCATCTTTACCTGTTCCTTCCCCACTCTGTTCAATCCCAGTGCCAACAGGAAACAAAGTGGTGACTGTTGTTTGCCTTCCCAGAGGTGATTGAGTTGTGAAGCCAAAGGGAGGGACGCGCCCTCAGCACTCTGTTACCAGTCAGAGACAGAGGCTGGTTGCACTTCTCTTTTCTTTAACCTCTGGCCTGACAAACCTTTAAGACCTCTAAAGACTCAGTTCCTAAGGCAAAACAAACTCCTTTCTTTGTCCTTTTAATCACTTCTGTCACCTCCAGATTAGAGGCAAATAAAGGTTTGAAAGGTAGTGTAGAACTGAGACTCCCCAACTGTGTGTGTGCCTCCCACTCAGATAAATAGGAATGCATTAATAATTGTATGGCATTTTGAGTCCAAAGTGCATTTATTGAGCACCTGTAATGGACAAAGCCCTTTACATAATTATCTCAATGATATTTTATTTGTAAGTTCATCTGTCATGTTGTTCCAGAAAGGATTTAAGGTTACATTGTTCATTTAATTCTCACAATAACCCTGTGACTCAGGGTTGATTAATTCAGGCTCAAAGGGTTAAGTAACTTGCCGGAAGTCATGGATTTTGTAAATGGAGCAAGATCTTGAACCCAGCTGTGTGTGATCTAAAGTACTGTATGTACTCTTTTCAATATGTTGTCCTACCTGAGCAGTGCTTAAGCACATCGTATCTTGTTTGATCTCCAGTATAAAGGATTCAGGGCAAGACATAAAGCTCTAGAGTTAAAGACGACACTAGCATTCTTTTAAAAACATCAACAGTTCCCTTATTTTATTTAAGCGATTTGCCCTAGGACAAACAGCTAGTGGAGTCACTCTCCAAACCCAGGCTTCTTAATACTTAATCTAGAGTTCATGTCTCTAGGATGCTTTGTGAGGATATTTTTATTTTTTTAGTTTAGCTTTAATTATTAAAAATACCTCATCTGAACAGGTAGGTTGTTGCCACAGGTGGGGGGTGGGCTGCTGGGTGAAATGGGTGAAGGAAGTCAAAAGGCACAAACTTCTAGTTATAAAATAAGTCTTGGGGATATAATGTATAGCAGTTAAAAATACTATATCACATATTTGAAAGTTGCCAAGAGAATAGATTCTAAAAGTTCTCATCACAAGAAAAGAAATCCTGTAATTATGTTGACAGATGTTAACTAGACTTATTGTGGTGATCATTTCACGATATGTATAAATCTTGGATCATTACGTTGTACACCTGAAACTAATACGTATGTTTACTGTACCAAAAACAAAACAAAAAAACCCACCTCATTTGGAAAACCAAATTTCATGTTTATTGGGACTATTTCTCTACTACGGTGAGGAAAGAATGGAGGTCTAGGAGTTGTCCGACTTCAGAGAAAGCTGGGGAAAAGAGATGAATTAATTTATTCAGAACTATTGCAGACTCATTTAAGATATTTGTTAAATTTGTTATTATATTTTAAAAAATCTTAATGCCTTCTCAATGCTATCACCACATCTGTTTTCTTTCCTGTAACATTTCTCAAGAGAATAAATAACTTACACTTCTTTCTCTGTTGACTAAACTTGTCCCTTTGTAATCTGACTTCTACCACTGAAATGGTTTTTTCAGGGTTTCCAGAGGAAACCAGAGTGGTTTCTTAGGCCTCATTCTTCTTGACTCCTGTATAATTTGAAAACTGCCATCTTTTAAAAATTTTGGATTTTATCCTTTTCTCCTTTTGTAGCAATTCCTTTTTTCTGTGCCTCCTGAAAGCTTTACTCAAGGGCTTGTCTTTGGTCCTTCTCTCTTTTTTTTTTTAAAGTTTGCTCTTCCGCACAGCCTATCTGTACATCACTTGTATAAAATCTATACTATACTTTTAGTCTGTCTCCAAAATTCCAGCTGGCATTTCAGACTTAATTTGTCCATTATGGAATTCATAATCTTCCTCCTGTGCTCAAACTCATTTCTTCCCTTTGTTGTTGTTGTTGTTGTTTTTTTAACATACATATTTAACTTTATTTATCATTGTCATTTAAAGCTTGATTTTATAAAACACAAAAAGACGTTTTTGAGTTCTGGGTCACCAGAATTTAAATAGTAGAAATATTGATAGCTTTGTAGGTGTAAGTAATATAAATTAAAATCAAATAACTGGAGGTGTTTTTTCAATATGGAAACTATACAAATGAAATAAATGGCAAAAGGACCTAGTAGCAATATTTTGTTATTTATGGCTTATCTGTCACTTTAGGACCTAAACAAACATTCTGAATATTCAGATTTCTTTTGTGGTGTTTCATATTTAGCTATCTCCCTACCTATATTCTGAGTCAAGCTACTTAACCAAAAGTTCTGATTTAGGAAGGCATTTAGCTTTATAGGAAAAGTTGTTCCATCTACAGTTACCACCTTTAAAAGGAATTGACATTACAGTGCTGATGTAGTCTGCTGGTTCCATTTTGAACAGTGTACAAAAAATTATGTCAACCCTCTGGAAAGTTAAACAGGAACCAAAAAATGGGACAGTTATGCACAGTTCAGTAAAATGCATTAAGTTTTCCACATCTGAAAATTAACCAATGAAATAAAACATATGAACTACATTTGACTTGGTTTCAGGAAAATCACATTTGAGAATTGCATTGTTGTTCTCATCTCATCTTCAGTCATTGACAGGGATTCTGCAGGTCACCATGCTGTTTACTGTGTGGATTGTGGTAGCGAGGAAGGAACACAGACTCGCTCAGAGTTGGTAATGAACTGTGGTCCCGACTCTTCCCATTTTCAGGTACCACCAAATCTTTGTATAAATCAGATCAAATGAACAAGAAACTTCCAACAATGGCAGGAATGTCACTGTAGCTGTGATCTGTCTGATCAATGAACCGGTTTCATCTTGGATAGCTTTCTGAGACTTTTCTCTGGGTGTACTGTCCTCTTTGACTTCTTGTCACACTTAATACCAGATTGCCATCTTTCAAGGACCTCACAGTATTTGAGATGACTACCACCAGTTTCTGAACTGAACACTTGTGAAACCAATCTTTTGGTTGTTTCACCACATTATTTAGGTATTTCATGACCTCAGGATCAGTAGTTACAAGTAAGGTGAGTCTGTATTTCTGCACTGGAGTAAAGGTTTCAGATGGATGTATGCGTATGTCACGCTGATCTAAAATGCTGTTGATGCCAAATGAGAAGAATTCTGCCACGATTTCGATTTCGGTGTGATGCCCTGCTCCCAGGAGAGCTACAGTGCCATGGCCAGGCCCCGTGAGCAGATGGCAACCGCAGGGCTCCCCGCTTTGTTTGTTTTTTAAATGGAACCATTATACATTCTCTCGGTTATCAAGGCTTAAAATCCAGGAGTTGTCTTTGGTGCCTTCCTCTGTGACATTCCCCACATCCAGTCAACTAGCAAAGGAAATTCTGTAGAGATCACCTTTCCAGTGTTTCTAGAATGCATCTCTTATTTCTTATTCCACTGCCTCCACTCTGGTACATGTCCTTGTTAGTTTTGCCGAGATTATTTTAATAGCTTTTAACTGATGTTTCTGCTGTAATTTATAGACTATGACTAATCTAACAAAATTGAGTTCCAATCTGTTCCTGCAAGGTTCCAAAACCTATTGCTTAACAATCAAATTCAAATACTTCAACTTGGCATTTAAAGCCTTCACATTTGGCATAAACCAAACTTTCAGTCTCATTTTCCACTACTTCCTCCTGTATGTACCCTATATCTCAGCCAAACTTCAGTGTTTGGCTGTACGTACATTATAAATGTTAGTAACACTGAGTACTCAGTGTTCCCCTAATACATCCTTCTCTGCTGTTTTTAAAAATGCTTTTCTCTGTACCTGGAATGCCTGACTTTCCGCCCATCTCTGCTTTTTGAAATCCTTCCCATTCTTCAATAGACAGTCAAATGACTTTTCTTCTACGAAACCTTTCTCGATTCCCAATCCCTTCATCTTTCACCTTGCAACCAAATAGGATCTCATTCTCTTTTGAGTACTCGATAGCACGTTGTTTATATTTCTCACATAGAACTTACATGTAAATTTCCTTTTCTCTCGTAGATAAGGAATTCCTGGAGAGCAGGAACTATGTCCTTATTTTTTTTTTTATCTCTGTATTCTTCATAGCATCTAGCAGATTACATTTCATAGAGTAAATATATTATTAACTACAAATTGAATTGATAAATAAAGGTATGTCTCGGGAGTAGAATGTACCACTCATTCAGAATTTAGTATTGTTTCTTATCAATGTTAGGCTTTAAACCTGAACTTGAGTTCCTTCTGCTATACTGTAACTTATAACCAGTCCCTCTTCAAAGCCTAGGGCGGTAAGGAGGTGAGAGGTAATGACTTGTTTTTCTGAGGGGAAAATTGGACTGTGCTGATGTTTATAAATATGAAGGAAATGGTACATTTCGTACTTAGCCCGACTTCCCTTTTTCTGAGAAATTCTTAGTTTCTTACACAATTCAGTGATCCAGTTGGCTCAGTCCTGCCACCCAGTGGGTAAATGAATGTACTGTCAAGATCCTTCGGCCAAGAATTGTCTCAAAAACACATGCTTTTCTGAGACCTGAAACTTGACCCAACCTGCTCCTCTGAGTGGTGAAGATGATTCTTTGATTACGAGAAAAAGAAGTAGAGGAAGGAATGTGGTGTTCACGACCGAGAGGAAGAAACCGCATATTAAAACAGTTTTTTGTTTTTTATCCAACATTTTTTTTATCTAACATTTAACAATACTTTCTTTGTTAACATTTATAGTGTCTGTAGAGCTAGCTATGCATGTGTGTTATAATGCAATTGCACAAACATTTGATTCTCACTAGATAGGCAGGCAGATATTTTGTAGAATGTATATTGCGATTCACAGAGCTCAAATAACTTGCCTAAGTTCACACAGCTAGGACAAAATTCATCTGATTTGTGGTTCACAGATCTTTCCACTAGAGCAGCTCTGATTCTTAAAAAGTCATCTCCTTTGTAAAGATTTCTCTGATTTCTCCAAGCAGATTTGTTACTTTTTTTATATTCCCACAGCATGTTGGACATACATCTGTATGTTATGATGTTGGTCATTTATCTTGTGATTATCTGTTTATCTGTCTGTTCCTTCCCAGCAAACTGAGCTCCCCAAAGGTGGGAACCATCTTGTCTTATGGTCTGGCATAGTTTAGGTGCTTCAAAAATTCTACAGAAGGTTCCAAACTCAATCCATAGGATTATTCTAGCCTGATCAGCTAATGTGTAGCATATATAACCCATGGCATTGCTCATCCTTCTGGTTTTGGTTTCTCTCTGAAGCTGATGGTACTGCCCTGGCTGTAGGCTTGGCTGTGGTAGATCCAGGTCAGTGACTGCCATAAAGAGAACATAAAACCATGACAGAACATTTTCTATTTCAGTAAAGGGCCTTTCAATTCTTGGCTGGGGTAAGGTGGGGTGAGAAGGCAAAATGAAAAGGCTGATTCATTTGTTTTAAATCCGACTTACTAATTTCTCAGAGGTCAGAGTAGAAGGAAAGTGCTGTATCAAAGACTGATTACACAAAACGCTGGATATTAAAAATATTAGTTCTTTGATACAGCACTAGCAAAGAATGATTACAAAATAGCCCATAGTGGAGAATCTAGTTAACCTTCCTGATTTCTCTTTCACTTTCCCACTCTCCATTCACACACAAATTTTATCTCAGGAAACATATTTAATTTACTCCTTCCTATTAACTGTTGGGAGGATGAGGAATAACGTGGTTTGGAAGCAGGCAGAAAACTTAAGGAAGGCCTTTTATTTTGTAACGTTCTGCCTTTTCCTCTCCTTAGGTGCTGCTGCAGACCGCGGAAATGACTTCTGTTTCCTTGAGAAGAAATGTGGGAAGGAACTTGCCATGAAGCATACAAGGTGAGGTAAAGTGGGTTGGGAAGGGTTGTGTGGATCTGAGAAGCGGTTGAGGTGGCCACAGTTTAAGAAGTGAAGGGGAAAAGTTCAGGACATCCAAGGTGGAAATACTCTCCCTTTTAAAGGTCAAAATAATTTACTATAATGTAGTTGAAATCACATAGTATTTAATGCTTACACAAAAAATAGCAGTCTTCCGGTACCTCGACTGAGATCGTCTCTTCCAGTTCTGTCAGCTTTTTCATCTGGTATTTACTTCATATTTCTAAACCATATATTTCTTAGTTTGGAAATATTAGACATATCTATTTTTTTTTGTTATAATAATTGAAATGTTAAGCATTTTACATCTTGTATCCCTGCCTTCCCTTTTCTCTTACCTCATCCTCCCAGTAGAGTTATATCACAATTTTGACTAAATCAATAGTCAGTGTTTACGTTATTGTCACTGTGTAAATAATATCCATGTGGCGCCAAGTAGAGTATTTTGATTGTTTCATGTCTTGAACACCCCTTTGTTGTGAAGTTATAATAATTTATTTAAACAATTCATTTAGTGTCCTATGAACCTATCTTCAGTTTGTTTCTGAAATGCCAATTCTGCCAAATGCTTATTAATATTTTCTCTCAAATGGGCAACATATCAGATGAGCTAAGAAATTAATTTTCTTTTTCCTGGAGACTTACTCCATCCCCACTAATGCTTTTTAGTCACCAACGCCACCTGCTGACTGTTGGTAGAGTGGAAAGACAGAATTATGAGGCACAGGATGGACGTTTTTAAACTGGAAAATGTCTTTTCTATGGTCTCTGACCTAGAGAATGACAGTCTGGAGAAAGGAATGTAATTCTTGTGACAGAAAGAATATAAAATCATTAAACATTCTCTTCCCTTACCCCGTCATCCCCTTCTTTTCCGTTTTCCTAGAAAAAGGAAAGTCTGTTCTAATCTTTCTTTTTATGCTGTGGTCATTCTAAGCCTTCATCTGATCCACCAAAGGAGGAGGGAAAGGTGGGCTACCCATTTTCTTAAAAATGACAGCTTTATTGGGCATACGTGATGTATGATAAACCACGCCTATTTAAAGTGTATAATGTCATGGGTTTTGACATATGTATACCCATGAAATTGTTGCCACACTCACGATAATGAACAAGTTACTCCCCAAAATTTCCTCATGTCACTTTGTAATCCATTCCTCCCTCTCTCCACCCAACCCCAGGCAGCCATTGATCTCTTTTCTGTCATTACAGTTTTCATTTTTTGTAATTTTATATAAATGGAAGCAAACAGTATGTACTCTTTTTTTGTTGTTGTTTGGCATCTTTCACTCTCATTATTTTGAGATTCGTTATGTTGTTGTGTACTTGTATATCGTAGTTTATTTCATTTTATTGCTTAGTGGTATTTTCTTTATGGATTTGCTACAACTGGTGTATCCATTCACCTGTTGATGGAGATTTAGCTTGTTTCCAGTTTTTGGTTACTACAGACAGGATTTTTATGAACATTTGTACAGATACATGTTATTATCTTTGGCCAATACTCAGGAGTGGAATGTTTAGATTGTATGGTAAGTGTATGCTTAGCTTTTAAAGAAACTGCCAAATTGTTTTACAAAGTGGTTCTACTGTTTTACATTCCCACCAGCAGCATGTGAAAGCTCCATATCTTGTCAGCACTTGATATGGTCAAGCTTTTTAATTTAAGCCATTCTGGTGGGTTTGTAGTATTTTCTCATTGTGGTTTTAATTTGATTGGCATTTCCCTAATGCCTGATGATGTTGAGCATCTTTTCATGTACTTATTTTGAGCTACCCCTTTTAAATGCTCCATTAGTAACAGAGCTAACCCTAAATTTGGGCAAAGGAAGCAGTATTACATGACAGGTGCCATAAAAGAATCTCATTCACCAGTTGGCTATGAATTCTTCTTAACTTACTTGAAATTCCTACACCTGAGGGATAAAATTACTGTTGAGTTAAGAGAACCAACATAAGGAGCAGTTTCTGAAAAAAGATGTTTTGAATTAGAATGCCTATGTTATCTGTAAGTGAAGGGAGAGCCTTAGATAGTTTTCCTCCCATTTTCTTCCATTAGATTGTTTTCTAGATTAGCTGAAAGTCATTTCAGAAAGTAAAGAGACTGTGCTTTGAGGAAATGGTAGAGTGGCTGTGGTCCTTAGAGGAGGTGGAGAGGAGAGAGTGGGGGATGAAGAATTGCAAAAGAAATTTGAAGTGGCAGACCGGGTAGGATGCCACTGTCTGGTAAGCACTGGCCAGTGTGTATATGGTCAGGTGAGTGAGACTGAGAGAAGAGGGGGAAGGTAAGTGTCAATATGTGATTAGATCAAGGGCAGGCCCTAGATGGTGGAGTCCCTGAAGGGGGAGACTGAGGCCGGGGAAAAGGGGGAAACACTGACTGTGCAAGTAACATCCTTCGTAGTTTTGTAGAGAGCAGCACTGTTACTATAGAGCGTCTTGGACTAGAACAGCCTCTATTCTGTCTTCTCTTCTACAAACTCGATTCCTTCAACTTTGGGTTTCCCCCCCTCCCCTGAGTTCTCCCTTTTGGGTTTCATATGACAAGGAAAAAGTAGCTTTTGTGTGGTGGCAGCCACCGCTGCAGCTCCCCTTTCCTGCCCAGCTCTACAACCGTGACAGAGAACCTTGACAAGGTAGTGTAGTGGTTAAGAGTTAAGGCTCTTGAGCCAAATGGCTGGGTTTAGTGTCCGGCTCTACCATTTATTAGCTGTATGACTGTGGGCAAGTTGATTAATCTTCCTGTACCTCAGTTTCCTTCTATTGAGAGGAGAATATTAACTCCCTTAGAGAGCTGTGAGCATTAAATGAATGAATAATTTAAAAGTGTTCGAAACATTGCTTGGCAGGTTTTAAGCTCTCAGTAAACGTTAGCTGTTAATTGAATTTAAACTCCTTGGCCCCACTTTCAAGGAGCTTCCTAAACAGGCTTCTGCCCTTCTATCCCATTACTTCTTTTCTACTTCATGTGAGTGTTGCGGGTTTCCTCACTGCGTCATGGATCTATGCATAACTCCAGAGGTTTCCATTGCCTGGAAGATCCTTAATGTTAATAATTCAAACCCTCCCCAATCGTCAAAGATCACTTCAAATCCCATCTCCTCAACCACCTCTTATTACTTATTATTTCTTGAGTTCTCATCCACCATCTTCCCATCTGAATTCTCAGTCCCGTAGAATTTAGTGAATAATTACACACTCATCCCTCCTTCATGTGAATCAGTTTTGTCTCCCTTCCAGCTGGTAAACTTTCTGAGGGCAGAAACGGTATCTGATGCTTCTGAGCCCTCTTTCAGTGGAGTGAATACATTGCCTTTACTCCAATCCAAGCATCTGTAAAGAGATTCAACATAGGCAACAGAGGAGGATGTGAAGAATTCATAGTTTTAATAACAGATTACTTAGGGGTGGGGATGGTAGTTTCTTTCCTGTCCGTACCATTCTCCAAAGGCAGAGATTCCCTCCACCTAAGACCTAGACAATCCCCACTGCATTTGTGACCTGAGAGAGCAGACCACATCTTACCCACATATATTCATCAAATAGACTCTTTTCTAGAATCATGTCCTCCTCTTTCCACCTTCCAAGAGAAAAATCTCATTAGATTTTGAGTTTCTTACAGGTAACAGTCGTGTCTTCCTCTTTCAGTGCTTTCCCCTTAAAAGTCTCCATCCTTCAGTTTTCTGCTGACCATCAGGACCCCCATAACCTCTAAGCTTCTAGGGGTGCGCTCAGGAGTAGATGGACTGGAACAATTTGCTTATTATAAAGGGGCCTGGGGAAAGTGGTGGAGAATCCCGACAGAGGTCTGGAATGCAGAAACCTTATCCAGAATCCTTATTCTGCGATCATTTGACCCTGGACTACAGCCTTATCTGACTCTGGACACATGCCATTGTGTCATGTGTCTCCTAGTCCCCACTGTTCCCTTCAGTGATTCTTTATATTCTTCCCTGCCAATCTCTGCCCCCAAATCATTTCCAAACGGGCTTGGCCTAATTATTGAATGCAAAGCCACAGAACAAAGAGCCCGGAAAGGAGTGGGGCTGGGAGGGTCGCTGAGGAAAGAGGAACCCCGGCATCTGAGGGAAAGAGATGCAGGTTTTCTAAGTCTGGCAGGAAGGCTCGGGCATCCCCCAGAGCTGCCTGTGCTGCCACCGTAAAGTTGGGGTCACCAGAGATTAAAACATCAAAGACACAGGAATGAAAGTAAGCGTCTTCGACTGGCAGCCCTTCCTTGCACAGCTGTCTGGCAGTATCAACCGTTATAGCGCCCCGACGATTGCGCTCTGAGCGAGAGAGTCGCTGGCTTGGGGGGCACCCCCCAACACAGAGCTGCAGGTCCTGCTCAGCTGAGAAGGCCCTGGCCACGTCCTCCGCTACCTTGATGGAGAAGGAGAGCTGCCCAGCTGTCTGCCGAACGATTATGGTTGTGCCAATATAGGCAGCGCGGATCTCCACGTGGCTCCCGGGGTTAGCAGTTCGAATGGACAAGCTGGAGCCCCCAGGGCGGGCACCTCCATTGACAGAACCATCTTCAAAGGCTGCAGGAAGATTGTCGACCTCTGCCTGGTAGACCTTCTGATCGATGCATTCCTGCATATTCTTAAATATGATGGTGAGCTGTGAAGGCAAGAGGGAAAGCAGTTCATTCTGGGCTCAGGGCATCCTGCCCCCTCCCCTCCTCCCAATCAGGGGTCTGATTCCCGCAGAGATGCCAGGCCTAGCGTGGCCCTCACTCCGGGATCCCTTCTTCTCTTTAACGTTGTAGTATTGCCTCATCCCGGCTCAACCCCTCTCTCCTTTTTGGCCTCCCGCTGAGCCACTCCCACAGGGGAAGGAAAAGGTTCCCTTCTGGAACGCCAATCCAGGGCTCCTCAGCTCTCTCCCCACCAACTTTCTGTTCAGTGTTTTCTGAATTTGAGTGCACTTCCCACCAGGGGAAAGTGATTTGCAAGAGCAAGTGTTTGGTAGGAGGGAGTGGTTCCCGCTGTGGGAGTGGTTGAGGGAGATGCAGACCAGTGGGTGGGAGGGAGTGGTACCGTGGGGGCACCATGAGAGGGCCTGGGGGAGCACGAGTCCTGACCTTCCGGGTGGTGGTGGCGTTGGCCCCCGACGCCACGGGGGAGCTGGTGGCCTGGACAAAAAGGAAGTCATTATCCAGCAGGGGCCAAGCTCCTTGGACACGGCAGGTGTGAAAGTGGTGGTGGAAGCTGCGCACATGGGGGTCCCCGAAGGAGGCGCAATGCAAGAAGCCCGGGGGGCGACCGTGCAGCCGGGAAAACCGGCCTTCATAGTCACAGGGGTCCGGGGCGGGGGGGCCGGAGGAGCGCACCGGGCCGCTGCCGGGAAGGGCAGGGCCGCGGGGCGGGGGCGGCGCCGTGGGGCCCTGGCGGGAGCAGCTGTGCTGGATCATCAGGTCTTCGATGCCGTGCACCGCCGAGTGGAAGGCGAGGTCCCCGCGGCAGGTGCGCGCCGTGCGCCGAGTGCAGAGCGCGTAGGAGCGGAGGGCTCGACAGAGGCCGCCCGAGCCCAGCCCTGCGCCCCGGCCGCCGCCTCCTTCCCCTCCTCCCAGCGCTCCTGGGGAGCTCCCACCTCTGAGGCTCAGGGTGGACGATACATACTCAGCGTTGCAGCGGAGGATCTTGCATTGAGAATTAGCTGAGGGTAGGAGACAGAGGATGGTGAGACGGTCCCCAGGGCCCTGCTCTCCCACATCGCATCAGGGGGTTCCATCCGTTCCTAGAACCACTGAAGGTCTTCCCGTCCCCACTCCCCAGCTCCCTAGTCGTGTCTTCACTCAGTTTTGCTAAAAGTGTGTAAACCCGCTAGATCTCTTGTCCCTGGCCATCAAGGGCTTTCCTAGTGGCCTTCCCCAAGTTGAATGGGAAATAGTATGCTCCTGTTTGAGAGTGGGGCTTGTGAGCCCTCAGCACCCATCTCTTAATTGACACAGGCCCACCCCTCCATACAGCCTACCCCGTAGCATCCCAGACCCTTCCTTAGCCCTGCCTTACCATATCCACAGAGCAGCAGCAGGAGAGTGAGAGCGCCTAGAGTTGGGGGACTGCCATGGGGGAACCGCGGACTAGGGGACTGGCCTGGCTCCCCCATACCTATCCAGCCAGGTTCCCCCGGGCTCCAGTTCTTTCCAGCTGATGGCCCTCCTACCTAGTGAATTTTGACCCGCCGACCTGTAAGTGACTGAAAAAAGAAATTTGGCTGGGCCTGGGGAAAGAGGAGAGGTGAAGATTGTTCAGGATGATGCGAAGAGAATCTGGAAAGATCAGGAAGAGGATAAACAGACGAGAGGTTAAGCAGACTATAAGTGTGGCTGTTAAGCCTCTGTGCCCTGTTCTTGTGGCCACTTTCAGGTCCCTTATGCAATACCCCTAGGTGGGGGTGGAAGGAGCGTGGAGTGGACTGGAGGGGCAGAGTCCACTGTATTGCCCCATTCTAAGCTACCAAACAGCAGAAATATCAAAAAAGGAGGAATCATGGGGACTGATCAGATCTCAGTCATTCCAGTGGTTTCCCCAATAGAATAAAGATCTGGAAATACTTCAGAAACATACCTCTTATTTGCTCCTCCTCATCAGGAGGGGACACCTTCCAGGGATCATTCATTTCTTTTTTTCATTTGTGTCAGAATGTTCAGCAAGAAGGAGTAAGGGTGGAATAGCCATCTCCTCCGTATTCAAATGGAAAGGGAACCGATCTCTTTCATCTATTCTAGAGAGCTGCAATTATAAGTCCCCCTCGCTTGTGGAATAATGGGGTGCAACCCAAGCATGCAGTTCTTGAATATTTCAAACCTGACTGAAGAATCACTCTTTCCATTAATCTTCCCTTTGAAAACGTGGACGTTGTCAGGCTTTGGCTGAGGACAGAGCTTGGGGAGGGGCCAGCTCACTGCTGCCAGCTCCCCTTAGGGTAAGGAAATGATGGGGGGACAGTCATGCAGGAGGGAGAATACGATGGCAGGACTAGAGTTGTGGGGAGAAAGCATTTACAACAAGGAGTGGCCCCCACCCTCAGAAGCCCAGAGTGGAGGGCACTGCTAAGCAGGGGCAAGGTAGAGTATCAGTGACTAATCATCTGAGGCTAAATTTGGCCTTGGTGAGAAAACCACAGACTAGGGGATGTGGGAAACTCCTCCGAAAGAAGGACACTTCATCAGAAGTCTTGAGGTAACAAGATGAGAAGAGAGCTAAGGCTGCCAGAGGAGAGCCTGAGGATGAAACTTCAAATGGGCAGAGGCCCGAGGCCAGAAAGAAAGACAGGAGAAATGGAGATTGGGGCACCTTAGCATGGAAGAGATCCTAGCTTTTGGACCAGAGACATCCAGGTAGATGTCGTAAGTTTATGAAAGTCTTAACTTCAAACCAAAAGCTTATTAAAGGAATTGCAATTTCATTTTGACTTACTGTTTCCAGAGGTCAGACATTACTCTGATGTCCAATTCTCCAGCCATGACTGCCTACTCTGTTAGTCATCTCCAGTCAGGGGATCCCCGTCTTTCTCCATGTCTCCCCCAGGTCTCCAAACCGGCTGCAATCTCAGTGAGGTCAGGGAGCCAGAGAAGGTCTGGTGTGGGGGGGAAGGGGGAGTATATGGCTGGCAGGAGCACTGGACAGCTGAGTGGGGGAGGGAGGTGGCTACTGAGTTGACTGTTTTAAAAATAGCTAAGTCCAAAATTCCAGGAGTGTTGGTGGGGGTAGGGTGTGGGAGTGGGGAGGATGGGAGGATTAGAGAGAATATGAAGTATAAGGTGCCACGCGGGGGAGAGGGGACAGAAATAGGACAGGCAAGTCGGATCTCTCATTCCAACTTATATGAGACTAGTCATTGCCTACTCCAGGCAGCCCTCCAGCATGGTCAATAGTGAGCTCCTGGCCTTTAAAAATTAGAGTGGGCAATTTGTATGCCTTTCATTCACCACTGTCTTTCTTACTATATTGAATATGCATTTAGTTTCTACGGAGTATATCTAGGAGGTAGCTGACTTTAAATACGATTGATACTGTGTTTCCCTGAAAATAAGACCTAGCTGGACAATCAGCTCTAATGCGTCATTTGGAGCAAACATTAATATAAGGCCCGATCTTATATTATACTAAAATAAGACCGGGTCTTTTATTAATGTTTGCTCCAAACGATGCATTAGAGCTGATTGTCCAGCTAGGTCTTATTTTTGGGGAAACACGGTAGCAGAGGTATAGTTCACAGCCCTTCCCCCATCTTTGCAGAATATTGCAGAACGACTGAAAAAGCCAGCTGTCCAAAGAAGAAATCTGAGCTCTAAGTTGTTTAAGATGAGAGTTTGTTTCAGTCCTGCAGCTCAGGTCCTCGCAGCTGTCTATCCCCCTACTGCCTCCATTTCATTCCCTTAGTTATAAAGCAAATTTCTCCTCCCTCCTTTTCTCCAATACACACACACACACACACATAAACATACACACACACCCCTTCTGAGTGGCTAGGAGTGAGGGTAGGGGGAGACTAACAGAGGCAAAGAGGTGGATAAAGAATGGGGATATAATTTTCTGAAGGTTGCTAATTCACAGGGGAGTGGACTTGGTGAGATACACTGAGAGAAAACGAGACTCAGATGATTTTGTGAAGTAACACATTCTTGTGACCTTTTAATGTATTGAACCCACAGAATTCAGCCATGTCATATTTTTGCAGCCATAGGCATCTGGGATCATCTCTCAGTACCTGCCAAGTGAAATTAACACAAGGCTAATTCCAGAAAGTGTCACATAGGCCTCTGCATTCATTGACTCTACATTTAATTCAGAATCTAGAGGCCCACACAAGTCCCTTCTTTTTATTATACATACATATCTGACAAATACAGTTTTTCACTCAATCACATGAGGCCATATCATAAGGCTTTTATCACAAAAATGTAAAATGCCCCCAGTCCAGCTATTTAAGTGACTTCAAAACACAGTAATTTGACCATGTCATCCCAAGTGAGATATACCCTAAGGACACAAAGAAATGTGAAAATATTTTAAAGTAGTCACATTGTTGGTGGTAGTGTTGGTATTATTATTCTGAAACTATTGTAGATGTGTTGTGGGGTAAAATGAATGAGTGTTAATATTAGTGTCTTTGTGAACTAGGATTTTTGGTGTAGAATAAAGAGATACAGACTTATGGTTGATGAAAGTAAGTAAAAACTCTGTAATTCTGAATTTAAATGGGAAATATAACTTGGAGCTCATGGTGTTTTTATCCTAAAGCGTTTCCCAGCTTTATCCTAAAAAGGTCTAAAAATAATAACTCAGTAGCAATGAACACACCTAGTGTTCAGACTGAGCTCTCTAAATACTATTTCCCACTAAAAGGAACTCCTTGGAGAAATGACTAACTTCAGGTATGGTGCAGGAATTGTCCAAGATAAGCAAGGAAGCTTTCAACGGACTGTTAAAATTGTATTAAAAGGACTCAGAAGCTTCTAGAATAATTTCCACTGGCCAAACATGGGCAATTTGAGTGTCAAAATGGACACTATCAGCAACATATTTGATATATTTAAATCTGTGAGTTCACAGTGATACTTAAAAATACAAATTTATTGGTTACTGTTGGAGAATGCTAGGAGATCAACTCATCATTTTGAAAACTGCTAGTAATTGGAAAGAATCAAGCATTGATCCGATCCTGTTTTTTCCCTGTGAGAACTCATGATGAGGGGGAAATTTCTCTTGATAGAAAATTTCCAGCAAATGAATGAAGAAGGAATGGCATAGTTAGAATATCAACATTTTTGTAACTTCTACTGAATTAATAATTCTAGGCAGTGATCAACACTGGCTGTTATCCATCACAAGAGAAGCAACAAACATTATGTCCTGCTGGTCATAGGTGGAGTATACAATTCGACCTATGAGGTACCCTTGTAAAGAAACCCTTCAGTCTGAATCTGATCAAGCTCTAGTCTAGAGCTAACTACAAAATTTACAGGAAATACAGCAGACATCAAATGATGCAAATCCATACTGTGGGAATACTTTAGAGCACAAATGTCCTGGGGTCTTCAACAGACCGTGTTTCCTGGAAAATAAGACCTAGCCGGACCATCAGCTCTTATGTGTCTTTTGGAGCAAAAATTAACGTAAGACCGGGTCTTATATTATAGTAAAATTAGACTGGGTCTTATATTAACACGGTAAATTGGAAGAAAGAAAAAAGATGAAGAGGGAACCTCTCCTAGCCACTGGATCACCGGGGAACCACCTTTTACTGTGGCTAGCAGTGAGAACAAGGTAGACATTTGCTAAATCGACCTTGAGTACTCAGTCAATACTTAGCTCAGAGCTGTAACAGAACCATAGGCAAACAGATTCTGCTCTTCCAGCTCCAAGAGTATTTCACATTGACTTTGAAGTAATTCTATTCTGACCATCAAGTAGTTCCATTACAGTGTGTGCCTTCTTAGATTTTGTTCTGTTTATTTAATTTATGTTTGTTTCTATCTTGAGGTCTTGCAGAGGGAAAAACTCTCTATTAACTATTTGGGTAGAACTTAATTCCGTCGTGCTGCCATGTTTTCCAGAGTGGCTGTACCATTTTATAGTCCCACAAGCAATATATGGATGATCTGGCTTCTCTGTATTATTCTCACCAGCATTTGATGTCATTATTTTTCTAGCCATTCTTATAGGTATGTAATGATATTTAATTGTGGCTTTAATTTGTATTTTCCTAATGGCTAATGATGCTGAGTATCTGTTCATATGCTTATTTATTTACATATCCTCTTCAGTGAAATGTCTCTTCATGTCTTTGACCATTCCTTATTGGGTTGTTTTATTACTGTTGAGTCTGAGAGGTCTTTATATATTATTCTAGAGAGTACTCCTTCCTAAGATATGTGGTTTACACATGTTTTCTCCCAATCACTAGCTTGTCTTTTCATCCTCATAACGGTCTTTGGCAGAGCAAATGTGTTTTAATTTTGATGAAGTCTATTTTATAAGATTTTCCTTTTACAGAAAGTGTTTTTGATGTTAAATCTTTGTCTAGCTCTAGATCATGAAGAGTTTCTTCCTAAGTTTTATGCTTCACGTTTAAGTTGGTGATCCACTTTGAGTTAGTTTTTATGTAACCTCTGAGACTCAGGGAGGGTTTTTTGTTTGTTTGCCTATGAATGTCCAAGTTCTACAGCAATGTGTATTGAAAATCATTCTTCCTCCATTGAATTACTTTTTGTACTTTTGTAAAAAAAAAAAATCAGTTGCACATATTTGTGTAGGTCTACTGCTGGGTCCTTTGTTATGTTTTATTGATCTGTGTATTTATCCTTCTGCCACTACCACACCATCTTGACAGGTGTAGCCTTTTAATAAGTCTTGGGTAAAATCCTGAGTAAAACAGGTAAGCTGATCCCTCCCACTTAAGTCTTCTTTTTCAAAATTTGTTTTAGCTATTCTAGTTCCTTTGCCTTTCCATATAACTTTCGGAATAATTTTGTCTACATCTAAAAAAAAAACATCTTTCTAGGATTTCCGCTTTACTAATTTTTTTATTGTGGTAAAATACACATAATATAAATTTCACAATGTTAACCATTTTAAAGTGCACAATTCAATGGCATTTAGTACATTCAAAATGTGAAACCATCACCAATATCTAGTTCCAGAACATTTTCATCGCCCTAAAGGAAAACCCTGTACCCATTATGCAGTCACACCCAGACCTCTGGCAATGACCAATCTGCTTTCTGTCTTAATGGGTTTGTCCATTCTGCACATTGCATACAAATGAAATCATATAATATGTGACCTTTGTGTCTGGCTTCTTTCATTATATATCATAATGCTTTTGATATCATCCAAGTTGTAGCATGTCAGTACTTTATTCATTCTTATGTCCAAAAAATATGCCATTGCATGTATATATTACAATTTGTTTAACTGTCCATTCCTTGATGGACATTTGGGTTGTTTCTACCTTCTAGATATTGTGAATAGCATGTGCTATGAATGTGCATGTACAGCTATTTGTTTGAGTATGTGTTTTCAGTTCTTTGGAATAAATACTTAGGGGTGAAATTATTGGATTGTGTTCTATGTTTAACTTATCGAGGAGCTGCCTAACTGTTCTCGACAGCAGCTGCAACATTTTACATTCCCACCAGCAATGTACAAGGGTTCTAATTTCTCATTCTCACTAACATTGTTATTTTCCATTTTAAAAAATTACAGCCATCCTGGAAAGTGCGAAGTGGTAACTTATTGTGGTATTGATTTGCATATCCTTAATGACTAATGACATTGAGCCTCTTTTCATGTGCTTGCTGGTCATTTGAATATCTTCTTTGGAGAAATTCTATTCAAATCATTTACTCATTTTTAAATTGAATTGCTTGTCTTTTTGTTCTTGAGTTGTATCCCCTTTATTCTAGAAGGATATTTTTTCTGGATATAGGAATCTGGGTTCCTTTCTTTCAGCAGTTGAAAAATTTTGTGCCACTTCTTTTGGCCTCCATGTTTCTGATACGAAATCTGCTGTCATTCAAATTGTTTTTCCCCCACAGATAAGGTGTCATTTTTCACTGCTTTCAAGATTTTTTCTTTGTTTTTAGCTTTCAGCAATTTGACGATGATGTGTCTAGGCATGAATTTATTTGGGTTTATCCTCTTTGGGGTTTTCACAGCTTCTTGAATCTGTAGGTTTATCCCTTTTGCAAATTTGGGGGAGTTGTCAGCCTTACTTTTTATAGTCTCTTTTCAGTCCTATTCTTTTTATCTTCTCCTGGGAATCCAATGACACAGTGTTAGGTCTTTTGTTATAATCCCACAAGTCCTTGTCACTTCGTTCTTTTCTTTCCATTCTGTTTCATCTGTTGTTCAGATCAAGTAATTTCTGTTGTTCTGTGTTCTAGTTCACTGAGTCTTTCTTCTGTCCCCTCCATTCTGATGTTGAGCACATCCATTGGGTGGGTTTTTGTTTTTTAACTTTTTGGTTCTAAAATGTCCAATTTGTTCTTCTTTATATCTTCTATTTCTTTGCTGAAACTTTCAATTTATTTGCTGGGCCAGTGTATTTTTTCATTTGTTTCAAGCATGTTTGTAATTGCTTGTTGATACATTTGTATGATGACTGCCTTAAAATCTTTGTCAGATAATTTTAACATCTCTTTTGTATAGGTATTGTCTGTTTTCATCCAGTTTGAGATATTTTTTATTCTTGGTATGCTGAGTGCTTTTTAATTAAAACCTGAGCATTTTGTGCTCTGGATCATATTTAAAAGTTTAGGTTTAGTTGGCTTTCTCTGATACTACTTAGGCAGAGGAAACGTGTGTGCTGGGGGCGGGGAAGGGAGTGCCAGGTAGATGTAGGTGTCCAGGTTCCCCATTTGACCTCCATTTACACCTGAGGAGAGGGGTTCCTCATTACTGCTGGGCAGAGTAGGAGTTCCAGCTCCCCACTAGGCCTTCATTGATACCAGCCTGTCTGAGAGAGATGAGTGCCTCTTTATTGCTCCCTACATGGCCTCCACTGACTGGGGAATGGGGGTGGCCTTGTTATCACCAGGTGTTGGTAAAAGTACTGACTCTCTACTAATTTTCCCTGGATACCAATCCAGCAGGGAAGGGGAGAAACATCTCTTTATAGGCCTGGTGAGGGTGAAGTCTAGGCACCCCATTCAGTTTTTGCTGGTGTGGGTAGGGGTGAGCCACAGTTTTTTCTGTGGTGTTTGGCTGGAGTAGAGTGGTTATTATCTAAAAGTTTTCAGTTTTGCTAGGCTGCCTCTGTCCTGGTCCTTTGGCTAAAGAGAGCAGGCTTTTGTTGTTGGTTGTTTTGTTTTTTTTGGCTGCACCCATTGGCATTTCCAGGTTTCTGGCTTCGTCAGCTCCAAGTCTGTGATATATGAGGCAAAAAAGACAAAACAAAAAAGCAAACAAAAAGCAACCCCAGGAAATCACCACTGTGTGGTTCCTTGAGTTCTGAGGCCCTTAGCTGGTCTTCCTCTTTCTCTCCATCTTTCAGAGCCTCTTATGTTTATTTCATATGGAGTGTCCAGAGTTTTTCATTGTATTACCATGTGTCTCCAAATATAAGCCCTAACCAGAAAATAAGCCCTAGCATGGTTTTTCAGGATGACGTCCCCTAAACATAAGCCCTAATGTGTCTTTTGGAGCAAAAATTAATATAAGACCCGGTCTTATTTTCGGGGAAACATGGTAGTAGGAGGACTAGAGAAAAGTATATCTAATCAATCTTCCCTGATCTGTTTTCTTTTATTCACTTGTTTATCTTGTTTTCCACTAGATTGTGAGCTCTTTTAAGTATATTTTTGTATCTTCAGTACCTAGTCTGGCACATAATCTGTAAATGTTTGAAAAAGGAAAAAATAAAACAGATGGTGGAATAAAATGAATGAATCACACTCCTCCCTCATCCATTTTTAGGTGTGCAGTGCCAGGAAGAGGAGGCTTAAATCCCATCCTGCATGATGAGATTACTCCTGGTGCTTTGGTGTTGAAAGGTGGTCTAGCTCCCAGAGCTCCTTCTTAGGTTCTCATGTGCTACCAAAAATTACCAGCAGGTGGCAGAAGAATCGAGGAAAATGAACTTGACTACAACTTAAAGAGGCCGATTTCTGACATGGAGAAAAAAATCCGTTACCTTGTACCCAGCCTGGGTACAATTCCAAGATGCTACTCTGAAGGTTATGCATTTTTTTTTTGGCGGGGGCTACAGGTAGCTGTCCAGTGGGAACAGAGCTGCAGTAAGAGGAGGTGGGTTCTCTTGGGCTCCTTGGTGACATGTAACAACAGGATAACTTGGTTTTTGTGAAAATAAATGTCTAGCATTTAGTTACTCTTTTCCCTAATTTTTGGCGTTTAAACCCATAGGAAGGTGAAGATTGGATGACTTGAGGATTACTATTTTTCCTAAACAAAATTTTAACACTGATACTTTAAAAGCAAAACAAAACAACAAAAAACTCCCACAAAGACCCCATAATTTTACCACCCATTTTTTGCCTATCAGACCCTGCTGATATGTACACATCATTGATTATTTAATTTCGAATTCTCTTTTTCATTTATTATCAAAAGTATTTTCTGATGTTAAGATGGGGAGGTGTTGCCATTAAAAATTTCTATTCGAACTTGAGCAAAGAGTTAATCACAGTGCAGTCATCTGACCAAACAAGATCTTAATGGAGGCTTTTGATTGTTTATTTGTTTCATTTTTGTTTTTCTCAACTTTTTATTTTTAAAACTTTCAAACCTACAGAAAAACTGAAAGGATAGACTAATGAACACTTAATTAGTTCATTATTCATCTTCCTTCTCCTAGATTCATAACTAACATTTTTCCACATTTGCATTCTTTTCCCTCTCATATGAAGTTAATTTGCATACATTGATGGATTTGGTTTTAAAAGTTCCTTCATTCCCTAGACTACATGCCTACTTGCACCCCAGTTTTCTTTCTCCTCATTCCCTCTCTTCCTTCTCCTTATTTAAAAATTTTAAAGCTCCAAAACCCTGCCCATCAGTGAGTTATACTCAGATCCTGCTGACCACCAAGCATCCGTAGGATGAGCAACTTCACTGGTCTGTAATATCGCTTTGGCCAACAGAATTTGGTCTAAATTCACAGCAGATGGAAAAAAGCTGGTGTGAGACCTGGTTCTCCTAGTGGCACTCACACAACAGCCTTTATATTCCTTAAGGAAAAGTTCCTGGTCAATTGTCAAAGCCCCAACTGGAGACCTTTATTTTCCTGCTGATCACAATTCAGGGAATCACTGCAACTACGTGAAGTTGAGAGCTTCCTTTCTCACTTTCTTGCTCTTTTCTCCGAACATTCGTCTCTGGTTGTGGGGACTGATCATGTGTAAACGATCCTCCCTCAGCTCTGGGAGCCAGGCCTAGCAGTTCTCTCACGGGGTTTCTACTCCAAAAAAGAAATAGGAGGAAGTAGTTTCGACATGGGGAAGGTCCAAGTATTACCACCAAAAAACACCTCAGAAACCTACCTTATTGAAACAATATCAATAAGAATAAATAGAAACACGAATTGGAACTATATACATTCTATCAGGCAGTCCTACCAGCGTCCCTGGTGGTCTAGTGGTTAGGATTCGGCGCTCTCACCGCCGCGGCCCGGGTTCGATTCCCGGTCAGGGAACAATGTTTTTATTCTTTAGTAATCTATAGAATTCCTTTTAAATGATTAGTATTGTTTTTCCTAGTTATAATGTCATTAATATTTTATGCAAATGGAAGTACCTGCATAAATAAGTATATATTTAAATATGTTCCTCCCCTTGCATAAATGATATCAAATCTATACAATCTTTTCTGCACTTTTCCTTTTTGATTTAACGATGTATTTTAAAACTGATTCCAGGTTAGACATAAAGAACTTCCTCATTCTGTCTCATGGCACTAGTATTCCATTGTATGAATATTCCATAATTAATCGAACCAGCTTCCTATTGATGGACACTTGGGCTCTTTATAAACCTTTGTTATTACAAACAATGCTGCCATAAATAACCTTGCATATATATCATTTTGCACGTATAGGAAATATCTGTGAGAAATTGAAATGCTGATTCAAAAGGTATGGCCATTTGTGGATAGTGCCAGTATGCCCTCCTCAGAGGTCAGACCAATTTATGTTCCCACCAGCAATGGACAATGTAAAAAATCATTTAAAAAAAACTCATGTGGGTTTTCATCAAAATTGATTTATTCAATTGTATTTCTGGACTTTTAGGCCCCCCACCCCCTAAAATTCTGGTTTTATAGATAACACTTTGATGAACATTGTGTAGATACATCTTTGTGTGTATCCTTAGATATTTTCTTAGGATAAATTCTTTGAAGTGGAATTACTACTTCATATTAATGGATTAAAGAATTAAATGCAAGAACTAAAACAAAAGCTACAAAAAAAAAAAAAGGATTAGTTACCTTAATATTGGGCCAGAGAAGACTTTTCCAAGATAAAAAAGCAAACACAGAAATCATAAAGGATAAAACTGACAGATCAGAGCACATAAAAACAGGAAACTTCTGCTTATTTAAAAATCCTATAAATAATATGAAAAGACAAATGATAAACTGGTATAATCAGTAATATAAATTAATTATATTAACAAATACCCAATAGAAAAAATAGACAAAGCATATGACTTAGTGTCAAAACTAATACAAATAACTGGTAAAGGTATGAAAAATGATCAACTTCAATAGTAATAGAATATATGAATATTAAATGGCACTCCATATTTTTATCTTGCATTTTTGTAAAGATGAAAAGAATGACGATATCCAATTGACTGATGTAATTTGGTAATACTTCATCGAATAGTGAAAATTGGTGATCTCTCTCCACCCAGCAATTTTGTAATATGTATCTAAAGCTTAAAAATGTGCATATATTTTCAACTGCAACTTTACCAGTATGCATTTGTCCTAAGAAAACATTCTCAAATGCGTAATCACAAGTGTATAGAAATAACTCGCGCAGTAGAGCCTTAATTCTTCCCCTGGGTTTCAGAGGTCCCCTTCAAACGATAAACTAGAATTGACTTTCCTTAAACCGGTGAAATAAGAAACTACCACAGAATTTTCATTATGATTATAAGAGAAAGTCTAGAGTTTCTTTTCCTCTTTCTTCTTTCGCTCTGTGTTGAAAATTCCTTTTAACATGAATCTCAAAATAGGAAAGAAAATGTGGGACCAAAAGTTGACGAGCTAGTCCTCATAAGAAATCAAACCAACAATGTTTGTTGTGTGCGTTGGTGGTATAGTGGTGAGCATAGCTGCCTTCCAAGCAGTTGACCCGGGTTCGATTCCCGGCCAACGCATCCTTAGCTTTTTGCTTTTCTCCCAAATTGAGTAGACCCCCACCCCCCAAAGGGTCTTTGCCCACCCTACGCGTCCTTGCGAGAATCTCTCCCGAGAGTGAATCTCCAGGTTTTTTTGTAGCTGCACCCCCAAGCCAAGTCCGTCTGCTGAGTTCGGCTGCTGGCTTCGCACCAGTTTGTGATAATAGCCTTTTTGGGGGTCTTTAAGGAAGTTTCTGAAATAGACGATTGGCAGGTTTGTTTTACTTAATTCTCGGAGGCAAAGTTTCTGATTTACTGAGTCAGAGTAAGGAAGTCAGCCCAAGCACCCGCGTTACCGAGACAGAGCTCGCGGAGTTACCTCCCGCAGTTCGGGAAGCAAGAAAAAATAAAGGGTGGCCATCACCCCCTTCCGCAGCTCACCAGCTCCACTTATTTTCCGGTTCCACCATTCCGGGGACAGATATCTCAATTCCAGAGTCCAAGCTGGAGATGTAAATAGGGAAATCCTCGGGGGGGTGGGGGGGAAGTTGATTCTTTGGAGGGGATAGAGAGAAGATAGATACATGAGGAGGGGCGATTGGGGACTGTCCCCCGGCCGCAGCCGCCGCTCTCTGGCCTCAGTCAGGACCTGGGCGCGCCGCCGCCTGGCGGAGGGGGTGATGCTGGCGCCGGCACCGCGGGATTCAGGGGCTCAGAACCAGATTCAGGCGTCTGGGGTTGGAGATTGCAGAATGGAAACGTTTGTATGGGATTTTGACCTAAACGGATCTCTCGAACTGAACAAGTGAAGTAGCAGCACAAAGTATGTATTTGACTCAAAAGGCATTAAATTCAGCCCCAATCCGTCGCTTTGCGGGTGGCGCGCCGTGATCGTATAGTGGTTAGTACTCTGCGTTGTGGCCGCAGCAACCTCGGTTCGAATCCGAGTCACGGCACATGGGTGTAGCTGGCTTTGGCGGCTCTGTATTTTAACTTTTTAAGGGTGGAAAACGTTTATATTTCCGCTTTTGCGCGAGGCAGCGTCCCAGAAGTGCAGCCAATGCAGTGGGTGAATAATTGTCTCCACTCAGCTCACGCCGCGTCTCGCCAACCTAGGGGAGCTTAACCAGTCCTGGCGAGAGTGTTCAGGGCGGGATCCCGAGCCTTGGAGCGGCGACCCAGGCTGCAGAGTCAGGTACCTTCTGCTGCACCTGAGCGGAGCAGGGACTCCCCCGCTCAGTGCCTCTTCCAGAGGCTGGAGAAAGGAACGCTTAGGGGACGGGAGACCTCCCACGAGCCCGTGCGCCTGAGGCTCCGAATCCTGTCCGCGTTGACATCCGCGGTACTTTTGTATGTAATGAATATGGTATTTAAAAATTCTAGTATTTAAAACCAAACTCGTGCCCCAGATGAATAGCGAATTGGATCTGTTTTCCACAGTGTCGTGTCAACACCCGCGGGTCGTCAAGATTAGGAGAGAAAAGGGGCTTCGGGTGGAGAAGAAGGAAGCAGGGGCTGCAAGCAGCCCCAAGGATCCGGAGCACTAGTCCCGGCGCCGCTCCGCGTGCCGAGCTGTCTGCGCCTCTTATCCTGGTTCCCTGGCGTTGTTTCGCCGCCTCCTCAGGACTGCGGGTCCCAGATGCCAGGTTCTTCTCAAAGTGACCCGGCCCAAAAAAATTGGCGGAAACATCGAGGCGTCGGGATCAGTGACCCTGCGTCCTCCGCAAGCCCGCCTGGCTCTGCGCAGTCCCGTTACTCTGTCAAAGCTTCGGGTTCCTTGGTAGTAAAGGCTGGTGTTGCGTCTACAAAATTCTGGATCACATCCTGACTGCACACCCGGTCCCTTAAAAGAAGGTATACCAATATAAGAAGGGCTTCTCCAGCGGCGCCCGGCTAGCTCAGTCGGTAGAGCATGAGACTCTTAATCTCAGGGTCGTGGGTTCGAGCCCCACGTTGGGCGTAGCTCAGTTTTTTCTTCCCATCTGTGTTTACTTAATTTCCGACAGACATCAGCTGCTTTCTAACTAGCCTTTGTGGTCACTATTGTTTTAAACTGCTATAAATGACTTCAGGAACTGCCTCTATTCGCCCCAAATTCAACAAAAAAGAGTAATCCAGGCCAGGGATTTGAGCAACTCAAGTCCTTGAGACCGGAGTCTCATGGAGAGCTGTGACAAGAAAATCAGATCCATTATCTAACATCTCAATCTGACGAAAATGTTACAAGTATCCGCCTTCCAATTTTTATTTGGCTCAGGACCCACCATGAAGGGCCCACTCTGTAGAGTTTGTTCTGGGTTCTTGTTCAGCAGGACAAGCCTGGGCTATCTGTCACAGGAACATTGGGGACAGCGAGTGCCTCTACAGTCTGCTGAGTCCAACCTTGTGAACTCCTTCCCCAGAATCCCCAGGGATCCAGAGAACAAAGGGGACCATCACAGCACCAGCCCCTCACCTACAAGAGTCAGAGCAATGTGTGGGACCAACAAGCAATACATTCCCCAAGCAAAGTGATGGGTTTGTACTGCTGTTACATGCCAGGTAGGGTTGCCAAAGAGGTGTTCCCGTAGAATGTGTGAATGTGACTAGGTGCAAGTTCTTTGCAGGGTAGTCAGGAATTAGCAAAATTAGAAATGCATAAATGCTCTGATCAGGTAAATTCACTTCCGGGAATCGATTTTAGGGAAGTGATAAGGATATTTGTATAAAAATGTTCTTAAGGAATTGTTGTAACACTAAACATTAGATCCAATGTCATGACCATTTATTGAGGAATGTTTAAATAAATAATGGGCCATCCATACCACGAAAGGATATGCAGTTGTTTAGAAGGACGAGGTAAATAATGAAAAGAGTGATGAGATGCCATTGAAAAGAGTTATAGTACCTAATGTTTAATGAGTAGTCAAATGCTTTATGTGTCAATTTCATTAAAGTTTAGATTAACCCATGAGGGAAGTACTCCTATTTGCCCCCTTTTATAGAGGAAGAACTTGAGGCACAGAAAATTCAATAACTGGGTCAAAAATCACATCGTGGAAAAAACAAAATTTCCACCCATAACTTGAAGCTTCACCACAAGTGAAGACTGGGGTTTTGTTCCCAATTCTTGGGAAGTTCAGGTTTCAGAATGTGCAGTTGTAAAACCCAGCTTCAGGAAGTGAGGGAATCAGCGCAGTGGCTCTGGGATGTAAACTCTGAAGCCCGAGACACTGCTCCCTTGAAAAAAATACCTTTGCTGAAAAATTCCTTCTCTTAGGCACTTTTTTTTAACTTGAGTCTTGGGACAGCATAATTTGGAGTCTGATTTAAAGGGGACAGAGGTCCAGAGGACTCCAAGGGTAAGGTCACTCAGAGATTAGTATCTACAATTGCAAATAGGAAGGACTTCGAGGAAGTAAAAGGGACCGTCCCTGGGTGGGCTCGAACCACCAACCTTTCGGTTAACAGCCGAACGCGCTAACCGATTGCGCCACAGAGACACAAAGAACTGTCTTCTCAAATTCCTTCCCTGATCCCATAAATTTCTTTTGCAACTCCTGGCCGGGCACATCCTCGTTCTAATATTCTAGAAATCGGGTCGCGGGAGACGCCGAGACTAAGAGTCGTGTCGTTGAGTACGTTTGGACATTGATACCTGGCGGGAGTCAGCTGGGGGATCCACGGCCTCTCCGCCCGCTCTTCGCCGCCTCAGTCGCCGGGCCCCAGGTGACAACGGCAGCCTCTCCCGCTGAAGTCATTCATCTCCCTTTCTTAGCTTCGCTTCACCCGTCGCGCCAACAGTGGGCCCCCGCAGGACCTGGCGGGCGCGGGTGGGAAGGACACCAACCGCCTGTGCCTCCCCCTTCTCCCCCCCACCCCCCCCGCCGCTCTCCCGGCTTCGATGCCTCTAGGATTCCAGCCAGCAATACCTGGAATTTGCTCGCGATGAAGCCCGCACCCGCACCCCCTTCACCCCCTTTCCCCGAGGAGAGTCTGGCACTCAATAAATGCTCGAGGAAGGTTGCATTCCTAGGGAAACCAAGAGCTTTTTAGTTCTACGAGGCCCCCCGAAATGCGAAAACCAGAAAGGTTTTTCCAAGGCAGACGCTTTTATTCCCGGAGCTGATTGAGAGCACAGCAAAGGTCCCGACTTTGGATACGTGCGCGCTGGGACCGAACTGAGCTCCCTACCCTAGACCGTGACGCAGCTTCTGTCTGGGATCGTCGGTCCTCGGGGTGGCGGGCGGGTGGTGGGGGGGCGGGTGTTGAACAGGGAAAGCTGCAGCAGAGAAGAAAGCGGGGAGTGGGGGCTGGTGAGGGGCAGGGAGAGCGAGCGAGCGTTCTAGCCACTAAAGAAAAAGGCCAACAGAAACCCTAAAATGCCAGTTTTATTAAGTAAGTCGATCACCTGCCCCTTGCCGTCTTTTTGTCTGCCACCGCTCCGACCGTGAGCGTGTACGGTGCATGCTTTCGAGTCCGAAACACGATGTTTCTCGCTTGGTTAAAGACGGCAACGCCTTGAGATGTCGCCCCTTAACCCTGGCGACTTCCCGAGCCCATACCTCCGAGCAGGTGGGCGAGGCACCTGCGATCCTCGCGGTGGGGACGCACAACCCCGGCGTACCGCAAGGAGGGGAGGAAAGGCTGCAAAGCATCCGCCAGGGGGACCCTGACTCCGCCCCAGCCCTCCCGGGGCGTGCCTTGCAGGGGAATGTTGGAGAAAGTGACAAGACCGTT
This sequence comes from Rhinolophus sinicus, assembly GCF_057876585.1. NCBI lineage: Eukaryota > Metazoa > Chordata > Mammalia > Chiroptera > Rhinolophidae > Rhinolophus > Rhinolophus sinicus. The sequence continues at coordinate 51,382,725 of NC_142507.1, forward strand.
TGTACCATATAGATGTGCTATTGGAGGCAACTGTGAGAGATACTACGTAATAAAGGATTGTACAGAACAACGTCAGAGGAACAAACTGAGTAACACTGTTTACTAAGAGTAGGACGATGACAACTGTGTCAGTAATTCCACGTAAATAGAGTTGAAGGTCCCCTATAGCTTTATAGCCACGTGCGGGCTGCCAGCAGGCGTGCATTCTGATATTTTTTACCCCAATAATAAATTCAGCTAGTACCCTATCCATATGCATGTTCCTTTGAGTCTAGATTTTTCATTTCCCCAACAGCCCCGAGAGAAGAGGCGAGAACGCGCAGGGCTGAGGTACAGAAAGTGCACTTGGCGCCCTGTGAACTTTCGCTTGTGTCTAAAGACCCCGGAGAAAAGCACCGACGATTGTCTTGGAAAGTTGGAAAACCCCAGTTACAGGACCAAGGAGGTGGATCCGTGGGAAGTCTTGGTGGGACCTCTTGGGATGGACTGAAAAAGATCCTTTTCTCCTGAACGTCCGAGGTTCCGTCTGGGTGGACTTGAGCACTAAGAGAGCCCATTCTAAAAGGCCCGACCTCACTTCGGCGCAGCATTCAGTTCACCACCCGGGTCTCTGCTTGAACTCAGAAGTAGGACGATCACAGGCCTGGACCGTGATTTAGTGCTGATCAGGAGGCCCGGGCGGGAGCAAACTCTGTACAAATCTTTTTTCCTCATCAGCAATGTACCAAGTCTGCTTTCTGTCCGGGCTCAGAAAATTTACATTTGGGCAACTGAGCCCAAGCTACAAGGGGGAAAAGCTCACCCTCTTCGCGTCATCCAAAACTCAGTTTGCAGCGCGCACGAGTCCTAATTTCAAGGTCTTGAGCGTGACCCAGCGGCCACTGCGTTTTATTAGGTTTTCTTTGGATTGGGTACCCGCGGTGGCCTCGAAGGGACGCGTAGTCCTTCCTTTTGGAACTGGCCCAGAGACCACTACTTTTTCTGTTTGGATAGTAAAGAATAATAATGTCCAGTAGTTTCAATTTCTCTGAGACTGGCGGAACCCAGGGTTTCTTGTTTTTGTCCACGTCAACTCTAGGGTCCGCTGGGGTACAGGCCTGGGAGGTGGGTTGGGATAAGCTCAGCCACCCAGCTTGAGTACTAGCTACCTCATTCTCTCTGCCATCAGACTGTGGTAGCCTCCGGATTTGAAATTACTTAATCTTGTAACTTTCAATGTACTGTATTATAAAAAGCCTTATTCCGAGAAGGGTGAGAGCCACTGTTTTCTGCCTATGAAAGTCAAGAGAGGGCCTGAGAGAAGTGCAGGGAGAGGAAACGAGAAGCATGAGGAGGTTTGCTCTGGGGTGGGAAGGAAGGGTGGGCTGGTGTCCAGGGAACTGGCTAGCAATGGTGGTAAGGCTTCGTGGAAGCAAGACATCAAGCAAGGCGGCTGACACTCAAGAAAAAAGCCTGAGAAAAGATTAGACATTTAAAGGACGAAAGGTAGGGGGGAAGACCGCCCAGTTGCAGCCTCTGGACAGGGTAGGCAGGTGAGCATGTGGTCTGGCTCCTCGCGGGACTTCTTGTCACATGTCTCTGGGAGTGTCACAGGGAATTGTATCAAGACTCACATCTGACTGCGACTCAGCCGCTTGGCCCATGTGTGCAGCATCTCCCGGGCACCTGGGTCGGGCTGCTCCCTACTGGACAAGATGTGCGTGTTGTGTGTCCGCGTAAACTTTCCTCGGGCCAACGGCCCTCTGGATGCTCTCATCAAGCTTTCGGTGTGAAAAACACAGTGATTTTCGCCGTGCGGGTAAGGCGGGGATAGTAACTCAGACGAAACAAGCGCAAGAACGCTCCGCGAAAACTTTAGCAACGCGATCTAAGAAGTCAAAGCAATAAGCATCTATAGCATGTAGTGAATCTGTCTTTTAACCTCAAAATCAGGGGAGAGCGCGAACGCAGTCCCCCACTACCACAAATTATGCAGTCGAGTTTCCCACATTTGGGGAAATCGCAGGGGTCAGCACATCCGGAGTGCAATGGATAAGCCTCGCCCTGGGAAAACCACCTTCGTGATCATGGTATCTCCCCTGCCAGGTAAGTATGAGTTGGACACCTTCCGCCCCACCACAGCCTCATACCCTTACACTGTTCACGCACGGTCACTTTGCTCCCCGCACGCCGGAGCCTCCCTAGCCCTTCCGCACAGCTAGGACACGCAGTTTCAAGCAACAGTCCGGGACTCGCTCCCACAGCACGGGAGATCGTGCCGTGTTCAAGCCGCAGATGCCGAAGCAGCAGCCCCTGCGCTGCCACATCTACATAGGGCACTCCCTACCCGTGGCGTCACTGGAATAGCCTTTCCTTTCAGCCCACGTCCCGCCCTTGATCGCTGCTCTCTTCTCTTACGCCGGCCACCAGGCCACCTGGCCAAGCAGTTTCAAGAAAGACATCGGCTTCAACAGTCTCGGACAAAATCCTGCACAGGACAAAACGGCAAAAGAAGCCTGGGCAGAAAGGGTGGGAGGGAAAGTGGGAGAGGCTGACGTCACTTCCCCCACCGGCCAGCCGAGGGCCACGAGCATGGACTATTCCGGTGACGCCACGGGTAGGGAGTGCCCTATGTAGATGTGGCAGCGCAGGGGCTGCTGTTTCGGCATCTGCTGCTTGAACACGGCACGATCTCCCGTGCTGTGGGAGCGAGTCCCGGACTGTTGCTTGAAACTGCGTGTCCTAGCTGTGCGGAAGGGCTAGGGAGGCTCCGGCGTGCGGGGAGCAAAGTGACCGTGCGTGAACAGTGTAAGGGTATGAGGCTGTGGTGGGGCGGAAGGTGTCCAACTCATACTTACCTGGCAGGGGAGATACCATGATCACGAAGGTGGTTTTCCCAGGGCGAGGCTTATCCATTGCACTCCGGATGTGCTGACCCCTGCGATTTCCCCAAATGTGGGAAACTCGACTGCATAATTTGTGGTAGTGGGGGACTGCGTTCGCGCTCTCCCCTGATTTTGAGGTTTAAAACACAGATTCACTACATGCTATAGATGCTTATTGCTTTGACTTCTTAGGTCGCGTTGCTAAAGTTTTCGCGGAGCGTTCTTGCGCTTGTTTCGTCTGAGTTACTATCCCCGCCTTACCCGCACGGCGAAAATCACTGTGTTTTTCACACCGAAAGCTTGATGAGAGCATCCAGAGGGCCGTTGGCCCGAGGAAAGTTTACGCGGACACACAACACGCACATCTTGTCCAGTAGGGAGCAGCCCGACCCAGGTGCCCGGGAGATGCTGCACACATGGGCCAAGCGGCTGAGTCGCAGTCAGATGTGAGTCTTGATACAATTCCCTGTGACACTCCCAGAGACATGTGACAAGAAGTCCCGCGAGGAGCCAGACCACATGCTCACCTGCCTACCCTGTCCAGAGGCTGCAACTGGGCGGTCTTCCCCCCTAACTAGCTTTTTCCTATCTGAAAATGTCGGAATATTGAGCTAGTTTAGAAGAAAACCCCAGATCCAGTGTTCGCAGTTGTGGGCATTTCCCGGGGTGTGTTCTCTTAACCTCCTCTTCTGATCCACCACATCCTGGCAAATAATTATCTGTCCAAACAGAAAATCAGGGACTTAGGAAGGAGTATCGCGCCCCCTCGTGGCTATTTCGCAGATGGCACCCCAGGTCCGCTCAGCCCCAGAAACTGCTGAGACCCCCGCGGTCTGGGAGTGTGCGCCGGGATGTGGAAGGGGTGGCACATAAGGGTAAGTCCAAAGAAAACCAACTAAGACACACAGGAAGCCGATCGAGTATTCAGGACATTGCCAGTAGAAAACTGTATGTCCTACGGACTGATCCAGCGTGATGAAGAGCATGAGCTCCCTGCAGCGGGAGGTTTCCTTGTTCATGTAATATGTACAAATCTGAACCGAGAAGTCAACGTTCAGTGCCTTACTGCTGAGAACACTGGGTTTTTAGGATTTTTAAGGATTTCCTCAGTCCTGGGGCTGTCTGCACTATGTTTCGGATCCCTGATGGAGGAGTTTCTGACCAAAAGTTGCAGACCAGTACTGGTTGGATATTGGTTTCCAGGCCTGTGAGACATCCTGAGGTTATTACAGAGACATTAGGTTGGGCTTGTGGTTAGGAGCACAACTTCTGGGAGGCCTCCTTTCAAGTCTTGCTCCACCACTTGTCTACTGTTTGACCTTCTGCCAGGTCCTTAATGTTAGGGCTCAGTTTTGCAAGTCTCATATGAAAATAACAATATTAAGTACTTCATACGGTTGCATAGGTTATCTGAGATAATCTAATAATACACCTAGCATAGTGTATGGCTTATATTATGTGCTGATAGGAAACTATCCAAAATAAGCTTTTTCCCTTTAATTATTGTTAACCTAAAAATAAAAAGGCCTTTCAAAGTCAGAGGCAAACAAGCATTTATTTCAGATCAATACAAATAGCTCTTCAGGAATCATTGAGTCAGGCAGAAGCCCAAACAATGTTCCAATTAGGTGACAAAGGCAATGGTATTTATGAGAAACGAAAGGGAACAATTACATGAATAGAAGGAAGAAATTTCTATTGATGCAGATAACATACATAATATAGTGATGTTAATTCTAAACAAAGTTTTACATTTTCAGTTCAGTAGTCATCACTCCAGTAATCATAATATATCTGCTTTCTTGTTCTTTGTGAACAGTTCTTTTGCAAGGCACAAGGTTGCTTTAGGCCCAGCCCAGAGGTTATTTTGCTGTTTTAACATTCTAAAGATTTGAGACATAAGATGTATAAGACGGTTCTGGTAAGACAGCTCTGGTTCCATTTATATTATTGTTTACATTATGAAATATAACAAAAAAAAGTGTAGACTTCTGCTTCAGGCTTTTGTAACATTTAAATGAGTTTTGTATTGTCAATGGAAAATCCATTCACAAAATAAGTTAGTATTAAAGAATTAAAAATGGAATTTATAAAACATGTTCACAAAAGGGACTTCATAGCAGCTTTGTTTATACTAGTCCCCAAGCTGGGGACCAAAGATGCAATTGCCTGGAGTCAGGTTACTGAGTTTAGTGTGATGGTGGCTTTAGTGTCCAATGGAGACTAAGGGCTAGAAAGTCTGAATAAAATCTGAATAAATTAGAATAAAATAAGTTAAAATTCAGAATAAAATTGGTCATTTAAGTAAATTACAGTACTTCCAATTTAGGTCTCGAACCCCTGGACTCCCATAATTAGTCACCAATGACAGCACTGCCAGGTCACAGTGTCTCAAGCTTCCCATTTACTCATAAAGAGACAATCTGCGCAATAAACAACGTGCTGTGTGCAGACCCCCTCGTGGGCCAGAACTCAGTGGACGCAGCCCCTGCCTTTTATCCCCGAGGCCTGAGGGTGACCCTGACAGGCTGGCACTAGCTCGGTCGCTAGGCCTTAGCCTCCGTTGCCCAGCAGCAGGCGGAGCTGCATGAAGCCCCACAGGCTCGGTCACCGGCATTCCCTGCCATGTCCGTAGGGAGCGCGCCACTGTGAGGACCGGGTGTCCGGGACTCTGCTCCTGAGCAGGAGGCAAGAGCGCAGTCGGCGGCGGGAGCAGAAGGACACGGGGCCTGGAGCAGCGTATGTCCCGCGGGGCGTCCTCCAGGACCGAAAGAGGACCCGAGGGTGGACGTGGGGGCGGGAAGGCAGGCCCTCTTTGAGAAGTAAAAAGTAGTCTTTATTTTAACTAAGGGGAAAGGCCCTACGGCGACTTGAACTCAGATTGCTGGACTCAGAGTCCAGAACGCTCACCACTATACCATATACCACCTTTGCCAGGAGTGCTTGCTTTACTCACCAGACATGTATAAGCAGTTTGCAGTGTTTACACCCATAGTTTCTACTAACAATCCCAAGGCATTGCTTCTACTGATTAGACAAGACTTAAAAGTACAGTTGACCTGCCTGGGTGATTATCAACTTGCTTTTCCTCTGCTTCTCTCCTTTGACTTCTGTCATTTCACTTGCACTTCAGAAAATGAGGTAAAATTCACTTTCTGCTTAGGGCCAGGAAGAGCCCGCTAAGCCTCCACCATAAATCACATATTCTGCCTCAGTTTACCAGTTTCCTGTCCAGAGGTGAAATTTCTGAAAATAATAATGTTATTTTCCTTTTCGTTGCTTTCAGACTTTTCCCACTGCCCAGAGAGGGCAGATGATTGTCCCAGAGCAGGACGTGGGACTTCTTGAGTCCCTTGGCCACATAACACCCATCAAACGCTAAAGCCACCATAACAGCCTACGTGTGATATATAAAGGTGTGTCAGCAGTGGAGAGTGATTAGGAGGCAGAGGTCTTCTTCATACACGTCTGGGGTTTTTTCATTATTGTAATTTTTTCTTATGACAAATGTACATTTGTTAAATTTACAATATAATTTGATCAACCATTTAACATTCATATAAAACACTCAGACACACCAGGCCATACTCACCTGTAGTGACTCAAAACCAACTACATACCATCAACATTTATACAGCCACAGATTGTTTTCTGAGAGCTTGGCCAAGTTCATTCCATTTCAATTTCTCAATATATCATGACCTGGAAATTGCATGTTTGTTTTTTTTAAATGAACGTATAATAAGGTACTCATGGAATTCACTGCTGGGCCATAGGGTATGTGTACCTAAGCTGTCTTACAGTGTATATAATACTTATGTACACAAAATACACCAATCTAAATATTTACATGTATAATAGATATAAATCTACATTATATCTCAAAATAATAATCTGTGTATTTCATTTCACCTTTACTTATTTTATTCCAAAGCCATTTCTTCCCTTATCTAGTACACAGAACAGAAAAATTAGCATTAAAAGAAGAAAAATCTGCTGAGTAAAAAACAGAAAGACACCCGGTGTGACTGGAAGAGGTATTTTGTTCCTAGAGACTAGATGAAGGTCGAATCAAGGAGGAAGGAGGCACAGAGGCTACTCTCGTTATGGAGAGGAACTTTTTCTCCTTAAACTTGCAGAAGACAAAATTTCCTTCTGGAAGACCAAGAAGCGGAGCAGTAACAAACCACAAAGATCTTCTCCAAAAGAACTTTAAGATCAGTCAAGGTTTATGACTGCAAGGAACAGAAATGGACTCTGGTTCATTTAAGAAGAAGATAAATCTCTTGGAAGGGTCTTGAAAGATCACAGAATGGCCAGGAAAGTCGGAGAACCGGGCTCTGACAAGGGTCAGGGAGAGAATAAAATGAGGTGGGCATTGCGATTGATGGGGAGACTGCCCTTGAGGGGCCTGTCGGGTCTGGGAGCCCAAGGTCAGAGGTGGGGATGTGGTGGGGAACTGTTGTGATGGGGCCGGTGAACTGAACTACCCTGAGAATGTCACTCTTCCTCCTCCTCCTCTTCCCTGTCCCTCCGCCCCCCGTTCTATTGCTCCACCTCTCTCTCATCTCTCCTTTCTTGCTCTCTTTCTCCTCATCCCCTTGCCCCAGCCCCTGTCACCTCACCATCTTTCCTTCCTATCGCTTTCCTGCCCTCCTCCGCCCCTTGCATGAATGCCAGCAGAACATTCTAATGGGTTTCCACAGTCTCAGAGGAAGACCAGGGTATATTTTTCCATCAATGCAAGAAGCACGGATGCACGGATGCGTTTCTCTCTGGTCAGGAGGAGACTGGAGGGTCGTGAGGACACTGAGTGAGATGCCTCCAACGTGGGGCTGCTGAGTTTCCACAGCTGGTTTGTCGAGGTCTGGGCGGCTCAGGCCTTAGGATGACCCAGAACGACCCCGAGGCGGTGGTGACTAAATTTAAGGAACCTCCGTTCTAGCACCATTCACATTTGACCAACAAAGTTTGGGGGAATGTATAATAATTCGGCTGAAATCCTTATTCGACCAAGAAAAAGGAGGTGGTTCTCGGGAAGGAGCACCTCAGCCGTCGTGGCCACAGACCCTGCCGGTACTGCAGACAAGCTCAGGTCCAAAGAAAACATGCACATCTGGAAAGACCCTCTAGTAGGAAGAATAGTGGGACGAGGCAGGAGGGGAAGGATGTTTCTCAGGGAATGCATTCGCCCACACCTATCTATTTCCTATTCCTTCAATTGGTGGATTCATTGTCGCCAAAGGCATGAGGTGGGGGTAGATGTCAAAGTGGGTAAAGGGGATCAAAAGGTAGAAACTTTCACTTATAAGTCCTGGGCGTGTACTGTACAGCATAGCCATGTAATTAATAATACTGTATTGTATATTTTAAAGTTACTGAAAGAGTAGATCTTAGCGTTCTCATTACAACATTCTGACTTTAAACATTCCCCAGAATAAAAACAAAAATGTATGCGTCTAGATGTTAAATAGACGTATTGTGGTGATCATTTTGTAAAATACACAAATATCGAACCATTATGGTGTACACCTGAAACCAATATAGTGTTATATGTCAATTATATCCCAACAAAAAAATTTAAATTAAAAACAAATAATCAAGGCTTATAAATACTTCGGGATGGGAGATGTGATTGCATCATCCCTGGAGCCATGGAGTCTGTTTCTGGGGAAGACTAAATGGTTGTTTGCCCTTCCTCCTCTTCTTCTTTATTTCATTAATTAGTTCTGAGTGTTTTGTAGGCCTTTTAATCTTTTTCTCTTCAAAATCTTGGAGCTTGAGCAAGAAGGAGGGGATGCAAATCTCAGTGAAGTCTTCTCAGTTACTATGATGGCTAAGAGCAAGGGCTCTGGAAGCAAACTGCCTGGGTCCGAGTGCTGGCTCTCACCATCACAGGGGTGGGACCTTTGGACAGGTTAGCTGCCTTTTAGTGCCACAGTGTTCTCATCTGCAGCAAGGGCTGGTAATGGCCACACTACCCCAGGATTGTTATGTGGACTAAATAACTGATTACAGGGTAAAGCACTGAGGAACCATGCTGGTCAAACAGTAAAGCTCTAAGGAAACTGTTGTTCTTATTATGTCTTTTGTTTCCACGTCTGACTGCACCACTGTTGACTTTCAACATTCCCCAGAATAAACGAGGAGTGTTAAATGGTTTGGTTGGCTTCTTTTCCCCCATATTAGTATTAGTGGCCAGATCTGAAAAACTGGTTACTTGAAAGGTTTGATGGTGATCTAACTGAGGTGTAGACAATGCACAAGGGGACTGAACCCAACTTCATCAAATCCTTGGACCTGGGACAGGTGTGACGATTGCTTAGCTCATGGTAGGCAAACTTTTGCACACAAGTCTAGCAAGAGCTTTTAATATCCAGTCTGACTTAACCAAGTATTATAAGGAAAGTCAAAGTATGTACCAATGACCCCTTCTTTTTTGTTGTTCTTAAGAAATCAAAGTAGGAAAATTTAATTTACCTGGAATTTGTAGGTTTCCTCTGTTAGTTATGATGGAATATCTGTAGCAAACCAGTATTCACCCTGAAAATAAGTAAGTAAAGTCTGGTTTAAAGGAATTCTGTTGAAGTCTTTGGAGAATTGCAAATGTAGCTAGGACAAACAGTACCAGCTTCAGAGAAGGGCTCATTAGAATGAAAGTAACTCTCTGCCTTTCCCCCTCAGGACGTTTGCCAGTTCTTGGCAAAGAACAAGAGACGGAGAAACTGGGGAGAAGGCAGCTGCTAAGAGTCAGAGAAAACAGCAACACTTGAAGTAATCTCATGCTTCTGGACGGAAAAGAAGAAAGACAGGTGGAGCTGTGCAAGGGTTCAGATTTGAGGAGCCAAGACTTGGAGTGGGTTAACAGGTGAGCTGGATGCTTGGTGCAAGATTTCCCCTTCACATATTGACAAATTAAGCTACCGTGTTTCCCTGAAAATAAGACCTAGCTGGACAATCAGCTCTAATCCATCTTTTGGAGCAAACATTAATATAAGACCCGGTCTTATATAATAATATAATATAATATAATGTAATATAATATAATGTAATCTAATGTAGTATAACATAACATAATACCAGGTAATATAATATAATATAATATAATATAATATAATATACTGGGTTTTATGTAAATTTTTGCTCCAAAAGACACATTAGAGCTGATTGTCCGGCTAGGTCTTATTTTCGGGGAAACACGGTATGTGCACATAAGAGGCTATGAAGACAGGCAGAGTGTGGCTGAGAGTGGAATTTTCAGCAGTATCATGGTGCTAAGGAGATATAAATTGAAGTTCAGAATTCACCATGAAGGAGGAGGGGTGCTAGGAAATACCCCAAGGTCTCAGGTGGGAGCCCTAGAGGTCTGTAGCACAGTGCATGAGCAAACTCAGTGTAGACTGAGACTTCCCAGGAGTGCCAACCAGCTGCAAATCAGCTCAGTCAAGGATTGGATTGAGCTGACCTGCCCTGCTGCCCCTTGCCCCCCCCACCCCGCCCCTCGCCCTGGGGGAGAAGGCGAAGAATCTTCAGAGAAGGAAATCATCCAAACTAGCCATTAATTTTCACACAACGGGCTCATCATTCAGTCACAACATTCTAGAACCATAAAGGAACAGAAGCAAGAGGCAAAAAGCAAACCGTAGAAACTGACACACAGGGGGTTGCGATATTGAAGTTGTTAGACAGGAACTTAAAATGATATGTTTTAGCTGTTCAGAAAGTAGATGCCAAGATAAAAATTTTCACCAGAGCAATTGAATCTATTTTAAAAAGCAAATGGAAATTATAGAGATAAAATGTATACTGGTTATCATTTTACAATGTCAGTAGATCAGTTTAATAGCAGTTTGGACCCATTTGAAGAGAGATTATTAACCTGAAATATGTAAGTAGAAAGAAACTCTCCAGACTAAAGAAGAGAGGGCTAAAAGGAAGAAAAAATTGAGACAAGAGTATAAAAAAGATATAGGTTATGTCATAAAGGCCTAATATACATGTAATTCAAATCTCAGAGGTTGGAGAAGCCAGAAAATGGGACAGAAACAATATTGAAAGATAGTATGGGCCATTGAGGAGAAAACATGATGATCTATCAAACCACATGTGCAAGCAGATCGATGAACTTCAAGCAGGTACAGGACAAGAAAACTACACCCAAAACTGCGGAACAACAAAGACAAATGAAAAACATCATGGCAGCACCCAGAGGGGGAAATTCCCATTACATCGTCCAGAGATTGGGAGCTGAATTCTCAGCAAAAACAATGAAAAAGAAGACATTTAAAAGGGCTACCGTAGTGTAATTCCAGCCCACCATGGGGCTCCTAATCCCTGACCTAGTACGACCTGTCAAGGGAAAGTGAACTGAAAGTCTTACCTGGTAAGCAGCAGGCCCTAACCAAAGGAAATGCAAAAGGCCACTCTTCGGGAAGAAGTTATTAATAAATGATCCTAAGGGAAATGTGGAAAAGGAAGGAAGGAATGAAGAGCAATGGATGGGTCAAATATGAGCAAACAAATATTACCCTCTGAACAATAAGAATAATGCCTATGTGATTTTAAATACATATATGTTGAAATAAAATCAGTGTCAATAGCTCAAAAATCAGGAGGAGAGTAAGTGGAATTAACATGTCCCAAAGTCCTAGCATTGCCTAGGAAATGTAAAAAGTTCTAATTTATATCAAAGTCTTTTGCACAGATTTTACATTATATATATATATATGTATATATCTATATATAGATATCTGTACATATCTGTATATATCTATATATGTATATATCTCTATATCTATATATGTATATATATAGATATATAACTCAGAGTAAAACCAAAACCTAAAACAATTATTCTTTTTGAGAATTCTCTAGTTTTAAAAATAACTGACCTTATTTTTTATGTCAAAAATATAAATATAAAAAGTATACAGTGAAACGTGATAAATGTATAAATCTTTATAAGTATCAGATGGGTGTATAGAACATTTCTATCAACCCAGGAAGTTTCCCGTCAAAATATCTCCAAGAGGGAACCACTCTTTTGTTCTGATACTTCACAAACATGGAATCACATAGGACTATCAAACAGGTACATTAAAATAGATGTTTTAAGTGTTCAAAAATAATTCTTTTTTTTATTAGTTTCAGGTGTACCAAACAATGCAATAGTTAGACATTTCATCCCTCACAAAGTGATAACCCCCCTCCCCCAATCTATTGCCCCTCTGACATCGTATATATCTATTACAAGTCCATTGACTCTATTCCCTATACTATACTCCATATCCCGTGACTATATATATATTAAATTATAGCGGACAAACAATATTATTCAGCTTCATCTTCAGGTGTACAGTGCAGTGGTCAAGCATCTACACCGTCCATGAAGAGGTCTCCCTAATAAGACAAGCGCCCAGCTGACACCTACAAAATCTTTACAATATTATTGATTATATTCCCCAAACTGTCTTTCGTATCCCTGTGGCAATATAGTACTCACCAATTTATGCTGTCTAATCCCTAATTAAAGAACTCTGTATTAAAACTCCTCTGTATCTCTGAGACTATTTCTGTTTACTTTGCTCATTTATTCAGTTCTTTAGATTCCACCTATAAGTGAGATCGTATGGTATTTGTCTTTCTCCGACTGACTTATTTCATTTAGCATAATGCAAAAATATTTATTGATAGGCATCTTTTGCTGAACATTCTGTTTGAGGGGAATTATCCATATTATTGCCTGATCTATAGTTGGTTATTTTAACGAGGGAGTATTGATCCATTATGTGAATATACAATAGTTTGTATATCACTTCTCCTGTTGATGTACATTTGAGTTTTATCCATTTTTTGCCTACTACAAATGGCATTGTTATAAATGTTTTTGTAGATGCTCCTTTTTTGATGTACGCATTCATTTTTCATGGGAAGTAAATAGAAGTAATATTACCAGGTAACAGGGAAGGTATAACTTTAAGAATATAAAGAGAAACTGCCAAATATTAGGAAAGTGGTTGTGCTAAAGTACAATCCAATCAATATCACACAGTAATACATGCATTCAGATGTAGGAAAGAGAGAGAACAACTTGAGAGTGGCGGGATAGCTCAGTTGGTAGAGAGCCTTGCTAACACCAAGGTTGCCCATTGGATCCCTGCATGGGCCACTTTGAGTTGTGCCTTGTTTAAAAAAAAAAGAGGGAACAACTTTAAAAATCTGGTTTTCTAGGGCTTTTGTCTTCACCTTGTTTCAAATTCTTAATTGCATCTATGAAGGTGACTGTGGTCACATCAAGTGTCACCCTAGCCTATTCAGGTCTGGCAGCAGAGCCAAAGAGGGTTACTCCAGGACAGCGCACTCAAGTCTCAGACTCAGAAATTCCAGGTAGGAATAGGTGCCTATGAAATGAGGAGTATCAGGTGATGCCCCCCTGCCCAGTCACGGCTGTGCCACTCTTTAGCTCTGTGCCATTTAAAACGGTTTCTTGTGCTTGCTTTCCATGCCTCCATTCCCTGCCCTAGATTTTACTGGACCGGTTAGATGGTCATGGCCACAGGCCTCTGTCAATGGCTTTAGAGCAAGCAGCCCATGAAGGAACCGGAGGGGTCCGTTTTACCCAAAGTATACCAAATAAACCCCCCACCACACACACACTGTTATCAAGAGGACTCGGGAGAAGCACAGACGCGCAAGGGCTTGCGTGGAAAGAGCGCGCAGGTTCCGCGCGTCGGAGCAGAGGAGAGGGAGGGCAGGGAGAGCGGGACCTCCGGTTCCTGGGTAGATTCCAGGCACCGGCCGACCGTCAAGAGCCAAGAGCACTGACCGCCGGCGCTGTGAAAAGGGCCCCGGCGGCGTGTGTCCCCAGCCCGAGAGGGGCTGGGTCCACACTGCTGGGGGCGCGGGGGCGACACACCCAACCCGCCGGCTCCTGCAGCTGCCGGGAGCCGAGGCATCAGCGGGGGCGATTTGTGCCCCCCACCACTGGGATGAGTTCAGGAATGGAAACCCACGATCGATGCGGGATCCCATAGCCAAACTGAGAGGTCCCCGGGGTCCTTGCTTCGGGGGTAAGCGTGGAACCCCAAGCAAGAGTCTCTTGGGAGCCCCTGTGTCCTGGTCTGAGGGATCACTGATACTTCTCCGAGCGTTTTTCATTTCAAAAATTGGCCAGAATACGGTAGTTGTGACAGGTCCTAAAGTTTTCGTGGATACAACGTTAGGGCGGCCCATAAGCTTTGTTTCCGTAGTGTAGTGGTTATCACGTTCGCCTCACACGCGAAAGGTCCCCGGTTCGAAACCGGGCGGAAACAGCCTCTTTTTCGCGAAATTTATTGTTGGAACCAAAAAGGGGAATGTGCCACGCTGCATTTTTCCATTCGGAAAAACCATGGCTGGAGTTCTACTGTTACCTGAAAGACTACTCACCACAACGAAGCAGGACTCGGTTTTCTCCTTTGAGTCACATTACAGACCAAGCCCACTTCAGGTTACCTTTAGATCCAGAATCGCCCATGACAATGATCATGATCTATCTCCTACATCTTCTGCACAGGCTGAGATCACAGAGGAAGTCATATTCGCTCCTACCAGCTGGACTGGACTAATAATTTATGGGCCATTGGGAACAACATTCAGGAAGGTCTTGTATCAGTCGTGGAAATAATCAGCTCTAGGCTGACCTACCTAAGAACAAAACAAAACAAACAAAAAACAAAACGTAAAAGCAAGCTCCAAAGGGATCAAACGGTCCACAAGTCATTTAACTGGACCCTAGGACAAAACTAAAGATTTACAGGACTACCGACATAGCCAGTACCCAAGACAGTAAATTTTGACAATGTCTGCCATCCAGTCAAAGAATGCCAGCCATGCAGAGAGGCACGGAAACAGGGCCCATAATGAGGACAATAATCAACTAATCAAAACCGATCCAGAAGTGGCACGATGTCAAAGATAGCAAGGGGATTTTAAAACTTATTATGATTGTGTTACATATGTCCAAAGAGTTAAGTAGAAACTTGGAACATACACAAAGGGCTGGAATCCAACTTTAGAGATGGAAATAATAACATCTGAAAATAAATTCACCAGGTGGAATTAACTGCAGTTTAGAAATTGCAGGGGAAACATAGGGAGCATAAAGCCATGAACAACTGAAAATATCCAAAATGAAACACACAGTCCTAACAAAAATTTTTTTGAAATGAACATAGAGCATCAGTGAATGAATGGTGGGACAACATTAAGAGGCCTAATATACGAGTAACGGGAGTCCCTGAGAGACTGGGGGAGAAGAGACAATTTTTGAGGAAAGCATGACAGAAAAATGTCCCATCCTGACAAAAATAATAAACCCACCGATCCAAGGAGCCAAATGAACGCAACCAACGGAGCCCAAGAAACATGAAGGAAATCGCATCTAGTCAGCTCGCAATGAGTTGCTCAAGTCTACTGAAAAAGAAAAAACAGTCTCCAAAGCAGCCAGGGGAAAGAGACATGGCACATTCAGAAACCAAAAATTAAGATCACGGCAGATTTCTCATCAGAAGCACCGCAAGTGAGAAGACAGTGGGGCAACATCTTCAGAGGACTGAAGGGGGGAAGTCAAGGTGGAATTCTATGCCTCCCCGCCCCACACCCCCAAAAAAGTCTTTCAGAAATGAAGGTGAATGATAACATTTACAGAGGCACAAGAAAAGACTTCATCACCTGGGAAGAGGCGCGACGTCGCTTGAAGGCGGGCGGTGGTAAGTTACAGATGCGTCCTCAAAAGCCCAAAGCGGTCGCTGACGTAACAAAGGAAGCGGGAAGCGATGGAATCCTTTGGAAACTTCCTTGGAAATCTCGTAAATGCCTCGATGGAGCAATGGCTCTTCCGGGGTTCTACCCTACAGAAATCCCCGTACGAGTGGCCAAAGACGCGTGTGCAAGAATGATGGCTGCAGCACGCTTGGTAACCCTAAAATCGCAGAACCAGCTCAACTTGAAAAGTCTATGGAAAGGGTTCAGTCAACTAGTACAAATGAAGACTTCCGGATGCCCGCCCGAGCTCTTTCTGCGAGGATCCTGTCTGTGGCGCACAGGACAACAGAAGACAGGAGGGTAGGGGTGGTGGAGGAGGCCTCTGTCCGCCTTTACGAGAGGGGACGTGCAGAAGAGAAAGACCCGCAGCGGCTCTACTTCCAAAAGTTGCAGACGCGTCCCTGGGTGGGCTCGAACCACCAACCTTTCGGTTAACAGCCGAACGCGCTAACCGATTGCGCCACAGAGACCACGGCGACCGCACCCTCAAGCCAGCAGAGAGCAAGCGCTCCGTCACTGCCAGGCGGAGCCAGTCGCCTGTTGCCCGACGGCCGTGCCCCGGCTCCAAAGCCTGGGAAAACCCGACACGCGGGAGTCCACGCTGCACGTTGGTCGCCTTTGAAACCCGTGCTTTGGGCGATTCAGAAGGCAGCGGGGCAACCGGATGGCCTCGCCGGGCCTTGCTCCACACCCGCCTCAGTGCCAGGGCCCCCGCGGACGCCGGTGTCCGCGACCCCCCGGGGCCTGAGCCGAGTGGGGCCGGAAGGAAGCTGAACGGCCCGTGGGCTCCCGTGAGGCTCTTTCCGTTTGCTCCGGCTGCACCCGACCGTCTGGGGTGTTCTGTTTTATCATCACCTGTCAGAATTGACAGGAAGGGAGGGGAAACGGAGAGCGGGCACGGAAGAGACAAGCATACGAGCACCGGCCGTTGTCCGAAAACCAGGCAGCGCGGTGATTCTGGTGGTTTTACGTCAAAAGTCACCGAGCGAGGCCCGGCGCCGTCGCCGAGGCTGCGGCGCGCCGTGATCGTATAGTGGTTAGTACTCTGCGTTGTGGCCGCAGCAACCTCGGTTCGAATCCGAGTCACGGCAGTGTCGTCTGTCGCACCTGGCGCCGGTTTCCCTTTTACACGACTTCGAACCCGCCCAGCCTGCTCCTTTCCTTCTCCGGTGGCCACAGGCCCAGCGCTTTCCGCTGCCCATCACGCGCCACCACGTCGGGGGAAGGGAAGGACCCCCTACACCGCACCGACCTGGGGAGCGGGTCCTCCTCCACTCCGTCTCTCGGCACAAGGAAACTCAAGCACGTCCTTTCCCTCCGCTGGGGCCCCCAAAATGCCCGACTCCTTCGTGCCCCAACTGCCCGGCAAGGACGCTCATGCGTTGTCATTGCTGGAAAGTGGTGCTTCTGTCTTACTCAAGTTCCGAAGGATCTTAAAGACCCGATTTTTAAATTTTTTTTTAAAGTTTTCATCAGATATGCGGCACCTCCTCCCATGACCTTGTTCAGCTGTTTCAACCTTGGCTCCTGGGACTCTGCTCGGGGGACTTCGACAGTCCTGGGCTATCGGTCTCCTTATTCGCACCGTATCAACCCCTCTACGTAGCAGCCTCTCAGGGGTTTTTAAATGCCTGCGGGCCGCCACTCACGCGCCGAATGGTAGCGGTCAGGATCGCGCAACTGGAAGGAAAGAGCTTTCACCCGCTAAGGTGGGGACAGTGCGGGTGAGGCAGGGGGCGGGGTGGGGTGCGGTGGGGGAAGAGCCCGCCTCCAGGTCGGGCCCGCGGAGCCTCGCTGAAAGCGCGTTCCGTCCCTGGCCTCTCGCTTCCCGCACGCCTCAGAATCTTTTCTGAGGTTGGCGATCCCGGGGTCTCACCCTCCGGCACCTCTCCCCGGGCCCCTAGTCCACTGCCCGGCGCCGGCGACCTTCCCTCCACATGCGGCCGCCTCGCAAAGGCGCGTCCCCGGGCGGTTCGGAGAGGCGGCCAGGACGGGACAACTCGCTCCGGGACGTGTGGACCTGGGGGGCTTCGGGGCGCTCGGTGGGCTGTCTGCGGGCTCCTTTGGTGGAGAGGGCAGGGAGGGAACTCCGCCTTATGAAAAGATTCCTGGACGACGGGAGCCGTTACCCGCCCCCCGCCCCAAAGCCTCCCGGAACGCAGGGGGGGTATTCGTCGGCTCTGAATTAAGGAGGCAAGAGAGTCCCCTACGGCTCCCTGGTGGTCTAGTGGCTAGGATTCGGCGCTTTCACCGCCGCGGCCCGGGTTCGATTCCCGGTCAGGGAAGCTTTTTACGCCCAGACAGCGGCCCTCCGGCAACAATGTGCCTTCATCGCCCCACCCCACCCCACCCGAGGTGTGATGGCGCGTGCTCCCCGCACCGAGTGTTCAATCGCACAGGGGAAGGGACGCAGGGGCGGGCCGCTTCTAGGGGCTCACCGCTCTTGCTTTTCCTGCGTGCCAGCGACCCGCACGAGGGACTTCAGGGGCTCCTCCGCGTCTCGATCAGGTTTACACGGCCGTGTAGCGGTCACATCCCGGTGGGCGGCACGCGAGCCCGCGCTCCTGGCCTCCGCAGGGGCGCCGAGCAGGCGGAGCCCCGAATAACTGAGAGGGTGGCGAGTTGGTCGCGCGCCCTAGCCACGGGCGGGGCCCGCACAGGAAACGCGAACTAAGCCTTCGGAAGAGGGGCCCGAGGGCGACCCCCGCCCGGAAGGTGACAGGGAGGCGAGCGCTGGCTGGGTCAAGTCCTCCAGGGCTGTCTTGTCCGTCGACTAAACGGTGTAGGGAGGTGACGTGAGTGGACCCAACAAAGGCACCGCGTGAAATAGGCACAAAGTGGGAAACGCCGACCGCTGCCATAAGCGGAAGGCAGGAGCAGAAATCAACACCAGAATGTCCAGGCATCAGGTACCACAGTCAAATCCCCCCTCTCGCCTGGTATCCCCGCGGCTCATGATAGACGACGCCTCCCCTGTGGCACCGCGCTGCGCCTCGAGGAGACCGGCTGCGCTACACCTTACGCCGCAGCACTTTTCCTTCCCGGCTGTAGGGAAGCGTGCGGGAAGCGAGAGGCCGGGGACGGAACGCGCTTTCAGCGAGGCTCCGCGGCCCCGACCTGGAGGCGGGCTCTTCCCCCACCGCACCCCACCCCGCCCCCTGCCTCACCCGCACTGCCCCCACCTTAGTGGGTGAAAGCCCTACCCTTCCAGTTGCGCGATCCTGACCGCTACCATTCGGCGCGTGAGTGGCGGCCCGCAGCATTTAAAAACCCCTGAGAGGCGGCTACGTAGAGAGGTTGATACGGTGAGAATAAGGAGACCGATAGCCCAGGACTGCCGAAGTCCCCCGAGCAGTCCCAGGAGCCAAGGTTGAAACAGCTGAACAAGGTCTGCGGAGGAGGTGCCGCTTATCTGATGAAAACTTTAAAAAAAAATTTAAAAATCGGGTCTTTAAGATCCTTCGGAACTTGAGTAAGACAGAAGCACCACTTTCCAGCAATGACAACGCATGAGCGTCCTTGCCGGGCAGTTGGGGGCACGAAGGAGTCGGGCATTTTGGGGGCCCCAGCGGAGGGAAAGGACGTGCTTGAGTTTCCTTGTGCCGAGAGACGGAGTGGAGGAGGACCCGCTCCCCAGGTCGGTGCGGTGTAGGGGGTCCTTCCCTTCCCGCGACGAGGTGGCGCGTGATGGGCAGCGGAAAGCGCTGGGCCTGTGGCCACCGGATAAGGAAAGGAGCAGGCTGGGCGGGTTCGAACTCGTGTAAAAGGGAAACCAGCGCCAGGTGCGACAGACGACACTGCCGTGACTCGGATTCGAACCGAGGTTGCTGCGGCCACAACGCAGAGTACTAACCACTATACGATCACGGCGCGCCGCAGCCTCGGCGACGGCACTGGGCCTCGCTCGGTGACTTTTGACGTAAAACCACCCGAATCACCGCGCTGCCTGGTTCTCGGACAACCGCCGGTGCTCGTATGCTTGTCTCTTCCGTGCCCGCTCTCCGTTTCCCCTCCCTTCCCGTCAATTCTGACAGGTGATGATAAAACAGAACGCCCTAGACGGTCGGGTGCAGCCGGAGCAAACGGAAAAAGCCATCACGGGAGCCCACGGGCCGTTCAGCTTCCTTCCGGCCCCACTCGGCTCAGGCCCCGGGGGGTCGCGGACACCGGCGTCCGCCGGGGCCCTGGTACTGAGGCGGGTGGGGAGCAAGGCCCGGCGAGGCCATCCGGTTGCCCCGCTGCCGTCTGAATCGCCCAAAGCACGGGTTTCAAAGGCGACCAACGTGCAGCGTGGACTCCCACGTGTCGGGTTTTCCCAGGCTTTGGAGCCGGGGGCACGGCCGTCGGGCAACAGGCGAGTGGCTCCACCTGGCAGTGACGGAGCGCTTGCTCTCTGCTGGCTTGAGGGTGCGGTCGCCGTGGTCTCTGTGGCGCAATCGGTTAGCGCGTTCGGCTGTTAACCGAAAGGTTGGTGGTTCGAGCCCACCCAGGGACGCGTCTGTAACTTTTGGAAGTAGAGCCGCTGCGGGTCTTTCTCTTCTGCACGTCCCCTCTCGTAAAGGCGGACAGAGGCCTCCTCCACCACCCCTACCCTCCTGTCTTCTGTTGTCCTGTGCGCCACAGACAGGATCCTCGCAGAAAGAGCTCGGGCGGGCATCCGGAAGTCTTCATTTGTACTAGTTGACTGAACCCTTTCCATAGACTTTTCAAGTTGAGCTGGTTCTGCGATTTTAGGGTTACCAAGCGTGCTGCAGCCATCATTCTTGCACACGCGTCTTTGGCCACTCGTACGGGGATTTCTGTAGGGTAGAACCCCGGAAGAGCCATTGCTCCATCGAGGCATTTACGAGATTTCCAAGGAAGTTTCCAAAGGATTCCATCGCTTCCCGCTTCCTTTGTTACGTCAGCGACCGCTTTGGGCTTTTGAGGACGCATCTGTAACGTACCACGGCCCGCCTTCAAGCGACGTCGCACCTCTTCCCAGGTGATGAAGTCTTTTCTTGTGCCTCTGTAAATGTTATCATTCACCTTCATTTCTGAAAGACTTTTTTGGGGGTGTGGGGCGGGGAGGCATAGAATTCTACCTTGACTTCCCCCCCTCAGTCCTCTGAAGATGTTGCCCCACTGTCTTCTCACTTGCGGTGCTTCTGATGAGAAATCTGCCGTGATGTTAATTTTTGGTTTCTGAATGTGCCATGTCTCTTTCCCCTGGCTGCTTTGGAGACTGTTTTTTCTTTTTCAATATATTTGAGCAACTTCATTGCGAGCTGACTAGATGCGGTTTCCTTCATGTTTCTTGGGCTCCGTTGGTTGTGTTCATTTGTCTCCTTGGATCGGTGGGTTTTTGTCAGGATGGGACATTTTTCTGTCATGCTTTCCTCAAAAATTGTCTCTTCTCCCCCAGTCTTTTCAGGGACTCCCGTTACTCGTATATTAGGCCTCTTAATGTTGTCCCACCATTCACTGATGCTATGTTCATTTCAAAAAAATTTTTTTTTAGGACTGTGTGTTTCATTTTGGATATTTTCAGTTGTTCATGGCTTTATGCTCCCTATCTTTCCCCTGCAATTTCTAATCTGCAGTTAATTCCACCTGGTGAATTTATTTTCAGATGTTATTGTTTCCATCTCTAAAGTTGGATTCCACGTTTCTAATGAATCTTTGGGCAGGAGACAGTCATAATAACTGTATTAAAATCATCTCTGCTACTTTTTACATTGTTCCAGTTCTAGGTCAGTTTTAATAGATTATTCTCCTCATTGTGGGTTGTTTTCCTGCCTCTTTGCCTACCTTCCATTGTTTGATTGGATGCCAGACATTGTCATAGTTTACCTTCTTGGGTACTGGCTGTTTTGGTGGTCCTATAACTCTTCTTGAGTTTTGTTCTGGAGTACAGTTAAGTGATTTGTCAACAGTTTGATTCCCTTGGAGCTTATTTTTATGAATTTTGAGGTAGATCAGTCTCAGGATGATTATTTCCACAACTGAGGCAAGACTTTCCTGAGTGTTGTTCCCAGTGGCCCATGAATTATGAGTAGTCCAGTCTGGCTGGTGGGAATAAGTATGATTTCCTGTCCTGTGCAAGCTTCAGGCAGTGAACCTTCTGATCTTTACAGAAGTTTCTTCCCTTGGCCTCAGGCAATTTCTTTACATACATGTCTTGATCATTACTGTGCTGAATACTTGAAAGAGACTTTCCATATGCCTGGATTCTCTCTGTGTCCATTTCTCATCACTGGATCTTTGTCCCATGAACTCCAGCTGCCTTGCTCTCCATGGACATTCGGCTTCACCTCTACAGTCCAAGGAGTTGGTCTCAGGGCCCCCTCCTCATTTCCACCCTGGAAACTCTCTGAAAGCAGCAAAGTTGGGCCAACAGTGGGGCTCACCTTGTTTGTTTCTCATCTCTCAGGGTTGCTGTCCTTTGTTGCCTGATTTCCAGTGCCTGGGAAACCAGTCTTTCATGTATTTTTCTTTTTCTTTCCTTTGAGGGGAGAGGAAAGGGTGAGAGTTCAGGCAGGAGAGTAAACTTGATTTGTGTCACTCCATTTTTGCCAGAAGCTGCAGGCATCTCTTTGTATGTTCTTAGTTTGACTTCACTCGAAGCTATGCCAATTTCTATTCCCTTGTATTGCTTTTACCAGCACAACGAACTTTCTGCACACCTACCTGATACTCTAACAAGAGGAGTGGTGACCTCCTGACTCAACTAAGCCCTCTTGAGGTAAAACAGGACAATGTGAACATTACCCATGGATCCCTTATCTCACATGTTTGGCAGCTAAACTTCCAAGATGTTTAGAAAGTCTCCTAACAATTGTAATTGTTTTCGGTGGTGACCTACTTAATCAAGTCCAGAGAAGACTGGCCAGAATATCCCGGGATTTTGCAGCTAATGAATTGGAGGGGAGTGTATAAGCTGGTCCCAGACATTTGTTCCTTTTCCCTTTCCTTTTTGAACTGTGTTTTTTCCTTCTTTGGATGCACACGATCTACTGACTGGTCTTTCTCCTAACTCAAGTGTGCATGGGTATGCTGATGGCTATCTCTATATGATTTCTTGACAGTGTTTGGCTGGTTCTGTACAAAGTATCCCATTTGAAACAAATCATTGGAACCAACAGAACCCTGCACCTGGCAATGCATCTTGTGCAGGCAGACCTGGCTCCTTAGAGTTATTGGCTCACCTTCCCTGATTCTTCTGTTGAATTTCTTGAACAAAAATGAACTCTTTGGCTTTTGCACACTAAATCTGGTTCTTGGACATTTTCTATTCTATCTATCTATCTATCTATCTATCTATCTATCTATCTATCTATCTATCTCTGTCTGTCTCTGTTCCTCATACTCTAGGCGGCCTCCAATCTTACCCACTTTATTCTCTTCCTCTTCAGCTTTCCAGGACCTTGCATTAGAAAACCTTCAATCACTGTGCACTTATTAAGCACTTAGTAGGTGGCAGGCCCTGCTCTGGGAGAGATGATGCATCATGAGCAGACCCAAGGTCCCTGCCCTGTGGAATCCACATTTGGAGGCCTCAAAGGGGCACCACCGTGGGAGCACAACCGGTTGGTGCTGTGACCTTTCCAGGTGCACCTGCCTGCCTTGGCCTAGGGGCACTAGCAGTGGGTATGTATATGTATATATATATATATATATATATATATATATATATATATATATATATATATATGTTTAACATATACATGTATGTTTAACATATACATGTATGTTAAACATATATATGTATGTTTAATATGCAAGCACTTCAGGAAAACAGCAGGCCTCCAGTGATTCCAGTGATAACTCCTTACTTCCTGGAGCAGACATTGCACGTGATTGCATGTTTTACACTTGTTATTCTGTTTTGTTTTTTTTTAAGAGAGAATTTTTATAAGAGTTTATTTGAGCCAAACTGATGATATATACTGGGGAGCAAGATCTCAAATGCTCCCTGTTTCACACTTCTTAAAGTGACATAATGGCCATGCTTACCAGACTCTCCTAACGGTATCCATGCCTCCCCTTAACCTGTTTACATACAGCCAGTCTATAATCCATAAAAATATGAGGCAGCATTAATTAAAATAGTGATTTATTATTTCTATCTTAACTAGAAATTCTCCAGGTGAAGATTATACATTAACTCCATTTAAAATCAAAGAACTTAAAGTTAACAGTAGATCTTAAAATGGCAACTTGAGCTGATACATAATAGAGAAATGCACGTAGGAATCATACGATTCCTAAAAATGTTTACCCAAAAATTGTAAATGGAATAATTGTCACTATGATTTGTAGAATTATAAGATTTACTCTCCATTTAAAAGGTATTATATGGTATATTTATTTGCTGGAACACATAATTTTATTTTTTATTTTTTAAGTGACTCATTTAATCAGCTTTGATGGTATACACTATATGCAGTCAAACATAAACATAATCCCATATGTTACTGCTAATAAGGAAAAAAACACTACCACTTTGAAAAAGACCCTTTAGCTAAGCGGCTGTGAGAAGGAGCCTGTCAAAATTCTGTTAAAACTGAAATACTATCATTCTGACAATCTCTGAACGTAGATTACATAATAGTCTAGATTTATGTGGATCATTTCCTTGCAAATTTATAATTGAAAGCTAATCATTAATGCACAGAATATTGCAAGAGGTGTATTAGTCAGGGTTGTCGAGAGAAACAGAACCAACAGAATCTATTTTGTTTGCATTGAGATATTTCTGTTTATCTCTCTATCTATCTACCATCTCTTTATCTATCATCTATTTATTTTAAGGAATTGGCTCCTGAGATTGTACAGTCTGCGAAGTCTGAAGTCTGTACGGCAGTACAGCAGGCTGGAAATTCACGGAAGAGTTGCTGCTGCTGTCTTGAGTTGGAAATCCATAGGGAAGGCCAGCAGGCTGAAAACTCAGGTGGGATTTCTGTGTTGCACTCTTGAGGCAAAATTCCTTCCTGGAACACATAATTTTAAATTTTACAAAAAAATGTTTATTGGACTTAAAGTTTTCTTATTTGGCCAGTAAAACCAGGATAGGAAATTTAGGAAATTCAAAATTAAGATATTGAAGAGAAAACAAGTCCAAGACGTACACAAACCAGAATACTATGCTACCAATCTTTTCTACATTACTGGAAAATCTGGGAGGCAACAAAAAATAGTTTTTAGAGTGAAAGTATTAAACTGGTCTGATGCATACAAGTCATCTTTAGAAATATGACATGACATAAAAATTTTCTATGCCACTGTATGTCAATTATTAGAATTCTTTCAAGTGTTTAAAAGCATTTGAGATTCACCCTTTTATCATCTTTATTTTTTTCCCCTTATTCCTCATTCCTAGCACTAAAACCAGTAATTTGCCCACAGCTAGAATTTTTTAAACTCACTCTTGGACTCCATGGGACCCTGGGAACAGAAGTTCGGTTAAGACCTCCCACTTTGAGGAGAGGTACAACTGAATACACACCACACATCGGGATGCCTGTGTTTGCTTGGAGTTAGACTGGAGTCTAGACAGGCAAAGGCCAGGAAAAATCATCCCTTTTCCCCTCTCAGCCTGGGCGATGATGCCTGGAACCGTTGGACCTCGCCCCACCAGCGTTTAGGAAGTCGGTAGAAAAGGTCCTGAAAAAAAAGAAAAGAGAAAAACAGGATTCCCTGACCGGGAATCGAACCCGGGCCGCGGCGGTGAGAGCGCCGAATCCTAACCACTAGACCACCAGGGAGCCACGAGGAGAGCTGCACCTAGCATCATTAGATGAAAAATGTTGACAGTGAAGGTTAGTTTTCTGAAACGCAGCAGAACTGAATGTGAGTCCCAGCGGCACGGGGCTGAATGCAGCTGTGCCCTTGCCCAGCTGCTCATCACCTTCACCTCTCCCAGACCTGGAGGACGCTTTGGGCTCTGAGATCAGACTGCAAGGTCACTGAGCTGGGTTGTGTTCTAGTCCAGCTTTAGCACTGTGTGCGGCCTCGGTTGCCTTGTGAGTAGGGTGCGGACTTGGCTCATAGCGGGGGGTCAGCGGAGTCCGTTTACTTCCTGATCTTTGTACTGGATCAAGGGGCTCTCCTGATGACGTCACGTGTACGGGCTCCCTTATGGTGTCCCGACCAGCTCAACTAGGGGAGCATGAAACTTCTTTGCTCGAGCCCCAGATGCGGACTTCGGTTGGTTTTCTTTTATTCGATCACATAAATCAACCTGTTCCACAAGCTAGCTGGGATGGAGGAGAGCCAAGTGCGCTTCGCCGGGAAGAACTGCCTGGTTTTTAGAGGCTTAATGCCAGCCAGCAGGTAGAGAAGATTGAGGCGCTAGCTGAGCAGGTTAGTGGAGTTCTTGATCTAAGGGTAACCTGAAGTGTGCCTGGTTGGACTAAGTGGTTGTGGCAGGCGATCCAGTGTGATTTAGAGGAGACAAGGGAGGCCTCGTTCGTCGTGGTGACAAGGCTTTCAGGTGAGAATTGAACTCCAGCCACGTGTCTTGTGACTGGAAAAAAGAGCTGAGTAGGCTTCCAAAGCCCACCCCTTTGCCCTCCTTTTGTTGTTGTTAAACGTGAATGTAACTTTCAAGAAAAGGGTACTGTTTCCGCCCGGTTTCGAACCGGGGACCTTTCGCGTGTTAGGCGAACGTGATAACCACTACACTACGGAAACCTGGATGGGGAAGGGCACTAATGATATCCTCATGAAAACCGTAGGACGTGCTACAACGCCTCTAGCTATCAATTTTTTGAACTGAAAAGCGCCCCGGGAAGCACCGGTGATCCCTCAGACCAGGAGACTGCGGCTCCCGAGAGGCTCTTGCTTGGGGTTCCGCGCCTACCCCCCGAAGCGAGGACCCTGGCGCTGTCCCCCCACCCAAAAAAAAAAAAAAAAAGTTTGGCTTCGGGATCCCGCATCGAACGCGGGTTTCCATTCTTGAACTCAGCGCCGGGGTGCCCGAGTAGTCCCCACCGATGCCTCCGCTCCCGGCAGCTGCAGGAGCCGGCGGGTTGGGTGCGTCTGTGTCCATCCGCGCCGCCCAGCAGTGTGGACACCGCCCCTCTCGGGCTGGGGACACACGCCGCCCGGGCCCTTTTCACGGCGCCGGCGGTCAGTGCTCCTGGCTCTTGCCGATCGGCGGGTGCCTGGAATCTACCCAGGAACCGAAGGTCCCGCTCCCCCCCCCTTCCCTCCCCTCTGCTCCGACGCGCGGGACCTGCGCCCTCTTTCCACGCAAGCCCTTGCGCCTCTGCGCTTCTCCGGTGTCCTCCAGGCAAAAGGAATCCCAACACCAGCTTGGCAGTGTCCCCATCCCCCACCCCAGAGGTCTGGATCTCAGTTCTGCGAGGGGCCTTGTTCAGGTTCTGCAGACACAAAGGTGGACTTCTCCCCCCTCCTTAGATGCCAGGTGCCAGCGTTGCAGGGTCCCGCCTTCTAACTCCTGAAGAACCAGCACTAGCCAGGTAATGACCCTCCACGCAAAGTTTCAGTCCTAGTTCTGGGGGCCCCCTCTGATTGCCTGTGCTAACAGCAATAGCTAGGTAGTATCCTCAGAGCTCTCTCTGGGTTCCAGCTCCTTGGGACCTCTGGACCAAGTTTCCAGACTCTAGCAGCCCCAGCATATCCCCTTTGATTTTTCAGCTCTAGGTAAGGTAACTGCTTCCTGCTCTTTTTACCTGTTTTAACTTGATGTTTGTTTTTTGCATGTTAAGCATCCAATTATTGTTTAATCATTTCCACATGGTAAATGATCTGGTGTGGTTTCCCTTTTCCATCCAACTACTTACCTCCTTAGTAGCCAAAGCCTGGGCCAAAAGCTGTGTGCCTGGAGGATTGATCACGTGAGCTCTTCCCATTAGATTGTTTAGCTGTCTCCTATTTCTGTTATGCAGGAGAGGAAGAGTCATCCCCAGGAAACCTCCTTCACCCCATGATTTTCCAAGATAGCTATATCACTGGGTGAAAAAAGCCAAGCTATTTCTGCAGGAGACAGTAGTGATCCATGTTCTACTTTTAACAATTCAGTGTTACATGTGTGGTCAGTCTAGAAGTGACTATTAAATGGCACTGGGCAGGTAGAGATGCATGCCCACTCTGGGTCTGGGTGGTCCAGTGAGTACTCTAGGATCACTGTCCTTAAGTTGAGCTCTGAGGGCTCGGGCATCCAATCCTAAAGTTGAAGGACAAGACAGCGGCCCCTCTTTGGTGGTGGGTGAGAGCAGTGTTTCCATCTAGGCTGTCACAATCTGAGATTTGACAGGGTTTTCTCTTAATGCTCCATTTGCTGCTCTACAATGCCCACATCCTGGGTTTGGGGCAGTGGGTTTGGGGCAGTGGTTGGTCAGATTCCCACCACACCACCTGAATCCCCTTATTGCCCCCACCCCACCCGCTTCTGTAACACAGGAGCTTCCCCTGAGAAATACCCCAGTTGTAGTGGCAACTCTTAGAGTTGCTTAGCTAGTACTTCTCGCCAAGTAGGTCGCAGACCCCACCAGTAGTTCTCAAACCAACCCATCATGGATTTCCAAGGATTCCATCTTGTTTTCTGTGTTGCATTTAAGAGACAGTATGAAGAAGTCGCCATTGTCTTGTCTTGTTTTCATTGTAGCAAATGCTCCTAAAACTGTAGCTACAAAGGGCAAAAAGGTGGGCAGAAAGGTGCAAAAACCAGGACTGTGAGAGCAGAAGATGAGTTAGAAAAATAGAGAAAGGGGGTTGGAGCAGGGGCTGGGAAGCCTTTTATATAAAATGGCATCTCTTTCCAGATCCAAATGGCATTTTCTGCTGTCAAGTCCCGCACAAGAGCATGGGAATCTAAAGAGGAGTATTTCTCCCCTACCTAGGAAATCCAGAATTTGGATCCGGCGCTGACTTGCTTGCTTGTGCGGTGTACAGCCTGCTAGATGCCAGTTGTTCAACCCTGAGCTCCCACCGTCTCTGTCTTTGCCTGCAGCTGCTTCTGGAAGTAAGTGCAGAGGAGCAAAGTGACTCCCTTCAGGATGCGTTCCAGGCAGCATCTAAACATACATTCTTTTTGCTGCCCAGCTCTGCTTTCTTCCTTTCCCCATCCACGCTCCCACAGATGACAGGGACACCAGGCAACACACACTCCCTGCTTTGCTGACATGATCTCAGCATCCTACAGCCGAGTTTTGGGCTAGCCTTCTCTCTGTAACTGTTGGAGATTGTGAGTTGTCCCCCTTCAACTGGGTTCAGAAGGCCTGAATTATCCTTAACCCTGTCACTGTTGTCTATATAACAAATTTCTCAGCTGTAAAGTGGGGGTCATATGTGACTCCCTGTAGTCACACAACAGCCTAGTCAACTGTCCCCCCGTGTCTTTCCTTAAGGAAAGAAGAGTCTGTGAGACTGTGCCTTTCTGGGACTCTGTTCCATCCTTGTGTTTACACCTTATGTTTCTCTGTCTGGTCCCCAAAAGATGGTTTGCAGCCAAAGACGAGTAAGATATCTCACGGGAGATACAACCTAAGCCATGCTGAGTGGGGACCCCCAATGAGCTGTCTTAGAAAAATATGGGAAGGGGCCTTGCCTCCCCTGCCCCCGCCTGGGAAAAGCTGTTGCCAGCTCTGGCTTTTCCTGGCACCTGTTTGTGAGAGAAGTAATGAGGGCAACAAAGATCAGTTCTCTCCACTTGTCTCAACGGAGCTGTTACGATATGAAAGACTTGACCCTGAGAGGGTACATACCGTAGTTAAGACATCATGCGACCTTGTGCTTCGGCTGTTGACAGACAAAGGGTGATTGGAATAAACATTTTTCTGCTATGATGTATGAGTCTCACAGACCGTGTAAGAAACAATGTTACTTTCTTGTATTTGTATACCTATCAATAAAAACCTCCAGTTGGCCTTATTCTGGGCTCCAGTCCTCTGAGACTGAGGGACCCCTGGCCTTCGGAGAGATTTAACTGCATTAAGTCTCTGTTTCTTTCTTTCTTAAAAACTTAACCCAAGCCGCCCCTTCTCGCACCCTCACTGCCCGTGTTGCGCTGGACGCAACAACTCCCCTATTTCCTACCTTGAAGTGCTGAAAGTGTCCCCGACCTAATCTTGGATTTACAATGACAAACGGAAGGAACTGTCTTCTGAGATGAGACCAGCGCTGTTCCCTCACCTTACTCACTATGTGGAATCAGTCCTGCAACGGACTGATGATCCGTCTCTGTTACTCCTCTGGGGCCCCTGTGCTCCCGAGAAGCTCAGAGTGGCCCACGAGTTTCCTCATTTTCCTCCTCCATCTTCCTCAAGGCCTTGCTCAATGCCAATTTACCTAGAGCTTTCTTGCCTAAGGGCTTCTCACGCTGATCTCTAAAGTGGTATTTAATCTCAAGGCAAATTCAAGGTTGGTTAGAGTCACTCAGATGCGTAGCCCTCAGCACTCTGCTCCAAATGACAAACATGCTGTATCCATTTGTCATTGCTCTATAATATCCACTCTTGGAATATAACACAATTTATTTGCCCTTTCTACTATGGGTGGGCTCTCACGTAGATTCTAATTTTTGACCTTAACACACTATGTTAGTAAGAATATTCTAGTAAATGTCATCTGACAAAGATATGTATGATTTTTCATTGGGACCCCCTATTGCTTCTGTATCCTCCCGTGTAACTAGCTAGTATGGTGTTTTTTCCCATAGGCGTTCAAAAAAAATGATGATCTGAAAAAAATGATCTCCAAAAAATGATCTGAACTGACTTAGAATCCCATAATATCCTGGCTGACTAACTACTATTTGTTACAGAAATGAGTAGAAGAGAATGTTTTAGTTCATCTTGTTCCTGAGAGAGGCAAAGCGGTTAGATGTATGTAGCAGGAATCAACAAGCTTGGGTTTTAGCCCCAGTACGCTCTACCCTCCCATTGCATTTTTGAGACGTCACTTTACTTCTTTGTGCCTCAGTTTCTCCATCTGCAAAGTGAGGGTAAAATACCTACATTGCCTTTTTAGAAATATGGTCAGGATTGCAATTTATTTTAAATGTTGGGATGATTGGAGCAAAGCCTGTAAAGTACTGAACTTGTCAAAAAGAAGACAGATTATCCGTCATTACTTTGGTAATGATAAACTTACGAGGCCAACTCCACGTCCTCTGTGTTTCTGTAGGTGTGCCAGAGCGGATCCAGTGGCTTCTGATTTCACCCCTTTGTCGTGGGACCTTGGCAGTGTTGTTTGTTTTGTGCCAGCAGGGGGCATAGGTGTTAAGTAGCTGTTTCCTGAGAAGCTAAAATTTGCCTCAGGCTCAGAGTCACTGGTCAGTTACTGGTCTGGAACAGGTAATTCAGGTGTTGGAAGGAGCTAGAATGGGGATCAGGGCAGGTTATCCCCCAACATTGAATCTTTAAAACCACCCTGTACTTTATTGACAGTTCTGTCCAACATTTCGCATGTCGTTAGACAGCTGCTGGATACTGGACTAATTAAGATACCAAACCTTTTTGTAAAGCCATTTTCCTGAATTTCCACAACTTGTGGTCCACTATAGATCCAAATCAGATTGCTTAAGACAATTTGTGTAATAGACAAAATATTTTTTTATCTGATGCTGAAAAACAAAAGTTGCATCAAGGATGCAAATTTAACATAAAAAGAGGACTTTAGGAAGGGCCCAAATGGCTGCCTGGGTGCTTCCTGAAATCACTACTCTTGCAAGCACTTCATGTGACTACCTACCATGGAACTGACAAAAGGACTCAAATTATGAAAAAAATATTAGTAGGGTGATTGTTCTAAATTAGAACAACAGGTTTCTAATCAATGTTTAAACTGTCAATCACATAACTTGGTTAAAACCATTAAAATAACGGCAGGGTCTTCTCCCCCACCATCTGGACCATTTGAATATTTACAACTAGACTTTTTCAATTGTCTCCTTCTATGAGCTATTAATATGTACTGTAACAGTACGTCTATTTTTTAGATAGGTAGAAGCTTTCCCATGTTGGAAAGCTGATGCCACCACTGTAGCAAAGAAATTATTAGAAGATGGTTTTCCATTGTGGGGAATCCCAAATGAAATTTCAAGTGGTAGAGAGACTCACTTTACTGGACAGGTTATAAAACAATTAAACAAGCTTATTCAAATATTATGGCACTATCATCCTCTGTCTTTAGGAAAGGTTGTACATACCAGTGATATTCTAAAATTGGCAAAATTGACTGAAACCACAGGAATACCTTGGCCTAAGGCGTTATCCTTATTCCTTATGACAACGAGGTCAATGCCTCTTGTGAAACATAAGTTAGCACCTTCTGAAATCATCACTGGGCAACCCATGCCTTTGATGATAGAACTCTATCCTGCCCTTGTAAATGCTAATTTAACCCAATACTGTAACGCACTAATGCAATATGCAAAAGCTTATATCCAACAGATTGCGGAAGCTTTCAGAGACCCTCCACTTGGTGAAGTCTTTACACCCACGTTGCGTCCAGCGCAACACCGGCAGTGAGGGTGTGAGAAGGGGCGGCTTGGGTTAAGTTTTTAAGAAAGAAACAAACGGAGACTTAATGCAGTTAAATCTCTCTGAAGGCCAGGGGTCTCTCAGTCTCAGAGGACTGGAGCCCAGAATAAGGCCGACTGGAGGTTTTTATTGATAGGTATACAAATACAAGAAAGTAACATTGTTTCTTACACGGTCTGTGAGACTCATACATCATAGCAGAAAAGTGTTTATTTCAATCACCCTTTGTCTGTCAACAGCCGAAGCACAAGGTCGCATGATGTCTTAACTACGGTATGTACCCTCTCAGGGTCAAGTCTCTCATATTGTAGCAGCTCCGTTGAGACAAGTGGAGAGAACTGATCTTTGTTGCCCTCATTACTTCTCTCACAAACAGGTGCCAGGGAAAAGCCAGAGCTGGCAACAGCTTTTCCCAGGCGGGGGCAGGGGAGGCAAGGCCCCTTCCCATATTTTTCTAAGGCAGCTCATTGGGGGTCCCCACTCAGCATGGCTTAGGTTGTATCTCCTGTGAGATGTCTTACCCGTCTTTGGCTGCAAACCATCTTTTGGGGACCAGACAGAGAGACATAAGGTGTAAACACAAGGATGGAACAGAGTCCCAGAAAGGCACAGTCTCACAGACTCTTCTTTCCTTAAGGAAAGACACGGGGGGACAGTTGGCTAGGCTGTTGTGTGACTGCACACCCATATACTGGAACCTGGAGAGTGGGTGTTCTGGAAGAGATATCCATGAAAACAGCACTTGAACTTCAATGGAAAAGGACCTAGGAGGTTCTTTTAATTTCTCACACAGCAGTTAAATTATACGATATTGAACCTTGGGTCCATATCTATCAATTCAAGAGAATCCCTCCTCTCTGCCCCCAGACTCTTAGCCATGTCAACCTATGGCTGACTTAAAATTAAGGATTTCCAGGGGAAAATCTTCCCTTGAAGCAGACAATAACACAAGGTAGCCAGCTTACGCCCAAGGCCACGGAACAAGATTCTGCTGGGTCCTCTTTTTCTGGGACTTACTTTAATGGCAATTATTGTGATAGTTCTGCTGTACAACCTAACAGAATGCTCAAACTCACGTTCCTTTTTTTTTTCTCACCACAAGTTTATTCAACACTAAAATCGCTCCCAGTTTGCTGAGACCATTTTCTCTCCAAAGTTTATTCAAACACTAATAATCGCTCCAACTTTACTGAGATTGTTGATCGTGTGCCCCTGCCGTGGGACTTCCCCCCAACCAATCCAGTCTCGCCCCGTTTATATTGACTTTTAAAACATTCCTGATCAGACTATATTATGCAAAGACAGACACACAAGGTTGTTGTTTTTTTTTCCGTCACAAGCTCATTCAATACCAAATAACCGCTCCCACTTTACTGGGTTGACCACGTGCGCGACCAAATCCGCCTCTAAACTGGAATTCGGTTGCTGACCCAGCCCCGGCCTCGGCTTTTTGTCAGCACCAGGAGGCACAGCGCTCCGTCTGTAGGTGTGTCTCTGTCAGCTTCCCTTGGCATGAGTCTTGCAGGTCGCTCGCCCTCCAGACCTTCGGGCCTTGGCCTGCCCGTCTCAGGCCAGCTGCGGCGCAAAGTGGCCAGCACGATCTCCGGGGCAGGTGGAGGTAATCAGGGATATACTGGGTACCCTCGTTGGTAAGGTACCAGTAGAGATGTCTCCAGGCAAACTGTTCCTTCGCACAGCCTCGTGATTGAGAGACTGCGTGGCTTTCATGACGTGAAGATTAGGCGCATTCTTGTCTGCCAGCTCAGGGTGTTTGGGCCTGTGAACATCCCTCTTGGCCGCCACCACTCCCTCCTTAAGAAGGAGCTCATAAATGGCAATCCTGTTCTTGGGCAGTAACATCGTTACGACTTCTGCGTCCCCATCCGGAGCTGGAAAGGACTCATGTTCCTTTTTCTGTTAGGGATTTTCTTTATCTACTAAGGCCCACCATTCAATACATACCTTTCTTTACTAATCAAAATAGTTGCCCAGGAAGACTCTCAGTTGATATTAGAACCAGCTCCTATATATACATGCTTGGATGACAGGAAAATGGCTTTACAAAAACACTGGGCATCCATCTGTTGGCCGTTCAACTAATGCTTTTGGCCAATTTATCTAGTATTGGGAGGAAGCTTTGGTCTCTAAAGGATGGCCCATAATCACGATAAACTTCATTGCTGGCAGTCTGTCCCCATGTGCAGAAAACCTTTGTCAATAAAAAAACATCCAGCCTAAGAGAAAGCTTGCTAAGAGTCTATTTGAGCCAAACTGACGACAATTCCTGGGAAGCAAAGTCTCAACGGATTGAGAAAATGCTCCAGAAAATGGCCGTTTTGCAAGTTATTTTATACATTAGAATCAAAGGAGGAGGGTTACATGAAATCCATTGGTTGTAGATTAAGGGGTGGGGAAAAGCAAAGTGAGGGATGGAGGATCTCTGGGATTGGATAGAAAGCAAAATGGAGAGACACACACTTTTACATTGGTGGGTATGGGATTGTTAATAGCATTTTACAACATATCGAGATGGTATTTGGGGAACAAGGTCACAATGAGGGATTTTGTAGTTTCTTGCTCTGGTGTGCTGGGTTGTGCCTCCTGGGGGGTCCAGAAAAAGGGATTACTCTAACATTCCAAGGTTATGTTATCTCAGATGCAAAAAGACAACAGACAGGCTCACTTAAGGTAAAGATTGACCTTTGTCAAGGAAGCTACAGGCCAAGGATGTGACTTCCCGCCATGGCCCACCTTAGTTAGGAATTTTTATGTTCACACCATCCTATGTGGTTATTTTCAGTCTCCTGAGCTTGTCAGGTTTAACATGTGGCCCTTTTTCCGTCCACACCTTAATGCTACTGGACCTGACATAGGTTGTATTGTGGACATGTTGCTAGTGGGGGAGGAGACTATGTATGTGTGGAATGGGGGTGTACAGGGAACTCCTTGTATTTTCCAGTCAATTTTGCTTTGAACTTAAAACTTCTCCAAAGTAAAGTCTGTTTTTTAAAAAGAATAATCACAAGAATATACATTTTCAAAATGTATTTGACAAAGCATATATAGGCTTTATGAAATTGAGAGCCCAGGATTCTACTATTTCCCCGAAGGCTATTGTGCAACTTTGATGGGGTGATTGACTGTGTTTTTGGGCCTGCATGTTCTCAGTTCTGAAATGAGGAAGTGAAACTGACTGACTAAGGTTTTTCTAGCTCTGACGTTATTGTCTGGGTCAGGGAAATGTAAGTGGTACAAATGGACAGTGACCCAATAATGGAGCATGAGCAGTTTTAATCACCTCCAAAGCTGTGCCCCAATGACTAAGCAAGTTAGTGACCATTTAGTATTTCAGTAACTGGTGCTCATCATAATGGATAATGGATTAACCCCATATTATTAACCCCATAATAGGTAAATGCATAATGGATTAACCCCATATTATTTGAATATCTTTGAAGAGTTATAGGAAAACTGCCATAAAAGGTAGTTTGAGAACTCTAGCCAACAGGCCATTATTTGGAAATTTTGTAAGCTTATTTTAAAAAACGAGCTTATCAAAAATGCCCTTCCAGAAACCGGGGACATGTGCTTCTGCAGAGAATGGAGTGGAGATAAAGGAGCCTCTGTATAAATCTACCTCCTCTGGCACTGGGATGGGTCAGCATTCACCAGGCTAACATCTGAGGTAACAGGAGAGTCTTACGTGCTCCCAGCAATGCAGAAAAGACATCACTCACATGACTGGAGATTTCCAAGAAATTTCAAGCACTCATGTGCTTGCAAGATCATATGTTTGCTGAATACATATGTTGTTAGAATAACACCAAATTACTCTGAATAATATAATTAATAATGAAAATACTATAGACTTTTCTCTAAGGAATTTGCAGAAAGGTCTTAAGAGAAAGCCCTGCAGTTAAGGTACAGAGCCCGGATGCAGACACTGAAAACTGCTCTGTTGGCAATGGCTTAATTCTGACAGTGGAAGTCTCTGAACAAAGAGTCTCTTACTCTTACTCTGCTGAGGGACACAGAGGAGAATCCCGCTTCCTCAGGCAGAGTCGTCTGCTCAGTCACTTCCTTCTCAGCAGGTCCCTTCTTTTCTAAGGGCTGATGCATCCCAGCCTTCAGTTGGAGCATTGTCTCACGAAGAACCCTGTTACTGCCTCCTTTAAAAGGAAAGATGGAAAAGAAATGTGTCTGGGCCTCCACAATAGCCAGACTTTTTTCCAAGGATACACAGAAGTATCAAAACAAAATTATGGTTTAAAGAAGTTGGATTATAAAGAGGCCATAGAGGCATGAAAATCACAAGAGCAGAACCTCCAAGGAGGTAAAGAATGAAGCGTATAATACACTCCCTTGACGAGTTCCTCCTCAGCCATGAGGACCCTGGTGACCCACTGGGTTGACGGAAAGGGCAAATAGGGAGAGGTCCTGCTATGAGGAGGAAGAGGTGGGTCCAGAGTGTTTTAGAAGAAAAAAACAAGCAAACAATGCTGAAAACGAATGGGCTTTATACTGGGCTAAGGGATGAGTATTTTTGATACTTACAGTTAAAGTTCCCTGCGAGTGTCCCTTCGGAATTCAGAAAACCTTTTTATCACCCACAAGTTTTGAGAGTCATGAAGACAGAAACAAAGCATTAGATGGCAAAGCTCAAATCCCAAGTCACTGACACATGAACAATAGGGCCATGGGAATGACTCAAGGTGCCAGGTCTCCAGCCATAATCAGAATTAGAATGTAGAGGTAGCTACAGAACCCGAGGAAACTCAGCCTTCTGATTACTGGCCACACCCGACACAAGGCTGCCAGTTTCTCCCTGGACAGCTCTATCAATGGAGAGACCACCTCTTTCACCAGCCGGTTTTCATATCTGTGTACCCTTTCGCTCATAGTACCAACCAATCAATTTCTAGAGAAACTTTTAAGCATATTCTCCTTGTTCAACCTTGCTTTTACTGGAAAAATATCAAAACGATATTTTCTCAACACTTATTTTCTTGAAGACAATTTCCAATCGAAACAATTCTCGTGTTTGTTTTCCTAAATGAATTATTAAAAGCATCTATAGTGATTTGCACTGTTCCCCTGTGGGAACTCTCCAGATTTTGACCCCTCCGTCCTTTTTCAAGAATATAGTGATCAAACGCTGGAGTATAATGCTGTAAGTCTGACTAATAAATTTAGCATAATGATGTTTTACTTTTTCATCCCATAATAATGAATGTATGCCAATGCAATGTTGGATTTCTTTCTCTCACAATAGGGAAACCTGTAGGGGTTTCATTTAACATGAAGTCAATTTTAACCTTCCAAACTCCCACCCTCACCGAACTTCACTACTTGTAGTTGATAGTTTGTGCATTGCTTAAAAAACAAAAAAATCTCTATAAACGTTACATGCTGTTAATGACTATTTTGATTTTCATTCTGTTACTTTCCACTTTGTTAAAGTCCTTAAAATATTTTGTTCATATCCTTGAATATGAGTAATGGATACTTAATGTGGGGCTGATTCGTAAATTTAACAGATTTGTTTATTCTTTCATTGAGGTCTTAATAGAAGTGAAGTTTGGCTGCTTATCTGGAAAGATCTTTATTTCATCTTTACTTTGAAAGATATTTTGTCAGGGATTAAGTTGTCAATTAAAAATTGTAGTATTTTAGCCCTTTAATAGTCAATGTGAATTTTTTCCTTCTGGATGTTTGTATGACTTTTCGTTTGCCTTTGATTTTCAGCAATTTTACAATCATGTCTCTAGATTCAGTACTCTCGTTTTTAACCTGTTTGGAGTTGATAGAATTTTTTGTACATTTGCCTTAAAGCTCATCGGTTATTTTTTTTTAATTGGCCATTATATTTTACAAAATTGCTTTTAATCCAATTTCCATCTCCTACGTGAGACTTTGAATACATGTATGTTAGCCCTTTATAACATGACCTATACTTTTTCTACTCTCCTGTCTGAATCTCCCTTCCTTTTAGCTCTCTATACATCAACTAGATACTTTATTTTTCAATTTCTAATTCCTCTTCTACTGGGTCCAAACAGCTATAAAACCATATACATTGTTTTTTAAAATGAGTTAAATAGTTCAGTTCTGGAATTTCCACTTTATTTTTAATTTTTAAAATTTTTTTAAATTAAAATTTCATTTTATTTTTGAATTGCTAATCTCTGGTGTAAGTTTTCATCTTGTCATCATCTATGGCCTTGACTACCTGAAACATATTTTAGTGTTCCTATCTGATAACTGCAATAACTGAATCATGTGAGTCCGTTTCCACTGTTTACTTCTCACCACACCCCCCCCCCCCCGCCCCGTTCTGTTTTTATTCCCCTTTGTCATTGTGTTTCTATTTTATAATTGCTCTTAACTCAACTTCAATTTCACCATTTCATATTTTGTTGTGCGTAGTCTTTTCTCAATACCATGAATAGATTCTTGATCTCGGATCCTGTTTTATTTACATTTCCATTGTGTTACTTTTTATAGTTTTTCATTGCTCTGTTGAAATTGTTCACTTGATCACATGTGTTGTCTATTTTTTATTTGCTAGGTCATTTTACATAGTTCTTACATTTATTTTCAAGTCCTTTTCTAATGTCCAAGTCCAGCATCTGGGCCACCTGGGGTTGTGATCTGAGCATTAGAGAGACTCTGGACATTAAAAAAAAAAAATGTATTTCAGCATAACAAACAGCTTTTTTGAACCATAGAGATATATTTCTCTTTTATAGCCTGGCTTTTAGTTTTTTGGTTTATAGCAGAATTCTCTTTGCTCTTCAGTTCTGCTGAGAGCTTTCTGTACTCTGCTCGCTTCATCCTGCTGCCCTCCTGCATTTTTTTTTTAAAGGATCCAGGGTGTATAAATGTAAACTCACATTTTCATTTACAAAGTTAACCATGAGATTTATAAATGTGTGTATACGTTTGTATGTAATGTGTGTATATTAATTGATAATATTAAAAAATAATTCAGAGGCAATTATCCGTACACAATTCACTCTTGTATATAAGAAAGAATTGTTGATCTTCAAACAAAGCTCCCTCCAAAAAAAATTATATTAAAACAAAATAGGTGAGGGGGAGAAAAGAAAACATAATGAGAGAATGGTAAAGATATCTCTTCTCTCTCTCTCTCTCTCTCTCTCTCTCTCTCTCATAAACTGATATTCTGGGATCTCTAAAAGGAAAGTCTGAACAGTCTACCCTGGGAGCAATTTCATTGGGTCATGGGGGAAACCAATTTCAGTGATTTTGGGGTTTTCTGGATAGCACTGAAAGTTTAGCTAGAGACTGTACATGATGAGTTATTTCTGCAAGTGTCCATCTGTTGGAACCCTTAAACCAAGTTTGTACCATTTTCCTCTTCAGAATTTTTAACTTGCCAGCGTTTGGTCAAAATTCTGCTTCTAATGGAGACAGTTTGACCATTAGATCAGTCTCTTGTTGATACATAATAATCATTTGGATGTTACCATAGAATAATGGCTCTGTACCAACATTTAAACACATGAACGTGAGTGGAAGAAGGCAAAAAAAGTGTGAGTATGATCACAAATATTATAAGAAATTTGGAATCTCCTTCATACCCATTTTTCTAGTCAGACCGGGCCCGAACATGAGTATAGGGCCCAAAAATCAGTTTGTTTAATCTTAACTAACATTGTGAACTTTTTAACTGATAGATTGATCAATTTTTTAAGTCTTTACTTCAAAAAGGTAAAATAGCTTTTGTATAGCTGGCCAGTGTACAGGAAAGGACATTTTCACTATTCTGGACTATTCCAGGTAACACATTTATGCTAATCTGTGGAGTATCCGAAGCTTGATGTTTTGTTATTTGGACC
Organism: Rhinolophus sinicus; assembly: GCF_057876585.1. NCBI lineage: Eukaryota > Metazoa > Chordata > Mammalia > Chiroptera > Rhinolophidae > Rhinolophus > Rhinolophus sinicus. The sequence goes on from NC_142507.1 coordinate 51,422,745, forward strand.
AAAGTCAGTGACAAGTTATGGCTTGCATGTTTTAGTTTAAGAGCAATAAGCCAGAGAAGAAATCCTCCGACACTCCAAACTGGACTTCTTCATAGCGTGTGTATGTGCGCGCACGTGTGTGTGCACGTGCTTGGGGCTTGTTGAGATTCTTGGATCTATAAATTTATAGTTTCCATCAAATTTGGAAAATTTTTGGCCATTATTTCTTCAAATATATTTTCCATCCACAACCCACCCTCTTTTTTTTTCAGGGACTCTAATTACACATTAGGATACTAGAAGTTGTCTCCTACTTCACTGGTCCTGTTTTCATTTTCTTTCTCATTCTGTTTCATTTTGGATAGGTTCTAATGCTATGATGTTTTTATGTTCACTAATCTTTTCTTCTACAATATCTAATCTGCTCTTAATCCCATCCAATGTATCAGTTTTCATCTCCAGAAGTCAGATCTTGGTCTTTTTATGTCTTTCATGACTCACCTTAGCTGAGATATGACTCTTCACATTATTCTGTCACATGCCTGATGAAGTAAGATGTTCTTCTTTCTGGCTGTTGGGAACTGACGCTATTTCCAGTGCAGTGTGCGGACTGAGTGTTATTTCATTTAATCCTTTGAAATGGTTCTTTCCCAGGTCTGATTTGTCTCATACTCATAACTGATCACTGCTCTGCTGTATGCTTGAGGGGAATTCCCTGCAGATCTCAGAAATTCTCTCTCTGAACAGCTTTCTCCTTTTCCTAGCCACCTTGGTCTCTCCAGACTCTCATCTCCATCTTCTCAACTTAGGGACTCGGCTAGGCTGTGCCTCAGTTGCCCCTTCCTGCACCACAGCCTGGAGACCCTCTCAACGCAGTGAGCTGGGCTCATACCTTTTCTTTCCCATCCCTCAGGGATGGCTGTGCTTTGTTACCTAATGACCACTGTTTTGAAAACCACTATTTAATGTATTTTTTTCATTTTGTTGTCATTTCAGGTGAGAAAAATAAATCCAATCTCTGCTACTCCATCTTGGCTAGAAATCTGCTGTGTGATTAATAATATTTTAGTTCTTCATTTGAGTGGTGTGTTCATAAGTGTTCATTTGCTTATTGTGCCTCATAGCCATATACACATTCTTTCATTTCTATGAAATATTGCATAACTTTTTTTTCTTTAAGATCTAATTGGCTTTATTTAGTGGTTCATGAATGGGCAGCATCCTATTTGGCAGCTAGAAAGGTACTCCCGCATAAATTTTTTAAAGTCCTGAAAAGAAAGATTTTTTTCTCCCCGGGGATAGAACAAGGGCAAAAGAAGTAGGAAGAGTTTGTGGCAACCTCCTACCCTCCCTACCTTCCTGACGCCTCTACTCCTTCTATTCACAAGCCCCCATCTTGATCAACTTTCTCTTATTCCCCATGTCACTGAGCGTGTTTTCCTGACTCACCAAGATGGTTGAGGGAATTGATGCTACCTTGGGGGACAGGAAAGAGCAGGAGTTTTCATACCCTAGGATCCCACAAACCACTTATAATACTAGGTGAGGGCCTTTCCGAATAGTGTTGACTCACACTACCAGTGAAAATTTAGGGGAGGGGTTCATGGGAAGAGTTCATGTTCCAGATAATAGCTATTTTTAGAAACACAAGCTACGTAAACGTTTGAACCCTTCTCACCTTCCCCTCTAGCCTTTTCAATCTGGCCGGAACCCTTTGCTGCTGTGGGGCTGGAACAAAATCAAAATGCAGTGATTTGCTATCTTGGGAATGATGGAAAATGTGTATAAAAGCAGACATTTATAATGATTTGATCAAAAAAAGTTTAGGAAGAAATCTCAAGGGCACACAGGAAAATTAGACAAAGGACTTGATGAATCTGTTCATGATGACAGAAAAGGTGGGGTTAGGGGAAAAGGAAATGGACAAGGGCATCCCAAATTGAAACAATCTATAAAAGACAAATTGTAACACCACCGAAAAATTAACTGTAAAGACTAGATGATAAAAACAGAAAGTTATAGACGAAGACAAAATTTTTAAAAGTTGATGGAATCACTTTGAGGATGCAGGAACCAAGGAAAGATTTGATAGATCAAGTAGTAAGAATAAGAATAAAAAATAAGAACCAGAAAGATGGCATTGGGAGAAAGACTTACCTGGCTATTGCTGGCTTAGAAGATGGAAGGAAGTCATGACCTACGGAATGTGGGTGGCTTCTAGAAGCTGGAAAAGGCAAGACATGGATTCTCCTTAGAGCCTCCAGAAGGGAATCCAGTCCTGCCGACACTTTGTTTTTAGCCCAGAGAAATCTATTGCACACTTCTGACCTACAGAACTGTAAAATAATAAATTTGTGTTGTGTTAAGTCAGTTTTTAAAAATAAAAAAATAAGTTGAATTTCTAATGGAAACATGAAATTGAACAAGTGGGGGACTTTTTATAATGAATGGTAGTTGAAGAAAAACATCAGGTAAAGTTTATCTGAATCTCCTGAAAAACACTTCCAGTATTAGCAGGTATATAAAGGTAATATATTTCAGCTGTTCAAGAGATGCTCTACCTCATACAAAACATATTAAGCAAAACTGTGCAGTAGGAAATTACTCAATACAATAACTTGCATAACTTTAGTTGACACGTTTCAAAGGTTCCTAAAATATGTGGTTGTTAAAGAAGGGATGAGTAGTGAATAAAGGATTGTTGACTGATTTTTCCTTTTTTTTTTTTGCCATAAAAGGGAGAAAAAGATTAGAGAAAAAAAGATGAATGAGAAGATAAAACTAAACATAATCACAATAGAAAAGTGATAATCAAGAGGAAAAACAACTGACTGTCTTAGAAAGCAGAATAGGTAGTTAAAAGAAAATAAGAGTATAGAAATGCTAGAGAAATACCCAGAGGAGACAGAGAATGAGAGAGGTAGAAAGACTGAAAGTGGGCAGATCCAGAGGAGAACAACCTTGTTTCCCTGAAAATAAGACCTAGCCAGACCATCAGCTCTAATGTGTCTTCTGGAGCAAAAATTAATATAAGACCCAGTCTTATTTTAATATAAGATCGCATATAATAAATATAATGTAATATAATATAGTACTGGGTCTTATATTAATTTTTGCTCCAAAAGACGCATTAGAACTGATGGTTTGGCTAGGTCTTATTTTTGGGGAAGCAGAATAGTTTTAGGAGAGAAAAAAAGTGAAATGAGAAGAAAAATGAAAATGGGTGAATACAAAAGACAGTAGGGGAAAATATAAATATACTCGTATATAAGGTTGATATTCCTAAGCAATTATTATGGAAACAAATCAATGTTTTTATGATTCCTTTTCTATTGGAGGTAACGGGTTTATGTGGTTAAAAAGCACAAGGATATAACTCCTCAAAATGATCATCATCCTTTTATAATTACTTTGACATATTAATTATTTAGTCATTTATTAACCATATAGAGCAGACCAATCAGTGAATGTAAGAAAGGACAAAATCAGCCCCCTGTGTGTTGTGTAGCACTGTAGTTTTGCACCTCCCTTTCTAGCTCTCTGATTTTCACTTTTAATGAATACAAAAAATAAAATTTTGGTCTTTATGAGATTTACATTATCTTACCTTTTAAAAAATATATCAAGTAATTGTTCACAAATTATTTTCTGTTGTGAGAAGAGAACAATTATAGTTAAAATAGGCAAACAAGACTTTGCATCTACCTTTGAGAAAAGTGTATGTGTGAAGTGATTTTAAATCTATGAATCCTATGAGTATGATGGTATTGTAAAATATCATCAATATATGGAAATATAAATGTCACATATAGATGTAAATTCTAAGGGTCCTTAATGAGCATCATGATTTTCACTGGCCATTAGTACTGGAGACTCGTCTGCCTTAGTTACCATGTTTGTTCCACGACCTCCTAGTTCTTTTTACATGGATTCAATCTTACATCGCTGGCTATTTCCTCAACATTTGGAAACTTATCAGAGAAAAAAGATTTCCTTCCAGGTCATGAATCACTTGTATTTGTCTTCCACAACAGTACTCATTCCTCCATGTTTTCCTGGTCACTGAAATATATTTACACATTTTTCAAACAACAGCTATTTTCCTACAAAGCAGAAATTGTAAGGGATGGGGTGGGTACTATTATACTCTATTTGTGAGAGTGTAAAGGAAATCAAACTGTCTGGTTTTGGGTGTAAAGGAAATCAAACTGTCTGCTTCTACTTGTTACAACTTTGACCCGGTTACCATATTTCTCTTGACTAGTGTCCTCATTTGTAAAAGGGAGATCACAAGAGTGTCTACTCATAATTTCTTGTCTCTCTCAGAATCTCCTGAGTTCTTCCTAGACTTTTCTTCCTTGCTTTGCATCCGTCAGCCATTGCTCTCTAATAATTTCAAAATCTCAGTGGTACGCAACAATAAGCATGTATTTCTCACTGGAAGTTTGCAGGGCAGCTGGGGCAGCTCTACTTCAGGCTATGATGGCTAGGACAGCTCTGCCACACAACATAGCTGGCTAGCCAGAGCATGTTCTTGTCACGACAATCACAGAAGCCCAAGAGGGTGAGAGAGAATGTGTGAAGCTCCCTAAGGTCTAGGCTCGGACATAGCACAATGATGTTTCCACCCATATTTCATTGGCCAATGAAAGTCACATGGATGAGCCAAAGCCCAGGGTCAGGGAGGTACCCTCAGCCTCTCCTGAGGCTGTACAGATAGTGTAGATTCAGGGTAGGGTGAAAAATTGGGGTGAACAATTCAATCTACAATATTATTTGTCATCATTTTTAATTCTATTGGTGAAATTGCTACCCAAGTCCCATTTGCTCTCATTCAACTCATCTGAGTTTCTGTTTAGTTTTCTTTCTCTCTTAACAGAATACCTAAAAAACCTTTTTATATCGGCCCCAGGAACCAACTCATTTTGGTAACATAGAGCTTCCCACTTATACTCTGAAACTCCTTTCTCCTGGATATTTCCATTCACACGTGAATTCTTTTTCTTCTCTACAGCATTTGCATTAAATATTTCATTTCCTTGGATGTAGCCAAGATAACACCCCGAATTCATAATGTGTTTCAGGAACATGGCTTTTTTTTTTTTTTTTTTAATGAAAATTGGAAGTTGTTGTGTATATTCCCAGAAGAGTAGAGGCTAGTTTATAGTAGGAGAGCTCTTGTGGATGAGTATCTCCTCGCATATCTCATAGGGGCTGATGTGGAATAATCTGGATTCAAATGATCAAGTCTTGGAGGGATTAGCCAGTCTTGGAACCAATTTTTAAAATAGGGCTTTGCCATATTCCAGTCCCAAACAGCATAATTTGTAGAGGGGAATATAATCAGAATAGACTGTCAATAAAACATTAGCCCTTCCCTTAGATCCTTAGAATTTCATAAATCTCATACCCAGAGTTTTAAACTGGGGTTGGGGGGATGGGCTAAGAAGTACGAGAATCGGGAGCATATGCTACAGGAATTAGGGATGTATTTCACAGAAAAGGAACATGACAAAAACAGTCAGAAGAGGCAATTTCCTTCCTCTTTCTAATCTTGGCTCCAGTGTCCCCAGCAGAATCTCTTCAATGTCTTGCATTTCATTGCTCCCATTAGATTGGAGACAACATGTGGCTCTTGACAGCTCTGCTCCTTTGGGGTAAGTTGGGCTTAGAGGGGGTAACTAGAAGGGTACATGCACTGGCTGTGCGGACTCAGGATTTTTTTGACTTCCTTTAGTATCCTAAGCTAACACTCATGAGCATGGAGACAACTGTATCTGTGCGTTCATGATTTATTGGTGTTGACTACAGCAAAAGGATGGGAAAGGAGATTCTGAGAAAGGAGACCATCAGCTTAAAAGCATCCTTTCAAAATAAAGCCCCATCAATAACCATCTGTAGGCTATTAGGAACCACTGGTGTCTGATTTTGGGAAAGGGGGTAGAGAGAAGCTAAAGAGACCTAAGCTGGCCCCTCAGAGTCTATATTAATTCTGTCTCCCTAATTCTCCCTTCTTTGTCACCTACTGATGAACTAATGTCTCTGTTGTTTGGTCTCTTACAGTTCCCGTTGGTGGGCAAATGGGTGAGTACTGTCTAACTTCACTTCTCCTCCTCTGGCACATTCCTGCTTTCAAAAGATAGGTTCCATTATCCTGAAGAAGAGAATATGGGGAGAGGATAGAAAGGAGAAAGATTTATAAATTATGTAAAGTCCATATATTCAGAGTATGCGTTTGATAAAATCCTGGTTTTTAAAGTTTCTAGGATTTCCTAAATAAGCCCTGACCTCTGGACTAAATGCCTATACACACACACACACACACACACACACACACACACACACACACACACACACGAGTTCTGACAATTAAGTTCGCGACCTTTTTTGCAATGATGTTGCTAACTTTTTTGATATCAGAGGGATTATTCATTATGGATTTTTATTAACTGGACAAACAGTTAACCAAGTTTACTATTTGGAAGAGCTGAAAAGGCTGTGTGAAAAAGTTAGACGACCTGAACTCTTCGCCAACAATTCACAGCTCTTGCATCACGACAATACACGCCTCTGTCTGTGAGGGAGTTTTTAGCCAGTAAACGAAAACTGTATTGCAACACCCTTCCTACTTCATCTGGCCCTCAATGACTTCTTTCTTTACCCGAAGATAAAGGAAATATTGAAAGGAAGATATTTTGATGACATTCAGGACATCAAGGGTAATAAATACGACGACAGCTCTGATGGCCATTTCAGAGAAAGAGTTCCAAAATTGCTTTGAAGGGTGGACTAGGCACTGGTGTTGGTGCATAGCTTCCCAAGGGGAGTACTTCGAAGGTGACCATAGTGATATTCAGCAATGAGGTATGTAGCACTTTTTCTAGGATGTGTTTGCGAACTTTATTGTCAGACCTCGTGCTTGTGTGTGTGTGTGTGTGAAATAGTGGGAAAAGGCCAGAATTGCAAATGCACAGAAGTAGCTCTAAGGCTTTTTCAACATCCCCCAAATTAGTCCCCTTTAGGAGAAAGCTGAGTTTTTTGTTTGTTTTTTTTCATCCTCAGAGAGAATCAAGCAGGAACTGGAAGCTTCAAAGTGAGGAATTTGGATATTGGTTACCAATGCAGACGCTAATTAAGACCTGAGATTACCCCTCAGCGTTAGGATAGCACAGAGGATAAGAAAATCACCTCCAATCTATTTGCCCCAGTTTAAAGCCCTGCTTCATTGCTTACCAACAGTGAGAACTAAATTGGTCATTTAATTCTCGGGAACGCAAAATCCCTAACACTCAGATGTAATAACATGAACAGCTCTCTGCATTAAGGTCTGGACATTCTTCATGACTGACTTTTGTAGGTTCTCACTTGCCTATTTTTAAATCTAATCTATATATACATTTTTTTCCCCTTGTGCTATCCACAAAACCTTACCAATTGCTCAGAGCCTTCCTTTTTAATCCACTTTTTGTCCACCCCCAACAAAGCAGACCCCCCAAAAGCAGTGATCACCTTGCAACCTCCATGGGTCAATATATTCCAAATGGAAAGTGTAACCTTCTGGTGTGAAGGACCCCGCCTGCCTGAGGACAACTCTACACAGTGGTTGGTCAATGGTACAGCCATTCGCACCTTGACCCCCAGCTATAGGATCGCTTCTGCCAGTTTCAGTGACACTGGTGAATACAGGTGCCAGACAGGCCTCTCAATGGCAAGTGACCCCGTACAGCTGGAAATCCACAAAGGTAAATATAGCATGGAGCAGGAGGGCTGGAAATCATGAGGTCTTCCTGTATGTTTGCTCCTTTCTGGATGTCGCATGTGTCTTTGTTGATTTATCTGAATATGAGTCTCAGCTCTATGTATCTGCCAAGTGAAATTAAGTCAAGATACTCAAAACATCACATTAGAGTCCTTAAACTGGGTCCCCAAAGCACCCCAAATGGAGTCGCTGTGAATAGGGTATCTAGAGTAAAACTCAGACCCTAAGATTTTATCATTATTCAAAATATCTAGTTTTGTTGAAAAAAGTTATGCCTGCCCATAGTTAATAAGACTAATTTGGAGAAATGCGCAATGATGGACAATAAAATCTCCTTCCCACCCCACCCCCTAATCCCACCGTCACTTGCCACAAAAACAAAACTGTTAATAACATAAACTTTCTTTTTTAATACTTAAAATACCTTGGAGGTCTGTTTATATCAAGCGACATCTACCTTGAACTTTCAAATATCTGCCGTATGGCTGTGCAATAATTGATTTAACCAGTCTCCCTATTAGTAAACTTATGGTGTGTTTACATTCTTTGCTTTTATAAACAATGCTGTAATAAACATCTTTATACATATCATCTGGGATGCATTTCATAGTATATTTGTACGATCATATTCTGGATCATATTCTGGATATGGAATCACTATGAGACTTTAAGCATTTTAAAGTTTGATGAATAGAAGCAGAAAAATACCCCACCATTCACTTAAGTCTGCAAGACGTTTCTACTTACCAAGAGATGGAAACTACTCTTTAGGGCAAAATGTTTCATTATTGAGGACAAATCATTCAAATGGGTTATTTAGTTATTCGAAAGCAATAAGTTAAACTGCTATGTAATCGATAATGCAAAAGTTAATCTATGCTGGAGGCAGAATTAGATTTATGTGGACTAGGTTGCTTTTGAAGGAAATGTGTTTTAGCTGAAGGATGTGGAGAATGTCAGAGGAAATGCTACGCATTTCTCACGAGATTTTACGTAATTCCAGCAGAAGTCCTTCCTGGTTCAAATGGCAAATAATGAACTCGGCCTGGGAAGAGGTCGTTTTTTGTTGCCTCTAGAACCCCCGGCATTGGTGACTTATTAAGAATAATATCTTTCACATTATTTTCTACATTATATTGTATATGACATTATTACATTATGTCAACAAAAGTGTGCTGCCACCAATCCAATCCCAACAGGAGTCTCCAATCTGCAGTGTGATAAAAAGATAAACTTTATTCAGATCACAGTTTACAAATAGGATAAGACACAGCCTCCAGAGGACACTGAAAATGTGCTCCCCTGAGACAAAGGGGAGGTCCACTTTTATAACGTTCCCACTCTGGCCCCTGATTGGTCATTTCTATGCAAATGAAGAATCCAAACTTATAGTCTGATTGGTCCAAGTAGCACTGTCCTGATTGGTCAGTTATTCGTCCTGATTGGTCATTATGGAGGGCCTCTGATTAGTCAGTAAATATGCAAATGAGCACATTGCCCAGTTGGAAAGGGCAGCTCTCAGGCCATTGGTTAAAAGAATTCCAGGAACCTATATAAGGGGGTTCAGCTGGCACAGTGCAGGAGGCTGGCAGTTCAGTCTGTGTACAAGATTACTTTTCTTCCCAGGAAAGCTAAAGCTATTTGAGGAATGGGGAACAGGCCTCAGATTCAGCAGAGCTCCAGGTTGGAATGTGAGGAGAAATAGATAAAGCCCCACGGGTTCAGCTTTGGCCTCCTTGTACCTCTGCCACTGTATACCTACATTTTGGGTCCACATTTTCCAGATTGGGTACTACTCCAGGTCTCCAGCAGAGTCGTCACCGAAGGAAAACCTCTGGCCTTGAGGTGTCATGGATGGAATAATAACAAGCTGTCCAATATGTTTTTCTACCAAAACCGCAAGATCTTTAAGTTTTCTTCTTGGGATTCTGAATTCACCATTCTGAGAACCAATATGAATCACAATGGCATCTATCACTGCTCAAGCCAGATACAGAATTATTTCATATCAGCAGGAGTGTCGATCACCATAAAAGGTATTGTATCTGAGTAGTTATAGAACTATAGTTTTAAGGACCAGCAGAACCATCAGAAATCATCGCTTTGACTTGTAAATAAGGAAACTGAGCTCCAGGGAGTTAAACTGCCTTACTGAGAGCCACGCGATGACCTGGGGTCTTCTGAGGAAACCCCAAGAATACCTGTTTGCTGGAAGTGGGGAAAATTGTCTTATGGATGCATTCTCTAGGGGCAGGTTCCCGAAGGGGGGGTGGCTATATCTTCTGCAGAAAGAACCTTGACTCTGAAGCAGGCAACTCTCAACTTTTTTTTTTTTTTTCAGAGCTATTTCCAGCCCCAGTGCTGAAAGCATCCTCTTCATTCCCCCTCCTAGAGGGGGATCCGGTTAACCTGAGCTGTGAGACCAAGTTGTCCTCACAGAGCCCTGAGGTACAGCTCTACTACTCCTTCTACGTGGGCAATGAGACCCTGATGAATAGAACCACATCTTCTGAATACCAGATACTCACTGCTAAAAGAGACGATCCTCGGTTATATAGGTGTGAGGCCGTTACAGAAGATGGAACTATCATCAGGCAAAGCCCTGAGTTGAAGCTTCAAGTGCGTGGTGAGTGAGAATGATGGGAACTGACTGGCCCAAGAGTAGTTGCTCCCTTTTCTCTTATAGAACTGAGGTCTGTTCCAGAGATTTCTTGGGCCAGCCAGGAAAAACCTATGAACAGACCTTTCCACTCTTGATTAAAAACTTTACTATTCTCCACGTAAACATCAATTTCCTTTCCTTCCTCAATTTATTTCCTTCCTTTTCTCCTTCCTTCTTTTCTTCTATATTTTCTTTTTTTTCTGTCCTTTTAAATCAGTTGTTACTGCTTTTTTTTTTTAATTGAAGTTTATTGGGGTGACAATTGTTAGTACAATTACTTAGATTTCAGGTGTATAATTCTCTTCTATATTTTCTATTCTCTTTCCCTCCTCCCTCTCCTTTCTTCACTCCCTCCCTCTCCCCTTCTCACTCACCTGCAATCGAATCAACAATATATTGAATTCCTCCCATCTATTGTCATAGGTATTGGGATATAAAGACAGTAGGGTGCAGTTCTTACTTCAAGGAGCTCGCATGGTAGATTGCTATGATGGGGATTTTGTGGATTGCACATAAGTATCTGCCTAAGTGTCTATATCTGGCTGAGGTGGAGGGATGGTGAGCTCCAGAACAAAGACTCTTTGGGAAAAAAGTTTATCTTCAATCCAAATTCATTTCAAGCATTAAGTGGCATCAAAATGGCAGTTGTCTCTGAAACTAGGGAGTAAGTCTCCTGACAGAGCTGTGGCACTTAAGCTCTTATGAGGAGACTGCCTCTTGTCCATATGCCACATTGTTCAGCTGGAGCCCCCTCCAGCTCCTCCCTGTCCCCTGAAATTACGGTGTCTCCATTGGGGACAGGCATATCAGGTCTTAGCCAACCTTCTCTTCCAAACATAACTGTCATATTCCTCTGCTTTCTAAAAAGCACATCTCTTTGTCATTTTCTTTTTCAGGTCTTCAGTCACCAGCTCACATCTGGTTTCATGTCGCTTTCTCTCTGGCAACGGGAATCATATTTTTGGTGAACAATGTTTTCTGTGTGATAATACACAAGGAACTTCAAAAAAAGGAGAAGTGGAATTTAGAAATCCCTATGGACTCTGGTCAGGGAAAGAAGGCAACTTCTTACCTTTAAAAAGATCGATATTTAGAAGAAGAGCTGAAATGTCAGGAACAAGAAGAACGGCTGCAAGAAAAGACACAGCAGAAGCCCCAGGGGGCAGGGCAGCAGCTCAGTGGGTGCCCACAGGTCTGGACAGGCGCTTCCCCTTCCTCTCCGTGTAAGCGTTGGGGCACAAACATCCAAAAGCTGAAAGATGCTGGAACTGTGAGTCCCATGACATTTGACTAACTCTTAAATAAAGCAAATTAATGAGTTGACTTCAATGGAGATAAACTTGGAAATGTAGTGGGTAGGGACGATTTGATATGAGACCCACTCTACAGCAATTAAAAGCTTGGAAGTCAAGTCTGACCTGATTATCCTATTAGGTCGTTTGAGCAATAATATAATGCTGAGGACAGGGTGAAAAGGTAAGTGTGTGCATGTGTACAAGAGATTAAGAGGCAGAGAGACAGAATGAGAAACAGAGAAAGAGGATATGAGGGAGACAAGAGGCAATAGTACAGACCAAAAAGTAAGAAATGTAACTTACAAATGACACGTGAGAGACTTTGAGAATGAGAGCTCACACCTGTGTGGTGCTGAGGATGGTTACTTCACAGCTTTTCTCCTTTAGTGCACTTGCAGGGGCTGTGTCCATACATCTTTCAGAGATACAAGGGTAACTCACAATAAGAAATGGATGCATTATTTTTGTCCTTTCATTTGAGGCTTTCTCAAGCCCTCTCTGTGTCGAGACACCAGGGGTCCTGTTTGTCTGTCCCAGTCCCCTGCCCGTGTAAAGGCAGAATATCACTGCTGCTTTCCTTAATAAATGAAACCCAGATCTCCAAGCGTGGCATTGTAAGGAGAAGCTTCAAGGGGGGTGGGGCAACGATACCACAAAGCTCCATCTTGTAATTCCAGATTTACTTTATCTTTCTGATTTTCTGGATGACTACAAACTAGCTTCAAGATAACCCTTCTCTCCCACTTGGGCTCCAGTTTGGAGACAAAATATTTCCCTGCTACTCCATAAGACAGCTGAGAGAAAACTGAAATATGTGAATGCGACTTTACTAAAGGTTAGAAAAAAATGAAAAAGGTATAAACAATCCTAGCAACGTGAATTAGAGATTACTTGATTTTTTAAAAAATGTAGCTTATCTGCCAAACAAGGACACTTCCCTGCCGAGCCTGTGTTCTGGCTCCACATGGCAGGGCCTACTTTGAACACTCACCACCTAGAAAAACCCTCAAGCAACTTAGACCTGAAATAGATGGAAGCATCTATGGGCAGGGAGAATGCCCTTCTCCCCCCCACCTTCAGAAAAATGTACAATAATTACCATTTCAATTGAAGTACAACAACTCCAACATTTGTATTAAAGGACATGGTCTGAGGAATGGCAGGAACTTCATCGATTGCACATAATACTTGGTCTTGTGGACTGGGGCAACGGGGAAATGGGAGCTGCAGGGATGAGGCCCAAAGACTCTCTGTAGAGGTACCGTCCAGAGAGGACTCTAGCCTGAGGAATTGGGAACTGTAGCAGGACGTGACATTGAACGCGGAGGAGAGAGCTCTGCCACCCTCACAGGGTGGAGAATTCCAAGGGCTCCCTGGGGCAGAACGTGGGTGACAGACAGGATATAGACAGAGCACTAACGATCTGGGTGGAATGGAGCCAGTCATTGCTAAAGCATCATGAAGTGCTTCCTCCCTCCCCACTCTCCATCCTCAGGCATGGAATCCTATACCGCGTGGTATGTAACCAAGACACCAACTTCACATTGAAGAAAGTGCAGGAGTGGGCCATCGCCCTAGGACCCACAGTCAGATCACATACTATACCACCCAGAAGCTGCTGTTTGGCCTCGTAAAGAGCTGAACAGCCTCCTGAAGGAAGAACTGGAAGATGCAGCTGAGATGCCATTCTCCAGAATGCCATATATTCACTGTGTCCTAGTAAGAAGAATATATGGGTCCAGGAACCAAGAAGTGGAAGAGTAATTCCATTTACTATTGCCCCTAATGACCCAGTGGGGGGCTTTGTGCTTCCCAAACCTACAACTCTGGGTTCTCCAGGGGTAGAGGCCCTAGTCCCCAAGGAGGGCAAACTTTCACCTGGGGACACAGCATGAGGCCCATGGGGTTACAACATAGCTGATGGCTGGGTGCTTGGGGCTCCTTGTGTCCAGGGAACAGTAGGCAAGAAGAGGGGGTCTTTGTCTTGACAGGGATAACTGATCCAAATCAGCAGGAGATAAAGCTGCTATTGCACAATGGGGGAAGGGAGGAATAGGTGTGGAACTCAGGTAATCCACTAGGATGCCTCTTATTGCTGCCTTGCCCAATTTTGACTTTAAATAGATAGGTACAGCAACTGCAGGCGTAGAGGCGCTTAGTGACCAGGTACTCAGCACTCTCAGGAATGAAAACCGGGGTTATGCCATCGGGTTAGCCTCTGAGACAGTATGTAGCAATTGTGGCCCTGAGCCCAAGTGCAGCAATGGGAGCTGTAGGTCCCATTCTTCACTCTTCTATACTGTCCCTCAGGAAGAAATGCCCAGTAGAATCCTGGAAGAGGTGATTCCCAAACTTCTGTGGTTCAGTGGATCCAGGCATAGGGGTGGACGATGGTGGACATGGAGATGTGCTGTCCAAATCCTTTTTCAAGAAAGGGCTTGATGACCAGCACAAGAAATGCATTCAGCAGACATTCTCCAGCTCTTAGTTAATGTGTTTCCCTGAAAATAAGACCTAGCCGGACAATCAGCTCTAATGTGTCTTTTGGAGCAAAAATTAATATAAGACCCGATCTTATTTTACTACAAGACTGGGTCTTACATTAATTTTTACTCCAAAAGACACATTAGAGCTGATTGTCCGGCTAGGTCTTATTTTCAGGGAAACAGAGTAGCTCCCAGGGTCTGCTTCAGTTGCGTCCCCTAAAGTCACACCCTACCTGGAGCATCCTGCATCTCGTGCCTGAACAAAACAGGCCATTTCAGCCCAAAGGAGGACATGGTTGAGAGCGATATTCGCTCCAGAGCTGCTTAGGGGGTTGATCAAGGCTTTATCAGGTTTTCATTGTAGTCTTTTTCTTCCTCAGCCCAATCCTATTTCCTCACTCTTCACTGGGTTCATCCCTAATAAACATCTTGCACCCCAAACTCTGTCTTGGCATCTGCTTCCAGAGAGTCCAATCTGAGTGTTTTGTAAGCCACTGCAACAATTTATAAAGTCTTTGGAGTATTGTAAGACCCATTTGTTCAAATAACACTTCTAGGGACATAGTTCACAGAACAAAACAAGTTGGTAACAATAAAACCCGGGCACACACAAGAGAATAAACTTGATATTCCTGTGAATGTTCTTTGTTTAACACCTTATCAAATCTGATTTTTTTGAGCTGGTTTGTGATGGATGTAAACTGTTCTCTCTCCCGCTAGCTACAACGGAGAGGGAACGTCCTCACGTGTTCTGATTGTACTTCTATGAGTGATGATTTGCATTTTAAGTTCAGGGTTTGGAATTGCACTGGTTAGCATTTGAAGCAAAATGCAAACCTGCTAATTTGACCTGCAGAAAGCAAGAAATCGGTCAACAGGATTTTACTCAATAATGGTGAAACAAGGACCATACAGCATTTTATTCTGCAGCGTTACCACCATTCCCTATTGTTGCACATATGGATTGCTTCATTCACTGCCATAAGTGTCCTTCTGCAGTGTGTTGGCCCATAGGGATATATAGCTATTCTAATGGATACATTGGCAGTGATAGTTTAAGGGAGTCAAACTCCCAATTGTCAACTTCCAAATGTACTCTTTCATTACATTGTGCTAAGAACATGCCTGCTGTAAATGTCTGAAGCTGATTCTTTTCCACCTACTCTTTCCCACACATCCTTCTCCCCGTTATTAAAAGAAAGACATATCTCTCACTCTTCCCAAATTATGATACATTGCCCTGGGGATTAAAAAAAATCTGGGTCTACCAAAGAGACAATGCCACTATAAACCAGAAGTAAGTTTTTGTGTCTTTCTCTCTTATATTCATGGGTTTTCAGGGGCAAAGCTATGTGTTAGAAATGGATATTTTGGCCTATGTTTAGATATTCTGAATCCTAGTATATATTGTAGAGAGGAGGGCAGAATTTATTATAATTTTCATTTATAGACGTTGCCTCTTTTTCACACTATCATCAAAAAATGCTTGGCTCCGGTGGGAGAATCCTATGAGGACATGGCAAAGAGAGTGTAACTAAGAACACACCTTATCTCACACAGGCAACAAACCTGTGCACAGCTCTATACCTGATCGATTCATCTGTGAATTTGGCTATATCAGAATAAGCTAGGGTACATCTTCAAGTAAAAGGAATGTGTATATTGAAAGTAAGTTGGTGTTTTACATTTTCTCGAATAATTTAGAAGAAATTGTTTCATTAATTTTTACCAAAAAAAAAGAACACACACAAAACAACAGGTACTGGATACTGTAAATCCATAGTTATTCATATTTTTACTTGGTGGCAAATCTGCTTGCTGTCACTCATAAACCATTTCTCTGTTCCTAACTGGGATGTGTTAGTAGATTCTATTGAAAACCAGCCACTTAACAAGGTCATTAAAACATTTTTTTTAGCTCCACACTTAACTAGTGGCTGGAACCGGACTCAGAAGGACAGGCCACTGCGGTAGATCTCGGACCGACAGAGGCTGTGTGCTCCCAACGTGTCCCGCGGAAGGCCCGGGCGCCACGCTGTGGCCACCTGTGCACATGGCGACCCGAGTTCGCCACGGAGGCCGCCGCCGCGCGCGCGTGGGGACCCAGCTGCGTGAAGCTGTCAGCGGCTCGCTTTCCGCAACCTTTCCCAAAACTCCGTGAGAAAATGTGCTTCTCTAAGACGGTAGGGGCAAGAAAGGAGCTGTAGAGTGCGTCGCCGGCATCAGCACTCGTGGGCGGCCCCCCAAATCTCGCTAATTGTTTACTCGGGGCCGGCAGATGTGAGAAGCCGGCTCCGTGGTGGGTCCCGTAGGCAGCGGCAGGACGCATCGCTGGAAGCCAACGGCGATGGTCGCGGCCTCCCGGAACGGAAACACTACCTAGGCCAAGGCCGACCCGCCTGCTCGCCGACCTGGCGGCGGCGCCACCCCGCGGCCGCCTGTTGACATTGCAGCCTCGGCCGCCGCCTCGCGCAGGGGCTGCTGGGAGACGCAGAGCGCGCCGGGCGGGGGCGTTGGCTGAACCGCCGGCTGGGCAACCACAGGGAGGGGTGCGGGCCCCGGGGGAGAAGCCTAGGAAAGAGGCGGCGGGAGGAGGCGGCAGCAGGGAGGGAGCAGGTGGAGAGTGCAAGACAGGCGTCCAGTCAAGGACAGACCACCTCCCAGCTGGACCCACCACCATCAGAGCCAGGAAGGGGTAGAAACGGAAGGCCGCTGGGTAGGGAGCCTGCAGGCTCTTCAAGGGCTGCTCTGAAATGCATTGGGGGAACCAGGGGGCTTCGCCCTCGGGTCCAAGGCCCAGTATTTTATCCCTGATGACAAAAGAGTTTCCAGGACTGAGAACAAGGCCCTGGAGGGGACGGATGCAACTAGTGGGGAGGAGGATGGGTGGGTGGGTTTGGGGATGGAGGTGGGGTGTTCTTTCGTCTCAGACTCAGTAGGGACAATACCCAGGGCCCACCCAGTAATTCCTCAGAGCTCCCAGACCTAAGCACCACACCCAAGAGTAGACAATAATGGAGAACAGGTAGCTGGTTGTGAGGAGGGTGGGTAATTGGGGTGAGGGGAGTGTTCTCACCTTCCAGGCTCCCTAGGGAGAGCCCTACAACTCATTCTAGGACCACAGGAGGTTCTACGAGAGTCCCAGCCCTTTCAGAACAGTCAGGGGCTTCCTTCTCAGGCTAGGTTTGGGGTAAAAGAGGAAGAGTTGGGTCCATTCTGGGTCTTTTCTGGCTCCCACATTCAGTTGGGAGAAACCCCAGTGCCTTCTGGACTTAGGCATTTTCCTGCTGAGGAGCCAAAGACGGGGAGACCTGCCTTATGATTCCAAGCAACTGGCTGGAAGGGGTTTGACAGCCCTCACTGCCGCCAGGTTTAGTTGCAGACTCCAGAGGCAATAAGGGGACAACAGTGGCAGCAGAACAGGAATCCAGGTGAGATAATGGTAGCTTGGATTAACATGGTAGTTAGTGGTGGAGGTGTTGAGAAGTGGTTACACGTGGAATGTATTTTGTAGGAAGTGCCAAAAAAGCTTGCTGATTGATTAGCTGTAAGGAATGTGGGAAAAAGGAATAAGGAAAAACTCCTAGAATTGGGGTCTGAGCAATATACTGTGTCACACGGGGTGGCATGTGGGGTCTCAGTTCCTGCTCCCCACATAAGAATGCAGGATATGGTGAAGCCAAAAAGGAACACCCACGGAGCCATAGTTAGGGGCGTCAGACCACTAAAGTCTCGCTGGTGGCTGGGTTGGAGACACAGGAGGCAGGAGCCACACGATCTGCAACCCGCCATCCACTTGTCGTTGCCAACCAACCCCACTTGGTAGCTGCAGTCTGCCATGATAACTGCAATCCGCTCTTGCTAGCTCAGCCACCATCTCCTTGCTAGCCCCCATTTTTCTGCTAGCGTAGCCACAGCAGTTGGCTGTGCTAGTGGCCCATGGCTCACTGGTTACAGCTGACAGCCACCTAGCCACAGCTGATGGCCATCCAATCACAGTTGATGGCCATTCACTACCTGAGCCAGCACCTTTCCATGTGAGGCCGAGAGCCTGGAAACTGCACTCCTGGCTCTGTCCCCACATACTGATTCCACTGACAGCTGAAAAAGAGCAAGTTGGTGGAGCAGGGAAGAGAATAGCAAGAAACAAAACTTTTGTATTGGACATACAAGATTCTTATTTGACATGTAAGTGTAACTTGAAAAAGCTGTGGATATTTGAGTGGAACTCAGGGAAGAATCCTGGACTAAAGAGTCGTATATTTGTGGTCTTCAGAGCCATAGGACTAGAAGAGACAATGTACACAGAAAGTACAGATAGAAAACAGAAAAAGGTCTAAGGCTGAATGAACCCTGGGACATGACAAATCTTAAAGATTGTGTAGCAGAGTTGGCAGCAAAGGATGTTGAGAAGGTATTGCTGACAAGGTAGGAGAAACAAGTGTCTCAAGAAAAAGTGATCAACGATGTCAGATTCTCCTGAGAATATCCGATGTGGAGTGGAATTGCGTTGTCTATGGTTCTATTGGGGAGGGGATATTGACATCATTACAATATTGACTTCTAATTCATGAGCATGAATTATTTATGTCATTGTTAATATCTCACAAGAGTTACAGTTTTCTTTCTGGAAGTGTTCATCTTTTTGTTGATTTCTAGGTCCTTCATTTTGGAGAGTTATTGTAAATGGTATTGTGAGAATCTTAAATGATTATTGTCCGTCTCATAGCTATAATAGTATAAAAACGGAAAGACCCTAAGAGAACTGTATATTAAGCTTGGCAATGGAAAGCTGGATGTTGAAAATCTGGTCTGTCAGGTCTTTTAGGTATAGACCTCTTTGCACACTGGCAGTAAAACGGGAGCCAATAAAATGGTTTGCTGTCCTTCCTTTATTCCTCATTACTCGGTTTGTTTCCAAAGATGGGGTCAAAGTCCCCAAAGTGTAAGAAGTTCATCTTGCTGCCTTCCCCTTTCACCTCCATATCACACTAAGCACGTTACTCCTTAACCCTTAGGATAGAATTAGGATAGAAAAAAAGTTGTGGAGAGGGAGTATCTGTTAAATAAAGGGAGAAATTCCTAAACAGGCTAATGGAAGTAGAAAATCTGTTCAGAAACGCTAGAAATGACTGGTTTACACATTCTGGAGAAATAAATTCCCCAGATGTGCTTTCTGAAAGATAATTTAATTTGAAGAAGCATTAACGTGATCCCCAGTGAAACAGCAATAATCTGGAGTCTGGTTGGGACTTTGAGGCCCACTTCTTCTGCAAGGGCAGAAAAAGCCTCAAAGAGAAGAAATAGACATTTACAACAGGTGTGGAAGTGCCACATTTATTTTAGAAAATAATCATTTTATAACTTTAATTCAATCAGATCTTAAAATGCCACAGGCTTTGGGCACAATAAACTATAATTCAAATCTTAACCCTACACATAATAGCTGTTTAAATTGTAGTTTCTTATCCCAATTATCTCTCATCCCACTTTGAAATCTATATTGTGGCCCCTAATATCTAATTGTTATGGATTATTTTGATGTACCAAACACTTATTTGCAGGGGTTATTAACTTAATATCTCTCGCTGTCATTGCCATAATATCAGTAGGTGGCTTTTCATCCTTTCCTATTATCTTGATCAATTTATATAAATATTTTCTCTCCCCCTCGTAAAACTGTCTGGGCCTGGTGCTGCTTCTAAGGGTAGATCTTTGCCAATCTTTTCAGTTTCTCCTGTAGCTACATTTTATTAAGGTAGTCTCCTTTTCTTAGGCAACTTTGATCATTTGTATTGAAAATTAAATATTTTATCTACATTTGCGAATACAGCTATCAAAATATACATACCAATTTTAATGTCTTCTACATCTAATGTTGCTGATAGTTGTGTTTTCTCTCAATACTAAATTTACCAAAGGATTAACCCTTTAATTTTCTTTCAAAGAACCAGGTTTTGGTTTTATTGCTTAATTCTATTTTGGGGGAGTGGGAAACTATCATCTATTCCATTGATTTCTGCTTCTGTCCTAATGTGTTCTAATTTCCTCAGGTTTTGTTGTCCCTTTATTAGCTTTCAAGTTAAAAGCTTAATTCATTGTTGTCACGCAGCAGCCTAGCCGACTGTCTCCTTGTGCCTTTCCTTAAGGAAAGAAGAGTCTGTGAGACTGTGCCTTCTTGGGACCTTGCTTCACCTCTGTGCTTATGCTTTACGTCTCTCTGTTTGGCCCCCAAAAGATGGTTTGTCAGCCAAGGACGGGTAAGATTTCTCACGGGAGAGACAACCTAAGACAGGCAGAACCATGTGGGGACCCCCATGAGCTACCATGAAAAACATGGAAAGGGGCATTATCTCTTTCCCCTGTTCAAAGAGAGCCACTGCTGACACTGGCTTTGCCTCTCACCTGATTGTGAGAGAAGTCAGGAGAGCGATAACATCAGCTCTCCCTGTTTAGCTCAACAATAAGGTTTCAACAGGAGAGACTTGTCCCCAGGAGGGTGCATACTTTGATTAAGTCATCATGGAACGTCTGCTTCGGCTGTTTGCAGGCAGGCGAGGGTGATTGGTTTAAATCATTTTTCTTGTATGATGTATGAGACTCACAGACCGTGGAAAAAACAATGCTACTTCCTTGTATGTTTATCAATAAAAGCCACCAGTTGGCCCGATTCAGGGCTCCAGTCCTTAAAAGACTGTGAGACCCTTGGCCCTCTGTGATTTAACTGCATCAAGTCTGTTTCTTTCTTGCTTAAAAACTTAACCTAACGCCGCCCCTTCTTGTTCCCTCACTGCCTGTGTTGCACTGGACACGACAATTCATTATTTTTAATAGTTCTTTTCTCACTAATGCATTTTAAGGCTATGAATTTTCCTCTGACCTCTTCATATAGTTTTTAATATGTAGTGCTCTCTTTATTTCTAAAGCGTATATAATTTTATTTTGATACCCTGTTTAATCCATGTGCTTTTCCTTACAGTATAAATCAAGGGGAGTATTTTTAGTTATTTCATTGCATTCTGATTAGTGAAGATGTCTTGTATGGTGTCAGCTTTTTCAAAACTTGTTGAGCTTTCATTTGTCATCTCACACATGGTCAGTTTCTTCCAGTATTCCACGTAAATTTCAGAATCATGTACTTTTTCTATTTCGGATACAAGATGATATTGGTATAAGTATAGTTACGATTAATCTTGTTAACTATGTACTTCAAATCCTTTATACCCTTAACGAGTTTTAGTTGACTTGACCCATCAGTTCCTGATAACGGTGTAGGTATGTTAACTTAATCACCAATATGATTGCTTTATTAGTAATCTTTGTGCGCACATTCACGTAAGTACATACATGTGTATACTTAAGTGCAAACAATTCATATCTCTCCTTAATGGACTGCTGCTTTTGTGAATTTGAAATAGCCCTCTTCTAGTGCATTATACTCAACTTTTACACATATACGTATGTATTTTTATATATATTTAAATCTATGCTTTTCTAACAAATTCTAGAGTAATTATATCCTCCTCCTGAATGTAATGTAAATCATAGCTTGTTTTATGTCTCTTTATTCTTGCCCCATGTCAATATCATCTGTAATTTGAACTGCAGGTTTTTAAAAATAATTTTTTGGAGTCCACACCAAAAGATGGCTGCATTTGAAGTTCCTCTAATAGTTTTGAGCTCATTTCTTCAAAACAGTAGACAAAATGTGGAGCAGAGACCATAAATGTAAAAAATTTCTGTAATTTCTGTAATCACAGAGTTACCTAAACAAACTCTTAAAATCCAAACTTGAATCACTAATCAAAATAAGAGGGGAGATTTCAATACAAACATGATGGATACAATAAATTAATGCTACTTGTATGGCCCAGGATATCGTAACCAATGTCAATTGTATGTCTAAACTCACCGCTTCTTAAATTTGTTTTACAAGTAGTTTGGTATATATATGTTATATATATATGTATCTCTTTGTTAATTGAACCTTTTCTGATTCATTTATTTCATCCCTCTCCTACCACCTGATTTCTAATTGCTCAATAAAGTTATTCCATTATAAAATTAGCTGGATGAATAAAGACCAAGTATTCTAAGACTTAAAATTTTTTTAGAATCTAAACTTATTTATACTTAGTAATATATTGTACTGGGTACATAGCCACCTTTGCTTCTGGTATCCCACATCTTCCTCTTAGAATCTTATTATTGCTGGAATATAACTCCAGAAATTCTTTCAGGAAGGGCCTGAAAAGTTACCCAAAAGTTTGACTGGATATAGAAATTTAGTTTCAAAAGTATTTTCCCTAGGTTAAAAAAAATACTGCATCAGTATCCTCTTATACCCAGTATTGCTCAAATGAGAAGTCTGATATAAACTTGATTCCTGTTTCTTTGTAAGAATTTTCTCTGGGTGTTTTTCTAGAATTTTCTCCTTAACCTTTGTGTTCTGAAATTTACCACCATGTCTCTAGGTGAAGGTCCTTTTATTTCATCCTTATATGCTCAGCATTTAATGGGAACTTGCAGTCTGAGGATTTATGTAAATATGTACCTATGCACATTCTGTGGAAGTCTTTTTAAAAAATTTCCCCAGGATCTCCAGGTATGACCACTTAGGTTGTGTATTGCACAACTGCAGGGAACACCATTCGCAAAGATTATAACTTAACTGGTGCTCCTGAAGCTGTGCAATGCACAATCAGCAAACCTTATTTGGTAAGCCTGTATTGTATTTCTTACATTATTTCTGTTCTTTCCTTCTCAAACTCTTACTGGATGAATGTTGGAACATCTGAATCTATCATCTATGTCACTTACCTTTTTTTCTTATTTTCTATCTTTGTATCCTTTTATATGACATTGGGGGGAGGATTTCTGGCCCTCATGTTTCTCCCCACTATACCTA